>NC_067398.1:306838337-309430837 GCF_016432865.1 Antechinus flavipes | reverse complement strand
CAGAAGAGACCCCCAAAACAACCTATCAGAATATCCGCCTCTTTAAATTTTAGGGTTCTCATTGTCTGATGGTTGTGCCCATGAGATTACAAGAACCATCTAGGCAAGAATGTACAAAATTAATCTTACCCATCAGGATCAGTGTTCACCTGATCGCAGAAACATTGGATACAAGACCAGTTCTCCTCAGACATGCTTGGATCTGTGGCTTTATCTGCCAAGAAAAAAAAGGAGAAAAAGGGGGGAGGTGAAAAACAGAAAATAGGAACCGTGAAAGGACTGATAAAGTAGACAAATGAGAGATAAATGAGGTCTCATGCTCCCAAAGTAGCCTTTTGGGAAAGAGAGATAATCATCTGCAATGTGACTCAGATTCAGAGTAATGATGATCAAACATTAATGCTATACAAACTCAATCTAAGGTAATTGTCCTGAAACCACATTTCTGGTAGCAAAGCAGAGTCATAAGTATCTTTTCTTCACACTTCAGGCAGGTTTTCAGTCTTTAGTGTGAGATTTACATCATCTTCATCTTCAAGGAAACATTGTGTCATCTCTTTTTCTATTTATAGATCATTTTATCCCTCAGAGCTAAATTTTATTTTATTTTTTATGAGCAAAATATAATGCAAAGGATATAAAGCAGGCCTCAAAGTTAGGAAGACTTGGCTTAAAAGACAAAGAAAGACGTCCCATATATAATCAAACATCTCTAGCATCAGTTTTTGTAAAAGCAATAAGTTGGAAAGAAGTTGAATACCTGTCATTTGATGTTTGGCTACATTAATTGTGGTACATGAATGTAATGAAGTTTGACTGCACATTCATGACAAATGAATATGAAGAATACAGAGAAATATGGGATGCCATATGAACTGAAATGCCAAATGAAATAAGCAAACCAGTAACCCATTTACCCAATGACTTTAAAAATGTAAATTGAAATACCAATAATGAAAGTTATAATTGAAAGGATGAAGGAAAACCAAAATTAAGGAGAAAATCCACCTCCTTTTCTTACTGATAGGAAACTATGAGTATACCTGTCAGACTCATTTGATATATTCTTTCTGTTGAACTGGTTTTTTCCCCCTTTCTTTTTACTTTTTGTCACAGGGGGATAACCCTGTTGGTCAAATATACAAATATAGATATAGAAAAGATACTAATTTTTCATAAATTAAAGTCAAGGATAGTGTTAAAAAGAAAAGTGCTATAAAACATTTCATGAGGTGGAGAAATTAAAGTCACCTATATGCTCTAAATCATTACTGATTGGAAAAATGCAAATTAAAACTCTGAGATACCACCTCACCTATCAGACTGACTAAAATGACAGGACAAAATAATGATGAATGCTGGAGTGTGAGAAAAACTGGAACATTCATTGTTGGTAGAGTTGTGAACTGATCCAACCATTCTGGAGAACAATTTGGAACTATGTCCAAAGGGCTTTTGTTTTTTATTTTTTAGTAATTATAACTTTATTGACAGAACCCATGCCTGGGTAATTTCTTCCATTATCCCTTGCACTCACTTCTGTTCCAATTTTTCCCCTCCATCCCCTCCCCCAAATGGCAAGCAGTCCTATACATGTTAAATATGTCACAGTATTTCCTAGATACAATATATGTGTGCAGAACCGAACAGTTCTCTTGTTATATAGGAAGAGTTGGATTCAGAAGGTAAAAATAAACTGGGAAGAAAAACAAAAATGCAAACAGTTTACTAAATTCATTTCCCAGTGTTCGTTCTTTGGGTGTAGCTACTTCTGTCCATCATTGAGCAATTGAAACTGAGTTAGATCTTCTCTTTGCCGAAGAAATCCACTTCCTTCAGAATATATCCTCATACAGTATCGTTGTTGTTGAAGTATATAATGATCTCCTGGTTCTGCCCATTGCACTTAGCATCAGTTCATGTAAGTCTCTCCAAGCCTCTCTGTATTCATCCTGCTGGTTTCTTACAGAACAAAAATATTCCATAACATTCATATACCACAATTTATTCAGCCATTCTCCAACTGATGGGCATCCATTCATTTTCCAGTTTTTAGCCACTACAAACAGGACTGCCACAAACATTTTGGCACATACAGGTCCCTTTCCCTTCTTTAGTATCTCTTTGGGTCCAAAGGGCTTTTAAACTGTGCATACCCTTTCATCCAGCAGTGTCCCTACTAGGTCTGTATCCCAAAGAGATCATAAAACAGGGAAAAGGACCCACACATGCAGAAATGTTTGTAGCAGCCTATTTTGTAGTGACAAGGAATTAGAAATTGAGGGGATGCCCATCACTTAGAGATTGGCTGAATAAGTTATGGTGTATAAATGTAATGCTGTATTACTGTTCTATAAGTAATGATGAACAGGCTGAAAAGTCTGGAAGGACATGAATTGATGCCGAGTGAAATGAGCCCTGAATGACAAGAACATTGTACATACTAACAGCCAAGAGTATATGGTAAGACTTGGCTCTTTCAGCAATTCCAACAAACTTTGCATAGAAAATGCCATCTGCATCCAGAAGAACTATAGAGACTGAATGTGGATGGAAGCATCAAGATCCAAGGTATCCAGGTGGGGCAAAGAAAGCCAAAAGTACTTACAGGATTAAAATAATCCCTAAGGCAAGCAGGGAAGGGTACTGATGGCAGTCATTTCAGCCTTAAGTGGACCATTTATTTTTGGGTAGGCCTTTTGTTTAAACGGACTTTTAATTACAGTTGCCCTTCAGGTGGTCTCTAGAAACTCCCTATTTACTATATCCAAATCAAAAGCCAAGTTATGATGTCCAATGCGCAACATTATAAAAGAACTGCTCATACTGTAGATCTTCACTAACTTTTCTATGAATTTAGCCCATCACCTCAGTCTTAACTTTAATGGAGTCTTCCTCTGGGTTAATTATGAGTTCCACCATTTATCTTTCCCCTCGTTAATTGCTAAAACCCCTTCAGTTTTAGTTAGCAAGCTAACTTTATATTTAGCAGTATAATGAAATCTTTGCTCTTGATTTGGCTGCCTATGCCTACAAATTCTTTTGGGATGACTTAAGACAGAGACATGCAACCCCAATAAAGTTTTGGGGTCTCATGAAATACCTCATAATTTTGGTGGTTAACTCCACCCTGGTGGTGACTTGGTATGAGAAAAGTCTGACTGCACCTGTACCTCAATAACATTATTTTCACTTTGTTTCTTTTCCCATGGTTTTTCCTTGTTTTGATTTTTCTTTCTCAATATGACTCATGGAAATGTTAAATTGATTGTATATACATCACTCTGCATATCGTCTTTCTGAGGGAGGAAAACTCAAAATCTTACAAAAATGAATGTTGAAAATTACCTTTACATGTAATTGGAAAAATAAAATACTATTAACAATTTAAAATTTAAATTTTAGGGCATGGGCTCTCCTCTTGGTATCATACAATTAAAATAAGTTTTTCAAAGAAGAAATCAGAATTGTGGCAGAACATGTGCTCCCTATAATGATTATCTTTCTTAGGATCAGAACAGTCATGTCTACCACATACAGTGCTTATCCAGCAGTCTAGAGGAAGAATAGAAAAAGAAGCTGAAAAGTCTTTTTCATATTCTCTTTGAAGACTTCAAAGACATTTATAAAGTCCCTTTGATGAGATTTTGGATTGATTAAACTAAGAGAGCTCTCGAGCATCTTATCAGTAAAACATTTACAAACTGGGCTTTTCATCCTCTTAGGAACTGCTTTGAAAGTGACACTGTTGTCTTCTACAGCAGCTTAAAATTATCCATTTTAACATTTGTTAACATCCATTGTGTTGATTTTAAATAACTTTCTTGATAAAAATTTTTTTTCCAGTTTCAAATTCTCTCCCCTTGTCCCTCTCCCACTGATTTAGGAAGGCAAGAAATATAATATTCATTATAAATATGAAGTCAAGCAAAATACATTTTTCCAGCTGGAATACTCTGCCTTCTCAGTTCTGCCTACTAGCTTCCCAGGCTTTCTTCCCACTTCAGCCTGAATCCCACCTTCCATTTTACAAGCACATTATCTTTCACTCTATATCTAGTGCACTGGCACTTGGTGGCCATTTACATGAGTTGCTGGAGGGCAGAGGGAGTATTCCCAGCATAATAGCACCCATCAGACCAATCAGAAAATTTTTATCTTCAAGTTTTTGTTCAAGATGTAAGTGGGGGTTGTCTTCCCAATATCTTTCCTACCTCCTCCTAGCCAATTCAAATCCCACCCTTTTTAAAAGACCATTTCAGTGCAAACCAATTTCTGCCATGTACAATCCCCATAGCATTAAGTGTTCTCTGTATCACCAGCTTGACTACAAGATGTCTGATGGCAAAGATCATGTCATATTTTTTAGTCACAACAATATGGTAGAAAGAACAGTGCTCAGCTTAGCTATACAACCTAACCTTGTCATTCTTACTGCCTGATAAGCTGAGGTTGGTTGATCCCTTGAGCTAGCTCAGAAGTTTTGCATCATGGGGTGGCTAAAGTTAATGGGGTATCTACACTAGGACTGGTATTAATATGATGGAAAGTAAGCAAGAGCGGGTACCAGATTGCTTAAAAAGGGGTGAAATAATTCAGGTCAGAAATGTTGAAGGTCAAGGCTTCCACATAGGCACCAAGTAGCCATTTGTGTACCTCTTGTCTGAAAGAATATACATATGCACGCACACACACATCTCAAATATATGTTTTTGTATGTACATATACATGTGTACACCTATGTACACAGATATACACACACATTTGAGATATGTTTTTGCATATGTGTATGTATATTCTCTTCCTGAGAGTTAGAAGTGCTGAGTTTGAAGACAGGAAGACTCATGTGAGTTCAAAGCTGATCTCTGATAGTTACTAGCTGTATATACTTATTAGCAAAATCACTTCACCCTATTTGCCTCAGTTTCTGTCAAGTGAGCTTCAGAAGGAAATGGCAAAAAACTGCCAAAAATGAGGTCACAAAGAGTCAAATCTTATAGAACAAAAGAATTAGAATATTTGAGTTCAAATCCCAGCTCAGCTACTTACTACCCACATGACTTTGGGGAAAACACTTTATTTCTCTATCTGTATGATATGAAGATCTTCCGTAATCCCCTCAGTTCTAATTCTTAAAATCCTCCAGAGATCAGGAGACACTGAAGTTATTGAGTATGAGGATGATGAGGTCAGACTACTTCTTTAGCTCCCAGTGGTTACTTAGGGTTAGAAATCTAATCTCCTTTATATAGTCAGTTCATCCACAGCTAAAGACAATGGTATTAAAAAGGCTTCCAAAAGATGGGATTTTAGGAGGGACTTAAAGGAAGCTAGGGAAACCAGGAGATGGAGATGAGGAAGGGAAAGCAATTCTAGGCATGGGGGACAATCAGAGAAAATCTAAGAGTTAGGAAACTGAATGTCTTGTTTATATAAAAGTGAAGAGGGAAAGGCCATTGGATCAAAGAGTACCTGTATTGGGGACGGAAAAGGTAGGCTGGAACTAGTTTAAGCTTTGAATACCAAACAAAAGACTTTGTATCAGATCCTGGAGACAATAGGGAAACCAAAGCCAGAATTTTGATTACATTATTTTTAAGATTCCTTCCTACTCTAAAACTAGGAACCTATGATCCTGGCAGTAGTAGATTTAGCTGTGAAATGTTAACCCAACACATCTGCTCTGTTAAAGCTTGTAATAAAAAGGTAAAAAACAAAATCGTGGCATCTTTGATGACATTGGCTCTGAGGGCCTAAGACCAACAACTAAATAAAGCAGCACAGGAAAAGATATTTCCGTTTTAAAAAAAAAAAACTTTAAAAATTCAGACCTGCAGGTGACAGTCAGTACCAAAACTTTCTGCAAGAAAAGAGAATCAAAACTGAAAACACTATCTTTTTGAAATAAAAATTTTAAAAAGAGAGAGAAAGCTGTGGCTCACATCAAGTGAAATTTGTTATTGGCCTTGGCCAAGATGGATCTTCTTACCTGGAAGCCCTCTGAGAATTCCTTTATTTTGGTTCCTTTAGATACAATCAATTATTACAAGATAAGCCAAGCATTTGAATAAGAGAATTCTAGAGGTCCAAGTAGCAAAGAAGTTAACCTAATACAGAGAATGGAGAGACCAAGGATAAACATTCTGGAAGGGAATAGGGAAGAATTTTCCTAAACATGGGAATAGTCCATACAACTAAGAATGATACCAATGATTCCACCAGACAAGTCTCACACCAATATAAGACTTCAATATGAGACTGAGACTGATTTAAAAAAAAAAAAAATCTCATGTACAATCATCATAAAATGCAATCATAAAATATTATTATTATTCATGAGTCATGGAGACAAGGATTAAAATTCCATTTCATACACTCATTAATTGGATACCTCTGAACATATTTCAACCCAGTTTTATTTCAACCTATTTCTTCATCCATAAAATGAGAATATCTGTAAACACTTAACTGCACAGGATCTTTTGAACCAACACTTATAAGTCACTTTACAAACCTTAAAACACCATATAAATGTCAATTATTTTCATCATTACTATCCACGGAGGACATGATTATCAATTTGTATGTGGGAGCTAGGTGTTGGAGTGGCAGGCCTGAGGTCAGAAGACAGCTTAACGAGTTCACACATGGCCTCACAAATTTACTAGCTTTTATGTCTCAGGGTAAATCACTTTACCCTGTTTTCCTCAGTTTCCTCAAATATTGACTGATATTTGGAGAAGGAAATATGTTTGCCAAGAAAACCTCAAATGAGTCAGACACAACTGAATAATGTATGTACTGAAACTCATCCTCTAGGCTCAGAGAACATTACTCAGAAGGAGAGGATGTCATAAGGAGGCATAGATTAAGAAGTAAGAGGTATAAAATCAAAATAATAGGCATTTAATAAGTACTTATTGACTGCTCTGGGAAATGATAGAAAGATTAGTCTTGTTCTCCTTGATCTCAGAAGGCAAAACTGAGACTTAAACATGGAAGTTAGAGAGATGGAGAATGGCTTTATGTAAGGAAGAAATTATTATTGAATTATAATTAATATAGTAAGACATCCTCCAGTGCAGCAATATGGAAATACAGCAAAGATGGTGTCTGAGTCATCCATTGAAAGAATGGTATAAGTCTAATCTCTGACACTTACCAGGTGATTCTGGGCAAAGCACTTAAACTCTCAATGACCCACGCAACTCTAAAATGTGAAGTTACAGAAACAGTAGATTATCTGCATAGATAATTTCCTTAGAGTTCCATACATAGATGAAGCCACAGATCAAGACCAAAAAAGAAAAATTCTTCATGATTGGGGACAGCAAATGAAATGGCTTATATTGTGAGATAACAAGTCAAAAGCTACCCCCCTCAAAAAAAAAATAGATTTTTTTGATACTGGATCTTCTGGATTTCACCCAAGCTAGTCATGGAGCAGCCATTCAGGTATCAGGGGCCACTACTGATTAACACAGGAGTTTTGACAGGCTCTACTTCCTACTTGGGCCAATTCATCCTGCCTAGCTAGTGACTTATATTGACTAGGATCTAGACAGTGAACTTAATGAGGATATTTGATTAGCCTTAGCCTCACTATAGCTCAAGTGATTTGTCTCTCCCAATAGCAGGGATTACAGGTATTTACAAAAACAACTCCTCTTCCCAGCCATTTTAACTTTTACTACAAAGTGAGATTTTTTTTGGGATGGGAAGGAAGAAGGGAGAAGAGAGTGAGAAAAGATAGAAGATACTCCTTAGGGGTGGCAATAAAGCACAAAGACGGATGACCCAAGGTTACCTCAGGGTCACAAGATCAGCTAGAGCAACTTCAGAGTTCGGGGTGACTCTTACACTCCAGCACTGAAAGACAGGAAGAGTAACCGAGGAATAAAAGGGTTTAGTCTGCTTGCTGATTCCAGAAATATCTGCATTCCATCTGGGCTCAAACTTTCAACACTCCTGATTTGTTTTATTTTAAAAGTAATAAGTAATACGCCTGAGAGGTATTCACCAATCCTACAATTGTCTAAAGGTAATTGCTGTGGGAAAAGAGGTGACATGTAACACTCACATTTGTAATACTAAGATCATTAAAATATATAGTTAAGAATCAAAAAGCTAATATTCTAGTACTAGTTCTGCCATCAAATAAGTTTGTGACCTTGGGCAAGGGAAGTTTGGGAGGAGGAGGGAAGAGAGAGGGATAATAGGAATTCCAGAATTGGGCCTCAGTGGTCATCTACTCCAGAGGGCCTAAAAAAATAAAAATCCTCTCTACATCCTAACTGAAGGTAAAGTTCACCAAGGGCATGCTTGTTAACTCAGGTATGAAAAACCAGAGGCATCTCGTTCTTGCCTCGGCGCACGCAATGTTGGCTTCAGAGAAGGGTTCTTAGTAGCCCCCAAACGAATCCACAGGGCTCGATGGTCTCATGCCAGCAAGCGAACATTTAGACCCCAGGGCTCCAGCCATCCTTTTGGGATTTCCCAAGTACCACCACAAAAGCCTCTGGGCCTCAGCTGGCCCACCCCAAGCTGCAGGAAGCAGTTGGGTAAAGGTGGGATGAGTTGAGAGGGATATTCAAATTACAGAACGAAGATCCAAACTAGTAGAACACTCTTGGGTGTGAATATCCGTAGGTCCCGAGTAGACGAGCCTGGGACTTCGAGCTAGTTTTCTAGCACCCTCAGGGTTCTCCCTTCCTTCGGCTCCCCGCATCTCACCCCACCCCCGCCCCAGACTTGACCTTCCAAGGCCAAAAAAGCAAAGCTGAATTCAAACTCCGGGCTAGGACTGGACAATTGGGGGCGGAGGAGGAAACCGTAGGAAGCCAGGCGTGGGGTGCAGGCTAGTCTTCCCAGGCCAGTGTTTCTAGCACCTGAGTGTCCTAGGGATCCCCGAAGCTGAGCGGAGTGGGGCGGGGCGGCACCTCCCAGCCCTGAGCCAGTAGCAACAAACCAAAGGAGAAAAAAGGGGACTGAGGGAACTTGCTCGGGCTCGGCCGCCGTACGGGCCCAGCCCAGCCTAATCCGGCCCCTGCTCTGCGCTGTTCCCCGAGCCGGGCGCAGCCAAGTAGGCACAAACCCCGCGCGTCAGGCGCACGGAGCAGGGTCCGCAGGCACAACACTCCGCGTTTGTCGCCGGTAGTTGGGACGGCGGGCGTCACCTCTAGAAGCTCCCCGTCCCCGCGCCGTACTCACTGAGCCATAGCTCCAGCGCTGCCACCCCCTTGGGCCCCGACGCAGCCTCGGCCGCCGCCATGTAGCTGCGCTCCTCGGGTTCGTCAGGTGTAGGCGCCGCCGTCCCAGCGTTTTAAGGAACTTGGTGACGCGGCAACCCCGGGGCGGGCAGCGCGTGACGGGTCCTAGCCCCGGACACGTGAGTCTCCCCCCAGGGCTGGGAATCCCCTCCTCCTCTTCTTCCTCTCTCCTCCTCCTTCCTCCCTCCTCCTCCCTCCTCCCCCCTCCTCCCCCTGCCCCCCTGCTCAGCCTTGGCCCCTCCGCTATGGGTCCTGAGGCCTGGAGCTAGCTCCCTCCCGCCAGCCTCCTGATTGGCTTTCGGCAAAAACCAACTGAGATCTGTCTGGGCCGGCGGCTTCCCCCAAGCCACCAGGGACTGTACTGTCCCAGAGGCCAAAATTGCCATCCACTGTCTCCTCGCTTACTTATGGGGCTGCTTAGAATGTGACGATGGTATTGAGCCAATATTATAATGGCCGACCCTGGTTGGAGAGCTGGCTAGAAATATCCATTTCATTCCCAAGTCTGTTACCGGAATATCTGGCTAACAATTGACAAGAAGTCTGGAGCAAGGATTTTTTCCTAGGAATCTGGCCACCAATTTCTTCGTAAACTTCAGAAGGCCCATGAACTTGGATGGAGGGAAAATGTTGCATCTTCATTTTCAATAACTGTTGGCTTTTTTTGTAATCTCTATTGTTTAATGCATTTAAGAACTTTTTTTTCTGAAAAACCCATAGGCTTCAGAAGTCAAGAATCTAACGTTAAAGGTCATGCTGCCCCTCGCCCTTTTTTGGAAAGGAGCAAGTGAAAAAGTGTGGTTCCTCTCATTGAAGAGGTGGGGGACAATGAGCCTGCAATGCTGTATAAGCTGTGAAACCCATACAGAATGTGTGTGTAGTTTTGCTTAGTTTTCCCTTTTTTTTTTTTTTTTTTTAAATGAGAAGGGGCGAAAAGACAGGGAGAAAAGGAGGGAATAATTTATTATGTTGTCTACTATGTGTCAGGTACCATGCTAAGCATTAACAAATAAAAATGATATACAAAGACAATAATATAGATGTACATGTACACCTTTTTAAAAATGGAGTCCTGTCATCTTCTGGTGTTCATGAAACCTAGTTTTCTCAGAGACTCCATCTCCAAAGCTGACTGCTTCTCTCACATTTCCTGATACACAAGGCCAGGAGCATAGTCCTTTTAAAGATTTCCAATCCCTCCTTTAAAGTTCACTCCATACTTTCCAGATGTTTCTTAGGACCTTTCCTATCAGTCCCCTTCCTGCCTAATTAATTTATCACTCAGATGAATTCTGTACCCAGTCCCACTTTGAAAACCTCTTCTCCCAATGGAAAATTGAACTCGTTTTCAGTGCTGGGATTCCTAGTTACCCCGCTCTGTCTCTAGCACAGGCTCAATACTATTTCAGACATCTGAGGGCCAGCCTGGCTAAGCCTGGATAGACTCTCTAGGACACCAAGTGGTGGATTTTTGGTTATTGCACTCAAGTCAAATAATGACATGTGGGATAATTGTCATCTCTATCAACAATGGGAGTACACTCCCATCAATAAAATCAGAGTTCTTTGGAATTGATTTTGTTATAAATGAAGGTACTCAGCTTTTACAGAATCTACTATCTTAGCTTTTGGCATCAAAGAAGTAGGCTTCTAGATTTATATTCTATAAAAATCTGAGAATAAATAGCCAACACTAGGGTAGAAAAAGATTATGAAGTGGTCCAAATTTAGTATCTTCCACAAAGTGAAACAAGATAAAGCAAGCATTCATCTTCAAAAGGAGTTGGAGGTTTTTCTCCTAAGGACAGGGTTCTTAACCTTTGAAGCCTATGGAATTTTTCAGAAAAACATTTTTAAATGCACAAAACAAAATACACAATAAGAAAGGAGCTTCCTCCAAAAAAAACCTCATGAACTACAACCGGAATTTCTTCAATATTAGAAGGGACTATAGAGATTATCCAGTTCAAAGTCCAATAACCCTATACAATTTTCCCAATAAGTAGTCATTTACTATTTGTTAACACCTCTGGGAATAAGAAACTCATTGTTTTACCAAAAAAAAAAAAAGTCCCTATTTTGACTTAGCTGTAATGGTTATTAAATTTTTCCACATATTGAACTCTAATGTTCTCCTTCCTTTCATTGTTGCTGGTTCTGTTCCCCTGATTTAAGCAGATCGTTCCTACTTCCCTGCATGATTCCATCCCTTCAAATTCTTGAAAACAGCCATCATGTCCTGACTATATTGTCTCTTTTCCAGGCTATCTGATCCAACCAATATTTATTAAATGCTTACTATATGCCAAGAACTGTACCATGAGTTGAAAATACAAAGATAAAAAATAAAATTCTTGCCCTTAAGATTACCTTCTAATGGTATGTATAATACATACAAAGGTAAGCAAGTACAAGTTAATTTGAGGAAGGAGAGAACACCAGCAATTGCAATTAGGAAATTTTTGAAAGGCTTTGAGACCTGATATTTAGAAAAGGAAGATTCTAACAGGCAAAGGTGAGGAAGGGGTGTTGTCTAGGCATGGGAGACTGCAAGCCTGTGGAAAGACACAAAAATGGGAGATGAAGTGTTATACTCAATTTGGCTGGAACTCAAGAATATGCAAAGAAAAGAAGTGTGAAATAAGAATGGAAAAACTAAGTTGGAGACAATTATGTATGTCCAAATCAAGGAAACCATATTTTATCAGAGGGGCAGTAAGGCACCACTTATGGGCAACTAAGTGTCAGAGCAAATAGAGTACCAGGCCTGGAGTTAGGAAGACATCTTCCTCAGTTCAGATCTGACCCTGAGCAAGTCATTTAATCCTGCTTCAGCTTTCTCATCTGTAAAATGAGTTGGAAAAAGTAAAAATATATCCACTCCAGTATCTTTGCCAAGGGAAACCCAAAGGGGGCCACAAAGAGGGAAGGAATAGTGATATATGGTCAGAATCATTTTGGCTCCTCTGTGAAGACTAGATTAACAATAAATAACATTTAGAAAGCATGTTGACACATATCATTTTATTTGGTTCTCAATCTCTACAGTTGAGGAAACTGAGGCAGATGACTTGACTAAGATAACACAGTTATAATGTGTCTGAAGTTGTTTTTTAATTACTATTTTTCTGACTCCAAAACTTATGTATTATAAATAAAAACAAACCTGAGAGGAAGATCGCACTGTGGCAATGGCACCAAGATCCTGATTCTGGGTAAGTAAGTCTCTACCTAAAACAGCAGCACTGGGTATAGTGAAAGTAAAGCTGGATTTGGCATCAGAGGACCTGGAGTTCTCTTACTTTACAGATGACCTTGGGTGGAAAGTTAATCATTTTGGTCTAGTTTCTTCCTCTGAAAATGATGAGGCTGTTCTCAGGTCCCTTTAAAATCTCTAAAATCTATCATCCTTCCAAGAAAGAAGTCTACTGCTCTTCAAAGAACACAATGGGATCAACTTAAGAAGGAAGCCAGCATGAAAACATTTTTCCATGGGATTCCAACTATATTTGGAAACTCACTGTGGACTCTTTGGGAAATGGACTTACTGTAGAGCTATATGATACAGAATAGATAGTGCTTGTTCATTCCCTTTCCTGTTTTCTGATACATTGTGGCTAGCTTTCTTGCAAGTGAAAAGTTGATGCTAGCTTTCTTACCCTAGTGGAGAAATTTTTTCAGGTTTCTGGATAGTTAAGCTATAAAGCCGGACATCCCTTGTCCTACCCACAAAAGTGTAGCCTGATAATCCAGGCACATATATGTTTTTTCAGAACTGCAAATGACTTCCAGAAATTATTTTGAGAGCTGGGGGGAATATATGAACATTAAATATTTTAGTAACTCAAAAACAAAAGGCTATAACCCAAAATTGGGGGTGTTTCACAGGAAAAAGACATTTTTCTAAAGGGTTTTCTTTTTTTTTTTTTTTTCTGTCTGCCCATTCTTCCAGAATCCTGGGCATGTTATTAATTAACTTCTGTGGGCCTAAGTTTCCTCATTTCTTGTTCACCCTTCGTTTTTGAAGAGGACCAATAATATCACAATGATATCTTGACTCATACATGAACTGAATTTAAATGAAGCAGCATTGTACAAAGTCCTCAGATTATGACTGTGCAATGAGGCCCCATTTTCTTGTAGTCATCCAAGTCCAGCAACAAGAAAAGACAGCCCAGGATGCACTAGATAGCCTTGATGTCTTCAATCTGCTTCAGCCAGCTTCATGGCTTGCTGGAACAAACTGTTCTTATCCACCTATTTCCCTGGGGAATGTCTTCACCATTAGTTTGAAGCCTATCAGTTACCCTCAAACTGGTTTAGTTCTTCTGCTGTGATGGTTTTACTGTGCATACTATAGATCCTTGGAACCCCAAATGAAAGTTGGGTGACTGGCTGGATACCAAAAGTGGATAAATAGCCCTAAAAAGGACTCAGCAAGCCTTCACACTAGAGATGCTAGTCTTTCTTGAACACCCTTGATACCCTTCATCACCTACATCACAGGTTTTACCTGTGAGGTTAGATCAGATGATACCTAAGGCCTTTTCCAGCCCTGAATTTTTTTTTTTTTTACATCTTCAAACTAACAGTAAATAAGTCCCCTCAACTAAATGGTTCCCACCTCAGAATTGTGATAGAACTCAAAGACAAAAGGGATTTGCTGGTCATAGTAAATAGCCTACCAGAGGCCTAAAGCATCATCAGCAATACCTCTACCCATGAGAAGGGTTCCAGGTTTTCCCTGGATATTATAGCATGTCATTTTCATTCCTCAAAAATTGGCAGAATTTCTCGTAAAGGATTTAACTACAGAACATTTAAAACACAACATGGTTTCTATAAGGGGAAAATATGCCTAACTAATAAGCTGGAGTTTTTCTGGTTGGGGGAAGGGGAGGTGAGGCACGGGAGTAAATAAGCAAGTGGCTAATGAAAATCTAGTGGATATCATTCTCCTTTGATGATTAAAATAAAAGTCTCTGATAAAGTTTCACACTAAAGACTAGTTACTAATTGGAATCACCACAGGGCCAGTCTTCTTACAAGAAGGGAATTGGCATTTAATCTGTAAAAAAAAGTCAAAGTTAATAGAGAATATATGAGGAATATAAAGAGTGAGGATCTCCTTAAGTATGAGCTAGGCCCAATTTTAGTTTTGTAAATGTCTAAGAGGAGGGAATGCATAGTGAAATATCCAAACATACAAATGAAATACAACTCTCACCACTAGGCAGAAGAAAAATAAATGTCGGGAATGTCTTACAAGGTTTCAGGATGGTAGATGAACTTCAACGTGGACAACTACAGGCAAGGCAAAATCTTCTCAATTCACATAAATCAATCTAGAACTCTAGAAATTATCAGACTATACCCAAAAGAAAATGGTTGAACCAAAGGCTTTGGGTTTTTGAGGTTGACATTATTATATATAATCAATATTTCTTATGAGAAAGCGCCTGAGTACCCCTCAGAAAGAAGCAGAATTCTATTTGAAACATGCTTTGGAACTGGAAATGGGCACTCCACTATGTTTAAATGACAGGTGCCCATGAATTGGAGCAACACTTCCTTAATGGTGGGAGAACTGTTAGAAACAAAGGCTAAGACAGATAGAGGCTAAAGGGTTAATGACTCTAGGGAAGAGACTTTTAACATTTTTTAATACCACAAGTGCATTTGATAGTCTGGTAAAGTCTATGAATTCCTCTGATTAATGCCTCTGAATTCCTAAAAACAAAATATAAATGATTACAAAGGAAATCATAGTAGACTGAAATAAAGTTATCAACATTTTTTTTAAAAAACAAGTTCACAGACCCCAGGTTAAGAACTCTTGCTCTACAGACTGATTTCAAAAAAGTCTGGAAAGATTTATACAAACTGATGCTGAGAAGTGAGCTTCAGAACCAAGACAAAATTGTATACAGTTAAAGCAAAATTATGTGATAATCACTTCAATAAACTTGGGATGGAAAATGCCATCCCCATCCAAAGAGAGAACCATGGAGACTGAATATAGGTCAAAAGATACTATTTTCACCTTTTTTGTTGTTGTTTTGTTTGCTTTTTCTTTCTCTTAGTTTTTCCCTTTTGGTTTGATTTTTCTTTCCCAACATCACTAATATGGAAATATGTTAAAAATTATAGTAGATGTACAACCTACATCAGATTGCTGGTATCTTGAGGAGGTGAGAGGTGAGAGGTAAGGGAGGGAGAAAAAAAAACTGAAATTCAAAATCTTACAAAAATGAATGTTGAAAACTATGTATAATTAGAAAAACAAAATACTATTAAAATGAAAAAAAATTTTTTAAAAGATTCCTTGCTCTAGGGTAAGAAGTAGGAAAACAGCTAGAGGGGGACAATAGAAGATGAAAGATTGTGAGGGACAGGCTGCTCAAGGTATGGGATCTTTTCATGGTATATCTCAGGGATATCCCTGAGTCTCAACTCACCCTTTCTTTCTATCTGCTGGCTCCATAAAATGACTTTCCTGTCCTGCTTCCTCAATGCTACGTAATATCTATTGCTACTTTTTTTTAATTCCCATTTAATTTCCAATTTTTTTAAGTTTCCAAGAAACTGGAAATTAAGTGAATGTTCATCAATTGGGGAATGGCTGAATATGCATGTAATAGATTATTATTGTTCTATAACAAATGATGAGCAGGTTGATTTCAGAAAAATCTGGAAAAATCTACACAAAGTGATGCTGAAGGAAGTGAACATTACCAGGAGAACATTATATACATAAGATTATGTGAAAATCAACTGTAATGGACTTGACTCTTTTCAACAATTCAAAGAACTTCCAATAGACTTGGTATGGAAATGCATCCAGAAAGAGAACTATAGAGAGTGAATGGGGAAAGAACTATGGAGACTGAAGCATACTATTTTCACCTTTTTTGTTGTTTGCTTGGTTTTTTCCCCTCTCTTCTTTTTTTCCCCTTTGATCATGACTTCTCTTGTACAGAATGACAAATATTGAGATATGTTTAAAAGAATTGCACATGTTTAACCTATATCAGATTGCTTGCTGTCTTGGGAAAGGAGGTGGGGGGGAAAGAGGGAGAAAAATTGAGAACACAAGGTTTTGCAAAGGTAAAAGTGAAAACTTTCCCATACCAGTTTACCATATAAGATACAATAGTCAATGACTAGAGTAATCTACTGTTTGATAAACCCAAAGACTCCAGATTCTGGGATTAAAAATTCACTGACAAAAATTGCTAGAACTGGAAAATCGTATGGCAGGAAATAGATATAGACTACTATCTCATTCTATACACAAAGATAAGCTCAAAATGGGTACATGATTTAGGCATAATAGGTACTACTATTAGCAAATTAGAAGAGCAAAGGTTAGTTTACCCATCAGATCTTTAGAGAAGGGAGGAATTTATGGCCAAACTAGAGAACATTATGAAACGCAAAATGGATAATTTTGATTTCATTAAATTAAAGAGGTTTTGCACATATAAAACCAATGCAACCTTAGAAGGGAAGCAGAAAGCTGGGAAACAATTTTTATAGCCAGTGTTTCTGATAGAGGCCTCATTTCTAAAACATATGGAAACCAGTCAAATGAATGCTATATTTTGTCAAATCCTTTTTCTGTACCTATTAAAATAATCCTATAATTTCTGTTAGTTTTCTTATTAATATGCTCAAATATGCTAATAGTTTTCTTGATAATGAACCAGTCCTGCATTTTTTTGTATTAATCCCAGTGATTAATTGCTGTCACTTTTTAGTAATATTTTATTTAGGGGTAGCTAGGTGGTGCAGTGGGTAGAGCACCAGCCCTGAAGTCAGGAGGACCTGAGTTCAAATGTGACCTCAGTCACTTAATACTTCCTAACTGTATGACCCTGAGCAAGTCACTTAACCCCAATTGCCTCAGGGGGAACAATTATTTAAAATCTTTGCATCAATATTCATCAGTGAAATTAGCCTATGCAACTTTCCTGGCCCAATGAGACACAAAATAGCCCCAGTCTTTCACTAGCTTCTCTACTCTAAGGGAAGCACACAGTCCTTGTCCTTCTGGGACTTTGCAATAATTGTTATTGTTATTTGTCATGGAGGAACAGAGTACAAAAAGACTTTTTTCTAACATTACATAATTATAATACTTAATTTAATATGAAAAAGAATTTTTCTTCATACAGGGAGTGACGAAACAGAACTATGGGCCTAAAATATTACATATATTGTCAAACATGGTTTTGACATTATTTTTTTCTCTTAAAAAAAAAAATCTTGTTCCAAGAGATAGTTCACAGAATAAGAGTAATGGGAGGAACATATTCAGAAATAAATATGAAATGCAAACAAAAGTTATTGATAAAAATGATAATTTAACCTCCCTATTGTACTCCCACCTCCCTCTCCCCCCACCTCTCCAATGAGAAGACAAAAGTCACAAGTAAGTGTTACACCTTTAACACCTTTGGATAGGATTTCAGGAGGATTAATTCCACTACAAGGGTTTGGAAAGCATTTCATTTCTGCCTGGAAAATATTCCCTAATGCTAGATTCACTCAGACAAGAAAAGAGAAAAAAATGTCCTAATATTTCAGGAGCCTTTCAGTCCTGCCTCCCTTAACTCTGGTGAGAAATCCTTCAAAGTCCCATCTAGTTAAGCTTACAGCATTTTACTTGTTCTCGAGATTTTACTAGACTTACTTATCTTTTATTGTTCAAAATCCAAACCAGAGCCCAGTGCAGAGCCCAAAGACCAGAGAGTACCAGAGCTCAGGCAATTAAATCCTGAGGCCTGTCTGTGAGCCTGCAAATCTATTACAATGTCAGATGTTCAGATAGAAACCAGTTCCAGGAACTAAGAATCAATTCCAAACTTCTGGTCCATAATATAGTACACAAGGAAATGGAGAAATAGGTTCCAAAAACAGCTCCTTTTTATAGCCAAGAAAAGGAATAAGACTGTAGGGTGGGCTCTTCCTAGACTAAAAAAAGAGACAGACCTGAGGAGAATTGTCAATACATACTGCCTGTCATCCACCTATGGGTCATGAGAAATATAGTCCTCAAATTAATACCACAGATTTCCTGTTGAACATTGGTTTCAGCTCTGATGTCTCAGAAGCAGTTTCCAGCAAAGTGGATCACTAGTTATCCTTGTCCATCCATCCTAAAAATCTTCTTCCTAGCTTAAGAGCACCCTCTGCATCCGTTCCCGAACTTCCTTAGGTCCCAAGGATATCATCATCTCTGCAACAGTTGGGCCTCGCTGAAAAAAAAAAGGAAAAATCCTGGGATCAGATCCCTAAATGTTTAGGAGGCATCTTCCACCTGCTTTCATAGTTAGAGAGGGACTATGTTGTGGTTTGGGTAGTCTTTCTCAGGACAAAGCTTAAAAGGTTCGAGGAACCCAGGGAAAGGATTCTGAGAAGTCAGCTAAGCTCACCTGCTGCCCACTGAGTGCCATTCGGAGCAGTTTCATCATTCTGACATACTCAATACCTTCTGTCTTCTCTGAAAGTCTTTTCAGCTCTTGGTTCAGCACTTCCTGAGTGAGAGAAATGCCAGGTGTTTCCAACAACCTAGAAGAAGTCCAATTGATTCATGATATCTTCTAGTCTTCTGAGGGATTCTCCTTAAAGAGGGTCCCAAATGAAGAAATACAGAATTGGAGGGAATGTCCCAGAAAGCTCAGCAACAGGGCAGAATATGGAAATTATCAAGCTTCAAAGCTACTTTGAGAATAAACTTACTATGAAATAATTCAATGTGGCTAAGTATGAAAAGTTTAGAAGGATCCAGGAAAACAGAATCTCCTGCATATTATTAGTTTCCCAAACAATAGGCTACAGAGTGACCAAAGAGAAGGAAAAGAATCCATTTCTATGCAGGCAAGTGGAAATTAAAAGGGACACTACCAGGAAGTCAGAAAATTGCAAAAGTTTCAGAATAGAATAGTGAGTCAATTAAATGATAGGAGGATTAAGGCTTCTGATAAAACAAAAGTCACTAAAAATGGCAGAGGTAACTTATCACAAGGCCTCCTTTATCATTTATATAGCCATCTTCCCATATCCCCCTTCCCTTTCATGGCTAAACAATTTGAGAAGGTCAATGACAGTCAATGCCTTTACTTCCTTTCCTCTCACCCTCTTCTTAACTCTGCAATCTGGCTTCCAACCTCATGATTCAACTGAAGCAGATCTCTCCAGAGTTATCTTAATCAACTAATCTAAGAGTCTTTTCTCCATCTGCATCCTTTTTTTTCTTTCTCTGTAGCCTTTAATACTGTTGATTGTGCTCTTCTCCTTCATACACTCTTTTCCCTAAGTTCTCATGCTCTCCAGGTTCTCTTCCTTTCAGGTTCTTTCTCAATATCCTTCATTGACTCTCCACCAAATCACAACCACTAACCATGAGTGTGTCCCAAGCTTCTGGACTAAGTCCTCTTCTCTTCTTCCCCTATATCATTTTGCTTAGTGATATCATTGGCTTCCATGGATTCAATTATTATCTTTATGCAAACAGTTCTAAGACTTGCTCTAACTTCTCTCCTGATCTGTAAATCTCACATCTCCAACTAGCACCTGGTCATCTTAAACCTGGATATCCCATAGACATCTTAAACCAACATATTCAAAATTACACTCCATTATCTTCTCTTCCTAAACTCTATATTACTAATGAAAGTAGCTCCACTTCCCTGGCTCACATCTTAAGTGTCATCCTTGACTCCTCACTCTCCTTCTCCATCTCCCCACCAAACCCAATCAGTTGTCAAGAAAGTTGCCATTTCTCCTATCTGCCCTCTTCTCTCTGGACACTGTTACTACTCCAATGCTCCATCCTCTCACTCCTAAATTATTACAATTGTTTCTTGCTTGGTCTCTCTGACTCTTATTTCTCCCTACTCCAGTCCATCATCCATTCATTTATCAAAAAGATCTTCCTCAAGTATGGCTACAACCATGTCACTCCCCTATTCAATAAATTGCTGTGCTGTGAATGAAATGTAAAACTCTTGTTTGCCTTTTAAAATCCCTTTAATCCTGGGCCCAGAATTCTGGTCTTTTTACTTTACTCTTCTTTATGCACCCTGTGATCCAGTGATGGTAGCCTTCTTGCCATTCCTTGCATAAAACACTCCATTTCCCAAATAAATGTATTTTCACTGATTGTTCCTTATTACCCCTGCCGCCTGACTTTGTTCAGGTCTGAGTTAAAATCATTCATTCTCATTCATTCATTCTCTCTCTCTCTCTCTCTCTCTCTCTCTCTCTCTCTCTCTCTCTCTCTCTCTCTCTCTCTCTCTCTTTTTCTCTTTCTCTTTCTCTTTCACCCCAAGATGAAAGTAAACTTGTCTTGCCACTTTTCCAGACACTTGACCTTAAAATTATCAAAATGGTCAGTGATCAGTACTAATTTAGGAGACAGCAGGTCTGATATCTAGTTATTACTCCTTTCACCAACCTTGAACAAACCATTTTAATGCTCCAACTGGAACCCAAGAATTATATTATATACCATGTGTGTCCCCAAAATATTCAGAGGTATTCTGGATGTTTATTCTGGCCTGTACCCTAGGATCCACAGGACAAATAATACCATTTTATTAACCTGTCCCTTTACCATTTGCTAGGTGCACTGATGGCTACAAAGTTATGGACAAAGAATGAGTGCCCAGAGGTTAAGAGGGGGGCACTCACCCCAGGACCAGCTTAGCAATCACATCCACTTCTCCTGAGATGGTCTGCAGTTGTGCTCGGGCCACAGCAGGGCGAGTCCAAAGATAGGAATATGTTGGTGAGACCAAGTCCTGTAAGCGACTGATGCGCCCCTATTAAGAAAGGGATTAAGAAAGAGCTATCAGAGAGAAACCTCAAGAGGGATTCTCCAAGAAAATCTGGGTAAGGTGAGTAGAAGAGGAATGGCTCTATGCTTCTTTGTATTGTCTTAGAGCACAATGAAAAGGAAGGGGAAGGACTATATCATCCATGGTGACATCCTATCTTACCTGACTCCCTACATATAAATGCACACTGTACATACCTGTCCCAGCAAAAGGATTCTCTCTATGTATTCCTCACTGAGGACGTCCTTGTCCTCCAATTGTTTTCCATATACATCTTTCACCATGGCCTGAAGCTTCTTCACAAACTGGAGCCTCCGAGGCTTATCATTCAACAATCGAATCAAATGCAGCCTATAGGAGAGTTGAAGTTACAGATCTGCTCCAAGAGAAAGGGGATGTGAGAGTACTATAAAGGAAAGGGAGATAGAAATAGAGAAAAGAGAAAATGCCTACAAGCATACAGGAAGCATCCATATTCCTGCAGTATAAGTGAAAAAGACTAAAAAAAAGTAAAAAAAGTAAAAAAAAAAAAAATAATAATCCAGAATACCAAATTATCCCTCCCTGTCCAAAGGAGAAGAAAGAAGATGCTTTTATTTTTACAGATGAGAAAATAAGAACAATACAATATACAATAAAGTAACATTTACAAATAAGTATAGTTAGAAGTTAGGGTTTATGGTTTTTTTGTCGCTTAAAGATATGGTGAATCCCAGGCCCCAGCAACTACCGGAGTAAGGTCTGAGACTCAAAACCTTGAGTCCCCAGAATCAGTTTCAGGACCCCCAAGCCAACTTATCATGCTTTACTTTCCCTTAGTAACCAAGTAAACTTCTTATAATTTTGCAGCAATAACCAGAAAAGGCAATAAAGACCCAAAAAAGAGAAAGCAAAGCCAGAGTCTCACTTCTTAATGTTCAGGGACTAATGTTTTCGGAAAGAATTCTGTTGTAACAATCATGCAATAAAGAATACACAGCATCCTTCTAATACTATTACTGTTATTCCATTTCATCTAAATAATTTAATAAATATCTCTATCATGATTGAACCCAGAGGTTTGTAGTTAAAAAGTACCATTCAAAAGATTTAATAAGCAAAATTCAAAATACATAAATTCATGGATGAGTTAGGGGGAAAAAAACACAACAACATAAGTGAGATTCTCAGATCCTTAAATAAATCTGATCAAATGAGATATATTTTTCAATGTAGTCAATAAAGGAATGTATTTTGCTTGACTACACATATTTATAATAATGGTTTCTGCTACCCAATGGATAAGTATGAAGGAGAAAAATAACACAACTGTTGAGAAATAAAGGAGCTCTTCTTTGAGGAAGAGCCATCTTCCTGTACAGGGTCCCCAAAGCAGATCTAGTCTATACTACCCACCTGTTGAATTCAGGAAGTTTCTCCAGATCCAGCAGGGCTGAATGAGTGCTGATCCCACTTAAGTCAAACTGTTCTATCAACTCTGGCAGTGTCCTCCCCATCTGATTCCCTGCAAATCAGTCAGATCTGTCAGGGTACACTCTCCTGGGAGGTCAAGCTCCTTTCCCCTTTTAAATCGTAGGTTGATTCCCAAGATAAACAAGGTTGCCTCTCAATACCAAGGATGAGAAGCATCCAGCTTTTTCCACAGGTTCCCATTCATAGCCCCAAGCCAAGGATTCCAGGTCAGGCGCTTAGTAATGAAGGCTCTTTGTAGAGTAGTTCCAGGAGCCTCTTACTCTTAGAAACCTCCTGACTCCCCTGTTTCCCCTCACCACTATACCTGCAAATCCTGAGCCATAATTGGTGATGAGGTCTAACAAAGTCTCTGGGAGAAAGCCAGCTGAAGCAAAGTGTTCCAAAAAGATGTCTCCTTGACGCTTGGACAACTTACTGCCATCCTTATTGAGAAGCAGAGGCAAATGGGCAAAGTGGGGTGGTTCCCAACCCAGGGCCCTGTATAAAAGGAGATGTTTGGCAGTAGAGACAAGCCACTCAGTGCCCCGAAGAACATGGCTGATGCCCATATAATGATCATCCACCACACAGGCCAAATGATAGGTGGGGAAGCCATCGCTCTTGAGGATCACAGGGTCACCCTCAACATTAGCAACTTCATGTTGGTTCCAGCCATGTACCAGGTCTTGGAAAGTCTCAGCTCCCTCCTCCAGGCGGAAGCGGACAGTTGGCTTGTCACCTGCTGCCAATTTCCTGGCTACATGTTCAGCACTCAAGAATCGACACCGATTGTCATACCTATTGAAATTTCACAGGAAATATTTTCAGTCCAAGAACCCCCAACCCAAGACATCCTAACTTTGCATGAGCCAATCAACATGAGCTAGACTAGGCAAAGTTATGTCATAACAAGTTGTACAAAAGTGGGATCCGGAAACATAATATGCAATGACTATGATTGTAGTAATGAAAAGAACCAGAAAACAATCAAAACAGAAAGTTGTAAAATTACAAAGAACATGCTTGGCCCCAGAGAGGAGAGAGATGGAAAGACATTCTGTCACAGCTGTCCTCTTCCACCCCCCATAGCAGTCCCTCCTAGTTTTTTGTTTTGTTTTGATGTGTTGATCAGTGCCACTAGTGTTTTTTCTTTTCTTTCTCTTTAAAAAAAAAAATTATGTTATAAGCAATAGTTCACTGGGATAAGAAAGGAGGGAATGGAAAGAGTGATGATAAAACAAAAAATACCAATATAATAAAAATCTATTTCAAAAAGAAACATAGCAATCAAAAAATATCATACTATAAAAGTCAACTGACAAAGTATCAGAGATTTCTTGGGGTCAACTACCAAGAACACGTTCTGTACCGGGGTATCTGATGGTTCCTTAGGGCCTCTTTTTTCAGCAGCTCCAGGCGCTGGGGGGTACAGAAGCAATAGTAAGCAGCTCCAGTCTGCAACAGTGCCTTAGTGGCTTGTGCGTAGAGCTCGAGGCGTTGAGATTGCTGGTAAGGTCCAGCAGGACCTCCACGCCGAGGGCTTTCATCAGGAGGAATTCCTGGAGCACAAGTAGTAGTAGGAAGTTAGCATTGGCCTGTAAATGCCCCACTCATGCAAAACCCATCAAAAGACTGAGAATGAAAGCTCACTGAGGGACTCATAGGCAGAACACCTCCTCCCCAACTACATCCTGCTTCTCTTTGGTCCCAGAGAACAAATTCATATCGACATCAAGAAACATTCCCCAATATTGGTAGAGTGCTGGGAGTAAATATGGAAGTATTAGAAAACTTCCCTGGTTAACCATGCAGTTGAGAAATAGGACATACCTAAAAAGAAGATAAAAGGCAGAATACATGGAGCCCAGAAAAGTGAATGAAATGGAAATTCACATATGATCAAATCTATTTGGTTTCATACCACCATGATCTCTCTGATTCCTCCCTGATATAATTCTCTCACTGCCCTGTCATTTCCATAACTGGAAATTAAAGGTATTTCCTACAGTCAATAACATTAATCAATCCAATGGAGCAGTTTTTCCAAAAGGCCCTTCCTTTTACTTGCTTAAGCTCTGTCCTCCCTTTCCCCATCAGCAGAACATTTGGAAGAAAGGACTAGCTTTGCAAACTTCTCTAAATCTCAGGAAATGACATAACCAGAGTTTCTCCAGTGGATACTTAGACTTTCCACCAAACCTTTATTTCATTCCCTTTCTACAGAGAGGCATCTGCTAACCTAAGGAGTTTCCCTAGCACACCAATGTATTCAGCATCCTCCTCACTTCTTCCTCAAAGAAATTAAGAAGTTATTTATCTTTAAATCACAGCTCTCAGGAAGACCTCCTGTGGCCCTTTTTACTTTTCCAAATGGCAAGAGTAGAGGCCTGCTTCAGAGCTGGTTACCACAGTTCTTCCTTGGAAAAAAAAATTTTTATTACTGGGCTCTGGAAGAAGTTGTTCATATTACCCCAGGGCATACCTGCCCATTCCAACATGTCCTCGATGTTCTCAGCAGCCCCAGGCACTAGACGGGTTTGATCTGTGTCTTCCAACCTTAAGATGAAACTCCCTTTGTATTTCTTGGCAAAGATGTAGTTGTACAAGGCAGTGCGTAGGCCTCCCAAATGCATGAAGCCTTGTTAAAAGAAAAAATTTTTTCAAATTATGCTAAGCAAATGACTAAAATGTTTAAACATTTTGACTCAGAGAACCCATCCTTCTAGGCATATATACCAAAAAGGACAAAGACCCTTCATGTGCCAAAATATTTACAGGAAATAAGTGAAGACAAAGTAGACACCTGTTGAATGGTAAATAGCAAAACAAACTGTAGCAGGTAAAGGGAATGGAGCATAATTGATGAATATGATGAGAACAGAGAAACATAGGAAGGCTTTAAGAAAGGATACAGAGAAAATTAGCAAAACCAGAAAAATAATATACACAATGACCACAAAAAGAATACAAATGAAAAACCTAACTGAACAATATACAGTTAGCAACCATTAAGCTTGGCCCAAACCCTGCTCCTTTCTTTGCCATAGTGAGGGTCTATGTATGTGAAATTGTGAATATATTGTCAGATTCAGCTGTAGTTTGTTGAACTGCTTTTTTTTCCCCCCTCTTTTTTTTTCCTTTTTAATTCACTGCTATGAGAGATAGGTTTCTAGGAAGGAAAGTAGAGAGGTATCATAGCATCATGGGGCTAGAGTTGGAAGTAACCTTAAAAAACTATCCAGTCATATCTATTTCAAGATAATGGAGATGGGAAAACAAAAGATTAATTTGGTTTTTTAAAAGGAAAAATGAAGAAGATAGGAAAAGCTAACAGCAACAAACTGGTAGAGATCTAAACATTCAATGCAAACTATGAGATGTTACTTAACTCAAAGGCCAATGAGATGATATCTGCATTTACGGGGCCCATAAAGTCTAGGATCCATGTTTTCAAACTCCCAATGCTCCAACATATTTCTACTTGATTATAAACTATCATTCCAATTTTCCCTATACCTCATCTCTCCTAAACTTATTCCTGACCTCACTGAGACCTCCAATATTCCTATTCTTCAGAATTTTCACCAGATATTAGCCCTGCTCTGACTTTATGCTCCTCCCTGTACAATATGCAACCTGTCATTCTCCACATCATTTCTACATTGTCCTTTGCTCTCAAATTCTTGTCTTTTTGCTACTTTTCTTTCCAAATCTGAATTTTGGATTATTCCTAGTCCTCCTACATTCCTATTCATCTGGGCTAACTGGAGCTAGGCTTAAGTTACACAACCATGCAGACTGGATACAAAGTGGGGTCCTCATAGAAGAAAGGCACTGTTTTGTGTTCACTCCTAATTGATTCCTATCTTACTCCCCAGCCCCCTTCCTCAAGTGCCACACACCCCTCCCATTCCATCTCAAGAAGAAGGACCCTGCATCTTATTTTCCTGCAAAACTTGAGACCATTCAATGTGGGCTCCTTATTCTCCCATTCTCTAAACCCTTTGACATCATCTTCCATTCTTTACCCATTCTCCTTGCCAGGTCTAGGCCTTCTATTGGGATGCAGTTGATCCCATTCTCTCCCAACTTTTCCTTGAAATCCCAATCATCCTTTCTCTATTTTCAATTTCTCCTTATTCAGTTTCACTTTAATGCCTTAAAAACCCAACAGATCCTATCAGTTCTTCAATTTGTTACCTTGTATCTTTTTTCCCTTTCTTGGCCAAAGTCCTAGAAAAATTAGACTTTATTTAATGCCTTCATTTTCTCTCCTCTTCTCTCACTCCTAAATCTTTTGACATTTGATTTACAATCCTCACCACTCAACAGGCAGTATCTCCATAGTTATCCATGATCTCTTACTTGCCAAATCTGATGGTTTGTCTTAGTCCTGATCTCTCTTAACCTCTCTCCTGCACCTGACACCAATCACTACTTTATCCTTCTGGATATTCTCTCCTCTATGAGTTTTCCTATTCTATTATATTCTTTCCTAGATCTTTTAACTTTTTGACCATAATTTCCCAGTCTGTTTTGCTGGCTCATTATCTACATCACACATCCATCCTAATTGTGGATTGTGAATGTTCCCCTAAGGTTCTATCCTAGACCCTCTTCTTCTTCTTCTTCTTTTTCTTATTTAGCATTTTAATTTCCCCCAGACTAATTCCATAAAAACAATTTTAATATTCATTTTTAAAACTCTGAATTCCAAATTCTTTCCCTTCCTCCCTTTCTCACTGAGAAGGCAAACAATGCAATATAAGTTACACATGTGTAGTCACACAAGACATTTCCATATTAGTCATTTTGTAAAAGAAAACACAGATCATTAAAAAAAAAATCCTACACCTCAAGAAAAATAAGGTAAAAAAGCAAGCTCCAATCTGTATTTAAACACCATCAGTTCCTTCTCTGGGGATAGATAGCATTTTTCATATGTTTTTCAGAATTTGTCTTGGACAATTGTCATTGGGTCCCTGGAGAATAGCAAAATCATTCACAGCTGATCATTTTATAATATTGCCATTACTCTGTACAAAATACATTCCACTTTGCTTTAGTTCATGGAAGTCTTTCCAAGTTTTTCTGAGTGTCTGCTCATCATTTCTTATAACACAATAGGATTCCCTCATAATCTCAGACCACAATATGTTCAGCCATTCCCCAACTGATGGGCATCCCTTTAATTTCCAATTTTTTGCCCCCAGAAAAGAGCTGCCATATTTTTGTATATATAGATAGGCTCTCTTCTTTTATTCCTCCATACTGTCTCTCTTGATAATGTCATCATCTACCATGGATTTAACTAGTATCTCTAAGTAGATGAGTCCCAGATTAATGTATCCAATCCCAGCATCCCCTCTGTGTAACCCATGGCTTATTAGACATTTTAAACTAAATGTCCCAGAAACAACATTAGTTGTTCATTAGTCTCAAAATCAACATGTCCAAACCATTTATCTTACTCTCAAATCCTCCCATATTCCAGACTTCCCTATTTCCATCAAAAGGCAGCTTAAATATCCCTCATTTATCACTTCAGCATTCTACTCAAAATCTCACTCTTCTTCACCCCATGCTTCCAATCAGTTGCCACATCTTGTCATTTCTACTTCCATAATATCTCTCACAACTCTGCTCTTCACTCACACAACTGCCACTTTGATCATTACCTTTCCTCACATTATTTCAATACCCTCCTAAAAGATCTCCCTGCCTCAAGTATCTCTTACCATCCAACTCTGCTACCAAAGCGATTTTCCATCAGTATACTGGGTTATTCTAGAGGCAGCTTCCTACCGCTTCTAGTTTAAAATAGGAACTCTTCTATACAGCTTTTAAAGCCTGGCACAATCTGGTACTAACCAATCTTTTCAGATTGACTGGACTGTACTTACCTCCTACACTATGCTATCCAATCAAGCTGGACTTATTTCTTTTAATTATGCAGGATATTCCATCTCTCATCTTTTATGACTTTGTACTGGCCACCCCTTCTCACATCCCTTTCCTTTTTTTTCCCCTGAGGCAATTGGGGTTAAGTGACTTGCCCAGGGTCACACAACCAGGAAGTGTTCCGTGTCTGAGACCAGATTTGAACTCAGGTCCTCCTGACTTCAGGACCACTGTGCCACCTAGCTGCCCCCTCACATCCCTTTCTTAAGAGGAATATTCTTCCTTCAAGACTCAATTCAAGCTTTTACATGCAGCTTTTTCTGATCTCCTGAATGATCAGTACTCACTAAACTACTTTGTTCTTAAATATTTTGCTTTAATCTGGATTTCTTCTCTTCATATCTATTCTGTACTCACTTATTTGTGTATTTATTGTCTCCCCTTGTTAAAATGTAAGCTCTGTGAGAGTAGGAATGGGTTCATTCTTTGTATTTGTATTCCCAGCACTAAGTTCATTACTTGGTGTGAATTAACTTTGCTTGCTGATTGGCATGCTTCACAGGATCAGAATCCAATAGTCAGTCAAGTACAGAGAGTATAAGTAATAACAAGAAATTTATATTCTCCATTTAAAAGTCCAAGAAACTGAAGCTAATACAATTTAAGTGACTGGCCTAAACTCAAACAAGTTGTAAGTGCCTGAGGGAGTGTGAGAATGCAGGTCTTCCTAATTTTAAATCTGGCATTCTATCCTCACCATACATAGAAAGCTTAGTCACTTCTGAAGAGGCCAAGGCTGAGACAAAGAAGGGCCTATATTTTCAAGCAGAACAGAGAAAAACTAAGGGTTTCTTTGCCTAGGAGTAAAAAATGTCCCTAGCTTGTTGAAATTTCAAATTCTTAAATTCCTTTCCTTATATCAACAGTCTCACACATCTCATTTAGCCAACCTGTGTCAAATCATTTACATTTGGCAAAGCTAAGGATGACAAGCATTTCTTCTTGTAAACTTGAAATGACTTGAAATGAGGGTATTTTTTTTTTCAAAGTTAGGTTTTCATCCAATGCAATTAAATCAGAATTACATTTCCCTTGATTGAGGTATTGGCTAAGTGCCTCATTCCCTCGAGAGTTTATTTTTTCACTTCGAATTCAGAAAGGACTTAAAAATATAAACGCAAGTTTTCTGGGAAATGGCAGATTTTCTTTTCTATGAAAACAATGCAAAATCTGTTGTCTCAGCACCAACTACTTCTGGCATGTCCATGACTTACCCATAAAGTTTCAAAAAGTCGGTTGGAAAGACCCCAAAAATGTCATTAAAAAAATCATGTGCATATAGGTATTAAAATTTTTTTTGTGTAAATAAAATTAAGGATACTTGTTCCTACTCTAAAACTGCAGGACTTTTGGGCCATAAAAATTAGTATTCCTAGCAGAAAATTGCTTGGGAAGATTTCAGCTAGGGACAATCAAGTGGAGCAATGGATAGAGTTTGAGGCCTAATCAGAAAGACTCCTCTTCCTTAGTTCAAATAGAGCTTTAGACACTTACTAGCTGTTTGGCTAGCTGACCTGGGCAAGTCACTTAACCTTGTTTGCCTTAGTTTCCTCATCTATAAAATGAACTAGAGACAGAAATAGCAAATACGCAAATACCTTTGCCAAGAAAACTCCAAATAGAGTCACAAACAGTTGGATATGACTAAAATGACTAAATAACAAAAGGTGCCTGACTGGAAAGCTAAGCCAGGAAGCAACAGAAAAAGAATTTAGGACTAGGTGATTGGGTAGCCTTGAACAAACTACTTAAATGTCCTGACCTCAGTTCATGGAATCATTGATTTAGAGCTAAAAAGGTCCATCTATGTCATATAGCTAAGTCTCTCATTCTATAAATAAGGAAAATTAGTCCCAGAAAGGGTAACTTGACAAACACTGGGGTTTCTACTTCCACTATACTCATACAGTCCCCACCGAAATTCAGAGTCAAATTACCTCTCACCAGGGCTATTTTAATAGTTTAGTATCCCTGGCTCAAATATCTCACTACTCTATTCTATCCTCCACAGATGTCAAAGTGATTTTCCTAAATCATAGGTCTAATCATGTCACTTCCCTAATAAACACTGTAAATTGATACCTATTACCTCTATAATCAAATATAAACTCCTGAATGACATTTAAAATTCTTAACAATTTTGTTAATCTTACTATTTATCATTCCCCTTCACTTCCATGGTCCAGCCAAATTGGCCTTTTTACTATTCCTCATACATCTTCTATTTCCATAATTTTGTACAGGCTCTACCTAATGCATGTAATGCACTCTCTTCTCAATCCCACTTCTTAGAATTCCTAGTCTCTTTTAAGTCTGAGTTCAAATGCTAACTTTTCAACTCGAAGCTTTTCCTGATCACTCCAGCACTGGCGAGCCCACCCTCCCAAATTTATCTTGTATCTATTTTGTGAAGGTCTATCTATGTACATGTTATCCCCCTCCCCGGTCCAGAATGTACCATGCTCAAAACAAGAGGCTGTCTTGTCTTTAATATCTTCACTGTTTAGAGTAGCAACTGGCACAGAGCACACTGACTTAAATATCTACTGAGTGGAATGACTGTTCAAGGACAAAATTTGCAAGTGGCAATTCTAAGATAAAAACCTACATTTTAGTGTTTCACCCCCCAACTTGTTTCATCTCATGAGAATGGACACACCCTACACCAATCTCCTTAAATGAATCCATGAAAACCCAAGTGAGAGTTGTGAAAGTTTTATAGATTTAATATTATAAGTAGATAATTAGCATCACAGCAGTTTTTACAAACTTTGGTATTAAGGTTCGGAGATAGAAGCTAAATGGCATTATGTACCAAAAACACGTTAGAGATATCTTAAAACACTAAACACAAAGACCAATAGTGATTTTAAAGGAACTTATCACAGGAGCATGACTACCACTTCTAGGTAGAGAGATGATGGACCTTGGATATGGAAAGATAGACATTTTCTGTCAAGGGCAACACACAGATTTGTCTGCAGAACTGTCCTAATTTGTTACAAGAGGGGATTTCTCCCGAGAAGTGGGGATTCACTTGGGAAGTAAGATTCACAAAGTTACTTAAAACCCCATCTTTTAAAAAAAATCCTTACACGGGACATATCAGTATCTATATTACGCACTTCACAGGACAACTGCAAAGTTCAACTGGAAATGTAATGTTCATTCAACAAGCACTTATTACGAACCCACTGCATATCGAAAGATGAAGGAGGAGATAGGTTTTTGCTCTCCACCAGCTTAATTTTTTACAAGCTCATTTGCAGGTATATAAAATTACTGTAAAAATACTGTACATAGCATAGCAAGGATAAATCTACCTGGGGAAGAAGGGGGGGAGTATTAGGGAGAGAATGGTGATCCCTCTCCTTTTTTCTCGTAGTCCCTCCCCCTCCCAAGTCATAGTGAATTTCTCTTCCCTCTTTCCCCACCCCCCACCCCCGACCGTCTCCGTAGCTGAGCCTACAAACCCTACTGACGGGTAGTTAGTTACCTGTGGGGCTCGGGGCGAACCTGACTCTCACAGCGGAGCTCTGCGGTCCAGAGCCCCCACAGTACCCACGCCATCGCCCCGCCCCCCAGGGAGCTCGGGCCAAACGGAGCTGGAGCAGCCCCAGTAGCAGGGCCGCCATGTGGGACTGAATGCACACGTGGCTAAACAGGTTCACTTCCGGGCAGGGCGCTAGCCAATCCGCTCCTCCCTTTTCGAGGAGGCGGAGCCTCCCTTTAAAAGGACAGGGTCCCTTTTCACCCAGTACTGGAGAATCCTATCTCCGTTTGGGTGGGAGTACTGACCCGCCGCCAGTTACTTCCCACACCTTTGGCAGAAACGAGAGGAGGGTATCCGTCAGCCTCCTGGGGAATAACGAAAGGGGAGGCAGGGAGAGCTGGTGAGTCTCCATAGGAACCTCCACCTGTTTCCGGTGGGCGTGTGTGTATGTGTATGTGTGTATGTGAGCTCGTGTGTGTGGGGAGGGGGAGAGTACGGGCTGAGACGGGGGCCAATCTCGTCTGCTCGGCATTTCCCGGCGGCCCCCTCGCTGCGGTGGGTGTTGTACACAATCATCATGGCGGCGGCCGGAGCCCCGGATGGTGAGTATGGGGGGCAAGCTCCGGGAAGAGAGGACCGGCGGGCGGGCGGGCGGCCCGGAGCCGGGGCAGTGGAGGAAGGGGGCGGAAGGGAGCGGTGTAGCCCCGGAGAGGAGGGAGGGTGAGCGAGTGGAGCGGGCGGGCCGCCTGTCCGCGAGGGAGGGGGCCGGGGCCGGCGCTGCGGGTTCCCCTCGAGGGGCCTGCCCTGGAGCCCGAGCCGGGGCACGGGCTGGCGTCCCGGGGCTGCGCCGAGCAGAGGGAAGGCGCGGCTGGGGGTCGGCCCCGCCCCTCCCCCAGCGTCCGGCTCGCTGTCCCGCACCGCCCCGCGCGTCGGGCCCCAAAATGCTGCCACCGCCGCCGCCTCTAGCTTCGGCGCCCAGCGTCCGTCCCCCCGAGGAGTCGCAGAAGGCCAGGGTCGCCGCCGCCCCCATCTCGCACTCCCGTGGGTTTTGTTTTGTGTTTAGAAGTCGAGGAGCCCGGCATGGAAACGGATGCCCAGAAGCTGCAGCTCAACTGCGTGGACGCTGAGGCTGAGACCTCGTTGTGCTCCTCGTCTTCGTCCTCGGCCGCGGCCGCGACGGCCAAGGGCAACCTGCAGGCAGACCCGACGCAGGGGGGCATAGCCAGCGCCCAGGCCTCGGTCAGCAACGGCGACGACGCCGACACGGAGAAGGAGCTAGTAGATCTGAAGATCATTTGGAACAAGAACAAATACGACGTGCGAGTGCCTCTGGACAGCACAGGGGCCGAGCTGAAGCGAAAGATCCACTCCATTACAGGTAGGTGTCCTGATGGGAGGGGGAGCAGCTTGACCAGTGGACGATGTAGCTGCCCTTGGAGCTTATCAGTAACCGGAGCCATCGAGCTTATGTAGCAGCTTTAAAGTTTGCAAAGAACTTTACAGATATCTCATTCGATCCTCGTGACAGCCCAGGGAAGGAGTTGTTATTATGTTGCCCATTTTACAGATGGAAAAACTGGCTGAGAGAGAGGTTAAATTACTTGCCCAATGCCATGCTGCAGGGAAGTATCCAAGGTCAAGTTTGAACTTAGGTCTGCCTGACTCTAGATTAGCTGTGCTCCCTAACTGTCTCCAGGGTAAAAAAACTCCCTGTCCCTGCTGTGGGCAAAGCTTCTTAAACTAGGGGTCTGGGACTAGGTTTCAGGATGGCAAAAACCCCATGGTAAATGTTTGTGTGTGTACAGTGTGTCTGTGCATGAGGGTATGTTTGTATACTAAGCTATATATGTTTATCTGTATGTCTATATGTGTCTTTATTTCAACATAATTGGTTTGTGTAGTAATTTTGTGTTTTTGTTTTGTGCATTTAAAAACATTCTGCAAAGAATTATTTTCTCTCTAAGAAGGAGTTTTGTAGGTTTCACCCATCAGTCAGGAATCAAGGATAAGGTTATGAAAAAGTTATGAATCCCTGTTCTAAAACAAGTAACCTTTGCTAATAATAATTATAGTTCACTTTTTAAAGCTGGTTTTAAGGTTTACAAAACACTTTATAAGGATTGTTTCAATGAATATTCTTTTCTTCCCCAAACCCCATGAAGTAGGTACATTTTTTTTTTAATCCTCATTTTATTTAGAAGGAAATTTAGGCTTAGAGACATTAAGTAATTAACCCTGCATTGCACAGCTCATTACTATGTAAGGAAGGATTCGTACCTAGAGTTTATTGATTTTTGAGTCCAACACTTTATCCACTGTGTCCCCCAAATGCCAATCTTATGGGTGGAGGGAATTGTCTAAAGAAATGGAATCACCAGGTTAGGCTCCCTTCCACCACCACCACCACCCCCAAAAAAATCTTAATTAAATTGGATAGAGCCAAATAAATTCACCCTTGATTTTATTCCTCTCTCCCATACTTAAGGCTTACCACCTGCCATGCAGAAAGTTATGTTTAAGGGACTTCTACCTGAGGAGAAAACATTACGGGAAATCAAAGTAACCAGTGGTGCCAAGATTATGGTGGTTGGATCTACAATAAATGATGTTTTAGCAGTAAACACACCCAAAGATGCAGCACAGCAAGAAGCGAAAGCTGAAGAGAGTAAGAAGGAACCACTTTGTAGGCAGAAGGTTGGTGACTTATTGATTGTTGCTCGTGCTAAGAATTTGGGGTTTGTGTCATTTCTTGAAGCCTGGCCTGTTGGTTCCATTCTTCCCTGAATAAGCCTTTTCCTCCCCATAGTTCATCATAAAAATCTGAAATGGCATTCTGGATGCATAGCTCTTAAGTGAAGTTAATGCGGATCATTTGCATCATTATTTGATTTCAGTTGTAATTAGTATATCCAAAGTCTAACCACATAAAATTAAGGAGACTTTATATTCCATGTTGTAGAACTCAGAATTGGGGGTAATAATATCCTCTAATATAACATGACATCGCCCTTAAGAAAAAATGAGTTGGTGTTCTATATCCCTTTTCAGAGGAGTATGACCACGAAGTAAATATTCCCAGATTTGCTTTGTTAGGTAAAACACCCAGAGTTTTTGCAGCCAGAAATAATAATTTTCATAACTGTGAAGCTTCAGATGTATTTAAAGAGTCATATGAAGCTTTGTTTTACAAATGTATATACACTGTTGTATTTACCTGACTAAGGTAAACCAAAAGCATTGTCCTTTATAGAAACTACCTTTAGATACATTTTTCTGTCCTGAATTCTCTTGCAAACTCCCCTAGCTCTGTTATTTTATTTTAGTGTTCTAGGGAATCTTCTGCATTTTTTCTTGCCATATAGATGTGTAAATCTATGCGCATATGCTCTCCTAATAATTAATATTATGGTTCTGTTTATGCTTAATACATCATATCTTTTGTGGCCACAGTATACCTTTAACTATAAGGTTTGTGTTTCTGACGCTGACTTAATAAGCCTAAAGCTTTTCCCCATAGTATGACCTTCAAAAGAAACATGTAAAGCATGATTCAGTTATGCTGTTAACATACTGACTTGTTCTCCTGATGTAGATTATGAGGCATATCCCTACCTAATGAGAGAAACCCAACCCCTGAATTTTTTTTCACCACTCTTTAAGACCATGTTGATGTCAAGCTCATACAAAATCTGGGAAGAAATAGAAATGTTTTTTTCTGACATTCTTGTTGCTCATAGTTAGGGATAGATTCTTTGTCATCTTTCATATTCTGAAGATCTTTCTTCATTGGCAAGAACTTTTAGTATATCAAAGAAATATGATTTAGTGAGAATGGTGAAGCATGTCTTCAAACTCATTTAAGAAGCATTAAATGCACAACCTCAAAGTATTGGTGGCTGGTTAGGTCTTTCTCTGATTAGTATTTCTTAATTCATATTGAAGCCATAAATCTCCTCCAAAACATCATCATCCCCCAAAAAAACACACAAACAACTTTCCAAGAAAAGAAGCATCCAACCTTATACTTAAGAATTTAACTTGTAAGGAGATTTTCTCCATACTTTTAAAGGTATAATCAAGTGAGAGTTTGTTATTTTTTATATTCTTTATTTTTGAGAATTTAGAATTGACATACTTGTCTTGTATTTCTTTCAGCCACATTTTGTATGCTTGTTTAACTAAAGACTATTTAATAGATAGATAAAAACTTTGGGGAAGAAGAGGTTTGGGGGTGATCAGGGAAGTTAAATCTACTTGAATTTAAGGATACTAAATACTTTTTTTAAAATACCCTCAAGTATTCAATTATCTGGAGTGCTTTTAGATCAAAATATTAGGATAGAAATTTTTTTTTTTCCATTTGATTCATTCGGAGATTTCAAAGTGATACATTTTTATATTTTTGGAATGCTAAGAGATATGAAGAAGCAAATAACCTCACTTCAGGCATGTTTCTCTGCATTGTAATTTCTGATTTATGTTCTAGCAACACAGAAAAGTGTTAGATAAAGGGAAACCTGAAGATGTGATGCCTTCTGTTAAGGGTGCCCAGGTAAGCAAAGCCCCTTGACCCATTGTGGTCATTCTGAAATTTTGTGGCCAATCTACTGTGTTTGGTTTCCTGAAATTCCTTCAAATTCTTCTTCCCCTCCCTGTTCAGGGGACGAATAATTTTTATTGCCTGTATTCTATGGTTTGGTCCCTTCTTTGTTGTTCTTTTTACCTTATGACAGTCTATCACTACAGCAGTTTTCTTATGTTTCCAGGAACGACTGCCAACAGTACCTTTATCAGGCATGTATAATAAGACCGGAGGAAAAGTGAGACTCACCTTTAAATTAGAGCAAGACCAGTTGTGGATTGGCACTAAAGGTAATCTGCTATTGATGTATATCATATTTTTTTTCTTCAGAATAAAATTGTTTCTGTTGCTTATGTGACCCTTGTTCTAAACTAATTTCTCTTTACCATACTCTAGATAATTACTCCTTGTTTTATTTACTCCTTTACACATTTAAGTTCAGTTGTACCCTTTTTAATTATCTTTTTAATTTCATGTTAGTGCCTCCCAATTAAGGATTCTTTTTTTAGGGCTATTAAGTTGCTTTCTAGGCAAGTGAAACAGCTGTGCTATATAACAGGAAGCACTCTGGACTTGGATTCAGGTGAGAACTGGCTTTGAATCTTGCTTCCGTCTCTTAGCTTTTATTGTGACATAGATGAGTTCCTTAAAATCCCTGAGCCTTAGTTTCCTCATCTGTAAAATGGGGGTGATACCTGCTTTTATCTGTGAGTCAAATGAGATTACATAAAAAGTAAATCATAAACAATTAAGGCACTATATAAATGGCAGTTATTATTAGTTATTAGCATTGTTTTGTTTAAACTATGTCTTTGCTAAAGTAATCATTAAAAAAATATATCTCCTTTACACTGATTGTTTTTTCTGTAACTCTTTCCAGTTGTCTTAGAGGGGAGAGAGTAGGAAGAGGCTAGGAGATCCTTAGGATACTGAAAACCACTTTTTGTTAAAGACAAAGACCCTAGGCTATTATGAATGCTCTCAAATCAAGTCTTAGTGGTTTTCTAACATCATTTGTTGTCAGGTCAGATCATAACCAAGATCTTTTGTTCACTTCTGTGCCACAGAAACCTTCAAAAGCTACCTTCATTATTACTTATCCAGAAACAATAATACAGTATCAACTGTGCCATCTTGTAAACTTCCCAGCAGAAGATCATTGGATTTTAATCTGGCTGAGCCTAGACATTAAACAGTGCTAAGTGTCTTCAAATTGTTGATTCCTAGTCTTGGATCACTCAGCAAGAAGTTGACCTTGTTGACCTTCCAAAACATAGTTTATTTAGTTTTTGTTGTTGGTTTTTCCCCAGAACTGTGTTTTCATTAGTGTAGAAAGTTCCTAGTGAGGAAACAGGCCAGTGTTTGTCAAAGTCAAAATTTGATCATATCTTCATACTCCCAAGACTAGCTCCAAGTTCACTGTATAGCATTGTCTCACTTTGAGAAGCTTACATTTATGTAGAGTTTTACAATCTATTGGGTGTTTTCCTCCCAAAAGCCCTGTAAGATAGGATTGTTCAAGTATCAGTTCCAACCTTACAGATGAGGAATCTTAATCTCAAATTGTAACTTGTTGAAGGTCACATGCCCTGTAAGAGACAACTGGGATTCAAAACCCAGATTCTCTGATTCCTAGTCCAATGTAAATTCTGCTAAATCCATTGAATAACATCAGAGCCCCACTACTAACTTTTTCAAGAAAGAATTTTTTAGTTGTTGTAGTAACTAATTTAGATGATATGGAATAATATGTCACAGCTGGAATGGACTTTTAGAAGTCATCTATTCTAACCCATTCATTTTATAGATGAGGAAACTGAAGTCCAAAGTAACATTTTTTTCCACTGGCACACAGGTAATTAGTAACAGGATGTAGAACCCAGATTTCTTAATTCCCAGTTTTTCTTCTAAGCCTTTCGCTGTCTTTTTTCCCTTTGTCTCTGTTTTTGCAGCTGTCATATTTATGTTTTGTGTGTCTGTACATACTCAATGTGCCCTGGATCTCTCCTCACTGTTTTTGTTTTGTGGTTTTTTTTTTTTTTTTCATCCTCACCTATGTCATTATGTTTCTTCACTACCCTGCCTTTCCTCTCCTACATCCTACTTGCTCTTCCTGTCCTTACTTGGCTTACCTTTGTATAGCCTCATTTTACTCCAGTTGCCACTCACTGCCCTCTTCTTTTCTCCTATTTGACCACCATTCCTAAAATTGCCATAAAACGTCTTTGGCCCATGTGTGATGCATGGTATCTGGCAGGTGTATGCTACATGAACTCTGAAAGATTTTTTAAGGTAATTTTTAATGTGTGTGTGCATGTCAGGGGTAGGGAGGAAACAGGGGAAGAATGGGAGGCAGTTGCCTGGGGTATATTTCTGAATAGAATAATAATAGGATTTAAGGATGGGAAGAGGAGAAATGATTGGGAGATGTGCCTAAGTGAAACTTTCTTAGGAAATTTTGGTCTATGTCAGTCTAAAAGTATTTAATAAAACACCTGTTCCTACCTCCCCTCCCTGACCAAACCTGCCCCAGGCAGTAAAAGCACATCACACATCATTGGGTTTATGCAATAAGCATGCAAATACAGTACTTTGGTTATTGAATGATAAAATTTGTTTCCCACAGAGAATTTTGTCCTTGTTCTTTATAAAGATGGACTAAATACATATTGGCATTTCTGTTCATTATCTGGTGTTTTAGATGAACTATTTTGTTTCTGAATGATTCCTCTTAAATAAGGTTTCTTAGAGAAGAGAATGGTTTTAACGACTAGTTTTTGTGGGTAGAGAATAGTCTTTCTAAAGTAGGGAGGGGAAAGTATTAGAACCACAAGTGTTGTTAGAGAATCATGTCAGATTTACTGAAATTGGAGTACCACTTAATAATAAGTATAATTCCTTTTAACTTAGAGCGAACTGAAAAATTACCCATGGGCTCCATTAAAAATGTGGTCAGTGAACCTATTGAAGGACATGAAGATTACCACATGATGGTAAGTAAGCTGCTAGCTTAGTAACAGAATATATTTAGCATTTCATTCCACCAAATTGACACTTGAAATTTTGTACACAAAGAAAGAGAACTGAGTCCTCAGAATGTACTGTTATGGTGCCCTTATGTTTCCCATGATACAGTTTTATGAACTTGCTCTAGGATAGCTCATTTCTATTTTCTCCCCATATGACATTGAGTCCTATTGCTACAGAATAGGTAGCTTTTTCCAGTTGTCTCCTAGGATATGTATTTACTAACCCTTGTATTTGCACAACTTTGCTTTAAGACCAAATAAATAGCTGTGAAGAGTAGCAATGGCTTGGGAATTTTCACTTTCAAGTTTGAGCCAAAAATAAAATACTAGTTTGGGATAAGGAAGTACTCCAGGCAGTCAACTGTTTTCAATGCTGCTAAGGTATGTCTATTTTTTGTAGTCTTTGGACAGCAGTGATGTTGCTGTAAGAGTTAATGCATAGCATTGTGCTTTCTTGTGATTTGGGAAGGGGAGCAGGGGGCTAAACCTGTAGATCCATATTTTTTGTTCCCAGGTACTAATTCAAAATCCTTTCTTGAATCCAAATGGATTCCTTTGAGGGAATCAACTAAGACTACACTGACTGAAGTGAAGGTTGAAGTAATTATATAGCTAATTTAGCAGGCAAATGCTGCTCTTATACAGAAATGGTCTAAGGAATAGGCCACTGGAATAATGACTACAGAACCATGTTACATTCTTCCTGGAGACACAGGGGAGGGAGAGAAATAACATAAACATAAAGAAAAGGCCAACTTTAAATAATGCTTGCTTTAAATTTCTTGGGCATTTTGTCACTGGATATGACCAAAATAACCATGGGAAATTTTTTTTTTTTGTCTACAGATCTTCATATGATTTAATTGTGGAAATTGTTTAGGATTTTTCAGCTGTCATATCTTATAGCCCCTATCCCTGTGAAGGAATAAGGAAATAAGTATACATGATTTTCTTATGCCTGATGCCTTCAGATTCATAGCTGATCTGCCTGTTATAAGCTTGTGGAGGGAGAATAGGTAAAACAAGGCTGCATTCTCACTCTTAAGGATAAGAAAAAAGTATTTCCAGCCTGCATTGAGAAAACCATATACCATGAGCACTTTCTGCTTTCATTCTCTCCGTCTTTCTCCAGCTCCCCTGCTACTACAACACTGGGAGGAAAGTTAGGGCTTGGATTGAGCTTCAGAAATCATACATTTGGCATCTACCCCTAACCTTTGACCAATTACTTTCTACCAGGTGATTTTTCCAGAACTATTAAATAGGTTTGTCACCACATATAGGAATTGATTTAGAATTACTTCTGCCTTTGTAGTTTTTAAAGTCTTGTGGTGAAAGTGATTTTTTTAAACAAGCTTTTTTTTTTTAGCATTTCAAAGAAGGCTTGAAATCTTAACAAGCTTTTAACTTAAATGACACCAAATGGGTCATCCCTGCCTTAAAATCCAGTAAGTTGCCGTGGAGAAACCCTAAATATGGATTTCTTTTCTTTTCTTGCTGTTGTGAACATTGTATTTGACCCAAGATTTCTACCTTTCTTATCTAACCAAGAAAGTTTCATCTGAAATATTGAATCACAGGTCTAAAGGAATTTGTCCTTTTTAAATTTTGCTGGAAGAAGAGTGATTCATTGTTAGTGCATACTGAGGATCCTGTTTCTTTGGTGTCCCTGGCTCTGAAGTACTGCTTGGTTTCCTTTTTCCCTTTCAGGCATTTCAGTTGGGTCCCACCGAAGCCTCTTACTACTGGGTGTATTGGGTTCCAACTCAGTATGTGGATGCAATCAAAGACACTGTGCTGGGAAAATGGCAGTATTTTTGAAAGCACTTTCACCTCTGGCACAGGAGACTGACCCAAAGTGAAGGACATTGCTGGGAGAGGCCTGCAACATGCCCGGATTTCATAGTCCTGGAACTTTTATTAATTCAAATCTGAGGAGATATTGACTGAAGCCAGAGGTGATGTACTTTCACCATTAGTTTACTTTTAACTTAAAATTGCAAAATCCCTTCCCTTCAGTCAGCTTCAAACCATATTTAAAGTGAATACGGTGGAAATCAATAAATCTTAATTCAGAACGCGTTGTGTGGAATACTCTTAAGTGTTCTGAGAGTAGATCTGCCAATTTCGTTTAAAAACAAATGATCAAAATATATATATATATATCTGGGTTTTTTAATGTGATTTGAACTAAAAAATATTTTCATAAATCTTTGGTTGCAAATGGTTAATTTGAGCTGATTTGTTGTGACAGAGTTTGAGGCACATTTTTTTTTTTTTAAATTTTCCTACTTATAAATTGTAAATGGTATGCAAAGTTGGGGGGGTGGGGTTAGTAAGCCATATTTTTCTGGCCTTTGGTTCAGGTTTGACCTGAACCCTCCCCTCCCTCTCAGCCTCTCTTCCCCTTGCCCCCCCTCCCCCTCCCAAAAAAATGAGCTATTAATTTTTATTTGTAAATCCAAAGATGATTTATTTTTCCTCTTCTCTGTATTTCTCTACCCCTTCACTTTTCATTTCCTGTAATCATTTTGTTTCTATTTTGATGCTGACTGATCACACAATGGGAGGGGTGGGAAGGGACACATCATTGGGTTTTAAGCATCATATCCTACAGATGCTCATTTTAGGGCATAGTGACCCTAAAATTGTTCCCATCCCTCATTCTTTGTGAAAACCCAACTGCTCTTGGTATAAAACATCTTGTCCTGAGGTTCCAGATTCCCATGCAGGTCAGCTGCCTCATTTTAGTGGCTGGCAGAATTGAGCAGAGGTCCTAAAATTACCTAGACTATCTTGAATGTGACTGGTCCATTGTCATGACAATTCATAGCAGAAACAGGTACCAAGAGTCCTGGACAGTTGGAGGTCTTTTTGATGTGGCCTATCACTCTCCATCATGCTGGTTCATTTTTGCCACTGGAGTTAAGAAGAACCAGGCATATAAAACTCCCTGACAAATGGCAATGAAGTCAGGTACATTCCTATTTTTCTTTAGACAACATTTAAAAGAATTTTTGGGGGGAAGTCTAACTAACTTTAGTCATGCTTCCTATTTCTTTTTGGTCATTCTGCTCACCAGCCATTAAGTTCAAGTGTCCTTTATCTCAGGTTCAGTCACACTTACCCTTTCTATCCTGGAAAGGTGCTTGCCATGAGTTGATGATATTTAAAAGACAAGACTGACTCCACTGGACCAGCAATTGCCCTTCTCACTTATGTCCCTTGTGCTCCTGGTATACTCGGTCACTTTTTTTTTTTTTTTTGATGGATTGATAACTTCTGAAGGTAGAGGGAAAACTCTTGTGCTTCTTCCCTTTGCTGTTGTCTTTGAAATCCCCCCCTGTCAGATGCAGGCCTCTGGGCTAGGTCTCCAAGCTTAACCGGTCAGCAGTGGCACAGCTGACCTACCTACAGGTTTTAGGTGGCTCCCTTCTCAATGTGTAGAATATATTTTAGTGTGTGTTTTTGACTGAGAATGACTATGCAGTGTAAGCCAGTTGTGAGAGCTATTCTGTACCCTTCTTGTCTAATGTGTAGTTTGGGAGTCCAGCTCACACAAGAAGAATAATCTGCTGCTTATTATATTGCAGTTGTTCCTAAGTTATTTAATGTATAGGAAAATCATTTTATTGTCAGTAAGGGCATAAATATTGTATATGTGTTGGAAGTTTCTTAGAAACTTTGTTTCCATCCTTTGAAAGTAGCAGTAACTGCAGCATTTGTATATCCAATTGTATATCAATGTTCAGTTTCCCCAGCGGGGAGACAGTACAATATATGAAGGAAAGTCTGTGTGTCCTACTCTCGGCAGCCCATCAGTGCTGCATTGTACAGCTCTGCAGACCAAATGGTCGCATAACAGCGTGCATTTCTGGCATCAGCATGGTCTTGGTTTTAACTTTCTCCATCCATTGTATTCATTTCTTCATCTAGTGATGTCATTTGAACAAGCATTTATTAAAACCATGCTTGGTATATGTAGAACACTGTGCTAAGCACTGAGTAAGATGTGGAGTTTATAGAAAATAGAGTCCTTGTCCTTACAGGTCTTATAGTCTAGTACTCTGCTTTTTCTTTTAAACCCACCTCACTTGCCTCTTCTTTAAAAAAAAAAAAATCCATTTCTCCACCCTGCTTGCCTAAAATAATGTTTTCAGATCCTCAGTGGTATCACCTCTCTTGTTTCCCTTTATTCTTTGGACGGCCCGTGCTCTGGTGCATCACCTCCATTTTCAGCTGAGCCACAGTATTAAAGTTGTTCTTCAATTTATTCTCTATTATATCCTGTTCCTGAAAAACAAACTGCTTATCTGCCTATAGTCAGTACACTAAAGTATGATTTAAGCTTGGGTGAGGGATTTATTTAGTTTGGGGTATGTATGTGTCTGTCTCTCTCTCTCTCTCTCTCTCTCTCTCTCTTTTTCTCTCTCTCTTTTTTTTAAGTGAAATGGTGCTTTTTCCTCCAGAAGTAATTATTACATATTATCTTACAATAATGTAAGTTACACCTTTTTCATATAGAGCTGTTCATAAGAGCCAGAGGTTTTAGAATGCCCATTGCAAAGCTGCCTGTATTTGTTAGAGAACATTATAAGATTGTCTAACTATATGGATGAGGGTTTGTGTATAGCTCTGGGGACAGATCTGTCTCAGGGAGAATAGAAATAGAACTTAAAAGAAGCCATGGAAAAAGGTGTTTGATTTACGTCTGTGCCCTTTTTGGCATGCTCTCATAAGTATTACCATAAAAATCAGATCTGTGATTGGCTTCAACAGGTTTATTCAGCCTAGTGGATTTTTTTAATCAAATTTATATACAAAGTGGAACCACAGCTCCTCTTATGGATAAGATAATAGTTCTTTAAGATTGTTTCTATATCTTCTCTCTCTTTCATCGCTGGCCCTGAAATCTATATTCTGAGTTTGGTTGATTTCCTTCAATGTGATAAGGTAGCATAAGGAAAGGAGAATGATTTTAATCTATCCTGGCTTCAAATATTTTCTTTCTCTCTTATCTTTCCCTCCCCCACCCCTAATTGGTGGAGAAGATAATGAAACCTATGTAATATAAGCAGATTTCCTTGAAAATGGGAGGAAAGCACATTTATCATTTGAGAGGCCAGATGCTTGATGTCCCATTCATTTCAAAAGATTCTTACATGCTTCCTGGACTTTGTTCTTTCCCAGAATATTAATGTCTGACCCTCTGCTCCCACATGTTATTTCTTACTGGCATAGAATCTTAGTTGAGGACATTTTATGAAGACAAGATAAAGAGATCACCACTGAGGGCTGGCTGCTTTTTCTGTCTTATTTGGCCTGCTTAGTCGGCCTAGAAACAATAGAGTTTGAAACTCTCTAGTATTAAGGAAATCTCTTAATACAGAAATTTTCCTCGTAGCAGTAGCATAATTTAAATGAAATTGGATTAAGTAAGGATGCACTTTGTTGTAATGCTTTGGCACAGTCTTATGGAGGTGGGTTAGCAGAAAACCAAGCCTTCTATCTTTAATGAGTATGATGCCATTTATTACATAGACTTCTTAAGGAGTCACTGCTTTGCATTAAAAGGGCCAAAGAGATAAACTTTCCCACATTGCCACATCTGTAAAAAATGGCCATATTTCAACAAGAAATCTTTTTCTTCCTGTTCTAGCTTCTAAAATGTGTCTACTGAAGCAAACCAGAGTATACTGTCCTAACTCCCCCTTCCCCTTGTTTGGTGTGCCAATTAAACAGTGCAGGGTTGTCTTTCTTTGGGCAGTCATTGTCCACAATTCTTTCTCCCTCCCCCTCCTCCCCCCCATCACTGGTCTTATTCATCCATCTTGTCTTAGAGATTTTTTTTTTTTTTTTTTTTGGTGTCATGGGGCTTACAGAAAAAATTCATCTCCTGATAGATTTGGTTCCTCTGAAATTGAGGGGTCAGGAGAACTGTGGTGATGCAGCACTGGATGGCTTTACCTTCTAGGCTAGGTGTGGCTTCAGTGATTGTGATTCTGACTGCTTTCTTATTTCTAAGCAAGTTATTTTTTATTTCTCAAAAAGAACTTCCGCTGCAGAATTATTTGAAAATGAAATAGATGTAAGTACCACTTGGATGGTATTTTTATTTTATTTTTAAATAATCAAATGCCTGTTTGGGGGTAAATGAAAAATATTTAGTCTATTAGATTTGCACTGCTGGATTTTTTAAGTGTAATCTCTACTGGTTATCTCATTGTTTATTCTGTAAGATTAGTCTTACCAATTAAAGTTTGATAATTAATTCTGTGTCTTTGATTTGTTTATCTATCTTCCACAATGAGGAATAAACTGGATGTACCTCTGTTGGTAATCAAACTTTCTCAGCAACTGAATGAGTCCATTTCAAGTCATCAAGGGAGACAAATGGGGCGAGAGCCATCTTTTTGCCAGCTTTGACTAACCATGTTCTAGTAAGAGAAATACACTATATTTATATAGATATATAAAGATGGGAGCATGATCATTATTTAGACTATAGGATAGCTATATCCATATGATAGGTACTATCTAATTTATTATACTTAATGTATGTCTACTAAATGTTTTGGGATACCCAAACATATCTCCTTTTCTTGTGAAATTTATAGAATGACTTGGTGATGAGGAGATATGACTACAACCCAATGTTTGTGGTCAGATTGGCTTTATTTTGAACCCATTTCTACTTTGAGGAAAATATTTAAGGCTTTTAAAAATCATTTGGTTTATTGATTCTTTTCTTCAGGTAAGATGGAAAAATAACTCCCTGCCTATATAGTCTGCCTCAGTTTTGTCAGCCAATTTTTCAAAATTTCTTACAACTACTTTCAAGTAGATTTCATTTACTTTTATTTTTAGAGTATACTTAACACATGTCTGGTAATTGTATTTTTTTCCCCTTGTTCTTTCCAAAGGTCTTTATTTCCAAGTGTGACATTACATCATTTGGCCATGACTAGATTTTAATGGTCTTCTGAAGTTGACTAGCCCATTCCTAGTAATTGCAAGAGTGAATTGGAGAAGGGAGGTGGTTGAGTTAATCTTTGAAGCTTTTCCTGAAGAAATGGGCTTTTGACCTGTGATTTCATTCTTTCCACAAGTATTTGAGCATCTCCTGTGTGCATAACCCAATCTATGGTGGACATACAAATTAAAATAATAGATCACCAAAATGTGTTTAATGTGTATATATATATATGTATATATATATAAATAAATGTAATCCAACTAACAGGTAACAATTCAACCATTTATGAAGCATTGGTATGTACCAAATGATTATTGGAGGAGGGAAAGGAAATTCAGAATTGAGATGATAGTCCCTTCCTCCCTCATATCTTGTGGTAACAATACTGCTTACAAGAGAACTGGAAATGGAAAATAAAGAAGAAACCATTGTGGAATTAGGAAATTTTCCTTGGTTGGGTGAGTCCAAGCACTGTATTAAACTTAAAGAATATCCTGGGATCCTCTCTTTGGCACCAAGAAGAAATGACTTTTTTCCCCAGACAACAGCCCCATTGTCCTTAACAGCTCTGGAAATCTGTAGTGAGATGATTGGTACATTTTAGTGGAGAGCATGGGACTACTGGTATGGAAAACTGCATATGCTACCAGACATGGATCGTATGCTGTTGATTTTACTAAACTTTTTTTCTTTGCTACAAGGCCAATCCGAGGTAGATAGAGGTATAGATTAAGAAATGGCTGCTAAAAAATGGCATCAATGAAACTTTTTTTAAAATTAGGAAGAGGTGGCGAAATACCAAATATTAAGAGACGATTAAAGAGGTTGCATATTGAAAAAGAGACAGGAAATTTTCTCTAGTATATTGGTGATATTTTAACCTCATACTTTATCCACCATACTCTATTCCTTCAAGCCTCCTCAGACTACTACTGCTACTAATAATTAGCTAATATTAACAGCACTTACTTTGTGTCAGACATTGTGCTAAATACTATCTCCTTTGATTCTCCCAATAATCCAGAGACTTTAGTGTTATTATTATCCCCTTGTTACAGATGAAACAGAGACTAAGTGACTTGACCAGAATCACACAACTAGTAAAGTATCTGAGACCAGATAGGTACTCAGATCTCTCTAACTCCAAATTCAGCCCTTTATTCACTACCGATAGTGAAGGCTTTCATCAACTAGTCTTCAGCCTTTCCAATTTCATCTGTTTACTAATCAATCTATGGTTGGCTAGCCTAGAAAAGCCATCTCATTTAGTGACTGACATTTTCTCATTATGATTCTCTTTTTTGGTTCCTCTTCCTCCCTACAACCCCACACTTTTCCAAGATACATTCTTATTTTTTCACCTTACTCTGTGAATATATATATATATATATATATATATTTTATAACTACTGGAAAAGAGGGGGGAGGGGTATTGTTCCATAACTTCTTAAAATATCTGAACACAAAAATACATTGAAGTTTGGTATCTTGGGTTTCATAAAAATACTCAACTTTTTACTTTTAAAAGTGCGTAATTTTCAGTTTAAAGATCTCACCACTCCACTTCTCTCCTATTCCAGCCTACTTCTATGCAAGGTTAAGAAAGGGTCTCAGGTTGAGCTGCAGATTGTAATAAAATCACTTTCCTTCCCCCCTTCCAGGTCAGTCAGCTGTCAGCATGACCCCTTCCAGCCGGCTAGCAGCACTTTATTACCAGAAGCAGTCTCGGAATGTGACTAACAGGGAAAGGGATAGGAGGTGGCTACTTAACAAGGACAGAGTCAAGGGATGAGATCTCTTCAGTTTGTACAGACATAGAGTATTCAAGGGGCAGGCTGAGTCTATATCATCTCATAAAGGGGGCTAGGAAGAGAAACAGATATTAGAATCTAGAATGAGGGTTCATCCCAAGACTTGAGGAGGGTAAGTGGAAAACAATTCTACAACTCAGTTCCCAAAGACGTGGGTCAAGTGAAAAATGTCACTCAATTCAAGAAGGTTTGATTATCGGCAGATTTATGAGAGGATTATTAAGGAAAGCTAGAGATATTTGGGGATCTTTAAATTTTGAAATTAATGTCAGGGAAGAAAAGAAGCCAGAATTCTCTGTGTTTACCAGAGACTGAATCTTTTTCTGCTTAAAAAGAATCAGATTTTGGGGGAACTTTAGGAGTGATTGGTGTTGTATTGAATACTGTATATACTTCATTTCCCTAAGTAAAAGGAAAAGCAGATTTAATAACTAATTGGATAGTGGGGGGTGAAGGGAGAGAGGAGAGGAATATAGAGCCATGGAGTATATACAAGTTAGCCATACTATCAGGAGGTTCTCCCCCACCCCCAAAAAAGTGGACCAATTAGCATATAATCCTCTTTAAGAGGATTCTCAACCTAAAGATCTTTAAAGATTAGGTTAAAAAAAAAAAACTTTGATACTGCATAATTTGTGACAGTTTTCATTTTTATGTACTAATAATTTTGAGTGTGTATTCTTTTCCCTTATAAATAAACCCTAGAAAACACTGTCTTGTGGTCTGAAATGTATGATGAGAGTAGAAAGGAAAAGAAAGTGAGGAATGAATTTGGTCAGATAGCAGTATCAAAAAGTGGGGTATCTGTACTAAAGAACCAAAGTGAGTCACGAGTGAGAAGACTTGGTATCTATAGATGGGGTTAGTAATCAGTGAACACTTAGACAATGGTGAAAACCCCTGTACCAAAACCCCTGTGTGGTTACTCCCCTCTTGGCTCTTACATAGTTGCTGGTGCCTTGGGAAAAATGACTAAATTACTAAGATTCAGGGCTTGTATTTCTTTATCTTTTAACAGTGCCCAGTTCCTTCTGCTATTTTGTAGCCTCTGCTTGCTACTCTCTAGTTCTGTGATCATTATTGGGCTGAGAAATGACATAGATTCTGAATCCTACAGCTCTTGGTTCTGAGTCCAATTGTCATTGGTCATTTCTGGCCTGTGGACATAACTGGACATGGTACTTTCTGGCTGATTATTCTTGTTAGGCATCTGACCTTCATACAACTGGTTCATCAAGGATGATGCCTAACTTCCATCAAATTCCCCATGAGCTACTGTTCCAAACTTCCTCTTCTTGCCTCAAGACTAATCCACCATGTCCCTCCTCAACTGGAATGCTTATCACACACTTCACTGAAAAAAATAGAAGGTATGCTACATTGCCCTATTTAGTGCACACCAGAGCTAACAGTCCTCATATTTTCGTTCAGCCACATGGTTCTTGTCCTTACCAAAGCTCCAAACCTTTTTTTTTCCACAGCCACATTACTAGAAAACCTGAACTATTCGCTCACCTCTCACCTTCCTGCCCCATCATTCACCTGAAATGACTCTTTGCAAAATTACCAATTATCTTTTAACTGCTAAATCTGCCTTTCTTGTCCTCTGCACATTTTGACACTTTTAAATAGATGCCTATTCCAACTTTAAAACCTTTTGGTTTACCTACTTGTATGACCACTGAGCTGAGAACTATATTCTCCTCTATACCCAACATGTTCCTCATGCTCTGCATAGCTTTTACATGTATCCCTATGTGGATAACTTAAAGTCAGTGTTTTCTTAGCATCTACAATGCTCTCAGATACACTGTCCTTCCTCCAGCCTTCTTTCTGTTGAAGATGCCATTATTTTAATCATCCAGATTCACAGTCTACTCTCTTTACTTAAATTTTCACTTCTCCCTCATAAATTACTGTCTTGTTAATTCTACCTCCACAATGACTTACAAATCTCCCTTTCTCTAAATTTACAGGCCCACCACTCTGGTACAGGTCCTCTGCACTATTGCAATAGATTTCTAATTGTACACTGCTTCCTGCAATTCCAAAGGATCTTCTGAATACCTTGTAAAAAAATCTAAAACAGAAACCTGACCACATCATTTCCCTGCTCAAGAATTAAGTGATTCCCTTTTGCCTCTCTAGAGTACAATATGAACTCCTTTCCTTGACATTTTAAGCCTTTTACAATTCCTATTGCTTCCCTTCTCACATTTCCAACTACCTAACTTACTTGCTATTTCCCAAACTTCCCTATCTCCTGTACCTGTACCTTGCCTGTGTCACCTGCCTGAAATGTGCTTCTGCCTTTTAGAATCTTTACCTTCCAGGCATAATTCACTCCCTATGGAAAAACTTTCCTGATCGCTCCTTTCTCATTTCCTTGTGCTCTTAGTTTTCCTCTGACTGTCATTGTATTTATCTCCTCAGATGTATCCTCCGCACAGAATGCAAATACTAAGGCTAGGAGGCTTTTTTCATTTTCTTGTTGTACTTTTCAATGGTGTATTTAATATAATGCTTAATGAACTGACTCCTGGGTCCCTTCCTTTTAAGCAGTTTTCCCTTAGCAATCTCCATCTCCCTCCACCCAACAGATCAAAAGGTTTCAGTTTACCTCCTCTCTTCCCATGTATTCTCACAAGTAACATTTGTGGCAACTGACTCAAATGGTGGGGATTTCAAATTCAATTCCGGGTAGAATTGCCACTCATCACATTCACCTGACCTTCGGATACTCCGGACGGGAAGAATCGTACTGACATTTTCTAGGTCCTAATTTTCCTCCGCCCTAATTTGCCAATGAGAGCTGTCTGTGGAAGAGAAAGTGATTATCTCCACAAATAGTCCTCTATGCAACCCTGAGGGGGAATTGCCATACACAGAGCATCATCAAAATGACGATACACATATGTGTCCTTGTGCAACCCTAAGGTAGGTTTCTAGTGCAAGTACTGTCCCCATTACTCCTGAAAAAACATGGGCTGTGAAGTTAAATGACTTCCCCTCTAGTCACAGAGCTCTTTGGACTCGGAAGCGGCATTTGAACTTGTCTTGCCGGCTCTTTAAGTACAGCCTTCTGTTCCTAAGCCAGGCTGCTCAGCTACAGCCTTGCAGCTACCTGGCAGCCAGAGTTCAGTAGCTTTCCAGTCCCTAGGACTGACGTGCACCTTCCTACCTTTCTACTCTGGACTTGCTCATTTACTCAGCTAGGGAAGGGCCAGTGGCCTCGCAGCCTGTTCTGGGAATGAGGGGCGGGTGCTAAAGGCAAGATCCGCCCCGCTGGAGGTGGCTCTCCGCCACTCCCGCGCCTGGGTTCAGCACTGGGAGTCCACAGCACTCCGAATCCGGTCCTGCCAACACACTCTTTGGTGGTGGGCAGCATGCCAGCCGGGCACGCAGGCAGCAGCTTCCAACGCCTCCCGCTGTCCCCAACGCGATGGAGAGGGCTGGCCTCCCGCTCTGCCTCCTGGCACTGCTCTGGCCGTGCCTGCCACAGGTGAGAAGGACCCTGGGCACTAAGCCCTGCCAGGGAAAGGCTCCACACTGGGGGCAGTGCCTTTGTTCTCGAGTTGGTGTTTGGGGGAAGGGGAAGGGATCGGCTCTTACTCCTGCTCTACCTCTGCCAAAGTGAGGGAAGGAAACTCTCGAGCAGCTCCCCAGCTCCGTTAAGGAATCCAGGGGCTGGTTAAAGGAAGTGGGGAAGGGGAGTCATGTCCCCAGAACACAGCCAGGTGCGTGCTTGAGAGATGGGAGTGCGACCAAACCCCGATCCCACAAAGAAGTAGGAACAACAGGGATCTAAACTTCTAGCCTGGCCCAGGTGATCCATTTGAGGGCCCTTTCCGATCTTGAAGTTGGATTATTACTCTTCCTTTGGACACTTCAGTTTCTGAACGAGTCCCTCCTCACTTCTTCAGAGACTATCCGGGATCCAGAAATAAATGGGAATGTGGGATAGGCAGGAGGGTGGGGGAGTGGGTGTCCCTGCCTTTGCTACATCTACTTCGATGAATTGGAGTTCTATTGCTAGCCTGAGCATCCCTTCGATGAGGATATTGCTCATTATATTACTGCATGCAACAACAACAACAAAAAAATCTGACAGACAATAGCAGAGGAGGCCAAACAGCTCTGGAGACGGCAAGGGTAGATTGATTTAGCAAGGGCTATCATTCTTCCTCTTGTGGAAGGAAAAAAAAAAAAGAGTTTGAAATCAAGGAAATGTTAAGTAAATTCTCAGAATGAAAGGAAAATCCAAGAACAGCTCCCCAAACTATCCCTGCTCCATCCCCACTAGCCCTGAACTCTATTGAGGAATGGAACGGTGATTCCACTCCCAAGTGTCATGGTGCTGAATGGCAACTGCCCATCCTCCCCTTTATATTCCCATTCTGGTCTCTGCTTCCATCTTGCTCAGGGTCCCGGCTTCAAACATTGTCTATCCACGGCATGAAGCCAAAGAGGAAGGAGAAAAACCTGTACCAAGGAGAAGGATGTGGTTTCTTGACTGAGATAGGATGCTGCTAGCTCTAGAACAGGGCAGGACTTTTGTAGGGTAGGGAAATAGTTTGTGAGAGTAAAAAACAGTTATAGCTTTAGAGAGGAAGTAGATGGCAAGGAGATGGATTTCTTCCTCAGGGAGAAAACTGAGGGTGCTAATCCTGAGGGGCTGTGTGCTTCCACTGCTGTTTGTTCAGCCTTGCCCTGTTTGCCCAGGGAGTGGTAGTGGCAGTGGCAGTGGCGGCGGCAGCAGGTGGGTGAGCCTAGGTTAGCCGGATGTAATGGGAGCCTCTGCTGGGGGCTACCCCTCCCAAGCTCCATACATCTTGGTGTTGTGGCCCCAATAGCTCCTGGCACCAAAACCAGTTTGACCACTTTGGAGAGGGAAGAAGAGATGGCGTCAGGAGGGAGAGAAGTTGTATGAGGAAAGTTAGATGGAACTGGGGGGGGAAAGTCATCCCTGTTGGATCCCCATCAGTTTAGAAACATGAAGACATAGAGACATCTGGGCTTCCATCTCCTTTGCCTCTTCCTCATCCTTTTCCATTCCCTTCAATTGTGTAGCTTCTTGTGGGATTCCATTGATGGAGCAGGGAGGATTATCTTCTTCCTAATCTATATATATCTTGTACCAATTCATTTACAAGTTGTCTCCCTCTTTAGAAAGTAATCAAAGCCTACCAGTACAAAACCATTTTCAATGACAAGACTGATAATGATCCCAAGAAATAAAGACCTGGAAGGCTGTCCTCAAAAGGGCCTAAAACCACTAGAGTTTAAAAGGTGGGGACAAAGTTCACATGGTGCCTTCCCCTGAACTTTTGTTCTTCATGTTGAGGCTTATAGGGAAGAACAGGAAGCATCCCTGAAGCCCTGCTTTTCATATCCACTCTGGATGGGAGTCTGCACGCTGTTAGCAAGAAAACTGGTGATATTCAATGGACCCTAAAGGATGGTGAGCCAGGCCCTGAGGGAGAAGTACTCATTGATTCTCCTAAATTCTCCCAGAATGGTGACAAGAATGATATCTACCTATTTTCTAAGGATTCTCAGATCTAGACTTGAGTAACAAAGGAGTAAGAGGCTCCATGAGCCATCTCAGCCTGCAGCTTCCAAAATTTGGGGCTGGAGTAGAGTTGTCCATGGCCATGATACGGATGTATCCTTGAGAGGAGGGAAGGACAGGGGCAATAATTCTTAACACTTTATCACTTATTGTCCTTATTTCTGCAGATCCCATCATCCAGGGGCCTGTCTATGCTACAGAGTAAGTATCCTCATGACTGTGGCCTGAGACAGGGAGTGACGAACAAGGAGTGAGGAAGAAGATCAACAATATTCTGGAATGGAAGAGGATAGAATTTTTTAGGATTGGGGGGCACAAATGCAGGGGAAGAAAAACCAGAGTTCTGGACAATAAAGAAGAAAAGGAAGTAAGATTTGGGATGTGGAGTTAGGACATGGGAATAGCATTCTAAGACAGGGAAGAGAGGAGAAGCAGAAAGACTTATTTGAGAAAGTAAATTGATATTTTAGAGGGAAAATGGAGGAGGGAGTTTGGAGTTGGCAGAAGAGGATTTTAATCAAATAATCTTCCCACCCCTACTTGCTACAAGCTTGATCTCCCAAGGATAGCCTTCTTCAGGCAAGGTAGACGGACAAGCCTCTGGATCAGGCATCAGGTGCAATCCTCAGGGTCTTCTTCCCAGCTCTCCTTCCCCCTCTAATATGCACTTCTCCTTCTTCCCCAGACCAGCCTTTCTCCCTGACCCCAGTGATGGCAGTTTGTACATCTTAGGAGAAGAGAGCAAACAGGGTCTCATGGTAGGTGCCCTTCACGGATGGAGCCCTCAGCCAAGGCAGAACTTTTGGAGAGGTTGTAGAGAATGGGTGTGACAGGTACTAGGATTTGAATCCAAGAGACAGTAGAAGTATCCATCTCCTGCCCAGGAAGGACCTGCCCCTTCCCTCTGGAACATTAACGGGAGGCAAGAATGGATAGAGTTGGAATGTCTTAGCATCCCTCCTGCTCAGTCTAGGCTGAACTATCCTTCTCCTTCCCCATTCTCTCACAGAAACTCCCTTTCACCATCCCAGAGCTGGTACATGCCTCCCCCTGCCGCAGCTCAGATGGTGTCTTCTACACAGGTAGGGAGAAGTCTTCAGTTCACATCTGTTATCTGAACATTCACATTTCACCCTCCCCCCTGCTTCTTGTCCCACAGCACACGCTCTTGCACGCGCGCACACACACACACACACACACACACACACACACACACAGAGTTCTGACCCCCTCACACTACTCCTGCTGGCCTTGGGACTGAGTGGGGAAACTTATCTGAGGGAGATGAATTCTCTATATGAGGATGAGAAGGGAGCACCCACAACTCCTAACAAGATATAAGCAAAGGTTTTTAAATGTAGAGGACAAAATATTTCAAGGAAGATCTGTTATTTCCTCGTTCAGGAAGGAAACAGGATACATGGTTCATGGTGGACCCCAAGTCAGGCAAGAAACAGACCATGCTATCCACAGAGGCATGGGATGGGCTCTACCCCTCGGCTCCTCTTCTATACATTGGCCGCACACGTGAGTGATGATGTTCATTTGCCCACAGAGCAGAGCTGGACATCCTTTGTCCAGAATATTGCTACAGCAGTATCACCGGCCCACTTGAATAATGGATCTAGTTATGGGGGCCTGGGAAAGGTTGATTTAAGTGCATGTACTCCTACCTAGATGTAAGCGTGCATCCAGTTAGTCAAGTCATTCAATGAACATTTATTAGCATCATATGAAGGCATTGAGGGCAGCTAGAAGGTGCAGTGGATAAAGCACCAGTCCTGGAGTCAGGAGGACCTGAGTTCAAATGCAGCCTTAGACACACTAACCCCAGCTGCCTCACCCAAATAAATAAATTTTTTTTTAAATGAAGGTTTTAATTTTCTCAACAGAGAAAGTTAAAAAAAAATTCCTTCCCTCAAGGAGCTAACATTCTAATTGGAGAAATAATATGTAAATAACTAGATATACATAAGTTGTATGCAGAATAGATGGACAGTAATAGGGGAGGGGAAGGCTCAGCCCTTTTGGATCTCAGTTTCCTTGACTGTACACAATGAGGAGGTTGTACCAGATGACCTCTGAATTTAGACGTTCAGTTCTAGATCTTTTGTCCCCAGGTTTCTTCAGTAGGGGATTAGGAGGTGAGGATGGAAGGGAGAAATACTTGGAGAAAAAACATTTCTGGAGGGCCATGGGAAAGGAGATGACTCCACTCACCACTTTCTAGAGTACACGGTCACTATGTATGACCCCAGATCCCAGGCCCTTCGATGGAACACTACCTACAGAGGCTACTCTGCACCCCTCCTTGACCACTTGCCTGGTTACCGTAAGTAAAACCTGCCTCGGGATGATCCTGAATGACCCTTGTCATAATTACCAGGAATAAGCCCTGCCTGCTGCAGGGATTGAGGCTCCCCTGGGAAGTTGCCTGAGTGGGATATGTGGGAGTGACCTTATTGGTCTTCAAGTATTCTCAGCCCCTTAGGCATCATCCTGCAGTTTTACCCAGAATATCTAGGACCAGCTCCCCGGAGGAAAGGGGAAAAGGAGCCTAGGTGGCCAAGCCCAGAGCGGGGCTGGCAGCTCAGTATCTATGTCTGCAGAGGTGGGCCATTTTGCATCCAGTGGGGAGGGCCTGGTGGTCACCGTGGACAAGGAGAATGGAACAGTTCTATGGACACGTGACTACGGCTCCCCCGTAGCGGGTATTTATGCCTGGCACCAAGACAGTCTGCACCGGCTACCCCACCTCACCATGGCCCTGGACACCCTGCGCTTCCTCACCCTTCGTTCCAATCATATCCGCCTGAGGTGCTGGGCCCAGCCTCCTGGAACAGCAAACAGGGACTTTTCTACTTCCGAGACTCAGTTGCTGTAAGTGCCCGGTGGTTTCCAGGGGAGTCAGCATACCTGGGCTGGGCTCAGAGGCAGCTATCATCTGAAGCAGGGAGGGCCAAAACAGACTGCTAGGGACACACCAGCTGCCCCCACGGCCCACAGCGTACCATCTGGAGAATCCCACTCACAGTCAAATTAGTCTTTGACCTCAACCTTTAGTAGAATTGTTATTCTTGTAGAAGTGCCAAACTTCTTCACTCGCACAGCAGAGGAGTCCAAAGCCCAGCAACATACCAAAGAACCTCCATTTCTTCTTGTCTTCCCCTTCTTTCCCATCCCTTCTGTCCAAATCTGAGCCCCTTGCCCTTTCCATCATCCACCTTCCCTGGCCCGGATCTAAGTGAGGTACCCCTCCCACTTTACCCTCACCCTAACCTGAGTAGAGCCACCCTCTATTTCGTCCTGTTCCCTTTTTCTCTCTTATCCTTCCCTAGGCTGACACTGTACGTGGGGAAGCATGCAGCCAGTTTCTATGCTTCCAGTGCACTGGTCCATGCGGGTGTGGCACTAGTGGTGAGAAGGGGGAACCCTTATGTGGGTGGGAAGAATGGGCAAATGACTAAATAGGGGCTCCCTTCATGACCTTTTTCCTCTTCCTGCAGCCCCGGGGAGTCACCCTGGCCCCAGTAAAAGGACCCACCACAGAGGGGGTGACTCTAAGTGACTCAGGAGAGCGTGAGGTCACACCCAGCACAGCTGTCAGATACCCTCCCGGCAGTATAACTGCTCTCCACAGCTCATGGCTTCTCATTGGTGAGGGGGTACTCTGGGACTGACAGGAACCTTCCTTTTCTGTGTATTCGAATGTAAGCTCCTTGAGGCTTAGCCCTGTCTTTTACTTGTACTTGCATTCTCAGCACTCAGTGCTTGGCAAAAGCGTTCATTGAGGAACTGGAGGAACACTCTGGCTTTAGTACCTGCAGTCCCAGGTGCGAATCCCATTCTGCCACTAATCACTTTTGTGACCTTGGGCTTCAGTTTCCTCAGTTGTACTAGATTTCTAACATCCCTTCCAGCTCTAAATCTATGAAATTTCTGTGATCCTCATATTGAACCAAAACCTGTTTCTGTCACTCATACTTCTTCCCCTGAGACTAAAAAATAAATATAATCCTGCTTCCATGTGAAGAGTACCATTCAAATAAATAAAGACAGCTAGCTCTCTGTCTTTTCTTCCCCAGTCCCTCCTGCCGCTTACAAATGATGATAATTGGCATTTATGCAACACTTCCAGATTTATCAGCACCTTAGATACACTCTCATTTGATCCTCATAACCACCTGGTAAGATAAGAAATAGAGACATAGAGAATTTGTTAAGGTTTTACTATGTGCCAGGCAACATGTTAGGGACACAACTGCAAGCAGACAGTACCTGCCTTCAGGAAGCTTACCGTCTAATTAATCAGGGATGACAGTTCATGAAAGGGAGCTGGGAAAGGAACGGGGGAGGTGGCTTGCAGTGGAGACCATCAGGAGGGCTTGATTCAGACATGATAAAACAAAACCTCCCCTACCAGAGACTGGGAGTTCAAAACTGTGGGAAAGAATGAAGGAGATAATGGTAGGAGTGAATGCAGCAAGAAACAGGCTTAACATAGTTAGTTATGTGCCAAAGACAGAATTTGAATCTGTTTCCTTCCTGGCTCTCTATATAGGGCTCTTTCTAGGTCACCTTTTCAGAAATGGTATTATCTCTTATATTTTCACATTTCACTTACCTGGTCCACTAGATATTCTCATTTATTTAAGTCCTTTCTAAGATGTAGCACCTAGAGCTGATCCCACTAACCCAGATATATCAGATCCAGAGAAATCTAGAGTTATATATACTGGGTTCAAATCACAGCTTTGCCATTTACCTGCCACTTACTATCTGTGTCAACTTTGGGGGAATTTTTTAACTTCTTTACCCATCTGTAGGGGCTTTAGACTACATGATCTCTGGAAGGGATGTTAGAAGTCTGTCCAACTGAGGAAACTGAAGCCCAGCATCACAAAAGTGATTAGTGGCAGGATCTACATTTGCACCTAGGTCTGCAGCTCTAAATTTGTGAGCCTGTAAGACAGCAAGACAGTGCAGTGGAGAGAGCACTGGACCTGGGAAATCCTGCCTCGGACATTTTCTAGCTATGTGAACTTAAGCAAGTCACATATTCTCTTTCAGTATATTTTCTCCATCTGCAAAAAAGGGCATTATAATAGTGTCTAGCTCAAAGAGTTATTGTACCAAATGAGGTAACACAAAGTGTTTGACAAATCTTAAAGTGCTAACCAAATGCTATCATCATCATCATTACCATTATATATCTAACAACTTCTTTATTCTCTACTCTTTTTTTTTACTAGTTTCACTTAAAAGACCCACTAGTTTTTTCAGCTGCCATGTTGAACTATTGAATCAGACTGAGCTTCAAATCCTTTACCCCTACCTCCAGGTTTTAGTGCCTCCCAGACCTACAACATTATCTGATTCTGTCAAAGACTTTCATGACTAGATGATCTTGCCTCCCCTACAACAGGTCACCATGAGCTTCCCCCTGTTCTACACACCACCATGCTGAGGGTCTTCCCTCCCTCGGGGTCTGGGACAACAGCTAAGCTCAGCCCTTCCGATGGTGCCCCACCAGGTCCTCTCTTCCAAGAGGTCAGTTTTCAAAGGGGAAGAGAGGGAAGGGAGAGGGAGATGAAGAGGGGAGGAGGTGGTCACTAAAGAGACCAAAAGCAACCCTGGACTCTGAGTGGAGGGAGATAGGACATATAAGGTAAGAACCTCTCTGCCCCTCCAGCTTCTTAGCCTGAGCCAGGAGGTGACGTGGGGTTTAGAGAGGCTGCCAGGGCCCCAGCCTGAGCAGAGACCCCAAGATCTGTACCCAGGCTCTGGGTTTCGAGACATACTGGTAGCCGGCCTCACCACCCTCCTGCTTGGTGGCTGGATCATCTTTCTTCTGTGTCAGGTAAGCTCATGTACCTCCCCCAGGACTGGGAGCCTCAATTTCTGCCCTCAGTTTCTTTCACAAAAGACTGAGAACCTGCATCTCTGCCCCTATATCCCTTCTTCTTCCAGGATCCCTAGCTCTACTTCCGTATTCTCTTCACACACACCCCAGCCCTACCCTCAGGATCCCCAGTTCTATTTACACCAAAAATATTTAGCCTTGATCTTTTGACTCTCCCCCAACACAGCATTCCCCAGTCTGCTCCCAAGATGTACAGATAAGCTTCCTAATCCTTGTCCCCAAGATTCTGGCCCAGTGTCTTACCCTCCAGTATCCCATACTGCAGCCCCTCATCTTCCCCCCCAGTAACCCTAGCTCTGTACTCTTCCCCTTCTCCTCCAGGACCTCCAGGTTTGCCCCCTCATCCTTCCCTCACCCCGAATGCCCAGCTCTGCTTCTTCAGTTCTACCTCAGGACCTCCAACTCTGCCCCTTTGGCCTTATCCTGAAGCTCCCTTAGCTCTGGCTCACCTTTTCTCCCTTACTCCTGAATCCACCCTAAACCCCAGGACTTCCCATTAATTTCTAAGAAAGAAAGGGGAGGGAGGATTGGTATGTCTGTCTTGGTTTTATGTACCTGGCCCTCACTCAGAGTGAGTATGGCCCATCCAGGCCTCTCAAGGTTACAATGGGGATGGGCCCCTGTTGCTGAGCCCTCATTTGCTCTCCAACAGCGCATACAAGAGAAACATTATGGTCCAGTGGGAATTCCAAACCCCTGCCCTTCCCAGGACCCACTTCCTCTGCCCCCGGGGGCAGCCTTGAACAACCAAGGAACCTCTTGGAGATCTCCTGCCATCACTCCATCCTCCTCTGATCCCAAACACCCCACCTGCAAGGTCCATTCCAGCCAGAGTGCCCCAGAACCTGGAGATACTGAAGGTTAGTCCTGAGTCCTCATTTGCTCTCTGAGTAATGATGCCTTCTGAATAGGAGAGCAGAGAACTGGAGTGCCTGGGTAATAGAAGGAAAGCAGGAAAGAAGGGAAGGAGAAAGGGAGGGAGGGAGTAAAGGAAGGGGAGGGAGAAAGAGGGGAATGAAGAAAGAGAGGGGAAGGAAGGTGGGAAAGGAGGAAAAAAGGAAGGGAGGGAAGGAAGGAGGAAAAGAAGGAAGGGAAGGAGGAAGGAGGGAGGGAGGGAAGAAAAGAGAAAGAGAAGACGGAAAGAAGGGAGAGAGAAGGGAAGAAGGAAGGAACAGTAAGACAAGCAGAGAAAGGAAATAAGCCTTTATTAAGTGTCTACTCTATGCCAGGTACTGTGCTAAGTGCTCTTTTATTTCATTTGATCTTCACAACAACCATAAGAGGTGGGTACTATTATTATTCATTTCACAGATAAAGAACCGAGGCAGACAGAGGTGGTAAATTGACTTGTCCAGGGTCACATAATTAATAAGTGTCTGAAGTCAAATTTGAACTCACGTCCTCCTAAATCCAGGCCCCACACTCTCTCCACTGTGCTACCCATCTCTCTCTAGGAAGAAGGCAAAGCAGAGTGGCAGGGGAAAAAGAAGGGGAATAAAAAGGAGAGGTTAGAGAGGGAACTGTTGTGACTATCATTTTCTACACAATATTTAGATTTTTATAGTTTTAGCTTTCAAAGAGTTTATTTCTCTCCAAAAAGCTTGAACAGGTAATTCTGTTCACTGCCACAAGAGGACAGTAGCGTACCATATCCACATGGTCCAAGAAGGAAAAACTGGATTTTGTGTGACACCAAATAATGGTTTTCTATGTGAGCATCATTTCATCATGAATTTTTCCTACTTACATATCAGGATGGTATTATTTTAAAATCTCACTCAACAACAATTAATAGCATTTACTATGTGCCAAGCACTGTATTAAGAACTTTATAGTTAGCATCTCAAATCCTCACAATGACTTTTCGAGGCAAATACTATTATTATCCCCATTTTACAGATGAGGAAACTGAGGCAAGCAGAACAAAGGAACAAAGTTATTTATGTACATTGGGGCAGATGCTTCCAACCAGAAGTGTGGTGGTAAATATTTAACCACCAGCACTCCAAAGAGAATTACTTATTTTGTAATTTATTTGCATTTTTAACATTTTTTCTATTACTTTTTAAAGTCTAGAAGATCAAAATAATAACTCAAGCATTTGATGATTTCTAATATATCAATATTCACACTGTAAATCTGGACTCGAGACTGATGAATCTAGCCTTCCCCTGTATCCAGCCCACTTAAATCAGGCACTGACCAACCCTTGGAAGGAGGTAGTTGAATTCCTCAGACCAAAATGGTAGACTGATTTTAAAAAGACTATTTATTTGTGACTTAAGCCTCTCTCCAAATACTATTTTCCTTTACTTAATCATGTCATCCAAATGATTTTGGGCTGTATTCAATACATATAATAAATGATTGCTGTTCTGGTTTTTTTTTTTTCAACATTTTCAAAAATGACATCATTATGTTGAAGTCAAGGTACAATGTGGCTAACTGGCTGATCAGACCACTAGAAGCCCTGAAAGCTCTATCTTTATGGAGGTCAGAAGAAGCAAAATAAGGACATTCTCAAGATCTTCATGAAGAACTTTGGAATTGATTGTGGGAGACCCTGTTCTAGGACCATTCGGCATAGCTGCCTCCATCAAAGAAGGCACTGTGCTCTAGGAGCAAAACAGGGTTGCAGTAGCTCGAAAGAAACCTGAGATGTTCCTGTGGATTATTTGCGTCTGACCTGGGATAGAGCTTTTATTGGGCTGATCAGGCACAATCGGACACACTGTAATTGGAGTCCAACATGGTGAGGTCATTTTGGTCCTCTTTGAGAAGGAAGGATAACAAATGGTGCTAGAGTGGAAAATTCATTGGCTTTGGAGTCAAGGAATCTGGCTTTACAGCTCACTACATATGTGAGCATCACAAATTCAAATCACTTCACCTTTCCTGGACCCAGTTCTTCATCTCTAAACTAAGGAAAAGAAGTAGAAGACCCCTAAGGTCCTTTTTGGCTCAACTTATACCATGCTCTCAGGTAGCTAAGTATCATCTTCTCCACATTACAGATGGCAAGGTCCAGTGGGAAAATTCCTGACCTTAAAATCAGAGGATTTAAGTTTAGCTCCTGATCCTGCCACATATTTCCAGTGCAACCTTGGTCAATGTACTTGTTGTCTGTGAGCCTCAGTTTCCTTATTTGTAAAATAAAGGAGTTGATCTTGACCTCTATGGTCTCTTCTGGCAGCTACATGGTACAGTAGATAGAATGCCAGACCTGGAGTCAGAAGAGCTGAACTCTAATGCAGCCTCAATCACTTACTAGCTATGTAATCCTGTGTAAGTGTAATCACTTAACCCCATTTGCCTCATGTTCCCTTCTGTTAGCCTCTCCCTTTCCTTTTCGCTTTTCCCTCCTACTTCCCTATAGGGCAAGACAAGTTTCTACATCAAACTAAATTTGTATGATATTCCCTCTTAGAGCCAAATTCGATGAGATTAAAATTTAAACAATGCTGCCTCAGTTTTCTCATCTGTTAGAAGAACCGGAGAAGGAAATGGTAAGCCACAATAGTATTTTTGCCTAAAAAATACACAAATGAGGTTATGACTGAGCAACAAAAACAAGGTCTCTTCTAGTTCCAAACGTAATGAAACTGAGATTCCGTGGGAGGTAAAATAGCTTGTCCAAGATCACACAGTTTGTTTCAGAAGTAATATTTGAACTCAGTTCTCTGGCCTCCAAATTCAGAATTCTTTCCACGATTTCCATGATTCTACTTTTGTAATTGTATGATAATTTTGCATTGTCTGTATTGTATTCAGTTAAAGTTGGTACAGGGGATAGAGCTCTGTATTTAGAGTTCATGAAGACCTGAATTTGAATTCTCTCAGACATTTACTAGTTGTGTGACCAGGGCAAATCATTTCACCTTTGCCTTGGCTTTTGCACCTGTAAAATGGGATAACACCACCTTCTTCCTGGTTAATATGAGGATAAAATGAGATAATATTTTCAAAGTACCTTATTTTTTTCTATTTTTTTCATGTTTATTTTCCCCAGTTACATGTAAAACATTTTTTAGTTATACACATGCGTTCAATTTTTACATATTTTCATATGAATCATGTGAGAGAAAAATCAGAACAAAAGGAAAAAATCATTGAAGAAGAAACAAAAGTGAACCTAGCATGTACTGATTTACATTCAGTCTCCATAGTTCTCTCTCTAGACACAGATGACATTTTCCATTCAAAGTTTATTAGAATTGCCTTGGATCACTGAACCACTGAGAAGAACCAAATCTATCATAGTTGATCACTGCACAGTCTTGAGGTTACTATGTACAATATTTTCCTGGTTCTGCTTCTTTCACTCAGAATTAATTGTAAATGTAAATCTTTTCAGGCCTTTCTAAAATCAGCCTATTCGTAATTTTTTTTATACAACAATAATAATCCATTATCTTCATATACCACACCTTCTTCAGCTATTTCCCAATTGAGGGGCATCCACTCATTTTCCAATTCTTTGCTGCCACAAAAAGAGCTGCTACAAATATCTTTGCATATGTGGGTCTTTTTCCCTTTTTTATGATCTCTTTGAGATACAGACCCAATTATGGCACCATCTTGAAATCTGGCTATGAGTATATGTATATGAGTTAATGCTGTTTCTAGACATAATTCTTTGTTTCTATGACTTGTTCCTATGTACTTTTTATTTCTCCACAGTGTCTTCCATTAAGCAAAGAGCCAACATGTCTATTACTTCTATCTCCTCAAATTCTCCTTTTCTTAAAAAGTTGAAGAAAATTGCATAGATGATTTCATTTAGTTTGTTCATAATTAAATTATCACACAAGCAGTCTTCAACCTCTTTCTTCAAAGAGGTAGAAACATCATCATTTTATCACCTATCTGTGATTCAGTAGAAAGAAAAGCACAGGATTTAGAATCCAAGGACCAGAATTCAAATACTATCTATACCACTCTGATAATGGGCAAGTCATATTTTTTTGCGGGCCTGTTTTCTTTATCTATAAAATAAGGGGGTTGGACTAGATGATCTCTGAGTTTCTTTCTAGTTCTAAATCTCTGTCATATCTCTCCAATATATTCTCTTAAATCTCTCCAATATATTCTGAGTTCTAATTGGGGCAGGCCACGTGGGACTTGGTCCAGGTCCACCAGATTAGGCAGGTGCAAAAATTTAACACATATGCATTTCTTAAGCAGCTCCAAACAATTGAATTTAGATTTTGTTAGCAAGAATTAGTTAAAAATGGATATTGTTACCATAGCTACAGAAGACATTGTTAATAACACCTATCTGTGAGTCAATTTGTAACTAATTACTCTTCCTACTCATCTAATTGGTTTTACTTATTTCTTATATTATTTTTACATCATCAATTACCAAAATTGAGGCAGAGACCCAATTTATATCGTTGCTCCAGGCATCAGAATTGCTAGTTATAGTTTTGAAAAACCTAAAATTGCTGTTTTCTATTATAAGAACTTCTGAATTTCTTGAATCTCTGCCATGATTTCTTGTAACATTCAATTATCTCTCTAAGATTTAACAGAGTATCTACTATTAATGTTTTATACTGCTATTAATTCCCCTTCCTTGGACTCTTCAATTAAACTCCAGGGAACTTTCACTTTTCTTTGTTGTAGAAATGCTTGAATGGTGAGAGCAGAATAATTAACTCATCATTTAATTAATTAATTAGCCTGGTCAGAGTGGCAAGTTTCTATTCCAGAAGCCTAAGCCTTTCTGAAGCCTCATGCCTTTCTGAAAAGTCAGTTATTGGTGCCATGCTAAAGAAGGAAGAATATTCTTTCTTTTTAAAATAGTATTTTATTTTTCCAAATACATGCAAAATTAGTTTTCAATACTCACCTTTGCAAAATCTTGTGTTCCAAATTTTTCTCTTTCCCTCCATCCTCCCTCTCCAAAGACAGGAAGCAATCTGATAAAGGTTAAATATGTGTAATTCAAAAAGGAAAAATATTCAAGATTTCATTTCTGCAGAACCCTTGATTTTGGGGATGGTGGTAGTCTTTGGTTTGCTGTAACTGCTTCTCTTCCACTGGCCTAGCTACTTACTTGCTTCTAGCCCATCGCTCTGGTTTAATCTCCAAAGTCACATATCCAAAGTCATTCAGTCATAGTTTTAGATCTGACGGGTACTTCAGAGATCATTTGATCTCATTCATTCATTTTACAGATTTTTACAGTGGAGGAAACTGAGACCCAAAGAGCTTGAATTTAAATGTAGATAGCAAGAATAAATTTTTTATTTTGTTAAAAAAAGTAATATCTTATTTTAATAATATTTTATTATTTAATAATAGTTTTTATTAATAATAGTTTTTAATAATATTTTTATTTTATAATTTATTATTTAAATAATAGTTTAAAAATAGTTTTCAACATTCATCCTTAGCAAGAATAATTAGTTTAAAATGACTTCCTTAAGATGGAGCTAGTTAGTGGCAAAGTTGATATTAGATCCAGGAGTTCTTAATTCCTAACCTCAGGTCCTCCTTCTCCATTCCCCACTTCCCTGCTCCCCCAGGATTAGGATGGCAGGATTATTTTTTAATTTTTAAATTTTTATTTTCAATTCCAAATTTTCTTCTTCCTTTCAATCTGTCCCTTACCAAATCGAGAAGGCAAGAAATATGATGTCCATTATACTTACAAGGTCAATTCATGTTTTTCCCTCCTCTACTTCACCTACTATTGTTGGGAGAAGGAAGAAAACAAGCATTTTTTAAAGTGCCTACTATGTGTCAAACGTTGTGTTAAGTGCTTTACAACTATTATATCATTTGATCTTCACAACAACTTTGGGAGGCTATTATTATTTACATTTTACAATTGAGAAACCTGAGGCAAAAAGAGGTTAAAGATCTTGCCCAGGGTTACAAAAAGTAAGCAGTGTCCGAAGCCAGACTTTACTCTGGTCTCCCTGACTCCAGACCCAGTCCAGCACTCAATCTACTATGCCTCCCAGCTGGCCTGCCTTTGGTTTACAATACCAGTCTGACCTTTGGCTTTGGAATTGTTTCCTGAATCTGCATCATCTTGGAATGTCATAGAATCTTTTCAACATGCTTACAATGGATGGACATACTGCTTTGTTCCCCTGCATCTATACCATCTTCTCAATATGTCTGTATGTTTTATTCCCAGCCTTTGCCTTGACTTTTTTTTTCAGTCCTATTTCTAAGATCTACTGTTGGCACAGAAATTTCTCTCTATGCAAATGATAAATGTGATAATCATAAAATCAGTCATGATTGTGATTAACTAAAAACATCCTAAGCATTCCCTTCAGCATAAGACGAACTCTTTCTACTAAGCAATTGTATGACAGATGTCAAAACTTTAATAAACTCCATATAGGTAGCAAATATGTTGTCCATTATATTGCATCCCCAACACCTAACGAGTGTCTCAAACATAAACACACACACACACACACACACACACACACACACACACACATGCTTAAAGTTTCCCATACATTTAGACCCACCCATTGCCTCTCAGCCCCCTTCACTTTCCTCTCTAAGGATACTCATAGTAGCCATATTCACAGATTGATTCCTGTCATGCCAAAAAAACCCCACAAAACCTAACAAAGACTCCTAAAGTGAAAGAAAATGTTGTCAACAGTTTTCTGTGTCATTTTTAAATTTAATACTATGTCATTCAATTTTTAAATTTTATGTCAATTTAATTGGGAGCAACCTTGGTTGTTTTATCATTCATATTCAAGTCCTATGGATATTGAGAGTTTGCCACCCTGATTGGTTTATTTTCCCCTCAGGATAGGGAATTGTTCCTTCTATTTGCTTCTTCATTATTGTTCCAATTAAATGAGTAGAGAACTCTTAAAGCTTTTCTTTTCTTATTAAAAGGAATCCTCTAGGTCCCAGCTTCTTAAAATTAGTTCATGACCCCAAATAGGATCATATAATTGAATGTGGGGGTCACAAAATTATGATTTATTATCAGTAAATGTAAGGTATAAGAAAATGTATATCTATTTCATATTCTTAAATACACAAAGTCATGTAAAAATTCTCAAGCAAAAGTTTAAGAAGCCCTAGTGTAGACCATCTTGCTCATTCTCTTTCTAAAATGCCCAGTTTATATGCCTCATCTTCCTCTGATTTCAAAAAAATTAGCCTCTACTCTGATCATTTTTGGTGCCAATATTTGGAATACTGTATTCACTCTTCCACTTAGCTATAGACACAGACCTGGTAGTACTATATAGATTTATATTCTTCATATCTGGGAAGACTTGGGATCTAGCCAGTTCAACACAACTTCTTTCCTTACTCTTGTGTCTTACTCCATAGCTCTTAGAAATCACAAACCCTTAGGAATTCTTTTTATATTATAATGATCTCTTCTTGAGGACTCTGACATAGCAAATCCCATTAGCCCACAGAATCAGTCAGCTTCCAATTTAACTTGAGGAAAACTGTTTACTTTAGGATTCACCCATTCTTCTTAAACTATAAGAGATCCCTGGTTTGGTTTGGTTTGGTTTTCTATATCTGCTTCTCTTCTACTTGCCTGGCTACTTACTTGCTTCTAGCCCATTGCCCTGGGTTTAGTGTCCAGCATCTACATATCCAAAGTCATTTAGTCATAGTTTTAAATCTGGAGGGGACTTGAGAGATAATTTAATCTCATTCATTCATTTTACAGATTTTTACAGTGGAGAAAACTATGGATGCTGAGAGTTTTCTACCTTACTTCTATTCTAGATTCCTTTTCACCTCATGTGCTAGAGTAGAAAGGATACTAGAAGTGATGAGGTTTAGATTTAGGGAACCAAAATGAGATTAAGGTTTCTGGTGGTCAGGAAGTTAAATGTTAAAGTCTAGTGGCAGGTTTGGGGTTCAGGGAACCAAATGGAGAGGTTTAGATCCCCTGCAATCCCTTGGGATTTGGCGCAAGGGTAGGGAGTTTTGGAGACTCCCTTCTGGCAGCGCAGAGGTTCTCTGTAAAAGAATTTACAGACCCAAAAACCTAGATTGGTAAAAGGGTTTATTATGGGAATTGGAAGTAAGGTTAGAAATCCTGACAGAGAGGCATAAAGTTAGGGAAATAGGTGAGGGTAAAGAGAGGATAACCCTGGAAAGAGTATTCCAGTGGATAGAGGCTCTTTGGGATGCCAAGCATGGTATAGCTGGCATGTTTGGAACCTCTGCAAAGAGGGGGTTTTAGTTTGGTTCTTTTTATAATGAGAGCTTTAGCTGAAAGGGGCTTGTGGGTGTAGTCCCAAGTTGGCTCCTCTCTAGGTTTCAGCTTGAGCTAGAATTTGAATTGAATTCAGTGAGTTTCAGGACTGAGCCGACCCCAACCAAGGATGAAACTGTTTGTCCTTCAGGGAAGGGTCCCTCACTGAGGCAGAGTTGAAGGAGATTTTCTCCTTTAAGGATTTTCAGAGCTTTGGGGTCCCTTCTTCAAAAGGAGAAGACCTGAGTTAAATTACAACTCTCCAACACTACCAGATAGGTAATCCAGGACAGAATACTTAATTTTTCTCAGCCTCATTTCCTTCATTTGTAAAATGGAAAAATATGCTTATTATACTTTATCTCACAAGGTAATAAATAATATCTAACTACATTTATTTTTAAACTTATTCCTTTTTATCTGGGATATTAGAAGGGAACAAAGAAAGGAAAGTGATAGAATGAGCCATAGGGAGAAGAGGGAAAGTCATTTAACCTCCAATGGCCAGGGATGGAAGAAGGGTGAAGAGGAAGATGACAGAGAGACAGAGAGACAAAGACAGAGAAAAAAAGAAACAGAGAAGAAGGAGGGGGAGAAGAAGGAAGAGGAGAAGGAGGGGAAAGAGTAGGAGAAGAAAAAAAAGGAGAACAAGGAGAACAAAAACGAGGAGGAGGAAGAAAAGGAAAAGAGGAGGAGGAAAATGATAAAACACAATAGGAATAGAAAAGTAAGAAAGAAAGTAAAGAGGCTCCTAGCTGAAGGAAGAGAACAAAAAGAGGGAAAGGTGATGAAGGAATGTGAGGAAGAAAAGAGAAAGGGAAAACTGGGTGTTCCTAGGAATGCAGGAACCTACAGGGAGGTGAGTTTCCTTAGGCCCTGCTCCCTCTTTTCTAGCCCCAGATGAAGAGCTCACTGTGGTGGGAAAGATCTCCTTCAACCCTAAAGATGTATTGGGCCGTGGTACAGGTGGCACCTTTGTGTTCAGGTGAGCAAGATCCAGGTAGCCAGTCTTGCACTTCCTACCCACCAGCCTTCACTCTACTCCGGGGCCCAAATGAGACTAGCCTACTTCAGGAGGCAATGGGGGCTAATTCTTGGGGTAGGCAGGAGTGCCTTCTAGCCCTGGGTGCTTATTCTCCCCTCTCTATCCAGGGGCCAGTTTGAAGGGCGAGCAGTAGCTGTGAAACGGCTATTGCGGGAATGTTTCAGCCTGGTGCATCGGGAGGTACAGCTGCTCCAGGAGTCGGACTCCCACCCTGGCGTGCTACGTTACTTCTGCACTGAGCGGGGACCTCAGTTCCATTACATTGCTTTAGAGCTCTGCACAGCTACCCTACAGGAGGTGAGTTGGACACCAACAGGGCCCTGTACCCTTTCCTCCTTTCCAGGTGACAAACAGTTCCCTGATAACCTAGGTCAGGAAGATGGGCTTCCCCATTAGTTGACATTTATGCAAATGCTTTGTATTTACAAAGTGCCTTCAGATATATCATTTGACCCTTTGCAACAACCCTATAATTTGCAGGTGGAGAAGACATGATATTCTCTTATTGGATAATTGGCAAAAAAAACCTGAGGCACAAATAGGATAATTGACTTGTCTCTGATCACATGGCTATAGGAAGTTAAGATTAGAACCCCACTGTTCTGATTTTTTTTTCTTCAGGTTTCTTCCCAGACTACTAACTATTTCACTCTGATAATCTCTTTCTTGCCTATGATAAAAACAAAGATCATTCCTCAACAGCAGGAAAGATTGAAGGAGATATTAGAAGCAAAAAAAAAAAAATTTTGAGAGGGTATTATAGTAATTCAGGAACAGAAAATTGAGTCCCAGGACTGGTGACAGTAAGAATGGAGTGAAAGAAAGACATTTTGGAGAAAGAAAAGATAAAATTTAGTGGCATAGATTGAACACAGGGAGGAGGTGCAAGAAGGATAAAATATGATATAAAGGCAAATTCAACATTTCCTAAGCATTTAAGTATTTGCCAGGCACTGAGTAAAGTGCCTGGAAATAGAAAAAAGCAAGCAAGTCTTTAAGGAACATGGAAAACAACATATAAAAGAGATTCTTGGAAAAAGGGAAAGAATAATGCATTACCCAAAATAGAGATAGCTACTTTTGAGGTAGAAGTCTGGATTTATGCAAAGTTTTAAGTGAAAGCTATATATTTGTCAGAACTCAGGATGGTTCCAGGAATGGCGTCCACAAAGTTCTAATGGGGAGGATGTGGAGATGATGGCTTGAGTGGAGATGGCATGGTGTGGATATGGCTTGTTATGTGTCAAACACTATTCTAAACACTCTAAGGATACAGAAATAAGGACTTTATAGAAGTCTCTACCCTCGAGAAACCAACACTGTTGAAAGGATACAAGCTGTTTTCCCTTTTAGTTATTTCCTATTTATCCTATACATAGCTTGCTTTAAATTTGTTTCCTTGTTCTATTAGATTGTAAGCACCTTGAGAGCAGAGACTTGTCATTTGCTGCTTTTTGTATTCCCAGTGCTTAGCACAGTGCCTGGCACATAGTCAGTACTTAACTTTTATTGAATGAATGAATGAATGAATATATTATGTCAGGTTTTAAGTGCCTACTGTGCTCCAGGTATTGTGCCTGGAACACAGTTGACACTTAACTATACAAAAAGTCAGTCCCTTCTTTTAAGGAACTTTAACATTCTATTCAGGAAGAGAAGTGTGTGTGTAGGCATATACATAATAAGTATAAAGGTAATAGAATGTAAAGATAACTAAATATAAGACAGTTTGAAAGGAAGGAAGTAGCAGTTGGAGGAAATCAGGAAACTGTTGCTCAAAGCTACATCTTGAGGAGAGGGATTCTGAAGCCAAGGAGAAGAGGAAGTACCCGGAAGTCATATTCTATCTGATGGTATTGCTTGACTTTTTAATACAGCTAGAAAGTTCCAGGGGGATTGTTTGTTGGAAAGTGTCAAAAAAAAAAAGTATCCCCAAAAGTAGAGATTGTGCATTAAAAATAAAAATTTTTTAAAGCCATTTCCCTCTTTCTCCCCGCCAAAGAAGACACAGAAAAAAGCAAAGAAATGAATTAGATGGAACAGCATGATATAGTGTAAAGAATGCCAGAAGTGGAGTTAGAGGTCTGGCATCTGAATCCCACTTCTGCCACTTACTGTATGACCTTAGAGAGTCATAATAACATTTGCCTCAGTTTTCTCATCTGTAAAATGAACTGGAGAATGAATTGGCAAATCACTCCAATATCTTTGCCACAAAACAACAACAACAAAACCCAAATGGGTTCCCAGAGAGTTGAACACAACTGAAATATATCTGAAAAAAAAAAGGGACAGATTTTGAGATTTCTTCCAACTCTGAATATTTTATGCCAGGAGAAAAAATCCCAAAGAAATCATAGTTAGACACTGAAAATGACTAAACAATAGCAGCTATTTTTTGTTTTTTTATTATAGCTTTTTATTTACAAGATATATATATATGCATAGGTAATTTTTCAGCATTGAGAATTGCAAAACCTTTTGTTCCAATTTTTTCCCTCCTTCTCTCCATGCCCTCCCCTGGATGGCAGGTAATCCAATACATGTTAAATATGTTAAAGTATATGTTAAATACAATATATGTATACATGTCCATACAGATATTTTGCTGCACAAGAAGAATTGGACTTTGAAATAGTGTACAATTAACCTGTGAAGGAAATAAAAAATGCAGGTGGACAAAAACAGAGGGATTGAGAATTCTATGTAGTGGTTCCCACTCATTTCCCTGAGTCCTTTCGTTGGGCGTAGCAGCTATTTATTGTTAATAAATTTTTAAAAAGCAAGCTTTTCATGAGGTCACATAACTCATTATTGACAGAGCTGGGAATCTCAATCTGTTTATAAGGTCAGGAACACTGCTGTCACTTTTGAAGTAGTGAGGTGACATCTGAATGAAGATGTCCAATAGGTATTTAGCAAGTTGGGACTGAAATTTAGAATAGAGGTAGTGATGATGGTATTTTCCAAAGAGCAAAAATAATTTAAATCTTGGGAGTAGATTAGGTCACCAAAATGGGAAGTAAAAAGAGGCCAGAACTGAGCCTTTAGTATCAGCCATATTTAGATGGTGCAAAGTAGAACCAGAAATGGAGAGAAAAAAGTTGGCCAAAGAGAGAAGAGCCCAGAGACTGCCATGTTTCTGAATCCAAAGGAGGAGAAGCAGCATCTGACAGAGAAATCAAGCAGTGTCGTGTAAAGAGGTCAAGGAAGATATAAAGATGTTAGATTTAGTGATTGAGAGAGTTTCACTTGGGTGATGGTTTGGATGAAGGCTGTTGGGTTGTAGGTTAAAAAGATAATGAGGAAAGAAAGTGGTTTTATACCCATAATCAGCCAGCTTAGCAATGCAAGGGTCTTTCTTTTTTTTTTTTAATACAATTTTATTTTATTTTATTTATTTTTAAAAAGCCTTTTATTTACAAGTTATATGTATGGGTAATTTTACAGCATTGACAATTGCCAAACCTTTTGTTCCAATTTTTCCCCTCATTCCCCCCACCCTCTCCCCTAGATGGAAGGATGACCAGTAGATGTTAAATATATTAAAGTATAAATTAGATACACAATAAATATACATGATCAAACAATTATTTTGCTGTATAAAAAGAGTCGGACTTTGAAATAGTGTACAATTAGCCTGTGAAGGAAATCCAAAATGCAGGCAAGCAAAAATATAGGGATTGGGAATTCAATGTAATGGTTCTTAGTCATCTCCCAGAGTTCTTTCGCTGGGCGTAGCTGGTTCAGTTCATTACTGCTCCATTGGAGCTGGTTTGGCTCATCTCATTGCTGAGGATGGCGAGGTCCATCAGAATTGATCATCATATACTGTTGTTGTTGAAGTATATAATGATCTGGCCCTGCTCGTTTTACTCAGCATCAGCTTGTGTAAGTCTCTCCAGGCCTTTCTGAAATCATCCTGCTGGTCATTTCTTACAGAACAATAATATTCCACAATATTCATATATCACAATTTATTCAGCCATTCTCCAATTGATGGGCATCTGCTCAGTTTCCAGTTTCTGGCCACTACAAAGAGAGAGGGCTGCCTCAAACATTTGTGCACATACCGATCCCTTAATGAAAGGGTCTTTCAACCGCTCTTTGATTTAAATGAGACCATGATTAGCAGAATTCTATTTTGTTTTAATAGGGAGAAAGGAAGGGAGGTCCTTCTGAGTAGAGAAGCTTGGGAGGTGGGAGACTAGCCATGAGAACATGGCATAGACTTAAGACTTGGTCACTGTGTCTTATGATTTTGTTTCAATATTTTCCTTTGATCCAGAGAGAGGAAGGAAGGTGTGAAGGGAAATGAATGATGAAATTACTTTTAAAAAGGAGTAAAAATATGGAGGGTCACCGTAGTTTTAACATCTTGCTGCCTCTCTCCTCAGTATGTTGAAAATCCTGCCCTGGATCGCTTGGGCCTTGAGCCGGTGGCCTTGTTGTACCAGCTGACATCTGGCTTGGCCCACCTACACTCTTTGAACATAGGTATGGAGAATGTGTGTGTGTGTGGGGTTAATACTCACTTCCCACCTGACCGATGTTCTCTGCCCTCCCTATACCCCAAGAGAACATCCCTTTCTTGACCCCAAGGAATACTACCTGTCCTCACCAGATCTCCTCCCTCCCAGCCTGTCTTCCTGTGTTTCTCAGTTCACCGAGACTTGAAGCCCTGTAACATCCTCATCACGGCCCCCAACAGCCAGGGCCGGAGCCGGGCTGTCCTCTCTGACTTTGGCCTCTGCAAGAAGCTGCCAGCTGGACGACACACCTTCAGCCTCTGCTCCGGCATTCCGGGCACCGAGGGCTGGATGGCCCCAGAGCTCCTACAAGATGCACCCCCCCAAAGTCCTGTGAGTGGACTTGTTTCTGTCATCAGTCAAGAGAGGGCAGAGATTCCCAAATCACCAAGCACTGTACTGGCCGGGGCTTAGTCTCAGCAGCATAGGCCTCTTCTTTTCCTAGGATTCCAGGCCAGTCAGTCCATCAACAAGCATTTATCAAGTACCTTCTATGTGCCAGGCTGTGTGCTAAGCTCTCTAAGACAGTTTCTGTTCTCAGGGAGCTCACAGTCTGATGGGGAAACTACACGCAAACACCTATGTACAAATAAGAGCCATACAGGATTAACTAGAGATAAACAAGAAGCAAAGTTATTGGCATTAAAGGAGGATGGTGCTGGTAGGGAAAAGCTTTTTGTTGAAGGTGGTATTTTGGCTGGGAAGGGAGGAGTTAGAGATGAGGAAAGAAAATTCTAGGTGTGGGGAATAGCTGTAATCTTCAGAGATTTCCCTTTCTAACCCCTGATAAATCTCAGAGCCTCAGTTTTCTGATTGTAGAATGAGGGTGATTGGACTCCATGACTTCTGACATCTTTTCCTACTCTGACTCTATAATCTAATGATTCCTAGGGCAGGAAACCTGTCCATGAATGGAAATTTGCATTTAGGTCTTTTTAGTCTCACTTAACTAAAGTAGTACTAAGTACCCCACTGATATCATCTTTCCTCTCTGGTTCCTGCATCCCTCCCACTCCTTTTCCCAAATGTCCTTCCAATCCTTCCTACATCCCTCTTTCCTCCCTACAAGAATATAGAAAAATACGTCCAGTCTATTCTTCATTCTGTATTTTGATTCAGAATTATGAGCAGAAAGGAGAGGTCTATTTTGGGCATGTTCAGGTCTTGGAAAGCCTTGAAGTGAGAAAATAATGGAAAGTTATTTATGTGGGCTCAGAGGAAAACTTGGATCAGTTGTGGAATTAGCTTGGAAAGACTTTCTGGAGCTACGGTCCATTTTCTCTCATTCTTCCTTTGTGTCCGCAGACCTGTGCCGTGGACATCTTCTCAGCAGGGTTGATATTTTACTACGTTCTCTCAGGTGGGGAGCATCCATTTGGGGACAGCCTACACCGACAGGCCAACATCCTTGCTGGGGCTGTTCATATGGACCACTTTGAGGAGGAGACACATGGTAAAGAAACATTAGGAAGGGAGGGGACTATATCCAGAGCCCTGGGACCCCCTTTCCTCCCTCCTCTGACCATCTTGTTTATCTGGGAATGGATAGAGAACCTGAGGGAAGATGGCAGCTAGGCAAAGAGAGTGATGGAAAACCAACAGGCCTGGCTCTGACAGCCATTCCTTTCACAGAAAAGGTAATCGCCAAAGAACTAGTGGAGGCCATGTTGAGCCCTCGGCCCCAGCTTCGACCTTCAGCCCAATCAGTGCTGGCCCATCCCTTTTTTTGGAGCAGAACCAAGGAGCTTCAATTCTTCCAGGTAAAAGAGGCATTCACACCCAAGAGAAGAGAAAAATCTTTAGGAAAGCAGGTTTTTAAATGGTTTTGGTCCTGGAGATAGGGGATTTTCTTAGACATGGTTCTCCAAAAGCCTCTGATCTGTCACAGATCCTATCACCAGCCATGGGTGACATCCTCTCACTTTCATATCCATAAGTGTGGATGAGTAGAGGTCAGGATTTGGAAAAAAAGTGGCCCAGAAGGCCTACCAGAAATTCTGGGGATAGATCCCTTTGAGCCCTGAGGCTGACACATAGCCAATGAAAGCCAACTTAAGCTTTCCTATTTGTCCCACAATGATGTTCTTTTGTGATGATTCTTTCTGCCTTTCAAGGCTGCCATGGATTATCTTTTGCCTTTAGTGGTTAAGAAAGGTGCAAATGAGGGATCATTCCCCATCCCCAGAATGGTGGGGGATTAATTACATAAAGTCAGATATTGGAAATCCAGCTTTCACAGGTAACATGTGCCACTTTTGACCCAAGGTAATATCACCTTATGTTTTCTCACTGGCTAGGGAAAAAAAATTAAAATATACATATCAATATATTTAGAACTAGAAGGGATAGTTTAGAGAAGTATGTGTCCCGCCAATCACAAGTGGGAAAGGGAAAGCCTAAAATCTAAAAAAAAAAAAGGTAGTGACACAAGGCTAGAGCAAAGAAAATTTAACTTCTGTGATCTAAAATTTTCCATTGGAACTAAGAAGGTAAGGACAGCTAGGTGGTGTACTAGCCTGGAGTTAGGAGGATCCAAATTCAACCTCAGACATATACTAGTTATATATGATCTTAGGCAATTCATTTATCCTCAGTAGAAAGGAAGAAGGAAAAAAATATATATAATAAATATATGTAATATATAAATATATAAACCCTGAATTTAGCCATAATGACAAAGCCTTACACAATTTGGCCTTACTTTAGAGCCAGAATAAAATCCTACTGCTCCACTATATAATCTTTTAAGGCCAACTCTGGACCACTGCAGTCAGGTGTGGCCTTCAGAATATGATGTTCAATTTCATTTCTGAACCTTTAATCCTGTGCTGCTCTGGTGAGGTTTTTTTGGTCATCCTTTGTTTTGACCTTTCATTTTCTTTTACCCTGAAATGCTCACTGTCCTTATAACAGAGTAAAGCATTTAAGCAAGGAGAACACAGCTGACCCATTTAAGTAATATATATCTTTCCACTGCAGTACCCATTTGTGCACTGAGAGAAAGGTACTGTTCCTTAGAAGTTCTCCAGGAAATGGTTCATTACAACTGCTTTTTTATCATTATCACTCATATTATTGTAGTTATCACACATGCTGTTCTCTTGGTTCCTTTTTTATTCTGTACCAGTTGATGCAAATCTTAACTTCTCCAAATTCCTCAGCTTATTATCCCATACACGGATATGGGTAGGCCGTAATTCACACAGCCCAAATGATGGAGAGGTGCCCATTTGTCCCTCTCAGTTTCTTGCTATGAAGCCTAATACTGCTATGAATAGTTTACCGGATCTTAGATCTTGGGTTGTGTCTAATAGTACAAATGCTGGGTCAAAGTGACTTCTCACATAATGAATGAGGTACCAGAGTCTACCAAGTTCAACTCAGTCTCACCTCCTGAGTTCTATAAACCTCATCCCTTGACTTCTACAGCGCCAAATCCCATGCAGAAAATGCTTACACACTCATGTACTCATCCCGGTTTGGTCCCATACAGTCTGCAAGTACCTTAAAGGCCAGGACTAGACTATGTCCAGACCTGGGGGCTCAATGACTTTGCTGGTTGGCTCTAGGATGTCAGTGACCGAGTGGAGAAGGAGGCTGCTGAGGGGCCTTTGGTGATGGCTCTGGAAACTGGAGGCAAGGTCGTGGTCAGACAAAACTGGCACAGTCACATCTCTGGACCGCTGCAGTCAGGTGGGCAGGATAAGGAAGGACCAGGCAGAGAAGTTGCTTGGCCGGGCCTCTCTTATCCAGAGAATTGAAAACTGAGGCTGGTTCTCTGAGGCCAGGCCGTATCCACATTTTCCCATTCCCCAGCAAAGGCTAATACAGGCCTACATCCCTGTCTTGCTGTTTCTCCTTCTCCCTGCCCTCCATTTTTCTTTAGACCTGAACCCCTTATCAAGTCCCATGTCTCCTTTCCATCTCCCTCAGACCTGAGAAAGTTCCGATCATACAAAGGGACATCTGTTCGCGATCTTCTGCGGGCCATGAGAAACAAGGTATCGATTTTCACTGGATCCCTAGGAGGGGGTTTGGGGGGGGGAGGAGGCTGGAGTCCCCAGTTACAGGGCCACTGGCTGAGGCTGAGTTTTCCTTTCCTTCCTCCACAGAGGCACCACTACCAGGAGCTGCCCACGGAAGTGAGGCAGGCCCTTGGCCAGGTGCCTGAAGAGTTTGTGCAGTATTTCACATCTCGCTTTCCCCAGCTGCTTCTGCACACATACAAAGCCATGGGCAGCTGTGCGTCCGAGAGTCTTTTCCAGCCCTACTATAGGACAGAGGACATGGGGGTAAAAAAGACAAGGCCCCAGACTGCAGAGGAAACAGCTGAGCAAGGCCCTGATGGAACAGCCCCGTGAAGGACATCTGCCAAGGAGGGGATGAAGCCAGAGCAGCACACCAGCGTGTGGCCCAACTCCAACATGCTAAAACATGGCGGGGGGGGGGGGTTTCTGAGATCCAAAATGCAAAGAACTCACTTCCCTCAGTTTGGCTTGGGGGGATTCCTCGTTTATCTCTGCTTAGCTGAGGAATACCTCCCTGTTGGCTTCCTCTCAGCTCCCAGCAGACGACTGCCAGAAAGCCCCTTAAAACTCCCAGTGACTTTTCATCTGAGCTTTACAACATTGTGAGATAGAGACTATTAATTCGTTCCCATTTCTCTATTATTAGAAGCCAAGGCTCAGAAAGCTACAGTTCATGTCAAAGATGAGACTGAAGGAATTTGGATCTTCCTGACTCTCTACCGAATGTAACATATGGTCTCTCAAGAGTCTCTTCTCTCCCAGGCAGGGAGGAAGTAATGGGAGCTGTGGTGGACATCCTTAGTCTGGATCCCCTGGTGCTCCACTTGTGGTCCAGTGCAATCACCAATGACTGGTGTCCTGCTACAAATAAAACCCTGCCCCACAGCCTAGCCCATGGTGTAGAGTGACTACAGGGAAAGCAGCAGGACATGGACAGGCCTCAGGGATGGACCCACTGGGCTCAGTCACCTGAAGCTGTCCACAGTCAGGGCTCCCTGGGCTCACCCCCTCGTTCCCACTCCCACCCCACCCCCATCCTCAGGGCTATAGCCCTAATAATCCAGGAGCACATTACATACGAAATCTGAGTACTTGCAAATTAATGTTTAATGTTTACAAAGCCAAAGGGGCCAGAGTTCCTTTAAAAAAATTTCTGTACAGTTCAAGGAGAACAAGTAGTTCTAAGACACACCACCATGTACAAATAACTTACACATGAACTTTCCCTTCCCTATGGGACAAAGACAGGGAAGAGAGGGAGTCAAGGTTATTATTCCAAGGTTTTTCTTGTTTCTCCTTTTTTTTTTTTGGTGGGATGGGATGGAGACAGATCCATCCAGGTCAGGCACGGACACATTAAGAAATAAGGCTAGGGGGAAAAGGGAGTCATCCACAGAGCCCAGGGTCCAAGGCCCTGTGGGGAGAAAAGGGGCCAGGGTAAAAAGCAAACAAAGTCTCAGGCAGCCTACGTGGAGGACTTAAGGCGGGCTGAGGCTGATCGGGAACTAAGCAATTTGTCCACCATGGTACGTGCATAGCGCAGGCGGCTGGCCAGCTCCTTACAGCAGCCATGCTCTTCCAGAAGGCTGAGCTTGTATGTTCGGAAGTCCCGCTTCTCATCAATGTAAGTCACAGCTGCCATCAACGGGCAGAGTATCAGCTTCGTATGGTCCTAGAAAGGCGAGAAGACAGGGAAAGACCCCAAGGTGACCTCAGAGTCAAGAGTCAAAAGACACTTGAACTAGAACTTGAACTGAAAAAGCTATCTAAAAACCTTACTTCACAGCAGTAGAGAAAAATCAGTCAAGATTAAAATTTAGATCTTTTGCTTCTAAACTCATTCTAGGCCTCCATAGTGGCACACTGCCCCCCTTGCAGATCTCCTGACACTTGAGGGCTCACCTGGAAAAAGTTGATTTGTACAGTGCCATTGCTGAGGTGTAGGATAATGGCACTGCGAGTACGAAACCAGGTACGCAGGTAGGGAAGGCGAGCCAGCTCATCACCTTCTCTTGGGGTGATGTTAGCACCAGCCTTCAGCAAGTGCTCACTCATGTAATTGCGGAAATACTTGAGGAGAGTAATCTAATGAGCAAAGAACATTAAAAAAAGGAAAGTGAGAAAGGAACATTAAAACCCACAATCAAAATCTCTGGAGAGCTGGGTTCTTTCTGGGATAGTGGGGAAAATTCCCTCAAAGCCGGGAAGAACAATGAGAGACTCCAGACAAACTGCCACCCACCACCCCCAGAATGGTCACCAGTTCCCCAGCTCTTAACCCAGCCAAACCAGCTTACAGAGAAGCTACCCACCTATTTTTGATCTCACCTTTTTGGTCAGTGAGTTAGGATAGGAACGCACAGTGAGGTAGGATTCTGAGCCATTTTGCTCGATGTATTGCAAACTATCCCCATCATTATACAGAATAAGCCGAGTGGAATCATTAAACAACACACCCACACTGTTATCACAGAGCTGGTATCCTAGGTGGGAAAGGGTCAGTTAGACACACATATATTTTCTCTGCCATATGATATTATGGGAGCTTTTATACAATGCCCACCTAATGCATGAGTCTGATGAGAAAGATTCCTCGTTCCCCCTCCCCCCCCGGATATGTCAATCAAAGCTAGCTTCTCATTTACTTTCCATTTGAGATAAAGAATCAACCTACCCCAACCCAGTGAAAAAGCTTTGGGTCCGGAATTCATCGGCATGTATGGCCCCTGAGAGAAGAGGCCAAGATAGGAATGCCTACTCTGAGACTTCTTAAGTCTAACCCCCCATATTTTACAGAAGAGGAAATTTTTATCAGCCCCAGGGTGAGCCAAAAGGAAGATGGCTGGAACCTACCAAGGCCATACTTGTCTGAATAATCCACCCATTTGCTGACCCAGAAAATGGGAATGCAGGCAGGGTCCTCTGCCTCCTCTGAAAGGGAAACAGAATATTAAAATTAAGTCACAGAATTCACAGAGGTGAGTGAGAATTTATATAGACCTTCTAATTTCCTTCCTCAATAACACATGGATACCTTTCAAAACATCCTTATAAGTGTCTATCCAGCCTCTACTGGAACGATTTCAAATATAATTAGCTCACTATCTCCTATAGCATCCCTTTACATTTACTAGATAACTCAAAGGTTCCAAGTTCTCTGTATAACAAAGAAAAAAATCTGCCTCCTAAATTTCAGACCTAAAGCATCCAAGGAAAATGAGATCCAAAATCTTTACTACTTCAGGGTCTTTCAAACGGAGATCATTTTCCCTTTCCCTCCCACTTAGGAAACACAATGAAAAGCCCTGCAAGCCCAGGTGTAGCTTGGAGGCAATCTCCCCTTTCTCCCGAGGTGCAATTCCCACATCCTGCCTTGAGATAAGACCCACCTTGCCTCACCAATCTCCGATCGGAAGGCTTTGCCGCATTGACACTGAGCAGTTGCTGCAGCATGTCAGAGAGGTAGCAGTCAGCAGGCCCATTTGGCTCCTGAACTATTGGTTCTTCTTTTTCAGGGGGCTGCTCAGGGGCAGGGCTATCCATTCCTGGGGAAAGAAGAGCATGGGGAGAGATGAGTTTACAAGGCTAGGGACAGAGAGGCAGGTTCTCAGTACCCAAAGGATTCAGACGAGGCCCAGTATACAGACCCGCTGCGGTTGCACCCAGTCTTTGCCAACAAGAGGCCATGAAGGCCAAGTTCCTCCCAGCTTCACCCCCCTCTCCCCACACCAGGAGGATGCTTCCAGGTGACCTACTTCTTTCACAAAAAGGAGGACCAAGGGAACCAACACCGAAGGCTCAGCTGAGTTCTCCCAATACTCCTCTCCAAACAACTTAGAAATAATGCCTCAAATCAGATTCTGGAGCGGCAGAGGGTCAGAGTGAGACCTTCTTACAGCCCAATACAACACTGTCGGTTAAAAAGACAGATCTGAGACTTGGGAGAGTCAGGCTGGCCCAGAGATCCATGGAGATGACAGCAGCAGCAGCAGGCTCAGGAGTTCTCAGCACAGCACCTTGGAAGCAACTTCCAAACTTCCAGAACTAGTTCTGAAAACCCTAAACTTGAGGCAGTGCCCCTCTGCCCGCCCCACACTCAGAACAGAGCCTGACCATAAGTTCCAGATCAAGAAACATGATAGAAAAATGACAACAGAAAAGAAGCCGAACACAAAAAGCTACTATGGTGACAGCATGACAAGGAAAGCAAAACAGCCACTACATTCAAAATCTAAAAAGAAACTGGACATCAAGCCCCGAGAATTCTGGAAGTGGGGAAATGGTAGGGGAATAAAAAATTATTTTCAGAATCAAAGTGATAGAGGAAAAAAATTTGTTTTAAAAAATGGATGCAATGGAAGAAAAGTTTGAAAAGACAATTAAGTTTAGCAAAAGAAAAAAAAAAAAGCACCAAAAAATACTGATCTAACCATTTTAGAGCAATTTGGAGCTAGGCTAAAAGGGCAATCCAACTGTATATACCCTTTGATCCACTATTAGAACTGTATACCTCACAGAGCAAAGAAAAAGGAAAAGAACCTACATAACATGGTTATACCAGCAAAAAACTGGAAATTGAGAAGATGCCCATCAATTGGGAATAGTTAAACAAGTTGTAGATACGAATGTAATGAAATACTATTGTTTTTAAAGAAATGAAGAGCAGGTGGATTTCAAAAAAATCCTGCTGAGTGAAGTAAGCAGAACCAGGAAAACATTGTGCACAGTAACAACATTACAATGATCAACTTTGATAGACTTAGTTCTTCTCGGCAATACAATGATCTAAGACAACTTTTTTTTTTTTAACTGAGGTAGTTGGGATTAAGTGACTTGCCTAAGGTCACATAGCTAGGAATTAAGTGTCTGAGGGCAGATTTGAACTCAGGTCCTCCTGACTTCAGGGCTGGTGCTCTATCCCCTCCCTGCGCCACCTAGCTGCCCCAATCTAAGCCAATTCTAAATTCCCAATGGAAAATACTATCCAGAGAAAGACCTAAAGAGTCTGAATGCAGATCAAAGCATTTAAGCATAGTATTTTCATTTTTTTTTTGGTTTGTTTTATTTTCTTTCTTGAGGCTTTTCTTTTGTTCCAATTCTTCCTTCACAAAATGATGTTGAAATATATTTAAAATGATTGCACATGTATAACATATATAAGAGAGCATGCCATCTTGAAGAGTGGGGAGGGAAGGGAGGAAAAAAATTTGAAATTCAAAATTTTAAAGTGAATGTTGAAAACTATCTTTACATTTAAAATAAAAATAAAAAATAAATATAAAAATAAAACTGAAATAAGTTGGGGGGAGGAGAAAATAACACTTAAAACTGGCCAAATGAAAAGAGAAGAATTCATTGATGAAAAAACTTCTTAAAAAGTAGAATTGGCCAAATAGAAAAAGTGGTAGAAAAGCTCACTGAAGAAAATAATTTCTTAAAAAAAAAAATCAGAATTGAGCAAGTGGAAACTAATGCTCCATGAGACACCAAGAAAAAAAATAAAAATAAAAAAAGAACTCACTGAAAAAATAACTGACATGGAAAATAGATCAAGGAGAGATAATTTAAAAATTATTGTATCACTTGAAAGCTATGATCAAAAAAAGTGCATAGACATCATAGTTTCAAGAAATCGTCAAGGAAAACTACCCCAATTGATATGCTCAAGCAAGAGGATAAAGCAGAACTTGCAAGAATCCAAAAATCACTACCTGAAAAAGATCCCAAAAGGAAAACTCCTGAGAATACTGTAACCAAATACACAGATCAAAGAGAAAATACTTCAAACAGCCAGAAAGAAATCAATTATCACAGAGCCTAGATAAGATCATACAAGACTTAGCAGCCACCACATTAAAAGAACACAGAACTTAGAATATAATATTGTTGAATGCAAAAGAGCTGGGATTATAATCAAAAATAACTTAACAGAGCAAGACTGATTATAATCCATCAAGGGAAAATAAGAACATTTAATGAAATAGAAAGTGTTCAAGCACACCTAATAAAGCCAGAGCTGAATAGAAAATATGATTTTGAAATGCAAGACCCAAAAGAACCAAAAAAAGGTAGACATGGAAGAGAAATCATAAAGAACTCAACGAGGTTAAACTATTTATCTTTCTATATGGCAAGATGAGACATGTCTTCTAAGAACTTTACCATTATTAGGACAGTTAGAAGGATTCTACATAGAGGGTAAAGAACAAATAGGGGGAAATTATCTCACATAAAAGATGTTAAAAACTCTTAGTAGAGTTGAACCTCACTCATATCTAAATTGGTTAAAAGACGGGAAATATATACAGAAAAGGAAGGAAAGGTGATAAGAAAAGGGGGTCAAGGGTAACAAAAGGAGGCAGACAAAAGGCAGTGGTCAGAACCCCTTTGGATTTGTCTTCTTTCACAACATAACTAATACTGTAATATGTTTAGCATGATTAAACATGGATATACAACCTACATCAACTGCTTACTGTCTCAGAGAGAGGTTGTGATGAGGGAAGGAGAAAAAATGTGGAATTCAAAAATATTTTGTAAATATGGATGTTAAAAAGTGTCCTTATATGTAACTGGGGAAAAAATAAAACATTTAAAAATAGAAGTAAGTTTACTTTTAAGAAGTAAACAGAGAGATAGAATTAAAATCAGGGACTGGAGCAGAATATTATGCATCAGCTGAAGTAAAAAAAACAAGCAATCATGATTTCAGACAAAGCAAAAGGAAAAACAGGCTAATTAAAAGGGATAAGCAAGGAAACTTCATCTTTCTAAAAAAAAAAACAAACAAACTCACAGACAATGAAGTTGTACCAATATTAAACATATAGAGTACCAAATGGCATAGCAACTAAATTACTAAAAGAAAAGTTAAAAAGAATCACAGTAGGGGCAGCTAAGTGGTGCAGTGGAGAGAGCACCAGCCCCGAAGTCATGAGGACCTGAGTTCAAATCTGGTCTCAGATACTTAATACTTCCTAACAGGGTGACTCTGGGCAAGTCACTTAATCCCTTTGCCTCAGCAGGAAAAAAAAAAAAAAAGAATCACAAGTAATAACAGACAGTAAAACTATTCTAGTAGGATATCTCAGCTTTCCCTTCTCAGAAGTAAATAAATCTAACCATAAAAAGTCAAGGAGATGACTAGACTTTTAGAAGTTATGTTAGACCTTTGGAGAAACTAAATGGGAGTATATCCCTTTCTCAGCTGTACATGGCATCTTCACAAAAATTAAGCATGTATCAGGGCATAAAAACCTCGTAACCAAATGCAGAAAAGCAGAAATATTAAATGTATCTTTTTCGGCCCATAATGCAATGAAAATTACATTTAATAAAGGACCACAGAAGTATGGATTAAAAATAGAATTGAATCCAAAAGAATGAACGGGTCAAACAACAAATCACAGAAATAATAAATCCATTAAGAGAATGACACAATAAGACAACACTCCAAAATTTGTGGGATTCAGTCAAAGCAATTCTTAGGGGGAAATGTATATTTCTAAAACACATTAATAAAGTAGAAAAAAAAGCAGATTAAAGAATTGGACATAAAACAAAGAAAACCACTGAATTAACACATACAACTAGGAGCTATTTTTATGAAAAAAGATAAACCATTGGTTTCCTCAACTAGAAAATGGGAATAATATTTGTCCTGCCTAATTCACAAAGTGGGTATGAGGCAAGAACTTTATAAATCTCAAAAAAAACCACAAATATGTTATTAATTTTAATCTATCCAATGCTTTTTATAGTAAGAAACTGAGGTCCAAAGAAGAATTTTTTTGTATTTTTGGGGGGACAAAAAGATTCTTCTTACTAAGAAGAAATCTAAATGTCATTACTTATGATTCACATTTTTAATAGGCTTAAATTATTTAATAAAAAAGTTTACCCAAAAGAAAAAAAAACCCAACTGCCTCTTGCTAACAACTGAAACTAAAAATTTAGATGTCCAGGCTAGCCAACTAAATTACTTTTTCTTTAATAGAACAAAAACACTTCTTAACACCTCAACAGTTATACTAACAGACAAAGTAGAAGAGTTAAACAAGCTTTTAAAAAAGTTTCTTGGCTAATCATTGCTATCATAATACCAACTGGTAGAAATTCTCCCTCTCTCCCCTACTGCTGTTGTGTTCAGACAAAGTCACTTCAGAAGTTGGTCAAAAAAACTGTTAAAGAAATCACTGTGTTAAAATGTAGTGAGTATGTATTTTCCTATTTTTGAGTTGTGGATGTCATATGAAGATTTTATCAAATACTTCAAATACATTTTTGCTTTAATCTTGTCACTTAATTACTAAAAATGGGATATTCTGGGTATCTGACTAATGCAAATGATCAACCTGTATTTGGAAGAACCTTAGTGATCAAATGAGTCTAAACTATATTTTTCTAACAGAAATTCCTAACCTGGATTCTGTGACATTTTTTTCCTTTTTTTTTTCCTGTGACATTTTTTCAAGAAAACATTGATGACTATGTTTTAACATAGCTGCTTAATTTTGTATTCCCATGTATTGTATTTTATACATTTAAAAACATTATTCTGAGATGGAGCCCATAGGTTTCAACAATCTGTCAAAGGGGTCCATGGTACCAAAAAAAAAAAATTAGCAACTCTTAAATTACAGGAATTTTTTTCTAATGACTCCTTAACAAGTAGTTATTTATGTATAACTTTTTCTTGAAGACACTGCCAAAAGACTTAAATTTGAAAAGGGAGTTTTATCATTTTTATACTAACTACATTTCAAAACAGTGACTTACTCTTGTTTTTATAATTCTCCAGGTTAACTGCAGCTACCCCTGAATGGTGAGTGATGGTTTGATTTATCCAAGCTTAGAGTAAGTGGAAAGTGACTCTTCTAGGCTAGGTGATTCTGAGGGCACACACCCCCTGGAGGACCTGGAATTAAGGGCCAATTTAGATGCTGTAGTACAGAGCAACCCTGCCACGTGGGCTAGATACCACCTCCCACATACATGTCAGCCTTGCACCTCAGGATTAACCTCAGGCCAGTCTCCTCTTTTTGGAAAGGGTAGAGAGATTACTTGGCCAGCGCTAGCTGCTGGTTCCCCACCTCTGCTCTATTCAAACACCCCAAGGAGACCCCACTCACCCTGAGGGTTAGGGCAGGGTTGGGTTCATAAAAACAAAAAACTCTGTGGGCTGAGAAATTCTGTTCATTTTCAAGGCTTCATTCATCTAGTACCTTCTGTGAGAGGTATCAAACACCCTAAGGGCTGGATGACCAGAAGGCACCAGGGCCCAAAGTCTAATCTTTCCACTTAGTTGTACCTTTATTGAGAGCCACGAGAGGCTTCCGGCCTCCAGAATCCACACTGTTGGGTGCAATGGAAAACCTTGGTGGGACTGTGAGACAGGTAGTGGGAAGCCGGGAGGGGATGTAACCAGAAGAAAAGAACTCGTCATTGAGAAGCTCATTAATGGTGGGGCGGGAGGCAGGATCAGAGCGAAGCATCTTCTGGATGAGGGAGGCAGCCACAGGGTTGATGTGCTAAAACCCAAGGGAGAAGACAACTATGAATGGGAGGTGAGAAAAATTACAGCTAACATTTATATAGAACTTTATGTTTTCCAGAGTACTTTACACATATTATTTCACTTGAAGCTCACAGTAATAGTTAAATAGTAGAAAGCTGGCCTAGAAGCCAGGAAGAGCTCAGGATGAGTCCTGTCCCTAACCTATAATAATTATGTATAAGTCACTTAATCTCAAGGATGCTAAGCTCCAGCTTTTTAAACTGTGTTTTGCTATCCTCTTTGTTGATGAGGAGGATGCTAGGCCAGGTGTTTCATCAGGCAAAACCTTACCCTGCTGAGGGATTTTCAACCCTAGGAAAAATAGAAGAAAAAAGGAAAGGACTCCATAGAGACACTGCAGAAAGATCCAGGCCTAACCCAGGGAGAGAAGAGCTCCTTTGTGATCACAGCTTTCTATTTCTCAGGGGCTGTCTTACTCCCTCACACTCTTAGATAAAGTATGTACAGCAACTTTCTAACTAAATCTGGAGAGTCGCAAAAATATGATTATCAATAAATGTCTGATTTGTTTATTTATTTTATATATTTCCATACCCAGGGTTTTATAAAAATTTCTCAGGCAAAAAGGGGTCTTGAGTGGAAAAAGTTTAAGAAGCCTTGTTCTAAGCCACTCTTTCAAGGATGTAAGTTGCAAGGAAGCTGCTGATCTGCACTGATAAAGAGAATTCCCTCATATAAGGTTGCCCTATATAAAATCACAAGTCTAGTTCCTATATTTTGATTTTCAAACAATTCTACGGGATAAGTGCCATTACAATTCTCATTTTACAGATAAAGAAATTGAAATTCAGAAAAGTTAATGACTTGCTAAAAGTCACTCAGTCAGTAAATATCTGCAGATGGATTTGAACTCAGTTCCTGCTGATTCTAAATACTTTGCTGTCTAAAGGGCAGTTAGCAGTAGCAGTAGCAGACAAGTGACATACTAGACTAGTTCTGTCTAGGTCACCAGTACATAGAAATCTGCATGCTCTCATTTGAGGTTTTGCCAGGATAACTTTCCCCCATCTCAGAAAGAATCATGACCTTGCACATACTATCACTAGATTTAGGTAGAAAGTTGCTTTAACAACTCTGAGATAGCACTACACACCCGTCAGATTGGCTAACATGACAGGAAAAGATAATGACGAATGTTGAAGGGGATGTGGGAAAACTGGGACATTGATGTATTGCTGGTGGAGTTGTGAACGGATCCAACCATTCTGGAGAGCAATTTGGAACTATGCTCAAAAAGTCTTCAAACTGTGCATATCCTTTGATCCAGCAGTGCTACTACTGGGCTTATATAAATCTTAGAGGAGGAAAAGGGACCTACATGTGCAAAAATGTTTGTGCCAGATGTTTTTATAGTGGCTAGAAACTGGAAAATGAGTTGATGCCCATCAACTGGAGAATGGTTGGGTAAATTGTGGTATATGAATGGGATGGAATATTATTGTTCTATAAGAAATGACCAGCTGGATGATTCAGAGAAGCCTGGAGAGACTTACATGAACTAGTGCTAAGTGAATTGAGCAGAACCAGAGAACATTATACACTGCAACAAGATTATGCAATGATCAATTCTAATGGACATGGCTCTCTTCAACAATGAGATGATTCAAACCCGTTGCAATGATCTTGTGATAAAGAGAGCCATCTATACTCAGAGAGAGAACTGTGGGAACTGAATGTGGTTCACAACATAGCATTTTCACTCTTTTAATTGTTGTTTGCTGCATTTTATTTTCTTTCTCATTTTTTTTCTGATTTGATTTTTCTTGTGCAGCAAGATAATTATATGAATATGCATGTATATTTTGGATTTAACACATATTTCTACCATGTTTAACATATATTAGACTACTAGGGGAAGGAACCAGGGAGGGGGGAAAAACTAGAACACAAGATTTTGCAAGAGTTAATGTTGAAAAATTATCTATGCATGTTTTGAAAAATAAAAAGCTTTAATAAAATAAAATAAAAATACAAAGTAAATTGGACTAGGAAAGAAAAAGAAACTCACTGTAAACACTTTAGTTAAGACTAAGACAGCCCTTGAGAAATGGAGAGAAAGCTGCGATCAAAAAGGATTTCTCTTCTCCTCAGGTTAAGCTTCTGTCTTTCTACAATGTCTCTACAGATTCTCTTCCCTTCTCCTCCTGCTATTTTTTCTAGGGTTGAAAATCTCTTAGCAGAATAGAGGTTTGCCTGATGTCATACCTGGCCTAGCATCTTTCTCACCAACAAAAGGTATAACAGAATATATTCAAAGCTCTTTGAACTAGGCTGAAGAAACCCAACCCTACAGAATGAAATCGAATATCCCTTACTGAGGTAAGGACAATGATAGATTAAGAGGTCATTGTTTTGTGGACAAAATCCTCCTCTGCCAAGAGACACAGAATTTAATTTTATTTCTTATGCACGTTAAAATACCTGGCCCCAAGGAAATCATAAAGGAGGGAAAAGGACTTACAAGTGCAAAAATGTATGTAGCAGCTCTTTTTGTGGTGGCAAAGAACTGAAAAACGAGTAGATGCCCTTCAGTTGGGGAATGACTGAATAAGTTATAATAGATGAGTATTATGGAACATTATTGTTCTATAAAAAATGATGATGACTTTAGAAAAGGCCTGGAGGGGCCGCTAGGTGGCGCAGTGGATACAGCACCAGCCCTGAAGTTAGGAGGACCTGAATTAAAATCTGGCCTCAGACACTCAACACTTTGTAGCTGTGTGATCCTGGGCCAGACACTTAACCCCAATTGCAAGGAAGGAAGGAAAGAAGGGAGGGAAAAGGCCTGGAAAGATTTGTATGAATGATGCAGAGAGAAACAAGCAGAAGCAGGAATACATTGTACACAATAACAGCAAGAATGTGCGATGATCAATTATGAAAGACTTGGTTTTTTCCACTGGTTCAGTGAATCAAAGCAATCCAATAAACTTTGGATAGAAAACACCAACTGAACCCACTGAAAGAACTATGGAGACTGAATAAATCAACATATGCTATGTTCACTTTTTTCTTCTGGGTTTTTTTTTCCTCTTGTGATTTTCCTTTTTGTGCTGATTTTTCTCTCCCACTATGAATCATAAAGAAATGAATGTATATGTATAACCAGAAAAAAAAAATTTTTTTAAAGAAATAAAAGAAAAAAAAAAAGTACCTGGCCCCATTTTTGGCTCCTGACTAGATTTAGCGGGTTCCATCCGGAGGCAGTGAAGTGTTCTACTGCTGATCACCCCAGCTCCGTTTAAGCACCCCAGATTTATAATCAAAATGGACTAAACCAAGACCCAAAAGTTTAAGTGATTTGCCCCATAGACATAATAAGTAGAGGCAGCTAGGTGGCGCCACAGTGCATAGTGTCAGGAAGACATCTTCCCGAGTAGAAGGTGGTCTCAGACACTAGCAGGTGACACTCTGGGCAAGTCACTGAATGTGCCTCGATTTCCCCACCTGCAAAATGAGCTAGAGAAGAAAATGGCCAGCCACACTAGTATCTTTGTCAAGAAAACCCCAAATAGGGTCACAGTCAGACATGACTGAAACAACTGAACAACAAGCTTCGTAAACAGATGGCACTGGTCCGGATCCACAGAGTTCAGTGAATAAAATTCCCTCCCAGACTTCAGTGTGTTCTCTGGGAGGACTGAAAAGCAGCTGAGTACAGAACCCCCCAAGTCTTCCAAACTGTTTACTCTTCTAGATGTTTAGATAGGTTTTTATTTTTTATTTATTTATTTTTTGCTGAGGCAACAGGGGTTAAGTGACTGGGCCAGGGTTACACAGCTAGGAAATGTTCAGTGTCCGAGGTAACATTTGAACTCGGATCCTCCTGACTTCAGGGCTGATGCTCTATCCACTGCGCCACCTAGCTGCCCCCTCTTGGGTAGTTATAAAACACTTTATCTGACGTTAGATTTTTGTCACTGAATTCTTTTAAAATTTCAAGTGTGTTTAAAGGAAAAAAAGTGGTTTTTTTGTCCTTGTCTCTTAGTACTTGGCATAATGCCTTGTACAAACCAAGTACGTAAATATAAAAGGTTTTCCTGGTCAGCAAACAATAGAAAAATAAAGTGAATAGAAAACTTATACTGACAAGACTAGGGTTTGCCACTGAATAATTAGCAAATCATTATATATATCATATCATATGTGTACACACACACACACACACACACAGCTCCTAAAATCCTAGCGCAGTTTCAAACTATTCAAGCTCAAAACTACACTAAGACTTTTAAGAATCCTATAAAATGTATCTCTAGAACAAGATAAGCTGCAATTGAGCAAAAGAAAGGGATTTTGGGAAATCATGATTACTTTCTGTTTTTTATTTTTTAATTTTAAATAGCATTTTTTTCCAATTACACATAAAGACCATTTTTGAGTTTTAAATATTCTACCTCTTGCTTTCTCTTTTCTAAGAGGGTATCGATATAGGTTATATATGTGCCATCACATAAAAGATATTTCCACATTAGTCATGTTGTGTCATGTAATAAAAACTGAATTCTCTTTCTCTCAAACACCTAATATGTGCCAAACATTGTGCTAAATCCTAAGATCACCAAGAACAGTATCTGCCTTTAACTATCCACTGAGAGGAAAAACCAAATATAACTAGGTATTTTTAAATAAACACACACACTCATTAGGTAATATCTAGAGTGAAGAACATAAGCAACTTGATTTCTTGTAAGAAGTGGCACTTGAGCTAAGCCACTTCTAGGTGGTAGAGGGGAGGAGAAAATTTGTGAGGGACAGATACAAGCCTGCGCAAAGACATGGAGACAATTTAAAAAATGGAATATTATTGTATAGGGAACGGCAAATAGATCAGTTTGGAGTATAATGAGGAATAAGGCATCTTATAAAGGGCTATAAAATTCCAAAAAAAGGACTTTTTTTATCCTACAAGGAATTTGGAGCTATTAAAGCTTATGCCAGAGAAGTGAAATGGTTAGATCTATGCTCCATTAATAACAATTTAGCGTCTGTGTAGACAATGGACTGAACAGGAGAGACTGGATTCATAGAAACCTATTAAGAAGCAAGTGCAACATAAACAAAACCACTGAAGCAAAGATAAGAAGGGAAGCAGAAAGCTAGGAAAAAACTTTTACAATCACTGTTTCTGATATTTCTAAAATTTAGAGAATCAACTCAAATTTATAATCATATAAGCCATTCCTCAATTGAAAAATGGTCAAAAAATGTAAACGAAATTTTCAGATGAAGAAAGCTATTTCCAGTCATATGAAAAAATGCTCTAAATAATTACATATTATAGAAATGCATAGTAAGACAACTCTGAGGTACCACTTCACACTTTTCAGATTGATTAAGATGACAGGAAAAGATAAGTGATAAATGTTGGAAGAGAAGTAGAAAAAGTGAGAATAAATTGTTGGTGGAGTCGTGAAATGATCCAACCATTCTGGAGAGCAATTTGGAACTATGCTCAGAGGGCTTTCAAACTGTTTGATCCAGCAGTGTCACCACTGACTCTGTATCCCAAAGAGATCATAAAAGAGGAAAAAGTAGGGGCAGATAAATGGAAAGAGCACTGGCCCCGAAGTCAAGAGGGCTTGAGTTCAAATTCAGCTTCAAATACATAATACTTCCTAGCTGTGTGATTCTGGGCAAGTCACTTAACTCCAAAAGCCTCAAAAAGGAAAAAGAGGAAAAGAAATGATGAGTAGGCTTTTTTTCAAAAAAGCCTAGAAAGACTTACATGAACTGTTACTTAGTGAAGTGAGCAGAACCATGAGAACATTGTACACAGCAACAAGATTATATGATGATCAACTCTGATGCAAGTGGCTCTTTTCAATAATGCAAATTAAAAGAGACTTGGGATGGAAACTGCCATCTGAATCCATTTGGAGAACTACGGAGACTGAATGAGGATTAAAGTATAATATTTTCAGCTTTTTGTGTGTTTGCTTGGTTTTCTTTTTTCTTTGTGGTTTTTTCCCATTTTGATCTGATTTTTTTTGCAGAGCATGACAAATATGGAAATATGTTTAGAAGAACTGCACATGTTTAACCTTTATCAGATTGGTTACTGATTTGAGGAAAAGGGAGAATGGGAGAAAAATTTGAATACAAGATTTTGCAAATGTGAATGCTGAAAACTACATGTATTGAAAAATAAAAACTATTTTTAAAAAAAGCAGCAGCAAGTGCAATAATACAGGCAAGGCGTGAAAAGGTCTGAAGATAGTAGCTATATGAGTGAAGGGATCATTTATACATGAAAAATGTAGTCTTCACATTTCTATGACAATAGACATAGGAACTTTTGCCTCATGTCATGCTCAGATGAACCTGCAATCAGTGGTATATCTACTCTGGAACCTTGGCCTACCTTGGGAATGCTGTATTCATTTTTCTTAATCCTGATGTAGGTCTCCTTTAAGCAAGATGTTTCAAAGGGTGGTTTGCCTACCAATAAAGTATACCTGCAAAGACAAAGAAGGGAGGTTGTATCTAAGGAAGAGCCAAACCTCTTTAAATGTAAATTAATCCCAAATAACCAATAATAAAACCCAAATGGAATTAAGAGTTGAAAGGAAATACATCTAGCTTCACCTTTGAGTGAAGCTAAAAGACCAAGAGACAACATGATCTATTGGGAAGGTCACTGGTGCTGAAGTCAGGACCACCTGCAAACAACACCTCAAATACTTATTATTTGGGCAAATTGTTAACCTCTCCTTCCAATTCTAAACCAGGACCCTATGAGCACTAATGAAGAGTAACTAGCTTCCTGTCAAAACTTCCCATTCCACTGCTGAGCAACTAACTCAGGGACGGTTTTTTCTTTTTTCTATTATCAAGCATAAGTTTGTCTCTTTGCAACTTCTACCCATTATTCCTAATTCTTCTCTCTGAAGCCAAACAAGAGAAGCAATCCTTCTCTTCCACATGACACTCCTTAAAATTCGTAAAGTAACACTCATGTTCTCTTTTTCTCTAGACTAAATTCTTTCATATGATCTCATTTTATTGGATTCAAGGTCCTTCACTTCACGATCCAAGTTGCCCTCCCCTGGACATCATCTAGCTTATTAATAATGTCATTTCTAAAGGATTTTGGCCCGAAGTAAACACAATACTACAAATGGAATCTAAGTATTACAAGATGATCACCTCCTTCCTTAATAATTGACTGGAATTGTTGCCCCTAAATTCAGGCCAAGATCACATTAATTTTGGCTGCCATATTATACTGGTGACTAATAAATATTGAATTTGCACCCTAAGATACAGAGAACTTTTTCAAGCAAACTTTGGAACCATGCCTCCAGCACCTTCTACTTACAAAGACAATTTTTTTTTGTAAGTCAAATGTGAGGATTGAATGACCCAGAAAAATTAACTTTCAAGTCCTGAGGCCAAGTTAACAGCAAAGGGTATTAGGTACTGCTTGGAAGAGGCCCTCAGTACGATGTTGGTATCAAAAAAAAACTAGTTTTCATTCCTCCAGTTCTCTAAGGATCTTTTTCCAGATAACCATAAATCACCTAAAAAAAAATTAACCCTTCCATGGGTCCTGCCCACCTTCTCAATGTCCCCAGAATTCAGGGTTCTTATATGTCTCACTGTTACTAAAATTCTATCTTCCCTGGCCTATCTTTCTTTCTATTCTTCTCTTCCTCGCAGCCTAGTCCTTAGGATAATGGAGAGCTAAAAAAAAATCCTAAAAGACCTGGACTTGTCTATTTATAAAGGGAGGATTGTCTCTGTCATTCTAGGCTCTTGGGTTCCTAATAAAGAACTAAGTTAGTTCACTACTCACATGATACACCCAATGGACCAGACATCCACCTCAAAGCTGTGACCCTTCTTACTTAGCACCTCAGGGGCTATGTAATTGGGTGTTCCACAGAGAGTCCTCTTCCGTTCACCATCATATTCTACTCTGGTTGCTAATCCAAAATCCCCTGTAATAAGAGTAATAAGAAAATCATTCTTCTTTCCAGGAATCTAGATTGAGTTGATCCATAGATCCATTTAAGTTGTTACTGAAGCCTACTTCTGGCACTTAGTAGCCTAGGAGACCCTTTCAACAAAGTTGTCCCCATTGTGGCCTACAGTTTAAAATATAATTTTTCCATTTCATCTCTCCAGATTGGGGCAAACTTATGAAAGAGATTATCTCCCCTACCTCATCTCACTCTGTGTGTGTGTATGTGTCTGTGTTTGGGGGGGAGGAGGAAGGGGATGAAGAGGGGAGGAATTATATCCTCCCTTGTATAATAGGTGCCTGTCTCCAAATTTTTTTGAAATATGATCCAGATTTCCTTTTGGTTTCCACAGTAAATTCAGGACCATGTCTTTTCCCTCTGGTTCCCCAGTTCTACTGCATAGAAGAAACAAAGAAAAGCATGTTTGTTGATTATTTCTATACTATCCTTTTAGCTACCAACTTGTGGCTGCCCTCATCTCCCCATCTCCCACCTCCATCCTCCTTTTCTTATAAATATGGAACTGTATGATAAATATGGAACAATGTTACATGTTAAACCTACATTGGATTGTTTGCTGTCTAGGAGAAGGGAGTGGGGAGGAAAGGAGGGAGAAAAATTTAGAACACAAGGTTTTGCAAGGGTGAATGTTAAAAACTATCTTTGCATGTATTTTGAAACTAAAAAGCTATTTTTAAAAAATCATGGAGCTGTGCAAGGGAAATTATGATTCTGGGCAAATCCTGCAAGTATTTCAGAATTAAATCTTCCCCAATCCACAGTTTACTTCTGTGAGGTTGTACATTTAAGCACAGCTACTTACTTCAGGCAAGAGGAGTTACATAACAGTTAAAACAGAAGCCTATAAAACTGTACTAGACCCGTTTAGCTCATGGAAAAGGCTAATCCCACAGAAAAAGGTAGTAATTTATTCCCATGTTCTTTTGCATAAGGATTCTGGGTAGCCATATAGCATATTCATCATGCAATTGTATCCACTTATGAAATTCTTGTCTTCCTGGACAAAATCCCAGCCTGGTTAAGGATTATGAGGGGATTCCCAGTCTTACCTATCTTCACCTCCATTTCATCATTGAGGAAAAGGTTACCCAACTTGAGATCTCTATGAATAACTTTATTTTCGTGGAGATATTGACAGCCTAGAACAATTTGGCGAAGGTAATACCTGGCCTCGGGCTCGGTCACTGCTTTCCTTCTTTTATGAAGCTCCAGCAGGGACTGTGGGAGGCAGGGAGAAGAGACAAGCGACTAGTTAGAGAGTTTCAGAGAAAACGGGGAAGTAGGCAGAGAGCTACTCCACCGTAATCCTGCTTAAGAAAGAACTCCCAAGTGACCCTCCCTCCCCTTACTCCCCAGAGTGCTGAGTCCTTGAAGGCACTTGGAAGATCCAGACATCCACTGAGGCCTTGAACTTGAGAACCCAAGACAGAACGTTGGGTCAGTTTCTGGGTTTATCTCAGCCCAGCCCCAACCCCCCTCCTTGGGCTCTCGATAAGTGCCCACGCTGGTCCTATGGTGACCGCTTGGTAGGGAGATAGAAAAGAAAGCATGCCCCACCCCCACCCCCTCTTCCTTCCAGCAGGCCCTCTACTCCCCGGATAGCAACCCCGGGACACCAACGTCTTCCCGACACCCCCCACTCCCCGTGAGTGCTCACCCGCCTCCGGCACAGCTCTAGCACCACGAAGACGAAGTCGCTGTCCTCGAAGAAGCCGTGGAAACCGACGACGTGTTGGTGGACTAGGCTCTTGTGGATATTGATCTCCATGGACATCTTCTCCTTCTGGTGTGGCTTCAGCAGCAGCGACTTGGGCACGATCTTGCCAGCAAACACCTCCTTGCTCTCCAGGTCCGAGAGCTCGAAGCACTTGGCGAAGCCGCCCTTGCCCAGGAAACGGCCCCGCAGATAGCGCCTCCGGGTGCGTGGGTCCACTAGCACCTCGGGGATCTCCGGGGTGGCCGCGGGAGGGACGGTCGCGGTCCCGCCGCCAGCTCCGGCTCCGCCGACACCGACGCCAGGGACTGGTTTGCCCCGGAGCTCCGAGGAGCCCACGCCGGGCTGCCGCAAGGGCAGCTTCCCGGGCGCCGCGTTCATGGTGCCGCCGCCGCCGCCGCCGTCCCCAGCTGGACCCGGCGCCTCTCCCTGCTCCGCCGACTGCTGCTCCGTGCTCCTGCTGCTGCTTCCCGGCTGCTTAGACGTGCCCGGGCGCAGTGCTGCGGCTCTGGTTCGGTTCTGGTTCGGTTCCGGCTCGGCTCGGCTCCACTCGGCTTGACTCCGCTCTGCCCAGCCTCAAGCGGCGCGGCTGCAGGGTCAGCGCAAATAGCCCAGAATTCAAACCCAGCGCCGGGAACGTTACCGAGCGGTCCGCGCCGCCGATTGGCTGCAGCGATTTAAAATCCAAACCCGCCTACCGCGGGGCACTATGGGAGAGCCTTAGCCTCCACCACCCCCCAGTCCCAGCCCCACTTCCGAAGGCAAGCCAAGCTTTCAACAAACTTTATTGACAGCGGTTGGGAGCTGACAAGTTTGGTCTACCTAGGGCTGAGGTCTAAGTAGACATTGAGGAAAGGATGGAAAAGCAAGACGGGAAGCGATCAATGGCAGTCATTGCCCTAGAAAGAAATACTAAGAAGAAGGAAATGGAATTTTGGTCAGGAACTATCTAGGAGCTGCGTATCGTTAATCTAATCTATAATTAAACAATTTAGCATCACCAAATGTTCATCCAGTCTTTGCTTGAAGATATGTGGATGTGTCTAAGTGCGTATGTTTGCATGCATATATTTGTGTATGTATGTGTGCATATTTGCATATATTTGTGTGCATTGTTTATTTGCGTGTGTATATGTGTGTGTACATGTACATATTTGTGTTTATTGTGTATGTATACGTATGCATGTATATATGTGTATTTATGGGCATGTGTGTATATATGTGTGTGTGAGAAAGATACTATCTCTATGACCCTGAACAAGTCATTTAATCCTGTTTGTCTCAGTTTCTTCAAATGTAAAATGAGCTGGAGAAGAAAATGACAAACCAGTTCAGAAATTGGCAAGAAAACCTCAAACGGGGTCACAGAGTCCGACACCACCGAACCACGAAATACAAATATACATTTATATCGACCTCCAGAGCCAAATCATATATACTTTTGCGAAGTTCTATTGGATGGGAAGTTTTCCTAAAATGGGAAGTAAATCTTCCTCTCCATAACTTTCACTGGTTCTAGTTCTGCCCTCTGGAGCCAAGCAAAACAAGTTTATCCCTTTTTGACAAAACACTTGTAAGCAGCATTTTCTGCTGTCCTCTCTTTCCACTTGTTTCTCTGCCCGATCTCGCCCCCGGTCTTTTCTTTGCCATTCTAAATATTCTCCAGTTCCTTGAATTCCTCCTTGTATGACAGAGACTTCAGTTCTTTCACTAACCTCTTCACTTTTTTGAACCCTCCCCCGATTGTCTAAATCCTTCTTGAAATGTTGCCCCTGTATTTATGAACCTTCATGGATTCCTTGATTACTCTAGGATTGGGTGTGGAATACTCGGGAATACTTAAGGATACTGTGGTCAAATTGGTCTATATGCTGTTCCTGTTCTCTGGACTTCGGATTTCATAGGGCAGTCATATAAATTCATCCCACATACCTCGATTTCACGGTCTCTTCCGCTCTGACTTTATTTGGTTGAATTCGAATGTTGCTTCTTAATAGAAACCTTTTCTGATCTTCCCCCACTGCATCTCCCTTTGTTACTAGGCTTTCCCTCCTTAAATTTTTAAGTATTTACGTATAATTTAATCAGTGAGGTATTGAAATCAACTTGTATTTGCTAGAAAGAAAATCATTTAAAAATTTGATTTTTAACTTTAAAAAAATGATGAAAATAATCCATATTAGAATCGAAAAGTTTATCATACAATCCCAAAGGACTCATGATGAAAAATGCTATCCACCTCAAGAAAAAGAACTGATGGTATCTGATAAAGAATGAAGCACATTATTTTTCATTTTCTTTCCTTCTTTTCTTTTTCTTTTTTCTTCTTCTTTTTTTTTTTTTTTGGCTCAAGTTTTCTTCCACAAAATGACTAATGCAGAAATAAGTTTTACATGATTACACATGTATAACCTATATCAACTTGTCTACTGTCTCAGGGAGAAGAGGGGAGGAGGGAAAGATAAAACTTGGAACTCAAAACTTTAAAAAAAATGCTAAAAATTGTTTTTACATATAATTGGGGGGAAATAATGTATTTGAATATTTTTTAAATGTCATGATTACATTTTTCTAGAGAGCTAGTTGTTGAACATTTACCAGCACTTTGCTGAATCATTATTATATTATATTATAAATTTCTTGAAAGCAGAGAATATTTATTATTTTTTCTTCTGACTTCCACCCAAATAATTATGTTATTTTCTATAGACATACTTTGTATTTGCCTTGCGTACTTGTATACATCATGTATATCTTCCCAGTATATTGTCGTGGTATAGTACTTAGCAGATGGTAAGGTACTTAAAATATTTTTGTGGACTGATTGTAGGAGAGTTGGAGAACAACTTTCCACAGAAAGTAAGGGACCATCATTTCTCAAAATGTGAAGAATTGAATCAAATTTATAAGAATGGAAGGGATTCCCAATAGGGAAATATAACCAAATATACCAAAATACCCAAACCAAATATAACCAAAATAACCAAAAGATAAGAACAGGCAGTTTTCAGATGAAGAAATTAAGGCTATCTCTAGTCACATGAAGAAATGCTCTAAATTCACTTTTGATTAAAGAAATGCAACTCTAAGAAAAAAACAACTCTAAGGTGCCCCCTCACACCTTTCAGATTGTCTAACATGACAGAAAAGATAAGACTAAAAATTAGAAATGATGTGGGGAAATTGGGACACTATTGGTGGAGTTGTGAACTGATCCAACCATTTTGGAAAATAATTTAGAACTATTTCCAAAAAGCAACCACCCTTTGATACAGCAATACCACTATTAGATCTAATTCCCAAAGAACATATAAAATGCAAAAACTATTTGTATCAGCTCTTTTTTGGGTGGAAAAAAAATAGAAATTGGGGGGATGGCCATCATTTGGGGAATGGCTGAACAAGTTGTGGTATACAAATATAAAGAAATAGTATTGTTCTATAACAAATGAGGAGCAGCTAAATTTGAGAAAAACTAGAAGAACTTATATGAACTGATACAAAGTAAAGTAAACAGAACTAGGAGAACATTGTAACAGAAACACTGTGTGATGATCAACTAACTATGAATGATTTTAACTCTTCTAAGCAATATAATGATACAAAACAATTTATAAAGGACAGAAAATTCTGTCCATATCCAGAGAAGGAATTGATGGTGTCTGAATGCAGATCAAAACATATTATTTTTCACTTTATTTTTTTCATGATTTTTTGTTCTGTTTCTTCTTTTATAATATGATTAATATGAAAATATGTTTTACATGACAGCAAATAAGAAACCTATATCAAATTGCTAGCCATCCTTTTTTCCCAAATTTTTTTTTATTTTTTTTATTTTCAAAACATATGCACAGATAATTTTTCAACATTGACCCTTGCATAGCCTTGTGTTTCAGATTTTCCCTTCATTCCCCCACCCCCTCCCCTACATAGCAAGCAGTCCAATATATGTTGTACATGTTCAAATACTTTTACACATAAATATGTATAAATATATTTATACAATTCTCTTGTTGGACAAGAAAAATTAGATCAAAAAGGGAAGTAAGTAAAAAAAAAAATGCAAGCGAACAACATCAAAAAAAGTGAGAATGTTTTGTTGTGATCCACATTTAGTAACCACAGTCCTTTCTGAGTGTAGCTGGCTCTCTTCATCACAAGATCATTGGAAATGGCATCATTCATGTCATTGTTGGAAAGAGTCACATTCAATTAGAATTGATTGTCGTATAATATTGATGTTGCTATGTATAATGATTTTTTGGTTCTTCTCATTTCACTTCACATCAGTTCACATAAGTCTCTCCAGGCCTCTCTAAAATCATCCTCCTGATCATTTCTTATAGAACAATAATATTCCATAACATTCATATACCATAACTTACTCAACCATTCTCCAACTGTTGGGCATCCACTCAGTTTCCAGTTTCTTGCCACTACAAAAAGGGCTGCCACAAACATTTTTTGCTAGCTATCCTTAAAGAGGGAAAAAGATAGAAAGGGAGGGAGAAAATTTGAAATCAAAACTTTATAAAAATAAATATAAAAATATGGAAAATGTTTTAAAGAATTGCACATATTTAACCTATATCAGATTACTTGCTGTCTTGGGGAAGGGGAAGGTAAGGGAAAGAGGGAGAAAAATTTAGAACACAAAGTTTTACAAAAATGAATGTTGAAAGCTATCTTTACATGTATTTGGGGAAAATAATTACTATTGGAAAAAAATAAATGTTAAAAAGAAAGTAAAGGACCAATAATATGTGAAATAACATTAAAGATCTAGCCACTCCTAGTATCCAAGGAAGATTAAGTTTATATATATATATATGTGGTAGGGACAAAGTCATTTGCCTCTAGGACTCAGAAAATTGTCTTTATATCAAGTGGCCTTTGAAAGATAGTCTATCAAGTGGATATCTTCAACAAAGAGAAGATCTAATTCAGTTCCAGTTGATCAATGATGGACAGCAGCAACTACACCCAAAGAAAGAACACCAGGAAATGAGTGTAAACTGTTTGCATTTTTGTTTTTCTTCTCGGGTTATTTTTACCTTCTGAATCCAAGTCTTCTTGTGCAACAAGTGAACCGTTTGGTTCTGCACCCATATATTGTATCTAGGAAATACTGTGACATATTTAACATATATAAGACTGCTTGCTATCTAGGGGAGACTGTGGAGGGAGGGAAGGGAAAAGTCAGAACAGAAGTGAGTGCAAGGGATAATGTTGTAAAAAATTTACTCAGGCATATGTGCTGTCAATAAAAAGTTACAATTAAAAAAAAAAAAAAGAAAGATAGTCCATCATTCAAAACTCAGCTTTATGTATCCTAGAATTCTTAAAAAGATAGGAGAGATGAATTGTGGTGGGGCTGAATAGAGTAGAGTGAGGACTTCAAGAGAAGGACAAAGGATATCTAGAAATAGCAAGATGGAATGTGCCTCAAAACACAGAGACAGGAATTATCTCAAGGATGGCTCTCTTCTCTGAGACCAGAAGTCAATACCTTGAAGTCAATCTTGCTCAGAGAATTGTGTTGAGTCTTCAACACATTAGTGAATTGAATATTTCAGATGGAATGGCTATTTTATCTGATCTCTCCATCCTATATATCTGCTTTTGATTTTTATTTATTTAAATTATGAATGTATATTCATTTTTATGTATTTCCATATGATTCATGTTGGAAGAGAAAAGTCTGAACAAAAGGGGAAAAACTAGAAGAAAAAAAAATGGTATGCTTCAATTTGCATTCAGTCTCCATAGTTCTCTCTCTGGGTGCAGATGGCATTTTCCATCCAAAGTTCATTGGAATTGCCTTGGATCAGTTACTTGCTGAGAAGAGTCAAGTCTATCAGAGTTGTCATCATACAATCTTGCTGTTGTTATATAAAATGTTTTCCTGATTCTGCTACTTCACTTAGAATTAAGTCTTTCCAGATTTTTCTGAAATCTTCCTAAAATTTTTAATAGATTTCTTATAGAACAATATTATTCCATTACATTCATATACCATAACTTATTCAGCCATTTCCCAATTGATGGGTATCCACACATTTTCCAAATCATCAAAACAAAAATTTGCTAACAAAAATTTTTGCACATATGGGTGCTTTCCCCTTTTTAATATCTTTGGGATACACACCCAGTAGTGGCACTGCTGAATCAAAGAGTACACACCATTTTATAGCCCTTGAGTATAGTTCTAAATTGGACTCCAGAACAATTGGATTAGTTCACAACTCCACCAACAATGTATTAGTGTCTCAGTTTTTTCACATCCCCTCCAACATTTATCATAATCTGTTTCTATCATCTTAGTCAATCTGACAGTTGTGAAGTAGTTTTGCAGAGGTGCTTTAATTTGCACTTTTATTGCTTTTTATAATATTTTATTTTCCCAAATACATGCAAAGATAGTTTTCAACATTCACCTTTGCAAAACTTTGTTATAAATTTTTCTTTCTCTTCCCTTTTTGCTCTTCCCCAAAACAGCAAGCATTCTGTTATAGGTTAACCATGTACAATTTTTCTGAACATATTTCCATATTCAGCAGGCTGTGTAAAAATTAAATGGGGGAAAAACAGAAGAAAGAAAAAAATCAAATAAACAAACAGCAACAGAAAAAAAGTGAAAATATCATGCTTTGATCCACATTCAGTCTCCAAAGTCTCTCTTTGGGCTAGGATGATACTTTCTATCACAAGTCTACTGGAATTGCCTTGAATCACAGCATTGTTGAAAAGAGTCAAGTCCATCACAGCTGATCACCACATAATCCTGTTATTGTGTTCGATGTTCTCTTGGTTCTGCTCACTTCACTCAGCATCAATTCGTGTAAATCTTTCCAGGCTTTTCTGAAATCAACCTGTTAATCATTTCTTATAGAACAATAACATTCCATAACATTCATATACCATAACTTATTCAGCCATTCCCCAACTGATGGGTGTTCATTCAATTTCCAATTCCTTGCCACTACAAAAAGATCTATTACAAATATTTTGGTATATATGTAGGTCCCTCTTTTATGATCTCTTTGGGATACAAACCCAATAAAGACACTGCTAGGTCAAAGGGCATGGGCAGTTTGATAGTCCTTTGAGCATAGTTTCAAACTGCTCTCCAGAATAGTTGGATCATTTCACAACTCCACCAACAGTACATTAGTGTCCCACTTTTCCTACATCCCCACCAACATTTATCATTATCTTTTCCTGTCATCTTAGTCAATTTGAGAGATGTGAGATAATATCTCAGAGTTGTCTTAATATGCATTTCTCTAATCAATAGTGACTTAGAGCACTTTTTCATATGACTAAAAATGGCTTTAATTTCTTCATCTGAAACTTGTCTGTTCATATCCTTTGACCACTTATCAATTAGGGAATGACATATTATAAATTTAACTCAGTTCTCTCTGTATATTAGAAATGAGGCCTTTATCAGAAACATTGGTTGTAAAAATAGTTTCCCAGTTTTCTGTTTCCCTTCTAATCTTGCCTGCATTGGTTTGTTTGTACAAAACCTTTTTAGTTTAATGTAATCAAAATTATCCATTTTGCATTTCATAATGTTCACTAATTCTTTGGCCATAAATTCCTTCCTTCTCCAAAGATCTGACAGGTAACTTTCCCTTACTCTCCTAATTCACTTATAGTATCACTGTTTTTGCCTAAATATGTACTTGTTTTAACCTTATCTTGGTATGGTATGAGATGTTGGTCTATGTTACTTTTTCTCTTACTTGTAAGTAGCATACTCTTATTTTTAAATCCTTTGTTAGAAATGTTCCCAATAATTTTTGTCAAATAATGAATTCTTATCCCAGAAGCTGGAGTCTTTTGATTTCTCAAACAATAGATTACATAGTCATTGATTATTGTGTCTTGTGTACCTAACCCAATTCTACTGGATCCACTCTATTTCTTACCCAGTATTAAATGGTTTTGATGACTGCCGCTTTATAATATAATTTTAGGTCTGATATGGCTAGGCCACCTACCTTTGCTTTTTTTTTTCATCAGTTCCCTTGATATTCTTGACCTTTCATTCTTCCAGTTGAATTTTGTTATTATTTTTTCTATTTCTATACAATAATTTTTGGTAGTTTGGTATAGCATTGAATAAGTAGACTAATTTGGGCAGAATTATAATTTTTATTATATTTTGCCTACCCATAAGTAACTAATATTTCCCCAATTGTTTAGATTTGACTTTATTTGTGTGAAAAGTGTTTTGTTATTATGCTTATATAGTTCTTGGATTTGCTTGGCAGGTAAACTCCCAAATATTTTATACTGTCTATTTAAAATGGAATTTCTCTATCTTTTGCTGCTGGGCTTTGTTAATAACATATAGAAATACTGATGATTTGTATGTTTTTATCCTAAAAGTTTGCTAAAGTTGTTAATTATTTCAAGTTATTTGTTAGTTGATTTTCTAAAATTCTCTAAATATACCATCATGCCATCTCTGCAAGAGTAATTATTTTATTTCCCCATTACCTATTTTAATTACTAAAGCTAATATTTCTAATACCATATTGAATAATATTGATGATTCCTGATCTAATTGAGAATGTTTCTAGCTTCTCCCCATTATATATGCTTGCTAGTGATTTTTAGAAAGATGCTGTATTTTATCAAAAGTCTTTTCTGTCTTTATTGAGATAATAATATGATTTCTGTTAGTTTTGTTATTGATATGGTCAGTTTTTCCAATAGTTTTCCCTGATATTGAACCAGCCCTGCAAATCCCATTTGTGATATTGTTGTAATCTCTTTGCTAATATTTTATTTAAGATTTTTTGCATCAATCTTTATTAGGGGAGATAATTTTCTTTCTCTGTTTTGACTCTTCCTGGCTTAGGTATCAGCACCATATTTGTGTCATAAAAGATATTTGACAGGAGTCCTTCTTTGCCTATTTTTCCAAATAGTTTACATAGTATTACAATTAATTATTCTTTGAATGTCTGGTAAAATTCACTTGTAAATCCATCTGGCCCTGGAGATTTTTTCCTAAGAAATTCATTGATGACTTATTTAATTTATTTTTCTAAAACAGGGTTAAATATTTTATTTCCTCTTTTGCTAATCTGGGCAATTTATATTTTTGTAAATATTCATATTCATCTGATTCATTAAATTGTCATATTTGTTCAATACAGTTGAGCAAAATAGTTCCTAATTATTTAATTCCTTCTTTATTTTTGATAGTACTCATTTGGTTTTCTTTTTTTTTTTTTGATCAAAAAACAAAAGATTTATCTACTATGTTGTTTTCTTTTATGAAATTAACTTAGTTTTATTTATTTGTTTAATAGTTTTCTTACTTTCAATTTTATTCATCTTTCTTTCAATTTTCAGAATTTCTGATTTGATTTTTAATTTTTAATTTGTTTTTTTTAAAGCTTTTTTAGTTGCATGCCCAATTCATTGATCTTCTCTTTCTCTATTTTATCCATGTAAGCATTTAGAGATATGAAATTTCCTCTATGAATTGCTTTGGCCACATTACATAACATTTGGTATTGTTGTTTCATTGCTGTCATTTTCTTAGATGAAATTATTGATTGTTTTTATGATTTGTTATTTGGCTCACTCATTCTTTAGGATTAGTTTGTTTAATTTCCAATCAGTTTTAGTCTATCTTTTCTTGACCCCTTATTGCATTTAATTCTTATTTCATCATGACGTGAAAATGATACATTAACTATTTCTGCCTTTCTGCATATGATTACAAATTTTTTTATGCCCTAATATATGTCAGTTTTTGTCTAGGGGTCATGTATTGCAGAAAAGGAATATGCCTTTCTATCCCTATTCAGTTTTCTTCAGAAGTATATCATATCTAAGTTTTCTAAATTCTATTAACCTTAGAATTTATTTCTTCTTAATTCTGTGATTAGACTTATCTATTTCTGAGAGGAGGAAGTTGAGATACCCCACTAATATAGTTTTGTTGTCTTTATTTTCCTGTAACTGACCTAACTTGGATGTTATAACATTTGATGCATATATGTTTAGTATTGATATTTCTTTATTACCCATGATACTTCTTAACAAGACATAGCTTCCTTCCTTATCTTTTTTAAATATATGTTTTTGTTTTTACTTTATCTGAGATCAGAATTGCTCCTCCTACTCTTTTTTTTTGCTTCAGAATATATTATTCTGCTCTAGCCTTTTACCTTTACCCTGTGTATATCTCTCTCTTTAAAATGTGTTTCTTGTAAAAATAACATATATTGTAGGATTCTGGTTTTTAATACAATCTGTTATCTGCTTACATTTTATTAAAGAGTTCATCCCATTCACACTCCCAGTTATAATCATATTATGTATAATCATAACATTCACAGTTATGATTACTAGCTGTATATTTCCCTCGATTCTATTTTCTTTCCTTTTTATACTTTTTTCTCTCTTTTCACCCTGTTCTTTTTCTGTCCTTTCTCTTCTCTAAAGTGTAATTGTTCTCTGTGAGTAGGTTTCTTGGGGGGCTTCTGGGAACAGCCTTTGTTTCAGTTCAGAGTAATAATCACCTCAAATGCAGCCAGCTGTTAAAGTCCAGATCCTTTATTGTCTCCTTTAAAATAGCCCGATTAGCTTTCTTAGAGGCCTATCTCTCTCCTTGGTTCCAAGAGTTCTTGCCGCTAGTCTTGTCTCTTCCAGCTTCATCCTCTAGCTCCCTCTGAATGAGCTTCTCTGACTTGTGAATCTCCTGGACTGAATCCTGACTTATGAATCTACTGAAGTCTCCAGTGAACTTGTGGGAGCTTCTGCTTATATATGCTCTCTAAAGATGTGAACTCTAATGTGTGAACTCTCTTACAGGTGTGAACTAAGTACATAAGCATTGTCTCTATCAATTCCAGTAACTTAGCATCTTGTTTCAAGTTCTGGCCCATAACATTTTTCACCATTGTTTTGTTTCTGATCATTCCCTCCCTTAATCTATCCTCCCCTCTAACACTCTTTTTCCCTTCTTTTACCCCTTTCTCTTATTGTTTCTACCCTCCCTTCTATTTAGCCCCTCCCTTTTCTTTCCCCTTTCTTGCCTTTGATTTTTTAAAAATCCAAGTATTGGTCTTTATACTTGTCTCTTTTAAGTGTTACTTTATTAAAAGAGTTCTGGACTTTTGAGATTGTAGATCCTGACCCTGTCTTCCAAATGTAGTCTTACAAGTTTTGCAATCTGCAGATTTGATTAGCACACTATCTTTACTTTTATTCAAATCACTGATTAAAAATATTAAACAGACTAGGGCCAAGCAAAATTCCTTTGGGCACTCCACTGGCAAACTTCTATCAAATAATTAATGACTTCTCTTTAAGCATAGACATTTGACAACTTCCAAAGCCATCTAATTGTGTAACCTGTCTAGCTCATATTACTCCTACAAGCATTACTCAGATTTTAAGAAAATATACAAAGTATATCCAGAATATTCCCTAACCTTAAACTCAAAAGTAAATCACCATCTCAATTGGGATCAATTGACATCTACTTAAGTCAGTGGGCACACACGAGGGATTCTAGTTGGTTCCACAAGAGGAACTAATTAGAAACTTCTAGACAAGATAATTTATATTTTTTCCATGCTCCTAACTGATCTTATCTTTATCTAAACAAGATATTCAGACACTGCCAGGCTGAAGGAAGGATTTAACTTGTAGAATAAGCCCCTTTAGTCGTGAATTTCTTAACTCCTAGTGTTACTTATTCAATTTCTAGAAAAGAAAGGGATTACAGTTTAGCAGCTATAATGGTCTTGTGAAATAAGTTAGCTAATTGTCATATTGATATATTTAGGAAATTTAAAAACAGGCTGAAATTTTTTAAACTTAATTTTATATTTGACATATATAATTTATAATTATCTACTAAGGAACTAATAAAGCATTTTTATAAGAAGATAATCAATCGTAAGTGAATTCATTTAAAAGTTGCCAAATTAACTTCAATTGTAACAAAAGGTTCAGGGATGGGATGTATAAATACACTGGGTAATCAATTTCAAAACAGTGCATATCAAATAAGATGTTTATAAGGAAACATGTTTGTACTTCAAAATATAATCAATAATCTGGTAGTAATTCCCAATTAAACAATAAGGTCAAACAAAATTTACTTTCTACATTTAGATAACACAAGACATTCCATAAATTACTTTTCTCTAAGGAAATTGATTGAACCAAAATTCTTTCCTTCAAAACAAAGATGAAATTATTTCTGATTCAACCTTTTTATAAATTTTTATTTTTATATAGTCAAGTAATTAATAGGATAACAGCTTCATCCCATAAACTGTTAGATACATATCCAATTATTCTTATGTTATTTTGAAACATTTAAGATTTCATTTTATGTATACATATATTAGATTTAACATATATTTTAATATATTTAACATGTATTAGACTACCTGACATCTAGGGAAGGGGGTGGGAGAAAGGAGGGAAAAATATGGAACAGAAAGTTTTGCAAGGGTCAATGTTGAAAAATTATCCATGCATATGTTTTGTAAATAAAATGCTTTAATAAAAAAAAGACTTTATTTTATAGATAAATATCTTTCACTAGTATCAGGCAGATGACAAGACGAAATGTTCATTTACTTAGTTATTTAGAATATAAAAAGGACTAAAATTCTAGGCTAAATGGCTTAAATCTTATACTTTTATCTTATTATTTTACCTCAGATGTGCTTCAGAAATAGCTTGAGATAAATATTTAGTTTATATTGATCACTTATCATGATTATTTGCCATAAAAGGATAGGAACATGACTTTAACAAAGGAAAACTGCTTCCCTAACTTCATGTCAACCTTAATCATATAGGTAAAGTCTGCCAAAGTGGAAATGTTTTGCTGAGAAATCAAATCAGGAAATTTTCCATGAGAAGACTATCTGCAATTCATGGATGTCAATCCCATAGAGTTCCTGGCATCAATGGCCTAATAACATTTCTTGATGATTATATCTGAAGTCAGCTATTTCCAATGATCATAGTTTTGGGTGGATTTAGTTATTAAGGACCACATATCAGTGAGAACAAGTACTGCCTGTAGCCTCAGATTGAAAATGGGAAGAAAATCATCAAAAAAAAAATCACAATTTATTTTGCCTTTGTAAGAGATATTTGCTATGAGAGGGAAAAAACTCTCCCTCAAGTTGTAGCAATAAATAAAATTTATCAGACCTTCTAAAAATCACACAAAAATTTTTGCTTACTATTCCTTTCTATTAGTATTCATCTTTCTCAAAAACAGCTTAAAATTTGTCTTGATATAAAGAGATAATCATTAGACTTTTATGAAGTAGTATAGCTGGAAACATTTAAACTGACAGATATCTCTCTTTTATTCAACCTTTAATGTTAAGACTAAGGTAGTTAAAATGTAATTTTAGTATAGATCATTCCAGATATAACTTTATAATTCATAATAGCCTTATACTATAAATTCACAATTACCATAAATTCCTAATTACCACCTCTGTCATCAAAGATTGCTCACAATATAAGAAAGGATTCAGTTTTCTAAGTGAAGCAATACCAAAGATATGTCCAGTTAGATTGGTCTTATTATAGTAACCCCTGATAGCCCAACCAATAATCTTATAATTTTTTATAAATGATAGCTGATTTAAGATTAAATTTCCTCTTTAGAATAGGCAAATACTTTCAGAATATTAACACTTTGCAAATATTTTCTTTTCCTTTAATAGTTCTGCTCAACATCTAGATTAGAAAGAAATTGTGATCCTAAATAATATATAAATTGTTGGGGTTCAGTGGGACTCCAAAATATTGGGATTCTGGATGGGGGTTGCAGGTAAAATAACATCATGCAATTGGTATGAACATGATTGGTGAAATTTGATAATGAGAGCTAACAATAATCTCATTTCTTCTTTTATAAAACTAAGAAGTGCTCATTATTTGAATCTAGATGTGAGATAGCAGCCCAGACTTTTAGATGACAAACCAGACATCCTTGAAAGATAGCTTAGTGGAATAAAAATATCAGATGCAATTCCCTTTCTTTCACACATATTCTCCAATGTTGTACCACATGATTCCTCAATATTCCCAAGGTCGATTAGCCTGGAGTTTCTTGAAAAGTTTTGGGATCTCTACTACTTTGGGATTTTCTATTACATCATTCCCCCTCAAATAGTTAGGACCAAATTCATTTGAGATGATGGGACAAAAATCTCATCTTTTGGAACTACTTCAGACTGATAAGGAGCATAAACCTGGCCCTGCCTAGTAGGTCTAAATTAAGGACAATAAATGCCTTACTTAATGGTAGTTCCAGCATCTGGGAGCTGTTGGGCTTTGGGATAGGGTAGTGGATGGTATCTGGTAGAACAAATAGTTGGAGGCATGGCTTGGAGCCTAAAAAAAAAGAGGTCATTAGAAAGTTAAATAATATAGTAACAAGAAGATGATTAGGCCAAATACTCATTTACCTCGTTGTTTAGGATTATTTTCACATTTTCAACTTGAATTTTTTCAATTGAATATTTTCAATTTGAAAACAGCAAAATTTTACATACTTGCATTGTGCTCATATATGCTACTGACCACTCTAATTACAGATATTTGCTATAAGAGGAAAAAGCAGAGACATAATTATAATAGCAACAAATTGGCTTCAGGCTTTAGCCTAAAGGCACATATATGGCAGGATAAAACATTTTTAGTTCTGTTTGATTTCAGGTAAAAATCACATTTGACAATTGCATTTCACAGTCAAATCCAGGAATAATCACGTAAAAAGCATTCCTGTTCAAAGGAACACAATTGGGAAACTGAACCAGAAGGATTCCACCTTAAACAAAGCCAAGGCTCTTGCCCAGAAACAGATCATCACCAGTAACAGATCAGGATCACATCTCAATACTCCATGAAAATAAAAATAACTATTAATTTACCAAGACTCACATACATAAGAGATTTCACTTAACATCTTTCACTTGTTTTTTTTCTTCTGCTTCTTCTTCTTGAGTTTAAATTCATCCTGGTATAAAGAGCAATCATTAGAAATCATTCCTAATTATACTTAAACTTGTACATCTTCAGCAAGCCAAGTTCATTGTTTAGGAACTCAATTACTCAAACTATTTTATTTCCTAGAGCTGATGACCTTGTTAACTCCCAACAGTTTCAAGAAATTTGACAAGCTCACAAGTTAATTCACAGCCCAAAGAAGGGGCTGAATTTGCTGCTCCTGCCTGCCCACCCCATCTATCCTTAGGGCTTCTGTGGGCTGTGCCCTTTGCCACCTCTCCCAACTCTGTGAAGGGGGAAGGAAGCTGCCAACCATTATACCCCAAGCAGAGCCAATTCAGATAAAACTTTCATCTCATCCCTTCCTTTCCATATACAGTAATTACAAGTTTTTTTTTAATCTTTTCTATTTTTTTAATTTAAATTTTATTTTAGTTAATAATAACTTTGTATTGACAGAATCCATGCCAAGGTAATTTTTTACAACATTATCCCTTGCACTCGCTTATGTTTCGTTTTTTTCCCCTTCCTCCCTCCACCCCCCCCCAAGATGGCAAGCAGTCCTATATATGTTAAATATGTTGCAGTATATCCTAGATGCAATACATATTTGCAGAACCGAACAGTTCTCCTGTTGCACAGGGAGAATTGGATTCAGAAGGTAAAAATAACTCGGGAAGAAAATCAAAAATGCAAATAGTTCACATTCATTTCCCAGTGTTCCTTCTTTGGGTGTAGCTGTTTCTGTCCATCATTTATCCCTTGAAACTCAGTTAGGTCTCTTTGTCATAGAAATCCACTTCCATCAGAATACATCCTCATACTATATCGTTGTCGAAGTGTATAATGATCTCCTGGTTCTGCTCATCTTACTTAGCATCAGTCCATGTAGGTCTCTCCAAGCCTCTCTGTATTCATCCTGCTGGTCATTCCTTACAGAACAATAATATTCCATGACATTCATATACCACAATTTACCCAGCCATTCTCCAATTAATGGGCATCCATTCATTTTCCAGTTTCTAGCCACTACAAACAGGGCTGCCACAAACATTTTGGCACATACAGGTTCCTTTCCCTTCTTTAGTATCTCTTTGGGGTATAAGCCCAGTAGAAACACTGCTAGATCAAAGGGTATGCACAGTTTGATAACTTTTTGGGCATAGTTCCAAATTGCTCTCCAAAATGGTTGGATTCGTTCACAACTCCACCAACAATGCATCAGTGTCCCCGTTTTCCCGCATCCCCTCCAACATTCATCATTATTTTTTCCTGTCATCTTAGCCAATCTGACAGGTGTGTAGTGATATCTCAGAGTTGTCTTAATTTGCATTTCTCTAATCAATAGTGATTTGGAACACTCTTTCATGTGAGTGGTAATAGTTTCAATTTCATCATCTGAAAATTGTCTGTTCATGTCCTTTGACCATTTATCAATTGGAGAATGGCTTGATTTTTTATAAATTTGAGTCAGTTCTCTATATATTTTGGAAATGAGGCCTTTATCAGAACCTTTAACTGTAAAGATGTTTTCCCAGTTTGTTGCTTCCCTACTAATCTTGTTTGCATTTGTTCTGTTTGTACAAAGCCTTTTTAATTTGATATAATCAAAATTTTCTATTTTGTGATCAGTAATGGTCTCTAGTTCATCTTTGGTCACAAATTTCTTTCTCCTCCACAAGTCTGAGAGATAAACTATGCTATGTTCCTCTAATTTATTTATAATCTCGTTCTTTATGCCTAGGTCATGGACCCATTTTGATCTTATCTTGGTATATGGTGTTAAGTGTGGGTCCTTGCCTAGTAATTACAAGTTTTTGATATTAACATTAACAATAATTCCAAATTACTTAACAATCTTACAACTTTCACAAGTGATATCCAAATTGTTTCAGCTGTAACTTCCCCTTAAATTGGAAACAAAGCTGAAAACATCCAATTTCCTAAATAGTAAATAGTTAACTAAGTAGTTAACTAGGGTTAACAAGGCTGATAAAATAATGTATTTGGTTTTAAACTTTCCACATTCTTTTAGTTGTTTAGTTCATTCTCTAATAACATTCAGGTTACTGGATGACAAGCCAAATCTGGGTTTTATAATATTACAAAAAATACCATTACTTATCATTCAGTATTTCCTGAGTTTCTTTACTCAACAGTGAAACCAATTTCCCAAGCTGTTGCAACTCTGGGAGTTCTCCAGAAGGCTTGGGCTTTCCCTCTTGTTCCCTTAAATAAGTTTCCCTTTTGTTTTAGAGAGAAAACAAGACAACTCTTAAAATTCAGATAAAACATAATGTATCGCATGGATAGGAGTCTCATATAAATTATAATCAAATTTCTAATTTTAACACACACATCAATTTTTAAAGTTAGATTAAAATTAACCAGCACTAGAAGCTGGAAAATGAATGGATATCCATCAATTGGAGAATGGTTGAGTAAATTGTGGTATATGAATGTTATGGAATATTATTGTTCTGTAAGGAATGACCAGCAGGATGAATAGAGAGAGGACCTGGTGAGACTTACATGAACTGATGCTAAGTGAAATGAGCAGAACCAGGAGATCATTATATACCTCAACAATGATACTGTTTGAGGATGTATTCTGATGAAAGTGGATCTCTTCAATAAAGAGAGCTAATTCAGTTTCAATTGATCAAAGATGGGCAGAAGCAGCTACACCCAAAGAAAGAACACTGGGAGATGAATATAAACGGCTTGCATTTTTGTTTTTCTTCCCGGATTATTTATACCTTCTGAATTCAATTCTCCCTGTGCAACAAGAAAACTGTTCGGTTCTGCACATGTATATTGTATCCAGGATATACTGTAACCTATTCAACATGTAAAGGACTGCTTGCCATCTGGGGAAGGGGGTGGAGGGAGGGAGGGGAAAAATCGGAACAGAAGTGAATGCAAGGGATAATGTTGTAAAAAACTACCCTGGCATGAGTTCTATCAATAAAAAGTTATTTAAAAAAAAAAAAAAAACAGATTACTAGAGGCATCTGAGTCTCATCATGATCAAGTCATGTTCCCAGCAGGAGAAACTGAAGACTTTTAGCCCACCTCCTCATGAATATGCCTGCTCCATTATTAATTGTTCACCAAACAAGGTTGATTTTCACCTCTTGGGGCATCTTCTTTTCTAAAAGTATTTAAGCAGTCAATGATGTCCATGGCTTTGTCATTGATTACTGAAACCACTGACCATCATTTTATTATTTGCTAGCCTAATTAATAAATCAATTATTAATTACCCAGAAAAAAATAAAATAAAATAAAATTAACCAGCACTTTAGTTTGTGAGATTCCCTAATTCCAATCAAACTCAATTTTTTTTTTGTTATTTCCCAATTCATACATACTTTTTCTCTTTTTTGTGAGCCAGGAAAGGGTGAAAGGCAAAGTTTTTAACTTCAATATTCAGGCCTCCACCTTAAAATTTTCAAAATTCAGCCCTCAAGATACTCTCCTGAATCCTGCAAGTACAGGTTGGTTTACTACAGGAGTTTTTTTAAGTGACAGCAAACTTCTTTTCTGTTTTCCCAACGTTTCCAAACTTCTCAAATACCTTTCAATCATGTTCCTGTTTCTCATGCTTAAACTTTCTCACTTTCCTTTCTATATACATATTCTTTTAGTGAACTTTGATTAAAGCCTCTTTAAAACTGCACATGCCTTATTTCTATCTTATTTTGATCCAACACTTCTCCCACCTTCTTCTATTTGCTTTAACCATCATATCTCAAATGATCTTTACTACAATTAGCATACTATCTCTCTCTCTCCTATCTATGCATCCCTGTTGCAGTCAGGGAAGAAGAAAGGTATGGAGAGAAAGAGACTTTCTTTCCATGTCTGCCCTAAAACACCAAAACCATCAATCCTGTCAATGCTTTGGAACTTTCTTAAACTTGTTAATCCTATTTTTCCTTAAAATAAAATTTACAAAGGGATATCTCAAAACTTACTAAGATATTTCAGAAGGTGGTAAATTCTTAGGAGTTCTTTTTTGCAATCTTAAAATGATTAATTGCCAAACTCTATGATTCATCACCTCTCCAGAAGCACTAAGATGTTTTTAGTAGTTCTACAAATTTAATTATCTAACTTTCTTTCTATACTTCAAACTTGGCAAGTATTGAACTCACAGAGAAAACATCTTATAGACTTTTCCTTTTTTCTTATAACCTAATCTCTGGTAGAAAGACTAAAATAGGAATTAGGAATAAGATAGGAATTCTAACTACAATTCTTAGAAGTTGTTCCTGCTAGCTGGATCTTATTTGTTTGTTTATGTATTTATTTTAATTAAAGGCGAAGCTGATTTCAGCACAACCAGATGAAAACTACACAGACCAGTTGCTGCTGGAGTCTCTGCCCCTTCTCAAAACTCTACAATGAGTTTGGTGGGGGGAAATAAAAAATGAGTTTGGTGGGGTAGGGAATCCCACCTCCAAATCCAGAAACATTCTGAACACCAAATCCTCATGCAAAAATGTGACTGTGACCAGGACTTAGGGCACTGCCAGAAGTGAGATAGCAAACTTGGTTACCTTGTCTAGTGTGCAAGAGCCAGTGACATTTCAAACACTGGAATGCAGCAGCTGAATGCACAGCTCAAACACACAAACTGGGGTAAGGTTGACAGGGGGAAGGGAAAAAGAAGAGCAGAGAGAGGGAAGGGCTGAAGAGAAGCACGGAGGGTTTTATACTGCCACTGAGATAGGGGTTTTACCCTTTTGGAGACCTTCCAAAAAAAAAAAAAAAAGTCATGTCAGTGGTAATGCTGCAAGTGCTGGGGGGATCCAATGATTTCCAGGAAGGAGCACTGTGCACCCCACTCCCTGCCAGTTCCAGTGATTCCTGGGCTCCTAGCTGTGCTCTACTCTGCAGCTACATCTGAACTCTGAGGTCCTGAACTACTCATCCCTACATGAGTGTGAGTGTGCACACACACAGACACGCCCACACACTGACAAAGGAAAAAACAAAAGGCAGGAAAAAATTTATCACCAGCAGAGCAACTGTAAGTTTATATTCCTTAATTTCCCCCAAAAATAATACTTTTCCAGGAAACTACAGAAATGTTCTCTTTTCCCCACACAAGAAAATTTCCAGTTCTCTTTCCTCCTAATAAATATCAAATAAGTTTGTTTCCCTTTTTTTGTGCCTTTTCCAAAATGGACTACCCCATTTTCTTCTGTGTACGTCAGATGCATGTGTCCAGGGTACCTTGAATTTCACTCTGGAGGTAGAAGGTGGCAGCCTAGTGCTGGGCAGGGACCTAAGCAGTTGGGCTCATCTGGCTACAGTTTCAATCACTCAAGGTAACAGAATCGAGTTCAGAGCACAAACATGAATGACACAGGCATTCTACAAACACAGAGACAGAATATCAGGACAAATACAAATAAAGTGAGCAATTAAAATACTTAATTGATTCTCCATGATGTACAAAAGAAAATGAGTCTCTCTTTTTGAGATCATGTAGAACAAATTTGTTCCTGTTATTCAGATGTCAGTCCTGAGGAATGTAAATGGATTGTCCCATCTCTGCTACAAGACATGGGTGATTCTGTTCCCATAGCATGTCACTTCCAGTGGTCCTGAGAGTGAGAAATATCAAGTGTTACTGAAAAGGGAAGTATGCAACCAAAAGTGTAGAGCTCACTGATGACCCAACAAGCGTTCCTAGAAGCTTGGAGTGTCCCAGCTATGGTACAGAGGGGGCTTGCGGATCCTTGAGGATGAGGAGGACAAAGTCTCTAGACTTAGATCCCACCTCTGCCACCAAAAATGCTGGAGTTCAGTGGGACCCCAAAATATTGGGATTCTAGACTGGGGTTGCAGGTGTTTCCAAAAAATTTGAAGGCTTAGACCAATTCCAAGTTAACAGAGTTTTATTATAATTGTAATACTAATTAAAGCAGACTAAATTCCAAAAGAGGAAAATAGCAAAGAAATCCATTTTGGGGAGTCAGATAAAGTGGGCTCCAAATTAATTACCCATGAGTATTTTTTTTTAACCAATTCTCAAGTAAAGAAGCAATTCAACTGAAAAAGACAATCATGATTAGGGATCATGGTCCAATGAGGAAGAGTTTTGGGAACTGGGTAAAAAGGGGTCATGTTGGTACCAGGCTGTCCATAAACTAACTCTCTGGACTATGAAAGACTTAATATTCAATGAATCCCACTCCTGTCACCATTAAATGTCAAACCCTAAAATAAATCAAAGTTGTAAGTAGAAGAATAAAGCAACTTTGATTGAGATAACAAGGTAGCAAACTTGACACTCTGGGGTATGTCCTATGAGTATAGAGCACAATGGATTTCCCAAACCAGAAACCCACAAAAAAGAGGTTCTTATGGTCTAAGGAGGAGAGGGAAAAGGAGATAGTATACTTCTCCAGAGTTCCAGCACTCTACAAGCTATGATTCAAGGTAGAAATGCAAGGACATCTGGAATCTGAACATTGCCAGAATGGTTAAGAGTTAATATTAATTTGACATTAAAAATTTTCAATCATGGAGAAGAGAGGAATAGATATAGAAATAAAGGTAATAAGATTAAGATAAGATTAAAAACAATAGCATTTTTATACAATCACCCAATTCCTTTGCAGAGGTAAGAGATTCCCCAGTGTGGTATACTGCATATATTTTCAGACTTTTCTGACATATGAATTAGTTTTGCTGATTTTCCTACTCTTTCTTTCTTTTCTTCTTTAAAAATACCACTTGTTTATCAGGGATGATTTAGGGGATAGGAAAGAGGAAGAAAGGATCCTGGGAGAAATGCTGGTGACAAAGAAAACAAAAGATGTTAATTAAATTTTTTATTTAAAAAAAGAGTGGTAACTGAATAATCAGTGGTAAGACACAGAGTTAGGACTGAGGAAGGATGGAACAGATAAGCAGTTTTCAGAACAGTTAAAAATTAAGTATACTACCACCCTACCCTCACCAGAAGCATTTAGATAGAAGCCAGTGTTTTAACCTTTATGAAACATTTCCACCCACTTATTATTAATTTTAGAAGGGAAGCCTCAGAAGAATCCAAAGGTAGTTAAGAGAACAGAATTGTCTTTTGAGAACATATTAAAATCTTCTATAATGTCTTTAGTCCATGGATATTTGTGTCTGACCTAAAAAGTGGAAATTTCTGAAAGTTCAAATGGGCTTTGATGCTTACTAGGACATACATACATACAGCACACATCATTGTAAATAGCACTGGGTTTGACAAATGTTGAAAAAGTAACTAATAGTAACTTGTGATAACTATTGTATATCCTTTATAATAATAATTCTGATAATCTTGTGTAGTGTCTACTTTAAGAATGATTAACCCTAAAATAACTATGTTTCAGATCTAATAAACAAGAGTCCAGACTGGGAAGCAAGAAGAGGAAATATGAATGGGTGGGGCCTTCCCTTCCCTTTGTAAATAGGAACAAATGGGCTTTAGTAATTAGAAATGGATGTATGGCCAAATACAAAGAGCCTGGTGATTTCCTATAAAGTTTATGAATTTATTTGGGGAAATTGCTTCTACTTATTAGCTAGTAATATAATAACAAAAACTGTTCTCTTCTTCCTAAGCTTGAAAAAACATTTTTAAAACAATTTAAATCTCCAAACTTCTTCAGTCTTTGAAAGTAAAGGAGAAAGAAAGGAATAGTGGTAACAGTAGCCTGTTTGTACATGTCCTTTTGCAGATCTCTATAAAGTTCCTATGTTCCTTTACTGAAAAACTTGTAGTGATCATATAGCTAAAGTTTTACAGTAGACTTTATACATATCATCTCATTTCAATCTCACAACAACTGTGAAGTAGGTGCTATTTTTCCCATTTTATATATGAGGGCAGTTCAGAAAAGCTAAACACCTGGTGGAACAGCTAATATGCATCAGAGGCAGGATTTGAACCCACATCTTCCTAATTTACTCTATTTACCATACCACTGTGCCTTATTAGGAAAGAATTTCTTCCTTTTTTTTTTTTTTAAAGGACTATAAACTTGTGTTCTACTTTACTCTTCCTTCCTCAAAAAACTTTTAATGATGAACTTTTATTTCATATATCTGTACAGTGTTTGATTTAATTTTAGACAAAATTTGAAGAAGGAAATGGCAGATTACTCCAGAATCTTTGCCAAGAAACCGCCAAATGGAGCCACAGAGTCAGACTTGACTGGAAAAATAAAAATAAAAAATAAAAAATTGGACTGAACCAGGCAAAACTGATGAGCTATTGAAGATTTGAATCAGAGGTCTTGGTTCTAATACTTATTAGTGTTATAAGTAATTTAACATTTGAGTCGGTTTTCTTTTCTGTGTTATAGAGATAATGGCGCTTATACTGTTTGCCTTAAGGGGTGGCTGTGAGGAGCAAATGAAAAAGGGATCTAGCTAAGGGATGCCAATGATTTTGTCTTCGAAAGAAAGCATTGCCCTTGGAGTCATGCACAGAAACTAACAAACTGTGTGACTCTGGGAATAAGCCTATTTCCTCAGCTGTAACATGGGAGAGACAGCACTTACCTCAGTGTTGTTGTGAGGATCTGAAGAAAGTAAATGTGCAGGAAGCACCTAGTAAACTTTAGCTCTGTAATCAAACTTTAACTGAAGGAGGAGGGAACTCCTTTACTGTAATTAATAGAAATTTATTTACAAATATTTACACCCAACCTCAGGGACACACTCCTGAATTAGAAGAACCAAATTTGTATATCAAATATAGAATGCATGCATGCAACAGTCAGTCCTTGCCCCTGCAGGGTTTACAACCTACAAGCTAAAACAATGAGGATGCTTAGGAACGTAGCAGCTGCCAGGGTATCACGTAGATAGAAGAAAACAACTGTTAATGGTGTCCCTTGAAGATAACATGCCTGCTCCCGCACAAATGATTAAAGTTCCGGGCGTTGCAAACGCGATTAAACGTAACCTTGACAGCTTACCATGGATGCTATTTTTTCTGAGATCTGTCACATTAGGCACTTTCCACTGCATAGTCAAGAAAAGAGCTTCTCCTATGCATAGTGTGATGGGATTGGAGCTGGAAGGAATCTTCGAGCCCCATCTTCCTCAAAGTGCCCCCCGATTTAAGTGCATGGAAGACGCTGGGTTTTTTGTTTTTGTTTTTTACAGCTATTCTACCCCAAAGTAGAGTCCCAGTCTTCTGTAGGACCAGCGTCCCCACAACAGTCCAGCAGCCCACACTTCAGAGCCAATCTGCAGCTCCAGGACTTTCGGGTTATTCAGATTTGGCACCTCGTTTTCCACCCCGCCCATCCAAGAACAGGAACGCTGGCATGGTGGACACATAACCCCACACCGACCTAATCACGCAGGGACGAGCCAGTCTGAGTCCGGGTCTCACGGGGCCCAGCAAACAGCTCAACTGCGCCCCTAACGGGGAAAGGCGAGTCAGCAGTGGCAGGATAGCCGCAGCAGCTTCAGCCAGGGTCTGCTTCAAGAGGATGAACCACAGTGCCGGAGAGAACTGAGAAAGGGAAGGGCACTAAGCTGGGGTTGTGCTTTCTCTCGCTGGGTTTGGGGCGCTCCGGGAAAAGGGAGCCGCGAGCGCTAAGACACGGCGCAGCTGTGGCGCTTGCGCATCACAGCTCGGGACGTGGAGACCGTCTCCACCGTCCCATCCGGAGCTCCTACTGGGAAAGTCTGGCGGCGACGCCGAAGCGCTGGGCTGAGGCGGCTGAGGTGGCAGGGCAGCTGCGCGAGCTGCAGGAGCTCCTGGAAGAGGCTTAGCACGTTCTCCCCTCGCTTGGCGGACGCCTCGAGGTAGATGCCGCCCCACTCGAGCTCCACGGCAGCGATCACGGCGTCGGGGAAGCTCCCATTGGGCGCCAGGTCGCTTTTGTTGCCCACCACCACGATGGGCGGCGGGCTGGGCGCTTCCCCCTTGGTCTCCAGGATCTCGGCGCGCAGCCGCCGCACCTCCTGGAAGGACTCGGGTTCCTGAAGCGAGTAAACTAGGGCAAAGGCGTCCCCACGGCGGATCCCCAGCTGCCTCATGGCCGGGAACGAATAGCTGCCGCTCGTGTCCATGATCTCCACGCGCACCTGCTGCGCGTCCAGTTCATACTCCAGACAGTGCAGTTCCTCCACCGTGCGCTTGTGCTGAGACTCAAATGTGTCAGCTAGGAAGCGCTGGATCAGCGCAGTCTTGCCCACGCCAGCCGCGCCAAAGAAAACCAGGCGCACGCTGGACTTGGGTTTGGTTGGGTTCAGGGCCATAGTATCGGAGAATGAGGGATCCTTTGAAGGATAGACCTGCACGAATAGTTGCGACACCAGAGCGAATCTCAAAGCTAGGGAATCTCACAAAAATAAAGCCCTCCTTAGACCGACTTTCCCTCACTAAAGTGTCTGACTCTTGCTATCCAGTTTTTATAGGATGTATTAGCCAATGAAAGCGGGGAGGGGAAACCCAGACCGAAAACTGCTATTGGTTAAAAGAAAATACATACCTTTAAAAGACTCGCCTCTCCCACTTACTTCCTCCTCACCCCTCCCACTTACCTCCTCCCTTTCCTTCCTTTCTCCTCACCTGGTAACCTACAGTTTGGAGTTTCACTGATCCTAAAATCCTAAAAAGCTCCACCCACAGAGTTCCGAAGCCTTAAGTCACTTGGCAGACTGGAGACAGAGAGACTCGGGTCTGGTCGAGTCCGGCAGTTTGGGGGCGAACAATCTCTGGTTAAGTCAGGAAGCAGCGAAGACAATGTATCTTTTTTTTTCTTTCTTGTTTTCTTTTTTTAAACAAATAAAAAGGCCAATATTTAGAAATTCAGAAAGGTACACTTTCTATCGTAGTCCTACTAATTAAATCACGAAATTCGAAGACCACCCCTGATATATCAGATGTAGGAAAGGTCCGCAAATTTCCTCCCCTGTAAACTTCTAGAGACAACAGAACTTGATGTTATTGCTTGTTCACGGAGATGTGTGTGTGTTTATAGCAGCTCAAGTGAACAATAAAAACTGTGTTCTGAGCTGCGCTTGGCATTAATGGCGATACAAGAAAAACAGTAACAAGATTTATAGAGCACCTGCACAGATATCTCATTTAGTCCTCGGAACCACCTAGATGGAAAAACACAGCCAAATAAGTTTATTCCTTGTCACTTGCAAAACTACCGGTTGTAAATCTAACTTCAGCTTTGGCTTTCTTTTCCTTCTCCACAGTTGTAAACTTAAACTCAAATGCTATTAGGAAAGTTTTATTATCTGGAAAGTAACATTTCCCGGAATGTATAAAGCATCCAGGCCCAGAGTTTATAGTTTGAAACAATATTTGCTTAATTGCCCTTGTTTCCAATTAATTTTTTGTTATTTTTTTTAATATCACCTTCATTTTCGAATATGTCCTTCCTGTCCACCCAGAAAGTTATTCCTTTCCAATTTATTTATAATGCACCCTTAAAAAATCACCCTACCTCCAATTTGTAGCTATTTGGAGATTTCAAACTTTTTAAATAGGGGGCCAGTTCACTGTCCCTCAGACAATTGGAGGGCCAGACTATAGTAAAAACAAAAACTTTGTTTTGTGAGCCTTTAAATAAAGAAACTTCATAGCCCTGGGTGAGGGGGATAAACGTCCTCAGCTGCCGCATCTGGCCCGCAGGCCGTAGTTTGAGGACCCCTGAATGGCCTCTTCATGACTTCATGCTCCTCCTTCACAAATAACCAATCTGATACATCTGTTGGTCCACCATGGATCTAGAGATGAAAGGAACTTTAGAGACTGTCTAATCCAACCTCCTCATATTATTATTATTATCTTTTTTTGGAATGGGTGAAAAAAGCATTTATTAAGCACTTACTATATGCAAAAAATACAAAAGCCTAGTCAATACTCACTGGTCTCAAGGCAACTAGGTGGCACAATGGATAGAGCACCACCCCTGAAGTCAGGAGGACCTGAATTCAAATCTGATCTCAGACACTTAACACTTCCTAGCTGTGTAACCCTGGGCAAGTCACTTAACCCCAATTGCCTTAGCAAAAAATAATAATAATACTCACTGGTCTGTCTTCATTTTATCTACAACTCCAGAGGAGAGAAGTTTTATTCTGATCATCCTGGCAAGGGTTCTTAGTCATTCATCAAATGCAGGGTCCCATTCATGTGATAACAGTTCTCTCTACTTTGTGATGGTTCTCATTGCCATTCTGGTTTTCATTCCAACTAGCTGGAAGACCAGTTTGACTAAAATAATAATTACCTTTATGTATAGTCAGCTTATGTTCTCTGAACCACCCGCCAGTGAATAGTAAATACTGAACAATCCCTCTAGCAAGTATTTTATAATATCAAATACCCAGAAGGTAAAGAGGTTTTATTTCATTTGGCAAGTTCTCATGATAGTTATTTTGCTTTCCTCATCCTTTGTCTGGTCATTTCTCTGTAACTGTCTATCTTAAGTGTAAACATTCCCTTCTGGGGTGGAGTTCAAAGTTCATCCATCACAGCTTGCATTTGTTTAGTCAGCAAGGGAGTTACTAAGGTTTCCTTACCAAATCAAAGTTGCTTTTAATTGATAGTTTTGTTCTAAACTCTGGCAATTAGTGAGAGAGAGAATAAGGAAAAGTGGGAAAAGATGGTTGTCTACCTGAGTGAAGTTGGACAAATCACTTAATATCTCTAGACCTCAGTTCTTCACCTATTAAATGTGGAGTCTGCACTAGAGAGTCTCTGAAGTCTTTCCCAGCTATAATTCTTTTATCCAATGATCCCTTCTGGCTCTAAATTTATGATCCTCTGACTGCTGCTTGAAGATATCTGAGTCTCCTTGTGAAAGGCCTTTATTCGGGCCATCCTACTCATCCTCATGCTGAATTCCAGCTGAGTGTGTGCCTTACTTGAGCCAAGATTCCTAGATCAAAGCACCGGTCACCTTGCCAACCCACTCAACTCTTAGTTGCAATTCTAATTTTACTGTCTCTTTATGGAGATTATCTTTAGTTTTCAATTTTTTGGTTACTCTCAAGCAGAATTGTCAACAATAGATTTGGCAATTGGGCATCATTGCTGCATTCAATGATGCCATCAAACAGAGGTTGTTACCATTTAGTGGCTCATGAACCCTTTGGGGGTTCGAGATGATACTTCAAGAGGTTTATCCTAAAAATTTTTTTGTGGTTCCTAAAGCAATAAATAATTGTCAAAATGTTACAAATAAAATTTTCTTTTATAACAAAAATATGTTCAATTTTGAAGCACTATAGGGTTTTTTTTTTTTTCCTGGAGCTATTTGAAATTACCTTTATCACACATATGACTGGTATTTGTGCAGTGATTCTATCAAACTCTGCTTCTGACTAAACATTATGTTTCTTTTTTTCCTTTTTTAAATTGAAGCTTTTTATTTTCAAAACATTGATAATTTTTATAATTTTTATTTTCAAAACATGGATAAATTTTCAACATGACCCTTGTAAAAACTTGTGTTCCAAATTTTCCCCTCTTTCCCTCCACCCTTTCCCCTAGATGGCAAGTAAACAATATATAAACATCTTGTTTCTTAACCTGCCATCATATTATTTTCAAACTGCTACAAGAGTTCGACTTTAGACTATAAACCAATTCTTAGAGTTTAATCAGATGCATGCACATAACTTCATTTGTCTACTATACGCTACACCAGAGGAGCGCTCTCATTCCCTTCTTTTATCTTGTAATTTTACCTTATCAGCTATATGATAAAATGATAAAAAAAATTATACATTTTTAAAATTATATAGTAGCTTTTAATTTACAACATTCATCCTTGCAAAATCTTGTGTTCCAAATTTTTCTTCCTTCCTTTCCCCTACTCCCTCCTCTAGACAACAAGTAATCCAATATATATTATACATGTGCAATTCTTCTACACATATTTCCACATTTACCTTGATGCACAAGAAAAAATTAAATCAAAACGGAAAAAAAATTAGGAAAAAAACAAAAAGCAAGCAAACAACAAAAAAAAGGTGAAAAAACTATGTTTTGATCCACATTCAGTCCCCATAATCCTCTTTCTAGATGCAGATGGCTCTCTCCATCACAAATCTATTGGGAATTTATCTGAATCACCTCATTGCTGAAAAGAGCCAAGTCCATCAGAACTGATCTTGTTGTTGCTGTGTATAAATATTCTCTTGGTTCTATTCACTTTTAGCATCAATTCATGTAAATCTCTCCAGGCCTCTCTGAAATCACCCTGCTGGTCATTTCTTATAAACATTATTGTCCTAGTTTTCCCACATCCCCTCCAACATTTATTATTATTTTTCCTGTCATCTTAGACAATCTGAGAGGTATATAGTTGTATCTCAGAGTTGTCTTAATTTACATTTCTCTAATCAATAGTAATTTGGAGCATTTTTTTATATGACTAGAAATGGTTTTAATTTCTTCATCTGAAAATTGTCTATTCATATCCTTTGACCATTTAAATGTTGCACATTTTTGCAGCTCAAATGTCAAGCTGTTTGGGAAACTATGATCTCTGGATATGTGCATTAAAAGCCATTTTGAAATTATATAGTACATAAGTTTATTACTGATATTGGCTTGATATGGTTCCTTTCAGCATAATGTAGTTTCCTTGTTTATCACTTTTTATTTTTTGAATATTTGTTTTTGTTTTGTCTGATAGCAGGAAGGCAACTCCTGTTTTTTTGGATTTGCTTAACACATAGTAAATTTTTTCCCTATCACCTCAGTTTTATTTTGTGCATTTTTAAAACAAAATGTTTCTTATAAGCAACAGGTTATAGGGGTTCTTATCCAATCTGTCACTCTTTTCCATTTTAATGGATTGTTTAATTCATTCATGTTTAAAGTTGAGTTAGATTTATATTTACCTCCATGTGTCTCTAGACTTGTTTTATTTCCCAAGCTATGCTTTCTCCTCTGCTTTCTGTTGTAAACATAATATTATATTCCTTCAGCTACTTTAATTTTTAATATTTAGGATGGTCCTATTCACACTGACTCTCTTCTTCTATCATAGGATACTCTCTCCTCATTTGCTCCTTTTCCTTTAGGGTTTTGTTTATTAGTTTCTTTCTCCCTTTTATCTGGTTATATATTTATTTCCCACCCCGCCATTTTTTCTCTCAGTCAAGTAGATTTTCCCTTTCTTCACCTTCAGCTGGTCCTATTTATTAGTTGGGTTTTTTTTATTATTTTAATTGTTGAATCCATTGCTAAAAGAGATTTCTTTCATTCTCTTCATTATCCATCTTTCTATTTATTCTAGAGCCTCAAAGGTCTGTCTCTTTTTTCTGTATTCTTCACATAATGAAAGTTTCCAAGGTATACATTTTAGGCTCTGCTCTTTAGGCACTGTCTACCATGGCCTTGTAGGACTTATCCCATCAATTTCCTTTTCCCATTATGTCTCATTCCCAAAATAATGCCAATTATTGCAGATAGAAAACATTGTCTCAAGAGAACAGTTATAATATTATAATGTAGTCCCACAAAAAACAATTCACTTGATGGACTGGTGTTACAGATTCTGTTCATAATGCTCCTTGTCCACCCTTCCCTGTTACCTCTAGTAAATTAGTGCCTCCTTCATATTATCTCCTTGTACATTTAGAAAGGAGTCACTTACTAATCTTTCTGTCCTTCTGTTGCTGTTGCTGTCTGCATTTATTTATTCCTCTGATATTTCTGTTATTTGACATATTCAAGAAGCAAAAAAATCTCTTTAGTTTAGGTTTTCTTTCTAAAAATGTTTCAAATTCTTCTTTATTATTGAACATTCATCTTTTGCCTCATATGGTTAAGCAGGCTTGCAGGATAGGTCACCTTGGGTTCCCATCTTGAGCTCCATTGACATTTATAAAACATTATTCCACACTATCCTCCTTTTTCTAGTGGGTACAGAATAGCCTTGTATTATTCAAATAACTTTTCCATTGTAGTTGAAGATCTTTCTCTTGATGGCTTCTAGAACTAATTTCTAAATTTAATTATTAAATTTAATCACTAAGACACAGTGATTTTTTTTTTTTTGCTACCTTAAATTTTTTTCTAAAAGTATACTATGACTTCTTTCAATTGGAATTTAATTTTTTATGTTCAAAAGTTCTGAGCAGTTCTCTTCTACTATATCCTTCATTAAATTTATTTGTCATGTTCTTCTGGGAAATCTATAATTTTAAAATGTCTTCATGCAGCCTGTCTTCAAGATCAGTATGTTTTGCTTGCATAGTGACTATATTTTCTTTTAATGTTCTTGTTTTTTGCTTTCCTTCTAGGTTATCCTTTTTTTCTTTCTTTTTTTCTTTCTTTCTTTCTTTTTTTCTTTCTTTTCTTTCTTTCTTTCTTTCAGGCAGTTGGGGTTAAGTGACTTGCCTGGGATCACACAACTGGTAAGTATCAAGTGTCTAAGACCAGATTTGAACTCAGATTCAAAGGACTAGTGCTCTATCCATTGGATCACATACTTCTATATATTTCTGATATATTGTTTTCTCTTTTGTGTCCGTGGTAAAGCTTGCCATTGCAGATTCAAATTTTGCTGTTGTCATTATTTTTGCAGTGCTCTCATAATTCTTATTTCTATTTTAAACCAGTCAGGAACAATGTGTTGTAGTTCCATGTTCTCAAATTCTATAGGATCCTCTGTTTCATCAAGTGTTGGATCATTTTCTTTTGTTTTGCAGTATTTATGGATGCCTGCACTAGCTTACTAGCTTTGGAGGTCATCTTTTCTTTTGTTTTTCCTGTTGACTGATGTCATTCTGTTCAAAGTCTTTGAGTTTAATTCTTCATGAAATCTTTGGTACTTTCCATTTTTCTCTTCCCTCTTTCTCCTTGTTTTCCTTTTTATTCATTTCTTGACTCCCTCCCTTCTGATTATGGTTTCCTTGGCTGGATCTCAAAAGTATCTCAGCCTTCTTTCAGACTGAATTCATAATTCAAGAGCCTAAGTCCTTGCCCCAGCTGGTTGGAATCAGCTCCACCAAGGTGCTGTCTATGCTCTCTCCCTCAGCCTTGGCAGAGTACTGCGTAGGCCCCAATATAAATGTAACCTGTCCTGGTGGCCTGTCCTACTTCCTCTACTTCTCAATTCTCTGGCTGGCACTGGCCATTCAGACCGTTTCAGTGTTGGTCCCTCTGGATTGAAGCCTTGGAAGGCTTTTGGTCTTGAAGGGCTGTGGCCAAGCAGGCTGTCCAAGGAAACTACCTAGAGCCAGGGTCTCCACAGTCCTAGAAATGTAGATGTAGATTTTTAATCAAGTGTCCATGGATGTGTAAGTATAGCCTAGATGCTAGCAGTGTGGAAGGTAGAAGAGGAGTGCTGAATGAGCTCAGAATCAGTAAAAATTATTCCCTGAGTTGTTTTTTAAACATTCTTTTGGATTCTAGAGTCCTAGACTACAGAGATAGCTGAAGATGCTTTAGCTTTGGCATTTAATTTCTGTTTGGGAAAAGTTTGAGAGATCTGGGGGAGAGGTGTCAGAAAAAATGTCCAGTTCACCATATTGTTGCTCAGATGACCTAGAAGTTTCCAAGACTATAAATTATAGATTAAATTGCTGATCTGCATCAGTGAAGAGACTTTTCACAAGGGAACTTACTCACAATAATAAAAATAATTGTTGGAGAACAAAAAAAGTTCCTAGGCCTAAAATCCCATTAATGATGCCAGATATTGCAAGAAGAGAGAGAAAAGGGAACAGAATTTCTTGGTTTTTTTACTTTCCTGAGCAAGAGCAGTGCAAGGATAGGGACACATTAATCTAATTCTGTGTAAGCAAGGAAGAATAGATCTTTCCTCAGAAAGCCCTTTCTCGTAATAAGCAGGTTTTCATATGGTCTCATTGTGGTTGATTTTATTCCAGATAACTCAGCTTTTATCCTGCATGTCTTAGAAATAGTGGTAGCTAGCCTTTGTATATTACTTTTAGATATTCAAAATACTTTACAAATATTATCTCATTTGATCCTCATCACAATCCTGGGAGGTAGGTAAATTATAGTTTTCATTTTACAGATTCAGAAACTGAAGGTGAAAGTAACCTGCCCAGGTAGCACCTGAGAAAAGGTAGAGGCAACATGAATAGAACACTAGGTCTAGAGTCAGGAAGGCTTGAATTTGAATCTTGCTTCAGAAAATAACTAGTTGTATGATTCTGGGCAAGTGACTTAACCCTTGTCTGCCTGCCTCAGTTTCCTCATCTGTAAATGAATATAATAGTAGAACCCACTTCCTAGGGTTTTGTGAGGATCAAATGAGATGTTTGTAGAGTACTTTGCAAATTTCAAAGTGATCTATAAATTCTAGCTATTGTTATTATAAGAAGCAGAAGTGAAGGAGAAAGGCATTTGAGACATGAAAGGTTAGTTTATACATTGTCAAGAAATGATAAAGAGGACAGATGGATTGAAACCTAAAATATCTGAAGGGCATTAATGTGCAATGAGCCCAAAAAATAAACTAAGGCCATATTGTGAAAGACTTTAAATGCTAAACAAAGGAGTTTGTATATTTTACTAGAGTAATAAGAAACCATTTAAAACTTCTTGGCCTGGACAGAGCTGAAAATCCTCCATTCCTTACTTCTGGCACCTGGCTGAGTAAAGTTTAAAGGCTTAAAACCAGTTTAGAGGTTAGAAGTTTCCAACCTGCCAGTCAATCCACTCAGAGCAGTGAGGGGAGTAGGAAGGGAGGAGGAGACTCAGGAGTTATTGCAAGGTGTCTGTAAATCCCATCAGGTATTGTTACTTTGATCTTTCTTCAGGCCCTGTGAGATTTGTCATGTGGATAATAGGTTTTGTGTTCCTGGGTTTTATATTACCAATACTTCATTTGTGCCTAATTGAAATTTTTTTTTACCTGGTGTTTAGAAATAAAATATAACCTTACCTTCTGCCAAGATGTCCCTTCTGAAGTGTCTGTCTGAATTATTTATTTATATTTCACAGTGTCCTTCCTAAAATGACATATATTTTAACTAGATTAAGTGAGTTATTATATTACAGTGAAAGGGACAGAACATTCCCTAAAATCTAAACCATGTGTACTGCCTCAACCCACAAAAGCTCAAGCAACATGATAGTAGTAAAAATGCCTATCATGAAAATATTATGTGAAATTTTTTGAGCTTAAAAGAGGGTTATTCTAATACACAAAAAAATTTAGGAACCATTATTTTTTAATCTGGTATTTTATTTTCTATATACATATTAAAATGATTTTCAACATTCATTTTTGTAAAACTTTATGTTCCAAATTTTTATCCTTCTCTTCCTTACCTCCTATGTCCTCCTCAGGACAGCAAGCAATCTGATATAGATTAAATGCTACATTCCTTTTAAACATATCTCCTTAATTGTCATGTTGTGCAAGAAAAATCAGACCAAAAGGAATAAAAAAGCCACGAGAAAGAAAAAGCAAACAAACAAATAAACAAAAAGGTGAAAATACTATCCTTCAATCCACATTCAGTCTCCATAATTCCTTCTCTCTCTGGATATAATTGACATTTTCCATCCTAAATTTACAGAAATCGTCTTGGTTCATTATATTGCAGAGAAGAGCCAAATCCATCACAAATGATCATTACCTAATCTTGTTACTGTGTATAATGTTCTCCAGGCTCTGTTCACTTCATTCAGCATCAGTTCATATAAGTCTTTCCAGGCTTTTCCAAAATCAGCCTGGTCATTATTTCCTATAGAACAAAAATATTCCATTATATTCACATACCATAAGTTATTCAGCCATTTCCAAACTAATGGGCATCCATTCAATTTCCAGTTCCTTGCCACTACAAAAAAGGGCTATTACAAATATTTTTGCATATGTGGGTCCTTTTCCCTTTTTATGCTCTGGGATACAGTAGTGAAAGGGTCAAAGGGTCAATTGGTTTGCACAGTTTGATAGCCCTTTAGGCACAGAGGAACCACTATTATAAACCCTATTTAAAATGTACTCTGTGTACTGTTCATAGGATTAACTAAGGCAGGGACAGCCAGATGTTCGTTCTCTCTCTCTCTCTCTCTCTCTCTTTCTTTTTCTCTCTCTCTCTCTGTGTTCCCTATCCCTTCCACATCATGACTTTCCCTATCACAGTTTCAATATATCACGGATCAGCAGAAAATATTAAGTGGGCATTTTTTTGGAAGTCACAGGTTAGCAGTTGACTAAATTTTTCATTCAAATTTTACAATAAGATACTGTAAATACTCCACAAAAGGAAAAGAAAAAAATTCAGACTTCTCTGGTACAAAGAGAGGGCCAAAAATTTTTACCAAGGTTTTCTAGATCACAGGGTAGAGAATGATGATTACCATCCCCCTAATTTCCTTGTTATGGAGAGGATGCTTGTAAACATGCTTAGGATTATCTGATCTTTAAACACACACACACACACACACACACACACACACACACACCCACACCAGAGAGCTGTTTCATAACCAAATATGTAGAAAAATCTAGCTACACTTGTCACCTCGGGCTATCATTCTCTTTTCTCTTTCACTGAGTCATTTAGAGTAGAGAAAGGACTGCTAGATAGCCTGCCCTGACCCCTTCTTCCCCAAAAAAAGACAAAAAAAAAAAAAAAAAAAAAAAAAAAAAAAAAAAGGAAAAGAAAGAGTAGGTAATATTCACCATCTGTACTTCCCCACAATTTTTTACTAAAACTTTTCTCTTAGAGTCATTGATGAAGAATAACCCAACAAATCCAGTTAAGAAATCCAATCGCCTCTTCTCAGTTCTCATCCCCTTTGACTTCACTGAATTTCATACTATTGACCATCCCTCTCCTGTTTTCTTAGTGTTTTGTTTTATCTTGAGTGTCCTCCCATACCAATGAAGATAAGTTGAGTTTTTAAAAAGTCAATGGAGTTTGTAATATAGTCTGTTTTGTTTTAATTTATTCCTTTTGTTTTTATATTATATTCATTTCTGAATATAACTCTCCATTCATTTACCTAATAACAAAAATTTTAAAAGAGAAAAAGAGCAATTGAAAACCAGCCTGACTTCCTCTGATCATATGGGCAATATCTTGTATCCAAGTTTTCCCATCTTTCCAAAGAAAGGAGAGAGGTTTATTTGTGGGTTTTGATTATTCCATTGTAATTAATATCTCTATAGTATACTTTAAGATTTACATCCCAAATACTTGGGGGTTTTTTCCTCTTAGTTTGGACACTTAATATGAAAAAGCTTCAATTATTTGAAACATTCAACTGAGAATCTGGCTAAAAAGGGAAATTTTTTCAGTAAATGATAAAGATGATCTATAGAAAGATTATTTTTAAAGTCATCTTCTAAAAACATATACAAAAGAACAATATATACAACCATAGCAAAGTAAATAAAATTAGCATTGGAAGCAACAAAAACTGATTCATTACCGAGGTTTGGTGTTATGTAAATACCACATTGTCAAAGTTAAAGGGCATATTCTTCCTTTCTGAAAGTTGATCCTTCCAAAGAAAAATGTTGGAAACTATCTTTGCATATATTTGGAAAAATAAAATATTATTTAAAAAGAAAAAAAAAGAAGAGAAAAATACAAGTCAAAAAACTTGAATGACAAAATGTGAGAAATAACACTAGGAAAGGGGAATCAGAGCTCCCAGAGACAAATGACACACAGATAAACTGTGTTGATTAACTCATTTTGCAGAAATGTGTGTATGTGTCAGGGGTACTGTTTGAGAAGTGTTCATTGAATCAAAACAGAATGTATTAATAAATCATTAAATAAATAAATCATTAGGATTTTGGGGAGTGAGTAAAGTCAATATTGAGAAGAAAAAGAAAGAGTGGAGGAAATGAAAGAAGGAAAGAAACTTAAAATTCTTTTCTACATACTAATGATTTATTTTAATAGGGAGTATACATTTAGTTAAATTCTAGGATGTGCAATAGACATTAAGGGTAAGAAACTGGATTAAAGGAAACTCTTGATTACTCAAAAACTAAGTTAATTTGTGGATTGTCCTCAAGCTCTTTTTTATTTCTTAGTGGGGCCAAGGTGCACAGAGTGCTGGGACTGGAGTAAAGAAGACACACCTTCCTGAGTTCTAATATGACTTCAGACACCTACTAGTGTAATGCCAGAGAAACTGAGCAAGACCGAGATTAGAGACTATTTAATAATTTATTAAATGGAGAGATATACTGGGACCAATGGATTCATGTTTGGTCCCAGGGCTGAATGAGTATATTGTCTCCAAGAATCCAGCAAACAATCAGAGTTCTCAATGACATATATACACGTGGCTTAGACACAGAGGACAGACTGAGGCAGGGGCAGAGTCAGGGTACCGAGAGCAGGAACAGGATTCTGACAGGGTGGGGTGAGCCTCATGAGAGAGGATGACATAATCAGGGGGAAGCACCCCGGACATGGGGAAAGGCATTTTGATAAGACAGCATCTGATATTCTAATAGTCTGGGATGGGGAGAGGCATTCTGATGTTCTATTAAGTATTCTGATAAAGAAGGAGGGGAGGTTTTGCAGAACTGAAGAGCAGGGAAACCGAGGCAGGACTGGGTCAAGATAATTAGGGAAACTGAATCAGGACAATAAAAGATAACTGTGGCATAACACTAGCTTTATGTCTCTGGGCAAGTCACCTAACTCTGTTTGCCTCATTTCCTCTGTAAAATAAACTAGAGAGAGAAATGGCAAACCACTCTAGTATCTTTGCCAATAAAATCTCAAATGAAGTCATAATTAGACGCGACTGAATAAGTTGTCTTGAGTCTCTGTATTTGCCATGGAATTAAAGATAGAAGCTTAATATTTTGGGCTCCTCCTTCTTAACAGTTTTTGCTATGTAGATCTTACTTTATTCCATTGTTTCTCATTCATACCAATTTCCTACAAATAAGAAAGAATGTTGTATCATGGAGTGAAGTTTTCCAAGTCTGTGCAGTGATTAACTTGTGATTTTCCTTTCACATGTCATGAAATCATTTTCTTGGGTCCATGCCTTTCCATTCTTCTGTGTGTCATTTGCCTCTGGGAGCTCTGATTCCCTTTTCCTAGTAGTATTTCTCACATTATGTCATTCAAGTTTTTTTGACTTGTGTTTTTCTTTTTTTAAAATAGCATTTTATTTTTCCAAATACATGTAAAGATAGTTTCCAACATTCATCTTTGCAAAATTTTGTATTCCAAATTTTTCTCCCTCTCTCCCTAGCTCCTTCCTCCCCAAGACATAGGTTAAACATGGGCAATCCTTCTAAACATGTTTCCATAGGATGTGCAAGAAAAATCAGATCAAATGAGAAAAATATACGAGAAAAAAAAAAGAAACAAACAACAACAACAAAGGCAAAGATACTATGCTTTGATCCACATTCAGTTTCCATAGTTCTGAGATATGAATGACATTGTCCATCACAAGTTTGTTAGAATTGCCTTGAATCACCTCACTGTTGAAAAGAGTCATTGAGTTGTACTTTTCTAGGATACACACATACACACACACACATATACATAGATATACATATACATATACATATATTTACATTCTCTTTGTGCATCCTGTCTTCAAAGATCAATGTGTTTCAATTATATAGAAAGTATGTTTTCTTTTAACATTATTTCTTTTTGCTTCTCATCTTCTAGATCTTTGCTTCTCTGTTTGCTCTCCTGTTCATTTATTCTTTTTGTTCTTTCTTAGATGAGACTTTCTGTAGTGAATTCTCATTTTTCTCTTCAGGCCATAAATTTTGCTTTCATAGTTCTTGTTTCTCTTTTAAGCCATTCTGAAACATCCTGTTGTGGTTCCACAATCTCTTTGGTATCCATAGGATACTCTGTCTCATCAGGTATTGATTAATTTTCCTTTGTTGTACAATATTTATTCATAGATATTTTGGACTTGTTTAGCTAATCTGGAGTCCATATTCCCTTCTGTTAATATCTTTCCTGTTTATTTATCTGCTTATGTTCAAAGTTGTTAATTTAATTTCTTTTCTCCAGAGATCTTTGGTAATTTCAGTCATTTTTTCTTTTTCTCATATTCCATGATTGCTCAGATTCTGACTCTGAAGGTAATTTCTCTAGGGGCTAAATCTCAAATCTGTCTCAAATTACTCCTAGTTTTTAGTCTCTTCCGCAAGTAACTTCTATAGAGACAAAAGTGGTCTCCTTGGATGCTAGTCTCTTTCCCTTAAATTCAGTGGAGTGTCATGTCTTCATGTCCACACAGATATATCCTATTTTAGTTCTTTCTCTACCTCGCTCCTCTGACTGAATTCTGTTTCAGCTCAGAATGCTATTGGGCTGTTGTTATAGAGCAAATTTCTGCCTTTTGGTTTTGTATGGCACGGGAAGAAGTGGAAGGACAGAGCTAAATTCTACTGAAAGCCTGTGGGTAGGTTTAGAAAGCTCTGCTGCCGTAACATGGTAGGGGGCTGGTGATGATAACAGAAGGCTTAGGGATTTGTCTTCTGTGAGTTCATTGAATTGAACTTGTTAGGAATCTTGTTCTAGATGACAGAGACAAGCAACAATGTTTTATCGATTGTGAATTTCTAGGTTTAAAAGTTAGAGGGATTGTAAGGATTGGAGAACATGTTCAGTCCTATTTTGGATTAGGTATATAACCCAGAAATCTAGAGTAGCCTTATATTTAGACGCCTTGGCACAGGTTTGTTCCTGTTGTAAACCACCTTCCATACTGTTACCCAGTACTAGATTTGCTGTCTGGGACAGAAGGAGAGGCTGAGATTATTTCCAACTACTATTCAATAAACTTCGGTGGCTTTCTATCACCTGCAGGATCAAAAACAATCACTCTGACAATTAAAACCCTTCATAACTTTCTATTCTATGTATATTTATCTTGCATAAAATTTCCTCTTTATAATTATAGATTATAAGATATATATGTACATATATGATAAATATAGATTATAAGCTCCTTGAGAGCACCATCTATCTACCCCTATTTAATATATATATAAAATAAATCACTTAACCCCAATTAGCTTCCCCAAAGAAATATATACCATGTATCAAATACAGTGATAGTGATATGAAATAGTCAGTACCATCCCATATGTATTGATTTACTAAATTCCCTTACATCAACATTTTTCTTTAATCATTTCACTCTAATATAGGGGATGGAGAGAATAACTATGTAAGATCTAAGAGTGAGTCTTTAAAAAAAAAATCTTTCTAGAGTCCCTTCAGGATTCAATAGCATTCCCAGCTTTTGTCATATTCCATCTCTTCAAATCATCATAATTCCAACTGGTCAAAAGTTTGAATTAGTTGAATTAGTGTGATTTCCCAACTGCATCTATTACATACTTTTTCTTCTGTTTAGTTCTGTCCTATCTCATTTGTGACTCCAGACTGACATCTGTGACCCTTTGTATTAGTCTATGATGGGGTGAATTAGTAAATGTCTATAATCAGCTCTCTAGGAAAAAAAAAGTATGTATTTTTAAGTTTAGCATATATTATTTTTAAATTTTAAGTATATACATGATTAAGTTTAAGATATATTATTTTTTAATTTTAAGTTTAATATATTAATACATTTAATATACATTATTAATGCTTTCCCCATCACTTTCTTATATGTAGATATCAAAACAATAAACCAATCTCTAATTTGTGGTGTTTGCTGACTTCCAAGGTATAAATGCTCACACAGAAAATTTAATTATGGCCCTCCAATAGGGAGTTGACCCTAGTATACTCCTAAGTTGAACCTTGAGTCTTCTGAGCTTCAGAAAGAAAAAATAAAATGTCTACAGTCTTCACTGGAGAGCTGGGTCTTTGGTATTAATATTAGAGGTGTTTCTTTGTCTGGATGTCATCTAGAATTTGTCATAGAGCCTCATCTTCATGTCAGTCCCTGTTCTGTCAAAATGAAAGGTTTACTCAAGAAGCCAATTTCAATTTACCAAGCCTTTTCGGGAATAACTAATTCCAAACACTGACAATGGCTTCCTGGCTTGTTGTTTGTTTGTTTGTTTGTTGTTTGTTTGTCTTTTAAGAGACTGAAACCTGCAATATAATTTAAAGTTTTCATGAAGACTTTTAAGAATTCTTGTTCCTATGCCCAAAGGGCTATAAAATTGTGCATTCCCTTTGATGCAGCAGTGCCACTAATTGATCTGTATCCCGAGAAAATCATAAAGGAGAGAAAATAATCCACATGTGCAAAAATGTTTGTAGCAGCCCTTTTTGTAGTGGCAAAGAATTGGAAAATTAGTAGATGCCCATTAACTGGGGAATGGCTAAATAAGTTATGGTCTATAAAAGTAACGGAATATCAGTTCTATAAAAAATGAACAAATTTATTTGAGAAAAGTCTGGAAAGATTTGCACGAACTGATGCTGAGAGAAACAAGAAGAATCAGAAATACACTGTACACAGTAACAGCAAGATTGTGCCATGATCAATTATGACAGACATTTCTTTTCAGTGGTTCAGTGATCCAAGGCAATCTCAATAAACTTTGGATTAAAAAATACTATCTGCATCCTGACAGAGAACTATGGAGACTGAATGTAAATCAACACATGCTATGTTCACTTTTTTTTTTTCTTTTTCTTGTTTTCTTTTTTTTTTTTTTTTCCTCTTCTCATGGTACTCCCCTTTTATTCTGATTTTTTTCTCCCAACATGATTCATCAAAAAATGTGTTTTTTTAAAAATGAATGTATATGTATAATCAGAAAAAATAAAATAATTTAAAAAAGAATTCCCATTCCTCCTCTGTTTATGTGCTATAATTATATTCAACTCTTCAAGGGTAGAAGCTGTTTTATTTTTTTTTTTTATATCACCAACACTTAGTAGAGTTCCTGGTACATAGTAGATACCTATGAAATCTTTGTTGATTGATTGCTTCATTCATGTGTTTCTTCTCCTCCTCTGCCTTCAAATATGCCTTGTTTCTATGTTTGCTTACATCCCCTCACCATCCATTCTTTTTGTAATCTCATGATAACCTAACACTGATTTGCCCCCAGGGTTAGAGGGAAGCTCCAGCTCTCCATAGCCAAGGTGTTAGAATGCTCTTCTGTGCTCTTAGATGCCATCAAGCACGAGGCAGGTCTCAGTAATCCCAGGCCTGCATGGTGTGTCCTTTCTCACTTGGCTCTAAAACAAAATGTTCTCGGAACAAATTAAATAAATAAGCTGGCTTGCACACCTTGGGTGTGCCCATAGCCACCAGGGGGCTCTCCAAGGTTGCCGTGAACTAGATCTCATAAAAAATAATATATGTGCCCACCTCTGAAACAGAGTTTAAATCAGAAAAAATCTCAAGAACCTCCATTTTAGGGAAACTGAGGCCCGAGAAGCTGACTTGTTCTCCTTTACCTATAATTATTCTCTCCCTATCCAGATCCTAATCCATCTTTCAAGTACCTCTAGGTGATCCAGTGGACAACATTCTGGGCCTAGAGTCAGCAAGAACAGAGTTCAAATACATCCTCAAACACTTACTGGGAAAGTCATTTAGCCTCTGCCACAGTTTCCCCAACTGTAAAATGAGGATAGCAATGGTACCTCTCCCACACAGTTGTTATGAGGCTCAGATAATATTTGTTAAGCATTTAGTACAGTGCCTGGCAGAAAAAGTAAGTGCTTAGTAATAAATGCTTGCCCTACCGTCGTTCAGGGTGACATAGGTAGTAAATAATATGGATGATATTTAAATCAGGGTCCTCTGCCTCCAAATCCAGCCCTTTTTCATGTAGCATCACAAAGCCTTCCCCTCCATATGTTTAATGTTTGTCCATGAATAGGAAACTGGGCTTATGATTTCATCTCATAGAAAACTCCCAGATGGGGAAACTCTCTTAACCAATGCAGGGTAGTCCCTTCCTGCCAATTTGTAATTTCAGAATTGCTTAGAGCACTTGAAAGGTCGAGATCACCCAACTAGTATGTGTCTGGGACAGGACTTGAAGCCAGAATTCTATGTTTCTGAAGCCATTTCTCTATCCACTGAACCACATTGCCTCTCATCAACAAAAATTGGAAAAATTATGTGGCACAGAGTATTGGTGCTGTAGGTGCTCACACAGGGGAGAAACTAGTCCTGCTAAATTTTAAAAGAGGTTTGATTAAGAAAGGGGAGAATCCTGACATCCTTCAGAGTAGGATCAGTTCCTCATCCACGCCAGGCAGTTGGGAGCATCTCTTTTAGGGGTGGCAACAGATGCTGCTTTGAAACCTAAGCCAGGTCTCACCACAATTCAATCTCTCTACTGACTTCCAAATCTTTTGTGGACCTCCCTGTTTTCTTCCTTTGGGTAGGTTTTCCTGTTTTTGAAAAGATGATCCTTTTCCATTGCCCCTTTCGTGGTGCCCATTAACCATCTGGGGTTATTTTCTAAGCATATTATAATTTTGTTTCTTGTCCAATCTAGCCTCTAACTTCCTCAATCATGGTTCTGACAGCTGTTAATTCTCTGTCAGTTGATGGCTTTTCAAAGGATGAAGTCTCTAGGGAATCGGGTCTATTTAATTTGCTCAGGAGTTTTCCTGGATATTACTTATGGGACAAAGTACAGACTCCATAGGCTAGTTGATATACACAATTTGGAACCCGTCTACTTTTCATTATTTATCTTCCACTACTCCCCCTATAGATGCTTTTCACTCAAAATCATTTGATCTCATCATAAGTCACTTTTCTGCAACTTACAGTTTTAGAGAGTTGGGAGTAGGGTGGAGCATGTTTTGAGAGGAAAAATGATTTTACTTCTCCCATAAACAGAATTTCTGAATTGACCAGTGCTGTTCATCACCATTATCCATATCATCTTTTTTCTTTTTCCTTTTGAATCCTGCCTGTCCTTCAAGTACTTCTAAGCAGCTGGTGGTGCAGGGGACAAATTACTGGGTCTGGAATCAGAAAGGCCAGAATTTAATCTACTTTCAGACATTTACTAGATGTGAAGCTTTGAACATATCACTTAATCTCCAACTGCTTCATTTTGCAAAATGGGGATAACAATAGTACCTATATCATAATTTGTGGTGAGCTCAAATAAGAAATATTTGTAAAGCGCCTTAGTATAGTACTTGGTACATCTAGTCAATGTTTAATAAAGGCTTGTTCCCTCCTTCCCATCATTCCAGACCTCACTGATCTCTCCCTTCTAGGAATTTCTATAGAACTTAAAGTCTCCCTTTGTTAGCGATCTTGCTTTGCTTTCCAGTATTTCATGTATGTATTTTGTTTGTGTTTAAGGCATGGTCCTTAAGGAAGAAATCTAGCCAATAAACCTCAACATATCTTGGGTAGGTTTGGAGATACAAAAAAAAAAAAAGCTTTTAAGAGCATCTGTAGGTAAGGGTATGTAGGTAAGGAAGGGCTGTTGTTATTGTTTGTCCCTAGTTCTCTAAATGGACCATTACATCAGCAGGTGATGCCATGATTTTAATTGGCCACAAATAGGTCTCAGGCTAAGATTCATTTAGTCATTGTTTGGGTTCTGAATGACTCAGATTGACTGTAAACAGCAACCTTTTTATGTTGGCCAGAAATCCTAAAGATCTTCCTCTCCCAGATTTATTTATTTGTTTAGTTTTTTTTTTTTTTTTGAGTAGGTGAAAAAGGAGATTCTTTGCCTCAATTACTACCTAACCTTAATCACTGAATGGTTACATCTCAAACTGAGACCTGTTGAAGATCTTAGCTTAAAAAAGCTGAGGTCTCCCATTGCATCCAGGTAGTAAATTGCCTTATTACGTATGCCTCATAACACAACAGCTTCAAAATTGATTGATTTGTAGGATACTCAACAGAACTGTAATTAGCAATCTTTTGCCCTTAGGCAAGTGGAACAAAATACTTGTATCAAACAGAAGGAAAGATACTGTCACTTAGTTTGGGCAGGATCACAAAGTGGAACACACTTATGGTGAAATTTATGAAAAGCTTGACACCTGAGGGAGTGATGGGAAGTTGGGCAGACTCACCTGGGATGTGGCCCTGAGGAGGATGAAGTCACTGTCTTGACAGTTTGTCTTTTAAACTCATTAGCTTTGTTGTACTCAAATGTTTCTATTCTTCTAAAGAGTTAATAGGCCCCCTTTAAACTATAAAAGGCATTTTTAAAAATTTGTTTTTCTATTCCTGTTATCTCCTCATATCCCCTTGCCCCTAGCCAATTCCTCTCTTGTAACACAGAAGAACATTTAAGTAGAACCAACAAACTCAGTGACCTAGTCTGACAAACATTCATCGTGGTCCCCATCTCCCTTTGCTGCTATTAACTTTCATTTTCTTTTTTTTAAATTATAGCTTTTTATTTACAAGATATATGCATGGGTAATTTTTCAGCATTGATCTTTGCAAAACCTTCTGTTCCAATTTTTCCCCTCCCTTCCCCTAGATGGCAAGTAGACCAATACATATATTAACTTTCATTTTCAACAAGAACCAATAACGATGTTATTGGTTCTTGTTGAAAATGAAAGTTAATCATTGATGATGTCTTGACATCATTGTTAAGTGAATTGGAAAGAAGTGAAGTAAAGTTGGACAAAGTCAACAGCCTCTCTCTTCTAGAGTTATCAAAGTCCAGTGGCAGGACAAAACTCAGGACAACAGGCAATGGCCTGGGATGCATTGGATGACCTGGGCATCTTCAATGTGTAGCTTATTTTCCTGGTTCTGTTTATTTTGATTTGCATCAATTCATTCTATCAATCTTCTGATATTTTTCTGAATCCTGCAAGTCATTTTCAGAGGAGATTGTTAGAATTGAGTAACAACTGGATGCAGGAAATGCATGAGTTAAATGTGACTCACAACCAAGAATCTTTTCTTATCTGTTTTATTGATTTTTTTTTTATTTTGCCATTACCTAGGTTTTCCTTTGTATCCCTGATCCCCTTCTAGAGTCATTTCTTTTTAACAACAACAACGAAAAGGAGAAAAAATTTCAGCAAAATTGATCAATACATTAAAAAAAAAATCTGACATCATATGCAATATTACACAGTCATGGTCCCTAACCTCTGCAAACAAGGTGTCTTTTTATATTTTTCTTAGGGGTCAAACTTGTTCTTTTCCCACTCATATATTTTTAATTTTTAATTTTGTAGCTCCTATCTCAAAGCTCATTAATATGGGGCTCTCTACTCACTGGTGGAAATGAATGGAATCCCATACCAATAGGTTTTACAGTAGGAGATACATTATTTTCCCCCATTGACTTTCAATGATGATAATGACCTAAAAAGTGATAATGTAGTTTATCACACTTCTCTCCCTTTACCCTCCAAAATGTGGAATCAAGCCTTTATCTTCTAGAAGCATTCCTACTTGCAGTAGGCAAGAAACTACTGTACAAGATAGGGAAGTGACTAGTGCATGGACATACAAATCTCAGGGTTTCCTTTCTCCTTTGCCATAGAGAGGGACATATGAGTAGCCATGTGAACAATAAGAGCCCCTAATATAGTGATATATTGCATTTCTATCAGCTTTAAGAAAATGTACAAAGCAGTTTGGACTGGAGAGTTCATACAGAGACCCCAAATGTCAGAGGGTACAACACACAGAGAGTCATATATATTACTGTCACGATTGTTTTGAACCTGGATGACTGGGAAGGTACTATTTACAGAAATAGAAAAGCCCAAAGGAAGACCTAGATTGAAGGAAGGTGTCGAGGCAAACAAAAAGAGACAAAGCCTTAAAATGTGAAGGTCTCCTGAGTCAGAACACACTAACTAAAATACATATTAAGGTGTGAGTGAATGAGGACATTACTTTTTCTGAGAGCTTGTTTTGATAGGATGATGGAAGAAACTTGGAAGGAGAGACTTGGAAATGCCAGGCAACTTCACCTCCTTCCTGGTATTGTTTACTTAGAATAGACCTGGAGGCAATTTTTATCCTGGAATTATTTGCTGTTTGCTTCTCTCATAAACCTGAGTTTCTGGAATCCCAAATACCGGGTTTCACCATCATAAGGTGTGGTTCCTTTTTTCCTATTCAGAGGTATTAGAGCTAATACTTTTTCTAGTCTTAGCAAGAGACCCAGGTCAAACACCAGATTTTTTGGTCATTGTCCCAAAGATGAGATAAACTGCTTCCTTCCTTCATTTCAAGTGTTTCTATCTGGGCAGTAAGTATAATATTCCCTCTGTCTATGGCTTCTCAAGCCAGAGATTTCAGTAGAAGACAGACACATTTGTTCTTTTCTCCTTCCCACCACCCCTCAAGCTCTGGACTAATTGAGTCTTTAGCAAAACCAGTGACCACTACTTGAGGACTTGGGACCCTCTCAGTAATTCTGCTTCTTAACGCTGAAACATCCAATAGGTCTCAGGCCACACTTCCAGAGCACAAAAGCAAACAAACAAACAAACGAACAAAAAGTTCTTAAGTATGTGCAAGGGAGAAGTGTGAGGAGTCAAAGAGTCCATCTAGATTACTTAAAAGCCCTTGGTCCCCAAAGTCCTTAGTCTGTGTAGTCTCTTGAGTTCAGCTGTTTCCCAACTCAGGTTTTATTCTCTTTGACTCTATGAAAGTTGGAATTTCTTTTTAGTGATGAAAGGATAACTATTGTTACTGGAAAAAGGACTAGATTTGGAGTCAGACTATGAAATCTTTAATCCCAGCTCATTACTCTTATGATCTTGGGCAGGTAACAATATCTCTTTTTCCAAGATAAATACCACTTCACAGGATTATTGTTAGGATCAAATCAGAAAATGTTTATGAAAGCACTTTGAAAACAGTCATGAACATAAATTTTATTATACCATTATTAATAAGGGGCAACTAGATGGCATTTTAGAGTACCAGCCTTGGCATCAGGAAGAGTCATCTTTCTGAACTTAAATCTGACTTCAAACTAACTGTGTGACTCTGGGCAATTCACTTAACCCTATTTATCTCAGTTTCCTCAAATAAGAAGGAATGGCAAGATACTCCAGTACCTTTGCTAATAAAATTCAGAATGAAGACTTGGACATCACAGAAAAAATGACTGAAGAACAAATATATTATTGTAATATACCCTCTGAATTCACATTCCTTGTTTGCACAGGATTAGCACCTTGGATTCCCAGAAGGAAGAATATTAGATCTCCCCTCAGGGTTCTAGGTATAATTTTGATTGATTGAAATAGACTTAAAATATGGTAGAACTGACACACATGTATAAAGAATGGATGTAGCCAATGAATCTTTCCTAATACTGGCTCTGGAATTTCTTCTGTCTTTTGCTTCTGGGAGTAGCCCTGATGCTGGAGAAGTCCATTCCTTGTTTCACTGGGCCTTTCTTCTTTCAGGCCAAAGTGTCTCCCCTGGATCCCTTTCTTGATTTTTGGTCTTAGCCATTTGTCCTCAGGTCCATCTCTCCTACTGAAAACTTGTCATGGTCACTGCCATTTAAGTGGACTCCTCAAGCACCATTTAGCTTTGACTCATGATATATACATTGATGGGATTGATGGACCTCTGTTAGCCTGAATACTCCCATCTCAGTACACTCATTCATAAGAAATAAGGAAAAAATAAACACAAAAAAATTAGTGTCCACCTGGCAGCTCACAGCAGCCCTCCTTATTCAGAAGGGAAGAGAGGCTTAAAGGGAAGGAAACTCCTCTTTAACATATCAGCAGAATTCTGACTCAGCAGCCAAATAAGAGACTTTTTGTTACCATTCAGTAAGAATTTGAATCATATGGCTAAACAGGAAGTAGTGAGAAGCTATCTGAGCATGATATGAAGATGGGAAGAGCATGATGGGAAGAAGGGAAGGGCTCATCTATCACCAGGGACAGAAGCAGGCCTACTCCAAGTTTTCAGGCTCTTGGCTAACTGAGAATTTCCCAAGATTGGGGAAAGAGCAAAACTATCATTTGTTTTTAACAAATGGTCTTCAGAACCAACAGAGTCCAGCAGCAACACATAGAAAGAAAAATTCCATTTAAAGTAATTTTAGACAACATAAAATATTAGGGAGGCTACCTGTCAAAACAAAGCCAGGAACACTTTTTTTTCCTTTTTATTTATTTATTTATTTTTTATTATAGTTTTTTATTTACAAGATATATGCATGGATAATTTTTCAGCACTGACAATTGCAAAACCTTCAGTTCCAACTTTTCCTCTCCTTCCCCTTCTCTCCCCCCCCAAGATGGAAGGTAGACCAATACATGTTAAATATGTTAAAGTATATGTTAAATACAACATATGTATACATATCCATATAGCTATTTTGCTGCACATGAAAAATCGGATTTAGAAATAAGGTAAAATTAACCTGAGAAGGAAATCAAAAATGCAAGTAGACAAAAACAGAGGGAGTAGAAATGCTATGTTGCGGTTCACACTCATTTCCCATAGTTCTTTCACTGGGTGTAGTTGGTTCTCTTCATTATTGAACAAATGGAACTGATTTGGTTCATCTCATTGTTGAAGAGAGCCACGTCCATCAGAATTGATCATCATATAGTATTGTTGTTGAACTATATAATGATCTCCTGGCCCTGCTCATTTCATTCAGCATCAGTTCATATAAGTCTCTCCAGGCCTTTCTGAAATCATTCTGCTGGTCATTTCTTACAGAACAATAATATTCCATAACATTCATATACCACAATTTATCCAACCATTCTCCAATTTATGGGCATCCATTCATTTTCCAGCTTCTAGCCACTACAAACAGGGCTGCCACCAACATTTTGGCACATACAGGTCCTTTTCCCTTCTTTAGTATCTCTTTGGGGTATAAGCCCAGTAGAAACACTGCTGGATCAAAGGGTATACACAGCTTGATAACTTTTTGAGCATAGTTCCAAATTGCTCTCCAGAAAGGCTGGATGCATTCACAATTCCACCAACAATGTATCAGTGTCCCAGTTTTTCCACATCCCTTCCAACATTCAGCATTATCTTTCAGGAACACTTTTCACACAAATAAAGTCAGATCTAAATAATTGGAAAAGTATCAGTTGCTAAATATAATAAAAATGACAATTCTACCTAAATTAATTTATTTATCCAGTGCCAAAACAGCCAAAATGGCCCCCAAAAAAATTCAGAGCTAGAAAAAATAATAACAAAATTCATCTGGAAGGACAAAAAGTCAAGAATATCAAGGAAGTAATGAAAAAAAATGTAAAGAAAGGGAGACTAGTTGTATTAGATTTAAAACTATACTATAAAGGGTCAATCTTCCAAAATAGTTAGTACTGGCTAAAAAATGAGAGGTGGATTAGTGAAATAGGTTAGGTACACAAGACACAATAGTCAATGACTATAGTTATCTACTGTTTGATAAACCCAAAGACTCTAGCTTCTGAGATAAGAACTTACTATTTGACAAAAATTGCTGGGAAAACTGGAAAGTAGTATGGCAGAAACTAGGTATTGATCAATATTTCACACCATAAACCAAAATAAGGTCAAAATGGGTACATGATTTAAACATGAAAGGATATATCATAAGAAAATTAAAAGAGTACGGAATAGTTTACCTGTCAGATCTATGGAAAAGAGAAGAATTTATAACCAACAAGATGCATGCAATTATTCATGCAAAATGGATAATTCTGATTACATTAAATTAAAAAGCTTTTGCATAAACAAAGCTAATACAACCAAGATTAGAAGGAAAGCAGAAATCTCAGAAACAATTTTTACATCCTGTGTTTTTGATAAAGGCCACATTTCTAAAATATAAAGAGAACTGAATCAAATTTATAAGAATCCAACTCACTCCCCAATTAATAAATGATCAGAGAATATGAACAATCAATTTTCAGATGAAGAAATTAACGCCATCTATTATGTATGAAAAAATGCTCTAAATCACCATTGATTAGAGAAATGCAAATTAAAACAACTCTAAGCTACCATCTCACATCTATCAACTTGGCTAATATGACAGAAAAGGTAAATGATAAATATTGGAGAGAATATAGGAAAAATGGAACACTAATGCATTGTTGGTGGAGTTGTGAACTTATCTAACCATTCTGGAGAGCAATTTGGAACTATGCCCAAAATAGAACTGTGTTTATCCTTTAATCCACTACTAAGTCTATACCCCAAAGAGATCATAAAAAATGGAAAAGGACCCACATATACAAAAATATTTATCCCAATTCTTTCTGTTGTGGCAAAGAATTGGAGAAGGAGGGGATACCCCTCATTTGGGGAATGAATGGCTGAACAAATTGTGATAGATGTATGTAATGACATACTATTCTATAAGAAAGTTTGATTTCTTTGAAAGTTTGATTGCAGGTTGATTTCAGAAAAATTTGGAAAGACTTACATGAACTGATGTTGAATGAAATAGGAGAACATTGTACACAGCAACACTGATCACCTTTGATAGACTTTGCTCTTCTGAGCAATACCATGATCTGAGACAATTCCAGACCAGATATCTGCCTAAAAAGATGGTCATTAACGCTAAGAGTTGCAGAGAATATCTTACAAATTTCTGACCTCCATACCAGGCAATCCAACGTGTTCTATAATCAAATGTTGTACCATTGATATTTGGCATATGTTACCTATTGGGAGGATTCCAGGGACTCAAGGAGCCTGGCTCAACAGATGTTTGCAGAGGAGGTGGGGTGAATATTTGCTAAGGGAGTATACAGTCAGGAATAGAGGATAGATTGGGAACATTTTGTTGATTTCCCATGGGGAAAAGCACCTTTGCTTGGTCCCTAAATACCCCTCATCCCACTTGACCCCTCATTTAGGTTCTATGGTCCCTTTGTTCGCATTCCATTTTCCTTTGGAGAATAGTTCTCTCAATCAATAAGCAGAAACAATTCAGTTTCCTTGTGTACAGAGTTTGTGGCTATTTGTCTGGAGATAGGAGTAGGATTAGAATATGATTCTGCAAAACTCATGGTTCCTTCCCAGGGCTTATGAGTCTGGTAGGGAACACAGAAACATACAGGGGAAAAGGTCACAAATTCATAATGGCAAACAGCATTTTCTGGATAAAAATTTAGTTAACAAACAATCAGGGCTGAAAGAATTCAGAACAGGGAGGATTTGGAGGTCAGAAACTATGGAAGCATAAGATCATAACATCATAAATCTAGAATTGGAAAGGACCTTGTTATTCTTCAGTTGTTCATGATCCCATGGACCACATCATACCAGGCCTTTCTATCTTCCATTATCTCTCCAAGTCCATCTAAGTTCATGTTTGTTGTTTCCATGACACTATTTATCCATCTCATCCAGTATGGTCCTTTTTTCCTTTTGCCTTCAATCTTTCCCAACATCCCTTTTTTCTGATGAATCCCGATTTCTCATTTCATGGCGAAAAGACTTAAGCTTCAGTCGATGACCTTCCAGTGAATAACCCTCATTAAAAGTCATTTACTCCAATTCCATAGTTGGTTAGATTAAAAATGTAAGGCCTAAGGAGAAGTGAGTTGACTAAGATCTCACAAGTGGTAAATGACAGAGCCAAGATTTGAATCCAGGTTATCTGAAATAAATATGGATGCTCAATGAGAATACAGTATTGACCTATTGGGCATGATTTCCTTGCCTAGTTTCCACAATAGTAGGACTGCTCAAAAGTCTATCCCAGTTTAAGGATTCTAAGACTCTTAATGTACTATGCTTTTGTATGTATATGACCAGGAAGTTCCATCAGTGGCTCAAGCTTAGCCCTCTGATTCAATCAATTCTCAAGGATAGTTTCTTTGCTTTTTTAGGGAATAAACCTTACCTACATGGCACAGATGTTTACAGATATTTTTCCTAATATAGCATCATATATAATATGAGGCAATTAGACCAGCCTGGTTCAGAATGGACTGAAAAACAAGGTAGAAAGTTTAGGACTAGATCGTGGGAGACTTCAAACATCAGAATAAAGATTTTGGACTTTGTCTCATGAAAGGGGAGTGTGTGCCTTGTTTGGAAATATTTTGCATTATTATAGACCAACTTAGTAGTAGAAAGTTCTGATGTTCAATTATCTTGGCACTATATAGTACATTATCAGCAGTACTCCATTAAAAGAAAAGGAATGAGACCAAAAAAGCGGAAAAAATAGCACACTTCGGTCTGTATTCAAACAATATCAGTTCTTTTTCTGGAGGTGGATAATATGCTTCATCATTAGTCCTTCCTGAGCTGTGTAAGGTCATTGTTTTGCTGAGAATAGCCAAGTCATTCCAGTTTTTCAGCATACAATATTGCTATTTCTATGTATAATGTTCTCCTGGTTCTGCTGACTTTACTTTGCATCAATTCATGTTAAGTCTTTCCAGGTTTTCCTGAAAGCATCCTGTAGGTCATTTCTTACAGCACAATAATATTCCATCATAATCATATACCACAGTTTGTTTAGTCATTCCACAAATAATGGGCATCCCTTTGATTTCTTATTCTTAGCCCATGTTCATCATTTTTGGGAAGCATACAAACCACAAAGATAAACCTTTATGGTTGATTGGTGGTGAGCTCAGTAGTAAAGTCCACAATGATCAGTGTCAATAGTTGCTAAGCATTAAGAATTAGAATGGGCTTTTGGGGGAAAATGTTCAAAATAACAACTGATTATAGAAATGCGAATAAAAACAATTCTGGGATAATATCAAATATTTATCAGATTGACTAGCTGGATGGAAAAATAAAGTGACAAATATTGGAGAGTGTTGAAAATGATAATACACTGTTGGTGGAGGTTTGAAGTGATCCATCCATACTGGAGGGCAATTTAATGTTATCCCCAGGGGATAATATATATATTATCTATATATGTATACATATATAGTCCAAAAAGATGAAAGGAAAAGGAAAAGCACCTATATGTACAAAAATATTTTTAGCAGCTCTTTTTGTGGTGGCAAAGAATTGGAAATCAAGGGAATGCCCATGTACTGGGAAATAACTAAATAAATTGTGGTATATGTTTGGGATGGAATCCTAATCAGAAAAACTGGAAAAACGTATGAATTCTTTTTTTTAATTTTTAAATAACTTTTTATTGATAGAACGCATGCCAGGGTAATTTTTTACAGCATTATCCCTTGCATTCACTTCTGTTCCGATTTTTCCCCTCCCTCCCTCCACCCCTTCCCCCAGATGGCAAGAGGCCTTTACATGTTGAATGGGTTGCAGTATATCCTAGATACAATATATGTGTGCAGAACCGAACAGTTTTTTTGTTGCACAGGGAGAATTGAATTCAGAAGGTATAAATAACCCGGGAAGAAAAACATAAATGCAAGCAGTTTATATTCATTTCCCAGTGTTCTTTCTCTGGGTGTAGCTGCTTCTGTCCATCTTTGATCAATTAAGGCTTTCTTTATCGAAGAAGTCCACTTCCATCAGAATACATCCTCAAACAGTATCGTTGTTGAGGTATATAATGATCTCCCGGTTCTGCTCATTTCACTCAGCATCAGTTCATGTAAGTCTCTCCAGTCCTCTCTGTATTCATCCTGCTGGTCATTCCTTACAGAACAATAATATTCCATAACATTCATATACCACAACTTACTCAGCCATTCTCCAGTTGATGGGCATCCTTTCATTTTCCAGCTTCTAGCCACTACAAACAGGGCTGCCACAAACATTTTGGCACATACAGGTCCCTTTCCCTTCTTTAGTATCTTTTTGGGGTATAAGCCCAGAAGTAACACTGCTGGATCAAAGGGTATGCACAGTTTGATAACTTTTTAGCATAGTTCCAAATTGCTCTCCAGAATGGCTGGATGTGTTCACAATTCCACCAATGAATTCTTACAAAGTAAATGAGCAGAATGAAGAACATTGTATACAATAGCACTAATACTATATGATAATTAGTTGTGAATAACATCTATTCTTAGCAATATAATGATCTAAGCAATTCTGAAGGACATAAGATGAAAAAATGATATCTGTCTCCAGAGAAAGAATTGATGAAGACTGAATGCAGATTGAAGCATTTAAAAAATGTTACTAATAGCTTTTTATTTTCAAAATAATGCAAATAAAGTTTTCAACATTCACCCTTGCAAAATCTTATGTTCCAAATTTTTCTCCCTCCCTCCTATTCACTCACTCTCCTAAAGAGAAAGAAAACCAATATAGGTTAAACATGTGCAATTCTTTTTTTTTTAATTAAACCTTTTTATTTTTCAAATCATATGTATGATAAACTGCTTGCATTTTTGTTTTTCTTCCCGGGTTATTTATACTTTCTGAATCCAATTCTCCCTGTGCAACAAGAAAACTGTTCAGTTCTGCACACATATATTGTATCTAGGATATACTGTAACCTATTCAATATGTAAAGGACTGCTTGCCATCTGGGGAGGGGGTGGAGGGAGGGAGGGAGGGGAAAAATTAGAACAGAAGTGAGTGCAAGGGATAATGCTGTAAAAAATTACCCTGGCATGGGTTCTATCAATAAAAACTTATTAAAAAAAAAAACAAACAAATCATATGTATGGATAATTCTTTGACATTAACCCTTGTAAAACTTGTGTTTCAATTTTTCCTCCCTTTCCCCCACCCCTTCCCCTAGAAGGCAAGTAGTCCAATAATTTTAAACATGGTAGAAATATATATTAAATCCAATATATGCATACATATTTATACAATTATCTTGCTGCACAAGAAAAATCAAATCAAACCAGAAAAAAATGAGAAAGAAAATAAAATACAGCAAACAACAACAAAAAGAGTGAAAATGTTATGTCGTGATCCATACTCAGTTCCCATAATCCTCTCTCTGGATATAGATGGCTCTCTTCTTCACAAGATCATTGGAACTGATTTGAGTCATCTCGTTGTTGAGGAGAGCTACATCCATCAAAATTGATCATTGTATCTTGTTATTGCCATGTATAATAACCTCCTGGATCTGTTCATTTCACTTAGCATCAGTTCATATAAGTCTCTTTGTTGAGGTTTAGAAATGGGGTACCTAAATGAAATTAGGGTTTAGTTGAGGTCTAGTGGCAGGTTTGGGGGACAGGAAGTCAAACAGAGCTCCCCTGCAACCCCCCTGGATTCAGTGCAAGGATACAGTGGTAAATGAGGTCTAGTAGCTGTGCGAGTCCCCAATAAAGGCATTTATTGGCCCGAGAGCTAGATTGATAAGAGGTTTATTATTGAATTTGGAAGTAAGGAGATAGGTGAAGGTAGAGATAAGGAGGGCACCAGACAGAGGGTCCAGTGGACAGAGGGTCCTCACATGGCTAGCATGTTTGGGATCTCTGCAAAGAGGGGGTCCCAGCATCTCCCTTTATAATGGGAGATTTAGCTTAAGGGGCTTTTGGGTGAAAAGTTGGCTCAGATCCGGGTGGGGCTGGGACAAGTCCGGATCTTCTATTGGAATTCAAAGGGACCAGGATTTGTGAGTTAAAGGGTAATTACATTAACTAGGGGAGTTTGGGAATCAAAGATAAGAATCTTTCCCACATCATCTTCAGGCCTCTCTGAAATCATCCTGCTGATCATTTCTTATAGAACAGTAATATTCCATTACTCTAAGATAATGTAACTTATTCAGCCATTCTCCAACAGATGGGCATCCACTCAGTTTCCAGTTTCTAGCCACTACAAAAGGCCTGCTGCAAACATTTTTAATAGGTGCAATTCTTGTAAACATATTTCCCCATTTATCATAATGCATAAGAAAAATCAGAACAAAAAGGAAAAGAAATGTGAAAGAAAAATACAAGAAAGCAAACAATAACAACAAAGGTGAAAATACTATGTTGTGATCCACATTCAGTCTCCATGGTTCTCTTTCTGTATGCAGATGGTTCCCTCCATCACAAGTCTAATAGAATTGGCTGGAATCACCTCATTGCTGAAAAGAGTCATGTCCATCACAGTTGATCTCATAATATTGTTGTTGCTATGTATAATATAATCTTGGTTCTATTCACTTGAAGGATATTTTTTCTTTTTTTTTTTTTTAACTTTGAGTTCCAGATTCTTTCCATTCCATTTTCTCCACCTTCTGCTCTCCATTGAGAATGGAAAAAATTTAATATAGGTTATATGCATGTAATCATACAAAACATTTCCATAATAATGATGCAGAGAAGAAAACAGGGCAAGAAAAAACCCTCAAGAAAAATAGTTTTTTAAAAGTATGTTTCAATTTCTCTGAGGATGGATGGCATTTTTCATAAGGTTTTCAGAGTTGTCTTGGTTCATTATATTGCTGAGAATAGCATATCATTCACAGTAGATCATCTTACAACATTGCTGTTACTTTGTACACAGTACATGTGCCTTTGCGTCAACTCATGGAAATTTTTCCAAGTTTTTGTGAGACATCCTGTTCAACATTTCTTATAGTAAATAGTGTTCTATCATAATCACATACCACAATTTATTCAGCCATTTCCCAATTAATAGACATCCTCTCAATTTCCATTTCTTTGCCCTCAGAAAAAAGCTGCTATCAATATTTTTTTTACATAGTAATTCTTTTCCTTTAAAAAAAATCTCTTTTGGTCTAGTATAAATATTTTGGACACAGATTTAGTAGTGCTAAGTCAAAGTAAGCATAGTTTTATAGTCCTTTGAGCATAGTTTCAAATTGCTATGTAGAATGGTTGAATCAGTTCATAACCACTAACAATGCATTAATGTCTTGTTTTTAATGTTTCATTTTCCCCACATCTAATAAGTAGTACTTTAGAATTATTTTAATTTGTATTTCTCAAATCAATAGTGACTTGAAACATTTTTTTCATATTTCTAGAGATAGCTATGATTACTTCATCAGAAAACTGTTCTTATCTTTTGATCATTTATCTATTAGGGAATGGCTCTTATTTTTATAAATATGATAAAGGTCTTTATATGTTTGAAAAATTAGGTTCTCATCAGAAAAACTTGCTTCAACTTTCTTTTTCACAATTACTCTTGCTAACTGTATTTCCTCTATTTATTTTATTCTTTCTCTCATATCAATCCCAGTCCCGCCTGAACAGCATTTTGCTTCTGACTACCTCTTCTCTCAATCTGTCCTTCCTTCTATCACTTTCCCCTCCACTTAACTCTTTCTTCTCCTACTATCCTGTAGGGTAAGATAGATTTCTATCATCAATTGGTTCTTTGAGCCAATTCTGAGAAGAGTAAGGTTCACTCACTCCTCCTTACTTTACCCCTTTTCTCCTCCACTGTAAAAGCTTTTTCTTGCCTCTTTTATGTGTAATCATTTATCCCCATTCTACCTCTCTTTTTCTTTTTTTCTCAGTACATTCCTCTCTTATCCCTTAATTTTATTTTTTAAGATATCTTCATTCAACTAATACCTGTGCCCTATGTCTACATGTTTTAACTGCTCTACTACTGAGAAAGTTCCAATGAATTACAAGAATCATCTTCCCATAGAAGAATGTAAACAGTTTGACCTTATTAAAGTATTTAAATATAAACCTTTCTTGATTTCCTTTCTCTGTTTACTTTTTTAATGCTTCTCTAGAGTTTTGTATTTACAGTCATATTTTCCATTGAGCTCTGGTCTTTTCATCAAAAATGCTTGAAAATCCTTTATTTTATTGACTATCTGTTTTTTCCTCTGAAGGATTATATTCTGGATAGGTGATTCTTGGTTGTATTCTAGCTCCTTTGTCCTCTGGAATATTGTTTTGCAAGCCCTGTGGTTCTTTAATGTAGGAGCTGCTAAATCTTGTGTTATTTTGATTGTGGCTCCAAGATACTTGAATTGTTTCTGACGGCTTGCAATAGTTTCTTCTTGACTTGGGAGTTCTGGAATTTGACTATAATATTCCTCAGAGTTTTAATGTTGGTATGTCTTTCAGGAGATGATTGGCAGATTCTTTCCATTTGTATTTCATTCTCTGATTCTAGATATCAGGATTGTTTTCTTTGACAGTTTCTTGAAAGATAATATCTAGTCTCTTTTTTTGATCATTGCTTTCAGATAGTCCAATAATTTTTAAATTACCTCCCCTGGATCTATTTTCCACATCAGTTGTTTTTCCAGTGAGATATTTCACATTGACTTGTATTTTTTTCATTCCTTTAGTTTTGTTTTATTGTTTCTTGATTTCTCATAAAGTCATTAGTTTCCATTTGCTCAATTCTAATTTTTAAGGAATTATTTTCTTCAGTCAGGTTTTATATCTCTTCTTCTATTTATCTGATTCTACTTTCAAAGAAATTGTTTTCTTCAGTGGATTTTTCCCTCAATTTAACCAATTTTTCTTCTCAAGGCATTCTTCTCCTCACTGGATTTTTGTACTTCCTTTACCGTTTGGCCTAGTCTGTTTTTTAAGATGTCATTTTCTTCAGGTGTGGTGTGTGTGTGTGTGTGTGTGTGTGTGTGTGTGTGTGTGTTTCCTTACCAAACCGTTGACTTGTTTTTCATGATTTTATGAGTTCAGATGCTTTGGAATTTGTTTAGAGTCATTATTTAAAGGTATTTGGAGGGTTTGGGGGAGAGCTTGGATGAGGTGTCTTTATTCTTCCATCTTGGCTCCACCTCTCTTGAGCATATTTTTTCTCTTTATCATTTTTGGTTTCTATTTGTTTGCATTTTCTTTTGCAATATGGCCAATATAGAAAAGTCTTGCATAACTGCACATGTATAATTTATATGAAATTGCTTACCTTTGGGGCAGCTAAGTGGCTCAGTGGATAGAGCATCAGCCTTGAAGTCAGGAGGATCTGAGTTCAAATCTAACATTAGACACTTAACACTTCCTGGTTGTGTGACCCTGGGCAAGTCACTTGACCCCAATTGCTTCAAGGGGGAGGGGGGCAAGAATTCCTTACCTTCTCAATGAGGGGGGAGGGAAGAGAATTTGGAACTCAATTTTTTTAAATGAATGTTAAAATTTTTCATTTATACATAAGAAATAAAATAAAAATTACACAGAAAAAAAAAAGAATGGACATTTAGATTTCCTTGTCTAATCCTTGACATAAGCATTTATTTTTCAGGTATAATAATAGTTTATACTTATAGAGTTCTTACTATGTGCCAGACACTGTGCTAAGCACTTTACAATTATTATCTCATTCAAACCTCACAACTCTGGTCAAGAAGGTAGATAATAGTATCTACCATTTTATAGATGAGAAACTGAGGGTAAATGGCCTTGCCAAGGGTCACATCAATAGTAAGTATCTGAAGCTGAATTCAAATTCAAGCCTTTCTGACTCTAGGACCAGAATCCTATCTACTGCACAACCATACTGTTATATGTCCTTCCATAGTCATGGACTCTAGCTCCTTGAACAAGATGATGTGACTAAAGTACAAGACTGGAAGAAAGCTATGGAGTAACTGAATTCTGTGGCCAAACAAGGTTCATGATCTGGGCCTTTGGTTGAAAATCTTGTTATTTCAGTTTGCTAATAAAGGGCATAAAGTCCAGCTTGGCTTGGGTAGAACAAAGTTTTTTTTAGGTAAAATAGCCAAGTGAGTTTCATTCTCCTGGAACTAAACAAGTTTTTGACCAAAGGGAAGGATGCCATACACAGTATTGTTGGAGGATATAGTCAGTGTTCCAAGCTTATTCTGAGCCCTCTTATACTTGGAAGTCATTCATCATATACAAGTATTTATTAGGCAGTTACTAATCATAAAAGTGTTACTTTCTCTGATTTCCCACCCTCCCGGACACGGCTGCACCTGCTTGGGCAAAGGCTTGGTTGGTTTTTCCACTGGGTGCTGCCCTCTCTTACCTTTCCAAGATCCTTGTTTACTTTTAGTGAAAGTGGGGGAAGGGTAGAGTAGAGCTGATGGATTTAATTTACACATAAAAAAGTATCAGGATCAATAGCTCCAGTTTCCCTCTAGCAACACACCTGACTTCTCCTTACACAAATACCCCTCCCAACTACATCCTCTTACTGGAACACCTCCCCTAAAGCTCCACCCCCCTCTACACTCTCTCCTCAGCTTATTTACAGGCTCCCGGGAGAGAATGGGGAAGGGATGAAAAAGGAGGAAAGATAGCATCATGGAATATCTCCCCACCTCATTGAAAAGCATCTGACCTGGCAGGATTCATAGACAGAGTAGATCAGCACAGATTCACTGTTGGTCCTAGGGGGGGTTGAATTAACAAACCAGCAAATGAGCTGATAACCTTCTTTATAGGTCATCTGGAGAGAAAAAAGTCAAGGACAGATATTAAAATATGGATCCCTTTTGGACATATTTTTATATATTGTATTACATATTTACATATTGTTTTTGCATACAATAGGTACATATTTTATTTTAATAATCACAGTAGACATTTTTCTATTGCCATATGCAGTATGTGATGCACCTGGCTTGTGAAATCTGTGGAATTACTTTATCAGCACATTTCATTCATACATATAGGCAAAAGTACACAATACACACATGCATGCTCACAAGGGTGATATGCATAGACAGAGGTACCTGTGGGTCCAGATGCACAAATACAGATTTTCCCATGATCCTTTGCCTCTTTTTCCCCCTTTTCTCCCATCCCTTTTCCCTTTTTTCCAATGCACAGGTATAGTTAAAGACCTGACTTAGGGCATTCTGTTTGAGGTATGACTTTTTTGGCAACTTCTTTAAGGAGCTGACTCTTGGTCTTCTGGGGCAGGCCCAAGGCCAGTCCTACAGCTCCTGTTTAAGGAACTCTGAGAAAAGTGAAGGCAACAATAATAAGATATGAATTACTATAGCATGTTAGTCTAAAGTAGAAGGCAGATTCCTATTCCATAGAGCATCCTTAAACCTCAGCTCACATAGGAAATCTTTTTCTTTTCTGTCCACTATCTTTTCTTTTTCTCTTTCATCTCCTTGACTGAGGCTAGTGGAAAATTCAGTACTAAGTCCTTGTACACACACACACACACACACACACACACAAAAAAAAAAAACTGAGGCAGATGTGTAAGAAGTATGAGTGATCTGGGAATATGTAGAAGAAATGCATGTAGAACAGGTGTAGCCAGGACAAGAATTCCCTCTGGACAGAGCCCCTTTCTTCCTCCTATACTGCTGCTGGATGTTCTCCCACAGAGCCACTGGTAGATTGGTGTCAACAAGTTGCAGGCAGCTGGTCTTCTCAGAATTAGTGAGCTGCTCTTTGCAAACTATAAAAACCTAATTGTAGCAAAAAACCCATAACTAGCATTTATATATATATATATATATATTTTTCAAATTTACAAATTTACAAAGCCTAAATTTACAAAAATTTACTCATTTGATTCTTGCAACAGTCCTGTGAAGCAACTATTAACTCCATGTCATTAGATGGAGAAATGGAGGTTAATAGAGATAAGTGATGTAGAAAACCACAGCTAGCAAGTGACTGAAGCAAGCCTTAACTCTAAGGCTGGTCTACTCATCACCCTGACTAGCTATCACAGAAATAGATCTGTGGCAAGAAGACTTAAGTAACCTAAAACCATATGTGTAATTCCTCTTTCTACATAGTGTCTGCAAAGTCTCTCACATACTATAGTAAAATAGCTGTATACTGATAGATTGAGATATGAGGTATTGAACTGAAATTGAGGTCCAAAAGGAGGGATACATGGATAGAGCACTGGGCTTGAAGTCAGGAAGACTCCCCACTGTGAGTTTAAATATGTCCTTGGACACTTAATTGGGCAAGTTATTTCACTTTGTTTACCTCGGTTTTCTCATCTGTTAAATAAGTTAGAGAAGAAAATGGCAAACCACTTCAGTATCTTTACCAATCAGACACAACTGAAAAACAAATCAACAATAACTGAATGATAAATAAAGGATACAGAGTTAGAGAGAAGGATAGGAGTCAGTTTCTCAAGGTGCCATGTCTTTGGAAGATAAGTCCATTTGTGGTATCAGATAGGAGTTTACTAGGGTAAATACCAGGGAATCTCTTGATTGAAGGGGCATGGGGACTATTGTTCATCAGTATGATTCATCCTTTCCTCTATCTCCACAATTACTTAGCTGATACTAAGAAATTGCCTGCCTTGGAGCTATTGTGTTTCCAAGGTCTTAGCAAGATGTTCATTGCCTTGTTTACTTATTAATTTCCTACCTGACTTATTTGTTTGCTGATCCATATCAATGAGTTGTGGTATTATACCAAGGAAACTTCCTGATGAATTGTTTGTTACTGAATTTCTCTACCCTGGGAGGTGAAGTAGAGGGGAGGAAATCTGGAATGGGCTCAGATAGCCTTCTGCTGGTCAGAATCATCAAGGACTCTTGAGGGAGGACTAGACCCCATCTTATAATAGAAAAATCATTTCTGAGATTCATCCAATCATTACTATTACTAAGAACCTTAAAGATTTTCTAATCCAGTCAATAAATATTTATTAATTACCCAATATTTGCCAAGCATTTTGTTAAATTGATGAAAATACAAAGGCAAAAAGTAGGCCCTTCTCTTAAGGAGTTCATGATCTATAATGGTGAGACAACTCTGCTAACAGCCCTTCAGCCTTTTTAATTTTAGCATTAGATTCTGAATTATTCCTGAGTCTAGAGGATTGGAACTAAGCTCATTTCCAAAATTTAATTTTTTTTTATTTTTGGCTGAGACAATTGCTGCTAAGTGACTTGCCCAGGGTCACACAGCTAAGAAGTGTTAAATGTCTACGGGTGGATTTGAACTCAGGTCCTCCTGACTTCAGGGCTGGTGCTCTATCCACTGCATCACTTAGCTGCCCCCAAAATTTAATTCAATTCCACAAACATTTATTAAGTCCTACTATCTAAAAGGCCTGGAGATGTAAAGAAAGATACATTCCCCAGAGTCCAAATCTGAGTCCCCAAAATTTCCTACAACAAATCACAAAAAGTAACTTTTGTCAACTCTAGTTTATACTTTTGAGATAAGTGATTTGGCAATGTCATAACTTAAATAGCTCAAGTTAGTAATAACTAGACAGTTAAGAAATCATAACTACTTCTTATCTTTGAATGATTAAAAATAAACATTATGGGTTCTGGAAAAACACATAATAAAAAATGCTCTTTTGTCACTGCATAGAGGTAGGGGACTATTTTATGGAGAACTCACGCAGGGCAAACACTCACAAGGTAATCAGAAAAAGTTCTACAAGAACTCCCTCAATATCTCTCTTAATAATTTTTTTTGGTCTTTTTATTTTTAAATTTGTTAAATAATAGCTTTTTAATTTTCAAAATACATGCAAAGATAGTTTTCAACATTCACCCTTGCAAAACCTTGTGTTTCAAATGTTTCTCCTTCCCTTCTCTCCACCCCCTTCCCCTAGACAGCAAATAATCCAATATAGGTTAAACATGTGCCGTTCTTCTAAACATATTTCCACAATTATCATGTTGCACAAAAAAAATCAGATTAAAAAGGAAAAGATATGAGAAAGGAAAACACAAGCAAGCAAATAACAACAACAAAGGTTAAAATACTATGTTGTGATCCACATTCAGTCCCCCATAGTCCTCCCTCTGGATGCAGATGATTCTCTCCATCACAAATCTATTGGAATTGGCCTGAATCAACCCATTGTTGAAAAGAGCCAAGTCCATCAGAATTGATCACCATATAATATTGATGTTGCCGTGTGCCATGATCTCTTGGTTCTACTCACTTCACTTAGCCTCAGTTCATGTAAATCTCTCCAGGTTTTTCTGAAATCATCCAGCTGATCATTTCTTATGAAGAGTAATATTCCATTCATATACCATTGTCCAAATGATGGGCATCCACTCAGTTTCCAGTTTCTGGCCACTACAAAAAGTTCTGCCACAAAAATTTTTGCATGTGTGTCCCTTTCCCTTTTTTATGACCTCTTTGGGATCTCCGGAAGAACTTTAGAATTGATTGCATAACATGGAACACGCAGGAATTATCAGAAAAGGCACTGTGTTCTATGAGCAAACCAGAATTGAAGTAACTCAAAGGAAGCATGAGATGTGAAAGAAGAAAAATCTAGCTGGCATCCAAGATCTAGATTTTAGAGAAAAATCTACTCCAAATATTCATTCAGACTATTTGTGCCCGATCCGGTAGAGCTTTTTGAACTCTTTTCAGTTTAATCAACCATAGTCAGACATACCGTAATTTGACTCTTGAACAAAAGACAACAACCAACCAAAGTGGGTCTACTTGGGCAGAATGTTGTATACATTATCCATGAGGTCATCATATTGGATATTTATGGGATTTTTTCCTTTGTCAAAAGAGAGAGTTCAATTCTGAGGGTGGGTATGAGGCTTTTTCTTCAGAGTCACATAACAGTTGTCTTTAAGAAACTTACAGTCTAGTAGGAGGAATACACATAAGCATGATACAAATAAAATGTGACAAGAGCAAAAGACAGATCTAGACAAAGTGTATTAAGAAAATTTTGAGTGAGAGATCACTTTCAGCTGGCAGGGGACAGGTAGGGAGTTTGTGCAACTATTCATGAAGAAGTTGGTGACAGAACTCTACCTTGAAGGAAGATAAAGGTGAGAAGAGCCAGTCATGAAGTGTCACCTTCAGGGGACTGCATGGAGGTGAGACAGTGCAGGACCAAATGTTACTAGGAGACCAATCCACATACTCATCTGGAGAGTGATTACAGAACAGCTTCCCAGTCCCTGTTATATTTCCTCTAAATGAAATCCCACTAGCTTCTCACTTTGCTTCTTTTTTTACCAATAGGTTTCTAGAACCCAGTCTTACCCTTTCCCCTATGAGCTGTCTATACTGAGATTATGATGGCATTGCAATTACCAGTTATTTCTTTTCCAGGAAATGCAAGGACTGATGAATATACCTAAAATAAATTTTTCATTGGTCAGGTGTATTGAGAGAATCTTGGGAATATTATCACAAATTATCATATGAATGAGTAAGATGCTATCAGAAAAACCTGAAAGGCCTCCAAGAGCTCAACCAAAGTGAAATGTATTATAAACATAATAATAGCAAAGTTGTGAGATGATCAGCTGTGGATAACTTTGCTATTCTGAAGGACTTATGATGAAAAATGCTATCCATTCTCAAAGAAAGAACTGAATGTGTCTGAATACATACTAAAACATCTTTGTTTTAACTTTCTTTTTTTCTTGAGGGTTTTTTTTTTTTTTGACGGGGGAGGAAATCTATGTGTTCTTTTGCAACATGATTTTTATGGAAATGTTTTGCACAATTTCATAAAGACCTCCTTAATAAGTTATGTGGGGAGGAGAGGGGAGAAATTGGAACTCAAAATTGAAAAATAATTGTTAAAAAAATTGTTTTATGTATAAGTGGGAAAAATATTTTAAAGAAAAAACAAAAAAAATTATCATATGATCACATACTAACTATATAACTCCGGATATTTTTCTTTTATTTTATGTGACAGCGTGCTGCTCTGTAAATTTAGGAATTTGTACTAAGTGATCAAGGCCCTTCCCGCCCTACCAATCTATAAATCAAATAATGGAACAAGAAAGGAGTGGAGCCAGCTTAGTTCTTCTAGCTTGGGGTCATTCAGTCATTTTATACTCTGAGAGTCTATTTTGGCTTTTCTTGGCAAAGATATTAGAGTAGTTGGCCATTTCCTTCTCTAGTTTACTTTACAAATGAGGAAACTAAGGCTAACAGGGTTAAGAAACTAGCCCAGCTAGAAGCTGGAAAATGAATGGATGCCCATCAATTGGAGAATGGTTGAGTAAATTGTGGCATATGAACATTACGGAATATTATTGTTCTGTAAGGAATGACCAGCAGGATGAATACAGAGAGGACTGGTGAGACTTACATGAACTGATGCTAAGTGAAATGAGCAGAACCAGGAGATCATTATATACCTCAACAACGATACTGTATGAGGATGTATTCTGATGGAAGTGGATCTCTTCGATAAAGAGAGCTAATTCAGTTTCAATTGATCAAGGATGGACAGAAGCAGCTACACCCAAAGAAAGAACACTGGGAAATGAATGTAAACTGCTTGCATGTTTGTTTTTCTTCCCGGGTTATTTATACCTTCTGAATCCAATTCTCCTTGTGCAACAAGAAAACTGTTTGGTTCTGCACACATATATTGTATCTAGGATATACTGTAACCTATTCAACATGTAAAGGACTGCTTGCCATCTGGGGGAGGGGGTGGAGGGAGGGAGGGGAAAAATCGGAACAGAAGTGAGTGCAAGGGATAATGCTGTAAAAAATTACCCTGGCATGGATTCTGTCAATAAAAAGTTATTAAAAAAAAAAAAAGAAAGAAAGAAACTAGCCCAGGATCTGAGGCCAAATTTAAACTAACTCCCGGCTCAGCTCTCTATACACTGTTCCACTTGGCTATTTCTGCTCTTTTAACTACCACAAGAGAAACCCACCATTGTAGGAAAGGGGAGAAGAAGGATAAGAATGAGAGGAGGAAGAGAAAGAGAAAGAGGAGAAAGAGGAGAAGGAGAGGAGGAGCAAGGAGACAGAGACACTGGCAAAGACATAGTGTTGGTATGGCAGTCAGTTTCCCCAAAAAACTTTAAGGACTGGAAATTGAATTCAAACATTTCCCATGGTTGCTGTGAAGGCAGTTCTCAATTTATCCTTCCTAGTGGGCAGTGATACAATCCCTGGGAAGACAAACACAAGTGACAAACAAAAACATTTCAGCAACCAAGAAAACTGGTAATAAATAGTTCTGGACAGAGAATGCAAAAGAGTGATGCTTCAGTGAAAGTCAAATTGGAGAATAATTCAGAAAGCTGGAGGAGGAGGAAATCAGAAGAGGAGGAAACAGAGTTATTCTAATCCATGGCCCAGAACCAAAATGCTGGAGGTTAGGATCATGGATTTAATGCTATTAGGGATCTTGGAGGCCAGCTAGATCAATTTCCCCTTTTATAGAGGAGAAATACTAGAAAAGTACAAGGTCACAAAAGCAGCAAATGGCAGAGCAAGGGACTGAACCTGAGTCCTTTGGCTCCAAACCTAGCACTCTTTTTTCTTTTGATACAAGTGATGTGTTCAGGGTCCCACAGCTAATAAGTGTCTGAGGCTGGATTGGACTCCAGATATAGTGTTCTATCCACTTGCTGACCATATATCCAGCATTCTTTACATTGTACCTTACATTCTATAGTTCCTTTACATGGATTATTTTTAGTCTTTGGGGTTTTTTGATCTTGGTCATTCCCTCACCCAAAATCTCTCCTGAAATAGAATATTTGGCTTATGTCTAGATTTCTATATCTATCTATCTATCTATATAAAAAGAAGGGTCCTTTGCTTTCTTGTAAGTTCTTAGACTTACATCTCCAGGCATCCTGATGTATATCTGGCTACTGGACCTAGAGGGCTCTGGAGGGGAAAGTGAGGCGGGTGACCTTGCATAGTAAATCCCATTCACTTGCCTGTCATGGACTCATCTCCCTGATGTCATGGTCCTCTTGTCTCTTGGAGATACACAACATCTGTGAGTACAGCTCTCCCAGTGCCAACCTGATTGAACTGGTCAGTTGTGTAACACACCTCATTGTTTGTTTCTTCTTTCTTCTCTCCCTTCCTACTTCCTTCCTTTCTTCTTTCTCCCTTTCTTCCTTTTTCTTTCCTCCCTTCTTCCCTTCCTTCTTTCTTTCTTTCTTTCCTTTCTTCCTTCCTTCCTCCCTCCCTTCCTTTCTTTCCTCTTTCTTTCTTTTCTTCTTTCCTTCCTTTCTTTCCTTCCTTCCTTCTTTCCTTCCTTCCTTCCTCCCTCCCTCCCTCCCTCCCTCCTTTCCTTCCTTTCTTTTCTTTCTCTTCTTTCTTTCTTTCTTCCTTCCTTCCTTCTTTCCTTCCCTTCTTTCTCTCTTTTTCTTATTTCCTTTCTTCCTTCTTTCCTTCCTTTCTTTCTTTTCCTTCTTCTCTTTCTTTCCTTCCTTGCTTCATTTTTTCATTCCTTCCTTCCTTTCTTTTTTCCTTATTCTTTCAAATATAGGCCTAACTTTATTTAAACACACACACCAGCCTATGTCCATAACGAATCAATATGCTCTATTTCTTCTTTGATGGAGGTTCTGCTTTTTCAGGAACTTTTATAAATTTCCAGTGAATAACTTTTCTAAGGGATTTACTTTGTTCTCCAGACAGCAGCTGCTGCTACTAACTACTACTCCTACCCTCATTACTACTATTATTATATTGCTAATAATACCAATAGTAGAAATGGTAGTTAAGACAAACAGCAAACAAGAGTTGAGAAGTGAGAGAGACAGTAAGCTGATCTCAATTTTTGTTCTGCATCTCCATAAAGTCCCTCCAGGAATCCATGTTTGAAACTACTTGGCTCACCAGGGAGCCATATGTACCAGGGAATCACATACATCTATAAAAAATTTTAGTATGTCTTGGCCATGTCCTTGGAGTATTTTCTGTGATTGTAAAAAATCTCAATGGATATCAGCCAAGTCCCTTTGTATTACCTTGTACTGAGAACATAAGAACGTCCTTGCAATTATTTGATAAGACACCTGGAGGCACAGGAAGAGCTGGCCACTTTTCCTTGTGTTTAAGACCTTCCTTTGAGCCAATGCTCAAAGCATGTGTTTCACCCCAGAAATCTGGACAGTTCCCTGAGTGAAACCAGCTGGCTTAAAGGAATGAATACATTACTCTCCCTGCAGAAACCCCCATAGCTATTCTGTCCTCGGGGTCATATATCAAATAATAAACTTGGTATAATGTCTTCTTTGTGCTCAGCCTATATAAACCCCATAGTGGGATAGACACTTTGGGGGCTTCACTCAGGAAAGGACGCCTTGCCCGAGATTTGTTTTCTCTCTTTGGGGTTCACTTGGGCTAGCTGCCTGATCTAGGCCCCACTCACCCCAGCTAGAAAGCTCTGGGGTTAATATTTCCCGAACTGGTGATGATATAAGTTACATGCTTGTCTGCTGTCTTTGTTATTATTGTGATAACAACCCTGTTAAATTGTGTATTGTTTCTCTATTACAAATTTCCTCTTCCCTTATATCTTGTTTGAATCAAGATTCTGAGCAGTAATAAATCTATTAAGTCTGTAAATCTGTGTCTGTTGAATGCAAATTCTGAACTTCAATTAACCTTACAGAATCATGGCACTAGCCATAGATTAAGAGCTCAAATGAAAAGTTCCTGCATGAGAATTCTCCATTTAGAAGAAACATAAGCAAGGAACAGCAAGGGTCAGAGCCATGATAAGAAGTAGTGACTCCAGACCTTGCCTTTCACTAATACTTTGAGGTATATGAACTGTGCAGGTCTAGGGAAGAAAAAGCATTGATTTTTTTTGATGATCCCAGTGCTTTTTCCACACAAGAGAAACCATGGTCATAATATTTTTAGTGAGGAAGACTATATGGGTTCTTGGGAAGGAGGGTTCACTTACAGGGTTATGGCTGCTTATGTTTTAAGTATTTTATGGAACCCTATCTTAAGAGAGACTAAAAATGTGGGAGACTTCTACTGAGGAGGAAAGAGAAGGAGATTTGTTTATAGGTTGGGATATCAGTGAGCCTTTTGTGCTTTTGTTGGACAAATTACTCTACAGTCAATGTTTTGTTAGCCTAAGTGCTTTCATGGAGGCTAAAGAACTGTTTCTTTTCATTGCTTTTGATTTGGAGACCTCAAAGAAAGCCAACTTTTGGTGTTGCCAGGTGAGATCCTAGGTAGGTATAAAATGAGTCAAATTTTGATGTTCTCAGGGAACATGAGCCAAAGAATATGGTTATTGAAAGTGAAGTGATTGAACCTGTGTAAATTGGGGTACTGTTGTATGGGTACATTAATAATGCGAAAAGAATGCACAGATTTGGTAGTATTTTGTATGTTATTTATTTGTAGAATGTGAATAAAGCCTTTCCTGACAACTCTAACCTAAACTGATCCTTTCTTCCTGTAAGCCATTATAGTAGCAATTATGTCAACAATTCATTTGACAGTTAATATGTGCAGTCTTATGACACTTCTTCCTTGGCTGTCTTGAGTCATCATTTAAATCTTTTATTATCATTTCACTTTAAATTTATTTTAGTCTCATCTCCAGGGCTAGGCTATAAGTTTCATGAGGTCAAGGACAACTTTGAGCTTAGAGTTAAAGATCTAGATCCCAGTTTCAGTTCTTCCACTTTACAACCTGTGTGACCCTGGGCAAGTTAACTGACTTTGCTATACCTTAGTTTCTCCACTTATAAAATGAAGATAATAATCTTTGTACTGCTTACCTCTAGGTGATTTATAAATATAAAGTATCTTGATTTATTTTCTTTGTATATTCCTTGGTGACTAGCACAGTAACTTGTACATTATAGATAGTAATTAAATACTTGCTTTGTTTTTTTTTAAGTTGATTTGATTTCTAGAGTCATTGGAAAAGTCAGAAGTACATCTGTTCTAAAGTACTCTATAACAAACTGAACATAGCTAAAGGAACACAGTATTTTAATGAAAAAGCGAATTGAATAGGAGTCCCCTTGAGATGCCATAGAAATGTTAGCTTGGAGCCAATGTTATAGAGGAAAAGTACCTCTTCCTCTTCTGGACCTGTTTCCTTCATGCCTAAAAGAGTCCATTTCAGGCATCTATTGATCGATGATAAATTGTCCTGATGAGCATCAGAAGGCAAAACCTGATGCTCCCATCTCTTGTGGTGTCCCTTACTCCAAGGATACCAATATATTTCTCTTCATATTCATATTTAGACTGAATATATTATTACCAATAAAATTAATCTTTGCTTCTCAGTAAGCATACCTCAAAAGGCTCATACAGGCCACCAAATGCTGAGGTTGGGAAAGGAGGACCCAAAAATTTTGGGGTCACAGACCAGTGTCTCTAAGTGTCTCAAAAGAATTTGCAGGCTTTGCAGGGTGGGAGAGGGGATGGGGGAAGAAGGGGAAAATTTGCAGCAGGATCAATATTGGAAAAATTATCCATGCATATGCTTTGTGAATAAAAAGCTTTAATAAAAAAATAAAAAAAAAAAAGAATTTACAGGCTTGGACCCATTTCCTTAGCCAAGGGGCAAAGCTTTATTGCAATAATAATGCCATTACAAAGCTGTGGTTGAATTGTAAGGGAATTCAGCAGAGAAACAGAAGCAAGGAGACACATTAATCCAGTTTTCAATCATAGATATGTTAATTCTATGGCTCTTAGGTAGAAAGGAGTGGTCTCCGGAAGGAGTGGTTCTCAGTTGAACAGATAACTGCTGACTCGATTACCAGTCAGGAATGAATTAAGGCGAGATCTCCGGAATCAGGCAGATTGTCAGAACAATAGCGTTCTTAGGTTGGGTGTGGGAAGGGCAAGACCAGGACTTTGAAATCAGACAGATTGCTAGAACAGAAGCCCCCCGCTAAAATCAGGGGACCACAAAATGATATTATGTCATTTTCACCTTTTTTTCCTTGTGTTTTTTTTTTCCTGTTCTCATGGTTTTTCCTTTTTGTTCTGATTTTTCTTTTCTGACATGACTCGTTAAAAAAAAGAAAAGAAAAGAAAAAAAGAATATACATCTATAATCTGAATTTTTTTAATTAAAAAAATGAACTGGAGAAGAAAATTCAAAAAACAATTTTTTGATTTTCAAACTGTCTCCCTCACTTCCTTATTTTCTCTCTCCCTAAAATGATAAGCAATTTGATATAGGCTATATATGGAATATGTCTTAGCTGTCCTCCTCTCAATCTAAACCCCACTTACTCCTCCTCAACTTTAGATATTCTGTGACTTTAGATTTCTCTCATTCTAATTGCAGCAGCCTAGGGCCTCCTACTCTATTATTTCGATTTGTGGTTCTCCTCCTCCCAATTCACCTAGAACTCCTTCCCCTAAAACTTTCAGCAATTCCTTGTTGCCTATAGAATGAAATACAATTTCTATAACCAGGCATTGTGGAAGGTTTAAACATCCATACTTCACATTACTATCCTTTATGTTCCAATCAATCCCAATCATGTTCTCTGTCTGCCCTGTTCTTTCCCCACCTCCATGAATTCACACAGGTTATCCCTTTCTTTGAAACCTAAAAGCACTTCCTTCTCAACTTTACCTATTGAAATCTTTATTTTCAAGGCCCATCTTAGATTCTACCTCTTCTATGATGCTTTATGGCTGAAGTGATCTCTCAGTCCTAAAAGTTTTCTAGAATTTTGCATATCTCCTTATCCTTTCTCATATTTTACCTTATATGATATCATATGCAGTCGTATTTCTGCCCATCCAAACCCATGCCTTTTTTAAAATAGCTTTTTATTTACAAGATATATGCATGGGGTAATTTTTCAGCATTGATAATTGCAAAACCTTTTGTTCCAATTTTTCCCCTCCTACCCCCCACCTTCTCCCCCAGATGGCAGATTGACCAACACATGTTAAATATGTTAAAGTATATCAAACCCATGTCTTACAGACAGTGGAGGCTTTTTTGCTTTTCATCTTAGGACCCAACAATGTTTTGCATAGAGAGATAAAGAATGGATCTACAATTTCACTGATGCAAAGAAATCCCTTGAAAGGGACTTCAATCAAAACAGAACAGTACCATCTTGGCAATTTAGTCTTAAAAAGTTGCCTGAGAGCAACATTGGATCAACTATGATAAACATAGCTCTTCTCAACAATACAATATTCCAAGACAACTCTGAAAGAGTCATAATGGCAAATGTTATCCACATCTGGAGAAAGAACTATGGAGTCTGACTACAGATGGAAATATGCTATTCATTTTTTTCATTGTTTTCTATTTTTTCTTTCTTGTGGTTTTTCCCTTTTGTTCTGATTTTTCTTTCACAACATGATTAATATGGAAATATGTTTAAAATAACTGTATGTGTATAACCTATTTCAGATTACTTGCTGTTTTGGGGAGAAGGAAGATAAGAGAGAAAGGAAGAACATTTTGGGATCCAAAATCTTACAAAAATGAATGTTGAAAATTATCTTTACATATAACTGGAAAAATAAAAAAAAAAAACTACTAAGTACATAAAAGGAGAAAGAAATAACTTGTCAGTAACTGAGAGACTGAGTGATTTGCTGGATTATACACCTTATATGTCAGAGGCAAGACTTGAGCCAAGTCTTTGAGGGTCCCAAGATGTCTCTCTTTAAATGTTTTTTGAATTGAAAACTTAGCTTCATCCCAGAGCTCTGCTCTCTACAAACAATAGATTATCTCTGTGCCAGTGTGTTAAGGCTGTGCCCCAAGAAAAGACAGTGTGTAGATATCTGTGACTCAACAATTGTGTATGACTTTGGGTGTGTAATGTGTACACTGTGGATGGAGAGATGAGATCCCAACTTTGTGTGCAGTCCGGATTTGTGTGTGTGTGTGTGTAAGTATCTGCACTTAGAGGGGTTTTTATTGAAGTAAAAAGTCATGTTCACTGTTCTTAGGAAAAGACAAACATTTATTTTTGGCTTTCTCTGAAAGCTCTATGGATAAAGATTCTAAAAATATCTAGGCTGATCAGTCAGCAACAGTAATTTTCTATGTCAACAACAGCTAAAAGAAAACAGAGTCAACCTACCCCCAACTCTCCAGCTGAGCTTAGGCCAGTCATTAGATCTTCTGGGAATTGGACCGGATTCTACTGTATGCAATGAACATGTTTAGGGTAAGATAATTCTGGCCACGTGGACGCTTAGCTCCTCTACAGCCATGTGAGAGTTGGACACGTGTAGGCTGGCCTATCCATCAGTGCAAGGTCTATGCCATTGTTTTGGGCTCACCCAGCCTTGAGACAGAAGGCTTTGGAGCCAACTAGAGAGCTCTATGTGTTCTTACTTCCATAGGGATTTGTTTTTTAAAAGATTTGGCTCAAAGGTATGATTCTACTGCTTGAATTTCATGGTCTACAGTAGGATCTATTTATTATTATTATAGCTCTGTATTTACAAAACATATGCATGGCTAATTTTCTAACATTGACCTTTGCAAAACCTTCTGTTCCAACTTTTCCCCTCCTTCCCTTCACCTCCTCCCCCAGATGGCAGATAGTCCAATACATGTTAAATATGTTAAAGTGTATGTTAAATAAGTAGAATCTATTTTAAGTGATTTGCATAGTTTTTTGTGTTTTGTAACAAAAGACTATGCTTAAACTGCAGGCTAGTTTCTTCCCACTTAGAATAGATGGGTAGCTAGGTACTGTAGTGGATAGAATCAAGACTCATCTGGCCTTAGACACTAATTTGACACTAACCTGGCCAAATCACTTTAACAGGTCCACTTCAATTTCCTCTCCATCAAATGAGCTAGAGAAGGAAATGGCAAACTTCTCCAGCATCTTTGTCAAGAAAACCTCAAATGGGATTGTGAAGAGTCAGAAATGACTGAACAGCAACAAATAACCCTTTATTTTCTAGGTCATCAGGGAGAATCAACCAATCAACAAATCAATCAATCAATAAATATTTATTAAACCATAGCACATGAGTTGGTGGAAGATTAAATGCATGGAGCATACTGGAATTAAATTAGGCTTTTTGTGATCTTCTCTAATGAGGCAGCTGGTTCATACAGTAGATAGAACAGTGGATATATAGAGAGGAATATCTCGATTCAGATCCCACCTCAGACATTTCCTTAGTTGTGTGACCCTGAATAAGTCACTCAATCCCTCTCAGCCTCAGTTTCCTTATCTGAAATTGGGGATAATACTAGCATCTACCTCACAGAGTTATACTGTAGATCAAATGAGATAATATATGTTCTGAAAATTGTAAACCTTGAAGTATTATACAAATGTTAGTTATTATTGTTGTTGCTATATGGCTAGGTGATCTAGCCTAGAACTAAAATGACTACTGGAAGAGAAGATTAAATCATGAATATCAAACTCATCTCAGAGGAAGCAGACACATATGTGATCAGTATGGTTATCCAATACTAAGTGGGGATTATTGTCTCGGTCCCAGGAGGCCAAATGAATCCAACCTTTGGACCTATTTATTACCTGGAACATCAATCAGCACTGATCTTATGGGTCACTATATAAAAACTTTAAACAGCTTTGATATCTACTTAACAAAGCCTTATCATGCAGTTGTTGTTTAGTCATGTGCACATGAACATGGTTTTCTGTGACCCCATTTGGGGTTTTCTTGGCAAAGATACTAGAGTAGTATCTTATCCAGCACATTTGACAGATGAGGAAACTGAAACAAACAGGGTTAAATGTCTTGCCCAGGGTGGGTTACACAGTGTCTATGGCCAGATCTGAACTCACAAAGATGAGTCTTCTGCCATCAGGCCCAGCACTCTATCCACTGTACCACCTAGCTATCCCAATAAAGCCTAAACTCCCTATAATTGGTTTCAAAGTTCTCTGTATGACTCCATTTTACATATCCAAGCAAATCTTACCTCAGATAACTGGCTTATGTGACCCTGGATAAGTCAGCTAACTTCTCTGTGCCACAGTTTCCTCATTTGTAAAATTAAGAGGCTAAATGGTGTTTTATGAAATCCATGATTCTATTTGTTACTATTTAGGCCAGGAGAGCCATACTTGTAAATTATTTTATGCTTTTTATTGTTTTGGGGATTTTGATCATGCTATTCATTCCCCAACTCTGGGATTCACAGGTATAGAAATCCCAGGTTCTTCAGAAGTAATGGTGGGTAGATTTCAGGGTTTGTACAGATTACTAGAAGCCAGGGATGAATTTATAATTAGTTCAAATGTGCATTTGCTATGTCTCATGCAAACACTGTAACAATGAGAAATAGTGTAATATTGAAAAAAGTTTTAAAATGACAACTTTGATTATGTGAAACTGAAAAGCTGATGCTCAAGTTAATGTGCCTGGGATAAGAAGGGAAGTGGTCAAAAGGAAAAAAAAACTTGTGTAAATTTTCTCTGATAAGGAGTTGTTATCCAAAATATATAAACAATGAAGAGATGTATATAAGATTAATAGCCATCCTTCAATAGATAAAGGGTCAAAGGACATGAACAAACAATTCTTAAAAGAAAAATTGTTAATTATTAACACCCAAAAGAATGCTCTAAATAACTAATGATAAGAGAAGCAAAACTCAAAATAGCTCTGAGGTTTTACCTCACCCTCTATAAATTATAAAGATGACAAAAGATGGAAATTGGTTGGGGAGCTATAGATATATTATTGTATATTGTAGGTATATTGTTGATGTTGAGATTCAGTAGAACCATTTTGGTTTATTTATTCATTTATTTATTTATTTATTTTTGCTGAGGCAATTGGGGTTAAGTGACTTGCCCAGGATCACACAGCCAGGAAGTGGTAAGTGTCTGAGGCCAGATTTGAACTCAGTTCCTGCTGACTTCAGGGCTGGTGCTCTATCCACTGTGCCACCTAGCTGCCCCTGGTAGAACCATTTTGGAAAGCAGTCTGGAATTATGTAAATAAAATGACAAAAATGAATAAATTCTTTGACCCAGAGATTCCCTTATTTGTTTTTGTACTTCTAAAAAGGCCATTGATAAGAAGAAAGGTCCCTACATAGACTAAAATATTTGTAACAACACTTTTTGAAATGATAAAGAATGGAAAACAAAATAAATCTCCATGGATGGCGAATGGCTAAACCAATCATGGTACATGAATGTAATGGAAAAGCCCTGTGTTGTAAGAACGACAAGTGCAATGACTACAAAAAAGCTTTGAAATATCTACATGAATTTAAGCAGAGATAAATAAGCAGAGCCAAGAAAACAACATACACAATGACTACAACAACATAAATGGAAGTGCAAAATCTGCCAATGGCCTGTTAATCCGCTGGGGAACTTGTCTTTCCTACTGTTAATTGTTAAAACCCCTTTTCTTGCTAACTTATATGCTCTCCCAAATCTATTTCATATTTACCATCTAGGTGTCTATTTTATTTCTTCATTTTGCCTGTAACCTTTTTTTTTTTTCTTGCTGAGGCAATTGGGGTTAAGTGAATTGCCCAGGGTCACATAGCTAGGAAGTGTTAAATGTCTGGGAACAAATTTGAACTCTAGTCCTCCTGAGTTAAGGACTGGTGCTCTATCCACTGTAACCCTGCCCCTTTAACCTTTTTTTTTCATAAATATTTATCATCCTTGGTGTCTATTATTCTCCTCACAAATAAAAAATACCTTTTGGCAATAGCCCTCCCTCACTTGAATCCAATTCACTTGCATGTCATGGCATCCCCTCCCTGATCATGGTCATCTCTGAGAATGAAGGACAAATCACTGTGAATTCTTCACATGTGAATTGCAACCCAACCCCATCATCTGATGCCAGACTTCAAACTCATCAGGATAGCTTTCTGGGATGGGAAAGGAGAAATGCTGGAATAAACTGAAGACAGTTAAAAAATATGTCAAAACAGATTTATTTATAAAACAAAAAATAATGATGGCATATGATGGATCAAGATCCTTGAGTTAAATTTTCCAAACTGGCCTTCTCTCTATTCCTTACTCACAACACTCCATCTTTCATTTTTCATGCCTTTATATTGACCACTCCACATGTTAGAATATATTTCCTCTCTTTAAGTAATTGAAGCAACATCTTCTGCATGCAGTTCTTCCTGATTCTTCCTTTATAAACTATAACTTATATTAACCACTTTGTATATATTTATTTTTATTCATTTTATATATGTACTTATTTCTTCCATTAGACTGGAAACTCCTTTTGAGTAGAAGTTCTTCACACTTTGTACTTATGATAGGCCTGTTTACCAGCATTTGCCTGACTAAGCTTCTTTCCTCCTACTCACAGTATGGAGTAGGCCTAGGTTCCTCCTCCTTTCATCCTCCTTAAAAAGAGACAAAGCTACCCAGTCAGCCCAGCTTATTTGACATAGCTTATTAGTTACCAAAAGGCAAAAATAGTCCTAGCAAGTGCAATTGGGACTCCTCTGACTTAATGGACTTCTGAAAACCATTTGGGTCACTGCATCCTTCCCTGATGACCAGATGAATTCAGGTTGGAGAATAGGGTAGCTTCTATCCAGAGAAGCTAAGTAAAGGACTCAGTAGGAAAGGAGGAGATAAAAATGATTGTTGAGGGATTTAAACTTGTGCCAGACTGTACTTATCACATATTTGAATTGCATAGTTTGTACACTAGATTCTTTTTCACTGTAGTAAAAATAGCTATGCACCTGAATGGACACAGATTGGAGTGGGCACTAATGGAGAAGAATACTATTAGAAAAGAGAAAGCAGAGAAAAGTTCATTCCAAGGTCATGGTCTTTGGAAAATAAAATCGTTCTACTCTTGATATCTTGGATAAAGTTACTTAATAGAAATAGAATAAGGACTGGTATGAGAGAGCCTTTCTTTGGGGGGCAAATGACATAATTTATTCATGTATTTATCCATCCATTCAACCATCTATTTATTTACTTAGCCATACTTGTGATTTCAACAATGCAGGTTGCTCTGGGAGGGAAGGAAAACTCATTCTACCAACTTAATAGTTTTAGAGAGTGACTTGGGGCAGTGTTAAGAAACTTGCCAAAAGTCAGAGGGGGCACTTGTAACACAATCTTCCTGGCTAGGGAGTCAGCTTTCTATTCAGTACACCAGGCTGCCCCTCAACCTTGAGAGTTTTCCACAGTAATAGCAACTCCACCTTCAGGATCATTCTAGCTTGCATTGATTGACCAACAATAGGTTCCAGGCCAAGCCCCATGAGGTCCTTCTTTGGGGTCTGATGGAGTGATTTTGTTTTGAACAGAAACCACGAAGGTCTTTCTCTCCCAGATTAATTTTTTTTTTTTTCTTTTAGCTCCTTTACCTAGAGACTACCTCATTTTTTACTTAATCTTAATCACTGATTGGGTGGTGCCTCAATCAACCTAAAACCTGTTAAAAAAAAAAAACAACTTAGTTTAAAAAGATCAAGGTTTCCCACTGCACTCAGGGCCATCTCCAATTGTCCTAGTCTATACCTAGCTATTGGACTCAGATGGCTCTGGAGGAGAAAGTGACGGAAGTAACCTTGCTCGGCCCTCCCTCACTTCAATCCAATTCACTTGCATGTCATGGTGTCACCTCCCTAAATTCATGATCCTCTTAGAGAATGAAGAGCAAACAATAATCTTTGGGAGAAGAAGTAGGAATTAGCCCACTGGCGACGCAATTGAAACTGGTCAGTTTTGCAATACAACTTCTTCCTTTTCTTTCCTTTCTTTCTTTCCCCATAGGGTGTCATACCTTACTTGTAGGTGCTCTATCCAAAGAATGTAAATTTTGATAACTGAAAGTTCTAAAGATAGCTTGGGCTTATGGGCTAGGACCAAGCCTTAAACCTAAATAATTCTGGCTCTCATTGATTGAACAACACCTCCTGGGCCAAACCCAATTTAGTCATTGTTTGGGTCCTGATTGGCTGGACTGAGTATAAATATTAATTGTTTCTGTTTTGTCCACAAACCCTGAGAGTCTTCTCCCAGATTTTTTTTTTTTTTTTGACTTGGTGAAAGAGGCTATTTTTTACTTTATATCCTACCCAGTCTTAATCACCGATTAGGTTTTGCCTCAGTCAAATTGAGACCTGGGAAAGGCCTTAGCTTAAAAAGACCAAGATCTCCCACTGCATCCAGGGCCATGGCCACTCATTCTGATCTTTATCTTGCTGCTAGACCCAAATGGCTCCAAGGGAGAAAGTGAGGCTGATGATTTTGCACCACCCACCCTCACTTAAATCCAATTCACTTCATGTCATGATATCACTTTCCTGATGTCTTGGTTCTTTTTGAGAACAAAGGTCAAAACAACATCTACTTAGAAGTTAGTCCTTTTTAATTTCTAAGACCTTGTAAGTCTAGCACATTAGTATTAATGAACAAATTAGTAGTATTTAACTCATTAAGCATGCATGAATGAATGAAGTGAATTGTGAAAGTTGTTTCAAGATGGAGACTCTTACTTCATATATTCACAAGTTCTTTTTATCAGTGGGCTTCACCTAGATGTCAAGGTAGCTAGCTAGAATGCCAGGCCTGAAATCTGAAAGATTAATCTTGGGTTCAAATCTGACCTCATACCAGCTCACAACTTTCAGATTGGCTGAAATGACAGGAAAAGATAATGATAAATGTTGGATAGGATGTGGGGAAACTGGGACACTGACACATTGTCAGTGGAGTTGTGAAATAATCCAACCATTCTGGAGAGCAATTTGGAACTATGCTCAAAGTTATGTGCATAACTTTTGATCCAGCAATTTCCCTAATGAGTCTGTATCCCAAAGAGATTTTTTTAAAAAGGGAAAGGAAAAAAAGGATGCATATGTGCAAAAATGTTTGTAGCAGCTCTTTTTATAATAGGAACAGGAAATTGAGTAGTTGCCCATCAGCTGGGGGATGACTGAATAAGCTATGACATATGAATGTAATGAAATGTTATTGTTCTGTAAGATATGATGAGCAGGCTGATTTCAGTAAAACCTGGAAAGATCTACATGAACTGATGCTGAGGGAAGCAACCAGGAGATCATTGTACACAATAATAAGATTATGTGATGATCAAGTGTGACAGACTTGGCTCTTTTCAACAATGCAGTGATTCAAGGTGACTCCATTACACTTGGATAGAAAATGCCACTTCCTTAATATTTTCACCTTTTTATTTGTTTTTCTTTCTCATGTTTTTCCCCTCCCTTTTGGTCTGATTTGTCTTGCACAATATGACATATGTAGAAATATGTTTAAAGGGATTGCACATATTTAACTGATATCAGAGGACTTGCTGTCTTGAGAAGCAGGGAGGCAAGGGAGAAAGGAGAAAAAAATTTGGAACACAAAGTTTTACAAAAATGAAAATTATCTTTACATATATTTGGAAAAATAAAATACTATTGGAAAAAAAAAAATCTGACCTCAAACTCTTATTAGTTTTGTGACCCTGGGCAGGTCGCTTAACCCTACTTGCCTTAGTTTTCTCATCTGTCAAGCTAGACAAGCAAATGGAAAATCACTGTAATATCTTTCCAGGAAAATCCCACACGGGGTCATGAAGAATTGAACATGACTAACAACAACCAAAAAGAAAGTCCATTCTTTTTATTGACAACTCTGAAGCTTCCTTTTTAAGCCAAAATCTGCTTCCCTTTAATTTCCAACCACTGGTAGTTGTTCTGCCTTTAGAGCCTTACAGAATATTTAATCTCTCTTCCGCCTGATGGTTCTTCAAATATTTGAAGACAGTTATCATGGCCCCATTAATTTTCTGTTCTCCAGGCTAAATCTCCTTAGAGATACACAGGTTTATCAATGTACCTCCTAAAATGAAGAGCCTAGAATTAATCACAATACTGTAAATGACATCTTACCAGGGTAGAGTATAGCAATACAGTATATATTTTTATATAGCAATAGGCTATTATCACCTCCACCAGACATGATACTTCTATTAATGTAACATGTGATTGATATACAACTAAAGTCCACCCTGGGTTTAGTTGTGGTGGTTACCCCCGAGTCACTTTTGCCCCAGGTTTTGTAATTAGTGACTGTGAGAGGTTGAGATGGCTTGATGTTGGTGGCAAGGTGCAATTTCCTTCTTCTCTTTAATACAAATTTATTCTTTTCCTCTTCAAAGTTATTCTTTTGAACCTAATTGTATAACTAGGGAATGTTGGGGAGTAGGTGTGGAGAAAAGCAACTTAGAGTTTTTTCACCAATCCTCAGGTATGATTAGAATCACATATGATGTTCTTAGTATGTTGTTTCAAGTAGAGAAGAATATTTCCTGTTTTGTTTCTAATTTATTTTTAAAGTATATTACATAAAGCATATTACATGTTTATTCTGTTAAATATCGCCAAATTACATTTTAAAATATTTAACATTCATTTTTTTTTAATTTCAAGTTCCAAATTTCCCCCTCCTTTTTGCCTCTCCTTTTGAAGGCAAGCAATATGATTTTGACATACATATCTAATCATACAAAACATATTTCCATATTAACCATATTACAAGACACACAAAAGAAAACTAAAGTTAAAAAAAAAAAACAATACTTCATTCTATAGTCAGAGATCATCAGCTTTCTCTCGGGAGATGGATAGCATTTTCCATAATGGGTTCTTTGGAATTATTGTGAATCATTGTCTTGGTCTGGGTGGCTAAGTCTTTCGCAATCAGTTGATCATCATTACAACATTGCTGTTACCATGTAAAATTACACTGCTACTCCCCCTCCTTTTCTTTGAGGTGATCAGGATTAAATGACTTGCCCAGTGTCTCATACCTGATTTGAATTCACCTAGCTGTCCCCCAAACCTATTTCTTAATAAATCCTAGAGTTTTATTAGCCTTTGTGGCTATGGCAGCACAATGTAGCAGGGGATGTGTCTGATGCCATGGAAAGCTGGATTTGGAATCCCAAGACCTGGGTTGGAAGCTTGACTTTGTTACTTATCACTGGGTTACCTTGGGCCAGTTCATTTCTCTGGGTCAATGTCCTCTGGCTAAATTGGAGATAATCTCAGAGGGAAGGCACTAAGAGTAAGGAGGACTGGAAAAGCCTTGCTGAGGCCAGATGAGCAAGAATCCTCTCTCAACGATAGTGTTCTTCTTTTTCTCAAATATATGATAGTTCTCTGTGAGCAAGTTTCTTGGGGAGGTTTTCTGGAGGTAGCCTTAGTTTCAGTTTCAAGTAATAATCACCTCAAATATAGCCAGGAGTTAAAACCCAATCTTTTATTGTCTCTTCCAAAATAGTCCAGTTAGTTTTCCTTGGTTCCAAGAGTTCTTGAAGCTTGTCTTTTAGCTCTTTCAGATTCTATCTCTAGCTCAACTCCGACTCAATCTCCTCCACTAACTGACTGACTGAAGCTCTGAGAGCTTCTTAGATATAATCTCTTAAAGGTGTGAAGCCAAAGGTTGACTCCTCCTCTGAGAGAGTGGGATTATGGGAGGTGTAAACTTGGATATCTCCTGACTTGTAAACTCCAATGTATGAGCCAATGTGTGAACTCTCAAAGGTGTGAGCTCTAATGTGTGACTTTCTCCCAAAGGTGTAAACCCTAAGCACACAAGCATTGTTTCCATCAATTCTAATGAGTTAACACTTTGTAAGGATTCTAACATTCAATGATCTCTGACAGTCTAATTTTCACTTGAAGACCTTCAGAAATGGGAAATACACTTCTTCCAAGCAGAGTGCTCCACTTTTGACCAACTCTTGTCAGGAAGTTTTTCCTTATATTGATATAAATTTTGTCTTTTTGTAGGAAAGACATCAACACTTCTTTATTGGTCAGAGGAAGTAATTTATAAATTTGATGATTTTCACTGCCCTTGTAGGTGATATATGAAAACATTAAATAAGGCCAATTTTAGCTGTGAAAAAAGTGTTTTACTTTCCCCTCCAGAGAAGTGTTTGTCTCTCTCTCTCTCTCTCTCTCTCTCTCTCTCTCTCTCTCTCTCTCTCTCTCTTTGGTTTTGTTTTAGGTTGCTATTTCTCTATGCTTAACTTAGAAATCATTTTTGATTTGCACCTCTTTAATGCACTAATCATATATTATTTATGTTTCTCTTCTATCTAGTGCAGATTATTTTTCTGCTGAAGATATTCCTATAGAAACTTGGTTGTGTAGAATTGAAGCAGTTAATGATTTTACTAACCATCTTGATTTGCTTGAACTACTTTTCTACCCAGAGGAGACTGAACAGATCTGGGAATCAGAATGAGTCAAACTGAGCATCCCTTAAACTGGACATATCAAAGATCCTTTGCAGTGTAGCTTGCTAAACCCCGAACTCTATTATGCCAGCAACCACAGAACTGGCTCAGACTGACTTGATCCCCAACATACTAAGGGTTTTCTGGGGACCCTCCATTCTGACTCACTTCCTTATACCTAGAGGGGATATTATAATATTTAAGAATAGCCCAGTCCAATGGCCAAACCTGATTACCTATCCCCACCCCCCACTTGTGGTTTTTGTCTTTATAACCCTTTCAGAACTCAGTTCTAATAGTTGATCCACATGCATGTCTGCCTGTTTTAGAGGAATATAACATACATATGTCCTAATTCTATTTGTCTTCCTCAGACCAAATATTGAAATTGGCCATTAGTGAAGGTATTACCCAGAGTTCCTCCAAGTTCCTTTGATTTCTGACCTTGAAAACTTTTAGAAGAGAAATAATGGCCATGATTTAGAAACATCTGGGAGAGACCAGGAGAGGGCTGATGAGGGAAGAGAAGGCCAAGACTGAGCACCATCCCAGACTCCATTCTGGACTCCCTCATCATGGAAAGTGATGATTTTGGCCAATGCTTGTCTGATGGCTTGGATTAGAACATGCTTGATTGAGAATGGAGAAGTTTTGGCTAAATGAATTAGTGTTAGGGGAATAAAAGAGCCCATTGGTCCAAGCAGGAAGTGATGATAGTTGACACAGCTTAGATCTGACCTATAACTCCTACTCTACCTTCTTGATTTCAGAGCAGTGGGCCACTTTTATTTACTTATCTAATCTTCATTTCTAATTTTCTCCTCCAATCTGGTGATAAGAGAGAAGTAATAGGGAAAAAAAAGCCTTTTGTCCTCTTCTCGACAGTCATAGTAGCTAGTATTTTGGAAGTTTTACTTTTTTTAACACATTATTTTCATTCCTGTCTTGTTCGAAGTTATTGGAGGGAGAAATGGAAGGCTGTTTCTCATGAGTTTATTTCCATATGAATGTCTGGAATGGGGTTGAAGAACCAAAATCCAAAGAAAAAGGGAAATTTTTTATTTTATTTTATTATAGCTTTCTATTTACAAAACATATGCATGGGTAATTTTTCAACATTGACCCTTGCAAAACCTTCTGTTCCAACTTTTCCCCTCCTTTCCCCCACCCCCTCCCCTAGATGGTAGGTGGTCCAATATATGTTAAATATGTTAAAGTATATGTTAAAAATATAACATATGTATACATATTTATACAGTTATCTTGCTGCACGCACACACACACAAAATGATCTAGAAAGAAAGTAAAAAAAATCTGAGAAGGAAAACAAAAATGCAAGTAAACAATAACAGAAAGAGTGGAAATGCTATGTTGTAATCCACACTCAGTTTCCATAGTCCTCTCTCTGGGTATAGATGGCTCTCTTTATTACTGAACTGGTTTGAATCATCTCAATGTTGAAGAGAGCCACGTCCATCAGAATTGATCATCATGTAGTCTTTGTTATTGCTGTGTACAATGATCTCCTGGTTCTGCTCGTTTCACTTAGCATCAGTTCATGTAAATCTCTCCAGGTCTCTGTATTCATCCTGCTGTCATTTCTTATAGAACAATAATATTCCATAACATTCATATGCCACAATTTATTCAGCCATTTCCCAATTGAAGGGCATCTAATCATTTTCCAATTCTTTGTCACTATGAAAAGGGCTGCCACAAACATTCTTTTACAATAAGGTCCCTTTCCCTTTTTTAGTATCTCTTTGGGGTATAAGCCCAATAGAAACACTGCTGGATCAAAGGGTATGCACAGTTTGATAACTTTTTGAGCATAGTTCCAAATTGCTCTCCAGAATGGTTAGATCCATCCACAGTTCCACTAATAATGTATCAGTGTCCCAGTTTTCTCTGATCAATAATGATTTGGAGCACCTTTTCATATGATTAGAAATGGTTTCAATTTCTTCATCTGAAAATTGTTTTGACCATTTATCAATTTTTTTGTTATGACCAAAAATCCTTTGACCATTTATCAATTGGAGAATGGCTTGATTTCTTAAAAATTTGAGTCAATTACATATTTTAGAAATGAGGCCTTTATCAGAATCTTTGAATGTAAAAGATGTTCTCCCAGTTTATTGCTTCCCTTCTAATCTTGTCTGCATTAGTTTTGTTTGTACAAAAACTTTTTAACTTAATATAATCAAAATTATCTATTTTGTGATCTCTAATTCTTCTTTGATCACAAATTCCTTCCTCCTCCACAAATCTGAGAGGTAAATGATCTTATGTTCTACTAATTTATTTATAATATCATTCTTTATTCTAGATCATGAACCCATTTTGACCTTATCTTGGTATATGGTGTTAGGTGTGGGTCAACGCCTAGTTTCTGCCAAACTAGTTTCCAATTTTCCCAGCAATATTTGTCACATAGTGAATTCTTATCTTAAAAGCTGGGGTCTTTGAGTTTGTCAAACACTAGATTGCTATAGTTATTGACTATTTTGTCCTGTGAACCTAAGCTATTCCACTGATCAACTGCTTTATTTATTAGCCAGTAACAAATGATTTTGATGACTGCTACTTTATAATATAGTTTTAGATCAGGTACAGCTAGGCCACCTTCATGAAAAAGGAAAATTTTTGAGTTTTCCACAGTTTAGACTGTGGTAAGAGCCAGAACCAATTTATCTTAAAAAAATAAAATAAATAAAACAAGCCTTTCCAGGTGGTTTATGTTAAATGTATACATATGCCTGGACTGTATTCCTTTTAAACTTGAGATAAAAGGCCTCATTTCCAAAATATATAGAGAATTGACTCAAATTTATAAGAAAACAAGCCATTCTCCAATTGATAAATGGTCAAAGGATATGAACAGACAATTTTCACATGAAGAAATTGAAACTATTTCTAGCCATATAAAAAGATGCTCCAAATCATTATTATCAGAGAAATGCAAATTAAGACAATTCTGAGATACCACTATATACCTGTCAGATTGGCTAAGATGACAAGAAAGGATAATGATGAATGATGGAGAGGAATATGGGAAAACTGGGACACTGATACATTATTGGTGGATCGGTAGATGGATCCCAGGGGTCCTCAAACTTTTTAAATAGGGGGCCAGTTCACTGTCCCTCAGACTGTTGGAGGGTTGGACTATAGTAAAAACAAAAACTTTTGTTTTGTGGGCCTTTAAATAAAGAAACTTCATAGCCCTGGGTGAGGGACATAAACGTCCTCAGATGCCACATCTGGCCCACGGGCCGTAGTTTGAGGACCCCTGAAACCATTCTGGAAGCAATTTGGAACTACAAACAAAAAGTTATCAAACTATGCATACCCTTTGATGCAGCAATGTTTCTACTGGGCCCAAATCCCAAAGGAGGGAAAGGGATCCACATGTGCAAAAATGTTTGTGGCAGCCCTTTTTGTAGTGGCTAGAAACTGGAAACTGAGTAGATGCCCATCAATTGGAGAATGGCTGAATAAATTGTGACATATGAATGTTATAGAATATTATTGTTCCATAAGAAATGATCAGCAGGATAATTTCAGAAAGATCTGGAGAAACTTATATGAATTGATGATAAGTGAAATGAGAAGAACCAGGAAATCATTATACACGGTAACAAGAAGATTATACAATGATCAACTCTGATGGATGTGGCTCTCTTCAACAATGAAATGATTCAAAAACCAGTTCCCAATTGTTCAGTAATGAAGAGAGCCATCTATGCCCAGAGAGAGGACTATGGGAACTGAGTGTGGACTACAACATAGCATTTTCACTCTCTCTGTTATTTTTTGCTTGCATTTTAATTTTCCTTTTCAGGTTTTTTTTACTTTCTTTCTAAATCCGATTTTTGTTGTGCAGCTTGATAACTGTATAAATATGTATATATATATTGTATTTAACATGTATTTGATATCTGCCATCTAGGGGAGGGGATGGGGGGAAGGAGAGGAAAAGTTGAAACAGAAGGTTTTGCAAGGGTCAATGTGGAAAAATTACCCATGCATATGTTTTGTAAATAAAAAGCTATAATAATAATAAAAATATATAATCTTAAAAAAAAAAGGTGGGATATATGATAATAATTCTGGATGAAGTCTTTGCCACCAGAAATAGCAAAACTTATCCGTAATGAGACCAATATATTGATTGATATAGATTATGGGAGGGAATGGTAGGAACTATTTACAACACATAACTTCCAAATGAACAATATATAATACATATTGAATGCTTTTAAGAAATCAATAAATCCTTAGAAATATACACTGGAAGCTTGCTGTTCTTCATAAAGTAACAGATTATAAAACATTGTTAATAGAGAATCAAAAATAAAATTGAAAATTCAGTAATTAAGCTAGATTGAAACTAGAGTACTATGGAAGACCAAAATATTGTTCACAAATGTCTGCAACATTCCATCAATCCATAAAATTAAAAATATATGTATATATATTTGTATTACTATACCAAATGTTCATAAATTTCCAAATAGTGTAGAATGAAAAAAATCAAATAACTTGGGAATTGGATAAAATGTGTTAACTGATTGTTAGTGGAGTTGTCCTGAAATTGAGAAGAATGAAACTGATAATAAAAGACAAAGTGCAATCAATATATAAATAAATAAACTTGAGGAGATAGACTCATGTGGAAAATGAGCTGAAAAGCCTACTTGTTTGGGAGGAAAATATACCACTTTTGCCTGAGGATACCTTGGTGCTGATGAAAGGCTGAAGTGTGCTGCTAATCTCACAGAATATTGAGGTCCTTTGGTATACACACACACCATAAAGATCTAACACTTAATTCCCCCACTAGTTTGTGTAACTGGGTTATTGATCATTCCTTGTTTGAGCCTGAAACTTTAACCACCTAATATGGAATGGCCTCTGTTGGTTAACTATTTGCATCTTTAAAATAGTTCTTTCTCTTTCCATGTTTTTGGCTGCATTTTTTGGGATTTCCTTCTGCTGTGCCCAGCATGGATATCATGCACTGAACCAGTGAGGAGGGAGGGAGACTTGTCTTTCCTTGCTTACTTTTCTTTTATTCCAGCTCTGAGAAATGGATCTGGAGGATTTGTTTCTGCTTTGTGTTTCCTCAGTTTCAGATGCAGAGGTTATTTTAACTGACCAGGAATTTGAGCCATAGTAACCTTGGGGCCAGGATTCCAGGTGAGGTGATGCAGCCAGACAGGCCAGCATGGTAAATATGAGAAGCCAGAGTGCTTGAGACAACTAGGGACCTGAAGCAATCAAAGCCTGAAGAGAATTCAAAGACACCTCAGAAGTGAGAAAACTTGAAGAGAACTGATGAACTCTCATCTAATCTGCTTGCTTCAACTTCACCCTGCTCTTCCCACAGAAGGGGGACATTGGTATTTACGAATACCAGTAGTCTTTGGGACTAGGATTATGAAGGAAGGGAATGACTTAAACTTTTGTCTTCCTTGACATCTAACATTACAGTGTACATTCAGGAAACATTTGCTGTAGTCAATAAATCTACCACTATCAAGCCAAATGACAGGAAAACCAAAAATCTTCTATAATATGGATTTTACTCACTTTGTTAACAGTGGTTGAGAGCAAGTGAGAGTAACAATATAGTCTGAATTTTTGGAATCTAGGAGTCCAGAGGCATTAGAGCATTTTCCAGGTTCTGAAAGTTGAAGGCAGCTTTGATATTTGAATATGCTCTTTTCTTTCTTTCCATCCCCCCCTCCTCCCTCCCCAGCATAAAAATGGAAAATAGACCTTTATTTCAACTTGTTCTCCCCAGCACAGCATGGATGGGAGTGAAAATGAGTGCAATTTAGTAACTATAACTTAAACATTATCTTACTTGAATTATTTTCACTCCCATCTTTCCTCTTCTATTAACTCACAAATGGTTCTAAACTATGTACAATATGGCCCTATCTCCAAAGGGGAGAGACTTTGTTCCAGTACTAATCTCGATTTGAGAGAAACATGCATAGTCCATAAACCTGGTCATATGGCATATATTTTAGACAGATGGATAACTGGGGTTTAGAATCGATTAGGATAATGGCATACTGGATTGTATTTGGAATATAGCACAGTGTTTTTAAAAAGCATAAACTCCCCTCTGAAATAAAAGCCTAAGTTTTTAATACTATTCTTCCTTTCTGGTTATGTGATGAAACTGCAAAGCATGATATACTATTATCTCTGTAGAGTAAAAGTTGCAGGTAATCCAAAGGACAATGGAGAGGCATGGAGGGCATGAGAAAGCTCAGCACATCATGAAAGAAAAATTGCACAGGAAAAGTTGTGTAAAAGATATTATCAGAGAAAAGGATGTGGGCTGGTCAAATGAAGAGAAACACATGCCTATATGTGCATAAGTGTAGACACACAGATACAGAAACACAACTCTCTTAACCACTGGATAATCTGTGCATTCTGCTGCTGTTTATCCACTGTCAAGTGATCTGAAGGACTTTTGGCACATTGGGTGGTTCTACTTATAAAGGTCTGGTGCGAGGATATAGACAAGAACCACAAAGAATGAGGGGTTATGGATAGGACCTGGACCATTCTGAATTCAGGAGTTCTATTCTCCTGTTTCCAAATCTTATTGCTTAAGATGTTAGTAATTTCCATTTCTCCATATATTCTGGTCGAATTTCTGAGTGCTTCTTCAAAACCATCAATTGGACTTCTTTTCTGTCCTCTACCTCTTTTTACAGTCTGATCTACTTTAGCCCCTATGAATTTAAATTCAAATTTGCCTGAGAATTTAGAATTGTTTTCTACCTATCAAAATTTGGCTTCTTGTAGATGTCAAAGTTCTTTTAGAATGAAAATTTTTTCAATTCTGTTGGTCTTCATACTTCCATTTTTTGAAAAAGACCCACGACATCACCAGTGACAATGTCTTGACTTGCATGTGGATGGATGGGCAAAATTGCACAAAATCAATAGTTTCTTCTGGAGTCATCCAATTCTAGTGAGAGGACAAAAATTAAGAAGACTGGTGATAGCCCAGGATGCACCAGATAAACTTACTGTCTTTGATGTCCAATTAAGTTCTAAGCATCCATAGTGCCTACTTTAACCATTACAGCAAATGGAACAAATTGTTCTCATCTGCTCATTCTTCCTAGGGAAATTTTCACATGCAAATAATCTCTTCTGCTTCTAGGGTGAGAGGGAGAAAGTAAAATAGAGTGAATGTTGAAAGCAATGAAATTAGATTTTTAGTCAAATAATCTGGGTCCAAGCTTGGTCATTTTCTACCTTGGGTAGAAAAGCTACTGAGCAACTCTAGGGCTGAGCTTCCCAAATGTGAAATGAAGTTTACTTAATTATATCTAAGGTCCCTTCCAGCTCTAAATCTATTATGACTCAAACTGAAAGAAAAAGAATTAGGAAGGAGATTTGGAGGATGTTTTGGAAATATGAAAGCCAAAGATGAAACTGTTGGAAGAGGGGAAAGGATTTGATGAGAAAAAGGACTTTAGTTGGAGGAGAAAACTTAAAAATGTAGAAAGATTAAAGCTTTATTAGGAACATTGGTACCAAAAAAAATCAAGAAATTGGGTGCTGAAAGTAATAATGAAGTGCATTGCCACAATAGTTCTACAGAGAAGTTGGTTATAAGGGCTATTTGTAAGATGGACAAAGAAATGAGAATTTTGATTCCAGAAAGTATGGAGAGCAAAGATTTGGTGCTTGATTTTCTTTACCTATCATAGCCAAATAATTTTCATATATGCCCAAGGTACAAACAAATCTCCCTCCTGGCCAATTTATCAGAAAGCTAATTCTTATTTATTATGGGGGAAAAAAAAGTTTATGTAAAAAAAAAAAAGATCTAAAGAGATAGAAAGGAATCATCATCTGTGTCAGTGGAAGGAAATTAGAAAAAAACTAAAAAAAGACAGTATGAAAGGAATACTGACATACTGATATTACAAAAAAAAAATGATGACAGAGGAAATGAATCCATGCATACAATATGTATATAGCAGCTTTTTTTTTTTTTTAATACCAAAGAATTGGAAACTCAGGGGGTGTCTACTCATCAGTTGGAGAATAGCTGAAAGTGTTGGAGTATATAACTGCAATGGGATATCATTATTGGCTGTAAGAAATACAGTTTCAGAGAAATTTAGGAAGATATATGAAGCAACGTAGAGGAAAATGATCAGAACAAATTATACCAGTGGTTCTCAAAGCAGTCTAGAGAATCTTGGGGATCTCTGAAACCCTTTTAGTGGGTCTACAAATTCAAAAATAATTTTTGTTTCCAATATGGTAAATGTCTATAAATATAATCCAGATAAACAAAAACTCTTTGGAGAGATCCTCAATAATTTTTAATAGGATAAAGATATTGAAAACAAAAGTTTGAAAACCACTGAATTATACATTAATAATATTATAAGGAAAAACAACCTTGAAGACTTTGTGATGTTCAGTGCAATAGTTTGAGACATGATCAATGTTAAGAGTCTATTTTGCAAGCTAGCCATATTTGTTGCAAGAGTTCTTTCTTTTTCTTACTTTCTTTTTTTCCCCGTAAGGTGTGAGAAGTGAGGAAGAGGGAGGCAAATTATAGAATTGTGACTACAATTTCTTCTAAGGGACAAATTTCCATAATGCATCTGGAAGGTAATAACACACACAGAGGGTACAATAGTGATGATTTATTGTTTTCAAAATGGAAAATTAGTTTCCTACACAGACCAACCTAATTGCAATTTTTCCCCAGTAGTGTTTCACCAAGGACCTTACCAACTCCAAAATAGCTTTAGAGATTAAGTTATATGAATCCCAATATTTCTGAGGCAGCAGCAAGCAGGCAAAATACCTCCTCCCTGATATCCCTCCAAACTACAACCCCCATTAGGCAATGTTGACAATTCTTTAATCTCTCAATCTGGGCAAGTGATGAAAACTGTGGAGTCAGAAACTTTCATGAGAACCAGGTAGGCTGGTACTTAAAGGTTAGAATGGTTAATATAAATTTAATTTAAAGAAGATTGCTTTTTGATGTCTTCATTGGTGACTTGTTTTTATACCCTGGCTGGGGCCACCTTAATAAAAGACAAAAAAAAAAAATTTAATTTAAGTCTTGGAAGGTTGAATTATTCAAAGAAAGATTGTGTAATTTAAGGGGAAAGGAAAGAAGATCAAGTTCTTCATCGAGCCTCGGGTTCCTGATCTCCAGGAACATAGAGGTATGTACAATCTGACCTGTTTTTTGATTCTTGAATTAGTTACCATCTCTTACCCCCAAACCCTAAATTACAACCATTTTCTCTCATGCAAGTCATTTTCCTTAATAGTTCACATAATCAAAATCTTCCAGCATTCCTGTCTTATAAGTAGAGATTTGATTGTGTAATTGGCTGCTTAAAATGGAGCATCTGAACAGGGCACTTACATATATACTGAAGTGACCGACAGCTTGAAAGTGATGAATTAACCTGGTCATTTACTGAAGCTTTTCCACCATTTCATCGGCTGCAGAGCAATACACACAGGGAATACGATGGAGTAATGAGTCATTATTTCTAAACTGAGAGCAGAGTTTCCTATACAGACCAATCTAATTTTATTTTCTTATTAGAATCCCTTTAGGATCTTCCAATCACTAATCAAGTCCAAAAAAGCCTTAAGGGTATAACTAAATTTCCCTGGGGCAGCAGCAGTCAGAAAATATTTCTATAAGGAATTACTCTAGGTTTTTATCTAAAAATCCACCTAGCAAAGTGAAGACTGAAGGGATTAGTGTAGACTTGTCAATAAATATGGGCTCAGAACCTGAGACATAAGAGAAATCTAATCATGGGAAAATAGGAATATGAAAAAGAAAAGGACAATATAAACCCTGGGACTTAATACTTACAAAATCAGTGTGGCAACCTTTTCAATAAGAAATCTATCTAAATGAAAAGTTAATAACTTGTGCATTTGTTGTTTCTAAACCAACATCTAGCTCCACCTACTCCCTAACACTAGAAAAACCTTGAAAACCCAGACTTTTGGACTAAAGTTATAGAAATTACTGCTTAGCAATACTGGGGAATATGTCTATTTTCTACTCTGATCAAAGTCATACTGGGCATCAGAAGGGATAGAGACTATTATTACCTAGGTTTCAGAACAATGGATGGAAGCCTGGTCTTCTTTTCAAATTGTTGTGTGTATTCTCAATTCAATCCAATCCAACAAATATTAATTGGTTATTTTGTTCATGGGTCTGTGCTAGGTATTAGGATTAGAAAAATAAAACAGTTCCTGTCCTTAAGGAATTTATAACCCTGATGTATTGATGGAACAAGTAAATACAGTGTGTGTGTGTGTGTGTGTGTGTGTGTGTGTGTGTAAGGAAATGTGTTGTTTAAATTCCAAATAGACTTAGGATGAAAGATGTCATTCGCATCCAGAGAGAGAACTATGGAGACTTAATGTGAATCAAAGCATAGTATTTTCACCTTTTTTTTTAAAAATAAAAATGTTGTTGTTTGCTTGCTTGTTTGTTTTTTTCTTTCACGTAGTTTTTTTCCCTCAATCTCATTTTTCTTGTACAACATGACAAATATGGAAATACGCTTAAAAGAATTGCACATGTTAAACTTATATTAGATGGCTTGCTCTCTTGGGGAGGGGTAAGGAGAATAAGAGAGAGAAATTTGGAACACAAAGTTTTACAAAAATGAATGTTGAAAATTATCTTTATATGTATTTTGGAAAAATAAAATACTATTAAAAAAAAGAAAAAAATGACACAAAGCAAATATAAAGAAGAAACCATAATGCTGGTATGCAAAATAAACTCTATTCTACTTTAAAAAAAAAAGAAAGAAAGAAAGGTTAAAATACTATTAAAAAAAAAGAAAAAATGACACAAAGCAAATATAAAGAAGAAACCATAATGCTGGTATGCAAAATAAACTCTATTCTACTTTAAAAAAAAAAAAAAAAGAAAGAAAGAAATGTCTCATTTAAGTAATAATACTTGAGGTGTGATTTAACAGAATGACAGTACAACTAATTTGATATATTACAGGAATTCATATGAGAAGGAAGGGCATTTCAAATATAGGGTAACTATTTTCTGGGGAGGTATTTCTAATCTATTAGTCAGTCACTAGGTAGAATAGACACTATTATAGAAATAAACAAATTCCTAAGAAAAATGGAGGGAGCAATGGTACAATGGAAAAAGCATTAGATATGGTATCAGAAGGCTTAAGTCTGAATCCCAGCTCTGCCTTGTACTACTTGTGTGATTTTAAGCAAGCCTTGTAACTACTCTGAGCCTCAGCACCTCATGGAAGGACAGTCAAGAATCATTGATGGCCTATTTCATGTTTCTAGGCAACAATCCAGAGCCCAGTTGTTTAAGACCTAAACAGCCCCTCCTCATCACTCTGCTCCGGAAACAAGTAAGACCCTGGCCTACAGTCATTTGTTGAGCCAAATTGCTTTTCAACTTGAAGGCAGGAAGATTTCTTAGTGGTATCAATGTGGAAAAACCCACAAAAGGCTAAAATGCTGGAAACTTATCTACTATCTGAACTCTAGGGCTTTTAGCTTTGATCTTATTTTTACCAGGTGACCCTGATAGTTACAGAACAACAATGAAATTTCATTTTGCACTTCCTTGTTAGTAAAACAGGGCTAAAAAAGGAGAGAACATTTTTTATTGGACATTTCCAAGTGATTATCCTGCTTAAAAAATGTGTCATGTTCAAAAAGGCTCTGGTGACCATAATCCTTAAAGGACAACCCCCCCCCCTTCCCTTCTCTCCCCACTTCCCCCAGATAATTGGGGTTAAATGACTTGCCCAGGGTCACACAGCTAGGATGTATTAAGTGTCTGAGGCCATATTTGAACTCAGGCCCTTCCAGCTTCAGGGCTGGTGCTCTTTCTACTTCACTACCTAATTGCCCCAAGGGCAAAGTCTTAACTCTAAATCAATAGTCAAAATCCTCTACAATCTGGTCCCAACTTTAACTTTTCCTACTTTCCATACTGAACTATCTACTCTAGTTAAATTAATCTCCTCCTTGACATGAATAGGTCCAACTTAGTCTCACCTATTTCTTTGCTCATTCTTTCCCCCTATTTCTTTACCTCAAATATTATCCAAGTCAATGATCTCTCTCTCTCATATGAATATTTTTTAAGACTAACTGCCTATGGGGCAACTAGGTGGCATAGTGGGTAGAATACCATCCCTGAAATCAGGAGGACTTGAGTTAAAATATGATCCCAAACTTCCCTGACTGTGTAACCCTGGGCAAGTCATTTAACCCCAATTGCCTCAGCAAAAAAAAAAAAAAAAAAAAAAAAAAAAAGGTGGGTCTTCTCTCCCCAACTATAACCTCCCTCTGGGAAGAAAGTATATTTTTATAACTACCAGATCTTGCAGAGTGCTAGACATAGTTTCAGCTCAACAAATGCTTGATGAATAAAATATTATATACACATCTTGCAGTCACTACAAATTTTACCTGTTAGAATAAAAATAACTTGGGAAACAGATGACTGTCTAACCTGTTATTATTGCAAATTTTGCTTTTTCTTCTTTATTTGTAACCTTCTCCAAGAAGGCAGAAACAATTTCAAGTGAACTTTCTTGTCCCTTTCTAGCTACTACCCACTGTAATAGCTCAGTAAAACTTATGCTGTCAGAAGTGTTAAAATTCAAAAGCTTTTTCCCTTTAAGTAAGAGAAATAAAAATGTTCACTTTCAGAGAAATCTATCATTTTTGTATTTAATTCTGGGGATATCTTTCATTTCTGTTTTGCTAATTTGTTTCTATACTAAGAGCACTCTGGATAAACCTACCACAGAGAGTGAGAACCACAAGGGGGATAGATCTATTTTCTCTTCCAGCCCTTTGGATTGTAAAATATCCATTATTAATATTAGAGAACAGAACTTTGAATTCAATATGCTACCATTTTTGGTTTGAATTTAGTCAGATACATTTTTGCTCATTCCCTTCAGAATTACAAAACAACAGGCTCCAAGGTACCTGAGAAATAATTAATACAAAAATGAAGTCAAAACTGAAAAAGATCTGGCCAAATATTTCCCAAAGTGTTTTCTGTAGAACTCTTACCGTTTCACAGATGCCATTATTCCATGTGAAAATGCAAATAAATGCTAGAGAAAAATATTTCCCTTTAAAAGTATAAAAATGAAATTATATATGCATCAAAAATACTCTGATAAGGAATTTTTCTACATGAAAAAGGCTTAATTTTCTCTATATTGTTTTAGATTCTTCACAAATTCCATGATCCTATTAGAGCAAAGGTAGTGAGATTTCACAGGCTAGAGATGAAGCCCAAGGTAAAGATAGGACAACATGGTATAGTGGAAAAAACAATGGCTATGAAGTCAGAAAATCTGAGGCCAAATCTTACATGTATTTACTACTGGTGTGACCTAAATCACTTAAGATCTCTGATTTGTTTCCTCAGCTGTCCAATGACAGCTTGTCAATGAAGAGGTTGTCTTAAATAGCTTCTAAGGTCTGTTTCCAGTTTGTAATCTACGATTCTCTAATCCCTATGATATTTTATTTCCCCCTTTGCACCCCAGGCCGGCATTTCTGAATTCTAACAAAACAGTTTAAGCTCAGTTAGTTTGGGAAAATAAACTATGGGCTTTAATTGAAGTGAAATTTAATAGAGATAAATGTAAAGCTATTGATCTAGGTTTGAAAAAAATCAATAATGCAAGGAAGGATAAGTTGGAGGAAATCTGGTTGGTAAACAGTTCATATGCCAGTTGGTTTCAGTTGACTGCAAACTCTATCAAAGTCAATAGTGTCAAATAACTTTTTTTTTTTTAAAGGAATATCTTGGCTATATTATATCCAGGGAAGTAAGAGTTTCATTGTCTCTTGTCAATGAAACTAAGCTCCAAACCACATCTGGAGCACTGTGTTCAGTTCTGTTGACAAACTAGACCTCTTTCAGAGGATAACAAGGTTAGTAAGAGAAAACTTCTTTTGAGAAAACCAGGATTGTTCAACCTTGAGAAATCTTAAGAGAAAAGGATAACTACCTTCAAACAGAGCAGGAACTAAAAACAAAGTAGACACTACTTAAAGTACAATACACAAGGGAATATTTGAAAGATTGTAATCTGAAAAAGAAACAAACCTATTTTGATCTGTCAGATCAAATCAGAGTTAAAAAATGGAATAGGCTACCTAATAAAACAATAAGTTTCCTGTCATTTGGAAGAAAAAAAAAAGTTGAGTCACTACTTTGCTGTAGGAACCAATACTGTATTGGGATGCTTGACTATGTGATTTTTAAAGTCCCCTCCAAACTCTTAAGATTTTATTTTTATGATTTCATTTCTCCTTAGAGAAATCACTTATGATGATTGAAGGAACTTGTGGCAGTTATAGGTTTCAATCTTTCTAAAAGGAAATCCCTTACCATTCTTCAAAAAGATCAAAAAGAAGGAAAATTCTGAATTATTGGACTAATTACTAATTAGAAGTATGTTTGTCTAATTAGAAGTATCTAATTAAGGAGCAAGATGTTTTTCAAGCATCCACAAAGCTGTATTTAGAGAATCAACACCTTCAAAATGCCTGATCCATTTAAAAGATTTTTAATTTAAATACACAAAAGTACAAACAAGCCAGCTAGAAGTTTTACATTAAATGGTTATTAGTACACAATGCAGTGTTTATATAATTCACAACTAGCTAATAAGTGTCTGGGCCCCAGCTGATATATTACACAGGCCCTTTTTGCTACTAATTTCAAAGTTACTAACTCTCAGGGGACATAAGACCTTAGCATGAGAGTTTTGACCTAACCATCTTCCCTGGCCTCAGGTCTAGTTATGTTCTGCTAGACCCAGAAGTAAGGATAAAACTAAGGGAGTGTGAATGATATTAGATACCATGAATAAACTCTATCAATAATGACATGTATTCCTTTTGCAAGTGATTATATCCAACTTGGTATAAATGTTTGGGAGAAAGCCAAACTGCAGAAACACATTCTAGTAAATGTAAAGTTTTGATCAAATAAGAGCGATAGACCAGCTTTCTAGACCACCTAGGATGGGGAGTATCAATTACATGTTATCCCTCCCAAGTTGAATAACGAAATTTACACATGTTAAACATTAATGAAATAGGACACGGGCTCCTGCCCAAATACAAAAAGGATATTTTGTGAAACAAAAAATTACCACTGGCCTAGTTCATCTCCACTCAACAGAGCTTTGGGTAGGGCAGAGGATTTAGAGTAAGGTGTGTTAAGGATTCAGAATCCAGAATACTGAAGTCACCCACACTATGACTAGAAAACAGCCTTATAGTCCAAGCTTTTACCTTACCTCACATCAAGTGAAAGGGACTCAAACTGAGCAGTCAGGGAACCTCTAACCTTCTAATTATCCATATATTTGCCACAAATTCTGAATATAACTCTATGTAAATTTGGGAGAAAAGGAACCATCACATCCCAATTTTAACTTTATAATGATTGCAAACAATTTAATGTCTGAATTTTGAAAATTCATATCTATCAATTTTTCAGACCCTAAGAGCAAATGCAGCAGCTGACTGCATTTACTGAGTAACATGAAAGCCATGTGTCCATGTAGGTGGTAGACTGCCTTTGTGGTTGTATACAATGTAACAGCAAAGAAACTTTTTTTTTTCCTTTAACATCAAAGTAACTTTTTTCCTTGGAAAGTCTTTCAAAAAGAATTTTTTTTCTGGTGTAGTTCAGCAGGACCCATTCATCCGTAGGATGGAGGAATTATGGAATCAAACAAAAATAATTCTATAGTTCAAAAACAACTTGGAATAAGGTGACTATAAATAGATCTAATTTCAATATAACACTAGATAATTCCTCCAAAAGTTTTGCTTTTATGATCTGGAGAAAATAAAGTTGGAAAGACTGAGGAAAAAAGAAAACCAGATGACCGAGGAGCAGATTGCATAAGATCCTAGTCATGGAGGCCCCTAAAGTTCCCTTCCAAAGTTCTTCCCAGAGTTCTAATCATCCGAGGCATGGAACATGGGTACTAGACCTGTGTCAGTGGCAAAAACTTCTGGTAGTAGCTCTTGGTGACATCAATCATCAGCTCCTGGGTACATTCTGGGAGCTCCCCAGAGAAGAGTCCTAAAGAAAGAGAGCAGAGAAAGTAAAAGAAGGGCCTAGAACTTATGATTTTTAATATTATTTCAGGCAATTTTCTTTCATTATCAGGATCTAAATATATACCTTACCATCTGCCAAAAAATGCTCCAAATAATTAATGATGATAAATACAAATCAAAACAACTCTTGAGGTTTCACCTCACACTCTGCAAAATTGGCAAAGATGATAAAAGATGGGAATGGTCAATGTTGGAGAGGTTGTGGAAAATTAGGTACAACAGTACAATGTTAGTGGAGCTATGACTCAGTAGACCACTTTGGAAAGCAAATTAGAATTATGTAAATAAATTAATACATACTTTGATCCAAGTATTCTATTTCTAGGCTTAATGCCATTGACTGGGGCAGCTAGATGGTGTTGTGGACAGAGTACCAGCCTTGAAGTCAGAAGGACCCGAGTTTAAATCTAGTTTCGGACACTTAACACTTACTAGCTATGTGACTCTGGACCAAGTCACCTAACCTCAACTGCTTTGCAAAGGGAAAAAAAAAAGGGCACTGATATAAAGAAAGTTTCTATATTCACACCAACATATTTATAGCAGAGTTTTTGTGATAGCAAAGAATTATAAACAAAGTAAATGAACATCAATTGGAAATGGCTAAACAAATTGGAGTACATTAATCTAATGGAATATTACTGTGCTAAAAGAAATGATAATGAATACAGAAAAGCATGGAAAATTTTACATTAATTCATGCAGAGTAAATGAGATAAAGAGATTTAAGAAAACAATATACACACTGTAAATGGAAAGAAGCATCAAAAAAATCAGAAATGAATTGCAAAAAATATATAGAGAACAAGTCTATCTTGAGTCTATCTTAGAGACTCAAAAGTTTTACATATTGCATATATATTCAGGAAAAAAAATAAAAGAAATTCACTTTAAAATAGAAATTTTTTTAAAAATAAAATTAAAATAAAAGTAGTAGTTTGGGACAGAATTGTCTCTTTTTCTTTAGTAAATTTCTTTTCTTTTTGGCTGAGGCAATTGGGGTTAAGTGACTTGCCCAGAGTCATACAGCTAGGAAGTGTTAAGTGTTTGAGGTCAAATTTGAACTCACGTCCTCCTGACTTCAGGGCTGATGCTCTATCCATTGCGCCACCTAGCTGCCCCAATAAAAACTTTTTTTAAAAAATGTATATATTTTACACACACACAAATAAATGTATTACAGACATCCAAATAACAAGTAGAGACAGAGATATACTGAAGTATATTCAAATAGCAACTTATCATTTTAAACTTCTAGCCACTTCCCTGCACTTCTTCCAGAAATCACTTGGAGGTCATATGAATTAAACACATTCACTCTGGTAAAACAAGACTATATTTCCCTACTGACTGAAGAGCCAGTTCACTGCAGCTAAGCAAGAGAAGGAAAGATGTGATATCTTAACAAATAGTTCTAATGAAAATTTTTATAAAAGGTTAGATTCTTTGTGGGTAATCTTTGTCCCATTTTAGTTCATGCTCTGTGTCAGAAATTCTTATTCTCAGTGAGAGCAGATATAGAATATGCTCAGCCTACCAAAAATACCATGTTGACATTCTACTATTCATGACAGAGGTTAACAGTAAGGCAGGATTGTATAAAGGGATGGGAATCAATATAGCTGAGTTCTAGTTCTACTCTGTGTGAAATGCTATGTGAACTTGGCCAATTCATAGTTTCCTGATCAATAAATTCAGGGCAAGGACTAGATGAACTCTAGGAACACTTTCACATCTACAAATTCTATGATTCTAAGATTATCTATAGAGTTTTTTGTAGGTTAAAAAAAATCAATGATTACATAATGCTTATCTCTACATGAATATTTATTTTGAATGAAAGATCAAAGAGTGTGTTTGTTTTTCTGGCCTGCTAATATTCAAAATTAGGAGTGAAGGGATTTAAAGTAACATGAAAAAGATTAGGCCAAATACAATCAAAACCTAGTGTTACCTGGACAGCCTGAGAAGACGGTAAATGGTGGAACTACAGTTTCAGGAGGTAATACTGTATTGTCTAGAATTTTGCAACAGTCTTTCAATACACAGCGTCGACCCTAAAAGCAAAAATCTTGTTACCAGAAAACATATCAAGAAATAAGGAAAGTAGGGAATGTTTTCTCATCTACTTCTTGGGTGGTTAGTCTCCATTTCTTTCCCACTGATCATAATGAGCAATTCCCAAGAAAAGTTAGAGGTTGCTTAAAGTTTACATCCCCAACTCAGCTGGTATATGAGTTTATACCAGCAAATGATGAATTTATGATTTGTTTAGACAAGACTCTACTACTATAAGTATGCAAATAACGGAAGGTTCTCAGGCTTGGGGGTAGTGTTTGTTTGTATTTATATCTTTAAATAAATAAATAATATTTTATGTCCAATTACATGTAAGAATAATTGTTAACATTTGGGTTTTTTTAAGTTTTGAATTTTCAAATTGAATTTTTGAACTTACAAATTCTATCCTTTTCCTCCCTGTGCCCTTTCCTGAGATGGTAATCTGATACAGGTTATATATATGCAATCATGTAAGAAATATTTCCATATTAGTCATTTTGTAGAAGAAAACTCAAATAAAAATACAGAAATAGATTCAAATAGCAACTCATGATTTTAAACTTTTAGCCACTTCTCTATACTTCTTCCAGAAATCACTTAGAGGTCATATGAATTATATACATTCACTCTAGTAAAACAATACTTCTGTATTCAGATACCATCAGTTCTTTCTCTGGAAACAGATAGCATTTTTCACTTAGAATAGTTTTTTTTTTTTTTAAAGATTAACTCCTTTCTTGACAAACCATAGCATTTTTGACTCATGCTGTTTTATAGGTGATTACTTTGTTAGTTATGTACTGATTTGTATAATTTGGTGGGGCAAATATGAGGTGAATGAGACATATTTGTTTCATGGATTATGGAAGAAAGAGGTTCTTATTTACTATTTAAAGCTGTACCATTTTATACTTACAGAAGAAATACAAGTCCTACACTTTCCCACACTGTTATCAATTCACCTCTGCTCTGGTTACACATTTTGATTAAAAAAAAAAAAAAAGTCCTTAGGTGAAAATGCATTGTGTTTATTACTCAGCCTAATGCTGAGTTATATGGACCTAATATGCTTCCTAAAGAACATTCTAAACATTCTGCTCCAGATTGGATCTGCTGTTTTCTTTCTTTTATATGGAAGAATCCTACATTTAACATGAAAGAGAAAAGTTTCCAAATGAATTTTCTAAAACATACCATTTCCACTTGCCTCCAATTTAATGGGCACAGACCATGAATACACTGAATTATCTCTAGGTTATTAAGCAAAATACAGGGAATCAGGAAAATCTTACTGCAAAGGTCATTTGAGAATTTTGAAATACTTAGCAAGTAATCCATGGCAATGATTAGCAATGAATGCCTCACATTTATTTATTCAAATGGTGGTACTAAAAGTCACACAAATAAAGTCAACAGAACAAACTATGCTTTTGAATTTACATGGATAGCCCTGGAAAGAGCACTTATAGGAGTCTTGGAGTTTTTATTACTTCAGACTAAGGGTTTTTAAATTTTTTGTTGCCACAAACTTCTTTGGCAGTCTGGTGAAATCCAAACACCCTTTCTCAAAACAATATATATTTTTAAATTTTCAATGGTATTTTATATTCCAATGCATGTTACTGTTTTTTTTTTTTTTTAATTTAAGCTTTTTATTTTTCAAAACATATGCATGGACGATTCTTCAATATTAGCCCTTGCAAAATCTTGTGTTCCAATTTTCCCTACCTTCCCTCATACCCTCCCCTCATACCCTCCCCTAGATGGCAAGTAGTCCAAATATATGTAAAATTAGTTTTCAACATTCGTTTTTGTGAGACTTTGCGTTCCAAATTTTTCTCCCTCCCTCCTTTACTTCCCCTTTCCCCAAGACAGTAAGCAATCTATAATAGGTTAAATATGTGCAATTCTTTGAAACATATTTCCATATCAAATTATTATTTTTAAGTAGTTATGGGAAATGCTATGTTTTAGTTAGAGGTAAGCAAAAATAAAGATGTAATTTTTCCCCTATCCAATTTAAGACCCTTTCAGCAACCACAAACCCTAAATTAAGAATTAATCCTCTAGAACAATGGAGAAATTTAGAACTGGAGAATCTTCTCACTAAATGTTAATGAAGTTCTCATTTGCCTTTGAGAAGATTGCCAATCTCACTATGAATGAAGGTCCTAATCTGTGAAGCCTTTGGGTGATCTAATTCAAGTGAGAATTTATGCTCCTGGAGATCCAATAACTAAATCTCTAGTAACAAAACTAGATTAAATGTTAGGTAATTAAGATACTAGAAATTTAAAAAAAAAAAAGAAGAAATAAAAAAGAAAAAAGGAGACTGGAAAATTGGAAGTTGAGGGCACAGAAGAAAGAATATTCAAGCAACCTAATGTCACAATGCTTACAATTACACAGTTCTTGCCTATGTGGACATAGGAACCAATCTGGGCTGCATTGACCACACAATCCTCTTCAATAAAGACATGGTCACCAATGTGTAGAGGAAAAAATGCAACTCTAGAAAATGAAAAGAAAGATGAGAAAACAAAGTTTAATTTACTGTACTTTGAATCTAAGTTTACATAACCACAGATCATTTACTCCACTTCATCACTTAAGCTAAAAGTTATTTCTGATGGCTCAGACTGAGGGTAAATATCAATTGTTTCTGTTTTGGCCAGAAACCCAGAGGATCTTCTCCTTCCAGAATGATTTTTTTCTCCAGGGGTAGGTAAAGAGGCCATTCTCTGCTTCATTTCTTATTTCACCTTAACCAGTGAATGGGCATTGCCTCAGTCAAACTGAGATCTGGGACAGGTCTTATCTTAAAAAGGCCAAGGTCTTCCACTGCAAAGGGCCATCTCCTATCATCCTGATCTATATCTTGCCACTGGACCCAGATGGCAAAGAATGAGGCTAATGACTTTGCACAGACCTCCCTCACTTAAATCCAATTTGTTCCAAGTCATGACATCACTTTCAGGATGTCGGGGTCCTTTTTGAGAATGGAGGACAAATAAACAAAATGACTATTTCTGATAAAAAAAAAGAATTCTGTGACCAGAACTTTAAAGTTGACAGCAAAGCCCAGGAAAAGACTCCTTTTATTTTGAGATCTTCGTAGTAATAAAACAGATTTAACAAAACACAGGGAAGGGAAGGAGAAGAGACAGGAAAAAAAAAAAAAGAGCTTTGTTATCTAACTGGCTAGTTTCAGCTGAGTCCCCAGGAAGTCTGTTAATATTTTTTAAAGGTTTAGCCATGTCATTTCATTGGTTGGAGGAACTCCCGGCATGGAAACTCCCTCCTAGAAACAGTTACTTGAAGGAAAAAAATGCATTTTCTCTGATAAATATCTGATATCCAAGATAAGTGGAGAACTGATACAAATACATAAGAACAAGAGCCATTCCCCCAAATAATAAATGACCAAAAGATATGAATCTGCTGTTTTTAAAAGAAGAAATCTAAAAAAAAATTCACATTACTAATGAGAGAAATATAAATGAAAAAAAGTTTGAGGTTTTGCTTTATACACATAGGACTGGCAAAGATGACAAAAGAAATGACAACTGCTGGAAGGACTGTGTAATGTCAGCACATGAATGTTCTGTTGGTAAAGCTATGAAGTGATATAATCATTCTGGAAAACATTTTGGAACTATACCTAAAATATCATTTATCTGTATGTATTCTCTCATTCAATGATACCAATTAATCAGCATATCTACTAAAGAGGTCAAAGATATAGGGAACTCAAATGTACAAAGAAATTTATAGCAGCACTTTCTATCGTAGCAAACCAACAGAAATAAAATCGGTATCTATCTATTGGAGAATGGTTGAAGAAAGTGAAGAAATCTTTCATTTCCAAGATTTAATTCCAAATTTCTAATTGGCTGAAAGATATATCCACTTATATGTCACTGCCATCTCAAACATCCCAAGGCAATGAAAAAGTACAGATGCAATAGCTGAATTGTTGATGGCCTTTGAGAATTTAGAAGTATCACATAACTGGTGATAGGCAAGTATTTTCACCCTTGTTGAAAAGAAAAAGAAAGTAAATTCTCTAAGCTTTCAACCAGTGAATCTAATATATATTTTTGGCAAAATTCTAAAATGACTTAGGAGATTGATTTTGAAAGTATTGATTCAATCTCAAGGAGAAAAAGAACTAGAAAAGAAGAATTCAAGGATAAAGGGTAAGAAAAGATAATTGGTACAATAAGGTGCATAAAATAAAGTGATAAGTAAAACAAGCTGGTTCAATAAATAAAAGATTAGGAAGAAAAGGGAAAGAAAATGCAGTCTGACTGCCAGGTAAGTTGTTGAGGGAAAGAAAAGAAAGTTGGATGCAAATAACAAGCTGTTAAAAGGTGATGAAAAGTTGTGAAAGTCTTAAAGAAGTGCTTAGCAAATGAAGAGTAAGCATTCCCAAGGATCTGAAAAACAAGGCTGAGTATCTCTATCAAGATAGTGACATCAACAATTTAGCTGTGACTGTTACCTATGGTCAAAGTGTAGGCTGATTTCTCTCCTACCGGGGAAGATAAAGGGACTTAGGAAATATTCTTATAATTCCAGGTTAAAAGGGATGATAATTGACCCAAAGAAAAAATATAAGCAAGGTTTCATGGAGGAAAGAAGTCTACATGGCAAAGAGGAAACTCCCCAATTGTTGAATACAGAGAGCTATGTTAAGAGCATGATATAATGGCCAGAACTTCAATGGCAGTAAGTAAAGGTGGGGGCTTTGAGGTTGGTGAAAGAAGAAAACTAAGTAGTTTCCAGATAGCCCATAGTGAATAAGCATGCTGAGCTCCAAAAAGATGCTATACTCTGTATACTAGAGACCAGTACTATTGTCTTCATTCATTCATTAAACTGTTATTGAACACTTGCTACATATAAAGCACTATGCTAGGACAGAAAGATAGATAAAAGGTCTCTGCCCTCAAAGATCTAAGAGACTGATGCATAAATAACTATGATATATTTAACATGTATTGGTCATCCTGTCATCTAGGGGAGGGGATGGGGGGAAGGAGGGGAAAAATTGCAACAAAAGGTTTGGCAATTGTCAATGCTGTAAAATTACCTATGCATATAACTTGTAAATAAAAAGCTATCAATAAAAAATAATGATAATAAATAAATAAATAAATATGATATAAGGTAGGATATGTTAAGTCCCATAGAGAAGTACAAACCCCAAACGCTAAAGGAGTTAAAAGAGAATTTTCTTCTAAAGGGTAATGAAGGAAAGCTTCATGGGGAAGTGGTATTTGAGGTACAAGTAGGACTAATAGGTAGAGATGGAGAGGAAGAGCTCTCTAGATGAAAGGAACTGCTGGAATTAAGGTAAGGATATAGGAAGAGCAGGATTTGTTTGGAAACAGCAGACAAGGCAGTCTCATTTGGCTGAAGCATAAGATGTATAAAGAGAAGCAGTAGTAAATAAGTCTTGGGAAGGTTTGATAAAAGATAGCAAGAATTTCTGAAAAAGGTTTGATAAGATCAGAATTTTACTTAGAAGTCAGGAGAGAAAGAAGAAATTGGAGAAGAGAGTAAATGTGGGCTTAGACTGTAGTGAAAAAAAAAGTAAAAACAGACAAAGGAGCAGCTTCTAGGGTTCATAGAAGCAGATTTGACAGAACTTGACTGAATGAAGTGCAAGGTGAACAAAATGTCAAAGATAATAACTTGTAGATGTTTATCTTGGGTGAATGAGATAGTACAATTAAACATAAATAGGGAAGTTGGAAGGAAGAGCAGGTTTAGGGAACATGTAAATGACTGCCTACTTGGCTTGACTTGTGAGTATCAGGAAGGCATTTTGCTAAAAACAAACAAAAACTTTCCCTCTTCTCACAATTTAAATCTTACTGGGAATGAAATTTCATTGTTAGTTTTATTCTTTGGATTTAAGTCCTTTAAGCTCCAAAATTCTGTAGACCAGGGTCTCTTAAACTTTTTCCACTTGAGACTCCTTTTTGCCCAAGAAATTTTACTTGACCCTGGATTCATGGTATATAAAATAGGTATACAAATCAAACACTTACTGATAATAAATCATAATTTTACAACCGTCATATTGAGTTACATTAATGCACAGTTTAAAAAGCTTTGCTCTAGTCAGTAACACTAATGTGAATTAATTTATCATTTATTATATTGTCATTTTATTTAAATAATTATATTTTTTTTATTATCATTTTCCTTCTGATAAAACATCAGAATAGGATTGAAAGCACTGGGCATTTCAAAATTTGAGTGGCACCAAAAGGAAGAGAAAGCAATGCAGAAAGAAAAGATGGGAGGAAATGAGAACAGCTTGGCATTATAGCTTTAACAAAAGTGGATATTTAACATTGTTTGATGAGAATACTGATTAGGCACCCAACCCAAACATTCAAAGATCAGGACAAATTCTAGTACTTACTGAACTGAATGGAGTAAAAAATTAATCATGGAACCTAAAATATCTCAGGACCCAAAAGAAAAAATATATTGCTAATTTCTTTTTTCATATGTCTTTTTAATTGCTAATAGAACTTTGAAAATGGAATGATTTCCATTCCATTAGCAAACCAACAAGTTCTAGAATTTACATCTGAGAACAACAAAAACCACTTACTATTTGATCTGAAGTTGATAAAAATGTCAATAAAATGATCTAATGTTTAACTTATTAAATATTCATCAGCCATTAACTCTAATGATAAAAATATCAATATTCTAAGATGCCTTGCTGGCTCCTTCCCAGCTTCTAGTCATTTGTATTGTATTTCCTAAACTTATGTTGCATCATTTAGGTTTCTATCTAACAACAATAACATTTACAAACTACTTTATGCTTTGCAAAGCATAATTATCTAATTTTATCTTGACAACAATCCTAAGAAGTAGGTCCTATTATACTTTATAGATGAGGAAACTGAAGAAGATTTAGGTTAAATGACTTCTCAAGAGTCATTGATGCCTTAAGTTTATCTGAGGCTTCCTTTATGTAATTAGAGGCAGCAACTATAGAAAAAATTAACCAGAAAAGTTTTCACAAGAATACTAACTCAGTTAACAACTATTACAAAGAAAAATAACTGGCATAGGTCATTTCTAAATTGAGCATTTCCTAGGCTACAACTTCAGACACAATGATATTTTTCCAAACTAGCCTATTCAGTTTTGATTGTCCACAGATTAAGTGGCTTCATAAGTAATTCAAAAAACAATACTCAAACCAGAGTGGATGCTCTATAGATATTAAGCAGCAAAATATCAATACCTAGAAGCTATTGATTAAAAACAAAAAACATGCGAAAAATGATTTTTATTTGGAAACTGAGAGAAATTAGAGGAAATTAATCATAGCTACTAGAAAAACATAATTGGGCTTCAGAAAGAGCTCATTTTCGTGCTTATACTGACATCTGGTGGTAGATGACTGTATTAGTTCTACTTTTAGATTTCATATTTTATGAAATCTTTTCCATGCTTTTGCACTAGGTACTAGGGCTATGGGAAATCCAGAGAGCACTGCCCAAAAGAACTGAGAGCTACTATTAGACTCCCCCCAAAAAAATTCTTTCTAGGTTTAGGAATGATGGAGAACATACAGTTTCCTTCTTAAACTTTGGGGAAAAAGTTCAGCAAGTATGGAGGTATAGAGGTGAGTGAAATACTATTTTCCAATAGATTCCACTGGTTCTACTGAACATTTTTTGATATTAATATTTGACATTTGGAAAAATGAAGTGTTTTATGAAAGATAACAGGAAAATGCATTTCAAAATTGTGAAAATAATAATTTTGAATAGCATAGAAAGTTGTTCTTCACAGATCAATAAAGATTTTGTTTTATTATAATGGCAATCACAACGTATTTTTTTCTAAGTTTTGTTTTCACTGATATTATAGTGACAGATTTCTTTAAATTATTCCATTTTATTATTCCATATTACTTAATAATATGGAATTTAATAATAATATTCCATATTATTTAAATTAAATTAAATTGTTGGGTTATTTTACCTAGATTCTAGTTTTAAAGGAAAAGGAGGAATTTTTCATGTCACTTGCCCTACAGGAAAAGCAGTAAGAAACTGAACCCAAAAAAAATCTTTCTGGAAGAAGTCAATTCTTTTCCAAGACACTACTCTAAGTCTCTATTTACATGGCTCAGTAGATAGCCAGGCCAGTAGTTTGAAGACTCCTCTTTCTGAATTCATATCTGGTCTCAAATACTTATTAAGTAACCTTGAGCAAATTATTTAACCCTGGTTGCCTCAGTTTCCTCATCTGTGAAATGAGTTGGAGAAGGAAATTGCAAACCACTCCAGTATCTTTGCCATGGAAATCCCAAACAGAGGTCACAAAGAGTCAGGAACGACTGAAAATGACTGAACAAAATTCTAAGTCCTGAGATACAAATGACATATCCTTGGGACATTTAACTCAGATCTTCAAAGCATAAAGTCAAAACTAGAAAGTCGTGAAAAAAGCTCCTGACAGTATCTTATCTGAAATAAAAATGGGCATCCACACCTAGACTAACAAGTTCCCAAGATAAGGGTCTATAGCAAGCCCAACTGTTGATCCTATCCATTTCATAGAATATCTTTTTTGTATTTTTTAATACTAGAAGAAATGCCTCAGAACTTGGGGCCTTAACACCTCATTTTCTTGGGAAAAGGGATGGTGGAGGTGGAATATCTAGAACCATATGCTTCATATACCTTTTCTCTAAAGGTATGAAGGAGTATATGAGCTTCCTTACTACCTCCTTCTACTGAACTGCTGAGTAGCAGGAAGTAGTGGGTAGATCAATTCTCAGTGATTATGTGCGAAGCAATCCAAAATATTATAAGACAGAAAAAGTCATACACACACAGAAGTGATAAAGAGGACAGAAATACCCATAGGTAAATGGAAAAATGGAACACTGGAACTCTTTAATTCTATTCCTCATCAAGGTAAAATTCAGGTGATTAGCAATATGAATCCATCTGGAGCCCGCCTGAAATAAATGTAGGCAGCCTACCCTTTCTTTTTGCTCCAGCCAATGCCAATACTTAGCTATCACCAGGGAACCTCTGGAAATAAGGTTTTGGGTATAGATATATATGCTATGGATTTCTCTTTCTTCCTCATCATTAGTAGGGACAAGTAACATACATACTCCTTGTTTTGAACTGTGCCAGTTATACCTATTTTCAGGGCTCACTTTAAGACAGAGTTATACTTTTATTGGTACAAAGAACTCTTAGGTAAGGAAACTAATCCTTTATCAGTGCAGGTCAGTACTTTCTCTGAAACTTAGAATAATGAAGAGTTGCTTAGAGTAACAACAGGTTGAGTCATTGAACTTCTATTTTCTCTTTCTTTGGACGCAAGAATAACTGACAAATGGTTAAGTAGGGACTTGGGGGAGAAAGTACCTGTGCCCAGTATTACACAAACATTAGATGTCAGAGGTAGGATTTAAAGCCAAGGTTCCTTGGTGGCACAGTCACTTTCTCCCCCAATTCTTTACTTGCCTAACTGAAGATCATACTTTATTTCAAAGAAATGAGTTGAGGAGATATTACACTAAAGTGAGAAAAAGGTAAAGCTTATATCCTCAGTCCTTAGTACAGTGCCAACAACTTTAAAAAGTTTTTTGATTGATCAACTGATTTCATATAGAAGATGGAAAATGCTTCCAAACAATAAAGAAGTCAACATCTTCTATTTGGAAAAATGCTTTCAGGTCCCTTTATGCAATACTACGAAAAAAAGAACAGTGGACAGATGATGTCTGACTTCATTTGAAGTTGGAACGGCATGTTGACTTTGGAACTTAGAAAAGCAGGAAAGCATACCACGCACTCTAGATTGAAGGTTGTCTAAAAGTTTGTTGAAATCGAAAACATGATAAGACCTGATTATTATACTTTGTTCTCTTAAGTCATATCTAAATGCTTGAATACTAGCAGAATCATCTATTCCAAGAATGAGAGCTGAATGAAAACATTAGCAGTGGCAAGAATTAAGTCTTTTGGGTTGATCCCAATTTCATGAAAAAAGAGAGGAGGTAATGAAATACCTACCCTTTGCTGAATTTCTTAAATGGTGGTCTTATGACACTACGGCTTTTCACAACACAGTGGCGCCCAATCCTTACATTTGCCAGATCTCCTCGAATAATACAGTCATTCATTATGATTGTCTAGGAAAGAAGAAAAAATACTTATTTCACTTAAGTAACAAGTATCAGGATATCTGCTTCCTTCAGAGTATCGCCATGGGATATGCTGGTAAAAAGAATATCCCTAGGAAAATTGCTATTAAAGAATATAATAAATGCTAAAGTGATTAAACTCATTGAGAATAATGGTATATCAAGTGACCATCTCTCTTTCACAGTAACATCAAGAGATTATTTGTGAGAGGGAATGACAGTTCATTCTCATGAAATAGTAAGTACTTCTAAACACCAAAGTAAATGGCTTTAATAACATTAACTTCAAGGGGCCTTATAAGGACATATCTAGAACAACCTCAACTTTCCTTTTAATAGCCATTTTGCATAAATTTACCAAAAAAAGGAAATGTTTACTGAACAATTTAAATACTGAGACTGTCAGCAGATGTTATTATATCTGCTATGTTATTACATAGCCCCTGTGCTGAACAAATATATATTTTTTCATTCAATTTTGTTTTATTTTCGGTTCCAAATTCCTTCCTCCTCCCAGCCATTGAGAAGACAAGAAATCCAAAATCTATCACAAATATAAAGTCAAGCAAAGCAATTTTCTCATTAGCCTTGTTCTAGGGAATGATGGGAACTAGAAAAAGAAAGAGAAAAAAATGTTCATTATGCACTCTGTGCCCATCAACTCTATATCTAGAAGTTTACTTTTCATCATAAATACTTTGGAGTTTTACTGGGTCCTTAAGTTGATCAGTGTTAGTAAATCTTTCATAGCTGACCATCTTTACAATACTATTGTTAATGTATAAATGTACAGTACATATTTCCATATTTGTCATATCGTGTAAGAATTTTTTTAATAATTATAACTTTTTATTGACAGAACCCATGTCTGGGTAATTTTTTACAACCTTATCCCTTGCACTCACTTCTGTTCCGACTTTTCCCCTCTCTCCCTTTACCCCCTCCCAAAGATGGCAAGCAGTCCTATACATGTTAAATATGCCACAGTATATCCTAGATACAATATATGTGTGCAGAACCAAATAGTTCTCTTGTTGCACAGGAAGAATTGAATTCAGAAGGTAAACATAACCTGGGAAGGAAAACAAAAACGTAAACAGTTTACATTCATGTCCCAGTGTTCTTTCTTTGGGTGTAGCTGCTTCTGTCCATCATTGATCAATTGAAACGGAGTCTCTTTGTTGAAGAGATCCATTTCCATCAGAATACATCCTCATACAGTATCTTTGTTGAAGTATATAATGATCTCCTGTTTCTGCTCATTTCATTTAGCATCAGTTCATGTAGATCTCTCCAAGCCTCTCAGTATTCATTCTGCTTGTCATTTTTTACAGAAAAATAACATTCCATAACATTCATATGCCACAATTTACCCAACCATTCTCTAATTGACGGGCATCCATTCATTCTCCAGTTTCTAGCCACTACAAACAGGGCTGCCACAAATATTTTGGCACATACAGGTCCCTTTCCCTTCTTTAGTATCTCTTTGGGATATAAGCCCAGTAGTAGTACTGCTATGATCCATCATTCTAATTCTTAGTCAATATCAAATGATTTTTGATGACTGCTGCTTTATAATATAATTTTAAGGCTGGTGTATCTAGGCCACCTTCCTTTCCAGCTTTTTTCCATTTATTCTCTTGATATTAAATATATTTTTTCTTAAAAAATATTTTTGGTTCATTTGATCTATAGGGGCAAATATTTATTCATTCATTTTTTTGTTGTTGTTGTTGTGGCAATTGGGGTTAAGTGACTTGCCCAGAATCACACAGCTAGGAAATATTAAATGTCTGAGATCACATTTGTACTTAGGTCCTCCTGACTTCAGGGCTAGTGCTCTACCCACTGCGCCACCTACCGGCCCCCATATATTTATTTTCAGTTGTAAAATAATAATGTAATTCCTTACAATTTTCTAAAACTATGTCCTTCAAGCTTTATGGGGTACCCACTTTCAATGGCCTAAAAAAAATTGTGATCATAAGTACAACCAGTGACTGACTATACTTTTAAAAGATTTTTCTTTTTTCTGAATTAAAATACCAAGAGTTTGAATGTATTGAATAAAAACCACAAAATCTTCCTTTGATAACTAGATCACATCCTCAAAAGAAAACATAAAAACTTGATAAGAGATAGATCAAACTATAAGAAACTAAAAACATACACAGTGACCGAAACACTAATAGCTAATCTTACAGAATGGTAACACACAGCACAGTGAATAACAGAACCAAGATAATTAGTAGAATATTAAAACTGGGAATGGATTTGGGGAAAAAACTATGCATAAAAAAGAAAATAATATTAAGATTACCTTACTTTTACTTATATACCAATCAGGAAAAGGACCCACATTGCAAGAATGTTTGTAGCAGCACTTTTTGAGGTAGCAAAAAATTGGAAAATGAGTAGATGCCCATCAACTGGGGAATGACTGAAGAAGGTATGGTATATGAAAGTAATGGAATATTATTGTTCTATTAAAAAATGATGAACAAGCTGATTTTAGAAAGGCCTGGAAAGATTTACATGAACTGATGTTGAGTGAAACAAGCAGAACCAGGAATACATTGTACACAGTAACAGCAAGATTGTGAGATGATCAACTATGAAAGACTTGGTTCTTCTCAGTGCTTCAGTGATCCAAGGCAATCCCAATAAACTTTGGATAGAAAATGCCATCTGTAGGGCAGCTAGGTAGTACAGTGGATAGAGCACCAACCCTGAAGTCAGGAGGACCTGAGTTCAAGTCTGACCTCAGACACTTAACACCGCCTAGCTGTGTGAACCCAGGCAAATCACTTAACCCCAACTGTCTCAGCAAAAAAACAAAACAAAACAAAACAAAACAAACAACAACAACAACAACAACAACAACAAAAAAAAAACCCAGAAGAAAATGCCATCTGCCTCCAGAAAAAGAACTATGTTGTTTGAATGTAAATCAACACATACCATGTTCATTCCTTTTTTTTTTTTCTTATGGCTTTTTTCCTTTTGTTTTGATTTTTCTCTCCCAACGTGATTCATTAAAAAATGTTTTTTTTTAAAGTTAATATACATATATAACCAGAAAAAAATAAAACAATAATAAAAAAAACATATACAAATCAGGAAACATAAAAGTACAGGAAATCAGAACTATTAAACCAAAGTTCTGAAACAAAAGGATTCTTAAGAACTGGAAAATATGGAGAGAGAAATAATGGATACACAATAAGAGACACATGGATAGTCATCTTAATCAAAGGGTAGCATCTGCTGAAAACAATATTTAGTTGCTCTGAAAAGGAATGAAAAAAGAATGGATCTTGTTCCTTACCTTTCCATTTAGGACAATATTTTGGCTTCCACACAGAACTGATTGGCGACTAACTTTGTTTCCAGACGCCTGAGGAAAAGCAACAGAGAATTTAGGTGAGATCATTGGGTTCTGTGCACTAAACTTTTACTGAGAGAGGGATTGTATTGGAGGAAGAACTTGATAAAGACCAAGAAATAAAGGGCTGAGGTTCAGAACAAAAGTGAATTAGTCCAAAAATGCTCTAATGAACACACAATGCATATTGGCAATGGCAATCAAGGGTTCAGAAACTGAGATGTATTTTCTCATAGAAACAAATGGTGATTAGGTTCTCCAGCAATCTTGAAAAGCCCATTTAACCTAAAATGTTAGTATCAGTTTTATGCTACTCTAGTACTACAAAACCTAACCAACACACTCAACATTATTTCTATGAAGAAAGCATTCAGAATTCCAACACAGGAATTGAGGCTCACAACACTCTTAATCAATTAATCTTTATTAAGCACTGGCTAAGGAGTGGCATACAAAGAAAAAGAAAGAACAGTCCTAGCTCTCAAGGAGAACAGAGTTTATTTGTCTCCTCCGTGAAAATGTCCTTACTTCACCTTCCTAAGTAGGAAATGGGATGCACTCAACTTAAAACTGAAGGTGTTATCCTGGGTGTGAGTTTCAGAAAGATAGGAGCCCAGGAATAAGGAACAGAATGATTAGAATTCTGGAGTCTAGCAGCTAAGTAAAATTTCAAGGAAATTTTCAGGAAACTTTCAGATCTTCTTTATTTCTGTGAGCCCTACACAAAGGCCTTCTGGCTTCAAAGAATCACAGCATGTTTGAACTTAAAGAAACTTTAATTCAAAGTCAAAACAAACTGTTGGAACTGAAGTAATTTGCCAATGACAGGTTGTCATTTGAACTAAATGTGGAATTCTGATTTCTGATTCAGTGTTCCTTCTGTTACACAAAGGGGCTCCTCCACAGACTGATCATGTATAGATTTGGGGCGAGGGACGCAATGAACTTGAATGGTAAACTAATCTATAACTGAAATTCAGCATTTCCTTCAATTATAAAGATAGGTAAAATTCACCAGACTTCCAAAAGTATGCATCACACAAAAAGATTTAAATTATACCATAATTACACTCTAAAACAGTACTGATATTTTATTTAAAAACCAGTTTTTAAACAAGTCCAGCATTTTCAAAAGGAAAAGGAAAAATTAAGTAGTCTATTCAACACTGATATTTTAAAGTCCCTTTATGTTTTATTTTAAAGACCCTAATAGATCTGTTGCTTTCAATGATCATTTCTTTAGTCCAATGCTGAGATAAAGAATAAGATGAAATAAAGCACTTATGAGATTTTCTAAAACTTTTCATATCAAGTTACAAAAATAAGACTGGGAGTACAAGATTTCCTTCCCAGCTCCTTTCTCTCTCTACCATTCTTCCCTTTTCCATTGGAATTTGTAGCACTTAAGTGCTAATAATGGGTTTCTATAAGACAGTTCCTTAAAGGTAAACTACATTTCGAAAGAAAATTAGGTTCAGGTCCATTTAGATATTTGCATTCTGGATTTTAAATGACAGCTGAGTAAGTTTGGGGAGGAAAGAGAGGATAGGAATTAGAATATTGTTGCTATAGAACGTAATTGTTTGGTAGCTTCCAAGATGTTTACTATCTTCATAAATGCCATCACTTAATGCAGACTCTGGACCAGCAAGGGGAAAAGACAAATCTGAATGAGGTGCATGGCCAATCCCATGTAGTGGGCATGGAAAACGGGTTCCTGTGGTCGACCTTTCCATGCAAAGCCTATGCAAGTTGGATGTATGCATCATGCATAGATTTGGATCCAGGAAGCACCAAACCAAGTAAGTACAGAAAGCATCTCAAGGTATCATGGAGTTTGGCTTCTCATTTGAACTCTGTGCTTTCTCAGTGTGGTCTGAGTTTGTAAATCATGTTCCCTCTCTGGACCTCAGTTTCCTTATCTGTACAAAGAAGATCTCTAAGACTCCCTCCGGTTTTGAGGGCCTGGGATGATTTCTCTTTCAAAGGGAAGAAGGCAAAGAGCAGGCAGTGAGAACAGAGAAAGTAAGAGGGTGGCGGGGAGACCCCGGGCCTGCGCCCCAGGGGGTGACAGGTGGCCTAGGAGTCCCGGAGAGGCAGGACGCAAGGGAGTGGCTGGGGCTTCCCGGGGATGGGCGGGGCGGCCCAGCCAGTAGCGGGGAATTTACCAGGACGATCAGCCCCCTCTAGCCTCCGCCCCCCTCCCCGGGGCCCGGCGTCGCCCAGCGCACCGTCTCGATGTACTCGGACTTATTGTAGAGTAGCTCGCTCAGCTCCATCTCTGCAATCTCCGTCTCCCAAACTCAAGTCTCCCTTCCTCCCGCTTCCGGTCTCTACCGTCACTTCCTGCATAGAAAGAGAAACGCCCATCTCTCCCTCCCTCTCTCCTTCATTATCTCCGTTCGCTCCGCCCCCTCGGTCGATCGGTCTGTATTCCTCTAGCTGGATCCAATCAGCATTTCGGCAAGCGGCTCCCGACGCCTGGAATTGAACTGGCGGGAGTTGGAAGGAGCTGGTTCTCGCAGCTGAGCTGGGGGCACTTCGCGGCCTCGGCAGGGCCGGGGGCCCAGTGTCCCCCAAGAGTCGGAGGTAGTAGGAAGGGGCTGCCTCCCGTCCTCCTTCGGCGGCTGCAGCCATGGAGGACTCGACGGGGAAAGTGCTCAGCTGTGAGGAGAAGGAGAAGGTGCCCCTCTGGAGAGTGCGGGTGGGACGGGGCCTTGAGATATCTTGGAAGAGGGGGAAGGGTAAGGGATCTGGTCAGGGAGGACTTTCCTCAGTTTCCCCCCTGCAGAAAGTGAATCCTTGGAAGATCTCTCCTCCCTCTCCCGCCCCCGACCTCGTGTTTACTTCCGGCAACCACAACATTTCCTTAGCGCTTTGAAGTTTGCGGGAGGCTTTACACCTGCTATCTCTCCACCCTGGAAGAAGCTCCCCTCATTTTGCAGATGAGAGAAGCGGCGCAGAGGGGCGTGGGGGGGGGGGTCACGCAGCGTTGCTACTTCCTGTCTGACGCTGCATTTGAACTCAGGTTTTCCTGATTGAAAATCTAAGCGCTCCATCCCCCAATTCTGCCCCTCCCGTGGAATGTAAGCCCCAGGAGATCTAGCACTGTGTGGTTTTTTTTTTATTGTTCAGCACTGCGCCCAGTACTTAATCTTCAATTCAACAAGTATTTATTAAGCACCTATTCATGGGATGCTAAGCGCTACTGATGACAAACCCCAAATAACCTCCGTTCTTCTTGTTGCACTGAAGTATTGGTTCTCTCTCCTGTCCCTCCTTCCTCCATCCCCCCGAAAGAGGGGGAGGAGGGGGCGGAGAGAAACCAAACGAGGTTAGGGGAAAAAATCCAGGGAGTGTTTTCAGAGAAATTCAGAAACTCAAAAATCAAATTGCATGCTTCCCCTGTTCTCATTGCAAAAGCGCTGACACTTCCTATCTGGACCAGCCTCTTATCTAAGTCTAGGTGGGCGGACCTCTATTCCTTTGGTGTTTCTTTTGGAAATCATTCATTCTAGATTGCTGCTTTTCTCTCCCCAGTTGAAGGAAAAGCTGGCATTCTTAAAAAGAGAGTACAGCAAGACATTGGCTCGATTGCAGGTAGGACATTTTTTTCCCTGAAAAGCAAATGCTGCCTTCACAGATGACAGTATTATCATACTGATTATTATCACTTTAGTGGAAAAAGCTTTGAGGAAACTTAATTTTATTGAAATTGCTCCTGGACTTTTGTTTTGTATAGCGGGCTCAAAGAGCTGAGAAGGCAAAAAATTCTTCAAAGATTGAACAGAATTGCATGCTTAAACAGGATTCCTCAAAACAAGCAAACTCAGGTAAAAAATCAGCCAACTTATTTTGTTCATTTATACCTGTTGAACTCATTTGGATATTATCTTACAAACCAGAAAGAATTTTTTTTATTTACTTTTTTTTTGTTTAATCTTTTTATCTCTCAGCCTTTAAATGTAAATCTTGGTTAAAATGGGGCGAAAGAAAAAATTTAGGAAACAAAGGAAAAGAATTTGGAGAAATAGGTAATTCTGGATCAAGTATAGGGGGAAAACACCCTTTTCTCAATGAAATTAATTCTGTATTTAATTAGCTTTAAGATTATGGTAACTAGCAAGCTGTTCACAGTTTTAATATAGTGCAGTTTTGTAACCTCTTTAAGTTTGGGAAATGTATCTTGTTTATTTTTGTTTCTTCCTACAACCTACCACAATGCACTAAACATTCAGCACTTAGTTCTGGAAGAGTAACAACTTTTAGTGAAGTGTAACAATTTATATTCATATAGTATTTTGTATTCTTTTTTTTATTATATATTGTCTTTTTTTTTTAATTCCTACAACATTCTTTTGAGGTAAGTAGGACAGGTATTATTGGCCCAGTTTTATAGATAGAAAATTATACCTCTAAGAATTCTTATTTGTTCATGGCTATCAGTTGGTAAGTAAAGGAGACAGGACTTAAATTCAGATCTTTTTTTCTTGGCCTATTGATTTTTTTCCCCCACATTAGTGTAATATCTCCTTTATAAAATGTTTCATTTTCACAAAAATTATAGTTTAGTGCCTAACATCCTAGTCATAAACTATTTTTGTCTCCCCAGAGCCAGAAGATAAATTCTCTCCTGATGATAAATTAGAAACAGATACACTACAAATCGATGCCTGTCTTGATGCAGAAATCAAGGAGAAAACCACAGTCACACTTGACTTTGAGTCTGAGTTATTGAGCACTGGCAATGACTCATCAGGAATATGTCCTGAACATGTAGGTGATAACTGCCAGAAGAATTTTTTTAATAACATTACTGAACCAGATAATGAGAAAAAGCAAAATAAACAACCACTGAATAGAATGAAGAACCGAAAAAAGATACTGGTAACAAAAGGAAATGAATCTTTCTTTGGCTCTAATTCACTTATAAATTCTGGACACAGACAACAAAAACAAAGATCTGCTATAGAAAATCCTGAGTTGCCTGTGTTTCAGATAAGAAATCAGTTTTCATGTGATAAGAATGAGATTCAGAATTCTCCAAGACCAATCACAAAAATCAGGGAATGTCTTGTTGCTGCAGCTACTGAACTTGAAAATGATGCCAGTGGAATTTTGAAAGATCTTCCTCAGATAGCTGCTCTTTCTTTACATAATCCTTTGGATGACAGTAACATTCAGCAGCTTGGGTGTTTTCCTCCTGAAAAAATCTGTGATAACTATAAACTGACTACTCAGTGTTCAATGAACCTTCCTCATACTTCACCTGAAAAATTAGAGGAAGGAAAACAAGAATGTGTTATCTCTCCAGGTGACCTAATGGTAAATGATGATATCAATGTGGATAAGATGTCAAACATTCTCATCTTGCCATCAGATGGCAAATCATTTTCTGCAGATGAGCTTAATTATTCATTATGCAAAAATACACATATGGATGAACAGAATCATAGCTTGAAGCCTTTAGAATCTTTTAGTAACTTACTTGATAGTAGAAATGAAAATCTTCAAAAGAAAGAGGTCCTCAGTGAGAATGTGAGTCCTTCCATAGAAATGATCTCTCCTGGTCCTTCAGAAAATCCTTTAAATTCTTGTACAGTGTTTGATGGTCTTCCTTTTCCTGTGGAGTATTATGTTAGGACAACACGACAAATGTCAAATTGTCAGAGGATGATAAACCTGGAAGCTGTAATTCAGAATCAATTAGGTGTAAAAAGAAAAGGATTTAAGCATAAATGTAAACCTGTTATGAAAAATTTGGATCTGTCCTCCCAAGAGCAAAGTGAATTTCCATTATTTGACCAAGGGAATTCAAGTAGTCCTTTACAAAAGTCTTTCTCATCAACTCCTGAAGGCAGCCCTAATGCTTTGCCTAAAAAAGACAATGATTTTGCTTTGAACACTTGTAAAAGACGATCAAGTAGAAGACAGAGAGGGAAAAGATTCTTTTGCAAAAAAGTAGATGATCCAGACTCTGAACTGCAAGTTGCTGATAAGCTGAGTATTAAAAATTCCAAGGAAGATGTTGCTTTGTGCAAAGAGATTCCAAAGAAAAAAGAACATGTTCAGGGTCAAAAAAAAGTCACAGGCAGATCAAGGTGTACCCTTGTTAATGTTGACAAAAAAGCATCCACATCAATAACACAAGGTATTGCATGTTCAGTTCTTTATTTCTAAATCAGATGTGTGTTCTGTACCACAAAACCCATTGCATGTTAAAGTCTATCCAAATGTTATCTAATTCACTGGGAGGAGCTGTAACACATGATAGAGATGAGTTAGGAACCAAACTATACCGTTTCTATTTGAGAACCAAATCTCAGAATTTCAGCCTCCAGCCCAGCTTCATGGCTTGAAGTCAGGCAGGAATTCCTAGTTTCAGATCCTGTCTCAGGTACATATTAGTTATGTCAAAGTAGGCTACTTAACTATTTTGTGCCTGAGTTTTCTAATTTGTAAAATGGGCTTAACAATAACACCTACCTCTTAGCATTGTCATGAGGATCAATTGACAAAACATGTAGAAAGTTTTGTAAAATTTTAAATGATACGTCAATGGTAACTATGATTATTAAGAGTAAAGTAAAGTACAGAGTACTTAAGTATTAAGAGTAAAGAAAAACCTCTGAACTTATGTAGTTGCCTCTGAATAAAGTCCTTTTACCAAAAGTGATTTGTCTAGTCTCTAGGACATAAAAATTAGAAACAGGGGCAGTGTTTAATGAGTATGTCTCTGAAGCATTTTTAGTTTTACAAAGTTTTTCTTTACAGCAATCTCATGAGATAGGTAATGCAAGTATTTCAGTTTTATGAATGAGAAAACAGATCCAAAGAGCTCGTGAGTCAACTGAGGTTACATAGTGTCAGAAGTAGTACATGAATCTTCTGACTTCTAAATTTAATGCTCTTTCTTGTATTGTTCTGCCTCCCATCACAAAGTAATAAGCTTTCATTTCTGTTAGTATAGGAAATCAAATTCATTAGGACTGTTGCAAAAAAAGTGGTTTGGGCATATTCTCCTGAGACCCAAACACATGCACAGAAAAGTCCTCATGTTTCTATACTCTTCCTTCCCTTTCATGGTCCCATTAATATTTCCAGTCAAAACCTAGATCAAGGTATACTTTTGTCTCATGGTATGTTGAATTCCTTAATGCAGCTTTAAGAGTAGTACAGTGCATGTTAAAAGTAATATAGATTCAGGGAATTAACAACAGAAAGTATCCTATTGAAGTTGAAGTAAAAGTTGACTCGTAGCTAGGTGTCCCTGCTTTTTAATAATTTTTTTTAAAGGCAGAAACCTTATTTTCAGTATTATAATATTGCAAGTATTATTTAAAAATGCTCTAATGACTTATTTGAAACTTATTCCAACGCCAATCAAAAACCTGTTTTTCCTCTCAGATTTTAATTTTTTCTTTTTTTTTTTGTTAGGGAAACTAGATTATATTCAAAATAAGAACCTTCATTCTTCTATTGGTAATGACTCCTTGATTTTGGATGATACCAGTTTTGATCTTTCATTTCATCTTAAGAATGAGATACTTAGTTTTGAGAAGTTGTCGGCAGGAAGCAACAGCATCACTGACTTTGATTTGCCTGATGAGGAGTTTGGTTTTCTTAAACTTGAGAAATTAAAGTCTTACTCAGCAAAAGAAATGAAACCCTTTGAATCAGGAGATGGAAAAAAGTGTAATGAAGATAACTGTGTTTCTTTGAAGCAACTGGTGCCTAAAAAAGACATTACAGAAAAGGAGAATTTAGCGAATGATATTACTGTAACAAGAAACTCACATCCAAAAAAACCAGAGTGTATTCCTCCAAATATGTTACTTTTCACACCTTCTAGTACTAACCTGCCTGCCACAAATAACCAGGTTGAAGCAGATATATGTTCTCCTGTTTTCCCTATCCTCGGTCCTACTCCAGTTTTTGGCTCCCAAATTCACAGTGGAAATATGGCTACAGAAATTACTGGACCTACTTTTTGTACACCTAAACATATTTGCTTGAAAGAACCAGACAGTCTTACTGGAAATAATCAGTGTAATAATTCACCTAATATGTTGAAATTGGATGCTAACATACATTCATTCGACAGGGAAGTAAAAAAACAGCCTGACCAAATAGTATCTTGTGAAAAGAAATTTGATAGTGACTGTAATCCTCAAGAAACTCTTCCATCTGTTGATTCAATCACTTTCAAAGAAAAACTATTATTGGAAAGCACTTTCCAGGTATGATTTCACTTCTTAAATGAAAAAAAAAAGGATTGATGCTTTTCATTGTTATGCTTATTTCTAAGTATATGCTTTCTCTTATATCAAATAGCTAACATCAAAAAAGAAAGGAAAAAGGTGGTTTAACAAAACGGAGCAATGGTTCTGATTTGTCTATATGTGTCATATTCCACACTCACTACAATGAAGAGAGTGACAGACATTTTCCTAACTTAATCCAAGTTGGTCATATTAATTACACAGTGCTCAGTTTTAATGTTCTTTCCATTTCCATTGTCATTATATATGTTGTTTTCGTGCTTCTATTTACGTTGCATTGATTCCTCTATAGGCTCTCAAGCTTCTCTGGCATATAATAGGTGCTTAATAAATGTTTATTGATTGATTTCTTTAATTCTTGTAATTTTTTTATGGCTCAGAAATATTTTTGCCATATTCATGTACCCCATAGTATATAATCATTTCCCAATTGATAAGTATTTTGTTTCCAAAAGTATTGCTATTATTGTTTAACTTTTGGGCTTTCATCTCTTTAGCATATATCTCTAGAACTGGGATCTTTGGATTAAAAGATGTGGATATTTTAGCCACCTTCGTAACAATTGCCAATTGCTTTCCAAAATGCTTTTCCATCTTTTATCATCTATGTCATTTTTCTGAGCTTGGTTTGAAGCCTCAAGAATTTTTTTGATTTGAGTTTCCTATTAACAGTGATTTGAAGCAGTCATTCATGTTGTTAATAGTTTGTAATTTGTCTTTGAAAAATTATTTGTTCATGTCCTTTAATCACTTATTCATTAGGTAATGACTCTTAATTCTTGGATATCTGAGATAAAAAAAATATTCTTTTCTAATCAACTTCATCTCTTAATGCATTATTTTTGTTTGAGGAAAAAATTTTCAATTCCATGTTAAGAAAGTTGTCTTATTTTGGGGGCTCTATAGGTCTCCTTTCATTAGGAATTCTCTCCTTTGCTATAGTTGTGAAAAGTACTTGACTATTGAAATATGCATATGTACATATATATCTATGTCATTTGGGTTCTTAATCCTTTTAAAGTCATGAACCTTATTCAGACTTGTGGAAGGGGTCCATAACAGCAGTCTAGTTAAATCTATGGACTTGCTTTCAGAATTTTGTTTTTTAGTGGATAAAGTAAAATGTATAGGATTATAAACTCAATGATTAAATTAAAATAATTATCAGAAGTCTAAAAAAAAAATTCATGGGCCCCAGATTTAGAACCCCTCCTTGGTATGAGATGTGGGTCTACACTTAGTTCTTGTCAAATAGGTAATTCTTTCTAAAGTTTATATTGTCTAATACTGAATTACTGTGTTTGTTTCTAAATCTTGCTTATCCTGTTTCACTGATTTTTTTTTTCTACTTTTTAACCAGTTCAAAATGATGATTACTGCTTTATAATATAATCTCAGGTCTGTAAATGGCTATTCCTTCATTCCTACTTTTTTTTTTTCATTATTTCTCTTTGAAATGAAAATAAAAAGCACCAGAAGAGATGATATGAAATAGATTTCTCTGTTAGAGTGTCCCCCAACCAGGTCCAGTCACTCGCTACCCAGTGCACAAAGTGATCATGAGTATTTTATGAAACTGGGATTTTGGGGACCTCAGCTACAAGTCGAGAAGTAGACCCAAAAATATTGGGGTGATTTTCTTTGTTTCTGATAGATGCCATATAAGTATAAAAGCACCATGTGAAATGAAACTAAAGGCACCAGAAATGATTATGTGAAATAGATTTGGGGGAGTATAGTGGTTAGCAACATGGAACAACCATGATATAGACATCCTTCACAGGTTACACAGGTTTGCTTCTTATTTATCCACAATAGCTCAGCCAAAACTAAGGAAGACAAAGGTGATTAAGTAACTTGCTTTTGGTAAGCAAGTCTCTGGGGAAAGGGAGATAGGAAGGGTAGGAGGATCCAGGGAATAAGGGGTTTGATTGTCTGAAGATAATTGATCTAGACAGTTTCTAAGATTAAAGACAGGATGGATGGACAATCCTTTACTGTTTCATATTATTCTATGCAAACAGAACAGTCTGGGAAAATTGACCTGATTACATATAATCATATTTATTATTAATTATTAATATATTAATCATAATTAATAATAGGAATGGGATGGGCTTGTTTTAGCAGTTCCTGAGAATAAACTGGTTTAGAATTCACAAGCTGGTATAGAGTTCCCATCACTTTGATATTCTAAAATCTTTTGTTTATAGCAAATGAATTTTATTTAGCTCTATATATTACCCACTTGTTAAACATACTTTGTAGGAATGAAGTAAATATCTATTAAGTAATAATTTCTTGTCAAATTGACCCTAAATTTAGATGAAAACATTTAGAAAATGTTTTTAATGTGTTCTTTTGATATGACTAATATAATTTATCCTTAAAAATTGGAAAGTTGTATAAAAAGATCTTCCCTTTCTAAGGAAGATATTACTGGGGCTTATTGCTCATTTTAGAAAAAAAATATATAGAACATTAATGTAGATATGAGTCAAAAATTTTAAGTTAATATGCTGAATTTTTTCTCCCTTCAGACTAAGGTAAGAGGAGATCCTGTTGAAATTTGGCATGATAGTTTGGAACTGAGCAACCTACAGCTGGTATCAAAGTTAAAGGTCAGAAAACTATCTTTTTTACATTATTGTCTCCACAATTTCTGATAAATTAGATGAATTCTGAAAACAAAAAAAATTTTGATATGCTACTGCCTCCCATTTAAGAAAGTATATAAATATTTTTTAAATTCAAATTACAATTGAAACTGAAGTAAAATCAGTTTCAGTCATTTTTTTTCTGTTAAAAAGATTTTCTTGTAAGGGATATGGATATTTTAAATCTTTTTATGGATTCCAAGAGTAGCTTGTATAAATATTTTAAATTGAACAGGTTTTGTATCTGAGTGAAGGGAAATTACTCTTTCAACTTTCTTATAAAGAGGAGAAACTATAAACAAGGTAGTGTTTAAAATAGTGTACTTTGTACTTTCCTAGTCTGCATTTTTACTACAATTTCATTTGGCAAAGCAGCTAATGTTTAATTTGGTCACTGGGTTACAGGGTTTAATTGAACAAAGAAAGTATAGCTATAAATTATGATAGCTGAAAACAAATTAGAATTTACATGATAGCTAATGCCTAAAGAAGCCCTCCTTTTTTCATCTCCTCTTTCTCTCTTTCCTTCCCCCTTCCCCTCATCTTCATGCTATGTAATGGTATTTTTGATGCTCTCTGATTAAGGTTAATTGGGTTTTTTTTTTTAAAGTCCACACCTATAAATTAGGGAGTGTTATTTACATTATTAAAATATATTTTTATAAAAGGATTTACCACCAACTTCCTTTTAAGAAGTTTTAGAAAGGAGGTTTAAGGATGAATTAAATGAATAAAAAAATCATATTATGCACATCTTGTGGGAGACACTCTGCTTTGTGCTGCTGATATAAATGCAAAAGCAAAGATAGTTCTTGCCTCCAAGGAGCTAATATTTTAGTTAGAAAAGACAATAGTGAAAAGAGTCTGTTGGCTTAGAGGGACCACCTTAGACTTGAAAATTACTGGCTTTGTAGAGTGGCTTCTTCAAGAACTGAAGGAATAACTAGGCTGCTAATGAATTTGTTGTTCACAGGAAATGGGAAAAGTGAAGACCTAGCTGGGATATCTCTGATATAGTAGGCCAGATGAGGCAGTCACCAATCTGGTAGTTTTTTTTGAAATGTGATTAAGACTCCCCAATTTATAGGTGTGAACTTTTAAAATAAAATAAGATAATTATCTTTATCAGGATGCCATTGGCAAGAATGATGATTAAAAGAAGGGAATAATCCAGGAATATACTATTAGATAAACTCTTAATTTCAGTTTACAGGACTGAAGTCATTTAATCCAGTTGCTTTATTTTATAGCTGAACTATAATTGAGAACTAGAGGAATTAAGTGACTTGTCGTAGGTTGTAGATTCAGTCTTATGTGGAAGACCTAGAGTTGCAATCCAGGTTCCAAGGCTCCAAATCCAAAGTGATTTATTTTGTACAATGTACCTTTACTGCATAAGATTTGATTGTACTCTTGATTAGTATACAGAATATGTATTTTTGCTTGCTAATACTTAATCTCAAGTTTATTATCCTTGTAGACATGAGAACAACAGTTAAAGTAAGTAAATCTTTGCAGATACAATGCAGATACACAATGCAAATGTCCTTCTATATTTCATGTACTTCAAATCTAAAATGAGTATTTTTTTGAAGTCATTTGTAATATAAAAATGGATGTCAATTTTGTAGGGGAAACTAGGACTTAAATATTTGTGTTCAAGTCAGTGAACTTGGAGCATCAACTCTATTGGGTGCTCAGTGGGTACAAAGATAATTAGGACCAAATCATATTCAGCACTTGAGGCATTTATTCTTCTGTTGACAAGACTCATGAATCTTAATTTTCCTTTGGCTGTAATATAACTTTAACCCTCTACTTTATTTAGGGTGCCATGGTAGAGTTATTTACATCTCAGGTTCTCTTAGGTCATCTGTTTATCCCTCCCCTAAAACCTCCATTCATACAGACGTCACAGAAACAGTTGATCATCCAGCCTCAGCTTGGATACTTTTCTTTTTTCTTTTTTTTCTTTTCTTTTTTTTTTAGCTTTATTTTTTTATTTCATAGCTTTTTATTTACAAGTTATATGTATGGGTAATTTTACAACATTGACAATTGCCAAACCTTTTGTTCCAATTTTTCCTCTCCTTCCCTCTACCCCCTCCCCTAAATGGCAGGATGACCAGTAGATGTTAAATATATTAAAGTATAAATTAGGTACACAATAAGTATACGTGACCAACCTGTTATTTTGCTGTACAAAAAGAATCAGACTCTGAAATATTGTACAATTAGCCTGTGAAGGAAATCCAAACTGCAGGCAGGCAAAAATATAGGGATTAGGAATTCAGTGTAATGGTTCTTAGTCATCTTCCAGAGTTCTTTCACTGGGCATAGCTGGTTCAGTTCATTACTGCTCCATTGGAACTGATTTGGTTCATCTCATTGCTGAAGATGGCCAGGTCCATCAGAATTGATCATCATATAGTATTGTTGTTGAAGTATATAAGGATCTCCTGGCCCTGCTCGTTTCACTCAGCATCAGTTCGTGTAAGTCTCTCCAGGCCTTTCTGAAATCATTGGATACTTTTCTTGATGAGGAATTAATAAAATGTATATAAAGCAAATTTGATATTACAGGGAGCCATTACTTTTGGAATCTAGAGACTTGACTGTGAGTCAAAACTTGGCTGTTTAATTTTATGTGACCTTTTGAAATCACTTCAATTCATTTTTATCACCTATAAAATGGAGATTATAATACTTATACAATCAAAGGATGGCTATAAAGGAAATACTTCATAAACTTAAAGAATGATTGAAGTATGCAGTCTTGTTATTATTTCTTCACATTAACTTTTCCTCCTTTGTAACAGAATCCTTCAAATTCCTGTTCTGTGGATGTGAGTACTGTGTGGTGGGAAGTAACTGGCTGTAAGGAATCATGTATCATAACTGCCTGTGAATTTACAGTTTCTCTCTGGAAATCTCTGGATGACTGGCAGTGGAGAAAAGTTCACACATGGCACTTCACAGAGGTAGGAATCAGAGATATTTGTAAGTGGAATTGACCATAAGCATAGGTATAAGGATTAAGAGGTACTGCTTATTCACAAAGCAAATATTGGAAAGCACGAAAGAATCTTATCCATATCACTAGTTTTATACAAGCCCTAGAATTTTGTCAGATTTCTTATTTGACTTCCTGTATTTGCTTTTACTTCTGCTTTCCAAAACATGATTCTACTTTCTGCCAATTATATTTATTTTTATTGTTGGATCAACAAAAATTTTTTGTTCTTTACCAAGCTTTTATTAATACTGATCCCTTTCCCAGAATGTTATTCATATACTAAGAGATATTTATAGATATATAGTTTTTTTGGGGGGGTTGGAAGCAGTGTGTTAGTTTGCTATTTAAAATGAAATAAAGAAAACACTCACGAAATGGTTCTTTTGTTGTTTTAGATTCCAGTACTACAAATTATTCCACTTTGGGATGCTTGTAATCTTGTGTGTATTGCTTTGGGACATCTAGAAATTAGAGAAATCAGGTGTGTAAATTTAAAGCTATGTTTTTTTTTTTTTTTTTTTATTATTATTGAAAACAGTAAATCAGCACATTGAGTGCCCACTATTCTATACTAATCTTTAAATACCTATTTATTCACAGGATAAGGATTTTGAAAGAATTTTGATTTATATTAAAAGAGTTAAGTCTATAAACTCATAGGCAGTAAAATGGCATTCTTGAATAAAGCATATTTTAGTGGAAAGAGTGATGAATATGTAGTCAAAGGAGGCCTATATTTATATTTCACCTCTGATTCATATTAGCTATTTGACTTTGATCTTTCTGAGCCTTAGTTTCCTTGTCCAGAAAATGGGAAAATGGGGGAGATAAAAAATGTTTCTTATGAGGATGATGTTTTGGAAGTCTTAAAATACCATATAAGGCTAAATAAAAAATGATTTCCTTTTAAAGTATGACATTGTAAAGATGTGCCATTTCTATATCTCAAAAAAAAAAAAAATTCCTTCTGTATTTTAATCTATGCCCCATTTTTTTCCTTATGTTTTCTTTCATTCTGATTTGGTTTAGATTATTATTTTCTTCTGGTGAGGATGAATGCTTAAAGCAGTCACTTGTAAAATCTGGAAATATAAAAGCAGTGCTTGGACTTAGACACAAAAGACTAGTCTGTAGCAATGGGACCCTTCATGATCACCAAGTAGACCTCATGACCTTTTCAGGATCTGGAAGGTAAAAGAAGCATTGGTTACACAAATACATCCTTTTTATTTTTTAAGATAAGGAGCTAATTTGGTCACAGGTCTTAAAGTACAAATTGGGTGACAAAAGGGGTGGTTTCCCTGTCTTATGGGCATAACTAGAAGGAGCAGAGGCCAGCTGAGCATTTTGGGGAATTTTTCCAGAAACAATTCAGATACATTAGGAGAAGGAGCCATAACAGGTGAAAGTAGTAGAATAGAAACAGAGAGAGAGATAGCTAGAGCAAGAACTCTGGTGCAAGGTAGTTCTGTTAGCAGAACACATGTCCTTCTGGTAGGACGGCAACAAGGGAAAAAATTTGTTTAGGAATTAGGAAATTATCTTTGTCCTTATTTTATCTTGAATGGTATTGAAGAGCTACCATTATTCAGTTTTCTATTTTCTGTTTTATCTGATTTGGCTAAAAAGAAATAAGCAAGAAAAGAAATAGAAATATTCTGCTTAGAAAAGAATAGAATTAAATTTTTGCTTTTTTTGTCAAATAATCTTTGAAATAATGAATACTAAGTGTCTTTGCCACATTTGGTATGTAGAAAGACTATGTTCTTTTCTTTAAGTTGCTTATACTTTTAAAAACATGGCATTAAGAATTTTTTTATTTGTGTTTTTTTCTTATTAAATTTTATGAAGTGATCTCTTTCTGGATACTAGATTAGTTTTGGGGTAGAGTTTAGTATAGCGGCCTGTCTAGAAAAATCTTCATTATGAGGTTCCAATTCTTAATATTCATTAAAATCTAGAAGTAAAGAAAAACAAACTTTGATGTCTCCAGAAGAAACCATCTTGGCTTTTGCTGAAGTTCAAGGAATGCAAGATGCTTTGCTTGGCACAACCCTGATGAGCAATATTGTTATCTGGTAAGTTTTCCTTTTGTAGTGAATTTTGAAGTTACTATGCAATAAAACTTCATTAATTCCTATCTAGAGTGGAAAAGGTCATTCTGAATTATAAAGTATATGTGCATAAATAGATTGCTTTTTATTTCCAATTCAGAAGAAAAATAATCTAGCATCCATGTTTTTTCCTTTGTTTTAATTCATGCTTTTTCTTTATGCTACATTTTATTTATTTTTTAATATATCTCACCACAACACTGAGCCATCCCTTATAACAAAGATTTTAAAAGATAGAATGAAAAAAAAGAAATTCAGCAAATTCAGCTAATACATAAACTAGGATGATGCAATGTTTCATACCTATAGTCCCTTATTTTTGGAATGAAAGAAGGAAATTGACTTTTAAAAACTTTTTCTGAGGCCAAACGTAATCATTATAATAAAATATTTTTGAGGAAATACAATTTCATTCTTTTCAAGTATGTATAGTAGCCAGAATTAGAGTTTTTTAAAAGTTTTTGAGAAAATGAGATGAATATGTGCTTAAGCGCAGATATCTTTATTTTTATATATATATATATATGCATGCATGCATATATGTAAATACACAATTCATATTCACATCCACCCACAGACACACACATACACATATATCTATATACACACATACATAGTTCACATGCATACTCTGACATAGATATGAATGTGCATTTATCCATATGTAAACATGCATTTAAAATAATAATGTGGCTAACATATAATGTAAATGTCTCTCTTGATTGAATCTTTAAATTTGACTTTATCCCAAGATCAATAGCCTTCTTTTCTAGTAAATTCTACTCCTTGTTATAATATTTCTATATACTTTAATTCCCCTCCTTAATTTACCTATTAACCTTCCCCTACCTGTGGATCCCTCCCTTATCTTCTCCCCTCACCCTTTCTTTCTCTTTTTATGCCATTCCCATTAGTCTACACACCTTATCCCACTCTGATTAATCAATCTAAACACCCTTCTTTATCTTTACCATATCTATTTTATGCTATCCAAATCTCCCTTTATCCCTTTCCCATTAATCTACACACCTTGTCCCACTCTATATACTGTATATACACTGTGTAGTGTATATACACAAGTATACTTGTGTATACTCAAGGTATATACATCCTTCTACATCCCATTTTATCCTGTTCCATTTGAATGGGGCAAATTGGATGACGTTTTCTCAGTTTGAGACTAAGTCACATGATCCCTGTTCCCAGAGCCAGAAGATCGGGTCTTGGACTTTGGGTTTCTCTAGAGGCCTCTAGAGCATATGGCCTTTAGAGGTAGGATCCTCAGGAAATTACAGGAAGTGACATTGACCCATAGGAAACAGATAACATTGGTGACCATTGGTAAAAGATGGTTAGGTCCTTTTAGTTTATCCAGTAAAAAGTCTTGGATCTTTTGCTATTTAAACCCTGACAAGCCAGAAGCTGATCAGGTTCCATGAGCACATGGGGGGAGCTTGGATGACTCCCAGTATATATCTGGGCCTCTCCCTGCAGGGCCTAAATAAATACTTTCTCATTGTACCTGAAGATGACTCTGATTAGTTAATTTGGGAAAGGGGGCCTAGCACCCATCCCACACACATTCTTCCTTCCTTCCTCCCGCATTTCTTTATAGATTTTGAAGAGTGTTATTATACCCTTTATGGTATATATGTACTATTGCCTATTTAACCCATTCCCAATGTGAGTAGGTTTTCAGAACTATGAACCTTCCTTTCCACTGTAATGCCTTTATATATTCTTCCTCTGTACCTTATTTGTAGAATATAATTACTATTTTTACCTTTTCCTAAGAAGTTTTGCTTCTTAGAGTCATATTCATACTCAACTCTGCCCCAATCTTTCTTTTGAGCTACCCAATTACTGGCGTCAATCTTAAATTTCCATGTAAATAACATGGAACAATTTGTCCTTATTAAGTTCCTTGAAATTATTAATCTTTGATATTGGCTCTTTTTTTTTTTTTTAAGTTTGGGTTTGGTTGAGATAAAATTCTGAAAATCTCAAGTTCCTTGAATTTTTTTTCATTCAATATTATGGATAATTTTGCTGAATATGATTTTTTTTAGCCATAAGCTTAGTTCCTTTGATTCTCAGTACGTATTTTTTATTGTAGCTGTTGATATGTCTTCTACAATTCTAATTGTAGCTCCACTATAATTGAATTGTTTTTTCCTTGTTTCTTGCAAAATTTTCTTTTTGGTCTGGGGTATTTGAAATTTAGCAATAATGTTTTCAATGGTTCTAGGCTGTCAAGAAGATAAAATGGACATCTCTCAGCTAGGTATTCATGGTTCCCCTCAATCTAGCCATGACTTGCATCTCTAACCTTATCATTGACTACTTTCCCCCTTGAATTTTTCTTATTTGAACTTTCCTTCTTGTTTCAGAATATACCAGGAAAATTACCATTTCTGTATCTGTTCATGTACCACTGGATTACCTTTTCAACATCTAGTACTTATTATTTTGTAGCTTGTATTATATATATGCACACCCTCCTATTAGCACCTATTATTTATACTAAGAATAATCGTGTGTGTGTGTGTGTGTGTGTGTGTGTGTGTGTGTGTGTGTGTGTACAAATAAAAAGTGTTATTGATACCCAGAGGGAGACATCACTGTTATGGTTAATGGTCAGGGAACTCTTTGTGGAAGACTTGAATTAGGCCTAAAAGTAAGGATAGAATGTACATAAGCAGAAGAGAGACTGGATAGGAAAGAACACATGGCATTCTAAGTTAGCAGAATATATGAACAAAAGTAGAAGCAGAGGTGCTTTTGTGGGAGTAGAAGGATTATTAAATTTAAGAATCTACATTAATATCAAAAACATTTATTAAGTGCTTCATGTTTACAAGGTACTGTGTTAGACTCTGAGAATATGAAGTTGAAATCATTAGATTTAGACCTGTATTAAAGAGGTTGTTTAATGCCAGCCTAAAGAATTTAGACGCTATCTTTGAAAAAATGAGAAACCACTGAAGACAGGGGAAGTGACATAAGGAAAACATAACTTTTAGGTGACTAAATCTGGCAACAGTATGTAGGATGTATTGGGTAGAGAAGAGACTAAGTAGGCAGCAGAAAAAGCTGTTTTGTTAGGAACAATTAGGAAGCTAATGCAATAGATTGAGAATAAGATTATAAAATTTGCATTATGATGATTATAGTGGGAGTAGGAAGGGAGACAATGAATGAATATTAAGAAAGAATCTATGTGAGTTGTCCCACTAGTTAGATATTAGGTAGAAATCAGAGATGACTTTGATTTAGGCCATTAATAATTGAGAGAATGAAAGAAAAAGAAACTCAAGAGAAAGAGCTAGTTTAGAGATGGGAAGGGGAAAACATTTCCCATGTTTAGTCTGAGGTGATAGCAAAACATCTAGTAGAAATAATCATTGTGCAATTGAGAAAAGCTATTCAAAAGAGATGAGAAATGAAAGTAGATTTGGGAGGCACTAGTATAGAGCTTATGGTTGGTTATAGATGTAAAAGGAGATAATCACTGAGCTAGTATTTTCATTTGGATGATAATTCATTTTGCCACAGTTTAATAACAGCTCTGCTTCTTTTCTTGCCTAAAGAGTTTAGGTTCCTAGTTTCTAGGAAGTTGAAAGTAGAATGTAGAGAAATCAGTATTGTAATTATTCATGCCCTATTTCTATAAAATGAAGCCTTCAAAAGAATTTAATTCAATAATCATTTTGTGAAGCACCTACTATATACAAGGTACTTTATTATATGGGATATAATATCTTGAAATATAAAAATAAAACAGTAATCCTGCCCTCACTGAGCTCACTTTTTTTCTATGAAGTTTAAGAGAAAACCCCAGTGGTACCATTCTGAAGAAACCCTGGGAATTCCTAAGCAAATTGGTTTCTGCTCTAAGTGATGAAATTCAGTATTAGTTTTCATAACTCTCATTAAAGTTAAGTAGAGGTTCTATTATACTTTTACTTTCTCTTTTTTTTCTCTGCTCTCTCATTTTATATTGGTTTTTTTCCTTCCCCTTTTCTTTATCCCCATTTCATTCTTCTTATTTTTCTAAAAGTTCTGTTATTATTTGAATGTAGCTAGCTGGTGTCGTAAATAGAATGCTGGACTTTAAGTCAGGAAGCCCTGAGTTTAAATTCAGTTTCAGACACTTACCAACTGTCTGGCAAAGAGCAAGTCACTTGATCTATCTGCTTCAGTTTCCTCATCTGTAAAATGGAGATAATAATAACACTCATTTACCAAGGTTTTTGTGAGCATCAAATGAGATTATATTTGTAAAGCACTATGCAAACCTTAAAGTGATATTTAAATGTTAGTTTATTATTATTATCTTAACATGTATCTTTTGAAGGCCTACTAAAGTCTCTTACCTCCCCACCAGATGAATCCTTTTGATTTTTCCTCAAATTCATTATTATGAGAACTTCCCAGACCATCGTATGTTTTAGAAAATTTAGAGATCACAGGATATTTTATACTTAAAAAAGCTGAAAAACTTTAACAACTTGCTTGTGTATTAATCTGCTGAACCCAATAGAATGAAACATGAAAAGATTCCTGTTAATGAGGTTTTTCCTTTCAATTCCTGATGTCATAGCAAATCTTTAGTAGTTTTTTGTTTTGTCTGATTCTTTGGGACCCTATTTGGGATTTTCTTGGCAAAGATACCAGAGTGACTTACCGTTTCCTTTTCCAGCTCATTTTATAGATGAGGAAACTGAGACAAATAGGGCAAAATGACTTGCCCAAGAGTCCTACAGCTAGTACTTATCTAAGGCTGCATTGAACTCAGATCTTCCTGACTCCAGGCCCAGCATTCTATCCACTGAGTCACGTAGGTATCCCATGACATAGCAAGTACCACCCCAATTTAGTGTGACAGTTTAGCCTAGTTAGAGAGCGAATGTGTAGATCTGTAATTGACTTACTCAATGGCTATAAACTAGACTCTGTCCCTTAGTTTTTCAGTAATTTATTTCATGGGAATTTTGTGAGAGAATGCATAATGTAAAATTCAGTTTCCTAAAATGAAAGTAATGGCATTCTTTCTTGAATATTAAATTGCCTATTTAAGGGTTATAAAAATTCTTATTTCATTGGTATTTAGGAACTTAAAAACTGGTCAACTTCTGAAAAAGATGCAAATTGGTACTGCCTACCAAGCTTCAATATGTCACAAAGCCTATTCTGATATGGTATGTATCTTTCTTAAAGTTACTAGTGTCTTATTTGTATAGAAGTAGAAGTTCATTCTTCCGTTTTTTTTTATTTTTACAAAGGAGGGTAAGTAAACTTATTCTGATGTCATAAGTGTCATGGATGAAAAGAAATTTTGGAGTATATAACATTTTTATAGCTACAAATTCAATTACTATGAGTATTTAAGGGCTAATAGGCTTAGCAAGAGTGAGAAATAATTATGAAAAATATTTCCAATAACATTATCACTAGCTCTCTAGTTGGCTACTAAAATTATCTTATTTGCTCTAATAAAGGTGTCAGTTTACAATGAGTATTCTTATGATGAGAATTTTTATTTAATTTTTTAAAAACATTTTTTATTTTCAAAATATATGCATAGTTTTCAACATTCACCCTTACAAATTCAAAATTTTTTTTGTGTTCCAAAATTTTTTCTCCCTCCCTTTCTTTCACTCCCTCTCTTAGATACTGAGTAATACAATATATGTTAAACATGTGCAATTCTGATAAGAATTTTTTTTTAGAAGTATAAGGAACTACTTCCAAATTCTTCTATATCTCTACTCTTTTTTTAAAGAAAGTTCTTTGAAGTTTTGGTTTTTTTTCCATATAGGAAAGTTCTAATATAGGTGAGAGAGAAAAATGTTTTATACCTGGTGTGTTAGCTATCCTTGACTTAGAAGTTGCCCATCAACATGAAAAGCTCTTTGAGGCCACTATCATTAGTAGTGCCATTTCTTGCAGATTCAGTAGCCATAGGATATTATCACTGCCACGCTATAGGTAGATGTGTTCCTGATACCCATAGTTGAAATATAATCACATTTTCCTTAAAAAAAAAAAAAAAACTCTTTGGAGTTCTTGTTAGATTTTATAGTACCATTTGTTCCAGGTTATTCAGCTACTTCATGGATAAAATATGACTTTTGTTAGCTGATCTGGGAACCTAGTTACTATTAACACTGTTGTTTTTGAGAAAATACATTCTAAGTTCCCAACAGTTTATCCAAAAATAAACTTTTGAAATAGTATGAGCTGGAGATTATGTTCATCAACATGTCTCAGCATCTTGAATTTATTTATTCCCCTTGGCCAATTTTTTTTAATTTTAATTTTATTTTATTTAATAATAACTTTGTATTGATAGAATCCATGCCAGAGTAATTTTTTACAACCTTATCCCTTGCACTCGTTTATGTTTCGTTTTTTCCCCTCCCTCCCTCTACCCCGCCCCAAGATGGCAAGCAGTCCTATATATGTTAAATATGTTGCAGTATATGCTAGATACAATACATATTTGCAGAACTGAACAGTTCTCCTGTTGCACAGGGAGAATTGGATTCAGAAGGTAAAAATAACTCAGGAAGAAAATCAAAAATGCAAATAGTTCACATTCGTTTCCCAGTGTTCCTTCTTTGGATGTAGCTGTTTCTGTCCATCATTTATCCATTGAAACTCAGTTAGGTCTCTTTGTCATAGAAATCCACTTCCATCAGAATACATCCTCATACAATATCGTTGTCGAAGTGTATAATGATCTCCTGATTCTGCTCATCTCACTTAGCATCAGTCCATGTAGGTCTCTCCAAGCCTCTCTGTATTCATCTTGTTGGTCATTCCTTACAGAGCAATAATATTCCATAATATTCATATACCACAATTTACCCAGCCATTCTCCAATTGATGGGCATCCATTTATTTTCCAGTTTCTAGCCACTACAAACAGGGCTCCCTTGGCCAATTTTTAATGAAAAAAATGGAATGTGAAAATAGCAGTAAACATGCTAAACTAAGGGATGAGAAATGATTGCTATGGTATAAAGCTGAGGATTGGTATGGATGTTTTAGTGGATAACCAAGTGGGAGGGACAATATCTCTCTCCCATGTTGTATCATTGAGTGAAAAATGTAGAAAAACCCTGAGCTCAACTATCAACTAGTTCAGATTGAAGTGGATTTATCTACTACTACTTGAAAAATGCTTGATCAGTAGTTAAATCTTAGATACTATATTCTCATCATTAACATTTTATGCAACAACTCAGCATCAATTTTACTTCATTGCCACCAAATTATTTTAAAAAATAAAAAATTTCCTGATGGTTTCATTGAAAATCTATTTTTCCTTCCAAATTAGGGGCTCCTGTTTGTTGTTTTAAGTCATCCTCATGGCAAAGAAATTGAATCAATGGGAAGTCCTATATTTCGGTTGATTGTGATTAATCCTAAAACGGCTCTAAGTGTTGATGTAAGGCCCTACTCACTTCCCCAAGGCCATACTGGAAGGCAAGTGTACAGGAGATACAATATAAATTCTCATATTTCTTAGAAATAATTCTATCTCCAAAAGGTTTGGGAGCAGAGGAAGAGGTAAGGTGACCATTAAATTCCTACATGTGAAGAAGCAATGGTAAAACAATAATAATATTATCTAACTTTATATATAAAGTTTTTTAAAGTTTTCAGAATTGTTTAAAAATGTTTTTTTGTTCCACAAAAATAACCTAAGAAGGTAGATGCTATTTTTATCTTTATTTGACAAATGAAGAGTTGTCAAAAGACAAGTAGGTTTTTTATCCTTTAATTTGATAGCTATATTACCTATTATATTTTTAATCATATAATTATTTATTATTTATCATGTCTTCTAGCAGCCAAAAGACGAGTAATTTTTTAAATCACTAGTCTAGCTGATATCTGTATTGTTTCTTAATTCTTCTTAAACATAGTCCACAATGAGAGTGTTAAATAAATAATAGGTAGAAATATGACATGTTTATAAATTAAGCTCTTAAGATTCCTGTGTGTTGATGCTATTCACATGTGTTTTTACTGGATTTCATAGCAGTTCAATTTGTTTTTTGTGAGTCAACTTCATCATTTGTCATTTGAGCTAATACATATCTTTTCACTTCCTACTTTGTATATTTCCATAAAGAAAACTTAAAAAACACCACTATAATTTTACCTAGTTGGAAGTTTATATATATTCCTACCAAAATTTTTTATTTTGTATTTTATTTAGCAGCAATAAAACTCTCCATTTAAGGAAATTTTGTGAAAAGATTTTTTAGTTTTGTAATAGTTTATTTAGGTACCTTTGCTTTGAAATCATTGCTCTAGGGTCAATCTCAAGTTCATCTTCTCGTGGTGAAGCTTAAGCGTTTTTTAGGAATGATTTTAGGAAATATTTAACTACTAACACCATACCATTGATATGCTTTTTCACCAGGTTTCCTATGGGGAATACTAGTAGTACTTATTTGTGATGTCACTTTTTATTGTTATGGTAATTAGATCCTCTTTGAAGGCTTTTTTGAAATGAAATTTCTCTAACACTACAGCTGAAAATTTAGCAATGCAATGCAGTCATCTTTATTAACATATTAAATCTTATTTGTAACATATAAGTCCTTATATGTCAAATTTCTTCTTGTAATACTCAGTACATATATGTGTTCTAGATTTCTCTTTGTCCTATGCATTATCTTAATCAGGAAATTAAAGAAACTTTAAGATCATAGATTGAGAGCCCAAATGGAGCTTGGAGAAAATTAAATCCTATCCCTTTATTTTAACAGATATGGACACTGAGACTAGGAGGACTGAAATCATTTGATCAATAAATATTTATTTATAGCCTATATTATGTGCCAGTCACTATGCTAATTCACTAGAGATTCAAAAAGTAACAAAAGATAATCCCTGCGTTCAAGGAACTTGCAATCTAATGAAAGAGACATATGCAAGGTCTTAAAGATCTTAGATTTTTATCAGAGAAAGATTCTCTGACTATATATTCAGCCTTTTTCTTTTTTTTTTGGTGTCTCCTTAAGAGATCTTCTAGTTAAATTGAGGCCACTAAAAGCCAGTGGGTGGTAACACACTTTGCAAATTAACATAAGATAACTACATTGTAATACAAATGTGTGAATATGTCCAAGTGTCTTGGCTAATTGTCAAATCTTTCATTGCATTAATCTTTCAATGGAGATTTATCTAGAGATAGATAAAATATGTTATGGATGCTAGATCAGTAATGAGTCAAGTAATCTTTGAATTGTGTTGCTATAATTTAAATGCAGAAGTTTTTTTTGTTTTCTGTGCTTGGTTTTAGGTTTCTGGATGGGGACGTGAAGGATAATTTAGCAGCAGCTGTATTAACTTCTGGAACAATAGCTGTTTGGGACTTGTTTCTAGGACATTGTAGAGCTCTGCTTTTGCCCAATTCTGATGGAAATTGGTCTTTTGTTAAATGGTCAGGTACAGATTCTTGTCTACTAGCTGGACAGAAAAATGGAAGTGTGTTTGTGTATAGCTATATATGAGTCTTGGTCTACCAAGAGGAAATCAAATGGATTCATGGACATGTTTGAATGCCTTCAATATTTCTGGGATTGTGATTCAAAAGGAAAGTAACTGTCATCATGTTTTTCCACCTGATAACTTCTACTCAAAAAGTTAAGGTTGTTTCATTTTAATTTTGTTTATTCAGAAGTTTACTTTTGGTTCTGGGGAGTATGCTGACTTTGAATGTTTCATTAAATACTGAGTTTTTAAAAGTTGTATAATTTGGTTAATATTTTTCTTGGTTCCACATTTGCACTGAAATGGACAATCTAGTTGATAAGTTAAACTTGAAGTACTAATAAATTTTAGTTTTGTAACATTTTGTTTGGAAAATAATTTTTCCCCATTTACCAACTGTAAATAATTTTAAGAATTCTAAGGAAAGGGAATTTTTATATTATCTATGGCATCAGAGACTTTTCTAATACTTGATAGTAATTTTTGGTTAACTTATTATGGTGATTGTCAGTTAAATTGTTGTGCCATAGTTCTATTTTAATGTCCTGACCCAGTTTCCCTAATTGTCCTATTCAGTTACTCTACCTCAGGTTAGAACCATTCTCTCTTAATGTTTGATGGATAAAGATGTTTATCCATTTTAGACATCATTAGAATATCAGGAGCCTCTCCAGTACCTCCCTCCATTATGTCATCCTAGGTTCCTCCCCACATTGGGTCATCCCCATCCAGATATCGCCCCCATTATGTCATCAGTCTTGTTACCCTATAAAAGAATCTTGTATCTGACAGTCACTGCTGGACTCTTTGAGATGATAGTCTCATTCAGCCCTGAGACCAAACCATGGATCCATTTGGGCCCAGTAAATCTCTCCATTAAATAAATTATTAAATTGTTCTTTAATCTCTATCTTGCTCAGTTTCTCCGGCATTACAAAATATTTTCTATCTTCTCTCCAATCCTAACCCTCCCAAAAATTAATTGAACAAGCTCAAAATAAACCCAAATCTAGAAAAATAAAGCTCTTAAACATATATAGTCCAATAGTACAAATTGCGACATTGGCCATTCCCTAAAATGATTTATAAATATTTCAATCTTCTGGCTCTTGGTTTCTTGTTGCATTAATATCAGAGTTCGAAACTCTTAGAAAATTTTTCTCTAGAATGTTTTTCTCTATAGATTTTTCTCTTGGTTATGTTTATTTCAATCTATATCAGTTCATAAAAAATTTTCCAATTACCTCTAAAATTGTCTTATTTTGTTATTTCTTAATGCACAGCAATGTTCTATTACTTTGATATTCCATAATTTTATTAGCCATTCCTCAGTAGGATGGTTTCTTTGTTTCCATTATTTGGCTACTACAAAAAGAGTTGTTATGTTTTCACAGAGTAGGTCCTTTTCCTATTGATCCCTTTGAGGTAAGGGGCTGGTTGAGTCAAAGAATATTCAGTTTAGTTAAGGATTGTATTTGTCATTTTTCTCATCTTTGCTAGTTTAATTCGTTTGCATTTCCCTACCCAGGGGAGATGTACATGGGGAGAGATATACAAAATATATGCAAAATAGATACAAGATATTTTGGAGGGAAGATAGTAACCACTTGGCGATCTAAAAAGGCTGTATTTAAAGGTTTCATTATTGTATTGTATTTCTTGAAGGAAACCAATGATTAAAATTGAATGATTCCAAAAGGCAGAGGTGAGCAGGGCATACATTCCAATCATGGGGTCAATCAATGCAGAAATCATAAAGATAAGAGATAGAATTCATAATGCAAATGAAGAATAGTAATGTATCATTATCAACTAGGCTCTGCCAGTTATAATAAAAATGGCAATACTGGTAAATTTATAATAGTTTTCATGTTATGTCAACCTATCCAAGTGTTATATTTTACAGAATTCAAATGATAAAAATTCATTTGGAGAAACAAAAGATCTAGAATATCAAAAGAAATAATAAAGGGGAATGGCACTTCCAGACCAAAAATGATATTAACAAAATAGTAGTCATTATAGACATTTGGTATTGGTTAACAAACAAATAGAGAGATCAGTTAGACAGACCAGACAAGGGAGAATCCAAATACTATGGAATTCAATAATTCAGTGTTTGATAAACCTCAAAACAAGCTACTTAAGATAGAACTTATGTTGTATTCCATAATATAAAGTGGATAAATGATTTTATTATTAAAGGTCAGACTGATGGGGGGAACCCTGAAGAACTGTCCTCTCTGACTTTGTGGGGGAAGCCATGGGGTTAACTCTTAAAACTCTCCTCTGACAGACTCCCACCTTTCAGGCCAATTAAGTGGTTTCATTAAGATTAGCCTAGGACCATTCCCTATTTAGCTGGGATTTAAGTGGCCTCATTTAGCTGGAGATCTGACCTGGACCTGATATTTCTATTGAATAGCTGCACCCTCTATTGAGCTGAAAATTAGTCCAGGACCACTCTTAGTAGCTAGAACTCATTCAACTGGGAATCTAGGCCTGGGAGCCTACATTAAAGTGGCAACATTAAAGGAATGTCATTCAATTGAAACTTCAGTCTCAGATTTCCTATTAAAACGCAATTTTAAATTCATTTCCTTGCAAAGGTCTGAAGTAGGAATTATGCCATGCCAAGGGACCTCTCTCCCCTTGGTACAGCTACCTACCAGGACCCCTGCCAGCTGTGAAGAGACATTCTCTTCTCAGTGATAAACCTTTTGTTATTTTGTAATGCCGGAGAAACTGAGCAAGACAGAGATTAGAGAACAATTTAATAGTTTATTAAATGGAGAGCTATACTGGGACCAAATGGATCCATGGTTTGGCCCCAGGGCTGAATGAGACTATCATCTCAAAGAATCCAGCAGTGAATGTCAGGTACAAGATTCTTTTATAGGGTAGCAAGACTGATGACATAATGGGGGCGATATCTGGATGGGGATGGCCTAAGTGGGGAGGAAACTAGGATGAGGATGACATAATGGAGGGAGGCACCTAGGATGACATAATGGAGGAAGGTACTAGAGAGGTTACTAATATTCTAATGAATTGTCTAAAAGGATAAAGACCTTTATCCCATCAAACATTGAGAGAGAATCATTATAGCCTAAGGTCTAAGATATAAAACTTTTATCCTAATTTTAAGAGGGAATGGTTATAACCTGAGGCAGAGTAACTGAATAGGACAATTAGGGAAACTGGGTCAGGACATTAAAAGAGAACTGTGGCACATTTTCTCTGCCAGGGCTTTGCCACTGAGGAAGTCTCAAGGCCAATAAAATTTTCTTTTTTGCCACTAATATTTAGGATTCATGAATTCTTTCCCATTGGACCTGCAACGACCAGAAGGGGATTCCCACACCTCAACTTTCTGCACTGCCACTAACCACATCAAGACCATTAAAAAATCAGAGGCAAAGAAACTGGAAATTGAGTAGATGCCCATCAGTTGGAGAATGGCTGAATAAATTGTGGTATATGAATAATATGGAATATTATTGTTCGGTAAGAAACGACCAACAGCATGATTTCAGAAAGGCCTGGAGAGACTTACATGAACTGATGCTGAGTGAAATGAGCAGGACCAGGACATCATTATATACTTCAACAACAATACTGTATGATGATCAATTCTGATGGACCTGGCCATCTTCAGCAATAAGATGAACCAAATCAGTTCTAATGGAGCAATAATGAACTGAATCAGCTACACCCAGCGAAAGAACTCTGGGAGATGACTAAGAACCATTACATCGAATTCCCAATCCCTATATTTTTGCTTGCCTGCATTTTTGATTTCCTTCACAGGCTAATTGTACAATATTTTGGAGTCCGACTCTCTTTGTACAGCAAAATAATGGTTTGGACATGTGTACTTATTTTATATTTAATTTATACTCTAATATATTTAACATGTATTGGTCATCCTGCTTCTAGGGGAGGAGGTGGGGGGAAGGAAGGGAAAAATTGGAACAAAAGGTTTGGCAGTTGTCAATGCTATAAAATTACCCATGCATATAACTTGTAAATAAAAAACTATTTTAAAAAAATCAGAGGCAAATTAGATTTATATTTTTCACAGCTATGGGTAAGAAGGTAAATAAACAAGATATGAGTGTAATTATAAAAGTAAAAAGAGATAACTACTTGAAACTGAAAAGTTTTAACACAAATTTAATGAATCTAGTACAAAAAAATTTTTTTTTAATTCTCACGGGGGAAAAAAATCTTTATATCAGAGTATCTAGCATTTATAAATAATTACAGCCAAAAGCCATTTCCCAGTAGAGTCAAAGTTTATGAACACAGTTCTCAAAACAATTGCAAGCTGTTAACACTATATGAAAAAATGTTCTAAGTCACTAATAAGAGAAACATACACCAAAGCAATCTGTAGATTTCACTTCATGCACAGCAAATTTGCAAAGTTGACAAAAGATAAGCACATTGCAGGGATATGCAGGGATTGTGGGAAGATTGGCACAATAATACATTATTGGTAGAACTGTGAGTCAATACAACCATTCTAGAAAGCAGTTTGGAATTAAGAAATTAAAATACTCAAATATCTATACCCAATGTCCATTACCAAGTTTGCCCCTCTAAGGAGGCCATTCATTGCAAAGTCTCAAATATGTACCAAAATATTTATAACAACACCTTTGTGATAGTCAAGAATTAGAAACAAAATAAATTCTCACCTGTTGTGAAATGGCTAAATAAAATGTGGCACATGAATATAATGGAATGTTACTTGTTGTAGCAAATGATAAATATTTTTTAAAAATGAAATAATATGATAAATACATGGAACTGTGGGAAAAATTACCTTATCTGATACAGAGTGAAGTTAACAGCCAAGGAAATATGTATGACTACAACAATGTAAATAGAGCAATCACAAAACGATCAAATTGAATGTTGCAGAATTTCAAATAACAAACATGATTCCAAATAAGTGATATCAGATATTCTCTCCTTTGCAGAAAATTCCATGAGAATTGTACATTGCATATTGTCATCTTTTTTTTGATATACTGAGTAGTTTTTGCTTTTTTGTCTCTTCTATTTTTTTATTTTAAAATTATTTTATGGGATGGCACTCAGGAAGGGGGAAGGATAGTGGGAAAAACTATGGTGATGGGAAAAAAAAGATAAAAATGTGTCTTTAAAAAATTCAGGTTATTTGAGGCTGTGTTGTGAAGTCTTTTTTTTTTTTTAATAGCTTTTTATTTACAAGATATATGCATAGGTAATTTTTCAGCATTGATAGTTGCAAATCCTTTTGTTCCAACTTTTTCCCTCCTTTCTCCCACCCCTTCCCCCAGATGGTAGGTTGATCAAGACATGTTAAATATGTTAAAGTACAAGTTAAGTGCAATATGTGTATACATGTCCAAACAGTTATTTTGCTGTATAAAAAGAGTCAGACTTTAAAATAGTGTACAATTAGCCTGTGAAGGAAATCAAAAATGCAGGCGGACAAAAATAGAGGGATTGGGAATTCTATGTAGTGGTTCATAGTCATCTCCCAGAGTTTTTTCCCTGGGTGTAGCTGGTTCAGTTCATTACTGCTCTATTGGAACTGATTTGGTTCATCTTCATTGTTGAAGAGGGCCACATCCATCAGAATTGATCATCATATAGTATTGTTGTTGAACTATATAATGATCTCCTGGCCCTGCTCATTTCACTCAGCATCAGTTCATGTAAGTCTCTTTAGGTCTTTCTGAAATCATCCTGATGGTCATTTATTACAGAACAATAATATTCCTAATATTCATATACCATAATTTACCCAACCATTCTCCAATTGATGGGCATCCATTCATTTTCCAGTTTCTAGCTACTACAAATAGAGCTGCTACCAACATTTTGGCACATACAGGTCCCTTTCCCTTCTTTAATATCTCTGTGGGGTATAAGCCCAGTAGTAGCACTGCTGGGTCAAAGGGTATGCACAGTTTGATAACTTTTTGAGCATAGTTCCAAATTGCTCTCCAGAATGGCTAGATGTATTGTTGTGAAAAGTCTTAAATGTTAAACAGAAGAGTATATTTGATCATAAAGCTAATATGCTCTAGAAAAATCACTTTGGCAATTATGTGAAGGATAGATAGAATGCAGTTAATTCATGTGGGCCTGCAGATTCAAACTTATGAATAGCTAAGTGCTCTCTATTTTCTTTCCTATTTTAGGCTTCAATTCCCCTCTGTTTGTCCTATCTTTCCTAGTGTGAAGGTCATTCTTTTTGATAGTTCTTTTATTCAATGGTTTATAATCTAAACATTTCCTGATATTTTGTTGTCTTTTGCTGACCTTCAAGTCACTTTCCCAAGTTTCTCAATGATTTTCTGAAGATGAGACTCATTTCTTCTCTCTATTACATCCCTTGATGTCAGTTTCAGGGACTCTGATATTCATATTGAGAAAAAAAATTTTCATTCAGATGGTGACACTCATTAATAATGCTATTTGCTAGTAGCTTTTAAAAATATTTCCTTAGGTTTCTCATCTTAGGGTGATTTGCCATAACCATGGACATCCTACTAAAATTTTAAAAAGTCTAGTCCTCTTGCTGAGTGATTTCAGGCACTGAAGTTGTTTTTAAAGCCTAATTTCCCTCTACTGCTGAGCCAGTTGGCTAGATGATTTCAGTGGGTAGTGTTAGGCCTGGAGTCCACAAGACCAGAGCTCAAATTTGGCCTTAGATACTTAGCTGCATGATTCTGGGCAAATTACCTTTGCCTGCCTCTGCTTCCTCAACTGTAAAAGGGGAGTGAGGGGGAAGAGAGAGAGAAGAGGGAGTAATAATAGCACCTGCCTCCCAGGAATTGACCCTTTTCTAGATGTCTGTCCATGCCATCCTCAGGAAATTTTTGGTGTGTGATGATATGTCTTATACTTCTTGCTTGGGCCATAGAAATCATTCCTTAAAGACTATAAAAGTGTATACATTGTTTACCCCATATAATGAGCAGAATATACTTATTAACTGTTTGCTGGCCAGGGCAATAGGATTTTTCTCAACATGAATATCAGAGTTCCTAAATCTGACATCCAGGGATGCAGTAGAGAGGGAAGTCTCTAGAAAGTCATTGAGAAACTTGGGAGAGTGACTAGAAGATCAGCAAAAGACAACAAAGATAGAGAGGTTTGAAAAAATGGATTCTTGCCTATTCTAACACATTCTGCTATTTAGGGAAAATAGAGAGCTGTATAAAGGAAGCACAACTATTTTCCCCCTTTTTATACTTTACTAGATGTTTCTTCCCCTACAGGCAAGAGAAGACATTTAAGACTACTACAACTAGCACTTGGTCTGGATGTATCACCAATAGCTATCCATCCATCCATCTCTTTCAATCTATCTCAATCTACTTTGAGATAATAATTGAATACATGTGAACTGAGGAAATTACAAGTGAGAGAATACAAAAAGAAAAAAGTAGAGAGCCCAGGACAGTGTTGGGAGAGACCCATGCTTAGTGGGTGTGATATGGATAAATAATCAGTATAGTAGACTGAAGAATGGTCCAGTAAGTAGAAAAAAAACTGGAGAAACCAGTATCATGAAAATTTAGAAAAGAGACTGTCAGGAAGGAAAAGTATTTTTTTTTTGTTTGTGTTTTTTTTAATTATAGCTTTTTATTGACAGAACATATGCATGGGTAATTTTTCAACATTGTCCCTTGCACTCACTTCTGTTTCAACTTTTCCCTTCCCTCCTTCTACTCCCTTCCCTAGATGACAGGCAGTTTCATACATGTTAAACATGTTTAAAAAAGTATATCTTAGATACAATATATGTGTGCAGATCCGTATAGTTCTCTTGTTGCACAATAACAATCAGATTTAGAAGGTAAAAATAATCTGGGTAAAAAAACAAAAATGTAAGTAGTCCACATTCATTTCCCAGTGTTCTTTCTCTGGCTGTAGCTATTCTAGCCATCATTGATCAATTGGAACTGAATTAAATCTTCTCTTTGTCAAAGATATACTATTCCATCAGAATACATTCTCATACAGTATTTTTGTTGAAGTGTATAATGATCTCCTGGTTCTGCTCATTTCACTTATCATTAGTTCATGTAAGTCTCTCCAAGCCTCTCTGTATTCATCCTGCTGGTTATTTCTTACAGAACAATAATAGTTCATAACATTCATATACCACAATTTACCCAACCATTCTTCAATTGATGGGCATCCATTCAATTTCCAGTTTCTAGCCACTACAAAGAGGGCCGCCACAAACATTTTTGCACATGTGGGTCCCTTTCCCTCCTTGAAGATCTCTTTGGGATATAAGCCCAGTAGTAACAGTGCTGGATCAAAGGATATGCACAGTTTGATAACTTTTTGAGGATAATTCCAAATTGCTCCAGAATGGTTGGATCTGTTCACAACTCCAACAACAATGCATCAGTGTCCCAGTTTTCCCACATTCCCTCCAACATTCGTCATCTTAGCCAATCTGACAGGTGTGTAGTGGTATCTCAGAGTTGTCTTAATTTGCATTTCTCTGATCAATAGTGATTTGGAACACTCATATGAGTAGAAATAGTTTCAATTTCATCATCTGAAAATTGTTCATATCCTTTGACCATTTATCAATTGGAGAATGGCTTGATTTCTTATAAATTAGAGTCAATTCTCTATATATTTTGGAAATGAGGCCTTTATCAGAACCTTTAACTGTAAAAATGTTTTCCCAGTTTATTGCTTCTCTTCTGATCTTGTTTGCATTAGTTTTGTTTGTGTAAAAATTTTTTAACTTGATATAATCAAAATTTTCTTTTTTGTGATCAGTAATGATCTCTAATTCTTCTTTGGTCACAAATTCCTTCTTCCTTTACAAGTCTGAGAAGTAAACTATCCTATGTTCCTCTAATTTATTTATAATCTCGTTCTTTATGCCTAAATCATAAACTCATTTTAATCTTATCTTGGTGTACGGTGTTAAGTGTGGGTCCATGCCTAGTTTTTGCCATACTAATTTCCAGTTTTCCCAGCAGTTTTTGTCAAATAATGAATTCTTATCCCAAAAGTTGGGATCTTTGGGTTTGTCAAACACTAGATTGCTACAGTTATTGACTATTTTATCCTGTGAACCTAACCTATTCCACTGATCAACTAGTCTTATTTCTTAGCCAAGACTAAATGATTTTGGTGACCACTGCTTTATAATATAGTTTTAGATCAGTTACAGCTAGATCACCTTCATTTAATTTTTTTTTCATTAGTTCCCTTGAAATTCTTGACCTTTTTTTGGCAATTGTCAATGCTGTAAAATTACCCATACATATAACTTGAAAATAAAAAACTATTAAAAAAAAAAAAAAAGAAAGAAAGAAAGAAATTCTTGACTTTTTCTTCTTCCAGAGGAATTTTGTTGTCATTTTTTCTAGGTCATTAAAATGGTTTCTTGGGAGTCTGATTGGTATAGCACTAAATAAATAGATTAGTTTAGGGAGTATTGTTATATTTATTATATTTGCTCAGCCTATCCAAGAACACTTAATATTTTTCCAATTGTTCAAATCTGACTTTATTTGTATGGAAAGTGTTTTGTAGTTTTGCTCATATAGTTCCTGACTTTCTTTTGGCAGATAGATTCCCAAATATTATATCCTATAGACAGTTATTTTAAGTGGAATTTCTCTTTGTATCTCTTGCTGTTGGATTTTGTTGGTGATGTATAAAAATGCTGAGGATTTATGTGGATTTATTTTGTATCCTGCAACTTTGCTAAAGTTGTGGATTATTTCTAATAGCTTTTTAGTAGAATCTCTGGGGTTTTCTAAGTATACCATCATATCATCTGCAAAGAGTGATAATTTGGTTTCCTCATTACCTACTCTAATTCCTTTAATCTCTTTCTTAACTCTTATTGCCAAAGCTAGCGTTTCTAATACAATATTGAATAGTAATGGTGATAGTGGGCAACCTTGTTTCACTCTTTATCTTATTGAGAATGGTTCAAGTTTATCCCCATTACATATGATGCTTACTGACAGTTTTAAATAGATGCTCCTGCCTATTTTAAGGAAAAGTCTATTCCTATACTCTCAAGTGTTTTTATTAGGAATGAGTGTTAGATTTTATCAAATGCTTTTTCTGCATCTATTGAGATAATCATATGGTTTTTGTTCATTTGATTATTGGATATTGATATTATGCTAATAGTTTTCCTAATATTGAACCAGCCCTGCATTCCTGGTATAAATCCTACTTGGGCATGGTGTATTATCCTGGGGGATGATATTCTGTAATCTTTTTGCTAATATTTTATTTAAGATTTTTGCATCAATATTCATTAGGGAGATTGGTCTATAATTTTCTAGTTGAATCAACTAGATCAAATGTTGCAGAGAGGTCAAGAAAGATAAAAACTGAGAAAAAATCATTAGATTTGAGATTTGAGATAAACAGTTTGACAATTGGTAAACTTCAGAGAGATTAGTTTCAATTGCATTTTGAAGTCAGAAGCTAGAGGAGTTAGAAGAATATGAGAGAAGAGACAGTAGAGGCACATAGTATAAATGGCTTTCTCAAGTTTTAACAATAAAGGGAAGGAGAGATATAGGTCAGGAGCTATACCTAGATGGTATGATCAAGTGAGAATTTTTAGCTATGTGTGGAGACATGAACATGTTTGTAGACAGAGTGTGGAATAGAGAGATAAGGTGAAAAACTTAGAGGAATGTGTGAATTCTTTTTCTGTATTTTATTTTCATTATTTCTGTGTTTCCCCTATGACCTGTATAATATGTTCAGACCCATATTTACTTGAGCCTTGGCCAGCTATAAACATATTTATTTAACCTGAGCTGATGATATTTATCAGTATTTGACATTTATTGATATTTAGTCTATTAGCTTGACCACTATCTGCTTGATTACCTGAAGCTGAAGGCCTGATTTTCTGTTTCCTAGAAATCAGGAAATTTCCCTGAAACCTTCCACTCCTATCTCTCCGGATAGCAACAACCAATTAGATGCCTTTCCCTTCCCACCCTTCTCAATGCTCTCTTACTCTTGTATAAAAGCTGTGTATTTTTACTACTTCTTTAGCCCTCCTACTACAACCTTCTTCTTTCCCTTATCTCGTGATAGAACAGCTCATCCTCTGGAGGTTTAATAAACAACCTTTCTGGTTTCTACTTTGAGTGATCTCTAAGAGTAGTCGTTTTGGGTAAGGGTCTTCTACATTCCTCACAACAGTATCAGAAAATTAGAGGGAAAAAAATGGTGTAATGGTTCTAAAGTCTTCTGGCTTTAGGATAGTCCTAGGTCTGCTGGTCCATGATAACCAAATTCCTGATACCACTCCTCAGTTCTACCTTTTCCTGATACCACTCCTCAAATTAGCATATTAATGCTGTAAAATTTAGCTTTAGGCTGTAAAATTAACATATTAATGATATGAAAAACTGGATAAATGTGTCTCCTTGCTTCTGGTTCTTTACTAAATTATTTTGAAACTTAGCCCGCTTCAATTGGTGTTACACATTACAATAAACTTTGCCCCTTGAAACAAGTCTGTGACTCCAACCTTTTGGAATCCCTTCCCAATCTTAACAACTGTGTCAAAGGTGGGGGCAAATTTGAAAGTTGTTGTAGGACTAGAGATCAAAGGAAAGGTTAGGGCTATATAATAAATAGGTCTGAGAATCATTTGCATCGATGTTAATTGAATCCTTGTGAACTTATGAGATTCACAATCAAAATACTACCAAAAGGGGGGAAGAAGAAGGCTCAAGACAGAACCTTGGTGGAAAGAATAGGGGAAGATGTCCCAAGTGATTTGAGACACAGAGGAGATAAAGGGAAACTCATAGGAAATGGTCTTAATTTTAGAGAGTAAATAAGAATTATGATCTACAGCTGAGAAACTGTGTATGTGGGGGGGAGAGGGGGGAGGGGAAAGAGGAGGTGTCAAAGGATGCTTGAAGAGACAATTTTCCTTGCCAAGGATGCCTGACTTGGAATCTCTTGCTATGTGGGACAGGGTACCAGGCCCCTCTTACACAAATTGACTGCTCGGAAGTGTCTCCAGATACAAACAGAAAGCCTTTATTCTATTCTTGCAAGAAGTGGGCCAGCACACTCACTAGCCAGTCTATTATGGTGTGGCCCAATACAGAGGCAGAAGCTGGGTTATATAGCTGAAAAAAAACTGAGGGTTATCCTATTGATTTTTCAATTCATTGAATAGACTGAATTCTTCAGGAAAACGGAAGTGGCTATTGACTAATGGACAACAATGCTTCTGCTTCATAGAGATCCTAAAACTTAGGCTTAGGATCTGACTTACTTTACTCTACAGTCTCTGAAAAATCTTCACTTCTAACACTCTATAACAAGAAAAGATCAAAATGGATTCGTGATTTAGACATAAAGAGTGATATTATAAGCAAAGTAGAAGAATAAAGGATAGTTTACCTCTCAAATCTGTGGAGAAGGAAGGAATTTGTATCCAAAGAACTGGAAATCATAATTGAACACCAAATAGATAATTTTGATTATATTAAATTAAAAAGTTTTTATACAAACAAACCAATGCAGATAGAATTAGAAAGGAAGCATAAACTGGGGGAAAAATTTTACATTGTTGGTGGAGTTGTGAATTGATTTAACCATTCTGGAGATCAATATGGAACTATGCCCAAAGGGCTATCAAATTGTGCATACCCTTTGATCCAGCAATGTTTCTCCTGGGCTTGTATCCTAAAGAAATCTTAAAAGGAGGGAAGGAGACCCACATGTATTAGAATGTTTATGGTAGCCTTTTTTGTAGAAGCAAGAAACTGGAAACTGAGTGGACGTCCATCAGTTGGGGAATGGCTGAATAAGTTAGGGCATATGAATGTTTTGGAATATTATTATTTCTATAAGAAATGATCAGCAAGCTGATTTCAGAAAGGCCTGGAAAGACTTACCTGAGCTGATGATAAGTGAAATGAACAGAACCAGGAGATCATTATATGCACCAACAGCAAGATTATATGATGATCAATTCTGATGGATATGGCTCTCATCAACAATGAAGTGATTCAGACAAGTTCCAATGGTCTTGTGATGAAGAAAGCCATCTACATTCAGATAGAGTGATGTAATAGGAACTGTGTCCCCCTGATCTTTGGTGGGGGAATGGACCTGGGTTGGAAAAACCCTAAATCTCAAACCCTCCTGACCTTTGTGAGCAACCTTACTCTCCTTTTCATAAGGGAAACTCCCATAATAATCTTCTTTCTCAATTTTTTCCCCTTTTTGATCTGATTTGTGTGTGTGTGTGTGTGTGTGCAGCATGATATTTGTGGAAATATGTATAGAGGAATTGCATATGTTTAACATATATTGGATCATTTGCCTACTGGGGGAGGGAGAGGGGGGAAGGGAAGGAGAAAAACCCTACAGGGTTTTGTAGGGATGAATGTTGAAAATTATCCATGTATATATTTTGAAAATAAAAAGCTATAATTTTTTAAAAAGAGAGAGAGAAATCTTTATTTATCCCATTCATTGCTATTTCTTGACAGGGAACCTTTGCCACCTTTTAACCCTCCCTGGGAGGTCAGCAGAATCGAGGGACATATGTCTAGGAATTCTAAGACTCATGGCAAAGATAGGACAGTTCACCTCTATCCCTTAATTTACTGGAGGGCAATTGAGAGCAGAAACCCAAGTCCCTTCTAGGACCACCCCTTTATCGAAGATTTGGGCCCTCTGTCCAGCAATATTTCTTCAACTCAGTACCCATCCCCTGAACCCTCAAATCCTGGAGTTTGAAACCTCTCCCATACCAGGAGCAGTATCCCTTTTTCTCTCCTTCAGGATCTTGATTCAACCATCCCTCCAAAGTCTGCCCATTGAGAAAAATAGCTTTTGTTGTTGTTGTTATTGTTGTTAATAAGCTCTTGGGGTGAAATAGGGTGCATATGTCTTTTTCAATGTCAGACCGTGTGGGACAGTAGTGACCACAAAAAAAACTCTCGTAAGAAAAAGCAAAAAATAGTTTATTACAATCTCTTGAGAAAGGGTATCTCCCATTTGACAAGGTGTTTGTTGGTAAAAGGAGTGCAAAACACAAGATTAAGCTTCCTCCTTTGATCTTTTCTTCCATTGTTTGGGGGAGTCCCGGTTTATACTCTAAACCCGGAAATCTATTCCAGAAACAAAAGAATTTGTCAATAATAATAAACTCTTAATTTAAATTTCTCTAAAAGACTTCTATACAAGCAGATATCCTCAAATGACAGAATTCAAAGCCATCATCACTTTTAAAAGAAGTACTTAAATGTTAATGAAGAGATGGTGGGAAACTGGAGGGAAATGTTGATTCAAGACAATGGCACACCTGCAACTTTTTAGCTATAGCTCTATTATAAAAGCTCAATCATAATTAGATCATATTTCCATGTGAGGCTCTTCACTTAGTTAATCCCACACTTAGGAATTAATCCCAATTTTAGGGAAGAATTTGGTCCTTACTCTGAGGACCCTATTAGATATTTTGAGGATTTTAAAGCCATCACCCTCCAATTTGATCTTACCTAGGAAAATATCATCATCTCCTGTTGTACCATGGGGGCAGGAGGTAGAGGGTGGGGTGGGGTTTGGAGATGATAGAGCCAAATCCTCCTCTTTTGATAGATACCCTCCAGGGGCGATTGTGTCCCAATCTCAGACCCTGAGTGGAATTATCAGAAAGGAAACAGACACAGAGAGAATGAATCATTTTCTAATTTACATCATTGAAGGTATGAAAAGAGGAATTAAACAGGTTAATTATGAAAAACTTAAGGAAGTTATCCAAGGAGCTGAGGAAAATCCTACTCTCTTTTAGGGGTGCTTTATAGAGGCTCTAACCTGAACTCCACTTTTTCAGAAGGGACTACTGCCCATAGCATGCATTTTATTAGTCTACCCCAGACATTCAGAGGAAGCTGCAGAAGTTAGCCCTGGGTCCTCAAACTCTCCAGACACAGCTGTTTAGAAACAGCTTTTGGAGTCTTTAATAATAGAGTTCAAGCTGAGGCAGAGGAGAATGAAGGCAGAGCCAGGCTGAGGATCAGAAAATAGGTTCAACTTTTAACTACTGCCATATCTGAACCATATGGGTTCATGTCTCAGATGCCATGGCCAAAGGCATTGTTCTCACAATTGTCCTCAAAGAAAACTCCCAGATCCATGACCTAAGTGCAACCAGAAGGGGTACAGGAAAAGAAACTGCCCGTAGTGGGGTCTAGTTGCTCTCCCCAATTCTCTGTCCTCTTGTCTCCTCAGGGCCAGGAACAAAGGTATCTGGGGTTTGGCTAGGCTTCCCCTTATTCCATCATGATAGTCAAACCCAGGCTAGGGTTTGGATGTGGCAAGTAAATCCATTGAATTTCTCTTTGACTTTATGGGAGCCTTGTTTTCTGTCCTGCCCTGGTACTCTAGCTCCACTCATCCCTCCCTTCACAGGGTGATGGGAATTGAAGGAAACCATTTTGAGACCTTCTCTCTGCCCTGTCAGTTTGGTGACCTGTTATTCAAACACTCTTTTCTTATCATTTCCTCCTGTCTTGTCTCCTTGTTGGGGAATGACTTAATGCTGAAATTGGCGACCCAACTTTCTCTTCTTAGATCTCCAGACACTTTTTGTGCTTCTCTCAAAGCCCTCCCATATTCCATCTGAAATCTCAGAGGTATTCTGTCTGGGACCCAGGAATCCCTGGACTACTCATGCTACCTCAGCTTTAGTGTGCTCTGGGATCCCAACTTTTTCCCATTGGATACACCAGTATCCAACGAAGCCAGAATCCAGAGAGGGAATACAACCTCTGATTGAAAAAAATTTTTGAGCACAAGTTTTTAGGTCCTTGTCAGTCTCCTTGTACTTTAGATCTTAAAGATGTTTTCTTTTATAAACCACTATTAACTTTCTAGGTTCCCAAGGCTATACAGTTTCTTTATTTAAGGCTCACATTATCCCATCAGTCTGTTAAATATTTGGCTCATGAATTAACTCCCACCTCCTCTTCACTCTCTATGGAGAGGTGATCTTGTCCCTCCCAGAAACTGACCAGAGCTAAACTGACCTCTGTCCCAGTGTTAGCCCTGCTGGACTTAAACAGGGAAAGGAAGAAAGGTTATTCTGTGGTGAGCCTCAATAAACTTGGAGGCTAAGCCATCACTCCCCCCACCACCTCCTTTTCCCCTCCCACTCCCTCCCCTGCCCCCCTCTGCCCAGAGAGCCAAACTCTTTGCTCTCACTAGAACTTTAGAATTGGGGAAAGGAATGGGTGAACATGTATCCTGACTCCATGCATGCCTTTCATGTCTTGCATGCTTATGGGGCTATATGGAAATGTGTGGAATGGAGATGAAGAATTTACAGTAATGTGTGAATTCTTTTTTCTTTATTTTCATTATTCCTGCGTTTCCCTATGATCTGCATAAGTACAATATGTGCAGGCCTATATTTACTTAAACCTTACTTACAGGCATATTTACTTAACCTAAGTTGGTGACATTTATCAGTATTTGACATTTATCGATATTTAGTCTGTTAGCTTGACCACTGTCGGCTCGATTATCTAAAGCCTGAAGATCTAAGCCAGAAACCTTCCATTCCAATCTCTTCGGATAGAAACAACCAATTAGATACCTCCCTGACCCCCCAATGCTCTCTTACTTGTGATATAATCTCTTGTAACAAAATCTATAAAAGCTGTGTATATTCACTGATTCTTTGGCCCTCCTGCTGTGAGTACTTTCACTTTCCTTTATCTCTCATGGCTGGACTGCCCACCTCACATGAGATGCTATAATAAACAATCTTTCTGCTTTCTACTTTGAGTGATCTTTGAATAGCCATTTTGGATAGGGATCTTCTGTGTCCCACACAGTAAGAAAAGGGATTTTTTGACAACCAAACATCCTCCCATTAAGTATACAGGGAACATTCTTCAATTAGTGCAAGCTGTCCACGGACCTAGAGAGGTTTCTATTATGTTTTGTAAAGGACGCTAGAAAGGGGATTCACTTCAGGTCAAGAGAAAAAGGCTTGCAGATTCGCCTGTGCTGCTGCCTATTTGCTCCTGATGGTATCTTTGATTCCCCAACTCCCCAACTCCTATTCTCGCTCCTATAGCTCCCAAGAACAGACTCCTTGCTAAAGACAGGGGATGCACCCTTTCTCTTTCTGAGAGATTTCAAATATCCTTAGGCTAACTTCTAATCCTAGAGGCCAGAGGGTAGAAATTTCTTCTTGGCCTACACCTAGTTACTCACTTGGAATAGAATGCTCTCCAATTCTCATTTTCCCTGGTCAAACAATTAGACAAGTTTGCTTCATCCCAGCTTTCCTTTTTTGTTGGTGTTATCTTCCACTTTTTCCAAAATAATTGCTTTCTCTCCTATTACCAGTGTGCTTTGTATCCTCCAGACTTCAGGTCATGAACTTCCCAACCTACCATTTGCTATCTAATCCTAAAACTCAACACCCCCAGGATGCTGCTGCCACCATCAAGTTCCCTTCCTCAATCTGGACTCATTGAGGCAGGGCCAGCTCTGTACCTTTGTCAGTCTGAAGCAGCTCCAGAAGAAGATGATCTCCATCTCTTTGCCCCGAGAGAATTTGGTTTTGGATTGCTTAAGGGGGAAAATGATGAGGAATGAGAAAGAGGCAATTCCTGAGAAATCCTAAGACTAGCTAGCCTTGGAAATGCCTCAAATAATACTGGCCAATAGCAGTAATTCAATAGTGACTCTATTGGTCTGTAAGCTATAACACTCAATAATGGGAACTATTCCACCCCTACCATAATAAAACTTCATATTTGTTTCTCTTTCCTATAAAATTATCTTGCTTCTGACTCTTTGCTAAACATTTCTTTGGATCTTTGTCCACTTCAATTGGGATCACAATTATCTCCCTGATTCTGAGTCTGTTAAACTCCTTTGCAATTTTATACTGCCATCAAGAAGAGTAATTTCTTCTTGCTTCTGCCTCTTTTGCTAAAATTCCCTTGGAAATTAAACAGATGTCAAGCAGCAAAATAAATCTTGGTTCCTTAACTTGGAGACTAAATGTGCGAATTCTTTTGCCAAACCCATGATACGGACCAGGAGGACCTTATCTTGCTGGGATATTTTTATCCTCAAAAAACTGAGGTCTTCTGAGTCCAAAATTTATGTTCTTTTTCTCTAGTTAATCTGATGAGCTATTCTGATTATTAATTCAATCCTGCTCAGTCCTCTTAAGATCCAGTATTTTCATCTCCTCCCTTTCTTCACTCTTCAACTGTTTCCTATTCTTTTCAGGCTTTGTTTGTTAATTAATAGGTAAATATTAACAGTGTGAAATAAGAGATGATGGGGATTGGAGAGAGTTTGCAATTTAATGGGGCATCAGAACACTGCAAGTCAGAAAGGACAAACAACCACCACCATGAAATCTAAAGCAATGACGCTAATGGTAAAATTTCTGGCTGGAAGCAGGTTGACAGAAAGTTTTAATGCTAATATTTATCTTTGTGTGAAGTTTCTATTCTAATTTGTAGAGGGGAGTTGTGGAGCAAGAATGTAACTCGGGGAATGCTGTCTCCACAATCCTCTAGAAGTGCAGGGTTCAAGGTATAGTACTAAAAAAGGGCTTGTAAAAGGCTTCCCTGAGCCCGTTATTTAGTTAAATTTGTTTACTGACTGGAAGTTTGGTTACTTTTATTTAGACTGAGAAGTTCTAGGGGTGAGAGAGATGGTGGGTTTTGTTTGTTTGTTTGCTTTTGTTTTGTTTTAGGTTGGGCACCAAGTAATTATAATTTAGTTATAGACACACATAATCAGACCAGATCTTCCTGTTTGAAAGATTACTCAGGGAAGGTTTTGGGTCTCTATCCATTTTACCACATAGCTCCTCAAGGGAGATAAATCAATTGAGGAAACTGGCCTAGGATTATGGGAAGATAAAATTTTTATGAATGTCCAGCTACTGTGAAGAAATCTTTCAAAAATATTTCAGCACCTATTCTGTGGCCTTATTATGCAACTCTGTTAGAGTCCTGGGAAATGCAAAGAAATGGCAATCACTTCAAAAGGCATTTATTGACCATCTATCATGGTATGTTAAGACAACACACAAAGTGTCCACTTAGAGGACACTACATCGGGGAGATGATGCTGTAACATACAATAACGTCTGTATGCGACAAGCACAAAGAATGATGCAGACAGTAGCTGGTAAAAGATTTCAGGACTGGGAGAAATTTCTGGGTGGGCCTCTTAGGGACAGCATTAGGGACACATTTTAAAGTCGTCTTTAAAGAGCATGATCGCCAGGAGGAGCCTCCGGGTAGAAAATCTGGTTATTTGCTTTTGGGCGAGTTGTTGTAGGTGTGTCCGTCAGAGTAGGCTACCTGCCCTGCCCTTCTCTCAAGCGTGGGATGTGGATCCGTGTGGAGTTTGTTCAGGAGTCAGACGCCAAAACTACTGAAGTTTACGGCCTTTGACCCTCGTTGCTGTCCTGCCACTGCCAGATTTTAAGAATTTGCGCGGAACGGGATCCTGGTTCCGCGGAGCGCAGGGAGACGTCGCAAGCGCCGGGAGACGTCGCAAGCGCCTCCCCTACTATGAATAATTAAGTAGGGGTCCTGAGGCTCCGCCCCCATCCGTGCTGCGTGGCCACTTCCGGCAGCTCAATCCAGGCGGCGACGCCAGCGGACGGAGCAGAACGGTGAACCATTCACTGCGGTGCTACTTCGATTGGGACCTTAGGTCGGTTCCTCATCCTTCTTCCCTTTTCCCTTTTGGGAGCTGCGTCTCCGTTCTTGTCAGTGGCTCGGGCCCGTCGCCATGTATCCCCTAGAGGACTTCCTGCGGGCTTGGACCGAGCCGGGTGGGAAAGGCGTGAAAGGGGGCCGAGAAAGAAGCTTGGGAGCTGGGTCGCGTCCCGTCCCGTCCAGTCCGGGCCTTTCGGCTGAGGGGCCTAGCGATAGAGTGCGGGGGGAAGTCACCTTTACGGGATCAGGCCCGAGATGGGGGAGGGGGCAGCCGCCGAGCCGCAGGGACGGGATGCGACGGGGACCAAGCCGGCCCCGAGGAGGGAGGAAACGCGGTCTAGAAGGTCCCCGACTCGGGGGCGGGAAAGGTGCGTAAACGCGCTCCCCCGGGACGTGGAACTGTATCTGGGCCGGGCCACAGAGGGCCTCAATCCGTGGAGTTCTCTATCCGCCCTCATCCGCAGGGAGTGAGAGGCTCGGCCGAGGAAGAAACAAAAGGACATTTCGTGTGAGCAATGTTCCGCCGGAGGCGGGGGTAACTGCAGATTAAGGGGAAGGTGCAGGATTGAGGTTTTTGGTCGCTGTTTTTGAAAGGCTCTTTGCTTGACGCCCTGAACTGGGCGGGGATGGAAGCCCATGCTGGGGGTTTGGGATTTCCTGTATAATCAGGATTAAATGCACCGTTGTCATTTAGCGTTTTGGGGACCAGGCTGGAAACATTAGGACTGGAAGAATCCTTGTGCTAGATCTAGAACTGGAAGGGGCTTCTGAGGTCATATGTTCACTTCCTCCGTTTAGAGGTGAGGAAACTGAGGCAGAGGGAGGTGAAAATGATGTTCAGGGTCGCTTAGGTAATGAATGGCAGGCAGGATTTGAATCTATTCTCTCCGAGTAAAGAGTATGTGCTCCTCTCCACTATACCGAGTGACTTCCTTTTATCATCAAATATTTCCCTCTTTGGCCATGTTGGAAGCCTCGTGACCAACTTGGTCTGGTAGAAGCCTCTTTTGGCAAAATTGGGCTCATTATAAAGTTGGGTACAAAGTGACAAAATGTTAACTACAAGTCAACACACTATTTTACTGAATTATGTAGGGATAATTATCTGCTTTGGTGGACAAAAATCACATCTTTGAAGTACAAAGTGTGGTTTTGCTATTATGCAGACCTCTTCCCTGCTTCCCTGAGGGTTTGAATGAATTCCTTTACTGTCAGCAAGATACACTTTTAGTTATTTGAATTACTTTCCCACTACCTTTTACCACCTCTTTGTGAGGGGGTTAGATTATAAATATAAAGTACAATCTTTCGTATAGCATATTAGAATAATTGGCTTGTTCAAGGAATATAGAGTGAGCTTGACCTCATTGGCACAAAATTTTAACTAATTGCCCAATATAGGCTGTTAAAGAACAGTTTGTCCTTTCTTCACACATTGCCAGTTTCAGCAATGCCATATAAATTGTTTCTAATGAATAGTCAGTTTGTTTAACAACATTCAACGCTATTATATTAGTGTGGTGTGTTATACAGATTTGTTATGGATAGGTTAATGGAACTGTTAATTTGATGAGGTCACTTTAACCTTTCTTCCCTTTTAATCTTTGTGGAAGGAGAATGGAATTTCCATGTAGATTGTAACATGCCTCTAAATCTGTATTCTGATATGTTGAAAAATGTATTTTTACACAACTTGTAGAATTTATTTTAAAGGGAAGAAGCACAGTAAGTTATTAAGTGTAAGATAGAACTTTTTTGGGAAATAGATCTTTTAACAATTTTACATATTTTATTTGAAAAGAAATAACTTTTTTTTTTTTACTATTTCCATAAATCATTACAATGTATTCAGTCTACAATTGCTAGAATACTGAATGCTGTCTTCAATAAATGTCTAACCAGGCTTTTTTCCTCCTCAGGGCACTTTGTATTAAGTGACTTGTTTAGGGTCACACAGTTAGTCAAGTATCTGTGGCTGGATTTGAACTACAGTCCTCTGAATATGGGACAGGTAGCTGCCCCATATAGTCTTTCTAGTGGTGGGGAAACAGGAACCTTAAGGAGTAAAGCAGATCCTGTCTAAAATGTCAATCAAGGTCACATCTCAAATGACCAAAGTGAAAGTATTGAATTGTTCATTCACTTGCAGTGCCTGGGACAGGACAAGGACACAGCAGCACTGTGGAATTCATCCCTATTTCCCTAGTCACCATTCCACCCTCAAGAAGGAAGGGTAGAGGTAAAGAGGTTAAAAACACTCCATTAAGACATAGAACCCAAATTCTGGTTCTCCTTTCACTTTAATGTGACTCTAGGAAAATCACTTAACTTTTGTAGGTCTTAGTTGACAAAGCTATAAAATTAAGTTTTCTTTGATACTTCCTGTCCTGCGGATTCAGGATCTGGAGGAGATAATTTCTTATGGTCCATCTTGACTCTAAAATTTAATGTTCTATGATTCCTTCAGCAGCTATATGCAATAGATCTTTTTTTGATCTCTTCATAGTAGTTCTTTATATACTGAACATATATTTTAGTGGTTATTGCTTGCCTTCGATGTTTCACTGTAGAATTCAGCTACACATTCCACAAAGTTGCCAGTTTTCTTGCTCATAAGGTACTAATAGTACTTTTAGTTGTCTTCAGGATAAAATAGAAAATTTCTCTGTTTGGCAATTATAGCCCTTCACAATCTTACTCCATTCTATCTTTCTTGGCTTGTTACAATTACTACTTTTCAAGAACCATATTGCCTTACTGATTGTTTTTTGTATATAATATTGCATCTATGCTTTTGCATTAGCTTATTTCTCCAACCCCAATGCCAGAAATATACTTATTCTTGTATATCTATTAGATCTCTAACTTCCTTCAATGCTTAGTTCAAATGCTTTTTTTTATAGATGCTCTCTTCTGAAGGACTCCTTGTCCCTTGGCTGTTTACTTCACATCTTCTTTGTACATATTTTATTTTGACTTAGATGAACACACATTTCCTCCATAAAATGTATACTTCTTGGAAGGTAAGGGCTGTTTGGTTTTTTTTTGTCCGTAGCACTTTACTAGCACAATGTTGTTTTGTCCTTTGTTTTCAAAGAGGACCAATGACATCATGAGTGATGTCTTGACATGTGCATTTAATTAGGTTTAAGTGAGGCAGAGTTGTACCAAGTCATCAACCTCACTCTCTCTTCCTGAGTCATCTAAGCCCTGGCAGGACAAAAGTCAAGATGTGTGTCGATATCTCAGGATACAATGGATTACCCTGATCATGTCTGATCAAGATCTAAGCAATCCATAATACCTGCTTTCCCTTCCATCACAGCCAGTGGAAAAAATTGTTCTAAACTTTTCTCATTTCATTACACTGGGGAAAGTCTTTACATGCTTGGGATAGATAGGCCCCAAACCTATTAATGAGTTGGAGCCTGTCCATTACCCTAAACATAGTTTAGTCCATCTGCTGATGTTTTACTGGAGTTTGGGCTCTTACTCAAAACTTTTTTTTTTAATTATTTGAAAATAAAAAAGCCAGTTAACCTTAGTGAAAATATTACCATCTTCCTCTAAAATAAGAAAAGGCTTTTTATAAAATTAAATTTTCAATGCTATTTCCACTTCCAATCCCACTAGGTAGTTTTTCGCCCAACTATTTGAAAACTAATATCCAACTTCATTCTGAAACTCTTAAGTATTTGAAGCATAACAACTTCTTGGTTTAGAATTGAATCAATCAACAAACATTTATGAACTATCTACTAAGGGGTGCATGAAGTAAAAATTGTGTCTTTTTAATGTATTCATAATGAAAACTTTCTTTTGGTTTACTAAACATTAAGTTATGAATTCCATTTTTTGGTCCATCTGGGAATGAGTGGATATCCTTACCAAGACCTTAGAGAAAAACGTCACAGAGAATAAAATGTTGGATTTGGAATCAAAGAATCTAGGTTCATATGCTGCCTCTGTCCCTTATCATCTATGTAATTTTGAGCAATAATTCATTGTCTCAGTTTCCTCTTTTGTAAAATGAGGGCTTTTGACTAGACCAGTTCTAATTGCATGATCCTATAAAAGGCCTGTACCATGCAAAAAATTTTAAAAGTTTCCTCTGTTCCTTTGGTTTCTCGTTCCTTTGTTTGATCTTGCTTGCTTTCTTTTTTTCTTCTCTCCTCCTCTCCTTATCATGGAGGATGTTCCATGACATCAGGGAGGTGATGCCATGACATGCAAATGAATTGGATTTGAATGAGGGAAAGCTGTGCAAAGTCACCGGAGCCATTTGAGTCCAGTGGTCAGATACTGATTAGGGTGATTGGAATGGCTTCGGATGAAGGGGGAGACCTTAGTCTTAAATTAAGGTCTTCAACAAGTCTCAATTTGCCTGAGGCCGCACCAATTAAGTGATTAAAGTTAGGGAGCACTGGAAGCAAAGAATCTCATTAACCTACTTTTTAAAAAAAGTACTTAAAAAAATACACAAAAAACACAAAAAACCCTAAATAAATAAATAAATGGATGAATCTGGGAGGGGAAGACCCTCAGGGTTTCTGGCCAAACTAGAAATGACTGCTATTGACCCAAACAGTGAGTTACCGGGCCTTACTCACTTAGCTCAAGTTCTACTTTATTAGTCCTTCAACTGCTCTAGCTCAAAGTTCTCCTTCCCATTTATGAACTCTAATAACACTTTACTATTTATAGCAGTATTTTCCAAACTATGTTCCTTGGAAGCAGTGTTCCACAAAACATGAACAAGGTTGCCAGAAAATGTCAATGCCAGTAATGTTTCTCTTTTAAAATATATGAAAATATTTCTGTGCCACATAGTGTGCACACGCATCCATATACTTAATTTTGTCTTTCCTTATATCCCTAGGGCTCAAGACAATGCCTGGCACAGGATAAAACCTTAATAAATCTTTGCTGGATTGCAATTTGCTGCAAAAATTTCCAATTCCATTCCCCTTTATTCTGAGGGTATTCCATACCTTTGAACTCCACAATTTGTATGTCCAAACCACAAAACTTCCAGGATCAAGTTAGTTTAGGAAACTGGTTTGTGTCACTTAAATTGGTACTCATTATCTTACATGATTAGCTAACTGCTTCATGAGTGCACATCATGTCTCTCCAGAAAGATTATAAATTCCTTGTAGGTCAGGATCTTGTCTTTCATTTCTTTTACACATCCTTAGCAAAGATCTACTTCCCTATCCAGCAATCCTAATTAAAGATTTTTTTTTTTAAAAAAGGTTTTAAATACTTCTGTAGAATGAACCAACCAACAATCAACTGATTCTGATGTATAATGCCAGTAATCTGTACCTTCAGTAACCTACCTCTACAAAGAAGGTAGGATATTTTGTCAAATATTGCAGACCAAACTTAGTCATAATAATTTTACAACATTCAGTTTCAGGTTTTTATTCCTCCTGTTTGCATTTTTGTGATATATGTCTGTTATCTAATTTTCCTGTTTCAACTTACTTCACTCCATCTTTTCATATAAGCCTTTTCATACTTTTATATCTGTCGTGTTCCCCTAACCTTATCATTTCCATTACATTCATGTACCATAATTTAACTGTTCCTCAGTGGATGGACATCTGTTTTGCTATCAAAAATGTGCTCCTATGAACATTTTGGTGAATATGGGATCTTCTTTTTGTTTTTGATCTTGTAGTGTATATGTAGCAGTGGGACGTTGGATCAGAGGGTGTGAATATTTTATTGCTTTAAAAAAAAAATATATATATATATATATAATTCAAAATTATTTCTAAACAGTTTACTAAACAACTCTACTTGTGGTAGATTACCATGTTTGACTGCCACAGCTTCTTCAACATTGTTTCCAGTCAAGTGAAAGTCAGATCAAATCAGCTAGCATTTGTTAAATGTTGGGGATACCAAGAAAATAAAAAAATTAATCCTTTCCACCTAGGAGCTCATGATCTAAAGGGAGAAAAGCATATAAACAAGACATACACTGGTTAAATTTGGAAAGTCTCAGTTAAGAAGAACTTGGAAAGGCTTTATGCAGAAAGTGAGGCTTTAGCAGAAGGAAACCAGTGAAGCTAGGAAGGAAGAGGAAATGACAGTATTTTCCAGCATAGGCCAGTGAAGATACTTGTAGGCTGAGATGATGGAGTATGTTGTTCAAGGAACGGCCTGGAGGCCAATGTCACTGGATTGCAAAGGATGTAGAGGTGAGTAAGGTGTGAGGAGATTGGTACAATAGGAAAGGGGCCAGGTTGAAAAAGCTTTTAAAAAGCCAACAGGATTTGTGATTCTGCAAGTGATAGGGAGCTGCTGGAATAGACTGAATAGGAAGGATGATATAGTCAGGCCTGTGTTTTAGGAAACTCATGAAGCTGAATAGGGGATGAAGTGGAGCTGGGAGAGAGACCTGAGACCAGGAGGTCAAGCTGCAGACATTGCTATAGTCCAGGCTTGAGGTGAGGAAGACCTGCCCCAGATTGGTTAGAATATCCAGAGAGAGAAGGTTATATGGGAGATATTACAAAGAACTTGACAATAAATTGGAAGTAGAGTGAGAAAGTAGAAAATAGTAGCAAGGTTGTATACCTGAGGGATTGGAAAGGTGCTTAGTGGTACCCTCTATAGCAAGTGGGAATTTAAGAAAAAGAGAGGGCTAGGTGGAGAAAGAAAATGGATTCAATTTTGGACTGAATTGAGTTTTAAAATATTTATAGGACATCCATCCTTTTCAAGATATTCTAAGACAGAGAAAGATGTGAGAAAATCAATAGAGAAGTTAGAACTGCACAAATACAGCTGAAAATCATCTGCTTAGAGGTGATGAGATCACCAAGAGAAACAGTAGAGGAAGAAAAGAAAAGCCCCAGCTCTGATATATATTTAGGTTGCTTCTCTCACATTGGGAGGACTATAGGGAAGGTCAGGTGATTGATAAAATTTGTGACTTCTACTTCATCCAGATCTATGATGTGTGATTAAAAAAAAATTAGCATTGCAATTGGTTGATGGCAGAAAGAAAAATGGAGAAACTGATTTATGGTTCTTGTTTTCATCGAAGTAAGAGCTTGCTCCTGACTACTTGGCCTTGACTCAACTGCTGAGAAACTGTCCCTTGCACAGATGGTCATGAGCTCATACAAAAAACAAAAGTGCATTCATGGCCAGAATTTTAAATTTAACTCTCATGTGCCAGTTTCTAGATTCTAAAGTATGCTATAGATAATTACAGCCAGATTAATATTCTCAGGACCTTTGTTCAGTATTTCATACATTGTGGTCTTTCACATCTATAAGATAGTCAGCAGTCAGAATAAACCCTAACATACCACAAAGCAGAAATTGGAGACTATGAATATTGAATTCAGTATATCTACAAGTAGAGTTGATTTGTTGATTTTTACAGGGCTTTTTTTTCCTCCTTTATTACAAAGAAAGTTGTATTGAGTGTTATGGCTAAGACATAAAGTGCTTATTTAATTAGGTCTGTACTGATCAGCCATCAGCAGGCCTATATTTAATATTTTATTAACCTTTTTCTGTGCTTTTGAAAAGAGAAAACACTTTTTTTTACAGTTACTGGTAAAAGTTAACTACTAGTCAAAAATATTAGGTATGAAATAATTAAGTTATGGTGCTAGTCATAGTGATTTCACCTCATTTCTGAGTCCTTAAGACTCTCTTTGTACATACTTTAATTAAAGTGGGTTTTGTTATATTATACTTTTTTCTTCTCTCTTAGAATGTAAATTCAAGGAGCAATTTTTAGTTCAATATATGATTTACTACATGAATGGTAATTTGATAAAAAGAATAGGAGACTGGGAGCTAAGAAATCCATAGTCTAAAAAGACTATGCCCATTTATGTGACAGTTTCTAACATTTGCTACAGTCTTTTTCAGAATTCTGTAAGAGAAATGAGTGTTAGTCCTGGTTCCACCTCTAATTAGTTGATCAACACCAAATCTGAAGTTGGTTGAATTAAGTGCTCTCTGTGCTCTTCTCTAGCCCTTCAATTATTTACTAAGTGGAATAAGTAGAGAAAGTGCAATTTTTAGTTAACAGTCTGAATACATTCTATTTATCCATAGATATATCTGATTTTATAACTGCATATCCTGTGATTGAAAAGCTTGACTCTTCAGGTCAAAAAGAGGGACTGCTGGCTGGCGTCTTGTCACAGCTGCTCGCATTGCTATCATGACCGCCCTTCACCTCCAAGCCCACTGAAGTCTCTTTCCACTTCCCTTTCCACTCCCCTACCTCCACCCACCAAAATCATCATTTCCTATACAACACATCAGGACTTGAACAAAGGGTGGGCAGAGGCCATTCTTTCTCTAAGCTTATATATTAATAGAGTATGGTCCAATTACTATTTAGTCTCACGTGCTTGGGACCTCAGTGCATCAACTCAAACCTCAGCCCATTACAATCCATGAATTAATTTTTTTTTATCCAGACACTGAAGAGGAGAGTAAATAGCAACATAGTTTTATGTCTCTTTATTTGCTCTCTGATTTTTTTTTTGTGCTTATTGCATTTTCTTGTAATACCGATATCTTCAATGCATTGAACCTCTAAAATTAATGATGGCTGTGATATATAGGTTTGTTTTTACTATATTGCTATAAGCTTTGTATAGTTAATTCCTGTCTAATCAATTGAAAGGAACTATATTTTTCAGAAATTTTATTATTTTGAGAAAAAAAATCATTTTTAAGGCCACAGGTGCTGTTTCTGATTCTAGTGATCTTATTCAAGAGCAAGAGGATGCTGTTTACTTGTTTGTTTTTTTTAAAGCTTTCTATTGTATTTTCTAGAGTACTACAGAATAATAACATAGGAGAGATTTAAAAGAAAATCTTGAGATGTAATATGATCTATATTTTTTCATGCAAATTTATCAATTATCTATGATACAGAAATTTTCTCTCAGATTACATAAAATAAATTCAATTATTTAGACACTAAATTTTTATGTACTTTTTCATTGACACAGTGGTAGTTTTCCTGAGGTACATCTTAGCTGGCCTTGGAATCAGAAAAACTGGATTTATATTATGAGTGTGCTTTATTCTGTGACCATGGAAGGGTCATTTAAACTCTCATAGTCTTGGACTCTGGATATAGAAAGGCAAAAATCAAAGTAGCCAACCAGTTATCAAGCATTTATTAAGCATGTATTATGCTCCGGGCATTGTGTTAAATGCTGGGGATACTAAAACAATCCCATCCCCTCAACTCCATAGTTTAATGGGGGAGACAACATGCAACTTTGTACAAATAGGATGGTAATCTGATGGAAACTGGCAGCTAAGAAATCCAAGTTCTGAAAAGACTATGCCCATTTATGTGACTCTTGAACATTTGTCCCAATGTCTTTCATAATCTTGTGAGAGGAGAAGGTGTTAGTCCTGCTGTCATCTTGGTCAAGTTACTAAATCTCTCTGGGTCTCAGTTTCCCCATTTGTAATCTTAAGGAGGCTTCTTGTATAAGGTAGGACTTCAGCCAAAACTTGAAGGAAGCCAGGAGGCAGAGATAAGGCAGAGATCGTTCCAGGCTTAGGGGCCAGCCAGTGAAAAGTGTTTTGGAGTCTAGAAATGTAAGGTCTTGCTTAGGAACTGCGGAGGATTGCAGAGTATGTGGAATTAAGTAAAACATAAGAGGACTGGAAAGGTTCTGAAAAGCCTCCTACCTCTCCTCTTCCTCCCCAGATAGTAAGCAATCCAATATAGATAAATAGATATCATATTAAACATATTTCCACATTAATCATGCTGTGAAAGAAGAATCAGAAAAGGGAAAAACCATGAGGAAAAAAAATCTTTGGAATGAAAACTATGGATTCCAAAATTGCACATTTAACAGAATTGTCAGTCTTCATAAGTAGAGGAATTTTCCATCCACAAGTGCCCCATCATTGAAACGACTCATCTAGACTAAAACAAAGAAGTCTCCAGTGCTCCCCATATTCTAATAAATGCTTATTAAATTGTAGTGCCTGCTGTGTAGAAGGTACCAAGGGACACAGACAAAAACAAAGTACTTCTTTCCCGCAAGGATCTTAAATTGTATAGGAGAAGCTTACAGCATGTACACAAGCAAGTCATTTCAAAGTAACACGAAGTAATTAAGAGATAGTGAAAGGTGCAGTGGATAGAAACCTGGATCTAGAGTCAGGAAGACTGAAATTCAAATTTGGTCTCAGATATTAGCTGTACCACCGTGGGCCAGTCACATAATCCCTGCCTGCCTTAGTTTCCTCATTTATAAAAAAAAAAAAAAAAAAAAAAAAAAACCTTCCAGTATTTTTGTGAGGATAAATGAGATATTTATATATTGCAAACCTTAAAGTTCTATAGAGAAAATGAGTGCCAGTAACTGGAAGTGAAGAGGAAGGAGAGGGCAGGAAGGGCCTCCTGTAGGAGATGTTGCCTGGTAGTGTTTTGAAGGAAGTTAGGCATTTGTTAGGTAAAGATGAGAGAATGCATTCTGGCTAGAAAGTATCACTTGTGCAAACACTGGGACCAGAGTGAATGCTGGATATGGAGAGCAGCTGGTAAGTCAGTTTTATGGGAACAGAATTAGGTGAGAATCAGATCATGGAAGGTTTGAAATCTAGAAGGGCAACTTGCTCAAGAAAGAAATTATGAGTGGATAGTTTTGAGCGCAAGAAGGTATTAAATAGAAGAATATTTTTTAAAGATATTGTTTTCATTTTAAAAGGTGAGAATTCTGCTATAAATACGTGTTACCAAATTTCAGTTAAATGAATTAAAGTGGATTTCATGTTTTCATGTAGTTACTATGGTGATAGGTGCTATGTACAGAGGACTATTGTGACATAACCTGCAGAGATTTCCCCTAGAATTTCCTTTTACATTGTCCACCAAGACCTGTTGAATCTGGCAGCTCTACCCTTCCAGACATCCAGTAGTGGCGTCCAGTCCCTTCTTTTTTAGACCAGTGTTAGTCTGTACCATTTTAGCCAATAAAGTCAGGACTCAGTGAAGAACAGATCTTGTCTTTGTCTCTGAATAACCCGGGAGTAAAAAAAGGTGAGTGTATATATGGCATAGTAGCAGTTTCTTAATCTAATGAGAGTACCAACCATTCATTTTTGGGAGTTATATTGTGAGGAAACTTAACATATTTTTGCAGAGATGCTCTTGTTCAAAATACTCTGAAATTCCTTCCTCTGCATGCTTATTTTATGTATATATATATGTATGTCTTATGTATGTCTGGTAAAATTCCACATATCCTCAATCATCTCAGTGATGCAAGTAGATTAAAAAAAACAAACCCACAACTCGATTATTTTACCAACTAGTAATCTTGTTAGAGACTGAGATTGGAAAATCAAATGGGAACTTTGCAGTCTTCCCCCCCCCCCCCCACTTAATCGTTTATTTTTTCCAATTACATGTAATTTTCAACATTCACTTTTATAAGATTTGAATTCCAATTTGTTTCCTCATTTTCCCCCAAGATAACAAGCAGTCTGATATAGGTTATAAATATACAATCATATTAAAAACCATTTCCACATCAATCATGCTATGAAAGAAGAATCATAACAAAAGGGAAAAACTACAAGAATGGAAAAGCAGTTTTTTAAAAAGTGAAAATAGTATGTCTCTATATGCTTGTATTTTAACTCTTAGAGTAAGAGAGATATAATTTTTATTCTCTATATTCTTCCCTATAGCAGCTAATAATCCTTCATTGCTGCATACTGTCTTGTTCTACAGCTAAAGTATTTTTGATTGGGTTTTTCTGTAGCAAGAAAATGTTTGATTTTCTTCTTTTGCATACTGTTTGCACACTCCAGATTGCATTTCAGTCTTGCACTGTTCCCGCCTCCTTTGACATGTCATCTATCTCTTAGGTTGTCACCTTGTCCCAAGCCTTCCTCTTTCTTACCAAATATTCAGTTTTTGGAAAAAGCAAAACAAAAGAGATATCCACCTTCTCCTAAGCAAGAGGCTTTAATTGATTTTTTTCGTTTTGTGGCAGCAGATTTTGGCATATGAATTGTGTGGGTTGATAGAATCACTTGCCTTTTAAAAATACATTTTGTCTCTTAGTGCATAAACTTCTCTGAAGACATGAGTCTTACACATCTTCAGTGCAATATTGACATTTAATAAAATGTTAAGAGTAATAAGCAACAGTGATAAAAATATGTACTCTGTACATCACTTCTTGCTGGAAGATTCTCATCCCTATTCATGAGTATCTTTACCTACCTTATAAAGTACAGTGCAATAGATGTTTTCTGAGGTTCTTTGCAATGCTTAGTGTTTTGGGGTTTATACACACACACACACACACACACACACACATATATATGTTCCAACCTCATGTTCCAACTTTTTCCCTCCTTCCCCCCACCCTCTTCCCTAAATGGCAAGTAGACTAATACATGTTAAATACGTTAAAGTATATGTTAAATACAATATATGTATACATATCCATACAGTTATTTTGCTGCACAAGAAAAATAGGACTTAGAAATAAGGTAAAAATAACCTGAGAAGAAATCAAAAATGCAAGCGGACAAAAACAGAGGGAGTGGAAATGCTATGTTGTGATTCATACTCATTTCCCATAGTTCTTTCACTGGGTGTAAACAATGGTTTTTTAAAATAGTCTATTGAATACATCTTTGCTATATTTGGGGATTTAAAAAGCTGCTTTTCTTTAGGAGATTGGTAGTTTTTTGATATTGGAGTTTCCCCTACTGTTCCAGATTAGAGAGTTTCTGTATTCCCTCATCTTATGCAACTTTTGTTGTCATATAAAGGGCATCATATGAGAGACAAGCAACATACAAAGTGGTGGTACACTCCCAATTATAATTAATCATGCAATATCAGGGGATCCAGAGGAAACCTACCAGCATTACTTGTGAGGATTCATTGTAGGACATGGATAAAAGTTGCATGGGATGAAAGGACATAGGATTTATAAATTTGCCTCAGTTGGTTTGTGCCATTTGTGCTAGTTGTTTAGTTAATCTTGCAGTACCCTGTGAAAATTATTTTCTATCATCTTGATAACAAAAATCAGAAGCGAAGTTCATGAAATTAAAATGAGAAAGAAAAATCTGAATAAGATTGTTTTCTGTCATAGGAAAGGGTCTGTGTCACAGTTACAAAGAAGTTAAGATGCTGTGTTTTGAAACATTTAGGAGCTGAGTGAGCTAAAACAGTAAAATAAGGACGTTGTTAGAAGAAAGGTGGCCCACAATCTAATCCAGGTCCTGCTGCTCACTCCCTGTACGGGACTTGAGTGCAGGAGTGAGGCCTTTCAGATCATTGACTTAGAGCTAAAAGGAATCTACCTTCCAGTCATATATTCCATTCTAGCCTCTTCAGTTTACATGTGAGGAAATTGAGATTCAAAAAAAGCTTAAATGACTCTTCAATCGGGCTTTGACCCAGGAGTTTATTCAAATCCACATTCCACTGTTCTGTGCTTCCTCAGTGAGATGGGCACTCACCAATTAAATCACAGACCTTTGGAAAATTAATTCAAATGAAAGCTATACTGTTCCTTCTAACTAGGACTTAAGTAAAACCTAAATAAAAAAACTTAAGTAAAAAAAAACTGCATGTATTTTTCAAAAAAAAGTTACCATTTTAAAGGTCAGAATCTATATAAAGGCTCCACTTGTTTTCAGACCAATATAGGAAATATTTAAAACAAGTCATAGAATACAAAGATCATGTTGATAAGATTATTTAGATGTTTGGCACAGTAGTTTAAAGGTCTAACAATAAACCAAGATAAAGGTCTGTTCCCATGCTAGGGCTGCTGTGAATGACAAGTGTTCCCTCTGTGCCAAGCACTGTGAAGCTTGAGAATTCCTGTCGCATACCTTTGCTGCTAAAAAACCTGTGAGTATGGCTAGAGTTCTCTGGACCTCAGTTTCCTTGTAAAATAGCAGTGAAGGAAGGATATTGTCTTTTCAGCTCTAAAGTTATATTATTAAGAAAACCAATGTGATTCCTTATCAACTCTGGTTCTATTCTGTGAAGGACAAGACTTGATCTTAGGCCTTGTTCAATTATATTCTATGTAGTTTGGGTTTTTACTCTGTACTCTAATGGGGGGGAAGGAGCAACCTAACTGGTAAAGAAGGTCATAGGTATCATCTACAAAAGAACATCAATTGTAAGACTATTAATGTTCTTGGGGTGTGAGAGAATTTTCTTTTGAATTTCGGGAATTGTCTTCTGACATTGGTATTCTCCAGCTTCTCTGTTTTATCATTGGATTTCAAATCTTTTCCCTTAAATTATTGACATTTTCTAGCCTCTACTTTTAGGCCATAGGGACTGGATTAGTTTCATTGCTAAAGGAAACTTTACAAGTCAGGAAACTACTACTACTAATGTAGGTCATCACTTTGCAATTTCTAGCCTTAGAAATTGTCCAGAATGATAAAAAAATAGGTTATTGTTTAATGTCAAACACAAATGTGTCAGGTGTATAGAGTAACATTTATTAAATACTTACAGTTTGCCAGGCATTATGTTAAATGCTAGGGAAACAAAGAGAGGCAAATGACAGTCCCCTGCCCTCAAGGAGCTCATAATCTAATGGAAAAGACAACAGGCAAATAAATATGTAAAAAAGCAAACTATATACAGGATAAGTAGGAAATAATTAAAAGAGAGAAAAGCAGATATAGTACTTTCAATATTTCCTAGCCACTTAACATTGAGAAAGATCGTCATGTGGGATATACTTCATTTTATTAATTAACATGACAAGGAAGAGATTAATAAAGGTGGCAAGAAAGACCATCATAGGTACCTGTTTTATCCCACCTGAATTAAGATTTATGTTGTTCCTTTATTAAACAAAATATATTTTTATTTGGAAATTGGGGCAGCATTTGAACAAGGCAAAATACTTCTCTCTGCTGACAACATTCCCAAATCTGTATCTCCATCCTGAATTTCATGGCATTCCATATATGTGTGTGTGTTTGTGTGTGTGTGTGTGTGTGTGTGTATATGTGTGTATATATAAATGTGTATATAAATATGTAACTATATGTGTGTATGTATATTTTATATTCTACTTCCCCTTCATTTTCTTTTTTTCTTTTTTTTCCACCTGCCTCCTGGATACCTGCCTGGATGTCTTCCTCACATCAAATTCATCATGTTTTTTGTTTTGTTTTGTTTTTTTCAATTTTATTTTATTTATTTTTAATAGTATTTTATTTTTCAAAAACATGCAAGAAGAGTTTTCAATATTTATCTTTGCTAAATCTTGTGTTCCAAATTTCTCTCTCTCCCTTCCCCCTTCCCTAGAAAGCAAGCAATCCAATATCAATTAAATTTGCAATTCTTGTAAACATATTTCCATATTTGTCATGATTTAAATGATCAAAGGAGGTGGAGCCAAGATGGCAGAGAGGACACACATTTCTTTTTGACCTTCTCCTACAACCCTCAGGCTAATTAGCAAATTCAGCCTCTGAAATAGCTCTAGGACCAGCAGAATCCACAAATATTAGGAGTACAACAAATTATCAGCAGAAGATAATTTTGAAGATCACCAGGAAAGGGTCTGGGTTTTTTTTTTTTGGGGGGGGGGGGTGCACATATATATATATATATATATATATATATATATATATTCAGATTTTATTTTATTTATTTATTTTTTAAAGTAACTTTTTATTGACAGAACCCATGCCAGGGCAATTTTTTACAATATTATCCCTTGTACTCACTTCTGTTCCAATTTTTCCCCTCCCTCCCTCCACCTCCTCTCCCAGATGGCAAGCAGTTTTATACATGTTAAATAGGTTACAGTACATCCTAAGTACAATATATGTGTGCAGAACCGAACAGTTCTCTTGTTGCACAGGGAGAATTGAATTCAGAAGGTATAAATAACCCGGGAAGAAAAACAAAAATGCAAGCAGTTACATTTCATTTCCCAGTGTTCTTTCTTTGGTTATAGCTGCTTCTGTCCATCTTTGATCAATTGAAACGGAGTTAGATCTCTTTGTCGAAGAAATCCACTTCCATCAGAATACATCCTCAAGCATCTTTATAACGTTGTTGAGGTATATAATGATTTCCTGGTTCTGCTCATTTCACTTAGCATCAGTTCATGTAAGTCTCACCAAGCCTCTTTGTATTCATCCTGCTGGTCATTTCTTACAGAACAATAATATTCCATAACATTCATATACCACAATTAATTCAGCCATTCTCCAATTGATGGGCATCCATTCATTTTCCAGCTTCTAGCCACTACAAACAGGGCTGCCACAAATATTTTGGCACATACACGTCCCTTTCCCTTCTTTAGTATCTCTTTGGGGTATAAGCCCAGTAGAAACACTGCTGGATCAAAGGGTATGCACAGTTTGATAACTTTTTGAACATAGTTCCAAATTGCTTTCCAGAATGACTGGATGTGTTCACAATGCCACCAACAATGTATCAGTGTCCCTGTTTTCCCACATCCCCTCCAACATTCCGCATTATCTTTCCCTGTCATTCTAGCCAATCTGACAGGTGTGTAGTGGTATCTCAGAGTTGTCTTAATTTGCATTTCTCTGATTAATAATGATTTGGAGCCTATTTTCATATGGCTAGAAATAGTTTTAATTTCTTCATCTGAAAATTGTCTCTTCATATCCTTTGACCATTTATCAATTGGAGAATGGCTTGATTTCTTATAAATTAGAGTCCATTCTCTATATATTTTGGAAATGAGGCCTTTATCAGAACCTTTGACTGTAAAAATGTTTTCCCAGTTTATTGTTTCCCTTCTATCTTGTCTGCATTAGTTTTGTTTGTACAAAAACTTTTTAATTTGATAAAATCAAAATTTTCTATTTTGTAATCAATAGTGATTTCTAGTTCTTCTTTGGTCACAAATTCCTTCATCTTCCACAGGTCTGAGAGGTAAACTATCCTGTGTTCCTCTAAATTATTTATAATGTCATTCCCATTTTGACCTTGGTGTACGGTATTAAGTATGGGTCAATGCCTAGTTTCTGCCATACTAATTTCCAATTTTCAAATTCATCATGTTTTAAAACTCAACTCATAAGCTTACTTCTTTCACAAATCCTTTCTCTCATATTCCCATCATTATACCATCTTTCACTCTGGCTCTTCAGGAATCATCTTTCTTGCCTTCAGGAGTCATTTGTCAAATTGGAATTTTGTTTCCACTATATTTCTTAAACCTTTTCACACCTATTGCTGCCATCTAAGACCAAGTTCTCATCCACCTTGCAGTATCCCAGTTAAAGCCATATCATCTCCCTCCTGATAAATTTCCACATTGAAATTTTTCACATGTTCATCTTGTAGACCTTCCCTATTCCAAGCAATTTTCTTCTTCCCACAGTACTCCTCTGTCTTCTAAATGTAAGCTCTTTAGCTTCATTCAAGACCATCTGCAGTTTTTCTTCATGGTACTTTCCTAGCCTTATTTTACCTTAATCCCTTATTACACACATTAAATTTCCTTTCCATATTTAGAAACTGCTATTTCTCAACTATTGCTCATGTTCATCCCCTATATCTGGAATGGAATCTTCCCCCTTTTGTTGAAAATCTTGTTGAAAATCCTTCCCTTCCTCAAGGCCCAGTTCAGAGTTGGAAGGAACCTTAGAAGCCTTCACTTTACAAATGAGGAATTTGAAACTTTGTTGGATCAATAGACGAAGACTTTACATAATTTTTTTCCTACTCATATTTGCCAGTTTTACTATTCAGTTATATTACTATATCATTTTATTTAGCCATTGGACATGTAGGTTATTTCCAGCCTTTTGCTAAAAAAAAAAAAAAAAAAAAAAAAAAAAGTCATGAATATTTTTATACCTGTATATCCTTTTCATGATACCTTTAGTATAAACTCTGAGCAATGGAATCTTTGATCAAAGGATATAATTTTGTGTATCTGTTGCTTTCCATAACATTTACACTGGACTATCCTCTGAAGCCCCACCCCAAATGCACTCCCCCTCTCTCCTTTTGGGGCTATTATTGCCAGTTTCTTGGATATATAAAATAGTTCCTTAATGTTGTCTAGATTTCAATTTCTCTGACTTGGGAAATGCAACATGTTTTCATATGATTATTGATATTTCTTATAAAAAATTTTGTTTTCTCATGCCCTTTGATTGTTGCTACACTGGAATGTTATGTCTTTTTTTTTTTTTTTTTAACTATTTAATATTTCTATACACCCTTTTGGAGATATGTATCAATTTCTTTAGAATTCTAGGTCAAGCTGTACCAGATCTAAAATTATATTATAAAGCAGCAATTACTAAAACCATCTGGTATTGGCTAAGAAATAGACTAGTTGATCAATGGAATAGGTTAGGTTCAAAGGACAAAACAGCCAATAACTTTAATAATATAGTGTTTGACAAACCCAAAGATCCCAGTTTTTGGAATAAGAACACATTATTTGACAAAAATTGCTGGGAAAATTGGAAATTAGTATGGCAGAAACTAGGCATTGACCCACACTTAACACTGTACACCAAGATAAGGTCAAAATGGGTTCATGACCTAGGCATAAAGAATGAGATTATAAATAAATTGGAAGAGCAGAGGATAGTTTACCTCTCAGACCTATGGAAGAGGGAGAAATTTATGACCAAAGAAGAACTAGAGATCACTATTGGCCACAAAATAGAAAATTTTGATTATATCAAATTGAAAAGTTTTTGTACCAACAAAACAAATGCAGACAAGATTAGAAGGGAAACAAACAGGGAAAACATTTTTACAGTCAAAGGTTCTGATAAAGGCCTCCTTTCCAAAATATATATTTTCTAATTTATAAGAAATCAAGCCATTCTCCAATTGATAAATGGTCAAAGGATATGAAGAAACAATTAATTGAAACTATTTCTAGCCATATGAAAATAGGCTCCAAATCATTATTAATCAGAGAAATGCAAATTAAGACAACTCTGAGATACCACTACACACCTGTCAGATTGGCTAGAATGACAGAGAAAGATAATGCGGAATGTTGGAGGGGATGTGGGAAAACAGGGACACTGATACATTGTTGGTGAAATTGTGAATACATCCAACCATTCTGGAGAGCAATTTGGATCTGTGCTCAAAAAGTTATCAAACTGTGCATACCCTTTGATCCAGCAGTGTTTCTACTGGGCTTATACCCCAAAGAGATACTAAAGAAGGGAAAGGGACGTGCATGTGCCACAATGTTTGTGGCAGCCCTGTTTGTAGTGGCTAGAAGCTGGAAAATGAATGGAATGCCCATCAATTGGAGAATGGTTGAGTAAATTGTGGTATATGAACATTATGGAATATTATTGTTCTGTAAGGAATGAACAGCAGGATGAATACAGAGAGGACTGGTGAGACTTACATGAACTGATGCTAAGTGAAATGAGCAGAACCAGGAGATCATTATATACCTCAACAACGATACTGTTTGAGGATGTATTCTGATGGAAGTGGATCTCTTCGATAAAGAGAGCTAATTCAGTTTCAGTTGATCAAGGATGGACAGAAGCAGCTACACCCAAAGAAAGAACACTGGGAAATGAATATAAACTGCTTGCATGTTTGTTTTTCTTCCCGGGTTATTTATACCTTCTGAATCCAATTCTCCCTGTGCAACAAGAGAACTGTTCGGTTCTGCACACATATATTGTATCCAGGATATACTGTAACCTATTTAACATGTAAAGGATTGCTTGCCATCTGGGGAAGGGAGTGGAGAGAGGGAGGGGAAAATTGGAACAGAAGTGAGTGCAAGGGATAATGCTGTTAAAAATTACTCTGGCATGGGTTCTGTCAATAAAAAGTTATTTAAAAAAAAAAAAAGAATTCTAGGTCAATTGGATGGGGCTTTTTTCAACATCGAGATGATTTGGGCCAGTTCCAATGGTCTTTTGATGAAGAGAGCCATCTGCACCCAGAGAGAGAACTGTGGAGACTCCATACTCCATGCTGCTGCTTCTTGTTCTGCTATAATTAGTGCAAATATTTCCTCCATAATTTTCGACTTTAGAGACAGTGGATCTTATGCATAATTATCTTTCTCTTATCAGAAACATTTTGTTGCTAGAAATTACTTCTGTTTAACATATATCCAGTTTTATCCAATCTTTATACCTTGATTACAGTCATTTTGTATGCTTTTTAAACTTTCTAGAAAGTCACTTTGCATTTAGCAGTTACTATATACTTTGTCCTGTGATAGGTACCAAAGATATGAGCAAATGTCCTTGAGAAGTTTATAATCTAAAGAGTATTGGAATAGAACATCAAAAATAACTACAATATGAAAGAGATCAACTTGCTAGCATAACTATCACTTGATAGGATAACAAAAAGATTCATGGAGAACACATTAACTATGCTAGGTCATAAAGAAAGGATTTCAGTAGGTGAAAATGTTTGGAATGAGCATAAGGAAATGGTCAAGTTAAACAAGCCTTTATTAAATGTTTACCATGTATCATAGACATTTTGCAAAAAACCTCATTAGCTTTCCCTGTATGTTTCCCTGCAGGACCAGAGGGGTAAAAGAAAACTTGAAGAGTTTCACTAAGCCAAAATGTCAACTGAATTGGAGACACCATCAGAGGGAGTGGATGAATCTGAAAAAAGAGGCTATGGAGAACCCGAATGGAAAAACCATGCAAAGTGAGTGATTTAAATACACCAAAATAACAACCTTCTACTTTTCCTCACCAGATTCAGATTCGTTTCCTTTTTTAAGTTTTTATTTTGATATGGACAAACCTTGTGTTACACTGTCAATTCCCTTTACAGAAAGAATATAGAACCCACAGCATAAAAGAATTGCAATGCAATTAAAACTCTGATGTTTATGCAGAGCTTTTGCCTTTTCTAAAATGTTTTCACTCTCACCTTAGGACAATAAATAGATAACAGCAGTAGTTATGAGACTTTATAACTTTTTTTTTAATCCAGTGATTTTATATAAGGAAGAATAATAGGAGAAAATACAGTTAACTTTGTCCTTTTCTTTTTTGCTTCTACTCCACTTAATATCTATAGGGCAACATAAGTCCTTTTGCCCTCTTTTGAGAATTTATGTAGTTTTCTGTACAGTGCCAAACTCTTTGTCTAAGACTTTAAGCTCAAAGATGGTTCTGGTGCTGAAAGGAAGGTTGGCAGCCAAGCCAATGTCCTATCTGCAGAGTTCTCATTTTATGTCTCCGAGTGACTCCTAATAAAAATAATCACTCACCATTTGGGCTGGTGAAGAGCTATTCCTGTGTACAAGCCTAAGGGACAAGAGTAAGCAAAAGAGGTGGCTCAGGATAACTCCTGGAGTTGTTTGGGGCACCATTTGTTTTCTTGTTAGCCCTTGCATACCTATTTTTTATCTCGACTATATTGTTTTCTTTGACAAACTGAGCATTCTCAGCATAGTCATGAGACTCTTTGGTCCCATCTATGTCACAGTGACTATGTTCTTAGAGGAACAGAACCCCCAAGATAATAATCTTTTTTTTTAAAAAAATGTTTATTATTGGGGCAGCTCGGTGGCACATTGGATAGAGCACCAGTCCTGAAGTCAGGAGGACCTGAGTTCAAATCTGGCTCCAGACATTTAACACTTCCTAGCTGTGTGACTCTGGGCAAGTCACTTAACCAGAAATGCCTCAGGAAAAAAAGAATTATTTTTTAATTAAAACTTTTTATTTTCAATGCATATATATGGATAATTTTTCAACATTGACCCTTGAAAAACCTTGTGTTCCAAATTTTTCCCCCTTTTCCCCACCCCCTCCCCTAGATGGCAAGTAGTTCAGTATATGTTAAACAACCACCATGTTTTTTCTCACTTTTATCTACTGACTGAATTGCCAAGTTATTTAATTTTGTTCCATATTACAGATTGGCCTCCATGTTTAAGTTTATTTTTTGTAGGATTTTTTTAGAGACCAGATACTAGGGATAGTGTCACCAGCCAACTCCTTATACATTTCTTAAAGCTCTAGTAGGTACAGGTGGAGACTTGCCCTTTAGTTTATATGCAAAAAGTACTGGTATTTGCACCATGAGGCCTTCATCACTTCAACACTGAAGGCTGGCCCTGTGGCAGGATTCAAGGGAGACTATTATCTTGGAAGTTCTGTTCCCTTGAGAACTTAGTAACTGATTCATGCCAAAGAATAGTTTTTTGGTGTTTGAGTAACTGTAGCAGCAGAGTATCTTTCATGTATGTGGTTTACATACTTAGAAAGGGAGGGGTTGGCATGGGTGGAGAGGGCCATTTGTTATCACATTGTACCACTGTGGCCAGATCTTTGCTTCTTTTGTTCTATAGTATGACCTGAAAATTTCTGTGTCTCATAAACAGGTTCCCTAAGGAATTGGGTTTTAGAAAGCTGCTTGTATAATCTGGGGATTTGCTCTGAAAACTCATTTTCATCAAGCTGTCCCTGGCTTTTCACCAGACCTAGAAAAAGAACATGCTTTTCATCCAGAAATAGGGGCTTGGGCTTTGAAATGTGAACCTCTAATTTGAAGTTACTTCTTCTTTCCTCCAGACTCAACTGCTACTTCTTGTGCCTGTTTACCCTTACTAGCCAGCTACCCTGTGGTGAGAACTCCTAGCTTTTGTGTCCAGCCAGATGCTCAGTCTAGGCCTGGTGACCCAGTCCCAGCTCTTTGTGTGTCTCTCAGGGAATTGACTTGCTGAGATTTGGACTTTTGTTATGTATGTTATGATTAGGCTATGCCAGTTTTACCAGCAAGCACAGTGTAAAGTATTTACTGAATGGCTGAGTTTGATAATAAGTCCCCTTAGAGCACCTTGTGAAAAGCTCTGAGCAGAAGACCTTGAGCTCAAATAAGGTTTGCTTCCCAGCAGGCTCAGCAAATCCTACTTCTGGTTTTTTCCTCTCTCCACAGACAAACGGATCTTTCTGAGCTTCTAAAGGATGGGACCAAGGAGTCTCATGACCGTGCTGAGAATACCCAGTTTGTCAAAGATTTCTTGAAAGGCCATATCAAGAAGGATCTCTTCAAGGTCTGTACCCTCCACAAAATTATGATGGTGCCTGATATGATCTAAGAGCTTTAGAGGATGGTTTGGCTCAGCTAAGGGTGGAAAACAATGGTAGTGGAAAAACTTTGTACTCAGTGCTGTATGTTTAATATTATTATGGGATGGAATTCTGAATCTCTCCAGGAAGATTCTCTAGAGGCTTTCAGAGAAGATTGAGGCGACTGGGGCTGCATATAATCAAGTTATATGAGTTAACAAAAATTAATCTTATGCAAATATTAGTATCAAGCAAAAATATTTGCATGGAAAAGAATTGACTATATAAATTTTTTTAAATGAGCTTCCTAAACATATTTCAAATGATTTCATGTCTAAAAATTTGATTTACACAATATGGTCGTCCAGGAAACATTGTTATATAAAGTGATCTACACAGATGCTTGTTTACCCTGCTTATTCTGTTTTTAAAGCAGTGACTCTTTGGAGATGACCTGGTCACCAGAGGCATAGGGGAGGGACAGGGTCAATTTCAGAGTCTCCAGATTATGCCTTAACTCTTGACTTTGCCAGTCAGGTTCTTTTGAAGGCCAAGCTTCCAACAGAAGTTCTACAGAAACAGCCAACGAGAATTTTGTCAATACCCCTAGACAGTGTCTGTGGTGTAACTGATAGAAATGTAGGTGGCTGCAACTCTAAGCCAGAGGGCCCAGATCTGACAGCTTGTTTCATGTCTGAAGAACACTTTGGGGAGTTGTGCTTAAGTTTTGCTCTTGATATAAGTTGGTAGTGAGCTAATGATAGCCCCAAACTCTTGACTCTGCAAATGCTCACATTCACACCTCTCTCTTACCCTGTCCACAACAGCTAGCTACCACTGCACTTTATTTCACATACTCGGCTCTGGAAGAAGAGATGGACCGCAACAAGAGTCACCCAGCCTTTGCTCCCTTGTATTTCCCTACGGAGCTACACCGTAAAGAAGCACTGACCAAGGACATGGAGTATTTCTTTGGTGAGGACTGGAGGGAGAAAGTGAAGTGTTCGGAGGCTACTCAGCACTATGTAGACCGGATCCATTATGTGGGGCAGCACGAACCTGAGCTCCTTGTGGCCCATGCCTACACCCGGTACATGGGGGACCTCTCTGGGGGCCAGGTACTGAAGAAGGTGGCTCAGCGGATACTGAAGCTGCCAAGCACAGGAGAAGGGACCCAGTTTTACCTGTTTGAGAATATAGACAATGCCCAGCAGTTCAAGCAGTTTTATCGGGCCAGGATGAATGCCCTGGACCTGGATCTGAAGACCAAGGAGAAAGTTGTCGAGGAGGCTAACAGGGCCTTTGAGTACAACATGCAGGTACCCGTGGAGGGATAAAGGGAACTAGTGGGATTGGCTAGATTTTCAGGTAGGAAAAGAAACTATTTGGCAAATGAGGGAGTTGAGCCTTATTAGGGCAGATGTGTAGGGTGGAGGGGGAAAATAGAGGAGGTATGTGAGAATAGAATGAATGGTTTGACCAAAGGTGACAAATGAAATTGGTCATCACCTTTTAACTTGAGGACCCAGACTTGAGACTTTATCAAAAACTTTGCAGGCCATAGCCTTTTGCTACCAATTTGAAAGTATTTCAGAAAATGCTATGATTTTCACTATCTACATAAAGGATTGAAAATGCTATGGTTTTTCACTATCTAGATACGTACAGTTTTACAGGCTTTGTATGAGAGGCCAATTGCAAGCAAGCTGTGTCTTGTTGCTATTTTACCTCTAAGAAAAGAATTTTATAAGTATCCTGCTTCAAACTTTTAACTTGTGGTTTTATTGGTATAGAGAAGTTTCCTGGTGAGAAAACTTCTATCAATGCAAATCTGCAACTGTTCTGAGAGAATTCCTAGGGGCACTGATGTATTAAATGAGTTGTTCAGGTTCTCATAATCAGAAATTATGAGATGGGACCTGAACCAGGTATTCCTGACTTCAAAGCTGGCTCTAAACCCTATGCCATGCTTTTTAGCTACTCAGTTCTTAATCCATCCTTATAAGAATATTAGAATTAGACTTCCCTGGTTTATGTTATGAAAACAATTTTATCAGGCTATTTATGGTACATTTATCCCCTTGGGGTATTTTTATCAGCAAGAGAATCAATGGATTAGGAAGCAGCAAGAAAAGCTGCCCCAGCAGATCTGAGGTCTACAAGGAAGGTGTTAAAGACTAGAAAGTGATTCAGCTAGCAGCAACATGTTTATAGAGTGTTACCCTGAATGTTTGTGTTAAATGTTTATTCAGCAGAAAGTTGCTTCTTTTAATGAGTTCCTCAGAGTTGAGGCTTCTCATTTCGGTCCTGTCTCTAAACCTTGATCTAATCATGGATGGCACTTGCCATCTCAGCCCCCAATATAGATTAATGAGGGAACTGTCAAGTGAGGGCTTAGTTGATACTCTGCTCCTCCAGATTTTCAATGAACTGGATAAGGCTGGTTCTTTGCTGGCCAAAGAATCCCAGGATGGAGAGCTCCTAATACATGATGGAAAAGGAGATATCCGCAAGTGCCCGTACTATGCTGCTCAACAAGGTAAAGGTGGGTCTTATCCTTTTCCAACAACTTCAAATAGGGTTGGTCATCTTGGCCCTCTAATCCCATGGTGTCTCCTGTTGGCATTGCCCCTACAGGTGCCCATGAGGGTAGTGCTTGCCCCTTCAAAAATGTCCTGGTCGTATTGAGGCAGCCCAACCTTCAACTCGTCCTCGCTGCTGTTGTGGCCCTGGCTTCTGGACTGATGGCTTGGTACTTCATGTGAAGGAGCAACCCGGGACCCTGGTATCCTCCAGGAATGATCTCACTCAATTTACCCCTATCCCTACCCTAATCCTGCTGACTAAACCACCTCCTCAGGTGACTTTTTTTTTTTTTTTTTTTTGGTTAAAAAAAAGCTGGGTTTGAGAAAACAACCAACCAATAAAACCAGACACTAAAGTTAACACCCAACAGGTTGCTCTCTGCAATATGATTTTGTAACCCAAATATTAAAGGGGGTGGGAGTGGTTTAGAGTCATGGATCCTCCTCAGCAATATAAACTCAGAGGAAGACACAAACCCAGAACTTAGCGATACAGGAAGCACAGCTTAAATCCAAAACCGTCTATGCAGTTGGAGCAATTTCCCTCAGCCTCTTGGAATGAACTCTTCCCCTAAGGGCTCTACCTTGTACTTAAGAGTTCTCTTCTTTCCTCTCATCTCTCATCACTCAGGTTTGTGTTGATCACTTTCAGTGGATGAGATGCTTCATTCAAAACAATGGTTAACATGTAGGGTTGGAAAAGAGGGAGAGAGAAAAAGAATAAAGCTGCTATATTGTGTCCACCACACCAAAAGCAGGGGGACAAATAGCCCTGGGAGGAAAATGGCCTGTGTTTCTGGGCTTGGGAACCAGGCTTCTACCCTAGACTGTGAGGAAGTTTCATTTTGACTACTTCCTTCAGCAGACCAATCCTTATTGTCTCTTATGAACGGAACCACAGAAGCAAAGAGTTAGGCTTCTCATGTAACCAATATAAATGCTAAAGCATCCAATAAAGTTTATACTTCAAACTTTGTCTCTTCTTTTGCAATGTACAAAAACTCTAGTATTGTGACTTCCAGACAGTCATTTAGGAGAATTTAGGGGTGGGAGGGTGAGGTGGTATTCAGCACTATTAATTACTAGGTAGGTATACTGGGCAAATGGAGTTCTTAACCTGAGCCTTGAAGTCAAGTAGAGGACCCTCTTATTATAAATTTCACATCTGCACAGTAGTGTAGAGATCACAGAATATTAGAACTAAAAGAGATTTTTAGATTATCTAATCCAGTTTCCTAATTTTCAGAGAGATGAAGCTATTTGACTTAAAGTTGTGTAGCAAGTGACAAGATCTAAACTTAGGTGGTCTACTCTAAATCTAGAGCTTTCTCCTAATCAGAAGGGTGTCACACACCAGCCACATTCCCAAGCATGGCTGAACCAGATTAAAATGTAAATGGGAATTTAACAAAATACAATAAATTCTGGTGGTCTAAGTAAATAAGCGGCCTGCAGGGAACATTGTGATAGTTGTGATAGTTCTTTTTGAGTCCAACACTATATTACATCATACTGGCTTATGCCAACTCAAGTTAGCACAAAAAGTGATTATCACAGGATAAGAAGAAAAAATTTTACTATAGAGTGTAGAAATTGCCCTTCTGTTACCACCTCCTCAGTTTCCTTCTGCCCTAAGAAGACAATAGTTGTAACACAATTCTATTCATTACTACCTCTTCCTAGACAGGCATATGAAATTGGGTTACCAGCCAGAATAAGACTGCTTATAACTTGGGGTAAGCTCCACCTATGATTTCATCAGGAGTTCTTTGTCAAGAACTTTTACCAACCCAAATAGGCAGCTTTTCTGCTGCTTCCTATATAGAGTAAGAAGAGATTATTATATTAGCTTGCCTAATTATATTTCAATTATATAAATTTTCAATTCAATTATATAAAATTGAAAAATTTTATTTTCAGAATCTCCAAATGGTGAGGTTGGGGAATACTCTATCAACAGAGTCTTGCCCTGGTTTCTGGCTTTTCCTATATTGTCACTAATATTCCTACCATTTTCTCAAAAAGACCATAGGAAAAGGGCTTCATCAGAACTTTGGCTCTGGCCTAATATTGTGAGAAAAGATACACAACATTGAAAAGATAAGGGATTTGCCTAGTCATACATCCACTGTGAGTCAAAAGTAGGACTTAGATAAAACTACCTGTTTCCAAGACTATCCCTTAGGCCAAGCTATTTAAGGCTATTATCTAGAACTCCAAATCTGCTGTAGCTGTGGACCAAACAGGTTTTGGATATTTCGGAACCCAAAGCTGCTCCCATGCCAAAATAAAAATACACACATAGGATAAAAGAAGCCCAAGGGACAGGGAAAGGTGGGCAGATGAGCCAATTTAATATAAGTGATAAAGTAAGACTTGAGAACAAACAGATTCACATTAAATAGGATGACATGCATTTGAATTGCAAAAAACCAGATAAGGGTTACAGTAGCAGCAGTGATGCTTTATGACACAGCTCCCAAGTCTTACATTCAATAACAGGGCTCAATTAGCCATCAGCTCTGCCTCATTACCCATTGTCACCTCTTCATTCTCTACCTAAATCAAATAACACGATTTTTCTCCAACTGAAGCTTCAAACACAATGAACAATAAAAGGTTTAGTGCAAAAATAGTGTTCCCCAACATGGTTTAAAAGAAATAAAATCTTTGCCAAGTAATTCACACACAGCCTGTCGTGCATGCGCCATCTAGTGGCCAGTCTACAAACTTTCATGTCTAGGAAGGGAGCATAGTGTATAGTTCAGATAGTAGTGACCTTTCTGGCTTCTTCCCAGTCTCTCCTTCCACCATAGGCATGCAACTGAGACACAGAAAAAAGGCTGAAATGCTGAATTCCAATATAATAAAGAAAAAGGTCCAAAAGGAACAAGCCGAGTCCTCCAATGCAACTGGGGGTTTAGCCGGGCTCCATCGGTACAATGTTGAGCTTGTGCAAAGTGGAGGGTATGGAGATGAGCTAGTAGTATCTGTTAAAAGTTGGGACATAATCAATTTTGCTTGTTACATTTTCTAAATTGGCACCCAACCTTGAACCAAAATGATGTCATGCTTGTGCAAAGCTCTCCAAGGTCTAAGTCTCACTGCTCACTCTCTTTACTAATCAGCACTTAGTCCTGGCAGAACGTCTACATGTTTTAAGTTGTGATACCTGAGAATTTCTAGTGCCACTGATTTCAACTCTTTTTCTATTATATAGAAGTCCTGTCCTTTATGATGCATGTAGCTCCTACCAGAATTTGCATAATCCTAGCTGCTTAGTCTATTTTTTAGGAACTTAGAGCTCTCTGGTATAATTAGAAACAAAGGATGGGCTTTTAAACCCACTTTTTTTCTTGTGTGTTTTCAGTGGCTATTAATGACCACCTTTTCCCCAGTTTCTCTACTCCTTAAGCAAGAGCTTTCTTTTACCCTTTAATATCACCACGCTCAACATTCCATGTCTGGCTAGTTGCAGTCGTGAACTCCACCTTGCGCTATTCTGTTGTGTGGAAAAGTATCAGAACAGACATGCAATAGCATCAGGGCAAACTGACTGATAATAGAAGGTTATTATCACTGTAGAAGGCAAATGGATAGATAGGTTAGTAGGAAGAGGAATTTCCATCCCAGAGGCCCCATGAAACAAACTACTGTTCCAGGATGCAGGTTTTCTCTGATTCCCAAGAAAGCAAATGTGAAAGAATCAATACCTAATAACAATGGTGAGATCTGGAAACTTTCAGTGGGGAGTCCTCTATTAGGGGATGGTTAGTTCACTCTTGAAATCCTCATTACATAAACTAAGCAAAATATCAATATCCAAAATAACATGCTTGTCACTTCCCACCCCCCACCCCACTGACATTAAACTTTCAATCTGCCAAACCCTAAATCAGAAGAGATACAAATATCCCTGGGCTGGACAGACCACAGAGGACAGGAGTTCCCTGCTTCCAACCTAAGGAGGAAAAAGGGAGAAGCTACTGCCGAGCAGGAAAACAAAGCACAGGGTATAGGACTGACAAGCAAAAAGGAGAGATGGTAATCCCGGGTTCCAGCTCCCGGGTGGTCTCCGTTAGCACAGGCGCTTGTACGTGTAGATGTAGGCTTTGCAGTTGGGACAGCTGTGTGTCACATCTTTGAAGTCATCAATCAGGCAGGGGATCAAGCAGCAGCCCAGGTCACATCTGAAGCAGAAGAACAGGAGAAGTTAATCATGAGGACCAAGAAGCTGCAACCAGGGACTGGAGAAGAGAAGCAACAGCCTAGAGCCTTATAAAAACTGGTCTTCATTACTAACAGGCTCCAAAGAAGTTGTGCACATCACCTGGGGAAGAGGGGGAGAAGCTACAGATGGGCAGAACTCTTGTCTTATACTAAGGCGTGCCTTACTACATACCCCATGAAGCAGCAGAAGAAGCCTAGGACAAAGTTCATCAAGCCAATCTCGTAGGAGATCTTGGTAGTGATAGATTGCTGGCAGTGAGGACACACGGTCTGCACAGGGGCACCCTCGAAGATTTCTCCCTGCAGCACAGTCACTGTGGTAGCAGCCCCCGAGGGAACAAGGACAGTGGCTGTGTGGCCCCCAGGGCCTGGATAAGGACCTGCGGGGTAGTAGCCCATGGGAGGATGGGGGCCAGGAGGTGGATAAAAGCCTAGGGGAAAAAGACAAAAGTAGTTAATTCAGAAGCTGTTTATTTCCCCAAAACATAAGACCAGCCAAAAAAAATTATTTTTTTCCACTACATGGTAACAGTTTAACTCAAGAATTTTGTGGTTCCCTCCTTCCCCCCCGGCCAAATATGGATCTAAATATAGAGGCAAATCCTGTAATGAGGAAGTTGGAAATTCTCATTTTCCTGACCCAGGCTGACCACTTACATCCTTGAAAGTTCTTCACATACAAAAATGTTTGTGGCAGCCCTTTTTGTAGTAGCAAGAAACTGGAAACTGAGTAGATAACCATCACTTAGAGAATGACTGAGTAGGTTATGGTATATGCATGTTATGGAATATTCTGTAAGAAACAGCCAACAGGATGATTTCAGAGAGGCCTGGAAAGACTTATATGAACTGATGCTAAGTAAAATGAGCAGAACCAGGAGATTATATGCGGCAACAACAAGACTATACAATGATCAATTTTGATGGACGTTGCTCTCTTCAACAAGGACATGATTCAAACCAGTTCCACTTGTTCAGTGATGAAGAGAGCCATCTAGACAGAGAGAAGATTATGGGAACAGAGTGTGGACCACAACATAGTATTCTCACTCTTTCTGTTGTTATTTACTTGCATTTTGTTTTCTTTCTCAGTTTTTTTTCTTCCTTCTTGATCTGATTTTTCTTGTGCAGCAAGATAATTATAAATATGTATATATATAGGTATATTTATATAGGATTTAACATATTTAACATGTATTGGACTACCTGCCATCTAGGGGAGGAGGGAGAGGGATAGAAGGAAAAAGTTGAACATAAGGTTTTGTAAAGGTCAATGTTGAAAAATTACCCACACACGGTTTATAAATAAAAAGCTTTAATTAAAAAAAAAAGTCCTTTACAAAGTGGAATAAAAGCTCATTCCAGAAAATTATAGCTCCTCCTCTTCCTGTGGGAGGTTGGATACTAAGGAAGGCCAGATATCTCAAGTGAAGTCAGTAAATCTGGGAACAGAATCCAGGAATCTTGACTTCTAATCCCAGTCAGTACATTCAGTCTCATCCTTTTTGGCCAACACCCTGCTGCAGTAAGCCAGTGTGACTCAATATGCAAGATAGCTGGGCTCAGGCCCTTCACTTTTGTAGAAACTTATTAGTTCTTAAACTTCAACCAACTCAGATACACCTTCTACTAGTACAGATAAGAAAAGGGGGTTGATAAGCAAGAATTAAGATGTTCTGGGACTTGAAATAGTTAAACAAACCAGAGGGTCTTCAAGATAAGATACTATACATTTCACATGTATTTCAACCAGAAATATCCACCTAATTTTGATGGTGTTGTTGACGTACCCGCTTTTGTCAGTGAGAAGGGGAGTGTCAGGTAGAATTCTTAAGGCTACAGGTTGGTCTGAGCGCTGCCAGGAGAATGTCTGATCCGCTTCACTTTAGAGGAAAAATATACTTCTTGCAACAGTTTTTGGTGCTCTAAACTCAGGTGGGAAACCTTTTGAAATCCTTAAGAGGTTTTCAGAGGAAAGTTGCCCATTAGACTTTTTACTTAGGTTCAAGCAATCTGATAATTTTAAACCAACAGAGTCAGACACAATGAAGGACATTAAGATCAATGATGAACCTAAGTTCTATAGATTAAGGAATTACTTAGTATGATACAGCTAATAAATCAGCAAAGGTTACTGAGTTGTGGTCAGACAAGTAGAATTGTGAGAATCCTGACAGGAAAGCCACAAGATTACCAATGGCCCTCACTTTCTTACTCCTTGCCCCTCTGCAATATGGCTTCCAACCTCTGCATTCCACTGAAAAGGCTCTTTTCAAAGTTAACAATTATTAAAAAATAATTGTTAATTTTAATGATATTTTATCAAGTCTCATCTTTCTAGACCTATACGCAGCATTTACTATCCTCCTCTGTTCTCCACATTACTTTCTTTTTTCTTGATTTTCATGATACTGCAAAACTTTGGTTGTTTCATCTCTGACCGATCCTCAGTTCCCTTTACCTATGTGTTAATCATAAAAAAGTTCATAAAAGTCACTTTTCTCTCATTTGATGACCTTATCTTCCACATGTTTATCATCACCTCTGTGCAGAGCTTTATAGACTAGGCAGCCTAGTCTTTCCTCTGGCTGGGAAAAGCTTAAAGTGCCAAAGTATTTGTTTGGTCTTAGAGCCCACAGGGAACCATAGGAGTCTGACCAGGGAGGAACATATTCAAATTGGATGTCTTTCCGATAGCTCAAACTCAACAAGTCTAAAACATTTCCTCCAACCCTGTCAAGCTTATTACTCCTCTTCTGAGCTCTCCATTTCTATCCACGATGCCACCAAACTTCAAAGTCTTCCCATCCAGATTAATATAACTTGGTATCAGCTTTGATTTCTTGTTCTCATTCAATTTACATATCTACTTATTTGCCAAATCTTTTTTTTTTATAAATTTATGATTCCTGCAATGCTCCCTCTCCCCATTTACATGGCTCCCAACTTAGTTCAAGCTTTCATTAGTTTTTCCTGAACTTCTATCACATTTACTTCCTAGGTGGTCTTATTCTTTCCTCTGTCCAATCAATCTTTCAGTAAGTTAACCAAAATGATTCTCTTAAAATGCAGGTTTGAAAATGCTATTCCCCTACTCAAACTTCCATGGCTTCCTATTGTCTCTATAATCAAATATAAACAACTTTGATATTTAAAATTCATCACAATTTAAACTCAACCTTTATTACACATTTCCTCCTCACTGTATTCTATGGTCCAGCCAAACCAGTTAAATAAAATATCCTTTGTGCTGTTCCTGCCACACAACTTTCCACTTCCTATTTGGTGCCTTTGCCCTTGTTGTTTATCTCAAGTCTGGGATGTATTTCCACCTCCCCTCCAGTGCAGAGCATCCTTCCCTTTAAAACTAAAGCACTACTTTCTTTATGCTTTTCCTGAGAGACCTTCAAAGAGTTGCTCCTGCTCCTGTTAAACTGCCTTATCATTTGTTTTGTATTTTTCTACATGTATCAGACTACCTTACTTTAAAGGTAGAGACTGTTTTGTCTTACTATCTCCAGCAATTAGCACAACATTTGGTACATTGAAGACCATTGTCATTTTTGATTGGCGCACAACATTTGGTACATTGAAGACCATTGTCATTTTTGATTGGCTTACTAACAGGAAAAGCTGGAAAGGTATGAATTGAGTTCATTGAGACTGAGTGAATTGTTCAAAGTCTTTATATATATATATATATATATATATATATATATTAGTTTTTATAATCATTTATTACTTTAGCTGCCCTCATCTTAGTTTGGCCCTTTCATATATATATTAGTTTTTATAATCATTTATTACTTTAGCTGCCCTCATCTTAGTTTGGCCCTTTCTTGTGAAACAGTTTAATGGAATTACCTCTTGTAAGAGAAAACTAGATTTTTATGTGGACTGACACACTTCTGGTTGAATGTTAAAATTCCATTAGATAGTTTCATGAGAAAGGGCCAAACTATGGTGAGGGCAGTTAGATGATGAAGCAAAAAGAGAATTGGGCTTGGACTCACGAAGACCTCAGTTTGAATCCTGAGTTAGATAATTCCTAAGTTATGTGATTACTTAACATTTATTTCCGTTTCCTCATCTGTAAAATGGGATGACAACAGTACCTTCTAGGTTGTAGTGATTGCAATCTTCTTGAGGACAGGGATTTTTTTTTTTTTTGGGGGGGGGGGCTCTTTTTGTATTCCCAGTATATAGCATAGGGTCTTGTATAAAGTAAACACTTAAATGTTTGATAAAATGAGAAGATATTTGTAAATCACTCAGCACAGGTTTGAAACAAAGGCATTTAACATATTGTCTGTTCTGAGTATTTTGAGTTCCAGCAAACTGTTCATTTCTCTTCAGTTTATTTTTCTTCTTAAAAACAAACCATGTTCAGCAAGCAAGGGAAAACAGTCCCTAGTTGGATTGGAATCAGTTTAAAGGAAATGCAAGTTTTTGTTGTTTTTGTTTTTTTAAGTAAAGAAACTATCTAATTGGAATTGAAGCCCAATTTTGGCAAGTTTTTTTTCTCCTCTTTTTGATCTGGTCTAACCAGGAAGGGGAAAAAAGAAACTAAAAAGAGAAAAATACAAACAGAACGAGACTGTTTTTAAGCTTTTGAGATTTATAGAACTTACAGAAGACTAATTCATGACTCCATAAAAATACCAACCATCACTCTTTGCATATGAATTTTCAAATTATTTGGGATACTAGATTAAATTTTGTTATCAATGTTATATATACTAATTCTGATAGCATCATTTCTCTGGATGCACTTCAGACTGTTAAAATGGGTAGTTAGTAAAGTTTAAATATTTCATGTAAACATTATTATATTAGGAATTGTTTTTAGGCCTGAATTAACTTATTGCAAACTACTATCTGACAGGGAAGTTTGAAATATTCTATGCTTACTCTCAAAAATGCTGTAACCTTAAATCTTCCTATTATAGATATTCTTATTCTTAACCTGTGATCCAAAGCACATGGTCTCCACTCCCAGATATTCAAGGATAGATTTAAATGGATTCATGAATTTGATTTTTTTATATTTTAATAACTATGTTTCAGTATAGGTTTCCTTTGTAATCCCATGTATTTTATGTTTGTAACAATATTATTCTTACAAGGGGTCCACAGGCTTTATCAGAAAGGTCCTGATACATATAATAGAAGCATTTTACTGGGGGACATGGCATTTCTCCTTCTGATAAATGATTATTTAAATATTTAAAGGTATATCCATATCCTGATATATGAAAAACTAATTTGTTTTTGGTTGTTTATCCTTCATTCTGAAAGAGGACCATGACATCAGTAAGGTGATTCCATGACATTCAAGTGGACAGAATTTAAATGAGGGAGGACTGTGCAACATCAACCTCACTTCCTCCTCCAGAGCCATCTGGGTCCATTGGCAAGATATAGATGAGAAAGATTGGAGACAGCCCTGCATGCAGTGGGAGACCTTGGCATTTCTAAGCTAAGGTCTTTAACAAGGATCAGTATGACTGAGGAAAAACCTAATCAGTGATTAAAGTTAGGTAAGAAATGAGGCAGAACATGGTCTCTTTTATCTAGTTTAAAAAAAAAAAAATCAACCTATGAGAAGACCCTCAAGGTTTCTTTAAAGACACGATTTTTAAGAAAGAAATCTAACTCTGAAACTCCAAGATCTCTTGGGAGGTTTTCAGTGATCAAAATTTACATTCATTTAGGCAGAGCACCCACAAATTACCCTATGTAGATTTTGTTTTGGTAAATAGTACAAGACACCTTGGGAATCTGGGTATTCTACTAATTCCTAATGCTTAATCCTGTGAAAGCAGAAATGCCTTCATGAGTTTTCAAGCTTGTAAATATAAATTGAAATGTGAAATTCTCCTATTTTTATATGAAAATCCAGTGATCCTCTAAACATGCTCATTAGAAAATTGTTTTTTAAAGTTTTAGGTTGTTACTTAAAGATTACATGGATTTTGTAAAATTTACAGCTGGATAGAACTTACCTATTTGAACAGTTTACCCTTATACTGAGGAACTAAAGATATCTGCTTCCTTCTTCACAAGATGGGATGATTCCATAAGTTTATTAAGAGTAGGATTTGGTCCTAAATTCATACTACTATTAACAGTTTTTTTTTTTGTAGTAAAAAGTAAGCACCACTATACCTTTATATTATTATTATAATACCTAAACAGTTCCATTTACAAGAAGTAGGAGTATCTGTAATATAATCAAAATGTGAAATAGGTTATTTATGCAATATTAAAATTATTAGTTTAGTGATATTACCCAGAAATCTGAATCCTGTTGTCATACCCTATTAAAAATGATCCCTAATTCCCATTTTCTGTGCAAAATCTCAAAAGTTTTATCATTATGATTAATTTTTACTATATATAGCTTGGAATAAATATATTATGAAAGGGATGCAGCAAGTCAGATATGAAAGAAAAAAGAGCAGGAAGCTTCATATAAAGACTTCATATAAGTTTACTAGGTACAAAAGATGAATCATTCAAATCAGTTCCAATTGTACAGTGATGAAGAGAGCCATCTATACCCAGAGAAAGGACTGTGGAAACTGAGTGTGGATCACAACATAACATTTTCACTCTTTTTGTTGTTGTTTGCTTGCATTTTGTTTTCTTTCTCTTTTTTTCTGGTTTGATTTGATTTTTCTTGTGCAGCAAGTTTAATTGTATAAATATATGTGCATAACAAAGATGAATCGTTCTCAAAGATTACTTTATACCCCAGCTTTTGGGATAAGAACTCACTGTTTGACAAAAAGTGCTGGGAAAATTGGAAACTAGTATGGCAGAAACTAGGCACTGACCCACACTTAACACCATACACCAAGATAAGGTCAAAATGGGTTCATGACCTAGGCATAAAGAATGAGAATTTATTATAACATAAAGAATTTATTATAAATAAATTAGAAGAACACAGGATAGTTTACCTCTCAGACCTGGTGGAAGAGAAAGGAATTTATGACCAAAGAAGAACTAGAGATCATTACTGATCACAAAATAGAAAATTCTGATTATATCAAATTGAAAAGTTTTTGTACAAACAAAACTAATGCAGACAAGATTAGAAGGGAAGCAATAAACTGGGAAAACATTTTTACAGTCAAAGGTTCTGATAAAGGCCTCATTTCTGATAAAGGCCTCATTTCCAAAATATATAGAAAATTGACTCTATAAGAAATCGAGCCATTCTCCAATTGATAAATGGTCAAAGGATATGAATAGACAATTCTCAGACGAAGAAATTTCTATTTCTAGCCATATGAAAAGATGCTCCAAATCATTATTAATCAGAGGAATGCAAATCAAGACAACTCTGAGATACCGTTACACACCTGTCAGATTGGCTAGAATGACAGGGAAAGATAATGTGGAATGTTGGAGGAGATGTGGGAAAACTGGGACACTGATACATTGTTGGTGGAATTGTGAGCACACTCAATCATTCTGGAGAGCAATTTGGAACTGTGCTCAAAAAGTTATCAAACTGTGCATACCCTTTGATCCAGCAGTGTTTCTACTGGGCTTATACCCCAAAGAGATACTAAAGAAGGGAAAGGGACCTGTATGTGCCAAAATGTTTGTGGCAGCCCTGTTTGTAGTGGCTAGAAGCTGGAAACTGAGTGGACGCCCATCAACTGAAGAATGGCTGAATTGTGGTATATGAATATTATGGAATATTATTCTGTAAGAAATGACCAGCAGGATGATATCAGAAAGGCCTGGAGAGACTTACATGAATTGATACTGAGGGAAATGAGAAGAACCAGGAGATCATTATATACTTCAACAACAATTCTAGATGATGATTAATTCTGACGGACCTGGCCATCTTCAGCAATGAGATGAACCAAATCAGTTCCAATAGAACAGTAATGAACTGAACCAGCTACACCCAGCGAAAGAACTCTGGGAGATGACTAAGAACCATTACATAGAATTCCCAATCCCTCTATTTTTGCCTGCCTGCATTTTTGATTTTCTTCACGGCTAATTGTACAGTATTTCAGAGTCCGACTTTTTGTACAGCAAAATAACGGTTTGGACATGTATACTTATTTTGTATTTAATTTATACTTTAACATAGTTTACATGTATTGGTCATCCTGCCATCTAGGAGAGGGGGTGAGGGGAAGGAGGGGAAAAATTGGAACAAAAGGTTTGGCAATTGTCAATGCTGTAAAATTACCCCATGCATATAACTTGTAGATAAAAAGCTATTTAAAAAAATTACCTTAAATAGCTTTAAGCCAATCCTAATATCTGATAGTACTGATAACTTAAAAATAACTGCAATAGGCTTTAATTTTGTGTTTTGCAACTTTACAGATTTGTAAATTTGGTTCATTTATTGCCTAGGAGCTCACTTTGATCCTGGAAAAAATTACAAGTCACGATTGGATTCTCTTTCCTCAGGTTTTCAGGACATTTGTTTTCTCTGTGTTATCTTCATACTGCAGTTCTTCTCACTCTCCTTTATTGGATCTTAACTAACTAACCCCCCAGCTCTGTTCTGGACCCTCTTCTCCCTCTAAGTTATAGCATATGATGATTTGATCAGCTCTCATGTATTACCATTTCTATACAGGTGATTCCTAGATCTAAATACCCAGATCTACTCTCTCTCCTGAGTTCCAGTCCCATATCACTAATTGCCTTTTGGACATCTAGAACTAAATTCTCATAAGCATTTCAATATTCAAGATGCCCAAAATAGAACTTATAATCTTTCTCTCTGAACTCACCCCTTCTTTCCAACTGTTATTTGTCAAGGGTACCACCATCTTCCCAGTCATGCAGAGTCATAACTTTGGCTTCATCCTCATCACTAACATTCAGTTCATCAATTGATCCAATTTGGTGACAAATAATATTGTTTCAACTTTCACACCATCTCTTACAGAAATCCCCTCTCTCCATTCACAATCAACTCTAGTTGGCCTCTGATCCCCTACTCTGCTATTAGTGCTGTTAGCACAGTGTATTGCACATAGAATATGTGCATAATGAGAATTACAAACATGGAGCTTTGGGAGACTTATAACCATCTTATTTCACAGATGAGAAAACTGAGGTCGAGAGGTTAAATGATTTGAACTCAAATCCTTTTGACTCCAAAGTCATTGTTCTTTTTATTACCACTATGCTTTCTTGCCTATCTAGTCATCCTTCTCCATCTACAACTACAAAGGGATATGATAAATAATGACATTTTGAAATAGAGTGTAATGATAGAGTGTAATGTTCAGACTAGCTTTCTGGAGGTCCTTCAGATGGACCTCGGTCTCAGCAGGATAAAGATCACAAGAATGGTCAGGAATAGAGTGTGGAGCCACCAGCCTGGTCAAAGATAGAATCTCCCTCTTCCAGTCCCTCTTAGCCCTTATATACCCTATTACAATTACATCATTACAGCATACTGAATATGTGTGAACTAGACAACCATTACGTCACCATACTAAAGTATTAAGTATATATGTGAACTAGAGAACCATCATCTCATCAATTCCACTGAGTTAACACCTTGTTTCAAGTATACTTCTACAGAGTTTCAACCTTCTACAATAGGGCAAAAAGGGCAAGGCCAGAAGAAGGGGGAATATCTAGAACATGCCTCAGATTTTAATCCAGGTAAAATATGTATACTTAAGGTAGAGATAGAAGTAGTTGTTGAGCAAGAACTAACTGTCTCTTCTGGAAGTTTAAATAGTTAAAATTGTACATCAGAGGGTCTTTAAAATTACATGCTATAGTTTTTTAACAGTCTATACCTTTTAAATCAAAAATAACCTCCTAGAATAATTTGATAATGTATGTATTAGATTTTATCTGGGAAATCAGGCACGGTTCTTGGGACTGCATGGTAAGTATCACTATGCTGGTCTGAACTCATTTCCTGAAGTTACTTATAATAATATTATATTTCTAAAACAGTATATACACATTTAGTATAAGTGAAGCTTAACAGACCATAATAAATGAATAAATTTATTTACAATAAATGAAAACTGTTTCTACTATACCTTTAGTCAAGATAATGGTTCAGTGAAAGAGGCCTATTATGGCCATAATTTGATGAATGACACCTATGCCTTTATGGCAGGGCTTCCTCTTCCTTAGGTTCCTCAGGGACTGGGTTCTCAGTTGCCTGCCAGGCAACCTATGCCCCATTTGTGCCAAGGACTCCAACCTTGAGATTTTCCCTATTCACTCATCTCATCCTGGACTTTGTGCTGCAGCCTGGTTTCACAAGAGAGCCCAAAAGAGTGGAAGATCTTCAGGCACTTATTAACCAGTGGAAGCTTTAAGTAACTCTGCTCAGATGAATAATTAGAACCACATGAAGGCTTGCCATACAGTTTATAGACTCCTATATATTTGTTTCCAAAGTTCTTAGGATCAGAGTTAACTTTTTTGTGTGTCAAGGGCCCCTCTCACAATTTGGTGAAATCTATAGAACCTTTCTCAGAATGTTTTAAAAGGCATAAAGTACACAGGAAATTGTATTGAAATATTATCAAAATATTTAAAAAGCAAGTTCATTAGGTTCAAGATAAGAATCCCTGCTCTAGAGATATGGAAAATGAGTGTGTTTTGTTGGGACTACTGAAAAGTCTGGCAGAGAAGCTCAAAATGGATATATGAATAAAGAGTCATGGTTAAACAAATTAGTGGAGCAGAGAAGAAAGAAGAGAATATGAATAAGAGCAATATGTTCAAATAAGAGATATAAAGGTTCACAGGAGATAATTTTCTTTTAATTTGATTGTATAAAACCCTTTTTACTTAGTTATATAAAATAAAAAGGGTTTTATACAACCAAATTAAAAGAAAAGCAGAGCTGCTGGATCAAAGAGTATGCACAGTTTGATAACTTTTGGGGCATAATTCCAGATTGCTCTCCAGAATGGTTGGATTAGTTCACAACTCCACCAACAATGCATCAGTGTCCCAGTTTTCCTGCATCCCCTCCAATATTCATCATTATTTTTTCCTGTCATCTTAGCCAATATGACAAGTGTGTAGTGGTATCTCAGAGCTGTCTTAATTTGCATTTCTCTGATCAATAGTGATTTGGAACACTCTTTCTTTCTTTTTTTTTTTAAATAACTTTTTATTGACAGAACCCATGCCAGGGTAATTTTTTACAACATTATCCCTTGCACTCACTTCTCTTCCGGTTTTTCTCCTCACTCCCTCCCCCCCTCCCCCCCCCCCCTCCCCCTCCCCCTCCCAGATGGTAAGCAGTGTGGAACATGTGGAACACTCTTTCATATGAGTGGTAATAGTTTCAGTTTCATCATCTGAAAATTGTCTGTTCATATCCTTTGACCATTTATCAATTGGAGAATGGCTTGATTTCTTTTAAATTAGAGTCAATTCTCTATATATTTTGGAAATGAGGCCTTTATCAGAACCTTTAACTATGAAAATGTTTTCCAAGTTTGTTGCTTCCCTTCTAATCTTGTTTGCATTAGTTTGTACAAAGGCTTTTTAATTTGATGTAATCAAAATTTTCTATTTTGTGATCAATAATGGTCTTTAATTCATCTTTGGTCACAAATTTCTCCTCTTCCACAAGTCTGAAAGATAAACTATCCTATGTTCCTCTAATTTATTTATAATCTCATTCTTTATGCCTAAACCATGGACCCATTTTGATTTTATCTTGGTATATGGTGTTAAGTGTGGGTCCATGCCTAATTTCTGCCATACTAATTTCCAGTTATCCCAGCAGTTTTTGTCAAATAATGAATTCTTATCCCAAAAGTTAGGATCTTTGGGTTTGTCAAACACTAGATTGCTATAGGTTGACTATTTTGTCTTGTAAATCTAACCAATTCCACTGATCAACTAATCTATTTCTCAGCCAATACCAAATGGTTTTGGTGACTGCTGCTTTATAATATAGTTTTAGATCAGGTACAGCTAGGCCACCTTCATTTGATTTTTTTTTTTCATTAATTCCCTTAAGATTCTCGATCTTTTGTTCTTATATGTGAATTTTGTTGTTATTTTTTCTAGATCATTAAAATATGTTCTTGGAAGTCTGATTGATATAGCACTAAATAAATAGATTAGTTTAGGGAGTATTGTCATCTTTATTATATTTGCTCGGCCTATCCAAGAGCACTTAATACTTTTCCAATTATTTAAGTCTGACTTTATTTGTGTGGAAAGTTTTTTGTAATTTTGCTCATATAATTCCTGACTTTCCTTTGGTAGATAGATTCCCAATTATTTTATGCTGTCGACCCCAGAGAGATACTAAAGAAGGGAAAGGGACCTGTATGTGCCAAAACGTTTGTCCAGCCCTGTTTGTAGTGGCTAGAAACTGGAAAATGAGTGGATGCCCATCAATTGGAGAATGGTTGGGTAAATTGTGGTATATGAATGTTATGGAATATTATTGTTCTGTAAGAAATGACCAGCAGGATGAATACAGAGAGGCTTGGAGAGACATACATCAACTGATGCTAAGTGAAATGAGCAGAACCAGGAGATCATTATATACTTCAATGACGATACTGTATGAGGATGTATTCTGATGGAAGTGGATTTCTTGACAAAGAGATCTAACTCAGTTTCAATTGATCAATGATGAACAGAAGCAGCTACACTCAAAGAAAGAACACTGGGAAATGAACGTGAACTATTTGCATTTTTGTTTTTCTTCCCGGGTTATTTCTACCTTCTGAGTCCAATTCTCCCTGTGCCACAAGAAAACTGTTCGGTTCTGCACACATATATTGTATCTAGGATATACTATGACATACTTAACATGTATAGGACTGCTTGCCATCTGGGGGAGGGAGTGGAAGGAGGGAGGGGAAAAGTTGGAACAGAAGTGAGTGCAAGGGATAATGTAAAAAATTATCCTGGTATGAGTTCTGTCAATAAAAAGTTGTTAAAAGAAAAGTAGGGAATGGGGGGGGGGGAAGGGAAGGAGGAGAAATCTTTGCAGCAACTAATAAAAGCTCGCATTTCAAAGATATTTAGTTAACAAGTCCAATGTATGAGAATAAAAGCTATTCCCCATAGGCAGTTTTCAGAGGAAAAAACAGAAGATAGCAACAATCATGGAAAAATGCTCTAAATCACAAAAAATTAGAAAAAGGCAAATTAAAACAACTCTCACCTCATACCCACATCATATTGGCTAAGATGACAAAAAAGGAAAATAATAAATGCTGGAGGGCATGTGAGAAAATAGGCATACTAATGCACTTCTGGTGGAGGTATTAACTATACCTACCATTCTGGAAAGCAATTTAGAACACTAAAGCTATGAAATGGAATATCCTCCAAGCCAGTGATATTACTACTAGTTCTATGTCCAAAGAAGTTCAAAGAAAGAAGAAAATGACTCACAGGCACAAAAAATATTTATAGTAGCTCTTTTTGTGGTGGTAAAGTACTAACTGGAAACTGAGTGGATTCTCATTAGCTGGGGAATAACTGAACAACTATGGCATATGAACAAAACAGAATATTGTGCTTTAAGAAATAATGAAGGGTATGATTTCAGAAAAATCTGGGAGGACTTGTATAGTATGTTGCAAAATGAAGTGCACAGAATCAGAAGAATAATTTATATAATACTATAAAGATAGTCAACTTTGAAAGCTTATCAACACAATGACCAACCATAATTCCAAAAGGAATCATGATGAAACATGTTTTCCAGCTCCAAATAGAGAACTAATGGACTCAAAAGTACATTTTTTCTTCTCTATTTCTTATATACCTCTCCCCTTTTAGATATGGAATATAAAAATTTGGTGTGTGATTACACATGTATAACATATCAAATTGCTTGCCATCTCAAAGAGGAAGGAGAAAGAGAATTTTGAACTTAAAATTTTAAAAATGTTAAAAATTTGTTTTCACATATAATTGGAAAAAATTAGTTTAAAAAATGTTAAGGAAATCTGGTTTCCATGACCATATGTATTTGTAATAGGTTTTGTATTTCTTACGTTCTCACTTGGATAGGGGAGGGGAAAAGAATTTAGAACTGAAAATAAAACTGAATTAAAGAAATAAAAAGAATGCATCCATCTCCAAAGAGAAGAGAATGCCTTAGCACTCTATTTACTACTCATTTGCTACTTGTCTTACACTATCTATTGTCATCTTCCCTAGTATTTGCCTTCCTCTATCCCCTTCCCTCCCACCTCCCCCCCAAAAAATCACTCTAGATTATATTAAGGAAATGAAGTGTTTGTTTAGTCTTTCTCACAGTATTTGGAGGTAAGTACTCTCAAACATAGAATGAATATAGAATGAATCAAAGCTAGGACAGTCTCATTATCTATAATCAGGCAGGAAGCTACACTGAGGAGACAAGGGGAAGATGAATTAAGCCAATAAGGGGTTTGGGAGACTGTCTCCAAAAATTAGTCTCCCAGTCAACTTACCTGGGGGCACATAAGTACCATCTGTATTCAAGTGGGAAGGAATGAAGCCTGGCTGAGGGCCTGGATGAAGTGGTGGCTCATAGGGAGGAGGCCCAATGTCTGGTGGAGGTACGGGAATGCCAGGGGGTTGTACCATAGCTGGTGAGGCTCTGCCTAGAGAAAGAGAGAAGAGCTTGTCAGCTTCTGTCTGAAATCTACATTTGCTCAGTTAAAACTTACCTTTGAGAAAAGGTGAAAGCTGACAATTCCTTAAATAAGGGAACTTCTGGAATTTTAGTTTGAGATTAGTAATTGGGCAGGTCCATACTGCTAGGAATATTTCTTCAAGTTCTTTCCTTCTTTGCCTCAGAACAAGACTCTCTCAAAGGTATGGACTTTGAAAACCAAGGAGCCTCATTGTAAACCAGTGACTTTTCCATTATGAAAAAACCTACCTGCACCAGGTGGGCCTCCAGTCTTCTCCTCCAAGAGGGGTGCTGAGGGGTCCCCAGGATAGGGAGGGGGAGGATCATTGGACATCTCTGTTAACCTGTGGGAAAAAATAAAGAGTTTAACTGAATGTTACATAGAAGTAGTTTAAGGATGATCAAAAGATCATTGGGCCCAGGCTTAAAGGTTTCTGGCACAGTCTCTGATTAAACACTTTCCTAGCAAGACAGGAGGCCACAAACTCAACCACCCTCTGAAAGTAATTCAGACTGTTAAGCTACCTTTCTTAACTGGCCCAAGCAGCATTTTTTCTTTGAACAACAACAACAAAAAAAGACAAATCCAAGCTGGTCCAGTTACTGCACTGGAAAACAAAACTCTCCATGAAACTGGAATCTTCGGTGTTGCTAACCCTTAAAAACTTACTTTATGTTTCATGCTTTTTAACAGTGAAACCACAGATTCACAGATGTAACTACAGTTACTTTACTCACATTTCCATCAATACATTTAAAGCCAGCCTCATTGTAAACCTGAACCCTTCAAACAATCTCGAACTTCTCAATACCCACAAAAAAATCAAGAGATGTGGAAAGAACCTTAAAAAAAACCTAACTCCAGATTTTACAAGTGAAAACATACTATTTGAAGATATATCCTTTACTACAGATTGCTAAAATCTAAAAGTGCAATATCTGGATTAATATTTAAGAAGAGAAGTTAGTAAAATTAACAAAGGAAAAATTCAAGTTCAATCAACTCCATAAAGAGTCCATATAAAGAAAGGAGTAGAATATTAGACAATGAGACTGAGGGAAAAACAACCAGATAGGTAAGAAAGTACTAACATGAATTAGGAGGTAGTCAACAGTGCCAAATGTTATACAGAAGCCAAGTAGGATGAAAACTAAGAAAAGGTTATCTTATTTGGCAATTAAAAGATCACTGATAAGCTATTTTAGTTGCCAGATGAACTTGGGAGTGAGACTAGACTGCAAATGATGAGAAGTCAGTGGGAGGTAAGAAAGTGGAGACAAACAAGCACAAACAGTTTTTAATAGGAGTCTGGTTATAGATAGCTTTTTATAGGAGTTTGGTTATGAAAAGGAATTATGATAGAGGATATTAGCTGTAGGTAGAGTCAAATAAAGGTTAAAGTTAGGAGAGATCCAATATACCTCAAGAAAGAGAAATAACATTTTATATTTGAAATAATGAAGTAGCTTTTGGCCTACCATCTTCTGGTACAGCAGAAAAAGCCCTGGCTTTGCAGACATAAGATCTGAATTCAAATCCCTTCCTCATAAGGCCTTGTAGGAAAATATCACTAACTAATCCCCTTGGATCTCAGTTTTCTTTTACATATAAAATAAGTGGATTGAACTAATGGCCTCTGATATATATTCCTGCTCTAGATCATAGGTCTAGATCATCTTTTCTACTCAGAAATAGGAGGCTATAAAAACACAAAGTAGGAGGCATAATTATAGATAACAGTGCTGGAACAGGAAATTGTTCACCAGGGTTGAATTGCTATTCATCCCTGCTGGCTCTTTTTACTATCATTCATTCATTGGTTTGCAAAATAGAAAGAAATAATAAATTTTAGTAATTGGGAGTCTGTTACATGTTAGGATCTGTGAAAAATACCTGAATACAGAACATCTGATATTTGACACAAGATATTCTAAGAGTTTCTGCCTTTTCCATCAGGAGAATACTAGAAAGATTTATGCAATGGAAGGAGTACTACATTTGACAACCTAAGTTCAAATGCTGCCTCTATTGTACCTACTTGACTTGTAAAATCATTTACACTTGGATCTCTAGTTTATCTGTAAAATGAGAAGGCTGAACTTTTCTTGGTCCTTTCCAGTTCTAAATCTATGCTCCTGTGGAAATAACTATTTTTAAAAGTAGTAATTTGTGTGCATATCCTTTGATCCAGCAGTGTTTCTACTGGGCTTATATACCAAAGAGATCTTAAAGGAGGGAAAGGGACCCACATGTGCAAAAATGTTTGTGGCAGCCCTTTTTGTAGTGGCCAAAAACTGAAAACTTAGTGCATGCCCATCATTTGGAAAATGGCTAAATAAGTTATGGTATATGAATGTTATGGAATATTATTGTTCTGTAAGAAATGATCAGCAGGATGATTTCAGAGAGATTTGGAGAGACTTATATGAAGTGATGCTAAGTGAAATGAGCCAAATAAGGAAGTCACTTTACATGGCAATAACAAGATTATATGATAATCAATTCTGATGGACATGGCTCTCTTCAACAATGAAATGATTCAGATTAGTTCCAGTGGTCTTGTAATGGAGAGCTATCTACACCCAGAGACAGGACTGTGGGAACTGAGTGTGGATCACAACATAATATTTTCATTCTTTTTGCTGTTGTTTGCTTATATTTTATTTTTTCTCATTTTTTTGCCAGTTTGATTTTTCTTGTGCAGCAATTTAACTGAATAACTAGGTATGCATATATTGTATTTAATATATATTACTACCATGTTTAATATATACTGTAATACTTGCTATATAGAGGAGGGATGGGGGAAGGAAAAGAAAAATTGGAAAATAAGGTATTGCCAGGGGTTAATGTTGAAGAACTACCCATGCCTATGTTTTGAAAATAAAAAGCTTTAATTAAAAAAAAAAAAAAAGAAATTCATTTAAAATAAAGTAGAACACACCTATCAGATTGGCTAAGATGACAGGAAAAGATAATGATGGATGTTGGAAGGGATGTAGGGAAAACTGGGACACTGATGCATTGTTGGTGGAGTTGTGAATGGATCCAACCATTCTAGAGAACAATTTGGAACTATGCTCAAAAAGTTATTCACACTGTGCATACCCTTTGATCCAGCCATGTTTCTACTGGGCTTATACCCCAAAGAGATACTAAAGAAGGGAAAGTGACCCACGTGTGCAAAAATGTTTATGGCAACCCTCTTTGTAGTGGCCAGAAACTGGAAACTGAGTGGATGCCCATCAATTGGAGAATGGCTGAATAAGTTATGGTATATGAATGTTATAGAATACTATTGTTTTGTAAGAAATGACCAACAGGATGAATTCAGAAAGGCCTGGAGAGACTTACATGAACTGATGCTAAGTGAAATGACCAGAATCAGGAGATCATTATACACTTCAACAACAATACTGTATGAGGATGTATTCTGATGGAAGTGGATATCTTCGATAATGAGAAGATCCAATTCAGTTCCAATTGATCAATGATAGACAAAACCAGCTGAGAAAGAACACTGGGAAATGAATGTGGACTATTTGCATTTTTGTTTTTCTTCTCAGTTTATTTTTACTTTTCTGAATCCAATTTTTCTTGTGCAACAAGAGAACTGTATGCATGTGTATACATACAATGTAGTTAACATATACTTTAACATGTTTAACATGTATGAGGCTGCCTGCCATCTAGGGGAGGGGGTGAAGGGAAGGAAGGGAAAAGTTGGAACAGAGATGATTGCAAGGGACAATGTTGAAAAATTACCCATGCATACGTTCTGTCAATAAAAAGCTATAATAAAAAAATAAAATAAAATTAAATAAAAGTAGTAGTTTGAGAGTTGTCTCTTCTTCCTTAGTGAATTTCTTCTTTTTTCTTTTTGCTGAGGCAATTGAGATTAAGTGACTTGCCCAGGGTCACACAGCAGGAAGTGTTGAGTTTCTGAGGCCACATTTGAACCCAGATCCTCCTGACTTCAAGGCTGGTGATCTATCCACTGCACCACCTAGCTGCCCCTCAGTGGATTTCTTAAAAAAGATTTTACCTTATTCAAAGTTTTCTGGGGGAACCTCAAGACAGGATTAAGCTTCTCCAAACCAGCACTAATGAAACCAAAGGCTTCTGGAACTGTGGGAGAGAAAGGCAAAATACAGCTATCAGTACAAGGATAAAACTCATTCACTATCAAAAGTCTGCCAAACATCTTGTGTTGCTGGAAGAACCCAATGTCAATTTAGAGATATTTCTTTCCTTTGCCTTCATTCAGATTCTACCTGTAACACACAATAGCTGTGAGAACATGAAAAAGTCACTTAGTCTCTCTGAGTCTTAATTTGTTCATCTGTAAAAATCAGGATATTTGTAATACACCACATAATTGTTGTAAAGCTCAAATGAGAATGTATATATAGCACTTTGCAAACTTTAAAATAAGTTTCAACCCATTCTCTGGAGTATTTAAGTATTATTCAGAAATACCTAAAAAGCATAACCCTGGATGGAAAAAACATCCCTCTTTAGTCCCTCCCCACCCAAGTATACTTATCCCCAATACATACATCCAGATTGCCCTCTGCTATTATACTCCCTCTAGCAGAAACTTCTAAAGCTCCTACCTTGCCCAGCCTTCAAGCTTCTGGATTAAAGAACAGTGGAAAACCCAGGAAGAAGAAGCTGGCAGGAACAGTAAAAAAGTGGATCAAAGAAATAACTAGATCTTTTTGTATATTGACATATCTGAACCAGAACTAGCAGAAAATTCCCTTGATTCCAAGTGTAGTGCTCTTACTACCACTATATACTCTATCTTATTTTGATGACCTAGAAAAAATAACAACAAAGTTCATATGGAAAAACAAAAGGTCAAGAATTTCAAGGGAATTAATGAAAAAAAAAATCAAATGAAGGTGGCCTTGCTGTACCAGATCTAAAATTATATCATAAAGCAGCAGTTACTAAAACCATCTGGTATTGGCTGAGAAATAGACTAGTTGATCAATGGAATAGGTTAGGTTCAAAGGACAAAACAGCCAATAACTTTAATAATTTAGTGTTTGACAAACCCAGAGATCGCAGTTTTTGGAATAAGAACGCATTATTTGACAAAAATTGCTGGGAAAATTGGAAATTAGTATGGCAGAAACTAGGCATTGACCCACACTTAACACTGTACACCAAGATAAGGTCAAAATGGGTTCATGACCTAGTTATAAAAAATGAGATTATAAATAAATTGGAAGAGCATAGGATACTTTACCTCTCAGACCTGTGGAAGAGAGAGGAATTTATGACCAAAGAAGAACTAGAGATCACTATTGGCCACAAAATAGAAAATTTTGATTATATCAAATTGAAAAGTTTTTGTACAAACAAAACAAATGCAGACAAGATTAAAAAGGAAACAATAAACTGGGAAACCATTTTTACAGTCAAAGGTTCTGATAAAGGCCTCATTTCCAAAATATATAGAGAATTGACTCTAATTTATAAGAAATCAAGAATTTCAAGGGAATTAATGAAAAAAAAAATCAAATGAAGGTGGCCTTGCTGTACCAGATCTAAAATTATATTATAAAGCAGCATGAAGAAATTGAAACTATTTATAGACATATGAAAATATGCTCCAAATCATTATTAGAGAAATGCAAATTAAGACAACTCTGAGATACCACTACACACCTGTCAGATTGGCTAGAATGACAGGGAAAGATAATGCGGAATGTTGGAGGGGATGTGGGAAAACAGGGACCCTGATACATTGTTGGTGGAATTGTGAGCACATCCAGCCAATCTGGAGAGCAATTTGGAACTATGCTCAAAAGGTTATCAAACTGTGCATACCCTTTGATCCAGCAGCGTTTCTACTGGGCTTATACCCCAAAGAAATACTAAAGAAGGGAAAGGGACCTGTATGTGCCAAAATGTTTGTGGCAGCCCTGTTTGTAGTGGCTAGAAGCTGAAAAATGAATGGATGCCCATGAATTGGAGAATGATTGAGTAAATTGTGGTATATGAATGTTATGGAATATTATTGTTCTGTAAGAAATGACCAGCAGGATGAATACAGAGAGGCTTAGAGAGACATACATGAACTGATGCTAAGTGAAATAAGCAGCACCAGAAGATCATCAGGAACTACCAAAATGTTCTTTCTTCCTTTAACCCTTTTTCCTCCAATCTCCCTACTTACTTTGATTTTCTCTCTCATATCAATGGCTGCTCATTCTACTTGCTTTGATTTTCTCTCTCGTATCAATGGCTGCTCATTCTACTTTCTGCATACTGCATCCATCCCAAAAGAGTAGCAGATCCTGGGGTAACTCTTGGCAGTAGGTTCAGTGTATTTTCTCACACTTTGGGATTAAGTTTCTTAGCCCATGGCTTAGCCCAATCCTAAAAGAAAAATTAGAAGTGCCATCTACTGACTCTTTTTCCACAGAAATCCTATTGGATATACTTAGTAGCCAGGAGCAAGTTTATGGTTCACTACTGAAACTTCTTTGTATTTTGAATTCTCTGTATTTTCATTTATGCTTAAGTTTTGGCCACATACCAAGTCTCATCTTCAGGTACTTCTCTCCTATGCCTTGTCTCATGATCAATCTAACACACGCCTCTGGCTCACTCTTGGCCCTTTCTGAAAAGTAAATACAGCACTTCAATAATAATGGACTACTGGTAAATAAGTACAAACTCCAACAGACCAAGCTTCCCAGCTATCCATCCCATCCTCTTACCATCCACTGTCATGTGCTCATTTCTATCCTTTCTCTAAGCAAATAATCACATAAATAGTAAGATTACTTCTAAAAAGAGTATGCTAATCAACTCTTCTGTGGTCTCACTTACATCCCAGTGACTTCCCAGCCCAAATAATTTTCCCTAGCCACCACACCCATATATGTGTTGCCTTATCCTATTAAAATGTAAATTCTTTGAAGACCGAAAATATCTCATTTTGTATTTATATCTTCAGGCTTAGGAGATAATAAATATTTAGCAGTCCTTTTATTCATTCAGAAGATGGTATAAAAGGATAAAATTTGGAGTTTTGAAACTTGACCTAAAATATGAGGCTGGCCAGGGTTTGACTGCACCTAAAACAGTAAGCATTTATTAAATACATAAAATATTCCAGATGAAGCAGCTAAGTAGCTCTATTGGATAGAGCACTGGGTCTGGAATCAAGAAAACATATGAGTTCAAATGTGGTCTCAGATACTTACTAGCTGTGTGACTCTGGGCAAGTCACTTAACCTCTGTTTAAAGTAATAGAGAAAAAAATGGCAAAACACTCCTCTACTACCTTTGCTAAGAAACTCCCATGGACACTATTGACATGTTATGGTCCACAGGGACATGAAGTGTCAGATACGACTGAACAACCGAACAACAACATATGCCAGGTATTGTACTAAATAATAGGAATACAATGACAAAAATGTAAAAGTCTTTGTCCTCAGAGAGTTTATAATTTTGGGGGGAGGAAATATGTGCCCTTATTAATATACACAGAACACATGCATGAGAATAAAATCTATGAATGGGAAGTACTATATAACAAGGCTGTAAAGGTAGGTTTGAGCCAGATTATGATTGACTCTAAATGGCAAAGAGGAGTTTAATTTAATCTTAAGTATAATAAAGAAGAGAGTTTGTTGAGCAATGGAATAATGTGATCTGACTTGTGCTTTAGAAATATCACTTTAGGGGCATAGGTGATGCAGTGGATAGAGCACCAGCCCTGAAATCAAGAGGACTTGAGTCCAAATCTGGCCTCAGATACAACATTTCCTAGCTGTGTGACCCTGAGCAAGTCACTTAACCCCAAATGTCTCAGCCAAAAAAAAAAAAAATATATATATATATATATTACTTTAACAACTTCATTGAGAGCAGACTGATGAGGCCAATTCCAATAGACTTATGATGGAGAGAGCCATCTGCATTCAGAGAAGATTATGAAGATGAATGTGAATCACAACATAATATTTTCACCTTTTTTGCTGTCATTTGCTTGTTTGTCTTTTTCTTTCTTATTTTTTCTCCTTTTTGATCTGATTTTTTTCTTCTGCAGCATGATAAATGTGGAAATATGTTTTAAAGAATTGCACATGTTGGCAGCCCTGTTTGTAGTGGCTAGAAGCTGGAAAATGAATGGATGCCCATCAATTGGAGAATGGTTGAGTAAATTGTGGTATATGAACGTTATGGAATATTATTGTTCTGTAAGGAATGACCAGCAGGATGAATACAGAGAGGACTGGAGAGACTTACATGAACTGATGCTAAGTGAAATGAGCAGAACCAGGAGATTAGTATATACCTCAACAACGATACTGTTTGAGGATGTATTCTGATGGAAGTGGATCTCTTCAATAGAGTGCTAATTCAGTTTCAATTGATTAAGGATGGACAGAAGCAGCTATACCCAAAGAAAGAACACTGAGAAATTAATGTAAATTGTTTGCATTTTTATTTTTCTTCCCAGATTATTTATACCTTCTGAATCCAATTCTCCCTGTGCAACAAAAGAACTATTTGGTTCTGCACACATATACTGTATCTAGGATATACTGTAACCTATTTAACATGTAAAGGACTGCTTGCCATCTGAGGGAAGGAGTGGAGGGAGGGAGGGGAAAAATCGGAACAGAAGTGAGTGCAAGGGATAATGCTGTAAAAAATTACCCTGGCATGGGTTCTGTCAATAAAAAGTTACTTAAAAAAAAAAAAAAGAATTGCACATGTTTAATATTGGATTGCTTGCTATCTAGGGGAGAGGGGATGTGGGAAAGGAGAGAGAAAAATTTGGAACCCAAGGTTTCACAAGAGTGAATGTTGAAAAATTTTTTGCATGTATTTTGAAAAATTAAAACTTTATACACCCACATACATACACACATACACACACACATATTTTAAAAGATAGAATAGACTGAAGAGATGAGGCAGGGAGAATTATTATAAAGCTTCTGCAATGGTTTAAGGAGGCAGGAATAACAGCCAGGACTAGAGGTGGTAGCCAAACTCCACGATTGTGAATTGGGATGAGTAGAAGCCCAGATAAAAACTAGTAAAATACAAATCTATACTGACTAAGAAACAAAAGCACACAAATTAGGAGGAAAGATATTTTTAGAGAGGAATTGAAGTTAAGTTGGAAAAAGGAAAAAAATATACATATCTCCTCATCCAGATACCAAATAATAGTAGTATGACATAGGAAGAATAATAGTAGAAAGCAGTTATTCATGGGAGGTAGAATCCAATAAGAGATACTGTAATATTTCAAAATTATGTTATTTTGTCTTTACCAGAATTACAAAGCTGAGAGGGACACCTCAGAGATCACCTACTCCAAACTGTAACTGACAGAGAATACTATTTACAACAAATTCAAAAAGTTAGTTCTGCTTAAAAACCTACAACCTGTGGAAGCAGTCCATTTCACTATGGAGCAGCATTAATTGTTAGGAATGTTTTTTTCTTAAAATAAGCTAAAATCTACCTTTCTAAAATTACTATCCACACCTCCTACTTCTGCCTTCTGAGTAATTTTAAACTCTCTTCCATTTAACAACCCTTCAATTATTTCTCTAGGCTAAACACATTAGTTTCTTCAACTAATACTTTAATAGTATGATCTTGAGGCCCTTAGCCATCCTCCTGCTCATCTTCATCTGGGAAACTCCAATTCAATATCCTTCCTAAAATGTGGTTCTCCAGACACAGTACTACATATGTGGCCTAAAGAGGGAAGGATATGTGAGACTATAACCTTACTTGTCCTGAATATTATTATTTGATGTCTAATATCAGATTAACTTCTTTTGGTTGCCACTCATACTATTGACTCATACTGAATATGCAATTGGTTAAAACCAAAAAAAAAAGAAAGAAAAAAATTTTTTTTCAAACAAACTGTTTATTTAGCTATTTTGCTTTAGCTATTTTCCCTTATTTTGCACCAGTGAAGTTTCCTTTTAATGCAATGTAAGACAGCCAGGAGCCATCATAGAAATAGCTATTCTTCCTTAACTTAGGGAATGTTTTTCAATTTCTTTGGTCAAAAAACTGATCATTCTATCATCAACCTGAGTAGCTAAGTGGTGTAGTAGCACTCCAGCAAGGCCTGGAGAAAGGAATATTCATCTTCATAAGTTCAAATTTGGTCTCAAATACGGGGCAAGTAACTTAATCCAATTTACTTCAGTTTGTTCATCTGTAAAATGAGCTAAGAAGGAAAATGGCAAACCATTCCAGTATCTTTGCCAAGAAAATTCTAAATGGAATCCTGAAGAGCTGGACATGACTAAAAACAAACAAACAAACAAAAGAAAAAAACAAAAAAAAAAAAAAACCACAAAACAAAAAAAATTGACCTATGGATGAGCCTCTCCAAAATGCAGGTCATCACTGGGCTCACACTTGCACTTCCCAATTTAGTAAACCCTTTGAATTGTTTGCATAGTCTTTGAGAAATCAGACCCCCTTCATACCATTGATGATGAGTGAGGTATCTTTTGCTCAGAGACATGAGTTCACGAGTGCAGAAGGGAAAGAATTTGCTAACTCCCAGAGGCTATGTGGCAAAGAGGCTTTATTTTAAAAAACAAAACACCAAGAGGCATTCTCTTAGCGAGCATATTTTTCTCAATGGAGAGAGATATGCAAAGAATCATTTTTTTGAAGACCCATCTTATGTGTAAGTCTAGGGAAAGTTTGATAATTCTCAATTGAATGTGAAATCTTGCCTAGAATTGTAACAAGATCAATAGGAGCTTGATTTGCTCTTGAATGGCACAGCTTATCATACTGAGAGGATATGAGACCATTTGGAAATATAGATCAAAAGAGACATGGTTTCTGTGATTTTACATAATTTTACAGAGTCCTCAGGTCATACAGAGTTCACCCTGTCACCATGAGATACTGAAGCAGAATTCTAGTGAATTTAGGAAAGAAAAAAAGGCTAGCAATAAAACCTATTGCCTCATATGTCTATATACAAATGCACAATAAATGCAGCTGTGTCCTCTGGCATTATCGTAGGTAGACTTATATCTAAATCCATATTGCTGCTCTGCCTTCCCTTCTGAATCAGGAGCTGTTAAACCTTCCCAATTACGGGGTCTAGTAATTTACAGTGCACCTGCATTGAGTCGCCACATGTAGCTTCATTCCCAAACTACTATTACCAGTCATGCCTAATTCCCAGGCATTCAGAAAAATCTCCGGCCATGGTCTAGTACAGTGCTTCTTTACCAATTTTACCTCAGCCAGAGGTCTTCAGAGAGATCTGGCCACTGCTTCACTGAGCAGTGGTTCTAACAGGCAGGACAACATGCATGCAAGTTCAAGGTCTTTATTCCACGTATTCACATCCTGCTCTAGTCCTACTTACTCCTGCTCACTCTTAGTAAGCTCCTGACAAACTCCTAGTAAAACTCCACCTGCTTCCTGGTCCTCACTGCTTATATGGATCTATGAGGTCACATGCACAGCCAATTAGAGAAGGAGACGTCTCCCACTGGTGACTAGATCTCAATGATACCAGAGCTTCTGCTCACGAGGCAGTCCACTCTGTTCACAGAATATCACATCCAGGGATCTCAGGCTTCAAGACCTTTGCACTTCCTGATTGCATTGTCTGTGCTTCCTCTTCGGACCCTTACAAATATGAACTGGAAATCTTAATGCATGGAGACAAATTCAACTTGATATCAATGAACATGATGAAAATATGGCTCTAGGAAATTATGTCCTATTGTCAAAGAATAGAAAAGATAAATGAGATAGATAGCACTGTATATTAAAATAATATGTGAATGTAAAGAAATTCCTACACTAGACAAGAAGCAATCATGATAGAAAATATTTAGATGAGCATCAATGGAGAAAGACAGAAAAGATATAGTAACAGAAATATACTACAGAATACCTCACCAGGAGGAAATAAAGGAAACAGATTCCAAACATTACTATTATAATATAGTTAGGCAATTTCAATAATTATTTAAATCATTTTTTAAAAGTTCATTATAATTGTTCTCACTTTGTCAAAATTTCTGACTTGCCCAGTGATAACAAGGGCTTTACGTAAACACTCAATTTGCCAACCAATAACGATAAACATGAACCTAATCCTGACCAGTAAGGATGAATTTTTTTCTTTTAAAATGTTAATTTTTTTCCAATTCCATGTAAAGTGTTCCAAATTTCCTCCATTCTTCCCTAGCCCCAAGAAGGTAAACAATTTGAAATGGGTTATATGTGTAATTATGTAAAATATATTATCATATTTGTCATGTTATAAAAGAAACAAACCAAAAGAAAATACACATATACAAGAAAATAAAAATAGTATACTTTAATCTGCATTCAGTGTTTTCTTCTGGATGTGAATACCATTTTTCATCATATGTCCTTTGGAACTGTCTCGATCATTATATTGATGAGAAGAGCTAAGTCATTCATAGTTGATCACCATATAATGTTGCTATAAAATGTTTTCCAGGTTCTGTTTATTCATTTTGTATCAATTCATTTAAGTCTTTACAGTTTTTCTGAAATCCCAAATTTGTTGGAAAAATAATGAGAACTTCGGAAGGAAAAAAAAAAATCAAATTCACTTTAGAATTCATGTTTGAGAAAAAGGGTAAGCATATCTTGACATTTAAGAATTTAGAACAAGAGATTTCCAGAGCTCAGAAAGATTAAGCTTATAGCCTAAAATTCTACAGACAGACAGACAGACAGACAGACACACACACACATAGTCAGTTCGAAAGAAAAACTTTTAAAAGTGATTAGGATGAAAAGAAGGAACTGCCTAGAGAAACAAGCCAGATATCCAAGAAACTAATTAATCAACAATTAAAAAAAAAAAAGATGTCTTATAAGGTGGCAGCAAGACTGTTTAAGAGAGATGTACATGTAAAAGGTGGGGAACAAAACCTGAAGAAAATGTAAGAAAAAAGTCAGAAGAGACCAAAAAAACCAATTTTTTTTTAAAGTTTACTGACATGTTTTGTTTTAACATATATATATCAAAACAAACACTGCCCCTATAGAAAAATGTTCCTTGAGAGTAGTAAACAAAATTACCTTAGTTTGAGTGCTGAGAGAATACTTTCTGCTTTTGAAGCTTACTGTCTACAGAGAAAAGGAAGGATGTGTGCTATAACTTTGATAATAAAGAAGCAACAATGTTTATTGCATTTGGCCTGAGTTTTGTTGCTTCTCAGAAGAGCTTTTTATTTGTACTGTTGTCTGTCTACACCATGCAAGGTGCTCTGTTAGACAATGGGGATACAAAGACAAAGAATAAGACAGTCCCCCAATCTGTCCTCTAGAATCTGATGTTTTACTGGGGGAGGGAAAGAAGTGTATAACATGTAAATTCAAAGTAACTGTGGGATAAAGGGGACAAAGTTCTAACAACTGGGAAAATGAAGAAAAGCCTGTTATAGAATGTAGCACTTGAACTAAGCCTTGAAAGAAACTAAGGATTCCAAAAGGTGTGGGTGAGGAAGGAGTGAATTCAGACATGGGAAAGAATCTGTGCAAAGACAGAGATAGAAGAGGGAATGCTGTGTAGATGGAATAGAAAGATGAATCTGGATGATACATAGAACACATGAGGGTTTGTGTAATCATCTTGAAAAGTTAGGTTGCATTGAGAAGGGCTTTAAATGCTTAAGGAGACTGCATTTTATCTTTAAGGCAATTGGGAGCCCCTGAAGCTTCTTAAGTAAGAGTGACATGGTTAGACTTGTGCTTTAGGAATGCCTTTTTGTAGCTGTATGTAAAATGCATTAGAGGAGAAAAGATGGCTATTGGATAGTAAGATATTACTTTAATATGCCAGGTGAGAAAGGATGCAGTCCTCCATTTCTATTAGGCTACTTGCGATATGAATAGAAGGGGATTGATATAACAGATATTCTGAAGGTAGAACTAACAGAAGGGAAGTTGAGAAGGATACTTAGAAATGGAAGAATTGTGGTGCCTTAACATAAAAGAAAAGTTAGGTGAAAGAGTATGTTTGAAGGATAAAAGATTTCAATTTTGTATTTGTTAAGAAGCATATGGGATATACAACAGGTATTTAGAATTATGGAACTAGAGATTCAGCAAATGAAAAGGGTTGCATACCGTATTTTCCCGATAATAAGACCTATCCGGAAAATAAGCCCTCCCCTTACTGTGTAAGATTCCTCTAAAATAAGCCCTCCCCCAAAAATAAGCCCTATTGAGATTGCTACTGTAGTGAAGGGGATCCCCTGCGCTACAGGCTACATTACGGTACCCTCTGTATGCACCGTTGGTGAAACGCACGCCACGCTCCGAGCTGCATCCAATCAGAGCTGCAGCAGTGAGCGCGTCATCCTGTTCTTCCCCAGTGATTTGCTTGCTGGCGCCATTGAGAGCAGTGCCGCGGAGGAGAGCTGAGGCAGGACAACATAAAAACCCGGTATGTAAGCGGGAGTGAGGGGGCATGATGGAGGATAAAAGAAGAACTCAGCCAGCATTCACCAACGCTTGCAGAGAGAATAGATCAAGTAATGATTCCTGCAGGAATGATTGCCTATCTCCAGACCCTTGATATTGCAATAAATAAGCCATTCAAGGACCATTTGCGCATGGAAGTCAATGACTACATTGAAAATAGAATGGAAAGAAATCAACGTGGAAACTTTGTGAAGCCCTGTCTGCAAGAAGTCATGATTTGGGTGAAGAAATCATGGGATAAAATTAGTGACAGCTGTGTCGCCAAGGCACTACGAGCAGGTTACCGGACAAGACATGTTCATTTAAAGAGAGCTATATTGCTGGACATGACAGATTGGGTCCACTTCTTCTGAAGGAAATAAGAGGCGCAAGACATCCAGGACAGAATTCAGGGTATGGACACTTATGACAATGTTGTTGAAGAAGATGACATGATCATTATTGAATAAAGGTCCTTTTTTTGGTTCACATTTACCTGTTTATTAAAATTGTCAATGTTCATTAAAATAAGCCCTCCCCTGAAAATAAGCCCTCTGGGTTTTTTTTTTTTCTGTCCAAAAAATTAATAAGACAGTGTCTTATTATCGGGGAAACACGGTATGAGGATTTGGGAACCACCCACAGCAAGAATGCAGGTTGATTAGAATTTGTGAGATAGAAGAGGATTAAGACAATAATAGCCTCAGGATATACTCATCCACAGTGATGATACAAAAAGAGACAAAGATGAATCCATCAGGCAGGTAAGAGGAAAAACACAATAGAGTAGGTGTCACAAAAGTCTAGAGAAAAATGTGTAATGCTGGAGAAACTGAGCAAGACAGAGATTAGAGACCAATTCAATAGTTTATTAAATGGAGAGAAATACTGGGACCAATAGATCCATGTTTGGTCCCAGGGCTGGATGAGACTATCATCTCAAAGAGTCCAGCAATCAAATATCAGACGGCAAGCTATTTATAGGATAACAAGAACAATGACATAATGGCAGAGGTACCTGGGTGGGGATAACCTAATGTGGGGGAGGCCCCTAGGATGACACAATGGAGGAAGGTTACTGATATTCTAATGATATCTAAAGTGGATAAACCTTTATCCTGTCAAACATTAAGAAGGAATGTCTCTAATCTAAAGATATAAAACCTTTATCTCATCAACCATTTAAGAGGGAATGATTATAGCCTGGGGATTTGGGGCAGAGCAACTGAGGTAGACCTTTATCTCATCAAACCTTAAGAGGGAAAGGTTATAAACCTGAGGGAGAATAACTAAATAGGACAATTGGAGAAACTGGGTCACGACATTAAAAGGGAACTTTGGCACAACAAAAGAATCCAAAAGAAGGGGGTGATTACTCTTGGCTCTACTTTATTCATTCTGTACCATTTCATATAACTTTTTCCTTAGTAAACTATGTTTTTGATATTACTGTTAGGCAATATTGCTGAGGTTATGTTTTCAGGTTCCCTTTAGTAAGGAACCAAATGATAAGGTCTAAATTTAGGGAACCAAAATGAGATTAGGGTTTCTGGTGGTCAGGGAGTTAAATGATAAGGTCTAGTGGCAGGTTCGGGGTTCAGGGAACTAAATGGAGAGGTTTGGCTTTCCTGTGTAATGTCGGAGAAACTGAGCAAGATAGAAATTAGAGAACAATTTAATCATTTATTTAATGGAGAGATTTACTGGGACCAAATGAATCCATGGTTTGGTCCCAGGGCTGAATGAGACTATCATCTCAAAGAATCCAGCAGTGAATGACATAATGGGGGAGGTACCTGGATGTGGATGACCTAAGGGGGAGGCATCTAGGATGACATAATGGGAGGTATTGGAGAGGCTCCTGATATTCTAATGATGTCTAAAATGGATAAAGACCTTTATTCCATCAAAGATTATGAGGGAATGATTATAGCTTAAGGTCTAAGATATAAGACCTTTATCCTGACATTAAGAGGGAATGGTTATAACCTGAGGCAGAGTAACTGAATAGGACAATTAGGGAAACCGGGTCAGCACATTATAAGAGAACCGGGGCACAACACCTGCACCCCCTTGGGATTTGGCACAAGGGTAGGGAGTTTGGGAGAACTCCCTTCTGGTGGTGCAGAGATTCTCTGTAAAGGAATTTACAGACCCAAAAACCTAGATTGATTAAAAAAAAAAAAAAAAAAGGTTTAATTATAGGGATTGGGAAGTAAGATTAGAAATCCTGTCAAAGAGGTGCAAAGTTAGGGAAATAAGTGAGATTTTCTCCTTCAAGGATTTTTAGAGTTTCAGGGTCCCTTTTTCAATATATCTTTTTTTTTTTAAGTGGAGTTTATTTCATTTTGCTTATTTGAATATTTTTGCTAATAATTACTGTTTGGATAAAAATTTCTTTTTCAAAGTGTCATTATTTTAGCTTAGAATAAACTGAGGCTTGTGGTAAATTCTAAAGAAAAAATACTAAAAAAGAGCTCTTTGGGACTATACTGGGAACAAAGGGAAAATGAAAGATGGCAAGGGGCTGCTACTTAAATGGACTGGATAATAATAGGGAGAGAAGACAGTTATTAAATTCATATAATTTCTATCATGAAGATATTGATCTTCACAGCAGGAAATACTACATAAATAGCACAAAAATAGAGCTGTAAAAGAATACTTCATTATACTAAATGAATTTAAGTCACCAGGTTAGGGCAAATTATAACCTTGGAATTAAAAAAATTGACATGTGTGAATACTGAGCCACCATTATTACTCAGCCTTGAAAATTCACAGACAGAGAAAAGAAAGGAAAAAAAGCCATAGTACTAGGGACAGAAATGTGCTAATTTTCAATGAAGAGGAGAGGGCAAAATCTTCAAAATATAAATTGATAAGCTTGACTGAAAATACTGGTAAAGTTCTAGAATGGATAATAAAAGGGATAGTTTGTGAACATTTAAAGATGGAAATGGTGAACAAAATCCAGCAAAAGCTTTTCCTTAAAAAAAAATTTTTTTTTTATTATTAGACTGGGAGATCAAGAAAACACCACAGATACTGTATTATACCTTAATTTCAGGAAAGCATCTGAAAAAGTCTTCAATCTTGTGCACAATGGGAGTTACAAGATAGTTCCAAACTAGTTGAATAATTGAATATAAAGACAGGTCATTAATACAAGGATGTCAATTTGGGTAAATGTCTCTAATGAAAAGCCCGAGAAATCTGTTCTTGGCTTTGTGATGTGTAACTTTTTAAAAATCAAACTAATATGAGCACACGGTTGGCACATTTAATTGCATGCTTAATTTCAGATGATACAAAGAGATGATTAATGTCATTTTCTAAAAAGTCTCAACAGTCTAGAAAAAAGGGCCAAAACTAATGACATTTAATAGAAACCAACTGCATACATACAAAAAAAAAAAAAACCCACACATATATGATATGGGAAGACTCATGAAGCCAGCAGTTCATATTAAATAAAAAAAAAAAAAAAAAAAAGGAGCTTTACAGAACAACTAGCTTAAAATCCATTCAACAATACAAGGCAACCCCTTCCCCCCAAAAGTAATTAAACCTTAATTTATATTAAGAGAAGCACAGAATCCAGAACAAAGGACATTATTTATACTCTTCTTTTGTCAGATTACATATAGATTTATTATGTTCAGCTTAGAGCATACTTTAGAAAGAATACTGGAAAAGATGAGACAATCAGAGAAGAGCAACCAAGATAGTAAGGAGACAGGCGATTTTACCATAACAAGATTAGTTAAAGAAGCTAAGGATGTTTAACTTGGATAAAAACACGAGGGGAACATGATAGCTGTCTTCAAGTACTTAAAAGGCTCTAAGGTAAAAGAGATTAAATTTCTCCTGCTTCAGCCTAGTAAGCCAAACAAGAAACAACAAAGGCAAGTTGCAGAGAAACAGGGTTCAGTTTGTTGTAATAGAACAATTTCCTAAATAAAGTGAGGTGTCAAAGTAGAATGGGCTGTATCAGTAAGTCTGCAAGCAAATGAAGAATTACCACTTAACATCAAGAGTATTTTAGAGATTATTACTTTTTTTTAAAGTGCAAATTTAGCCTTATGAGATTTTTTTTTCCTTCAAAGGTACAAAAGCAATGTAATATTCCATGATTTGGTCTTGGTGAAATCAGCTCCCCGCAAAACAATCGAGAAAACAAATATAACAAACTTGTGGTGAATGCAGTGAGATGTTTTTATAGCTATAAATAACATATATATACACAGAAGTATATATACATATGAGCACATGAGCACATCTATATACAGAGGCATCAATAAGTTGCAATTAAAGGAAGACATCAGCAAGAGATAGGAAATACTTAATACATGGGCTCCTATTCAGCTGCAAGTAGATTAGATTACCTCAAAGGTGCCTTCAAACTCTTATAAGAGATTCTGTAGTTCTGTAATTGTATAGTCCTTGTATATGAAGATAATACTATCAATCTCCCCAGTGTCTACAAATCCACAGAATATACATTTAAGAATTGCTTTTCTAAGAGAAGAAATAGGTTTTTGGCAGTTTTAGTTCAGGTTAGTTGTATTTTAGGATCAGTGAATACAGCAAAGCTAAATGTCACACCTAACTTAAAACCATATGATCACAATGAATACAGTGCTTTTTTTTTTTTTTTAATAGCTTTTTATATGCAAAACATATGCATGGGTAATTTTTCAATATTGACTCTTGCAAAAACTTCTGTTTCAACTTTTCCTCTCCTTCCTCCCCCCTTTCCCATCCCTCCCCCCCATGGCAGATAGACCCATAAATGTTAAATATGTTAAAGTGTATGTTAAATACAATATATATACATATTTATGCAGTTATCTTGCTGCACAAGAAAGATTGGATTTAGAAAGAAGGTAAAAATAATCTGAGAAAAAAAAAATGCAAGCAAACAATAACAGAAAGAGTGGAAATGCTATGTTGTGGTCCATACTCATTTTCCAGTGTTCTTTCTCTGGATGTAAAGTACAGAGCTTTTAATATGTGAGCTATACCATTAGAAATATAAATCTGCTTCAATAAGTCATATTCCAAAACTAAATACCGTAATATCTAGATTATCTGCTATTTGGAGTTATTTGCACCTTAGTTTCCCTTCATTTGTGCAAATAAAATTGACATTGTTTCAAGTTCTAAAATTTTATCAATCTAACCCCATTATAAATTATCTGCTATGAAGTACTGTGCTGTATTAATTCTGTTAATACAAGAGACATGGGGAAGATCATGCTGTGCACACTGATTGCACTACTAAAGTCACATGACTTTAGCTTTCTGCTAATACTTATTCATTTTTTGCAAGCTCACCTATCAATCCAAGTCTAAAATAAAGCAAACTTGATGCAACCTAAGATAACGCACACTTATCAAATGGCAGGATGATCTCCAGCACGGCAGTCCTGGAAATAAGCCAGGCTTATTTTTTGAAGCCATGTTCACCACAGTGAAACTCCACTATGCTTATTCTGTGTGAAGAATCAAGAACAGCAGACTATGCAAAAAGCTATTGGATGGAGAGATAAAAGAGACAAAGGCAAAGCTGAGGTGTAAGAGTGAATATATCACCATGGATGCCCTGACTGATAACAGTTATAGCTAGTTATCTAACATGGGTTAGTGGTCTCTTTACTAACCACAAATCTAAAATCCCAAACACAGAATTAATGGAAAGGGTTACTGATAGAATTTTTTTTCAGTCACTCTGGCTCATAAAGATATGAATTGTCTTTATTCTTACCAAATAACTCTGTGGTTAGGTAAATCACCTCCCCTGTTCCTTACCTTTTTACCTATAACATAAGATGACCACTGGAATAAGTTACTCTTTAAGTCATGGTATTTCAGAAAGGGTCCTGCTGCCTCATGCTACCCCAAAATACATATCTCTAAAATCCTACAACAACAGAGCTTTACATTACAGCTAGGTTTAAATCCATTCAATATGACAAGGCAGCACATTCTTCCTTGGGGTTACCAAGCTCTTTTAAAATACAAACAACCCAGGGAAGGGATACAAAGGGAAACTTAAGTTTCATATTTCAGTATAAATTTATATATCAGATGCTTACAACTAAAAGAAAGACACTAAAGAACCAGGAGTTTTGAAGGGATCATTTAGGAAATAGGGCATTATTCCAGGGAGGATATGGATATCCCTGGGAAGAATTCTTAATCAAAAGGCATTATGGAATCATTGAGGGCCTGGTGAAACACAAAAAGGAGAGATGGGACTAAAATCCCTGACTTTGCTGGGAGGTGAGTTGTATGGATCCCATTTGGAGTACGAAGAGTGGAAAGATGATGAGAAAATAAACATAAACCAAATATATACTTCCTTCTCCTTTCTGATCTCCCTGTCTGGAGGGGAAAAAAAAAGATCACTTTAAACAATCTATTTTAAATGTATTAGAAACAGGTATTTATCACTGCTCCTCTACAATTAATTTCATCTAAAGGTCACTTCAGGATTTAAGGATTGCTGTCAATACAAGGTACTGCTAAAAAGTATTAGCTCTAAATTTCTCAAGGAGTTAAGTAATTCACATGCTTGCTCAGTTGATGTTTACACTGGTAGAGAGAGAGCTCTCTTTCTACTTAGTAGCTATGGCATCACAATCCCATTTGTCAGCCTCAGGGTTCATTTATTCCCCAGGAAGCAGGTTCTCGAGCAATTGCCAGAGAATTGCACTCTCTTTTCTGTTGAGTGAACTGAAATGAGGCTTTCTTCCTTTCCCATCATTTACAGCTTTCTAAACAAAAAGCCTCCAAAGACCCACTACTCCAAGAGGCTTTTAGCCAGACTTTGCTCCTGGCTCATGTTTCTTAAGGGTGAGAACCCAGCATCAAAGAAAAAGCAGCTAGAGCACTATGGAGGCTAAATGTGCAAAAATAGAAAGGGGCAAAATAAAAGCTGACTAGGCAAAGAGTTCTTAGAGGAACCCAAAAAACAGAATTTGGAGATGCATGATAATCTAAGAAATCTATCAAAGAAGGACAAGGTTTAGAAAGTAACTGATGAGCTACTGGTGCAGAAGGCTAATGGAAAAACAGCACTGAAGAACAATGAATGACAGAAATAGGCTGGCTTTTTAGGGAACAAAATTGATATAATATAGAGCAATTGCATTCAAAGACTCCTTGTCATACTGATGAGGTCTAGATATGGGTTACCTAAATGAAATTAGGGTTTAATTGAGGTCTAGTGGCAGGTTCGGGGTACAGGGAGTCAAACAGAGTTCCCCTGCAACCCCATTGGATTTGGTGCAAGGTTTACGGCCTTAAATGAAGTCTAGTAGTGGCACAAGAGTCCCTAAAAAAGGAATTTATTGGCCCGAAAAGCTAGAGTGATAAAAAGAGGTTTATTATGGGGTTTGGAAGTAAGGTTAAAGCATAGTTAAGGAAATAGGTGAAGAAAGTGATAAAAGAACACTGGTCACAGAGTTCCAGTGGACAGAAAGTCCTGACATGCCAGGCATAAGGCTGGCATGTTTGGGACCTCTGCAAAGAGGGGGTCCCAGTGTGGCCCTTTTATAATGGGAGATTTAGCTAGAGGGGCCTGTGGGTATAGCCCCAAAGTTGGCTCAGATCTAGTGGGGGTGGGACCCATCTGGATTTTCTATTGGAATTCAAAGGGACCAGGATTTGTGAATCAAAAGGTAATTACATTAAAATTGTAATTGTAATTGTAATTGTAAATTACAGATTACAAGATGTAATTGTAAAAAAAGGGTTGGGAATCAGAAAGAAAGGAATCTTAAAGGGACCACACCTGCCTCAATACCACTGCACTGTCCTGTTATTGAAAATGCTCATCTATAAATCCATAAATAATGGAATTTGTGAATTAATAAATTAGACAATCTGTATTATATTTTACATTTTTTGTGTATACAATAGAGACAGCATGGGATAACAGAGAACTGGTTTCAAAGTCAGAAAACCAGGGTTTAAATTCTGCCTGTGACACATACTGGCTGCATAACACTGGGCAAATCACCCTTTCATGTCCCCAAGAGTGCAAATGTATGGGCAAAGTGTGGACATGACAAGGGGAGCTCTGAAATCAATCAATATCTCTCCCTCTCCCTTTCTCTCTCTGTGACTTTGGGGGAAAGATTAGGAAACTGGAACACTTCTACTTAGCCGCATATCTACATTTTTATCCAACTCTATTGAGTTGGACATTAGTCCATGAATACTAATTCAAATGGAAAATTTCTATTCAATTCCGAAAATCTCTATCTGATTCCAACTCAAACTGCTCCCCAGCCTCCAGCCAAAGTTTCACTTATAAAAAGAGGCAACTTGGGGCTCATTCCTTGCAGAGGACCTAATCAAGCCAAGGAACCTCTCTCTCCCCTTGGCATAGCTGCAAACCTCTGGCCGCTGAAAAGACATTCTTTTTCAGTGTTACTTCTCTTTATCTCTCTCTCCACCTATTTTCCTAACAGCACTTTATTCACTCTCTGTCAGGATTTCTCTGCTAGATCTTTACTTCTCTGTTGGGACCTCGTCACTAAGAAACTCAGCCTGCAAAAGCTGACTTCTCAGTTTTAATAATAAACTTCTTTTGCCAGTTTAACTTTTTAAGTTCATAAATTCATTTATGAAGGACCTGTGCCGACCAGAATGGGGTTCCCACAACTCCCTGTCCTGCATTGAACTTCATCATTTTTGGCTCTCTGACCAGGAATCAAGGGGAACAAAACCTCAAAAGACATGCATTGGCAGAAGTTTACTCACCAGAGAGTTCCTTATGCCAATAGACCTGATCCCTATCCCCTCATTCATTTAACATCAAAAACCACCAATGTGTCTTTGTATTCTTCCATTCCAAATGGTTACTGTGGCATTTTCTATTTCTTCATCTTGGAATATAATCTGTTTAATTCAAAGTACTTATGCTCAGCTTAATCTGAGTAAAAATCTATCTTTACTATGGTAAATATACTGATAGTAAAAATCTTATTTACTCAGGCATCATTAATTATTATTATTGATATAATCAACAATTCCATAGTACTTTAAGATTCACAACGTGTTTGATACATATTACCCAATTTGTTACAATGTTCCTGTGACATAAATACCGTGGGTATCATTATCACTGTTATTACTATCATTCCCATTTTATGGATGAGGAAACAGGAGCTCTGAGAAATCAAGCAAGTTGTCCATCATCACATAGCTAGTAAATGTCAGAGGTGGCATTCAAACCTTTAACTTCTACTCTAAGTCTAACCTTTTCATTCTACCACATCACCTTTTAGCATAATATAGAATTCAAAATTTAGTCACAGGGTAAATGAACTCAAAGGTAAACTGTTCTGCAGACCAAAATACCTTTTCCAAAGGAAAGATTACTGCAAACAGGAACATAAAGGCAGGTGATTTTATTTTGTTATTTGTTTTGTTGTTCAGTCATATCTGGCTCTTTGTGGCCCCATTTGGGGTTTTCTTGGCAGAGATGCCAGAGTGGTTTACCATTTCCTTCTCCAATTCATTTTACGGATGAGAAAACTGCAACAAACAGGGTTAAGTGATTTGTTCAGGAACATACAGGTAGTAAGTGTCTGAGGCTAGATTTGAACTCAAGAAGATCATTAGGCTGGGTACTCTATGCACTTTACCATTTAATTATCTGGAGTAGCAATAGACCACTATCCTTTTCATCATGCATATGTTCTCATTCCTCTTGGTTTTCCTCTACTTTTTCTCCCTTTTTCCGTCTTTTAAGCCTACCATGACCATTTCACTTATCCCTCACTATAAAACAATTTTACCCTGTATATTAGAGAATCTCATACATGATTTAGTAGATAAGAATAATTTGAGATTAGCCCACTGATATTTATGGCTAATGGTGGCTTTAAACTTGATGAATCATTTAGAGAAAATAGAATATACTGTAAACAAGATTAAGAGCAGTGATAATTAGGGTTAAAGCACATAAAGTGATTTTCTTCTTTCTTTATGTCATTAAAAAAAAACTATTATAATGGCAACAAGAAGATTATATGATAATCAATTCTGATGGACATAGCTCTTTGATGATTCAGATGATTCAGATCAGTTCCAGTGATCTTGTGATGTAGAGAGCAATCTACACCCAGAGAGAGGACTATGGGAACCGAGTGTGGACCACAACATAACATTCTCATTCTCTCTTGTTGTTGGCTTGCATTTTGTTTTCTTTCTCAGTTTTTTTTTTCCTTCTTGATCCTATTTTTCTTGTGCAATAAGATAACTGTATAAATATGTACACATATATTGGATTTAACATATATTTTAACATATTTAACATGTATTGGATTACCTGCCATCTAGGAAAGGGAGAGGAAAATTTAGAACACAAGGTTTTGCAAGGGTCAATGTTGAAAAATTACTCATGTGCATTTTTGGTAAATAAAAAAATTTAATAACAAAATAAAATAATTTTTAAAAAACCCACTCTAGCAGTTATCAAGCATTTGCAAACAAAAGTTTTTATGCAATTATTAAATTTCTTTTTGTCCATTTTGTCAGAAAGGTATCACATCCACAAGAAAAGAATATCAGTCTTGAGCCAAAGAACCTGGGTTCAAGTCTCAGCACAATCATTCAACTTTGTATAAGTCACTTTATTTTTCTCATATGCCAAAAGGAGAGATGAATACACATTCTATATACCTACTACAGAATGAGGAGGAAACTATCTTTAAGCTTTATAATACACTAAGTATATGTGACATGACTATCACAGGAGGAGAGGCAAAGGAAGGTGATGTGGATGAGAGCTAGTTTTGGAGTAAAACCCTACCCCAGATTCACATTGGGTACTACACTTCATTTCACCTTTCAGTACTTACAGGCAACTTTCAGACAGGAAATTAACAAAGAGATGCTAAACTGCATTAGCAGATGGAATTTTCACACTGGATAGTCCCAATAGCATTGCCATCAAAAGTTTGGACCCTCTCTTCTACCCTACTTATCCCCTACCATGCACATACAAACAAATCATTTAGAAAAGAAAAATGTTATCCAAACTTCTAGTCCCAAACTACTATATTTTTCATTCATTCTGATAGGTTCTTGTTACTAAGCATTTTCTTGTATTATAAGACATGCTATTAAAAAAGTATATTTCAACAAGATTATTTGATAATCAACTGATGGATATGGCTCTTTTCAATAATGAGATGATTTAGGGCAATTCCAATAGACTTGTGATGGAGACAGCTATGTGCATCCAGAGAAAGAACTATGGAGACTGAATATGAATCACAACATAATATTTTCACCTTTTTGACGTTTTTTCTTGTCCGTTTTTTTTTCTTTCTCATTTCTCCTTCCCCTTTGACCTGATTTTTCTTATACAGCATGAAAAATGTGAAATATGTTTAGAAGAATTGCACATGTTAAAGATACTTTGGATTACTTGCTGTCTGGGGGGAAGGGTGGAAAAAAATTTGGGAACACAAGATTTTGCAGGGATGAGGGTAGAAAACTATCTGCACATATTTTGAAAAATAGAAAGTTATTACTTAAAATTTTTTAAAAGTGTATTTGTTTCATTATCCTCTCAGTAAAATGAAGGGCTTTGACTGAATGATGTCTAAGGTACCTTTAAGTTCTAACATCTTGATTCTACCTTAACACAATAGAATTATATAAGCAGCCAAAAAATCATTTATTTACCAAATTATTCTATGGATTTGGAACATAACTAAGGGAAGGGAGAGAAGAGAATAAATATTAAGTTCCTATTGCAGGCCAGGCACTGAACTATGCACTTTACAATTATTACTTCATTTGAACCTCACAAAAACTCTGACTATAGGCTCTGCATTTTATCTACCGTGCCAAGAAAGTAAACAAAAAAGCAAAAAAAAAAAAAAAAGACACAAAATAAGATGTAAATATAGGAATAATAATGTAATAATAGGAACTGCATCTGTGTATAGAGAACTTCTGGATCAAGAAACAACTTCTTTCAAAAAGGTGCACACACACACACACACACATACACACACATACACACACTACTAGAAGAACTCTTTCAAATTATACTCTAGAGTCACTTTACTCTAGTATAAAAAACAAATCTAACAAACTTGGTTATATGGTTTCAATGTTAACAATTTTAAGCACCTACTATGCACCAGGCACAATTTATAATGCTGGAAAGAGAAAGGTTAAAAAAAGAGAGAAACAATCCTTGTTCTTTTTTTTGTTGTTATTGCTGCTAAAAGAACATGTCACTGTGGTCATTTAATAAATGCTATACTGTGTAAGGGGCTGAAACTCTGAGCAGATGCACTTGGACAACAGAGCACTTAAGGCTAATTACTTATTGGACAATACTCTATTAGCATATGCTTGGAAAATGGCCTGCCCCACTATTCTGTGCTGGCTTGATCTGTTGGTGTATACAGAGAATTAGAGGAGGGATTAGAGGGTGGAGTAAGACAAGAGAGAATGACTTCTGGGCGGGAGAAAAAAAGGAGAGGTCTTGGAGATTCTTGTGTCCATTCCTCTTACTTTGACCAAAAATAAAGACCAAGGACTTTTGCTTATCCTGACTCCAGCTGATTCTAAAGTATCCAGGGTACTAACTCGGTCTTCACAATACTGTAGAACTATAACCCACTATTATTAATGTATACAACATTTAGAACAAAAGCACTGAGTCACCAAGAAAAAGTTAGATTAATCTTCAGTTGCTTCAATAAAAGTCTTATCAGATATTTCATTGTGGCAATTTAATTTTTGGAGTCTTGGAAGCTATTCTAGAGGGCTGCAAAGTCTCACAAATTCTACAAAACTAGGAAGAACACCCCCTTTCCTCTCTCCCCCCCAAAAAAAAACAACTTTTGAGCCCAGCAAAAAACTGTGCCTGTTTTCTGAGGACCACCAAATAAGAGGCTCATCAACAGAAGACTGGTCATCACTGAATAATTTTTTGAAGGGATTTCAATTTGAATCAATAAAATACCCATGTTAATGAAATCAGATTTTTAAAGTCTTTTTTTGTATTCTAATTAAACATAAGAGTGGTCTTTGTTTTTACAAAAAGTGCTGCTACAAGAGATTATTACTGTATACAGCAAGAGCAGTATTATATGATGATCAACTGTGAATGATTTGGCTATTTTCAGCAATATAATGAAACAAAACAATTCCAAAGGACTCAATGTAAAAAATGCTATATATCTCCAGGAAGAGAAATCATGAAGTCTGAATGAAGATAAAAGCATACTATTTTGTGGTTATTTACACATTTTTTTTTTTTGGTCTATGTTTTCTCATGATAATGGCAGATATGAGTTATCTCTGAAGTTATTTTAGAGTTTGGGCAAAATCCAATGGAAGGCTGGTCTTTCTACCTTTTGGGGCTGGAGGCTAGGAAGAACCCTTAAAAACTGAAGCACTAAATGGCAGATGTGGCATTCCCTAAAATTTTAACTCTACATATTCCATGTTCTCTATTTTTGTAGGAGCATTAGGTCATACAGAGAAGCAATATAGTATAAACTTGTCAGGAGAGCTACAATTAAATACTGGCTCTTCCAACTGGATCACCTTGAACAAAACACTTCACTTGCCTGAACTTCATTTTCTTCATTTGTACAATAAGTAAAAGAAAAGGGAATCTGCAAGTTCAGGTGGTGCACAGTGCTAAGCCTGTATTTCAGGAAGATCTGAGATTAAATTTGGCCTCAGACACTAGTTAGTTGTGTGACCCTAGGCAACTAGCCTAGGCAAGTCACTCTAATCTGTTTGCCTTAATTTCCTCAACTGTAAAGGGGTGGGAGGGAGAGAATAATAGCATTTACTTTTCAGGGTTGTTGAGGATCACATGAGGTAATATTTATAAAAAGTGCATAGTTTAGTCTTTGACACAGAGTAGATAAAATATAAATGCTTATTCCCTTTCCCCTCACCTTTCTACTACCTATCTCAAATTGGACTATTTGTAGATGCTTGGATGAATATTCATGTTTGTTAAAAGCACTATGCACTTAGATAGTATATAAGGTACTATATAAGTATAACATACTATCATTACTATACATAATATAATACCTAGTTGCATAATTCAGTCACTATTATCAGCATTTCATGGACATTTCCTAGAGACAGGATAAAAAGGTGACCCCAAATTCTGTCCTGGAAGATTTAAAACCATCCAGAACCCTTAGAGTGAATAAAGGCAACACCAACAACTTGGGAGCCAACTTTCTTTCCAAAAGTTTAACCTGACAAATGGAGCCAGAGCCTATTCAAAATTCTAAAGAGCACATTTCAAACTGAAGAGGAAATAATTTCAAAATCTCAGCTAGTCTTTCACATAATGCTATCATATTAATACCTTGTGTGTACACACACACACACACACACACACACACACAGTGCTAAAAACCAAAATCTAAAAACGTGTTAAACAAATGAAACCATTTGAGAGATTACTCTGAAAATGCACTTTGGAAATCACTCTCCTAGAGATTCTACCTAAATAACTTTTCATTGTATACAACACTGTAAATGACAATTAAAAAAAAAACACTGGCTGTTTTTAGAATCAAATGGCTTAATTCAGATCCTAGCTCTGCCATTTACCACACTTTGACCTTGGACAAACTGCTTAATTTCTCAGGGACCCAGTTCCTCATTAAACTCAAGTTCTAAGGTTTCTTTCAGCTCTAAAGCTATAATCCTAAATCATATTCCAAAGATCCATAAAAGATATTACAACCTGTATACATCAAGTAACTTAATACAGTCAACATTAAAGTCAGTAACTTTTCAGCAACTGAGTATAATTAATAGATAAACCATATTTAAGACTTTAAAAAGGTTGTTTTTTTTTTCCCCCCATAACCAGGGCCAGTCATTTTTACTACAAACTATGTGGCTACTCAGAGCAGCCAAAGTCAAGTACCCAAATAGGTACCATAACAAATATACAAATGTGCCTTTGTATTGTTGTACAGGGAAATATTCTGAGGTATTTCAAGGCAATTCCAATAGACTTGTGATAAAGCCATTGGCATCTGAAGAGAGAACTCAAAAAACTGACTGAATATGGATCAAAGCAGACTTGAAAGCCCTCAGGAATCATTGGATTTTCTGAGAAATGATAAGACTGTTACAGGACTTCAAAATCTGCTGGAATCATTGGATTCCCTAAGACATAAAAAGACTTTTGCAGGACTTCAAAAACTTGGGAGGATCATTGGATTCCCTGATATGTGAAGCAATGGACAATAGATTGGTTTTGGACTATCTCTTGGCTGCTGAAGAAGGTGTATGTGTGACTGCTGTTTACATACTCTCCTTCTAGGATTTCTGGCAATCTTTTACAACACAGTGTTGATTCATATTGTTTGTTATACCGTTACCTGGATTTATAATTCATGTTTGTTACACCACATCAACCCTGCACTGACTGTGGGGAGAGTCATCACTAATAGCCTCTGCGTTATTGCTATGTGCTTGTATAATACCTCCCATGCTGATGGGCTTGTGCATAATAAGACCCTTCAGCCCAGAAACCCGCTAGCAACCCCCACTTCCCTTTGGTGCTTTTCATCTCCCTTCCTGAGATGTCAGGGAGGACGTGATTATCTCCTTTTTTAGTGCTTTCACCTCCCTTCCTGAGAAGTCAGGGGGGTCGTGATCACCCATTTTCAGTGCTTTCACCTCCTTTCCTGAGAAGTCAGGGAGGGTGTGATCACCTCCCCTTGGGGGCTCTGACCTCCCTGAGGAGTCAGGGATGGCATGACTACCTGTGTTCTAAAACAAAAGAAAGCGGGAGATGTAATGGGCTGAGGCTCAAGTTGATGCACTGAGGTCCCAAGCACATGAGGCTAAATAGTAATTGGACCATACTCTATTAATATATAAGCTTGGAGAAAGAATGGCCCCCGCCCACTCTTTGTGCAAGTCCTGATGTGTTGTATAGGAAATGACGATTTTGGTGGGTGGAGGCAGGGGAGTGGAAAAGGAAGGGGAAGGAGAGACTGTTCATATTGCCATTGCGAAAGCTTTTCAGCTCAGGTCGCTCTCTGCTAGCTGGCTTCCTGTCACAGCTGCCCATATTGCTATGGCAATCCTTCTTGCCCATATTGCTATCGCAATCTTTTTTCACCTCTTCACTTCAATAAAGATTGAAAATTTTTCCCTTAACCTGAATTCCTGACTCAGGCTGATTTTAAATACACGATTATTACAATTTGCTTTTTTTCTCATGTATTTTTTCTTTCATCTTTTGATCATTTTTTTCTTGCACAGCATGAGAAATATGGAAACATGTTTAGAAGACACAAAGTTTTTTGCAAAGGTGAATGTTGAAAACTGCTTTCTAGAGCCCCAAGTTGGGATGATTAAAATATTGAGTCCTGCTTTCTAGAGCCCCCACACCAGGGTGATTAAAATATACCTTCCTAGTGGAGAAGTGATGAGGTGGGACTCTGGAGAATAGTGGGAAAATGAAGTCCTTTTATTTCAAGGGCTTTCCTCTTTTTATAGTGTAACAAAAAACTCCAAGCACATAGGACCACATAAACAACTTGCTATGTAGTTTGCCACCTGGAATCACTTCCACCTGCTATCCCTCTGCTTCAATCTCAACACAGGTTGTCACCACACCCTGACTTCTCAGGAAGGCCGAGAGCCCTTAGGGGAGATGGGGAGTGGAGCCAGACATTGTTAGCAGGTTCCCTCTGGGCTGAAGGGTCTTATACCTTACCCAAAGTTTCCCCACTCACTGTGACTCTCTACAGAAAACTATCTTTGCATGTATTTGGTAAAAATAAAAATATTTTTTAAAAGAAAATATTCTTCTTTGAGCAGAACCAAGAGAACACTGTAACACAGTAACAAGATTATGTGATCAACTGTGATAGACTTGGCTTTTCTCAACAATGTGGTGATTCAAGGCAATTCCAATAGACTTGGGATGAAAAATGCCATTCCATATCCAGAGAGAGAAGTATGGAAACTGAATGTGGATCGAAGTACAGTGTTTTAACCTTTTATTTGTTTGTTTTTTTCTCATGGTTTTTTCCCTTTTGGTCTGATTTTTCTTGCACATTATAACAAATATGGAAATATGTTTAAAAGAATTATATATATATTTAATCTGTATCAGATTACTTGCTGTCTGGGGAGAGAGGAAGTAAAGAAGGGAGAAAAATGTAGAACACAAAATCTTACAAAATGAATGTTGAAAACTATCTTTACATGTATTTGGAAAAATAAAATGCGATTGAGAATTTTTTAAAAAGGAAAATATTCTTCTAAAGCAGGTGTTCTTAACTTTTTTATATTAAGGACCCCTTTTGGAAGTCTTGAAAAACTTAAGGACTTTTGGGAATTTTTTCAGATGCATAAAATAAAATGCATTGGATTACAAATAATATCACACAACCAGCTTTAAAAAATTGGAACTAAAATTTAAGTATCTAGGAAAGCTCAGTGTTCCTTCTGTTACGTAAAAGACCTCTAATGAAATTTTTAAGTTTTAAGAAACACCTGCAAATGGTTCTATGTCCTAATCTGTTTTGTGAAGTCTATACAGAGTTTTGTGAATGCTAAACTACCATATGACTACAAATGTCTAAATAAACAATTATCCACATTGATGTGAGAAGGAAGTAAAGGTGAGAAATTAATAATGCAGACAACCTAAAAGCATATCCAAAAATAATGTATAGTTGGCTATAGAACTTATTTCTGTACCTATATTGGGAAAGAGTTACTTATAATGTTTTAGGAATTCTTAACAAGATGAGTCAACTGCAAAGTCAATATGAGTCAGCAGTATGGTATGGCAGCCAAACTTAATGAGGTCATAGGTTACATTAACAGAAATATAGTGTCCAAAGCAAAAGAATAATAGTGTTCTGTACTCTGCCCAGTCAGATCACATCTGTATCTTATGTCCAAATCTGGGCACCACGTTTTAGAAGGGACACTGACTAAGAATGTATCTAAAAGACGGCAACAAATATAATCAGCTAATTCAATAGCCATGTGAAATCAATTAAAAGAACTGGGTATATTTAGCCTAGAGAAAAGAAAATTCATAGATAATTTTTAATTGTTGTCAAAATAAATCTGTCATATGTTAGATGATTAGACTTGTTCAGTTTGACTGTGGAGAACTATGATTTATATATGGAAGTTATTGAAAAGATTTTAGCTTAATATAAAGAAAAAACTGAGACAGCACAGTAGATAGATGCTAGATGTCAGATTCAGCAAGATGTCAGATTCAGCAAAACTTAAGCTCAAGTTCTACATGTGACCTCACACTAGTTCTATGACTCAGCAAAATACTTTATGTCACAGGTAACTCTTCAAGATTATAGATGTGCAGATGAGTCACTTAACGATACTGGTAAAGAATGTTTTCTACACAAATGAAAAACATGGATATGGATCAAATGAAAAACTTGTTCACAATTACTGTTTATCCGTGTCCAACTCTTTGTGACCCTATTGTGGTTTTCTTGGTACAGTTTACTACAATCGTTTGTCATTTCCTTCTTCAGCTCATTTAAAAGATGAGAAAACTCCGTGCATATGTTTTGAAAATAAAAAGCTTAAAAAAAATGTTGAGAAAACTGAGGCAGACAAGATTAAGGGACTTGCTCAATGTCACCTTGCTAGTAAGTCTCTCAGGTCAAATTTAAATTCAGGTTTTCCTGACTGCATATCCAGTACTCTATCTTGTACCACCTAGCTTCTCTAAAAATTAAAGCTGTCCAAAAGTGGGATGGAATGCCTTAGGAAGTAGATAATTTCTTTTCACTGGAGGTCTTCAAGTCGCCTGGATGATCACTTTTCATTGATGTAGCAAGGATTCATGCTTTGGGCACAGGCTAAAATAGATGAGCTCTGAAGAGTATTAAAAAAAAAAAAAGACTTCTATTGCTATCTTTTGTTTTTGTGAGTGTTTTTTTCTTCTTTAGAAAATAGCTTTTTATTTTCAAAATATATGCAAAGACAGTTTTCAACAATCACCCTTGCAAAAACTTATGTTTCACATTTTTCTCTCTCCCTTCCTCCCAACCCACTCCCTAGACAGCAAATAATCCAATTATGTTAAACATGTGCAATTCTTCTATACATACTTTCACATTTATCATGCTGCACAAAAAAATCAGATAAAAAAGAAAAAAAATTAGAAAGAAAACAAAAAGCATGTCTTTTGTTTTTATTTATATTTACCCTATATATCCTCCTCTTCCAGTAAGCCATCTCTTTCATATCTTTCATAACAGAACTTTTTTAATTCAAAAAAAAAAATCAGCAAAACTCAGCAATTGATGTTATTTATATATTCTTTCCTCTCCCCCCACAAAGAAGCAGTGACATGACTTTTTATCTCTCTTTTGAGGCCAAGTTTGTGCTTTATATGTTTGCAATATTCATTTTTGGCTATTCTGTAGTGATTGTTCTATTTACATCACTGTAGTCACTGTAATTTATTGTTTTCCTGGCTCTGCTTATTCTATTTTGTATCAGATCATGTTGGTCTTCCCATACTTCTCTGTATTGATCATATTCATTGTTTCCTGAAACTCAGTAATTATGTTATATTCATGTACAATTTGTTTAGTCATCTCTAGGTCAATTCTAAGTTTATGAATCTATGATTATATAACACTGTACTATTTTTATGCTCATGGACATCTGGCTTTCACAAGAAGACCCTATCCCTGGATGAGTTTTCATATCATCCAAACACACTGAGTCAGGAGGATTTAGTATACTAATTGCTTTCTGTTTCAACTTGCAGATTCTCCCTACTGCCACGTTATTAAATTGTTTCTCCTTAGAGGGTAAGGTTCTTCACTCTATTCTCTATTTTCTGTTCCAGAACACTGCTACTATTTACTCATTCTTCCTTCTTTCTCAAGTACTTCAATACATAGCTCATAGTTGTCATCCTCCCAACTCCCAAGTTACTACCTGAGTACTTTAATATAAAACTGATATCCCTTCGGATACTCTGGTCTCCCAGGTGATCATTCTCAAATTCCATGACCAACAGACGTTTTTTAAAAAGAAACTTATGGTGAGGGCAGAAAATGGAAACAAACCACATGTTTGAAAACTGTATAACCTTTAATTTTTTTCTTTTTTGTTATTCTGAACTGAGCAAACATCAATAAGTCATAAGCATTTCCACATACACAAATCATAAATAAATAAAACTATGAATTTTTATGTACAACTTTCATTTTTTAAAAAATCAATGTTTTCAAAGCTCTCCTACTTGTCTCCTAACATCCTTGTTCTCTTCTGAACATTTAAAAAAATGTTACATTTATTCTTTTCTGACTTTCCTTCTTTTTCTTTGTGAGGGGGAAACATCTAGTTCCTTTCTATCTCCCAAGATCTTTTCTCCAATTAAAAAAAGACAATCTTGTAACAAATAAGAATTGATAAGCAAAATAAATCCATACAATAACCACTTCACAAAATATGTATCTCAATCTGTACCATGAGTCCCATTATCAGACAGTAGGTGGTACTTTTTTCATCATCAGTCTTTTGGAGGTATAAATAGTCATTGCTTTGATAAGTTCTTAAATCAGGACTATCATATTCATTGTCAGCCTCTCAAAAAGATGGTCAAATATTGGATCTCACTATCACAATGTGATACTGTGCTATCTTTATGTTACTGAGCTCTGAAATTTCTAAGCAATTCAGAAGAGTGTAATTTCCTGTTTTAATTTTTGCCCATACAAGTACTTATATTTAACTTTTCACCAATAGGCAGCAGTACCCACAGAACAAACATAATTCACTTTCCAAAAGGCATTTTAGAAGACCACTAGGGTAATCTCTAGTCCCTTTATATGGCATGATTCCAAATCTCATCTTTTTAAATGTCCTTTCCAATTAGTCAATGTTCCCTTTGAATATGTAATTTCTAGACTAAGCACAATATTCTAGATTTGGTTTAGCCAATATAGAATACATCAATACTATCAACTTCTTTTTTCCTGGACACTAGATTTTATGAATGTAGCCTAAGATTAAATTAGTTTTTGGAAGTAGCCATGTCACATTGCTGACATATTGATCTGAAACTTGACTAAAACCTCTAAATATTTTTTATATCAACTGCTCCCTCATCCTATACTTACACTATTATTTTATGTTTCTTTCTAATAGATGCCTTTTGTTTTCATTGTACATTCACTTTTTTTTTTTTTTAAGGCCAGAACATTTTATATTTTCCATTTCTGCCAATGTATATGGAAGTTCCTGAGGCCTGAATTCCACAGGCGCCCTTGTTAGAGTCTGAGAGAAAATGTTAAGAGTTTACAATTTGAGAATATAATCAAAATTGTCTCTTTTTATACTTTTTAAAATGATGAACATCCTCAGTCCTTAGCAAATCAACAGGGATAAAATTGGCACATTTATCTATATCTCTAATTCCAAGAAGACATTTGGGTGCCTGGAGACATTCAAGGAGTTTTCAAATGCATCAAAAAGTTTATATGGCACAATACCCAATGGCCTCTCAAACATAACATAAATTTTAAATAATTCTTTTAACACAGGTTTTTCAGATAATCCAAAAATGAGAGTCTAGGGGAGGAGGACAGATTATTGCATATGCTGTCAAGACACAGTCCTTGTGGCAGTTGATTTTGTCTGGGCTTTTTCTTTTTTTTTTATAAGAGACCACGCTACTGGAATGTGATTTTACTACAAAAAAATTATCATAAAATATTAAATTTGTTTTGTTCATCTAAGATGTTTTTATATCCTCTTTCATCTAATATGTCAGCTATCCATTCCAGTTTTGTATTACATCAGGCTTGTTAGGCATGTTTTCTATATCATAATCCAAGTCATTGATTTTTTTTAAAAAATTGAACATGATAGAATAGAAGACAGAACTATGTAGCATATTACTAGACATTAGGCACAAAGATCCATTTATTTTTGGATTCAGTTGACAACTTAACTCCATAACTGAGACATGAGTTATCATTTCTCCATTCTGTCCATGAGAATATTATAAGAGACTTTGTCAATTGTTGTAATGAGCTTAAGAGATATTCTGTCAGGGGATGTGGGACACTGATTGGTGGAATTGTGAACACATCCAGCCATTCTGGAGAGCAATTTGGAACTAGGCTCAAAAAGTTATCAAACTGTGCATACCCTTTGATCCAGCAGTGTTTCTACTGGGCTTATACCCCAAAGAGATATTAAAGAAGGGAAAGAGACCTGTATGTGCCAAAATGTTTGTGGCAGCCCTGTTTGTAGTGGCTAGAAGCTGGAAAATGAAAGGATGCCCATCAATTGGAGAATGGTTGAGTAAATTATGGTATATGAATGTTATGGAATATTATTGCTCTGTAAGGAATGACCAGCAGGATGAATACAGAGAGGACTGGGGAGACTTACATGAACTGATGCTAAGTGAAATGAGCAGAACCAGGAGATCATAATATACCTCAACAACGATACTGTTTGAGGATGTATTCTGATGGAAGTGGATCTCTTCGATAAAGAGAGCTTTAATTGATCAAAGATGGACAGAAGCAGCTACATCCAAAGAAAGAACACTGGGAAATGAATATAAACTGCTTGAATTTTTGTTTTTCTTCCCGCGTTATTTATACCTTCTGAATTCAATTCTCCCTGTGCAACAAGAAAACTGTTCGGTTCTGCACACATATATTGTATCTAGGATATACTGTAACCTATTCAACATGTAAAGGACTGCTTGCCATCGGGGGAGAGGGTGGAGGGAGGGAGGGGAAAAATAGGAACAGAAGTGAATGCAAGGGATAATGCTGTAAAAAAATTACCCTGGCATGCGTTCTATCAATAAAAAGTTATTAAAAAAAAATAAAGTATTTATACTAGTCAAAAAAAAAAAAAGAGATATTCTGTCTACAGCATTTCTCTAAAATCTTAGTGCTTCTCTTTTATTATTCCCTTAATTTTTAGTAAATTGTTTTCATGAATTGCTATGGTTTCCCACTATCCTCCACCCCCCCAAAAAAATTCATCACCCAGTAGTTACCATTTTTGGTGATAAACTTCTGCAACTTTAATTAGAATGGATCCCTAACAGCCTACATAGTCCATTATTGGGATTGTGCTAGTCTACTATCCCTATCACAAAAAGAAATTAACATTCTTCTTCTTGAATTACTCTAGGTCTTGTTGGAATTAATATGTGGCACTTAATATATACTTGCCAGTATTTTCTTTTTAAACTGTTACATGTAATGTCCTGTATCCCAAGCTACAAAAGAAAATATGCAAACTGCTCTAAAATTAGATGGTAGGAAATGTTTTTTTAAGTAAGGCTGTGCCACTAACCCACTATGACTTTATTTTCATTTCCTTGAGTCTCAGTTTCTTTATGATAAAACGAAGGGGTTAGATTAGATGATCTCTCAAGTCCCTCTCCTAGCTTTAAGTCTGGATTTTAAGAGTAATATCTAAATGGCAAGAAATTGGAAACTGAGTGGATGCCCATCAGTTGGAGAATGGCTGAATAAGTTATGGTATATGAATGTCATGGAATATTATTGTTCTGTAAGAAATGATCAGCAGGATGATTTCAAAGAAGCCTGAAGAGACTTACAGAAACTGATGCTAAGTGACGCAAGCATCACCAGGAGATCATTATATACCGCAGCAGCAAGATCATACAATGATCAATTCTGATGGACTCTGCATAGCTCTATTCAACAATGAGACGATTCAGACTAGTTCCAATAGTCTGTGATAAAGACAGCCATCTACACCCAGAGAGAGGTCTGTAGGGACTGAGGGTGGATCCCAACATAACATTTTCATGCTTTTTGTTGTTTGTTTGCATTTTGTTTTCTTTCTCATTTTTTTGCTTTTTGCCCTAATTTTTCTTATGCAGCATAATATTTGTGGAAATACATATAGAAGAATTGCATATGTTTAATCTTTACAAATTGTTAAGTCATTAGAGTTGATAGAGACAATAATTATCTAATTTAGTATGATTGATCTGATCTTACAAGGAGATATTATGGGCCAGAAGAAACAAAGTACTAAGTGGAACTGAGAAACAATGCTTATGTTCATACCTGTACTCATTGGAGTTCACACCTTTGAGAGATTTCAGGGTTTAATATGAGATATCCGAATTCATACCTCTCTTAATCCCTCCCTCGGAGGGGAGGGGTAAACCTTTGGGAGATGATATATAAGAAGCAGACTCAGTGGGGAGTTCAGCTGAATTTAGATTGAGAGGGGAGCATGAAGTGAGTTCAGCCAGAAGCCTTCTCTCGGAGGCAAGAAAGATTCATTACAACTTCCACCTGGCTGGCTGGAGACTGAAGGACAAACTTTTGGATTTGGAGATATTCGGAGGGAGCTCTTGGAACCAAGTAGAAAGATAGGCCACTAAGAAAAAGTAATGGGGCTATTTTGGAAGGAGAAAATAAACATTTGCATTTTATCACCTGGCTGCCTTTTGAGGTGATTATTTACTTTTAACTGATACTAAAGCTGCCTCCAGAAAACCTCCCCAAGAAACCTGCTCTCCCCCAGAGAGAACCATTAAATATATTTTAAAGAAGAAAAACACCACAGATAGATAAGAAAAATAGGATATGTTGAAGCCAACGTGTAAAGAGCTTCAAAAGGTAAAGAGGATAGTTTATATTTTATCCAGGGGTAATAAGAACTGAGGCCACTGGAATTTCTTTGAATAAAGGAAAGATATGGTCAGATCTGCATTTAAAGAAAACCTCTTTAGCAGTTGTGTAGAAGATGGACTATAGTAGTAAGAGACTGGGCAGGGATACCAACTAGGAGAGTAGGCAAAAAGGTGCTTAGGCTTAAACTAATGTGGGAGAAGTGAATATGGTCATGAAAGTTGTGGTAAGGCAGCAACAGCAAGATTTGCAACTAGCTAAATATTTCCCCCTAAACCTTCCTCCTTTTCTTCTTCCCTACTACTGTAGAGGGCAACATCCTCCTCCTAGTGCCTTAGGCTTACAATCTGGAAGTAATTCTGGATTTCTCACTATCTCCCACCCTTCATATACAAGCTGTTACTGTTGCCAAAGCCTGTGGGTTTCACCTTTGCAACATCTTCCCCACACATTCTTCTCTCCTCTAACAATGTCACCATTCTAGTAAAGGCTCTCATAACTTTACACACACCTGCTGATGTGACTGCCTGCCTCATGTCTTTCTCCACTCTAATCCACCTTCCATTCAGCAACTAGTGATGTTCCTAAAGCACAAGTGGGATCCTGTGATCCTCTTACTCAATAACTCCAATGGCTCCCTATTGCTTCAAGGAACAGACACCCTGCTTAGCATTCTAAGATCTTTATAACCTACCCTCCTTCATGTCTTCTTACAACTTACTTCAAGACACATATCCCACTTTCTCATAGAAACATCTAGCCAATAAGACAATCCTATGCTGCTCAATAGGACTCCTATTATATCCAACTTTGCATCTTTGGTTATCGAGAGAAGCCATTAACCCCCATTTATTGTCAATTGTTAACCTTGCTAATAAATGGATTGTGCAAGCAAACAACAACAAAAAGAATAAAAATACTATGTTGCGATCCCACATTCAATCCCCACAGTCCTCTCTCTGGGTATAGATGGCTCTCTTCATCACAAGATCATGGGAACTGGTTTTCACTCCTTTTGTTATTATTTGCTTGCATTTTATTTTCTTTCTCCTTTTTTTCTGGTTTGATTTGATTTTTCTTGTGCAGCAAGATAACTGTATAAATATGTATGCATGTGTTTAACCTATATTTAACCTACATATCTACCATGTTTAACATGTACTGGATTACTTGACATCTAGGGGAGGGGATAGGGGAAGGGGGGAGAAAACTGGAACAACACCTTTTGCAAGGGTTAATGTTGAAAAATTATCCATGCATGTTTTAAAGAAAAATTATCAAAGCTTTTTATTTACAAAATATATGCATGGATAATTTTTCAATACCAACCCTTGCATATCTGTTCCAAATTTTTCTCTTCTTCCCTCCACCCCCACCCCCTAGATGGCAGATAGTCCAATACATGTTAAATATGTTAAAATGTATGTTAAATCCAATATATGTACACATATTTATACAGTTATTTTGCTGCATAAAAAACATCAGATCAAGAAAGAAGAAAAAAATACTGGAAAGAAAACAAAATGCAAGCAAACAACAATAGAGAGAGTGAGAATGCTATGTTGTGTTCATACTCAGCTCCCACGGTCCTCTCTCTGGGTATAGATGGTTCTCTTCATTACTGAACAAGTGGAACGGGTTTGAATCATCTCCTTGTAGAAGAAAGCCATGTCCATCAGAATTGATCATCATATAGTATTGTTGTTGAAGTGTATAACGATCTCCTGATTCTGCTCATTTCACTCAGAATCAGTTCATGTAAGTTTCTCCAGGCCTCTCTGAAATCATCCTGCTGGTCGTTTCTTACAGAACAATAATATTCCATAACATTCACATACCATAATTTATTCAGCCATTCTCCAATTGATGGGCATCCATTCAATTTCCAGTTTCTTGCCACTACAAAAAGGGCTGCCACAAACATTTTTGCACATATGGGTCCCTTTCCCTCCTTTAAGATCTTCTTGGGATATAATCCCAGTAGAAACATTGCTGGGTCAAAGGATATGCACAATTTGATAACTGTTTGGGCATAGTTCCAAATTCATGCATATGTTTTGAAAATAAAGAGCTTTGGGGCAGCTAGGTGGCACAGTGGATGGAGTACCAGCCCTGAAATCAGGAGAACCCAAGTTCAAATTTGACCTCAGACTTACTACATCTTAATTGTGTTACCCCCATCTTAACCCCTTAACCCCAACTGCCTCAGCATTAAAAAAAAAAAAAAAGAAATGCTTTAATTAAAAATAAATGGACTGTGTTTGTTACTCTGTCTCTCAAAATTTCTGTCTTGAGCAAATCTACTAGCTTCTTCCATACTGCCTATAAGCATTTCCATGAGGTCTCCCCCATCTTAAAAAAAATTCTTATTTGACTTTACTATTCCTGCAAGCTATTAATCCATATTCTTCTTTCCCATATTGGCTAAAGTCCTTGAAAAGAGTATCTATTCAATGCCTCTATTTCCTTTCCTAAGTATCTTCTAAACCATCTATAATCTGGCTTCCCACTTCATTCAACTGAAATTGCTCTTGCCAAAATTATTAATAAACTATCCCCCCCTAATCTAATAGCCTTTTCTTAATCTTCAATCCTCTTCTCTGCACTAACTCCTTCGGAATTTTGTCCCCCTCTGGGTTTCTTTTCTTTTTCTTCTCAGTTTTTGTAATAATGCTCACTTGCTTTTTCTCCCTACTTGCCTGGCTACTCGGGTTCCTTTGCTGAATCATCATCCAAATCATATCCACTAACCTTGAGGATTCCCTAAATGTCTGTCCTGGGCCCTCTTCTGTTTTCTCTTTATACTATCTCTTGGTGATCTCATCAGCCCTCAATGGTTCAATTTTATTTATGCAGATGATTTGCAAATCTGCATGTCAAGCCTAAGGGTCTCTTCTGATACTTGTATTTCCAACTGCCATTAGACATTTCTACCTGTATATCTCCATGATAACTTAAAATTAACATACTTCATACAAAACTTTCCCCTCTTTCCAACTTTCCTCTTACTGCCAATGGCAGCACCATCTTCCTCCTCACCAAACTCAGAATCATCCCCAACTCTTCACTCATTCATCTCACATCTGCTTGGTAAATCCTTGCTTCTACCTCCACAACATCCCTCATACATATCTTCTTATTCAGATCCATATTAGCTGTCAAAGTGATCTTCCTATTAGTTTTTTATTTGGCATTTAAGGTGTTTCACAATATGGCTTCTTCCTACCTTTCTAGTCTTCCCAACACTTTACTTCTCCTCCATTCAGTCTATGATCCAACAATATGTTTCCACTTGCTGTTCTTCAAACCCAACTCCTCATCTCCCATGTCTATACCTTTCTGTATGCCTGGAACACTCTCTCTTCTTATCTCAGCTTCTTGGCATTCCTAGTTTCCTTTAAGACTTGGCTCAAAAATGCAAATTAAGACAACTCTGAGATACCACTACACACCTGTCAGATTGGCTAGAATGACAGGGAAAGACAATGTGGAATGTTGGAGGGGATGTGGGAAAACAGGGACACTAATATATTGTTGGTGGAATTGTGAACACATCCAGCCATTCTGGAGAGCAATTTGGAACTATGCTCAAAAAGTTATCAAACTGTGCATACCCTCTGATCCAGCAATGTTTCTATTGGGCTTACACCCCAAAGAGATACTAAAGAAGGGAAAGGGACCTGTATGTGCCAAAATGTTTGTGGCAGCCCTGTTTGTAGTGGCTAGAAGCTGGAAAATGAATGGATGCTCATCAACTGGAGAATGGCTGAATAAATTGTGGTATATGAATGTTATAGAATATTATTGTTCTGTAAGAAATGACCAGCAGGATGAGGACTGGCGAGACTTACATGAACTGATGCTAAGTGAAATGAGCAGAACCAGAAGATCATTATATACCTCAACAACGATACTGTTTGAGGATGTATTCTGATGGAAATAGATCTCTTCGATAAACAGATCTAATTCAGTTTCAATTGATCAAGGATGGACAGAAGCAGCTATACCCAAAGAAAGAACACTGGGAAATAAATACAAACTGCTTGCATTTCTGTTTTTCTTCTCGGGTTATTTATACCTTCTGAATCCAATTCTCCCTGTGCAACAAGAGAACTATTCGGTTCTGCACACATATATTGTATCTAGGATATACTGTAACCTATTTAACATATAAAGGACTGCTTGCCATCTGGGGGAGGGGGTAAAGGCAGGGAGGGGACAAATTGGAACAGAAATGAGTACAAGGGATAATGCTGTAAAAAATTACCCTGGCATGGGTTCTGTCAATAAAAAAAAAAAAAAAAAAAAGACTTGGCTCAAACATTTTCTGAAGGCCTTTCTTGCTCCTTGTGCCTTGCCTCTCCCTCCCCTTTTCTGCTAATACCTTTTCCCTAGGATTCCCATTCCTCCTGCTCTGTATATAACTTGTCTGTAAGTATTAATCTACAAGTAGTCTTCCTCATTCTAATGTGAACTCTTTGAGAGCAGATGTGGATTGGAGTTTTTTTTGTTTGTTTGTTTCTTTTAGAGGGCTGAGGGATTTTTGTGTTAGTTCATAGCATAGTGCCAGACCCACAGGTATCACTTAATAAATCACTTGTGGTTCAATTACTAAATGGATAGCTAAATAAATACAGAGCTTAATTAAAATTGTCTCAAAAAATGCTTCTGTGCAAAAAACATTTGATGAACAATATGTTCCAAGCACTTAATTCCCAAGGTTTATGTAGTAAAAAGTTGTTAAAATGTTTACATCCAAAGGTTCTGATAAAGACCTCATTTCTAAAATATATAAAGAGTTGACTTAAATTTATAAGAATACAATCCACTCTCCAACTGATCTATGGTCCAAGGATATGAATAATTTTCAGATGAAATTAAAGCCATTTCTAATCATATGAAAATCGGTATCGTTTAGAGAAATGCAAATTAAGACAACTCTGAGGTACCACTTCACACATCTCATATTGGCTAAGATGACAGGAAAAGATGATGATAAATGTTGGAGGGGATGTGGGAAAACTGGGACACTAATACATTGTTGGTGAAATTGTGAACTGATTTAACCATTGTGGAGAGCAATTTGGAACTATGTCCAAGGGCTATCAAATTGTGTTTCTCCTTTGATCCAGCAGTGTCTCTACTGGTTTGGTATGCCAAAGAGATCACAAAAAAGGGAAAAGGACCCACATGTGCAAAAATTTTTATAGTGGCCCTTTTTGTATTGGCAAGTAAGTGGAAACTGAGTGAATGCCCATCAGCTGGGGAATGGCTGAATAAATTATGGTATATGAATGGTATGAAATAATTATGAAATATTATTAAATAAGAAACAATCAGCAGGATGATTTCAGAAAGGCCTGGAGAGACTTATATGATGCTAAGTGAAGTGAGTAGAACCGAGAACACTGTGTATAGCTAAAACAAGATTATGTAATGATCAAATATAATGAAGTTGGCTCTTTTCAGCAATGAGGTGATTCAGGCAATTCCAAAAGCTTTGTAATGGAGAGAGCCATCCACATTCAAAGAGAGGGCTATGGGGACTGAATATGGATCACAACAGTATTTTCACCATTTTTGTTGTTGTTGTTTGCTTGCTTGGTTTTTTTTTCTCATTTTTTTCCTTTTTATCTGATTTTTCTTGTGCAGCATGATAAATGTGGAAACATGTTTAGAAGAACTGCATGCACATGTTTAACCTACATTGCATTATTTGCTGTGTAGGGAAAGGGAGTTGGTAGGGAGGGAGAAAAATTTGGAACACAAGGTTTTGCAAGGGTGAATGTTGAAAATTATCTTTGCATATATTTAAAAAAAAAAGAAAAAAGAAAAAAGGCAGAATGAGAACAGGGAATGAATCGCCAAGATGTGGAAGGGGCAAGGGTTTTAAATGTGGAAGAGAACATATTGCTAAAGCAGTAAACTAGATTCAGGACTATGGAAGAGAAAATGGAAGGAAAATGGAAGCGAAATGAAAAGAACAAGGGTGACAGATTAAGAAAAGGGAAAGTTAAGAAATAAAAGTCAAAGAAAAGAAAAGGAGAAAAATAAGTAAAGAAGGACTGCAACAGTGATTAGAGGTGGAAATATGCAGAAAACTAGTCAGGGAATCTCAATGTTCACAAGTTTGAAAGTTTAACAGTTGTGACTGATAGTGAAGTCTAAGTTACAACCAAGATAGAACAGAGGTCATGGGAAGTCAGATGGTTGAGAAAGAAAGAAGTTAGAATATTTGTTGAATCATCAATAGGAATACTAAATTGGCTCATATTGATAGCAAGGGATAGGTTAGAAATGGAAGAGGGTAAAGCCAGATGCCAAAGTCACTGAAAAAACAAAAAGAGTACTTGAAGATTTGTGAATATGACTGACAAAAGAATGCAAAAAGCCGGTAAGAACATGAAACAAAAGATTTTTTTGTGAAAAAATGCTGAAAGTTATAATATACTACACAAATACAAATAATACTATATGAAGCAACACGTTCTTTATTCAACTTGTAAAGATATTATTCTAGCCTTGACTAAGGCTAGAATAACGTTCTTCAAATTATAACAGGGAAGTTTTCTGCAAACCTCAGCTAAAATGAACCCTAATTTTCCAAACTTCCTTCCTGACTACAACTGCCCTTGAAGAAAAGACTCAAAAGTAACATCAAAAATAAGTCTGGACAAATTAAAATCATCACAAAAGAACTGCATTATAGCACTTTAAAGAGCTTTCAGGCTCTCCCAAGTCTGTGAGACATTCCACTTCATTATTTTTTGGTATCTTTCTAAGGCTAGGTCAAGTGCTACTTCTCCCATCCCTGCCTACTTCTCTCCTGAAACTTTTCTAGAACACCTTGTTTGGATTTCTCTCTTACTCCTATTATATTCTCCCTCATATAAAGGCGATTTATTCATTTACTTGTCATATCTTCTCCCAAAAGAATGTAAGTTTCTTGAAGGGAATACTTTGTCATTTTTCATCTTTGTTATTTCCAGCACCTGGCAGAACGCCTTCCACTTAATAAATGTTTTTTTATCAAATAGAATCAGACGATTTTGGAACTAGAAGGTGCTTTAAAATCACCCAGTTCAAACCCTTGATTTATAGATGTACCCTGCCCCAGGTCCTACTTGGAGATAAGTGGGGGGACAAGCCGGTAATGTCATTACAAGCAAGTATGCCCAGACAGGTGAAGACACTTACTCAAGGTCACACTGCTATGGAGTGGCAGCCAGGCTAGAACCCAGGTATCCTAACTCCCAGTTTGGTGGGGGGACTAACACACGGCCGCTACGATGAAATCACTCCATTACATACTCCTCCCTCCCCCCCAATATATACAGCGGTCTGCCTCCGAAAACAGCGACACCTCTCCATCCTCCTTCTATTTGGCTGAAAAATGGGAACAGCAGCAGCCACAGATGCTCGGGATAAAGCCTCAGTGCAAATACCAACGCGTACACCATGCCCAGAGTCACCCAGGCGGCGGGGCCACGGGGGCAGAGAGAAGGGTACGCAGGCAAGGATCGGTGGATACTCCGCTCTCCCTAAGGCCTCCCTGTTGTTCCGATTCCAGGATCTGCAGGACAGCCCAGAACCGTAACGCCGGAGGAACTAAGTGACATCAGCTTTAAAACGCCACGAGAATTAAGCGCTTCCCCCTCCCCCACTACTTGTTACGCCCCCTGAGGCGGACAGCGCGACCCTGCAGGGCCGCCCCGGCGGGTTAGTGTCTCCAGAGGTAGGGAGAGGGGGGAGGGGGAAGACCCGAGCGCTTGTCCAAGGAACCCACAGTGGCCCGGAGCGCTACCTACCCGGGCTGGCCGAGTCCCTGCAACAGCCCCCCGAGAAAGGGGAAGCGACGAGGAGACGAGACTCAAGCGCAGTCTCAACGGTCAGCAGCGACTATCACCTCCTGGGTCAATAGCTGTTTAGCTGGAGAAGAGGAAAAAAGGGGCGAGGCTTTCAACGTCACTTCAATGGGCGGGGCCATTAGGTCAGCGCTCCAGCGCGAGGCGAGAGAGGGGATGGGAGAACAGGGAGGAGGAGGAGAAGGAGGAGGAGAAAGAGGAGGAGGAAAAGCAGGAGGAAGAGGCGAGCCGCAAGTTCGCAGCACGTGATGTGCCTGGTCTCGCGACGCCCCCTCCCGCGGAGTTCTTTGGCCTAGTGACTGGGCTGGAAAGCTGGGGCTGGCTCTTTTGGCCTAGGAGGAGGCTAGATATTCGACAAGTCCTCCCCCTCGCCCTCCCTGAGTGACTGGGAGGTGTGTGGCGTAAAACGGGTAAATTACTGGGTTGGTCGCAGTCTAGTGTAGGTGCCTCGTACAGCCTAGGGAGTGATGCTCCAGCCGAGCCTAACCCGCAGCAGCAAGCAAGGGATAGTCCCCGGAAAAGGAGTTCAAAAGCGGGCCAGAACAACTTCTAGTAACGGATTCCAGAAGGGATTGGCGTGCTAGTGGGCGGGGCGTGTGGTAACCACGTAGGCGGACCCCGTGGGTGCCACTTCAGGCGGATGACAAGAATAGCACACAGCCTCCCTGCCTCCAAATACCAGGAGGGTAGGGGGGAGCCAGTGGTCCTGGTCCCAGCTGTTACTATCTTGATGATCTTTCGAGATCACAATGAATTCTCTATGCACCGTGACCTTATCTACAAAATGGGAATGATAGGGCCGTTCTTATATCTTAATAGCTCTTGTGAAAATGCATTGAAAAAATGGCATTATTTTAGAATCATCATATTGTCCTACTTCCCAAGACAGTGCTTGACATATAGTTGGTGCTCAATAAATGCTGGCTCATGGTAAGACACTTAATAAATTTTTCTTGACTGACTGTAGAAATGTTGGAGACCAACTGTGGGATCTAATCTTAAAAAGTAAGGTACCATAATTTCTCAATTATGTGAAGAACGGAGTCAAATTTATAAAAATACAAAGCCTTCCTTAAATGATAAATGTCCAGAGGCTACAAGCAGTTTTCAGATGAAGAAATCAAAGCTATCTACAGTCATGTGAAGAAATGCTCTAAATCACTATTGTTAAGAGAAATGAAAATTAAAACAATTCTGAGGTTCTGAAAGAACACTGTACACAGTAAAAGCAACATAGTGTGATGATCAAGTGCTAATGACTTAGCTATTGCTAGCAATAGTGATCTGATTCAAGGCAATTCCAAGGGACTCATAATGAAAAATGCTATCCACATCCAGAGAAAGAACTAATGAAATCTGAGTGCAGACTGAATGAAGTATACTATTTGCACTTTATTTTTTTCATGGTTTTTCTTTCTTTTTTTTTTTTTCACTGCATGACTAATACAGAAATATGATTTACATGACTGCACATATATAACCTATATCAAATAACTTACTGTCTTAGGGAGGGAGAAAATTAGGAACTTGGAACTTTTTAAAAAAAGATTTAAACTTTGTCTTTACATCTAATTGGAAAAAATAAAACACTTTTAAAAAATGAAAGAAAATTGTTCATTGTGCTACTCCTTCTTAGCTTTCTTTGCTGGATTAATCCTCTGTCCTGATATGTGAGTTTTCCCTCAAGACTGTCTTAGGTTTCTTATCTTCTTTACTTATCTTTTTTCATTTGTTTTCATACATTTTCTTTACATTACTTATCTCCCTCCATAAGCTATCTCATCTACTCCTAGGGATTCAATTATATTTTTATTGAAATGCTTTAAAAATCTATATATCCAGCCCAAACCTGCATTCCTGCATACTAGACATCAACAATCTATGGACAACTCAAAGCTGACTAAACTCATCTTTCTTCCAAACTTTCCTATTTTTGATAAGGCAGTAGAAACATCCTTTTTAGTGACTTCAGGGTCATCCTTGAATTTATAAAATGGGGCCACTTAAATTTTGCCCGATCATGGGAAATTTAGAAGTATAAAACTTAAACACATCTATTGCTCCTACAAAGTAGAAGGAAGTAAAGGGAACACACAAGCTTATAGAATAGTGAAGGAGCATTATGGGATCTGGGAAGACAATGGGCTTCAACCTTTTTCCACCTGTTATGGGCCAGAACTTGAAACAAAGTGCTAAGTCACTGGAATTAATAGAGACAATGCTTATGTACTTAATTCACACCTTTAGAGTTCATACCTTTAAGAGAGTTCACACATTAGTTCACACCTTTAGAATTCACACCTTTGGGAGAGTTCACACCTTTAAGAGAGGATATATAAGGAGGAGATCCCACAAGCCTATTAGAGACTCTGGGAGAGTCACAAGTCAGGACTCAGTCCAGGAGCTCCCACAAGCCCAGAGAGAACCCACAATCCCACTCTCAGAGGAGGAGCCAGATTCATTCCATATTCCACCTTTGGGCTGGCTGGAGGCTTTGGAGTCGGAGTTGAGCTAGAGGACAAAGCTGGAAGAGCTATAAGACTAGCAACAAGAGCTCTTGGAACCAAGGAGAGAGATAGGCCTCTAAGAAAGGTAACCGTGCTATTTTGAAGGAGACAATAAAGGATCTGGACTTTAATATCTGGCTTCATTTGAGGTGATTATTACACTGACCTGAAACTAAGGCTGCCTCCAGAAGCTCCCCAAGAAACCTGCTCCCAGAGAACGATTATATTTTAGAGAAGAGAACATTACATCCACCTAACTTTTCTACATCTTTCAAATAAAAGAATCTGAAATCTATTTTATCTTATTCCTTCCCTAAAACTTCTACAACCCTCCTTTCTGTGCTAACTTCTAAGAGTAACCTTGGACCTTAGATGCAAAGCAGCATTAATGGAGAGAGTTAAGATTCTGCACAGACAGAAACTTCTAGATATATTGAGATTGAGGTTTCTAGGAAGGCCACCACTGAAGTAGTAATAGTAGTATGTACTCTGCTTGATAGGAGAGGTTCTAGATAGGATCTCAAAGGAGTGCTGCCCCTAGGAGGAGATGGAAGAAAATGAGAAAATATAGTTGCTTTCTATTCTAATTTGTCTTGCTAGGGACACATTAAGCTCACAAACAACTCTCTGCTTGGTGAAGGAGTACAAGTGTTTTCAGTATCCTCTAAATTTCAGTACCTTAAGAAAAATCCCTGATCACCCTAACCTAATTATAGTTCTGCCCCTGATTTCTCCTAGAATAAATATAAATTCAATCTCACTTTTCAAGTTCTTCACAATCTGACTTCATCTCATCTTTTCATCTTTGTTTCACATTTCCTACTCATCCTGATTTATATTTTGCAACTGGACCCAGAAAGTTCTGGAGGAGAAAGTGAAGCTGGTGACTTTGCACAGCATATCCTCACTTAAATCCAACTCACTTGCATGTCATGCCAACACCTTCCTGATGTCATAGTCCTTTTGGAGAATGAAAGACAATTCTCTCCTATACATAATTAACATTTTAGCCAAACTGGATTCTCATTTGTTGTCTATAATAAACCTTGCATCCTCTCCCATGTATTTTTTTAAGTTGTCACTGACAGATGGAATATCCTTCCTCTGCCCTTCAAATTTTTAATTTTCATTCAAGGCTAATCTAGACTCCATCTTCTACAGATGCTTCCCTGATACACCCTCTCCCCACCTATTCAAATTATTAATGCTCTTTCAAATTGCTGTGGATTCAACTAAGTTCTCTCTTTACTCACATCTCCAGTCTCATCATGTAAATTCCTTAAAGGAAAAATGTTTTTGTCTTTGAATCCCAACACTGTGTATAAGTGCACAGAGTAAGCACTTAGTAAATGGTAATTGAATTTCATGTGACAAGTACAATTTTCTTTAAATCTGCATTCTAACATCCTCTCTTCTGATAGTCCCTAAAATAGCAGATAAAAAGAATACAAGCCCATCTTGATGCTCTCACCAGTTGTAAGATTCTTAACTCCTATAACTCCCCTACTTCTAGTTAGGTTATCAACCCAGGGAGCCCACATGTCAGCTTTTAAAATATGATGCCCATAATTTTCTGAAAATTTGTTGATGTGTTAATTGTGTCCTAGGTAATAATAGAACAAACCTAATGTGTAAAAAGGCTTTACTGCCAATGCCATCTGCTGGTAAAACTATAGCAAATAGGACTGGTTAATTTCCGTCTTTTTTTTATTTCCTTGTTTTCAGCCTGCTTATACTTTCTCCTCCTCTGTGAATTCATTGATCTAGGGACACTGACCTATTTGCAATTTCTCCAACTTATCTCTATGTTCTTTGTCTTGGAATGTTCCTCCTTACCTCAGCCTCCCTAGCTTTCTTCAAGATTCAGCTCAAACTCCATTTTCGGCTCAGGATTCAGTTAGAGGACCTAAGAGTCTTACAACAGGTGAAAACATCAAGAAAGGCTTGTGTTCTTTCTGTCTGCTATTTTAGGGACTATCAGAAGAGAGGATGTTAGAATTCAGATTTAAGAAAAATTGTGCAATCCTTGAAAAAGTTGTGAAATTTAGATTTCCAGGGTTTTGCTTAGGTCTGGTGGTATTTTTTGTTATTTGTTTTTGCCTTTATATTCCTAATGCTTAGCACAATGCTTGGAATATATGTAGTAAGCACTTAATAAATGTTTTTTAACTGACCAACTGGCTCCTCCTTAGATTAAAAACAAATGTTAAGATCATCAGGATAATTTCAGAAAGACCTGGAGAGACTTACATGAACTATGCTAAGGGTAGTGAGTAGAGCCAAGAGAACCTTGTACACAGGAATGAGATTATGTAATGATCAATTGTGATGGACATGGCTTTTTTTTTTTTTTTTTAAAACAATGAGGTATTTTAGGCCAATTCCAATAGACTTGTGATGGAGAGAACCATCTGCATCCAGAAAGAGGATTCTGTGGAAACTGAGTGTAGATCACAATATAGTATTTTCACTTTTGTTGTTGTTTACTAATTTTTTGTTTTCTTTCTCATTTTTTTGTCCTTTTTGATCTGATTTTTCTTGTGCAGCATGATGATTGTGGAAATATGTATAGAAGAATTGCATATGTTTAATCCATAATGGATTACTTGCCATGTAAGGGAGAGGGAGAGAGAAAAAAATTTGGAACACAAAGTCTTGCAAAGTAAATGTTGAAAATTATCTATGCATATGTTTTAAAAATAAAAAGCTTTATTTAAAAAAAGAATAAAATTTTTAAAAAGAAGATATCATCCCTTCACATTCACTTTTAATAAAATGTTAAAGTTTCAAAGATAGGTTCTGCATCTCAAATTCTTATCTTGTAAGCCCTTCTAGATGTAAGATCATATCTCTTCCTTGATAGTTCTTTTAAATGCTTAAATTCAGCATAAAGAAATATAAAAGAGGATATAGAAGAGAGATGGAGAGAAGGAATTAAATTTTGGAGAAGGAAAACTTCAGCCATATTAGTTTATAAATTAGCTAGATTGATCAAGTATGGTGTATTCTGAGTTGAGAAATCTTTTTGATGAAGTCCTCAATCACTAGTTGGGGTTGGCAGAGACAGCCTGGAGTACTGATAAATGTTGTAGTGTGCTCTTTCAGTGTCCCACATTGGGCACCAAAAGTTATATCTAAACTAGCTATCTAGAGGATCTTGGGAACAGCTTGTGTCCTTGAGTGAAGGAGTGAAGGAGACAGGAGAGCCACCAGGATGGTAAAAGATGGAGCGTCTTCATTTCAAGTCCTCTCAGCCCTTAAATATCTTGGTATGAGTACATCATTACAGCACACTAAGCATGTGCCAATTAGACATCCATTACATCATCACAGCACACTGAGCAAGTGCTAACTATAAGTACCTTGCTACTGATATGTAAATGCATCTTTTGAGTGTAAGTATCCCTTGCTTCAAGTAGAACACAGGTGGTCATGCCATTCTTGACTTCTCAGGAAGGGTGAGATCACCAAAGTGGGGTGGGGAGCCAAACCAGACATTGTCAGCAGGTTCCCTCTGGACTGAAGGGTCTTATACCTTATCCAGAGTTCCCCCACTATCTGCAGCCCTCTACAAAATGTACTCTCTGAGGCAAGCAGAGAAGGGTACTGATAGGGACCTTATAGTCCTACCCTCTCCAGAGGTTGTGGGTAGCCCCACTTTGCTGTGTGAGTCAGAAATTCAAGTTATGAAAAACTCCTGAAGTTAAATTTCCTCTATAAATCTGTTCATGGCCCTTTCCGTCTTTGCCGAACCCCTTTTGGGCTAAGCTCCTCATGACATTCTGCCTCATGATGTCTTTCTACTCACTTCTCCCCCATACCTCATGGTATTTTTCCTTTCATTCCCCAACCTTGCCTCACGATGTCTTTCTCCTTGTTGTAGCTAATTAACTCTCTTAAGGTGCTAAATTTCTGTTAGGATTTAGGCTGCTAATCAATGGTTTGCCCCCACCTCATAGTGTATTTGCTTTCTCCTGGTTAATCATTATTCCACTAGAGAATTTGTCTTTTCCATTAATTGTTAAAACCCCTTTTCTTACTAACCATATGTTCTCCCAATTCTATGTCATATTTACCACTGCTGATGTTTATTGTACCTTTTCATTTTGTCTCTTACCTCTCCTCCTAAATAAATCTACCCTTTGCCAAAGAGAATGGCCATTGTGAATTCTTCATATGATCGTATTCTAACATTTAGTGCCAGAACATCAATCTCATTATTTGGTGCTGTACCCAAAACACATAATTTTTAACTGTAGGAAAAAAGGAAGTCTTTTATCCTCAGGGTTTTTCTTTAGTAAAAACCACTACCTTCTTCTTAATTTCTCTCTTTTGAGGAAAAAAATTGATTCTTTTTCTCCTGAATTAAAGCAGTAATGATTCAGGGACATATTGCTATAAGTGGAAACTAACAGAAGATAGTTTGTCTTTCCTAAATCCATTAGTTCTCTCACCAATTACCAGTTCTACTAGAAAAAGCACTATCACTCTGCTAATATAAAAAAAATTTAAACAGAAGTGTTTAGCTTCCCTTTCTACTATCTAAAATGGGAGTTAACAAATAAAAGGAATAATAAGAAATTTTGCACATGCAGTGCTATGATTGGCAAAATTGTACAAATTGGAGAGGTTTGTTAGGATCTTCAGCATAGAAGAGGGATCAGGAAGGAATAGAGTAGGAAAGCCATATAGAGCAGTAACTTTAAACTCTGACTGAGAATGTTCCTGTAGTATTTCATCTGAAGATTCACATTTCTAAAACATGAGATGCAACATTCATATTTACATTTTAAAATTTCCTAAACTGAAATAAAAGTGATTTCACAGAATATGATATTGAAAGAAATTCAGAGAGCATTTGATCTAATCTGTATTTACCAATCATCCTTTCTGTAATAAATATTCCCACCAAGTAATTATCTATATTTTATTTTAACACTTCTAGTGTTAGAGTGGAAAATTGGGTGAGAAGAGTAATTATATCTTTTTCTTCCTCTATTTTAAAATTTTTACTTTTAAATTTTATTTTTCAAATAACATATATTTTTAAAATCCCTTTTCCCAAGTGAAAGAAAAGAACCACAAACTTCAATACATATCTACATAGTTTGACAAAACAAGTTTTTCTCATTAGCCACATCCAAAAATGTCTCTGTGACATGTCTTTTGTTTTCTGGATTTGTGGTTTACTGTTTCATTTATCAAAGTTATAAAGTCTTTCAAAGTTGTTTTTCTCTATAATGTTAACATTGTAAATATTCTAATTCTGTTCACTTTACTCTGCATCAATTGATAAAGGTCTTCCCAATTCCTATGAAACTGTCCATTTCATTACTTCTTATAACATGATTTCATCATTACATTCTTTTACCCCAATTTAACCATTCCTCAGTATAGGGATACTTATCTCAGATACCACTTTATGGTCATCATGAAAAGAGCTGCTCTTCTCAGAGCAAAGAAATGAAAATTGAGGAGTTGCCCATCAATTGGGGAATAGCTGAATAAATTGTGGTGTATGATTGTCATGGAATATTGCTATTCTATGTAGTAATGAGTGTGATGGGGTTCTAGTGGCAGTCAGAGAGTTGTGGGAATCCCCTTTTGGTTGGCACAGGTCCTTCATAAAAGAATTCATGAACCCAAAGATTTAGGTGGCAAAAATGGAAGTTTATTGATGGATGAGAAGTCAGCTTTGCTAGAAAAAAACGAACTTCTACAGTGGCAAAGTCTGTTAGGGAAATGGAGGCTGGCACTGAGAAGAGAATGTCTTTTCAGCAGGCAGAGAGTCCTTCACAGGCACATATCCAAGGAAGGTCCCTTGGCCTGGCATGAGTCCTGTTTTGGCCTCTCTGCAATGAAGTGAGCCAAGTTGCCTCTTTTTATAATTGAAACTTTGGCTAGGGGCTGAGGGCAGTTTCAGTTGAAATCAGAATAGAGAATCTTCTAATTGAATGAGTAGGCCTAGACTAATTGTCAACTTAACAGAGGGTGTAATCAGTAGTGAGTGTCATCAGTGGGGGTGTATGGGTCTAACAGAATGAAACTACTTATCCTGATTCCCTGGGGTGGGTCTTTTGCAAAGGCAGGGTTCAAGGAGACTTTCTCCTTCAAGGAGTTTCCACCTCATTCCCCCCCGCCCCCCCGAAGTCAGAGAACAAGAGAGAGAGAGAGACAGAGACAGAGACAGAGACAGAGAGACAGAGAGAGTTTTGGGGCTCCCCTTGTCAAGTAGGTGAACAGGTTTGAGATAACATCAAAGGAAAATTAGAAAACAAAAGTAGAAAAAAGAGAATTGTTGGATTACTCCCTGTGGAAGTTCTAGCAGCTATAGCAATTATTATGTCATTTGTTATTTCAGCTTCAGCTCCTAATAGAATTTATTCAGACTGTCCAATTTGCAAATCAATTAGCAAAAAATGTATCATAAGTTCTTTTTTTAAGCTTATATATATATGTATTATATATATATGTATATATATATGTATATTTAAATATTTATATGTAATATATCACATACATTTATATACATACACAAATTGTAAATATAACCATTATGTATGTTTATATATATATATACACACATATGCACATACACATTTACTTTCATACATATGTAAATATATAAATAAAAATATATATGACAGAGAGAAACTGAGAAACATCTTGTTAAACAGCATCAAACAATGGAGTAATATCAATACTAAACACATATACATCAAATATCGTAAGCTCTTAAAGAACAAATTAATATAGATAATGAGTTAAAACAAGGACTAAAGTTAATGGAACAATCATTATTATGGTTAGGGGATCATGTAACCAGTTTGGAAACTTGATCACAACTAACTTGTGATTATAAATTCACTCATGTATAGGTAACTCTATAGATGGGATAATGATGCCACCAATGTGACATGGCTTCAAATAAGGAACAGAATAAATGGAGCCATACATAATTCCAACCTCACTTGGGATATATATGAATTAGCTGCCTTGGCAGAAAACAGCAAAAAGTGGAGTCCCTGGAATTGATGCTGATAGCATAGCAAATCAAATGTTTGAGTGGTTAGAAAAGATAAATCCTGATGCTTTTGCACTTTGTTCTCTTGAATGTTTTATATTCATTGGCTTAGCCCCTTGTGCTTTCTGGTATGTCATAAAAATGGGGGAGATGTAGAAGGCTGGCAGGTCCATGTTCATATTGGCCAGTATAATTTTGGGTACTCAGAATATGAAATCTTTGTATAATGATCAACATGTTGATATAATATGGGAAGAAAGGGATGGTTGAAGCCAAAATGGTGGAGAGAAGCCAGGAAGTTGCCTGATAGTTTCCTTCAGAAACAATATTAACTCAAGCCTTTAAACAGATTCTGGAGTAGCAAAACCTTAAAAAAAAAAAAAAAAAAAAAAGATAAAGTAAAACAATTTTCCATCTTAAGATAACTTAGAAAGATTTCAGAAAAGGTCTATCTCACTTGGGTAGAAGGAGAGTGCAGGATACACATCAGCAACCAATGCCATTTGGTCTTTACTCTATAGGCCAATGGCATAGCAGGTCAACTTCCAACGAATCCAGCTTAGAAAACCAGGTAGCATCAGGCAGGATTAAACCTAGTTACTCCAGTGCATTGAACAAGGCCCCAGAATCTAAGACCAGAGGGCTTAAAGTGATCTTATCCACAATCCCTTGCATAGGAAGCTCAGGGGAATGCCACCTGTATCCCAAGAGCAGAGCTCAACTTTAAAAGCCATAAAATAGACCCAAAAAATTTTTAAAAAAGAGCAAAAAATAAAAAAGAATCTTGACCATAGAAAGCTACTATGGTGACAGGGAAGATCAAAACACCATCTTAAAAGAGGACAAAATGCTTACATGTGAAACTTCAAAGGGAATTTTGAATTGGTCTCAAGCCCAAAATGCCTTCTTGGAAGAATTCCAAAAGGATTTTGAGTCAAATAAGAGAAGTGGAAGAAAAATTGGGAAAAGAAATGAGAAAAATGCAAAAGAAAGCCTATGACTTAGAACAGGAAGGAACAAATTGACTGAAGAAAACAATTTCTTAAAAAAATATAAGAAAGAAAACAAGTGCTCTAAAAGTAGAATTAATCAAATGGAAAAAAAGTACAAAAGCTAACAGAAGAAAATCATTCCTTAAGAATTAGAATTGGGCAAAAGAACTCTGGGAGATGACTATGAACCATTACATAGAATTCCCAATCCCTATATTTTTGTCCACCTGCGGTTTTGATTTCCTTCACAGGCTAATAGTACTCTATTTCAAAGTCTGATTCTTTCTATACAGCAAAATAATGTTAAGACATGTATACTTATATTGTATTTAATTTATACTTTAACATATTTAACATGTATTGGTCAACCTGTCATCAGGAGGAGAAAATGGGGGGAAGGAGGGGAAAAAGTGGAACAAAAGGTTTGGCAATTGTCAATGCTGTAAAATTACCCATGCATATAACTTGTAAATAAAAAGCTATAATAAAAGAAATTTTTAAAAAAATTAGAATTGGGCAAGTGGAAGCTACAGAATCCATAAGACATCAAGAATCAGTTAAAGAAAATTTAAAAATTAAAAAAAAAACCTCACTAGAAAAAGAGATAATTTAAGAATTTTTGAACTACTCAATAGCCATGATTTTTTAAAAAAAGAGTCTAGAGAGTATCTTTCAAGAAATAAACAAAGAAAATTGCCCTAATATCCTAGAATTAGAGGGTAAAATTGTTATTGAAAGAATTCACTAATTACCTCTTGAAAGATATCCCAAAATGAAAAGTCCAAGGAATATTATAGCCAAATTACAGAAGAAAATATTTCAAGCAATCAGAAAGACACAATTCAGATATGGAGGAACCATCGTTAGGATTATACAGGATTTAGCAGCTTTTACATTAAAAGTTTGGAAGGCCCAAAATATGATATTCCAAAAGGCAAAGGAACTTGAACTACAATCAAGAATCAACTAACCAACAAAACTGAACATAATCTTTCAAGGGCAAGGACAGACATTAAATAAATTAGGGTATTTTCAATCATTTCTGAAGAAAAGAACAGAACTAAACAGAAAGTTCTATCTTCAAATACAAACTCAAGAAAAGCATAAATAGTAAAATGGAAAAGAGAAAAAATAACATGTAATTCAAAGATTAAATTGTTTATATCCCTACATGGGAAGATGATACTTGTAATTCTTGAGAACTGTATCATTATTAGGGCAGCTAGAAATAGTATATATAGATAGAAGGTGGGGATATTATTTGACTTAGATATGATCTGTGGGAAGAAATTTCCTCCTTAGAGAGGCAAAAACATCCATTTATTTCATTGCCTTAATTAAAGCTTAATTATAAAGCCTTAATTATAAAGCTTAAATTATATTTCATGAGATGCTTCAGCACCTCACTTTGTAGTAATCATGATGGAGCATGAGCAAGAAACCACCATAGTGATAGCTATGGATTATATGCTAACTTCTGTGGCAAAAGGGAAAGAGGAGGAAAAATTGGGTAAAGAACTTAGCAAAGTCAATATATACTTTGATAATCAATGACTTCAATGTAAAAATGATCATGCTTGCAGATGGCAGAAAATATGTGCAAACATTGCTCAGACTTTAGATCTAGAAGAGGTTAAAAAAAACTTATAAACTACTGCACTTGTATATCATCAAATATTTTCTTCCAAAAGAAAAGTAGAATCTGCTGGAATTGGCAAGCACCAGATAGCATCACAAAAAATGAAATTAATATTAGCAAATATGAAATAATGGCAAGTTGAACAGTATAGTTGAAAAAGCACTGACTGTGGAGTCAAGAAGAAATGGATTCACCAATTCTCCCTGTGCAACAAGAGAACTGTTCGGTTCTGCACACATATATTGTATCTAGGATATATTGTGCCATATTTAACATGTATAGGACTGCTTGCCATCTGGGAGAGGGGGTGGAGGGAGGGAGGGGAAAATCAGAACAGAAGTGAGTGCAAGGGATAATGTTGTAAAAAATTACCCTGGCATAGGTTCTGTCAATAAAAAGTTATTTTTTTAAAAAATGACACAAAAAAGTTAGAGATTCAAACAAAAAGAAGAAGAAGAAGAAGAAGAAGAAGAAGAAGAAGAAGAAGAAGAAGAAGAAGAAGAAGAAGAAGAAGAAGAAATGCATTCAGACCCCACCCCTGATAATTAAAATTTGTGTTTTAGGGCAGGCTCTTTGACGCCTTAAGATTCAATTTTCTCGTCTGTAAATTGAAGGTAGTGGACTATATGACTTCTCAGTTTCTTTTCAGCTCTAGAGCATAGTTATATCTTAAAATAATGATTTATGGGAGCATAGTCTTATGAATCATTATTTTAACATATAACTGATTATTGAGGTAGGAATCATATCAGAATCTTCCATCTTTGTGTAATGAAACCATTGATAAGTCACAGCAAAAGCCCAAATCACCATCAAATTAGAAGAAAGAATTAAAAAAGAGAAGACACTACAAATAAGCTTACCTTGAATTATCCAAAGAATATTTCAGTTTTAATAAAAGAGAAATAGAAATAGACAAAGATGGATCTTTATTATCATTAGTCTCTGCAAAAGTTCACTTTAGAAACCAGGAACCACCTTAGTTAGCAAACATTTAATCTCTGCCTAGAGAAAAGTACAACACTAGCAGCATAAAAGAAACATATTTACAAAGCTTTCTAGAGAATGATGGTGAAGGTTTCATAGAGTATCACTTTATAAAACAAAAAATATTAAAAGTGAAAACCAGTCTAAAGAAAAAAATCTAATAATTAAAACTATTCCAAAGTGGAACATGTTATTTTGAGAGATTGTGGTTTCCTACTGACTAGAATCTTTAAGAAAAGCTTATGGTGAACTATAAAGGTCTGTATTGCCAAAGCTATGATTTTTTTACTAGCAATATATAGTGAAAAGAATTGAACTTTAAGGAAAGCTAAGTCCTGCAGAAGCAATGCTTTCACACTGTGGTGCTGAAAAAGACTTTTGAGAGTCCAGCAAGGAGATCAAATCAGTCAATACTAAATGAAATTAATTCAGACTATTCACAGGAAGGTCAAATATTGAAACGAGAAACTTAAATACTTTGGCCACATAATGAGAAGGCAGGATTCATTGGAAAAGATTCTGGTGTTGTGGAAAACTGAAGGCAAAAAAAAGGGGGGGGGATGGCAGAGAATGGGATGGATAAACAATGTCAGGGAAGCAATGAACATGAGTTCAGGAGATAGTGAAGGATTAAAGGGCTTGGCATGTGTAGTATACAAGGTCACATACAATTGGACACAATCGAATAACTAAATAACAGTAACAACATAAACACCATTTGACCAATGACAGAGCTGATTAGATGTACAACTTCACACAGATTGAAATCTTCCCATATCTTCTCATTCCTTTAAAGTCTGGTTGACATCTTTCTATAAAGAGGATGTATTCAGTGAGCAGAGGTTCAATGAACAGAGGTTTTCTAATTCTTTCAAATATTTAATATCTAAACTGAAGGAACCACTGCTGGATCCACAGATGTTGAGGAAACATTGAGTCCATTCCTTGTTCTGTACCCAGCCAAGTTCAACCCTAGGATAATGTCTGTAATGAGATGGCATTAAACTTCCTGTTTTTACTCTTCTTGCCTCATTAAACCCTTAGATTTAGGCTCACATCTAAGATTACTCTCAAAATACAATGGGATAAGAAAATACTCAATGTATAATATGAATTAAATTTGGGACTGGTACTTTATTCCTGAATACAAAATAATTTTAATTTTTACAAATTACCCAATTTTATTGTTTTAAATAGTAATTTATTTTTTCAAATACATGAGAAGATAGTTTTCAACATTCACCTTTGCAAAACCTTGTGTTCCAAATTTTTCTTCCTCTTTTTTCTTTCCCCCCTCCCTTAAACATAAGTTAAATATATAAATAGCAATTCTTCTACATATGTCCATTTTCATCATGCTGTGCAATAAAAATCAGATCAAAAGATGGAAAAAAATGAGAGAAAAAAACAAGCAAACAAACAACATCAAAAGGTAAAAATACTATACACAGAGAATTTTAAATACAAGACATTCACAAATACTCATTTGATAAAAATGAATTTAAAACAAGACTCATTAATTTCATTTGTAATTACTATTGCAATTATTAAAATCTTCAGGAAGGCTACTACTTGAATTCTAATGAAACATCAAGCAAGATACAGAATATTCAGTTAGGCATTTTATGTTTTACTTGACCTCTGTACAATCCTGACATTTCCTACTACATTTACCAGACTTGACACAATCTTTCTGATGGGGACTCTGTGGACCCTTATTAAGAAATGCTGGGGAAGGGGTGCAGTGGATAGCTGAGCACCAGCCCTGAAGTCAGGAGGACCTGAGTCCAAATCTGTCCTCAGACACAATACTTCCTACTTGAATGACCCTGGGCAAGTCACTTAACTTCAACTACCTCAGCAAAATAAAATAAAATAAAATAAAGAAATAATGGGGGAGCCAGCTTGCTATATATCTTGCTATTATCAACCTCCATTGTCTAGAATTCTAACCTTGAAACAATCTAAATCTAAAGCATCTTTAGTGAACCTTTGAGCCCAGACTATCTTTAGTTTCAATATCTCAACACACATCCTAGTGTACATCTCACTTTTATCTCTCTTTTCTCCCTCTGACCTATAAAAGTTTCTGCTTCCCAAAGCATGTTACAAAATCATCTCTGGGTTTTGTCTGTGACCTTTTCTCATGAATAAAAGTACTTTGTAGCAAAGAGAACATCATTATGATTTTGTCACATGAGCTTTGTAACTTGTGGCTCACCTTTCAAATCAGGGATTACTCTCTTGACCCTCATCACTTATTAGTATCTATCCTCTAGATAGAATAGAATAGTTACCAGGAGACTCTCTGTTGCCATTTAGCTCTGTAAACCTTGTAGAAATTCTAAATCTTTTGAACTCACGAGGTTGTCTCTAAGCTTGGATAGAGAATCATAGAATCTGAGAGGAAAGGAACTCAGCAGAGACCTAGTCCAACTCCATACAATTGAATTGGTCTATATTCATCATCCTATGGAGCATTCTTAGAGTTGCCCTTCTTGGTTTCTGGAAACCATGTCAGAACTTTAGGAGTGATTTCCTTTAATGTTTGAAGGTTAAAGCAAACTTGCACTTTGAAATAAAGAAGAATCCTCTTATTAGTTATGAATATGGCAGAGCTGATCATTCAGTGAAAATACAAAATTGATCAATCAAACCCTCAGACTCTTTCATCTATTCTGGCTAAAGAACATTTTATAGCTATTTTCTAAAAGTTGGTTGTGGGATGAAGTGGCTTGCTTTAATCCCTCCTTACCCAGTATTTTAGCAGCCATGTACATACATGTGACATATAAACTACACATCTTCCTTAAGCAAGCCTGAATCTAGGTTTCCTAGTTACCAGTTTTCCTTTTAGTTTTTGTGCAATTTTTATATGTATGTGAAAACTTTTCAATTATGTGTAATCAATTTCTTCTCATCATACTCCCTAACCCTTATTTGCTCAAGGTAACTTGAAAGGTGTCCTTCTGCATAATTTTGAAAAGTGTCTCTTTAAATTATTTGATGCTCATTTACATTGAAAGTGTTTCTTTGAATTGTCCATGTTGTGATCTTTTCATCTAGGGCATCTGTTCATTTAGATCTTATGTCTATGGTAGGAGACAAAGGTCTAAACCTAATTCTACCAGATTGGTCCTGTTTTCCCAGCAATTTTTATCTAATAGTTTGAGTCCTTATGTTAGTGATGAGATCCTGAGTAGCTGGGTGTGACTGGCAGAGAAAGAGTGAAGTATTGCTGAGGCAAACAGAAAAGGGCACTAATGGTGATTGGTTTAACTTTATAGTCTCACCTTTCTATGCCCAGCCAAGAAATCCACATTATGTCAAATCCCTGAAGCCCACTCTCTGTGGACGTTGTAGACCCCACCTTGCTGTGCAAGAATTCCCAATCATGTCCCTGAGGTTAAATTTTCCCCTATAAAATCTATCTATGGCCTATTCCATCTTTGTTGAACTCCTTTGGTCAATCCTTTATGGCAATCTGCCTTTGGTGTCTTTCCTTCTTTCTTCCCCCATGCCAAATGGTATCTTTCCTTTGATCTCACCACCATGCTTCATGGTGTCTCCTCATCTCCCCCACTATGCTTTAGGGTGTCTCTCCTTACCACTAACTCTTTTAGGGTGCCAAATTCCTTTTAGGAGTTTGCCTGGCAGCTAAAAGCAAGGCCCAAACTCTTGGGGAATTTCTTTTTTCCTGACTAATTGTGGGTTCCACCAGGGAACTTGCCCTTTCCATCATTAATTGTTAAATCCTAGTCTTGCTAATTATATGCTCTCCCACTCTATTTCATATTTACCATTCCCAGTGTCTATTTTACCTCTTCATTTTGTCTATAACCTCTTTTAAATAAGCCTACCTTTTACCAAAGAGAATGGCCATTGTGAATTCTTCACAAGACTGAACACCAACATTTGGTGCTTCTCCTAAAGTACATCATCTGATACTACTTCATTTGCTACATCAGCCACATTACTAGTAGCTGGGATCTTTGGATCTACTAATACAGTGCTACCCTGCTTATTTACTTTTGGATCTTATGAACATAATTTGTTCCATTGATTAAATTTTTTATATTTTTTAATCAATACTAAATAGTCTTGATTCAGGTGACTGATGTAGCAAAGAATATGGTACCAGGTGATGTGCTTTAGGAGGGCACCAAATGTGATTCAGTCATGTGAAGAATTCATAATGGCCATTCTTTTTGGCAAAAAATAGGTTTATTTAGGAGAAGAGGTTACAGACAAAATGAAGAGGTACAATAGACACCAGGAATGATATAGAATGGGAGAGCACATAGCAAGAAAAGGGGTTTTAACAATTAATGATAGGGCAAGTTCCTTAGTGGAACCTGCCATTACTGGGAAAAAGGAAACACTCCATGAGGTTGGAGCTTGCCCTTAGCTGTCAGACTAAATCCTAAAAGGGATTTAGCACCCTAAAAGAGTTAGTTCGCTATATGGAGAAGTGGAATCTGAGAGGAAAGACTTCATAAAACATAGTGGGGTTAGGAGAGATACCATGTGGCATGGGGTAGGGGTAAAGGGAAAGATACCACAAGGCAGAATGTCATGGCAGACTGACTCAAAGGAGTGCCCCAAAGATGGAATGTGCCATAAGCAGATTTATATGAAAAATTTAACCTCAGGGAAATGACAGGGACTTATGATTAGGATATAGTAGGCCTTAGGGGCTTGACATAGCTTGGATTTCTGACTAGACAACCTCCACAATGGAGCTAGACTGATCTCTATCAGAGCTTTCTCCTTGCCTGTCCCAGGGAACAATTGCTCCAGTGCTCCCGTTTCTCTCTGCCAAGTCCACCCAGGCAACCAGGAACTCATCATTGATAACTATTAGTTTATAGGATAATTGTAAATATAGTATCATTAGACCTTACTCCTTATCTTTTCTTTTTATTATTTCTCTTGAGGTTCTTGAACTTTTTGTCCATCCAGATGAATTTTGTTACTATTTTGCCTAGTTCTATAAAATTTTGTTATAGTTTGATTGTTATATCATTGAATAAATAAGTTAACTTAGGTGGTGTTGCCATTTTTATATTGTTGGCATATCCCAAACATAATCAAATAATTCTCTAAATATTCAAGTCTATATTTCTGTAAAAAGTGTTTTATAATTATGTTCTTATAATTCCTATTTGTGTCTTCAAGGTAGATTCCCAGATTTTTTTTCTACATTTTGTGGTTATTGTGAATGGAATTTTTCTTTCTATTTCTTCCTGATTGGTTTTGTTAGTGATATACAGAAAGGCTGATAATTTGTGGGGTAATCTACTACTTGGTTAAAGTTACTACATTTCTGGGGTTTCTAAGTGAACCATCATATCATCTTTAAAAAGTATTAATTTTGTTTCCTTTTTGCCTATGCTTATTCCTTCAGTTTCTTGTTCTTATTTTATTGCTATAGCTACCATTTCTAGAACTGTCAGCTTTGCAGAACTCTGCCTCATCTAAATACAACTCCCTCAAAAATCAAGACATCATTGTTGTAATGTCATTGCTCCTCTTCAAACGTGAAGGATGAATAACAACTATGTAAAATTAAAATGGGGAAAATGGACATTTTTGCTTTATTTTTGATCTTATTCACAAGGTTTCTAGTTTTTTACTACTATAACCAATGATGGCTTTTGGTTTTCTATAAATACTATTTACCAGTTAAGGAAAAAATACTTTATTCCTATTTTTTAAAAAAAAAATTAAATATAAATGGTGTTTTTGTTGTTACTGTTATTTACTTATTCGATTGTGTCCAATTGTTTGTGACTTTGTATACCACACATGCCAAGCCCTTTAATCCTTCACTATCTCCTGAACTCATGTTCATTGCTTCCCTGACACTGTTTATCCATCCCATTCTCTGCCATCCCCCCCTTTTTTTTGCCTTCAGTTTTCCACAACACCAGAATCTTTTCCAATGAATCTTGCCTTCTCATTATGTGGCCAAAGTATTTAAGCTTCTTGTTTCAATATTTGACTTTCCAGTGAATAGTCTGAATTAATTTCATTAAGTGTTGGCTGATTTGATCTCCTTGCTGGACTCTCAAAAGTCTTCTTCAGCACCATAGTGTGAAAGCATTGCTTCTGCAGGACTTAGCTTTCCTTAAAGTTCAATTCTTTTCACTGTATATTGCTAGTAAAAAGATCCTAGTTTTGGCAATACAGACCTTTATAGTTCATCATAAGCTTTTTCTGCATCAACTAATAAAATCACATGATTTTTATTGTTTTTAATTTTAATAAGATTTATTATATTTGTAGTTTTCATAATATTGGACCAACTCTGCAATCCCAGTATAAATACAACCTGGTCATAGTAAATGGCCTTTTTAACATGTTGCTGTAACTTCTCTAATAATATTGTATGAAGTACTTTTATGTCACTATTTTATATTTCTTAGAGATACCATTCTACAATTTTGTCTGCTTTGCCTGTCCCAGAGTAGGCCACATTTATTTCTCAGGACTTTGATAGGATTTCTTCTTTTCCTGTTTTATTTTCAAACAGTTTATGATATTAAAATCACATTGGTTTTTTCTTCTTTGAATATTTGATAAGATTGACTTGTGAATTCATCTAGTCTTGGACTTTTTCTTCCATTTATGGATTACTCAGTTTTTTTTCTGATATTAGATTATTTCACACCCTTTCCCCCAGTTTCTGTTCAATTAATCTTGTTATTTATATTTTTATAAATATTCATTCATTTAACTTTAAGATATTTGTTCTCTGCCATATAATTTAGTAAAATTTTCTAATAATTTCTTTGGTTTCTTCTTTGTTGCTAATTTTTCTTTTTCATTTCAACTGCTTGATACTATATATTTCACTACCTTTTTTATTTTTTCTTTTGCTTGAAAATAAATAAGTAAATAAAATCCAAGTCCTCAACCAGGACTATAAACACATACAGACAAGATATCCTTAACAAGCCAATATCTCTTGGGAGAACCTTAAAAACTAATGAGCCACTTACACAAGCTGAGTGAAATGAGCAGGACCAGGAATTCATTATATACTTCAACAACAATACTATATGATGATCAATTCTGATGGACGTGGCCATCTCCAGCAATGAGATGAACCAAATCAGTTCCAATAGAGCAGTAATGAACTGAACCAGCTACACCCAGTGAAAGAACTCTGAGAGATGACTATGAACCATTACATAGAATTCCCAATCCCCCTATTTTTGTCTGCCTGCATTTTTCTGATTTCCTTCACAGGCTAATAGTACACTATTTCAAAGTCCAATTCTTTTTGTACAGCAAAATAACTGTTAGGACATGTATGCTTATATTGTATTTAATTTATACTTTAATATATTTAACATGTATTGGTCAACCTGCCATCTGGGGGAGGGCATAGGGGGAAGGAGAGGAAAAATTGGAACAAAAGGTTTGGCAATTGTCAATGCTATAAAATTACCCATGTGTATAACTTTAAATAAAAAGCTATTAAAAAAAAAAAAAACTAATGAGCCCCGTTGAATGATAATTTATGCTAAGCCCTTAAGATTTTTTGAACTATGTAACTTTTTTCAGATTTCAATCCAATCTCCAACTCCCCCCCCACCTCAAGTCAATGACATTTATTTATTTATTTTTAAAGCTTTTTATTTTCAAAACATATGCATAGATAATTTTCAACAATCACCATTGTAAAACCCTGTGTTCCAAATTTTTTTCCTTCCTTCGCCCCTAGATGGCAAGTAATCCAATATGTGTTAAACATGTGCAATTCTTTTTTACATATTTCCACAATTATGCTGCACAAGAAAAATCAGATCAAAAGGAAACAAAAAAAAGAGAAAAAACCAAAAAGCAAGCAAACAAAAACAAAAAAAGGTGAAAATACTATGTTGTGATCCATATTCAGTCCCCACAATTCTTTCTCTGGGTGCAGATGACTCTCTTCATAACAGGAACTGGCCTGAATCCACCTCAACTAGTTGGTGCAGTGGATGGACCACCAGTCCTGAACTCAGGACCTGAGTTCAATTCTGGCCTCAGATACTTAACATTTCCTAGCTTTGTGACTCTAGACAAATCACTTAACCCCAATTGCCTCAGCAACACAACAACAACAAAAAGAAACTAAAAAAAAAAAAAAAAAAAAAAAAAAAAAGCCATGTCCATCAGAATTGATCATCACAAAATCTTATTGCTGTGTACTGAGCTCTCTGGGTTCTACTCATTTCACTTAGCATTTGTTTATGTAAATCTCTCCAGGCTTTTCTGAAATCATCCTGCTGATAATTTCTTATAGAATAATAATATTCCATAACATTCATATACTATAATACCATAACTTATTCAGCCATTCTTCAATTGATGAACATCTACTTGATTTCCAGTTCCTTGTCACTAGAAAAAGAGTTATTACAAATATTTTTGCCCATGTAGGTCCTTTCCCCTTTTTAAATGATTTTTTTAGGATACAAAGCCAGTAGAGACACTGCTGGATCAAAGGGTATGCACAGTTTGATAACCCTTTGGTCATACTTCCAAATTGTTCTTCAGAATGGTTGGTTCAATTCACAACTCCACCAACAATGTACTCGTATCCCAATTTTCCCATATCCCCTCCAACATTCATCATTATCTTTTCCTATCATTTTAGCCATTCTGAGAGGTATATAGTAATACTTCAGAGTTGCCTTAATTTGCATTTCTCTGATAAATAGTGATTTAGAGCATTTTTCATATGATTAGAAATGGTCTTTCATTTGAAAAATTGTCTTTTTATATCTTTAACCACTTATCAATTTGAGAATGGCTTGTATTCTTATAAATTTGAGTCAATTCTCTATATATTTTAGAAATGAGGCCTTTATCAGAAGGCTTGGATGTAAAATCTTTTCTTAGTTTATTGATTCTCTTCTAATCATGTCTGCATTGGTTTTGTTTGTACAAAAACATTTTAAGTTAATATAATCAAAATTATTCATTTTGCATTCTATAGTGTACACTAGTTCTTCTTTGGCCACAAATTCCTTCCTTCTCCACAAATCTGAGAGGTAGACTATCTTTTGTTTTTATAATTTGTTTATAATATCACTCTTTTTGTCTAAATCATGAACCCATTTCGACCTTATCTTGGTATAGACAATGATATTTACACCATACTAGCAAATTAGCTCTTTTTTATTATGTTCTCAGATAACTATTCTTACAGGAGACATTCAGAGTACAGTATATACAATTTTCATTCTTTATAATTTTGATTTAGTTCTTAGATTCATCTCAGAAGAAAATCATTTGTTCATTTCCAATCATGTTAATTGGCTCCCGGAAAATGACCAGAACTTCTGTGTGAGGTATGATCTTTTCTAGCTAGAAAAAGAAATTTTAGAATAAGAAATCTTCTATCAGGACTGAACCAGGACCAAATCATTCCTATTTAAGTTTACAGGGAAGAGGCTTATTCCTTATCATAATTAATCTTTGATCTTATGGCAGTATCCTCTAGAATCACAAGAGTCATTCCAACATGGTCAATGAACTTCATCAACAATGAACTTCTAGACAGGTCTGTCTGTTGAATAGGACAAGCTTTTGGTTCTGTCCAGTAGGAGACAATATGAAACTAGTAAGAGACTACATTCTCTTTAGTGCTGAGGACTATTTGAATGAAAACCTTCAAAACATATGAGACTTGGCTTTGATTCTGCCATTTTTTACATAGCATCTGGAACTGCCTTCATATATGGATTCATTAAAATTCACCTCATATTTGTAGCACTTTTTAAAACCAGCATCTACATAAGACTCCCGAATCTTTGTATACCAAAGGTTTAAGTCTTGTAGCTAGCAGGGGATTAGGCTTAATTTTTTTTTGCTCTGCTTAAGAGGAATATTAGTGGTATTTGGTTATACTGAGGCAATGGCTACTAAGTTCAAATACGTTATCTAACTGAGGAAATACTTCTGTCCTCTTTAGGAAGTTACTGCTGACCTGCCTGCAACATTCAGCATGTACTTCCTGGCTTCCAGGCAGACTCCATTCTTTTCACCATAACCAGAAAAGAATGAAGGAAAGGGACTGTCTCTTGGGGCCATATGTCCTAAGGGAGGAGTGGAAAGAAGGAATGTGACCCTCAGACTCAGAGCTTTACTGCATGGCGTAATTTCCTTTGAGGGAAGGAGTTCTGCTCATAAATGTAAGAAAAGCCTATATTGTTGTTGAGTCAAACTGTTTTAAAGCTGTCATCAGTTCCAGCCAATGGAAAAAGGATGCACTTTACCATCTGGTAGATTAATACAGAATGCTCAGAACTGTGCCAGCCATTCTAGAACTAGTTCCCTCAGTGCCTTCCACACTGGGCGATGCCATAGGTCCCTTTCCCTTCTTTAGTTCCTTTAGTATCTCTTTGGGGTATAAGCCCAGTAGTAACACTGCTGGATCAAAGGGTATGCACAGTTTGATAACTTTTTGAGCATAGTTCCAAACTGCTCTCCAGAATGGCTGGATCTATTCACAACTCCACCAACAATGTATCAGTGTTTGCAAAATTAAAAAAAAAGATATCTTATGAATATCACTTTGCTGAGTAAGCCAGATAAAGATATATACAAGGGGTGACAGAATCCTTTTCATGTATGGCTGTACCTCTGGATTCATCAGTCAGCATGGAGACTACTGTCGCTGGACCATGTGGAGGCAAGTAAGCATCAGAAGACTGGAAGCCGGAATAAGTCCTAATTATTCATATCCTGTGCCTGTGATTTTCATTTTATTAATAAATTTTGTAGTTATTTTTAATTAATATGGGACTATATCTCTGTTCCTTGAGATCCTGAATCATTAAATCAGTTCAATCCTACCATCACTAAGGCTTCCCAAGTTTTCCATGCAAGAGACACACATCTCAGAATTCCAGATGCATTGACTTAGTTCCAGATTAGGCACTTTTTACTGAGATGATTTCCTTTTGATATTATTCATACAGATGCCTGACCTCACAAAAGCATGCCCAAGAAGAAAGATTCTATTTGTTCAGCTTCAACAGAACGTCTCTCACCAAATTCAGGTTCGGATATATAAAGATATATTAACTTAACAATTAACAAACATTTCAATATACAAAGAAAAAAAAAGGATTGTCCATGAAACTGTGAATTTCTAAATCCATCTTCTTTTTTAATAAAGTAAAATAGACAAAGTAATATAAAAATTATCCCATCTTGATGTTTTCTTTTAAAGTTTCTCTTCTGCATATTTTGTTCTTCCTTCCTTCCTTCCTTCTTTCCTTTATCTGTTTCTTTTTTCTTTCCTTCTTTCTTCCAATTAGCCATTCTAGAGAGAACTAGTTTCTGAAAACTACAGTGTGTACCATTTTGCTTCTGTGAAACCAGATTGGACAGCTGAGACTTGAGTGGCCTGTTGAAACTGATTAGAGGTTATAGAATATGGTTGCTCTGACTCCACTCTTCAAGGGGAGGCATATTATGCCTTACAATCCCTACTAGGTTCTTCACTAAACTGAAAAGACTAAGGAGTCCTTTTTTCTCTTTCACTGATTGGAGCCTCTACTATCTCTGTTCTCATTTTTTAGGGACTTACTTCCATTTAACCACTAAGGGAAGAGGAAATGTAGGAAATTGGCATTTATTAGGCACCTGCTGTATGCTAAGCACTGTGCTAAACAATTTACAATTATTATCTCATTTGATGCCCAAAATGATCTTTTAGGAAAGTACTGGTATTATCTCAGTTAACACTAAGGAAATTGAGGCAGACAGAGGTTAAGTGACTTGCCCATGCTAATACAGCTAGCAAGTGTGTGAGGCAGAATTTGAAGCCAGATCTTCCTGGTTCCAAGCTGTTTATAATATTTAATATCAGATTAGCCTTCACAAAGTGATATTTACTTCAGATATATAGAAAGAGCAAACATATTACTCCAACATCTCAGTCTCTGAAAAAAGGAAAGCTCATAGCTAACCCAGTACTATGCAGCATTATCTTTGTTATTCATTTTTGGGTTTGTTGCTTTCTTTCTTTGAAAACTGCCTTTTCATCTCCTTTGATCATTGATCTATTTGAGAATGACTTAGTCATAAATTTGAATCAATTCCTTATATATTTTGGATGGGAGACCTTTTTTAGAGAGATATACACAAAATTTTTTTCTAGCTACCTCTTTTCTAATGTTGACTGCATTAGATTTATATGTGCACAATTTTTCAATTTTATATAATCAAAATTATTCATTTTATTTTCTTTTTTAAATAATAGTTTTTATTTTCAAAACATATGCAAAGATAGTTTTTAACATTCACCCTTGCAAAACCTTATGAATTTTTCTCCACCTCTTTTCCCCACCCCTTCCCTAGGCAGCAAGTAATCCAATATATGTTAAACACGTGCAATTCTTCTATATATATTTCCACATTTATCATATTGTACAAGAAAAATTAGATCAAAAAGGTAAAAAATGAGAAAGGAAACAAAAGCAAGCAAATAACAACCAAAAATATGAAAATACTATGCTGTGATCTACATTCAGTCCCCACACGCCTTTGTTTGGATGCAGATGGCTCTCTCCATCACAAGTTTATTACAAACTGGCCTGAATCACCTCATTGTTGAAAAGAACCAAGTCCATCAGAGTTGATTATCATATAATCTTGTTACTGTGTACAATGTTCTCTTAATTCTATTCACTTCACTTAGCATCAGTTCATGTAAGTCTTCCCAGGCCTTTCTGAAATCATCCTGCGGAGTCTTTCTTACTGAACAATAATATTCCATTACATTCATATATCATAACTTAGTCAGCCATTCCCCAATTGATGGACATTCACTCAGTTTCCAGTTCCCAGTCACTACAAAAAGGGCTACAAACATCTTTGCATATGTGGGTCCTTTCCCCATTTTTATGATTTCTTTGGGATATAGACCCCGTAGAGACACAACCATTCTCTAGAATGGTTGCATCAATTTATAATTTCACCAACAATGTATTTATTAGTGTCCTAGTTTTCCCACATTTCTTCCAACATTTATCATTATTTTTCCTGTCATCTTAGCCAGTCTGAGAGGTATGTAGGGGTTCCTCAGAGTTGCTTTATTTTGCATTTCTCTGATCAATAGTGAATTAGAGCATTTTTCCACATAACTAGAAATGGTTTTAATTTCTTCATTTGAAAATTGTCTGTTAATATCCCTTAATCTTTATCAGTTGGAAAATGGTTTTTATTCTTATAAATTTGAATCAATTCTCTCTATATTTTAGAATGAAGTCTTTTTCAGAACCTTTGGATTTAATTCCCACCAGTTCTGCTTCCTTTCTAATCTTGTCTGCATTGGGTTTGTTTGTATAAAAACCTTTTAATTTAATATAATCAAAATCATCCAATTTGCATTTCATAATGTTCTCTAGTTCTTCTTTGGCCATAAATTCCTTCCTTCTCCATAGGTCTAAGAGGTAGACCCTCTCTTGTTCTCATAATTTGCTTATAGTATCATCCTTTATATCCACGAACCCATTTCGATCTTATTGATGCAAGTGAACTCTGTAAAATTTGTGTAAAATAATCACTGAAAATGACCCGAGTGAATTAAAATCACAAAAACCATGTCCCCTTTTGATCTACAAAACCCAGATGCCAAATGGTTTCACATCCTCTCAAGATAGAGATAAGCAATACCATTCAAGGGCAAATCAAATTCCTATTGATCTTTTAGGAAGTTACATTCTTAGGAAAAATTTCACATTTAATTGAGAAATCCTGGTTTGATTATCAAATTTCCCCTAGACTTACCTATAAAATAGGTCTTTTCTTAATCATTCTTTGCAGATTTTCTCCATTGAGAGAATAGGCCTGCTAAGGGAAAAATCTCTTAGTGTAAAATAAAACCTCCTATTTTTGTCACAGACTCTGGGGTTAATGAATTCTTTTGCTTCAGAACCTGCATTTCTGAGCAGAAGAGATATCATTCATTCATTCATTCATACACCTCATCATTATTTTAGTATAGGGTATTAGGTGTTGATCAGTGCCTACTTTCTGCCATACTATTTTCAAATTTTCCCAGCAATTTTTACCAAATAGTGAGTTCTTATCCCAGAAGCTGGGGTTTTTAGATTTATCAAATACTATATTACTATAGTCATTGATTATCATATCTTGTGAATCTAAGCTATTCTACTGATCAACTATTCTATTTCTTAGCCAGTACCAAATGGTTTTGATGACTTTATAATATAGCTTAGGTCTGGTACAGCTAGGCAACCTTCATTTGCATTTTAAAAAATTAATTTCCTTGGAATTCTTCATCTTTTGTTCTTCCAGATGAATTTTGTTATTATTTTTTCTAACTCTGTAAAGTAATTTCTTGGGAGTTTGATTGATATGGCACTAAATAAGTAGATTAATTTAGGTAGTATTGTTGTTTAGTTTTGACTTTGTGTGGAGAGTGTTTTGTAGTTGTGTCATTTTATTTTCTGTGATCCTCTTGATCCTCATGAACTCTTCCTTTATCCAAAGATAAAATCTAAAAGGTAATTTGAAGAATATCTCTCAGGTAATAATGGGATTATTCACATCACCCTACATAATTAGTTGTGCTTAATTGCTAGTCCCATAGAAATATTCATTCTGTAAATTATAAGTCATCCTTTAGGGGATGCCTTTCAGTTTAATTTTGGGGAAAGAAGGAAAGTTCCTGATACCCAATACAGGAATATCATATTGCCAATTTCATTAAAGACACCTTCTTCTAGGAAGCCTTTTCTATGTCTTCTCCCTGCCCCCAACAGTTAGTAGAGTCACTCTCACATCACTTTGTATCTTATCTGTCTTTTATCAAAATTCCTTGAGACAGTTACTGTTTAACTTTCATCTTTGTATCACCCATCCACCCACACACACAGACATTTCATCATCCGACTTTTACTCCCAGTACCATATCAGGCTTAGTTCTTACATTTATTTTTGTGTCATGGACCCCTTTGGTAGTCTGACAAAGCCTATGGACTCCTTCTTAGAATGATAATTTTAAATCCATAAAATAGGATTAAAAAAAGAAACCAGTTATGTATGTTGAATAGAGTTATCAAAATATTTTTTAAAATTCATGAAATCAGATTAAGAATTCATACTTTAAGATTGATTGTCTTCCTTCTAGCCTCTATATTTCTTATATGTACCTATTTATTTGTTATCTCCTCCATTAATATGTGAATTTCTTAAGCTCAAAAGTTTTTGCCTTTTTGTCTTTCTTTGAATCTTTAACACTTAGTACAGTACCAAACACATTGTAAGCTCATAGTAAATGCTTTTTGAGTAATTATTTAGGTTAGTCAATAGTTAATAAGCATTTGTTGTCATTGTCCTATTATCGTTCACTTATTCTTTTATAATATAAATGCGATTAAGTTTTGGCATTCAAGGAAAATGGAATTGGAAGTATACACTGGCAGATGAAGGGCCAGTGTATAACAACAGAAGGAGTTTCCACTGAATAGTCTTTATACCAATGGTCTTCAAATTGTGGAAATCATGGGTCTTGCCTCCAATACAGTACCACATATCCAATTATTTCTCCATTTTCCTCCATTCCTCTGTTGTATAAGCTCCTAGAATCATCACTTCTGATCCTGGCATTGACTGCTTAGGGTAGTTATAACCAAATAAGGAACCACTTACTCAAAATAGCAGCATCTCTGGTGTCATTTGAAAAATGTATTTCCTGCACCTATCAGATTGACTAATATGACAGAAAAGAAAAATGATATATGGTTAGAGAGATTGTGGAAACTAGAACACTATTGCATTGTTGGTGGAGCTATGAATTGATCCAATCATCTTGGAGAGAAATTTAGGGCTATGGTCAAAGGATTATAAAACTGCACATACTCCTTTGATCCAGCAGTGTTACTACTGGGTCTTATTCCAAAGGGATCATAAAAGAAAGAAAAGAACCCATATTTTCAAAAATGTTTCTAGCAGCTCTTTTTATGTTGGCAAAGAATTGAAAATTGAGGGCATGATCAACAATTGAGTAATGGCTGAACAAACTGTCGTATATGAATGTAATGGAATACTATTGTGCTATAAGAATGATGAGTGGGCAGATTTCAGAAAAACTTGGAAAGACTTATATGAACTGATGCTGTGTAAAGTGAGAAGAATCAGGAAAACATTGTACACAATAACAACAACACTGTGCAGTGATCAACTTTGATGGATTTAACTCTTCTCAGCAAAACCATGTTCTAAGACAATTTCAAAAGGCTCACGATGATACCATTTTCATGCTATCCATATCCAGAGAAAGAACTATGGAGTCTTAATACAGATCAAAATATACTATTTCACTTTTTTGTTGTTGTTTTTTCCCTTTTGTTTCAATCTTCTTTAACAACATAAAAACATAACTTTAACAACATAATAACATAACAAATGTGTAAATATGTTTAATATGATTGTATATGAATATCTATATTAGAATGTTTTCCATCTGAGGGAGGAGGGAGAAGAGAAAAGAGGGAGAAAAAATTGGAACTCAAAATCTTATAATAAATGAATAATAAGTGAACTATCTGCATGTAACTGGGGAAAAATACTATTAAGTAGGGGAAAAATAAATGAAAAATATGTCTCCCTACTTTTTGGTTTCCAGGACAGTTGGGGTTATGGCAGGTACCTCATGGAGGATAGACTTTATGCACTATGGAATGATCTAGATATAAAAGCCTTCTCCTACTTTTTCATTTTGAATGGGAGAGGAATCACAAACAGGATGAACAAGTATAGATGGGTTGTGAGTTTTATCATAAATCTCATTACATTATCTTCCCTACCCTTCTGCTCTCATATTAGCCAATAAATCTTCTAAACTTCCCCATTTTTAAAATAATAACTTTTTATTGATAGAACATATGCCTGGGTAATTTTTTACAACATTATCCCTTGCACTCACTTCTGTTCCGACTTTTCCCTTCCCTCCCTAAACTTGCCCATTTTTGCTGTGGACACCACCATGCTACCAGAGATTCAAGTTCCATACTTTATTGTCATCCTCTATGTCCTTTGATGTAGAGGATCCAGTTAATCACTAAGTCTATTTCTGTATCACCTCTCCCATCTGTCTCCTTTCTGCTCATACAATCACAGCTGTAGTTCAGGCCCTTATCATGTTTAAACTGGACTATTGCAATTGTTTACTATTTGATCTCTCTACTTTCCCTATTCCAATCTATCCTCTTCCAACTGCCAAAGATTTTCCTAATGCCCAAGTCTGAGCCAGTGGTGGCTGTGCTGGAATCAATTGTTAAACTTTTGTTGTGTGTATCAGAAATTAGCAATGCTATAAAATCGGGGCTTGAGTTGTTGTTTTGTTAATTGTCTGGACTTAAAGTCATGGAGAAATTGTTAATAATGCAGATTATTAAGGTTATAATATGAGACCCAATTGTTCAATGTTTGCCAGCATTTCAATGCTTTATTCTTTTATTCAATAAGCGACAGTAACTTCCTATTAATTTTAGGATTAAATATTATTTGAATTTTACCTTATCCTTTTAAAATTTCTCATTTTATGTTAGTTTTATAATGTATATTATTATGTGTACATTTATAATATATATAACATATATCATGTAGGATATAATAAAGCATGTATATAATTTATAAGTAAGCTTATATGCATATTGGGATAATATGCTTTAAAAAATTTGCTGATTAGGATACATGACCAAAAAATTTGGGAGATTGCTCTATATCAAGAAAATTTGGTACAAAAACCAAACACATATGCTACTATGAAGAACTTAAATCAGACATATACTTCAAAGCTAAGAATGAGGACTCTATGCCATTAAATATATTTAAGAAATAGGTAGATAGTGGAATGGATAAAGTGCTGAGTGAAACTAGATGGACCTAAGTTCAAATTTGGCCTTAGACACTGATCCTGGGCAAATCACATAAGCCCAATTGCCTCTAAATTAATAATAATAATGTGTCTAGTTTTCCACTTTAGAGGAAATAGCCTGTTGCTTTCATAAATTATATTTATATTTTTTAAAGTTTATAAAAACCTCTAGAAATACAACTCTAAGCAGGAGAGAGAGGCACTATTATTACCCTCATTTTGCAGATGAGGAGACTGGGGCATACAAAGGGTCACACAATTAGCAATTGTCTGAAACAGCATCTAAATTGTCTTCCTGATTCCAATTCCAAGTATAAACTGGATTTTCTAACTACCTCTGTGTACCTTTCTTGAGCCACAGGATGAGGAGTTAACAACAATGAGGAATATGGTTATGCTTTGGGCATTCTCAAAATGAACTAAAGGCTGGCCATACCCTTCAGGAACAAGAGAGTTAAGGAGCATTTTAAGTCACGAAGCATTTTAAAATCACTTACTATAGACATAATACTGTATTCTCTGGATCTAGTGCTGCTTTTAAGTAGAAAATGTATTTTGTCAGTAGCTTTAATGATCAAGTATTCAAGAGGAGAAACTTTTTTTTTTTTAAGGGAAGCTAAGGAATGGGAAGAAGACTTTTTAAAATCACTTCAGCTGAACCAGCTACACCCAGTGAAAGAACTCTGGGAGATGACTATGAACTACTACATAGAATTCCCAATCCTTCTATTTTTGTTCGCTTGCATTTTATATTTCCTTCCCAGGCTAATTGTACACCACTTCAAAGACTGATTCTTTTTGTACAGCAAAATAACTGTTTAGACATGTATACATATATTGTATTTAACTTATACTTCAACATATTTAATATGGTCAACCTGTCATCTGGGGGAGTGGATGGGGGAAGGAGGGGAAAAGTTGGAACAAAAGGTTTTGCAATTGTCAATGCTGAAAAAATACCTATGCACATATCTTGTAAACAAAAAGCTATAACATAACAAAAAATAAAATCACTTCAGCTTGAAATTGAAAACCTTTCTAGTCATATAAAAAGGTGCTCTAAATAATTACTGATCAGAGAAATGCAAATTAAGACAACTCTGAGATACCACTACATATCTCTCAGGTTGACTAAGATGACAGGAAAAGATAAAGACCAATGTTGGAGGGGATGTGGGAAAACTAGGACACTGACACATTGTTGGTAGAACTGTGAACAGATCCAACCATTCTGGAGAGCAGTTTGGATCTATGTCCAAAGGGCTATCAAACTATGCATACCCTTTAATCCAGCAGTGTTTCTACTGGCCTTATATCCCAAAGAGATCTTAAAGGAGGGAAGGGGACCCACATGTGCAAAAATGTTTGTGGGCAGCCCTTTTTGTAGTGGCAAGAAACTGGAAACTTGAGTGGATGCCCATCAGCCATCATATGGCTGAATAAGTTATGGTATATGAATGGTACGGAATATTATTGTTCTGTAAGAAATGATCAGCAGGATGATTTCAGAGAGGCCTGGAGAGACTTACACGAACTGATGCTGAGTGAAATGAAGAGAAGAGGAAATCACTGTACATGTCAATGGCAAGATTATATGTGATGGATGTGGGTCTCTTAAACAATGACATGGTTCAGACCAGTTCTAATGATCTTGTGATGAAGAGAGCCATCTACACCTAGAGAGAGGACTGTGGGAACTGAATGTGGATCACAAAATAGCATTTTCAGTCTTTTTGTTGTTGTTTGCTTGCATTTTATTTTCTTTCTCACTTTTTTCCAGTTTGATTTTTGTTGTGCAGAAAAATAATTGAATAAATATGTTTGCATATATTGGATTTAACATATATTGGACTACTTGCCATCTAGGGGAGAGGGTGGGGAAAGGGGGTAAATTAGAACACAAAGTTTTATAAGGGTTAATGTCAGAATTACCCATGCATATATTTTGAAAAATAAAAAGCTTTAATAAAAAATTTTTTAAATAAATATACAAGAAAATTTAAAAAAAATAATAAAATCATTTCAGCTCTTAAATAAGTACACCACTCTCCTAACCTAGTCAATTTTAGGACTATGTGTATATGTGTGTATATATAAATATATATATATATATACACACATATATACACATCTATATGTATACATATATAGAGAGAAAAAATATAGAAACATATATTATATATCTTTATGTATATATGTATAGAAGGTCATATTTTTGTTTCCTTCTAAAACTTTCAGTCCTCCTAGAATAGGATCTGTAATTGAATTGATAGTTTCCCTAGAAATCTTACTTGTGTTATGGTGTTATTTTTCCTTCATCTACTTTCCCATAAATTCAGAATTTCCTTGTTCTAAGATGTACTTTTTTGTAGCCATTCTAGAATTCTCTGCTCCATTGTCTGTATCACTATCACCTTTATTGTGTACTTAGAATCATAGAATTTTAGTGTTAGAAAGGTACTAAGGATATACCAAATACCATCTCAACATTTTACAGATGAAGAATATGAGAAGCCTAGTGATTAAAAGAGTTTTTCAAGATCACTCAAGCAGTAGACAGCAGAGTCAAAGAGGAAGATTGATGCTTCTTGATTCCCAATCCAGTACTCCTAAATAGCATGCAACTTGTAAAGGACTCCTGGACTGTCAGTCCAGTACACTTTCAAATGTTCCTTGGTATCCTAGCAACATGCAGAAACTTTCAGCATTGGCTATGACTCACTAACCAAGAGTATGTTATCCTGTATTTATAGATCTATTAGAATAGGTAAGAATTAACAGATTCTCACTGAGCCCACTCAGAGTGTTTAGAGCAAGGAGTTCCCTTTAAACCAGTAACAGAATGAACTTTGCCATTAAATTCAAGGATCTTTTGAACCTCGCAATAGGTGACCCAGAGAGAGGGGTGGTGAATTCCAGTGTCCTGTACATCTTGTTGCAGAGCATCATAGAACACCTCAAGCTGGAAGAGCAGATGAAGGTTCTTCCAGGGAGTGAGGAGGACTACCTTTCATCTACTTTCACCTTGGAAAAGCTGACGAAGGCTCTTCCGGGAAGTGGGGGGGATTCCCTTCCATCTAGCCCCATCCAGCTTAAGTCTGAGAAGAAGTCAGAGGAGAGAGAAGAGAATAAAGTATACCATATACAATTTGATAGCATCAAAATCTTTGACCAACGATTATCTGCAATGGAAAAACAGATGGCCTTTCTGGATGCATTGCCCTCCACTGAGCAGCTGCTGGAAAGCAGTCATTTTTTGAAAACACCAGCCAAAGATATGTGGCAGATGTTGAAGCTCAAAAAAAAGGTAGAGGGGAATGAAGAAGGAATGACAAAGGTAAGAACATATCTGTACTGAAAGTTTTCTTCCCTCTCCTTTCTTCCCCTCTTATAATCAGTTAAATGCCCAGGTATCATCTACTGGATAGCATAGTTAGATATAGTGTTGGGATTGGAGTTAATAAGATTTGCATTCTAATATGACCTGAGGGATTTATTAGTTGTATGACCCAGTCACTTAACCTCTGTCAACCTCAGTTTCCTCAACTGTAAAATGAGAAGAATTATTGTATCTAATCCACAGGATTATTGTGAGGATTAAATGAAATAACATCTGTGTTGCTTAGTAAACCTGAAAGTATTATATAAATGCCACCAGTTATTACTCTGTGCAACACATTGAGTATATAGAAATAAACCACAGTCTCCACTATTATAGAATTTACAATCTGGTAGGAAGGATAGGATAGTGTATAAGTAATTGTGAACCCAGCAGTGTGAAAAGTACAAAGGAAAAGTCCAGGAAAGTGCTATTACAATTTTGAGAGAGGAGAAATCACTTTCAGTTAGGAGGATCAGAGAAGGTTTTTTAAAAAGTGGCAACTGAATGCAACCTTAGAAAGAAAGAGAGGTAATATGAACAGAAAAGTTGAGCATGGTGAGTTCATTCCAGGCATGGAGGATAGCATTGAGTTGGGAAAGGATAGAACTTGAAGAAAGAATGGTTTGATAACCTGTTTCAGTGTGATTGGAACAGAGGGCTTGAAGAATTATGTGAGAAAAACAAGAATGGTAAGTTGGAGTCAGCTTATATAGAGTTTGTGAAGTTTGTGTTTTATCTAGGAGATGTTGAAATCTTTTGAAGCTTTTTCAGCAAATGAGATGTAATGGGCTGAGGCTCAGGTTGATGCACTGAGGTCCCAAGCACATGAGGCTAAATAGTAATTGGACCATACTCTATTAATATATAAACTTGAAGAAAGAATGGCCCCCGCCCACTCTTTGTGCAAGTCCTGATGTGTTGTATAGGAAATGACGATTTTGGTGGGTGGAGGCACGGGAGTGGAAAAGGAAGGGGAAGGAGAGACTGCTGGCTGGCATTTTGACACAGCTGCATGCATTGCCATTGCGACGGCCTTTCAGCTCAGATCCCCCTCTGTTAGCTGGCTTTCTGTTGCAGCTGCCCATATTGCTATCGCAATCTTCATTCACCTCTTCACTTCAATAAAGATTGAAGATTTCTCCCTTAACCTGAATTCCTGACTCTGGCTGATTTTAAATACGCGGTCATTACAGTGAGGGACTGTGGTCAATGTTATGCTATAGTTCAGTGGTATCAAATTTTCACACTCTGCTGGTATATGTATATATATATAAAATATTTTGGGGTCACATAATGACTTAGTGTTTTTATCTTTTTTTTTTTGCTAAGGCAATTGGGGTTAAGTGACTTGCCTAGGGTCACACATCTAGGAAGTGTTAAGTGTCTGAAGTCACATGTGAACTCAGTCCTCCTGACTTCAGGGCTGGTACTCTATCCACTGTACTACCCTGCTGCCCCTTTGACTTAATGTAATATTATCTATATTTTATTATTTTGTTAAATATTCCCCAATTACATTTTAAAATATCTGGTCCCAGGACAAACTAGGATGTTTTCTGGGCTGCATATTGGATACTTCTGTTGTAGCCCAATTACCCTAACTAGCAATGCAGAAGGAGGGAATCCATCCCAGGAGTAAAGGGAGACCAGTTTGAACATGATTACCAAGCTCCAGAAAAGAGATAATAAGTCTTCATTGGCTCTTGTTTTATGATATTCCCATTGAACCAGCTAATGAGTATTTCTTACATAACATTGTTTTCTGAAATTTGCTGTTTATCTTCTAATTGAATCAATCAGCACTAACAAGCACTGTGCTAAATACTTGGAAATTCAAAGAAAAGATAGTCCCTCTCTTAAAGAATCCAGTTTCTACTTGACAGAGACCATATGCAAACAGTTATGTATAAACAAGCTACATACAGGATAAATGGGAAATAATCCACAGAGGGAAGGCACTAGAATTAAGAAGGATTGATAAAGCTTTTTGTAGAAGGCAGGGTTTTAGCTGGAACTTGAAGGAAGCAGAGGGAAGCCAGAAGGTACAGATGAAGAGTGAACACATTCTTTGACAAGCTCATTCTCCAATTTTATTTAAAATAACAAATATTTATTGAGTATCAATTATTTAAGTAGCATGTTGGGTGTCATGAGGATATAAAAGAAATATATGGTATATATGAACCCTTATATGAAATTATAATTTTATTGGAAAACCTCAAATAGTAAACAAAGAATCAGGAGAGAATATAAGGAAAAAGATTATCCTTTGACCCAGAAGACCTGGTTTAAGTATTGAATCTGACACATACTGACTCTGTGACCATGGGCAAGTCCCTCAGTGGTCTCAGGTAATTCTTGGAGAATCTAAATCACACATAATTTGTTGAGTCTTATCAGAAGAGGCAGTTTCCATACTTCAAGTTTCCTACAATAATGAAATCATAGGTCTAACTCCACCCCCCCCAAAATAAAGGATTGTATATTGTGTGATATTCATAAAGACAGTCATAAAGACACAACTGTTAAGGTGTTATGCACACTACTATCTATAGTTATCCAAAAGAGTTAATAGAAGAAAAAGGACTTGAGGAAAGGACCTCAGAGGTAATTTTTTTACAGCATCCTCATTTTACTGACAAGGAATCTGAGACCTAAGGAAACTGAGTAATTTGCCCAGGAATTTGAACCTGGGTTGTCTGAGTTTGAATCAATTCAACCTTCTTTCCCTTGTAAAAAAAATTGACAGACAAAATCATAATCATAAAACTTCAGAATCCAGAGTTGGAAGGAACCTCATTGACCATCAGTCTAAAACAAATATAAAAGGAAATTCCACTATGATCTGACAAATAGTCATCCATTTTCTGCTTAAACAGACTTCTGAAGATATACTATTTCTCAAGGTAACCTAGTCTACTTTTGAATAGCTTTATTTATTAGGAAACTTTTCTTGATATCAAACCTAAACTTTCCTTTTTTTGCCACTTCTACCCATTTTTCCTGGTACTGTTTCTCTGGAGACAAATAGAATAAAGCTAATCCTTCCATTATAAATTCAAATGCATGAAGACAACTAATATATTCTTTCAGTTAATCCTCGTATGTCATGGTCAAACTTTTCAGAGTATCCATACATTTTGGAGTTTAAGGCTAGATTTTTTTTTAAACCATGCCATAAACTCAAATTACTCTGACTTTCATTGATCGGCTGACAATGGTTTTCAGCTCAAGCCTCATTTGTTCATCATTTGGGCACAGATGATTCAGAGTGAGTGTAAAGTAGCAATTGTTTCTGGACAAAAACCATCTATCTTGGCTGACTGTCTTTGAACACCTTCAAGCTTCCCAATGTCTTTTTAAAAAATGAACTGATGATAAGGAGATTGCAATACTCCAGATGTGTTCTGATTCCTGGAAGCTATGCCACATTATATGTAGTTAAAGATAATACAGTTAATTTTGCTGTAACTCAACATATAATCCTAAAAATCATCATGCTATCCAAAACTGCACAATAAAAACCACAAGAATTATGGGGAAAATGTGTCTGGGGGAAACAATACTCATTCATCAATGGTACATAAAAAATATAGGAGCCTAAAAATGGTAGCACAGGTTTTGTTTTGTTTTTTTTCCTATATGTTAAATGTTTAAGAAATACATAAATAGGGCAGATAGGTGGAGCAGGGAAAAAGAAAAAGAAAAAGAAAAGAAATACATAAATATTCCAATAAATAATGGTGGCCTCAACCTATACCTCAGTTTCTATCGAAGATAGGAGGAAAGGAAAAGTATAAATGAAGAAGACCAATGACATCAGGAAAGTGAGGTCATGACTTGTAAGTGAATTGAATTTAAATAAGAGAGAGCTATGAAAAAAGTTATTTGCCTCACCCTCTCCTCCAGAATCATTAGAATCCAATGGCAAGACACAGGTCAAGGCTACTAGTGATTGGCAAGGAAGAAGTCTAAGATGTTGGCCTTTTTAAGCTAAAGTTTTTCTCAGGTCTCAGTTTGTCTAAGACAACATCCATTCAGTGACAATTGGAGCAAAAATGGCTTAGTTTTCCTTCACAAAACAATCAGTCTGGGAGGGGAAGATCCTCAGAGGTTTTGACCAGAAAAGAAATAATTGCTATTTATTTGTTGAGTTTGCAAGGATACTTAATGGTGGTTGTTGATGATGATGATGATGATAAAATGGTTGGTAGTAGTATTAATAATGTAGTTCTGATTTAGAGATTTTTGTCAATTTTTTTACTCAACAACTTTTCTGTATCTTAACAAAATTTACTTCTAGGGAGAAGAAACCAACAATTCTAGTATCTAGATATGTTTCTATTACTGTACTGAGCATTTTGAAGGATATAAAAAAGTATGACATTAAGTTTTTACTTACAAGGAACTTATGCCATTATTGAGGAGGTATCATTTAGTTAAAAAAATAAAATAAGTGGTATAAGAAGTAAATAACCATAGGAAGTGAAAGTATCTTAAACACTGTCTCTTAAATATATTCCCATGAGTCTTACTGCAGAAGTAGAGTATCAAAAAATTGCTTATCCTGAGACTAGAGAAACATCTGGAAGTTAGCATAGTTCTGATTCCACTTTGAGGGGATCTATGCAGATCACATTATGTTCTTGAGCCAATGGAAGGGTTTGTGTTGGGGAGTAGAAGAAACTGTGGCTCCATAAGTGGAAGAGTTGAGAGAATTATGTTATAATAGCCTCTGAAAGTCAGTCAGAAGAGCTTACACTTTATATGACTCCAGAAAGCACACTTGTCACACATCTTGAAATGTGCAAAACTTAGCTTGGTAGCTTTTAAATATATCTATTATTAAGTTGAAGCTGTCCTTAAGATCCTGGGCTGCCTTCCTTCCCCTGCCTTCCTAAAAAGAGCCTTGATCTGCTATGATTAACTAGGTGACACAGGTAGACTATTTATCCAATGACAACTTAAACAGAAAAACAAAACAACTTAGGAAAAAGTCAAGTGGACAAGCTTGGACATGGCTGCATAGTCTCAAGAAGGCCATTAGTCAAAAAGAGGAATGCTTTATTGTTAATAAATGTTGCCCCTGTATGTACCTTGGTTGAAGTTGCTAAGATTCAGTTTGAAAGGAGTTGTAGTGGTTGCTAGATTCCAAGTTTGTTCAACAAGATTGGTTAGATGTATGTACCTCCTAGCCAATAAGAACATTGCTTTGTAAATGAACATATTTTCAAAGAATCACAGAATTTTAGAATTGGAAGGTACTTGAATAGTCGTTCACTCCTACTGAGACCTGAAAAAGAATAAAAGAATTCCATCTACAGGTTTTTTTCAAGTGGTCATCTAGCCTATGCTTTGAGATTACCACTGAGGCAGAATTCATTATCTTCTGAAGAAGCACCCCATACACTTAAAATTGTGGAAAGCTCTAATTGTTGGGATGATTGATAACCTAAATTTGTCCCTTTTCAATATCTATCCATTGCTTCTGCCTTCTGGGACCAAGCAGAAAAACATCTAGTCCAATCTCTCTGGGAGTGGAAAAAAGGAGTTCTAGGGAAATAATTTTGGTAATGTAAAAAAACAAATGATAGCAATGAAAATTTATTTTAAGAAGAAAGAAAAAGTCTAATTCTTCCAGCCTTTTAATTAAAGTGAAGATATCCCTCATGTGCCCCCTAAAAGTTCTCTTATCTAGGTTAAACCTCCTAAGTTCCTTCATGTAGCTTAAAGTCTTTCATCATCTTGAATGGCTTCCTCTAGCTTTTCAGTGTACTTCTTAAAATGTAGCACCCATTGAACCCAACATTTTGCATATGATTTGACTAGAGCAAAATATAGTAGAATTATTAGCTCCTGAATGCTTTGCCTTTTTTAGTACAGCCTACGATCACAAAGAGTTTTTCTTGATTGCCATGTCACATTATTGACACATATTGAGCCTGTAATATGCTTAAGTCCTCAAAACCTTTCAGACAGACTGCTTTTTAACATACTTCTCCCAATCTATATTTGTGAAGTTGATGTTTAGAGACTTTACATTTATCCCCATTCAGTCTCAAATTATTTAATTTAGTCTAAAGCTTTAACCTATCAAAACTATTTTGGATTCAGACTCTGTTCATCCAGTTTGTTAGTTTTCTGTCAGTTTCCTGTCATCTACACATTTCACAAGCATGACTTCTCCCCTGTTGTTGATTTAAAAACACTAAAAAAACATAAGGTCAAACATAGATTCCTGGGACATTCCAGTGGAGACCTCCCATTAAGTTGACATGAAAAAGGCCATTCAACCATTCAGGCCTTTCAGTGCACAAAGATGTATGTAGCACCACACCTGTAATAGATGATTAATTCATCAAAAGGAGTCAGAAGCTTTTTTGCTTTCTACTTATGATGCTTTCTTTCTCCTTACAGTATCAGTGCTCTATTAATCATTTTCATTCTGAATTTGCCTAAAAGTAACATAATCTAGCACACACTTTTTTCTTTTCCACAGGAATAGCATGAAAGATGTTATAAAATGCTTTGTTAAAATTTCAAATATCTCTATCTTCATCCAATAGTTAAATAACTCTATTAAAATAAAAGATTAACATGACAAGTCCCATTCTTGATGAAGATTTAATGACTTTTTTTGATCACTGCTTTCTTTTCTAGCTGTTTAAGATTCATTCCTTTTGTAATATTTTTTAATTCTGTCAAGTAAAAGTCATTGTTCTGTAGTTTGCAGCATTTATTTTCTCTCCCTTTTGGAAAATCAGATCAATGGCCCTATTTCTGTACAGTGGTACATCATCTATTCTCCAAGATTTTTCAAAGATTACTGATGGTATGTCTGCTAGCAAACCATTGCCTATTTTTTAGCACTCATGAATATAATGCATCTGGGCCAGATGACTTTCTGGCTCTTGCCTAACATTATTAAGTGTTTACTCTGTTCCAGACACTAAGTGCTAGGGAAGTTTTTTTTTTTTTTTTTTTTTTTTTCTGTTAGTGTCTTCAGAATTTCCTTTTTGATACCCTTTAAAATAATTTGAGTTACCCTGATGTGTCCTAGTATCAGAGCTCAACAATCATTGTACTTGTTCCCTCAGGCCTTCCCAGTTCTTTAGATCCCTTTTACAAGGCCACTGTTGTTGTTTTTTTTAAAATTTAATAATAACTTTGTATTGACAGAATCCATGACAAGGCCACTGTTGTTGATGTTGGGTAGAGGAATAGTGGTTAGCTGGAAGGAAGGTTGAGGCCCAGCTTCCCAGGTGTTACAATGCTCCCACTCTCAGCTTTCCTCTGATCTGCCTTTCAACATTGTTGAGATCCAACACACTCTTCAGAAAAAGAATTGCAAGTCTGGACATGTAGAGATTCTAGCTATCCCAGACAGGGCTCCTGTGTGTTACCGAAGAAATTCTTCTTAGAGAGGAGGCCCCTTTCTCTCATAAAGCATATGGGATCTATAGACCCCAAAGCCTATGTGAGAGCCTTATTGTCAAAGCAGACTCTTGTGGGAGATACAAAAAGACCCTCTTTTGATCTTTTTATGGAATAAAATATTAGGAGAGTTTTTTGGGTTTTTTTTGGTTTCATCTAATTGACCATTTACTAATCTTTTTGTAAAGAACAATGATTTTCTTTTTCCTGAAATAATAATAACAGCTAGCATGTATATGTCACTTTAAGATTTTCAAAATGCTTTACATATGTTACCTCATTTGATTTTTACCATAATCTTGGGAAGTAAGTACTATTATTATCCCCATTTTGTAGATGAAGAAACTGAGGCAGAAGTCAAATGACTTGTGCAGGCTCACAATGTTAGTAAATGCCTGAGGTGGGATTTAATCCAAGTCTTCCTAACCCAAGTCCAGCACTCCATCCTATGTACAATCTAAGTGTCTCTGGTTATGAACCTTTGGAATAAGAAGCGGGGTGGGGCGGGGAGGGGGAATTAATATTGAATGGCTTTGAGTGAATTTGGGGAAAGGATGTGGTTGCTTGCTTGCTTTTGGTCCCTCCCCATTAGTAATCCTAATAAATCAAGTGAGAAGATGTGGTAGGCAAAAGGCTTTGAAATCATCTGGTCCACTGTTTGGGGATCCCTAAACAAATTTTACTCTCCAGGAAACCACATCTTCCCCTTCCTGCTCCAGTCCAATTTGCCTTGATTTGTTTATTATATCACCTTTGAGATAATGACCATACCAATATTGTTGACCATAACAACAATAGCAATAACCCTTAGTTTAAGTTTTACAAACGTAATATATTTTACATACCTTATCTCATTCAATCCTCACAACAACCCTGTGAAGGAGATGTTAGCCTTATCTCTGTTTTACATTACAAATGCCAATTCTAGTGTAATAGTAAGAAGAGTCTTTGGGTTGTCTCCCTGCAGTGGGATATGGGACTCTTTCTTTCTCTTGGTTGAGCAAAGAATATCTTGCTCCCAATTGAAGAACTCATTCACTATATTGTCTGGTATATTTCTTATTTGTATATTGATTTTTGTTTGTGAATACTTGGATAAATGGTTTTATTTGTTGATTCTGTGGTTTTTGTGGAATTGGCATTTGATAGAAAGGGAGTTTTTCCTTTGATATTGATTTCCTCAATAAGGCATATATGTTAGGAGCCCAGCTTGAGCTTAAAAATTATCTCCCCTAGAATAACAATATTTAGGGAGGAGGTAGATATGATATTTATTCTTTCCCTGAGAAGATCATAGTGATTAGACTTTGATCCCAAATTCCTGCTTTCCTTCCCATCATTTTCTCTTGGACAAGAGTAGGTGAAGGAGATTCTAGAGATGTCCATTCATGCACCCCTGCAAGTTACATTTCCTTAGATCCATGTGCACATCCATCTCCTATGTATGTAAAACATGACATATACAATCCCCTATGTACAGATAAAGAGGTAGAGACAGGGGTTAAGTAACTTACTCATGAGCTGCTAAGTGGTTCAATTAAGAATTAGCTTCAGTTCTCCATCAGTGATCCCTGGGCATTATCCACTGTAGAATCCTAGTGGCTTTGGACAGTCAAATCACTTAAGTACTTGTTCTTTTCTCAACAAACATTTTCCTCATTCTTTGGTCTTCTCCTCTATCTCTCATATCAAGTGGACCCTCTCCCTTTTTTTACTTTTGTCATCCTCTTCTTCAGGCTATGGACACACTACAGGATCTGCTCACCATTATTTGTGGTCTTCAGGCAGATACTGATTTCTTCAAGACCAAACTGGAAGAAATGAAGGAAAAGATGGACAAGGTAAAAAATATCCCTTATGTCTTCTGTGCCAATTAAAAGATACCTCCTACTTCTTGCAGTAGGATTTTGGGTGTGAGGAGAGCTCCTTTCAAGGAATTTGTCCTCACATACTAACAGAATATTTAGAGGGGACAAAAAGGGAAGTCTTGCTCTCGGCCATTAGCTTTTGCCAGAAAGCATGAGTCCTTTCAGGATGGATCATAGGACAGGTAAGTTTTCAATAATATCATTATAGTTAGTACTGATGTAGAATTGTAAAGTTTCCAAAGCCCTTGATGCTACCTCATTTTGTACTCACAACAACCCTGGAAGATAAATATTTTATTATCTTCATTTAACTGATGAGAAAACTAAGGAAGAGAGAAGGTAGGTGACTTGCCCAAGATCGTGTAGATAGTGTCTGTGATAGGATTTGAACTCAGATCTTCCTGACTTCAAGTCCTGAGCACTAGCCATTGCACCAAAGCTAAGCGAGGAGAGCTTTGTTTGACCCAATTTTCACTACTGATCTTTTTCCTACAGTATACTCCTGTGCTCTGAGCAGTTATTTCTATTTAGCCATTCCATATGACAGCATCTGTGTAACCCTGCCCATCTCCTACAGAGCAATTCTTCCCTAAATTTGGCAAACTTTGCTCAAATCCTTTCTGCCTCCAGTCCATGCCTTAAAACATAGAAAAGATTAGTGAGAGACACCTAGACAAAATTGTAAAGTCAGACAAAGTTGAGTGCCTAGCACTCATCTAGACCAAAACTTCTTAAACTCCCCATTTGTGAAACTGAATGTGGGAATCATGAAATTAGATCTTTCTTGGTTTATATTCCCTTTCTTATTTATTTTTACAAACATTTCTTTTTTGATATATTCTCTTTCAATGGAAAATAGTCTCCTCTTAAAACAGACTGTTTATTTCTGACTTTGTAACCCCTAAGATATAATAGGTGTTTAATAAATACTTATTAGTTAATTGAATTTCATGCTTTTATACTACTTTTCTGGCTAGCTAGTACTCCAGGTAACAGACCTTCCCTATACTCCAACAAAATTTCTTTCTCTCCCACTCATCTTACTAAGACTCTGGCTATCTGCTCCCCAAAGTGACAAAAAGCTGATTCTAGTAGAAGAGTGCTAGAATCTTGCCCTTTCTTTTATCTCTAAAGCAATATGTTGGTATTTAAATGGTGACTTTCTGGACATAATACTTTTTTGTACCTAGGGAGAATTTACAAGTTACAAATATATTATAATCATATTTTGTCTCTTAGTAGACAAAAAAAGTAATCTTATATATGATTATATATATAATAGAAGTATTAAGTGTCTGAGGTCAAATTTGAACTCAGCTCCTCCTGACTTCAAGGCTGGTGTTCTATCTACTGCACCACCTAGCTGCCCAAATATGTACAATTCTTTTAAATATATTTTCATATTTGTCATGTTATACAAGAAAAGTCCAACCAAGAAGGGAAAAAACCATGAGAAAGAAAGACAGAAACAAATAAACAAATAAAAAGAGGTGAAAATACTATTTTTCAATCAATATTCAGTCTTCATAGTTCTTTCTTTGGATGTGGATGGCATTTTCCATTCCAAGTCTATTAAAATTGCCTTGGATCACTGAATTGCTGAGAAGAACCATATTCATCACAGTTGATCATCATAGAATCTTTCTGTTACTGTGTATGATGTTCTCTTGTTTCTGTTTGCTTTATTCAACATTAGTTTATGAAAGTCTTTCCAGACTTTTTTGAAATCAGCTGACTCATCATTTCTAATAGAAAAATAATATTCCATTACATTCATATACCCACAATTTATTCAGCTATTCCTCAAGTGGTAGACATCCACTCAATTTCCAGATCCTTGCCACTACAAAAAGGGCTGCAAACATTTTTGTACTTGTTGGTCTTTTTCTCTCTTTTATGATCTTTTGGGGATACAGACCCCGTAATGAGACTGTGGGATCTGAGGGTATGCAGTTTTATAGCCCTTTGGGCATAGTTCCAAATTGTTCATTTCACAATTCCACCAACAATGTATTGTGTCCCAGTTTTCCCATACCCCCTCCAACATTTGCCATTATCATTTCCTATCATCTTAGCCAGTTTAAGAGGTGTAAAGTGGTATAAGGTATATCTTATAAAAAGACAGATATGATTGATAGGAACACACATTGATAAGATGCAAAATGTAGGACTGGGAGTAATTATGATAAGAAAATAATATTATAATGATTAAAATTGAAAGTGGAAAAGCCAAAATAATTACATCATTTGTATAATAATAATGTGAAATCCAACTGTCTCAACCAAAATATTGATGATTTCAGGATACAAGATTAATATAAAAATTCCATTTTTACTTATTAATAAAACATTTTAAAAAGACATGCATTTACAATGCAATAACAAATTGGGAAATATCTTACTTAGTTTTACATATATATATGTGGACAACTATAAAATATAATGATTAAAATAAAGGAAGATCTAAATAGTTGAATTCAGCATTCAGGTCATATTAATATAATAAAAATGACAATGTTCTTAAATTAATCTAAAGCATCATCATTAAAAAGACAATTCAGTACTATGATCATTTATTAAGTACCTAATATATGACAGGCATTGGACTAAGCATTGCATGCAAAATGAAGCATTATCCTCACGGAATAATTCCTGTTATTCATTTGAATGTATTTCAGTAAGCATAAAATATTATTACAGAGTAGTTCTATGAAGAAAATAAAGATTTGACAAAAATTATAATGAAATTTATGTGGAAAAATCAAGAGTTAAGAGTGGTGTGATGAAAAAAAATGCCAATGAACATGGTCTTATACTAAACCATTATCTTTAAACTATCTGATATTGAGGAAATACAAATAGATAAGTGGAACAGAATAAGACCAATAGGTATTCACACAAATATATATGACAATTACTGTTTGAGAAACCTACAGAAAATAAAGATTGGGGAAAAGGTTAGTCAATAAATATATTTGTTAAAATTGGTTAGCCATTTTTTTAGGAAGTAGATTGAAACTCACATTTCATAACATATATCTCAGTGAAGTCTACATAGATTTTATAACATAAAGAAATTATAAAAATAGGAAAAATATGGAATTGACTTTAATTGTGACTTTTTTCTATTCAATAGAAGGCATTCTTAGAAGCAAGCTAGAAATGCTTGATTCCTGAGACATTTTTTCTGTGAGGTTCCCCCAGTTTTTTTTTTTTTTTTTTTGTTTGTTTGTTTGTTTTGGATCCTTAAAGACTCTACTAAGAGAAAAAAACTTCTGGGCCCTGTAGTACTTGAGTAGTGAATAGCCATTTTTCCCACATATACTGTAGTATATCAATAAGAGAATGGACACTAGGATTATGGGAGAGAATTTTCATAGCCATTCTATACTTTCTGTTATTATTATGCTTTTGAATGGGACTGATTGGGTGAAGTTTTCTCAGTACTGAGATTAGGTTTAAGTCACATGAGTCCTATACCCAGAGCAGAAAGATGAGGTCTTGGGGCTCAGGTTTCAGGAAGTCACATGATCCCTATTCCCAGTCTTGAACCCCGAGTTGCAGGGAGTCATGTGGTCTTTGAAAGTCAAACCCTCAAGAAATCTCGACTATAGGAAGTGACATAATCCACAGGAAGCAGTCAACATTGGTCAACATTAGTCTATCCAATGAAAAGGCTTGGGTCTTTTCCTATTTAACAGGGTTCTACTTCCTGCTGGCCAGATTCCAGGAACACATGGCAGGAGTTGGGATGGATCCCGGCTGCACCTGGGCATCTCCCTGCAGGAACTAAATAAATTCATTCTCTTTGTACCTAAAGATGCCTCTGATAGATTGATTTGGGAAAGGGGTCTATCCTTCCCTCCCTTCCCTCCCCGTCCCATACACTTTTAATAAAAGATAATTACATCTATTGGCTGATCATTAATTTAAAGTTAATTTACACAGCAATTATAATCAACTGGGAATGATTTTGTAACTAAATCAATAAATAACCACCATCATTCAAAAATACTCAATGAAAAAATGCTATCCACCTCTAGATAGAGAACTCAAAATACAGATCGAAGCACATTTTTTTTCTTTCTTGTTTTTAAAATTTTTTATTTTTTGCAAAATGTGGCTAATAAGGACATTTGTTTTGTATGACTTCATATTTGTAATAGACTTTGTATTTCTTGCTTTTTCAATGAGTAAAAGAGAAAGAGATTTTTGAATTAAATCAAAATAAATATAATGTTCAACCTCAGAAATAACCAAAGAAGACAAATTAAAGCAAAATCAAAGGTTACCTAATACTCATCAAATTGCAAAACTAATAAAAATCTAGAAAGATCAGTGCTGTTAGGGGAATGGAGAAACAAGTATAGTCATTAATTTCTGGTGGAATTATAAGCTTGTAGAATCTTTTTGGAGAGCATATTGACAGCACTTAGTAAATATTAGAATATAATAATATCCTTTGGCCATAATTCCATTACAGGACCAACATACTTTATTGGAAATGTAGCCTAGACATGTTAAAAGAGAGTGGGAGAGAGAAAACAAAAGGGAATAATGAGAGACACTTTCATAGTAGCATTATATGTACTATAAAGAAAAAAATTGGAAACAATTTAGATATATAACAATGAGACAATGATTAGATAAGTTATAGTATACTAATATAATGGAATCCTTTAAAGCAGTTATGATGAAAGACATGAAAAATAAAAGGAATACTAGAAACACCTTTGATAAACAATACAAAGCAATGAAAGAAAATCAAAAGAACAGAGTATAGACATTAATTATTAGGCCAAAGGAAACTTAAATGGGAATGAATGGACCAATAAAAATTTTGGATAGAAATTTAGAGATTGTATTAAAAAATGGTTATGATATTTTATGGATTGAATTTAAGTATAAATAGATACAAAGTAATTTAAATTAATTGTATTGATTTTTCAACATTATTTATAATAAATCATTTAATTTTTTTTTCTGTAAGTTTAATCAAGTAGACAAAAATAGAGAAAAAAGAAATTATTTAGAAGGAAGGGATAATTTGCTCCAGATTGGAGCATCTACTGAGAGTAGCAATGAGAATATCATTGCTGGGGCAGGAAAAAAGACAACAGCTTCTGAGTAAGGATGTTCTCAGCCAGGTTGGTCCTAGGGAAGAAAGATTTTCCAAAGAGTTTCTGAGCAAAGAATACCTGACAACTTCTAGCTCAGAGTTAAAATGACTACTAAGAGGGTGAATTTGCCCTAAAATCTAGGAACTGTTTATCTGCACACCTTGTATCAGAGATTCAGATATATTTCGAGAGAGTTCTCACTCTCCTGAATTATAGTCCCCACCTAAGAAACTTAGGAAAACATATGTAGGATACTCCAGAGCAATAGGAGACCTGCTACATTCCTTGTGAGCTTGCAGTTCACAATGCTGTGATGAGTGGGGAAAGAGAAGAAGGAAGTTTTATTTAAAAGAAGACAATGGAATTAGAATGAATAACCTAATCATCAGTGGCAAAGATATATGTAATAAATTTCCAGAATTATTTTAGGACCTAGTATTAGGGTTTCCCTGGTAGAGGTCCTTTTCCGTGAGTCTCATGGCCTCTTTGTTTACTTGTTACTTCAGAAGTAGGGAGAGGACAACATTTGTCTTTTTATTTTCTTTCTATTTCTCTTCATTTGTCCACAAAATGGCAAACTTAGACTTACCAGATTTTTAAGGTTAGACTAATGAATAAATTTTTATCAAGTCCACTAATCTTTTTTGCAATCTTCCCATGGCAAAATATGAACAACAAAAGTTGTGGAAGTTCTCTACCAGGTCCTTCTTCCCTTCCTTACTCAGTCTCTTAGTTACTTGTCCCATCAGTCACCATTAACATCCTTGGAGGCCACCATACTTTATTTCCCCCTTTATTTACTCAAATGGGAAAAAAGAGAAAGAAAAGTCAAATATCCCAGATAGAACACAGATGAGGATTGAGTTACAGTGAGGTGACCAAACTGAAGGAAAAGTTGAGCATTTTTATCTACCTCTATAACTTTTTTTGTCTCAAGATTTCCTCATAATATGTAAACTGTTCAACTATCCTTTTAACATTTATCATTTGGGGAAAAAATTATCATTTGGGAATTTTTCTTTCTTATATAGTTGAATCCATTCTTTATATACCACACCTCAAAAAATCTTAGTGCAATTCTGAGCTCTAATAGCTTTAACAATATTTAATCAATCTATTAAAGCTTAAAAGAGCACTAAAACTTTTGAGACATCCTATATAACTTAGATATCAGCTTATTACTTGCTGTAAACATTTTTGCCTCCCATTAGTGTTTCACTTCTGATTTTAACTACATTAATTTTGCTTGTGCAAAATATTCTCAATTTTATTTTATCACAATTGTTCATTAATACTCTATGATCCTTTCTATTCCTTATTTCATTATGCATTCTTCCTCTATAGTAGTGATTGATATTTCCTTATTTACTCTTTTAATTTGTTTGTGATGTGAACTTTTATATCTAAATTATGAATCTATTTGGAATTTCCTTGGTATATGGTCTGAGATATTATTCTAAACCTAATTTCTTTTAGTGGAATTATTCCAATAATTGGTGTCTTTAAATTTATCAAATACTGTACTCTGTAAACATTGTTATATACTTCCTTATACTATTGTAAAAACAGAGCAGCATGGAATATGGAATTCAGCTCTGATACTAATTGTGTCACATGGGTGAGTCTCTTAATGTCTTAGAGCCTCAGTTTCCTCTAATGAACAGTAAATGTTCATTAATTGAGAAATTGCTGAATAAATCGTGATATGTGATTATGAAGGAGTATTATTGTTCTATAAGAAATAATAAGCTGGATGCTCTCAGAAAAACCTGAAAAATTTTCCATGAGCTCATGCAAAGTGAAATATATTGTGTACAAAATAATAGCAATATTGTAGGATGATCAGCTATGAATGATTTTGCTGTTCTCAACAATACAATGACCCAAGACCTCTCTGAAGGACTTGTGATAAAAAAAAAATGCCACCTGTATCCAGAGAAAGAACTGATTGTGTCTAAGTACACATTGAAGCATACTTTTTTAAAGTTTTATTTTTCGTGAGTGGGAAATCTGTGTTTTCTTTCACAGTATGACTTTTATGGAAAGGTTTTCCTTATTTACACATGTGCTTTCTCAATGTGGGGTAGGGAAATGAGGAGGGGGGAAAGAGAGAATCTGTAATTTAAAATTTTAAAAACAAATGTTAAAATTGTTCTAACTTTAACTGAGGAGAATAAAATATCAAAGAAAAAAGAAGAAAAACAAAAAGAAAAGTTCCTGTCCTCAAAAAGCTTGCATTCTACTGGGGATTAAATGACATGTGCACAAAGATACAAGAGAAAAAGCCCTGAATTTGGAAGCAGAGGATCTGGGTTCAAATCCTGTTTTTGTCATCTATTTATTATGTATATATGTTGTGTGATTGGCCTGAGATCACTCAGGCTTAGATAGGACTCGAACTCATTTTCCAGAATTGGTTATATCTTGCTTCCTTTCCAACAAAATATAAACAGAATAAATAAAAATTAATTTGGGAGTTGGGATGGGGGATATTAACAATTTGGGGAATCAAGAAAAGTCTTCTGTAGAACATGACCTTAAAGCACCATATTAATAATCAATCAGGGGCAGCTAGATGATGCAGTGGATAGAGCACCAGCCCTGAATTCAGGAGGACCTGAGTTGAAATCTGGTCTCAGTCACTTAACACTTCCTAGCTGTGTGACCCTGGGCAAGTCACTTAACCGCAATTGCTTCTGCAAAAACAAACCAAAAAAAGCCCAAGCAATCAGTCCTTGTTATCATTATTTAATTAGTTAGATGTCATAATAGATAGAGAATTGGACTTGGAGTCATAGAAACACTTCCTTGGATCCTTACTAGCACTTGTGAGTCTGGGCAAAATCCCTTAAGCTGAGGCTGCCATTGCCCATCATTTATAAAACTGGGACAGTAACCTTTTTTTTTTTTTTAAATCAAGGTTGTTATAAAGATCAAATGAGATTATGTATGTAAAGTGCTCTGCAAACATTAACTATAACTGCTGCTTATTATGTGACTGATCCATTATAAGACAGTAACAGAAGAGAAATGCACGGGTTGGAGTGGGGATTTAGACTGCACTCTTCAGATTACAGTCAGTTTCTCACTCACTATTCATGTAACTAGTGACAATGTAATGCAGAGGTGAATGTAGGGTGCCTTCTTTTGAGGGTACTATGGTTAATTTGTCACTGCCAATATTTTGGGGGTAAGGCTCCTGCTATCCCTCACATCAGCATATATAAGCAAGCTTTTACTTTTTCTATTTCTAAGGCAGGCTCCTCAGTCCTTGGCTGGAGTTTAATTGGGAAGAAAGACAGGGTGGAATCAGAGAAAAGAAAAGGCCTAATGGTAAACTAATTAGTTTCTGGGTAAAGCCAGAAGTGTTAATGTCCGAGGATAGGCCTTCCGCACTAAAGGGGGCTGGTCTTCTATTTCAAATCCTTAACACCAAAATATAATGTTAAAATGCAAACTCTCCTACTCCAGGCCAGGAAGCAGGTGGGACTGGGTGAAAACAAACTCACTCTTGCCTCTCAAGAAAGAAAAGTTAGGATGAATCATCCAAAGCCTACTCTTTTGCCTTGTTTAACAGATCATTCCAGAAGAAATAAGTAAAAACTTACAAGAAATGGAAAATCAACATGAACAGATCAAAAATCTTCAGTTTGACATGGTGAGACCCTATTTCTAGCATAATTTTCTCTAGTTTCTTTCTAGAATCCTGAGGATGTGGGCCGTAGGGGCTTTGGGGTAGAAGGTTCAAGTTCAGGAATGATAGTGTTTGCTATGAAGCCCCAAGTATATTACAGAGAAGATCCTACCATGACAGCTGCCCTTTACAGCACCTTTCCTCCCTAATCCTATACAGGAAGACGTCAAGAATAAGCTTCTCTCCTTTCCTGAAAGAAGTGATATCATGCAGTGGACTACCTTACATGATGCCATGTATTCTCAAGTGAGTGACTTGGACTTGGGACAGGGATATATGTTAGGAAGGAGGGCACAGGAGCACAGTGCCTTGGGAGGAGGACTAACTGGAATCAGACTGTATGAAATAATGTAGAGATTAGGCAAGGCCTGGGGTGGAAAGAAGACAAAAGTCCAGAACTAAATGGGAGGGATATGGGGGACTACAGCATCAATGTTGGGAGGGATCCACTGGAGACCATTAGCAAAAGGGAATAAAGGGTGACAACTGGGACCAGGAAAAGGATAGGAAAAGGGCAGTTACAGGTCTGTCCCCATCCTTTTTCTGTCCTGAAGCCCCAGATTGGATTCTACCTAGCTAGTTTCCCTTACTACAGATTTATTCCTTTCATTTCCTTTCTTTCTGGATCCACTTTGCTCTGTCCTGTGGTAACACTATTCTAGGCTGACACCAATGAGACTTCTGAGAAGGCTGGGGCTGGGACCCCTGAAGTCGCCTCTGAAGTTATCCCTAAAGAGGCTACTTCTAAAATTGCCCCTGAAGTTATCTCTAAAGTTGACCCTAAAGTTACTTCTATACTTGCCCATGGAGTTACCTCTGAAGTTACATCTGAAGAAGCTCCTAAAACTTCAGAGACTAGTGCCCTACCTGTGAAGACTGCCAAACTAAGACCAGATACTAAATCACAAACATTAAGTGCCCCACTGAATGCTCTTGGTAAGGCCCTTAATGCTGTGGGCATCACTGTTAGTAGAGAAACTCTAAATTCCTTGAGCATTGCCATTGATCCAAACATCCTCTCTGCCTTGGGCATCAGCACTGATCCAAATACCCTTGCTGCTATGGGCATCAAACCTGTCCCAGGTGCTGGCTTTAGTACTGACCAATCATCCATTGGTGCATTATTCGCCAGCCCCCCTGGTTCATCACTGACTGGCCCTGCTGGTCCATCATTCCCCAGACCCACTGGCCCATCACTTGCCAGATCCATTGGCCCATCATTCCCTGGATCCACTGGCCTGTCATTCCCTAGACCCACTGGTCAATCCTTACAACCATTCCCTGGACCCACTGACCCATCATCTACTGGATCCACTGGCCCATCATTCCCTGGATCCACTGGCCCATCATCTACTAGATCCACTGGCCCATCATTCACTGGACTCATTGGCTCATCATTCCCTGGACCCATTGGCCCATCATTCACTGGAGCCACTGACTCATCATTCCCTGAATTCACTGACGCATTATCCACTGGCCCTACTGGCCCATCATTCCCTGGATTCACCGTGCCATCATCCACTGGACCCCATGGCCCACCACTCCCTGGCCCCACTGGCCCATCATTCCCTGGACCCACTGGACCATCATTTCCTGGACCCCATGGCCCACCATTCCCTGGACCCCATGGCCCACCACTTCATGGCCCCTCTGGCCCATTATTCCCTGGCCCCACTGGCCAATCCTTCCCTGGACCCCCTGGCCCATCATTCCCTGCACTCACTGGCCAATCATTCCCCAGTACCACTGGTCCATCATCTACTGGACCCATTGGCCCATTATTCTCTGGACCCACTGGCTCATTCTCTGAAACCACTGGCCCTACCGAACCTGCTGGCCCATCATTCCCTGGACCCACTAGCCAATCATTCCCTGGACCTACTGGCCAATCCTTCCCTAGACCTATTGGCCCATCATTCCCTGGCCCCACTGGCCAATCCTTCCCTGGACCTCCTGGCCCATCATTCCCTGGACTCACTGGCCAATCATTCCCCAGTACCACTGGTCCATCATCTACTGGATCCATTGGCCCATTATTCTCTGGACCCACTGGCTCATTCTCTAAAACCACTGGCCCTACCAAAGCTGCTGGCTCATCATTCCCTGGACCCATTGGTCCAACATTCCCTAGACCTACTGGCCAATCATTCACTGGACCCACTGGCCCATTATTCTCTGGATCTACTGGTCCATCATCCACTGAACCTACTGGCCCATCATTTCCTGGCCCTACCGGCTCATCATTCCCTGGATCTACTAGCCCATCATCTATCGAACCTGCTGGCTCATCATTCCCTGGACCCATTGGCCCACCATTCCCTGGACCTGCTGGACCATCATTCCCAGGACCTGCTGGCCCATCATTCCCTGGACCTACCGGCCCATCATCCACTGAACCTATTGGCCCATCATTCACCAGACCCACTGGCCCAGTATTCCCTGGACCCACTGGACCATCATCTACCGGACCCACTGGTCCATCATTCCCTGGACCCACTGGCCCATCATTCCCTGGCCCCACTGGCCCATCATTCTCTGGATCTACTGGTCCATCATCCACTGAACCTACTGGCCCATCATTTCCTGGCCCTACCGGCTCATCATTCCTTGGATCTACTAGCCCATCATCTATCGAACCTGCTGGCTCATCATTCCCTGGACCCATTGGCCCACCATTCCCTGGACCTGCTGGACCATCATTCCCAGGACCTGCTGGCCCATCATTCCCTGGACCTACTGGCCCATCATCCACTGAACCTATTGGCCCATCATTCACCAGACCCATTGGCCCAGTATTCCCTGGACCTACTGGACCATCATCCACTGGACCCACTGATCCATCATTCCCTGGACCCACTGGCCCATCATTCCCTGAACCCACTGGCCTATCATTCCTTGGCCCCACTGGCCGATTATCCACTGGCCCCACTGGTCCATCATACACTAGACCCACTGGTCCATCATTCCCTGGACTCACTGGACCATCATCCACTGGCCTCACTGGCCCATCATTTCCTGGATCCACTGGCCAACCATTCCTTGGAACCACTGGTCCGTCATTCCCTGGATCCAGTGGTCCATCATTCCCTGGACTCACTGGACCATCATCCACTGGACCCACTGGCCAGTCATTCCCTGGACTCACTGGACCATCATTCACCAGATCCACTGCCCCATCACTTCATGTTCCCACTGGCCCATCATTCACTCAACCCACTGGCCCATTTTCCACCAGCCCTAGTGGCCCATTATTCCCTGCACCCACTGGTCCATCATCTATTGGATCCACTGGTCCATCATTCCCTGGACCCACTGGCCGGTCATTCCCTGGACTCGCTGAACCATCATTCACCAGACCTACTGCCCCATCACTTCGTGTTCCCACTGGCCCATCATTCACTCAACCCACTGGCCCATTTTCCACTAGGGCTGGCCCATTATTCCCTGCACCCACTGGTTCACCATCCATTGGTCCCATTTGTCCATCACTCACTAGCCCATCATTACTCCCTAGTCCCTCATTCACTGCAAAACCATTGGCTGTTCCCCCAGGCTTCACTTGGAATCCTTCATCTTTCCTTGCTGCTTTGGGTATCATCCCTGATGAAGCCACCCTTAATGAATTGGGCATTGATCCTAATGCAGACAGCCTCACTTCTTTGGGTTTAGTGGTTGATCCATCCACCCTTGTTGCATTAGCAATCCTCACTGGCAAAGGCTTTCCCTCTCGCCTTTATCCCTCAGCTTTATTTTCAACTTTGCCAGAGGCCTCAGATCTCACCACTGGCAAGGCTCCCACTCAGGGGCCCGAAAGAATGTTATCTTCAACCAAATTTTTTAAGCAGCTACCACCAGATCAACCTTTGAGTGTACAGGGAAAAAGACAAACTGCAAAGAAGTCTGTGGGATGCTTGATCAATTTACCAATGGAATGCGATAGCCTAAAGGAGCAATTGGCCAAGTTGGACGATAAGGTACAGCAGCTTGCTAACCAAATAGGTGAGTGTCAGCTCTAAGCTGGATTTGAAAGATTCTTCCTTCCAGATTTCCTTTTCTCTCTGTCTTCCTCTGCCCTGCTTTCAAGAGTTATTCCTAATATGTGCTTTTAGCAAATCTTCAGTTTCAAAGTTCTCTTGGACTCGTACCCCGGCTAGAGACTGAGATGAACTTACTGCAGGACAAGATACATACGCTCCAGGAATTAGGACAAAAGGTGAGTAACCAATAGAGAGAATACTGTCTGATAATATGGTGTGGGGATGGAGATGGGAATAGGGATGGGGATGAGGATGGGGATGGGGAAGAAGGAGAAGGAGAAAGAGGAGAAGAAGAGAAGAGGAAAAGGAGAATAGAGGAGAAGAAAGAGAAGAAGAAGAAGAGGAGGAGGAGGAGGAGGAAGAAGAAGAAGAATTTGAAGACAACCTCCAGACCTCTTAAAACCCTATCACTACTTTTTCCAATCTATACCACTCTGGACATATGGCACTGCACTGAGCTATACCCACCTTGTGTTATTTTTTCTTTCTCTCAGAGTACAACTTGTGAGAAGCATTTGCTAAGGGTGGAGGAACAATGTAGTCTGCTGGAAAAGATCATTGAAGCTCTGCAAGATAAAGTGGAAGATATTAAGGTAAAATGGGATCCTAGGGGGAGATGAGTGGGAAGACAGAGCAAATCCCCATTTGCTCAGAACCTCTGGTTCTGAGGAGTTCAGAGGTGACTTAAGAGAAGGACATTAAAATAAGAACTCTCAACATTTGATTCTGCCCTAAGCTCTGCCACATTCCTTTTGGGGAAATATCCCTACCTTATTTAGCTCCTCAGTTTCTCAGTTTGTCCAAAAAGGAAAACTAATATCTCAGATCCAATATAAGAAGGATATCTGGCACTATTTTGTGAAAGCTGCTATATATAAAGGTGAAATACATTTTAATCATTTCAAACAGGCAGCCTTCAAATTAGGCAGTTCTCTACATGGCACAGTGGATGGAGTACTAGGCCTGGAGTCAGGAAGATTGATCATTGGGAATTCAAATCTGACTACAGCTAGTTACTAGCCATGTGACTCTAGGCAAGTCACTTAACTCTATTTGCCTCAATTAGTGGAGAAGGAAATGACAAACTGCTCTAGTATCTTTATCAAGAAAATCCTAACGGAATCATGAAGAGTAGAATATGACTGAAATAATTGGACAACAACTAAATGAAACTGGCTTTAAGCAAAACACAAAGGACCTTCTATTTAGCTGGGCTTATTTAAGATTTAACTTTACTCATTGGTTCCCATGACTTGTCTAGGCAGAGTTTTGACTCATCCCCAAAGGTCCAAAAGTCAGGATGTGAGCAAGTACTATTGGGGATAGGAGAGGGGGCCAGACTATCTGGGAAGGAATTCCTTGATTTTAAAGCATAAATAAACAGTCTTCATAGAAGTAATCTACCTAGAAAAGCTTGGTACAATGGAAAGAACATTGGCTTTAGAGTCAGCAGATCTATCTGTGGCACTTACTATATTGATAATTGTGGGTAATTGCTTTAACCCCTCTGCATTTCAATTTTCTCATTTTTTAATAAAGGAATTAAACTAGATAATCTCTAAGGTTCCTTCCAATTCTAAAGTCATGATTCTGTGATTTTTTTTCCCTAGTAAGTCTTGATACAATGGACTTACTTTAGGAAGTATTCAGAAAATATAGAAATCTTTCTAAAGCCTTGGATCATCCAAGGAACGTGCATCTGGGCAAAGTTTAGGAGGAGCAGTTACTCTTTAACCTCAACACAACATTTTCATATGAAACCAGGTAATGGCAATCTTGGGGGCAGAAAAAAAGCCAATAATCAAAAGCCAATAATCAAAAGCCAAAGAAGCTATATCTATAACAGGACATAAGTAGGATGGATTGTCATTAGTTACCTGGAGTCAGTCACTGCATTGACCAAAGCTCTTAAGAGTTTCAAAGTTTTGTCTTTAGAATATTACTCTTATTACATAAATTATTCTCCTAGTTCTGTTCACTTCACTCCTTATCTAATCATAAAAGTCTTCCCGGGTTTCTTTGAAACTGCTGCACCTTACATAATTTCTTATACACAAGAGTATTTTGTTACATTCATCTACCATAATTTGTTCACTTGTTCATCAATTTCTAAACTGATGGGCATTCCCTAGTTTTCTAGTTCTTTGATATCATAGAAAGTTTATGGTGAAAATAATAGTCTCCAGAACACCAATATGCCTTTCTTAATTCATTTATTCATTCAACATATATTTACAAAGCAACTACCACATGGAAAACATTTCTAGCCACCAAGGAAGATAAAAAATTAAGGCATAATTCTAGCCCTAATAGAGCTTACATTCTAAAAGGGAGCATCTGGCATATTCCAATATTATTATGATAACAAATAATATGTGAGAAAAGCATGAGTCCCAAGCAAAATATTGTGTAAGGTGTTGAGATAAGCATTGTTATTTATTTGGAGGATCAGGAATGACTTTCTGAAGGTTTTGATATATAAACCAAACCTTAGAGGACCAACAGGATTTTAAGAAAGAGAGTGTTTGGGAAAGATATTCTATAACCTTTGCTAATCCTCAGAGGCAGGAAAAAAGGAAAGAGTAGAATCTAGTTTACCAAACTGTGTTTTCTGACATTACCAAAATACTCAGTGTCATCAATAGATTTGGGTTTCGGCAACTACAAAACTAACTGGGAAAAGTTGCTAGCATGCTAAGAATGCTTCACTATGACTACCTTAGACCAAATGGTACCTTAAAATAGACTAACCAAGAGGAGAGGGTGGGCCTCCATGTTAAATATTGCCTTAGAAAAAGGGAAGGAAAAAAAATCCTCAGCTACCATGATTTAATTATCATCTTTATTCCAATGACTCCCAATTCTAAACAACCAGCTCTATTCTTTCTCCTAACCTCTATTCCATGACATTTTTTAATTAATTTTTTTAATCACTGAAAATTCACTTTTTCTCTCTCCTTCTTCATCCTCCTCCCCAAGTGAGAATGTCAAACAAATAACCCTCTGTTACAAATATGTGTAATCAAGTAAAACAAATTCCCAGATTGGCCATCTCCAAAAAATATGTCAACTTGCATTCTAAGTTGAGAAGATTAAATTGACACTATACCATTTTTATTGATCCTATTTATAGTTAATTGATTCTGTCCTGTAACTGCCTAAAGTCACAATTATTTGCCTCTGAATTTAGTTCAGAAATTCAGCTGTCCTGTAATGAGTTAAATTTAGCAATTCAGTTCTCCTTTTAATCACCGTTCTATTCTTGCCTCAAAGAAATCTGCTGTTCTTAGGGGATGCAGGTGGACATGGGGTGGGGTCTGGTGTACTATCTTTACTTCACAAAACTATTCTTCAAGAATGTCAGATTTTTTATCCAGAGAAATCTGACCTACTGTCTCTAACCTTGCAAATGGACTGAAACAATGAATATTTCTTAGTTATAGGAAGAAAGGAGAGAGTTATTGCTAGTTCTTCACCCCCAATTTCCATGATGGAGAATAATAATATTGTTTCCTACACCTCAGCCATGTAACCCATCATGTTGTCTGCAACCCCATGATGCTGTCAAGCCTACAACCAATTGTATTCTTTCCCCACTTATAAAGTCCTCTTTTTCTTAAGTCTTTGACCTAAAGCAAAGATGTTCTTGATCTGTTTTAACAGGTAGTGCCCTGGAGGGAAAATATAATACATATACTTATCCAAGGTGTAGATGATGTAAGCATAACATTGAGCCAAGTACTCCAGGAAAATTTGAGGAGGGAAAAAACTGGTGAAGGAAGTCAAGGTGGTTGGCTAGGAAAACTTTCACAAAAGAATTGTATTTAAGTTAAGCCTTAAAGAAAAAGATATTTTAAAAGTATGTGGTGATGGGAGGAATGTGAAAATGAGATAGAAATGCATTCCAGACATGGGATGTTGCTTGGGAAAATCTTGAGAGATTAACCAAGAGGACAGGGTGGACCACCATGTTAAATATTGCCTTAGAAAAGGGAAAGGAAAAAAGTGCCAAGATTCTGTCCTGTCCTCCTTTGCTTTTCTTTCTGCTTGCTTTCTTCATGAACTCATCAGCTTCCAGTCATCTAGATTCACAATCTTATGTCCTCCTTGACTCTACACTGTTCCTCAACATAAATGTCCAAGTGAGGGTTGTAGTTTATTTGTTTTTTTCAAGGATAAAGGAAGCCTGGGCATGCTTGTGAGTAGTATAGAAGGAACCAGTAATTAGAAGATTGAAGATTAGAGAAAGAGGAAAAATAATTAATGGGGCAATCTCCCAAAAGAAGCAAGAGGTAATATAATCAAAGACATAAGAAGATGGGTTATATTTGCAGGAAGAAGGCGAGCCTCCTCATCCTCTGAAGTTAGGGTGAAATGTAGAGGAAGAAAGATTAATAAATTTATGATGAATTGTCTCATTTTTTATTATAGCTTTTTATTGACAGAACATATGCATGGGTAATTCTTCAAAATGAATTTTGGAGTAGCAAAGCCAACAAAAAGCCAGGATGAGACATTTCCCAGTCTAAGACAACTCAACAGAATAGGTCTCTGACACCAGAGTAGGGTAACCAGAACATACACAGCATTACCAGTGGTGGACCTTGGAGGGAACTGCAGCAAAGGCAGCAACAGCAGCTTTGGGAGCTCTCAACGCAGAGAGTAATGGAGTCAGACAATTGATTAGACGGGGATTCTTTGCTGGGACTGGATAGAGTCGGCACTAAATGGCAACTCCATTGCCCATATGCAGTTCTGGGGGTCAGTTTTCAGGGTAGAGAGGAACACTTGTGGTTGGTCAAAAGGAGCAGGAACCCTGGTTATAATTCCTTTTTTTTTTTTTTTTAAATTTTTTATTTAATAATTACATTATATTGACACTCGTTTCTGTTCCGATTTTTTCCCCCTCCCTCCCTCCACCCCCTCCCCTAGATGGCAAGCAGTCCTTTATATGTTGGATATGTTGCAGTATATCCTAGATACAATATATGTTTGCAGAACCGAACAGTTCTCTTGTTGCGTAGGGAGAATTGGATTCAGAAGGTATAAATAATCCGGGAAGAAAAACAAAAATGCAGATAGTTTACATTCGTTTCCCAGTGTTCTTTCTTTGGGTGTAGCTGCTTTTGTCCGTCATTTATCAATTGAAACTCAGGTCTCTTTGTCAAAGAAATCCACTTCCATCAAAATATGTCCTCATACAATATCGTTGTCAAAGTGTATAATGATCTCCTGGTTCTGCTCATTTCACTTAGCATCAGTTCATGTAAGTCTCGCCAGTCCTCTCTGTATTCATCCTGCTGGTCATTTCTTACAGAACAATAATATTCCATAACATTCATATACCACAATTTACCCAGCCATTCTCCAATTGATGGGCATCCATTCATTTTCCAGTTTCTAGCCACTACAAACAGGGCTGCTACAAACATTTTGGCACATACAGGTCCCTTTCCCTTCTTTAGTATTTCTTTGGGATATAAGCCCAATAGAAACACTGCTGGATCAAAGGGTATGCACAATTTGATAATTTTTTGGGCATAATTCCAGATTGCTCTCCAGAATGGTTGGATTCATTCACAACTCCACCAACAATGCATTAGTGTCCCAGTTTTCCCGCATCCCCTCCAACATTCATCATTATTTTTTCCTGTCATCTTAGCCAATCTGACAGGTGTGTAGTGGTATCTCAGAGTTGTCTTAATTTGCATTTCTCTGATCAATAATGATTTGGAACACTCTTTCATATGAGTGGTAATAGTTTCAATCTCATCCTCTGAAAATTGTCTGTTCATATCCTTTGACCATTTATCAATTGGAGAATGGCTTGATTTCTTATAAATTTGAGTCAGTTCTCTATATATTTTGGAAATGAGGCCTTTATCAGAACCTTTAACTGTGAAAATGTTTTCCCAGTTTGTTGCTTCCCTTCTAATCTTGTTTGCATTAGTTTTATTTGTACAAAGCTTTTTAATTTGATGTAATCGAAATTTTCTATTCTGTGATCAGTAATGGTCTCTAGTTCATCTTTGGTCACAAATTTCTTTCTCCTCCACAAGTCTGAGAGATAAACTATTCTATGTTCCTCTAATTTATTTATAGTCTCGTTCTTTATGCCTAGGTCATAGACCCATTTTGATCTTATCTTGGTATATGGTGTTAAGTGTGGGTCCATGCCTAATTTCTGCCATACTAATTTCCAATTATCCCAGCAGTTTTTATCAAATAATGAATTCTTTTCCCAGAAGTTAGGGGCTTTGGGTTTGTCAAACACTAGATTGCTATAATTGACTATTCTGTCTTGTGAGCCTAGCCTTTTCCACTGATCCACTAATCTATTTCTTAGCCAATACCAAATGGTTTTGGTGACTGCTGCTTTATAATATAATTTTAGATCAGGTACAGCTAGGCCATCTTCATTTGATTTTTTTTTCATTAATTCCCTTGAGATTCTCGACTTTTTATTGTTCCATATGAATTTTGTTGTTATTTTTTCTAGATCAATAAAATATTTTCTTGGAAGTCTGATTGGTATAGCACTAAATAAATAGATTAGTTTAGGGAGTATTGTCATCTTTATTATGTTCGCTCGGCCGATCCAAGAGCACTTAATATTTTTCCAATTATTTAAGTCTGACTTTATTTGTGTGGAGACTTTTTTATAATTTTGCTCATATAATTCCTGACTTTCCTTTGGTAGATAGATTCCCAAATATTTTATGGTATCAACAGTTATTCTGAATGGAATTTCTCTTTGTATCTCTTGCTGTTGGGTTTTGTTGGTGATGTATAAAAATGCTGAGGATTTATGGGGATTTATTTTGTAGCCAGCTACTTTGCTAAAATGATGAATTATTTCCAATAGCTTTTTGGTAGAATCTCTGGGGTTCTCTAGGTATACCATCATATCATCTGCAAAGAGTGATAGTTTGGTTTCCTCATTGCCTACTCTAATTCCTTTTATATCTTTCTCGACTCTTATTGCCGAGGCTAGTGTTTCTAATACGATATTAAATAATAATGGTGATAGTGGGCAACCTTGCTTCACTCCAGATCTTACTGGGAAAGGTTCCAGTTTTTCCCCATTGCATATGATGCTTACTGATGGTTTTAAATATATGCTCCTGACTATTTTAAGGAAAAGTCCATTTATTCCTATGCTCTCAAGTGTTTTTATTAGGAATGGATGTTGGATTTTATCAAATGCTTTTTCTGCATCTATTGAGATGATCATGTGGTTTTTGTTTGTTTGGTTATTGATATAGTCAATTATGCTAATAGTTTTCCTAATATTGAACCAGCCCTGCATTCCTGGTATAAATCCTACTTGGTCATAGTGTATTATCCTGGTGACAATTTTCTGTAATCTTTTTGCTAATATTTTATTTAAGATTTTAGCATCAATATTCATTAGGGAGATTGGTCTATAATTTTCTTTCTCTGTTTTCAGCCTACCTGGTTTAGGTATCAGTACCATATCTGTGTCATAAAAGGAGTTTGGTAGGACTCCTTCAATCCCTATTTTTTCAAATAGTTTATATAACATTGGAGTTAATTGTTCTTTAAATGTTTGGTAGAATTCACATGTAAATCCATCTGGTCCTGGGGATTTTTTCTTAGGGAGTTGATTGATAGTTTGTTCTATTTCTTTTTCTGAGATGGGACTGTTTAGGATATTTACTTCTTCCTCTGTTAGTTTGGGCAAGCTGTATTTTTGGAGGTATTTTTCTATTTCATTTGAGTTGTCGAATTTATTGGCATAAAGTTGGGCAAAGTAACTCCTAATTATTGCTCTAATTTCCTCTTCGTTAGTGGTGAGTTCTCCCTTTTCATTTTTAAGACTAACAATTTGATTTTCCTCTTTCCTTTTTTTAATCAGATTTACTAAGGGTTTGTCTATTTTGTTGGTTTTTTCATAGAACCAACTCTTAGTTTTATTAATCAATTCAATAGTTTTTTTACTTTCAATTTTATTGATCTCACCTTTTACTTTTAGAATTTCAAGTTTAGTGTTTGACTGGGGGTTTTTAATTTGTTCCTTTTCTAGCATTTTTAATTGCAAACCCAATTCATTGACCTTCTCTTTCTCTATTTTATACAAATAGGCCTCTAGAGATATGAAATTTCCCCTTATTACCGCTTTGGCTGCATCCCATACATTTTGGTATGATGTCTCATTATTATCATTTTCTTGGGTGAAGTTATTAATTATGTCTATGATTTGCTGTTTCACCCAATCATTCTTTAGTATGAGATTATTTAGTTTCCAATTATTTTTTGGTCTACTTCCCCCTGCTTTTTTGTTGAATGTAATTTTCATTGCATCGTGGTCTGAAAAGGATGCATTTATTATTTCTGCCTTACTGCATTTGAGTTTGAGGTTTTTATGTCCTAATATATGGTCAATTTTTGTATAGGTTCCATGAACTGCTGAAAAGAAAGTGTATTCCTTTCTGTCTCCATTACATTTTCTCCAGAGATCTATCATATCTAACTTTTCTAGTATTCTATTTACCTCTTTGACTTCTTTCTTATTTATTTTGTGGTTTGATTTATCTAATTCTGAGAGTGCAAGGTTAAGATCTCCCACTATTATAGTTTTACTGTCTATTTCTTCTTGCAGCTCTCTTAGTTTCTCTTTTAAGAATTTAGATGCTACCCCACTTGGTGCATATATGTTTAATATAGATAGTGCTTCATTATCCATGCTACCCTTTAGCAAGATATAGTGTCCTTCCTTATCTCTTTTAATTAGGTCAATTTTTGCTTTAGCTTGATCTGAGATCAGGATGGCTACCCCTGCTTTTTTGACTTCACCTGAAGCATAGTAGATTTTGCTCCAACCTTTTACCTTTAACCTGCATGTATCTCCCCGCTTCAGGTGTGTTTCCTGTAAACAACATATTGTAGGATTCTGGCTTTTAATCCATTCTGCTAACCGCTTCCTCTTTATGGGGGAGTTTACCCCGTTCACGTTTATGGTTAGAATGACCAATTCTGTATTACTTGCCATCTTGTTACCCCGGTTTATGCTTTCCTCCCTTCTTTCCCCTTTCCCCCCTTCCAGTATTAAGCTTGTGAGCACCCTTGCTTCTCACAGCCCTCCCTTTTTAGTGTCCCTCCCCCCGCCTTAGAGTTCCTCCCCCTATCTTACCCCTTTCCCTCCCAGTTCCCGTATTCCCTTCCGCTTAGCTTATTCCTTCCCTTTCCACTTTTCCCTTCTCACTTTTCAATGAGATGGGAGAAGTTTCACCATAGATTGAATATGTCTTAAGATTTTTCACTTAAAGCCAATTCTGAAGGCAGTAAGATACCCACTATATTCATCCCCCTCCATTCTTTCTCTCAGATATAATAGGTTTCCTATGCCTCTTCATGAGATGTACTACCCCCACTTTACCCTTTTTCTGGTACAATGTCCTTTCCACATCAATTTCTAGAACAAGGTATACATGTATTCTTTATACATCTATATAGTCAAAATATAGTTCCCAAGATTAATCTTTACCTTTTTAGATTTCTCTTGAGTTCTATATTTGTAGATCAAACTTTTTGTTAAGTTCTGGTTTTTTCATCAGAAATAGATGAAATTCGCTTACTTCGTTGAATGTCCATCTTCTTCCCTGGAAAAAGATGCTCATTCTCGCTGGGTAAGTTATTTTTGGTTGCATACCAAGTTCCTTAGCCTTTCGGAATATCATATTCCAGGCCCTTCGATCTTTTAATGTGGATGCTGCCAGATCCTGGTGATCCTTATTGTGGCTCCTTGATACTTGAATTGGGTTTTTCTAGCCGCTTGCAATATTTTTTCTTTCATCTGAGGGTTCTGGCATTTGGCCACTATATTCCTTGGTGTTTTGATTTTAGGATCCCTTTCAGTGGGTGATCGATGAATCCTTTCAATGTTTATTTTTTCCTCTGTTCCTATGACTTCTGGGCAGTTCTCTTTGATAATTTCCTGGAAGACAGTGTCCAGGCTCTTTTTTTCATCATGTTTTTCTGGGAGTCCAATGATTCTCAGATTGTCTCTCCTGGATCTGTTTTCCAGGTCTGTTGTCTTTCCCAGAAGGTATTTCACATTTTTCTCCATTGTTTGATTTTTTTGGATTTGCTTGACTGATTCTTCTTGTCTCCTCGAGTCATTCAATTCCACTTGTTCAATTCTGATTTTCAGTGAAGTATTCTCTTCACTCACTTTTTTAAAATCTTTCTCTAATTGTCCAATTGAGTTCTTTTGTTCTGTGGAATTTTTTTCCATTTCGCCAATTTTGTTTTTTAGAGAGCTGTTTTCTGTTTCCAGTTCACTAATCCTATTTTTCAAGGATTTTACTTCTTTATCCACTCTCTCTTTAACTGACTTCTCCAGGCTCTTTTGCCAAGCCTCCCTCTCCTTTTCCCAAGCTTCCTTCTCCTTTTGCCAAGCCTCACTCTGCTTTCCCCATTTTTCTTCTAGCTCCCTTGTGAGAGCCTTTTTAATCACTTCTATGAGGTTCATCTGTGCTGAGGAACAGACAATCTCCTCCTTTGGGGATTCACCTGAGGACTGCCTGTTTTTAGTCTCCTCAGGATTTAGAGTCTGCTCTCTATCTGTGTAGAAGCTGTCAAGGGTTAAAGTCCTCTTCAGCTTCTTGCTCATTCTGTCTATTAATCAGAGACAAACTACCAAAGAAAAACAGAAAAAACTGGAGTCTTTCTTTGGGGAGGGGCTGGGTGTGTTACCGAGCTTCCTCTACAGACTGCAGGGGGCAGCAGTGAGGCACTAGCAGGACTGTGCTGCGCCTGCGCTCTGAGATCCCAAAGTGTGCTGAGTCACTGGGGGGGGGAAGGGGGGGGCGGCCAGGTCCTGAGAGACTCCAGCTGTTTGGGGTTGTATTCTTCAGCCCAGGTGTTTTTAGCTTCTCTGCTGGGCTGCTGACTTGCTGCAGGTTCCAAACCTGTAGCGAAGCTCTCCCCGCAGAGACAGCTGCGATCACTCCCCACCCCCTCTCCAGTCTGCTCCTGTGCCCTCACTGCCGCTGCCCGCCGCCTGCGCCCGATCTAAAACCGCCCCAGCCCTCCAGTAAAGACAGACCTTTCTTGGCGGATCTCAAGGATGGCTTCTCTTGGTAACTATTTGTGGGTTTTTTTCAGTCAAGCATTGATTCAGAGGCTTGTAATGAAGTGGATAGTGAGAGAAAGCGCGGAGCTTATGCAACTGTGAGCCTCCTCTCCGCCATCTTAACCGGAAGTCTCCCTGGTTATAATTCAAGGCAGAGAAGAGTACTAATGCTCGTGGCTGCAGGAAAGCAGGGGACCTGGTCACATTTTCAGGGACAAGAGAAGCACTAGCACTTGCAGCTGAAGAAAAACAGGGGCCATTCCTGAGTAAAGATAGACTAGGGACCAGAAGATCAATAATCACACCTCTCCCCAAATTATACCACCTTGGAAGCACTGAAAACTTGCACCATTCCCAAACTACCCCTGAAAACAGCAACACCAAAAATCCTGAAGATTAGAACAGGGTCCTAGGTGAACAAAGGCCAAATATAATGTAAAGTTCAAAATCAAGAAATAGGCTAGAAAAATGAACAAACAACTATAAAGAGAATGAGAGAGAGAGAGAGAGAGAGAGAGAGAGAGAGAGAGAGAAAGAGAGAGAGAGCGCTTGATCATAAAAAGGTACTATGATGACATGGAAGACCAAAACATAAACTCAGAAGATAATATGAAAATATCTTTAACCAAAGTTTCAAAGAAAAAATGGTAACTGAATAGAAGCCCCATAAGAGTTCCTGGAAGAGTTAAGGAGCTAAGAGTGGGAAAAAAAAATGGGGAAAAAAGTAAGAATGATACAAAAAAATTACGAAAAGAGAACAGCTTAGCCAAGGAGATACAGAGCAGCTAAGTGGTACAGTGGATAGAGGGCCAAAGCGAGAATGACAAACTCATCTTCCGGAGTTCAAATTTGGTCTCATATACAGACTAGTGTGTTACCTTAGGCAAGTCACTTAACCCTATTTGTCTCAGTTTTCTCATTTGTAAAATCAGCTGGAGGAAGAAATGATAAACCACTATAGTATGTCTGCCAGGAAAACCCCAAATGCATCACAGAGAGTTGGACATGACTAAAAAATTACTTAACAACAGGCACATACACACACACACACACACATACACACACACACACACACACACACACTTGAAGAAAATACCTTAAAAACACAATGGATCTAATTACAAAAGAGACATAAAAATTCACTGGGGAAACAAAGAACTCCTTAAAAAACAGAATTGACCAAATGGAAAAAATTCACTGAAGAAAATAATTACTTAAAAAATTAGAATTGAGTAATTGGAAACTGACTGAATGAGACATTAAGAAACAATGTTAATAAAATCAAAAGAATGAAATAATAGAAGAAAATGTGAAATATTTTACTGCAACACTACTGATCTGGAAAATAGATTGAAGAGAGAAAATTTAAAAATTGTTGGACTACCTGAGAGCCATGATAAAAAAAAAAACCTAGACATCATCTTTCAAGAAATTATCAAGGAAAACTAAACTTTTCTGGTATCTTAGATGCAGAAGATAAATTAAAATCGCAAGAATCTACTAATCACTACCTGAAATAGATTCAAAAATTCAAAACTATCAGGAATATTATAGCCAAATTCCAGAGTTCCTGGTCCAGTAAAAAATATTGCAAACAGCCAGAATTAATTTAAATATTGTGGAGCCAGAGTCAGAATCACGCTTTATGTTAAAGAGGATTGCTTAGAATATGATATTCCAGAAGACAAAGAAGCTAGAATTGCAACTAAGAAAAACCCATCCAATAAAACTGAGTATAAAACTTCAAGGGGAATAATGGATATTTAGTGAAATAGAAAACTTTCAAGCATTCCTGATGAAAAGGACAGAGCTTAATAAAGAAATTGACATTTAAACACAAGACTCAGGGGAAACACAAAAAAGTAAACACGAGAAAGAAATCATAAGAGACTCATTAAAGTTAAACTGTTTACATTCCTATGTTGGAAAATGATACATGTAATTCCTAAGAACTTTGTCATTATTAGAGAAGTTAGAAGCAGTCCAAATAGACAAGAGGGTATGAGTCAATTATGTTAGGAGGAACTAAAAAAAAATGTGAAAAAGAGGGATGCATTGGGAAAAGGGGGAAGGAAGCAACAGCAATATTGTAATCATGATCAACTATGAAAAACTTAGCTGCTCTGATCAGTACAATGATGTAAGAAAATTTCACAGGATGCATGATGAAAAATGCTATCTCCAGAAAAAGAACTGATGAATTCTGAGTACAAATTGAAGTATAGTTTTTTCCCCCTTTTCTTTATTTTGAATGAGGAAAATTATTTCACAGTTTTTTGTGTAAAAAAAGTATACAAGGAAGATTTTTTTTATAGTAGAAAGAGATATGGGAGAGGGGCAATGCTTGAATCTAATTCTCATCATAGTTGGTTCAAAGAGGGAAGAATATATGCATATATACATACATACATACACACATATTCAATTGGGTATAGAAATCTATTTTATCCAGTAGGGAAATAGGAGGGAAAGAAGTTAAGAGAAAGTATGTGTGTGGGAATAATAAAAAAGCAGATACAGGAAGGCAGTAGTCAGAAACAAATTAGACTTTTGAAGAGGGATTGGATAAAAAGATAAAATCCTTTCCACAGTTGATTATGTTAACAATATTGCTGTTATTATACATATCTATATATGTAATTATATAGATGTACAAATAATTTAAATAATAAATATAGATATATAAGTATATATCTCTATCTATCTATCTATCCATCTACCTCATACTCTCCTAGTTCTGTTCACTTTATTTTGTATCAATTCATAAAAGACTTCCCAGGTTTTTCTGAAACCATTTTGCTTGTCTTTTCTTTTCTTTCTTTCTTTCTTTCTTTCTTTTTTTTTTTTCCCCCTGAGGCAATTGGGGTTAAGTGACTTGTTCAGGGTCACACAGCCAGGAAGTGTTAAGTATCTGAGATCAAATGTGAACTCAGGTCTTCCTGACTTCAGGGCTGGTGCTCTATTTACTGCACTACCTAGCTGCCTCTTTGCTTGTCATTTCTTAAAGGACAAATAGTATCACATTCATATTCTATAATTTGTTCAATCATTCCCCAATTGATACACATTACCTCAGTTTTCAGCTTTTTGAAAAAAAAAGCTACTATAAATATTTTTGTACATACGGGCTCTTTTCCTTTTTATTTGATCTCTTTGGAGTATAGGGCTAACAGAGTAATTTCTGTAGCTTAAATTCTTAGACTTTTTCAGCTCATCACAGGTTGTATCTTGCTGGAAAGGCTTCAGTTAAGGGCTCATATACTGACATATACTTTCTGAGGTCCAACCTATGTAAATATAGAAAGGATTCTTTGCTAGTAGACTAGCCACTAGGGAGTTAATTATTGGACCACTGAGACCCGTAAAACAAAAAATACAAAGTAGTTCTTGGTTTTTTATAGCTCTCTTTTGCCCTCATGAGGTAATGAAGTAGCAGAAAAGAAAGCCAGGGTCATTTGAATCATGTAATCTTTAGTTTTTAGAATATTAACTTCCCTGCCAATGTTCTAAATGTAAAGTCCTTGTTCACCAGGCATATTGTGGGAAGCACTATATTGACATTTACTTTCTACACAGAAATGAAAATGGAAGTATAAGGCCCCTAGTTGGTGATATAGCACACAGAGCAATGGGATTGATCTCAGCTACTAGCTATTGTGACTGCACACTGGGGATAAGAATACCTCCCAGCATTGTTGTGAGGATCAAATAAGATAATATTTACAAAAAGTGCTTAGCACAGTGTTTGGCATATAGTGGGTGCTTCCAATCCCCAGATAAGGAAGCTATTGCTAAATGGAAAGATGTTTCCTATTTGCTGAATTCTTCTTTCAACTCTGAGATTGCTATAATGCATAGAGTGCTGGGTCACATCTTCCAGATTTTAATGTGGCCTCAGACACTAGCTGTGTGGCCCTGGGTCATTTAACCATGTTTGCCTCAGTTTCCTTCTCTATAAAATGAGCTAGAGAAGGAAGTGGCAAACCACTCCAGTATCTTTGCCAAGAAAACCCCAATAGGGTCACAAAGAGTCGGACCCAACTGAACAATAGCAACAACAATCTCTCAACTGTGCTTTTGACTCTCTAATCTTTGTCACCCATCTCATCTGCCTTTGCATTTTAGAAGTTCCCTCTGCCCCAGTGAACTTTTCAGTCTGGAATATCCTACCATTCTGCAGCCCCCCCCTTTCCCTTGGTGAATTCCTCCTAAAACTTCCATTTTCTTTCTTTCTTTTTTACTATTAAAGCTTTTTATTTATAAAACATATGCATGGATAATTTTTCAACACTGATTCTTGCAAAACCTTCTGTTCCAAATTTTCCCTTCCTTCCCCTTCCTTCCCTCCACCCCCTCCTCTAGAGGGCAAGTAGTCCAATATATGTTGAATATGTTAAAATAAATGTTAAATGCAATATATGTATACATATTTATACAGTTATCTTGCTGTACAAGAAAAACCGGATCAAGAAGGGAAAAAAAAAACTACGAAAGAAAACAAAATGCAAGCAGAAAACAACAGAAAGAGTGAAAATGTTATATTGTATTCCACACTCAGTTCCCACAGTCCTCTCTGGGTGTAGATGGCTCTCTTCCTCATTGAACATTTGGAACTGGTAAAACCTCCATTTTTAGGAAAAGCTCAGACTCCATCCTATAGTCTTCTCCTGATTGACCACCATGACTCCCCAATACCTACTCATCTATCCCATCTCCTCTCCCCCCCCCTTTTTCAGTTTCCTTTTATATGTAATCTTCCTCTTTTAGAATGTAAGCTCCTTAAGGGAAAGAATGTGCCTAATACAGGACCTAGCCTATAAGAAAGCACTTAATAAATACTTGTTGACTAACTGTAACGAATGGCATTCTGATTGAGCCCCAAAACATTGCCTACTAAATGAGATCCTTAATTATGTAGAACATTTTAGTTTAATTCAGAAGGCTGATGATAAAGTATTCTTCCTAGAATTTGGCAAAGAAGTTTTGCTCTTCAAGCACAGAATGAGACACATTTTCAGGCAGAACTAATGTGTGGATTTGTTTTGAGTGATTATACTTATTTGTTATCAGAAAAGGCATTTTTCTGGAAGAGGAATTATGAAGATGGGAGGTAGTGATAGTTATACCAAAAAAAAAGAAGAAAAAAATTATCAGTGGAACAACAAAAAAATCCTAAGAAGAAAGCAGAAGGAAATTCAGAAAGAAACAAATAGGGCAATGTTGCAACTATCATTTTAAATTTAATACATACTTTAAAAAGGTTATACATTATATTCATAACATTGTATATAATTCTTTTTTAATAAGAGGAAATGTTCATATTCATTGATGCTTATCAAGTTCATAATAATAAAAATTATTTAAACACTTCATCTTAGCTATGTGTAAACAAAAAGCCACATGAATGAAGAATGGCTATTATTAGCTCTAATATGAAGTTGAATGGGGAGCCCATAGAGCAGTCCAAACCTTGGTCAAACATTGCCGATAAGAAATACATTAGGCCCAGAATTGAATATGAGGAAGAGAGTGGTCTGGATTACATTGTGTAAATTGCTCAGTGTCTTTCTTTCTTTCTTTCTTTCTTTCTTTCTTTCTTTCTTTCTTTCTTTCTTTCTTTCTTTCTTTCTTTCTCTCTCTCTCTCTCTCTCTCTCTCTCTCTCTCTCTCTTTCTCTCTTTCTCTCTCTCTCTCTTTCTCTCTTTCTCTCTTTCTCTCTCTCTTTCTTTCTTTCTTTCTTTCTTTCTTTCTTTCTTTCTTTCTTTCTTTCTTTCTTTCTTTCTTTCTTTCTTTCTTTCTCTTCTTCCAAGCAATTGGGGTTAAGTGACTTGTGCCAGGTCTCTTAGCCAGGAAGTATTGCATTAAATGTCTGAAGTCAGATTTGAACTCAGGACCTCCTAACTTCAGAACTGATGCTTTCTCTACTGCACATCTAGCTGTCCATTTGCATCAATGGAAGGAATACCTGCATCAATGAGATTATAGACTCACTGAAGTCTTTGTTGTGGTTATTTTTCAAAATTACAGTTATTATTACTCTAATACTGACTTTTTTGCTATGTCGTGTAGGGGCAGCCAGGTATCTCATTGGATAGAGCATTGGCCATGAAATCATGGAAATCAGGAGGACCTGAGTTCAAAACCTCAAGGCTGTGTGACCTTGAGCAAGTCACTTAACAGATTCTCCAACAGAAAAACAACAAGAACAACAACAACAAAATAATGATCTAGATTATTTGTATACCACAATTTGTTCAATCATACCACAGTGGTCATTAACAGTCAATCAGTCAACAAACATTTGTTAAATGCCCACCATCCACCAGGCCCTGTTTAAATCTGGAGATCAAAAAAGAGGTAAAAAAGAGCAAAATTAATATGTACAAACAAATTAGATACAGAACATTTTTGTAAAACTAAGTTTTTCCCTCCCATGAATATACATTTCAGATATAATCCTAATAGTGAAATCACTGATTCAAAGAGTATGTGAGCAGCTCTTATTGAATATTGTTATGCTTTTTTTCATAAAAAATGAAACACCGATTCAAAACCCTAATAGCAGTGTAGTAGTGTGCCCAATATTGTATAGCCCGGTCAGCATTTAATTTTATCATTTTCAATTATCTTTGCCAAATTAGTGAGTGTAAATAAATTGGTATTTCCTAGGTTTTTTTATTTATACTTATCCACTTATTACAGTCTGAATGATTTTTTCAGGAATGTTTTTTATTTATTGTGGAATGGATCTTTTCATATATTCTTTTTTTCTTATTTTTAATTTTTTTTAGCAAAGAAAATATAAAATATTTATTTATTTACCCATAATAGTATTTTATTTTTTCAAATAAATATAGAGGTAGTTCTCAACATTCATTTCTGAAAGAGTCTATGTTTAAATGTTTTTCCCAAGTTCATTTGAGTATAGAGAGTTTTAATTCCTTTAACTAAAAACAGAGACTCTTCTTATCATTTGACCTTTATCATTTGGGAAATGGCTTTTATTTTTATAACTTGACTTCTCTACATATTTAAGACATCTGACTTTTATCAGAAAAAGTTGGTATAATTTTTTTTCATAGTTATATTTATTGTGTATCTTCTCCATCCCAATTTTTTTAATTTTCTTTTTTTTTTTTAAAGCCTTTTCTTTGCAAGTTATATGTATGGGCAACTTTACAGCATTGACAATTGCCAAACCTTTTATTCCAATTTTTCCCCTCTTTCCCCCCATCCCTTCCCCTAGATGGCAGGATGACCAGTAGATGTTAAATATATTAAAGTATAAATTAGATACGCAATAAATATACATGATCAAACCATTATTTTGCTGTTCAAAAAGAATCGGACTCTGAAATGTTGTACAATTAGCCTGTGAAGGAAATCCAAAATGCAGGCAGGCAAAAATATAGGGATCGGGAATTCAATGTGATGGTTCTTAGTCATCTCCCAGAGTTCTTTCGCTGGGCATAGCTGGTTCAGTTCATTATTGCTCCATTGGAACTGATTTGGTTCATCTTATTGCTGAGGATGGCCAGGTCCATCAGAATTGGTCATCATATAGTATTGTTGTTGAAGTATATAATGATCTCCTGGTCCTGCTCATTTCTTTTTTTTTTTTTAATAACTTTTTATTGACAGAACCCATGCCAGGGTAATTTTTTTTACAGCATTATCCTTGCACTCACTTCTATTCAGATTTTTCCCCTCTCTCCCTTCACCCCCTCCCCCAGATGGCAAGCAGTCCTTTACGTGTTAAATAGGTTACAGTATTCCATCCCATTTTTTTTCTGTTTAGATTACTCTCTTCTTTCACCCTGTCCATTCTCAAAGATGGTTTTTTTCTGACTCCCACCTCCTCCAATCTACCCTTAATTCTTTTATTGTCCTGTCTCACTTTATTCCTTTCCCCTTCTACTTCCCTGTGGTGTAAGACAGATTTTTCCCTTTTTGAGCCATTTCTGATGAGAGTTAGGTTCAAGTGCTCCCCTCCAACTCCCCAATCTTTTTCTCCATTGTAAAGGCTCTTTCCTTCCTCTTTAATGTCAAATAATTTGCCCCATTCTACTTCTCCCTTTCTGCTTCTCTCAGTGCTTTTCTCTTTCTCACCTCATTTATTTTTTGAGATAATCTTCCTATCATATTCAGCACATATCCTTGTCCTCTGTCTATATATGCTCCTTCTAATGATCCTAATAATGAAGAGTTAAAATATAATTTTTACATAAAATTTACATAGGAATGTAAACAGTTTAATCCCTCATTGAATCCCTTATTATTTCTTGTTTCTTTTTACTTTTTTATGCTTCTTTTGAGTCTTGTATATAAAAGTCAAATTTTCAATCCAGCTCTGGTCTTTCCATCAGGGATGTTTAAAAGTCTTTTACTTTATCTTTTTTTTCTCCTAAAGGATTGTACTTTGTCTTGCAGGGTGGATGATTCTTGTTTGTAATCCTAACTCCTTTGCCTTCTGGAATATCATATTCCAAGTTCTCTGATCCTTTAAAGTAGAATCTGCTAAACTTTGTGTTATCCTGACTATGCTCCACGATTTGCAAACTGTTTCTTTCTGTCTGTTTGCAATATTTTCTCCTTGACCTGGAAGCTCTGAAATTTGGCTATAATTATTTGGAGTTTTCATTCTAGGATCTCGTTCAGGAACTGACCAGTGGATTCTTTCAATTTCTATTTTACCTTCTAGTTCTACAATATTGGAGTAGTTTTTCTTGATAATTTCTTGAAATTATCTTGAAATTCAAGAAAGATTATGTCTAGGCTGGATTTTTTTATTATTATAGTTTTGGATTTTTTTAAGTCATGGCTTTTAGATAGCCCAATAATTTTTTTTAAACAAATCAAACATCATAATTTTGTGACTCCATATTCAGTTACAAAGCACCACATGGGGTCACAAACCCACAGTTTAAGAAACTTTGATCTATCTTAGCATACACAAAATACAAACATAGCCAAATCCTATTAAGCTGTCAGTAACATTTGCAGAGGTATTAAATAAATGAATAGTATCCATTGAAGTTGGACTATTTCCAGTTGTTTAAATTTACCCTTGATTTTTTCAACCTGCAGATATTTTGTTATTGTAACTTGTCTTGTAACTTACTGTTACTTCTTTTTAAATTTCAATAGCATTTTACTTTTTCAATATTTTCAATATTCATTTTTGTGGGATTTTGAATTTCAAATTTTTTCTCCTTCCCTTCCTTCCCTCCCCCTCCACACCCAAGTATGTATAGATACATGATCTATATCAGATTGTGTATAATCTGATACAGATTATACATGTAAAATCATTATAAACATATTTCTATATTAGTCATGCTGTGAAAGAAAAATCAGAACAAAAGGGAAAAACCATAGGGGGAAAAAAAGGCAAATCAAAAAAGAAAGTGAAAATGGTAAAAAATATTATGCTTCAATCTGCATTCAGTCTCCATAGTTCTCTCCCTGAATGTGGATTTTCCACCCCACATTTATTGGAATTGTCTTGTAGTCCAGTAATTCTTAAATGATCTTTCCTGAATCTATTTTTCAAGTCAGTTGTTTTTCCAGTAATATAGTTTACATTTTCTCCAAATTTTTCAGTCTTTTGATTTTGTTTTATTGTAATTATTAGCTTCTACTTGCCAAATTCTAATGTTTACAGAATTACTTTCTTCCATGAACTTTTGTATCTCTCTTTCCCTTTGGCCAATTTTGCTTTTAAAGATGTTCTCTTGAGTGAATTTTTGTATATGTTTTTCCTTTAGCCAATTCTGCTTTTAAAGATATTTTTCTCTTTATTGGATTTTTGTGCCTTTAAAAAACATTGACCACTTGGACTATTTTGTTTTTTAAGGTGTTATTTTCTTCATTATTTTTTGTGTTTCCTTTACCAAGCTGATGACAAGAATGACCCAAAGATAGTCTGCATCATTCAGATGGTGACAGTCCCCCAATACCTCTTCCGTTTTGAACTATGTCCCCAGTTTTGCAGAGTTGAACTTGACTTAGTTCTATACTTATATATAATTATTCATATTTGTTATATTGATCTTGTTTCTTCCAAATCATAAAATCATAAATTTAAAGGTGGATAGGTCCTATTATAATTGAAGCATGAAGAGGTTAAGTTATCTGCCCATTGTCACACAGATATTTAATGCCTAAGGTGGGATTTGAATTCAGTCTTCCTAGCTGCAAGTACAGTACTCCATTCACTGTGCCATCTGATTTTCATCTTGATATGGGGCCACCCAAATATTTTTGTTTAACTATTTTTATTATAATGAAAGTTTCAGTTTTGAGGTGGGTAGAGGAAGGGGAATATTTCAAAAAATGACTTATATAAAACAAAAATCAGCATCAACAAAATATGTTGAATTCTAAAGTAAAATAGAAATTTTAATATAGAAATCTGATTTATTCTATGCCTAAGACTTGTGTCAAAAAGTATTGACCACTAAGTGTCATGGGTGATTTGGAGCTATTTTATCCTTCATGAGAGGTAAAGACAACTTTGTTGGACTTCTCCAAGAAGCAATACACTTGCAGGAAAGAGCTAAAGAATTTCTGACCACTCTTGCCCCCTTAGCCAAAAATGTACATTTCTTAGGATTACTTATTGGTGACCTGGGCTCAGGAAAAGAAATATAAAAAAGAGGCATCTAGAGATTTGGAGTCCAGTTATAAGGACTCTCTTAGGCAATTATATGTTTCTGGGGCATATGTTGCTGCTATGGCTATTGAGATGAGGGGAAAATACACCAACCTTGATGGAAGCTACATGGAGAGCTGGCAGAGTCTGTCCCCAAAGGCATGCTCAAAAGAGGAAGGAACCTTTCTCCTTGATTTATTTTTTTTTATAGCCTACCAAATGGACAACACTTCCTGACTCAGTCACAAATCATCTTTGACACAATTCTTTCCACTCTCACCCCACTCCCTAGGATCAACAAAGCCAATCAGGAGTCATTTTATCCTCTTGTCTTTTAGTAAGGGGCCAGATTGTGTATACCATGAGATCTTCCCTGTTATGTAATGAATGATCTTCAGGGGTCTTCATTTCCTCCACAGTGACCTGGCCCTACTTACCACTCTGATTAGAGTTTCTATAAGAATTTTCTCCTACCCAAAATCATATGGGGATCTGGGGACCATGAGCCCTCTGAGTCCAAGCTTTTAATAAGCAGACCCTTTAAAATCTCTCAAAAAGAATAACCAGATTTTTCCTTTGAAATTAGGGCCTCAAACTAGCAGTGCAACAACTAGAAAAAGAAAAGGCAGATAAAATTTGGATGGAAGAACAAATGAGAGAGGTGAGTAGATGATGACACTTTCTCTATGCCCACCTTGCCCTTCCTCCACAGCCTGAGGACTATACCTAGAAATAGAGGCAATCACATTATCTGAGTCTTAAATAGAACGATGATAAAATTCAGGATATAGAGGGTAAGGTGTCTTACCAAATATGGAAAAATTGGGAAAAAATGGTTTTGTTGTTTATTTTGGCTCATGTAGATTTAAACACCATTCATAGCACAATGCAAATTCATTCTATGCATTCTTTCATAGAAATCTTGCTTTAATACAGCAATTGTTTTGGGACTAATCTGCCTTTTTAGCCAGTTGATGCTAGAAGTAGTTCAGAGTGAGTTTACTCTAATGAATAAAGACAATACTATAAATGAATTTTTTTTGGTCTCCCCGACCTCCCTTCAGGTCAGACATTTCAATGTCCCATCCCAGCCCCAGATCCTGAAGATCTGGGAAGTAAGCATAGAGCACTTAATGAAGTGAATTTATGGAGCAAACTGGAACTTCACTCCAGTTTAGCCTAGTCTTTACCAAACCAAGGATAACAGACTCTCCCTTCACTTTTACTTGTGTTATAGATCTGCAATAGTGAGAAAAAAGCAGGAATGTTAACGAATTTACCTAAAAGTGATTGTTTAAAGCCATTTCATGACAATTCATTGAATCCTGGAGTAATTTTTGCATTTATTGTTGGTATATTTTACATTTGAGGTAAAAGATTCATAAAGTATTGGTTGATTTTTTTTTTTATTTCACCAGCATTTTGACCACTTAATGAATTTTTCGCTAAAAAAAAATTAAAATATTAAAAACTTCAAATCAGGAAATTCCATCCAATCTTTAAGGTTCTGTTCTAAGAGAAACAAAATCAACATAATCCAGGCCAGCATTGGGCCATAAAGGGCAGTCAGAACTGGTTAAGCAGGATCACAATCAACAAACATAGTCAAGGTCTGGTAGGCATGGCAAAGAATTCAGGGTGAAACTACTTTCAATGCAGTTTTATTCAGATAGGGTCTAGGTGTGGCTTTAGTGCAAGTTTTCAGCCTGGTAATAATGTCCCAAATACCTTTTAAGTGCAAGAATCCTCAAAGTGCTCAAAAGCAGATAAGATGTTTCAAAAACACAAATAGTCAAGTAAAAATGTTTAGTTGGGAGGCCAAAACCATCTTATCACATATATCCATATATGGCTTGACAAGATTTAACATCTATAAATTAAATAAATGATGCTTATATTAGAAACTCTAGGTAAATTTACTATTATGTAAACTGTTTTTTGGCAAATTGATTTTAGGTAATTCAATTTTTATCAAATAGGTAAAATATGTAAAAAAATAGGTAAAATGCCTTAAGTAAAATGCCCTAGGTCTATTTGAATGACCCTTAATGTGTGTCTGAATTGGCACAGACAATCTAATTTGGATTTTGGATTGTTGTTTGTTTTTTTAATAACACTATGGTTATTTAATAACAGTATGTCCTAACTCTTGAGTTTCCTCACTCCCCTTTGCCAATTTGTGACTAGGAGGATGGGCTTTATAGAAATTATGCTGGAGAGAGAAGTGTGGATGTGTATGTTGGTGTCTGTGAGTATATCAGTGTGTGCTATGTTGGTTCTGAGAAAGAAGGAGTGGGTAGAGAAAAACCAGGGTTGGACTGGGATGGGATGAGAAAAGGACCTCAGTGTATTTTAGAGAGCTCTTAGGTGCCCCACAAATTATAACAAGTTGAAGAACATGGTTCAGTTCCTTTAGTCTTAGTAGATGAGGCAAAGAAGACAACTTTCTTTCACTCTCTCCCATATCTCCTTTTTCTTTCTGCTATTTCCCTCTCATCAGAAAGCAGACAAGAGTGCCCTAGCCTTCAAAGCAAACCAGGAGGACTTGGAGCTTGCAAAAGTTCACTTAAATGACATGATGTTTGACATATTGCAGAAGATATCTATCCATGAGAAGGACTGGCATAAGGTGCTGGAGAAACTTTTCTTTGACATGGACTCCAAGGTCAGAAATTTTTCCTTTGAAAGAGTCAAACCAGCTGGGCTCAGACTAGCAGAAGCTGATATTGTGACTTTCCCAGGCAACTAAGCAACTATGTACTAGAAAAACTGGATTCTCTCCCCTTATCAGGCTCTCATATCAGGAATTGTAGGAAGCTATTAGCAACAGGCTGTAGAAGAAATTGGGATCAAGACTTGGAGGAAGAGAATGTTAGAGCCAGCCCAAATAGGCTAGAGAGAGCCAGTTGTTCAATCATTGTATGTGAGCATTTTTACACCTCAAAAATTGGCAAATCAAGATGAGTTACTTTGTTAATTGGCTAGACTTAAAAAATGATAAAGAAAATGTTAATAAGGCAGATTAAAATTTAAAATTTGTTTCATGTGAAATGCTATCCCCTACTTTCATCTCTCAAACTGGTTGTTCACCAATGGTTAGGAAGAGAGTTATGACAGTCATAAAAGTAGGGAGAACCCAAATCATAAGCCCTGTTCTAAAACTAAGCACAGTGAAAAGAAAATCAATTTCCCTGAATACTAGTGTCTTCCCCTTGAAATTATCTCCCAATTTATCTTGTATAAATCTTATTTGTATGTAATTGTTTACAAATTATCTCTCATTAAATGATGAGTTCCTGGAGAACAGGGGGCGCATAGCAGGAGCTTAATAAATGCTTATTATCTGACTAGAAGCATTAGAACTGAATATTAGTATTAGCTTTGCCACTGACAAATTGTGTGATCTCAGGCAAATAATGTCATCTTCTCTGCTATATTTTCCTCATCTGTAAATTGAGGAAATTGGGCTAATTTCAGACCTCTTCTAGGTCTAGAGTTCTATGAATTATAACCTTCCATCCTCCTTCCTCACCTGCTCTAATACCTCATAGAATTTTATAACTGAAAAATGCCTTGGAAGTCATCCATTTTGGGGCAGCTAGGTGGCACAGTGGATAGAGCACCGGCCCTCAAGTCAGGAGGACCAGAGTTCAAATCTGGCCTCAGACACTTAACACTTCCTAGCTGTGTGACCCTGAGTAAGTCACTTAACCCCAATAGCCTCAGGGAAAAAGAAAGAAAGAAAGAAATATATCGTCCAATCTGACCTGATTATCTGGCAGATGAAGAAAATAAGGCCCAGAGAAATGATGCTTGTAAGAGTTCAGATAAATGATATATTGTGAATGTGGAGCAGATATCAGCAGATGAACAGGACTGGGCAAAAGGTGCTGGAGAAGTTTTTCTGCTTTCCTTCTCAAAAATTTCCAAAGACTCCTGTCATCCTGGAGAGATAAACCTTTCAACCTCGAATCCAAAGCCTCTCCCAGTCTGGTTCATTTTTAATCCCCAAAAGGACAAATAATAAATGTGTACTGTGTTGGGCTGGCATGGGGGAGGAGAGGGGAAATATTCTTTCTTAACTTTCCAAGCATTTGTTTAGCAGTGTCCTTGTTTTTCCGCCTTCTGTACCTGCTTGGATGTGGTATGTCTGAGGCAAGCCCCATCTGTTGTGTCTGGCAGGGATACAAGGCTGCTGTTACTTAGTTACTCATATAAAGGGGGTGAGGGTGGAGAATTTAGTGGGAAGTTTTATAGCTCTAACTATACCAGGCTGCAGAACAGAAATATGACCAGGTCCAAGTATCTTAAGCCGGAACAGAATTCAAGTTAATTCAAATGGCATTTTTGTTGTTGTTGTTGTTGTTGAAGCAATTGGGGTTAAGTGACTTGCCCAGGATCACAGAGCCAATAAGTGTCTCTGAACTCAGGTCCTCTTGGCTGGGCCATGGAGCTGCTCCAATTCAAATGTTTTAATGAGTACTGCCATGTCCTGAGCATTGGACTAGAGCAGGGAAAAACACTCCTTGGGCAGGCATCAAAGGCTCTCCACAATTTAACACCAATCTACCTTGTACCTTTATTGGAGGTACTTTATTGGAGGTATTCAACTTCTATCTAACCTAACTAGATAATTACTGCCCCCATTTTCCTGACTCTTAGCCTTTCCTGACTTATCCCTATGCCCGGGATGCCCTCAATGCCTTATTTCCTTTTAAAAATCCTTATTCCTTAACCAAAACCCAAACTGTATCCTTTGTGATTCCTTCCTTGATGCCTCAGGAAACATGATGTTGTGGGTAAAGTGCCAGACCTAATGTCAAGCTGACTTGAATTCACATGTGATCTCAAGTACTTTCTAGCTGTGAAGATCTTGGGCCATTCATTTAATCTCTTAAATGTCTTAGTTTATCTGCAGAATGAAAAGGATGGATTTAATGACTGCAGTCTAGTAACTTCACCAAGTTATCAATAAGTTCCATTGAAATAATGGAAATAATGTATGGAATACACTTTGCAAATTTTGAAGTCTTACATAAATGTTAATTATTATACATTTTTGTATTCTAAATTTAACAAACATCTAATAAAAAGTATTTTATATACATAATGGAAACCATAAATATTATGCAATCAGCTATTATTTATCTTTAGTGCCTCTTGTATATAGTAGGCATTTAACAACAAATTTTTGTTGAGAGAATAAATGAACACAAAATGAATGAAGTATGTGATAAAAGTACTTATCTATTTGGATGGAAAATCCAAATCTTAATTTAGAGAGAAAACTATGGAGACTGAATGAAGACCAAAGCATAGTGTTTTCATTTTTTTTTCTTCTGTTTTTTTTTTTCTTTCTCATGGTTGTCCCTTTTGTTCTGATTTTTCTCTCCCAACATGACTCATAGAAATAAGTAAAAAAAAAAAAAAGTACATATATAACATAAAAAATAAATTAAATTTTAAAAAAGTTTTTGTTTAAAGGAGTTCCTATCCTCAAATAGATTAAAGTATAGCAGATGTAATTAAAAATATTTATCACTTAAATAACTACCATCAAGTCCAAACATCTAAAGCTAAATCTCTGCACCTTTCTTTATCCCCCCATAGCTGAACCACATGGACTTAGATCCTGTGAAGAAACAGATGGATCATATGTGGAAATTTGTAAAAAAGAGCCTGATGGAAGGCCCTCGCTTTGATGCAGAAACTGCTGCTGGCTTTAGGAAGTGAGCTTCCAAAACTAGCTTCCCTTCAATCAGCTGAACTCCCTTCCCTGAGCTTTTCTATTGTCACTGGGGAAAAGGATTCCAGATCCTCCTGTCCTTGAGTTCTTCCCCACAGTAGGTTTGGAGACTGAGAGGGGACCAGAGGCAAATAAAAGAAGAGCCTGAAGACACTGGAGAGGAAAGGTTAGGGGTCACTGCAGAGGAGAAGGGTCCCTAGCAGGACAGGAAGAAGACTTGGCCAGTTATATAGTTCCTTTGCCTCTACATTTTACCTCTGTCTCCATCAGAATCATTTCTAAAGATTAAGTCATCTTATCTCCAAAAAATTCTTGTTAAAACCCAGATATGCTTTTCCTTAATGTTCCTCAAATAAGATACTCTGTTCTTCTGGGCAATTTTAATGTCTGTCCCCTATACCTGGAACATATACTCACTCTCTCTGTCTCTGTCTCTATCTGTCTGTGTGTCTGTCTCTGTCTGTCTGTGTGTCTGTCTATCTCTGTCTCTGTCTCTCTGTCTTTCTGTCTCTGTCTCTCTGTCTCTTTCTGTCTGTCTCTCTGTTTCTCTCTCTCTCTCTCTCTCTCTCTCTCTCTCTCTCTCTCTCTCTCCTTCTCTCTCTCTCGCTGTCTCTTCTTTAAGTCCCAAATAAAATCCCTTCATAGGAAGTCTTTCTCCATCCTTCTTAGTCCTAGTGCCTTCCCTTTGTTTATTATTTCCAATCTGTCCTTGTTTGTATGTAAGTTATTTGTGTATTGCCCGCCCCATTAGAGTATGAGCTTCTTGAGAGCAGAAACTGTCTTTGCCTTTTGTCACATTTTCAGCACTTGACACATGGCCTAGCATGTTTGCAGAAGATAAGTAGAAAGGAGCATCCTTGACCTATTTTATATAAGTTGGCTTTGACAACAGTACTCTGTCAGATTAACTAGCCCATATACTCAAGAATAGTGAGGTGGGGATTTTAAAGTCTTGATGAAGTAAAGGTAGGTTCAGTGACTTGCTTCATTCCCTTAATACAGTAGCCAGAGGACAATAGGTACCTATTGATCTTTAGATCCCAAACAGAGCCTCCTTGTAGGTTCTTTGAGTCTGACCTACAATGTAGCCATCTCTTAAGGAGACCCCAGAGAACACTAACTCTTCCTCCCAATTATACTCTCTGGGGCACCTTTCTTAGTGGGTTCGTGAAGCTGATCACAACTTGCTTGGGGCGGGTGTCTCTTTCAGGCAACTCTTTGATCGGATGAAATGCATTTCTTGTGACAGGCCTGTGAACGTCATGACAAGCCCGTGAGTACCACCCTCCAAGGTTTGCTGCAATTCAATATTTCCAACTGTGTCTTATTAAACCCTGCTGTTCCATGTAATGTGAATAGGGTTTCTATGAGAAAATGCCTTTACTAGCAATATTTTCCAATCCAAAATGCCAAATAGGAAATTAAATATGCATAAAATGTCACCTTTTTTGCCTATAAAAATAAAATTCAGCTTCCTCTGTTTTGCATCAGTCTTGACCAGATCCTCTCCCTCTTTAGTCCCTATCCTTCAGACCTCCAGAAACACTACTTATTTGTTTTGTCAATAGATTTCAAGCTCAAACGTGTTTTAGCTCAATCAATTTGAGTCATAATTCCTCCTTCATGAAAGTCCCTTCCCACCAGGGGGCACCATTTCACATGGTTTTCTCTGCAGATTCCCAGATAGCTTTTCCCTGAAGATCTAGTTATCAATAATAATACCTTGCTTTTGTAGGATACTCTTTATTTCCAAAGAACTTAATTCTCATTCCAATGCTCTGAGTTAAATCCCACAGAGATGATCATCTGAGAAACTGAAGAACCCAGTCCCAGAGAAGTTAAATGATTTACCAGCTAATTAGTGACAAAGCTGGAAGAAAGCCCGGGTCTTTCAACTTCTGGGTCCCTGCTTTCCAGTATTCTATTCAAGCTCATGTCTCCTGAGTAATTTTAGCTTCTAGGGATTAACATAAAAGATAGGAAAAAATAAATGCTCCCCGGCCTCATAGCGTTTTTGTTGTGGTTCTGTCATTTTTTTGGTCATCCAACTCTTCATGACCCCATTTTGGGGTTTTGTTGGTAGAGATACTGAATTGGTTTGCCGTTTCCTTCTCTAGCTAATTTTACAGTTGTGAAAACTGAGGCAAACAGAATTGAGAGACCTGCCCAGGGTCGTACATCTAGTAAGTGATGTCAGAAATGAACTCACAAATGAGTCCTCTAGATTTCATGCCCAATGCTCCATTGACTGCTCTAGCTGCTCTATTTACAGCACAGAGAAATCTTATTCTGGGAAAGCTGTCCATAGGACTTTTGGTTACTCATCAAATGGACATCTTAAATTGAAGAGGATTGTAAAAATCTAATCAGATCTGATTATGAATTTATCTTCTCCATTCTAATCTATGAAATCTTCATTGAAAAGATGGATTCCCAACACTATTTCTCTCCCTCCCCATCTCTTTCTCATAATAATAGGTATTTTGCTGAGGATTTCTGTTTATTTCTCTGTTCTCCTCTTTAACAGACAGTTGATTAGTATCCGGAATTTAGACATGAGCCACTATGCCAGGCCAGTCAGTGCAAACAGCTATGACTATCTAAAAGAGCGAAAATTAAGGTGAGTGGTAATAAGTTATGGTGCTCCACACCCCCATTTCCCCAGACCTCTGGGACATGGACAGGACTTAGTGGGTCTTCAGGCCATACTCTTCCTTCTAATCACTCACCCCTGGAAGAATCCTGGGTACCTAATCTTACTCTATAGAGCTTAAGGAGAACACTATCTCTATGCAGTTCTATAGGACTTAAGGTTGAACTATTCCTACAAGGTGTGTGGCCCACAAATGACTCAGAAACTTATGCTTTTCTGGGGGGGGGGGAGGAAGAGAGGAAAGTGTGAATGAATGAATGAAATGTGGGGACTGAACACTGACTGTTGCCTCCAATTCTATTTCTACCCCACACTATTTCCAAAGACCCAAATCACTAAGAACTCAAAGTCCCATCGAGTGGCCTGACATCATTGGAATTTTTCACCATTTAGGTGAAGATGTCTGATCCTGCTGGGACATAATTTGATAACAATAACCCTGTGTTTTCTGTCTCGGAGGAAAAAAACCCAACAACAACATACTTTGACTTGTTTGAACGTGCCAAACCCCACACAATCTGGTTTCCACGTCTATTGCTCTAATGAAGCTGCCCTCTGGAAGGTCAATATTAGCTACCCAATCACCAGATTTCTATTTACATTCTTCAGCCTCCTTAACCTCATGCAGCATTTAATACTGCCAATCATCTCTCTTCTACAGGATATTCTCTCCTCCCTAGCTTCATAAATATTGCACTTTCCTTTTCTTTCTCCTACATCCTTTTAAATTATTATAAACTTAACATTTTCATGTACAAAGAACAATAAAAAGAGACATGCCATCATGAACCCCTATTATATACAACTTGACTTTTTAACACAGTAATATCAATGCTGTGCTACTTGTCTGACCTTCTGCCCTTTTCTGTGTATTTAAAAAAAATTGATTGACATTGTTCCTTTTTTTTTTTGCATTACAAACACTATTCCCCTCAAAAGTTTTCTTTTATTCTTCTACCACAAATAGAAATTCTCCCTGGTAACAAAAAAATATAGCCAAGCAAAACAAATTTACATATTGGCTGGGTCTGAAAATTTATGTTTTGCTCTGTATCATCTCTCTGTTGAGCTCCTCTGACTCTTCTAAATATGTTTCTATCTCCTTAAGATCATAGGTTTAGAACTGGAGGGACTTTGGAGATCATCTTTTTCAACTCCTTCATTTTACAGACAAGGAAACTGAGACCCAAAGAAGTCCATTGATTAAAGTCACACAGGTTGCAAAGTTGGGATTTGAACCTAGGTTTCCAATGCCTTTTTCACTCTGTCATACTGTCATTTATTGGTTCCTCATCCTTTCCCTTGCCTTTCAAAGTGTTTCCCAAGATTCCATCCTTGACTTTGTTGAGAACAACAGTTTCTTCCTTGGGAATTTATTTATACATTTATACAGAATGTCCCAAATCTCTATCACCAGCTCTTTTCTGAATTCCCCACTCACATTACCAGACGCCTCCAGCATAGTTCCATTTGGATTCTATGTGTTTGGAACCAAGTTTATGATTATTTTTCCACGTAAACTTTCTCCTCCTTTATGTCTTCATTATTTCTGCATTACTATTCATCAATCTCATGTTCTGAGTGTTAGAATTCTTTTGATGCTTCCTCATCCCCTCATCTCTCCTATCCATTCCTCTGTAAATCTTATTGATGTTATCTCCACCACATCACTTATATATGTCTCCTCTTTATTTCCCCTGTCACCATCCTGGCTCAGAATCTCATTAAAATTATAGACTGAATGATGGATGGGAACTTGGAAGCTACTGAGGCTAAATCCCTCATTTGACAGATAAGAAAATGTGACTGAGAAATATTAAGTTATTTGCTCAAGATCATACTGAGAGTAAATGGCAGGGCCATAATTCAGTCTTAGGATCTCTGACTCCATACCCCACTACTTCTTCCACCCATTTTCTTCTCTCACTGGCTTCCTACTACTTACAAAGCAAATTTCAGTCTCCTTTGCCCGATGTTCTGGGCTCTCCACAATCTGGCAGCATCCTACCTCTCCAGTCTTATTTCATCTTACTGCTTCTGAAGCATTCCTTCCTGACTGAGACCTTCTGTCTGTCTCACAAATACATTCTACACTAGGGGCAGCTAGGTGGTACAGTGGATAGAGCACTAGCCCTGAGTTCAAATTTTGCCTCAGACACTTACAATCTGGGTGACCCTGGACAAGTCACTTAAGCCTAATTACATCTCTAAAAAAACAAATAAAACAGCAACAATTAATACATGCATATTAACACTCACATATTCTGCACTTTTCCCTCTTCTCTACTTTAGTTCTTTCTGTTCCAGACATCAAGAATGTCTGCTTGTTGAATTCCAATCCACTCTTGAGAGCATAACATAAATGCTCTCTTCTTTGGGAAATCCTCTTTGACTTCCTAATTTCGCATATAGTGTTTCCCTTTACACTTTTTTAAAATTATATTTTATTTCTTTCAGTCACTGAAAATCTACCTTCTACAGGCAGCTAGGTGCTGTGGATAGAGCATCAGCCCTGAAGTCAGGAGGATCTGAGTTCAAATTTGACCTCAGACATTTAATACTTCCTAGCTATGTGACCCTAGGCAAGTTGCTTAACCCAATGGCAAAGAAGAAGAAGAAGAAGAAGAAGAAGAAGAAGAAGAAGAAGAAGAAGAAGAAGAAGAAGAAGAAGAAGAAGAAGAAGAAGAAGAAGAAAGAAGAAGAAGAAGAAGAAGAAGAAGAAGAAGAAGAAGAAGAAGAAGAAGAAGAAGAAGAAGAAGAAGAAGAGAAGAAGAAGAAGAAGGAAGAAGAAGAAAAGAAGAAGGAAGAAGAAGAAGAAGAAGAAGAAGAAGAAGAAGAAGAAGAAGGAAGAAGAAGAAGAAAAGAAGAAGGAAGAAGAAGAAAAGAAGAAGAAGGAAGAAGAAGAAAAGAAGAAGAAGGAAGAAGAAAAAGAAAAGAAGAAGAAGGAAGAAGAAGAGAAAAGAAGAAGAAGGAAGAAGAAGAAGAAAAGAAGAAGAAAACCTACCTTGTCTCTCTGGGAAGCCTTTCCTGACCTCATTTCTTGTATAATGTTTTCTCTCCCAACACTTTTCAAAAATTAAATGTTATTTCTTTCAGTCAATAATAAACTATCTTCTCTCCCACTGAGAAAGAAAGAAAAATAATCCTTGTTACAAAGATGTATAGTCAAGCAAAACAAATTCCCAAATTGTTTATCTCCCCCTTCCAAAAAAAAACAAACCCAAACCCACTAACATCCTATGTCTTAATCTCTGTTCTGGATCCATCTCCTGTCTATCATGAAGAGTATAGTATATTTCATCCTGAATCCTCTGAAATCCTTGCTAGCTGTTGCATAATCAAAGTTCCCAAATCTTTCACAGATATTTGTCTTTAGAGTATTGTTACTGTATAAATTGTTCTAGTTCTGTTCACTGTACTCTGCATCAGTTCATTCAACTTTTTATAGGTTTTTCTGAAACCTTCTTCTTCATCATTTTTTTAAAATAACTTTTTATTGATAGAACCCATGCCAGGGTAATTTTTTACAGCATTATCCCTTGCACACACTTCTGTTCCAATTTTTCCCCTCCCTCCCTCCACCCCCTCCCCCAGATGGCAAGCAGTCCTTTACATGTTAAATAGGTTACAGTATATCCTGGATACAATATATGTGTGCAGAACTGAACAGTTCTCTTGTTGCACAGGGAGAATTGGATTCAGAAAGTAGAAATAACCTGGGAAGAAAAACAAAAATGCAAGCAGTTTATATTCATTTCCCAGTGTTCTTTCTTTGGGTGTAGCTGCTTCTGTCCATCCTTGATCAATTAAACCTGAATTAGCTCTCTTTATCGAAGAGATCCACTTCCATCAGAATACATCCTCAAACAGTATCGTTGTTGGGGTATATAATGATCTCCTGGTTCTGCTCATTTCACTTAGCACTCTTCATCATTTCTTACAACACAGCATTATTTCATCACATTCATGTACTCTAAATTGCTCAGCAACATATAGTGCTTTGTTTCAACATTATATATTTGGAATACATTATTGTGTGTTCTAAATATGTGTATATGTTTCTCATACCCCTAGTAGATTTTAAGCTTCATGAAAGCAGGGACCATGTTTTACCTAAATTATGTCCCTCCCCAGGTGTCTAGTATACCATCCTGCATACAATAGAAATTTAATTAATCCTTTTAAAATTGAATTGAACAACAATGGACTTGTAGTTTGAACTGAGTAATCTATATCCCTGGTATGGTCCCCACTATGACCAAACATGTTCAAGTGTGAGACAGCTTTGTGAAATGGTGAATCAGGGATGGGGGTACAGCTTGTAACCATAGAACATCTATTTTTTCTCCACTGTACATTAACTGACCCCCATGAAACTATAACCTGAGCAGCAATTTATTTACCCAACTGAGCTCCCTGATCCATTCCTGGTTCCCAACTAGAGAAGAAACTAAAACTATCCATATCCTTGTTATACCTTACCACTCTATACTTTCCCTTCTTCTTTTCCTGCCTTGTGGTTCCCTCCTCCCCCAAATCTCCATATGATAATGTGAAAATGATGATGATATAATCACTTATATTTATTTAGCTCTTTACAGTTGGCAAAAAGACTACTCTGTCAGGTAGGTCAGGCAACTATTATTATCTCTATTTTACAGATGAGAAAACTGAGTTTAAGTGACTTGTCTATGGTCACACAATAAGTAAGTGTCAGAACTAAAACTCAAAACCACATCTTCTGATTCATAAGCACAGTGCTTTTCCTAATATGCCACAGTGGATAAGAAAAAGCAGAGATCCCAAACAAAAAGCATGAGAGGCAGCCAAATAACATCTCCCCAACTATCACCTCCAAAAACATCCTTCTCTACAGTAATTCTGATGAAAATGTCTCCAAAGACTGAAAGCTGCAGCTTGAAGAAAAGCAAACCTTTCTGTTTTAGTCCAGTTACTTTTGTACCAGAGACTTTTTTAAGCCCAGTCTAATAATTTTCTCACACATTCTGAACCACCAACCTGAGTGGTTCTAATCTCCATCAGCCCTTCCCTTGCCAGGCTGCCTGATGCATCAGGACCCAATATGACCTCCTGAGGTGCAGTCTGAGTTGGGAAGGAACTTGGTCTCCTCCTCACACCAGCCACCTTTTCCCAGGGAACAGCAAAAAATGCAGCAGCTACAACCAATGCAACAAATGACTAATACACCTGAAAAGGGGGATATGCCCACAGATGGCCAGGCACGTTTGGATAACAATTCAAGTCTGAAGCGAATCGTGAAGATGCCCAACGTCAGCACCATTCACCCATATGGGGATCCATCCGTGTTTCCTCCTCCGAATGTGAGTAGAGCCTGCTTTTGGTTCATCAGTTTCCAGATGGAAGATTTCTATTTGGGATCCTGGGATGGGGATGGGTGCATGGCTCAATCCCTCTCCTCCTGTACTTAGACTTATCCCAGCTTTAGCAGTTAATAGAAAGAAGGTTCCATTCCAGGGCCTGTGAGGGAACTGAGACCTTGGGTAGTAAGAGAGGAGGAAATAAACTGGAATTGGGAGTAAAGTATATCTGGAAAGAGGAAAACTGAGCAGCCTTTGAAGGCAAAAGGAAAACAGTAAGGAATCATCCCCTTCCTCTCTTCCCCTAAAGGGATTGAGTTATAACCCAGGGTCCGGGAACGGGCTGTCTCTTTCTCCCCAGAGTGAAGTGAACATACTGGGAGTGGATGGGAATTTGTATAAAGGCAGAATGGGGCTTCGTGGTACTCCACGTTCCTTTATGACTGAGAAGGACCTGGCAGGTAGGACTTGTGAAATCTCACCTTTCTTTTCACTCATGTACTTTTGGGCTGACTAGCTCCAAACAACTCTGTTAACTCTGATATCTGTAATAAGGAAGTAACCTGGCATAGGTCCTTCCATCTAGAGCCCCAATCTGGGGCGTTATCAAAGATGCAATATTGGTGCGATTTTCACGTCCAGGTTTGTCCTCACAAAGCAGAGGTGGAGAACAACGGGTATTACATAGACTGTCAGTTGATATGTGGTTTTGTCATGCTGACTGATTTCTTTTCTTTCTTTTTAATTCTTTGTTAGAAGGGATGACATGTTGGAGAGGAGAAGGGGAAGGCACATGTTAAGAAATGAAGATGATATAAATATTGAAGCTACTAATAAAAATAATAAATAAATAAAGAGATGGCATGCTATAGTAGAGAGAGCACTCTGTTTTAACTCGAGTAATTTGGATCAAATCTGCTGTATTTGCCATTTATTATCTGTATTAATTTGGGAAACTCAGAATTTTTCTCAGCCCTTTTTTCCCCTCACTTATGAAATGGAGTGACTGTGATGATCAATTAAGATGTATAGTGCTTTGAAGACCTTAAAACATTATATAAATATTATTTATAGGATAATGCAGTACTTGAATACAGTACCAAGGTGTCAACATCTTTGAGCATTAGAGATCTTTTCCATCTTGCCAGGGACCCAAGCCTCAGGAGGAGCACAGTAAGATTCACTAATAGAAAGCAGGGTACAATAGGTGGAGTGCTGAGTTTTAATTTGGAGGTCCTAGGTTCAGATTGTAGCCTCTGCCTCTGCTATTTAGGTTTATATGATTTAGAGCTGGAGAAGACCTTTAAGGCCAAATAGTTCAACACTTCCATTTGAGCATATCATTTAACTTCTCTGGATCACTCACTAATTTAAGTTTAATTTGTAAAATGAGTGGGATAGGACTAGAATGTCCTCTAAGATCCTTTCCAACATTAAATCTTTGACCTGTATGCAGACAAAAGGAAATGTTTTCATAAGCTTTTGAGCTATTAAAGTATAAAACTGCACTAAAGATTTTTGGGGCACCCAGTATAAATTGTTGGAGGAGCTTCCTTGGAGGCTGGATTTTCAAGTGATGTTACTCTGGTGGCAGTTGAGGTTTGCCCCATTTAGTAGTGACCCATGGCTAGCTCCATCTTGGTTGGGAAGTAGGTGATCACCAACACTCCCAACTCAAACCAAATTCTTTGGTTTATTGCTTCAGTCATTGAGTCACTAGTTGGTCCTCAGTCTAGTAGTAGGTAATGTGGAAACTACAAAGCAGTATAAGCTATGATCCCTGCCCTCCAGAAGGTTACAGTTTAGAAAAGAACTAAACTTGGTTGGGAAGAAAAACCAGATATACAGGAAACAATTTAGTGGCAGAGAAAAGAAGCAATATATGATGGAGACATGATGGCAGTGTAAAAATGCATTGGACTTGGAGACACAGGAAATAGGTTTAAGCCTCACCTTTGTTATTACCTGTCTAGCCTTAGACAAGTTATTTAACCCCTCTGGGTATCAACTCCCCCCTTTGGAAAATGAGGGCAATTAGACAAGGTAATCTCTACAACATTTTCTAGCTGCAAATCTAGCTGATTTTATGGTCAGTTAAGTTAGTGATACAGTAAGTGCCAAAGAACTCTGGAAAAGACCACACATTCCTGGTAGATTGAGAAAGCCTTTAAGAAAGAGGATGATTGGATTTGGATAAGCTGAGAGCAGTGGGGAGGATAATAAAGGATGGATAGAATGGAGTGAGCAAAGATAGAGAGTAGGAAATAAACATTTCTTGTGTAGGAGACCCCTTTGATTCAAGGCAAGAACACATATAGAGAGGAAATAGGAGATGCAGTTGTACTCTGTTATCTCAGAGCTCTGACAGGGGAGCAACCAGGCAAAAGTCTAGGGCAACGCACGGCTGTGTTAAATATTGCTTTGGCCATGCCCTGGGAGTGGGAGAAGGGACCTCCATGGACAGGAAGAAATCTGAGAGAAATCTCACCACATTCTCATTTGCTTACCCCTTCCTTCACTTCTCTCCCCTTAGGATTAAGGGTTCCAAAACCACCACCATCCCGCAAAGTATCTGAGTATACCAATATCTCTAATGTCCTCTACCCTGGTAAGTATTCACCTAATCCCTTCTCTCCTAAATGCCTAATCTCTGGACTGTTCTTTCTAGTTCCAAATCTATTCCTCATTACACCTCTTATCCAGAGGGCTTCTTTTGAGGTTCTAGCTTCTCCTATTTTCCTCCTACTCTAACCTTCTCTCCAGAGGAGAGGAACCATATATCTTGGAAGGGACAAAGAATGTCTCCTTGATTTTGGTTTCCTTCTGGGAGTATAATTCCAGGACAATTTTGGAGTGCTGAGGAAAAGTAGACCTCTCAAATTCTCTGTCTCACTCTCCCCTAAAAATAGGGCCATTCCCATTCTTCTTCAGGACATTCCAAACAATCTTAACTGTCCCAAAGGCTCTATGATTCTCTCCTTCAGCTGTGGGTAAACCTAAGGGAGAAGAGTCAGGAAGAAAAGCACAAAATAGCCTAAGGTATAGGGGCTGAAGTACTTGAAAGGCATATTCCATGATGGAAAGCGATTCAGATTTTATTGTATGTAATGAAAAGTGGCAGGGCAGCTAGGTGGTGAAGAGGAGAGAGAGCTGGGTCTAGAATCGAGAAGACTCCTCTTCCTGAGTTCAAATCTGGCCTCAGACACTAGCTGTGTGACCCTGGGTCATTTAATCTTGTTTGCCTCAATTTCCTCATCTGTAAAATGAGCTGAAGAAGGAAATGGCAAACCATTCTAGTACCTTTGCAAAGAAAATACTAAATGGGGTCATGAAGATTCAGTCACAACTGAAATACGGAATAACACCAAGAGATAGGTATGATATGCCCTATCTGGGAAACAAATACACTGACTTCCTAGCCCCAAGCAAATCATTTAACCTTTTAATGATCTAAGCTAGTAGTATCAAATTTATAGAGAAACTGAGTTCATAACACCATACATAAGGATTCTTGGGTAAGGCACACTGACTTAGAAAACCACGTATAAACATTAACTACATTCTACTGTATTTTTATTATTTTAGACTTTAATCTGGATGGGCCACTTGGACTTGTCTGCAAGAATGTGTGTTTGATCCCTCTGTTCTAGGCAATTCTCTGATTTTGACTTGCATTGGGTGAGAGAGTTTCCTGAATATAGGAAGTTCCCTATACCAGTGAAATCAGAGGTCCTCTCCCTATCTCCCAATCCTACATGCAACTAGGTGCTGTAGTATATAGAGCTCTGGACTTGGAATTCAGAAGTCCTGATTTGAATATTATCTCAGACACTGTAGCTGTATGGTACTAAGTAGATCACTTAGGCACTTCTCAGCCAAAATTTTCTCATCTATTAAATGGGGATAATAAGATGATTACCCTTAAAGGGTCACTGTGAGAGTCACATACAAATATTGTATGTAAAGTGCTTTGTAAACTTAAAATATATAAGCATTGTCATCATTATTATCAATTTACCTGTACTTCATTTAATAGCAAAAAGTCTAGAACCCCTCAGCTTTTCTGCTGTCCTTGGTACCATCATCCTGCAATAGCAGATTGGATGAGGTTCTCCTTGAAAACTTAGGCAGGTGACAGCTAAGTAGTGTGATAGATAGAGAACTGGTCTTGGAATCAGGAGAGTCTGAGGTCAACTTCAGCTTAGATATTTACTAGATGTGTGATCCCGGGCAAAATCACTTAACCCTGATTGCCTTAAAAAACAAAAAGCTTGGAAAGGACTCACCTTAACCATAGCTACAAAGGTGGCCCTTACTTTTCCACTCCTGACTGTTCCACTCCTAAACATTGCTTCCCAGAATCCCAAGAGGAGGAACATGAAGTAGCAGAAAGAACCTCAACCTAAGGGTCAGGAGATGTAGCAGATCCCTCAGGTTGCCTTGAACAAGCCAGCCATTCTTTCTGGCACTCAGATTCTTCCTTGATGAAAAAGAGCTAATAATCCATCCCACTGGCCTCACAGGATACTGTGATGATCAGCTGAGAAAATATATGTGGAAACACTCTGGAGAAAAGCAAGCTTTCAGGGGCTAGGGAAATCTTTTGTTCCATTACAGCCTCACGCCCCAGAACCAGCCTGACTGCCCAGGTCCTGCAGCAGTTTTCGCAGCCCATGATGCCTTCAGGAATTCTCCAGCATTCACCATCTTCTGCCAACTTATCTCCAAAACTATCCAGCACCTATAACAGGCCTACTACCAAAACAACCATTAGTGGTGGCCCATTCACCAGCAAGTCCGGCAAGTCCGGCAAGTCCGGCAAGTCCGGCAAGTCTGGCTCTGCTTCTTTGCCTACCGGCGGTCTCAATCCCAATTCACGAGAAGAGGGAACCAACATGTGAGCCCCTTCCACTCCCCCTTTCCACTGGAGTGCCCCTCCCTCTCCCATTCAGAAGCCTTCCACTTATAGCTCATTCCCTAAAAAAACTCTTTCTGATAATGGATTCCATGGCCAAACAAGGCTGGATGGATTTGAAATCAAAGAACCTGGGTTTAAATCTCAACCCTGCCAATTATTACCCTATGACTTTAGGCAGATGACTTGTCTCTTTGAGCTTTAATCTCCTCATCTGTGAAATAAGGAAGTTGGATTAGCTGGGAGGGATCTTAAGATCTGGAAGAGAACTCAAAAGCCTTCTAGTCCAATCCCCTCATTTTACAAATGAGGAAGCTGAAGTCCAGAAAGCTTCACTGACATGAACAATGTCTTTTTCAGGGGTAAAATTGGAACTTGGGCCCTTAGACTTCCAATCTAGTGTTTTTTCACACTGTTCCAGCTCTTTTAAGGTTTTTCAGAGGATTTTGTACATATTTTCTCTTTTGATCCAACCTCTGTGGCCTACCAGCCAGCCAGGGGCTTCCAAACCCCTTCCAAGGCTCAGCTCTCTTATTTAGTGCCCCCGGGGGATTACGGCTCATTCTGACCCTGCCTTGAACAGCCTTTCCTTTCATTCTAGCCAAGACCCTATTCCTTCTTACAAAGTTTAGTTTCCTGTCTAAACTGTCTTGGAAGCCAGTGACTCCTGGATTCCTGGTCCCTCCTCCCCTTGCTCCTACCACAGATGAATATTTTTAGAAACTTCTACTCAGAATAAAATATAACTTTTTTTTTTTCACTCTGGATGAAGAGAAAGTATCTTGGGACCACACATTGAGGGTGTGGTTTTGCCTTCCACCATTCATGGAGTTGGGGGAGAAAAAAAGGAAGAGCCCAACAAGAGACTGGCTTCTACCCTCTCTTTAGGGCCCACCATTCTCACTGCTGCCCTCTGCTTTCCTGCCTGTCTAGACCTCTGTCACCGTGGCTTGAGGTCACTCCCCTCCCAACCCCATAGCAGATGAAAAGGCACTCTCATTATAGCCACTGGTGGGTCAAGTAAGGACATTGGTTAGAGAGTATTGTATCAAGTGGAATACTTGCTTCTTAGTCCATCTTAGGAAGGTATTGCTTTCTCAAGTCCCTCTATGTCTCTGACTAGCTGGAAAGAATAGAGGGCAAATCATCTTGAAAAAGAATAATGGGAGATAGTAGAGTATGATAGAGGTTTGACATTGGAGACCCAAAACCAACCAACCTTGCCAAATACTACCTGAATTAACTTTGAACAGGTCACTTCACCTCTCCATGGAAATGATAGTTTGAATTAGACAACTTCTCAGGTGCCTTCAGCTTAAAAATCTATGATCCTCTTACAAGAAGAGTATTTCTCTTTCTCCCCCCAAATCCCCTCTCCCCACAATTGAAACTCACATAGAGGAACCAAGGCTGGATTTCATAGGGACTAGAATTCTGCATCCACTCTTTTTTTCCTACCTAGACACATGGTTCATTCTTAGGAGCCTCACCTCTAATGAGAGAGTGGCAAGGCTCCCTTTTCTCATGTTCATCATCTTAGCAAACCTCAACTCTGGTGCTCAAGGGACAAATTTATGTACAGTTTAAGATTATAATTCACACCTAGGATTTCTCCCAAAGGAACAAAATTATACCCAATATGCAATATGAATCAGAGGATATGTAATTTATTTCTACACACAAACAGAATTTCAGACATAGGACACTACTGTGCACATATCTGACAAATAACAAGATTTTAAAATTTATAAGTACAATTACAATCCATTAGGAGATTGATATTTAAATTTCATCAAACATAAGACAGATGATTACACATTATGTATTTCACCTCATTTCTTTGACTATTTGAAATTCTCCTAATGTGTATCTGCTGGTAAAATAGTCAGACTTGGACCAATCTTCTTGTTAGAGACCAACTAAAAATGAAGTATTTGCTGGGGACTCCTCTCCTGCTGCCATTCAGCTCTGATGTGATAAGACCCAGGACTTCCAAATCTGTCCATTAGGTTGCATTTGTACTTGGATACATTCATTTTATTTTTTTTTTACTTTCAATAGTATTTTATTTTTCTAAATACATGTAGAGTTTTCAACATTCATTTTTGTAAGATTTTGTGTTCCAAATTTTTGTCCTTCCCTTCCTCCTCTTCCTTCCTTCCCAAAACAGCAAGTAATCTGATATAGGTTAAAGATATGCAGTTCTTTTAAAGATATGTCCATATTTGTCATGTACAAGAAAAAAACAAACTAAAAAACACAAGAAAACAAGGTGAAAATAGTATGCTTTGATCCACATGCTGTCTCCAAAGTTCTTTCTCTGGATGCGCATGGCATTTTCCATCATACGACATTTCAAGACAAATACCCATTTTTCCTAAGATCAGGAAAGAACAAACATAAAAAAGCAACCCAAATCCAATTTCAGACTTGCCTGAGCAGGACATGTGCTTAGATGCCAAGTGCTCACATCCACATGGATGCCAAGGTTGTGATTGGGACAAGCTGCTCCTTCCCCTAACCCCATCTTGGGAGGCAACTTAAATTAGTCCTGACACAATTCACAGCCAGAAAAGTTGAGAGTTAGTCACTCCTTTTCATTTATCCTTTAAATCATCAGCTCTTCTGGCTCCATTGTCAATCAGTAAATATTAAGCACCTACTATGTGCCAGACACTGTGCTATATACTGAGGAATTAAAGATCAGTCCCTGCTCTCAAGGAATTTTATGGTCAGATGGAGCTATAGCCAATATTGTATTTTTTATCTCAGAATGCAAGCTTTTTAGTACTGAGTCACACATCACCGGAAGAAGGCCCCTAAACTCCTATGTGATCTGAACTGGAACCAGGAATGGCAAATGTATGCACTCTTCATAGAAATAGCCCCTTTAGACCAAATCAATCTCACTATATTATGAGCCTTAATCCTTATCAGAATTACCATTCTATTAAACATCTATACAACAATCCTTTAAATCAAACAAGGCAGGAATGGATGTTATTCCCGTTTCATAACTGAAGAAAATGACCTTTGTGTTGACCAAGCTGGGGGAAGCAAAGGAGCTATGGAGAGGTAGGAAGCATCATGAAGTGTGACCCCAATACTGAGGATCATCAGTCAGATGGCAAAGGTTCAAGTCAAGTGAAGAGATAAATAGCAAACCTCCATTCAGCAGCCTGGCTATTGTAACCCATCAGTTCTAAAGAGCATTTATCCACTGATGAAAGGTGAGAGGAAAAGGATGCTATGATTATTTTATCACTATTTTTGCTGCCAGGATCAATTTGTTTTCTACCTCCTTCCATAGTTCCCTTTCTCATTTAGAACCTGACCTCTCCCCTCCTTTACCCTCCACCAACTAGTGCCCTAATGCTACCCTTAACCAACTAAAACTACTCCATCTCATTTCTCTTTATGTACATGTACTTTCTTTTCCTTTTCCCTGAGAATCTAAATTCTCAGTCTTATGTATTATTCTTTCGCTTTCTTGCTTGTAACCAGTTCTTTCATCTTTTATGGCTACTAATAAGTTAATGAATTACCTTTTCCCAATAACATGTGTATTTTGTCAGGGTCTTAAAGCCTTAATCTATATATGTGGGGAATGTGGGAATGAATTTCAAGGACTATTGTTTATTTTGTAATCCCACTCCAATCTCAAGCATGGTGCATTTTCCTATAGGACAATTCTGAGTGCTAAGGTATCTGGAGGGAAATATGACCCCCAGTCAGCTAAGTGATCTCCAGCCATCAGTGCTGTACAAGCATGGAAATACTCTGGGGAAAAAGAGTTCATAAATCAGGCAGACAGCGCATAGACTTTTGAATCTTGAGGGAGATCTCCCACAGTATTAAATATTACAAGGCTATTCATGAAAACACCCTGTGTTTGTGGATGAAGTAAAGTTAACTTGGGGGTAGGGGTTATTCCATGAACCTCTCAAATTCATCTATGAAGATAGCTACCTACTTTACTATAGCTATTGAGATAATATGTGTAAAAAATTTTTAAAGTGATAACATATGTAAAGTATTTTTTAAGCCTTACAGTTCTATATAAGCAATAAGTCAAGGCAAAAGGCTTTTATTAAACATTGTTGGCGGAACTGTGAATGGATCCAACCATTCTGGAGAGCAGTTTGGAATATGCTCAAAAAGTTATCAAACTGTGCATACCCTTTGACCCAGCAGTGTTTCTGCTGGGCTTATATTCCAAAGAGATCTTAAAGGGGGAAAGGGACCACATGTGCAAAAATATTTGTGGCAGCCCTTTTTGTAGTGGCAAGAAACCGAGTGGATGCCCATCAATTGGAGAATGGCATAAATTATAGTATATAAATGTTATGAAATAATATTGTTCTGTAAGAAACAACCAGCAGGATGATTTCAGAGAAGCCTGGAGAGACTTACATGAACTGATGCTAAATGAAATGAGCAGAACCAGGAGATCATTATCTATGGCAACAAGACTATATGATGATCAATTCTGATGGACATGGTTCTCTTCAACAATGAGATGATTCAAACCAGTTCCAATTGTTCAGTGATGAAGAGAGCCTCTATACCCAGAGAGAGGACTGTAGGCATTGAGTGTGGTTCACAACATAGCATTTTCACTCTCTTTGTTGTTGTTTGCTTGCATTTTATTTTGCTTCACTTTTTCTCTTGTGCGGCACAATAATTGTATAAATATATATGTATATATTGGATTTAACATATATTTCTACCATGTTTAACATATATTGGATTATTTGCCATCTAGGAGAGAGCATGGGGAAAGGGGGAAAAATTGGAACACAGGGTTTTGCAAAGGCTAATGTTGAAGAATTGTCCACTCATATGTTTTAAAAAATAAAAAAAGCTTTAATTTTAAAAATGTGAATGTTAAAAACTATGTATTGGGGAAAATAAAATACTATTGAAAAAATCTGGGATGTGAAAAGTGGTGCTAGGAAGGTGTGAAGATTGATTGGTCCCAGTCGTGTCCAACTCTTCATGATCTCATTTGAGATTTTTCTTGGCAAAGATGCTGGAGTGGCTTACCATTTCCTTCTGCATCTTATCTTACAAATAAGAAATTGAGGCAAACAGGGTTAAGTGACTTGCCCAGAGTCACACAGCTAATAAATGTCTGAGGCTGGATTTGAACTCAGATCCTCTTGACTTTAAGGCTAGCTCCATTGTACCACTTAGCCACCCCTGCCTGACTTGGGTCCTTCCCAAAAATGGAGACTCTAGTAGTAACTCACCAAGGGGTAAAAGGGACCAGAATGGAGAAGGGATATTCCAGGGTGAGAACACAAATCAGAAGTTCCAAGGTAAGGAGGCATGGGGATAAAGTCCAGAAAGTAAGAAGCACATCTGGAAAAGAAATGAAGATTGGTCAAAATAGAAGTCCTGGGAGGACTTTTGCAATGGGAGAAGGGGACTAGTACAGCAAGGAGAGAAATATAAATGTTGTCTATTAGTTCTAGTGGCAGTGGTTAGATGCCTTGCTGAGTACTGGCAAAAGTGCCTCATTTATGGAGACAAAGTTGACTTCTAATCAAAATGTACATGGCTATATGAAACTGGAGATACAAACACAGAATAGTCATCTTCTAAGACCTTACATATATGTACACGCATGGGAAATATATCATATACACAACTAAATAATTCTGTAAGCATTTATTAAGCACTTATGATGGACACTGTTTTAGACCCTAGGAGTACAAAAATAAAAACAAAATGATCCTTGCCCTCAAAACCCTTGTATTCTACTAGAAGGAAATACAGCATTTACACAAGTACAATTCCATAGATACTTTGTGAATACTAGGCAGTGTGTGAGGCTCCAAAGGCAAAAGTAAAACAGTTCCCGTCCTTCAGAAGCTTATATTGAAATATTTACAAAGTAACAAAGTAATTTCAAGAAGTTCCAGGGTTGGGCATCAGGAACTAGACACATATATCCAGCATGCTGATTCACCACCTTTATCATTCCACTAGGAACTCCAAAATAACTCCCCTTGAGTCTAGACCCCTGGGTAAATAAATTCCCAGCAGAACTTGGAGAGAATGCCTAGTATTAGGCATCATAGGCACAGTGGAGGTTAGGTAAAGGATTCTAGAGGCACAAAGAAGCTGGTACCAAAGAACCCAAGGCCCAAGCTCTTACTCTAATAAGTTCTCCCTTAACCTTTCAGATTTCAGACTAAATTTGGGCTGTTTATTTCTAATTATATGAAAAAAATGATCTGATATCATTATTGATTAGAGAAATGCAAATTAAGACAACTCTGAGATACCACTGCACACCTGTCAGATTGGCTAAGATGACAGGAAAAGATGATAAATGTTGGGAGGGATGTGGGAAAACTGGGACACTGATACATTGTTGGTGGAGTTGTGAACTGATCCAACCCTTCTGGAGAGCAATTTGGAACTATGCCCAAAGGGCTATCAAATTGTACATAGCCTTTGATCCAGTAGTGTCTCTACTGGGTTTGTATCCCAAAGAAATTATAAAAAGGGAAAAGGACTCACATGTGCAAAAAATGTTTGTAGCAGCTCTTTTTGTGGTAACAAGGAACTGAAAACTGAGTTCATCAGCTTGGGAATACCTGAATAAGTTATGGTATATGAATGTAATGGAATTGTATTGTTCTATAAGAAACAATCAGCAAGATGATTTCAGAAAAGCCTGAAGAGACTAACATGAACTGATGCTAAGTGAAGTGAGTAGAACCAAAAGAACATTGGACACAAGATCATGTGATGATCAACTGTGATGGACTTAGCTCTTTTCAACAATGAGGTAATTTAGGCCCTAATTACAATAGATTTGTGATGGAAAGAGCCATCTGCAGCCAGAGAGAAGACCATAAGGATTGAAAACGGATCACAATTTTCACCTTTTTTTTGTTGTTGTTTGCTTGATTTTTTTTACATATTTTTTCCCTTTTTAATCTGATTCTTCTTGTGCAGCATGAAAAATATAGAAATATATTTAGAAGAATTGCACGTTTAATCTATCTATACTGCATTACTTGCTGTCTAGGGAAGGGAGTGGAGGAAAGGGGGGGGGAGGTTTGGAACACAAGGTTTTGCAAGGATGGATCTTGAAAACTATTCTTGCATATATTTTGAAAATAAAAGGCTATTATTAAAAAAAATTAAACTTGGTATGCTTTCTAATAAGTAAAAATCAAAACCTGTAATAAGTGCCTACTATATACCAGGCAGGCATCTAGTTGGTACAGTAGCTAGAATTCTGAGTCTTGAGTCAGGAAGGCTTCTCATTGTGAGTTCAAATCTGACCTCAGACATTTAATAATTGTGTGACCCTAGATAAATCATTTACCCCACCCTTTACCTCAATTTTCTCATCTGTAAAAAAAAAAAAAAATGAGATAGAGAAGGGAATGATAAATCTTCTAAAATCTTTGCCAAAATAATTCCAAAAATGATGGCATAGAGTTGGACATGACTGAAAAAAAATTACTGACAATAGATGTATCTGTTACTATGCTACAAAAGATAGGCCCTGCCTTTAAGGAGTTTACAATCCAATGATGATCCTACACACAGCAAGGTTGACAGGTACCCCTCATTCCCCGGTAGATCTGCAAATTAGTACAATGTTGTCTCGACTTTTGCCTAACAGAGGTTTAATGGGTCACAGTGTGTTGAAGGAATTAGAAGAAACATTTTAGACATTTCTTAGGGAGAAGACTTAAGGACATTTCCTCCTTTTTTCACTCACCATGCTCCTCTTGTAGGAGAAATGACCCAGTTTCCAAAGACGCTGCAGGGTGGAGAAGGGACTCAGTTTCAGGGACCATGCTGGTAGTCATAGATCCAGCAGGAGGATTCTTCTTGAAATGAGCTGATGGACTCTCCCTGAAAACCAAAAGATTGATTCTCTTTGACACATACATGATTAAAGCAGTGGCAGAAGGGGGGAAAAGGTTAAAAGCTGATATATGGTCTTATTGCTCAGAGTGAGAAAGGAGAATAAAGAACTCTTCTGCCCCAAGTTCATCCCTTCAAAAGTTTACAAGTTCCAAAGACAATTCCAAAAGACTTTGGACAGAAAATATCATCTGCATCCAGAAAACTTTTTGGAGTCTGAGTGTAAATAAACACACACTATATTCACTTCTTTTTTCCATTTTTCTATCTCTCCCATAGTTTTTCCCTTTTGCTCTAATTTTTCTCTTCCAACATGATTCATAAAGTAATGTGTATTAAAAATAAATAAATTATAATGGTGGATCCAAAAAAAAGGTTTATAAGTGTTTCCCTCAATATGGATAGGAAAATTGTTCTGACTGAATTGGTAATAATTGCCCACTCCACCCCGTAGCACAATATCAGTAAGACCTAGGATGTCCTAAGGTTCCCCTGAAAAAAAAATTACACAATAATAAAAGAATTGAAAATAATCATTCACAGTTTCAACTAGTGTAATTGAAAACAGTCAAGCAAAATAAAGTTCCCAAATTGACTGGCCCACATACTTTTTTCAGCAGCCTATATACAATTCCTTCACTTCCTTGCCAGCAGGAAGTAGAAAGGGATTAAAATAAATTCAATCAGGATCCTGTAGTTTTGACTCTGGAGAAATCAAGATTACTCCCCAAAGTAGATTTCCATTCCCACCCCCACCCCTAGATTTAAATATCTTTAAGATATCAGCCCTGAAACAACTTGAATTTTTAGGTGTATTACCCCACAGCAAGCTACCAAGATAGTGGCATTTCCTGTAGCAAAAAAGTCAGCTTAGAGCTCCAAAGGAACACACACATTTTGGCAATACCACCTGGAAAACCCACAAAGACCACACTCAGAGAACCATTAGTCCTTTGGGCCTATTCCCCTGCATCCAACCAAGGAGACTCAGACAGAAGAAAATCTGGTCTATTTTTAATAATCTCCAGAAGAAGAGAAAGCATAATCTCCTACCAGAACTATTCCAATGTCTAATGTCCCTCACAATTGGGAAATTATTCCTCACATCCAGTCAAATCTCTCTTGTACCCCTCCCCCATCCCATTGTGTAAATCTATTTCTCTTTGTTTTTAAATGGAATTGAACAGCTGGATCTTTTTATAAATAAAGTGAGACTAAACAACTGTGCCAAATTCGATACTTGATAACAGAGACACATGACATTCAAGAAGACCAATGCCATTTTAGGCTGTATTAAGACAAGTGTAATAATGTCCAAGATAAGAGAGATGATAATCCTTCTTCCATGATCAGCTCAATTCAGGATTATTATGTTCAGCTGTGGATCTCACAATTTAGGGTAGGAATGAAGGAATAATTATTTAAAGTATCTACCATCTTTAAGGCACTGTGCTAAGCCCCTTAACAGATATTATTTGTTCTTCACAACGGCTCTGGGAGGTAAATGCCATTTTTATTGTTATTTGAAGAAACTTAAGAAAGAAGTTAAGAAGAGTCCAAATAAATATCTTAGGCTGGATTTGAATTCAAATCTTCCTGATTCCAAGCCTAATACTTTACTGTACCGTACAGCTGCCTCCATGAATGAGTAATTAACAAGCATTAGCACCTATTTTGTGCCAAGCCTTGGGCTAAACACTGGGGATACAAAAACTGACAAAAGACAGTCTCTGACCTCAAAGAGCTCACAATCAAATGGTGAAAAGAACAAGCAATCCAGTATGTACAAACAAGCTACGTGTGGAATAAAAAGGAAATCAAAAGAGAAGATATTAGAACTAAGGGTTGGGAAAAGCTTTCCATAGATAATGAAATTTTGCTTAGGACTTAAAAGAATTAACAAATAAGCATTTATTAAGTCCTCATTTAAAAATAAAATGAGATATTACATAAACACTTAAGTGCTTACAAGAAATATAATCAGATATTTGTAAAGGATTATAAAGTAGAAGAGGCAACTAGGTGGCACAGTAGATAGAGCACTGGCTCTGGAGTTGAAAAGAACTGAGTTAAAATCCAGCAAGTCAGTTAGCCTCTATCTACCTTAGTTTCTTCAACTTAAAATTGGGATAATAATAGTACTTACCTTTTGGGGTGGTTGTGAGAATAAAATTAAATGATATTTATAAAATACTTTGCAAAAATTAAAATGCATATTAGTGCTAGCTTTTATTATTATTATTATATACTAGGCACTGTGTCAAGTACTGAGCATACTAATAAAAATGATGAAACAATACCTGCCCTCAAAGAGTTTACATTTTTTTTTAAATTAAAGCTTTTATTTACAAAACATGCATAGGTAATTTTTCAATACTGACCCTTGCAAAACCTTTTGTTCCAAATTTCCTCTTTCTTCCTCCTGCCCCCTCCCCTAGATGGCAGATAGTCCAATACATGTTAAATATGTTAAAATATATGTTAAATCCAATATATGTATACATATTTATGCAGTTATCTTGCTGCACAAGAAAAATCAGATCAAGAAGAAAAAAAAAAAAAAACCTGAGAAAGAAAACAAGATGCAAGCCAACATCAACAGAAAGAGTAAAAATGCTATGTTGTGATCCACACTCAGTTCCCACAGACCTCTCTCTGGGTGTAGAGGGCTTTCTTCATCATTGAACAATTGGAACTGGTTGCATCATCTCATTGTTAAAGAGAGCCACATCCATCAGAATTGCTCAAAGTATTGTATTGTTGTTAAAGTGTATAATGATCTCCTGGTCCTGCTCACTTCACTTAGCATCAGTTCATGTATGTCAAAGAGTTTACATTTTAAAGAGTGAAGACACTACATAAAAAAGAGGCAGAATGGGAGTCAGCTTATTGGAAAAGTTCCAAGAAAAGAACAACCAGGATGGTTGATAATTGTACTAAGGATGGGGCAGGAAGGAAGAGAGACAGACAGACAGACAGACAAAGAGAGAGAGAAAGAGTCAGAGAGACACAGAGAGAGTCAGAGAGACACAGAGACAGAGAGACAGAGAGACAGAGAGAGACAAAGACAGAAAGAGACAGAGACAAAGAGAGAGACAGAGACAGAAAGAGAAAGAGACAGAGACAGAAACAGAGACACAGAGAGGAAGAGGAGAAAGAGCTTGAGAGAATAGAGCTTAGTCTTGTTTACAGCTTGGCCTCAAAGAGCAAACTCTGGGGATATAGCTTGATGCTTTGGAAAGAACATTATGGACTCTGGAGTAAGAAAATGTGATTTTAAATCCTGCTTCTGATGTGGGAAAAACTAATTCCCAGAGAAATCTGAAAAAGAATTGTGTCTGAATACAGATTGAAGCATCCTTTTTCTTTTTTCTTTTGGAAAAAGGTAAGTCTATGTTTTTCTTTCACTTTTATGGAAATGTTTTGCAAAAACATTTCTTCTTTTCTTCCCCAAGTTTCAAAAAAAAACAAAAAACGAACAATGATGGTATCCTTGGAATAAGTGATAAGGAATAAGGACTTTCTATGATGACTAATTTGAAGTATAATATTCATTTGGCAGCTAGGTAGTTCAATGGATAGTGTACCAGTTCTGGAGTCAGGAAGTCCTGTGTTCAAATCTAGCCTCAGACACTTAACTATTTGTTCTTCCATTAGGTAAATCATTTAATCTCTATTTGCCTTAATTTCCCTATTTGTAAAGTGAGAATAGTGATAGTACCCATTTCCTAGGGTTATTATGAGGATCCAAGTAGATTATAAATATAAAGTGCCTGGCCCACAGTATTATATACACGTTAGCTATTGTTATTTAGACACAGGCGTTTCTGTTGTTTTTTTTTAAGTCAGTTTTAATTACAATCACATGAAATTCTTGAATATTTTAAAGGTCCTCTCAGATAATTGTTTCTTTGACTCTACCTTCCTAGTTCTTATTTCCCAAGAGTGTAGAGGATTTATAAGATACATTTTTTGTGGAGGACTTACAAGATACAAAGTTTTTAGTAGTCTGTTCTGGAGAACATAGGTAGATATCTCTCTAGTCCCCATCTTTGAGTTTCATTTTGTTTTTGTTTTGGTCTAGTCTAAATAATTTTATCAACTCTCCCAGATTTCCTTAAAGTCTCCTCGAATTCCCTGGAGTGCTGTGAGCTCCATGAGGGTAAAAATTGTCTTTTGCTTCTTTATGTAACCTCAACCTTTAGCATAGTAGCTGGTACCAACAGGGTAGGCTAGGTGTTTTAAAAGTGCTTATTGACTTGATGTCATACTGCCAGCACATTTTTTTTTTTAAAGTTCAGAACTGATTTTGTTTGTGTAAGTAACACACATTGTGAAAACTCATCTGCAACCTATTGTCTTAGAGACTTCTAAAGAGCTTTGAAAAGCTAAGAAATGAAGCATTTTGGAAGCCATATTGCTGGTATGAGTCAGAGAAAGGGTTAGAACATAAACATTTCTGGTTTTTTCTTCCTGACACCCAAAGAAGCCTTTTATGACTTATATCAGTGCATTGATAAATCAGGATGCTGAAGAAGTATTAAATATTCAACAATTGGTGGAATAGTAGATACAGTGCTAGATTTGGAGTCAGGAAGATTAGAGTGCAAATTCAAACTCTTCTTACTAGCTATATGACCCTGTGCAAAGTGCTGAAACTCTTTTTGCCTCAAGTTCCTTATCTGCATCTAGCTATAATTATTTTTCTTTGATATCAGGGGATGGGGAGGATAAACAGAAGAAGCATGATAATGGAAAGAGCACTGAAGTGACAATATGGATTCTAACTTTGATTCTGCTTTTAACTACCTTTGTGATCTTTGGCAAATCATTTAATGTCTTTGGGCCTCGGTTTCCTCAACTTTAAAGTGAGAGAGTTAGAGTAGAAGTAAGACTACAAGATCTCTGAGCTCTCTTAATCTTTTACCATCTTCTGAAGGTGAGTTTAGAGGGAGCTAGACAGCTTAGCAGATAAAATGCCAAATCTGGAATCAGGAAGACTTGAGTTCAAATGCAGTCTTTGGACACTTATTAGCTATACAGTCCTGAACAGTCACTTAACCCTGTTTGCCTTAATTTCCTTATCTGGAAAAAGAAATAGCAAACCACTCTATATCTTTGCCAAGAAAACTCCAAATGGGATCATGAAGAATTGGACACAACTGAACAATATTGTACACACTAGCACTTAATAGAAACTTAATAAATGTTTGGTTTTTTTCCTTGCTTCTTTTCTGCCTTAATACCACTACACCTCAGAACCTAAAAATTATAATGAATTTAAAGGACAAAACTCATTCCAGACTTTGAAACAACAAACTGAGAAGGCCAAATATACCATATTACAGAACCTGGCAGTCTTTCCAGGGCTAGCCTCCAAAGGTAAGAGTACTCTCTTGCTACAAAGTTAGGTATAGATCAGCAGGATGATTTTAGAGACCTGGAGAGACTTACATGAACTGATGCTAAATGAAATTATCAGAACCAGGAGATCATTGTACATGACAACAATAATATTACAATTCTGATAGACATGACTCTTCCCAACAATGAAATAATTGAGCCTCGTTTCAATGATCTTATAATGAAGAGAGCCATTTACACCCAGAGAGAGGACTGTGGGAACTGAGTGTGGATCACAATATAACATTCTCACTCTTTTTGTTATTGTTCACTGGCATTTTGTTTTCTATTCATTTTCTTTCCTTTTTGATCTGATTTTGTGTGTGTGTGCAGCAAGATAATTGTGTAAATGTTTACACATATTGGATTTAACATATATTTTAACATGTATAACTTATATTGGATTGCTTGCCATCTGAGGGGGGGAAGAGAGAAAAATTTACAACACAAGGTTATGCAAGGGTCAATGCTGAAAAATTACTCAGGCATATGTTTTGAAAGTAAAAAGCTTTTAAAAAATAGTCAGGTATAAGGCAGCCCAACTGGCACTTCAAAAGCCATGTTTTTTAGCATGGTTCATAACATGAAACAAGATTGAAAAAGTCTGGAGAAAATATATATCAGCACACATGCACATATAGAGATGTATGCAGTGCAACTGTGCATGTGCATGGGTGTATATATAAACATGCATGCACACTTATACACATATGTTTGTATATTTGTGGATATAGGAAATCACATGTATGTGTAGTGTGTACACACATATATTTATACAATACAAATGTTTACATACAGTGAATGTAGAGAGGAAAGAGAGAGATAAAGAAGCAACAGAAAGGAAAAAAGAGAGATTGAAAGAGAGAAAGAGAGACAGAGGGAGGGAGGGGGGAAGAGAGAGAGAGAGAAAGAGAATGAGAGAGAGAGACAAAAAGAGAAGAGGGGAGGGGAGGGGAGAGGGAAAGAAAGGGAGAGAATTCTTACAAGTAGAGAATTACAGGCTCTGATCTTGGAGGCATGGAATATGCAAACCATGAATGATTCCCTAATTAGTAAATCATGAAATCACACTAATCTCAGCCTTCATGAAATGCTTTCATCTACATTATCTCATTTGAACCTCACCACAACCCTTTACCCCTTATATAGAGGTATATAGAAGGATTCTGAGGCTCCTCGAAGTTACAAGTGATCCACTGAAAGTCACTCTGCTAGTAAGTAGTGGAGTCAAACCCAAGTTTTATGTTTTCAAATTTAAGGGTCTTTCCAGACAATAAAAAGTTATTTTGTGTTTGCCTTGCTACTGTCAGCTCCTACTTTTCAAGTTCCTCTTTTTATACTCTTGATGTGTCACTTTAATGTTTAGGGGTACTTTGGGAAAAGCACTGGATTTTGGTGGTAGAGATCCCTGACTTCAAATCCTGGCTTTGCTACTTACTAGCTATACGACTGTGGATAAATTACTCAACTTCTTTGAGACTCAATTTCCCCATTCCTAAAATAAAGTTGGATTAGATGCACTCTAACTTGCTTTTTAGCTCTAAATCTCTGACCTTCTCCAATCTATTCCCTGACATCATCTTCCAATTTGAAATTTTCCCATTGGAAATGCTTCTAACACCTTTACCTCACTGCTTCTAAACCTCAAAGGACTCTTTCCATCCCTATTTCCATTCCACTTCAGCTACACTTGAGTATGGCCTCACTTGAGATCTCATTATTAGTGGTAATAATTCAGTTAGGCAGAACTCTTTAGAAATATTACTTTATTTTATTCTTACAACAATATGTGAAATATCATCATTCCCATATTATAAATGAGGAAACCAAGTTAATTCAGATCAAATAACTACTTCAGTATCTGATACAGGATTTAAAGCCCAGCTTTCTGACACCAGAATCCACTGGTCTTTTCATGGTACCAACAGACTCCAGAACATCCTGTAGCCAGATCTTTTAGAGAGAGAAATGAATCTCTTCCAAAATCTTGACATTTGAAATTCTACAGTTTAGCCACAATCTACTGTCTTACCTTTCCCACTTCTTTGGTACTAAGTTTATTTTTTGCTCCTGGAGGCCTTCCAGTTCCCTAGTTCCCTTCTCCCAGGCTCACTCCCCTTCTTTTGCCTCCTTAGCTAGTTTTGACCTATGGTCAGCTATTTCAGTGGCTTCATCCTTACTCCCACTGTTACTTTTCTTATCTAAATACTTAAAAACAGAATAAGATAAAACAAAACAAAAAAAATCACCATGCATTTTGACTTGATTGAGCAGCAGTGCTGACTGCTGACCGAGTTACAAACAGCGAAGGTTATATTTCATGAGAATAAACTGTCCTTAATGTGCTTGACATTGTGTAAAGCAGAAACTCATGCTGGAACAATTATGCCTTTGTTCTCCCAAAAACATATTTATAGAATGCCTTGTTGAAACTCCCCCTCTGAAAGTTTCTTCTGATGCCTCCTCATGATTAAGAGGTGACCCTGAGCTTTCAAAGATTAAACAAGAGGCCTGGCAGATTGGAGATCCTTATTACCTCTCACCTTGACTGTTGCAACTGCCTTCTAACTGGAGATCGTCCCCCATCTCCACTCTCCCTCCCTGAAATCTGTCCGTTACCTCACTACCAGAAAGATCTTCCTGATGCAGACACTGAATATGTCACTCCTCTGATCCAAACTCCTCAATAGCTCACTACTGTTTGTGACTGTTGTTCAATAGCTTCAGTCTCGTCTGATTCTCTGTGACTCCATTTGGGGTTTTCTTGGCAAAGATATCAAAGTAGTAGTAACTGGAACATTGTGTAATGATCATCTATGAATAACTTAGCTCTTCTCAGCAAAACAATGATCCAAGACAATGACAAAGGACTCATGATGGAAAGTGCTATCCACCTCCAGAGAAAGAACTGATAGAATCTGAACAGAGATCAAAGCATACTATTTTCACTTTCATTTATGTGTGTGTATGTGTGTGTGGTTTTGTCCTTTTGGTCTGTTTCTTCTTTCACAACTATGACTAATATGGAAATGTTTTATATGATTGCATGTATCAAATTGCTTACTGTTTTAGGGAGAGAAGGGGGAGGGAGAAAAATTTGGAACACAAAATTTTGTAAAAAAAGAATGCTAAAAATTGTCTTTACACATGATTGGGGGAAAATAAAATCCTATTATATGATTAAAAAAAAAGATATTGAAGTGATTTACAATTTCCTTTACTAGCTCCAGCTTTTTTATAGATGAGGAAACTGTGACTTATTTAGAGTCACGCACCTAGTAAGTGTCCAAGGACAGATTTGAACTCAGGAAGATGAGTTTTCCTCACTCCAAGTCCAGCACTCTGACCACAGTACACCTAGCTGACCATTATGTTTATAACTTCCCAAATAAAAATTCATTGGGCGTTCAAGGCCTTCTATGGCTTCCTACTTTTAGCAAATACTATTACTTTCTACATGAGCTATACTGGACCACTCACCACAACCCTTGTTCATGTCTTGTGCTTTCCTATCTTTTCATCTATGCTCATAGTATTCCAGATGTCTAGAATATTTACCTTCTCTCCCAACCATTTCCAATGTTTTTGAGATTACCATCCTTTGAAGATTCTCTTTACTCATTTCCACTTCTTAGAATCCTTGCTCTTTTTTTGTGATGGCAAGAAACTAGAAACTGAGTTGGAGAATGCCTGAATAAGTTATAGTCTAGGAATGTTATTGAATATTATTGTTCTGTAAGAAATGTTCAGAATTATACACAGCAACAAGAAGATTATACGGTGATCAATTCGGATAGACGTGGCTTTCTTCAACAATGAGATGATTCAAACCAGTTCCAATTGCTCAGTGATGAAGAGAGCCATCTACATCCAGAGAGAAGACTGTGGGAACTAAGTATGGTTCACAACATAACATTTTCACCCTTTTTGTTGTTGTTTGATTGCATTTTATTTTGTTTCTCATTTTTTTCTGTTTTGATTTGATTTTACTTGTGTGGCAAGATAATTGTATAAATATGTACATATATATTGGATTTAACATATATTTCTACTATGTTTAACATATATTGGACTATTTGTCATCTAGGAGAGAAGGTGAAGGGAACTGGAACACAAGATTTTGCAAGGGCTAATGTTGGAGAATTGTCCATGCATATGTTTTGGAAAATAAAAAGCTTAATAATAAAAAAATTAAATTTAATTTAAAAAAATAAAAAAGAAATAAAAGATTAATAGGATGATTTCAGAGGTCTAGAGAGACTTACATGAATTGATGCTAAGTAAAATGAACCAAGAGAACATTATACACACAACAAGAAGATTATGTGATAATCGGTTGTGATAGATTTGGCTCTTTGTGATGGAGAGAGCCATCCATATCCAGAGAGAGGACTGTGGGAACTGAGTGTGGATCACAACATAATATTTTCACCTTTGTTCTTACTGTTGTTTGCTTGCTTTTTGTTTTCTTTCTCATTTTTTCCCCTTTTTGCTCTGATTTTTTTTGTGTAATATAACTGTGGAATTATAGAAGAATTGCACATGTTTAACATATATTGGATTACTTGCTGTCTAAGGGATGGAGTGGGGGGAGAAGGGAGAGAGAACAAAATTTGGAACAAGGTTTTGAAAGGATGAATGCTGAAAACTATCTATGCATATATTTTGGAAAAAAAATCTAACAAAAAAAAAATCCTGTCTCCCTTCAAGATTGAGCCCCTGAGCCATCTTTCCTTCAAGAAGCATTTCCTGATCCCTCCAGTTTTTAGTATGATCCATTCCACCTCACTATGTTCTTATTTTATATTACATGTATACTTGTGTGTTTGTGTATATAAGTGTGTACACCTATTATGTATATATGTGCATATATCTTTCTATATATATATACACGTTTGTGTATGCACACACATACTTATATAAATCCTGCATTTTCTTATCTGTGAATATTTTGTATATCTTCTAGTAGAATCTATAGAATGGAAGCTTCTTGAGAGACAGGACTAATTTTTAAATTTGTATGCCCATTGCCTAGTTTAGTACCTAGCATTTTGACTAGGGATTGGGTAAACAGGACAGACCTGCTTTCATTGTTAATATAATGAGGAAATTTCCTGGATCAATGCAGATAAGCACCTGCTCATCAATTTATTGACTTAGAAAGCTACTGAGAGATAGCCTATTATAGTAGATAGAACTGATTTTGGAGTTGCTAAGGACTGGACACTTGAACCCTTATACTCATAGATCTTGTCCTCTCAGGCAAATCATTTAATATTTCAGTTCCCCAATCCCCCTTCCCCCTGTCAATTCTTTAATGTTTGGCACATAGTAGGTGCTTGGTAAATGCTAATTTACCCATCATCTCCATGAAACTTTTAGTGAATTCTATCCCTTTTTTTTTCCTTTCCTCTGATTTCACATCTTTCACTTTATGCCTCTCTAATGTATTCTTATCATAACCGGTTTTGTATTGTATTTATCATAGTGTTGCATATTTGTTTATATCTAGGTGGCTCAGTGCATAAAGCACTGGGCCTGGAGTCAGAAAGACTCAACATTCAAATCCAAGTTCAGACACTTAGCTGTGTGACCTTCAGCAAGGCACTTAACTTCTGCTGGCCTTATGCACTGGGGAAGGAAATGATAGACCATTACAGTACCTATGCCCCCAAATCCTCATGGAAGTATGGTCCGTGGAGTAACCAAAAGTTGGTCATGACTGAACATTTGTTTGTATTGCTATATCCTTGTAGTTAGATCAAAAAATGCCATGAATGTAAGGACCATGTCTTAATCATCTTTTATCTTCTTAACATATATCTTAAGTGGCTTCTTCAGGCAAATATCAAAGTGCTTTGTATCTAGTAGAAGTTTAATAGTTGTGGAATGAACGAATTAATGAATGAATTAATGAACAAATGGGGTTTTAGTAAATGGAACTGGAGATACTTTAAAAAGTTGCTATAATTCATTTGAAGACTCAGGGGTCACTGGGGAAGATAGTCATTTTTCTCATCCTGACCTCTGTTCCTCTCCTCCCTATCTATTCCTTACAACTCTCCCCCCAAAGACTCAGAAAAAGCACGGATTAAGTAGAGCTGTCTCCTAACCTTTCCAATCAAGTGAGAGTGATTGAAGTGCTGAGATTCCCAAGGCTTTCTCTGCAGTCTGGCTTAAGACAAGCAGAAGTGATCTATGACACAGGTAATTAACCTTGAATTAGGGTTTGGCTGCCAGTGAAAAGCCGAGAGTATCGACTGAGCAAGTGATTAAAGAAGGATGCCTGGAGCAAAATGGGAGGTTAAAAAAACACAAACTAACAACAGCCATGTGAAGAGAGGAACTGGGAACCGTGAATTTATTCTTATTCAGAAAGGGTATTGACTGTTAGGGATCCCTATAAGTGCAAAGATCTCTGTGTGTTTATTTGTTGTTAATCAACATTGAAGATGGTTCTGATAAACCAGTTACTGGAGGGAGACAAAGATCCTCAATGTGACCATAAGAGAGGCAGGCAAGTGGATGGAGCCGGCTCCCTGAATCCTACTCATTCACATAGGAGAGGATCCAATGGCCCCTCTCTCATTTCTACCAACAAAATGGGAGTTGGAGGTTTGACAAAAATTAGAATTTAGAAGGAACGACAGGGGATTTTTTTTCCCCCTGGGGACCTTGGCAGTGGGTGGAATGAGAAAGTTTGGCTCACTAGAGTGGCAGCTATACCAAGTAGTCCATTGATCTCTAGATCTGACAAAAATCATTAGAACAGGGAAAGCAGAGTATCCTGGAATTTCAGGTGGGAGTTTGAGCTATCTGAAGGAAGAGAGATTGCCTGGACAGAAAGTAAGGGAGCTAAGCTCAAAAAGCATAATAGTAATCTTTTATGTATATAATGATTTACATTTATAGAGCATTTTCATATTATCTCATGTGATCATGATAGCAATTGGTAAAATGGATGATCATTTTGTAGACCAACAAATGGGCTTAGAAGCTCAGTTGAATTTCTCAAGGTGGACTTAAGAGAGCTGGACCCACTCAGAAAGATTCCATACCCGAGTTCAAATATGGCCTCAGACACTTAACTGATTATGACCCTCAGTATGTCATGACCTCTGTTTAACTTAAGTTTCCTAATCTATAAAATGGTGACATACCTATCCCTCCTCAGAATTATTGTAAGGATGAGGTAATGTTTGTAAAGCACCTTGCAAATCTTAAAGTGTTCTATAAATGATACTGTTATTATTTTACAATAAATGAAAGCACTGGGTTAAGAATACAAAATCTCCTGATTGAAAAGATACATATACTGTTTTGTTGATAAATATATTGTTGATCAGGTTTGTGGGTAATAAGTAGTGATAATGTTCTTCAAACTAACCAAGTAGGGCATGGGTCAAGGTCAAGTTAGAACTTCCAAGCTTCAGGATCAGAGACCTGGGCAGGAACATTGTAACTTGTTAGTTCAAGACTGCCTGAGAAAGCCTCCTGTACATGGTTAAAGTCAGTGAGAGAAAATTATTTTTGTGTTTGACGACTGAATTTCAAGGGTCCAAAGTGACTAATATATGCAGAAGGAAAAGAAAGTACTAAATTCATATGAGATAGTGTGGAACCCATGGAAATAAGTTTGGGGAATGCAGAGAGTTATCAACTGCAATTCAACATCATATATACTGCTATTGTTGATATGTTGATTAATTTTGCTGATTTTTTCCCCCTTTTTAATTTTATTACAAGGGATGCCTCTCTGGAGAGATAGAGGGGAAAGTTAAGAAAAAAGATAATGTAAAAACAAAAAATATTAAGGTAGAAAAAATATTGAAGGTAACATGTACAATTATATCCTTTTTCAAAGTAGAATTTTGATGCATTTGATTTTTAGACCTTTTAGGTTGCCTCAGTATTTTTCCTCTTCCTTTTCTTAGAGTGCCATCCTTTATAACATTTTTCTTTAAAGAGAAGAAAAATTCATAAAACTGATTAGTATGTCAAATAAATGACATTTTACATGCAATATTCCCTATCTGTGCATCTTCACCTCTGCATGAGTGAAGTTTTCTCTTCTCTCTGCTTTGGGTTCAAAGTTGTTCTCCATAATTTCAAAACAACTATTTCCAATTATTTTGTGGTGGTTTTCCTTTCCATTTATATATCCCACACTCATAAGAGAGGACAAGGAATCGGATTCATAAAAGAGGTTGAAAACCTCATAGCTCTGGCAAACTCCAAATAGCTCAGTTTCAAAATCTAATGGAATTTGGAACTCAAAATTATTTTTTAAAAATGGTTTTAAGAACTTTTAACATGTCATTGGGGGAAAAAACATATTTTTAAAAAAGAAAACTTAATGCCTTAGGACTGGACTGACCGAATCCAGGAACAGGAGCTAAAAGAATATTCCAGAAAAAAACAAGAACAGATTCAGATCCAATCAGAGCTACTTCTTTGTACATTGAATGGAAGAACAGGACTAGTTAGAAGCCACGCATGACTTTCTATTATAGGAACTACTGCTTGCCCTCTGAGGGAGTTGGCAAGGACCCAGATGGTCAGGGTTTCCTTTCTTCTGGGTCAGAAGACATTTGGTCATTAAACAGGGCTTGCTGAACCAGGTAATACAATATTTCCATTCATCCAGATTCTGCAGCATGGAAAGTCTTGGAATGCCAAACCTTTGAATGATATATTTTTACTTCAGGGATCTGTGAAGATATTTCTTTAACCAACGTAGATACTGACTTCTTGAGACAGTCTTCCTGAGTTTTGCTGACCCCATCTCTGTGAATCACATAGTAGGTCAATTCTGGTGATAAGCTTCCCAACATAGAGCTAGTGCACTTGGACAATGCTGCCCAAGGTGGGGAATATGACCCTAAGCAGTGGCTGCTTTGTTTTGGATTTTTTTTTTTTAGTACTGTTTTTCTGGGGGACTGTACATTTGGACCTCTTTTCTCTCATGTGGCTCCCCAGTCTAGGTCTCAAATGTTCTTAAATGCCTCTCCATTCCCTGTCCATATCTCTCAGGTACTTGTGAGTGTCCCTGAGACTCCACATGACTATCTCTCAGGATCTAAGATCTACATGTAAAAATAAAATGACATATACAAAGTACTTGGAGAATATAAAAGCCAGCTGCTGTCATTAATCAGAGGAATGTTTCTGGAGTATCTGGCTTCCCTCTCCCAGGTTAAGGCTTACAACTACATCTCTCCTTCCACCTTTTCCCCTGAAGTTTACTGGACTCCCTCCTTCCCCAGGCTCCATGGACAGTGTGTGTGTGTCCACCAGAGTATGTCTGTGCTTCAATGTAGATACACTCAAGAACCAGATCGCTGTTTTGGCTTTCACTCTCCTTTCTCTTAAGCACTGAGCTTACAGCCACTCACAGGATTAAAAAGAAAAAAAAAAATCAAGCCTTGGAGCCAGGGGATGAATAGTCCAAACTTTTGCATTTAGATTAAGATTGGCCAAAAGCCAGTAGAGAGAAACAAATTGAGGTAGGATACTGATTTTCTGGTCTTATTATTCACCCCAGGGTGAGGGAGAAAATAGGGGTGATTGAGTAAATAGAGTGGGGTGCAGGGAACAGAGGAGTTACCTCCAGTCACAATTTCAGCTCATAAGCTGAAAAACAATATTGCTGAAGACTGAAGGGTGAGGAGAGGAAATCTCTTCATTCTTTAGAGAATGAAGGGAAAATTGTAGCTTAAAAAAATATACAGAGAAACACTCCAGATGCTTCTGAATAGCCTAATAGAACTCAGAAGGATTCAAATTTCCTCTGCTCAGATATTAAACACAGGCTGAAAGATAGAGAGGCCTCAGAAGCCATCTAGCCCTATCCCCTAACTACACATGTTAGGGCCCTCAGGGACGGGATTTGAACCCAGGCCCTTTGGCTCCTGACTTCTCTCTCTGGCCTTTCCCCCTCCTTTCTGATCCGCTCACACACAGCAACATGCAAAGGTTATCAGAAAACAATGCAAAACCACAGAGTCTGGTGGGTTTGGAATTTCTTCTTCTTGTTTGTTAAAATGGGGAAAGGAGGTGGGGACCCCATCCCCCTGGGCTCTGGGGAAGGCATGCAGGTGATCCCAGGGGGGAGGAGGGGGCTGGGGTGGGGAAGGCAGAGTCCTGGAGTTTCCCACAGTCCATTTCTATGCAGGTGAGGCAGTGCTGGACAGGAGAACAGAAGGTGGGGGAGGGAAGTAGGGCAAAAGGCGAGGGTAGGGAAGCCTTTGGGAATCAGTTATTCACATGCAAAATCCAGCTGCCCTGAAAACCTACATGGAGTTTTGAGTAGAGACATACACATAAATACATTTTTATACACGCGCACGAGCACACACACACACAGACAGGGCCCTGTGTTCCCGTGTTTGTACGCATGCATGTGTGTGTGTGTGTGTGCATAGAAGTACATGGAACCTGAAATCAGAAGCTGACTTTGTAGTGATTCTCTAGGGTAACTAGGGAAGGGGAGGGAGGGCGGGCAGGTCCGGGTAGCTGTTTAGTCTTTGAGAAGGTCCCTCAGTCTCTAATGTGAGCCCAGCTTCAAATTAAATCTAGGCAGAGGAGAGTGTGAGAGTGTGTGTGTGTGTGTGTGTGTGTGTATATGTGTGTGTGTGTGTGTGTGTGAGAGAGAGAGAGAGAGAGAAGACACAGTCCCTGCCTGGCTACCAAGTCCTGTCTCCCCCCCTCCAGGTCTCCAGGGGAAAGGGGAAAGAAATCACCATGGGGGTGCAGAGGAGGAGGAGGAAGGGGCCCGCGGGAGAGGTCCTCTCCCCTGCCCCCGGCCCTGGGAGCTGGGCCCTGGGGAGGGGAGGGGGGAGGCCTCCCTTATCTCTCCGCCTCCATGGTCGAGTTGGCCTTCTGTTCTGAGGTGGCCTGCTGGGAGGCCGGGGGAGGCCAGTCCGAGGGCTGGGAAGAAGGGGCAGGAGTCCATGAGTATTGCTGCGGCTGCAGGGGCTGCTGCTGTGGGCCCGGAGGTGAGGCAGTAGGCCAGCCGGGGGTGGGGAAGCTCCCAAAGTGGGGGGGATGCGGAAGGGGTGGGGGCGAGGTGGCCGAGGAAGCCATGGGGCTGCTGCTGTGGAAGCTCTCGGAGGCCTTGAGGCGGGAGAGCATGGTGAGGGCGTCGGGGAAGTTGGGGGGCGTGGCGGGGGTGTTGGCAGGAGTGCACATCTGTGGAGAGAAAAGAGAGAGGGCCAGGTTAGAACAAGTCCGCCTCTGCTGCCCAGAAGGAAGGCCCGGACGAGGGCTCCGCCAGCCCCTGCCCCCGGCCGAGGAGCCAGCATGTACCTTCCTTCCTTCCCTCACCCTCAGAGCCCTAGCAAAAAGCCAGTCTCTGCTCACCTACCAGAAGAAGAATCCACAGAATCTTAGGATAAAATCACGCAGCCCAACACTCTGACCTGAAGTCACGGGTCGGCCAGTTCTTACTTGCTATTTGAACTGTCCAAATGATTTCCCTGTGTTCCTCCTGGGATCCCCTCCTGTTTCACCTGGACACAACCTGAATACTCCCCTCCGCCCTGGCCCAGGGCCCCTCCAGAATTCTACCTCAAGCACTGTCACAGCTACTTCTACGGGCAAATATATATTCATAAAAAAGACTGGATCTTTCAGGTTCTTCCCGATCCTAAGGAGTGGCATTTAGAACTTTCCAAGCCCTGCCTTTCTACCTGCCTCTTTATCCTTATCTCACATCATTCCCCTTCACACACTCCACATTCCAGCCAAACGGGACTGACTGTTACCTGAACTCAGCATGCCATCTCTGCCTCTCTGCTTGGCACAAGCCTGGAATGCATTTCCTCCTCGTTTTATTTGTTCAGGTTTTTTTGTAATTATCTTCCTTCATGGCTTAGCTCAGCTGGTATCTTCTTCATAAATCCTCCCGATCTCCAATCCCCAATTAATAACAGTCTACTCTGAAAAGTCACTAATGGCTCAATCAAAGGCCTGACTGACTCCCCTCTGTATAGTTTCTAATTCTCAAATCTTGGCTCTCAACTACATAAGCCATGACTTGCTCCATCTTCCACGAAAGTAGTGTTCAGTACTTCACCCTGTGCCCCCAATAATCTAATTAGATGCTTTTATAGGCCTTATAGGGTCTGGAGGACTAGGAATCACCCCGGGGGAAGGGGGTAGGAGGCCAAACAAGGACCAGGAAACTATCTAGATTCAAGCCCCATTGAACATCAATAGGATGGGGAAAACAACCAAAAGAGCTTCTTCTTTCCCCTTTGGTCCTTTCCTTTTCCAGATGTTGTACTCTGGTCAGGAGACATTGCATCTGAGCCTGGGGGAGGAAGAGCACAGTAAAAAGAAAGGAGGGCTTTAACAACAAGGTCGGTTGGGAGGAAGGAGAATGAATAGAGGAGAAGGAATGGAATTGGGAAATAATATCTAGAAGACTCCAGAAGGAGTAGCACAATTCTATAGGGTTAAGGCCCTGAGGATTTTCTTATTCGAAACAGCCTGCCGAGGGTCCATATTATTCTAGGAGATAGATCTTTCTAAGGGCATCTGTCTCCGTCCTGTCTTTTCCCCTCCCCTTCTCCAGAATGGAGTGTAAGACCTTGGGTAAAACCCCCATATCCCGCATCCAACTAACTAGGTATGCCTGTTTTTCCCCACAATATGTTGACGGTCAAGCAGGGCTGAGAGAAAGCAAGAGGTCAGAGATTTACTGGGTCTGGCCCTATCTGGAAACAGACAGCCTTTCCACCTCATCCCCCACCCCCAGCATCCTTCTTTATGGGAAGAAAGAACACCCAGTGTAGGTCTGAGTTCTAATTTTGGCTGCAACAATAACTCGAGTACTTTTGGGGAAATCCCCTCATTTCTTCTGCTCTCAGTTCCTCCTCCTTGATGTTTGTTGCAAAACTTGTCAACTGATCAAAGTGACGAGACTGGACTGGAGCATCTCTAAAAGTCTCTTTCAATGTTAATATTCTGTGATCTCTGGAATGATCACTAAGGGCTCTAGCCAGCTCTAAATCTGTATGATGAGTGCCATGTTTTCCATTCTCCTTCTATTAGTAACATAGCATTGATCACCCCAAAGAAGGAACTCTCCAGTTCCTTGGGGCTCAGCTCAGAACCTACATGTTCCAGTACCTACTAGCACTCTAGACTACAAGTCTTTCTGTTTTTCTTTTTTTTTTTTTTTAACAGGCAATCAGGGTTAAGTGACTCAGGTTTTCCTGACTCCAGGTCCAGTGCTCTACCCACTGCACCACTTACTTGCCCCAAGACTAGGGGTTCTTAATTTAGTTAAAGGTTAATAAAAATAAAGATGTATATTTTTCCAAACCGAATTCATGGACACCTGTGAAATTTATTCATGGTCTCTAGATTCTAGTTTAAAAACCTTTGCTCTAAGCAGAAAGAAAATTTGTCTATCCCATCATACTCTAGGAATAGCAAATCGTAGTTCCTCTATCTAGGTCACTTTTAGGAAACTTATCAGGGGTTAAAGTCTCCCCCTAAATTTCAGCACCCACCTATGGCCAAAAGCCTGCAGGTTCTTTCCCCATTAACCTCTACACCAGAGGTTCTTAACTTTTTGTATGTGTCATGAATTCCACTTTAACAGCCTGGTGAAGCCTCTAAATCCCTCCAGAACAATGTCTTTCAATGAGTAAATAAATGGAAGAAAATGAGAGATTTTAGTGGAGGATTATTAGTGAAAATTAGTGAATAATGTAATTTTTTTTTCCATCCAAATTCATGAACTTGGATTCTGGGGTAAATAAGCACTCTAGTTTAGAACAGGGCTTATTAAACTTTTTCACCAGAAAAATTTTCAAGTAATCCTGGGGTATGTGAAATATATAAATCAATATTAACTGATAATAAATCATAATTTTGTGACCCCCCCCTACATTCAGTTATATAACCCCATATAGGATCATGACCCACAGTTTAAGAAGCTTTGCTCTGAAGCATATCCTGCTTGAAGACATAGAATCACAGAATCTCATGGATTCTTCCCAGGACTATAGAAGGCTGCTTAAGTTTTGCCAGACTGAGGCCAGGGGCTGCAGGCAGTACATAGAAGCTGACAGAACTTGCCATCAGCTACATTTCTTAACCCTCCAGACCTGGACCCATGGAGGTGCTATTGTGCCATAAAAAGAATATGGGATTAGAAATTAAGGGACAGAGCAGCTAGTTGATATAGTAGATAGAGCACCAGCCCTGAAGTCAGGAAGACTTGAGTTCAAATCTGGCCTTAGACACTTAACACTTCCTAGCTGAGTGACCCTGGACAAGTCACTTAGCCCCAATTGCCTAAGCAAAACAAAAAAAGAAAGAAAGAAAGAAAAAGAAATTAAGGGACAATCTAATTCCACAAAATTTTTTCTCATCTATAAAATGAGGGGGTTCACCTACAGGGATGATGTTCTCCCAGTTCTAACATTCTAAGTATTATTTCCCTTCTCAAGTCCAGTGATTAGTGCTAGGGTTCCCAGGCATGGCAGTAGCATATTGGGGAGAGACTTCTGAGACATCCTTTTGGCAACTCTGAAATCATCCTTTCATGCATGCACAAGGCTGGTGTTAGTTGGGATCCCCATTTTAGGATTCAGATACCTTGGAGACCATCTATTTCAATTCTGTCATTTTACAGGTAAAAAAAAATCAAGCCCTAAAGAGATTACAGGTAGCTTTCTGAAGGCCACAGAAATTATAATCATAAGAGATAATATATTTTAGGAGAATATGCTTTTGGGAAAGTGTTGAGGAATAAATTCTGGACTTGGAGTCAAGGATTTGAATTCTGGCTGTGGCATTTACTAATTGTGTAACTTCAGACAAATGACAATTTCTGAGCTTAAATTTCTTTATATTTATAATAAGAGGGCAGGACTAAATGACCTCTAAGGTCTCTTTGGACTCTAAAGCTGAAATCTTTTAAAGATGATTTAGTCCCTCACTTTCTGTGAATAGGTCCCAGCTCCTTTTGGGCTCAGAGGTAAATGGATTTCCCCCATCTCTCACTGTCTCAATAGCACTATCCCATATTGGAACTTGACCTATAAAAGAAGAAAAACAACCTGGCAAACAGAACACTTAAGAGACTTAGCCCTCCCAAAGAACTTGATAATGATGTAAAAAACATGGAAAGAGACTTACCATCTGATGATGGTGGTGGCTATAAGGGATATTGGTCTCTTGGAAAAAAGCACTGAGGGCTATCTGCAGAAAAGAAGAAAAACATTAACCCTCCAACATTCATTGAACACAGTCTATCTCTCCATCCACCCATTATCCCTCCATCCCATCTCACTTATCCAGCTTAGTAGTCAACAAAGCTTTATTCCATACCATTAACACCCAACCTTGTGCTAAAATGCTCTAAAGCATAAGAATTTAAGACAGTTCCTGCCCTCAAATGTTTAATATCTGGCAGGGAGACAAATTACTACACAGACAAAGATGCTAGAAAGATGTTATTTCCTTTTCTAATGTGATCTCCATTTTACAGATGGGAAACTGAGGCAAAGAGGAGTCAAGTGACTTGTCTAAGGTCATACAGTTAGTATCTGAAGCTAAATTTGAACTCAGATCTTCCTGACACTAGACCCAGTCCTCTATCCATTGCACTGCCTTTATTGAAGAATTATATTGAAAACAAGGCAATAGCTTATTTTTTTTTTCATTCAAGCAGTTCTTATGGAACACAAGATTTGTCAAGGGTGAATGTTGAAAAGGATGCATGTTTTGAAAATAAAAAGCTTTACTAAAAAAAAAAAAGAAGAAAAAAAGAAGTTCTTATTCATATCACTCCTAAGTGCTCATCCCAAAGTAGCAAAGACCGGAGTTCAAGTTCAGCCTCAGATATCTACTAACTATGTTAACCTCTGTTTGCCTTCAGTATCTTCAGTAAAATTATATTTACAATAGCATTTAAACCCCAAGATTGTTGTGAGGATCAAATAAGAGTATATTTGTAAAAAGTGCTTAGTGAAAAAAAAAAAAAGGTAAAAAGAAAAAAGAAATGTGCTTATTAGCACAGTGCCTGGGACATATGAGGTACTTTATAAGAAATCCTTGTTTCTTTTCCTTTCTCAACTATAAAATGATACTTAGAGTTAAAGATGCAATGGAGTATGAGAATCACAAAAGACCTCATGTAGAAGGTAGTACTTGAGTTAAGCCTTAATAAAATACTCATATGTTGTAAAATACCATGTAAATGAAAGCAAGTTAGCTGCTGTTATTATCATTATTTATTAAATGCCTATTCTGTGTTTATACTTGAGCTAGGTGCTGTAAGGAGAAAAGGAAGAATAAGAGAGAGTCCCTGCAAGGCATTCATGACCTGGTGGTATTATCATCAGAGAATCTCAGAAGTCATGGAGATGAAACAGTTGGGCAGAACCTAAGTTCAGAACCTCAACAATGATACTGTTTGAGGATGTATTCTGATGGAAATGGATCTCTTCGATAAAGAGAACTAATTCAGTTTCAATTGATCAAAGATGGACAGAAGCAGCTACACCCAAAGAAAGAACACTGGGAAATGAATATAAACTGCTTGCATTTATCTTTTGCTAGTGGTGTGATCCTGGGCAAGTCATTTGCTTTCTTCATGCCGTTTCCTTATCTGTAATATTATCTATCTCTAGGGATATTGGGAGGACCAAAAGAGATAATATTTATAAAGTACTCTTCAAACTTTAAAGTTCTATAGAAATGGCTGTTACTTTTTACAATCAAAGGTTCTGATAAAGGCCTCATTTCCAAAATATATAGAGAATTGACTCTAATTTATAAGAAATCAAACCATTCTCCAATTGATAAATGGTCAAAGAACATGAACAGACAATTCTCAGACGAAGAAATTGAAACAATTTATAGACATATGAAAATATGCTCCAAATCATTATTAATCAGAGAAATGCAAATTAAGACAACTCTGAGATACCACTACACACCTGTCAGATTGGCTAGAATGACAGGGAAAGATAATGTGGAATGTTGGAGGGGATGTGGGAAAACAGGGACACTGATACATTATTGGTGGAATTGTGAACACATCCAGCCATTCTGGAGAGCAATTTGGAACTATGCTCAAAAAGTTATCAAACTGTGCATACCCTTTGATCCAGCAGTGTTTCTACTGGGCTCATACCCCAAAGAGATACTAAAGAAGGGAAAGGGACCTGTATGTGCCAAAATGTTTGTGGCAGCCCTGTTTGTAGTGGCTAGAAGCTGGAAAATGAATGGATGCCCATCAATTGGAGAATGATCGAGTAAACTGTGGTATATGAACGTTATGGAATATTATTGTTCTGTAAGGAATGACTAGCGGGATAATTACAGAGAGGACTGGCAAGACTTATATGAACTGATGCTGAGTGAAATGAGCAGAACCAGGAGATCATTATATACCTCAACAATGATACTGTTTGAGGATGTATTCTGATGGAAATGGATCTCTTCAATAAAGAGAACTAATTCAGTTTCAATTGATCAAAGATGGACAGAAGCAGCTACACCCAAAGAAAGAACACTGGGAAATGAATATAAACTGCTTGCATTTTTGTTTTTCTTCCCCGGGTTATTTCTACCTTCTGAATTCAATTCTCCCTGTGCAACAAGAAAACTGTTCCGTTCTGCACACATATTGTATCTAGGATATACTGTAACCTATTCAACATGTAAAGGATTGCTTGCCATCTGGGGGACGGGGTGGAGGGAGGGAGGGAAAAAATCAGAACAGAAGTGAATGCAAGGGATAATGCTGTAAAAAATTACCCTGGCATGGGTTCTATCGATAAAAAGTTATTAAAAAATAAAATAAAATAAAATTTAAAAAAAAAGACTAAAATGTGTAACATAACAAACAAACAAAAAAGAAATGGCTGTTATTGTTACTACTACTAACCTGACACATGTACCCCTCTCTTCAACATGTCTAATTCAAAACAAACTCCAGCTTGTGTTAGAATCCATTCAGTAAAGAACTCACTGCTTCATGAGACAGACTATTCCTTCTTCTCCAGCTCTAGTGAAGATACCTTTTCAGCATGTTGAGCATAAGACAATTCATTGGCTGTTCACCATGCCTTGAATTTTGCTGCTTCTCATCTCTGTCTCCTAACTTACTTTTAAATCCCAGATAAAATCTGACCTTCTAAAAGAAGCCTTCCACAGTCTCCTTTAATACTAGTGCCTTCCCTCCCTTGATTATCTTCAATTTCTTTCTTTTTTTTCCCTTGCCTTTCTTTGCATCAGTAGTTTGGCTGGCACATTGGGGGCTCTTAATAGATAAATGTTTATTGACTGATTATTACACATTTGCCTCCCCTATTATTTCCATCTATTTGTCCTAGGTCCATCCTCTTATATCACATAAAAGGAGAACACTATAACACATGCTTAACAATCTCTCAGAAACCAAATCTCTGCAGAAAAAAAAAAAAGATTATAAAGTTACCTTAAATAATGTGTGGATGCAAGGATAATTTTTCAAACCTTTGTTCCAATTTTCCCCTTCTTCCCTCCACCCTCTTCCCTAGATGGCAAGTAACCAATGTATTTTAAACATGGTAAAAAATATAGTAAATCCAATACAGGTATACATATTTATATAATTTCCTTGCTGTACAAGAAAAATTAGATCAAAAAGGGAAAAAAAGAGAAATAAAATAAAGTTCAAGCAAACAACAACAAAAGAAGTGAAAATGCTATGTTGTGATCCATACCCAGTTCCCATAGTCCTCTCTCTGGGTGGCTCTCTTCATCACAAGATCATTGGAACTGACTTGAATCATCTCATTGTTGAAGTGAGCCATGTCCATCAGAATTGATCATTGTATAATCTTCTTGTTGCCATGTATAAAGATCTCCTAGTTCTGCTCATTTCACTTAACATAAATTCATGTAAGTTTTTCCAAACCTTTCTGAAATCATCCTGCTGATCATTTCTTACAGAACAATAATATGAAGCATTATTGTTCTATAAGAAATGATGAGCAGTCATTTCAGAAAAGCCTACATACTTGGCTCTTTTCAACAGTGAGGTGATTCAAGGCAATTCCAATATATTTGTGATGGAAAGAGCCATCCAAATCCAGAGAGAGAGAACTACGGAGACTTGAAAGAATAGTATTTTTTACCTTTTTGTTGCTGTTGGGTTTTTTTTTTTCTCTTTTTGATCTGATTTGTCTTACGCAGTGTGACGAATGTGGAATTATATTTAGAAGAATTGCACATGTTTAACCTATATTGAATTGCTTGCAATCTATATTGAATTGTTTGCTGTCTTGAGAATGGCAAAGGTGAGGAGAGAGGAAGAAAAATTTGGAACACAAGGTTTTGCAAAGGTGAATGTTGAAAACTATCTCTACATGTATTTGGAAAAATAAAATACTATTAAAAAAGTAAATGCTAAATTTTATGGTCTGAGCAGTAATTGGAGATCAGTGTGGGTGGGAGTCATCAAGGAAAACTTCTTTAGTGAATATATATAACAAGTCTCTCCTTACCCCCAGGTAGAGATGAGGAGATAAATTAGATTAATTGAGACTAAATGTGATCACTAAGGTCCCTGGTAGCTTTAATGATCTAAAGGAATATGACCTCATTTCAGCAGTTCACTAAACAGCTGCAGTCCCCTGGCTTCCAGCAAATAAAATTCACCAAAATGCTTTCATTTGAAAGAATGAAACTTTAATGGTAGAAAATCTGACAGTATGATAGGATGGTGAAGGAGGCATAAGGGAAGTAGATGGGGACAGGGAAGGAGAGAATGTCTCCAGCCAATCTCAAATCTGACAGCCTCAAAGGAAGGACCTGGTAATGAACTTTGGAGGAGCCAGATGGCACAGTGGATAGAGTGCCAGACCTGGAGTCAAGCCTGAGTCCAAATCTTGCACTTACTGGCTGTGGAACCCTGGACAAGTCACTTTACCTGTTTGTTTGCCTTGTTTTCCTTACCTGTAAAATGAGCTAGAGAAAGACATGATGAGCCACTCCAGTATCTTTGCCCCAAAAAACCCCAGTGGAGTCACAAAGAGACAGAACAGACTGGAATTACTGAACAACAAATAAACTTTCCCCACTTTATCATTCTGTTAAGGACATTTGATCTCCTAAGGCTGTTTTGTCATTTGTTATATCAGTTAACCTTCATAATAACCCTGTGATAGAGGTTCTATCATTATTCCCATTTTACAGATGAAGAAACAGAGGCTGAACAAATTAAGTGCCCAGATTAGGGTCACAGAGTTGATAAACCTGATGTAAAATCTCCTTTATGCCAAATCCAGTGCTCTATCCATTAAGATCTAGCTGCCTAATTTGCAATTTTTTCCCCCTAGATATCACAAAAAACTACACTATGTCTATGAAGGAAATCTTATCCAAAGGGTCCCTGGTGGGGCTGGAAGTTAGGTGAGAGGAGGGGGAGAGGAATTAAAAAATCTGTTCATCTCATAGTGAACAAAGGGAAAAATGATTCTAAAATTTGCTCTCAGCGACCCAGGAATCGATTGAGCAGTCAGGTGAGTGGGAAAGCATCCCGGAGATAAAAGGGGATTTCTAGACTTTGACTCTCCATTGTGATTTAAGAGACTTTGCAAAGAACAGAATGAAGGCGAAGGAAGATGCTTACCCTTTCTTGCATCTGGAGAGGGAGTATTCCTACACTTCAATTTACTTGGTATGTCTCCCAGCATCCTGAGAAAAGATCTCCCTGCTTAAGAATGTGGAGCTCCTTAGAAGATTTTAGGAGACTCTTAACAATTTCAGTAGAGAAACATCAATTTCTCTCTCTCTCTCTCTCTCTCTCTCTCTCTCTCTCTCTCTCTCTCTCTCTCTCTCTCTCTCGTCTAAAGCTAATATCCAAAAGAAGGGGAAGGGAGGGAGGTGGGAGAGTAGTTAAGGAGCCAGCTGGAATGGCTAAAGGCCAGAACTAAGAAGGGTCTCCTGGGCTTTCTTTGACATTTGCTATTTTCTGGCTTTGAACCATTTTCTGGGGCCTTTGCAGGAGGTTGGTAGACTCGAGAAATGGATGAAAATAAGGAAAGTCTGTCGGCTGTTGCGAAAGGATTGCAATATGGAGCGGGGAAACTGTGTGAAGGGTCTGGCTCTTGGCTTCATCAAATCCCCAAGCTCAGCAAAAGCCCCAAGAACAGGAGCCAACAGGTCCCAGCTCCTCCTTCCGTTCACCCCTGGGGGTTCCTTCCATCTTCTTGGAACCTTTTGGGTAGTGCTTCCTTGTTCAAGGGAGTGGCAGAATCCAATCCGCCCTCCCCCACAAGCCTCCTCCACAACAAAATGGTATGTCGTTTTTTAATTAAAGTGAATTAAAATTAATTATTCTGAAGATTTCACAATGCTTCCCAGAGATAATTGGAGATGCCCTGGAGTATCCCTGACCCACAGTGGGGGAAATCATTGGTCTCCAGAACCTTTTAAATGTTCCCCTCTATTCTTTTTTTGCCCTAAAATCTCCCCCAAACCCCTTGTTTTCTCCCACTGAGTCTCTTCACCTTGCTCTGGGAGAGAGGTTCTGAGATATGAGTCTAGGCCCAGGGTATGTAATTCTTGAAATGGGGTCTTGAGAGACCATCATAACAGTGGTGAGATCCAAAACCTTTATTCTTCAGATACCCGGAGCCTCACCCAAAACTGCGCAATGTCAATAAACATCACAAGAACACACCCTCTCCGTCTCCAGATTCCCCCTCCCCAATCTGACCTAGAGCCTCCTGAGCCTCCTGAGGGCTACACCTGCAACAATGCTCAATTCTTATTCTCAGGTTTCATTTCCCAGCTCTGGCAGAGAAATCTGATAGCTGTACTGGATGCAGGGTGGCCGCACAGTACTGTCCTGCCTCCTGACATCCGTGGGAATCCCTCAGAGGAGGCTCCCAGGGTCACACCCTAACTCTCACAGGCTGTTCCACAGTCCCACCCAGAGCTGAAGTTCTTTATAGGCAGAGTAGGAGTGAAGTTAAGGGGTGCCAATAGATCCACCCTCAATAGAATTCTCTCTACAGACTAGCCCTTAGCTTCTACGCTAGCTTGAAATTCCTGCCCTTGGAGTTACTAATAGTTTAGATGATAAAGGAAGGGTCCCTCTCTCCATAAGGCTTCAGTTAAAATATATGTGCTGCTTTTTTAGAGAGGTATTAAAATCATTGCCCACTGATTACAGAATGGACAGATAAAATGTAGCATGTAGATAGAGTGGGATCTTATTATATTGTAACAATAATAGGAATTCAGGGATACATGGAAAGATATAGAAACTAATATGTGAAGAAATAAAACCAAAAGACTCATGATGAGAATAACGTAGATGAAAAGAAGAAAGCTGTAATGACCCATCCTGAGTAACTGTAATGACTAATCTAGGTCTCAGAAAACAGATAATGAAATGTCTCTTTCTCCTTCCAGCAAAGTGGCAGCAGCTATGGCTATAGAATAGTGCATGTGTTCTCAGATGTAGTCACCTGGTTTTGCTTAACCATTTTCCTTAATTACAAGGAGAAGGCTCTCTCTCTCTCTCTCTCTCTCTCTCTCTCTCTCTCTCTCTCTCTCTCTCTCTGTGTGTGTGTGTGTGTGTGTGTGTGTGTGTGTGATGGGATAACCAGAATAGACTTAAATGTAAAAAACAAAATTCATCCATAAAGTTCTCTTTTTTAAATTAACAGTAAAATAAATAACATTAATATATTAGTTGAGATTTATGGCTGATTAAGCCTATTTTATTAGCACACAAACCTCTGGTCTAACTGTGTCAGATTAGCTAAGGCCGCAAGGGAAATTATTACATGAAAAGCATGAAAAGTGTTTGTGTAAAGTTCATGTTGGTGACTGAGAAGAACCTTCAGGATCATCTAATTCCCTCATTTTGTTGCTGTTGTTTCAGTCATTTTTTAATTCTATATGACTCTTTATGACCCTATTTGAGGTTTTCTTGCCAGATATTGGAAAGGTCTTCCATTTCCTTCTCCAGATCATTTTGCAGATAAGGAAACTGAGGCAAACATAGGGAAATGGTTTGCCCAGGGTCACACAGCCAGTAAATGTCTGAGAATAACTCTAGGCCCAAAGCATTAACCATTTCCCCTCATAGCTGCCTCCCTCATTTTACAGATGTGGAAACTAAATCCCAGAGAAGCAAAATGAGATGTTGCCTATGGTTACACAGCTAGTTTATGGTTGCGTTTGTTTTTTGCAAAGTTCTTTCTCCCGCCCTATCTGTGAAATGGCCTGAGAAGGTGATCTGCACTAGCTAGGAATGAAATGGATGAGGTCCAGAGATGGTGCCATAGTGCACGAATCGCTGGACCTAGAGTCAGAAAAACCCAAGCTCAAATGCAGCCTCAGACACTACCTGTGTTGCTAACCTCTCTTTGCCTGTTTCTTCATCTATAAAATGGGTATAATAATAGCTCCTACCTCTTAGGGCTGTTCTGAGGACCCAATAATTGCAAGGTGCTTAACAGTGCCTGATACATAGTATATGTTAAATAAATATTAGCTATTATTTCTTTACTACTACTACTATTACTATTACCACAAGACTTGGTTCCAGAATCTTAGGGTCAGTGATTTAGAATCAGAAGAGATCTTAGACTTCATTTAGTCCAAGGCTCCCCTCCCCCCTTTTATTTCTGCTGAGGCAATTAGGGTTAAGTGACTTGCCCAGGGTTTCACAGTTAGTAAGTGTAAAGTGTCTGAGGCTAAATTTGAATGCAGGTCCTTCTGACTCCAGGTCCAGTGCTCTATTCACTTTGTCATCTGGCTGCCCCCAAAGTTGCCATTTTAAAATTAAATTAAAATTTAAAAGTTCAGTGACTTGGCCAGGATCACTCTGCCCACAGTCACACATCCAGAAAGAGATGGGATTTCAAAGCCCCAAAGATCAGTGTTTTCCTTCCACTTCATCAAAGGTATCAGCAGTAAAATTCCATTAATCTAATTAGCAAAAATGTTTTTATTAATTAAAGTTTTAATTTGCCATGGCTCAGCAAAAGCTAAGATCAGAAATCGAACCCATAAACAGAATGGCAGCACTAGCATCTGATCCCATGCCCTTGGGCTCCAAATCAGTCTTCTTTCAGCCAGGTCATTTCACCTCAACACTGGCCTTTCCTGATTCCTTGAGACAAGGCTGTCCTAGGCTCATTAACTTTGTTAGCTGTGAGTGACAATTCCCAAGCAGGCAGATAGGGACAGCTATTTGCAAGCAACCAAATTCTTTGGAGCTCTTTGGAATTAAGCTCCTAGAACCCTAAGGATCAGAGATTTGGACAGATCCAGAAAGACACGTTAGCTGATATAGTGGAAAGAAAACAAGACTGGAATTACCAGAAGGCCAGGTTCTAATCTAACCTGGGATTAGACCAATACAATTAACTGTGTGACCAAGGGTTAGTAAACTCTCCTTCTGTGGGCCGCTGTAAACTGATTTTCCTCCTGTTAATTCTAATGATCTATAAATATGATGGTAAACAAATGAATATTGAAACTGTAATCTTCACAAAACCCACTTAATGCTATTCTTCCAATCAACTAATAAACATTTATTAAGAACCTACTATGTGCCAGATATTATACTAAGTTCTGGGGATACAAAAAGAGACAAAAGGCAGTACCTGTCCTCAAGGACCTTACATAGGCAACATGCAAATAAATGTATACAAAGCCAAGCTATATACAGGATAAATCAGAAATGACTAAAAGAAGGAAGGCACTGGAATTAAGAGAGGTTGGAAAAGGCTTCCTAAAGAAAGTGAAATTTTAGTTGGGACTTAAAGGGAGCCAGTAAGATTGGTAATTGAAGGGAAAGAGGAAGAGCATCCTAGGCAAGAGAGATATCCATAGAAAATGCTTGGAGAGGAGAGATAGAGTGTCTTGTTCATGGGACATCTAAGAGGTAAGAATCATTGAATTAAAGACTATATTAGGGATTAAGGAAAAGAAGCAGAAAGGTAGAAGAGGATTTGTTGCTGGATGTAATAGAAAGCCACTGGAGTTTATTAAATGGAGAGGGGGAGATGATGGTGAGAGAGTAAGGAAGACATATGCTCTTGAGAAAAAGAGAATGGGAAGACTCCTATAATCAACAGCATTGACCATTGTGTTGTCCAGTGGAAAGACTAACATGGAGATGAGCTTGATTTGACAAGAGGGGCAAACTGAGGAACTCTGAAGATACCAAGATTCCTGTTGCTTCAATTCTCCAGAATAAATCTACCCTTTTCTATTTCTATGAAATTTAATCACTTATACTTATAATCACTTTACAGATAACAAAACATTTTTTACATATTCTTCTGATCCTCACATCTACTCTGAGAAGTAAGTTTCACAAGTATTATCATCCCCTTTTTACAAATGAGAAAACTGAGTCTTAGTTTAGATAAGTCAAGTGACTTTGTCCATAATTACACAGCTACTAAGATGATTCCAAGTGTTGGAATTTCAAAGTCCAGAGCAATGCTTTTCTTCTACTTCACCACATGAAAATGAATCCAATTAATATGACTCTTTTAATTAACTAAAGTTCTAAAAAGATCAAGAATACAGCCCCAAAATTAAATGCCCAGGGTTGTCCATGAGGGGTTCTACATTCAGTCCAATCTCAATAATTAATGTTGGCATTTCTATAGCACTTTATGGCTTGCAGAACACTTTGCATATATATTATCTCATTCAATCTTCATAACAGCCTTGTGAGGTCAGTAGTGAATGTGTCATTAGACCCAATTTTCAGATAAAGAAATTAAGGCACAGAAAAGTTAGTTAAGCATCTTAGCCTGTGACACATACCTACAAAGTATCACGGTAGAGACTGAATCTAAGTTCTCATTCAAATTCACTGTGCCATAACTGTTCCTAAACTTTCATTAAGTTCATCTCCAAGCTCGACAATACTCAAAACAGTCTAAAGCAGAGCCTGTAGAATACTCCCTTAGCAAATAAATATTCTATTCTGGTCACCAGATTTTGCTCATTAAGACAGGAAGGGAGACTTAGGCAAGTTAGATTCTTAACAATAAGGGTTGGAACAGAAAGGATTTTGGGGTCACTCTGCAGTTACTCAGGAAATTCAATTCACTGTACATGTATATAAGTGGGTGGAGGGTGGGGTTGAACAGATGGTTAGCTGAGAAGGCTGAGATCTTTCTTCCTTCCCCTATCCAACTCTGCAATGTCCCTTTACTAAGCTGAACAAGGTTGAGAAACCATCTTTCTGGGCTGAGAGGATTAATAAGCCTTCTGTCTTCAGCCCCAAACACAGCCCCTGGGAGAAAAATATGGTATTTGCATGTGGAAGTACATTGGGGGAGGTTAAGAGTGGGGGTGGTTCCATTATTTGTGATTGGCCAGTTATCCTGCCAATCAGGATTAAAGGGATAGCTAGTATTTTGCCTCTCTTTTGATAGGCAGTTCTCAAAGACATTTTAAGTGTTACCTCTGTTCTCATGTTGTCTGCCTATGGAGGTTAAATTCTCTATCTGTGTCCAACACGCTATCTATTTAGGTACAGAGAAGGAGATGAAATTTTCCCAGGATTTCTTTCTCAGGTCTCTTTTCTAAGAGCAGATTCCTTCCAAAATAGAGCAGCACTGAGGCTGCAAATTATGAACTGCTGTGAAGAATTATGCTGCCATTTATTTATACCTAACTTTTTTTCTTAGTATCTTTATCTCCATTTTACAGAGGCACAGGGTAGTTCTAAAGGCACCTAGCTAATTTCAAAGCTAGTTCAGGAATTTCTCTTCACTTTCAGAATGTGAGTTCTGGACCACTGTTCTCTCCTGTAGGTTGCAGAGGGCAGGGAATTTATACAATAATCTATATGAAATATCTACTATGTGTGGGACACTGTCATAACCCCCCCCCCCCCCAACATGGTACAATGTTTCCAATCCAAACATTAGACACAAGATTCAGTTTAAATAAAACATTCAGGAGTCATCTTGAATTCTCAAAAGAGTCCTGGAATTAAGAAGAATTAAGGGCATGGATGAAATCACAGACCCCAGTTTAACCCAAGAGTCAGGTAGTTTATCCCAGTCCCCATCAGTCTATGTTAAATAATAATCCCCTTAACTGATCCAGAGCCCAGTCCTGGTAGTAGAGCCAATAACAATTGGCTTGGGAAGTACCACTTGGGAAAGGGCCAGGTTTCTCTTTGGCCAGAAAGACAATGGCAGCATTAACAAGAGAGACCCATCAAGACCAGCTAGCTCTAGGGCTCAGGTTTTGAAGAACATTAAGATCACAGACAGGGCCAAATGATCAATGAGCTACATCCCCAAGTATCCCAGACTACCAAGATCGGTATTCATACTCTGGATTCAACTATATGTGTACCGGAGCGAACACAGTAATACTGGCACCCCTCCCCCCGCACTGTGCTACTTATGTAAACACAACACACTACACTGTAGTCCATGTATCTACAAATGCATTCACTGTATCTTACTGCATCTGAATCCAGACACTCAGAGACACTGCACTATACAATTCATGTACACATGCAAGTACACGGTATGTGTACAAACAGACACCAGGTGGCACTCCTGCTGTCCCATTGCTTGGGACTCCTTTCCCCCAGCCTCCCAAAGAAGCTCCTTAGCCTTGGGGTTTACCACTTGGTTAGTGCCACTCCTAGTACAGTGACTAGCAAGGGCCAGGGCCGGGGATACAGTACCCAGATTTTGAAAGATGGAAGAAAGAAAAGAATCTCAGTTCAAGACAGCTGGAGCTTCCCAGCACATATCACTCCCCCAGCCCCATCTTTCCATCCCTCCCCCTTCCCTAATGTGCTCGTAGGCCCACTGGGGCTCCTGGACCCAAGCATGCTCTGCCTCCTGCCTCCTTCCTCCTTCTCCAGTGGCTGCATTTCCGCACCCAGACCCAAGTCTGTGAAGCTGGAGGGGGAGGGTCACGCTGGAGTGTCACCCTCCCCAGAGAGCCAGTGTAACCCACTTGGCACCAGATTCTCATTTCCGCTGGCCCTGTCCATCCGCTGGCGTTGGCCCTTAGCCCTCTGGCTCTCCCTGACAGCTGCGCTGAAGGGGCTAGGGGCCCGTTAGTTTTAAGTGAACAAAAGAAGCGTGTTTGGTGGTGATGTTGGTGATGATGATGGTAGTGAAGGGAGTAACCTTAAATCCCTCCACCTCCCTCGGAAGAAATAACCTCAGTCGCAGAGCCCATCTGCCCTCGGGCTGCACAGCAAACACCTCCCCGAAGCAGGAGCCCTGGCCCTGGCTCGTCAGTCTGCACGACGAGGCCTTGTGGAGCGGAGCCGCTCTGACTCACAGGGGAAAAGGAAGAAACCAATGGCCTTACCTCCCCCTGGACATGGCGGAGCCTCGGGCCGAGGGGGCCAGCCTAGACACCATTTCCCCGGGGAAGTCAGGGAAGAGCGCGGAGAGGAAAACGTTCTTGGTCCAAGATTTTTCTCTCCCTACGTGGGGACCAGAGGTTCTCTCCCTGAGTCACGATCACAGACATTGGGCTGAAAGGAACCTCGGTGTCCATTTATTCCACTCCTTCCCGGCTCCCACCATTTTCAAAGGCGTAAACTGAGGCCCAGAACCCTCCCCTCCCTCTCGCCCCGTTCCTGCTCCCGAATCCGCAGTTGGGGAGACAGGGTTCTCGGTGGGTGCCGTCGAGGAGGGCTTCTGGGGCCGCTGCTACCCGCTGGCTCTACCATCCCAGATTATCTGGTCTAAGCCCAGGTGTACCACTGAAGGGATGTGCAAATAAACGGTGCACACGGAGGGAGGTAAGGGTGGGGGAAGGGACCTGGCGGCAGACAACCCACTGCGCGATTCCCAGACAACGGCGCACAGACCCCACAGACAGGCAGACAGACAGACGACGACGTTACTATTACAAGCTGCGGCGTGTGCTGTGCGGCACCCGGCTGCAAAACCTAGAGGCCTCGCCGCAGTTGTGAACCGCACCGTTTTATAAATGCTGTTGGCGTCGATGCGGTGTGTATGGGTGTTTGGATGCATAAATGTGCAGCAGCCTATTGGAAAACGTGGCTGAGTTTGTTGGATGCAAAATATGGCAGTTCATACACATACATTAATACATACACACACACACACACACACACACACACAAACCGGTCTCAGGTTGTGCAAGCACACGCACGCCAGGAAGCGCAGATACACAGACACGCAGAGGCACATACACACACACACACACATATACACGCACGCACGAGGACTCACCTCGAATTGCCAATGTGCCGCCTGAAGAAGCTGCTTCGCCTGGTCCGCGGCGCACCCCGCAGTCAACACGAACTGATTGATCATCACCTGGTGCTTCAGCTCATCCATGTTCACCGACATGGTGCCGAGTCGGCTTCGCTCGCTCCCCGGCCAGACAACGGGAGGAATTTCTGGGCGAAGGCTGGGCTCTCCGGCTCCCTGGCTCTCCTTTACAGATCCACCATTACAGAGCCGGCTCTTGCTAATACAAATATTTACTGTAGGGTACTGACTCACCGAGCCTTGCCTCTCTGATGGACAGAAAAGGGGAGGAGACTGAGCAGGAATGCTGGGAGCTGTAGTCTTCTCTGCGGACCCCCCACACCCCCACTCTCTCTCTTAACCCAAGTAAACACACGGAACCCCACTCTGCTCTGTTACAGGAGTGTTGGGTCGCCTCTCTAGAGGCGCTCCGAAATCTTCGACCTCTGATTTGGGTCACCACCTAAGTAGACAAAGAAATGATTTACGTCCGAAACGGCTGGACTAGGACTTGAAATCCCGGAGAGATTTCTGTCTTCCTTTGGAATTACGATTTTTCTCAGGGTTGGGTTTGGGTGACAGAATTGCCCGGGAGAATTTACGTGATGAATTTGGACCTCAGAAAAAACTACGAACTGCTAAACGCTCGAGGCTATGATTATCCAGCTTTACTAGTCTACGTCCCTCACCCACGCCATCCCCTTAAAACTCATACCCTGGGTACTCTTTTCCCCCTGTCCCCTCCTTCATCGACCCTGTTTTCTTATACAATATCTTTTGTGGGGGAAAAAATGTCATTGTTTCTGAGAATCCAAACTCCACTTCCTTTTTCACCCTGGCCCTCCCACCATTGCAGTGCCTAAAGCTAAGGCTGCAAACCCATGGGTAGCAATTACAAGAGCAATTTCCCTAGACTACACATCCCAGAAACCCTTTGTTTATTTGCATAGTTCTGTTAGAAATGATGTCAAATGAGTGAGCATGGATTCCTCCAATGAAAGGCAACGGGGTGTTAGTACCTTACCATATAAGGTAAACAAATCTGGTGGCCCCAATGAATTTATGGTAGAGGTGGGAACTGGGCTGGGGACCGTGGGGGTTGTAGTCACGTGCTCCTGGTTCTGGGACTCCAGCCAGCATGGCAGAAACGCTGAGAAAGGCGCACAGTGTTTACAATCAAGCACATGCGATTTCCTGTTTATGTGGAAGGAGAGATTCCATGGGCAGCATTGCTTCAGCACAATAACAAAGAGAGGAGGTGGGAGAGCTGATCCAGAAGATGACAGATGTAGCAGATGCTCTAGCCCCATTACTCTGCCACTAAGCAAACCCTGCTTTGTCCTCATTTGAAACTGGGGCAGTGCAGTGAGGCTCTTAAGTGTTCAGGAATGATTCCCTGTATCCAGAGGGTGCCAGGAAAATTAGGACTTCATACCTCCTTCTGGCCAACTCGGCTAAGGCAGGAAGCATCTAATCACTTTCCATTCCAGAGGTGGCGGAATTTAAGATGGGGAAGTCACAAACCAGGAAACACAGGTCTTTGGACAAACAGGAACAGTGTTCTTATGTGATTTGGTCTGAAGTAAACTGGATGATGGAACAGCCGAAAAAGGGTAACAGTGGAAAGAAAATATTATCCTAAAAGGTTAGAAGATTTATGTCGCAGACTTATTCTTTGTGTGACCTTGTGCCAGTTACTAAAGACAACTTCCTATGTACTCATCTATGAAATGTAAATAATAATACCTTTTCTGCCGTTTTCACAAAGCTTTTAAATGGAAATTAAAGTATTGTCTAACCGGTAGTATGCTATACAAATGTAATATATGTATGTACATATGTGGATATGTATATGTGTGTATACACACATCCTTCCTCTTAATCAATTGCCATTTCCATCCCATTGTAATGGCCTGTCTTACCACTCAGAGCAAATATTACCAAACTTGCTACAATACAGAGCACAGGTACAAAAGTTACCCACTCAACCCTGTGATCTATATATTGAACATCTTACACTATCCTCTAGGATGGGGCGTAGACAATATAAGATAAGGTTTAGTTGGGGAGACAAAAATAAAAAAGATAATAATAATATGAGGCAATATCTGATCATAGCTGCCAAAGTGCTATAATTACCACGGTAGAATAGTCAGGACTCTATAGAAAAAGAGAGACAAAAGGCCAGTCCTCAAAGAAGGGGGTAGCATTCTGAAGGTGGGACAAAAAGGTCTTTTTAAACAAGAAAAGCAATGAAGGCAAAAGTGAAGAGGCAGGAAATTCAATTTATTTCAATAAATATTTTCTAAGCACTTACTAAGTGTACCAGGATCTAAGGCCTGGGGTGTGGAGACCAAAATAAGACAGTTATTGCCCTTAGAGAGCTGCATTCTAAATGGGGGCCTGGAGACGAAGTGGTAATAAAATGTGCTTAAGCAACTAAAAACAACATATGTACAAAACAGTACAAACTCATTTCAAAGGGGGTATAGAATTGTGGAATGCTAACAGCTTGAGGGGAGGAATCTGGAAAGATCTGTAAGAAGTGATATTTTAGCTGCTCTTTGATGGAACTCAGGGATGGGGGTTGAGGAAGTGCATTTCATACCTGAAGGATCACTTTACAAGGTAACCTGCAGGAATGATGAATTTTTTACTTAATTATCCTGTGTTCATATTAGCTAAAGACAAGTCTAAGACATCTTTAAATAAAATAATCCATAGTGATTTTTTTAGAGAAATTAGACGATGTTTGGGACGTATCTTTGAGGCTTTTGTCAAGGAGGACAGTTTTGCTGTTATTAATAAGAAACCTGTCTCTTGATGTATCATTCAAAGACTCCTGCGCAAGATAATCAAAGAGTTAGCCTAAGGGAAGTGAAGGAAAGGTGGTTCTCCCTTTCCAAGCCTGAGTGTTCCAGCAGAACAACAGAAAGAGCTTTGGCTCTGGGTCAAATCTACCCTTTATTCCTACCTATATAGTTTTGGGGAAAATTATTTAACTCTACACAAGCTTTAATTTCCTCATTTCTAAAAGGAGATTAGGAGTTAGGTAGCTTCTGAGATCACTTTCAGTTTCAGATCCATGAACCTTAGAGTGGCTAAATTGCCTCCTTAGACCATTAAAAACTGAGTGTGTGTCATGATAATAATGGTGCTTACTGCTGTTCAGTTACTCCAGTAGTTTTCAACTCCTTTTGGGGTTTTCTTGGCAAAGATACTGGAGTGGTTTTCCATTTCCTTCTCCAGCTCATTTTACAGATGAGGAATTGAGGCAAACAGGATTCACATATCTGTGGTGGGTGCTACACTAAATTTTAACCCTGATGCCGTAACTGTTGCATCGAGATGACCTTGGTTTATCAAAAATTATGCCAGTGAAGTATATGCTTCACAATGGCAGGTCACCCACAGGTGGAAGGTTTTTTTGAATACTGGGTCTGGGGATCATCTAGGGACCAGCCTTGGTAAGTAGAACATGACTCAGAAAGGTGATAGATTTTTTAGCCATGAGACCTCATAATCTAAGGTGTAAAGAAAAGAGTTGTGATTGGTATCAGTAGAAAGGGTTAGTGTGCTAATACCAGTGGAGTCCTGGATTCTTGAAATATATAAGTAAACAAATGGGCATCCATGAAGGGCTGCTCAAAAGCATCAAGGTGCCAATCAATGTTCCCCATCTCAAACTCTATACATAGGAGTCAGACCCCAGGGATCAGGCTCCCAAAGGCACTGGACTTGGAGTTAGGAGAGAACAGATTTTATCATTTACTGCTTTTTCACTTTTCTTTTTTGAGTTTCAATTTCTTTATCTGTAAAATATGAATAACAATATCTGTCATGTCTACCTTTTGACTGTTGGGAGAAAAAAAATTACATAACAAACATATGAAATAGTTTTGTGAATTAAAGCACTATATACTCTATGACAGAGATGTCAAACAGGCTGCCACCAGGTTAAAATGTAATTAGGAAATAACAAAATCAATAAAAATATAATAAAACATGGATCATATATTTTTAAATCAAGGCAGTATGTTACCTGCAGGGGTCCTTATGTAAAGATTAGTAGTGGCTTATGATTAATTAACTCATGAATCTTCTGTATCTCCCTATTTATAAGATAACAAATAGAAATTTCTCAGCTTGGCACTTAAGTTCCTTAACAAACTAGTTCCAGCTTGCTTATTTCCCATTATTCATTATTGAATCATAGGCAGGAAAATCAATCTAGATCTAGAATAAACCTCAGTAGCCATTGCCTCCAATACCCTCTTGTTACAGAGTTAAAATCAGCCCCAGGGACGCTAGCTTGCCCAAGTTCACACAGGAGATAAGCATCAAAATAACGATTTGAACTCAGATCTTCTAGCTGCTCAACCAATATTCTACTACCTGCATAAACTCTAAATTCCAGCCAAACTGGTTTGTCTGCTATCCCCAGTGGCATTCAGTCTTCTGCTTCTGTGACTTTGCATAAGCCTTCATTTCACCCCATGCCTAAAATGCACTTTGACCTCATTTCTACTTTTTTAGAGTCCCTAAGTTTATTCAAGGTGCAGTTTGTGGTGATATCCCTTTCAAAAAACTTTTTCTGATGCCCTTGATTTTACTGTACTTTCCTTCCTCCTAAAATTATTTTATCACTTGTTCCCTGAATAGAGCACTAGTTCCTTGAGGACAGCTCCTGATTTGTCCTTCTTTTGTTATCACCAGTACCTAGCTCTCTGCCTGACAGATAGTAAATGTTTAATAAATGCTTATTAATTGACTGATCAATTTATTTGTTGTCAGTATAACTCAACTACCTAGAAATAGGCACCTCTAATATATGCCTGCTGTGAAGCTCCCTCCTCAGCTAAGAAGTGGAAGAGCTATGAATGTGGAATGTGATATATGTTTTTAGATTCAATCACTATATTTTGCATAGTTGTTTTTCTTTGCTATTTGGAAGAGATCAGTTGTTTGGGGAATATGGCTTTGAAGGGAAACAACTGATGTAAAAATTATAATGTGTTAAATGTTTGTTAAATTGGGTTATATTATAATTATTTTGATTATTATTACCTTCTGGGGTTTCATAGGCAACTCTTACCTGGGAGTTCTCATGTTACAACTCCTACAAGTTTATTCCTGAAAAGTAACTGATTGACTGGACAGGAGACATAGAAGAGGCAGGGTGGCTAGACTTTGAAAGGTCTCGGGACAATGAGGAACAGTGTTTTGGCACACCTTCAGCATTCTGCATTCAAGGAGAAATCTGCCAGTCATTGTGGGCTGACTGGGATGGAAAGCTAGACATATAATGGGGTTGCTAAGCAGCAACAGATGACAAGCAGATATGAATCTCTGGATTCTGGAAACTCCAAAAGCAGGGTTCAGGAATAGGGAGTAAAGGCCTAAGAGACTTCCAAAGGGCTGAGGCTATCTGTCATATGGAGCTGCCAGGTATAATGAGAATAATCTTACTTATACAAGAATTTGAGCTTGATTTTTTTTTTTTTTTTTTACTGTCTCTGTCATCATTTGTTGGGATAGCACCACCAAGGAATGCTTTGCCTCTTCGTGGTATTGTGATGGCATGGGAATTCAGACCAGATTTCCCTAAGATACTGGACCACAGCTTTATATGCAGGAGACCTGGAAATGAAAGCCTCAGCAGCGTCTGTGAGAACAAAGAATGAATTCAGTGAGCTCTGGCGAGCTACAGAGAGGCCTCTGCCAGGCAAGAATCTGGTGTAGGGAATTAAAGGGCAGCCAGTCCTCCTGGCAAAGCTGGTGGGGAAAGGGTGGGAGAAAGTCGATCACCAGGCTACCACAGGGTAAGAATGAGGGCCAGGGAGGCAAGCAGGCCAACAAGATGCTTTTCTTCTCAAAGGAGGCAGAACCCTTCTTCATAATTTGTTTTTCTTTCTTGAAGGGGCAACACAAGGTGCCAGGCAAATGGGTGCCAACAATGAGAAAAGGAAATTCTCCCAGGCTGTGAGTCAGCCCTCATTCTGGGTGGTATTTATTGAAATAAAGTTCATAAGCCTGGGTCCTACTCTAGGGCTCTCCTTTGCGCTAGGCTGTTTTCCCACTGGACTCAGTGGTAACCAACATGACAGCAAAAACATGGGGGCCCTAAGGGAGGGGGTATGACAGGAAAGGAAAACAAAATTGTTTTCAGCAAGTAATGATTTGCCCTGGAGACTGGACTTTGGATTCCTCAGTCAGCTAAACAGGGGCCTGACAGAGGGGCCTTGGGTTTCACTGGTTGAGTGTGCCCTTCTCTATGGCTGATTTTGTCATGATGGTAGCAGACTGTGGGCACCATTAACTGTTTCCTGGCACCAACAGCTCCCTTCTCTCTCCTTCAGCCCTGTTAAGTGGGCTGTACAAGCACTGCTCAAGGGAATTCAGGCATTGGTTTATGTTATTTTGTTATGAATAAGACTAAACCCATATTACCACTCCTTTTTATTTTCCTAGAGACCAGCATTTTTATTCATTTGAAATACTCTCTACATTTTGGTGGTGCATATTGTTCAGCTTTGTCCTTTACCTCGTCCAGCCCTTTAAAGCAGTAGGTAGGGGGACTTCTTTGTCTAAGAGACTTTTATTTATTTTTCAGATTTTCTAAAGATCACATAAAAGGTCAGATGAGTTAGAATTAAAACACAAGGAAAATTATCTCCTACTTTGGTATATTTCTTATATGGCTGTTTTTTCCTACCCCTCTGAATATCTGGAATAGTTAAAATTTTGCCTTTAATACTGGTAAGATACCCTGCTAACCCATTTTTTCTACTGATTCAGTGGATATCTTTTTTTTTTTTTCTTTTGCCTTTCCTAGAACTCCATTTTTCATTAGAGATGGTTTGAATGCTGTGGATAAATTCTTTTATCTTGACATTATACTTTGACAGTATATGGTATACTTTCCAAGGATGTCCACATTGATAATGAGATTGAACTATGCGTTGCCAGAGCTAGCTCAGGGTTTGGGAGGCTCTGAAGGAAAGTGTGGGAGAGCAGAGATGTTAGATTGATTGAAGGTCTACAGAGCCATTGTGCCGACCTCATTGTTGTACGCCTGTGAAACCTGGACAGCAAATCAGCACCATGCCAGGAAGCTGAATTGCTTCCATTTGAATTGTCTTAGGAAGATTCTAAAGATCACCTGGCAGGATAAGATACCAGACACTGAGGCCCTTTCTTCACTAAACTGCCAAGTATATATATATATATATATATATATATATATATAATATATATATATATATATATATATATATTTTATGGAGAACTCACATAAATGCAAGTGCTCACAAAGTGGTCAGAAAAAGCAATAAAGTCTCTCTTAAGAACTTTAGAATCGATTGTATGACATGGAAGACACTAGAACAGGACTGCCCAGTGTGGTGTACCCTCATCAGAGAAGGTGCTATTCTTAATGAGCAAAGCAGAATTGAATTAACTCAGAAGAAATTCGAGATGCACAAAATTAGAGAAGCCACCCCAAATGTTCATGGAGACTGTATGTATCTGATCTGTGGCAGAGCTCATATTGGTCGGAGCAGCCACAGTCAGACACATTGTAACTGATGTCATTTTTGGTCCTCTTCAAGAACAAAGGATAACAAGATAAGGGATGAAGATAACCAATGTTCCATTTCTCCTTCATAGCTTTGGCAGGTCTGCAGTCATCTCTGCCTTCTAAGATTTTCATCACCATAGTCCTATATTTTTTTCAAGATTCAGTTCAAGATTTTACCTTTTTTAGTCAAGAAATCAGATCAACAAGGATTTAAGCACCTGTTAAATGCCAAGCACTGTCTTCTATGTTGCTTTCTCAGCCTAACTTTATTCCATAATAATCTTGCCTTTTTACATTAAATTATTATTTGATACAAATTATTTCCTTCGCTACTGAGATCATAAACTCTTTAAAGAGAGATTGCTACTCCATATCCTGCTATTAGATATTTAATTTTAATAAAGATTCTTTAAAAGCAAATTTTCATGAAAAATTGCATGCTGTTTGACAAATCAATCTCTGGAGCATATAAGTTCCCTCCTTTGTAAAAATGAAAGAGACTGACTAGATAGATGCTTGATGTTTCTTTCAGCTCTAATATTCTGAATCTACCTGTTTATATTATTATATTCTAATCATTGATTACTTTTAACCTTAATGAAAGCTATTACAAATGAGGTAGCATATATATAAAATGCTTTACAAACTTTAAGTGCTGTTATTTTTCTTAAACTAGAGTCTGGCTGTTTTGAAATAGATCCTTATACAATCTTATCTATAATTCCATCTGTATTGCCTCCAGGAGTAAATACAAGATGCCCGGTTTAGCATTCAAAACTTTTCATAACCTATCTCCCTCCTGCTTTTCTAGTCTCTTTAAACCATACTTGCCACCATGTACTCTTTCATTCAGTAACACTGGCTTTCTGACGTCCCATCAATAAGACATTTCTTCTTTTGGCTCTGGGCATTCTTTCTGGCTGTCTTCCATGCCTGGAAGACTCTCCTTCCTCAGCTTTTATTACTGACCTCTCTGGCTTCCTTGAAGTCTCAATTGAAATGCCACCTTCTATAAGAAGCCTTCTTCAGTCCTTCTTAACTTCAGTACTTCCCTCTTAATCATTTCCAATTTATCCTCTATTGTAGCTTGTTTTGTTTATAGATGTTTGCTTGTCTCTATTGGATTTTAAGCTCCTTGAGGGTAGGGACTGTGTTTTGCAGCTTGTTGTATTCCCAAAGCTTAGCACAGTTCCTGGCACATAGTAAGTATTAGTAAAGATTTTTTGAGTGATTGAAGAATACCACCAAATTAGTTCTATGAATATTGCAGTTTCAATGTAATTTCTATGGGTGCTTTTGATGCAGATTGGATTATCAATACAGTCATAGCACCAATGTAATTTTTTCACGAATGAAGTTCCTATTTCAATGTTTTATTGCAAGGTAGAGGCAATAATGGGCTCCTAAATATTATGGCAGCTCAGTAACAAACCCTGGCTGTTAACCAAGCTGGAAAGATTCCCAGTATGATGTGGTTGGTGGACTGGGTCTCTTGTCACAGGACCAGCCTAAGAAAATCGAAGAATCTGCTGTAATTAGTTTTAAGCCACAACAACTCTAGAACTCTTAAATGGGCTTATCTGCATGCATTTGTGGAGGGAATGCCCACACATATGACATTAACAGCCCAATATAATGTGAACTCGTTCCAAGCCTTCCCCAGCATTGTGCATAATACGTAGGAGGAGATACTGAATACTTGTTGACTGATTGCAGATCGGAGCATTCCAAGGAAAAAGATAATTCGAGCTAATTTCAAATTAGTAGATCTTGAATCTAGTTCCAGTTCTGCTAGTGTATATGATGGTGTCTTCGGTGCCTCATTTTGTTTATCAGCAAATTGAGAACTGCTGCCTTTCCCGGGGTTGCAAAAGCACAGCTACACATTTCCCTGGACGTGTTTCAGTGCAGCTCGAAGTTGCTCTGAATACTGATGCTCGTCAGCACGGTCACTCCAAACCGTATTTACTGGAGTTTCCGCAGGTCATCTTGAAAACTTCAGCTTGGCTCTTTCTTCATTCACATACAAAGTGAAAAGTGCCGAAGCACCCTCTGCTGGTCCTTGCCAGCAGAGCTGGGGCCCTGACAAGCGGAGGGAACCATTGGTGAAACGGGGGGGATTTTCGATTGCAAGGAAGAAGGTAAATGGAAGGGCCAGATTTAATTAGTAGATATTTCCTCAAAGGGAGTATAGCAATATATAATATTGCATAGAATGCCGATGTGTTCGAACTGAAGAAGGAAGGAAGAGTAACAGACTAAAGGTTAAGGAAAGACTTCATCCCCTTCGTGTTTTAGTTCTTCTAGTATAGCCCTGAGAGAATGTCAACAGTCTGGCAGGCCCCGGAGGTGGGGATTTCTGGGACGTGTAGTTCCAGAGACTGCATTTCCGTGTTGTGAGCCGGTTCACTCAGCAGCTAGAAAACTTTCTTTCCCATAGCTCTCTGGGGCAGGGAGCGGGAGGGAAGAAGGCAGTGGCGTAGGGGCCAGCCTTCGAGATGGGGGTGGGGAGAAGGGGGCCGAGCCGCCGCTGCCGTCGCCGCCGCCGCCGCTGTCGCCGCAGTTGCGGTGGGTGTTTGTGTTTGGGGCCGGGCAGCTTGGACCTCAGCCGTATTATGTCCGTGTGAGGATCCCCCAGTGTCCCTCGACAGTCCGGAGCCTGCTCCAATTCTTCCTCCACCCCTGGCGCCATGGGGTCCATCCTAAGCCGCCGGATCGCCGGGGTGGAGGACATCGACATTCAGGCGAACTCGGCCTATCGGTACCCTCCCAAGTCCGGTGAGAAGCTAGCTCTTCCTTCCCGAGCCCCGGCCGGCCCGCGGAGAGCCGCTCTTTGTCAGTCTTTTCTCCTGCTCCCCACCCCACCCTCATAAGTAGCCTTTCCTGGGCCGGCTGTCCCCTGTGTCCCTTCCCCCACAAGCCTCTGCTTCTGTCCCCTCCGCCCCCCGTAGAGGCCAGTCCCGTCCGGGGACAGCTGCTTCCTTGTTCAGGAGTCTGGACGCGTGCATCTCGAGCAGGCTCCTCCGTGGGGCTATCGTGAGGCAACTTCTACTCCACTGTCCTCAGACGAGACGCTTCCAGGGTTTTGGCACTAAACTGGATATAAGAAACCCACTGATTGACGCAGAACCCAAATATTAACCTTCTACCTAGACTGGAGCCAGGGCAGAGAAAGACTCTCTCTTTTGGCCCCTTTAAATGAACAAAGCCCAGTTGGAAACACATTCCTAAAAATATAGTTAAGTTGGTACCAAACTGGAAGATAGAGATATTATTTGAACCAAATCCAGGTTCTCTGTTATGGTTGGGTTTCCAGATTCTTTTACCAGAAATTAGCACTAGAGTTCACCTTCTCTAATCCTTGAGAAATCAGGGATCATAGGAGCATAGATTTTGATATCGATGGAACTATGAGGTGTAGCCTTCTATTGATGGTAAACTAAAATCCATAGTAAAGTGACAATTTGTTCAAGGTCAACCAATTCAAGATTTCAGTTAGATTCTTAATTCAGTGTTTTGTTTTGTTCTGGTTTTTCCCACTTGGAAGGTGTCTTTATCTAATCCCTGCCATGTCAGTGAAAACTTCTTTGAGATTATTAAAGGGGTGTCACCTCTATTTGGCCTTTGGTTTGGGACCATTACTTTTTCTGCTTATCATACCTTGAAATACTACTTATGTCACTTTTCCATCCATCCTATCACTTAATTTCCTTTAAGTCTAAGCCCATAGTCTTACCCATTTTCCCCTTCAGCCAATTTATCAATGAGCCTAAAATATTTTTCTTGCTCAGATCTCTTTAATCTGCCATTTTGAGGTTTCCCCAACTGCAGGGTACTTCCTTCTGATGGAATGACAAATTGGCAAAATTTGGGCATCATTTCCTGATCTTTTTCAAATTTGCTAGGGCTCACGAAAGTATCAATAGAGGTGAATGGGCCTATTCTCACTGCTACTAACAAAAACTAGTTGGTAATAGAACAAGGTTGTGCTGTTTTGAGGCCCTGTGGGAGGAATATTTTTGATTATGCTAAGAGAAAGAAAGAAGGGCATGCAAGGGCCATGGAAGAGCTCAGATCAGTTGCCTCAAATCTTCCATGCTTTAAATAACTCCCAGGAACTGTTTGTAGAGGAGAGGCTGGAATTGTGGGGAAAGCTTGGTTTTCCCCAACATATTGCTGTGATCTTCAGACACACGGAGAATATTGACTCATCTGATGATTGACTGTTGAAATTCATCAGACAGCATCTTAGTGCCTTGTGTCCTTAAGTGGTGATGCTGAAGGATAGTGGATTATATTTTTGTATTTATATTCTCTTACCATAGACGATGCCAGAGAAACAATTGAAAGTGGAAACTGCTCTTTTACCACATTCAGTAGGGTTCATGAACAGAAGAACATACACTGGAACTGATTAGAAATTTCCTAACTTGAGAAGCACAAAATACTTCTTACATCAAATAGAATTGTCGTCCCCCCTTCCCCCCCCGCCCTTTTTTTTTACTTTGTTAGAATATTTTATTTTGTTTTTAAAAAGTTTTTTGTTTTCAAAACATATGCATAGTTTTCAACTTTCACCTTTGCAAAACCTTGTATAGAACATTGTTTAAAAGAAAATCCGTCTCAGAATTTTAAGGTGGATAAAAGGTATTTGGGGAAAGTGGTTTTTGATTTTGCTTTTTTACACTGGACAAAGCTAAAAGAGTATTGACTTATTGTAATCTATGGGACTAGTTGCTCTTTTCCTTATCAGGTAGTTAGTTCTTCCACATGGTATAAAGAGATTTTAAGTATTCAAAATGGTCATTTGGAGATTCATTGCTATTTTTTCAAGTAATTTTCTCTACTGATCTGTTTCCTGTTACAGAGTTTCTGTGATTGTTCTCCTTCCCAGACCTTTTATCTCTTATGTGAGTCTCATAGTTCCTAACATGAAAGATAGATGAATGGATGGATGGATAGATGGATAGATAATAGATAGATAGGTCATTAATTGCACTAAGCATTGGGGATTCATATGCAAGCAAGAAAGATGATCTTTGACTTCAAGGGACTTATATTCTATTAAGTGAAGATGACACATAAATGGGAGCTAGAAAATAAGAGCTAATACACTAATATGGAGATGACTAAAAAGTGTTTGTGCAGGCCTGCTTCCTAGTAAGATAAAGCAAAAACTCTCCTTTCAGAACTAGAGAATTCAGGAGGGGAGTCCAAATATGCAATGGAATTAAGATGAAAATGATGGCTATAACTACACACCTGTCAGATTGGCTAGAATGACAGGGAAAGATAATGTGGAATGTTGGAGGGGATGTGGGAAAACAGGGACACTGATACATTGTTGGTGGAATTGTGAACACATCCAGCCATTCTGGAGAGCAATTTGGAACTATGCTCAAAAAGTTATCAAACTGTGCATACCCTTTGATCCAGCAGTGTTTCTACTGAGCTTATACCCCAAAGAGATACTAAGGAAAGGAAAGGGACCTGTATGTGCCAAAATGTTTGTGGCAGCCCTGTTTGTAGTGGCTAGAAGCTGGAAAATGAATGGATGCCCATCAATTAGAGAATGGTTGAGTAAATTGTGGTATATGAATGTTATGGAATATTATTGTTCTGTAAGGAATGACCAGCAGGATGAATACAGAGAGGACTGGCAAGACTTACATGAACTGATGCTAAGTGAAATGAGCAGAACCTGGAGATCATTATATACCTCAACAACGATACTGTTTGAGGATATATTCTGATGGAAGTGGATCTCTTCGATAAAGAGAGTTAATTCAGATCAAAGATGAACAGAAGCAGCTACACCTAAAGAAAGAACACTGGGAAATGAATATAAACTGCTTGCATTTTTGTTTTTCTTCCCGGGTTATTTCTATCTTCTGAATTCAATTCTCCCTGTGCAACAAGAGAACTGTTCGGTTCTGCACACATATATTGTATCTAGGATATACTGTAACCTATTCAACATGTAAAGGACTGCTTGCCATCTAGGGAAGGGGGTGGAGGGAGGGAGGGGAAAAATAGGAACAGAAGTAAATGCAAGGGATAATGTTGTAAAAAAAAAAAAAATTACCCTGGCATGGGTTCTATCAATAAAAAGTTATTAAAAAAAAAAAAAAGGAAGAAAATGATGGCTATAACATAGGCAGGTTGATGAGGAATTGTTTGAGAAGTGGGTTTCCAAGTTCTACAAGAGAATTTTCAGTAGCTGCAAATCTAAATTGAATGAATGATAAAGTAGTTGAATATGGTTAGTCCAGAAACTTTTCTTCAGATGTCCTCAATTTTCCTCCATTTGGGGGGTTAAGAAATCACTTGAGTCTTGACTGATCTTTCTTTTAGTCTTATAAATGAGTACTAAAAAAACTGAATTGCTAATTCAAATTTTTCATAGCCCATTCTTTGAGGATTTGAGATGGCCAGAAAATTAAAATCAACTCTTTGTCTCTCACTTCTTTGGTATAATGTGATTACTTGCCTTATACAAGTGGATGAATGTCCATGAGACATTTTTCTGGAGACCTGACACACTTTCTTCCTGAGTGATTAGAGGGAGTAATATTGACCTGAAATTCTGGGAATCTGGCTTTTTTTGTGAAATTCCTCACAACAGCTGCTTGTTGTGTTTCTTGTCAAGTGTTTTGACCACATATCAGTTAGGGGTATGGTACTAAAGATATATAAAGCACTATATAATATATACACACACATATACATATATAATTATTACATTTTATATATATATCTATACACACATGCACATATAACTCATCTTTTGCTTGAAACTATTAAAGTAGGTCTAAAGAAAGACAAGTGTGTTTAGTGGAAACTTGTAATGTGGTGTGCTCAGTTTAAAAAAACAAAGAGACTACATTATACTTTTCAAAATGCTTTCTTTGGTTATATTATCTCAACATAGCATTCTTGTGTGATAGATGAGGAAGGTGCTATTCCCATTGGAAAGAGAAAATTAAGGCTCAGAGGAGGTGATTTGCCTATGATCATATAGCTAGTGATAGTTCCAGTGTATGTTCTTCTGTTCAGTAGACATTACCTTCTTTATAGTTATTTTGATGCTTGAACAAGCTATGGCTTGTTGAGTTTCTTGAATTTAAAGCGATGTTTTGTCTCAGATGATTTTATATGGCAATGAAAGATTATAACCATGACTTCAGACTTTGAGCTCATTATGGTTTTTATTGCTAGTTTTCTTATGGTAAAACATCTCTGAATTCCTCATATAATTTACTCTGTTGTAAGTATCCATGTGAGTTGTGCTTGGTTGACTTGAAAAACCTGTAGTATATTTTTGGGAATAGAAAAAGGTGTTTTAAATTGATCACAAAATCACTTGATCAGTAAAGGCTTCATATTTCTTTTAGCTTTGTTGAATTTTTCAACATTACTTAAGTTTTACAAACTCTACAGTATTACTATTCCTAAGCCAGACTGTTCTGAGCTTTTGCGGTTAGGACCAGGATTATTTGTTAAGTACAATGTGTGTTTACCTAACTCTGGATTTTTCTTGGTCAGTAATCGATAAACAAACATTTAAGAAAACAAATATAAAAAATGTGAAAAAAAATCTTAGACACACATATGGAATAAAATAATGTATATGTATATAGAATAAAAGAAATAAATGTAGAGTAGTTAAGTACAAGGTAATTTGGGAGACAAAAATATTAGTAACTGGGGTTATCAGGAAAGGCTTTGTATAGAAGTTGATATTTGAGCTGCATTTTGAAATTGAGGGATTCTGTGTGGCAAAAGCGAATAGAGAATACACCAGAGATGTAAAGGTATGGGAAATGGAGTAACAGAGAGAAGGCCAATTTGACTGAACAATAGAGTGCAGGAGGTGAATAATATTTAATGAGATTGGACAGGGAGAATCAGATCAGGTTGTGAAGAGCTTTAAAAACTAACAGTTTATGTTTTATCCTTGATGTAACAGAGATCCATTAAAGTTTATTGAGTAAGGAAGTAATAAAGTCAGATCTATACTTGAAGAAAATGTCTTTGGCAGAGATTTGGAGATTGGGTTGGAATGAGGCGAAAACTTGAAACAATGAGGAGAATTAAAGCCATTGGAATTTTATTGAAGAAAGAGAGAAGTGTTGAGGGATGTGTATATATGTTTTGGATGTTGGGGATGTAGAAGAAAAACAGTTTGTATTTTTAAAATATTTGGAAAGATCTTAAAGCTTACTTTTTTGTATTCCTGCATATTTAGATTTTTTTTTTCCCATTTTACTGGAATTAGCAGAATATAGTAAGGGCCTTCTATGTGCTGAGCAGTGTGTTATATGAAAAAGGATTGCAAAAGAAAGGAAAGATCTTGGCCCTCAGGGATCCTCTTTACCTTCTTTCTAGTTCTCATCTCAGAGGTGGTTTAGGTTCAGTTCCATTTTTCCTTGCCCTCTTTCTCTTTTTTTAAAAATGGCAAAAAAAAAAAAAAAAAAAAAAAAAAAAAAAAAGCAGCAACAGAGCAAAAAAGGTAGAAATTTTGCTTTTTGGGGCCAAGAAACAGAAGGAAACAGAAGCTGTCCAGAGCCAAAACTAGGAATTTTCAGCATAAAATCTGACTTTATGTGGGCATCACATGTTGAGGATAGGCAGGCTGCAATCCATGAGTGGAAGCCCAGCTTTACCATGAAGGCATAATTAAGGAAGCCACATCACAGGCTAAGTAGGGATAAGAGAAATCTGTTATCAGGAAGTATCAGCTCAGAAATATTAGTTGATAGGTAGATGATAGTTATAAGGAGCTGACCAGAACCTCAAGTGAAATTGAATAGAAACAAATGAGTAGAGTATCCACAACAAAACCTTGGGGGACATACTTGGTTAATAGGTGTGATACAGATAAAGATCCAGTAGAGTACTGAGAAGAGGAAGTTAGATCTGTAGGACACTCAAGAAAAAACAATATCTTAAACCCAGAAAGGAAAGAACATCTAGGAGTTGACCAATAGTACCATATGTTGCAGAAAGGTCAAGAATGAAGATTAAAAAAAGACCACAATAGATAACATTCTGTCATGATACCATAAGGGTTCTGGAGGATTTAGCTTCAAGCCATTTCAATAAATGAATCCATTTGCTTTTGGGGTTCTTTATTGTCTTGACTCTTGCCTTCTTTTTTCGAAAGCATAGATCTGACCATATTAACATCTTACTTAGTAAATTATGCTATGCTATGCTATGCTCATGTATAAACTTCTCTGGAATTTAAAGCTATTTATAACCCGTCCTCTTTATAGATTTCTAGTTTTGTTATACTCTCCTTCCTCTAATGCAGGGGTCCTCAAACTATGGCCTGCGGGCCAGATGCGGCAGCTGAGGATGCTTATCTCCCTCAACCAGGGCTATGAAGTTTCTTTATTTAAAGGCCCACAAAACAAAGTTTTTGTTTTTACTATAGTCCGGCCCTCCAACAGTCTGAGGGACAGTGAACTGGCCCCCTATTTAAAAAATTTGAGGACCCCTGAAATTTGTCTAGCTGAACTGGTCTACTTGCCTTACCCAGGATACTAAATCTTTTATCTCCATAAATTTGTATTAGCTATTTCCTATGCTGAGAATACTTTTCCTCCTCACTTCTACCTTTTAGATTTCTGTTTATTTTCAAGATTCAACTAAATCATTATCTTCTGCAGGAGGCCTCTTTACATCTAAAGTTTTTTTTTCTTTTTCTTTACACCTTTTCTTGTAAGTTTATTTTTTTCCTCATATTATTTTATTTTTCCAATTACATGTAAAGATAGTTTATGATATTCATTTTTGTAAGATTTTGAGTTCCATATTTTTTCTCCTTATCTCTTCCCTCTTCAAGATAGCAAGCAATCTGATATAAGTTATACATGTATAGTCATTTTTAAACATATTTCTATATTTGTCATGTTGTGAAAGAAAAATCAGAACAAAAGGGAAGAACCATGAGAAAGAAAAAAGCAAAAAAACAAACAAACAAAAAAGGTGAGAATTGCATACTTTGATCTGTATTTGGCTCCATAGTTCTCCTGAATGCGGATGCCATTTTCCATCCCAAATCTGTTGGAATTGTCTTGGGTCACCTACATTGCTGAGAAGAACTGAGTGTATTATAATTGATCATTATATAATCTTGCTGTTACTGTGTATAATGGTCACTTACTTCATTCAACATCAGTTCATTAACTCTTTCTAGTTTTTTGATCATTATTTCTTATAGAATAATAATATTCCATTACATTCATATAATATATCTTATTCAGCCATTCCCCAATTGATAAGTATCCACTCAATTTCTAATTCCTTGCTGCCACAAAAAGAGCTGCCACAAACATTTTTTTGCATATTTGCATCTTTTTCCCTCTTTTATCATTGCTTTGGGATACAGACCCAGTAGTGAGACTGCTAGATCAAAGGATATGCACAGTTTTATAGGTCTTTGGGCATAGTTCCAAATTGCTTGACAGTATGGTTAGATCTGTTCACAACTCCACTAATAATGCATTAGTGTTCCAGTTTTCCCATATCCCCTCCAACTTTTATTATTATCATTTCCTTTCATCTTAGCCAACCTGAGAAGTGTGAGGTGGTACCTCAGAGTTGTTTTGGTTTGCATTTCTGTAATCCATCTTTCTAAAAATGCCTTTCAGCTACCTGGAATATATCTATACTTATTTATATATTATCTGTCTCATTAGAATGTAAATAAACTTCTGACTGAGACTGGTTTCACTTTTCTTTGAACTATCTTCTGAGATGTTCCTCTCCTCAAGGAGAATCACCATGTTTTCAAATAAGTAAAAACCGGATTTTGCAAAATAGATATCTAATAAATGGGGAGGTGGAATAAAGTAATCACTTGGATAAACATGAAGGGCTTTTTAAAGGAGATGGTACTTGGACTGATCCTTGGAGGGATCTTGAAGGGGCTCCAAAAGGTACAGATGAAGAGGGAAAGCAGTAGGCATGGAGTAGGCATAGAAGCCACGGATGCTATGTATTGAAGAATAGCACTTATTCCACTTTGGAGTATAGAGGAGGAGTTATGTGCAGTTAGTCTGGAAAGATGAGCAGGAGCCAAACAGAGGAGTTATCCTAGAGGTGTTGGGGAACTAAGGTTTTTGGGACAGAAGAGTAATGTATGTTCCAGGAATATCATTTTGGCAGCTGTATGGACAATGTGGCTTAGAAAGGGAAAAGGCTAGTTTAGAGGTCTGTTACAGTAATCTTGGCAAAAGATGATGAGGATTTAAACTAGAGTATTTGTAGTATGAACAGAAAAAGGGGACAAATTTGAGAGATATTGATAAAAATAAAATTGATAGGATTTAGCAATTGATGAGCTATATGAGGTGGGGAGGGGGCTATCTTGTCCAGCCCTTTTAATGTACAAATTAAGAAACAGAGTCCCAGAGTTAGTTTGGGTGCAGGAACTGTAAATCAGGTATTTTTTTCTCCGACCCATTGCTAGAGAGGTTGAAATGTGAGAAATTTGATGAAAGTTCATTATGGAACAGTATCCATTCTGAGCACCATTGGTTTCCCAACTCAGAACTGAAAGTGGGGATCTCTTGAATAAATGTAATGAATAAATGAATGAATGAATAAATGCATAAGGGCTTGCTATGTGCAAATGAAATCGATATACATAGATAACTACATATTTATTGATATATCACTATAGATAGTAAAGCAAGGAAGTCCCTACTCTGAAGTTGACATTCTTTTTATGTGTGTGATGTGTAGTTTGAATGTTTATTTAATAGAAATAAAAGTGTGCAAAGCTTTTTACTCATTTTTTTCACTCCTTAGTCTAACATTTGGACTAGTGATGTTGAAGGCTAGCTAAATTATTCTTTCAACAATGACTTTGGTTCTTAGAGGAAACATTGTGAGCAATCTCAGCACAGTAAGATTTGTTGCACATCAGGAGCACTTCCAGCTCTTTGATATTGTGCATTGAAATCTTCCTAATCCATTTGGTAAGGTATTTTGTTGTCTTATTGTTTCATAACCAATACTGGGCATCAACATCTGTCCCTTGATTCTTCTTTGTACTCTGTACACACTTTGTACACTGTACTTAGTGACTTTTGGTTTATACCAGTTTTTCTTGATCTTGACATATCCGTCTGAGTGGGATCAGATGAACTTTGGTCTTCTTGAAGATTTTGGCTTCATCGAGGTTAGAGAGCAGATATGATGCCAGTTAAGAAATATCAATCCCTCCATGGGAAGCTCCAAGGGAAGGAGATCAGGAGTTTACATTCCTATGGGGAAAACAACTTAGCGCACAGTGGCAAAGCAGATAGCAAGGGATTTTTTGTAATATTATTTCTACTATTAATCAATAACCCTTTCTAATGTTGAACCATTTGAGCACCAGCGATTTTGAAGTAAGGACTTTATTTTTCTGAGAAGACAGGGGCTGCAGCATCTGCAGCAGTAATTGCCAAGTCTTATTTCCACAGGCTTGCTTTCCAGGATAATGACTACATTTGGGATTGGTGGGGCAATGGAAACTGTCCTTGGCCTTTAGTGGGCAAACTATACCCCTAAACACATTCACATTAGTGGGATAGTTTATAGCCTTATCAAGAAGAAACAAGACCATGATCAGTTATTCTAATCTGGGGTAGAATATTTGTACACCTACTGCCCCTACTTGTATTCTCTGCCTCATTGCTTGGGAACCTGTCCTCTTCCTCAGCACTAAGAATGTTGGCTCAAGTCTAGACTTTTTCCACAATAACTGGGATTAACCCCACACCACTAAAACCTCAATCCTTCCTCCTGTGTCCCCAGTGAAATTCTCTGAGATGGACAATTGTTAAACCATTTCCCCACTTGACAATATTTATAATCTTGTCAACAGCCTACCCAAGTTCTACTCCATTAATCTTGTTTTCCTTCTTCCATAGAGGAGTAGTACAGTACGGTAAATGCCTTCTCAATTTCTTAATCCTAGGCCAAACTCCAATCACCCTCCTTTGATTCCAAGCTTTGAAGCTATCCTTAATCCATAAAATAGAATCTGAGTATATGGGTAAAGAGAACACAATTTTTTAAAAGTCAAAAGGTTTTTTTTTTAACCTTTAGATACAATATTTCTAATAGCTGAGTTTTAGTTCTGTATAGAATAACACATGGCTTTTGTTGTCTACTAATAGACAAGTTGTAGTGGGTTGTTCCAACTGGCATGTGTTCTGTAGGCTACTTACTGTTTGGTTGCTGCTTACTGTACTCCGAAAGCATTGTTTTTCTTATGATTGTCTGCCAGGCTATCTCTTTAATTTGCTTCTGCCCAGATGGTAGAGGCACCATGAAAGAAATAATTAAAACACTGAGGTATAGACATTAAAAAAAAGCTCATTTAATAAATTTTACAAAATATTATGCTTAAATACTGAGGATATAATATAAATAAGATTCGGTCCCTGTCCTCAAGGAGCTTATAAATCTACCTTATTAGGTAGATATAGGTAGATAAAGATAAAGTAGAATAAGGTAGATAAATACTTAGAAAATTATTATAATATAAAGTAGAAAATAAACACATAAAAAGTGCAAAGTGCTATGAGTTCTGAATTCTGAAAAGGAAGAGCTTATTTCCAAAGAGGAATCAAGAAAAGCTTCATAAGGAAAGTTTATTTGAACAGAACCTTGAAACTTAAGTAGGATTTCAAGTGGCAGAAAAGGACAGGAAGATGATTTTAATGATAAGGAATATCATCAAGGTGCCAGAAGTTGGGAGGAATTCCTGAAAGAAGTTTGGCCAAAACTAGGGCCTGGAAAGGGGAAGTAATATTAGAAACGAAGGTTGCATTAAATTAGCTAACAAATAATTATTATGTGCCTTTTATATATCAAGATTTAGTGCCTAGACAAAGTGAGGCAGTTTTGGTCCTTAAGCAACTCTCATTCTGGAGGAGAAGGAGGGAGAGGAGGGGAAGTAACAACATCCTTAGAGAGATAGGAAAGACAAAATAATTTTGTAGTTCTAGGAAACTCCTCCAGAGGATGCACATTCTACAATTTATAACAGTGATCTTAAAACTTTTGTACTCATGATCTTTATGCTATTAAAAATTATTGAGGACCTATCCAAATAGTTTTTGTTTATGTGGGTTATATTTATCAATATTTATCATATTAGAAATAAAAACTAATTTTGAATTTGTCATTCCTTTTTGAAAGGATTTCAAAGGCCCCCAGGATTCTCTGAACACATTTTGAGAACAGAGGAATACCTGCTTTGAAGCTTATGGCCTTAAGATTTTTTGTAATTTTGTTTTCTTGACCCTAAGGCAGGTTCTCAGCTATATCATATTCCTTTGGCTCTTAAAAATACAAAATCAACATAAGGTAAATTCTATGGGAGAAAGTACTGCCAGTTGGGAAGATCAAAAAAGATCTGTAGAAAGTGGCTCTCCAACTTATTTTGAAGGAAATTAGGGATTCTAAGAGGCAGAATTAAGGAGGGAAGACATCCCAGGACTGGGGTCAACCAGTGCAGTGGCACAGATTGTAGATGAAGTATGATGCCTATGGAATGCTAAGAAAGCCATTGAACAGGACCATTAGAATGTGTCCAAGGTCATATAGGTAATAGGTAGCTGAGCTAAGATTTGAACCTAGTTCTACAGATTCCAAATGTTATACTTTTTCTCTATATACTGCAAATTACTGTGGGAAATTTCACTTATAGTCAAATATCAGGTTAGTCTTCACAAAGGAGTTAGTATTTGAGCTCGGTTTTGAAGAATGTGTAACATTTCAACATACAGAGAAGGGTATGATGAAGTCCAGAATAGATAGAGTGAACTAGAGATGCTCAATCCTTGTGGCACTTTTAATTAGTTTGTTGTTAGTGAACAAAACTGTTGCTTAAGTGAAAATGAAGTTCATAAAGAAGTTGGAAATTTATCTTTTTCCCCCCTAAACCTATGCTACCATATTGCTAGAGGGATAGTATTGTGTTTAATCCCTCCAGAAATACATAAAGAGATTTAATATCTGTCTTCCTCTGTAGGGTATCTACAAAGTGCCCTACCTCAATGCTTCATGAAAGTTACCCTGATTTTTGAAAGGCTTTGAAAGCAGAAGATAAGCTCTGTAGATCCTACCATTCTAAGAAAAAAAAGCTTTGAGTATAACTCTTAAGACAGATCAAGTTAGCTTTTGGAAGGCTGAGGCTCATCATCAGTTAGTTGGGTGCTGATGGTTTCTTTGATCATGGGGATACATAAAACAACAATTTTAATTGCCCTGTAGTCTTGTTGAGTCGCATTTCATTTTCAGAGTAATGGTGATGATAGTGAAATGTTAGAAAAGAGGACAGAGGGTATTAAGATTCAAAGTTTTTAGACTTATATAAACAACTGCAGATGAATTATTATGAACTTAACAATATCAGTATAAACTGGAAAGAAAACTGAAAAGGAAGCAGCATACTGTTTTAGATTTAAAGTCAGGAGCTTTGCTTTCTTTGGTGTTGGGCAATTCAGTTCTGTGATGTTCTCTTCTTTTCTAATATAATATGATAGTTCTCTGTGGGATCAGGTTTCTTGGGGGGCTTCTGGAGGCAGCCTTAGTTTCAGTTCCAAGTAATAATCACCTCAAATACAGCCAGGAGTTAAAATCCAATCTTTTACTGTCTCTTCCAAAATAGCCCAGTTAGCTTTCTTTGGTTCCGAAAGCTCTCATTGCTGGTCTTTTGCCTCTGCCAGCTTCTGCCTCTAGCTCAACTTCAACTCCTGGCAATCTTCCGAACTGAACTGACTCCACTGACTCAGCTCCTTTTTATACTCTTTTAGAGGTGTAAACTCAAAAGTTGCTCCTCCTCTGAGTGTGGGATTATGGGAGGTGTGAATCACATTCTTGTGAATCTCATACTGAATTCTGACTTGTGAATCTCCCAAACTTGTGAACTAATGTGTGTGAGCTAATGTGTGAACTCTCAAAAGTGCAAACCCAAGCACACAAGCATTGCTTCCATCAATTCCAGTGAATCAACACTTTGTTTCAAGTTCTGGCCCATAACACAGTTCAACAAATTAAACATTTATTTAGCACTTAATATATGCACATCATTTTTCTGGACTCTGAGGAAACAAGAACATAAATAAGCCTTGCTTGAGTTGGAGATGGGCATGGAAGTGGGCATGGAGATAAGATAAAACATACAGAGAAATAAATGCAAATATATATATATAGTAATTTTAAGAGTGGAGAGTCCCTTAATTTATCTTGAGTTGTCTTTAAAATGAAAATATTGGGCTGAAAGCTTCTAAATCTATGATCATAGGATCCAATGAATAATCTTAACATTTCTGAAAAACTCTTATCTTCATATAAGAATTCTAACCAATGCTGATTTTTGCTTTCTTGGTCACTATGGCATTTATTAGCTGTATTGTATGTATTGGCACTTATTTGAATTCAGTTTAGCATTTTATTATCCTTCTAATTCTCTTATATTGATTTTCTAGTTATTCCACATGAGTTCTTGATGTAATGGTTCTTGATAGTTACTTCACATATAGGAAGTACGTATATATTTCCTTTAGAATTGCTACCAATTGAGGATATCATGAGAGATTATGTGTTCTCACTCTACTGGTTCAGGTTATAACTCATCTATTACCTTCTCATCCTTAAAATTCTAATCCATAAATCCAATTCTTTCAAAATACTTAGGGCAAGGATCTGTTCTATATTGAACCTGATTTTCTCTCTTTCAGGGCCTAAAGTAATAAAGGACACAAAAGTGAGTGTTCAGAAGTATTTTAAAAACTGAATTATTAAACTCAGGAAACTCCCTAAAGTTTGAGTTTGATTCCTTTAGATAACTTTAATTTTAGAGTTTTTTCAGCCTTCATGGTTGTATTGGAAATATGATACTAGGAAATTCAAAACTTTATAACTTTAACAGTACTTTTAGAAAATCCCCATTTTATGGCAAGAGAAATTATAGGGGAAGTGTCTTAAGTCATCTAATCTGTAAGAACAATTTTGTGTATTGATATTTTTTATAGCATAAAGTAGAAAAAGGAGAAGTTTGGGGAATAACTCTTGGTGAGCTTGGTGGCACCCTTAGGAACAGTTTTTGTGTCTGCATATGACTCCCTAGGTTGTCATGTACTCTGATTTCTCTGCTGAACTCTTATGTTCATTACCAACTGCCTGCTGGAAATCTTCACCAACATATATCATCAGTATTTCAAACTCCTATCTAAAAACAACTCATGATCTCCACCCCACCTCACCTTTCTGACCCTTGCTCAAACAAATTTTCTTATTTCTATTGAGGACACCAATCACCTAAGTTTAAAACCTTGGTATCATCCTCAGTAGTTCTCTTCCTCACTCATTTTGTTGCCAGATCTTTTCATTTTTTCTCTATAATACCTCTTTTTTTTCTTTTTTTAAATCTTTTTAAAAATTTTCTATAATACCTTTCGTTTGTGTCCTTTTACCCATTTGTATAACCACAACTGTAGTCAAGCCATTTAAAAACTCATCTACACTAGAAAAGGCCATCATTTATCATATTTCTTTTTTTTCTTTATTAAAGCTTTTTATTTTTCAAAGCATATACATAGACAATTCTTCAACATTAGCTCTTGTAAAACCTTGTGTTCCAGTTCTCCCCTCCTTCCCCCATGATGCAGATTTCTAAATATATGTAAAAATCATAGTGTGCATAATTCTATTTATCAGTTCTTTAGCGATGGCTAGCATCCTCCTTCATAGTTCCTTTTTGGTTGATTTTAATATTTATAATACTCAGAATAACTTGGTTTTCACATTATTCTTTGAACAATATTGCTATTATTATATATAACATTCTCTTGGTTTTCTGCTCATTTCACTTTTTATTATTTCATGCAGAACTTTCCATATTTTTCTAAACTCAATCAGTTCATCATTTCTTATAGCACAGTACTATTCCATCTAAAATATCCAGTTCCTGCTTCCTTGGACTGCCACATAACAGGACCATTTTTTTTCTGGCAAGATTGCTTTTGAAGCAGAATCTTATAATCCCTTTCATATGTATAACAAATTTTATTATGTGGCATTCTGTTAACTAGAACCCTATTAACCAGCATTTATATCTTCATATTGACATTATGTGATATCTATGGCATAAAATGCTTATCCTTAAGTACCAAGAAATTCTGTGGTATCTTCTGAGACATCAGAGAAAACTGTAATTGTTTTCAGCTTAGTTTTAATTAAATGTAATCTGTGGTATTGTTTTTTTTTTAAAATTGGTAAATTGTTTATTAAATTAAATTAAAAAGTGTCTATTAACCCAAAAGTTTGATTAAACAGAATTTTTCTCCCTAACCCCCACCTCTTACTGAGAATGATTTTTTGTATTTACATACAGTACAAGGGAATAACTTGTATTTACATTGGGAAAGAGACTGTTGATATCTTCCTTTCTGGTGTCATCAAATCATAGGACTTTGAACTGAAGTGGGCCCTGGAGATCATTAGTTCAGTCCCCTCATGTGGGAAATGAAGAAACATAGGTCCAGAGAGGAAAATGACTTGCTTGAAGTCATTCTATATTGTATATAAATCCAAATCCATGGATGATATTTTTATATAAGGACCTAGATACTCAACTTGAACTTCCTGATCAAGAGTTGTGCTTTTTTTTGATTAGTTTCTTTAGCAGAAATAAACACTGAGAACTGCTGCTTCTGATGCCAAGAGCCATAACTAGATATATTCAAGTTAATCATCAAATTACTTCTCTTTTACTCTTCTTCCTTGTTTTGGAGTCTAGAATCATGGATTTTTATTTTTTGTTGAGCCAGTTAGACTTGATGATTAATATGCTTTAATGCTAGTGAGTTTATTTGAAAGAGTATTCTAACAATCAGAACATGTCTCTTGAGTATTTAGAAAAATTTTCTGAATGAAAAAAAAAGTGTTTTCTTGGTGATAGGCACTCAGCTAAATGGTAGGGATAAGTTTACAGGTATAAAAGAAGGACAGCTGTCTTAAAGAAAGACTTATCTTTCTTACTTACCTTACTTATCTTTTAACATATATGGAAGATTAGTGATGTTTAATGAAGAGCATTTTGGTCAGGGGTGTCACAGGATAATGAGTGGAATATAAGACAATTGATTGGTGGACTCTTTTTAATACATTATTTTAATTTTTTTTAATTAACAAGCATTTATTTTCTTTGTAAAAAATTTTTATTATTATTAAAGCTTTTTATTTTCAAAGCATATGCATAGAAAATTTTTAACAGTCACTCTTGCAAAACCTTGTGTTGCATATTTTTTTTTCCCTTTCCTTCCTCTCATCCCCTCTTCTATTTGGCAAGTAATCTAATATAAGTTAAACATTTGCAATTCTTCTATATATATTTCTATATTTATCTTGCTGCAAAATAAAAATCAGATCAAAAAGGAAAAAATGAGAAAGAAAACAAAATCCAAGCAAACAACAAAAAAAAGAGTGAAAATACTATGTTGTGATCCACATTTAGCCCCCACAGTTCTCTCTCTGGGTGCAGATGGCTCTCTTCATCACAGTCTTTTGGAATTGACCTAAATCACCTCATTGTTGAAAAGAGCCATGTGTATCACAGTTGATCATCACATAATCTTGTTGTTGTGTACAGTGTTTTCTTGGTTCTGCTCATTTCACTTAGCATCAGTTCATGTAAGTCTCTCCAGGCCTTTCTGAAATCATCCTGCTGATCATTTCTTATAGAACAATAATATTTCATAACATTCATATACCATAGCTTATTTGGCCATTTTCCAACTGATGGGCATCCACTCAGTTTCCAGTTTCTTGCCACTACAAAAAGGGCTGCCACAAACATTTTTGCACATTTGGGTCCCTTTCCCTTCTTTATGATCTCTTAATATACAGGCCCAGTAGAGACATTGCTGGATCAAAGAGTATGCATAGTTTGATAGCTATTTGGACATAGTTCTAAATTGTCCTCCACAATGGTTGGATCAATTCACAATTCCACTAACAATGCATCAGTGTCCCAGTTTTACTACATCCCGTCCAACATTCATCATCTTTTCCTGTCATGTTAGCCAATCTGAGAGGTATGTGTGGTACCTCAGAGCTGTCTTAATTTGCATTTCTCTGATTAGTAGTGGGTTAGAGCACTTTTTCATGTAACTAGAAATGGTTTCAATTTTTTCATCTGAAAATTGTTCATATCCTTTGACCATTCATTATTGGAGAATAGCTTGAATTCTTATAAATTTCAATCAGTTCTCTATATAGTTTAGAAATGAGGCCTTTATCAGAATTCTTGAATGTAAATTCCCCTCCCATTTTATTGCTTCTCTTGTAATCTTGTCTGCATTGATTTTGTTTGTACAAAAACTTTTTAATTTAATATAGTCAAAATTGTCCATTTTTCATTGCATGTAATGTACTCCAATATTTCTTTGATCATAAATTCCTCCTCCACAGATCTGAGAGGAAGACTCTTCTTTGTTCTTCTAATTTGTTTATAATATCATTATGTCTATATCACGAACTCATTTCGACTTTATTTTGGTATATGGTGTTAAGTGTGAATCAGTGCCTAGTTTCTGCCATACTAGTTTCCAATTTTCCCAGCAATTTTTGTTAAGTACTGAGTTCTTATCCCAAAAGCTGGGTTCTTTGAGTTTATCAAACACTAGATTACTTAGTCATTGACTATTGTGTCTTGTGAGCCTAATTATTTGACTGACAGCCAGTACCAAATGGTTTTGATTTCCACTGCTTTATAATGTAGTTTTAGGTCTAGTATAGCTAGGTCATCTTCATTTGCATTTTTTTTCATTAATTCTCTTGAAATTTTTGACCTTTTGTTCTTCCAGATGAACTTTATTATTTTCTCTAGCTCTGTAAAATAATTTCTTGGGAATTTTATTGGTATGGTGATGAATAAGTAGATTAATTTAGATAGTATTGTTATTTTATTGCATTAGTTTGGCCTACCCATGGTATACTTGGTATTTTTCTAATTGATTAGATCTGACTTTATTTGTGTGGAAAGTATTTTGTAATTGTGTTCATATAGTTCCTGACTTTGCTTTGGCAGATAGACTCTCAAATATTTTATATTATCTACAGTTATTTTAGATGCAATTTCTCTTTGTATCTCTTGCTGCTGGACTTTGTTGATAATATATAATATTTTCCTTTCCCCTCTAACCCCCAATGGAAAAAAGAAAAACAAAATTCCTGTAACAAGTAAGCATAGTAAAGGAAAATAAAATCTTACAATGTCTGTGTATAAAAATGTGTCTCATTTTGGATCTTGAATCTCGCTTCTCTTTGACAGGAGGTAGATAACATGGTTTATTGTCAATATTCTAGATTCCTGATTAGTCATTGTGTTGATCAAAGTTGTTGATGCAGCCTGAATACTTAAAACTGACATTCTGGAATTGTAGACACATTTTATTATTGAATATCTTCTCCCTATGACGTGGCTTGAGTTTAGTGATACTTGATTCCCTTTCTTTTTTTCCTCCCTCTTGCTTCTCTATTTCCCCCTATCTGAAGCTAGCCTATTACTGACTCTCCCTGAGAGCTTTTTGAGTCAACCCACCTGTATGTAATCAGGGCTGCCAGTACTCATAATATAAAACATATTTATTACAAAAATACACTAAGGGTTCATGATTTTATCAGTGGAGCACTGAGCAGATTTTAACCCTTCTGTAGTAGTCCTACTATTACTATAATAGCAACGCTAGTAAATGGTTATCAAGTATTTTGTAGATAGATACTCTAGATCATGTAGAGATTAAGTAATTTGTCTGTGGTCAAAAAACAGGTATACCAGAAGCAAAATTTGAACCGTCTTTCTGATTTGAAGTCCAGCACTCTATCCATTACAGCACACTGCTTCTCTTATTAAAAGCATATAATGACACAGTGAGACTTGCCTCTAAATCTAGTAGTAAATAATAAAACATCCTCTTCCCTCCTTCACTTGCTCCCTTCTCCCTTCTTTCCTTCCTCTCTCCTTTCCTCTTTCCTTCCCTCCCTCCCTGCCTAGCTTCCCCCTTTCCCTTCATTCCTTCCTTCTTTCCTTCCCTTCTTCCCTCATTTCTTCCTCCCTCCTTCTTTCCTTCTCTCCTCCCTCCCTCTTACTCTTTCTCCTTCCCTTCCTCTCTCCCTTCATCTCTCCCTCCTTTTCTTTCTCTCTTCCCCCTTCCTCTCTCCTCTCTCCTCCCTCTCTCCTTTCTTTCCTCCCCCTCTCTTCCTCTTTCCCTCCCTTTCTCCCTCCCTCTTTCCCTTCCTCTCTCCTTTCCTCCCTATTTCCTTCCCTCTTTCCTTTTCTCCCTCCTTCCCTTCTTCCTTCCTCCTTCTCTTCTTCCCTTCCTCTTCCCTCCCTCCTTCCTTCCTTCTCTTCCTCCCTCCCTCTCTCCCTCTTTCTTTTCCTTCCTTTCCTCCATTTCATATTTATTTCCATATAAAGAAACTTAGCTCCAGTGAGCACAATCTCATTAGCCTTCTGAATGGGGTTTACCTCAGCCATTCTGAGACACATGATACTAGGTGTCATGTGTTAGATGAGTGGCAAGCTTCTAAAGGAACTAATCTAGGAATGCCTGATTCAGCTGCTATTTTCCTGTCCTCCCCTTTCATGAAAAAAGTGGTTAACTTCAGTGAAGATACATTTTCATACTGTATCATGGTTTACTTAAGTTCTGCAGCCTGTTCTTTTGCACTCACTTTTATAAATAATATCCACCTTTATCCCAGTTCTGGTCCTTCCAGTCTCAAACAGTACCCCAGTCATTGCTACCTCTGTTTACTTCCATAACCTTGGATGACTTTCCTTAAGAATCTGCTTTTTTGATGTGAGCAGTCAGTCAATCAGCAAGGCTTTATTAAACATCTTCTATGTGATGGATAAAGAAAAAAAAATGAAACTATCCCTTCTCCAAAGGAGCTAAGCAACCTGTTTCAATAGGTGTCTGGGTCTTGGACCCAAGGCATCAGAAGAGCTTTAGTCTTTTTCTGTAGTCCTCTGACATAGACCTGTGGCATTATAGAAAAATGAGGTTTTTCCTGCTCCCTTCCTTCATTATGTATGATCATTACCTTTAATTAAATTATTGGTTAAAGTGAGAGATTTTAGGAAACCAAATTATTGGCTCCCATTATAATCTATTAAATAAGTATATGTTAGGATCTGAAATTAACACCAGACTAAATGTTTGAGGATGAAAAAAATTGTTATCATTAATGCTAAGTTTCTTAACAATTCAGAATTTGAGTTTGAGGTCTTAAATAACTTTAAAATGTCAAAACATTGCCCTGGTCAGTAAAATGGGGCTTATGTAAAGAGAAAGGAAGGACCTCCTACTCTATCTTTAAGTAACTGTGTATCACTAGATTTGTTGTCATTGTGTTGTTTCAGTTGTGTCTGATTCTGTCTCCATTTGGGGTTTTCTTGGCAAAAACCACTACAGTGTTTGCCATTTTTCTTTTCATTTTACAGATTAATTGAGGCAGAGTTAAGTGCCTTGCCCAGGGTCACACAGCTAGGAAGTGTTTGAGGCCAAATTTGAACTCAGGAAGATGAGTCTTTCTGATTCTAAGCTTAGTGCGTCATCCACTGTAGCACCTACCTTCCTATGTTACCCAATAAGTAACTCAAACTTACTAAATTTTAATTTTTCCATTTGTAAAATGGCTATATCATTTTGTGCTTACATTGGCCATAAACCAGAAGGTAATTGTGGCATATGCACTTACTCCTCTCTGTCATAGACAATAAAAGAAATAAAGAGATACTTTGAAAAAATTGACAGGACTTCCCCACTAAGTCATCATTTCTTTGGGTACTCAGAGACTTCATCATGAAGGTGGGAACAGGGAATAATTTTGATAAGTATTTTGGAAAATAGAGATCTGCATCTCTCTCTTTTGTGACTTTGTAGTTGGCCTAAAATCATGTGTGAAAGCTTGCTTGTTCCTTTCTGTTTACAGCAAAGACTTCCTTGCGCAAGTGTGTTGCCTCCAGAACAAATTTCTCCTTCATGTCCTTGATTTAGTCCAGCCATTCCTCACAATTTTTCTTACTATTTCTATTTCCACATGGGACGGAAGTGTTAGAATCCAAATGGAGTGATTATATTTCCACTGATAAGGAAAAGAGATTGTCATAGAAACACCTTTTCTTTTTTCTATCTAGTCATTCTTGTTTTGGCTTACTTAACTTTGTCTCATGCTAATTTTAGCAGATTTATACTGCTATTTTTTGTTTCCTGGGGGCAATGAAGAGATGTATGGTGGCTCTAAGAAGGCCACAGCATGTTTCAAACAATAATCAGGTATAAAAAGTGACATAAAGATTATCATCCAGGAAAAAAGGGTCAGTTTGGAAACAAGATAGGGATAGCCAGATGTTGCATTAGTACTAGTAGAATGTATAAGACCCAGAGGAAGACCTTTAGAATGTCACGTAGGTTTTTAGAAGATCTGTGGAAGAATGTGGGTTGTAGATTTTTTAAAGAGAGTATCCACATTGATAAGGTCACAGATAACACTGAAGTGTGATTTGTGTGCATATTGTTTTATTTTTAAAAGTTGAGACAATATGCTAGAAGTATTTTGAATTCCTTAAAGAGAGGGATTACTCAAAATAATTTTTTTTCACTATTGTTGATGAGGTAAAATAGGCACCAGAGATGGTAAATAGAAAATTTGGGGAGAGCAATAAATTGAAAAAAAAGGTTATTAAGTAAAAAATCATAATAGAGATTCTGTTTGTGGCATGGAACAATCATGACAAGACATCCATCAGAGATTATAAGATTATACTATTTCGTGAACTCATAATTAACCAGCAGGAAGGAGACATTGGGGAAAGACAATATGAGGTGGAAATTGCCTCATAGCAGGTTTAGTCCTGGAAAGGATTCAGCAAAAATCTTCATGATTATTATTTAAAAAAAAATTATTATCCAGGCCAGTTGAAAATATGTAAGTTAAATATTTTCAAGATACATCAGGAGAATTATTGAATGGGAAGGAGTAGCATTCTGAGCTGCAGATTTTCTTAGCCATTGATTTTCTAATTCTTTCAAATCACAACAGCATGATTTTCTGGTAGCATTGGAATTAGAATTATTATTCAGCTGTGATTTTCAGAACAAATTCCATATCTAATTAGATCAAATCATAAACTATAGGATCATTTCTAAGTTTCTCATTAGCTGTTTTGGTTAGAAATGTCTTTTTGTATAGTCTAATGTGCTTACATAAACTTGTGTTCTTTATTTTTATGAAAGGACATTACTGCCTCTTTTCTATTTGTGACCACAAAGACCAGTGTCAAAAGAGCATTCCATTCTATGCTTCTTCTCCCCCTTCCCCACAGTATTGTTTTGTGATTCATGGCTAGGCCTTTGTTTACAGAGCCTGGCACAGTTTATGATGCTGCCTCTTAGACTAGCTATTGACTCAAAGCCTTCATTTTGAAGATTGAGATTAATAAACTTGGGATCTATTGTTAGCCTATAAGAGTGATTTTAATTTTGGGTCTGGAGCTGGGATTTCTTTTGTTTGGAAAGCTGCAGGTGGGAAACTCCTAACTCTTCTCCCCACCCCTTATTTGGTAGTCTTTGGTGCTTTAGGGCTTTGAAATGTTAAGTGACTTACCTAAGGTCACACTGCTGGTATAGCCTAGGCTGAACCCCTACCCTGCTTTGGTTCCTGTGCTGCTTTTGATGTGACAGAGATGTCCCCCAAGTTTAAGACCAAGATTCTGGGGAGTATCTACATTTACTACAGCACCAAGGAATCCAAGTGGGAGGCTCAAGTCTGTGGCAGCCTTATCCCATGATCTTTTTCTTAAGCTTTTCTTCCTCTCTTCTTAACTATGTCTAAACATAGAGATGAGTAGGTGAGTAAAATCAGTTTTATTTGCAATAAGTTACAGGTGTAAACTACTTAAACCAAAATGATGTTATCAGAATTTGGATTTATACAGAATGATCAGTTAGAAATTGATTTTTGGCATTATAGGAGGATTCACCCATAAGATACGTTTAAATAAAAAATCAAACTAATGTGACTCAAATATGATTAAAGTTGTACACCTTCTAGATTAAGTTGAAGATATTGTATATATTCAGGAAATACCCAGAACAGGTTCTAGTACTAGCTTTTTTTCCCCCTCTCAAGGAATTCTACCTAAATTTGCAGTGTTCAAACAAGTCATTGATAAGGTTTAGATTTTGGGGTTCCCTTTCAGGGAACCAAATGATGAGGTCTAAATTTAGGGAACCAAAATGAGATTAGGGTTTCTGGTGGTCAGGGAGTTAAATGATAAGGTCTAGTGGCAGGTTTGGGGTTCAGAGAACTAAATGGAGAGGTTTGGCTTGCCTATACCCCCTTGGTATTCAGCACAAGAGTAGGGAGTTTTGGGGACTCCCTTCTGGTGGCGCAGAGGTTCTCTGTAAAGGAATTTACAAACCCAAAAAGGCTAGACTGATAAAAAAGATTTATTATTGGCATTGGGAAGTCAGCCTTGACTATGCAAGAATAGAAAGGCTGAATTCTTTAGAGGCAAAGTCTGACAGAGAAGTAAAGCTTCTAATAGAGAGATCCCTACAGAAGGGCATAAGTCTCATTAGGGAAATAGGTGAGATTAAAGAGAGGGTAACGCCGGAAGATAATATTATTCCAGTGGGTAGAGGCTTCCTTGGCATAACATGGCATAGCCTGGCATGTTAGGTCCTCTGCAAAGAAATGAGTTTTTAATTGCCATTTTTATAAGGAAGTCTTTGGCTACATTCCAACCCAGCTCCATGAGGGCTGGGCTAGTGGGTGAAGTTCCAAGTTGGCCCTTTTTATCTACAAGCTGGATTTCAGCTTGAGCTGGAATTTGAATTGAATGAGTCTTTTTAATTCAATAGGGTTGATATCTCCAACTCCTGAACTTAACCAGTCCCACCCAGACTACAGAATGAAGCTGCTTGTCCTCTGGTGGGGTCCCCACAGTGGCAGAATTCAAGGAGAATTTGTTCTTCAAGGAATTTTAGAGAATTTTGGGGTCCCTTCTTTACCATGACCTATTTTCCTTTTACTGTACCAGTATTCCTCAGTATAATGACTAGGGAGATGCACTGGTAGAGAGAAATCTACTACTGGATAGTTGGATTAGGAATATTCTCTCTATATTCCTCCACTCTGCTCCTCCATCACATACTTACTGCCCTGCTTATAGGTCAATTAGTTTTAAAAAAAAAAAAGGTATTTGTTAGGCATTTACTATGTGCCAGGGATATACTGTTTTATAGTCTTTGTTCTTTAGAACCCAACTTCTTAAATCGTGGTTCTTGACTCCATATGAAGTCTCATAAATGAATGTGGGAGTTGTGAAATTATGATTTATTATCACTAAATGAGTGATTTGTATACCTGTTTTATATACCTATAAAGCTGGGATTATATAAAAATTTCTTGGAGGAAAAGATGTTCAATGGAAAAAGTTTAAGAAGCCCTGCTTTAGAAGAGGTGTTGGATCTCCCTTTAGTCACGCCAGAAATGCTGGAGGGGGAAGGTGGAGGTTAAGAGGTTAGACATTATGACCCATATTTTTACTTGTTCATAGGCTGAATTGGGAGGAGGAGGAAGTAGATAATCCTGTGGGTAAGGGTTCATTAGGAATGCCCCCCAAAGACTGGCTTCTTAGGATATGAGAATTATTAGGCTATTATATTCCTCTGGATACAGGTATTACTCTTTCAGAGGATAATTGATGTCTGGATAAGGCTGGAATTTATTATAGATATGTGGTATGGCTAAGTAAGAAATGAATTCCCCTAAGAGATCATCAACTTCTTGAGGGCAGTATTTGTATATTATTTATCTTTCTAAATTCCCTAATAGCACAATTGCCTTGCATATAGTAGGCTTTTAATAAGTATTAATTGAATGAATAAATCATTTACCAGAACTCAGAAAGTACATACTAGAGACCAGTCAATGAAACAGGAATATATAATGAATAAAATGACTTGTTGAACTTTTTAGTTTTCTGCTACCAGTACTCATGTCCTAGAGGTAAAGAGTAAGAGGCTAATCAAAAACCAAGCCAAACAAACAGTTGATAGCCCATCTCTGAGGAGATTGAACTAAATGGCAGGGTTTTAGTTGAAATAACTCCTAGAATGTCAGTCAGATGAAATAATATGTTTTAGTAGAGCCTAGGACGGCATCTGGCTTGTCTGCCTCTCAACTCAAACCAGCTACTTTTAATAATAGTAACTCACACTTAGAGAGTGACTTACAATTTATGAAAATCTTCCAGTAACAGCTGAGCTTTTTTTTTTTTCCTCCCTTCAACAATGGAAAGTATGGGAAGAATAGATCAGGGCCAGACATCAGAGAGGAGTGACATTTTTAATTGTCTGAGTTCCTCCCCCTCCCCCCCTCCAAATATTGTTAACAGCCATGACTACTTGGAACCCTTGAGGACTAGAAGTTCCAAATATCTATTTTTTTTTTAAATATAGCTTTAAACAAATATTTTATAATTTTAACCATTTTAGATAGGTGAAATTTCAGAGTAGCTTTACTCTAGATAAGTAAGATGTTATTAAGTTACAAAAGCTAGTTTTCAAAATTTTTAAAACAGATTTTCTGATTCTACTTCTCACTAAAAACTGCTGTTTTCAAATTCCCTGGGTCTAGTTATTAGCATTTAGAAATAAGAGATTGGGAGGAGGAAGATTTACATAACACTACTGAATTGAAATTTTAGTATTCTACTTTATTTGCGAAGTGAATAGATGTTTAATGGCGGTTTCCACTTTATGTCAATTAATTTGTCAGCAAACATTAACTTAAAATCTACAGGCATGCTAGGATTGTGTTGGGTGCTTGGGGGTAGAATGAAATCAATGTAATCTGCTCTCAAAAAGTTTATATTCTTGTCAAGGAGTGTGGGAGAAAAATGGGAACCTCAGTGATTTTACAGTATCTTTTTTTCTTAATAGTATTTTATTTTTTCAAATACATATAAAAAGTTTTCAACATTCAATTTTGTACCACTTTGTGTTGCAGATTTTCCACCTTTTCTTTTTTATCTCCCCTCATATTACAGCAAGTAATATGATATAGGTTAAATATGTACAGTCCTCTTAAGCATATCTCCTTGTTTGTCATGTAGTACAAGAAAAATAAGACCAGAGTAAGGAAAAAAACCATGAGAAAGAAAAGCATGCAAACAACAACCAAAAAAAGTGTAGAATTGTAGTTGTGAACCAGAAGACTTGGAAGGGTGATAGTGACCTGAACAGAAAAGAAATTAGGAAAAGTTTTAGGAGAAAAATAATAGTTTTGAGATACTTATAAAACATCCCGTTTGAAATGTTACATATTCATTCAGTGATGGGGGAACTAATATTAAGAAAAGAAGCTGAGTCTGAATATAAAGATGAGACTTATTTGCATGGAGATGATCATTAAACCCAAAAGAGCTGAGATGAGAAAGTGTAGAGAGAGAAGAGATCCAGTACAGAGCTTTAGAATATGTATACACACACACACACACACACACACACACACACACACCCTTAGGGGGCATAATATGGATGGCAGTTGAGACTGAGAAAGAGCATTAAGATAGGTAACAGAAGAACCTGGAGAGTAGTATCATTAAAACCAGAGAAAAGTGGGTATCCAAGAAGAGATGGGTCAACAGTACCAAATGCTGTGGAGAAGACAAGAAATATGAGGACTAAAAAACCATCGGAATTGGCAGTTAGATCATTTGGTAATTAGGAAAATGTAACTTCAATTGAGTCATAAAGTCAGAAGCTTGAATGATGAATGAGAGGAAAAGAAGTGGGAACATCCAGCACAGAACAGCTCTTTTTGGAACTTTGACTGAGAAAGTGAAGAGGAAGACTAGGTGATAGTTTGAGGGGATGGTGAGGTCTAATGAAGGTTTTGGGTTTGTTTTTTTTTAAAGATAAGGAAGACTTAGAAATACTTGTGGGCAGCAAAGAAGGAAAAAACCAGTAGATAAGGAGAGACTTAAGAATAGGTAATGATAATTGAGAGGGCAGTCTACTGGAGATGGGAGCAAACATACACAGAATGGAACAAAGGAAGGGTTGCTGCTAAGGGATTTTCATATAACCAGATGGAACCTTATTTTTCAATAATGTATGAGGTGAGGTTCTCATCTAAGAGGGTGGGAGGAATGCAGTGTATGAAGTCAGATAATTAAGACTAGTCCCTGTGGAGAATGAAAATAGAATTAAGGAGGACTAAAAAGATTCTTAGAGAATGAACAAATTGAAGCTAGACATCAAAACATAGATTTTTATGGCCCTGATCAAGTGCAGGAAAAGCAGATGTCTAGAGAAGTTTAGGGTTGGAGTTTGGCAAGTAATAAGACAAGTGTAAAGAGCAGAACTCTGGAGAAGTATACTTGAAAGAAGATGTTAACTCAGTGGAATTGATAAGACAATGGTTATCTAGTTTAGTATGGTGATTAATAGTTCTCTAGTTCAGCATGATTGATTTAATCTTACAACAAGGTATTAACTCAGTGGAATTAAGATAATGATTCTCTAGTTTACATGTACTTAGTACTTAGTATAATTCTACAAGTTGACACCTATTCTACAAGTTTGATATCTATGATGATGTACTTATAATAGAGTATATAAGAGCCAATATATAAGAGCCAACAAGGACTGGGAGAGAGACATTCCATCTCCCACCATGTGGTGGCTGGCCTGTCCTCCTTCATTTCTCACTGAGACCAAGGCCCATCTAAAGGCTAGCCCTCCAGAAAGCTAGCCGGGCGCTAGGCTAAGCAGACGACTGTGAAGGAGATAATAAAGATATTGGACTTTATTCCTGACTATTCTTGTGGTAATTATTCTGCTGAAACCAAGACTAGTCCCAAGACCTCCAGAAAGGTAATCAGGACATTACAGACAAAGGTTAAAAGAATTGAAAGTGTGAAAAGAATATGGTGTCCTGTCAGATTGGCTAAGAGGACAGGAAAAAATAATGATGAATGTTGGAGGAGATGCAGGAAAACTGGGACACTGATGCATTGTTGGTGGAGTTGTGAACTAATCCAACCATTCTGGAGAGCAATCTGGAATTATGCCCAAAAAGTTATCAAACTGTGCATACCCTTTGATCCATCAGTGCTACTACTGGGTTTATACCTCAAAGAGATACTAAAGAAGGGAAAGGGACCTGTATGTGCCAAAATGTTTGTGGCGGCCCTGTTTGTAGCGGCTAGAAACTGGAAACTGAATGGATGCCCATCAATTGGAGAATGGCTGGGTAAATTGTGGTATATGAATGTTATGGAATATTTTTGTTCTGTAAGAAATGACCAGCAGGATGAATACAGAGAGGCTTGGAGCGACTTACATGAACTGATGCTAAGTGAAATGAGCAGAACCAGGAGATCATTATATACTTCAACAACGATACTGTATGAGGATGTATTCTGATGGAAGTGGATTTCTTTGACAAAGAGAAGATCTAACTCAGTTTCAGTTGATCAATGATGGACAGAAGCAGCTACACCCAAAGAAAGAACACTGGGAAATGAATGTAAAATGTTTGCATTTTTGTTTTTCTTCCCAGGTTATTTCTATCTTCTGAATCCAATTCTCCCTGTGCAACTAGAGAACTGTTCGGTTCTGCATACATACATGGTATCTAGGATATACTGCAACATATTTAACATATATAGGACCAGGGGAGGGGATGGAGGAAGGGAGGAGAAAAATGGGAACAGAAGTGAGTACAAGGGATAATGTTGTAAAAAATTACCCTGACATGGGTTCTATCAATTAAAAGTTATTAAAAAAAAAAAAAAGAAAAGAAAATAATATGGTGTCCTAGAGAGAAAATGGGCCTGGTGATTCTTGAAGAAATAGTCTTGTATTTTTCCCTGCCCAGGGTTGTCCCAGCCATCATGAACCCCTAGACATTCAGGCCTGAAAAATCTGACATGAAATAATTTAGAGGAGGATAATAGCATCTTTTTCATAAGGGTGATTATGAGGATAAAATGAGATGGTATAGGTAAAGTGGTTTGCAAACCATAAAGTGCTATATAAATGTAAATTATTATTTTTATTGAGTATGTCTGACTTCCAGGTACTGCCCACCCCCTTTCTCCATAAAAAGGTTGCTTAGACATTTTTCTTGAGCTAAATCAAGCCACAACATCTGAATCAGCAAAGGCAGAAAGCCAAAAAAGGTGATAGTAACAGTCTATAGACAGTCTGATCTTTAGCCAATTTAAATTGTTCTTTGGTTCCAAGCCTCCCTTGTAAATTTGTTGTGACTTGTAGATCTGTAAGTTAGGCAGACTGTGTACTTAAGTGGCTATGCTAAATGTACTAATACAAAATATATTAAAAAGTACTGAACAGACATCTTTAGAGGAAAAATTTAAAAAAAAAATCAGTATCTAAGAATATCAGGAAATGATTGATGACGTTTTGACAGCAGGAACCAAGAATCATTTCTGCCCTCTACATATGTGGGTAATTAATGATTTCGATCAGAAGTTTTCTGGCTTAGGGAAAAAAAAGACTAAAATTGAATATTCATATTTTCATTACAATTTTTCTTAGGTAACTTAATTTCTGCAATTGTGTAATTGGCTTTTCTTCTGTGAATTGTTTTTTGTTTAAATTTAATGTTTTATTTTCCCCCAATTATATGTAAAAACAATTTCTAACAATTATTCAAAACATTTTTTGATTTCCAAATTCTCTTCTTCTCCCTTAAAGTAAGCAATTCAATATAGATTTTATGTGCAATAATATGAAATATATATTCATGTTAGTCATTTTGTGAAAGAGACAGACAAAAAATCCAGGAAAATATTTTTAAAAAGCATGCTTTGGTCTGTATTCAGACTCTTTCAGTTCTTTTGCTCTAGATGAACAACATTTTTCATCATAAGTCTTTCAGAATTGTCTTAAAACATTGTTATGCCTGAGAAGGGCCAAGCCATTCACAATTGATATAATATAATATTGCTGTTACTGTATAGTGTTCTCCTTGTTGTGCTCATTCCACTTTGCAACAGTTCATGTAACTCTTTACAGGTTTTTCTGAGAGTATCCTGCTCATCATTTCATATAGCATTATAGTATTTTATCATAATCATATCAAACAAGTTATCTCAGCCATTCCTCAATTTATGGCCATCTCCCGAATTTCCAATTCTTTGCCACAATTAAAAAAGCTGCCATAAATATTTTTGTGTATATAGGTCACTTTCCTTTTTGTGTTTTCTCTTTTGGATACAGCTTTCATAGTGGTATTATTAGATCAAAGGGTATGCATACTTTTATGATACTTTTGGCATAGTTTCACATCCCTTCCAATGTTTGTCATTTTCCTTTTCTGTCATATTAGCCAATTTGATAGGTAGGGGTGGTAGTTCAGCATTGTTTTAATTTTCATTTCTTTAATCAATAATGATTTAGAGCATTTTTTTCATCTGACTATGAAGAGTTTTGATTATTTTGTCTGACAACTATCTATTCATATCTTTTGACCATTTATCAATTGAGGAATGGTTCTCATTTTTACAAATATGACTCAGGTCTCTATATATTTGAGAAATGATGTCTTTACAAAAGAAACTTTTTTTTATGATAGCTTTTTATTTACAAGATATATGCATGGGTAATTTTTCAGCACTGACCCTTACAAAACCTTCTGTTCCAACTTTTCCCCTCTTTCCCCCCACCCTCTCCCCTAGATGGCAGGTAGACCAATATATGTTAAATATGTTAAAGTATATGTATAATTTATGATTACTACATACTTCCATCCATCCTACTTTCTGTTTGTCCTATTCTCTCTCCTTTCCTCTATTTATTCTTTTTTTTATTAAAGCTTTTTATTTTTCAAAACATATGCATTGAAATTTCTTTAAGATTAGTCCTTGCAAAACCTTGTGTTCCAGTTTTCCTTCCCTTCTCCTACACTCTCCCCTAGATGGCAAATAGTCCAGTATCTGTTAAACATGGTAGAAATATATATTAAATCCAATATATACATATATATTTCTACAATTATTGTGCTGCACAAGAAAAATCAAATCAAACCAGTTTAAAAAAAAAAAAGCAAAAGCAGAATAAAATGCAAGCAACCAACAACAAAAAGAGTGAAAATGCTATGTTGTGAATACACAACAGTGTGGGAACCATTCAGTTCCCCCAGTCCTCTCTCTGAGTGTAGATGGCTCTCTACATCACTGAAAGTTGGAAATGGTTTGAAACATTTCATTATTGAAGAGAGCCACGTCCATCAGAATTGATCATGTAATCTTGTTGTTGCTGTGTATAATGATCTCCTGGTTCTGCTTATTTCACTTAGCATCAGTTTTTGTAAGTCTCTCCAGGCCTCTTTGAAATCATCCTGCTGGTCATTCCTTACAGAACAATAATATTCCATAACATTCATATACCATAATTTATTCAGCCATTCTCCAACTGATGGGCATCCACTCAGTTTCCAGTTTCTTGCCACTACAAAAAGGGTTGCCACAAACATTTGTGCACATACAGATCCCTTTCCCTTTATGATCTCTTTGGGATATAAGCCCAGTAGTAACACTGCTGGATCAAAGGGTATGCACAGTTTGATAACTTTTTGAGCATAGTTCCAAATTGCTCTCCAGAATGGTTGGATGTATTCACAATTCCACCAATAAGAAAATAATTTTTTACCCTATTCAATTCCTTCTTTACTGGTCATGAAAGAAAGAGAAAAAGGAGGAGGTTGTCAGAAGGGACTAAAGAAGCAGCCACTCTAGAGAAGTTGTTCATTGTCTATGTTCTCCCAAAGTTTTTTGGACTTTGGGTTGGGCTTATTTTATCTCTGATACATTCCTGTCATTCTCTATGACTTGCATGATCTGAAGTTGTGTTTTTGTCTTTTTTAGGAAACTATTTTGCCACCCACTTTTTCATGGGAGGTGAGAAATTCGACACCCCTCACCCTGAGGGTTACCTCTTTGGAGAGAACATGGATCTGAACTTCCTAGGCAACAGACCAGTACAGGTAAGTCCTTGACTTTGGGACGACATTACCGAGTTTAGGGGGCTGGTTTGTCTTTTAAGATTTCATATATTAGTGCACATAGAATTCTATTGTAATGAAAATTGTTGGAGATAAGTCTTGGCTTCTTGGCATGAAAGTAGGTTGTTATAACTGTCTTTTACAGTGGCTTAGTAAGTTCCCTGAGTTTCCAGATGCCTCATAATTAACCAGTGAAATTGAAGTAAATTGATATCTGCCTCCTTCTTTCATGGATTCAATTATGACATCCCCCATTTAATAAACTAATAATTTAATAAATAATTCAATTAATTTAATAAATAATAATAAAGATTTAATAAGCTTCAGTATCACATCCAGGATGAAATGTCAAATCTCTGGCATTCAAAACCCTTTATAACCTTTCTTCCCCTCACCTTTCCAGACTTCTTACATTTTATACCCACTTATGTATTCTTCAATCCAGTGACACTACCTTCCTTGCTGACACTTCATCTCTAAGCTCTGAGAATTTTCACTGTCTCTCCTGCATGCTTGGAATGCTTTCCTTCCTCATCTCTGCATCCTGGTTTTCTTCAAGTCTCAGAAAAAATCCCCCTGTATACAGGAAGCTTTTTCACATCCCTCTCAATTCTAGTGTTTAATTCAGTTACTTCCTATTTGTTCTGTATGTAGCTTGTTTGTACATAAATTGTTTGCTTGTTATCTTCCCCATTGGATGGTGAGTTCTTCAAGGTTAGGAGCTATTTTTTGTCTTTCTTTGTATCTCTTATGCCTGGCACATAGTAGGTATTTAATGAATAGTTATTGACTCACTGACCACATTGAACTATTATATCAGAAGGAATGGGATGGGGTAAAAGGCTAAAGGGTTAGCTGCAAAAATGATGGTCTTCTCTCAAGTCCAACAGAGATCAGGGACTAATTTTTGCCTTTTTTATATACCCAGTGCTTAGCACATAGTAGGTGTTTAATAAATATTAATTAATTGATTGACTAATTTTTATGATTAAAAGAGAATTTGAATAAAGGAAAGAGCTTTCACTGAGATCACTCTCATGTTCAAAGCTTTCTTTTCTGACTTCAAGGCTTGTTAAGAGTAACATACTTTATTCTGCTGGAATAACTTTTGCTTGTTATCTAAATTTCTTTGAAATTTAGAATACTGCTATAATCCTTGGCCTAAATTATTCTGTAAACTTTATGGTGTTTGAACATTTTGGAAGGAAGATCTATTGTTTCTTCAGAAGGGTGAAAATAAATTTTTGAAAATGAAGAACAAAATAAGGAAAATAATGAAAAAGTCACATATTTCCAGGACTTCAGTAACTGTATAATTTTAAAGAGGGCAAAATGCCAAGGGAGTCCATCTTTAAGAATTGAGTATGGGAATGGGATTTGATAATTTTTAATTCTAAGTCTTATGTAACTACTTTGTTTTTTTCCTTCCATTTTTTCATCTGTAAGATAATCCTTTACTCTCTGGATTCTTGGTAGAATATGGTATTGATGACCAGATGGAAAGTACAAAATACTAAATTGTTGTATTATGTGTTATACACTGAAGTTCCTTCCCAAGAGTCGTATTGATGAGATTTAGGGTTCCTGGTGGTCAGGGAGTTAAATGAAGAGGTCTGGCTCCCCTAAATCCCCCTAGATTCGGCAGGTTAGGGAGTTGTGGGAGGCACAGAGATCCTTCATAAAAGGATTTACGAACCCGAAAAGCTAGACTGGTAAAAGAAGTTTATTATTGGCATTGGAAAGTTAGCCTTTGCTATGCATGAATAGAAAGACTGAATTCCTTGGTGGAAAGGTAAAGTTTCTAGTGGAGGAGTCCTGGCAGAGAAATAGAGAATTTCTAGCAGAGAAATCCCAACAGAGAGGTATAAAGTCTTGTTAAGGAAATAAGTAAGAAAGAACTTCAAGTTGGCTCATTTTATTATAGAAGCCTAGGCTAGCAGCTCTTGATGGGGACTGGGTGTGATTTGAGCTGGAATCAGAGAAAATCTTGGAATTGAATGAGTCTCTGGGCTAATCTTAGCCCCACCTAGATAACAGAATGACTTCATTTTGATTCCATGGAGCGGGTCTCTCAGGAGAGAGCTTCTCTGAGGGAGTTCCCAAACTTTCTCCCCAAAATCCAAGAGAGAGAGTGAGAGAGAGTTTCGGGGCTCCCCTCATCATTATGATTGAGCTGATTATATCTAGATTTGACTTTGGCTAGGTGCAGTGAGACTTGTACACTTGTTTTTGAGGATAGTCCAGCATAGCATTTACCCACTATTCAGTATCTTTAGATACTTATTTCAGATTGGTTTTGATTTTTGTCTTCTAGTTTCCCTATGTGACTCCTGCTCCCCATGAACCTGTGAAGACCCTAAGAAGCTTGGTGAATATTCGCAAAGACTCCTTACGACTTGTGAGGTAATTCTTTTGAACATTGTCTTCTTTGAATACAAGACAGTAGTGAGAAAGACAGTTGAACCCAGTGTTTATGAAGTATGAGCTATGTGAATGTATGGTCAGATTCTCTACTAAATGGAAGAAGGCTTGCTATTCTAAATGGTTCAGAAGAAAGAAAAGACAGAGTCTAAAGGGACTATAAACAATTTCCTTGATGATTCCATTATGATTTTTTTTTTTGTCCTTTCTTTCATATGAGCTGAACAGAAGGCTTTGAAAACTAGATGCAATTTCCACTGATTGTTTGAGGGAACAGTGTTTTTTATTCATTAATGTGAAACTCTCAAATTAGTTGTTTTGAAGACTTATGGTATCTAGAAGCTTCTCTCTGCTGAGAAGGAGGCACTTTTATTTCTTGAGAGAAAGGAAGGTGGAAAGGGAGGGGCTTGATTTAGTAGGAAAAAAGGAATTAGGAGTCCATTGAAAAGAGAGTGGTGTATCAAAATGTCAAATCCAGTCAGAGCTCAAAGATCTGATTGTTTTTTGAAGTGGGGAAAAAAATTGTTCTTTTTATTCTGGGGTAAATAATAGCACTTCTGGACAATGAAGTCATCCCATAACTTTTACCTCAGGATATGTTTGGAGCTGTATGTGGTTGCAGCAAAATAATCACAAGAATCCTATATCTACTTGAGACTTCAGATATGACCATAACTATTTTATAACCCAAGTTAAAATCCATCAAGAAAGCCCTAAGACCTGCTTGCCTAAAGGTTATCTGAACTCTTGTAAACTATACAGGCTTGGAGAAGAATTTCTTTGATAGCTCTGGACCTTTTTGGTTCTTTTTAGAGAACTAAATTCGTCTAAATTTACACTCTTGGAAGAGTCTTCACAAAGATATAGCCATTTTATGGGCACAAAATAGAGTCTACCCTTGACTACTTAGTAAGGAGAAGATCAATCAGTAAGCATTTAATAAATGTTTATTGACTGACTTACTCTTCATTGTTTAAACTAATGACCCCCTTTTTTTTTTTTTTAAACTGAATGCTAGCTTTGTAGACACAATTAAAGTAAAAGATAATTCTATCCCACCAAGGAATTCAGTTTAATGGATGATAAATGCCAAACTGGAGATTTTTTTAGATAGGTGTGTTTTCTTTAAGTAGATGACAATAATCTAGTTCCAGTGTATCACCAATTCAGACATAGATATCTATCAAAAGATAATGTGACTTCAACAGTGTCATACATTCAAGCTTACATTTAGGCCAGCCTTTGAGAGAAGACCTATTTAGAAAGAGACTTTTGGCTCAGAGATCATCCAGGATGATGTATTTCCTTTTCATATGAGCATGTTTCAGGCATTGAGGGAAGGGAAGCAAGTGAATGAAAAGTGGACTACAGATCTATTTGGAGGAAATATGCAGTTTGTTTTTGAATCGGATGGTAACTACAGGGTGAAGTTTTGGTTTCTTTTTCCTGGCATCCTGATAATTTGATAATTCTAAATTTGGTAAGTTTTCTTGTTCGGGATAGAATCTGTTTGTTGAATGATTTAACTTTGCTATTCCTTTTGTCTCTTGTTTGTCTAGGTACAAAGATGATGCTGACAGCCCAACAGAAGAGAATGAGAAGCCAAGAGTCATGTATAGCTTGGAGTTCACTTTTGATGCTGATGCACGAGTGGCTATCACAATATATTGCCAGGCAGTGGAGGAGTTCATGAATGGGATGGCAGTGTGAGTCTCTGCTGGACTTGTGTGTGTGTTCAGGGACTAAAAGCTCTCTTGTTCTCATTGTTCTATTAGTCCTCCTGGGCTTAAATACTAAAATAGAAAACTGAGGTGATGTCTTAAGACAGCTGTCAAATTTCAGGGCTAGACATGGTTAAAGATACATTCCTTTCCCATAAGGGGAACCAACTTGAGAAATGAAATTTAAATCAGAAAATTATTTAATAAATATAGATTCAAGGCAGAAGAAGATTTATATACTTTCTTAGATTAAGTTTGCAAGCAACTGATAGTCACTCTAATTAGTCACTCTTCCTTGCCTGCCACATTAGATTAGCATTTCTATCATTATCTTTTAAATCTAGAACTGGAACCAATTGTAGTATATTTTCTCTTGAGTTGTATGGGAAACAAGAACAAATTCATATTTTCTATAATCCTTTCTTGAGATTTCTTGTGACTGACCCAGACAGTTAAAATTTTCAGATTTCTAATTTAAATCTAGCCAGTCAATGAGGAAGAATTTATTTATTTAAAGGGTATTTTATTTTTCCAAATACATGCAAAGATAATTTTTAATATTCACCTTTGCAAAACATTATGTTCCAAATTTTTCTTTCTCTCTTCCCTTCATCCCTCTCCAAGACAGCAAGCAATCTCATATAAGTTAAACGTATGTAGTTCTTCTAAACATATTTCCATATTCATGATGCTGTGCAGAAAAAATCAGATTAAAAGGGGGAAATGAGAAAAAAAGCACAACTACTTTTCATCACAAGGAATTGCCTTGAAGTACTACATTATTGAAAAGAGCCAAATCCATCACAGATGATCATCACATAATCTTGTTACTGTGTACAATGTTCTCTTGGTAATACTTACTTCACTTAGCCTCAGTGCATGTCAATCTTTCCAGGCTTTTCTGAAATCAGCCTGCTCATCATTTCTTATAGAACAGCAATATTCCATTATATTAATATACCATATTCAGCCATTCTCCAGATGATAGATATCCACTCAGTTTCCAGTTCCTTGCCACTACAAAAAGTGCTGCTATAAATATTTTTACACATGTAGGTTCTTTTATGATCTCTTTGGGATACAGACCCAGTAGAGACACAGTTTTATACCCTTTGGGCATATGAACAAGAATTTATTAAAAACTTGTTTTATGTAAAGCACTGTGCTAAGCATTAAGATCATAAAGAGAAACCCCAAATGGAAAACACGCTTGTGGCCAGAAAGAGAACTATGGAGACTGAATATGGATTGAAGAATATAGTATTTTTGCTTTTTATTTGTTGTTTTTTGCTTTCTCATGTTTTTTCCCTTTTGGTCTGATTTTTTTTTTTTTTTTGCACATGACAAATAATGGAAATATGTTTAAAAGAATTGCACATTGCACATATTTAAACTGTATCAGATTACTTGCTGTCTTGGGGAGGGGAACAACAGGGGAGGAAAGGAGAAAAAATTGGAACACAAAATCTTACAAAAACAAATATTGAAAACTATTTTTAAATGCTTTTGGAAAATAAAATACTATTGAAAATTAAAAAAAAAAAAAAAAGATCCTGAACCTTCAAGGAGCACACATTCTAATGGTGATATAACACATTTATGGCTAGATATATACAGACTGAATACATGGAGTGGAAAAGACCTCCAGCAAAGGTAGAATTTGAGTTGAATCTTTAAGAAAGATAGGAAAACTAAAAGATAGAGGTGAAGGAACAGAATATTCCTGACATGGGACTGTTAGTATAGAGAGAGGTACAGATAGAAAGATCAGGTAGTGTTGGAAGTTATAAGTTGTCTGGTATAACTAGGTCATAAGAGTGCCTGGAAGATTGTAAGGTGTAAGGAGGATAGAAAGGTAGGAGGGGCCAAATTATGAAGAGCTTTGAATGCCAAATGGATTTATATTTGATCTTGGTGGTAATGAGGAACTAGTGAACTTTATTGAGCAGGGGAGTGTCATGGTCTGATCTGAACTTATAGCCTTTTGTACTAACCTGTTAATTCTCTTTCCAAGTCTTTCTTCCGAGGTGCTCATTTCTTTTCCAATTCATTCCTTTCTTTTAGCATTTTCATTTCATTTACAAATTAATTTTTAATTCTTCAATGATTTCTTTCAGGAATTCTAGTTGAACCTTGTGTCCATTTATTTGCCTTTGAGTTTTTAAGAGTTTTGCTGTCTTTTCTTTTAGCTTTAAGTCTTGGGCATCCCAATCACCATAGTAGATTTTTATGATAGGAACATTTTACTTATTTTTCAAGTGTTATTCCTAAATTGGGGTCTTTTTCTTACTTATTTTTCTAGTCTTATGCCTAAATTGATACTTTGTGTTAGGGATAGGTTCTGCTTTGCACATTTTTGGAGAGACTATTTGGACTTAGTTTGGGCTGCTTTCTCTGAACATTAAGTGTTTTTTTTCTTCAAGGATTTCAGAGGCATCTCAAGCCAGGGAGCTGTAAGTATCAATATGCCTGACAGGATTTGGTCCAAGTTGAAGTCTCATTGTTGCCTGAATAATTTGAATTTTTCAAGCTTTTTTTTTTTTCTGAAGCAATTGGGGTTAAGTGATTTGCCCAGGGTCACACAGTTAGGAAGTATTGTGTCTGAGAACAGATTTGAACTCAGATCCTCCTGACTTCAGGACTGGTGTTCTATCTACTGTGCCATTTAGTTGCCCTATTTTTCAAGCTTTTGACTTAGATTTGAGTGTAGGCAATAATTATAGACCTGCTCTTGTTTGGAATTCTAAAGACTGGTAAAGGCTCTGGCTCTCTGTTAGCTAGCTGGAAGGCTCTGAAGATTCAGAGTGAATCCATCTTGGTCAGAGCTCCTTGCCCTCATTATCCAGCTATAGGTCTCAGACTGGGTGGGGGCTGAAACTAAGGGCTCCTACCCCTTCCAACCCCTCTACCCGTAGGTCAGAGGTACACAACTCCTGCATGTTTCTCTTTTTGCTTCTTGTCTAGTCCACAGTTTGAAGCCCATGACCACTTCTTGCTCTGAGTGCAATTCCCTTCCTCAGTCTATACTAGATCTGCAACTCATCTTTGAGATACAGTTCTACACTGCTGCCATTTGTCTCCTATTCTTGTCCTGCATGGTGTCAGGTGCATTCCTATGAAATCTTGGACTGCCTCTTCCCATAAAACAGAACCATAGACCTCAATTTATTCCTTTTGCTGGAAGGCTCCCTGTTCCCAGTGTCCTCAAGCTTCAGTCTTTCTTCTATGCTATTGATCTGATTTGGAAAAATGACTCACTATGATTTTTTCTTAGATGTTCTGATCATAGCTCAAACTGGTGCTCTCTTTATTAGAGTAATTGTTTCTTCCTACTCTGCCATCTTTACTGGTCTTCCTTTGACCTGTATTTTAGAAAATAATCACTTTGGCAGCTGAATGAGTATGGATTGGTGTGGGATTAGAGACTTGTGACAGGGAGGTCAATCAGAGATATTATAGTAGCCCAATTGTGAGATAATTAGGACTTGAACTAGAGTGGTAATTGTGCCAGTAAAGAGGAGACCTATTTGAGAGATGTTGTAGATGTTGAAACAAGATTTGGCAACTGATTGCTTATCAGGGATAAGAACAAGTGAGGAGTCACAGAAGATACTGAGGTTTTGAGCTTGAAGGATGATAGTGCCTTTGACAGTAGTAGAGAAACATGGAAAAGAGGAGGGTATGGGGTGAGCAAGATAATGAGCTTGTTTTAGACATATTAAGTTTGGAGTTTCTGTAAGACATTGTAGTTAGAGATATACAAGATGTAGGAATGGAGAAAGATTAAGGCTGGATATATAAATCTGAGAATCATCTGCAAAGAGATGGTAATTGAACCCATAGGAGCTCTTAGATTACTAGGTACTGTTGCAAATAAAATTCCAAGAGATAAGTTTCCAGGTATTAATAATCAGTTTATTAACTAAGCTAGTCAGTAATCAGTAGATTGATGATGAGTGGTTTCTCTCCATAACCAAAGATGGAGATCTTGAATCATCTTAAATGCTTTTGCTCTCTTCCTGGAAGCACATTATTGTACCCTCTCCTGTCAAGTGAACAGCAGCAACCCTAATTGATGGATACTTAATAAGGAGGTAGATTAAGAGCTGTTCAGCCCTTCCAGTGACCATTATTGTTGGGGGGATGAGGGAGTGTCCACTGAGAATATGACCTGGCCATATTCTCATAACTCATAACTCAATTGTTATGAGGTTTGAGTCCCCTCTCACAATTTGGGTACTCTAATCAGGTTCTCTCTGGTTTAATTCTCCTTCACAAGCCAAACCCCAATGAAGAAATAAAGGACACACACATTTCTTTGACTAGCAGCTCAGTTTGGCCTCAGTTTAAGAGTAAACAAAAGTCAGAGTCCTATTAGGATGAGTCGCAGCCCAAATTAGCTAATGAGCAGATGCTGTAAGGGCAAGGAATGATCATATTTGTGGTTCAGGCTGTTCAGAAACAGATTGCCCTTTTCAGGAGTGGGGTCTTGACAAAAATAGGAGGGAAAAGTTTAATAACAAATTAATAATTGGTTATTAATATAATATTAATTTCCCTTAGTCTTTTTCCCAGAACAGAATTGGGGGGAGAGATGTCCAAATTTAGTGGGTATGACATGATTGAAGGAAGGACCAACAATGAAAATTGAGGTTTGATAGATAGGAAAGAGAACCAGGAAAGAAGAGTGTCATGTAAACCTAAAGACAGCAGTGTTTGCAGGAGAAGATGCCAGAAGGACGAATCAGCATGGAGAAAAGAACATTAGATTTATCAATTGAGATAGTTTCAATTGAATGATGAGATCTAAAGCCAGATTGCAGAAAGTTAAGATTAAAAAAAAAAAGGAGGTCATAGAGTATAGATGGCTTTCTCAAGTGGTTTGCAGAAAGGATGATAGCTAGTATGGATAGTTAGTAAAGTGAGGGTTTTCTAAGGATGGTGGAGAAAAGAACATGTAGTAGATAGGGAGAAATTGAAGATAAGAGAAAGAGCAGAGTTGTTAGTCCAAAGTCAGAAAGAGTTGGGATCTAAGACAAATGTAGAAGGCTTTGTCTTGGGAAGGTTAAAGGCTGCCTTTATTACAATGGAATAGAGAAAGTAAGTAATTACATTCATATAACAATGTATTTAACAATTCATGTGGTTACAGAAACAAAGCTCTAAGACTGTCAGTAGCCAAGGACATTGACCAGTTTTTTACACTGTTAATATACAAATTGGAAGGTGTAAAAAAGCAGGATTATAGGGATTGAGACACCCTCTTATTGGTAGAGGAAATCTGAGAGAGAACAGAATAGTTTTGTGATTGATGGAGAGGATTGGAGACATGAGGATGAAAGAGAAGAGTGATTTTTGTGATATTTGTTAAGTCAAATGACATTTGGCAGAAGGAATACTCTTGTGACTTCTTCTAAAATAGATGACTTCAAAAAAAGCTGAAACTTGGCTTCACAAAATGATAGATAAGACAAAATGGAGTCACTAATGCTATTTTTAATGTAATGTCTTCATGGAAATAGAAATGGAGGAGACAGTGGCAGAAGGCATCTGGGTGTTATAGGGTGAAAAGAAAGGGAATGAGAGTGGAGTTCTCAGGAAATGGTTTCATTTTGTGGAGTGAAATATAAGATGAAATTTTCATTTGAAAATGTGAAGATTTATCCTTGTCCATTGTTCCCTGCCCTTGCCAAATCACTTTGGCTATCTTTGAATTTTTGTTCCATCTATTGGGAAACAGTTCTTGAAATTTTGACCTTTATTAAATTGGCCCTTTCCTATTTTTAACATCAATCTTAAGTCTTTGGCTTTACTTTACTTTGGCTACTATCTTTCTGCTACAACATCTCCTGAAATTGTAATACATTCTTTTCAATTATTGGGGAGAAATAATAACTACTTCTCACAATAAAGTCTTTTTGGATGAAGACCATATTTATTCTTTAAGTACTTTCATTCTAATTTTATATCTTTTATTCTTTGTTTCAGTATTGAGTGTGACTCCCAAACTCTTCACCTTACTTGCTCACTTCTTTCACTTGTAGAAATATCTACTATCCAAACCAGGCATTTCCTTTTGTCACCTTCCATCCGTTGTTCCTAGTTTTGTCCTCTGGAGTGAAGCAGAACAAGTGTAATTACTATTCTGTGTGACAGCCCTTCAAATACTTGAAAACAACTATCATGTACCTCCTAAAAATTTTTTTTACCAATCTACATATACTTGGTATCTTCAACTGATCTTGATCATGAAGCCCTTAATTATTCTGATTGACTACTTTTAGATACTATCTTCCTAAAATTTGGCACCCAGAACTGAATATTATATAGTAGACATGGTATGGAATTAGGGCAGAATATAGTGAATATAATATAGAATATAATATTCCTCTGTACTATCCTGTGTTTGAATATCAGATCTCCTTTAATGAAGGCAAAGCTCGAATGACCTTTTTGGCTTTGAATGTGTAATCATATTAAGCTTGTGATCCACTAAAATCTCCAGTTCTTTTTTAGATGATCTGATATCTAGTCACATTTCCTCTATTTTATGCTAATTTTTGAATTTAATAAAGGATTTTACATTTATCTCCATTATATTTATCATTCTTATATTTCATCTTATGAGATTGAGCACATTGTTGTGTCCATTTATGTCTTCACGGGTCTACAAATGAGCTGACCCTTTGTTTTCTTTTCAGTTGGTTGGCTTTGTGGGTTTTTTTTTTTTTTTAAAGCCAAAAATTACTAAAATTTGCATATCTGCTAATGAAACACTTACCCACCCTTAACAGTACCTCTGTCTCAGTTCCCCACGGCCACCAGTTTGACCAAATACTACCCTGCTAACTTCCTTCCTCTCAGCTGATTTTTATGGCAGATATTGGTACATCATCCCTGACATGATTTTTATGGCAGGTAATGGTACATCAATTTGGCTCTCCATATAACTATATAGTTAAATGCTTTAAGGTTTACTCAGACTTTAAAAAACAGAAGAGCAAGATGGTGCAATGAATAAAAACACTGGGCTTCAGACACTTAGGAGCAGTGTGACTCTGGGTAAGTCACCCAATTTTGTTTCTTTCAGTTTCCTCATCTGTAAAATGGGGATGAAATAGCACATATCTTCCAAGGTTATTGTGAGGACCAAGTAGATAATAATTATGAAATCTTTAACACATTGCCTGATATATAATAAGCATTTTATAAATGTTAGCTATTAGTATTAGCTAATATAAAATTATTAAATTGCCTCCATTGGCTCTTGCTTTTGGATATCCCAGCACTTAGTTTGTATCTATGTTCTTTCCTTACGTTAATTTAGGTATTAAATTAAGTATTAAATTAGGTAAATTAGGTTAAGCTCTAGAAAATCTGATATGAGCAAGAAATATGAATAACAGTTCTGGAACATGCTGATCCTTTCATTGAACTTTTATAATATACCAAATAACAATTGGTTTAGAAAAGAACATCTCAGAAGTTAAAACTGAACAGCCAGGATGGTAAGGAGACTCAGAACCATTTCTTTGTGATGGTTTGTTGAAGAGATTGGGTATATTTAGACTTAGGGAAAGAGAGAAGAGAAAACTTAAGGTATAATGGCTGTCTTCAATTATTTGAAATGTTGTTGTGTGGAAGAAGAATAATACTTGTTCTGCTTTGTACCACAAAGGGGGTTGAAAGTTTTAGGGAGACATTTTAGCTGCAATAATCTGATCTGTGCAAAAATGAAAAGAGCTGTCTTGAGAAGTTACAAGTTGTGAGTGCCCCATCTCTGAAGACCTTTAAGGAGAGGCTAGATGACCAAGTAGCAGGGCCATGAGTTTATGGTATTATTTACTCTGGCAAAGTTTCACTGTACATACAAAACTGATTGTATTAAAAACATAGGTATGATTTTTTTCTTATTCAAGTTCACAAAGACCTCTACACACAGACTTTTAGGTGTCACAGATTCTCACAGATCACCTTATAGTCCAGGTGTTATTACTCAGGGTTGGGCTATTGGCCCAGTTACAATCTTGAGTCCTTTTTTAAACTCCCAACTCTCTATTACTACCAGATTGCCCATGCTCCTCCTAGATCTTTTCTCTTTCTTCACTTCCACATGTGAAATAACTTGAGGTTTAAGCAAGAGTAGTTATTTACAGGGGGAGAACAAATTCATAATTGATACAGACTCGCTTCCATAATTTAAGGATCTGTGATTTCGGGTAGATACTTCCACCAATATATATCATAACCGCACTGATTAAGAAGCTGTTAAAGTGTTTATTTGAAAGGATGTAGGTGAAAATTTTTTTTACCCTGTTTTGGTGGGCCTCTCTGAATTTAATTTTACTGATTCTCAGCAGAGACTGTCACCAGACTGGTGCTTGAAACTTTTCCAGCTTAGCAAGAGCTTGTGTTCCACTTCAAGTACATAGCCTTCAAGTACTCATACCACACTGAGATATTAGAATGGGATGTTATTGGAAGTCATGTAAACATGTAAGAGAATAGTTAGCAAAATATCAACACTGTTCCCCTTGGTAGCTCTTAATTTTCCTAAATCTATGCTTGTTTTCCCTACCTGTTAATGTTAGCCATGTCCATCTTATCAGGACTTCAAAATAATAATAATAACTAACATTTATATAGTTAAAAAAAAGTACTGCAAGCCAGTGTGTTTTCTCTTCCTCTAGAATCAGCACAGTCACTTGACATAATTCCTTTAGTTCTGGGATGCTGCTTGTATGCTTTGGCTATATTCAGCTTCCTCTTCCCTAAGTGTAGCCAACTGGTGGATTTTTAATTAGTTCCATAGTTTTGGAAAATTGGATATGATTCCTGCCACCAGCCTTGTCTTTATGCTATGGTTTACATACACACTTATGGGACCACTAACCTTTACCTAAAGTATGTGTGATATAGGGATTAACATCATTTATCAGTATTATTTCCTAAAATTCATAAAAATATCCCTGTACTAGAATAGAGAAACACTGGGAAATATAATTGGAGGAATCATTCTGGTATCTACTATATACTGTATAGAAAATGAATGCTCCTGTATTTGAGTGTCTTCTTGAGTTCCCCTAAATTGATTTCAATAATAAGTATTAAACATTTAGCACAGAACCCTTTGAATAGTAAGTACTTAATGAATATTTACTAAGTTGACTTAAGGAGGGCAGAACAAAGAAAAATAGTAAAGGTATAAGATGTTCCATTCTGTTTAAGATTATGACCCTGCTTCCTATTTTTGCATAGAACTTGATACTGGGTCTTGTTGAACAGCAGGGAAGTCAAATGCTTGTCTCTCGTTGTATATTTTTTGTATTCCATGCATCCAGACCTTGAGCCTAGATTCTATCCACCAGGATGTTAGTAGGATTCAGGAAGAAAAAGGTTAGAAGAGGGAACATTTCAGATTTCAAAATGGTGAATTCTGCCTTTGAATCATTGACGAATATCACCTTGTTTTTTGTTTTCTTCCTGGTGATACCACTTTAGTTCAGGCCATTCAAACAGGCCATTAATGAAACAAGAAAAAAAAAAGCTTATATAAGAAAGAGGAAGTGATTTCTTTAATTCGAAAATTACCAGTTCACTTCTTAGCAACACTGAGCTCCAGAAAGGAAGATGTAAAGTAAGAGAAATGTAAGTTATTTTTTAGTAGCAAGAAATGAGCAGCCTGAATAAATAAATAATAGCACAGTTATTTAATATTTGAATGTTTAAAAAGAGTATAAACTATGCATATTTGTGTGAATTATAATTTAAAATAAATCATAAAAACTTGGGGAAAGCCTTTTGAATGATGCTCCAAGTATTTTCTTATATTAGTTCAATAGAAGGAATTTAGAAACCACTGACCTTAATAAAATTTCACAGTGATAGATTATGAATTTGTGTCTGGAAGAAAATGGCTTTAGTTCAAGCTTTCTAATCTGTCATATGTGATTCCTGGAAGGCAAACAATCATCAATGACATACTACAAATTGGATTTAGAGGAGGCATTTGTTGCTGAAAATTTCACCTTTTCTTCCTTTCCCATCTCCACTGCCTTTTCAGATACAGCACAAAGAATCCTTCTTTGCAGTCCGAGACGGTCCATTATAAGAGAGGGGTGAGCCAGCAATTTTCCCTTCCTTCCTTCAAGATTGATTTCTCAGAATGGAAAGATGATGAGGTAATTCTCTTGTCTACTTTTTCTACTCCTTCCCAACAACATTGCTTAAATATCTTTGTGTTCATAAAATATCAAGGTTATTTAATCTGCATCTTAATGACTTGCTGTTAGAAAAAATCATTTAGGATAACTGCTATGCTTTATTCACAAAAAGTGGCTGAAGGGTTATGGAAAGTCATTGGTTGGGTTTTTAAGTGATTAATTAAGTGAGAATGGAAGAAATATGTTTTAGAAGGTACAAAGGTCCTGGTTTTTGGAATTGTCTAAAATCATGGAAGAAGGAAGCAACAATTTCTTTGGTGAGTGCCCTTGTGGTATAAAGGTATGGGTTGAGATTGAACTTCACTATAGTTACCTCTGCTCAGGTCAGATCATTCAGTCTTCTGAATAGAAAAACTATTGTTAGTTCCCTAGGAATAATCTGAGTCATGCAGTGAAATATCCATTGGTTTGATTTGTATATTAGGAAACCATTTGTTACTGCTTAACATAAGGATGTACTTGGTGAATAAGTCAGAATATTTATGTTTGGTTATATGGGACACTTTCTGGGATCATTGTATTTAGTAATTAAATTAATTAACAGAAAGTTGCTTGGTAAGCATGGAGACAGAGAGGAGAATAATTGATTAGTAGCCCATGGTTACTGTTGATTCATCCTTCCTTTCCCCTAATGTTCATCTTCCAGATAGTCTATAGTTGTATATTTCCAAACTGGATGCACCTTACCTTTGCATAGGATACTCGAGTCCTTCTGATTTCTTAGGGTATTAAGTCTTGTCTTATTTCAGGATTTCAGGAACAGCTCAGACTGTTGATCTGTAATTTTCAGTGCTTTCAAAGTGGTCTGATCCAGGGTAAATCTGCTCATTATCCTTCTAGTCTGAGCTTTGTAAATTCCTGTCCTTGGTTTGAGTCTGAGCAGTATACCTATGGTCTTGTTTCTGATTAGAATACCATTAGTCTCCATAACCCTGGGGATTAGCTACTATTCTCCATCTGGAAATTTTTGCTGGTTCAGAATGACAAAACTTTAAATTTCCCTTTATTCTGGATTCTTGCCCTGATTACTCTCCTGAAGATTTCAAACTGGCTGAGGATTGGAACTCAGACCCTGATGTTAGAGCACATAGCTGATATTTGTTTCTGAACCTGCTTTTTGGCTCACTGCTTAGCCAGGGACCTTTGACAGCTCCTCACCATAGAACACCATCCTTAGAATAAGTCCTCTTCTTAGTCTCCTTTGGCTATGTGTCCCAGAATTGGTAACAAGCTGTAGAGATACCCGTGAGCAGCTTACTTACTGTGGGTCTAGGACTTGCTCCCTTGACTTTAGCTTTAATTGTCATTCAGTGCCTATGCTGGAATGATCTGTGGGTTTGTTGCTAACTAGTCCCTGTTCCCAATGATCACAGACATCTCTGCCTACTTTCTGTGTTAGCTTGGGCTGGGGAAATGAATCACTGTGAATTTCTTCTTGGCTATCACAGTCAGGACAGTCAGGACTAAATGGAGTGCATTTTCCAGATCTTTGTGGAGGAGTTGAGGGGAGGGGCTTGGGGCCTGGCTGTACTTTCCCTGCTACTCTGCCTTCTTGGCCCGATCTCTCCCATTGTATTCTGTGCAATATTGCCAGAACAGTCTTCTTAAACCAAAATGACCTTTTTTTATCATGTTATTTCCTTGCTCAAAAGCTTTAAAATATTGGCTTCCTATTTTTACAGAATAAAAAAGAATAAACTCCATAGTATTCATTTAATTCATTCCATATATATTCAACAAGAATTTATTAAACCCTTATTATATTCTAGTTCCTGTTCTAGGCTTTGGACATACAGCAAAAATCAAACAGTCTCTGGTTTCAAGAAGCTTACATTCTATTGGGGATCAACATGTACATAGATAAAAATAAAATATAGAGTAAACATAAAGCTTAGGCGTGTAGATGAGCAAGTACTAGTGTCTAAGGGATTCAGAATAGGTCATAAGGCCTATTGGTAACAGATGACATTTGAGATGAGTCTAGAAAGAAGCTAAGGATTATGAGGTGAAAAGAGAATATTACAGTTGTGAAAGGTAGCTTGTGCAAAGGTATGTAGGCAAGAGATGGTATATTGTGTATAGGAATAGTTGGTGGGGTGATTTAGAATGTAGAGTACATGAAAGGAACTGTCTATAATCAGCCTGGAAATAATAAATTAAATTTGCATTTCCCAAGGGCTTTAAGGCAAACAGGGGTTTGCCTTTTATTCCAGTAGCAATATGATCATAATTTTAAAAAAAAGAATTTTAAAAAGAATAATAATTGGATTGAACATGTCCAACCTATAATAAACTGCTTACTATTTGTCATTCTAGATTGTTTTTAAAAATTTTTTAAATTAAAGCTTTTTATTTTCAAAATATATACATGGATAATTTTTGACATTCACTCCTATAAAACCCTATCTTCTAATTTTTTCCCTCCCTTCTCCCCCCCAGTCAGCAAGTGATCCAATATATGTTAAACATATGCAGTTCCTCCATACATATTTCCACAAATATCGTGTTGCACAAGAAAAATCATATCAAAAAAGAAAAAAAAGAGAAAGAAAGCAAAATGCAATCAAACAACAACAAAAAGAGTGAAAATACATTTCCCACTGTCCTCTCTTTGGGTACAGATAACTTTCATCATCACAATACCATTGAAACTGGTCTGAATCAGTCATTGTTGACAAGAGCCATCTCTGTCAGAATTGATCATTGTATAATCTTGCTGTTGCCATGTACAATAATTTCCTGGTTTTGCTCATTTCACTTAGCATCAGTTCATATAAGTCTGTCCAGGCCTTTCTGAAATCATCCTGTTGGTCATTTCTTATAAAACAATACTATTCCATAACATTCATATACCTTAACTTATTCAGCCATTTTCAAACTGATGGGCATCCACTCAGTTTCCAGTTTCTTGCCATCACAGAAAGGGCTGCCACAAACATTTTTGCCCATTGGATTCCTTTCCCTCCTTTTTGATCTCTTTGCGATATAAGCTCAGGAGAAACATTGCTGAATCAGAATCTAGATTGTTTTGTATACGTTATCTTATTTGATTCTAATATAATCCTGTGAGGTTAGTAGTACATATATGATCATATCCATTTTGCAAATAAGAAAGCAGGCAAAGAAATTAGAAAGGATTTACAGGTCTCAGGGATAGAGCTGAGTTTAAAACCAAAATATGCCCTTCTTGCTACCTTGCTTTTGAGAAGATGCTGCTTTGGGGTTCATTTGATATTGTTAAAAGATAGTGATTGCATTTATTGAGGAATTTTTTTTATAACTTTAGCATTCACATAATGGAAATTTCATTGGAGGAGAACCTTGTATATGATTCTCCTAAAAAGAAGATGATTTTTTTTTTAATGATTGACAAGAACAGTAAGATGAATTAATACACCTTAAAAGCAATTATGTGTTAAAGAAGCATATGGTCATTAGTAATTCCTCCTTGGCCATATTTTTTGGACTTCTATAAATATCATTCTTACAGATAGCTTGAAAGCCCGTTTCTCAGTACTTTCAAAATTGTTTCATATACAGCATGGATTTTTTTGTCTGTTTGTTTGTTTTGAGGCAATTGGGATTAAGTGACTTACCCAGAGTCACATAGTTAGAAGTATTAAGTCTGAGACTGACTTTGAACTCAAGTCCTCCTAAATTCAGGGTCACTGCTTTATTCACTGTGCCATCTAGCTAACCCCTACAGCAAAGATTTTTAGTTGATCTACTCAACTTGATTTGCCTAGCTTCATTTTCTTTCTTTTTTTTCCTTTCTTTTCTTAAATATGCTGTATTGGTGTATTTTGTCATTCATCACAATCATTTCTGCAGTAAAAACCCTTTTCTCCTACACCTGACAATGTATACAACTCTCTGTCCTGTTAGTCTCCTATTTTTCATTACCTAATCTCTAAGATAATTATCTTTAAAAAATTTTCCCCCAGTTACATGCAAAGATAATTTTTAATATTCTTTTTTTTTTTTTGATTTTGAGTTCCAAATTTTCTCCCTCCCTTACCCCTCCTCCTTGAAGTATTAAGCAGTTTTTATAGATTGGACATGTTCAATCCAGTCATTATTCTTTTTTAAAATTCTTTTTTTAATTATGGCCTTATTATGAACAGATATGTATATTTCCATACACAAAGAAGAGAAAAGAAAGATTGTATAAGAAGCTGCGACTTTCTATAATGTTAAGTATGTTAAGATTTTACACAATAGTAACAAACACACCTCTATTTGACTGTCCTCTTGTGAATTTCTTTCTCTTTACTCCTTTGTGTCTTTTTATGTCTCACTGATGCTTTTTTTTTCTTTTCTCATTTCTTGGATTACTGTCCTTGCCCTATTCTTCTGTGCAGTTCTCCCATAATACCTCCCCCACTTACACACAAATAAAAGTTACCCTTTCTAACAAATAAACATATTTAGGTAGTCAGTGCCCATTTATGAAGTGCTACAATGTTCCACTGAATCCAGGGCCATCTCCAGTTGTCCTGATCTATAGCTGGCCACTGGACCCAGGTGGCTCTGGAAGAGAAAGTGAGGCATGTGACTTATTTCAGCCTTTCCTCATTTATATCCATATCATTTGCATATCATGGAAAGGCCTCTCTGACATTGATAATGAAGGACAAAATAGCAACAACAATGTGCCAGTCACTGTACTTTCTGTACTTTGGATGAGACCAAAAGATGCAAAAGGCAGTCTTTGGTCTTAAAAAGCTTAGTCTATCGGGGGAAACAACATGGAAACAGCTGTGCACAAATAAGATATAAGATTAAATTGAAAGTCACTAGGATTAAGGAGGATAAGAAAGGACTTCTTACAGAAGATACAATTTTAATTTAGACTTGAAGGAAGCCAGGAGGCAGAGATAATAAGGGAGAGAATTCTAGGCATAGGGAACAGCCAATAAAAATGCAATCAAGATATAGTGTATGTTTGTACGAAGTATCATTGAATTATACAATACACTCGGGTGAATAAGGTATGGGAAATTGGAAAGATTGAAGAGGGCAACATTATGAAGAACTTTGAAGGTTCAGTTTTTGTTAAATAGGTTAAATGTGTACAGACTCAGAATTTCTGTGATTTACCCATAGACATATGGATAAATATAAAGTATCAGAGGATGATTTCCTAACTCATAGTCCAGGACTCTGTCCATTGTGCAGTGTTGTTGATATATAGGTGAGAGGCTTCTAAATATGCTATAAGACTTAGGCTTTTTTAATTTCTTAGCCTACAGTCATTTTTTCCAACTTTTTTTTTCTATTGTCTTCAAGGACCATATTTAACATTGAAATCATCATGTATGAAAGTATGTGTTGATTTGGTTTGGAGACTCTTAACCATGTTTTTCATAGGATTTCTTCTTTATTATCCTCTAAAACAGATGCTAAAATATAAACTGAAATTATTTTTGTTAGTATGCTTTTTTCGTATGCTTATTATGTGAAGTGCATTACAAGATTACTAAATGTCCTATGAAATGATGTTTCTTATTACTTTTTGGTACATAACAAAACCAGCTTTTCCATCCTTTCAAGGGAGAACCTGTTAGCCATCTTTCTACTTAGTAGTATCTTTGTTATATCTTCTTGTTTTATCTATAACAAGAGTGACTATGGTTATATAGGTCAGTGTCTCCAGGCATATATTGATTCACTGGTTGTTGAACAAGAATCTCACATTTAGACCACTAGTAATTAAGTTAATTTTATAAATGCTCTAAAAACTGTTCTGTTGTATATTCCTGCTTTGTTTTCTGCCACTTTGACAGTCTTGCTCCAGAAGAAGGGGTCTGTTTATGTGACATTTTATGGTATTTTTCTCTGTTCTTTGGGTTTCCTTATTCATCCCTTTATGGTCAATGCCAGAACCAAATTCAAAATTTTGCCCATATGGTAGAATCTTCGAGAGCACTTGGTCTTCTGGCATAGCCTTTGAGAACTCAGGGTCACTTGCATTCTATGATGAGATATTGGAATTTAATTTGAAATTGTCTTTGCCTCTCTCCTTCATACCTCTGGGCTTTTCAGTAGCTCCTGTTAAAAGGCTAAAGTTTTGAAACTAGGCCTTAGAACAAAATCTGAGCATTATTGCTGAAAACTCTGAAAATCAACTATTTCTTATGGCAAATGAATATTCTATTTTTGGTTCATTCCATTTGGTTTCTTCGCAGGACCATGGAGAAGTCTAATCTTGTATAAGTTGGTAGTGAAATAAAGTTTTTGGTGTGGAGCAGTCTTTTGTGGAAATCATGTGACTATAAGAATAGATTTCCCAGAGTTTCCTTAGTTAATTTTTATGATTTCTTCTGGCTTTCTCATATTTTCTGTTCTCCAACTCTCAAGAGGGGTCATATAAACAGGGAATCTAAAAAGTGAATCATTGGAAGAGAGTTTATTACAGGAGAAAGAAGACTATAGGCTTTTTTTTTTTTTTTTTTAAGGGAGGATAGGAGTTAGGAAAAGCCAGACCAAAGAAAAGGCAACTGTCAGATGATGGAAGAGTTCCAGGGGTGATACATTGCATTTGTGCAGCACTTGATATTTATCAAAGACTTTTTCAGCCACCATATAATTTGATCTTCACAATAGCTTTGTAATATAGGCAGGGTAGGGATTATTGGCACCATTTTAGAGCTCAGGAAACTGAGACTTTGAAAAATTAAGTGATTATAATAGGAAAATACACAGATTGATGATGGAACTCCGTCTTCCGACTTAGCCATGAGTGAATGATTTTAGGAGACAGAAGCATAGCATTATGGAATTTAAAGCTAGAAGGAATCTTAGAGATTATCTAATCCAATTCCCTCATTGGACAGATGCAGAAACCAAGGCCCAGAAATTAGTTAAATTGCTCAAAAGATTGGTTTTACCAACTAAGACTTGAACCCAGCTTTTCTAACTCCAGATCTAGTATTCATTTTAGGAATACAGATTGGGAGAGAGTAACCATAATAGTTGTCTACTTTGCTCCTTTTTTTATTATGTACTAAATTGCCATATATGTTTGTGCCAAACATAACAAAAGCTTTGAACTGAGTTTTTCTACTCTATATTTTATCCAAAGCTATCAGGGCAAGAGACTTTTTGTTTTCACTATTTTCTTCCCTTCCCCCCAAATGTGTGAATACTGATTGATCTTACTAATTACCTTCCTAAAGTTACTGCTCTTCTAAAGGCTTGATTCAATGTGTTAATTGCTCAGATATGCCCTTTACATGCTATATAATTAAGTGCAGGAAGCTAAAATTAATGTGATGTTAGATTTGGCATTTAAATGCCAGAGTCAGGACAAGTGAAAGTGAAGGTTCAACCAGTGAACTCGCCTACACTGCCTGAATTTCTAGTTTCTAGTAGTTTGAATTTTGGAATGAGATCTCCTAATGTATCTTGTTTCCATTGTGCCTGACTTCAGGTTTTTGCAGACTAGTTTACAGGGTATGGCTTTACCTGTATGTTTTTCTTTGTCTACATATTTATATACATGCATTCTCAGAAACGCTTATGTTTTTAAATTTATATTGTGATATTTTTCATAGTTCCACTCTTACCTTAGATTCTTTGTCTCAAGTTCTTAGATTCTTAATTTGTGTAATATTTTGGGGTACTGTGGTCTGTCTGTTGACTAACCTGTTACTTAAAAACATATTTACTTTTATTTGCCTTAAAATGACTTTCTACCTTATAGGAATAACACACTAAGTCTTGATATTCTCAGATTTGTTCAATTTTGTTCAAGTTTTCTTGTATTTCTATAAGTCCTAAGTATAGCTTGTTAAGCTAATTCCCAGATATCTTATGAATTTTATATTTATTTTTAATGGAAATGCTGTAGAGTTTTTTTGTATCCTTCTACTTTATTAGTGGTATTAATCATCTTATTTAGTTTCTTTATTGATTCCTTGGAATACTTTGCAAAGAGAGTTAGTTTTGTCCTTTCCATTGTTTATACCTTTAATTTTGTCATATTGTCATAGCTAGCATTTCTAGAATTATTGAAGAGTAACAAGGGATATTCTAGTGAGCTTATCAGCTCCAGTGAACTTATCATCTCTATAAACTCCCAATTTTGTATATTCAACTCCCATCTCCTGAGCTTCAGTCCATTATTATCACCTGCTTATTAGGTATTTCATATTGCATGTTCCATAGGCACCTTAAACGCAATATGTTCCAAATAAAATGTATTGTTTTTCCCTACAAATCCACCTCTCTTCTGAACTTCCCTATTTCTGTCATTTATACCTCCAGATTCACCAGTGTTGGTATCCTCCTCAACTCACTCCACATATCAAGTCAGTTGCACAATTACTCTTGCATCCACCCTCTTTTCTTTATCTATATTCACCAACTTGTTCAGGCTACCTTTCTGTCCTTCTGCCTGGCCTTGAAATAGTCTCCTTATCAATTTCCTAGCTTCAAGTTACTAATACTTTAATCCAACCTTCATCTAGCTGCCAGAGTGATTTTCCTAAAGCACAAGTTTGATATGTCACTCGCCTCAGTAAGTTTTTGTGGGTTGCTCATCTCTAGGATCAGATATAAATTCCTCTTTGGCATTTAAAGCTCTTCACAGCCCAGCCCCAACTTACTTTTTCTGCAGTATTACGTAATTATTTCTCTTCACATTCATGATGTTCAAATGGAACCGACCTCCTCAATATCCCTTCAACACAACACTCCATTTTCTTTCTCTGTGTCTTTGCAAGAGATGCCCTGATAAAAGATAAACTCATTTAGGGGAAAGTCTGTTTTGTTTCTGACTTTGTGTTCCTAGCACCTAGTACTATGCCTGGAATATAGTAAATACTTAATAAAATACTTGTTGATTAATATATCATTTGAAGGTTTAACTATTAATATATCACTTCCTTATCTAGCTTGTACTTTTGTACATGACTTTGTTTTACTTTTACAGTGACTTTTCTTAGGGACGATAATGTCTTTAGAATAGAGATTATTCTTTCCCAGTTGACAGTGCCTATTGTAAGAACCTAATAAAAATGATCATTTATCTTTTTTTCCAAGAGAACAAAGTTATTTATTGTTACACAGCTATGTATTGTTAAAAGTAGTTAGTGCTCTTTATTGTTCCTCTGCACATTTTTTATTTACAAAATATTAACAAAACTCCAAGGCCAAGGTTTCCTGCAGAACAATGCAAGCAATTCCCACTGATTGTCCAAGGCTCAGCTTAAAACAGTCTCCTTTTACTTCTGAAGGGATGTAGATAAAAACAATGCCAAATTTCATTTCACTGGTAAGTTTGATATTATCTGTTGCAAATTTTCACTGTGTGCATAATGAAAATGCACCCCTCCAGGAGTTTTCTTTTTACCATATAGTTCTAAGAAACAAGAATTTCCAACACTCAACCTCTATTTCCAAGAAATAATACTTGATTACATTTCATTTAGATTTCAAAGTAACAATCAAAGTTTGAAGGAGGAACAAGTCAAAATCTTGAGGATTAAAAAAAGTCATCCTTTGACTTCTGAAAGAGTATGGAAATCAAGTTAAGTTAAGGTAACAAATCACAACACACACATACACACACACCAAGGATTTGGCAAGTGTAGTATATGCATTACTTTTTGCCAGTTTTGTTTTTACTGAAATGTTTTTCAGTGCTTAAAAAGAGAGGATGATCTGATAGATAGCCTTAAGAAATGTCAGATAGTAAACTGGAAATCTAGTTTTTATAGCCAACTCTCTTTCCTATAATCACAAATAATATCTGAGGATCTGTTTATCTTCTCATGAATCCATGTAATTTTGCCCAAATGGTCATTTTTTCATGATGATAACTCCTTAGAGTATTATCTGGGTTTTTATGTTATTGTATCAATGGAGACCAGAGACCTGATTTGATTTGTGCTTCAGAGAATGTGATAAGAAGTAAAATAAAAATCTTATGTATGTTAAACTGTTCTATTGCCATCCTGAGCTTTCATTGCAAGAAAGAAGACTGGTAGCAGCTCAGTTAATCCCTTTCTTTTACTCATTTGCCTTTTGAGCAATTATACTACATTCTTCTTTTTGTTTTGCTTTCTCCTTTTAAATTAATGTCAAATTTTCATTTAATTGGGATAATCTTCCTACTAAGTGGATTGAAGCTTGACATATTTTTTTTCTTTCCACCTCTAGTTGAACTTTGATCTGGACCGGGGTGTATTCCCAGTAGTGATCCAAGCTATTGTAGATGAAGGAGATGGTAAGAAATATTTTTAAATTCACTTCTCCCTTAAATAATTCTCTTTCTAAGAGGCTCTTTATGAAAGATTTTCTGTTTCAAGTTTCCCATAACAGTGATCGCTTTTCCCCCCAAATAATCAAAGTAAGTTTTGTAAGCCTCTTTTTGTTATTTTTTTTTGTACTAGAATTATATATTTTTCTTTTTCATGGATAACTTGACACAGGAAACTAGTTGAGATGAACAGATTTGCAGTTTGAAGTTTTGAACTACATTAGCCAGGCATCAGAAAGAAAGAAGGGCAACATGGCTAAGAAACTTGCTGAACATAGAGGTAGAAAGACTGTCCTAAGTCTGCTCCCCTGTGATTGTACACTCTACCAGTGTCCTAGGTAATTATGTAAGGTTGAAATACAGAGCCAGTGCTGGTCTGCATTAATAGAAGGAATTACTATACTAAAAGTTTCTTATGCTGATGAAATCACATATTCAGAATCTTTTCCCCCAAAAATTACTTAGACAACATTATTCCCTTTGGATATCAATTCATATCCAATTATCTGACCAATATTTTTGAGTATATTACTTTTTTTATGATTGGGAATCTTAAATGGGGGCAGCAGCAATTCTCCCAGACCTTGAATCCAGCTTAATAGCCCAAGATAGTACTGTTGTAAGTTCTTGTCCATGATATTTGGTGAACTACCTCTGGGCTGAATTCCAGGATCCCATATTCCCTGGCTCCCATGAATTTGTATCATAAGGACCTTTCATGAGCAAAGTGAGGAAACAGATGTGATGTCAACCATAGGCAATTATGTATAAGCAACCTTGGAGGACAGGTGAAGTTTGGTCATTGGAGAAGGACCAGTAGAACACTCTGGTTGAAGGGATCCCAAATCATGCCAGACCCCACAACAAACTCCGCTTCTAATCTGAGAATCTGGAAAGGAATGAACTTTAAAAATGAGTGTGGAAAGAGTCAAAAATAGAAGAACAACTTCTTCTGCAATAGGAAACTAACCTGGTGCTTGTCCTATTCTTGGATAGGAGAGTTGGACTGATGCCAACTGTGACTTCTCTCTTTTTCCTCCTGGTAGTTGTGGAAGTGACTGGTCATGCCCATGTATTATTAGCTGCTTTTGAGAAGGTAAGTATAGTTATTTCCTTTTCCCTGGGGCTATCAGTATATGTATATAGTAAGCATTTAATAAATTTGGTAGAACTTGAGGAGTAGTCTTTGATTAAATTTAGGGACAAGTCTGGAATGGGGTGGGGTGGAAGTGAGAAGATCAGGGGTTTAGGATAGGCAGCTATCAGTCAATAAGCATTTATTAAGCTCCCATCATATGCTACATACCGAGCTATACACTGGAGAAGCACAGACAAAAGTAAGATAGTCTCTGCCTTCAAGGAGCTTATATAGGTATCTCTATTAGGTAGTTTAGAGGAGGGAGGAAGGGAGAGTCTCTAGAGGATGATGATATTGGGAAAGGCTTCATGTGGTAGAAGGGGGTATTGGGACTAACCCTTGAAAGAAACAGAGAATTCTAAAAAGATGGAGGTGAGGTGAGACTATACAAGTGTGATGGAATATTATATGTTAAGAACAATAAAAAAGATAATTTAGCTGGCCCGGATAATGTGTGAAGGGTAATGAGCTTGAAAAAAGTTTGAAAGGTAGGTTGGGGCCTGATTGTATAGAGCTTTAAAAACTAAATAAAAGAGTTTACATTTTATGTTAAAGATAATAGAGAGCCATTGGAGTTTATTGAGTAGAGAATGATGTGGAAATAAGGAAAATAACTTTGGCTGTTCTATGGAGGATGGATTGGTGAAGGAAGAGATCTGAAGCATGGAGGCCAGTTTGGTGGCTAATGTGGTGGTCCATGCAAGAGACGATGAGGGCCTAAACTAGCGTGCTAACCGTGAGATGGATAGAAGGGAATGTTTATGAGGGATATTTCAGAAATAAAATTATCAAGACCTAGCAGTTGATTAGATATGTGGAGCAAAGAAGAGAAAGTCAAGGATGAGTCATCGGTTGTGAAGAACAGTGGTACACTAAATAGGGGGATTCAAAAGGACTAGGTTTGGGCAAAAGGATATGTATACAGAATACTTATGTAGACTATCCTTTAGAAATTTAAAATTTAAGGGCATGTGTATGGGTTCACAGAGTCAAATGAAGACATGATAACAAGCCAGAAAATAATTGCATTTTGTATATTTTATATGTGGGAAGCCAGAAGTAAGAAAGTTTGGTTAACTACACACATAATTAGAAGAAAAATTCATGGAGTTTATTTTCTGAGTTTCATGAGTGAACTGAGCAAAGGGAAGGAATAGTCAGCTCTTATATCATCTATCTAAAAAAGGGTTTGCAGAAGAAGTAGCTTTTCAGAAGCGGTTTGATTGAAAAGAAAAAAAAAAGAAGATACTACTTAGGCTGCAGGTAGGAATGGTATATGGTCCTGCTTTGGAAAAGATTCAAAGACATTCTTATTGGAGAGAAAATAAGTCATTCTGAATTGGTAAAAAAGGGTGTTTGTAGAGTATCTTTTTTTATTTATTTCAAAGCTTTCTAATTTTCTAAAAAAAAATTTTAAGGAATCTTTTTGGTTTTATTTTATTTTATTTTTACGTATTTCCATATGAATCAGGTTGGGAGAGAAAAATCAAAACAAAAGGGAATAACTACAAGGAAAAAAAAACAAGAAAAAAAATTGAACATAGCATATGTTGATTTACATTCAGTTTCCACAGTTCTCTCTCTGGAGTGTTTTCCATCCAAAGTTTATTGGGATTGCCTTGGATCAGTGAACCACTGAGAAGATCCATGTCTATCATAGTTGACCATTGTACAGTGTTGCTATTGCTGTGTACAGTGTTTTCCTAATTCTGCTTATTTCATTCAGCCTCAATGCATGTAAATCTTTACAAGCCTTTCTATTTTTTTTAAGTGATTAAAATGTTTATTGATTATCTGATTGATTACTCCAAAAGCACAAGTCATACATAGTTTTAAATATAATTTGCTATTTAGCCATTTTCAGTCATCAGGTGTTTCATGACCCTGTTTGAGATTTTCTTTTTTATTTAATTTATTTTAATTTATTTTAATTTTATAATAACTTTTTATTGACAGAACCCATAGCAGGGTAATTTTTTTTACAACATTATCCCTTGTACTCGCTTCTGTTCTGATTTTTCTCCTCCCTCCCTTCACCCCCTCCCCTAGATGGCAAGCAGTCCTATATATGTTAAATATGTTGCAGTATATCCTAGATACAATATATGTTTGCAGAACCAAACAGTTCTCTTGTGCACAGGGAGAATTGGATTCAGAAGGTAAAAATAACGCAGGAAGAAAAATAAAAATGCAAATAGTTTACATTCATTTCCCAGTGTTCTTTCTTTGGGTGTAGCTGCTTCTGTCTATCATTTATCAATTGAAACGAAGTTAGGTCTCTTTGTCGAAGAAATCCACTTCCATCAAAATACATCCTCATACAGTATCGTTGTCGAAGTGTATCATGATCTCCTGGTTCTGCTCATTTCACTTAGCATCAGTTCATGTAAGTCTCTCCAAACCTCTCTGTATTCATCCTGCTGGTCATTTCTTACAGAACAATAATATCCCATAACATTCATATACCACAATTTTACCCAGCCATTCTCCAATTGATGGGCATCGATTCAATTTCCAGTTTCTAGCCACTACAAACAGGGCTGCCACAAACATTTTGGCACATACAGGTCCCTTTCCCTTCTTTAGTATTTCTTTGAGAGATAAGCCCAGAAGTAACACTGCTGGATCAAAGGGTATTACAAGCCTTTCTAAAATCAGCTTGATCATCATTTTTTAATAGAACAATAATATTCCATTACTTTCATATACTATAACTTACAGCTATTCCCCCAATTGATGAGCATCCACTCAATTTCCAGTTCTTTGCCCCCACAAAAAGAGCAGCTACAAACATTTTTGTACATGTGGGTACTTTTCCTTCTTTTATGATTTCTTTGGGATATAGTATCTCTTTTTAAAGAGAGATAATTTTGCTAAAGTGCTATGAATGCATAAGTATTTGCAAAGACATATTATTTCTACTTTAACTTTGTAATCACCATGTTCCTAAAATGTCAGTCCCTTTCTGAATTGTGTTTGCTATAGCAGTAGGAATTCATTTTATAGTTTGTTTTTGTTAATGGTAAATGCCCCCATTATGCAAGCCAGGGACTTTTGAGAAAGTTGTAGTTGCTTGGTAACTGAGACTCATTTGCCGGGCATTGTAGTTCATTTTCTAACCATTATTTCCCATCCATTTTTAGTTCTATTCCTAATTATAATATGTTTCTTAAGAGCAGCATCTAGACCTTCACATTTTGTCTTCCACAGAACTTAACACAGTGCCCTTTTACACAGTAGTCACTCAATGTTGTTGACTCGGGGATCATTCTTGGTGAATCAGAGAAAAAGCCAGCGAACATTCTTAACCATTATAGGGGAAAAGGAAAAAGAGATTTGGGTTCCTTTTCTAGAAATTCTCCCAGAAAACCATTACTAAAAAATGACTATAGTTGACCTACAGTATATTAGTCTTTCCATTTACAGATCTTTTCTCTTCTACAGCATGTTGATGGCAGCTTCTCTGTGAAACCTTTAAAACAGAAGCAGATTGTAAGTGTGTTATCTTTTTTTTAATTTAAAATGTTTTAAATGTATTTGGTTAAAAGAAAATAACAATTTTATTTACTGAAGTTCTTAGAGCATAATATCTTTTTTTGCTTAAATATTCATAAAAGGAGATGGAGGATACAAGTTCCTCTTCTGTTATTATCCCTATTATAGAAGATTACAAATACTGAAACTACAAATCACAATATTGTGATATTGTTTACCACAGACATGTTGCAATTGAGAATAGAAAAGATGAAAGTATGGAAAAAGTAGGTTGCACAATCCCAACCAAATGGACCAAACCCAGTCTTTTCCAGAGGAAATTAGACAGTTGTCTTTACTAAAGTCAACAGTTCTTATGGAACTGGCTATGTCATTTGAAGCCTGAAGCTATATTTTATCAGGCCTCTGGCAGGTTCCCCTATCTTGAATCAGAAGGGACTCCCTTATACCAGGAGGACAATCATAAAACAAGCTCTTTCTGTTAATGGTCAGTTTTAGGACCCAGGAAAGAGTTTGTTTAAGGTGAGCCACCTTTGATTCACATATTTCAATATTCACAAATGTAGATGCCATCAGAAAGTGATCTTAACAAAATTAGAGCTATTGATAAAGTAAACAGAACCAGAACAACTATGACTGTGGCAATATAAATGAAAAAAAATTACTAAAAATAAGCCCAAGTCTGAATTTAATGAAACTAATCTGTTTCTTTTTCACACAGAGTGGTACTCCTAGAGCAGAATGTTGTCAGATGCATTCACTGTGTTGAATGTTTTTACATAACTCTTTTTCTTTTCTATATGGATGAAAATGTTTTAGGAAGTCATTATGATATAAAATGAAGTACATCTATAAAATGTATTTTTTAAATGTATTTCTTTTAAAAAATTATTTGTGGAAAGGAGCAGGAACTGTGATTTTACTGCTAGAAGCAACTTCTAATAAGGAAACTGCCTCTACTAATGGTTATCAGTGACACTATAAATTTTAGTCTCAGATAGTTGCTGGGATGAATCACAGCCAGAATGAAACATAGGACTGGAACCCAGGAGTTCCTGACTTAAGGCCCCAATGCTGTAATAAACCACTTTGCTTCTCAATACATTTATCTTTTTTAAAGCAAATTATAAAAAATGTGTTTTCAATACTTCCATTTTTTAAAAGATATTTAATGGTTAACTTTCTTGCATTTGGTACCCGGCTATTTGCAGGAGTCCAGTTTTCCATTGTCACTTCATCTCCAGAATAGCACTGAGAAAATATTATTTTGGAAAAAAAACAAGGTAGGGTCTAGTTATCAAAGACACATACCCACAATGCTCAGGAAACAAGGCTTTGTCAAAGGCACTGAGATAGAGAATTCCAGAAATTCTGGAGGGCATAGAAAGAGAAAAACAAAAACAAAAACTGAAGTACCAAAGGATCTTTAATATTTTAAATTGGGATCTGACAGTGCAACTCAGCAAAGTTGCAAGTGTAAATCAGAAGAATTTCTGTGGGGGAGCATGGAAATATAGAAATTTTGTCTCAAATTTCACAAATAATCTTTGAAAATGATTATTGTGAAAAGTATAACTCATATATGATTGGAGAGGTAAATCGTATTTAAAATGGGATTGGTATTCTTTTAAAAATTTTATGGCTATCTTTAGTTTTATTATATCACTTGATTTCCCAGTAATTCCCTCTCTCTTTTCCCACCCAGAGAGTTATTCTCTATAATTAAAAAGAAAAAAATAATAAAATAGGAACAGCAGTTCATCAAAGCTAATAACATCAGCTAAATTCATTAATGTAAGTGAATGAAAAATTTCATAAAATTGTTTACTATGTTTCAATCAGTTTCTTGGGAATGACGGAATGAATGGTGTCCAGAAAAGGGTATTTTAGATTATGGAGTCACAAAGAGTAATCCTCTCATATCTTTCCAAGATTTTCCTTCAGCAACCTAAAATGGGGTTAATCTCTTTCACCTTCTCTCCTGAATCTAGAAGCCAATTCGATGCTCAAAGAAAACTTTTGGAAAGTCTGAAGGGGGATTCCTCATTCAAGAATTTCCAAAGGGGTTAAGAACAGAAACTATATCTTGACAATTCTGTCCTGCCCCTCACTTAGGGCAGGGTATTCATCTACACCAAGAAGGAAAATCCCATATCAATGGGCTTTCAGACATCTCCTTATATTCTTTGTTCCTTTACATTCTGTAGAACCATTTATTTAGACATTCCAATTAAGGAGCATCTGCTCTGTTTTTAATTACTATAGAAAGTGTTATAGATATTTTGATGTATATTGGACCTTTCTTTCTATCTTTGACCTTCCTCTTGTCATATAGTAAGAACTCTAGATCAAAGGCTATGCCATTTTTCTCACTTAACATAATTCCATATTGCTTTCTGAAATGACTGATACATTTTACAAATCAAGTATATTAGTATGCCTGTCTTTCCACACCTCTGCCAATATTAACTATTCCCATATCTTGTCATGTTTGCCAATTTGCTAGGTTTGAGGGGAAACCTCAGAGTTGCTTTGTTTTGCATTTCTTTTACTAATAGTGATTGGAATCATTCTTTCTTATGATTCTTAATAGTTTATAATTCTTCTGAAAACTTTTTTCAAATTCTTTAATCTTTTATCCTTTGAAGATGACTTTAAGTGGTATTTAGTTCATGGTCTTCAACCTGGAAATTGCTTCAAAAAAGATAAGAAGATATTATCTTATACATATGTAAGAAAGAGATGATGAAAAAATAACATATTTCATCTGTATCTCTTGAAAAGCCCAACCCAAGAATAAAAAAAACTCCTAACTAGGAATATATCCTACTAATAGGAGAAAATATTCTGGTGCCTAATGAGCAGAGATATTTATCTTAAGGCAATATTTAAAAATTTTAGAGACTATCATTGGATATCATTAGAGACTCCACAGTGGGCTCAATGTCCACACAAAAAACTTTAGGTTATTTATAGAAATTGGAATGAATTTGCATTTGCACTGTCACATTTGGTTCCTCTTATGAGCAACAGTAATTTGTTCCTGAGATGGCTAGTTTAGTCTGTGATATCATCTGTGCCTGTGAAATAGAATGAAACTAATTGGGTCATAGCTTATTTATCTAGACCAACATCTAATGCCTATTGGTATTGAGAAGCTCTCTACAATAACCCTTTCCTCTATAAAATAATTTAGTGATAAGGCAGAGTGGTATAGAAACAAAGTATTTTGTTTTTTGTTTTTTTTTTTTCCTAGGTGGATCGAGTTAGCTACCTCCTCCAGGAAATCTATGGTATTGAGAACAAAAACAACCAGGAAACTAAGGTAGGTTTGTGAGTTAGTAACTGTTTATTGAGTATTACTTGTAACTAGATTTTGAGTAATGAGACTTTTTTTGAGGGAGAAGGAAGTAGGTTCAGATAGCTCCTGTCTATATAAAACACAATTACTCCAAGACTCACTTTTCTCTTGCCATATTAGCCTCTCAAGAAAGTAGACATTTCTTTTGTGTATGGACTATGAGTACTTACTGTTAGTTCTAGGCCTTTTTATTGTTTTCTATCCCACCTGAGACATAAATAGGGAATACAGCAGTAAAGGTTTCTGAGATCTTTTCCTGTCAAACAGCTGAGTAGTCTTTAGCAAATTACTTCTCTCCTCTGCCTAATGAATTTTCTCCATCATATAAGAAAGTTTTATGCTGTCTCTACTATTCAGGAATATGCTTAGGTGTAAAAGACTTTGAGCTCCTGTAAGGTATCTTAGTAAGTGGGAACTTTGCAAAAACTTGTCTTTCCACAAAACAGAATTCAGTACAAAACAGATCTATATTTGACCCCATCCAGGGGTGTAAGGATTGCCAAAAGGATTTCATTATAAGGTACTATAACACATGAAATGGTCTCACAGCCCACCATGATATTAAACACAGTTGTATAGTGGGTTACTAGCTAAAAGCACTTTGCAGGCTCTCTTAAAGATCACTGTTGTGCATTGTACGAGGACTTGCTTTGTCTGTTTCCTCTCACAACCCCTACTTTCCCCTCTCCTCAGAAAGATAAGAGAGTGTCAGGATGACAGAAGTTTTTTTTTTTTTAAATACTCCTGAATGTACCTCCTACTAAGGATGTTTCCCCTTGCTCTACTCTTCCCCTCTACTCAAGTAGAGAACATTTGATGGAATGGCAAGAGCAGGGTTTCCATGTTGGTGCCCAGGATTGAGAATCTGTGTGGGTTAATGATTCATTTGGTAGTTTGGTTTTGCCACTTCAGCAAAAGAAAATTTAAAACTGAGAGTTTTAATGGATTATCATTGGTTTTGGCTAAGAGAGGACAGGTAAATTATATTTCAAATTTTAAACACTAGGGCAGCTAGAAGGCATAGTAGATAGAGCACCGGCCCTGAAGTCAGTAGGACGTGAGTCCAATTGTGACCACAGACCCTTAATATTTACTAGCTGTGTGACCCTGAGCAAGCTAGTAAACCCCACTTGCCTCACCAACAAAAACAAAAACAAACAAATAAAAAAAAAATTTTTTTTAACACCTAGCTTCAAACTTTTGGTCAGGCTTGAATTGTTCAAAATTTGTCTTGCACAAAGTAAATAAGACTTGTTTGTTGTCTAGCCCAAAAACTGCAGATAGGAAGATCTTGCTCTGGCTGGGAAGAATCTGCCTTCTCTATGGTTCTTTTCTCCTTGTTGCATTGTATTCATCTGCTGCCCCCTATTTTCCCTAGAATCTTAAAAGAAGCTAATTTGGACATTATTTGTTGTTACAGCCCTCTGATGATGAGAACAGCGATAACAGCAACGAATGTGTTGTGTGTCTATCTGATCTGCGAGACACCCTGATCCTTCCCTGCCGACACCTTTGCCTTTGTAACTCATGTGCTGATACTCTACGCTATCAAGCAAATAATTGTCCCATCTGCAGGCTACGTGAGTATTCTGGAAAAAAATGTGGTCCCCAATAGGAGAATTTTGCAGCAAAAGTTTACATAAAACATAGAATTGGTTTTTTAAGATTTTTTTGGTGGGGGGAAGTCATAGTGTAGTTTTAATATCACTATTGCTTCCCAACAATACCTCTTCTTATATGAAAAAGAATGGTTAAAGAAAATAAAGCAACACATAAACCATGTAAACAATGTATGCTGCTTACCATGTGTGGTCCTCTCCATCTCTGTCAAGAAGAGGGAGGTAAGTTTCATTATCAGTTCTCTAGCATCAAGATTATATTCCCATCATATTAATATGAATTTTTATGTTGTTTAGTGGTAATTTTTTTTAACATTACTATTGCCATTGTTTATATTGTTCTCTTGGTTCTGATTTTTTCACTCTGCATCAGTTTACAAGTTTATACAGTTTTTCTATTTTTAGATTCTTCATTTTTTAGAACTGATTCAACTCTTCCTCAGTGGATAGGCATCTACGTTGTTTTAAATTTTTTGCTTCCCTAAAAAATGCTACTTTGAATACAGGACCTTTCCCACTGTCTTTAGCTTGGGACATATGCCCAAGAGTGATATACCAAAATTTTAGCAAATCTTTTGATAAATTCTGGAATGTTATTCTTGAGCACAATAAAGATGTCGACTACTACAGTAAAATTAGGTAGATTCAATACTCATTCTATATCAGCTTAGCAGGTTGTCTCTAGTGAATTGTACCAGGGATCTGAGCACATGGCCTTCTGCTCTTGAACTTTCTTTTTTATCTTTTATTTGGATAAAAAGTTAGATGGCCTCCTATTCAAATTTGCAGATGATGCAAAGCTTTTAGGGATCTCTAATGTGTTATATGTTAATCATATTTCAATGGAACACTGAACCAAGTCTAATAAGGTGTCAGGTAGTAGGGACAAATATAAAATCTTACAAAAACCCAACTGGATAATTCATATGTAGTGTTCCACTTCCCATCACTATGCTGTTACACTGGCTCTGTCTCATGCCTGAAATGATCTCCATCCATCCTCTGCTTCCTGGAATCCCTGGTTTCTTTTAAGAGTCAATTCAAACACCACCTATTGCAGATGATGCCTCTAGTTCTTTTTTTTTTTTAAGATTCTCAATTTGTTTTCTTTCTTTCTTTTTTATTATAGCTTTTTATTTACAAGTTATATGCATGGATAATTTTACAGCATTGACAATTGCCAAATCTTTTGTTCCAATTTTTCCCCTTCTTCCTCCCATCCCCTCCCCCCATCCCCTTCCCCAGATGGCAGGTTGTCCAGTACATGGTAAATATGTTTAAGTATAAATTAAATACAATATTAATATACATGCCCAAACAGTTATTTTGCTGTACAAAAAGAATTGAACTTTGAAATAGTGTACAATTAGCCTGTGAAGGACATTAAAAATGCAGGCAGACAAAAATAGAGGGATTGGGAATTCTATGTAGTGGATACCTCTAGTTCTTAATGCCTTTTATACCAAGGTTACTTTGTATGTGTGTGTGTGTGTGTGTGTGTGTGTGTGTATCTTATATATCCTATATTATCTCTCCTGTCCTTAGTATTGTGCCTGATTTATAGTGTGTGCTTAATAAATGATCAGACCCTGTCTAAAGTACTATGTTCAGTTCTGGGCACCACATTTAAGGAAGAATATGTCTTGGAGTGTCCTGAGAGGACGAGAATGGGGAAGAACCTCAATTTAATACCTTTTGAGAATAAGTTGACTTTATTGTGTCTGCATACCCTGGAAAAGAAAAGAAAAAACTAGAATGAGGAGGTTATAGAGGGGGAAAAAATACTAGATCTAGAATCAGAGGACTTGGATTCAAGCCATGATTGTTCCATTTATTGTATGTAGGATATTAGGTAAAGCACTTACTCCTTCTGCATCTCAGTTTTATTGTCTGTATAGTGAAATACTAAACTAATTGACTTCTGAGATCCCTTCTAGTTCTTGATTTCTTGATTTCTAATCTAATGTCCTTTTCTCAGTCTTCATCCTTTAATCTATCTGCCACCTCCTTTATGTTTTCTTCTCTCCAGGTTTTGTGATACTAGTTTCTCCTGGTTCTTCTACTTATTTGCCTATTTCTCTGTCTCCTTTGCTGTATATTCATCTGGGTCACTCCTGCAAAGAGATTTCTCAGGCATCTGTTTTGGTTCTGCTTCTCTTCTCTATGTTATTTTGTTTGATGATCTCATCAGTTCTCATGTATTCAATTATCTCTTTGCTGGTGATACTCACATCTATTTATCGAGTGCAGTTCACTCTGCTGATCTTCCATCTTGCATATTCAACTATCTAGTGTTCATCTAAAACTCAGCATGTCCAAAACTGAATTCATTATCCCTCCCCCCATCCTAGTCCCTCTCCTCTTCTGAACTTCATTATTATTTTGTTGAAGATACCACCATTATATACATTATTGCCTACTCTCTTCTCTATCATCTATACTCACAGCCTAGGTATCATCTGTGATCCCTTACTCTCACTCCTCATATCCAGTGTGTTGCCAAGCTCAGTCAGTTTTACCTTTATATCTCTCACATATATCTCCTCTCCTTTGATACTGCTACCACTTGGTTCAGGACCCTACCGTCTCACATCTGGACTATTGCAATAACCATGTTCTGCCAACCCTCACTACATTATACCCATCAGCTACCACCTCTAGCACCAGATATAAAATCCTGTGTTTGGCATTCAGAGTCCTTTCCTTCCCTTTCCTACCTTTCTAGCTGTATAACTTCTTCACACAGTTTGATCTGACACTGGCTTCCTTATTGTTCCTAGAATAAGATTCCAAATCCTGACTCTCATATTCATTAGATTTCCTTCATGCATGGACTTCTCTTTGCTCATCTTCACTACTTGGCTTTGCCGGCTTTCTTCAAGTCCCAGCTAAAACTCCTACTTTCCGCAAGAAGCTTTTCCCAAATCCCTTTATTCTAGTGACTTCCCTTTCTGACTATTTAAAACTTATCCTGTATATAGATTGTTTGTGCATAGTTGTTTGCATTTTTGTCTTCCCATTAATCTGAGTCCTTGTTTTTTGCCTTTCTTTGCAATTCCAACATTTAGCATACTGCCTGATACATAGTAGGTGCTTAATAAATGTTTATAATCGGATTTTTCATATATTTGGAGGTTGTCACATGGAACAAATATCACCCTTGTTATGTTTGACCCAGGGTGTAGAAATAGGAACCAAAGGTAGAAGTTGCTTTGAAGTAAAGAGGAAAATACCATTTTTGTTGAGAATAACACCATTTTTCTAGTCACCCAGATGACTTTATTTCCAATCAGGTACCAAATCTTGTGGATTTTTGCTACAAGGCCTTTCACCTTCCTCGTTTTCTCTCTTCTTATATAAGTAGAATAGATCCTCCAAATCTTTTAACAGAACGATTACAATAGCCTTCTAATCTTTCAGAATTTTATCTCTTCCATCACTGAGGTCTTCACATATTTACTAAATTGGTATTTCTAAAGCACCAAGTCTTGCTCAAGAAGCTCCAAATTAGAAACATTTGTAAACCAATTATATACTTTTATATATTCTAGTTCTTAGGGAAAACTGTTCCTGTTCCTTTTTCAAAATTTACTACCCCATTTAATTTGAAAACTTTTACATTACATCTTTGTCTACAAATTTTGTCTAATTTCTCTCTAAGAGAATACTCATATCATAACTACTAGCAAAGGTGGGGCAAACCCAAGAATTCATTTACTTATTAATTGCTTAGGATATGAAATTGCCTAATTCAGACTGAGATTGGTAATATCTTTTATACTTATATACTGTTATTGTAACTCAGAAATGTTTTGGCATTAATCTTTTAATTAATAGATTTAGTATTGGAACAACAAAAATTCTGCAGTTCACCTGCTTTGAACATGAAAATTTTCTATGAAAAGGAGTGACATGGTTGTAATTGCATTAAGACTAGTCCTCACTATGCTCAAAAAGCTATCAAACTGTGCATACCCTTTGACCCAGCAATGTTACTACTGGGCTTATATCCCAAAGAGATTTACTTCTCTTTGTGTGTGCAAGAATGTTTGTGGCACCAGAAACTGGAAACTGAGTGGATGCCCATCAATTGGAGAATGGCTGAATAAATTGTGGTATATGAATATTATGGAATATTATTGTTCTGTAAGAAATGACCAGCAGGATGATTTCAGAAAGGCCTGGAGTTACATGAACTGATGCTGAGTGAAATGAGCAGGACCAGGAGATTATTATATACTTCAGCAACAATATTATATGATGATCAATTCTGATGGACATGGCCCTCTTCAACAATGAGATGAACCAAATCAGTTCCAATAGAGCAGTAGTGAACAGAACTAGCTACACTTAGGGAAAGAACTCTGGGAGATGACTATGAACCACTACATAGAATTCTAATCCCTCTACTTTTGTTCACCTGCATTTTTGATTTCCTTCACAGGCTAATTGTACAATATTTCAAAGTCCGACTCTTTTTATACAGCAAAATAACTGTTTGGACATGTATATATACATTGTATTTAACTTATACTTTAACATATTTAACATGTATTGGTCAACCTGCTATCTGGGGGAAGGGATGAGGGGAAGGAGGGAAAAAGTTGGAACAAAAGGATTTGCAACTGTCGATGCTGAAAAATTACCCATGCATATATCTTGTAAATAAAAAGCTAAAAAAAAATAAAAATAAATAAAAAAAGACTAGTCCTCAAAGCCTAAGCTTCTGGACACATAATGACTCAACATAAAATGTCAGTTGTTCTGTTTCATTTCAGGTAAGGTTGTAGTTATTATCTGAAATGCCAATTATTCAGCAAAATTTTACATTACTTGCATTCCTGTTCCAAAAAAAAATTTAGTACAATGGGGAAACAAATGGAGTCAAGAGGATCCTAACTCTGGCCATGCCAAAGTCATCATCCGAACTTTTACCGGGGCAGATATTCACCTGTGATCTCAGATCACATTCTCTTTTGATTAGCTCATACTATTACTCTCACATGGTGGATTACTGACTTAATAATCATGCACACATTTATACCCAAATTTAAAACTCAGATATTATCAAATATTATAATACCAAGAAATTTTTATCTCAAATATCAAGTTTCACTAATCACAATTGAGAGCTAGATATAGTTATTATTTCTCTCATGTTGTTTTAATAACAGCAATAAAATACATTTACTAGATCTTGCAAAATAAAATTACTCAGCATTCTTTTCTTTTTCTTGTTTTTCTTTTTGAATTAAAATTCATCCTGGTGTAAAAATCAAGAAAATAATTATATTCTGAAATTCTATATAGAGAATATATGAAAAAAAATCCGTTGGCTTATTGACATAAATCTCCAGAGTAACAGATATCAATCTCTTCAGGTGTTATATATTAACCTCTAAAGGCAAAAATAAAGTGTTAATTCTGTAATCAATTGAGTTCAAGTTAGCCCAAGATGTAACTTCAGTATATACTATTCTGGGTATTTACATCATAATTTTCATGATCACAAATCATCAAATCATTTCTTTTTTTTTAAGAGTCAGAAAGACTTGAGTTTATTTTTTATTTTTTTGCTCTATATACATAGGTATTTATTATACATGATATATAAATTACATGTTTACATGCTAGGAGTGTGTATATTAATTTTCTGTAAATATGTATGTCTTACAACATTGATTTAATGTAATGGTTTTTTTCCATCAGTGTAGATAACTCCTTGCGTGGAATCTCTTTTCTTTTTCTTTTTTTTAATTATATCTTTTTATATACAAGATATAGGCATCTGTAATTTTTCAGCATTGACAATTGCAAAATCTTTTGTTCCAACTTTTCCCCTCTTTTCCTCCACCATCTCCCCCAGGTAGCAGGTAGACCAATTACATGTTAAATATGTTTAAAGTATAAGTTAAATACAATATATGTATACATGTCCAAATAGTTATTTTGCTTTACAAAAAGAATCGGACTCTGAAATAGTGTACAATTAGCCTGTGAAGGAAATCAAAAATGCAGGTGGACAAAAATAGAGGGATTGGGAATTCTATGTAGTGGTTCATAGTCATCTCCCAGAGTTCTTTCGCTGGATATAGCTGGTTCAATTCATTACTGCTTCATTGGAACTGATTTGGTTCATCTTATTGCTGGAGATGGCCAGGTCCATCAGAATTGATCATCATATAGTTTTGTTGTTCCTGGTCCTGCTCATTTCACTCAGCATCAGTTCATGTAAGTCTCTCCAGGTCTTTCTGACATCCTCCTGCTGGTCATTTCTTACAGAACAATAATATTCCATAATATTCATATACCACAATTTATTCAGCCATTTTCCATTTGATGGGCATCCACTCATTTCCAGTTTCTGGCTACTACAAAGAGGGCTGCCACAAACATTTTGGCACATACAGGTCCCTTTCCCTTCTTTAGTATCTCTTTGAGGTATAAGCCCAGTAGAAACACTGCTGGATCAAAGGGTATGCATAGTTTGATAACTTTTTGAGCATAGTTCCAAATTGCTCTCCAGAATGGCTGGATGTGTTCATAATTCTACCAACAATGTATCGGTGTCCCAGTTTTCCCACATCCCCTCCAACAATCCACATTATCTTTCCCTGTCATTTTAGCTAACCTGACAGGTGTGTAGTGGTACCTCAGAGTTGTCTTAATTTGCATTCTTCTGCTTAATGATGACTTGGAGTATCTTTTCATATGGCTAGAAATAGTTTCAATTTCTTCATCTGAGAATTGTCTGTTCATATCCTTTGACCATTTAACAATTGGAGAATGGCTTGATTTCTTATAAATTAGAGTCAATTCTCTATATATTTTGGAAATGAGGCCTTTATCAGAACCTTTAACTGTAAAAAATGTTTTCCTAGTTTATTGCTTCCCTTCTAATCTTGTCTGCATTAGTTTTGTTTGTACAAAAACTTTTCAATTTGATATAATCAGAATTTTCTATTTTGTGATCAATAATGATCTCTAGTTCTTCTTTGGTCATAAATTCCTTTCTCTTCCACAGGTCTGAGAGGTAAACTATCCTGTGTTCTTCTAATTTATTTATAATCTCATTCTTTATGCCTAGGTCATGAACCCATTTTGACCTTATCTTGGTGTATGGTGTTAAGTGTGGGTCAATGCCTAGTTTCTACCATACTAATTTCCAATTTTTCCAGCGATTTTTGTCAAACAGTGAGTTCTTATCCCAAAAGCTGGGGTCTTTGGATTTGTCAGAGACTAGATTATTAAAATTATTGACCATCAAATCATTTCTACACTGTAAACAAACTTCTAAGTCTTCCCTCTTCCTTTGGATCCCATTTTCTTATTAAACTAATTCATTGTTTTGGAATTTAACAATATTTAATAAGTTCTTTTACAGGACTGATAAGAGTTTATGATCTTGCCAAGCAAATGGTTCCAAAGAATATACTCAAATACTAAGCAGGTTTTAACATCATGAAGTGGCCTTTATTGAAGTTTATTATATACATATTATGAATTAAATTTTCCAACAGTATAATTTCATTATCTCATTAAGAAATGGATTCCCCAAAATCACAATACAAGTTAGAAACACAATAATAACATATACAGTGTCTTGTATTTAAAACATGAAACAGAACCTATTACCAGTTAAATAATATCATTTCAGCCAAATGCCATTTCCAAGTTATAAAATATTACTGAGGGGTGAAAAGAAAATTATTCATTTTTATTGCCTTTAGCATTTTATAGTAATTTTATTTAAAATTCAATATAGAATTACCCAGTGTGGAGTAATTATTCAGTTAAAGAAGTAATAACGATAGTTAACATTCACATAGTGATTACTATATGCCAGACACTATTTAACATTTCATAATCATTACATCATGTTGATCTTTAAAATAATCCCAAGAGATGAATCATCATTCATAATACTAGGAACTGAAATAAGCAGAGGTAAGGTAACTTGCTTAAGGTCATTAAGACAAATAGATCTATTATACACTTCGACAACGATATTGTATGAGGATGTATTCTGATGGAAGTGGATTTCTATGACAAAGAGACCTAACTGAGTTTCAATGGATAAATGATGGACAGAGACAGCTACACCCAGAGAAGGAACACTGGGAAACGAATGTGAACTATTTGCATTTTTGATTTTCTTCCCGAGTTATTTTTACCTTCTGAATCCAATTCTCCCTGTGCAACAGGAGAACTGTTCGGTTCTGCAAATATGTATTGTATCTAGGATATACTGCAACATACTTAACATATATAGGACTACTTGCCATCTTGGGGAGGGGGGTGGAGGGAGGGAGGGGAAAAAACGAAACATAAGCGAGTGCAAGGGATAATGTTGTAAAAAATTACCCTGGCATGGATTCTGTCAATACAAAGTTATTATTAAATAAAATAAAATTTAAATTAAAAAAAATTCAAATAGATCTGACATAGGATTTTATTGATCTGGGATCATGTTCATGCCACATAATAATTATAGTTTGTATTAGGTTCTAATTTTCCACAGTTATCCTATTTAGTTTCAAAACAAAATTCCATCCAAATCAAATCTGAATTTGTAATTAATAATGGTAACAATTTAAATTTCAACAACCAAAAATATTTCCCACAAAGGGCCATTAGTTGGCAATACTTCAAAATACTTCAAAATTTAGAGCCTGTTTTCAATTAGATCGGTTTCAAAGATTTGTGGTGACATTCCTACTTTCTCAGAACTTTCTTTTAAAGTTCCTTTTAAATTGCCCAAAAGACCCAAATCAGTTATTTCTTTTTTTCAACCTAAACATACCCAAGTACTTAAAGAGGGTAGCGTCATCTTTTCCAGAGACATCTACTATTCTCTGGATATTTTTTTTTAAACTGAAAGGGCTTTATGTGACAGCTTCATATCTCCATACCTCCACTTTTAGGATCTATGAGGATTTTATATTCCTCACAAAATAAATAAAATATGCTCTTCTAATGGCCCTTCAAGGACAGAATCTTAGTATACTATCTTTATGTAATTTCATTTTGCAAATATATTATTACAGTCTCTGTATCATAAAGGATAACCACATGATTTCTCATATCCTTCTTATCTCAGGAAATCAAAAACCTCTCCCAAATCTCTTTTCAAAATTCCAATCCCTTTTACTTTCAAATTCTATTTGTCTAAATTTCCTCTCTTTCATTCTCTTAATACGTTTTCATTGGACTTTGATTAAAGCCCTGCAAAACTGGACCTTTCTTATTTTTATCTGACATCTCTTCCACTTTCTCAGTTCCTCCACTGTTCATTTCCCAGTCGTATTCTGTACTAGCTATACAACCCATCTTTACTCCACTGTATTTCTCCTTTGTAACTTGGCACAATTTTTATATATATATAACTCTTTAATTATAATACTGTTGTCTTTAGGGTACTTTAGAACTTACAAAAAATTAATGGTGATCACAAGGAAACACTCTTCCAAATTAGATTTTATTTACTTTTAAGTAGCTCCCTGATTTAAAGAGAGCTTTTCTCTTTGTCTAATCAGTGATTGTGACTTCCTCTATTAGCACTACAACAATAAATCTGCTATTCTCCAAGGAAAGAGTAATAAAGGTCTAAATATTGTTTTCATGCTTCTTTCACAAAGTTATTCTTGTTTTTCCTTAAAACAAATCTTACAAAATATTTACCTAAAATTTACTAAAGAATTTCGGTATTTATAAAAACATTATACCACATTTTAAGAATTCACAGCAATTATAAATTTAGTCTTGAATTAACTTAAAATGCCATATATTTCTGCAAACTAGGAAACAAAGATTTCCATGTGGAACTTTTCTTCTATATCTTGGTTCAGTTTGGGCAAGGGTATTCTGGAGTGATGGTTAGAGAGACTATTTTTTGTCATTCCACCCAATCTTCAGTGGCTCTAAGTTACTCCCTTCTTGCTGGGAAGTGTTTCTGTTTTCAGACTTAAGTTATTCCCTAGTCTTTCTTTGAATAGGAAGTGTCACTTCCTTCTCACCAATTATATCAAGAACCCCAGGATTTAACCTATTCTTCTGTCAGTGGTAGTGAGGGACCTGGGATTTAGTTTATGACTTCATTAATGTGGTTCCATTGATAGGCATCTTTTGATCACTCCTCTGCCTTAGCTGGGAGCCTCCTTTGGAGAAAAAAAAAATTTTTTTTGAGGAGCTTATCAATTTGGGGAGTTTTCTAGGTTTTTATTTGCCAGTTCTTGCCAAATACACTAAACACAAACATGATGCAAAGACATAAAAGCAAAGTTACAATTTCTGGAATGGAGGGGGTGGAGGGGAGGGCGGTTGACTTAGAAGAGTTTTGACCAAGGAGGAATGTGGCCTCCAGGACAATCCTATGCAGAGAAATGCCTCTGTCCCTCAGTGGGATCATTCTAGGGAATCCCAGAGTTGGGGGTCTCTTTTTTGCCTCCTGGCTGGCTTGCCAACAGTCGCAATTCATTCAGCTTATTGGTAAGGCTAGCAGTTACCAGTAAAAGTTTTTAACTCCTCAGCATGCCAAAAATTCTGAGTGAAAGTGGACAGATCATTTTTAGAGAGAAAAGAAGGAGACAAAAAAAAAAAAAAAAAAGGCGGCCCTATAGATAGGGAAACAATATGATTTGTTACAAAACTTAAACCAGGGGTCCTCAAACTTTTTAAATAGGGGGCCAGTTCACTGTCCCTCAGACTGTTGGAGGGCCGGACTATAGTAAAAACAAAAACTTTGTTTTGTGGGCCTTTAAATAAAGAAACTTCATAGCCCTGGGTGAGGGGGATAATAGTCCTTAGCTGCCGCATCTGGCCGCAGGCCGTAGTTTGAGGACCCCTGGCCTAAACTATCATAGGCATGAGAAAAAATATGATTGGATGGAAATCAGGAATTTGTGGCTAACAACTTCTCACTTCATTTTGTCATTAGGTATTCTTTTTTTTAATAGTATTTTATTTTTCCAAATACATGTAAAGATAGTCTTCAACATTCATCTTTGTAAAACTTTATGTTCCAAATTTTTCTCATCTCCAAGATAGCAAGCATTGTGATATAGGTTAAATATGTGCAATGTTTTTAAACATATTTCCATATTTGTCATGTTATGCAAGAAAAATCAGACCAAAAGGGAACAAAAAACTATGACAAAGAAAGAAAAAACAACCAAACAAAAAAAGTGAAAATACTATTCTTTAATCCACAATCAGTCTCCATAGTTCTCTCTCTGGATGTAATTGGCATTTTCTTTTTTTTTTTTTTTTAATTGTAGTAACTTTATTTATTTTTAATACACATTACTTTATGAATCATGTTGGAAGAGAAAAATCAGAACAAGAGGGAAAAACCCTGGGAGAGATGAAAAAAAAAAAAACAACAGAAAAAAAGAAGTGAATATAGCATGTGTTGATTTACATTATAGTTCTTTTTTGGGAGGCAGATGGCCTTTTCTGTGCAAAATCTATTGGGATTGCTTTGGATTATTGAACTACTGAGAAGAACCAAGCCTTTCAAATTGATCATCGCACATTCTTATTGTTATTGTGTACAATATATTCCTGATTCTGCTTGTTTTGTTTCATGTAAATCTTTCCAGGCCTTTCTATAACAGCTTGTTCATCATTTTTTATAGAACAATAATAATCCAGTACCTTCATGTACCACAACTTGTTCAGCCATTCCCCCATTGATGGGTATCCACTTCTTTTCTAATTCTTTGCTACCACAAAAAGAGGCACTACAAACATTTTTGTACATGGGAGTCCTTTTCCCTCCTTTATGATTTCCTGGGGATATAGATCCAGTAATGGCACTGCTGGGTTGAAGGGTATGCACAGTTTTATAACCCTTTGGGTTAGTTCCAAATTGCTCTCCGGAATGTTTGACCATTTCACAACTCCACCAACACTGCATTAGTGTCTCAATTTTCCCACATCTCTTCTAACATTTATCATTATCCTTTCCTGTCATCTTAGACAGTGATTAGCATTTTTTATCCCAAGTCTATTGGAATTGCCTTGAATCATTGCATTGTTGACAAGAGATCACAGTTGATCAAGACATAATCTTGTTACTATATACAGTATTCTCCTGGTTCTGTTCACTTCACTCAACATCAGGACAGGCTTTTCTAAAATCAGCCTGCTTGTCATTTCTTGTAGAACAATAATATCCTTCTACCTTTACATACCGTAACTTATTCATCCATTCTTCAACTGATGAGTATTCACTCAATTTCTAGTTCCTTGCCATTACAAAAAGAGCTGCTACAAATATTTTTGCATATATGGGTCCTTTTTTCCTTTTTATTATCTCTTTGGATCCCAGTAGTAAGACTACTTGATTAAAGGATGTGCAGTTTTATAGCCCTTTGAGATTTCCACATTGCTCTCCAGAATGATTGGATCATTTCACAACTCTATATATTAGTGTTCCAATTTTCCCACATCCCCTCCAACATTTATGATTATGTTGTGATTTTAGCCAACCTGAGAGGTTGTCTTAATTTGCATTTCTCCAATCAGTAGTGTCACTAGGCGTTCTTTTTTACCACCTGCAAGAATAACTAAGGGTATTTAGATAACACATTTACTTTAATTGGTCAAGGATACTAGATGTAGAGCTAATAGGCTTATTTTTAAATGATTTCTAGGGGAAACTGAACTTTCAAGCTTAAATCAGAGAGGAAAACTGAACTTCTGAACCTATGATCTGCTGAATTTAACTCAGAGAAAAAGAAATATGATTTAGGAACGTTATACAAAATGTCAGTATTACTCTGAATTTGGACTTCGTTTTAGAAAGAGTTAAACCTTTGAAAAGAATGTTTTAAAGGATTTCATACCAGTATACATAAGTACTGACAAGGTTCTCATAAAATGACGTTATACTATGTAGTATAAAGACAGAACAAGGTGGGAAAGTGAACCTCACTAAACTTCTGATGAGGATCAGTTAGGTTCAGTTGTATCTTGGGGAAAAAGAATTTCAGAGAGCAAATCAATTTTCAGTTAAGGCAGATTTTATTGCAAACAGTGAGAAGGCTTAGTCCTTAGAGGACCAGTAACAAGCTAAAGAAAGGGTCTCATATTTATAGAAATTTCTTGGCCAGGTGTCTCAGGCTAAGTTAGTTCTTATGGGGACAATTAACTGCCAAGAACAAAGAAATGGAGATGCCCACTTAGCCAGGTCAGGGCACTTGGGTTGTGCTACATGTTTCAAAAATGTCAGTAAATAAGGTCAATCATGTTTACCTCCCAAAACAGCCAAAATTTCCCACAGGACAGGATATAAGGAAAGGGCTAAAGCTAATCCCATTGCTTCGTCATTGACAGTAAGATCTGGCACATCTCAAAAAAGGGACAGGCCAAGCTCAACTTGTTAAGAACTGCCAATTAGATGACATATGAATTTATGCCATACTAAATCTAGTTATCTCCCCAAGTTATTGTCTTACCTTTTTGTAAACTGTTAAGATTCAGAAACTTGATGAGGAATATGTCTTTTGTTTTTATGTATTGTGTTGATAGGTGCAGTAATAAATATGGAAGTGATAGGGTTTTTAAAAATATATATATATAGTATGGATGAAGCACTAGTTTAGGACATTGGTTTGGAATGTGAAAAACTGACAGTGTGTTCATAGCCAAAAAGAGTACTTTATTTCATGAAAGGCACATAAGCTAATCAAAAGGGGTTTAATGGGTTGAGAATAAAGAGACTCTACTTAAAAGTCAGAGGCAGGGAGGAAGAGGGACAGCAACAGTGAGGTCTAGAAAGTTAGGGAGAATTGGAAAAAGAGTGAACTCAACTGTGATCTAGTGTGCCTGCTTAGGAGGAAGGAAACTCCCTCAAATACAAAGTCCTTAAAACTAAAAAGTGCTCATTATTTGTACCCAGGTTCAAGGTAACAGCTCAGATTTCTGTATGACAAACCACTACGTCTTGAAGGATAGTTTAGTAGAATAAAGATATGAGGGCCAATTTCCTTTCCTTCATGCACATTCTCCAAAGTTGTGCCACATCACTCTCAATAGCGACATTTCCAAGGTGACTACATCATTCCCAAAGGCTGCACCACATCAGTTTAGTATTAAAGTACTTCAGTATTAAGGTACATCAGAGATTTTGAGCAGTTTGGTGGCACAGTGTTTGGAGCGATGAGCCTGCAGTCAGAAATACTCATCTTTCTGAGTTCAAATCTGACATCAGACCTTTGTTAGCTGAGTGACCCTAGAGCAAGTCAGTTAAGCCTGTCTGCCTTGGTTTCTTCATCCGTAAAATGAGCTGGAGAAGGAAATGAAAACTTGCTCCAGTAAATTTGCCAAGAAAACCCAAATGGGGTCACAAAGAATCAAGACATGATTCTTTCAGTCATATCTGACAATGAAAGCAACAACCATTATATTATGCTTAAAAAATGCCGGGAGTATGTTAGGATTTAAAATATAAGAAAATGTGCTAGCTTCTTAGAGTAGACAGTTCTTCTGAGATTTCAGAGAAAGGTTAGGAGCATAGATGCTACCCTGAAGATTCAGCTAATTTTAAGTCATTGTTTAATGATCTTCCTTGATCTTTTATGACTTTAACATGTAACATGTAACTTTTATAACTTATTTCTGATCCTTAACCATTCAGAATTAGCATGTATCTGTCCTCATTTTCTTTCTTTTCGCTTGCAGATATGTGTGTATGTGCCTATGATGACATATATGTAATACATATTAATAATTTAAAACATCCATAACTTTATAGGGTGGATTATTGGGATAGATAATATTTTCCATTTACAGACTCGAGAATTGCGGTCATAGAGAACTTCATTTAACTGTAGTAACAAAGGAATTCATCAGTAAAGCCAGAAACAAGAGTTTGGGCTTTCTCATTTCCTTGTTTGACAGCCCTCCAAAATCTCCATAGAATCTCAGCATTGTTTTTCATCTTTTGTTCTCAAAGAGGGCCAATGACCTTATGGGGTATCTTAACTTGCATGTGAATTGAATTTAAGTGAAGCATCAGTTCCACTCTCTGTCAGAGTCACTGAAGTCTAGTATCAAGCTGACTGACAATGGCCTGGGAACTCAAAGGCCATCAACTCCAGCCCATTCTGAACAGGAATGTACAGCAGACAACAAGTTGTCATCCAGCATTTGCTTAAAGACCTCCAATGAGAGGGGACCCATCATTTCCTGAAAAAATGCATTTTAATTAGCTTGAATTAGAGAGGGTTTGGGTTCTTTATTTGTTTTTGCATCAAGACTTTCTCTTTGCAGCTTCCAATCATTGCTCATAGTTCTCACCTAATGCACCAAATAGAGCAAGTCTAATCCCTGTACCACACAATATTAACTCTTCAAATGCTAAAAGACTTCATGTTGCTTACCTCTGACCCTCCCAAGTACTCTCTTATCCAGCCTGAATAGTCCTCATTCTTTCAACTGAATTTCATATGGCATGGACTGGAGGCCCTTCACTATGCTGGTTGTCTTCCTGGGTGCTCTGGATGTTTGGGTTTAGTCACCTATAAACACAAGCTAAATATTAGGCATTTAGTCCTAGGCATATTCCAGCAAGCTAAAGAAACCTGACTAGTAAATTTATAGATCAGTTCTTTTTTGGAACAACATAAAGATCAGCTAATAGACCTACTCAGTCTCTGACTAAAATACTTGGTGGGAGTCATGGTGATGGATTGCATATTTGATACCACAGACTGTGGTGTACATTCTAAATAGTAGCAGGAGCAGTTGTTACCATGATTGATATATTTTACCTCTTCTTCCTTAGCTTTTCGGGCCCTCCTACAGATCCGGGCAGTGAGGAAGAAGCCAGGAGCACTGTCCCCTGTCTCATTCAGTCCTGTTTTAGCACAGAGCATGGATCACGATGAACACTCTGTAAGTGACTCATATTTGGCTGAGCCATCAGAAGGAGGAGTTTCTTGGCCAAAATGGCTTGTAGCTTTAAGACTTAGGATGAGGAGCAAGAACTACACTTAAGAAACTGGCTCATTACTCAGAAACTTAGGACCGTCTACTTATGTCATGCCAAAATATCCAGGTTATCATCCAAATGTTTCTAAATAATTAACTGTTTGGCATAGGACAAACAGAGCCTCTAAGTTGTATGGGGCCTCAATTTCTTTGTTAGGACAGGTATCTGAGCATTAGCTGGGATGAGGTAGTAAATAACTGCTTGGAAGAAGCTTTCCTTCCATTGTATCTGGCAAATAATGAATACTTCTTCCAGCACTTTACTTCATAATACAATCTGCGGGACTGAGCCTCCTGACAGAACTCCCTTCCCATTCTCAAACAAACTAAGTAGATGCCTATAAGTTTTGTAATAAGATGTCTCATTTCTTCCCTTTGAATGACAAATAGTTAAGGTCTCTGATTCCCTCCCTTCTCCTCAGTCCTGAGTACTTCCGAATATAGGGAATTAGTTACTGCTGACTGCATCAATCCAAGTGCTCTTAATATTGATAATGCAGGTGTCCCTCACTTAAATCAGATCCTGAAAATCCACTCTAAATTGAAGAAATTCCTCTCTAAAATGAAGAATTTGAAACAGGTTAAAGCTCAGAAGTGCTATGAATTAGGAAGGCTAATAATTGCTTTACCCAAGTATTATTTGTTTTACAAAGCATCTGATGTACCATAACATAGCAAGCCATTCTAGTACAATAAATAGGCTGTGATTATTTTCAAAGACTTGGATTGTATACAACTCTCCAGAAACATGTTAACATAAAATGAAACACATTTCTATGATTACTTTTTTAAAATGTAAATTTTTTTTAAAGATCTTTGCTATTTAACTGAAGGACTCGATGACCATATTGTCTTTTATAACAACTCAGTGTTTCTGCTGCATGTAGTTGAATGTTTGTTCCATGGCTTGATGTCCTGCTACTTGAGTGCAGGGATGGGCACCTTCCCATAAAGGTGATAAATTAAAGGGACACTGTCAAGCAATGCAGGCCTCAAATTTAGATTGTATATATTTTTTAAACTCTTCGTATTCTTCGGTGTTCAAAGCTTCCCTTCCCACCTACTTTTCCTTACAGAGATTCTGATAGCTTAATAAATAAAATCTATTTCCTTTGCCACTCATCTGGCATAGATTATTTGGACTTCGGACTTCAGACAAATGGCTATTTATAAAAACTGCTCTTAGATAACCTAATATGAGCAGAAATTTGTACCTTTCTCAAGTGGGTCAGTAATGAGAATGTAGGGTGGTGGGATTGTGCTTAGGATTGTTTTTGTATTTAACAATTACTCTTACGTCATAAACTCCCTGGCTCAAAGAACTGATGAAAATGGACTAGTTGTATGTTGTCATTCAGTGCCCAGCAAGTGGGTGGGGGATGTGTGCGGGTGGGTAAGAATCTTATCACATAAATAGTCATCAGAAAATTGGGAAATTCCCTTTCAGAAAACTCTAGCATTGTTTGAGGGATGTTAGTTATTGTAAAATATATGATTTTTATCTTGACAGTGTCCCTTTAAAAAATCAAAGTCGAACCCTGTCTCTTTGGCCAGCAAGAAACCTAAAAGGGAAACAGTAAGTGTATTTGGTCTATATGGCTACGTTATTGCCCCATTCCCCAACCAGAAAACAGATTCGTTTGGAAAGTCATTTTCTTCCCCAAACATTAGGATTTACTTCCATAGTGTGTTTCATTTACTTAATCCAGTAAAGCAGGATCAGTTCCCTGTAGTCATTCTGTGCAGGTACAGGAAGAGAGCTTTCTGAACCAAGCTGCTCCTTTGAAAGATGAGACCAATGGTCTGTAGGCACAGGAGCTCCTTCCTGCTAAGAGCCAGTTTGCCAAGCCATGAGCTACAAGTTCTCTTGCCAGCTTTGCTAAGCTTCTTTTGTTTCTTTTAAATGCTCTGTTCACCTTTTTTTTTTTTCCCCTGCTGGCAAGTGGAACTAATGTTGAAGGTGGAATTAATGTTGTTGCTTTTTTTTTTTTTTTTAATTGCAAATGGCATTTCTTATAAGTGTGTGTTTCTCATTACCCTGCTTTCTGCACTTGGTATTTGGATTTACTGGTTTTTGTCTCAGGACCTGAATTTTCCCAGAAGTCCTTAGTAACTTGAAGAACAGGATAGGGCAACCCAGACATATAAATGACACTTAGAGATAAGTCTCATTGAAATGCAGTTCACTGCTGTGTCTCCTAGTAGTCACTGATTAGATAGGAGGATAACTCCACATTGGCTTTTCGAAAGGAGAGTCTTAACTTCAAAAGTTGTAATTGTTAAAATAAAAAAATACCTGTAGGAGTTATTAGGAGAGTAAGTATCTACCTTTAAAGATTAAATCATATACGAAAGAGAGGATTCCCAAAACAAGACATATTACAAGAGAAAATATAAAAGAATTTTTTTGACTCACCAAATGCTAAACTGAATCTGACAGATTGATTAATAGAAATGTTACCCAAGCAGGAAGGGAGTGCACCTTTGGCTATCAATTGCCTCCCTTTTTTATTTCCATTTTCCATACCATGCCCCACCTTGGTTCCTTCTTTTCATCTCCTTGAAAGAGCTACTCTGTTTCTGAAAGAGAGTATTTGTTATATCCTACCCCAAATCCCTACCATCATAGCCTCATCAGCCTAACACAAGAGCTTTTTGCTCTCTTTCAGAATGTGTAGAGTAGGTAGTATGCTCTGATCCCAAGCATTTGACTGAAACACAAGAGTTTCAGATGTATTTCAGATCCATTTGATATGAGAATCTCTTGCTTTGCCCTTCCAGCTCTCTTATGTTTTCCATTCTTCTACTAACTCACTAGCTCTCCTTTCTTTCTTTGATTATAGATACAGAAAGCCAGGAAGGAGCTCTTAGCCCTAGCCTGAGGATGAATTTTCTTATATTCTTCAGTAAATCTCCCTTTTCCCCCCTATCTAGGTTGATGCCATATAGCATGGCTTCTGTCTCTGCTTAGATACAGTGATATAATGATCTTCTCAGAGAGCAAGAGAGAATAAAGAAAAGCCTTTCCTTGACAGTGTAGATGGTCAAAAAAATCCTAGAGCACATTCTCTCTTCTTTCAGGTAGAGGAGGTATTAGCTTTCTTCTTCACTTTGCTCCTCTATTTATTGGGCTTTTTATAGGTACTCGCCTTTTTTTTTCCCCTTAGTAACTAAAGGACTTGTTTTTCAGCAGCATTTCAAAGGGACCTGCAAGGAGGGTGGTTTCCATATTAGTGAAAACAGTTCAAGGGTGATATCACATATAAGAAAGCCCCCAATAAGGAGTAATTTCCAGCTAGAATTAAGTAGTTCCTTAGAAAATAGATTCTCAGAAATACAGAGCTATTTTAAGACAGGAATCTCATTTTGGGCCCCATGTCTTAAGGGCTGCATGGTTTTCTAAAATAAGGCCAGTTTTATTCTGAACTCTTCCCTATAATTCACAGAACTCTGACAACATCCCACCTGGATATGAACCCATCTCTTTGCTGGAAGCTCTGAATGGCCTTCGCTCCATCTCTCCTGCTATTCCTTCAGCTCCTCTTTATGAAGAAATCACTTATTCAGGGGTTTCTGATGGGCTCTCTCAAGCTGGTTGTCCTCTTGCTGGGCTCGATAGAGCCTTGGAGAGCAGCCTTCAAAAAAACAAGCCAAACAAGTCTCCAGACAGGTCAGTATCTCTGGGTGTGTGTAGTGTTCCAAATACCTTAAAGGGCTGGACCCTCCCCAGATCTTCTGCTCTATGAGGATCATGGGAGAAGGAGTAATGTATGTCCACCATCAGAAGAGATGGATCTGTGATACCCAAGCATCTAACACTGGTTGTGTTTTTTTTGTCATCCTTACATCATTCTAGCACATTGCGTTCTCCATCATCTCCTATTCATGAAGAAGATGAAGAGAAACTGTCTGAAGACTCCGACTCACCTCCCCCACTAAGTGGGGCTGAGCTCGCCCTTCGGGAGAGCAGTTCACCAGAGGTATGCTCAGTCACTGTGAATCTGTCAGCCTAGTTCTGGGAAGCTTACCTGAAGATTTTCTCTGACACGGTATACTAAGGGGTATTTACTTAGAAGACAAAGCAAGCAATGGTTATTTGTTAATCATTATTTAAAGTGGCGGTGGAACACAATAATTCTTAACCTTATGTCCCCATTGTTCTTTTTACCCTGGTAGCTTGTGGACTTGGTTAAGATGTAATTTTGTTCTTGGCCGTCGGCCATGATAGCAACTCACGTATACAGGCAAATGAGCTGGATTTTTTTTTCTTCTCCTTTTTTTTAAAGAGCTTCATAACTGAAGAAATTGAAGAGGTGCCATCTCTAAAGCAAGGTAAGCTATCTTCTACTTCCTTTAGAATTGGAGCATGCACTGGTTCTAAATAAGATTCTTTCAGTGCTAGCACTTCCATTGTCCTTATTTATACCCTCTGTTTGGAAAGGCTTCTAGTCTCACTGTGGTCTGTTATCCCCGGAAATACATCCGGCTGAGCCGATCTTTGGTATTTTTCCTTATTACATTGCTCATTAGCAAAAGTGTACCTAATGGGAAAGGGCTTCCTGAAACATCATCTTTTATTGAACCAGACTCAATCCTAGTGAATTACCTAGGGTTTTTCTCTGCCTTATTGTGAGAGAAAAGGTACTATCTCACTTGATATCCATATCAACCTGGCCCTGTAGAAATAATACACTCTTGGCTTATACTAATTGATACTCCTTTGGGGAGTATTCAGGCTGTTACCTTGGGTTTTCAGCCATAATGCTCTGATAGTTGTGAAATCTTGTTGATTCTTCTTTTTCAGCATCCTTTATACTTCTCTTTACCTTTCTACTCACATCACAGCTCAAATCCAGACCAATATCACCTCTCACTTGGATTGCTGAAATAGCCTCCTAATTGTTCACCCTGGGTGCTAGGATGTATCCTTCAATCCATGTTCCACTCACTCAACAAATGTGTATTAACTAATTCAGCTACCAGATTTATATTGTTAGGGTATAAGTCTGACAATCTTATTTGTCTGCTCAGCAACCTTTACTCCCTACCCATTTCTCTTAGAATAAAATGCAGATCCTTTTCATAGTCTGGCTTCAGCCTGTATTTCCAGAATTTTTCCCTTTCTTGCACAATGGGTACTAAAATCCAGGGTGGCCCATTTGTTGTTCTATACTCTATATTTGTGATTCTCACTTTCATGCTTGGACAGTTATGCCTACTCACTTTTGCATCTTGGAGTCCCTACATCCTTATGAAACTCAGTTCGAATGCTGCCACATCCTGAATTATATAGAAATGATGTGTGCCTCCCTAGCAGAATATAAACTTGAAGGCAAGGAATGTCTTGCTTTTATATTGTGATCTCCAGGGCCTAGCCCAACAGCATGGCAATAAAAGCATGGCAAAGCATGGCAATTACTTGTTGATTGATAATAGTATGTCAGAAAATAAATTTGTGCTTTAGGAACTTCTGCGTGTTATCTTAGACTGTATATAGTGTCAGATAGTGTTAGTACATATATTGGTTTTATTGAACTAGTTTTTTTCTTCTTTGTTATGAAGAAAGGCTCACCCTTGGGGGTAAGGGGAAAGGGTATATATTTGGGAGTGACTGTGATATAAAAACAAAAGGCATCTTTTAAAACTTGAAAAAGAAATTTTAAAAAATCTTCTCCTAGAGTTTGAAAGCCATTGGCAATCCTAACTTCAGTGAGTTAAGATAAGGAAGGGAACATTGTTTGTGGGCTTATATTTACAGACTCAGATTACAAAGGAATGCCCAGTTAGATACTTAAGTGAACATTTATCCTATAATGAGGAATGTTACATTGACTGTTCAACAAAATACAGAAATAATCACTTTTAATGTCTTTACATTCAGATTTCTCCTTCCATATTTGTTGGCAATGATATCTGCATTCAGACCCTGGCTTTGCCACTAATTGGGCCTGTTTACTTTGGGCACGATATCTCTGGGCATAATGGAGAAGGAATTGTGCCAGATGATCCCCAAGATCATTTGAAATCCTAACATCCTCCTGGTCTAAACATCTGATGCTCAGTTTCATTTCCTCTGGTTTTGTATAAAAGTGTACATTAACCCTTCCTGACCACCAGAGGGCCAGTAGAGACTACCAATTATCCCAGTGGGATAAACCAGCAAATGTTCCAGATGCTCATAATCTTGACCTCTCTCTCTGGAGGCTTATCACTCTCTGGATATAAATTGGACCCTACATGTTTCTTTTCCTTTGTAACCCCCAGGATGGACCAGGTCCCACAGTGCTCAGAATTCAGGAATTAGAGCTGTTTGCCATGCTCTTACCACCATGATGCTTGCTATCTATTGAAGATGGGATTGATCTCCTTTGCTTTGGCTATGTGTGAATAGTGTCCAGTCTCACTATCTTTGGTTTCTTAGCAGTCTCCTCCACCTCCAAACTGGTACTATTTTATAGAGAAACTAAATGTAGTTCAATTAAATTATTTTTCATTTAAGTCTGTGGCCTTTCTATAAAAATATTAACTCACATTCATGTTTGTTAATACATCCATCATATCCCATTTCAGTTGGACAATTACCCCATAAAGGAGGTAGGGTAAATTTAATTTTAATGTTTTCATTTTACAGATGAACAAACTGAAGTTTAGAGAAGATTGGTCCAAAATTCTATGTCTATTAAATAATGAGGCTGGGCTTTGAGCCCAGCACCTACCACCCAGATTATTACAAATGTAATAATACTTGTACAGTACTTAGCACAGGGCAAGTCTAGGGTTTTTTCACTTAGTACTCTGCCTCTTTACCTGCTAAATCCAAATCCAATTCTAAAATATTTTTTGAGATAATCTTTAATGAAAATTCAAGGTAAGTAATTCAATGTAATACCATCGTTTAAGCATAAGAATACATTTAGGAACTGTTGTCAAAGTGCAAAAACATTTTGTAGTCTACAGCAAAAAGAATAAAGAAGTGCTAAACCTTTTTCTTTAGTTTTAATCAAAGTTTACAGTAAGAGTTCAATAAATGATAATTTATTTTTTGGTTTTTTTATGTTTTTTAATTTTTTTAATGTTCTCTCTTTTCCTGCTCAGGGACAGTTAGGTGGCACAATGGATAGAGTGCTGGACCTGGAGTTGGGAACACTCATCTTCCTGAGTTCAAATCCAGCTTCAGGCACTTAGTAGTTATATGACCCTAGGCAAATCACTTGTGTTTGCCACAGTTTCCTCATCTGTCAAATAAGCTGGAAAAGGAAATGGCAAACCATGCCACTATTTTTGCCAAGAAAACCCCAACAGGGATCACAAAGAGTCAAATGTGACTGGAAACCTTTTTTCTCTGTTCTCCCTATTGCAATATACCATCACCATATCAGCCTGCATTCAGACCCCCATTTTTACCAATCTTCCCTTGATTTAATAGGGGCACTTGATAGTAAAGTATCCTCTTTTCCATCCAAAGCAAGGACAGGAGAGTGAGGAATAAGCTATTCTTTCTACTAATATCCATATAAGCAGTCTTCCTACCTTAAAATATTTGGTGATGACTTGCTTTTTGCAGAATTGTTATGAGCACTCTCACTATTCATCTAATGTAATCCTAATCACTCACATTTCTTTCTCCAAACACTCTCCTTTCCCATCAAGACTAAGTTTCTAAACAAGGTTGGAGAGGAAGTGGATTTTTTGCCTTTTTGTATAGAAACCATAATCCCTTCTTTAATCCTGCAATCATTATGGATCTCTAACCATTATTTCACAAATAGTCTTTGTGTTAGGCTTTGTAAATAATATGGAGAATAGTCTAGCTCCTTCCCCAGTGATGAAAGTCATGCTATTTCCATGGAAATAGACAAAGAATTGTTCTGTCTCAATCGGAAGAAAAGGGGAAGAGATGAGAAGGGGAACTGGTGGCAGTCATGAAGACTGATCCCTAATTTGATTCCTTTCCTTTTGAATTAGAGAGCCAAGCCCCATCTATAGAGGACGTCTTACAAGACAGCAGCACTGAGCATAGAAGCCTTAATCAACCTGGGATTGATCCTCCAGCTGACATATACTTACCAGGTAATAAACAACCAGCTTTTCCTTTTGCCATCTGGCTAGGGAATGGGAGATACATAGTGGAGCACAGGACTTAGAAAAATAGCAAAAAGTTGGACCAAGCCAAAGTATTGTATCTCTGGTTCAAGAACAATTTAAGCACTCAAGATATACAATAAGGCTTTAGAAATCTAAGGAATCTCTCCAAATTTAACAGGGATTAAACTTGGATGGGGGGGGGGGGGAGCTTTAACACAGGCAGATCTCAATTAGCAGCCTTCATTTGAGAGCTTAATTTTCAAGTTGGAGACCACAGCTGGAGAAACAACCTTCCATAAAATCTACTTCCAAGGATAGTGCTTCTTCCTTAACTAGGATTTTAGCTATGTATATCATTTCCAGAAATGTAAATAATGAAACCATACTATGAAGACAATTTAGAATGAACTATAAGAAATTTCAGCTTGCCATTTTTTCCTAATGTTAAAAAACTTCATCTCAGAGAATGAAGAGCATGTCTCACATTGTTATCTGAAACCTCAACCAGAATTCTAAATTCATTTTAGGAATTGGGAAAATTGCCAGATTTTTATATAATATCTGGAGGTAGTTAAGTGATTGAATTTTAAAATTGCTTCCCTTTACCACTGTCTTGGTTAGAGTCAACAGTGATCAGCAAAAGACTTAATTAGTTAATATTAGTTAACATTAATAGTTATATTAATTAATAATAGTTAACATTAGTATCTAAAGACAAAGTAATAATTTATTGCCAAAAGAAAATCTGACCCTCAAAGCAAAAGCATTATGTTGAAAAAATGCAATATTGCTAAATCTTATAGTAAGATAAAATGGGACAATTCAGGTTAAGTCCATTGTAGCTTTGAAAACATTTTTTAAATGGGCAAAACAACTTTAAAAGAAAACCTAAGGGGGCAGCTAGGTAATGCAGTGGATAGAGCACGAGGCCTGGAGTCAGGAGGATCCAAGTTCAAACAGCCAGACTGTGTGACCCAGGTAAAGTCACTTAACCCCAATTGCCTCAAAAAAAAAAAAAGTAAACAACTTATAATTAACATTTATTATTATTAAATATTTATTATTTATGAATAAACATTTTACTGTGTATCAGGCACTATGCTAAGCACTGAAATATAAAGTGAGGTAATAGCCCCTACTCTCAAGGAGTTAACATGTAATTAACTATATACAGACAAGCTATTTATAGGGTTAAGTGGAAAAAATCAACAGAGGAAATGCATTAAAATTATGAAGATTGGGAAAAAGACTCCTTTCTGTGGAAGATAGGATTTTTCCCTGGGACTTGAAAGAAGCCAGAAAACAGAGTAGGAAGAAAAAACATTCCAAGCCTGAGGGACAGTCAGAGAAAATAGCAGGAGACAATGTCTTGGAGGAGTAACAGCTAGAGTCAATAAGTAGAATAGGTACTAATTATATGCTCTTTCCCTGAAGCATATCTATAAAGTAGGCCCCTTCTTGCCAGAAGTCGGACATATTCAAGATACTGATTTGGTGAAGTATGACCCAGGTGGAATTCTAGAAACACTGGCCCTGAATTTTCTCATCTGTCTGCTGATTTCTCTGTTCCTCTTCCTGACTTTAAACAATAGTCTGATTAGACAGTATCATCTGACAGGCTCAGTTTACCTGATAGATCCATAAGAATCATTAGAGAGGCTCATTTACATGAACAGTAATGAGAGAAAGCAAAAGTTCATTATTTAATAAAGAGTAAGAGATTTGCGTTTCTCATAATGAGGTACTTAAAATAATAGGAACCTGAGCTTGGATTTCCAAAAGCTATTTTCCCTTTTTTTCTGTAGCTCATAGTATGATAATAAATTTTCTAGATCTTTGGGAGTATCTCTAAAGAAACTCTCTCTTGGACTGTAGTTTATTTGTCCCCTTTTAAGCATAGAAGTGAGAAACCAAGAATTTTATTTTGACTTATATGCATAAAATTTGTCCTAGGATCCATCCCCTTTTTTTGGCAGATAAAGGAAGAGGAAATTATGATTTTGCTTTTTCTTCTTTGCTTCTACAAACCAATATGGTCAGACTGAATACATTGTTTTCATACCTCATATCCCTTTCATTTTATTCTAACTTTATTCTAGTTGCCACAAAATTTACGAGACCATTCTAAGTGCTTTTCTAATAATTCCTTCATTTTCTGTCTCTCCTGCCCTCCTATCTGGATAGCACTGGGTCCTGATTCCTGCTCTATTGGTATAGAGGAATAAGATGGTATGTTTTCTCCTTTCATATGCCTAATTGGGTTTTTGTCTTGTCTGATGAATTCAGTCTAGTTGAATATTAAGTGCCTGCTCCATATAAAACACTATGTTAAGTATTTGGGTGGCTAAAAAGTTGAGATAAGTTGCTGAGAATATAAAATTATCTAAATAGTTTGATCCATTAGATAGGAGTTTCAATCATTTCTTCTATTCCTTATCCTGTATACAGTCCTGATTTCACGGCTTTTACATCCAGATCTTTTCCATGTAATGTAAGTTTTAACTCAAAATTGAAGTCTGGTCTTCAGGAGCTCTTAATCTTATTGTGTCCTTGACTCCTTTGGCAGTTGTTCAAGCCTGTGGACCGCTTCTCAGAACACTGTTTTTTAAATGTATAAAATAAAATACGGAGAATTACAGAGAAAACCAGTTATATGGATACAAAGATACAATTTTTTCCCATCTAAATTCTCAATCTTCCATCAGTCTATAGGTCCCAGGTAAAGACTCCTTGTTGTAAAGGGAACCCCATTTGAGGAAAGCCCAAGTGATAATTTACAGGAAAATAGGGTAAGATGATAGAATCAAAAGCCAGCTTTTTTTCTTCCCTATCTGAATGAGTAGTTCAGTTTGGGGGAGTTTTATGCCTTTCGGGTCTCAAAAAGAATGACTCAGCTAACTGTATCACCTCATGTGACTAGGAACAACAGAACCACCCACAGTGACTTGAAGCAACGAAAAGAAAAGGAATGAAATTAACAGAGATCATAGATTGCCTCCTAAAAAGAGATTTTGAATCCAGCAACTTATTGTATACATTTTTGTGTTTTTGGTGGACATGACTAACCGAGTCATCCAAGTGGACAAAGCTCCAATGTAAATGAACATGTGGCTTTTCTCAGCTTTTTTCTTTCTATCAGAGCAAGGAAAGGCTTACTGTTTTGTCCATTATTCTTGTTATACTTTATAAATGGTCTCCTTTCTCCTCAATCTTAATGTCCTTGTCTGAACCGAGACATTTTCTCACCAGCTTCCAGTGCTGAGGATATTGGGATTTATAGTTGGAAAAGAACTTAGAAATATTTTAGATCTAATCTGTTACTATGAATAGGATGAAAAGGAGACCCCAAAAGGCAAGATGACCTCCTTAAGATCACAGAAATAATAGCTAGCAAATTCAGGATCCAAACCCCAATTCTCTGACTCTTATATTTAACATTGTAGTCACCAAACCACAGCTGCCCCACTGGTTCCTCTCTGGGCCCATTTGACTTTTCTGTCATTAGGAATCTGCCCACAGACTAATCCTCAGATGGAAATTTTTATATATGCATTAGAATGCAGTTTTAAAGACAACAGGATCAGCTTTAAAACAGACTGTGCCAAATATAAGATTTATTGAGCCTCCTTAATTCCTAAGGCCAGTGAGAGGCCAAGTTATCCTGTCTGTATTGAGAACTAGCTTGTGTTTGAAAAGAAGATGACTCCACTCAGAAATTCAGCACAGTAGAAAACTCCATTATAATATAAATATAAGAAAAATTGCCAGTTTTACAGTTTTCTGTTATGCAAACCTTAAAAAACTAAATAAATGTGATATAATAATAAAGCTAAGGACTTAGAAGTGGGAGAAATATAAGTGGTTTAGGCAATTACACATTTGTGTGCCCATATAAACTCCTTCCTTCTAACTACTTTCACTCTAGTCACTCAAATGTTGGACCTAATTAGATAGATGAGATATAATAGCCTTCGATTTTTCTTCTGGAAACTAAACCACCATAAAGCCAAAATATCTTCAAGAAAATGGAAGAAGATATATTTATACCTCCATAAAAGTTTGAGGAAAATAGTCTCAACTAATTTTGTAGATTCTCATGCCCCTCAAGATAGCAAGAAAAAGAAAGTTTAGGACTTGAAAATGTATAATTGCCTGGTTTCTTCTGGCTACTAAAGAGTATGATCATTTTTAGAATTAGTGGTCCTGTCTCTGTCTCTGTCTCTCTCTCTGTCTCTCTCTCCTTCTCTCCCTCTCTCTCTCCCTCTCCCTCTCCTCTTGTGCTTTGTTCTAATATAGGTAGACCCTGCTTTTATAGTCCTGAGGGAGTAAAACTGACTGATTCAGATAATATTATTATCTAAGATCATGGGATTTAGCCCTGGAAGAAACCTTGGTGATCACTCAGTCCAGTGATTCCCAACTTATGGAATCCAGAGTTATTATAAGGGGGCCATATCCAGCCAAGATAGTAAGGAATAGGACTGGAATTTGAACCCAGATCCCCTAATACTAAATTTGGGGCTCTTCTATTCAAGGAATCTGGTGGTCAAAATAGGTGACTAGAAGTCTTATTCATGTCAAATGCTCATGTACTCGACTCTTATGTTGAGAAATAGTTTATGTTTCATATCAGAATTACTCCAGTTTGAAATTGAGTAGAAAATGGGTAGCAAGGAGCAAGGGTGTATTCACTCAGAGCTTCTTTACACTTATTTTGGCCCTGTTCTAACAAGCTTGATCATGTGACCTCCCAGCCCACAGACGATGGGAACTAACAAAGCTGAAGTTGGGAAGGATTGGGCCAACTAAGAGTGGCCCAGATAGCAGTCTGATCATAGAGAAAGGGGCAGAAGTAACTGCATAAATTAGATCCAAGGGTAAAAAAAATGAGAATAGTCTAATTGGGGAAAATAACTCCAGACCTCAAGGACATCAGCACACATAATACTGCAGTTTATCTGTCTGCCCAGTGAGTGACCCAGGGCTTGGGGGGAAAAGTAGTAGAGCAGGGAAGAATATGAGCATTTTGGAAGAATTTTTAAGTAAACGAGGAGTAAAGATGAGTTGTTGTGGATTATCCAGATTTACACAGAAATAAACTGAGGTTGATTCTCTACTTTATAGAGGGATTTGTCATGTTTCCTTTTTAGGTAGTAGACTTCCTTAGTACTTTTATCAGATGGTATAACTGATGGGCAGAAACCTGATTTATGGTTAAAACCTGTAACATAAAATGTTGCAATAATAGTAGCTGGCTTGGAAGAAGACTATCAGCATATCACTGTCCTCCCCTATGCCCTCAAGCATATCTTTTCTGCCTGGAGCCCAGGCTGTAGACACTTTTCCTCTGCCAGCTCCTGAAGCCTCTTACTCTCTCTGCCGAAGGGAGGCCTTTTCCCTTTTCATCTCTGAAACTTCCAGAATAGGGGTGAACACCTTACACTATAGGTGAACAGTTGCTAGACCTTCACACTTACCTCAAATATTTTTCCAGCTCTTGTTTGATATAAAGTATTGGTGACAAACCAAATAGAAAACATTTCTGTGACTTGGGAAACTATTTTATTTTATAACTTTGGGGTGTTAACAAGAAAAAGGTTTATACTCCATGTAGTTGTTGGTGCTAATTATAAAAATTTGCTTTGGAATGGAAACACAAGCCCCATATGTGTTTGTAGGCCTTCCAAAAAATAGAATTAAATTGGCCTCTCTTGAGTTGTGGACCATGTATCTTTAAAGCAAAGAATCAAATCTGATTTATCCTTTTGTGAATCTAATTTTTCTGACATGAAATGAATTTTCCAAATAGCTCTTGTTTATTCCTTGAAGTACCAAGTTTTTTTTTTTTTAAATAAATTATTTTTCTAATAATTATAAATTAATCAATTCTTATAACTTGGATGCTTTTACTGAAACTTGTTCCCCACAACTGGATGTTAATGACAGGAACATGATTTTTCCCTGTTCATAGGAGCTCTTTAATCAGATGCTGATTTAGTCATCTTTTGGACTTATTTTCAGTTTAGATTTGTAGTTCTTCTGATCTTTGCCACTGGTCCTAGATCTGTGGTTTCATCACCATGGAAGAAGCTCCCAGTATATAAACTCCCTTTATTGCTGTCGATGAGCTGCTTGTTTGTAATTTATAGTTAAAGAGTTACCTGGAAGATTGTCACACTCGCCTATGTTCACATAGTCATTATATGTCAAATTTGAATCCAGATCTTCTTGACTGCCCTTTATCAACATATGTCATGTTTCATCTCATTTTCTATTATTAGGATATTATATTAGCTTAATTCTGATCTGGTTATAAATTTTCATAAAAGTTTCTTATTCATAGTCAATAAAATTTAAACTAGAGGAAAGGCCAGATGTTCTGTGACCCTAAATGGGCCATTTTCATTTCATATTAAGAAATTAACCTACAAATAGATCTGGGAGTTGTGTTCTCTACCCCAAAAGAGCTTTCTCATCGAGAAAACCAACAAATACAAAGTAGCTTATACCTTGTTCCCGTGTTCAAGTTGACTCTTTGATGTTTTCCTTGTGCCCTTCTATCCAGCGTCCCAGTGGTCCAATAAATACTGCTATTGTCTTATTGAGCCCCACACAGCACCCCCCACCTGCCTCACCACCATTACATTCTGCTTTGGCTTTTTTCTCAACATTGGACTTCACATTTTGCTAATGGACGGAATTTTAAAGTGTTTGTTTGCCTGGGACCCATATATCAGAACCAGAGAGTCAGTCCTAGGGGAATCTGTAGTCTCACTCTGACAAAGACAAATATGAGAAGGCTATTATTATCATCTTCCCCACATCATAGACACTTTATATTTATCATAAAAATGCAATAACTGGTATTTTCCTTTGCTTATATTTTTTACCTCGTTTTCCCTTCCTCTCTTAGGAAGTTCAGCCTCGATGGAAACTCCCCAAAGCCACAGTGTGAATGGTTCTACTCGGCCTCCAGTCTGTGACCCCAGCCCTGAATATCGGGAGGCTGAACTGACTTCTCTGTAAGATCTCAGCCAGGGAGTGGTTTGGAGCCTTCAGCTCATTAGGCCTTTATGAAAAGGCCTTTCGATCTGGACACCAAAATACACGCACAGACTCTTCTTTCTCTCCATCCTCTGTGGGAATACTAGGCTCTAAGATGCCACACAGACTTTGACCAAAAGAGCACAGCTAACCTTACACTCTGATTACTTCCCTTTTTGTATGTTAAATTTATTTGTAAATGGTACACGATGAAGGACAGCAGCTTTTATCATGCAGCCATTGAGGGCTTTTTTTTTTTTTCCCTGTAGGACCCCATTGTTTGGGGTAAGCAGGACTCAGGAGGTAGTTCCTTCTCCTAGGGCAGAAATAACTGCTTATAAGGCCAGCCTGGAGTTGGCACAATTTGCATTTTTAAAGCCTGGAATATATCTGAAACTTGGGGTTCAGGACCGGTAAGCTCCCTAGGGTGACATTTATGTCCACAGCAGAGATTTTAGGGAGTAGGTGAGATATTTTCTTCTAAAGGTAGTTTTGAGAGGGGGATTTTAAATTTGTTTTTTGGGGGAGGGAGGAAGAAGAAACTTAACAAAAGGAGGAGGGGAACCAAATCAAAAGTCTATGAAGGAAAATATAGTGTATATTTTGTAACACACAGTGGCTCATGCTAGCCTTTTGCTGTTGCTGGTGTTTGCTTGATAACATGCTTGTTTGCCACAAACATGACCCTCCTGCAGCAGCACCTGTCCATGTAATGTCTTCTTATTCATGCCTCTTTATGATGTGACTGCTCTCTTTGCTTTGTATTTCAGCAGTTGGCCATTTGGGTTTAAAGCAATTAATCCTGTCCTCCAAGGGGATTCTAAGATCATTTTTTTTCTTCACCAAGACTTTTCAGGGTGAGATTTCATCTAATTGAAGGATGGTGATTTTAGAAGCAAAACAGACTCTACCAGGTCTACTTAATGAGCTCCAAGCTTGAATCAAAATAGCCCCCTCTTCTCTGGGAAAATAGTTCAAACTACACGAATCTGAGTTGAGATCTACCAGGAAGGTCTAGAGATGTTACGTTCATTTGGTGTGGCCTCCCTTGCAAGTGCCCTGAAAAGGGAACTGCAGTTTGAGAATGGATTTTGATTAAGATTCAAAAGCACAGAAAAGGAAGATTTGGGTTTTAAACAAAGTCCGCACTTTGCCTGCCATATGCACCTTTTCCTTGTTAGATGCCTTTCTCTGAGTGCTGAGCTTCATAGACGTTTCTAGAGTGTCTAATTCATATAGTGGATTAGGAACTCCTTTGACATCATCAGTAGCTGCCAAACTGGCAAGGCCAGCCCTGCAACAGAGGTTCTCTTTCCCATGGAGAGAGTACCCAATATGCCTCCTGTCCTGATAGTCTAAAATTGCCCCCTGGGTTGGTTTGGGGTTTATTAGGGGAATTTGTTTCAGAGACAGATGACTTCCCCTCTCCCATAGTTAACACGGGCTGCCTAGGATTTCAGTATCCTCATGATCTCACCCTCCAGATGGTATTCCATCTTCCAAGATAACCTTTCCTGCATTACCATTTAAAAGGAAATGTCTTTGGCCAAAAGGGAAAACTCTGGGAGGCTGGTACTCATTGTGAGGTTAATATACCAGCTATTACTTTCTGCAGAAGAAGAGTGGGACCTTGGTTGAGATACAATTTGTATCTATCTCAGCTAGTTTGGCCGTGGTGTCTAATAGAACAGCCTCGTACTCTCCTTTTTTATTTTTCAGTTTGTTGTTCAACAGCAGCCAAACAAGAATGCAGTCAATCACCTCTAACAAAAAAGCAGTGGCCTCAGCAGGTAGACATTCTTCTCCATGGGTAAATTTGGTTCTGTTTTAATAAAATGTGAGACCTAACCCATTAATGGTTGCAATGGGTAAACTCTTGTCTAAAATATAATAGTTTTTGCTCACCAACTCCCTCTCCTGGACCCTCAGAATCTGGAATCTTTAGGCAACTGGTTTTCAGAATGCATTTGGACTTGGCAAAGACAGCTCAGAAAGAGACCAAGCCTCATGAATGGGGCCCTTTCTTTGACCTCACATAACAAAATGTCTGGCATTTCTTGTCAGAAGTTGGGCCCCTCCCACGAGTTGTCTCAAGTATTCATTTGGAACTTGATAGGCATCCTGAGGCACAAGCCATATGCCACAAGTTGAAGTAACTGGCCAAGGTTGTTTTCCTAAACTAGGCTTTTTCAGAAGGTCATTAAATGTTTATGCTGAAACTGACACAAAGACCCTGCCTGAAATGTGAGCACCCTTCAGTGGGAGGCGTCCCGGCATTCCTCACAAACCAAGCCCACCTAAAGGCGAGCGGGTCTAAGGAGGTGGGGAGAGGCCTGGCCTTCCTTTTTAAGCCTCAGTTAACAATAAACCTGGGGGTTTTGCACTCTAGTTAATGCTACTGGGTTAAGACAGATAATAGTTATGTTCCAACTAAACTGCAGGTACAGATTTCCGGCTGAGAAGACAGACTATCAGAGTCCAGATGGAGAGCCAGAGTAACTGGCTTCTGGAAGTGGCCTTCTCACAGCATGTTTGTGTGTGTTGTCAGTAAACAGGCAATATTTTTCCCCTCTATCCATCCTTATCAATGCATATAGTTTTGTCCAGAGACCTTGTATTGGGTGCCTTGTTTTTTGCACAGTGGGACAAACTGGAGTAGAATTGTATAATTGAAGACACTAATTTTTTTTTCTGTAATTGCCACTTGTGAATTTTGTCATGTGGCTTCTACTCATGACTCTTTTCTGCCTCTGGAGACAGGCTACTTTGTGCACATAGCTTTGTTCACAGCACCCCGGGATTTTCCCAAATCCCGATCCTTTCTGTCCAAGCTCCCCTTTAGACATAGTCTGGCTTTCTCCTTCCTGCACGCTGCTTCCCTTTTTTCCCATCAAGCCCCTTTAAGATCTTTTCTCTTTCATTTCGGTGCCAGTACTTTGTTTAAACAATGGAACGAAGATTTGTTCATTCTGGAAACGTGCTATTATTTGATGTAGTCTGATTGGGTAGTTTTTTGTTTATATATTTATAGTAATAAATTCATGCAGCAATATACCATGTGTTTATCATTTCCTTTGAATGGCAATGAGGTGAATTGTGACTGGATCTCTAGTTGAATGTTAACTAATCAGTTTTCATTAAATTTTTACCATTCTATAAGACTTTTATTATTTAAGAGCCTCACTTATTAAAATGGCTACCCCGTCCCAAAAATTTAAAAAATAACTCACTCCTCATCTCCTTTCAAAGATCAGAGCAAACTGTGGCAAAAAATAAAACTTTTACTAAACCCCACTTTAGTTTGTTTTAGAAAATACAGCTGTAGTTCTTTTGATTTCCAGATTGGAAGAAAAAATGATTGGGGTGTTAGTCTAAAAGGATCAGAATTCTACCCAAGTCAGGAAAGACTTCCCCTCCTTCACCTTCCCAGACAGCACAGACAATGTTTTCATCTATAACTTTGCTAGGAAAAATGAACATTTTCCTGTACTAAAATATGACAATTCAATTTCTTGGCTCTCAAGTCCAGCATTTTATATCTATTCCAACGTGATCATATAATAATTTTTTTTTTTTAGTTTCAATTAAATGGAAATTTATCTTCTTTTTTTTTAAAAGTATCTTCTTGCTTTTTTTTTTTTTTTTTAATGTGAGAAACTTGCCTCTGGACACTACTACCCTTTAGGGTCACTGGAGAGGATTACATTCCTTCATCCTCTTTTGCCCAGAATAAACATTCATTAACTTTCATTTTTCTTCCTTTCTTTCCGTCCCTCCCATTTCTTTTATTCACACACACAATACTATCTAGACTCATAAAGGTGACTGTAAGTTTGCTATCTGGGTCTAATAGGTTTATTTCAATAATGTAGCTAAGTGCTTACTCATCTACAGTGCACAGGTACTGAAGCTATAAAAAAAAAGTGAAATGGCCCAGTGTATACAAAATAAATTTGAGAGGCACAGGCAGCCGCAGGTATCAGGAAAGATCTTATGTAGAAGTTGACAAGTAGAATTTTAGGGATTGAAAAGAGTCTATGGGTGTGTGTATTTGTGTGCCATTCCCAAATCTTTCTAGAATTATGCCCTAGAAGTTACTAAAATGTGCAAACCCCTTGTATGCCTGGGGCTTGGGAGTAAGTGATGGACAATATAACCAAAGAGATCAAAGAGAAAAGAAATTTATATGAACAAAAATAGCAACTCTTTTGGAAATAGCCCCAAACTGGATACTGAGGGGCTATCCTTTGATGATTGGAGAATGGCTAATTTGTATTATAGAAATGTGATGGAATACTATGTGATAAAATGTACCAAAAGAGGCAGTGTCAGAGGAAGTTGGAAAGATTCCTTTGAACTGACGCAGAACAAATGGAGCACAACAATCACATGGTGATAGCAACATAATAGAAAAAAATAACTTTGAAAGCCTTTAGACCTCTAGTCAGTACAATTATATGAAATCAGAGGATGCAAGATGAAACAGCATTCACTTTCAACTAGAGAAATAATTAGACTTAAAAGTCAGAGAGAATAAGTTTTTGTACATGGCCAATGTGTAAAGAAAAGTTTTGTTTTTCTTTGCCTTTTTGTTGTTGTTGTTCCATAGTCGTGGATCATGGAAGGGACAAATTATAAATGCATATTGGTCCAGTAATTCTAATACATTTTGGATAAAAATGCTATCTGCATTGGCTAAGATGACAGGAAAAAATAATGATGAATGTTGGAGGGGGTGCGGGAAAACTGGGACACTAATGCATTGTTGGTGGAGTTGTGAACGAATCCAACCATTCTGGAGAGCAATCTGGAATTATGCCCAAAAAATTATCAAATTGTGCATACCCTTTGATCCAGCAGTGTTTCTATTGGGCTTATATCCCAAAGAAATACTAAAGAAGGGAAAGGGACCTGTATGTGCCAAAATGTTTGTGGCAGCCCTGTTTGTAGTGGCTAGAAACTGGAAAATGAATGGATGCCCATCAATTGGAGAATGGCTGGGTAAACTGTGGTATATGAATGTTATGGAATATTGTTGCTCTGTAAGGAATGACCAGCAGGATGAATATAGAGAGGACTGGCGAGACTTACATGAACTGATGCTAAGTGAAATGAGCAGAACCAGGAGATCATTATACACTTCGACAACGATATTGTATGAGGACATATTTTGATGGAAGTGGATTTCTTTGACAAAGAGACCTAACTGAGTTTCAATTGATAAATGACGGACAAAAGCAGCTACACCCAAAGAAAGAACACTGGGAAACGAATGTGAACTATCTGCATTTTTGTTTTTCTTCCCGGGTTATTTATACCTTCTGAATCCAATTCTCCCTGTGCAACAAGAGAACTGTTCGGTTCTGCAAACATATATTGTATCTAGGATATACTGCAACATATCCAACATATAAAGGACTGCTTGCCATCTAGGGGAGGGGGTGGAGGGAGGGAGGGGAAAAAAATCGGAACAGAAATGAGTGCAAGGGATAATGTTGTAAAAAAAAAATTACCCTGGCATGGATTCTGTCAATATAAAGTAATTATTAAATAAAAATTTAAAAAAAAAATGCTATCTGCAGCTAGAGGGACACCATGGAGACTGAATGTGGATTGAAACATATTTTCACTTTTTTTTTTTTTTTTTTTTTTTTTTGCTTTTTCTCATGATTTTTTTTCTTTTGGTCTGATTTTTTTTTTTATTAAAGCTTTTTATTTACAAAACATATGCATGGGTAATTAATTTTTCAATACTGACCCTTGCAAAATCTTGTGTTCCAAATTTCCCCCTCCTTTCTCCCACCCTCTCCTCTAGATGGCACGTAATCCAATACATGTTAAATATGTTAAATCCAATATATGTATACATATTTATACAGTTATCTTGCTACACAAGAAAAATCAAATCAAGAAGGAAAACAAAACAAAACAAAATGCAAGCAAACAACAACTGAAAGAATAAGAATGCTATGTTGTGTTCCACACTCAGGTTCCACAGTCTTCTCTCTAGGTGTATATGGCTTTCTTCATCACAAGATCATCACATCACAACGAATCATCTCATTATTGAAGAGAGCTTGTCCATCAGAATTGATGTGCATATAATACTGTTGTTGCCATGTACTATGAGCTCCTGGTTCTGCTAATTTCACTAATTTCATCAGTTCATGTAAGTCTCTCCAGGCCTTTCTGAAATCATTCTGCTGGTCATTTTTTACAGAACAATAATATTCCATAGCATTCATATACTATAACTCATTCAGCCATTCTCCAACTGATGGGCATCCACTCAGTTTCCAGTTTCTGGCCACTACAAAAAGGGCTACCACAAACATTTTGTACGTGTAGGTTCTTTTCCCTCCCTTAAGATCTCTTTGGGATAAATCCCAGTAGAGATACTGCTAGACCAAAGGATATGCACAGTTTGATAGCTTTTTGAGCATAGTTCCAAATTGCTTTCCAGAATGGCTGGATCCATTCACAATTCCACCAACAATATATTAGTGTCTCAGTTTTCCCACATGCCCTCCAAATTTTGTCATCTTTTCCTGACATCTTAGCCAATCTGAGAGTGTGTAGTGGTATCTCAGAGTTGTCTTAATTTGCATTTCTTTGATCAATAGTGATTTAGAGCACCTTTTCATATGATTAGGAATGGTTTAATTTCATCTGAAAATTGTTCATATCCTTTGTTAGTCTGATTTTTTTTAATACAACATAACAGATATACATTTAAAAGGATTGTACATATAAAACCTATATCAGATTATTGCTGGTTTGGGCAGTTAAGGAGAAAAAAAAATTGGAAACACCAAATTTACAAAAATGAATGTTGAAAACTATCTTTACATGTATTTAGACAAATAAAATACCACTGAGAAAATAAATAGTTCAGACAAAAGGTAATAAAAATGAATTTGAGTAGTAATCATGTGAAAGAAGAGGGGAGATTTTATTGTGGAAGTAAATGATTTAATAATTGGATATATGGCATGCAGGAGAGTGAGAAGACAAAGTGTGCTATCTAGTTGCCCCTTTTGCCAAGAATCCTCTTTCCCCAAGAGGGGAGGAGTCATAAAGAGTTGGACGTGACTGAAAACTACTTTAAAAAAATGCACGGCATTGTGTGTGAGACCCTGAGAGATATAGTGATTAAAAATAATACTCTTTACTTTCAAAATGCACACATTTCACTGGGGAGAGGAGGCAACATGTTATACAGATAAATATAATCTAAGGTAGTATGTGTGGGTAAAGGAAGAATCTCCTCAGTCTCCTAAGAATATTTGAGAAAGAATAAAAATATCTTTGAGAAAGAAGAGTGGAATCAGGGAAGCCTTCATGGAGGAGGCAACTTTATTATTATTATTATTATTATTATTATAGCTTTTTATTTACAAGATATATGCATGGGTAATTTTTCAGCATTGACAATTTGCTAAACCTTTTGTTGCAACTTTTTCCCTTCCTTCCCCTCATCCCTTCCCCCAGATGCAGGTTGACCAACACATGTTAAATATGTTAAAGTAAAAATTAACTACTATATATATATATATATATATATATATATATATATATACACATGTCCATACAGTTATTTTGCTGCACAAGAAGAATCAGACTTTGAAATAGTGTACAATTAAGTAACAATTAATTAGGAAATCAAAACTGCAGGTGGACAAAAATTAGAGGGATTGGGAATTCTACGTAGTGGTTCATACTCATTTCTCAGAGTTCTTTCGCTGGGTGTAGCTGGTTCAATTTATTACTAAGGAGGCAACTTCTTAAATGAGTTTTAGGAGTGGATTCTGAAAGCTGTATATGAAGAGGGAATATATTTCATTCAATGGGACTGGTCTTTAAGAATGTATCAGAGATGAACGGTGTCAATTAGACTGGAACTAGTCTCTAACCTGTGCCAGAGCCAAATAAAGCAGACCAGAAAGAGGAGAGTTAAATCAAACAAGTTTAATTTCAAAGTAAGAGGAGAAGATTCTAGAAAGATGGTGGGGCAGGTCAAACAATTCCAAACTCTCTAGTTTTCCCCACAAACAAGACAAAATAGCACCTTAGATGATACCTAACAAAATATAATTCTGAAAGAAAAAAAAAAAAAAAGACCATTCAGGGGCAGCTAGGTGATGCAGTGGTTAGAGCACTAGCCCTGAAGTCAGGAGGACCTGAGTTCAAATCTGACCTCAGCTACTTAACACTTCCTATCTGTGTGATCCTGGGCAAGTCACTTTACCCCAATTGCCTCAGCAAAAACACATTCAATGAATTGCCAGGTTTTCAGGAATTTGTTGCAAAAAGACCTAAACTTTAACAGAAAATTTGACATACGTGATTCAAGAGAATATAAGGTAAATATCAAAGATTAATTACAATAGAGACAGTAAGTTCAAACTTCATTTTTTTTTAAAGTGGAAATGTTAATCATATGCTTATTGAGTATAATCTGATCATAAAAAGCAAAATTATGCAGGAAAAGGTTAAAGACTTTTTAAAAAAATACAAATGACGTATGAGAGGAAAAACTGACACAGGAATTAGATTAGGGAGGAGGGCTGCTAGTTTTGGAACCCTACTCACTGGGAATGGGTAAAAGAGGGAAATACACACAGAGAAACATAAACATCTAAATTCAGAAAGAAAAAAGGGGCTAAGGGGGAAGGAGGAGAGCATTCGAGAAAGATCTTTAGAGTGAACCATTTTCACATAAGATCTGGGTTAAAGGGAGAATATAACACATTTAGAAGGGAATTTACTCTTTAAATTTATAAAGAAATGAAGATGAATAGGATAAAAGGGTGTGTAGATTGATGGGAATGGAAAAAGAAGGAACAACATATTTGCAAGGAAATAAAACTTTTAAATTCAGATAGAAATAAAAGGGCAAGGAGAAAGGAGGGCTAAAGGATAAGAGGGATTCTTGAAAGGTAAGGGAGCTTAAGTAATAAGAGCAAGGTAGTAGGTAGAAGTAAATAGATGCCTACAAACAAAATAAAGGTCAGAAGTTGAATTTATTAGATTGAAAAAAAAAAAAACGGGTAGTAATGCTCTCAAAGTCAAAACTAAAATAGATTTATATATGTATATATTTGTGTGTATATACGTGTGTGCATATACACATATATATATATATATCATATGTAACTAATTGTAGATTTCTTGGGTGGGATGGAAAAAGTGAAAAAGAACAAAGTAAAAAGTGCATAGCAGAGAACAAAAGAAACCTATAAGGAAACAAAGACGGACAGCTTTGAACATAACATATCGTATTCATTATATAGGATTTCTTAAAATGGAAATTTCTTTAAATATTTTGAATCCTCTCATGTTCTGCTGTGCTCATGGCCATTTTTTTCTACTTTCTGTTTTCTATTTAAGTTTTTAATTTTTAAAAAAGAAAAAAAATTGAGGAAACACTTCTAAGCCAAAGTCTACCTTGCTGAGAAGGAGGGCTTATTGGCTTATATCAGATTGATTTATGGCAAGGTTAGGACATTTAATCCTGAGAACCACAAGAAGGCAGCACCCGACCCAGTCATTCTTAGATTATGAATAAACAGTTCCCACTGCAGGTCCTTGCTGAATATTTTTCCTAACAGTAGTCCCGTGGGAACAGTTCTTAGGACGTTAGAATTTTTGCATAAGAGTTGATGAGCTTTGTGATATTTTGAGTACAAAACCAGAGTTAGTGTGGTGGGAACCGGAATGAAACACCTGGTTTGGTTCTTTTAGCTGTTATAAGCACAGGGGATTCAGGAATTATTAGTGTGTCAGGAGATTTTGATTGATCACTTTCTGCTGCAACAGTAAGCTGCTTCTGGCTCTCAGCTCTCTGGAAACCAAGAATCAAAGCAATATACAAATTATGTGATTTTGCTAAAGGGTGAAATCATCCAGAGATTGAAAGCAAAGGAATGTTTTATGCCAAACTCGGGGCTTTGCTTGCTTGCTGGGCCTTAGCTTTGGAAACCACAGTGTCTCCTAATATCTTGACAGGTAGCAGATTCACTTTTAGAAATAGTCTAGTTTTACTGGAATATAAAATGAATCAACACAAATAATGCGAAGTCAAGTTGGAAATATAGGTTGGAGAGTTAACTTTGGTTTTAAATGCCAAACTGAGGAGTAGCTTTGTGGAAGAGTGGCTTGCACAGGGCTTACAGTCAGGAAGAATAGAGTTGAAAGAACCTAGATATCTTACTGTGTGACCCTGAGTAAATCACTTAATCTCTATGCCTCAGTTTATCAATAAAATAGAGATAACACCTGGTTCCAGGGTTGTTGTAAGAACCTAAGGAGGTAACACATGTAAAGCATTTTGCAAACCTTAAATATTTTTGTTCAGTCATATCAGTCATGTCTGACTCTTCATGATCCCCTTTTAGGTTTTCTTGGTAGAAATACTGGACTAGTTCGCCAACTCATTTTATAGATGAGGAACTAAGGCAAACAGGGTTAAGTGATTTATCTAGGCTCTTACAGTTGATGTGATTTAGGAGAGCAATTCCTAGTTCCAAATATGTGTTTGAGGATTCGATCATGTGAAAAATTCATAATGACCATTCTCTTTGGCAAAAAAGTAGGTTTATTTAGGAGAAGAGGATACAGACAAAATGAAAAAATACAATAGACATCAGGAATGGTAAATATGAACTAGAGCGGGAGAGCATATAGTTAGCAAGAAAGGGGTCTTAACAATTAATGAAGGAAAGGGCAAGTTTCCTAGTGAAACTCACAAGTAACCAGGAGAAAGGGAGCACCCCATGATGGCCCTTAGTTGGCAGGCTAAATCCATAGAGCACCCTAAAAGAGTTAGCTATAAGAAGGAGAAAGATACCATGAGGCATGGGGAGTGATGAGAGAAAAGATACATGGTATGGTGGGAGGGTAAGGGGAAAGACCCCATGAGACTGACGGCCGTGGCAGCCTTAACCCAAACCCAAAGGGGTTCAGCAAGGATGGCGTGAGCTGTGGAAAATTTATAGAGGACATTTAATCTCAGGAGTTTGACATAACTGGACATAGGAAGGTAAGGCTACCCATGATCTCCACAGAAGATGGGAGCATAAAGTTAAACTGATTCCTATGTGTCCTTCCCTGCTTGGCTAATGAAGTAATTTTATCAGTACTTCAATCTCAGGGAATCTTATCAGTACTTCAGGTTTTCTCTTCCAACCCCACCTAGTTATCCAGGACCTTTTATGTGCCAGGCCTACCATGTGATAAGACACTTTGCCTTGAGCTCTGGGGATACAAAGGCAAAAAAAGACTTCTGCTCTTAAGGAGCTCAGTCTAATAGAGAAATAACATGTGAACTACTTCGCACAAGTTATCTACAGAATAAATTTGAAATTCTCAACAGAGGGAAGGCATGAAAATTAAGGGGGATTCTGAGAAGCTTCCAGTAGAAGGTGGGATTTTAGCAGAGATTTGAAAGTAGCCAGGAGGCTGAAATGAAAATAGGAAAGCATTCCCTACATGGGGGGCAGCCAATAGAAATGCTGAGAATCTGCAGTTGCAGTGTCCTGTTCAAGAAACAGCAAGGAATTTGGTGTCACTGGATTACAGAGTATGTGAGTGGATGCAAAGTACAATGAGATGGGAAAGGTCCAAGTATGAAGAGCTATCAACACCAAATAGGAGTTTGGTTTTAATCCTAGAGGCAATAGGGAGCCACTGGAGTTTATTGAGGAGGGAGATGTTAGGGTTGGACTTGTATGATAGAAGATCACTCTGGCAGAAGTGAGGAGATACTGGAGTGGATGAAAAACTTGAAGCAGGGAGACACACTGATTGTTGCAGTAGTCCAGGTGTGACATGATAGGGTCTAACATATAGAAAGCACTATCAAGAGAAAAGAAAAAGGCAGAGGTGAGAGCTGTTACCAAAGTAAAAGCAACAGGCTGTGGCAACGGATTGAGTGTGAAAAGTGAGAAGAGTTGATAGCACTTAAGATTGCAAATCTGGGTGATGAAGAGGATGATAGTGTCCTAAATGGTAATCAAGAGGTTAAGAAGATGGATAGGTTTGGAGAGAAAGACTATTTCAGCTCTGGGCAAGTTGTTTTTTCTATGTCTGTGGTTCAAGATGTCCAATAGGCAGTTGGAAATTTGAGCATATAGGCCAGCAGAGAGGTCAGGGATAGATAAGTGATACAGCTAGGTGGTACAGGGGATAAGAGTGCTGAGCCTAGAGCCAAGAAGACCAGAGTTCAAATCCTACCTCAGACACTTAGATCTGTCTCAGGGCAAATTACTTGACTCAGTTTCCTCAGCTTTTATACCTTCCAGGGCTTTTGTGAGGATCAAATAAATATTTTTAAAGCACTTAGTACAGTGTCTGGCACATAGTAGGTGCTATATAAAAGCTATTATTACAGTTTTTAAATATCACAAGAGATTTAATGAATCCAGTGTAACTGATTTCAAGGGAAATAGTATAGAGAAGAGACCAGGACCCAAAATAGAACATCGTGGGACACTCATGGTAATCAAGTGTAACCTGGATGCCTATTCAGCAAAGACCATGACTCTGCAACTTTGTGGAGTAGAGGTAACCTTATGGATGAGGAGAAGGGAATAGAAGAGGTGTGTCATCAACTAGACTTGGCAATTGGATAGGGAGTGTGGCATGAGGGAACCAGAGTTAAGAATGAGATCGTGAATCCAGATCATTCTGATAGTAACTGGTTTGAGGGGACAAGAATGAGTTGTTTGGAACATGTTGAATTTAGAAAGTCTGCATCTAATGACTATTAGCCGATTCAAGTCTGAAGCTGAGAAGCATAAGATGAGCCTTGGTGCTGGTGGGTATGGCCTGAGGGATAATAGAAAACTTATTCCTTTTTTCTAAGGGCCTTTTAGGTTGAATCACCAAAGGAGAGAACAGTGGTTAGAATAATTTTTGCTGTTACAATTTGTTATTAGAGTTGTTAAAATAATTTCATTTTAACAGGCATTTATTGAGGACCTCCTCCATCCATTGATCTCGAATCTAAACCAAACAACCCTTCACCTCTAGGAGTTCACTTTCTATTGGAGGAAAATGACCTTCATATTGAATACTTTAATTTCCAGAAGACACTAGCAACCCAGTAGGGAGTGGGAGGAGAGGGAGAGATCAGAATTGGTTTTCTATGGACTAATATTTGAGCTGAATTTTGAAAGGTGTGTACTCCATTTTTGCTGCAGTTTGTTCAATCGTGTTTGACTCGACCCCATTTGGGGTTTTCTTGGCACAGATATTGGAGTGGTTCACCATTTTCTTTTCTAGCTTATTTTTACAAATGAAGAGACTCGGGACAGAGTTAAAGATTTTTTTCCAGGGTCACACAGTTAAGAATCTTTAGACAGATTTGAACTTATGAAGCTGAGTCCAAGTCCAAGGGTCTATTCTTTGTGCCAGCTTCCTGCCCTAATGGCCGTGATAATTTAAAAAATATGTATTATCTTTATTTTTATAGAACCATCAATTTTTTAATATAGGGTGTCCCAAAAGACTTTGTGCAGCTTTAAATATTAATAGATTAAAAGGCTAAATAGTTACGGCATTAATGCCTAAAGTTACACTAAGATTTTCGGGAAAACTCTATCCTCTCAGCTTTACCCTAATAATTGAGTTATTCTTTGCAATAAATAAATGGGGGAAAGAGGATTCTTAAACAATTTTGGAAAGTGAAAAAAAAAAAGTATCGGTTTAGCAAAACAATGAACACACCAATCGAGTTTGACAGCGTGCTCAGTGTTCAACACCCATAATCCAAATGAAGGAGAGAAATGAAATTTCCACGGTTTCTCCCCTCTTCTCCCTTTGTTGTTCTTCCTATTAACGTTGAAATCCTTCTCGGGTTATGAATCTTGAATTAGCTTAAGTAACACCTAGACACCCGTCCATTCTCAGTGCCGACACAGTTTCTCTGAAGCCCCTTTTCCTGTGAAAGGCCTTGGGGGGGGGAAAGGGGAGGAAGAACCCGAGGGCCCTTATGCCTTTGGCTTAGCTGAGGGGGCAAAACTGACGAAGCAAAATAGACTCCCGGACGAGCAGGCTCCGACCAGAGAGCGTTTTGGGTCCCCAGTCCTCCAAGAGGGAAACAACGGGCACGCCTCGGCCTTGGCCCCGACCACGGAGCTAACCTCTCTTGCAGAAACGCTATGAGCCCTACACAAACACCGGGAAACAAGTTACTCGAAAAGTACTGAGAGAACGACGAGATTTACTACCGCGACCACCCAGGACCGAGAGTCTGCGACCCCCTCGGTTAAACTGCCCAACTGGAAACGGAATCTTTGGGCAGCGGAGAAGCCGCGTCCCAAATACAAACATTCCATTGGCTTCCGCCGGCAGGTAGGTGGGGCTAGGGGCGTTGTATTTTGGCAATCATAGTCTCGAAATCCTCCCTGAGACCAACCTCCAGAATCTTCCACAACGATTGGCTTGAGAATAAGTCAATCATTTAGACAACACACCTCCCCCCTCCCCCCGGCTCTGTCCCCGCCTGTAAATGACAAACACTGAGGAGAAAACTGGAATGCGATTGGCTACTTTTTAGGACAAAAGCAAACCAAAAGCAAGATCAAGCCTATCGATTGGCCAGGGTCTAGCAACGTGTTCCAGCACTTGGCGAGATTAGATGCGGGGGGGAGGGAGAGAGCTTGGGCTCTCTGCCGGGGATTGGTGGAAACACCAAGGAGGGGGGCGGGAACGCGCCTACTTCTCCGCTGCCTGGGCGTGCTGCATCCTGGCGGGCAAGATGTCGGCTTCGCGAGTGCCGGAGCTGAAGCATATCAGCCGCGGGGAGGCTATGCGTCTCGGCCCCGGCTGGAGCCACTCTTGCCACGCCATGCTGTACGCAGCCAATCCTGGACAGTTGTTCGGGCGGATCCCTATGCGCTTTTCGGTTCTGGTGAGGGCGGAGGGGGAGTGAGGCCGGACTGCCGGGCGGAGGGTGGGCGGGGCCGGGCCGAGCTGAGGGAGCTGGGAGCCGCAGGCTGAGGCGCTGGGAACGTGTGGGGGGAGCGGGATGCGGGGCCGGGGAGAGGGGGAGGGGCAATGCCGGGGACGACCCGAGAAAGGAGCCGGGGCCCCGCCGCTCTGCCCGAGATGGGGCGAGATCTCGAGGCTGAGTTCTCCTAGCCCCGGCCAGCGAGAGTGGGAGCGAGTACCGGTCGGTCTGGAGGAGGGAGAGCTGAGGCCGGCCGGCTTGGGGTACGCTGCCCGCGACCGCCCCGAAGCCGGGTGCCCGCGCCTCGGGCCCAGTTAACCCGTGCGGTTCTCTTACAGATGCAGATGCGCTTTGATGGGCTCCTTGGCTTCCCTGGGGGGTTTGTGGATCGTCGGTACTGGTCCTTGGAAGACGGGCTAAATCGGGTGCTGGGCTTAGGCTTGGGCTACCTGCGCCTGACGGAAGCCGACTACCTGAGCTCGCACCTGACGGAGGGGCCCCACCGCGTCGTGGCCCACCTCTACGCCCGGCAGCTCACCCTGGAGGAGCTGCACGCGGTTGAGATCAGTGCAGTGCACTCCCGGGATCACGGGCTGGAGGTGGGGAATCCTGGGGCGGGAGGCTCGGATCCCCCACCCCCCACCCAGGGATTTGGCACTGGCCATTCGGTACCGTTGGGGTAACACAGCCCTCCCTGACGGCTCCCCGGGTGCCTTCTGTTTGGAGTGGGGCAGTTGAGGGGGAGGGGTGGCCTTTCTGGTTCTGTAGCTTCGAGGGGCTTGCGGTGGAGCACTAAGGGCGCCCAGGCATTTCTAGCAGCGGGGACGTGGTTGTAGAAGAGGGGAGGGGTGGGATCGGGGTGTGCGGGCCCGGAGCAGGTCTCGAAGTGGGGCAGCAGGACCCGATCTTTGGTTGCTCTCTCTCTGGGCTAAGTGTGTTACAACTGCTTTGCTTCTTGCCATTGCCAATCCTGGGGGTGGGGAATAGGTGTGGTGGTGTGGGACCAGATTTACTAACGGAGTTCATTTGGGTTGGGGCACGGGGCATTTCCTACTCGGACAACGGGAGGGAAATGTAGGAGTGGGATTTGGGAAGGTTGGGGTTTTATGGGATTGAGAATGGTTGAGGGACATGTGAAGTAAAGAGGGGGAGAAAAGAGTATTGAATTTGGGTGTGTTTGGAGCTTTGGCTGGGGAAAGGGGAATGATTAGGTTTTAGGACCGTGGGGGTTTGTAGGCTAGGAAAAGAGGGAAAGCAAGGGCTTGGAAACTTCCTAGACCAGAGCCTGTATAACCAAAACTTGGAATTTAGGAAGCTACGGATTTGTAAATTGATGTGTAAACCGATCCCCTTAGCTAAGATTCATTTATATAAGAAGGCTCGAAATGACTTTCTATAAAATGTTTCCAAAGGGGTAATTGGAACCTTGGATTCAAGCCTTGGTGTCTACAAGTGGTGAACCAACTTGTGTTTCATCAGACTGATGCCTTATGTCTCCCCCTGGGCTTCTGGCATACATGACTGCTTTTTCACTGCCTTGGAAACTTTCGTGGCTTCCAAGTTTTAAGAGTTCCAGGCCCCCCTCTCAGCAGGAGGGGGCCCAGCCCTAGTTTTCCAGCTGGGTTCCTGATTGCCCTATCTGCTCTTGTTGCAGGTGCTGGGCCTGGTCCGGGTTCCCCTGTACACCCAGAAGGATCGTGTTGGTGGGTTCCCCAACTTCCTTAGCAATGCCTTCATCAGCACTGCCAAGCACCAGCTGCTCTTTGCCCTGAAGGTGCTGAACATGATGCCTGAGGATAAGCTGGCTGAGGCCTTGGCTGCTGCTACTGAAAAACAGAAAAAAGCCTTGGAGCAACAGCAGACAGCTTCATCATGAAGCCATACAGTCTCCATCCCTTAGGCTGAGTTTTCTCTCCCTATTTCTTCTTCTTGCCCTTTGTTTTCCCCCCAAATTTTCTATGCCCCAGGGGGCTGAGAAAAGACTTGAGACAATTCATTACTCCTTAGAGGTATGGGTTTTTTCCCATTTCCCCCCTTATGACTGAAAAGGAGTGCATTTCATTCCTGTCTTCAACCTATGCGTAGTCTTTCTTTTCTTTGGCCTCCTTGCAAAGCAGCAGCAGCAGCCCAGGCTGGCACTTAAGGTTTGTTGTGTAAAGGGGTAGATAAAAGTCACAGGGTAAGGAGCAGCACCTATTGGAGGTTTTGAGTGACCCACTTATTAGCACTAGCTTCAATGTTTGGCCTTTGGGGTCAAGAGCAAGACCTTTGCATTTTTCTGCATGAATCTTTTGTTTAAGGGGCAGTTGTCAGTTTGGTTCAGGCCCCAGGTATGAGGGTGTTCTGGTTTAAAAAGGTTCCTTAGTTCTCAAGGATGCTTTTGGTTACATTGACATATTCCTGCTGTGTTCCATTTCCTCAGCCCAAAGAGACAAGAGAAGGAATCAAGGTTTTGGTGGGATATGGCTGGGGGTTTTTGGGTTCTCTCTCCTTATTTTGGAATTGTTAGGTTTTATACGTGTGTGGAATATGAGATTTTAAAGTAACTTTTACCTTGCTTTTGCCTATTTTGAAAGAGCTTGGGCAATTTAGCCTGAGTAAGGTTGAAAAAGGGATGGTTCCTTCCCCAAAAACCTGGGAATTTGGGGAAAGGGACTAGAGCTTGGCTGTGTGTGTCTGTGTGGTGTGTGTGTGTGTGCGTGTGCACGCGCCTGTGTTGGTTCGTTCTTGAGCTTGAGTGCTCACTGGAGCACCAATCTAAGAAGGAAAGAAAAATAAAGTAGCTTGACAGCTTTTTGGTGTGGCCCTCCTTTTATCTCTAGCAGAGGGGATGCTAGAGTCCCTATTCCTGGGATCCTGGTACTATTCCTAGCTGAGAGCACCAAAGATTAGGGTAAGTCTGTGAAGATGCTCTGTTTTCTTGGGAGCGGACTAGGTAGTCATCACTGAGCCATCCACATCCTTTCAAATCCCTGGAATCGTGTGTTTTGAAGAAAGATGACTAGAACTATGGGGACAGTGTAGCTGGGGACTTTTTGTTTTTCTTTGTTCACAGCTTGCTTTATCAAACTTGTGACCTTGGACTTATTAATACCATACTCTAATCAGGTGAAATAATGGTTTGACCCTGGGATACTTGACAGGAAGAAAACTTAGGTCACAAAGAAAGGCTCCCTTGTCTTAGTTTTGAGTAAGAAGAGTTGGAAATTGGGTTATGATGATAGATTACACTGGCTTATGAGAAGTTGAGGGTGCTGGGTTCACGACATTTTATGAAGGTAATGGTGTAGATTTGACCTCTCTGCATGCTTGACTGCAATCTGAAGGATTTCTGTACTGGACTTTAAAGGCATCTGTTAAGTAAATCTCAAGCTTCCTTTCCTCATAGTGACCAAGCTGAAAAGAGAGGGACTAGCTTGAACTATTGTGGCTGATGTCTCCTATTTGACCAGTGATCATCAGCTTTTCTGTAGTTATAACACTCATTTAGTTTTAGAACATTTCTTCTATCCCATTCCCCATTTACACCAAACAAAATCCAAATTCTACAAAGTGTTCTGTACCATATTTCTTTTTTAAGTTGGAGAAAATTTAATTTTGTGAAAACTTTGGAATGAATGAAATGGGGAGTGACTGGGCTTGCAAAAAGTGGCTTAAGGCATCAGTGCACTGGACAAATGCCCAGTAAGGTGAGAAGACCCGGTCACTTAGAACAGTGGTTCTCAAAAACTTTTGTTCTCAGTATCTTTATACTATTAGAAATTATTGAGGATCTCACCAGTTTTTAGGTGGGCTGTATTCATAGATGTGTACCACATTTGAAATAAAAACTAATTTTGAATCTGTAGACCCCCTGAAAGGATTTCATACCCCCCTCAATACCTCTTCCCCCCCCACCCCCCCTTCTCCCCTCACGGATTCTCTGGACTACTCCTTGAGAACCACTGACTTAAAAGAAGCCTGAGCCACAGCTTGGGTAGTTCAGAATGCACAAACAGGAGAATTTACATCCTTTTCTCATTTATTGATTAAGGTGACCTAAGTTAAAAGAAAAGTCAAACAGCCCCAATAGAGCAACCATTTTGTTGTTCTGTCTTGTAAAGAAAGATGCTGACTTTTCCTATGTGCTGCTAGTCTGACATCTTACAACTCAGGAATTTCCTTTGCTAGAGAAGGATAAATCTAAAGTGATGTGACAATTAGATAATGGTAGACCCAACAGAGAGAAATACTTGTTTTATGTAACTAGGTACCCCAAATGGGAGCTAACCTATGTTAACATAAGGGCAGAAAGTAATTGTGATGGTTTTCACATATGATAAAGAATAAGGGGGAGGGGGGGTGGAGTAGATGGCATACATTGGATGCCAATAATCACAAAAATAAAAGATAGGTTCACATAGACTTGGGGTCACGTAGTAATTTCTAGTTTATTGTGACTGGGTAACTTTGAAGCCAAAGGACTCTGAATGTAGCTTCAGATTCACATCTTGCCTCACTATTCTCTGTAAAAGATTGGCATTCAGTTTTGGAGAGATCCAATTTTGGGAGACCCTGAACACACCCATAGAATTTGGTTTACTGGGTTGTATGGTTGCCATTATGAAAAGGTAGGTGGATGCAGCCTTCTTCATCTGAGGATGGGGGTCGAGGAATCTGAGCCAAGGAGAGAAAATGCCTCAAAGGCTTGATAGAAGTTTTGTTTAAAAAAAAAAAAACCTGATGTAATATACAAAATAATTCTCCTTGGACACCTGCGTGTTGTCAACCTAATGAAGCCAGATTGTTGTTGATGATTAAAAGGCATTGTCTTGTACAGGTCAGCACAGTGCAAGGATTTTCCTTTATGCTTCTGGTGGGCAAGCTGGCTAACAAGACTTTGTTAAAGGGTTCTGAGATTCAAGACTCATCTGCAAGAGAGACTAGGGCCTTTGAATGTGTCTTGATTTTTTTTCTCTCCCATTTAGTCTCCCCTCAAAACACATTTATTTCTCCACTCCTCAGTCTGGCTTGGGAGATCCTTCAGCTTGGAAGAGTATCTTCATTCTTGAATACCCAATTCCATACCAGCTCTAAAAGAGGGCTGTGGCCTCTGCAGCAGCATCTGTCTAAAGGGGACCATTGAAAACCTGGTGTAGTAGTTGGTCAACACAATATTTGATGGTTAGCAACAAGCTGAAACGATGTAAACTGGGATGGAGTAAGGAGATTGGGAAAAAGCAAAAAGGTTTAGTCTGTGATATACCCTACCTGAAAACCAGCAGTTCCCCATAGGGAATTTTCTCTGGAAAATCTGTTCTTAAAAACCAAAATGAAACAGTGAGTCCAATAAATTGCTGACAAATTCAAGTTTTATTTTACAGAAAACAAAGGAAAATCCAGATCTGGTCTCTGTGTTAGTATCCCAACTAAAGCCCAAGTAGCCACCTGCTGTGGGAAAATAAATGCTTTATAGCAGCCATCTGCATCTAGGATTTGTCTTTGTGCTGCAGGAATGTATTTGGACTCTTAATCTGAGAAGGAAGCCCACAACTAACACAGACATTCACATGCCATTTGATTGGCTCTCCTTCACTTGCTGCACCTTCTTGTTCTTCAGTGCTCACAACTGATACGCCCTCCCTCAGTGGATGGGGCCTGCTCTCTGGCCTGAGGATGGCCTTGTTTCCTGGGCTCCTGGCAGCCTCACTCCACCACCCCCCTCAGGGTGTTGCAAATAGAGAGGGATGAAACTCTTGGCCCCAACCCACTTATTCTTCCAGGCACACAGTTTCAGGGTGGAATGGTCACCCGACGTCAATTTCTGGAAAGCAAGTTTATGATGATATAGGTCTATGCCAAACAAAAATAATTAGCACATGTCTATATACATTTAAGTTCTTGACATAACTTGCACTTTTCTTTCCTCTTACAGTGCAATTTGGCTCTTTAAAGGGGCCCCTAAAACTAGAGGGTCTCCTTTTACAACTGGCTTGCTAATTAAAAATAAATTAAAAACGTGTCAGTTGAATGAATTAACACCCTCAAAAACAGTTTAACTTCATATCTTCCTGCTCCAGGATAAAGAAAGGACCTATCTGTATTTTACTTGGAGTTCAATGCTTCAACACTCACCATATTTGTTTATGGTTCTCTCCAATTCTGCTTTCCATTTAGGACTTGCAGCTTTTCTAAGCTCTGGCTCATGGAACATAGAGCTTTCCCTAGGGAGAAAATACCCCCAAAAAAGTTTATTCCTTAAACCAATTAAATTCTTAAGGAAGAATCAGCAGAATTTTTGGCAGAGAATAGTGGCCCCACCCCACCCATTTTCTAGATGAAAAGCTAAAATATGATACTAAATATATAAAATAGTAACTTCCAATTTTGTAGTGGAAAGTCAGTGTTCAATTCTATATACTAGAATTACAAAGAGGAAAAATGCCTCTTAGACCTTCCTCAGATTCTTAGGTGCTCTTAGAGGAATATGTCCATGGCAACACTAAAGTCCAGGTACCTCCACGGATGACATCACTAGGTAAAGTATTCTACAACACAATTACAAGATCCGCTAAGTCTCCAGAATTGCCCTTCCTAACAGAACTATGTCAATGACAGATCTAGGATTTCTGTTTCTGGACACAGGTGGTGTTAGACTTAGAGCAATAACAATACATGGAAGGTTATGAGATCAAAGAGAACAATTTGTAAATGTTAAGGTGCTATAAAGATTATACCTTTACTACATAAAGCCCTGATAGGTTGATTTGGCCACTGCCCATCATTCAATAAAATGTACCATATAAATTATACTCAATTTTTATGTACTCAACTATAATAAACAGAATATGTTAAATATTTGAACCAAAAAAACCATTATTGTGACAGTCCTTTTATATAGAATTGATTTTAATGTGGACTTATAACTATGGATGTTAGTCTCTACACCTTGTTTAAAGAATCCAGGACTCCATAATATCCAGCTATATATGAAAGAGGGGCATGGTAGCCTTGGAGTAGTATTCTGTCTACAGGTACTAGGTACCTACTGTGCTAGTTGGTCAACACCAATAAATTGGAATCTTGGTTTGTGAAACCACAAATCTTATGTTTGTGAAGAATGCTACCTGCAAAACCTTCAAGTATCAACTAATCATCTGCTACTGTAAAGTATTCCTTTCAACACTTGAATTAAGCCTCTCAATTTCCTCTGTCAACTTTAGGATTAAGTTTTTCATACAACTGCCTGCTTTGTGCAAAGTACTATCAGATGTAGAAAATACAAAGACAAATGGACCAGTACTTGCTCTTAAAGAGCTGAATGCTAGTGGGTTCTTTTAATGACAAAAAAAAAAAATCTGCCTGCCTATCCAGTTCTTTTTATTGTTTTGTCAAATTTCATTTTCTTAAAAACCCATTTTAAATAAGGTTTTGTACTAAGTTTGATATGTGCTCTGAGAAAAACAAAATCGCATGAAACTCTTCCCCACTGTATATGAATCTCACCCATGTTGCTGACACAGTCCTCTAGGGCTCCTGATAACTCAGACAGGCTCATGGACTTCAGAGAAGCCTGCCATCCTTTGAAACCTGAAAGAAAAAAGACCAGTATTGGTCCTGGGTACTCTGTCCCACTTACACAGCATTAAGTCAGGTATAACATTAACATCTAGCTGCATTAAGAAGGAAAAAAAACTTTTACATTAGATCAAATATAAAGCAAGTCTGCAGCAAACTGGTCCTAGCACCATTAGTGAATGGATTCCGAACTTCACAGTCAAGAAATTACTCCAGATAACTGAGAAGCTCCCTTGCTCTGGGGGTACCAGAGCCAAAGATTTTTCAGGTTAAGACATTCCCTCAATATTTCTTATCAAGTTCAGTTCTTTGAACCTCTGCTGCACTTCTTTTTCAACACTTAGCAACTGGATACAGCTGGACAATGCAATTCAGCTCTTGCAAACTACCTCCTTGATAATGGATAGAACAAGGCTATGTTATGTAAGTTATGCTAATAAGTTAGCATCTTATTTCGGCTATCAAAGTCCCTTCTTCAGAGGTCAGTCTTCTGAATGTGAGCTTTCAAGGAAACTGGTGTCTTGGGTTACACAAGTATCTGAGTACTAATTATTTAACAAAATCATGACTTGGCTGGCAGAGTAAAAGGGAGCTTAGGAGGAGGGTGGATGGAATGGGACTGATACAAGGGAACTAAATGTAGGTAATTCTACTAGAGGTGATGCAAGCAGAGTTACCAATTGTGGGCTGCCTAATTCTAGTGGTCTGAGAAGTACTGAAGGCACCTATAAAACAGGCAAATGGTTTAAAGTTCTAGAATTAGGAAAAATGCAACATGTCAGCTAACTTAAAAGCTACTTCAAAACTGAACATGCATTGGTTTATCAGCCCTAAATCTTTTAAGAAGAATGAGGTTATAGATATTTCAATGAAGAAACCTAAGCATGACAGATTCTGAGAGCCTTAGGAACAGCATGGTTTGGCATAAAGATGACACATGGAAGAATAGTAAAAACTGAAAGTTTTGCCTTGGGTCCCTTTCCCTAGAACATGTATTTCCTCTTGGTATCTACAAATCATCTAGCAGTTGTTGCTATCGAAGATTCAGCTGTAATCAAACAGATCTTTTTCTCTTTGTCCCTAACCTTTCTCAGATGTGGACTTTGTTATCTATCAATTTTTTCTAACAGGTAAGCTTTTACAGCAAGGATTACACTGAGAGGATGAGTTTGATTAGGGAGATTATTTTGCTGAAAGCAGCAGTTAATTGCTCACAGATTTTATAAATTAAAAAATAATGTAGGGTACAGAAGGCACCAGTATTTCAGAATTCAGTTTGCTTTGGACAATAGTTATTTGCACTGGCATATTTTGTCTTATAACAAATAATTTGAAGAGTATAGGGCACATGCCAAAGGATAATTCAACAACAGGAAGAGTATTAGTATAATTATGTAAATAATCACCACATGATTATTTGAATGGCTCCATGATTTGACAAAATACTCATTTATAAGAACCTAAAAGTACCTACATGAGAGTCCTTCTATATCATCAAAATCATATTTAAAATTAGATGTATAAGCACCAGAAACTTTTCCAATACAATGAAGGATTCCCATCTCCTTACTACTCGACAGTTCTAGATTTCATGGCTATAGCAATAAGATCAATATTAAAAGTAACCAGTGATTCAAGGCAATTCCAACAGACTTGGGATGGAAAATGCCAATCCCATCTACAGAGAGAACTATGGATTTTGAATGTGGATGGAAATAATAGTATTTTCACCTTTTTTGGTTTTTTTCTCATTTTCCCCCACTTTTGGTCTGAGTTCTTGCACAATGTGACAAATATGGAAATATGTTTAAGAGGATTACACATATTTAACCTATATCAGATTGTTTGCTATCTTGGGGATGGGAGAAATAAGGAAAGGAGGGGGAAAAAGTTAGAACAGTTTTACAAAAGTAAATGTCGAAAACTATCTTTACATGTATTTGGAAAAATAAAATATTATTGAGGAAAAAAAAAGCAACAAAGCAAGAGAAGACAAATTTATTCCTATTTGCAGATGGCATAAAATGCTTTACTTAAAAAATCCCAAGAAATCAAACTAAATTTAAATGATATGTAGCCCCAGTAAAAGTTCAAAATAAATCCATAAAAATCATTAGCATTTGTATGGGGTACTAACAAAAAGTAACACAAAACAAGAATAAGAAAAATTCCATTTGGCATAACTGCAAAATACCTAAAATATCTGAGTTAGTCTATTAAGACAAAGAAAAGTTTATAGTAACATAACTACAAAATATTCCCTATCCTAAGAGAAATAAAAGAGTTAAATATAGTGATACATTATTCACATTGGAGCTATTCCAAGAAGATAAAAATTATATTTTATATTAACCTACAGATTTACTCCTCTTACAAAATTGCCACGGGGCTACTTTAGGAAAAAAAAATAACTTCATTTGGAAGAATAAAAATACTTCAAATGTCATTATAAAATAGTAATAAAACCTTTTTGATGCCAGAAAAGCAGATCCATGAAACAGCATTAATCAAAAATAGCCTAGTGTTTGATTAACCCAAGAATATACTTTATTGTGGGAAGGACTTTCTTTTCTGCTGTGAAAAGTAGAAATCAGTTTGGCAAAAATGGATATCTTTACCCAAATGGAAAGAGTACTAATATCAATTTTACCAAGCTGATTTCTATTTTTAATTAAACCAATTTTGATTTTTAAAAAAATCAGTACAAATATCTCTAAAGAGAATTCTTAACCAATGGATAGAGACCATAAAAAGCAAAAAAAAAAAAAAAAATACATTAAATTGAAAATTTTTTCTACTGATTAAAGAATATTTGTATCAAACATTGAGATGTATAATGAACTGACTCACATGAGGTCAAAAAGGATTTTCCTGCAATAAATAAGGAGTTAAAAAATTTAAACATTTAAAGAAAATTGCAAACTATCAATGACCATTGAAAACTTCAATTTTAATTTACATTTCTGTTAGTGATTTGCTAGAGCACTGAAAATATGCTCTAGCAAATCTAACAGAAATGTAAATTAAAATTGAAGTTTTTATCTCACATCATTCAAATTGGCAAAGGTAAAACATTGTGGTTAGTGTTGAAGGGATGTGGGAAGAGAGTTCTACTAATACACTATTGGTGAAATAATAGTTTCAGATATTCTGAAAGTCAATTTGGAATATGAGAAAAAAAAGACAGTGTTCATGTTTTGGCCCTGTTCCAACTAGTAAAGTTTTCCTCTTTTAGATGACCAGTAAACTCATTCTCTCAGATTCCAAAGGAATCCTTGAGCATTTCACTTACCAGCTCCCACGTGCGTTTTTGTTGGTGGTATCTGACCTAAGGCGTCTTCCTCTTTTACCCGAGAAGACAGCTCAATCTGACAGGCTCTATCAAGAAAACCAAGCTCCATTAAATGAATAGCTCACACAATTTAAAAAAAGAACTGCTCAGCCAAGAAGAGCAAGAAGGCCACCTTTTCATCCATTTAGGCAAACATTTTCTTATGAAGAAGGCAGATTACATTGGGTCCAAAAACTAACTTAAAGCAAATGAAAAAACAAAGCATAAAGATAAAAAAACCCTCAACTAAGTAAATAGCTAAAAGCACTATCCCAAGATACTATACTCCTGATATTGAGTAAATCCTGCTTTACCCAGCCATGATAGCGACTCCTAAAGCTTCTGTGGAGGAACAGGATGATCTTCATTGCTTTTGCATTAAGTGAGCAATCTCTCCAAATTTTTAACATACCAAACCCCAGTCTAATTTAACTATAGTGAAACTCCACAGGTTTCTCAGCTACTTGGAGAACCAAATAGCTGTAACCTTCATCCTAATAATAATAATAGGTTTTTAAGCTAAGTGTTTTACTCAAAAGGAGGACATCAATTATGATAAGACAGTAATATGCACAGACATATGACAAAAAATTTAACAATTCAGTTAGCAAATCAATTCAGGTCCTCTCAGCCCTGGTCATCTTTGGTATGCTAAAGACAAATGTCTGAAGGAGAAGTGCCCAGGCAACTATAGAAATGCACTGTCAAATACTTCAGTGGCAAGATTTCTAACATTTAGTTGGCTTGAAGTATAAATATAAACCAACAGAAGGTGGTTAGATCCAGCTTTATTAAATAAAAAAAAAAAAGATCAAGCATAGTAACTGGAATATTTTCATGATAGAATCCATTTGAATTAAACTGAGTGTTAGTTACATACTTAACAAGTAATGTTAATCCTGTCCTTCCAGTACCTCTTATATATAATACAAGGACAGAAAGAATGGGAGGAAGATGGTGGCTTCACTGGATGAAGGCATCTAAAGGCAATTGTTCTAGGAGCTAACATCTATCCAACCTTTTTTTTTTTTTAATAATATATATTTAGGGTCACTTAATGAAGGCACTTTTGAACTGCTTTGTTCTGTCTTTGGTCACGTAGACCAATTACTCTCAGTAGATAGAGGAACTGCTGCTGGAAACTAACCCAACTTGCTTTCTCTGGCTGAAGACTTGTTCAGACTTTTTTGATATGTTGTTTTTCTGAAATTTTTTTCTTTCTTTTAAAAAATTCTTTATTATGGATAACTCTCTGGAAGGGTTGGAGGAGGGATACAATAGGAAATGTAACTGACATAAAAACAAAGATATCCAATGATGGACAGACAGCTACACTCAAAGAAAGAACACTGGAAAATGAATGTAAACTGTTTGCATTTTTGTTTTTCTTCCCGGGTTATTTTTATCTTCTGAATCTAATTCTCCCTGGGCAACAAGAGAACTGTTTTGTTCTGTACACATATATTGTTATCTAGGATATACTGTGACATATTTAACATGTATAGGACTGCTTGCCACCTGGGGGAGGGGGTAGAGGGAGGGAAGGGAAAAGTCGGAACAGAAGTGAATGCAAAGGATAATGTTGTAAAAAATTACCCAGGCATGGGTTCTGTCAATAAAAAGTTATAATTATGTTAAAAAAAAAAAGATATCAATAAAAACTTATTTTAAAGTCATTTGGGCCAGATATACATCATACTTGTGATCATATCTTCTAATATAAGAGAAATAATTTAATTTATATAACGCATCACGTAATTAATGTGCCTTCTTTACTTCTCTTGGAAGTCCACCTACTTTAAGGTCTTCATATGGTCTTAGCTGCTACATTAGACCTAACCTTTTCTTTCCCTACAATTTCCCTGCACAAGATGTTTCCAGCAAACATGAAGTTTCTAGAATATCTGCTAATTAAGATTCATTTAACATAAGAGGCTCAAAGAAAGATCAAGTGGTACTCCCTCTAACCCAGTGTTTTCCAATCTTTTCCAAGCTGACTTATCTGCTTGCTAAATCACAATAAGAGAACCATACTCTTCCCTCTCCACCTCTTTAGTTTTTTTTATCAATCATCTACTACACCACCTTGTTTTCTATTCCCAAGCAGGACCAATAATTCTCCTGACCTCCACCATATTCTCTCCTGTATTTTAGAATTACAAAACTTAAATAATCTAAAATTGAAATTATTTTTCCCAAGTAAGTAGCAGTATTGGATCTAAAATCATTATATCCTAACCCCCTACCCAGTATTTCTTCCACTATCATATTCTGCCTTTCTACCTCCACCTTCTGAAATCTTTACAAAATAGCATAAGATTCTATACTTTAGATCTGGCACACCAATGAGTAGTTAAAACCTGCCTGGGACATTAATTTAGCTATCTCTTCACTGAGGTCAATAGAATTTTGTGTGTTCATGTTCAAAAAGCAATCTTTTACAGTAACATCAGCTTTACTGGACATTCATTCCACTGGCGACACACAGGTTACAGGCAGAGATTACCCAAGGGATTCTCTACTTACTTAAGTTGATCCAAGATCAGCCCAAAGTCTCTTGTGACAGTCTGGGTTTCCTCAAGCTGGGTCTGAACACCTTTCATGGCTATGTTTTGTTCCATTAGACAGCTTTCCACAATAGCCCGCAGCTCTTGTTCTTGGGATACCTGACCCTTCAACATTTCCAGTTCTTCATATCTCTAAAGAAGAGATCAGTGCTTAAGATGGGGGGAGTATGGAAATAGGAGATAAGAAGATCTGCTTGTTAAAAAACTCAAGTTTAATATGTAACTATTTTTAAACAGGCTAACAATTGGTAATTTTGGTTCTCTCACTTCTCTCACAGTGGGGTTCGGTTAAAAAAAAAAGACACAGATATGATAGCACTTTAAATGATGATGACAGGAAAACACTCGGTATATATTTGGTTGACATGCCATTACTACAGTCACAATTAAGTCAATTCTGAATAGAAATTAGCACTTATGCTACCATATTATATATTATAGTACTTCTGTACCAGATCAGCAGTTTGGGTATTTCTATTGTTATTATAATACTCAGATTGAAATTACCCAAATCTCATGCTGTAGGTACATTAGCATTAATTCTTGGATAAATGAGTATTTCCCAATACTATACATTTTCAGAAGGCAGGCCAAAAGCCAAAAAATGTTTGCTTCAACTGTCTTCACTATATCAAGACTAACCTGTGTTCCATATAATCTTGCAGTTCCATTTTAGATAGTTAATGCTGATCTCATCCCTTGGCTAATGGTAAGGCCACATGTAAACAAACACGCCATTCCTTATGTACAATTATATAGAAATTTTTTTTTCTTATATTCTCTTCTAATAAAATAGTGTGATAGAGCAAATAATAGTGCTAGACTTGGAGTAAGGAAGATGGAGTTCAAACTCCATCCCTGATAACCAGTATATAACTACTAAAGGTAAGAAATTTAACCTCTCTGAGCCTTAGTTTCCTTAGAGAACCTGTCTCAAAGGGTTACTTGTGAGGATCAATAAGATATTTTACATGCATTATTAGAAATCTTTAAAGCATTAAACATCAGACATTACTATTTTTGACATGTAGTCTATGTAATAGAATTTTTAAACCACAATGCAAAGAAAATTTGATTACTTTATAAAGCTTTTATTACTGTGGTTCCCACCCCCCTCTTTTTTTTGAAAACCTATAGAATTTTTTAAAAAGCTGACTCTTTTATAGAAGAGCAAGCCAAAGGAAGAATATTAGCAGAGAAGATCAATGGAATTCACAAAAGACAATGTCCAGGATGATTCGCAGCAATAAAATCCATTGCCTGGTATCTTTACACAAATATTTAACAATATGAAGAATGAGATCTATTATTCTGTATTAACACAAGGAAATAAATTTGACCTCATAGCAGTGAAACTTGATGGACTGTGACTTATAATTGAAATATGGAAGTGGAAGTATATCCCTAATTTTAAAAGAACATGATAAAAATAGATTAATAAGAAATAAAGACCATATATTCATGTAAAGAAATATATGATCTTGAACGGAAATAAAAGAAAACATTTGATTGAATATAAATGGAAAAAGAAAGAGAAATTATATGTTATGAGAATATATCATAAACATCCTCAATCTGAAAAAGAATATGGACAATAAGGTTCATACTGGCAAGGAAATAGAGTAGTAATGGAGGACTTTAAGTAATAAACATCTGCTAGAGTATTCTTCCAGATAAGAGCTACTAAGGTGATCAATTTTTGACTTCTTTAATGACATACTTTCAAAAAGCAGAATAAGTAATGAAAAAGAGTGCATTTTGGACCTGACTGGTATAACAAGAAGGGACTACAAATCACTATGGATCAGAGAAATGCAAATTAAGACAACTCTGAGATACCACTACACATCTGTCAGATTGGCTATGATGACAGGAAAAGATAATGATGAATGTTGGAGAGGATATAGGAAAACTGGGACACTGATACATTTCATTGTTGGTGGGACTATGAACAGATCCAGCCATTCTGGAGAGCAGTTTGGAACCATGCTCAAAAAGTTATCAAACTGTGCATATCTTTTGATCCAGCAGTGTTACTATTGGGATTATATCCCAAAGAGATCCTAAAAGAGGGTAAGGGACCCACATGTGCAAAAATGTTACATGAACTGATGCTAAGTGAAATGAACAGAACCAAGAGATCATTATACATGGCAACAAGAAGACGATACAACGATCAATTCTGATGGAAATGGCTCTCTTCAACAATGAGATGATTCAAACCAGTCCCAATTGTTCAGTAATGAAGAGAATCAGCTATATCCAGAGGGAGAACTATGGGGAAAAATACATAAATGAGGGAAATGAGTGTGGACCTCAACACAGCATTTCCACTCTTTCTGTTATTGTTTGCTTGCATGTTTGTTTTCCTTCTAAGGTTTTTTTTTTTCTTTCTAGATCCGATTTTTCTTGTGCAACTAGATAACTGTATAAATATGTATACATATATTGGATTTAATATATACTTAGACATATTTAACATGTATGCCATCTAGGGAAGGGGGTGGGGAGAAGGAGAAAAGTTGGAACAGAAGGTTTTGCAAGGGTCAATGTAGAAAAATTACCCATGCATATATTTTGCAAAAATTAATTATTTTGGGGGGAAAAAAAGAAAGAAAAATGTTTTGTATGATTACAGAGTCTAATGCATATTTAAAAAATAAAAATTATATTTTAAAAATACATAAATACCAATACAGCTGTGTATAATTATTTAAATAATTATCAAAGGGGATGCTGGAATGAATAATGTAAGGGAAGCTGGGTAAGATTAAGAAGTTTGCTTCAAGAGAAGATTCTATAGTAGTTTTTAGGGAAAAAAAATGCCCTGGGGGAAAAAAAAATACCCAAACCAGTAATGATGATGAAAGAATACCATGAAGCTATCAAGCACAAGTAGCTATGAAGAGAAGGTAGGCAGGTATTTAGTGGGTCAATTGAAGATATAGCCTTAAGGCACATTTTCCCAAGCCTGAAAAGTATTTACTTGGTTTTCTTACAAAAGCAAACAATAACAAGTTGTAGAGACCTTAGAAATGTTTTTCTTTCATTTTATAATTTGAGAAAATTGAGGCCTTAAAAGAGGTACTTGCCCAAAGTCACATGTGTATGATGTAGCAAAGCCAGTTCACGTGACTCTAAAGCCATCATTTTTCACCCTACATAATGCTTTTCTCACTTTGGATTTTAGTTAGGACCCACTAATCCATTTAGTTCTCACTGACAAGTTTGAAGTGATTTGAAACCCATATTCCCTTTTTTGGGCAGGTTCATATGTTCACTACATGTATTATGAGGAATAGCTGTCATATTCCAGAGAGTACCTGCTCAGAGAAAACTGGCTGATTTATTCATTGAATGACTAATTAACACTAATTCCTTGCCTTGCTGAGAAGAAAATAAACAGCAACATTCTACATCAAGAGCAAAAGAGGCAACCCAAGAATTCCAACTCTAATCCCCTCTACTAGTAAGGTCAATACTAAATTTTCCAAATTTTCTCATTTAGCAGCACAACAGAGCTAGAAGACGACCTTGGCCTCACATCTTCTGTTCTCTAATTCTAAACCTCTGAAATGCCACTACGAAACGATCATAACTATTCCTGAATTTAACCTTTATTCCTATAAGAATGAACAGTGGTTCTGGGCAAATCACTTAAACCCAATTGCCTTGCTAAAAAAAATTTAAAAATGAATAAACTGCAAGACAGAACAGGGCTACACAATGAATGTTCAGATACCTCTGAGAAAGCTACAACTAAACCAATCTCAGTGGATGGGCACCTACTTTATTCTATAAAACTTTTAGGTATAATTATTCCATAATTTCTTTGGTAATCTATTTCTAATTCAGTCAGATGTTTTCCCTTCTATTCAATTTAAATAACTTCTATGACCACATACTTTTTTTTGATAGAAATACAATCTTCCTTAGTTCTTCATCATGACCTTTCTTCATTAAGTTATTTAACTTCAATTCTACTAGTCTATAACCCTATTAAAAAAAAAAAAAACCCAAACCTTCCTAATCTCTCTTAAAACCTTCTCCATATTCTGCATCTCCCTCTTAATTATGAGCCCCAAATTAGGCCTAATATCTTGATAAGGCAATGACTATTATCTATATGTGTAAGCTAATATGGAACTCTTATGCTTTGTGGTGTTTTTTTTTTAAAGACAGTAATATTATACTGTACCTAACTACATTTCTTTATCATACGCACACATACTTTGTGTAGCTGAATGGCCAGTTCCTGCATTTCAGCTTCAAGTCGATCTGCATAGGCCAGCTCCAGGGCATCACTGGGTGGGCGGGCATTACTGTGCCATCGAGCAATGGCAGAAGTCATCTTCCGCTTGGGCCCAAACAAACTGCAAATGTAGAATAAGAGGTAAACAAATCATAATAAAATATAAAATATATTATGATGCAAAAATATTTAAAATAAATAAATCATATCAGCATATGTCCCTATTCCTTTGGAAATATCTTTCCCTACTTGGTTTTCTATGGCAGTCCTCACAATACATGATCACCTATGCCTGAATACAATTATCCTGAACTGAAATGAAAAATAAACATATATAAAAAAGTAACAATTGTTTCTAAAAATATATTTTTATTAATATCCTGTTTTTATGTTGCCTATATTTCCAATGTATCCTCCCTCACACCTCCCAGAGAATCATATCTTATAACAGAGAAGAAAAAAAAAAGAAAAACAATTTCAGCAAAAGTAGTCAACAAATCAAAATAATCTGATATTATATGCAGCATCCCCCCCAGTTTCCTGTCTCTGCAAAGAAACATGGAGAAAACACCCTTCATATCTCTCCTGGAGCAGTTGGATTCAATTACTTTATTGCTTTTTTCATTTGTATTGGAGTTGTGTGTTTTTGTTCTTCTCACAGTACTTCATTCTTTATCAGTTCATAAAAGTCTTTCCAAATTTTTTTGAATTCTTCATAGCAGAAAAGAACTGAAAGCAAAGAATAGATACCCAAAGACTGGGAAATGGCTAAGCATGAATATTAAGTAGTATATTATTGCAACATAAGAATTATATAAATAAAGAATTTGAAGAAATTTGGGAAGACTTTTACAAACTGATGCAGGTGGATAAGCAGAAAAACAATGATCATAATAAGGTAAACGAAACCAACACTAAAAGATTTGAACTCTGATCAGTGTAATGTCTAATAACTATAGTGGTATGAGAGTGAAGCAAGCTTGCAACCTCTCTGCCCAAAGATGCTGAACAATAGGCATGGAATGAAGTTCATCTCTGCAGATATCATCTTCAATTGGTTAATTTATTCTGTTTGACTATATTAACTATTTACAAAGTAAAGTTAGGAGTTTAGGGTGAGGAAAATCAGTGACAGTGACTTATAAAGAAAAAAGAGCCACAAAAAAACTTATTTTAAAAGAAACTGACAAAACTTGCATGGTGCCTACCACCACCTACCTAGTTCTACTCAAACATAATGTTTCACTTAATGAATAGTTAAGCTGCTCTCAAAACAGAGATATGCTCATTTCTTTTAATTTTGGGAACTAAGAACTAAATTTACTCTGAGTATCTTGGCCAAAACAAGATGGGGAAGAAAACGCACAAATATTTCCCATACTCACGTAATGCCTATTTCTTTCAGATCACTTTCTGTAAGGGTCAGAAAGATACGGAGGTCCACATCCTGTTCTTCAAAAACTTGCAGGTATTTCAGACACCCAATCTGCTCCAGAAGAGTTGCAAGGTCCTGGGATCCATTCAACCAAAAATGAAGAGGAAGAAGAGATATCATCCCTAAAGAAAAGTGGCTACATGAAAAGTCAATAACTGCATAATCAGGTTAGACCATAAGCCAAAGCTACTTTCCGATGAGGGAGTTTAAAGATTAATGTGAGTCAGAAATTAACTTAGATATGTGCAGAGAAACAAAATATGTACAAGTAAGTAAACATTTGGGGACCTCCAAGCATTTCTAATTTAGGAGTGCTGGGGACATGGCGAAGAGAATGCCAGACTGAAACAGTTGCTTAGGCTCATAAGAATGTCCCAAAATTGAAAACAGGGGCACTAATATATTGTTGGTGGAATTGTGAATATCCAGCCATTCTGGAGAGCAATTTGGAACTATGCTCAAAAAGTTATCAAACTATGCATACCCTTTGATCCAGCAGTGTTTCTACTGGGCTTATACCCCAAAGAGATACTAAAGAAGGGAAAGGGAGCTGTATGTGCAAGAATATTTGTGGCAGGTCTCTTTATAGTGGCCAGAAACTGGAAACTGAGTGGATGCCCATCAATTGGAGAATGGCTGAATAAATTGTGGTATATGAATATTATGGAATATTATTGTTCTGTAAGAAATGACCAGCAGGATGATTTCAAAAAGGCCTGGAGACTTACATGAACTGATGCTGAGTAAAATGAGCAGGACCAGGAGATCATTATATATTTCAACAACAATACTATATGATAATCAATTCTGATGGACCTGGCCATCTCCAGCAAGGAGATGAACCAAATCAGTTCTAATAGAGCAGTAATGAATTGAACCAGCTACACCCAGCGAAAGAACTCCGGGAGATGACTATGAACCACTACGTAGAATTCCCAATCCCTCTATTTTTATCCACCTGCATTTTTGATTTCCTTCACAGGTTAATGGTACACTATTTCAAAGTACAATTCTTTTTGTACAGCAAAATAACTGTTTGGACATGTATACTTATATTGTATTTAATTTATACTTTAACATATTTAACATGTATTGATCAACCTGCCATCTGGGGGAGGGGATGGGGGGAAAGAGGAGAAAAATTGCAACAAAAGGTTTGGCAATTGTCAATACTGTAAAATTACCCATGCATATAACTTGTAAATAAAAAGCTATTTTTAAAAAAAGTCCCAAAATTAAGAATATGGTTTTGAGGATTAGACATCTCATTGGCATGTCACTATGTTAAACAACTGAGTAAGTCTCCAAGTGGCTACGTATGTTCTAGGATGTGAATTATACTGGGATAGAGAAACAATCTAAAAATGGACAGGTCCCCAGGAGTAGTAGTCCTAAATGGAATTTGTCTCAAGAAAATAGGTGCAGATAAGTGTTTCTAGAAGAAGTTTCTTATGGAAAAGTTTTCTGGGTATAACTCACGTTCCTGAGAAGATTTTGTTTTGCCCATTTGTTTCTTTTTCTCTCCCCCAAATATTTCCATTCCACCTTGGTTACAATGAGCATTTTTTTTCTTGCATGTTTAATATCTTGAACTTTGGAAATTTTATTTCTCTTCTTCTTCACATATTTGATTTTTCAGAGGGAATTATGAATTCTGCCACTGGCTTCTTTACAGACACAAAGATGTCTAACATTCAATTAGAATTGTAATGAAGGTAAGTGCTACTTTGAATAAATGCAGAGTCTACCCATTATTCTAGAGAAGAATAAAAACTAATCAGACTAAATTATATGTATATAAATTGGCCACAAATCAAAAGACATACCTTTAATTCTGTCCTTGAACTCACAAAGTCCTAAAAATCCCTATATACATCCAAGATACTTACTTTTCTTAAAAAATCCTTGAGAGCAAGTTAAAAATAGCCAGGAAAATTCCACAAGAGATCAGAATGTAGATTTTAAATTGTGAATCAGGCCCAATATACCATGATCAGACTCCTGAAATTCTATAAACAAAAATTAACTCCCCAAATTCAGACCATTTCTAATGGGAGACCAAATTTACTAGTGAATTTATTATCATACTCTTTGCTGAGTCTTTCTCACTGGGTCTAATTTGTCCCAAATGTTTATGTGCCCCAAATTAAGGCTACATGCAGAAAGCTTATGGAAGATATTTTTGACAAGAGTTATCACAAAGGGACTAAATCTAGCAAAATATTACAACTATAGCATTAGGCTTCTTTCTTCTTTAAATAACAAAAATGTAAATAATGGCCAAATCAGAACTCAAAAAACTAAGAATCCTCAAAGAATTCCTTAAATAGGGTAATAAAGTAACTTACTCTACCCTATTCCATATTTTTCTGTCGTATTTGTACTAATGGGAAGTTATGAAGCCTAAGGAATAAGAGATTTTCTCTAAGGAAAAGCTCATCAAACAAAAAAAAAAAAACCAATTTTTTTTTTCCCGTTAATCTATTATTATGGAAACTTAAATCTTCATCTGAATAGGAGTGCCAATTGACATTTAACTTTATAAAGAGGCATTTTAAGGCATTAAGAAAAAATGACAACTTTAGTCCTCTCATTTAGAAAAGCAACTATTTTGTTAAGCCAGAACAAGACCAGGGAGGTCCAATTTCCCAATTAAGAGGTTTTTTTTAAAATTTTATTTAATAATAACTTTATATTGACAGAATCCATGCCAGGGTAATTTTTTTTACATTATCCCTTGCACTCGCTTCTGTTCCAATTTTTCCCCTCCCTCCACCCCCTCCCCTAGATGGCAAGCAGTCCTATATATATTAGATATGTTGCAGTATATCCTAGATACAATATATGTTTGCAGAACCAAACAATATATGTTTGCAGAACAATTCTCTTGTTGCACAGGGAGAAATGGATTCAGAAGGTAAAAATAACCCGAGAAGAAAAAAAAAATGCAAATAGTTCACATTCATTTCCCAGTGTTCTTTCTTTGGGTATAGCTGCTTCTGTCCATCATTTATCAACCCAATTAAGAGTTAAAAGTAATTTGTATACCCCTTTTCTTACCTGGGGTCCTGAATAAGTGGGTCTCTCTGGTTTGAAGATGGAACCAGAACTAGGTATCCCAGAAGTTCCACTGCTAGGAGGCCACTGGCTTTCATTGTTGCTATAACGATTCTTAGCCTTTGTATAACTTTTAGTCTGTTTTCTAACAGAGCTTTTGTGTGAATGATCTGAGTCCTGTAAGATAAAAGATTTGTGTTTAGAAGAAAGAGGGAAGACCTCAAAGGTAAGAATGCCTAAGCCAGGAATAGAAGATGGACTTTTTAAAAGTTGAAGCTCCAGATAGATGGTGAGTTTAGCAACTAATCAACTTTTTATAATTAAAATAAAAATAATTGATCCAATAATCATTTGGGGCTCTTTGTTATCACATAATATATGTATACATTACATATTTCATATACATAATTTAATGTAATTTAATATAAATGCTTCACTAAACAAAGGAATTACATAACACCATTAGCTTAGTGCTTCTGATTCCACTGCAAGTTTGTTGATACTATTACCAATCTTTATTTTTACAGTACGGGAAACTAAAATAAACATTCAATTCAAGGTTATAAACAGGAAGAGCCATAACAAGTGAATTTACAAATAAAAAGAGGTATACATGTGTATATTCTACCCCAGGGTTAACAGGGATAACTAGAAATATTGAAAGATGGTTTTTATCATCTGAATCCAACCCAAATTAAAGGAGAATGATCTAAATAACATATTCATGCTCATGTCAAATTTCACAAAATTGATTACATTAAACGGCAAAGACATTTTAATGTTCCAGAGATAAGGGGTCTGTGCAATATGATCATTCATAATTTTACACAGTTAAGATTGAAGTCTCTTTCTTAATCTTAAATAGCTCAAGCTAATTCTCATCTTCTTTGCTTATACTGTTCCCTTTAAAATATTCTCTCCCTCCATTCTACCTATCTATAGCTTAGCCATTCTTCAAGGCCTGCTTCAAGTCTCCCTTTCTCTTGGAAGCTTTTCTTCCAACCAAGGAAATATTAATATTTCCTTTCCTTAAATTATGATAGAATATATCATCTATGCTACCTAATTTGACACCCAACTACCATCTGATTCCAAATGTTCCATTTTTTTTATACTCCACAATACTTTCTGGCTGGATGATTGACTCATTTAGAACATTTCAAATTCCTACACAATGTTATGAAAGGGTAGAGCAGAAAGGAAATGAAAAGAATCAAAATGCTTACCTCATTGCTCTCCAAAGAAGCCTCACTACTGACGCCAAGGGCTTTGGCTAGCCCCTCACTGCTACTACTGCTACTCCTGATGGTTAGTAGATTGGTACAGAATGGATTTTCCTCTAGAAATAGAGGACAGTGAATAAAAAGAATGATTGAACAGACTTCTTCAGAGATCTCTGAAAAACAGAATCCCTATAAAAGCAAACCAACCAATCCCCTGAGAAATCTGATATATTCCAATTTTTCCAAAAGGAGTCAATCACTAATAATTCAATAAATATAAATAAAATTTATTCTGAGATTCAATCTTATACCAACAAGCCTGGTAAAGATGACAAAAGAGGAAAATGACAAATGTTAAAGGAGCTGTGGAAAAATAGACACAGTATGAACTAATCTATTCTGGAAAGTAATTTGGAACTAGGCCTAAACAATTATTAACTATGTGTATCCTTTGACCCAGTGACATCATTACTAGGCCTAGACTGCAAATAAGATAAGAAAAAGAGGAAAAGCATCCATATATACAAAAATATTGATAGCAGCTCTTTTTGTAGTAGTACAGAACAAAAAACTGGTAAGATTAATTATAGACAAGGAACTTTGTCATGATTGAATGCTATAAAACATTGAAATAGGGAACTTGTCCAGCATAATTTGATATAATCTTCCATAGCGAAGGAAGATTGGATCAAATGACTTCTTGTTCATCTATTCACATAATTCTAAACCTACTATTTATTGACATGTGAGCCAACCCAGGTGAAAGATTCCTTTATTTCCCCCTCATTTAGAAATAGGTCGCTTTTCTCTTTTTTGTTGTTGTTCCATTGTGTTAAATGGACTTTTCATGGGACTAAGCCCCATCAAAGACACCCCCCCCCTCAAAAAAAAAAAAAAAGGTGCTTTAACTCATAGGCTGCTGTTATAAATGATTAATTATTCTTGTATCCCATAGTAAACATTCTCTATGGAATGCTGAATCCCACAAGCATGGAACTGCAAACTGAGGACTCATCTCAGGAGAATAAAATTTCTTATATTTATATCTGCCATATAAGCTGACTAAAGTTAAATATTCAATATTTGTCAAAAACCAAACAGTGCCATACCTCTACTACTGCTGCTTTCCACATCTTGTTCATTGATTGGAGAAGTGACATCTCGATATCGGAGATCTTCCTCTTCAATACTATTCCCTTCATTGTTGTTGTTAAAGGTGACATAGCCTTGTGGAGGCTCTATGGATAAGATAGGAGTAAGACATAAACACAAGGCATAGCATTACATCTTTCAAACAAACCAAACCAATAACGTGAAGAAATTTTCCAGAAGGTACTATCAATTCTAAAAGGCACAGTGTCTATACAAATAAATTAAAGAACAGTATTACTTTAAGTGGAAAATGATTGGTAACATTTCTGTATACATATGTCCCCAAATCTGAGTGTGTATGCATACTTCTTTTGTACTAGATCTGAGATTTCATTGGTATAAAACTCCTGAGGAGGAAATCCCTTTTAGGAGCACCTCTTTGACACTCAAGTCTGAGAGAGCTACATGAGACACTGAAATTTGTGTGACTTGTCTAGGATTATGTACTACAATACCACAAAGATAAAGACAGACAGACAGACAGACACACACACACACACACACACACACACACACACACACACACGTCTTTCTTTCAGATGGGAATACTTCTTTTTGACACATGATGTACTTATTCCTGTACATCCTCTGATATTTAGATTTATGGTCAACCATGCAAACAACCACATATCTTTCAGGTAATATTTTAAAAGTTAGCGAATTAAATTTTAAAAAAACACACACAAGGCTATAATGTTTAGAGAAAAAAAAGCAAACAATTTTATCACTAGAAAATGAATGAATGAAAACATAAACCTTATTTGTGCCTAGTCTTTAGTAAAGCTGAGAAAGAGCCTGAGCAGAAAGCTGTTCTAACAGCTATGCTTTTGAAGCAGAACCATTCCTTGTACTTAAATGCTTAAGATTAATGGACTTCAGTTTCTCTATATCTCTGTCTCCAGGACCTAGTTCAGTGCATGGTACATACTGAGCTCTTAATAATTGGTTACTGACTGACTGGTTCTTGTGAAAATGAAGGTTCAAACATTTTGGAAAGAACAAACCAAAAAGGGAAAAGCACTATACCAATGTATTCTCACAGCTTAGGCCCAAAAACCAGTCCCTGATACTTCTCTCTCTTCTCACATCCTCAAAATTCTCTTGAAACTAAACATCTCAGGTTTTCAAAATTCAAATATTGACAATATGGTTATTTAAGTAGCAATCTACAACAGGTAATCTAGAGAACGCCCAGAATGTAAGAGTTAAAATGACCACTCTGCAAAAAGAGATGAAATTACATATACCACTCTTCTTTTTCCACCTCAAATACAAACTGACAGCAGCAAAAATGCCTTAGGCCATTTGATCAAGTGAAACACAAAGCAGAAGAAAGGGACTTTGTAATGCCTTTCCCTGATTAGCTGGCCACCCTCTGAGATATCAATAAAAAGAGATGTGAAATTGTTACCATTACTATGTTCAGAGAAAATATTTTGAACTTTTAAATTTAACTGGTAATGGGAAATCATGTAGAAGGAGGGAATAAATTCTCAAGACCTCAGCAATACAACAATGTTATTTTTATCACTGTGAGCATCTTAAGCAAAGATGAAAAATGTAAATAATGTAACGTTTGACTCTAAGTTAAAAAATGATGACCCACATTATAGCAATTAAAGAGCTGAAATCCCTTCAACAAAACAGATACATTAAGTAAAATATTATAGAATAGAAAAAAAAAGAACAGATTAAGAAAAAAGAAAGTAAGAATTCCTGGTCCAGGCTTACCACAGCAAGGCTGGTGCATCCTGCCTCCAATTCCTATGGCTGTGATCTTTGCCAAAGCCTGGGGCCCTTCATGGATGCTAAGGCCCTTCATCTTTCTCAAAGGCCTTTGCCTTTGTGGGACAGAGCAGGATTCATCTGATGAACTTAGATCTTCATATTTTTCTATGAATCAAACACAAAAATGGAAAGAAATTTGTTCAGCATCACACTTAAATTACCAGCTCAAACATCAAAAATAAACTGGGGTAAAACAGTTGTCACTGGTTTTCTTTTAAGAAAAATTTGTTGCCTAGGGCCTAACCTATAAGAAATGACATAGCCACTCAAATTTCATATGGCTAACAAGAGATGTTTCTTTATGTGGTAGCTAGCATGGGATGACCTCAAAAAAGGATAGATTTCTCCTTTACATTATAATTTTAGAGAAAGTCATCATTATAAAATTAATTTAAATCTTTCTTTAATCTCTATATATTACAACTCTCATAAAAATCATAATCTTGGAACCAGAAGGAACCTCAGAGATAATTATACCACAATGAGTTCAATATCTTTACTATCTATTACATAAAAGTATAATTCATAACAATGATTTTCTTTTTAGTTTTTAGTTTAGTTGCCCTCATTCTAATATTCTGGGATTTGGTAAAGTGAGACTCATGAGGTAGCAGCTGTCTAGTTGTTGTCATCCCCAGCCTCAAACACAGTGTCTTAGAGTTAGGGCCTTACACATGGTGAGGACATCATAACATTTTTAAGTTGAAATAATAAATAAATACATACCCCCTCCTATCTATGCCTCTCATAAATTTATACACTTTATCATGTCCCCTCTAATATAAGTTTATATATTTTATGAACTTCATTCTGTGTTCAGTATACAAATGAGAAGTTCAAAAGTGGCTACAGTTAAAGAATGGAAGCTCTAAAGGAAACTTAAATTAAGAGATTTAATTCTAACCCTCTCATTTAACCAGGAAGGTATCTTCCTTTTCAATTTAAAATAGGGTAGGGACATGAAGAAGATGTGCAAAGTGTGGACAAAGGCACAAGCAACAGAATAATAGAAACATGACTAAATAAATGCATAAATGAATATAATCAGCTCTTTATTTTCTATACAAGAGTTTTCTTTTCTTCTCAAATTCTTGCTGATGCCATTGGTTTCTTGATTATCTCAAGTTGTTTAAGGACAACATAACTATTTACTTTTTGAGCTAAAAAGAAAGCCAAAGGAGTATATATAAAAGGAGGTAGATTTAGAATTCTAAGGGATCTTAGCAATCATCTGCTCCAACCAATCCTCATTTTACAGAGAAAAACAAGAACTAGAGAAGCTAAATGACTTACCTAAAGAATAAATAGGGTATAAATGCTAGGATTTGAATTCAGTGGCTCTGACTCCAAATCCAAACCCCTACTTGGGACACAATCAAAGCCCTAACATTCAGGAGCTAAAAGGACAGCAATTTTTAGTAAAAGGACATCTATGCTTAGGCCAGTACTTTATAGTACTTCAAGATGTGATATTATCTCCAGTGTGAAGCAAGAAATAGAAACCAATCAAATAGAAGGAGAAAACAAGATAGATTTTTTTATACTTAAGTATTTAGTATAGTTTCATTTTTTAATGTCTGAAATATATGTGAATTTTTCAGAATATTGGCTATTATTATCTGGGACAGCTGGAAAAGCTACCATTACCAAGAGCACCCTATCTTCTCTTTCTCTCACTTCCTTCGCCAGGATCCTCCCAGAACTTGCCAGGAATGCCCTCTTTCTAGTATGAACTGCTTATTACAAAATTGGAATATAATGAAAGTTAATAACTTTATTCCTTATGATAAGATGGAGGACCACCAGATCTTGCCACTGCCTAGCCAATGCCTCCTGAAATCTTTTGGGACTACCATCTGCCCTTCTTCTTATGTCCAGTGTGATATCTTCATAACTACTTAAGCAACTGAACAATCTTTGGAACATATTCTTAAGCTTCATCCTTAGGAATTCTGGACCTTTCCACTATTCTGCCACCCAAACCTCTTGGACAATCCAACCCTTTTGAATTGTCTCCAATTAGACTGTGAGCTTCTTGACAGTAGGGATCATTTAGCATTTTCTATGTGCTCTCAACCCTTAACACAGTATTTGGCACAACAGTGAACACGATAAATTTTTTATTCATTTACTGACTCATTAATCATGGATTTTGATTTATACAGGACTTAGCATGATAACATGTGTGAGTATAAACATACATGAGAAAGTAATGATGACTAGTAAAAGGGTAGATAGTTCTCTCTACAAGTTCAAATTAACTTGATTTCAGCATAATTCTAGATATAGGTAGTAATTTACCTGGATTTCTGTAAAGAGTCTTGGGCAGAGAAGCAGTATGAATGTCTATTAAATCCACTATCTTCATATGACCATATTTCATGGCTAGTGCTCGGGCTGTGGCACCGGTATAATCTCCTACATCTACTTTCACTCCCTGTTAAAAAGAAGAGTTAAAAAGAGTCAAGAGTACATACAGTGATCTGACCTGAGACACACAGTCACCCATGTTAGTAGATGACAGAGTAGAGAAGAGAAGAAATATACATTTTGTAATATTAGTTCTTGATTTCAGAAAAACCTGGAAAGACTTACATGAACTAAAGCTGAGTGAAGTGAGCAGAATCAAGAAAACAATGTATACAATAAAGGTAAAACTGTGTAATGATCAATTATGATAAACTTAGCTCTTCTGAGCAATACAGAGACTCAAGACAATTTCAAGACTTTGGATGGAAAATGCCATCCACATCCAGAGAAAGAACTATGGAGACTGAATGAAGAGAAAAGCCTACTATTTTTATCTTTTTTTTGGTTTTTTTCCTTTCTCATGGCTTTTCCCTTTTGTTCTGATTTTTCTTTTCCAATATGACTGATATGGAAATGTTTAAAATGACTGTTGTATATAACCTATGTTAGATTGTTTACTGTCGTGGAGAGAGGGAGGTTAAGAGAAGGGAGAAAAAAATTTGAAACTCAATCTTACAAAAATGAATGCTGAAAACTACTTTTACATGTAATTGGAAAAATAAAATATTATTAAAAAGAAAAAAAGAGAAATAGGGAAAGCTGAGATTGAATTTTGACTCAGATATTGTGAACCCTGGATAAATCACTTAACTTCTCTCAGCCTCAGTTTTATCATCTATAGAAGAGGGTATAATAATAGGATTATTTATAAGATTACTCTGAGAAGCAAATGAGTTCAAATCAAATGAAATAACATACATGGAGAGTTTTGCAAACTTTTAAAATACTATGTGAATCTTATATTGTGACCATCTTCATTATTATTAAAAGAATTTCTAAAGCAAAAACCAAAGATATCCTGCCCTTATTACCTTGGTCTACTTGTTCTATGAGGCTATCTCCAAATTTTCCTGATTTAGAGAGTATCTGTTAGAATTAGTTTAATATTTAAAAAAAAAAAGAGGAAAAACTCTTATTTAGAAATGGACATTTCCTCTCTTACACATAATTAATGAAATTCATCCATTTAAATATACCACTTCTTGGACAAATTCAATATAAAATATAGCACTGTGGTAGACGAAGGAGGAAGAGATCAAAGTAGATCAAAGACAGAAAGAAGTATGAGCGTTATCGCAAAATGAGATGAACATTTTGGATATGGAAAATGTGGGAATTAGTTTTATTTGATTGCATATTTCTTATAAGAGTTTCATTTTTCTTGTTTTTTTTCCTTTTCAGTTGGGGGTAGAGTGGGAAGGAGACTACAGATGCTTATTAATTGAAAAGACAAAATGAAAAATAAAAAATGTTAACATTTTTAAAATATATTATCATCTTACATTTGTTTTTTTTTTATTTTTTTTCTTTTTAAAAAAGAGTTTTTTCTTTTATATTAATTATTTCATTTGATAGGACATTTACTTGTCTCTATTTTAACATATCACAGAATTGTAGAATTTTAGGATAAGATTCTTTTAAGAGCCTTAATTCTAAGCTTCATTTTACAGACACAGAAAACCAAAGTTCAGAGTGGTAAAGAAACAGCTTGTCTGAAGTCACAACACAAGCTCCTGGGATAACTATGTGAATAAAAGAGGAACACACTACCATAAAGAAATAAGCCTTCAGTATAACGCATCTACTCTCGTAAAAGTTTCTAAAGTTTTTTTCTAAAGCCCATCTAACGCAAAAAACATAAATATCCTGTCCTTGTTACATTGTTGTATGGGGCTATTTCCAAAATTTCCTGATATATAGAGTATTTGTTAGAGAATGAGTTTAACATTAAAAAACACAAGAGGAAGAGATTTTTAAAGAACAAGACCATTAATTAACAAGACAACTTGTTAAAATTAGAATCCAAGGCACTAATTGAAATCAATATGTAATCCAGCTGATTAGATCAAGAACATGGACCATTTCTCTGTGATAAAGAAATCAGACATGAACATAGCCACTGTCCTGACACAGACTGGCAGAAAGAAACTTCATTTCAAACAATCTATTTGCCATGCTGGGTCAAAGCCATATCATCATTCCTAATTGTTGATTTTGCTGATTAAAAGATGCCTGGGCTGCGTGGTCTGAGTTTACTCCCCAGGGAGAAGCTCTTCATCTGACCATATTCTGAGTTTTTAAGCATGCTGATTGGTTGGTGAGTAGACTGCTGCTGAAAAGATAACAACTGTTTCCAGAGTAAGATTTTGCAATACTCAGCTGTCATGCTGTCCTAAGTTAGAAACACTGTCCTGGGCTATGCCACTACTTGATCCAATAGGAAAGCAGAATAAGTAAAAAGCAAAAACTTCATAGGATACAGTCATTTAAACACACACTAAGCTACTGTTGACTACTGCCAATTCTTGATGAGTAGCACTAATGAAAGAATAGCAACACACACACACACACACACACACACACACACACACACTAACAACAGATCTTCAAATACTTTAGTATACAATTTCTGTCCCTCAGAGATATAGATTCATTTGCATGGCAGAAAGAAACTTCATTTCAAACAATCTATTTGCCATGCTGGGTCAAAGCCATATCATCATTCCTAATTGTTGACCCACAATGACTAATACTGGGAACATGATCTGCAGGTAGGTGGAAAAAATATTAGAAACTAGAAAACAAAGGAAAGCAGCCTTAGCACCTACTTAGCTGCCAATGAGTTACATAAGAAAAGCTGATAAACAATAATTGATAATAATTCATTTGTATGAAATAGGCTACTATAAAATCATTGTGGTAGGAGAGAAAATTCTGTTTTTAATCCAGGAAAAGTAGTCTACTACATTTAACCCCCAGATGCCAAGATTTCTTACTAGCTATGCTTAAACATGTATACTTACATGATTCAGAAGATATTGAACAATTATTTCATGGCCAGAAGCAGCTGCTTCCATCAAAGGAGTAAATCCATAAGTTGGTTCCCTGCAAGATACAGGTTAAAGTCAGAGTTCATATAGAATGAAGCTTTCTATTTTTACTCTAACAAATAACATCTACCTTCTTCCATCCCCAAAGACAAAATCAAAACTGATCTCCTATTCCCCTCTGAACTCTTATAATACTCTTTTAAGAATTTACCATATTTATTCATGTATTATAGATATCCATCTTGTCTAGATTGACAGGGGATGATTTCTTATCTTTTTGTCTTTCTTGGCACATAAAAAGCACTTTAGCACTTACATATGTTTGCAGATTCGAAAGAAATTAAAACTTCATTCTCTCACATTTTATCTAAAACAAAAAATACACTCTCTTTTACAAGTATTAAATTCATTGTTTTTACTTCTATCAGATTCCCTTTTTGAAAGGAGATTTTAATACAATTTCCCATCCTAATAATTTCAAAGATTACTTCAGAATATTATAGACCTCAAACTATATTATAAAGCAGAAATCTTTAAAACTATTTGGTACTACTTGAAAAATAGATAAATGTAACAGACTAGATACAGAAGAATCAGAAATAATTGAGCTCAATACTCATGTTAAACCCTAAAATATGAACCCTGGGAGGAAAAAAAAAACACCTTCCTATTTAATAAGAATTACTAAGTAAGTTGGAAAGAAATTTGGTAGAAATTAAATTGAGCTGTGAAAATTTTTTTATATCCAAGGGTTTTGATAAAGCCCTCATTTCTAAAATATATACAGAGTTGATTCAAATTTATAACAAAGCAAGCCACTCTCCAATTGAAAAATGGTCAAAGGATATGAACAATTTTCAAATGAAGAAATTAACAGAGGGAAAGGCACTAGCATTAAAGAGAATTGGAAAACAAAGAACTAATGACAAAACATGCAATTTTTTCATTTTCTTCCATTCTTCTTTATTTAAGTGACAATTTATTATTATTTTATTCTTGCATAAAATGACTGCTATGGAAATGGAATGGCTACTCCAATATAATGGAAATGGAAATCTTTACATATGTATGACCTCTATCTGATTACTTACTGTTGTGGGATGGGGAGAAGAGGGAAGAATAGATTTTGGAACTCAAATAAAAAAAAAAACCCAAATAATTTTTAAATTGTTTTACATGTTTACATGTTACATGTTTAAACATAAGACATATGTCTCTCTCTCATATATATCTGTACATACTAGGAAAGACTTTGTAGAGGACAGGATTTTAGCTGGGACTTCAAAGAAATTAGGGAAGCTAGGAAGCAAAGATGAGGATAGAGAATTCTAAACCTGAGAGATAATGAAAATATTCTAAGAAGGTAGAAATTATTAAATCATGTAAAATAAGAGAAACGAAAATTGAAGCAACTCAGATTTTGTCTCATATCCTGCAATATGACAAAAGATAGAAGTAGTCAATGTTATAAAATCAAGCATACTATAAACTAAAGGTAGAGCGGTGAGTTCAGTTAACAAACATTTACAATGTTCCAGGTACTGTGGTAAGGACAAAAAGAATGTCCGTCCCTTCCTTCAGGGAGCTTACTTTCCACTAGGAAGACAAAACATAAAAGGAAGCTGAACTGTATGGTGAGTAGGGGAGAAAAGGCATGGTGATAAAAATCTGGAGAAGCAGAAGCAGAACCAGGAAAGAAATGAAGCATGTCAAAGCTTCAAAATGGAAGCTTTGAGAAGAATTCACCAATAGAAGATGGGTGCAATCAGAGCAGATTTTACCAAAAAAATTCGATTAAAAGATTCCACTGCTATAACATATAACGAAGAAAAATCTCATGTAAAACAAAATATTTGTAGAAACTTTTTTTATAATAGCAAATTTTTGGAAACAAAGTAGATACCATAGATTGGGGAATAGCTAAACAAGCTGTGGTACATGAATAAAATGAATTACTGTTATATGCAAAATAAAAAATATGATAAAATATAAAGAAACATGGAAAAGGTTTACATGAATTGATTTTAGGTGAATTAAGCAGAATCAGGAAAAAAGATAATGACTATAATTATAGAAATGGAAAGGACAACAACAAAACAACCAAACCTGAATGGTATGAAATTATAATGACTAAGTTTTGTCTCAAAGATATAAGAAGATACCTTCCCCATTTTGTTACAGAGGTGTAGAACAATGCATATAATATTAGACTACTTCTTTGCACTGTTTAATTTTGCTTGTTTTTGCCCTTTTAAAAAAAGATTCTTTGTCATAGGAAAAGCTCTCAGGAAAAGGGAGAAAGAAGACCACATTGGAAAATTTGAGATGTAAAAACAAAAAATATCAATAAAATGTATTTCATAAAATGGATTATTTTTTCATATCCTTTCTATTAAAGTAGAAAAGACATTTAAATCAATATCAGTGATGCACTTGAGTTTTTGCTTTATATTTTAAAAAAGTTAACTATCTTTCCTGACACCAATTTCTCATCCCTAGTCCATCATGTTCACAGATACTAGGTAAACTGTTAAAAAAAAAAAATCTTCAGCATACCACTCTTACACTAAATACTCACTGATTCCCAACATACTCCCCTGAAATGCCCTCCCCCTCTTCCTTTCAATATGAATTCTACCCATCCTTAAACTCCTATTATCTTCTGTCTTATACTTTCCATGAAGCTTTCCCTGTTAAGTTCTCTTGCCCATTATTGACCATCCACAATAATAGCATTTGATTACATTCAATTTGTTTTATCAACCAGAAATGATGGTAAGCTAATTAATGGCAAAAACTATTTTGTATGTTTCTTTTTAAATCCTTAATCTGCCTATTTCATGCCCTTTTCAAGATGTTCAATAAATACTTATAACCAAAAGTTATTCTTTATGAAACATTTATTTTAACTCTTATTGGCATATGAGGATAGAATTTCCAAAAATGGTTGATTTCCCTTATGGGTGAAGAGACAGAAGAAATTTTTATGGTCATCTGACACTTTGAAAGAAAAATAAAGAACTTTCTGTTGATCTTATTTTACCTTAAGTTGGCATTAGCGCCACTGTCCAAAAGAAACTTGACCATCTGCTGGTGCCCAGCACTGGTGCAGTGGAAAAGAGCAGTCCAGCCATGAATGTCTTTCATTTCTAACTCTGCACCTTGCTTTGAAAAAAAATGAATAATAATCATTAATTGCAAAAGATATTAATGATATTTCATAATGAGATAATTTAGAAATGAACATATATAACAAACCACTGAATTCAACTCTGTGCTGGAGTCCCACTAGATCCCATTAAGAGTTCTGAATATAAATCTTGACTCACCTGGAGAAGAAAGTAGGCAATGCTCTCATTTCCACAACTAGATGCTAGCATCAAGGGTGTTTGGCCTTCAGGAGTCGGAATGTTGACCTTGACTCCTGCTTCCAGCAGCAGGTGCACAATGGTGTCATGGCCAATATAGGAAGCATACATAAGAGGGGTCCAGCCACCACAGTTCTTCTTATTTAAATCCAACTCTCTCCTAAGCAAACAAAAATAACACTAAGTAGTACCAGTAAAAATGGTCTCTTAACCACTTACTAAAAAATCAAAACAATGAGAAAGCCAGGAAAGAAAAGACAAGGAGAGAACTGTGATATGGAAAATAATTAGAATTTTTAAAAAAACAATTTTTTTTTTACTATTATTAGTTATTTCCTTGAGTTGGCAGCCAAGGAAATGTTTCACACTTGTTTTATAACCAAAACAGAGGTTCCCACATCCCTCAGCAGCTAATTCACAAATCTAATTATGATTTCACATTTACATTTTCTCATGCCTTCCTCCTTTTTCTGATTGCTCCTTCCTGCTCCATCAAAACTAAACATTCCTATCCTTTAAGTCCTGCTAGCTTCAGCCAATCCAGTAAAAGATCAAAAGGATATGTTTTCTCCTCTGAGCCCTGTCACCATTTTGTTTTCTGTAATTCAGTCCAGAGTATATGGCATTGGCACTCTGGTCAATAACAGCAAACAAAAGGAAAAAGTTAAATTTTAAATTTTAAACAAAGTATCTACGAGTACCAGTCTTTAAATTTTATTCTCAGCCCTTTGTGACAAGTATGGGATTTGGGAAAGCAAGATCCAACCAGAAAAATTATTTTTTGGCCAAGAAGTTAAGGCTGAAAAGGCTGTTCTGTACTTTAGGGTAGAAGAGGAAATCTGATGAGTAGTCTTTTAGGGAGTTGAAAAAGAAAACTACAGACAAATAATGATTTATCAATAGAAAATAACAAGTTAAGTAGTAGCCAAGAGGCTAAAACAACTCAATAAAAGGGTTATAAATTATGGCCACCAGGAGATCATTATATACTTCAACAACAATATTATATGATGATCAATTCTGATGGACCTGGCCATCTTCAGCAATGAGATGAACCAAATCAGTTCCAATGGAGCAGTAATGAATTGAACCCAGCTACACCCAGCGAAAGAACTCTGGGAGATGATTAAGAACCATTATATTGAATTCCCAATCCCTATATTTTTACCTGCCTGCATTTTTGATTTCCTTCACAGGTTAATTGTACAATATTTCAGAGTCCAATTTTTTTTGTACAGCAAAATAATGGTTATGTATACTTATTTTGTATTTATTTTTATACTTTAATATATTTAACATGTATTGGTCATCCTGCCATCTAGGGGAGGGGGTGGAGGGAAGGAGGGGAAAAACTGAAACAAAAGGTTTGGCAATTGTCAATGCTGTAAAATTACCCATGCATATAACTTGTAAATAAAAAGCTATTAAAAATAAAAAATAAATAAATTACAGCCACATTTGACTTATACTAGGAATGCAGAATTCATAGAATTAAGAGATTTAGAGCTAGAAGAAGGCTGGGTTTAGATTCAGCCTCAGATCTATATTTGATTCTAAACATGTCACTTAATTTGAGACTCAGTTTCATTATTTACAAAAGGGAGGCTAAAAAAAACCATCTATATTATAGCTACAAATTCCAAAAGATTTAAAATGACTAAAAAAGGGTTAATATACAGAAACAGTCTACATGACTTGTCATGTATTGGGACTTCTCAATGGGTGGAAGAACTATGGGGAAGAAAATCTGGAATTCAAAATTTTAAAATGAATGTTTAACGATGCCTAACAAATGACACTGGTCACGTATTTTAAAAAATATTTTTATTATGAACTGGCAATCTATCAATAAATATAAACAATTCCATATGTAAAGGCCACAAAATGAGGATTATATGAAACTGGGATTCTGTTATAAACTTGCTTTTTAAATAAGTATATACATTTAAAGTGATAATACCAATATTGTCCTGCTTATCTGTGTCCCCTTCAGAAAGTCCTTCAACTATCTTCTGTGTATTTAGAAAAAAAAATGTTTATACTTAATTTAATAGATATGGCTCTGTTGACAGTACTCTGCTTTTCTTGTTCAGCCTTAATCTCTCTCTCCTAACTTCCAGGTTTGCATCTCCAACTATCTACTAAACATTTCACACCTACTGCCTCACAAACATCTTAAATTCAACACATTCAAAACTGAACTCATCTTTCTCCCTAAAATCCTCATTTCTTGAGAACTTTCAAAATAACTGTCCAGAACATCACCATTTATTCAATCACTGACATTTACATCCTAGATGTCATTCTCAACCCTTCCCTCTCTTCCCCCACAGCCAATCTGTTGCCAAGTCTTGTCAATATTACCTTTATAATATCTCTCCTACATGCCATGCCCACTTTTCTTCTCTGACATGGCAGTCACCCTGATCCAGGCCCTCATCATCACATGCATGGACCATTGCAACAACCTGTTGGTTGGTCTTCTGGTCTCAAGTTTTTCCCTGGTCCACTCCATCCTTCAACTCAGCTGTCATATTAATCTTCTTAAAATGCATGTCTGACCATGTCACCTTTCTAGCAAATAAATTCCAGTGGCTTCCTAATATGTCTAGGATCAAATACAAAATCCTGTTTGGTTTTCAAAATCCTTCATAACATGGCTCCTCCAGACTTACCAATCTTAACGTTACTTGCCCCCACATACTTCACAATCCAGTAACACTGGGCTCCTTAGGCCTCTTCATACAAGACAGTTCATTTCCCAACTCTACATTTTTAATGCCTACCTATGCTTCAATTTTTCTAATTTCTGCCTCCTGGTTTTCTTCAAGTCTCAAACTCTCCTGACCCCTCCTTAATGTGAATGACTTCCCTTTGTTGATTATCTCCAGTTTATCCTTATACATCTTGTTTGTAAATAGTTTGCATGTTTTCTCTCCCATTAGACTTTGATCTCCTTGACAGCAGGGGCTGTTTTTTTGTCTTTGTTTGTATCCCCAGTATGCCTAACACATAAAAAGAACTTATTAAATGGCTATTCACTTGACATCAGATAAAATGAGCATTAACATGTGGATAGCAACAGAGAAAAAGAGTATTTTACATAAAATTGAAAATCTCTATTATGTACAACTATTCTTTTTAAGTATATAATAAATTCAGCATGTAACTTTCAAAGAGGTCCTTATTTATCTGTGGAACTTTTAGATTGGTTATCCTTCAGGAGAATTTGAATTAAGATGCTTTCTTGAAAAAGAATAAAGAATTATATGTACAAAAATATTTATTGCAGCTCTTTTGGTGGTGGCAAAGAATTGGAATTGAGGCCAGACCCATCAGTCGGGGAATGGTTGAACAAGTGGTGATATATGCTTGTGATGAAATACTATTGTGCTATAAGAAATGACATGGAGAATGGTTTCAGAAAAGCCAAGGAAAACTTATGAACATTATATACTACAATAGTAACATTGTAATGAAAAGCAACTGTGAAAGGCTTAGCTACTTTGATCAAAACAAGGATCCACTTCAATTGTAGAAGACTCATGATAAAAAATGCTCTCCACCTGATGAATTCTCAGTACAGAATAAAGTATGTATTTCTTCACTTTTTTTGTTACCTTTTTTTGAGGGGGGAGGGGCAATATTGCCAATATTTAATATTTAAATGACTTCATATGTATAATGGATAGCATATTGCTTATGGATGGGGAGCTGAAGGATGAAAATTAGGAAGTCAAAATAAAAAAATGAATGTTAAAAAAAGAAAAAGATGTTTTCTTGAAAAGAATTTTAAATACAAGCAACAGTTTGAAGGGTTAGGCAAAATTGGGAAGCACATGAAGTCTGTCTTGCTGTGTTCTCAATTTTTCAGCCCTAATCTCTTCTATGCTTCCCCTTTAGGAAACTATCCTCTTGTCCATTGCGGCAGTCTTCACTCTTAGCTCCCTCACTTTACATCTGTTGCTCCACCTGCTTCGAACTCGCTGAACTTCTTAACTCAGTACCATACTGCTAACTCAAGCCTTGATGGACCTCCCTCAGCCTTTTCTCTCCTTTGACTGAAGGGCTGAAGGGTGGAATGTTCTTTTATAGAAGGCAGAACGTGGACTCTCAGGTCTCTTAACTTTGCCTAATTTCAACTTCATGGAATAAGCCCACGGGAACCTTCTGGTGTTCCTCCCTCCCCTTTCCCCTTTCTCCTTTTGTATGTTATCTCCCCTTTAGTTTATATAAACTCCTTGAGGATTTCCTCTTTTATTAATTATATTTTCAACACTTAGTACAGTGCCTAGCACATAATAAATGTCTATTGGAAATTGTAACACTCAGAACAGACCTAAGTATTAATCTGTATTAATCTTCCCATGCGTATTTATATGTCATTGTTCAGTCATTTTTTCAGTTATATCCAACTCTTTGTAACCTCATTTGAGGTTTTCTTGGCTAAGATACTGGAGTGGTTTGCCATTTCCTTCCACGGCTCATTTTATAGATAAGAAAACTGAAAAAACAGGGGTAAATGACTTACCCAGAGTCATACAGCTAATAGGTTTCTGCAATTAGATATGAACTTGGGAAGATGAGTCTTCCTGATTCCAAACCCAGTATTCTATTCACCTAGAATACCACCTAGCTACCCCTTGTATTTTATTTTTTATTTCATTCTTCTTAAATCATGAAAAATTTGAGGTATATGTAATTAAATGATTTCCATCAATATATTTTTGAATAAGTATTAGTTAATTTGCTAGTGTCAAATGCTAAGTCAAATACTAAAGCTATTAAAGTATTTGTAGTTACCTTGTATTTTTCAAAGTCACTTCAACTCTTAATATACAGAAATTCTGTTAAAATGCCCAAAGTAGCTACATTGCAAATATTTACATTCCCCATATAAAATGATGTGTATCTTCAGATTGGTACAAATATATAAATATATACAAATAAATTTTATTAGCACCATATTATAGCCAAGAAACTTAAGGCTCAGAAAGACATGCCCAAGTCACAAAGCTAATAAAATTCAAATCCAAGTCATATCAGATATGCAAGCCATATACACATAAGGTGAGACCTTGTAAAAAAGGAATAAAAAACTTTAGAAGACTCCAATTCATTTTCTTTTGACAAATTACACATTTACTTGAATAGTTAATAATTTTTTAAAAATGTTTTTGAAGGGGCATTTTGCTGCTTCTTTTAAGGTTTTGCTTCCATTTCTCAGAAGCCAGAAGACTCATCTAGGTAATTATGGCTAGCATTTTGGAGCAAAAACTGAAGAAATTAAATATATCATAGGAAATAACTTCACATAAGTTAAGAGGCAGAGTTTTGTTGTTGAAAGAGCCCTGGATTTGGAATCAGAAAACTGTGATTTGAAGTCTATCTCTTCTGTTCATCATGGACAAATCATTTCACTTGTCAGGCTTCAGTTTTATGATCTGTTAGATAAAAGGATTAGGCTAGGCTAGTCTACAAGGCTCTAAATCTCATGAAACATAGGATGTGTTTTAATACATACAAAATTTCATATTTAATATTTCAGAGAGGAACCTGTTACTGACACTGACATTTTCTCATACAATTTCTATTTACAGGGTTTCTTAACAATATGATTAATTTCTACCTTAGACTTTGATGGAGAGGGAGATGCTTAAAATTTTTTGCAAGTCTTAAGTAGAAATTATAGAATTACCCAGTCTTGAAAATAAAACACAAACATTTATCAATTTAAATATCTTTTTCATTAGTTTTACCCTCTTATCACTAGGAATAAAACCCACCTTATTTCTTACGATAGCACAAATGATTTACTGCCTATAGGCAAGTGAGCATTCATTCACCCAACATGATTTTTGCACAACTCCAATTTGCAAAATAAGAAGAAACATGGAGTGGTAAGAGAAAATCTAAGAGAATTGACATTTCCCAATGAGACCTCTTACCGCTGAATACATTCCTTCACCACTTCATATTGCCCAATTGAAGAAGCTGTATGAATATCCAGGGGAACATCCAACTCTTCTCGACAAACTAGATGACCTGGTCCGTGCCATATGGATAAACTACGGTTGAGCAGCTCAGATTCACTGGCTTCATCACTAAGCTCAGACATCTCTACAGTGAAAGAGAACATATAAAGTTCGCTTTTTTTCCCCTTCTGGGTGCATTTTAATATCCAAATGCTAATTCTGAAAACAGTTTAAATTCACTGTTCTGGTTTTATTTTTGTGTATGAATATGTATGTATACATGATGTATACATATATGTACACATATATTCACATACACATAAATATCTCAAGATACATATAAAATCACAGGATAATAAATATTTTATATGTATATACTGTATTTAATATATTATCCTGTGATTTGATTTTCTCCTTCATCCACCTTCTTTTACATGGCTATCACATCAGTGTGGTGAGCCAATATACTCAAGAAGGTTAGGTGTAAAAAAAAAAAATTTCCAAAACCAGAATTTCATTTTCTTTCCAATTCTCATTTTAAATACTCACCAACTAGACAGACAATGTTTAGTCAGCACAGGAAGTATAATCTATCTGAAAGGATTCTCAACCCATCAGTCTTAGATAACTTTTATTATCCCAGTAGATGTTATCCCATCCCTACAATGGAGGAAATTTGGATTCTACAATATTGAAAAGACAGATACTTCAAACTATCATAACTACAATTCTTTTAGCTAAGTATGTGCTATATCTGTCCTTGTTTCCTTAATTTCAAAAAATACAAATTAAAAAGATGACATTTATGTGATATCTTTATAGAAAATCTGTTCCAAAAGTCAAAGATCATCTCCCCATGTTTCACAAGGTATTCATAAGATATAAACCACATCATTGAATGCTTCTCACAATCACTGATTCATGAACTAAAATATATCCCCAAATGAATTTATTTAGTGTTTGAAGCAAATGAATTATATCATTCAGTTCTGTATTTATATCCAAATACATTAGGAAATAGCAAATTATTAAATTATCAAATAACACAGCCTTGCAAATTATCAGTCACTCTCTGGGAATTGATATGGCAGAATTATTATTATTTTTTTTTAAACAGGCAAGCTTTGATAAAAACAAAGCCTTCTGACAAGAATTGCAAGATGTGGTTAATTTTGTATTGGTCAACTGTTCTCCAAAATACATCTCCAAAGATGGCTAATTATCCAAGACTAACATTTTCAAAAGGACCTAAATGAGATTTATGAACTCTTTAAGTGCTCCACATATCATTAACTTCAAGACTTCTGTAATTAAATAATAACTTGTGATTCTATGAAGGTGAGATAAAATTTTTATTTTCAGGATCACTGAATTTGACTATCCCTAGGATAAATACAAACCTGTAAATAGCTCCTTCAAATAGGCTACAAAGCACATTTTACTTCATTGTCTAAGTTGTAGAAGCAGAAGAGGGTAAAGATGATATAGTTCAACCTATTCACTTCACAAAGGGGAACATTGAGATCCACAGAAATGAAGTGATTTGCCAAGATTATCCACATTCCAACTGACAAAGAGGAAACACCTGGAACTCAGCTAGCATAGCAGATATTGGATATTCAGTTGCACATTCAATTCAATAAACATTTAATAAAAATCCTCTAAATACAAAAACTACTATTAGATACAAAAATGAAAAGGGATAATTCCTAACCTCACAGCTCTTATGATCTAAACTATGGTACACATATTTAATGTGATAAGACCAAAGAATAGGTATAAAAAAGTGCTACAGAAAATGTGGGGAAGGAAGAAATCACTTGAGGTTACTTGATACAGAGAAAAAAAAGTGCTGGAAGACACTGCACCTGAGTTCAAGTCCCAATTATGACTTTATAACTTACTGTATGACTTTGAGGCAAGTCACTTGACTTACATAGGCCGGTTTTCTCCTTTAAAATTTAAAGTTCAAACTAGAAGACCTTTAAGGTCCTTTTCAACTCTAAATATATGATCCTACTTTTTTACCTGGGCAAGGGCAGCATCATGCAAAACTTGAAGTAGGATTTCAAAATTCAAATTCAGAAAACCTTCCAGAAATGTAGAAATATGACACACACAAATACATACATTTTACAGATGAGGAAATTGAAGCAGACACTGCTGTAAAACACTTTGCATATACTATTTCATTATATCTTCATAACAACAGCTATTATCAGCTAAGAAGAGATTAGGGCGCTGGACTTGAAATCGGGAAGACCCGAGTTCCAATCCACATTAGCTGTGTGCTCCTGGGCAAGTCACTTAACTTCTGCTGCAGCCAGTTTTCTCACTTGCTAAATATGAATACTGACAGTATTACATCCCAGGGTTCTTTTGGGAATAAAATGATATAACTTGCCTAAAGCGCTTTGTAAACCTTAAAGCTATCCTTTTTAACCTCATTCTACAGATGAGGAAAAAGGATTAGCGAGATCAAGGGACTTGCTCAGGATCACGCAGCTATGAGATGTAAGAGGCAGGGTTTGAGCTCAGGTCAGAGTCCAGCGCTGTCCACTCCGCCAGACCGCCTCCACTGATCCCTGAGGTCCCTTCCAGCACTGAGCGCAGAAGACAGCTCCACGTCATTCCCGCCTTCTGCCGAACTCAGCATCCAGGCCCCTGGGGCCGATCTGGGTACAACACGCAGGTGTTCCCGCCCCCGGCTGGTACCTGCGCAGGGGACTCATGAGCCTTGAGGCCTCCGTCGGGCCGGGGCTACGTCCAACGACAACGGTCCCTCCTCAGCTCCTGCAGCCCGTGACGAAAAGGCCCACGCTGTGGACTCAGGAAACGAAGAGGAAATCGGCCCGCTGGTCACTTAACGCCTACATGCCCCGACGCTCCCTTCTCAACCGGGCACATCCAAGAGCTGGCCCTTAACCTTGCCTTAGGCGACCGTGGCTCCGCCGGGACCTAAGGAAGAGGGACAAGTGCCCAGCTCCACGCCTCGAAAAGAGCGCAGCCGACAGCAAGCTGCCGCAACGCCCGGAACCCACACCCAGAGTCCCACACCGGAAGTGAATAGAGGGACGCAAGGGACGCTGGGACTCTTAGTTTCCCCTCTCTCCTCCTCTGATCCTTGAGACTGAAATTTCAGGTCTTGGACTTGTCCGAAAGATCCATGCCTATCTCGGTCTTTGACAAGTTCGTCAACCAATAAATAGTGATGACGTAAAGCCCCGCCTACTAGGCGAGGATCAAGTGGACCAATTGTGTTTGGAGAGTGGGCGGGATCCTCGCGGTCTTGGAAGGGGAATGGAATAAAGGAGAGGGAAAAGACGCTAACGGAAGGAAAACAAAAGTTACTGTCAGAAGCAAAAGATATTCGTTGTGTACCCTGACTCAGAGGGGAGGGACTCGACTTTAATGATGTGTTTCTATTTGGATAATGGTCTGTGCTATATTCCCCTGACCGGACCACAGTGAGAGATTGGAATAAAAGAAACTCGAGGTAAATTGAGGGGATTCTAGTTTCACCTACAGGTAAAGGTGTCGTCATCTTAGGAGAACATGTAGAAAGAAAAGGGATGGAAAGATGTGAGGAAAGAGCAAGCCAAATATATAAAAGAAGAGTGAACTGCTTGGGAAGGCGGTTGGCGTCTGGTTACCATGGTAACGGTCGGCCTGGTAACTCACGTAGTAGTGAGTTGAAGTAAGCCGGAAAAAGGGCATAATTCTGTTACTTAACCATCCTTCCACTTCTCCTCAACGGTAGACTCAAACAATAATTGGTTAATCGTTGCTAGTTTTACATTGTCAGACCTCAGATCTAACCTAGACTTGCAACTAAAATTCTATAGAGCTGTGGCCAAGTCACTGCCATTTTTTTTTTTTTTTTTTTTTATTGCTCCTGCAGCTAGTTACTGGACCGGCCAGCCGACTCAGCTTCCTGCGCACGTTGATCTCTCAATGCCTAGTTTTCTTTTCTGTTAAATAATAGCTTGGAGAATGTTGTTGTAAGGGTGAGATTACATATGTGAAAATGCCGTAAGTAAAGCTCGATATGCAGAATGTAAACATTCATTAAGTGATTGTTTTTTTTACTGCATTGGAAGAAGGAGTAACCATACCAGGAGTTCCTTACACCAATGATGTCACAAAATATCTAGGGTGTCCCCAAAGTCATTGTAGTACAAAGCTTGAATATCTTGTTAATAGCCAAACCAGCTTACAATCATACTAAGATTTTTGGAATGCTTTTAATGTCGATATTTTTATTTCTACAACTCAAGACTATTGTAAACAATTCTTTGATTAATTTGTGTTGCGGAAAAATTATTGTGGTTTTCATAATTATCAGGATATGTGTAATAAGTATGCTAATAATTCAGATTTCACAGAGCTGCCTCTGCTGGCTTGGGAGTCAAGAGTTTTACAATTCAATTTGAAATGATTGATCAATTCTTGAGAATGTTAAGTGAAGTGAATCAAAGATTGTAGAACCTGTTCCTGTCGCAGAACTCGGGTCCTGTTCCCCACCTATTAATCCTTGATTTGAAACACTCATTTTAAGAACCGTTCTCACAGGACTGGAAAACACTACCTTGTTCTGCATCTATGGGTTTATTATGGGAAACCTCTTCAGCCCTGAAAGTGTATCTCCCTTCTCATTTATAATTTGTATATATGATCTCTAACTTTCCTGCCCAGGAGAACTTCCAGTTTGCAAACTATATTTCTCACTCCAAAAGTGGTTTTAAGCTGCTAATTGATCTCTAAAACCTGTTTCTATTTTGTGTCACTGTAGGAATCTACAATTTAGAGACTAAGACAGCAAAATTCCATTTTCAGCATACTATATCATACAATGATCTTTTTGAGCCTGAAGGCTCAAATGGCAGGGACCTAGATCAGGTAGTCTCTCATGTGCCTTTCCATTGTTAAAATTCTATGAAAAATGACCACGATTTAGTAGCTTTAGAAGTATTATCTTCTGAGATATCCTTCAAACAAGAAACGTTTCAGTTTCTTAAAAATGTTAGCAAATATTATAGAACTCCAGTTTCACATGATAAAGCTAGAAGATCATTTGAATTCAGAGATTATCTAGCCCAATTCCCTCATTTTTCAGGTAAGCAGCTAAGATCCAGGGATGTGAATTGACTTTTTTTTTTCTTGAAGTGTATAATAATAAAGAAGAGCCCCAGTTTTTTATTATGTTCTACTAGGATGAGTTCAGTTCTATATATTTTCATAGCCCAACATCGAGTTAGCCTTTGCTTGGTACCACATGATTTAAGGTGTTTTAAAGAAATTCAAGGGAAAACCAATCATGCTGTCATAGACACATAATCCCAGGTTTAGGGCAAACTAAGGTTGGTGGATCTCTTAAGTGTGAGTTCTGAGTTGCAATAGGCTAAGCCTATTAGGTGTTGTCACTAAGTTTGGCATCAATATAGTGAGTGTAGGAGATCAAATTGCCTAAGGAAGGGTAAAATGGCCCAGGTCAAAAATAGAACAAGTTAGAGTTCTGGTATAAATCAGTAGTGAAATTAGATTATAATCTTTGCTGCTCTTCCAGCCTAAAGCAAGAAAAGGAGATAAAAGAAAAGAAATTCAAGGAAACTATGTCATGATTAACTACAATAATATAATATATTACTATAAGCATCCATTATTCCAAAGGGTTGTCAAATACAGTGTGCTGTTATCACCAACCCAACTGATTTGTCCTCATCTTTGCAAGACTCTAGTCCTACATCATCAACTACCTGTTGGACTTCTTTACCTATAAACTCCCAAAATGGAACTCCTTATTCCTCATCCCAATTGACAACCAGCCCTTTTCCTGATTTCTTTGTTTCTGTACTACCATTATTCCAGTAATTCAGGTTTACTACCTCAATATCATCCTGGACTGTCCATTCTCAATCACACCCTTACCACTAATATCAATTGCCAAGTGTTGTCAATTCTTTCTCTATAAGCTCTTTGATGTCCATCTCTTTCTTGTTTAATTATCACCTTTCATATGAACTACTGCAATAACTTAACTCATTAGACATCCCTAGCATATGTCTGACCATGTCTACTTGTTTGCTCAAGAAGTTTAAGTGGCTTCCTATTGCTTCTAGGACAAATATAAACTCTAGTCTTTAACATTTAAAGTTCTTCATAATCTGATTTTAGGCTATCTTTCCTGATGTACCTTAGTCTGCCTTTGGACACTCTTGAGTTTTGACCACCTTGGCCTGCTTATGATTCCTAATACACAATATTCTACTTTCAATCATTTTCAGAGATTATCCCCCTTCTTAGAATTCTTTACTTCTTTTTAGAAACCCAAGCTTCCTTCAAAATCTAGTTCATATACCACTGTCCTCACAAGAACTTTTATAATTCCTTTTCCATTCCCTTTTGTGTTCTCCCTTTATCATCCCCTAAATAACTTTATTTTCTGTGTGTGTGTGTGTGTGTGTGTGTGTATACTTGATACTTATTGTGTATGTTTCCCCATACTGGGATACAAACTCTTTGAAGTTAGGGATTATTTTTTGTACCCTCAGCACCAAGCCCATAATTTAGCACTAGAAGGGACTGAATCTGTCATTTCCTTGATACAAGATTCTCCTAGGTGAGAATGCTGCTTCTAGCATTGGAGGCCAGCACCTTAGAGTGTTTCCTAGGGCCATGGTAGCAAACTCAAATAGAAAGGAAAGCCATTAAGTCTGCAGATCCTTGCAGATCACCTTTATTTAGAAAATCACCTATATTACTGTTATTCAGGAGTTTTGTGACTTCATTTGGGGTTTTCTTGACAGGAATACTTGAGTGTTTATTTCTTTCTCCAGCTCATTTTACAGATGAGGAAACTGAGACAAATGGGGTTAAATAGCCCAGTGTCACACAGCTATTACAGTTATCCCTTCCACATTGAGGGGGTTGGCACCTTGGACAATCCATGTAAAATTTTTTGGCCTTCCCTTTGTGCCAGAAAAGTATGAATTATTTTAGTATTAAAAGATAAAATATGTTGATATACAATATGATGTATAGTTTTCTACATTTCTGAGTTTCTAGACTTTTTCTATGTTGTCTGCTGGACTTCATTTGTAACCTGTGGGTTCTGCAAAGTTTCCCCAAAAATTCCCATTTAGTTTCTTATACCAACCTGCAATATAGGGAAACCATGATGGGGAAAAGTCACAATATGGAAGGGATAACTTAAGTGTCTGAGGACAGGTTTGAACTCATTAAGATGAGTCTTCCTGATTCAAAGTCCAGGGCTCTCTCCATTGTGCTACCTAGTTGACCTTTTACTAATATTATCTATGTTCTATTGTGGGTTTTTTTGTTGTTGTTGTTGTTGTTGTTGTTGTTAACTATTTGCAATTGTGTTTTAATATGGCTCAGGACTCTGCTTGGAAGTGTAAGAACTACAAAGCAATTTTCAGGCCTAGGTTTGATACTCTGGTCTAGAGCCCAGAGAAATTATTTATCTAGCATCACTTAGTATGTATCAAGAGACAAGGATAAAGCCCCAAATCTAAGTGCTTTCCTGTCCAGTCCCCTCTGCATTATACCATTTGTTTCTTAGAATCCATCCACACAGTAAGTATTTAATAAATGTTTAAGTGAGTTGTCTATTCTAGCTCTTTTGGCGAAAACAAATGAAGATAGTAACAGAAAGATGTCTGGTCTTGAAACTGGGAGATGATGTTAACATTGTATAGGATCATTAGAGATTAAAAGAGTGTGGTATAGTGGATAAAGGGCCACATTTGGAGTCAGCTAGGAAAACCAGAGCTCAACCCTATTTTGAACAAGTCTGACTGTGATATTTAATTTCTCAGTGCCCTAAAGCTGTCCTCTCAGTTGCCAAACTAGTTGGTAGAAGGAGCATTTATCCTGGGAGTTCAAACACGCTAATGAAACCGCAGGTTTGGACTAAACACCACTCCCTATTTTATAGAAATAACTTTACCTGTGTACAATTTGGTTTCCCACCTATAAAATGAAGAGATCAGATGATATTTCTAAGTAATTTTAAATTTTATTATTAAATCATCCAAACTTTGTATATAACTTGTTATAGTTTTCTTTTCTTGCCTTTTGTTTTTTTTTAGGGTTATCCTCAAATGATTTCATGTGGATGGGGTATCTGCATGGCAGTTGTTTCTTATGGCATCAAATGATAAACAAGATTGTCTCACTGGCCACAATCAATGTCCTTGCCTTTATGATACATCAATGTGGGGATCTATCTTGGCTTCAGTGAAAGAACAGCTCCCATCTTTTGACTCAGATTCTTCCTCGGTAAGTAGAGGTTGCTCAATGTGGACTGCATAGATCAGAAAATTTTTTTCTATGATGAAGGGAACATTGGCTTAAGTGATCATTTTTCTATTTTTCTTCATGCAAGTTTTTTAATCTCTTTTTTTAATTTTTATAAATTTTCACAAATTGTTTTATTTTATCCCCTGCCCTTTCCCTTCATTGTCATTCTCTCAGTTCATCTATTGTTGCTTGCTTTTTCTTAGTGATGTTTCAGTGCTTCTGAGCATCCTATTGAGATTTCATGTTATAAGTCATGCTGCTGAACTGAAGATGAGGATGGTCTTTGGCAGCAATTACTGACAAAATTCTGCTGGGGTGAACTCTAGTACTGTTTTCTATCCTGATGAATGAGCCATAGTGTTTTGCTGATGTGGTTACAACAAATTCTCTAAGGCAAAGAATAACAAGATGGCAATTGTTTTCTTCAACTCCATATTCTCTGCAAAGCATCTCTCTGTAAAGAAAGTAATTATTTTCATATGGAGGCCATTTACAAAAATAGGAACTTCTACTCCTTGGGGCTCCCATTGCTCTATCAAATTAAAGGTGTTGGGATAGATGAATGTTAATCTAACATTCTTTGTTTGTTTACCACACTTTTTTGATTGCTTACCAACTTCAAAGAGAGCGAAGATGTAACTGAGTTCCTAAAACTATATCTGTTCTTCTGGCAAGAAACCATTATGCTTCATACACTCTCACATCTCAATTGAAGTATTACTGGAATAAATACTTGACACAGAGACACTGGAGCTTTTGAACATAGATTGAAACTGTTTTCATGACAAGCTACTTCCTAACCAGTTTTCTGAGATTATCATTTTTTTCTTTTTCTTTTTTTCATAATTATAACTTTTTATTGACAGAACCCATGCCTGGGTAATTTTTTTACAACATTATCTCTTGCATTCACTTCTGTTCCGACTTTTCTCCTCCCTCCCTCCACCCCCTCCCCCAGATAGCAAGCAGTCCTATACATGTTAAATATGGCACAGTATATCCTATATACAATATATGTGTGCAGAACTGAATAGTTGAGATTGTCATTTTTAACAAGTTACTCATTACAGGAAAGCAACACCATAATGACATCACTGTTATGGGATTTGATCTTATGGGAAAACAGTGAAGCAGACTATGGTATGAGTTGAAGTCAGGAGATTTGATTTTGAATCCCAACTGTGACTTGATGTATCTGCTTTATGTATCATTAAAATAGAAAACCTTTAAATGTAGGAACTGTTGATCTAATCTTTGTGCCCCTGGTACCTGATACATAGTAGGTACTTAATAAATGCTTGCTGATCATTTAACCTCTTGGAACACTTCCGTGAAATCGAAGAAAACTGTGTCACATGGTTATCTTGAGGAAGCTACTTAGTAGCTTCACAGAAGTGGACTCTGATTGTGTAACCCAAGGTCAGCAGCTCTGCATTGCCACAGGCCTGAATTTGTCTTGGGGGCTGTTCAGTAATTTCCCTGCATCTCTTTTTTTAGCACATGCCTCTACCCAGAATTTCTCTTGGGAACATTAAAATTTAGCTCATTTTGCACCCCCCATCCCACCCCACCGACCCCACCCCCAAAACATCAGAATTTGGCTGTTGTTTTGTTTTGCTTTGTTTTTGCAGAAGCTCTTAGTTTCCGTGAGAGTCATCAAAGTAATAAAACACCAATTTACAGGATAGGTTTGTTATGTAATCCAGTATAAAATGTAAAGGACCTTTGTTCAAGCTCCTTCCTTCTCAGGGTTGCTAACAAGTCAAGCAAGTTCCTCTCTCCATGCAATCCCTTATTTCTTCAGAGACCCATACCAAAAAAAAAAAAAAAAAAAAAAAAATTCTCTTCTCTCCCAAACAGTCCCTTCCTGAAAAGAGAAAGACCTCAGGGATAGAAAAAATTCAAACAACCCTCCCCTGTCTTGTTCCTCAGGATGGATAAAGTACATGATTATCAAGACCAGGAAAGGAACAGGACTAGCTCTTCCCCATTGTGTCTTTATTAATCCTTTAAACTGTTTATCTGACAGCAGCTCCTTTCCTGCTTCATTTCATGTCTTCTGATATCAGTGTTTCCTCACACAGACACACCAATTTGTAGTTCTTCCTCCAGGTGTGCAGACAGCCTCAGGTCTCTGTGAATTCTCTCCCAGGCTTCTAATGTCCTTGCCTTCAGGAAGACCCTTCCACGGTCTGCCCTCTCTTGGATGTAGCATTGATTCAGTACAAAGAACACTGGATCTGCAGTCAGAGAATCTGGGTTTGAATTTGAGTTCTGCTATTTTTTTTTTTTTAACTTTAGGCTTCTACTGCCCATCCTATAAAATAAGGAAACTACTAGGTTAATGCTAAAGCCCCTCCCTCATTTAAATCTTTGGTTTTAGGAAGGAGGAAGGACTTATTTAGGCCTTCTAGGGGAATTCCCAGGCCCAACTACCACAATTTTTATTAGGCCTGATTATTGAATAATTAAAGCTTACCTATAGAATTTTATAAAACTTTCAAAGTACTTTGCTCATGACAACCTCTAAAGAGGTAGCCTAAGGGTAATTGTACACATTTTGCATCTTGGGACATTGAGACATTAGCTTGCCCATGGACACATAGCTAGAAAGAGTTGGAACTTAAGAGTCAAATGGACATTTCCTGACTAAATCCAGTGACCTTTTACACCACCACACTGGCCCCTCCTTAGTTGGTATACTGATTCCTCAATTTACATACAAAGAAGAGCCAGCCATGCAAAATGTGTATTGCTATAGAATTGTGATAATTTTTAAATAACTTTTTTTGTAAATTAAAGAATTCTTATATGGTTTATAGCAGGTATTAAATTGTGAGTTGTGATAGGGATTGAGCAATTGTGATTCCAAAAGTCCCAAGATGTGGCTAATCCTCAGCACTGGAACACATAGTTGTTGACTAAAGTTTCCACCTAACTATATTTGACTATTATTTTAATCACAGAAATAATTTGTTTCTTTCTAATATGTCATACTATCGCTGACAATTTTTCTTTTGGAAACCCTATTGGAGGCAGGATTCAAAAATTAGTAGCATAGTCAATTTTCACTATTTTACTTTGACTCCAAATCAGCTTTTCACTTTAGATATGTTCCAGTATGTACCACTATGGTCTGCGTACAATAGATACTTATTATATAGCTGTCTAGATAATAGATATATTTGCCATGAATGAATGGACCAATGGTTTGTATGCTTTCTTATTTTGATATGAGAGATAGAGCTAGAGATATGTGAAGGCCACCAGATGGCTCTGTTTCCATTTCTGCAGGAAGGAAAAACAAATTTCATGGATTTGCTTGTGATACTTCTAACCCTGACTATGATCGTCCCCATCACAGTTTTAATACAGGTTGAGTCCTTCAATCCCTCTCCTGTACAGCCACTGGATTGAGCTGCTAAGTGTAGGCTAGGAGAAAAAACCAGAAGCTTCTGGGATTTAATCCTTCTGGTTTATATGTTGTTGCCCTGTTAATCGCTTCTTGTGCTGATCCTAAACATCTATTGTGTATTGACAGTCAGATGAAGAAGATGGGGAATTATTCATCTTCCAACGAGATGAAGAAGATCTGATTCCAGATTTAACTGAAGAATTGGCAGATGATCCAGACATTCAGGTTCTTTTTATATTCTGCCTTTCCTATTTTACTCTTCTACTTTATGATCTCAGTTCTCCATGATTCAGTCACTTTTTCTTTTTGTATAAATCCCAACTGGAAAACTTTGTTAACCTGTGGAAATTGCTACCAATTCTCAAAATTTTTCTCATCATTCCTGTTTTATCTTAATAACATTAACCATAGGAATAATATCAATGTTGTGGGTCATATTTTAACAGAATAGATATTTATTTTGTAACACCACTATAAGAATATAATGATAAATGAAATTAACATTAATAAAATAACATACAGGATCATTAATGCCTATATTATTTGTTAATATGCCTTAAAATCAACATTCATTGAATAAAGTCATCAAAAATACAAGCAAATAATTGTAGTAGTTAAGGAATTATTTTCTTATTCCCCTATAGTTCAATTTCATACAGATATAAGTCCTCTCGGTCAATATTTATATGATTATATAAAATTATTTTATATTCCTAGTATACTATGATGGCAGCCATTTTGTTGCTACAAATCAGAACCATGAAAGAGTAATGGAGTTCTACATAAAGAAGATAGAATACAGTACCTGAAGGATGATAGGGAGTTAAGCCATGCCCTAGATATTTCAAGCTATTAAGTTATGGTCTCTATGGAATCCATTGTTTTGATCAGATCTTTTTTTGGGACCATGTATCTACCTAGGAATGTAACAAAATTATTTCTAGAGTAAGAATACCTTTTTGAGTAGATTCATTTTCATGCTTAATAGTGTAATTAGTAACACTCTACTGGGGATTATAATGTTACTGGATATCAGACCTGTTTATGCAGCCTGTTAATTAGTTTTAGCCACAAGCCAACCACCTAAACCAGATTTTAAAAACATTAAAAACAAACAAACAAACAAAATTAGCCATCCATGTTTGGCTGTCCTGATATGGTTAGATCTCTTGTTTTCAGTAAAAAAAAAAAATGTAGGTAACTTACTTTCACTTCTAAAATGTTGGATTGTCATGTGTACACAGCCTTATTATATATATTTAAACAGCAATGAAGAATTAGCTGGTCTCTTTTGAAAAATCATTTGTGACATTCCTAGGTCAGGTGAATTGAGTCAGGACATTTGCCTTACTTAATTAGGATTATCAGTAATAATAATAATAATATCATTGTCATTCCTCATATGAAAGTGATAACTCATTATAACATCAAACCAGTACGGGAAGTCAGGAGAATACCATGGAAGGAGCCTTGGAATGAAAGTCAGAGAATAACAATGCTAAGCCTCATTTTTTTCTCATCTATAAAATGAAGGGGCAAATGACCTGTAAGGTCTTTTCCAGATATGACTCTAAGATCATTTGATTCTATGGCCTACTGGCCAACAATATGACCCCATGGTGAGGTAGATGTCTAGAATACTCTATTGACATCATATGTCCTATTACATGTACCCCATTTACATTAATATCCAACCAGGATAGATTTCTTGTTCCTTAAGTCAATAGGTTTATTTAGAAACATCCTACTTCACTTTAGTGTTCTCTTATTCTAAATTTTACATATATAGTCAATGCATTAACAGCTTTGTCGACCAGCAGAATAACTTTTCTGATAGCCAAGGCTCTTGTTTTCTTAATCCATCCTAGGTTTCTCTATAATAGGTATTTTTAAGGTATTCCTAGGTTTATAATTATAATTTTGTTCATTAACATGCATTTATTTACTGCTTCTTAGCAATAATATTATGCTTATTATTATAGATTCAATTATTTCAAGTCAGACCCTGGCTAAAACAATAGTTTTCATTATTTAAATTTTACAGCCTTAGTATTCTCAAATCAGAAGATACAATCCTGTAGTCTGTTTTATTTTCATAGCCAAGTTTTTCAAACTGCAACATTTGTAACAGAGTATCATTAAACTATCCCTGGGGCAGCATTTCTAGAAATTTTGTATTTTTGTGGCAGAAACATCTTAAAGCTTTGTACATTCTGTTTCCAGAAATAATAATTTAATGTATACTTTCAATCTCAGTACTGACATTTTTTTAGGACAGTTGACAACCCCATGAGGATAAATGGACAATCTCTAGTTCTGTTCTAATTTTAATTTATTTAGCTTTTGATTTTAACTATGTAGGGCTATAAATTTTATAAGCAGCTCAAATTAAAATTAGATTATTATACCAATTATTAATGAAACTTTTTAATAACTTGCATAAAAACCGAAAAGAAGGAAACCTGTACATATTTTATTTTTGGTGCTTCACTTTGCATTCTCAGACTAGGGGTCCTAAAATGCCAACACTGAATTATCATCAGAGATATTCTACAATCTAGAGGATTTGAACAATGTAAAAAATATTAAGATAAAAAGAAGTTAGACTACATTATGTTCTTTTTTTAGTATATTTATAATAGACTTTTTTTTTTTTTTTTTGGCAGCAGCTTCTGGAATCTGTGAAAAACACTGGAAAGAACTGGTATGAAGAAATAAAGGATTCAGCTGTTCTTCAAGGGAAAGACTCTAGTAGGCCTTTGCTGATTAGCCCAGCATTTGGAGACAAAGATGAAAATCAAACAGGCATTTATTTCAGAATCACTGAAGAGAATACCAAGTGGCAGAAAGGAGATAACTGGGACTTGTTTAGGTCTAGATCTCAGGCTCTTATCACAAGACCCCAAGTAGAAGAGTTTCCAACTTCAACCTATAAAAAAGATCTCACAATTGGCAATTTAGGGACTGGTAATTTATCTCCTTTTGAAGAGTCTGATTCCACAAATATAAAGGCTATCAGAAAAGAAAGAAGAAAGATGATAGAGAAAAACATACTTCGCAAGGAAATCAAGGAGTTTCCACTTGAAAATTTAAATTATTCACATTTCACAAAATCCATATCCCATGAATCCACTGAGTCAGGGGATGTAGAAGAAAAGATTCCAGCCAAACATGAAGGCTTGAAACTTGAATCCACTGAGTCAGAAGTTGTAGAAAAAAAGATGCCAGCCAAATATGAAGGCCTGAAACTCCGGTCTCTTGAGGTAAGCCCAGCAAATTGCTTCACTTATCTTCAGGACCTCCTGGATTGTGTTCCCTGTGTGGCTGGAGCTCACTGTCACTCTTAGTATTATTATGTTTACTAAGAAAATCCAGTTTTCTATATCTTAAATCAAAGATTGACCTCTTTTAAAATAGGAACTATTTATGTTTCTTAAATCAGGCCAACTTATTTAATAAGCATTTTTATGCTTAAAGCTTTGTCATTTTAAAATGAAATGTGTGTTTGTTGAGATGCCCTACTGTCACTTTCAAGAATATATGACTCCCTACAAAGTTCAACTTAAATATCACTTTCCCTTGTTTTTGATAGATTGTTGTCTTTTATTGATGCTCACCAGTTGCTGTCCTCTAAAAATTACTTTGCATTTACTTCACATATATTTTATATTTACTTATATGAATCAGTGATGTTTCTCCAATAAAATTTGAGCTATTTGAAGACAGGAAAAAAAAATAAAGTGAAACGTGTAAGCCTTTAACAAAGTAGACCCCTGTATACCTACCTACATCTTATTATTTGCTGAAACAAAAGAAGGAAAGGTATGCTCTGGGAAGAAGAAACAGTCCCATTCAGTAACATTCAAATTGCTCCCAATGAGGGAAAAGTATTGGCGTTGGAGACTGGAGATCCAGATTCACTTTTCTCTATCAAATAGCAGTATGACTTGGTCTTAAGGTTCCTTTATGTGTAAAATGTATGTTGTGGGGGTAGGTATGGGAATAGTTCAACTAGACAATCTCCAAGGTCCTTTCCAGCACCAAATTCTTTAAACAAATATTTACTGAATTTATGATATGTACTCTGCCCTAGTTCAAGTTCTGTGTCAGGTCTACAACAGTTCCTAACCTCAGGTGACTCAGACCTCTAAATAGCAATACAAAACAGACAATAATAAATCTTATAGCATTGATTTAAATAAGCCATTCTGTGGGTTTGGAGTGTCTTAGCAAACAATATATGTGCAGCTTTTTCAGTCTGGATTTTCCCTTATATCTTGCAAATTGCAAGTTGATTGAGCAAAAAAGTTAACTTTAGCAGTCTAATTATTTGCCCAATGATGGTCCTTTCTAACATTTGATTAATGTCAAATTATTTCTTTCCTAAAAGTGGAGTTTTTTTAACCTCCTGCAGTCAAATTATTTTTTAAAGAGTTCAAATGAGTTTTCCCCAAGTTTAAAAACTCATATAAAGAAATTACTTTTGAAAGAAATTATACCATAGCTTCCATCTACTTTGAATAAAGTATTTAATGAGCAATGGATATACAGTCAGAACCTTCATTCAAATCATCACCCCGCGTGTCTGACTTACTCTGCTACTTATTAGTTATCAGTTTGACCGTGAACTTAAAATCTCTGGACCTCAGTTTCCCCATCTCTTAACTAAAGGAAATTGTACTTCATAAACTCTCAGGCTTTTTCCAGCTTTTAATCTATGATCCTATAATCCATTAGTAAAAATATGGAATCCTCCCAGAAAGCACTCCTCTTTTCAAAGGAGAATTATCTCTGTTTTGCAAATTAAAAAAGGTTTAGGATGGCTGAGTGCAATTAGCAGAGAAAGATTTAAATATTGCTCCAAAGCAAACAAGGAAGAGCACTGATGGGTATCACTTTAACCTCATAGCCTCACCTCGATGTGTCCAGTAAAGAAATCCAAGTTATGTCAAACTCCTAAAGACCCTTTGTGGAAGTCCCTACCCACTCCATTTCCTCTCATCTCCAGATGAGTGGCCCCACTTAGCTGTGTCCAGCCAAAAAAATCCCAAGCATGTCCCTGAGGTTAAATTTCACCTATAAAATCTGTCTATGACCCATGCCATCTTTACTGATCCCCTTGGGTCAGTCCACCATGACATTCTGCCTCATGGTGTCTTTCCCTTCACCCCTCCCCCTTGCCATGTGGTATTTTTCTTTTCATTTTCCCATTATGCTCTCCTTTCAACCCTCTACCCCATGTCTTAATGGGTATTTTTTTCCTCCTTATAATTAACTCTTTTAGGATGCTAAATCCCTTTAAAGATTTTGCCTGCCAGCTAAGGGCATGCCCCAACCTCTCGGGGGTATTCCCTTTTTCCTGGATAATTGTGGGTTACACCAAGGAACTTGCCCTTTCCATTATTAATTGTTAAGGCCCCCCCTTTTTTTTACTAACTATATGCTCTCCCACTCTGTTTCATATTTACTATGCCTGTATTTCTTCATTTTGTCTGTATCCTCTTCTCCTAAATCTTTTTGCCAAAGAGAATGGCCACTGTGAATTCTTTACATGAGCAAACCTCAACATTTGATACTCTTCTAAATAACAAAATTTGGTGTCTACAGCAAGCACAACATTTGCTACATCAGCCACATCAAGGTAGATTGTGTTGAAATTTGGCTCGGGCAAGGCAGGGACATTTTATTTAAACATTCATTTGTACCTTTAAGATGTTCTATGTTTAATCCTAGAGTCATTGGGTTAGAAATTGCTCATTTTTGTGACAATGTAAAACTTGCACATAAATTTTGGCTTACCAGGTGGTTATATTTTTCAGATACTTGAAGAGTGGGATTTAGATGAGCTACTTCAAAATCTGGAGGCACAAAAAGGCCAGGGAGAATGTACAAGACGAGCCATGTGCTGGGAAGTCGAGCCACCTTCTAAAAGCCGAGGTCTAACCTTTTTTATAAAGCAGTAAAAATGAATTTTATGATATACAATTCCTTGTATAAATTTTTGAGAAGCCTAAACTTCACTAAAAAATACTGTTAACTGATTCCTTGGTACCTTTTTGTGGTTCTTACTTCATTCTTCCTATCTATCTATTTTTAAATACTGTTTCTGATTATCTGTAAAATGCACACTGCTTCAGCCAAATCTTTTTCTACCTCTCCTAATGTTTCCTTATTTATTTCTTTCAGTGATTTATGACTTTAATGAATGTCCTCTTTTATCTTATTTCAATCAATAATTAAACACTCTTTTAAAATCTAATTCACCTCCCCTCACTTCTCACCATAGAAAACTAAAAAACAAACTGTTTGTAAAACAAAACAAAAAACAAACTTTGTAAGCTAAATGGAAAATAATTGTTACTGCTCATGAGAAACTTGTAAATAAAATAAAAATGCTCACCTGATCATCTCCTAGACACCCATTCATCCTCTCCAGTTTTAAAAGTATATAGAGGTGGTCAGACTAGGAGGAAAGAATATAAGATTATTTTAGCTAGCATTTATGCTTTTAAGATTTGCAAAGCACTTTACAAACATCTCATTTTATCCTTACAATTTGGAGAGGTAGGTGCTAACAGATGAGAAGACTTTGAGACTTGTCCAGGGCCATACAATAAGTATCTGTCTAGATTCAAACTCGAGTTTTCTTAAGTCCAGGTCCTGTGCTTTATATACTGAGTCACCTAAATGCCATGAGTGATCTTCATTGTCACACAGAAAACATTAATACCTTTTAGTGGTTTATACTTTTAAAAATGCTTGAACATGTTTTATTTAACTTGATCACCTCAACAAATTGGAAAGGTAATAAGGTAGAAATTATTACCTCCATTTTACAGACAAAGAATGAGAAGATATAAAGAGTTTGTCTAAGGTCGCAGATGTGACCATCCCTTTATGTAGAAGAACTAAAACTAAGTCTTAAGTTTCCTGATTCTCAATCCACTTCCATCTACTTCTATTATGCAAAACTCTTTACCACATAGCACACCCTTTTGTGGGTCTAGAAGCTAGACAGCTAGTGTGGACAGTCTATGCTCTCTTTCCCTCACAACACACACAATAATTTTTCCTTATATTCTTGTAGTCTTGTTTTTCTACAGCAGGAACCAAACAACATTGGGGGTGAGGGTGGGGCGGGCTGGAGTCCAGTAATTCACAATGGTTTCAATTAACTTTATTATCATTAAAACTTGTACCAGGCCTGTAACATCTGACTTTGAAGGCTTGTGGTTTCAACCTAAGAGCCTGGTTTATAAAGGAAGCAGAGGAGAGCTGAGCAATCATGAAATATTTTTGTTCTTGTTCACCATTCTACAGAAAACCTTGTGTCCAACTCCCAGGACAAGCTTATGGAGCAATTAGTTGCCCTCTGCGCCAGACAATCTAAAAGTTTATCTTCATCCTATAAGAAGACATCTGATGAGCTCATGGAGGACCAGACCAGAAACAGGTAAAGCTTTGTAGCATTTGGTTGAATCAGTTCTGACACCTGATTAGTTTTACCACAAGGTGACCAAATTGCCATACTGTAGAAGCTCAATAAATGTTTGTGAAATTAAATCAGCACAAAACAGTGTTAACATTAGGAATGAAAATGTCACAATTGAATTCTTAATTCAAAATCTAATAAAAAATGAATGTTGAAAACTTATCTTTACATGTAAATTAGACAAAAGAAAATACTATTTACAAAAATAAAATGAGAGGTTGTTAGAGTAGAGTAGAGAGAAAAATGAAGTAGAACAATAAGGTTGGACTAGATGACCTCTGAGATCCCTTCCACTTCCAGGCCTCTGATACTGTGAAATTCCATTTCAGGCATGCCATGCCACTTATTTTCCCTTTGATTTGATCATGGCAAGCTGGATTAATCACATCAATTTCATAGAATCATCCCCTTCATAGGCCATCCCATCCAATTCATACCTGAATAGGAATCTCATTCCCAACAAGCCACACTATTCAATGTCTCAGACTTCCAATGAGATAGAGCTGGCTACTGCTCCAAGGCAACTCATTCTTCTTTTGAAAATCTTTTAATATTTTAAAAAGTATTTCTCTTCTTCAAATCTAGATTTGCCTCTCTGCTACTCCCACACAATTGGTCTAGATGATTTCTGAGCTCCTTTATGGCTAGAAATCTATAATTGTCTTCCTAATTCTGTACACTATGGTCAAACAAAATCTAATGCCTCAACTCAGAGGGGTTAGGTAAAGTGAAGTAAATCAGGTACTTAAGACATGGGACTCAGGCCCAGTCCTCCTAATACTTTACTTTCAGTTCTCCCAAGTCCATGCTGCCTCTCAAAATAGAGCATTAATGAAACTTGTAGTGTGATTCCTAGGTAGGACTCAAAGCCATGATCCCTACTTTGGGGAGGTCGATGGCTAATTCAATAACTCACTGTAGCTTAACGTATGTTTGATGACTTGATTTGAATTGAAATGAATCTTTAGATTACTTTTTATTTGGGAGGGTTACTTTTCTCCCTTAATAGGATATGATCTATCCAACATATATAGGACTGCTTGCCATCTAGGGGAGGGGGTGGAGGGAGGGAGGGGAAAAATCGGAACAGAAATGAGTGCAAGGGATAATGTTGTAAAAAAATTACCCTGAAAAATGTATCTTGAAAACTATAGTTACAGAAAAATAAAGTGCTATTAAAATATAAAAAAAAAAAAAAATAGGATATGATCTGCTGCTAGACAGAGGACTGTCCAAGCAAATCGTCCAAAGACAAATTTCATGAGCAGAATGGGATCAAAAAGAAAAGGGCATTTGCTGGTTGTCAAAATGCATATAGCTGTCAGTTGTTATGGGTAGACAGAAAGATAACAGTTTAACAGCCAAACATGGACACTGTATATGGTTAGAATTCTTTCCTATAGCTAGAAGGAGTTGACAAGGAAAAGAGCTCACAGTTATTGGACTATCCATCTATTTCCTCCTCAGAGTTTCTTTCTCTGAAAAATCTTTACAAATAAAACAAGTCTCCAGTTTTTACCTAGGATGGCTACATTTAAGCTTAGGATAAAGAATCTTAACTCCTAACTTGTCCAACTTAATTTGTCATTATTTCCCTTCATATGCCCTTTGCACCAGTCAAGTTCACTTGCTAGCCATCCCTGACTTCTATTCATTCTCTCTTCCTACTTACTGCACAGGGAGAATTGGATTCAGAAGGTGGAAATAACCCGGGAAGAAAAACAAAAATGCAAACAGTTTACATTCATTTCCCAGTGTTCTTTCTGTGGGTGTAGCTGCTTCTGTCCATCATTGATCAATTGAAACTGAGTTAGATCTTCTCTTTGTCGAAGAAATCCACTTCCATCAGAATACATCCTCATAACAGTATTGTTGTTGAAGTATATAATGGTCTCCTAGTTCTGCTCATTTCACTTAGCATAAGTTCATGTAAGTCTCTCCAAGCCTCTCTGTATTCATCTTGCTGGTCATTTCTTACAGAACAATAATATTCCATAATATTCATATACCACAATTTACCCAAACATTCTCCAACTGATGGGCATCCATTCATTTTCCAGTTTCTAGCCATTACAAACAGGGCTGCCACAAACATTTTGGCATATACAGGTCCCTTTCTCTTTTTTAGTATCTCTTTGGGATATAAGCCCAGTAGTCAGTGCTAAACTCTTAAAATGGCTGTCTATTTCCTCACCCCGCATTTACTCTTTAAACTATTTGCTATCTGGTTTCTGATTCCTAAAATTACTGCTAAAATGACTTTCTCAAAAGTCAACAGATATCTCTCTTTTTTTTTTAAATGATGTGTGATATTGTGGATAGATAATTGACCTCAAACTCAAAAAGATCTGGCTTCACATGCTACCTCTATCATTTGCCAGTTGTGTATAACTCTATACAAATCATTTAGCCACTCAGTACTCTAAGAAATTCCCAAAATCATGTAAGAGTCATTTATAAAAGAAGTTTCTTCACAAGGGAATTTTCTTGTACCAGTGAAATGAGAAGTCCAGACTCTATCCTTATTGTTACAGTCCTTTCGAGGTAACTGATTTATTAATTTATTTTTTAAAAAATTAATAACTAGAAAATCATCAAAAAGACAAACATTTCTTAATACAAAGAAAGTAAAAATGGGAATTGAATGTGAAACCGGAAATTTACTACAAATAACTTGTCTGTGTCTTTTAACATAATATTAAATTTAATATGATTTGCAAACATTGCCCTGCTTCTCTGTGTTCAGCCATCTCTAGTCTTTTGTTTGTATGGTTCATTAATACCTTTCTTTCCTCTCTTACAACTTTTTGGTCACCACTATCATTATTCCTACTCCTACTCTTTTCTTCAACTCTTCCCCTCCCCCCAAAAAAATAAAATAAAAAAATTTCCTTGTGACAAAAGTGTAGTCAAGCATAACTTTTTGTTGTAATGGTTATGTCTGAAAATAAATGGATCATTTTTTATGTCTAGTTCATCAACTGTCTGCTAGGAGGTAGGAGGTATATTTCATTATTAGTCTTCTGGAATCATGATTGGTCAGAGTTCTTAAGTATTTCTTTTACAATATTATTGTCATCATATAAATTATTCTCCTGGTTCTTTTTATTTAACTGTATCAATTCACTCAAGTCTTCCTAGGTTTCCCTGAAACCATTGCTTTCATCATTCTTACAGTACAATAACATTCCATTACATTGATAAGCCATAATTTGTTTGACCATTCCCCCATTAATGGACACCCTTGTTGACAGGAACCTAGTATCAGCACACACACACACACTCACACAAACTGCTATAAAATTTTTGTACATGTGGTCTGTTTCCTTTTTTCTAAGCTATCTAAAGAGTTAGTTCATCCATGATCAAACCAGAGGTTTGGGTATCTGTTGCCTTCTTCCTATGTTTAAACATTCCAAATGTCCTCTCCGACTTGCAATGGACTTACTGAGTACAAAGCCATCTAAGAAAGATGTTGAGTTACTTCTGAGCATTTTCTTCTGAGGAATGAGAGACCCCAATCCAAATTTCCACTGTAGATATATATATGTAGTTGTATCTTAGAGTTTGTGTTAAAAAAAAATTTCTAATCATCCCCAAATCTTTCATAATATAGTTTTAATTATTCTACATGGAATTATTTCAATGTGTTATTAAAATATTGCTAAGTAGTATTTTTAAAATTTTAATTTAATTTTTTTATTTTTTGATAGCTTTTTATTTACAAGTTATATGTATGGGTAATTTTACAGCATTGACAATTGCCAAACCTTTTGTTCCAATTTTTCCTCTCCTTTCCCCCACCCTCTCCCCTAGAAGGCAGGATGGCCAGTAGATGTTAAATATATTAAAGTATAAATTAGATACACAATAAGTATACATGACCAAACCATTATTTTGCTGTACAAAAAGAATTGGACTCTGAAATATTATACAATTAGCCTTTGAAGGAAATCAAAAATGCAAGCGGGCAAAAATATAGGGATTGGGAATTCAATGTAATGGTTTTTAGTCATCTCCCAGAATTCTTTCGCTGGGCATAGCTGGTTCAGTTTATTACTGCTCCATTGGAACTGATTTGGTTCATCTCATTGCTGAGGATGGCCAGGTCCATCAGAATTGATCATCATACAGTATTGTTAATGAAGTATATAATAATCTCCTGGCCCTGCTCGTTTCACTCAGCATCAGTTCATGTAAGTCTCTCCAGGCCTTTCTGAAATTATCCTGTTGGTCATTTCTTACCGAACAATAATATTCCATAATATTCCGTAATATTCATATACCACAATTTATTCAGCCACTCTCCAATTGATGGGCATCTACTCAGTTTCCAGTTTCTGGCCACTAGCTAATAGTATTTTTTAATAATAGCTCTTTATTTTCAAAATACATGCAAAGATAGTTTTCAACATTCACCCTTGCAAAATCTTACGTTCCAAATTTTTCTCCCTCCTTTCTTCCTGCTCCCCTCTTAGACAAGTAATCCAATAATGTCAAACATGTGAGATTCTTTTATACATATTTCCACATTTATCATGCTGCCCAACAAAAATCAGATTTAAAAAAAAGAGAAAGGGGAAAAAAAGCAAGTAAACAACAAAAAAAGTGAGAATACTATGTTGTGATCCACACTTGGTTCCCACAGTGCTCTCTCTGAGTGCAGATGGCTCTCTTTATCGCAAGTTATTTGGAATTGGCCTGAATCACCTCATTGTTGGAAAGAGCTATGTCCATCAGAGTTGATCATCACATAATCTTATTGTTGCTGTGTACAATGATCTCCTAGTTCTACTCACTTCACTTAGCAACAATTCATTTAAATCTCTCCAGGCCTTTCTGAAATCATCCTGCTGATCATTTCTTATGAAACAATAATATTCCATAGCATTCATATACCATAACTTAATTGAATATTCTCCAACTGATGGACATCTACTCAGTTTCCAGTTCCTTGCCACTACAGAAAGGGCTGCCACAAACATTTTTGCACATGTAGATCTTTTTCTCTCCTTCAGATACAAGCCAAGTAGAAACATTGCTGAAATCAAAGGATATGCACAATTTGATGGCTCTCTGGACATGTATTCCAAATTGCTCTTCAAAATGATTGGATAAGTTCACAGCGCCACCAATAATGTATTGGTGTCTCAGTTTTCCCACATTTCCTGCAATATTTATCATTATCTTTTTCTATCATCTTAACCAACTTGAGAGGTGTGTAGTGGTACCTCAGGGTTGTCTTAATTTGCATTTCTCATATCAGTGTGAGTATTCTTTAGTGAATATTTAAGATAATGATTAAATATAATTGGTAGTACTATTTAAAGTGTTGGGAAACCATTTCTGGAGTGAGAAAAGGATGGATGTAAAATCTTGAATAGGGTTCCCAACCTCTTATACAACTTCCTAAATTTAAATTATCTTAAATTTCCTTATCCACTTTGATCCCAAAATGATGACCTCTAGGAAAATTTTTGTTCTATGCCAATGAATAATTCAAAGGAAAATTTTAAAGAAACATTACTTTGTTTTCACAGAAGTTCTAGCTGTATATCACATCTAACAGGAGGACAGAGTCATGACATGGCTAAAGGCACAAAGCTGAAGGGGATAATGGAACCTCCCACAGTTTTCATTGACCTCAGGCAACCTGACCCGAAGAAATCAGTGCCTCTGATCAGGGCCTCTGGGTCAGAATACAGATTCCAGAATCAAATAGAAGAGTTCAGGTAATTGCAGCAAAGAAAAGCTGTGCTTTTACTTGTTCTTAGTTTGAACAGATTTTTTCCTCGTGGGATAAGTAATTTCAAAATGGAGGAAAGAGGTTGCTTTTGAAAACTAGTAGAACTTTAAAAGCGTAAATAATATATGAAGTTAGTTACAATGGTATTGGTTACTAGGGAACACAGGACTAAAAGCTGTGAGTTTGGAGACTAGTCCCAATCAAATCAAGTCAATCAATGTTTTTAAGGGCTTATAATACATTTCCTTATCCTCAGAAAACACAGAGTTGGCTGAGAAAGGGTCCCATGATTAGATCTACAAGATTACACAAAGGCCAGGGATCCTTATCATTACTAGCCCCATTGCTAATACAGACACAATTCATAAATTTGGATGGGGATATTTTATCTAAGCTGCTATTGCTTTTCATCAATCAAAGTGCACTTTTATCAAGTGTTGGACCTGAAATCAAGAAGACTCACCTTCCAGAGTTCAAATCTGCCCTCAGATAGTAGCTGTGTGACTTGGGGCAAATCACTTAATTCTGTTGTTTCAATTTCTCATCTGTAAAATGAGCTGAAGAAAGAAATGGTAAACCATTCTACTATCTTTGCCAAAAAAGTCCCACAATTGAACAACTAAAGCACAACAACTTTAATCTATTTCTTTATGTAATAAATGGGGGTAATTGTCCTCAGGGATAAATGGAATAATAGATAAAAAGAAGCAGTGAGTTCTTTTAAGAGAAAGGCTTTGTGAAATTCAAGTCATTGGATGTCCTCTTTTTTATAAACTTTTTTTTAAACTGTGTTTTATAAATACACTTTTTAAAACAACACAGAGACTTTGGGAACACCCTGTATAGTTGGCTAAACTAAAAACTTTTAGTGAAGAAGGTAGATTTCAACATGTTTGTTATTATATTCTAATTATATTGTATCCTAGGAGTTGTAATCCTTATCTAGCAGGTCAACTTATCCAGCAGGACTACCAAGAATGTTCAGTTTAATATAACTATAACTTTTAACAATCATATTTTAGGACCACAAGATTCAGACTTGTAAGCGACTTTAAAGACCCTCTAGCCTAGTTTCTGTTTCTATCTCCTCTTAATTCTCTTCCTCCAGCCTTCTCTTTTTCTCTTTCTTTCTCTGACTCTTCTGTCTCTCTTTTCCCTTCTCCCTCCCTCTCTTTTAACAGACAAACTAAGACCCAAAGAAGTGTGACTTGACAAAGGTCATTTGTTTTTTCTAATCACTCAATTGGTAGGCCTTTGAAGGAAAAAAACAACATGGGAAGTAAGGTTATGAAATTGAGACAAATATAAAAGACAAATTTTTTTTAAAAGGGAACAAGAGTAAACCAATGTGGTATAATTGTAGGGAAAGGGAAGAATTGAATTCCATGCTCGGGCACTATAGGCCCTATAGGATATAGGCCTATCTGACTTCCCCTTTCTGGATCTCAGTTTCTCCACCTATTAGAAAGGTGATAAAGATTTTTCCAGCTCTAAAATGTTTATCATAAATCAAAAACTCATCAAAGGTATTGTTGTAAAAGAACAAATTTTAGTTATATATATATGGAATATATATATAAACCTTTGGAATATGTTTGATCTTTTCCTGGAATGGCCCCTTTCATTCTCACTTTCATTTCCAGAAGCTAATTTTGGTGTTTCTGCCATTTGTGAAATTGGTGTTCCTTTCATTTATTCTGATAATTTCTATTTTATGTATCTTGCATTTTTATACTTTTAAACTAACTTTTCTTCTATTTTTATAAAGTCTTCTAAATCTCAACAATCACATCTATATGATTTCTCATTTCTAGATGTATTTCTTCATTTAAAAAATTTTAGAAAAATAAATTGTCTCTTCAATATCAAACCAGTCAAATTGTACAAAAAGTTATTTTGTTAAAAAAAAAAAAAAGGCATAATTGAATCCCTTACCTGTTTCTTTCAAAAAGACAGCAAATAGAGCCGTCCTGATTGCTCTCAGAGCTACTTAGAGAAGGAAAAGAAGAAAAGAAGGGCATAAGATCTGGTACATGTACAAAAGCAAAATCTATATCAAAAAGGCAGATTCTGTAGAATTTAAATTGAATAAATTTCATTAAAAAGACAATAGAGATCCAGCCAACAAGCACAGTTTGCAAAAATGTCAAGTAGGAGCTCAAATAAGCAACTTCATCTCAGTAAGGAGGAATATGGATAGACTCAAAATCACTTCAAGTTGAAATATGTTCATTCAAACCAGAATTACACATGTGCACATATATACACACACACACACACACACACACACACACACACACACACACACATTCATACTCATACAGTTGGCTGGAAGCTCAAAGTACTGAATTCTCTACCCAAAAAGGTATTTCCAATTCAGTTCATTTTTTTATCTATAGATTTGTGTGTGTGTGTGTGTGTGTGTGTGTGTGTGTGTGTGTGTGTGTGTGACAGACAGAGACAGAGAGAAAATTGTATTATTTAACAAATGCATTTGACCACTTAAAAGGTTTTTTTAATACTTGTGCTGTCCTACCTCACCTTCCCACCTCACCAAGAACATAGTATTAACTCATTCATTAAATTCCAGCATTTTGGGACATGCTATAAAATGATCAAATTAATTTGTTTCATTTCTTTCTAGCTCCAGTGATAACTCTACAGAAAGTGAGGAGGAGACTCCAGATATGAGATTTGAGAAAGGACCCAGAGAGAGAATTTCACAAAGACCAAGGTAGAAAAAGGAAGGGGTTTTCATTCAGCTCCAGGAACATGATCCAGAAAATTCCAAGAGTGACATCTTGGGACTTTATTTTTTTTCTCTATTAGTGATTTCCCCCCTAACATCAATATCACTCTGGTAATTAAAAATCAAGCTGTCTCTTTCCTGCATTAACTTTTTTTTTTTTGGGGGGGGGGGCAAGTTTTTTTTTTTTTTTTTTTTTGCTAAGGATATTTGAATTATATGGTTATCTCCTAATGCATCAATGCTTTGTGTGTTTCAAAGAAAAATTATTTATCATTCAAAAGAATGCCTTTTGGAGTCCATATTCTTCTGTTTTCTTCCTTTTTTGCCAGGATGTGCCATTCTGATGAACCTCAAAAAAAGAAAGGGCTTTCTAATGTACTATGCTAATGTATACTTCCTGACAATGAGCATAAAATTCCCAAATGAGCTTAAACATTTATGGAAGCTTCTAATAATAGCTGAAATATGATGCAACAGGTTTTTTTCCCTAGTGTTTTTGGCAGTGGTTGCTTGTTTGAGAATCATCTCCATAACAGTTTTACATACCCAAGATAAAAATGTCCTGTTAAAACTTAACTTTGCAACTTAAATAGATTCATCCCATTTCAAGTATTTATGATATTTTACATCTTTACCAAGAACATTTTTTGATTCTAGGCTATTACACTGTTGAATTTTACATAATTGTTTCAGTCATTTCTACACTCGTTCACTCATAATTGACTGAATAAATGAATAAACAAGAATTTTTTAAATTAGCACCTATATCACCTGTTCTGAACAAAGTACTTTGGAGATATAAAAGAAGTCAAAGAAGTGATTCCTGTTTCTGAGAACCCTACAATTTAATGGGAAAGATAGAACATAAATACATCAAAATCTTGAAGAACAATTTACAAAGCAACAGATAACACAGTAGAAAAAAAAAAAAAAAACATCATGTGCTGGGAGCATATATTGATATATACCAAATATGGCACATTTAGATATGCCCAAATTTTAGCTTGTTCCATCACTCAACACTTTATCTATATACATTATACAAATACTAATGCATGATAAATTCTGGCATATCAAGATGTTCCACAGCACATACCTCCAATAAATGAGTAGGCACACTGGCACTTGGCTAAATTTGTAGATTTAATATCTATAATACTCTCAAACATTTTTTTGTTTGTGGATTCATACAGTAAAGTTCTTGAGAGCAACAGCTGTATTCTCATTTTCATTGGAAACTCCTATAATCTAAGATTCAATATAAATAGTATGAAATTTATCTTTCAAGATTATGAAGTAGAAGAATTTTTGTTTCCCATGCCCCTAAAATGCTTTTGTCTCCTATAGCCAGTACTCTTTATTTTCCATCTCTTGGCTCACTTTGGCATCAAGCTGAAATGTATTCATTTTTTCTTTTCAGTTTCCTGTCAAAAATTGCTTTCAGATTATTCATCACTCTTGAATAAATGACATCTAAAGATATTATCCCTTTTGGTAGAAAATTGCATTTTCCCATTGGAATAATAACTAAGTTAATAGGAAGAATAGCACTAAAGGTAGAATTTGGGGGATTAGCCAGTTTAACAGAATTGGCCCTTATAGTCTAAATTAATCCTCCTTCGAGTAAGACAGTTCCTGCACATATTGGACCAAGTTTGACTAAGTGACAACTATTAGTGTTCTGGGTCCCTATATTCAAGTAATTGCTGGGAGGCCTCTTGAATGAGTTACTTTCTTCTTTATGTGAAAAAGTTGTTGAAATTGATGAAATATTTTTTCTTCCCAAATATACTGCTCAGTCTTTAATAACCATGAAGAAAGTGTCAGAATGCTTTTCTCTGATTTGTCCTTGTTTTTCTTGCATTCTGTTTCTTACCAGGGACCAGACTGGGAAAAGTTACCTGTTACAACAGCTTCGTGCTTTCCAGAAGACCTCTCAGTCATGTGGTACTGAAACTAAAGTAATTACTCAAAATACTCAGGATACTGAAGTTTTTGAAGACATGGCCAAGGTGGGAATCAGGAGAAAACAAGTGATAACAAGAGAGAGACATCAGAACATTTCAGAAAGGCCACTGGCATCCAAATACCTTCCACTCCTGGACCTAGAGGCCAAAGGTAAAGGAGAAAATAAAAAAGGGCATCCACAAGATTCCAAATTCAGAAAAATTCATTGTGGAGGTGGTGGCTCCTCTGAATAAAACAAGAAAAACTTCCAGGTAAAGTAATTTGAGAACTGAGTCGATAATGTGGATTTTAGTAATAACTATACCCAGTTCTATGTGTGGGTTCTCTTTGTTCTCTTTCATGTTTTTCATGAGTATCTGTGGAGAAGTAAGATTTAGACCATGTGTGATACAATAGTATATTTATTCAGGTAGATGGCATTTTAAGATTAACAAAGCCCTTTGTTTATAAGGTTGTTGAGTTATTTCAGTCATGGCCAACTGTCTGTGACCCCATTTGGGGTTTTCTTGACAAAGATACTGGAGTATTTCCTATGTGCCATTTCCTTCTTTAACTCACTTTACAAATGAAGAAAATGAGGCTAATAGGGTTAAGTGACTTGCCCTGGGTAACCTAATTAGTAAGTGTCTGAAGTCAAATTTGAACTTTACATGTCAGCCTCAGTGCTCTTGTGTAATGCTGCCCTACTCAACTTCTAATGAGCCTCAATTTCCTTATTTGTAAAACAGAAATGATATTTGCAGTACCTACTGCATAGGGATTTGGGGAAGAACAAATAAGAAAATGTATATAAAATGGCTCTGTGAACCCTAATATACAGATACACTGTCAACTACTATTTGGGTCACTTTCAACTGTATTTCTGCAGTTCCTCCTTCCGCTTAAAGTTCTACTTTCATATTTCTTTGGATACCCTTCCACCTGGATGTCCTATCAGCACCTTAAATTCCATATGTCTAAATCTGAACTTATCATCCCCTCCCCTCTAATTCTCCCTTTCCCTAACCAATTCTTTCTATTGGTTATGCCACTATTGGTCCCAGGTACTCAGCCTTAAAACTTGAGAATCCTTTTTTATTCTTCTTTTTCCATTATTTCTTCTCACCATTTAAATCAGTTACTAAGTTCTATAGTTCTTATGTCAATAACAGTTCTCACATCTCTTACTGGGACCACGTTTTCATTTTGTGAATGATAGCATCCTCATCGATTCTCTTACATCCAGCTTCTCACGAATTCATCATTCTACTATTGCCCTACAATCATCTTAATTTATTGTTCCAATCATGTAAACTCTTCTATTTATAAACCCTTAGTGGCTCTCTTTTACATACTGAAATGTGTATATGTGTCTGTCTCTGTCTGTCTCTGTCTGTGTCTCTGTCTCTCTGTCTCTCTCTCTCTCTCTTTCTCTCTCTCTCTGTGGTGTGTGTGTGTGTGTGTGTGTGTGTGTGTGTGTGTGTGTGTGTATGAATGTCCTATCCTAGCATTTAAGGCCTCCAATAATCTAACTCTAACCCTTCCTTTGTAGCCTTCTTTGACACTACTCCCCTTTTTGTACTTTGTATTCCAGCCAAACTGGGCTTTAACAGTTAACTATTCTTCTTTATCTTAACCCTCTCCAGTATCTATCTGTGCCTTCAGTCACATATTTGGAATAGACTAATTTCCCCTTTCCCCAACCTGTTGATATTCCTTCCTTCCTTCCTTCTAAGCCACACTGAGGAAACACCAAGTACACAAACATGTTACTGATCCACCCTGCCCTGCCCTGGAAGTGATCTCTCCATCCTCAAATGTCTGAAAGCACTTTGTTCAAATCTTTTTTTTGCCCTTAATTCCATTTTCTGTTATATGAGCTACAGTTATGGATGGCAGAAGAGACAGAAGCACAGTGGATAGAAGGCACAGTAAGAAGATTTGGGCTCAGATTCTGCTTCTGACTATTATTGTAGACTGTGTGATTCTGGGCAAGTCACTTAAATTGACTATTAGCTTACAAGATGCTGAGTGGCATTGATAGAGGGAGTTTCTTCATTCTGGAGTTCCCTATACCATTAAAATTAAAATGTTCCATCTCTGTCGCATTCCCTGTGGATAGTATTTCCCCCATTTGATTATAAGCTATTTGAGTGCAAAGACTTAACTTAGTTACTTTTAGTTCTCCCAGGACCTATAGAGTGCCTTGAATATAATTTAATATTATATTATTTATAGATTTAATAAACATTTATTCAGTTTAAGAGAACGCAGTGGTCCTGAATAAGGAAACTATGGGGAAGTGAAGACAGACCTAAGGTGCTTTTTCATTTGGGGATAAGTCTGACTCTATTCCTCTCCATTTTTTTCCCCAAAGGATGATTGTGTTAAGCATGCTTCAAATAGGAACAGTATCTTGGACATAGTTTCTCCCTTTTTAAAAAAAAGATTTCTAGAAAGAGGCCTAAGAATGATGACAATCAACTTTTACTTCTAAAGATAGTTCCTTTTATTCATTAATAGGCATTTTAACTCAAAGAATAAGTACTGTTTTCTAGGATAGGTTTTGTCAGGTTTTCTGCATATGGCAGACATAGTAATTGGGGAATATATATTAGAACAGAATTCCAAATACTTTGTCCAGAGTCCATTTAGCTGGATTCCAAAGTTTGGAAGGTATTTTTCCCCTCAGACCTGTGATTCCTGATTTCTGTAAAAAAAAAAAAAAATTCCTTTTACCAAAGATCAACTGTTCTGCAACTCAGATGTTACCAAGAGATTAAAGCTTGACTTTGGTCTTGACTCCATTACTTCCTGTTAGATATCATAAAGGACATAGAAGAAATCAATCAGTAAACATTTATTAAATGACTACTTAGTGTTAAGCACTGTGCTAAATTCTGGAGATACAAAAAAGAGGCAAAAGAGAATCCCTGCCTTCAAGAAGCTTACACTCTAAGGTTGGGGGAGACAACATTCAGATAAATACATATTTAAAAAAAGCTATATACAGGATAAATAGGAAATAATTAGCATAGGGAAGCACTGGAATTTTTTTTCTAGTCAACAAGCATTGATTAAGCACATTGCCAGACATTATGCTAAGTGCTGGGAATACAAAGGAAGACAAAGTCAAAAGATAGGATTTTAGTTATAACTTAAAGGAAGCCAGGGAGGTTAATAGGTGAGTAGGCCAGTGGGTCAGTCTTGGATTTGAAGTGAGAGAACAAGATTGACTCTAGGCTTTGCTACTTTTGAATTCTTTTTTGCCAGTTGCTTCATCCTGGGCCCTGTTTCCTTATTTGTAAGACTATCTGCCTTCAGAGATCTTTTCCTGAATTAAGATATGATCTTTTGGTTCCCCTATTGGTTCCCCAGTAGGGGAATGAGGAGCACTTCACCTCCTGTGAAGGAGAGGTGCTGCCCTTTCTCTCTCCTTGCAGTTTAGATGTGATATAAGGATGGTTGAAGGAACTGGATGTTTAATCTAGACAATGAAAGACTTAGAGGAATACTGTCACCAAATAATTGAACGGCTGTTAGATGAAAACATAGTTCTGTTTGACCCAAGAACTAAAAACAACAGTTAGGAGTTGCAAAGAAGCAAATTTTGGCTTGATATAAAGAAAAAAAAAACATTTTAATAGAGTTATCCACAAATGTAATACGTATTAGGGCAGAATTCTATTTCAGGGTTACCATAGGAATTCATCATAGAAATTCATAGGAATTAGAAATTCAGAATAGAAGAGACCATAAAGAACATCACAAGGTGTTTCCCTTTACCATGAGCAGAGTTTGGATGATGTTTTATGTTCTGACACTGGGAGAATCCTCATTCAGGTATAGGTTGCATTAGATGGCCACTGAGGCCCCTTCTAATCCTGAAATTCTACAATTCTTATGATACCAAAACCAAGACAATGCCTTTGTAGGAACTACATCTTCTTCACTTACAGAACAGGGACTGTCATGATTAAACAGTCTAATCCAACAAATATTTTTATTGAAGCTCCTTTGAGACTTTATATACAGAGAATATAAAGATGAATGAGTTAGCAGCCTCTACCTTTATGGAGTTTATAATCTGGCAGAAGTATAAGATCCTCAAGAATATATAATCTATCTCAAATATTTTTGGTATCCATCTCAGTCATTTGACAGAAGCTTTTTGAATGCAGGGAAGAAAGTTCAAAGAATATAACTGACACTGGATTCAGAAATGCTGCTTATTCAAGCTGGTCTTAAGCTAGCCCCAGGAATCCAGAGATATTGTAATTTTCATGGGGGACTTTCAGAATCCAGGGAAATTCATCCATCCATCCATCCATCCAACAAACATTCACTGGATCCATACTAGTGCCAAGTAGTGGGCTGTAGGAAGTCACAGTCCCTGTTCTCAAGGAGTAATTCCTTCTTCAGGCCATAGTTGGAACAATAGTTGTGCTTAGTATAATCAATTAATTATTCAATTTTAAGCAGTAGGAGATTTTATATTTGAATTTATGTTATATTTCCTCATAGCCAGAATGCACTATATACTAAATTGTCATGTGATATAACTCTTTGAGATAGATACTGAAACCTTGCAATGTGTGTTCGAGGTGGTGGTGGGATATGGAAGAGGGTTTAAGTAAGGAGGAAGAAGGTACCAAATAGGTTGCTGCCTAATCTGCCCACCCTGAAATCCTGTCTCTTTTCTATGGGCAGAGGAAAGGGCCAGAAAACTTCTTTCAGATCCCTCATCTACATATATATATATATATATAAAATCAAACTTTTAGAGTTTTTATTTTGCTTCTGCCTCTGTTCATTTATGTATCTAGTTTAACACATGAACTAAATATATAGCTCCCTTGGGAGCTGGAAATAGTGTAAAATTTGTTTTTTCCATTTTTCTTCTGCTTCAGTTAAAACAAATATATCCATTTGGAATTTCTAAAATCAACTCCACTTGTAATAGACGTGAACAAATGCAAGCTTTGTTTCCAAAATCAAAGTCCATACAGTCACTAATGTACAGTAAGAACTGAGAAACTGAAGGGAAAGTTGGCAGGAAATAGTGGTACAGAAAAATGATCTTTTTTTGTGCGTATGTGTGAGGCAATTGGGGTTAAGTGACTTGCCCAGAGTCACACAATAAGTATCCGAGACAGGAGCTGAACTTGGGTCTTTCTGACGTCAGAGTCAATGCTCTATCCATTGCATCATCTAGTTGCCCCTAACATCCCTCTTTTTATCTGGAGGGGGCACTTAGATAAAAGTTGAAGCACCTTTTAGAGAGAGATACTAGAAATGGCCATATTTTTCCCTCCTCAAATGGCATACAGTCCCTAGGTTTGCTGGAGAAACAGAAGCTGAGACATAAATTAAAGGCACAAATGTGAAGGAATCTATTGAATTGGAGATTTCACTTCCAAAAGAAACCCCAGAGCAAAATCTTGAATACCTTAGGGTTTCACCAGTGTGATATATCCCACATTAGTGGGGAGGGGTGGGATTAGACTAGATGATCCTAGGATCCTTCTATACAATGATTCTAAAAGTCTGCGACATCAACCAACAGGAACACAAAATAATCCTGTTTTTTCAAAGCCATTTATCATTTTCATTTCTTGTCCTCTTTTCCTCAGTAGTTGGAAGAACTAATGTGGAATGTAACTGTCTGCCTAACCTTCAAAAGCATTCACCAACATGGAGCCCACAACTACTCTCAAAGAAGCAATTCAAATAAGCATCTCTTGGCATAACAAAATGAGTTGACTTCATGGAAGGAGTAGAAAGAATTTCAGATCAGTGTCCTGCACTGCACTAGATAAAAGCTCCTGGCAAAGATTACAACCTTCCAAAACGGCCACTTACACCATGAAGAAGCTCTTAAACCACTTCATTGATAAAGGAAGCTTTGCTTTCCCATGGCATGGGATGCACATTCATGGGTTTGCCCTATATCAGGCAAATGAGGAAACACATCACAGCCTTTGATATCTGCCAAGATATGAAAGCAGCAAATCATAGGAGGCATTCTTCAGTCATCACTTAGATTTCCTTTTGTTTCTTGGAAGTAAAGAGACCTGGGCCATGGCTCATAAGTTTTTTCATCTCTTATCTATCAGGACCCTGACTGTGCAGGAGCTAGGGAGGCAGCAGAAGACTCAGCCATCAGCCCAGTAAACACTAGGTTGAGGAAGATAATTTAAACTAGTTTTCAAGAAAATCAGAAAAGGACCTCTAGTCTTGACTGTGACCAGGAACAAGCCCAGACTGCTTTGAATAGTTATGGCTTCCCTGGACCCTAAATAACCTCCACCCACATCCGTATGTCCTTAGACTACTGTAGGACCAGAACTTCCATTTGATGTTGGCATAGAGCTGCCCAACATTTTACTACTTGGTATTCAAAGGCTTCTTGTTTTTAAATTCCAGTGTTTCTCTTTTCCCTTTTAGTATCAGCAAATGTATTAAAATATTTATTTCTCCAATAAAGTAATGGAATGTCAACTTTTAATTCCAAGTTCAGTAGATGTTCCAGATGATCTATTTGTTAAGAAATTAAGATAGAGGCAATGGGCTGGGAATTGGCTTTTAGGGCTAAGTACTCCTAAGCAAAGATTATTTTTTGCAACATTTTTAAGTACACCTCTTAACAATCTGTCTAGTGATGTGCTAATAAATGTTGAACAACTAGCTCTCTGAAAACCCATAACATTATTTCATCCATTATTTTCTTAAATCTAGACAACAAAATAAATCCAGCTCTGATTTGTGGTCTTTGATGATTTCCAAGGCATAAAAGTTTACACTGAAAATTTACAGCTGACTGAGCCAGTATACACTGGTTCCAGCACACCCTTAAGTATGTCCCACTGCTTTGTTAATTTTTTCAGTTATTGATTTGACCAGTTAGTCAGATTGTTCTGTTCTTATGATTCAGGCCTAGTCCTTCACATAGTTGCTATTTTGTTATATATCATTGGCTATTCTTTGTAGTTTTGTGTTCATTCTTTTATCCCCTGAGGTCCAAAAATTAATGTAGAGTCAACACTTATGCATGTATCTTATGTTCAGTTATTTCACTTGTCAATTATTTCCTATATAAACACTTTTTATAAAGAAAGCATAAAATTCTTCTCAATGAAAGAAAAATAGGAAATTTGTATTGCCTTCCAACAATATACACAAGTCTTGGCCTCCTCGAGCATGAAAACATTTTAAAATTTAGTTTGTTATATATCTAGAAGATTTGGAAAGAGATTGAAAGGCTGCTTTATCATAAGTCACATGCCAGGGGGAGATCAGATCTCTATTCCCAGGGAATGGAGATCAGGTGTTCTTAATACTGATAGTGTCTGGAACTAGTCCTTTGGGGGGAAATGGTGATTAATAACACGGATATAGGAAGAATCAGAAGTGTCAATTCAAAATGAGGAATTATGGGCTCTAGGAAGTAGGAAGCCAAAGTAAGAGTTATGATGCACTGGAGATGGAATGTCCTCCTGAATCCTAAACTAGAAGAGAGCAGGCAGAAAATACTGGTAAACCAAGGATGTAACTTTTTTAGACTGTGCTATCTCATGAGATGGTAGTTAAAAGCTTACTAATGTAGAACACTCTGACCCATTCCTTCAAAAATCTAGTACTGGTGACTGCTTTAGAAGGGTAGTCCTAGGCCAGGCTGAGCTGAGAGAGCCCATCCAGTCCAATCTAGAGTGTTTTTGAGAATTCTTGCTTGTATGGGGTCAGAAGGGTGAGTTGTGAGGTTCAGGATTATCATTGGTAGTATGAATTACTCAGATATTCTATTTGACACAAGAACTATGGACTCAAGAAGCTCCTACCCTTTAGGGCCAACTAATAGCTTGAAGCTCAAGGATAAGTCATACACTGACTGAGCTACATTCAGGTCCCAGTCTTCTCAGTCAACATGATATAATGACACCAAGAGATTACCTTCCTGATGTCATTGGTCCTCTAAGAGAATGAAGGATAAACAAACAAAAAAAGAAACTAGCAGCACTCAAGGAGAGAAAAATCTTGGACCCAATTGATTAGGGACCTCTGACCTACATAATAAATCGATTACTCATGAAAAAATTAACATGTGATGCTTCCAAATCAGGGAGCAGACTGAAAACTTTGCATAGCAAAGTATACTAGAATGTACTAAAAGCTTCGTTCATAATGATTTCCATCTATTCCAAAAAATTTCACTACTCTCATGCTCATAAAATCCAACTTAAGAAGGAAGGAAGAGTTGGGAACATAGGGCTAGCAATAAATCAAACCATACTGAAAGTTGATTTTTTTGGTTTCTAAATTTGTGCTATTTAGAACAGCTTCTAAATCTAAACTGGGAAGAGGGATTCATCACATCCAACTTAAAATATTTCTAAGGGTCTGGATTCTTGAATTATGGACCCTTCATTAATGAGCTTCATTGATACAGATTCCTCATTATGGGCAAACAATCTTAATTACTCTCATTCAATTTAGTTCAACTGATTCTTAGACTCCACAGTTCTTCACCAGGCCACATTGAAATCTCTGAGTTTAATAGGGCCTGCCAGTACTTTGTGTGTATTGGGATAGCTTTCATACAGCCAGGGTCACCACCCCCACCACCATGAAGCACCAGCAGAGGACTTAAATCACATTTAAGGCTCATTTAGAAACCATTCTCCAAAAAAAAAAAATACAAAAGTATTGCCTTTATTAAAGGAATGAAGAGGAACAGGTATATGTTAATATTGCAGCCCAAGGCTTGATTCACATGAAGGTAATACTGTCAAATATAAAAATACACATATGGATTTGGTGATGGGAAAAACTAAAACTGGATGCCTTATTCTTGGCTGCCCCAAGAGAGGAATAGCTGAAACTATTCTAGAATTGGTTCTTTGCTGCAAAAACTGAGAACAAGTTTCATTGGTTGTTACTGGGAAACCAGCTCTTTGAATCTAACAGAAGAATTAGTCTTCTACTAATCCTCATGAACCATACACCAGATTGTAAATACTAAATATCTAGGAGAGAACAAACATTAGGCACCTAAACAGAATTGAGAACTGAAATGGAAACTCCAGACTGATCTTTTTAACTTTGGAAAGATCCAGGAATGGATGGCTACAAATAACTTAAAAACTCACAGATAAATCCAGAGTTAGGAAGAGAAGATGGTCCTTTAATTCCAGGTTCTCAGATTCAACAAGAACAATTAAAAAAGGAATGTTCTGAGCTGAAAAATATCCTTCTACAGAACAGATAATTTTTAGCATGACTGGCAACAAAATACATTTCTATAAAGCAAACCTTCCTTTTTCAATGACATCCCCTAGAAGATCAGAGGTATGTTCTTAGGGCAAAAAAGTACAAAAGACTGAGTTGAAAATAATTGACAAGAAAGGATCAGAATGGTGATTAGGCCTGAACCACATAGTGAGTGGAAATAATGAATATTTTTGTGCCATTTTCCCTATCAGAAATCTCTTCACCTTCATAAAACTTCTTAGCAATCTGTAATAGAATCAGACTGTATGCCATGGTAATAGTTACCATTTGATAACTCATAATGTATTCAAATTTTTGTAAGTTAATGGTTTCTGATTCTATAAAATGAATAGCATAGTCCTAATCATCGTTATAAAGTTCAAAATCCTGAAAATAAATGTCCCTCAAACAAGAGGAGGGCTGTATATTGTGTCTTTGAAAAGCTGAGCTTGAGTGGAAAATTACTCCAAACATCACTCAGTGAACATAACTCTCCCCTGCATGAACCTCCTGATGTGCTGCAAGCTGGTGTTTTCGTGTGAAGCTTTCCCCACACTTCTCGCATTTATAGGGTCTCTCTCCTGTATGTGTTCTCTGATGTTTATTAAGGTCAGTACCCCGACGAAAGCTTTTCCCACAATTCTGGCATGTGTAGGGTTTCTCACCTGTGTGGGTTCTCCGGTGTGCGCTAAAATGAGAGCTATTATTGAAGCTTTTCCCACATTCCCCACATTTATAGGGTCTCTCTCCAGTGTGAGTTCTTCGATGTATGACAAGGCTTGAGCTCTGGCTGAAGCATTTCCCACATTCATTACATTTGTATGGTTTTTCTCCAGTATGAATTCTCTGGTGGGTACTGAAATTGGAACGGTCACTAAAACCCTTTCCACATACAAGACACTTGTAGGGTTTCTCCCCTGTGTGAGTTCTCTGATGTTTGATCAAATGAGAACTTTTGTTAAAGCTTTTTCCACATTCAAGGCATTTGTAGGGTTTCTCTACTATACAGACTCTCTGAAGACTTATATTTCTTTCCTGAACAGGAGTTTGGCTCTTTCCCTCAATCAGTGGATAGCCCTGATGACATTCTGGTCGAATTAGACAAGTATGTCCCTGACAAGCTGCCTGAAGACTATGTTCCCTGGACTTCTCTGGCAAGGTTCTACACAATTCCATTTTCATGGCAGAATCCTCCTTGGAATCTTCTTTCTCAATCTTGATCTCACATCCTAGAAGAAAGGAGAGAAAATGAAATCCTTGATCCTAGAGGGTAATAAAATCAAGGTAAAATCAGACAGTGAATCTAAACACATTAAGTGCCTACTATCTGCCAGATGCTGGGGTTACAAAAAGAGGCAAAAGATACTTCCTACTCTCAAAAAGTTTACAATCTAATGGAAGAAATAACATGCAAACAAATACAAAGCAAGCTATATACAGAATATGAAATAACAGGAAAAGCACTAGAATTAAGACTATAGGAAAGTGGATTTTAGCTGGAACTTCAAGGAAACTAGGAAGGGTCAATGGTCAGAATGGAGGAGGGAGAGCATTCCAGGCATGGAGGACAGGCAGAATATCCAGAGTTTAGAGATGAAATGTCTTGTTTGTGAAACAGGCAGGAGGAGGCCAATGTTGCTGAAGAGTATATGTCAGGGAGTAAGATTCAAGACTAGAAAAGTAGGAGGGAGCTAGGTAAAAGGAAAAAAGTTGGAAAATTACACTTGTAACATTTGTAATTACATTTAAAAATCTGTAGGAAGACTTTTAGAACTTGTTACCATTTCATTCTTTTACATCTACTCCTAAGGGAAAAAAGTATCTAAGTTTTAGGTTGCTAAAAGATAGTAGTAATCTTCCACTATTAACCACTTGTAAGATACACTTCAAGGTCCTTGTGGCAATTTTTTCTAAAGGTCTCAGAAAGAGAGGGCTCCCATGTTAAGTGCACCATATAGAATAACTGACATGTGGAGTTGAATCATTCACTAGTATTTTGAAATCCTCAATTACAAGGAATTTAATAACCAATGAGTGTGGAATTCTCAATTTCCTGCTGAGTCTCAAGGGCAAAAATTCTCCTTCCAACACAAATTTTATAAGACTAAATGTGAACTAGACTTTGATAACCATGACTGATGTTAAAATCTAGATTCAGTGAATCAAGTAAGATGAGGCAGGAACCAGAGATTTTTTCCTTTTTCATACTTATGAGGTTCTCTGTCAGCCATTAGGAACGACCCAATTTTAATTCTTTCTCCTTTGTCTTGAATTTCGGATTTTCTGTTTCCAAACTACTGTTTCAAAGTGGAATGATTTCAACTTACATTCATTTATTTTATTCATACAATAAACATTTATTAAATACCCACCAAGTACAATGGTTCATACTGAAGAACATACAAAAACATAATACTATTCCTGCCCTTCAAGAGCTTACAGTCTATAAGGGTGACAAAACACACACACAAATAAGCATAATATAAATCTGTGCATAAGGGTCCAAAATGCTGAGATAAGATAAGAAAGTAATCTAATGAGGTAAGGGAAAAGGTCATGAACTTTGGAGTCTTTTCAACTGTACCTTGAAGAGGAAGCATGATGTCAATAGGCAGAGATGGGGACAAATATGATTCAAGTGTCTGAAGATACATGTCATCAGGACTTGCTCATTCACAGAATTTTATGTCAAAAACTTAATCTAATTCCAACTTCTTTTCCTATTAAGATTTGACTTTCTGCTTCATAAGTTGTACAAATATGCTCAGATGACTAGAATTCAAAATTTTCGGCAAAGGATCAAAGGATAAAAGCTTTTGTCTTTTTAATTTTATTAGCTTTCCATCTCCATGTAAAGGATAAATGCTTTTCCAGATTTTACTATCCTATGCCTCTTATATAGTGTTCTGCACCTAGCAGATGTTATATAAATGCTTAATGACTGAGTGATTCTTTTATATTGCATTTTCCCCTCAATTATGTTCCTGTCAACCTGTGCTATTTTTTAGTATTTGCTATTATTCACCTGGCTTAGTTTCTTCCTTTGAGAGTTATTTCCCCTTTTAGCTCTTTATAAAGTGTTTCATTTAGAAAAGCTAATTTATTACTTTCAGTGCTACAAATCAAAACACCAGCTTTTTCTTGTGCCTTAAAACTTTCACTAGACAATATTCATCTTAGTCTCTCATTTTCTCTTACCTTACATGAGGCAACATCTCATTAGCAGAATCTTCAACACCCAAACTTTGATGATAGCTGAAATCCTAATGTTCTCCTCACTTGTGTGATTATCTCTTGGACTATCTCTCTCCTTGAAAGATTGTAGATTCTAGTTCAACAATCTTTCCCTTTGATCCAGTTGGGCAATTAGATTTGATTTGGGAACAGGAAGCCCTGTCCATAAGGAAGGTCAGTGCTCAGTAAAAGAAATAGGAAAAACTCTGTTTACATACAGAATCTGCCTCCAAATAAGGGAGTAAGTTCAGGATCCAGAAATGTAGCATGTAATTTTTTTCTGGAAACTTTCAGAGTAGTCAAGACCCCCAAAATGGAAAAAAAAATATATGATTAACTATTAGGTTAAGAACTTCCACTATTTAACATAATTCACATGCCCCAGTGTGAATTCTGCCATTAATGCTGAAAGGTTATGCAAACCAAATTCAACAAGTACAATTCTTTAGGAATTTATAATTTATAGTAGAAAACATCAGTTGGGGTTAAATGACTTGCTCAAAGTCACACAATTAAGAAGTATCTGGGGCTGGATTTGAACTCAGCTCCTTCTGTCTAAACAGCCAGTGTTCTATTCACTGAACCACCTAGCTGTCCAAGATTCTATTCAAAAACAAAAGGATATGGCAGACAGCTAATCATATCAGATTGATTTTGGTTCATAAAAAGGAAAATACGAACAATTCAGTTATTTTAAAAACAGATGTGATGCCTTAGAAACAATTATATCAATATCAGTTATCTGGGAAAAGTTCCTAAAAGAAGGTTGGATTTTAAGTGTTCTTGATTGATAGAAAGGAATACAGTAAACTAGGAAATTCTCATCACAAAGGGTTGCATAAGAAAAGACTGAGGAATGGAAGTAGAAGCGGATAAAGAAGTCTCAAGTAGGTTTCCTTGTTGGATAATGCAAAAATGAGAAATAAAGGACATTAAGTTAAGCAGGTGAGAAACTTGAAGGTGAAGCAAAAAATCTTGTTCCTGAAGCACAATGCTGTCCTTTCTATAAGACTGACACTATTGTATAGTAAAGCTTAAGTTAGAAGCACATTCTCCAATAGTAGTGACATATTTTAATTAATTCCATCTCTTATCCAGTCTTCCTTATGACCAATGGCATATGCTGTGAGATTGCCAGATGAGACTAGAGATGCAATTATACAACAAAACAAAGCTATTCATTGGCTCACACGGGAATCGATCCATGAATGTGCTCTAATTATCGTGTTATTGAGCAGGTTCTCATCCTTTTGACAGTCTGGTGAAGCTTATGAACCCCTTGTCACAAAGCATACAAGAGGTGACAATAGAAGGTATCATTATAGATATGGTCTGTAAGATGGACAAAATAAAAGCCAGGTGTGGGATGGTACACTCCTAGTATATTTGCTATTGAGGCAGGCTGAGGCTGGAAGAATTTTGGAGTACAGTTTGGCAAAAGACAATCCAACAGTGAGGTCCCCCAGAGCCAGGAGTTACAAGGCTACTCAAAAGAGGTAGGAACTGGCCTCAGTCAAACATGGAGCAGGTCAAAGCTTCTGAACTAATGGGTAGTGGGACTGGGACTATGAGAAGCCACTGTACTTCCAACTGGGCAAGACAGACCCAGATCCTCCCCGCAAAAAAAAGTAATAGAATATTAATGAGGTATCTTATATACCTCTTAAATTATTAGTATTACTCATATGCTCCCTTGAATTGTTATCTCTTTGTATATATGTCTTATTTCTTACTAATTAGGCCAGGAGCCTCTTACATCTCCTCCTAATTCCATCATTTAGCACAGTGCCTTACACATATTATGTGTCTATTAAATGTATGCTGACTGATATACACTGGGATAAAGTAATGAGAAAAAAAGGGAGAATATATAAAAATGATACCTATAGAAACAGGTATAGAAACAGACTACCCAAGCATCATAGACCTCAGAGGTTTTAAGCCAAAGGGGAAAAGGCTTTAATTAGCAGAATCATGTTACCATAATTTTCCTGCAGGACATCCCTGTAGTGTTCTTTCTGAACTGGTTCCAGGTGCCCCAACTCCTCCTGGGAGAGGTACATAGCCACATCCTCAAATGTCACTGGCATCTGCAAAAAAAAATCACACAACTCCACTCTGTCAGAGCTACCTCAGGTACACTCTTGGTCTTGGCTTAGGGTAATCATCAATTACTCTCAAAATGATCTACAATCTTATCAGTGACCCAAGAACTCTTGGGATCACTTTTGATTCTCCTGCATTACATATCTACTCTGGATCTAAATCTCAAAACTGACTTTCATATGGCTCAGTTGTTATATTCATATTTGACTTTTCATGATCCTATTTGTGGTTTTCTTAGCAAAAATTACTGGAGTAGTTTGCCATATCCTTCTCCAGTTCATTTTACAGGTGAGAAAACTAAGGCAAACAGAGTGAAGTAACTTGCTGAGGGGCACCCAGTTAGTGCCTGAGGCTACATTTGAATTGAGGAAGATGAGTTTTCCTCACTTCAGATCTAGTGCTATATCCACTGCACCATCTTGCTGCTTCCCTACTTTCTATTTGAGCTACACTTTTGTCTTTTCCATTTTTGTATAAAATCCACAGCTCAACTGAATTCCTTTTCAGACTCCTGTCTCAGGGCTTTCAGTTACCATACTCTTTTGTTCCCTTTTCTTTGATGTCTCTTGCTTTTTCACCCTCTTTTTCCACTGATACCTTAGGCTTCCTTGCCAATATGTTCCTTAGTCCTGCTGACAGCTCTCAGGGCAAAAGAAATTGCTACTCAGTTCTACAGCAAGGACTACCTAGTAAGACCTGGAATGTAATAGAAGTATGGATCATTTGGCCAAAGTAGTAACATTTCCTTGGACCTAGGACAAAGTGCCAGGAGTATGAAAACTGATATGAAAAAATGAAAAAACAGGAAGACCAAAAGAACATTTTAGAGCAACACCTGAAATATTCGAAAAGAGCTGGATAAGCTAGATGATATGTTGGAACAGACAAAAGAGACTTAGTTGACCATGCCTAAAGTGGTGAGTGGCTACCAGAAGCAACAGAGAGTGATAGAACAATGTTCTTAAGTAATATAAAACAGACTAGAACTGATTATTTTTCTTTATAGAGGAGAAGAGAAAAGAATGTTGAGGCGGGGAAGCTTCAGGAAAGATGAAGACAGCAATCTGTATATGATAGCTTAAAGTTTTGTTTGGATTAATATGTATAGAACACTTTTTTAAAAATCTCATTTGCTAGAGACTGATTTCTACCAAGAATCAGTCTCCCACAGACACACACAGAGGAAACATGACCCATATGGATTTCAGTTCAACATGAAGCTTATTGGTCCAACATTCTTGGCTATTTTTGAGGTAACCCAAACCAGGAGGACAAAAGAGGTTAAACAGAATCCTAAACATCTGGTGCATAAATTTAAATAAAATGCACTTGAGTTTAATGATTTGAATTCTGGATTATTAAAGATGACTGATTCTAGGATAATAAGATACCTTGAGATGATTTTGGAGTTCCCAGGATAATTAACCTCTGAACACTGAAATAATACCTGTTATTTGTATTGGAGGCAAAGACAGAGGTGGGGCAGAGTGGAGTGGGATAGGGGAACATGATTCACCTGGGACCAGGCAGAGATTAATGCACTTGCTGTTTGCTGTTCTCTAGTGCTCTCCTCCCTGAAGAGGGCAGAAACCCGGGAAACAGGTGAACCTATTGAATGAGAACAGTCATTAATTGAGTCATTCCTTGCTCAGGGTTGCCCTTTCTCATCACTGAGTTCAAGATGTTTACCCTAAACCATCCGGAAGTTTATCCTAGACCTTTATCACATGCTGTCCTGATGCAAAATACCTGATCAAAGTGCTGGGTGGAACCAAGAATTCTTCCTGTTTCTAATATTATTTTTATTTACTTAGGTAAATATTTCCCAATTATATTTAAATTTTTTTTTAAGAACTACTAAATTCTTACCTCATAGTTCTATGCCTATAATTGTAGAATTAGATATAGAGCTGGAAGAAACCACAGAGGCTTTCTAATCCAGCCTTTTCGTTTATAAAATGAGGAAACCGAGAGGAAGCCCAAGAAAGTTACATAATGTGCCCAGAATCACAAAGATCACAAGAGTCAGAAGTGTGATGTGACCTGAGGTCCTCCAATTAGAACCAATGTTCTTTCCATTAGGATACCTCCTACTCTTGTCCATTTCCCAGTCTCATTGAACTCAGTCAGACACCTATCCTGGTTGTTCCCACATAACTCTTTTTCTCTCCCTCCATACCAAGCATTCTTCCCCAGGAAGGGCAGTTTCTTACCTCTCTTTGGCCGCAGTTGGAAATTCTTTTTGGATCTATAGTGTGGCTGTTCCTGTGGTCCAAGACAGGACTTCTGTGCTCCCTCCTCTTGGAACCTTGCCTCTTGCTGCGTGGCTCCCTGGAATATCAAAGATTCCTGGGTTCTTCTTTGGGGTCCACCATCTCTTCTGAGAGCACCTCCTGCCCTGGTACAAAAACTATAATCTGGGAACAGCCCACATCCCTCCTCCTGTTACAAAGAATCTGGGAAATTGAGAACTAGATTTCCTCCAGGCCCTTTTCAGCTTTTTACCACCACTAAACTCCTTCTCACTTTTCTTCTTATCTCAAACTGTTTCTTCTCCACTTTCTATTCTTTCTTCTCTAGTCTCTGGCCTCCCCCCCCCCCCCCCCAGTTATAAACCTTTCCTTCTCATATTTTAATCTGTGCCCAATCATATTCTCTATTCTGTGATGACTAGAATCTCTTATTCTTCCTCCTAGTTTGCACCTTAAAGTTGAGAATTTACTTGGTGCAGAATTTACTAGATGCAGAAATAAGTGCCTTTTCTAAGGTAAAAGATAAAATTAATCAGATATTACCTCAGCTCTGGCCCCAGCAGCCCTAGCCTTACTCTTGTTATAGGTACTATTTAGTAGGGATCTTGAAATCCCAACCTCAAGGTAAATTTGTGGAAAACAGATACAGAACAGATGTTAAGGAGTAATTGCAAATATTGAGAAGTACATCCCTAACCTTAACTACTTGACTCTTTTAATAATGCATTCCTTTCTATCACTTTTAGAGACAAGAGTCATCAAGTAGTTAGACAATAAACCGGACCCAATATAATATTTCTGATACTTTTACGAAAGTAATTAACATTCTTTTGGAACTTTACTACTTTATTTTTGAAACCTTCTCTCCTTTTGTTAAAAACACTATATACCATACATTTAAGGAACATTTTATAGATATATTTTGTTTTATCCCAAGAGATTTTCCAACAAACACCCAAACTATACTACCACAAAGAATATCCCCCAAAACAGTTATGAAAAACCATTTAATTGTAATTCATAGCAATTTAACAAAAAGAAAGACATGCCATTAACTTTGATAATCTGGTACCAGTCCTATGTTCCATCATAAATTTATTTTTTAAATTAATATTAATTTGATCTAGAGAATCTTGCAAAAACCCTGAAATTATGAAATATCTACGATACCAACAAAACTCAGATAGGAAATACTTATCTCACACTTCCTCAACTAATTAGCATTTCTGGGTTACTGTTGCTTACTATTTGTATTCACTGGATACCTGGTTCTACTCTTCTCCATTCGGTGATACAATAACCAGTAGGAAAGTTTGTTAAGTGATTAGAAAGTTAGATACAAAAGTATTTAGAAGAGAAAGAGAAGTCCTGAGAAAAGACATCTCCAACTGAACAATGAAATCAATGATAGAAATATTTGCTTAATTAATGTAAACTAATTTTATAGTCAACTTTACAGAAATGTATCTGTTTGGTTAAGCAAAGAACACTATTGTACATTACCAAGAGGAAAATGACCAGTTCTGAGGGAGAGGGAAACAATATAGGGTATGATAAGCATTATGGGAAGATTTAAAAAAAAAAGGGGGGGGGGGAATCTAATTCTTAACTCCATGAAAGTTATTGATTTAAAATTAGAGGGAATAAGCACAGAATAAGAACCTTTCCCTCCTTCCCCCAGGTCTGTATGGACTTGTTTGGACTAGATGCAATTCCGATAATAAACTAGGAGCAAACTCTCATCTTGGTCAACCCTTAGTGAAAGAGTCTATAATTTTAATATCTCAGCTGATGCACCTTCCTAAAGAGCTTAAGAATTGTAAGAAAGCAAAATGGAATGGGTCCTGTCATTCAGTACTTGATAATACCCCAATCCCTCAAAATTAAAATCTCTTCCTCACCCATTGCCTCTGCTTCCTGGGTTCTCTCTGCAAACCCTCCACCAGGACCACTGCCTCTTCACCACTTTCTGGATGCTGTTCCCGTACCCATGTCTGGATTTCCCCTGGCAATACAGTCAGGAACTGCTCCAGCACCAGCAGTTCCAAGATCTGCTCCTTTGTCCGCATCTCTGGTCTCAGCCACTGACAACAGAGCTCCCAGAGTCGGCTGAGAGCTTCCCGAGGGCCAGCTACCTCCTGATAGCAAAACAGCCTAAAGAGCTGACGGAAGGTCTCTGGATTGGGATCCTTCCTTTGCAAAGGAGGTTCTTCTTGCCAAGGGAAATCTTCTTCTACCTTCACAATGAGGATCTCTTCCTGCTCCAAGGGAGACTGAAGCTGTAGGCCAAGGGCTGTAGCCATGGTACTGAAGGGACAACTCTGAGGATCCACTCTGTGCCGATTTTGGAAATGGCAGGACCTTTTGTGAAAGAAACCGTTTTTCCTTTTTGGGACTCTAGAGAAGAAATAGCAAAATCTATGAAATCAGAGGCCTAGTTCTTATTTCCTTCCCTATCTTACTCTATTCGGCTCTCTGACCATGGAAAGACCACCTAATCAGGCCCAGTGAAATGTTCTCATCTGCAGAATCTGACTGCCTTGGATGATACAGTGGAAAGAGCCTGGAAGTCAAAGGACCTGTCTGTCAACTCCTAGGCCTCAGCTTTAGATTAGAGGCTCTTAACCTGGGGTGCATGGGCTTGGATGGGGGGAGGGGAATCACATCTTTATTTTCACTAAATTCTAATTGAAACAGCATTTTCTTCAGTTATTTAAAAAAAAAAAAACACAACCCATAATTCTAAGAAGGGATCCATAAGATTACCCAAACTGCCAATGAGGAGGAAAAGAAGAAATGAGCATTTATTAAGCACCTACTGCATGTCAAGAATAACAGTAGCAGTAATAATGATGATGATGATGATGATGATGATGATGGGTAACATTTAGATAGTATTCACTATGTGCCAGGCACTGTAGTAAAATGTACTAAGTACTCTACAATTATTATGTCACATAATATAACAAACTCCAGGGAACTAGGTGCTGTTAATAATTCCACTTTTTCAATTAATTTTTATTTTCTGAAAATACAAAAAAAAAAAAATAGGCAGTGGAGTTGCACCTGGAGTCAGGAAGATGCAATAATTAACTCCATTTTATTATTGAGGAAACTGAGGTAGATAATTCGTCCGGGGTCACAATGCTGGTCTGTGTCCTGAGCAATATTTGAACTCAGATCTTCCCGACTTCAAGCTTAATGCTCTATTAATACTATATACTCTCTCTGCTATAGTATATACCATACTATTATACTACCTACTCTACTTTCCTCAAATAAAATGCTATGCCATTGGAAATTGAGGCAGACGGAGTTAAGGACATGACTTGCCTAGGATCACACACTAGTATTTGAGGCCGGGTTTCAACTTGGGTCTCATTGCATCCAGGCCCAGTGCTCTAAGCATTACACCACCAGCTTCCCTCAGTTTTTGCATCTGAAAGATAGGCCGATATGAGTTTGTTATCAAAACAGACATTTGGTACTAGCCCGATACCGTCATCCTGCCCTAGATGTGTTTGTTTCTTCCCTCTCCATTCCTCTTCCCCCTAAGTTGCAGAGAAAAGGTCTTGGGTCCTGGCTCGGCGCTGTACCCGACTCCGAGATAGAGGCCCAGGAATGGGGTGCAGGGCGCAGGGTCTGTCCACGCTCCCTCCTCCTCCCCCACTCACCGCTCGGGAGTCGCCAGGGCCGAGAGGGGGCAGGAGGGAGGGAGCCTCCGGGCGGGGCGGGGCGAGGCGAGGTGAGGCGAAGGGCAGAGCTCCTTGGTTCGCTAGGCGGTCGGAGCGTCCACTCGACCCGCCCCTCAAAGGAAAAACCCTGATTCCCGCACTGGCCTGTACTGGCCTCCGTCGGGTCCGAACCGGCCAAACTACGGGATAGTGACTGATTGGCTTGAGCGGGGTGTCAAGGGTAGAGAATGAGGGGCGACGACTCGATGTGGTCCGGGGCACTCTGGGTATTGTAGTTCCGTGGGCGCTGAGAAGCCTTCCCCCACTTCTTAACTGGGAGCTCAGGTTCTGCTACAAGAGGTTCTTTTGATGTAATAGAACTGTCCCCCTGATTTTTGGGGGCCGGGGATGGGCCTGGATTAGAAAAACCCTAAATCTCAATCCCCTCTCGGTTCTGCAAAAACTACCTGGTTCTCGTGGGAAACTCCCACCTCCAGTTGATCTGGGAATCACTTTGGGAAACGATCACCACCCTTATTGATTTGAAAATTAGCCCCTCAATTGCCCCCTACCCCCAAGCATACTAGGCTACTTAAAAATCAGGACTCTGTACCCCAAACTTCCGCTACCTTCCTCATCCGGAAGCGGTCCACTGAGAGCTGCTCAGTGAGAACAAACCCATTCTCGCCAAACCTCGGGACTGCCACCCCCTCAATATTTACGGCCAGCCTCAATTTGAAAAAGATTATCATGGTTTTTCATGCATTTGCTGTTTGTTTGTTGTATTTCTGTTAATTGTTTATCCTAAAATGTTAGCGCTTATTGCAGATAGCAAAACCATAAATCAATGCCCCCATTTAAGCATGAGTTATATAGACCAAAAAGTATTAATGGAGCACTTTCTATGTGCTAGGCCATGGGAATACAAATACAAAGAAGGAAACTATTCCTGTCCTCCATAACCTTACATTTTGTTGGAGGAGTCAACAAGTGCACGTAAAAATGTTGAGAGGAGCCATAGGGTCCTCATGCTGCTGTCTCAGGTTTTTGCTAAAGAATTCGCAGTCCTGATCTGCAAGCTAGATTTTTGGCAAAAAAAAAAAAAATGGGTTTGTTTTCACAGAGAAACTATTTCTTCAGCGGTCTACTTCCTGATTAGGAAGATAGCAAAGGTTTGAGTACGGAATCTTGTTTTTTATTATCCTAATAATGGGTCCAAATCAATAAAGGGTGGTGATTGTTTCCCAGATCAATTGGGAAGTGGGAGCTTCCTGTGGGAATCAGGTAGCTTTCTCAGAGCTGGGAGACTCAGGTGGGTAGGGATCATTTTTAGGAATTTCCTCAGGCCAGGTTTCCCACCCTCCACAAATATCAGGGAGACACAGTTTTATTACATCAAAAATATATATAGCTTAAATATAAAGCTAATAAATACACACAGCAAAACAGTTAACTATTAAGTAATTTGGGAGAGTATTAGCAGCTGCCATCAGGAAAGGCTTCATATGGCCTATGAGGCAGGGGTTGTATCTTGAAGAGGGACTATGAAGCAGAAATGAAGAGGGAGTGCTTTCCAGGAATGGGGGATGGCCTGGGGAAATGCTTTGAAAAGGGAGATAGAGTATCCTTAATGAGGAACAAAGAGAAGATCAATTTAGCTGGATCATAGAGGACAGAAGTGTCTTTTAATGAGGCTGGAAAGATCAGCCCGGGCCAAGCGAGGACTGTAGAAACCAAAAGGATAATTTTGTTTTTACTTTCTAGAGTCAATAAGAATCCACTTCAAAGCATTTTTTTTTTCACTTTTTTTTTTTTTTTTTGTTGGCTAGTTTTTTCCTTTCTCCTGATTTTTCCTCCTTTTGGTCTGATTTTTCTTGCATGATATGACAAAAATGGAAATATGTTTAAAAGAACTGCACATATTTAACCTATATCAGATTGCTTGCTGTCTTGGGGAGGGAGGAGGTAAGGGTGAGAGGGAGAAAAATTTGGAACTCAAAATCTTACACAAATGAATTTTAAAAACTGCCTTTATATGTATTTTTAAAAAATAAAGGAATCCACAAAAGCTTATTGAGAAGCTTATAAGATAGTCACTTAAGGAAAATTACCTTGGTGGCAGTGTGTAAAATACTATAGGACAATGAGCCTAGAGGCCCAGAGACCAGTTAGGAGGATGTTGCAATACTCTAGGTGAGTGGTCATGAAGGCCTTGACTAAGGTGATATTTATGTGAGTGGAGAGAAGAGATAGGATTTGAGAAATAATGCACAGGTGAAAATGTCAAGATTTGACAACTGATTGGATATGTTGGGTGCCATAAAATATGGAATGTGATATAATGCTGAGATTACAAACCTGAAATACTGAAAGGATAGTGGTGTAAACAGGGAAGTGGGAAAGAAGAGTTGGTTTAGAGATAAAGATAATGAGTTCAGGTTTGGAAATGTCTAAGATATCTCGAGACCTCCAGTTTTAAATGTCCAGTGAGCAATTGGTGAACTGAAACTGGGGAATTAGAGGAAGGAAGGAATATAAAATCAGATGAAAGGGGAGCAATTAAAATGGTTCAATTCTAAGACTAAGATATGCTTACAGGGACAACATCAAGTCAGCATTCCCCAATATCTCCCTATTTCAATCAACTCCCAATTTCTTTTCTCTTTTTTGGGGGGGAGGGAAGGGGATCATGGTGATGGTGATGAGGCAGTCATACAGCTAGTAAGTTTTAAGTGTCTGAGAATGGATTTGAACTGAAGTCCTCATGCCTCCAGGTCTGGTGCTATATCTACTGTACCACTTAACTTTTCTCCTCCCTCCCCACTTCCATATCAATAAGCTCTGAGTGAAGGGGAAGGGAAACTGTTCCATTTACTGAAACTGTGTTCCCTTTAAGATTATCTCTCTCAGACTGTATTTCCTTTTGATGTGTTATTCCTTTTGGAGTCTCAGCCCCTCCTAGAGAAGGCACATCCCCCTGGATAAGTTATCTTTCAGGGATGCCAGACCTTTGATTCAATTAGAAACCCTGGTCAAAAGGCACCCCTTTGAAGTATTGTTAATTCCAATAGGAGATCTGGGCTGAAAACTGATAAGCATCCAAGCCTGGAAAACCTTGGCTTCCCTCAAGCCTCAAGACTCCTTTAAAAGGGCAGTTTTGGAGCTCACTCTTTGCAGAGGGCCAAAAAGCAGGACATGCCATGCCAAGAAAGCTCTTTCTCTCTCTCTCTCTCTCTCCTTGGCATAGCTGCCTTTGAGGATCCTCTGTTCACTGAGAGCATTAACCCCTCTTTATCTTACCTATTTCTCTAATAGGACCTTGCAGAGGGCCAACCAATTTGCTAGGACCCTCTGCCCACTGAGAAGGCATTCTTTTCTCAGTGCAAGAATCCATTTCCCCAATAGGATTTTGCCACTATAGAAGTCAGTCTCTTAGCAAATTGGTTTCTATCCAACAACAAACCTTCATTTCTTCCATTAATAATTCAGGATATACATATTAATTGAATTAGTTACAGTAGCCTATTTATAATAGCTAAGAATTATTTTTTTTTAATGTATATGGTTATGGATTGAGGAATGATTAAACAAATCACAATACATGAATTTTATGTAATATTACCAAATTGTCTGCAATAACTAATGTGATGATTACAAAGAATCCTGGAAAGTTCAATATAAAGAAATATAGAATAAAATTAAATAATATAACAAAAAAAAATTCAGTGAATTCTTTCACTTTAAACTTGCGGCTGACTAAAATAGATATTTTTAACAACTCTTATTGCCACTAACCTCATCACTACCTGGAATTGAGGGGATACAAACCTCATCATGAGGGGAAAGGACCTCTTTTTCATAGATTGTTAGAACTGGAAGGGACCTTAGAAAAATCAAAATCAAGCCTTTTCTTTTACAGATTGAAAAGAGTCATAGAGAAAGAGAGGGGGTCTCCCAATCAAGAAGACCTGGTTTTAAATGCCTGCTCTTACATATAATAGCTTTGTAACCCTGAACAAATCAGAATCTCTTGGTGCCCTTAGGGAACTCTCTTAAACTCTCAATTGCAGAGAAAGTACATACCTGCATTGGAAAAAATCTTTTGCTAAAGAAAGAAGTCATATTTGGAAAGAAAAAAGAAGGAAGGAAAGAAAAAAGGAAGAAAAAAAGAAGGAAAAAAGGAAGCAAGGAAAGAAAGGAAAGAAAGGACTAAAGAAAATGATAAAGGGTTGGGAGAGAAAGGAAATCAGAGCACATCTAATCTTCCCTGAATGAGGGTATTATGAGAAATTTTTTAATTTTTGATTTTTGTAAATTTTTATTATCTGGAGGAAGAGTGTCAATGCTATTTCTCCCCTAGGAGGTTATTGAGCTGGCTGAAACTTGTCCCACAAGATGTGAAATTTTACTTAAGGCCACAAAGTTCCTTAGATAAAAAGGGAGTAAAGACTTTCCAAAATAACTTCTTTTCTTGCCTTATTTAAGGAAAGACCCCAAATGTCAATTGTATCAGACTCTTTGGTATCTTGGTGACATATTAATTCCTTTCAGTCATCATTGTGAACCCTCTAAATGTAGTTTAATTTATAACATGACTTAGTTTATCTTTAAAGTCTTATTTGTTTTCTTAGGTGATATATGAGATTATGATTCTGATTTGCTAAATTCATTCAATTTTTATATCATTGAAGTTTAAAACATGGGATTACAATTCTGTTTTAATCTAGCCTAAAAGAATGTATGAAATTGAAACGTATAAAAGAATTTATTTCTTAATGTCTCTGATGTAATTTTCTCATTAAAGCTTATCAGAAAGTCCAACTTGGGTTCAATTATTTTTCTAAATCCTGAATTTGTGCTTAAACATAATAAAATCTGGGTCTACTTTGTGGTAGATTTATTTTGGCAGTGGTAACCTGCAGGAACTCAAAGAGGAGTTATTTCTCTCATTTCAGCAGAAAGTTATTCTACCAGTCTAAGGAAATAAGGTGGTGCAGAGAAAGACAGACTGTTGTTATTGTTTGTCCTTATTTCTCAAAGAGAACCAAAGACATGCTAAGTGATGTTTTGACTTGAGAATGAATTGACTTTAAGTGAGGCAGAATGGCACAAAATCATCAATCTCATTCTTTCTTACCGAGTCATCAAAGTCCACCAGTGACAGGATAATGCAGTGGATGACTTTGATATCTTCTACGCCTGACCAAGCTCCATAGGTCCTCCTTTAGCTGCCTTCATGGCCATTGGAACAAATTATTCTCATCTGCCCATTCTGCCAGAGGAAGTCTTCACATGCTTAGAGTAGATATTCCCTTAATTCACCAGCTGGCTTGAGGTATGTTGGTTTCTCTGAACCTGGTGGAGGCTCTCTACTGAGATGATTTTACCAGGGGGTGGCTTCTGTGCATGCTACATACAGCTTCTTGGAGCCACAGCTGAGAATGGATGAGGAACGATACCATAGGTGCTAGTCCTTCCTGAACCCCAAAATAATCTCTTGAAAAGAGCACTTATCTGGGAGTCAGAGTGATGAGGTGCAAAGGATGAGGTGAGAATTGGGGTGGGAAATGCCCTCTGGTCAAAGCAGCTCTAAAGGGAATTTGCAAACCCGAAATCTGTGAGAAATTTTATTGTTCACTAAGAAGGAAGCTTTCTTAATGGACAGAGATGATTGACAAATCGTGATTGTATGGGATATATGTTGGTCTGGGCCTGGGAGATGTCTGGGCTATTCAATAGAGGACCATCAGATCTCTAATTGAACAAAATCACTTAAACGGAGAGTTGGAAGGCTTTTCCCAGGGTCTGGGAACTCCCTGAAGGGAGTACAGTTTCCAGGCCTCCCAAAAGATCTGTTTATGTCACCCCTCCTTGGGCCTCTTGCAGAGGAGAGTTTGGACAGTTTCCGGGTTCATCTCCATCAAGAGAATCCTAACAACATGTTGTTGGGCTGTGCCTCTGCTGGAATCAGCTCTGTGACCTTGATACAATATCTATTCTGACCCTTTCACAAGGTTGATGGAAGCCTTCCGAAGCTATAAAAGGGTTCTAAACAATGTAAGTTGTTATGATTAAATTATAAAGATAATTTCACTTTCATTACAACTGTTAGTTCAGAGTCCACAAGGTGATTTGATCAGTGCCAGTACAAGAGAAAACTTATGGTGACTTAAAAAAAAAAAAACAAAAAAAAAAAACCCCAACTTGTGTATAGGTATGTTTTAACATTGATAGACATATCCCATTGCGGGGAATTCCTGAGTCTCAAACTCTCCCAGCCTCTTAGGAGGGGCCACACCCATGTCCATAATGGAAACCAACCCAGCCCAGACTGGGGAGAATACATAGACATATGGGGACAGGGGGAAAAGATTGGGGTCGTTTTGTGTGTGTGTGACTCCAGTAGTATTTTTTTTTCCAACTACATGTAAAGAAAGTTTTCAACATTCATTTTTGTAAGATTTTTAGTTCCAAATATTTTTCTCCTCCTCCCCAAGACAGCAAACATATACAGATTTTACATGTATGGTCTTTTTAAACATATTTTGTTATTTGTCATGTTATGAAAGAAAAATCAGTACAAAAAGGAAGAAAAAAAGTAACCTCTTTTCAATTGGAAATATAGCCCTGGGGCATAGTCAACATTGAATGGTTCAAATCCCGTTTAAGTGATCTCATTCAATTGGAGATTTCATAGTCAATAGTCCTCTACTGAGTGGCTCATGGTGCTCCCCAGTGCCCAGCCCAAAGTCTACTGGATATAACCAAGGGTTGGTCAAACCTATCTCGGCAGCCATCCTGACAGGACCTTGCCCACTACTGAAGATATTTTCTTCTCAGTGTAACTTACCTTTGCTTTACCTATTTAACTTTACCTATTCCTTGCCCACTAAGAAGTCTGTCTTCCTGGCAAGCTGGCTTCTTAGTGCAAATAAACCCATCCTTTGCCACAAACCTCATGCCTGTATTCTTTGGGGTTTGCGAATTCTTTCACAAAGCCTACCACTGGCCAAGAGAATCTCACTGCTGTTAGGGGCTCTCTTTCTCTCAATTCTCACACCTCATCAATACTGTTTCGTTTTTTCTCTCCATCTCTAGCATTTAGCAGGATTTTGAATTAAATTGCATGAAATTTTCTACCCGCAGTCATATTTGGGAATTTCAAAGAATTCTGACAAAATTTTGCATTAAAAAGATTTGTGTCATTGCTGGTACATTCATTCACGTGATAAAAGGATGTAAGATTTGGGTATCCTGGGCTTTGTAGATCCTGGAGGCCCTTGTTTTGATTTAGAAGTGAAATTGCACTTCTGCATAACTGAATCTCTGGCAACTAACCCAGCCCAGACTGGGGAGAATACATAGACATATGGGGACAGGGGGAAAAGATTGGGGTCGTTTTGTGTGTGTGTGACTCCAGTAGTATTTTTTTTTCCAACTACATGTAAAGAAAGTTTTCAACATTCATTTTTGTAAGATTTTTAGTTCCAAATATTTTTCTCCCCCTCCCCAAGACAGCAAACATATATAGATTTTACATGTATGATCTTTTTAATCATATTTTCTTATTTGTCATGTTATGAAATAAAAATCAGTACAAAAAGGAAGAAAAACAAAAAAGAAAGCAAACAAGGAAAAAAGTGAAAATAGTATTCTTTGATCTGCATTCAGTCTCCATAATTCTCCCTCTGGATGCAGATGGCATTTTCCAGTTCAGATTTATTGGAATTGTCTTGGATCATTTTGTGTACAATGTTCTAGTTCTGCTCACTACATATCTCCTTTTTCCCCCCTGAAATCATCTTGCTCATCATTTCTTATAGAATAATAATATTCTTTTATATCCATGTACCATAACTTATCCAGCCACTCTCTAGTTGATGGGCATCTACTCAATTTCCAATTTCAAGGCATCACAAAAAGAATTGTTACAAACATCTTTGTACATGTGGGTCCTTTCCCCTCTTTTATGATCTCTTTAGGATAGAGAACAAGTAGAGACACTGCTGGATGAAAGGGTAGGCACAGTTTTATAACTCTTTAGACATAGTTCCAAACTCCAGAATGGCTAAATGAGTTCACAACTCCACCAACAATGTTTGTTGTCCCCGTTTTCCCATATTTCCTCAACATTTATCATTATCTTCTCCTGTCATCTTAGCCAGTCTGATAAGTGTGAGGTGGGCTGTGAGGTTTTAAAACAATAAATTAATCCAATCCATTAAGCATCAACTGTGTGTCAGGGCACTTTTCTAATTGCTGAAGTTATAAAAAGCAGCAAAAAGATAGTCTCTGTCCTCAAGGAATCCACGATCTAAAGTCTACAGATGTAGAAAAAAAGACATTGAATTCTTAAATATGGGGTGAAAAGAAAACCAGCCCAATAGATCAAATAAATGTAACCCAGAGGTTGGATGAATTCCCTTGGAATCTGGAGCTATACTCATGAATATTCATACTTCACTATCTACAAGTCCTTTCTGCTTTGTGGGTGAAGGAATAATAAGCTAAGGAAGCCTATACCCACACTTTTGCCCTTTGTTTACAGAAAGTACAAAGTGAACCTTAACTTTAAAAGGATATCAACATTGTCCTTGGCATTTGACTTGAGTTCTGTGACCTTTTAGCATTGTCTTTTCACATATTGCTGTAATTATTGTGTATATTGTCTCTTAGCTCTACTTTCTTTGCTCTCCATCACTTTATACACATCATCCTATATTTTTGTAAATTATTCACATCTGTGGTTAGTTATGAGAATTTCTGGCAAGGCCTACATCCTTAGAGTTGAAAACCTAGTGGTGACATCAATAATTGCAGATCAGTATAATAATGTTTTTGTTTTTGTTTTTATATTTTATTTTATTTTATAATAACTTTATATTGACAGAATCCATGCCAGAGTAATTTTTTTTACAGCATTATACCTTGCACTTGCTTCTGTTCCGATTTTTCCCCTCCCTCCCTCCACCCCCTCCCCTAGATGGCAAGCAGTCCTATATATGTTAGATATGTTGCAGTATAGTATAATAATGTTTTAAGGCTTCACATTTTAAAAGTGATCTTGATACAATATTTATTTTGACCCTTTCACAAGGTTATAACCCACTTTATTAAGATTGTCAATAGGACAAAATTTGGAACCAAAGCAATAAAAGCATTGTCCTTTATAGAAATATTAACATTTTCATTCTTTTAAAAGTTATAATTACATTTTCCTCTAATACACAACAAAATTTATTTCACATCTTTTTAGCTTTCACTGGAAATTTTATTTTGTATTTCAGATATTATGGAGATTGAAGTTCAATTTAATTCAATTCAGTAAACATGTATTAAGCACCTACTATGAGCCAGGCAAGGCACTGTGTCCTGGGGATACAAACAAGAAAAGTTGAAAGACAATCCTTGTCCCCAAGGTCAAGTGCAAAGGACAATGTTTTCATCATCTTACTAAATCTAAATTTTATTTTGTGCCCATCTGTAAACAAATGATTACAAGTATCAGCCAATCAAAGTTAAACTGTACTTGTTCTGTTATGTAAACAAGAGATAAAAGATGAAGGTACTATTGCCGCAGGTTAGGTTACAATTGAATGTGGAAAGACAGTACAAGAAAGAAATCAGAAAGGTTCAGAGCCCTGCAACCTGGAAGGTTTTGTTGTTGAATTGTGTCCAACTTTTTGTGAAGTTATTTGGGGTTTTCTTGGCAAAAATACTCAAATGGTCTGCCATTTCCTTTTCCATGTCATTTTAGGAATGATGAGGAAACTGAGGCACTTGATTTCCAAGTCAAGTACTCTATGCACTATGGCACCACCTATTGGCTGCAAAGAAAGTCTTGGGGAGGAGTTAATTATTCCTCCCTCCAGCCATCTGATCTGAGGTGAAAGGCAACTGAGGGAGATGAAAATATGCTGATGATGTTTGTCCTATCTTTTCAAAGAGGAGGGCCATGACATCAGGGAGGTGATGCTCTGACATACAAGTACATTGGATTTAAGTGAAGGAGAGCTAGACAAGGTCACCTGCCTCACTTTCTCATATAGAGCCATACTTGACCACTGGATCCAGGATGACTAGGAATGGCCATGCAATGGAAAACTTTTGACATTTTTAAGCCAAGGTCTTCCAACAGGTGTTAGTTTAATTGGGGCAAAGAAAGGTCTCCTTTACCTACTTAAAAAAATCCAATCTGAGAGGGGAAGAGCCTTGGGATTTTTGGCCAAAACAGAAAGAACTGCTATTTACATTTATTCTAAGCCAATCAGACTGTTGAGGTGTGAGAAATGAGGATCAGAGATTCCCTGATTGGTGCCACAGGTTCTTTTTTTTTTTTTTAAATAGCTTTTTATTTGCAAGTTATATGCATGGGTAATTTTATAGCATTAACAATTGCCAAACCTTTTGTTCCAATTTTCCCCTCCTTCCTCCTACCCTCTCCCCCAGATGTCAGATTGATCAATACATGTTAAATATGTTAAATACAATATAAGTATATATGTCCATACAGTTATTTGGCTGCACAAGAAGAATCTGACTTTGGAGTAGCGTACCATCAGCCTGTGAAGGAAATCAAAAATGCAAACGGACAAGGATAGAGGGATTGGGAATTCTATGTAGTGGTTCATAGTCATCTCCCAGAGGTCTTTGACTGGGTGTAGCTGTTTCAATTCATTACTGCTTTATTGGAGCTAATTTGGTTCATATCATTGTTGAAGAGGGCCACATCCATCAGAATTGATCATCATATATTATTATTGTTGCAGTGTATAATGATCTCCTGGTCCTGCTCAAGTCTCTCCAGGCCTCTCTCTATTCATCCTGCTGGTTGTTTCTTACAGAACAATAATATTCCATAACATTCATTTACCACAATTTATTCAGCCATTCTCCAATTGATGGGCATCCATTCATTTTCCAGTTTCTGGGTGCCACAGGTTCTTAATGAAGAGGGTTGTGGTCCCTTGAAGAAACTGCATTTGTGATTCCTTTCAAATTGATCTGTGATTCTTTTCAGATTCCCTCCTGGCTGACACATTATCAATTCAGAATGCCAGGACATTTGATTCACAAATTCTGGTCAAAAGCACCTCTTTGAATTCCAATAGGAAATCCAGGCTTGTCCCAGCCCCCATCAGATCTGAGCCAATTTGGGACATCCCAGCCCCCATTCTGATGATCTGCTGTAAGCAAATTCTAGCCCTCCTGAAACCCAGGGAGGAGCCAACTTGGGCCTCCACCCAGGGCCCCCTTTAGCTAAATCTCTCATTATAAAAAGAGCTAAACTAAGATCCTATCTTTGCAGAGGTTCCAAACATGTTAATTATACCATGCTTGGCATCTCAAGGAACCTCTGCCCACTGGAATACTCTTTTCGAGTGCCATATTATTCTCTTTACCCTCACCTCTTTCCTTTTTTTTTTTTTTAATTTTTTTAATTTTTTTAATTTTTAAATTTTTTATTTAATAATTACTTTATATTGACACTCGTTTCTGTTCCGATTTTTTTTTCCCCTCCCTCCCTCCACCCCCTCCCCTAGATGGCAAGCAGTCCTTTATATGTTGGATATGTTGCAGTATATCCTAGATACAATATATGTTTGTAGAACCGAACAGTTCTCTTGTTGCATAGGGAGAATTGGATTCAAAAGGTATAAATGACCCGGGAAGAAAAACAAAAATGCAGATAGTTCACATTCGTTTCCCAGTGTTCTTTCTTTGGGTGTAGCTGCTTTTGTCCGTCATTTATCAATTGAAACTCAGGTCTCTTTGTCAAAGAAATCCACTTCCATCAAAATATGTCCTCATCCAATATTGTTGTCGAAGTGTATAATGATCTCCTGGTTCTGCTCATTTCACTTAGCATCAGTTCATGTAAGTCTTGCCAGTCCTCTCTGTATTCATCCTGCTGGTCATTTCTTACAGAACAATAATATTCCATAACATTCATATACCACAATTTACCTAGCCATTCTCCAATTGATGGGAATCCATTCATTTTCCAGTTTCTGGCCACTACAAACAGGGCTGCTACAAACATTTTGGCACATACAGGTCCCTTTCCCTTCTTTAGTATTTCTTTGGGGTATAAGCCCAATAGAAACACTGCTGGATCAAAGGGTATGCACAGTTTGATAATTTTTTGGGCATAATTCCAGATTGCTCTCCAGAATGGTTGGATTCGTTCACAGCTCCACCAACAATGCATTAGTGTCCCAGTTTTCCCGCATCCCCTCCAACATTCATCATTATTTTTTCCTGTCATCTTAGCCAATCTGACAGGTGTGTAGTGGTATCTCAGAGTTGTCTTAATTTGCATTTCTCTGATCAATAATGATTTGGAACACTCTTTCATATGAGTGGTAATAGTTTCAATTTCATCCTCTGAAAATTGTCTGTTCATATCCTTTGACCATTTATCAATTGGAGAATGGCTTGATTTCTTATAAATTTGAGTCAGTTCTCTATGAAAGGCCTTTATCAGAACCTTTAACTGTGAAAATGTTTTCCCAGTTTGTTGCTTCCCTTCTAATCTTGTTTGCATTAGTTTTATTTGTACAAAGGCTTTTTAATTTGATGTAATCGAAATTTTCTATTTTGTGATCAGTAATGGTCTCTAGTTCATCTTTGGTCACAAATTTCTTTCTCCTCCACAAGTCTGAGAGATAAACTATTCTATGTTCCTCTAATTTATTTATAATCTCGTTCTTTATGTCTAGGTCATAGACCCATTTTGATCTTATCTTGGTATATGGTGTTAAGTGTCCTCACCTCTTTCCTTAACCAGACTTTAACGTTACTTCCAATCCCCATGATAAACCTCTTTTATCAATCTAGGTTTTCAGGTCTGTAAATTCCTTTACAGAGAACTTCTTGCGCTCCAGAAGGGGTTCCCCAAAACTCCTTACTCTTGAACCGAATCCTAAGGGGGTACAGGGGAACCAAACCTACTTTGAACCTTGAACCTGCCACTAGACCTCATTTAACTCCCTGACTACCAGAAACCTTAATTTCATTTGGGTTCCCTAAATCTAAACCTCATCATTGTGATGCGGTTTGTGGCAAAAATGAGATTATTACATTGAGAAACAACTTCCTCCGTGAGCTAAATCCTGAAAGGAATTTTAGCAAAGATTTGGGATTCAGCCTTTGACTATATTGGGTTTTTGTGGCCTAAGGCTAGAGAGCAGATAAATTTGAAGGACTAATTTTCAATTCAATAAAGGGTCGTGATTATGCCCCAGGCTAAGAACTCCAATTGAATTGTAGATGGATATTAACATCTAGAAGTTTCCCCTAGGAACAGGAGGGTTGGGTTGCTCTCAAAGATCTGGAAGGGTTGAGATTCAGGGCCTTTTCAACCCAAATCCACCCTTTTCCCCAAAGATCAGGAGGACAATTTACATCAAGGCCCTCAAAAATGACCAAGTAGGGCTTGTCCTGGTACCTTTTGTTGGCCAATCAATGATTAAGGCTATGTAAGAAATTATGTTCATCTCTTATTTCCAAACCTTTGAATTGGCTGTCCATCAAAGCTTAATGTACTCTCTCCTCTCACTAGTCTCTTGGAACCTCTGGTTTTCTTCAAGGATTAGTTCAACATCTTCTTCATAAAACTTTTCATGGTCCTACTAGCTTATAGGTCCCTCCCTCCCAAGGGAAGTATATATCTATTTTGTATATATATTTTGTAGATCTGTTTTGTATCCCTTTAGAGTGTAAGTTTTTTGAGAACAGAGGCTTTTTATGCTTTGTCTTTGTATTTCTAGTTCCTGGCACAATGCTTGGCACATAGTAGGTGCTTAATAATTATGTTTAAGTTTCATAGAATGTTTGCTTAGGATCCGTAGGATTTTTTATCTACAATATAGCTCCCACCAAATTAACCTGAAATGTATTCAAGGTGATGAAAACCTTATATTTGGTGAATTGTAATAGCATGTAGAATAATTCTCTTCAGGTCATTGTTTTGTTGTATTTTCTATATCAAAGTAAAACATAGAAAATTCCAGATGTATATTAAACAGAGAATAGCTAGTTGACTCAGCTGATATGATGAGGTGTGAGAACTGAAGGTTAAGAGATCCGCTAACGGCAATGAGATCTCCTTGGCCAGTGGCAGGCTTTGTGAAAGAATTTGCAAACCCCAATGAGCACAGGTGAGAGGTTTATAACAAGAATGGGTTTATTTACACTAAGAAAACAGCTTTCTTAGCAGGCAAACTCCTGATTAGAAATTAGCTAAAACAGGTTTACACTGAGAAGGACCAACTTCTCAGCAGTCCTTCATGATTAGGAATTAGCAGAGATGGATTGGCAGGCCTTTGATTTTATTGAGTTTGTCCTGTCCGCAGCTAGGGCTAATCTTCAACTCTATAGCAGAGTTGACCATGCCCCAGGTCGAGATTTCCAATTGAATGAGATTACTTATCTGGGAGTTATCCTCATGATTGGCTGTGGCCCCTCCCAGAGGGTTTGAGAGTCAGGAGCACCCTTCCCCACAAAAGTTCCTTTCTGATCCTCCCCCCCCCCAAAAAAAGGGGCACAGTTTACATCAGGCCCCCTCCCCCAAAGATTAAAGGGGACACAGTTTACATCAGATAGAGCACCAGAGAAATGGAGTCAAGAAGATCTGAGTTTAAATTTAACTACAGACACTTTATACTAGCTGTGTAATCCTGGGCAAATCACTTAATCCTGATTGCATCAAAACCAAAACCAAAACCAAACAAAAGTGTATACTAAACAACTAAAATAATGTATAATTCGAGGATTATATTTAAAAAAACATAAAAATGGGATCCTAGAATTATCAACATAGATTATATTTGAGCACAAAAGAAAAATATGGAAGGCTACAGTCACTGAGGCATTATGATGTAACAAGTGTTAAGACTGTTGCAAGAGTGACAGGATTATGGAATGTTCTTGTTTCCTAACAGGCCAACTGACTCCTTCCTGAAAACAGTACCCTGTCATTTTGTTTGTATTTCCTCATCTTTTTACTGTTACTCTGTTTATTGGAAAATACTTTGTGAAAGCTAACATGACTAACAGGAAATTTCCACACATTCTGTCCAATTTTGAGATTCTGTGAATGTAGTACTGGAACACTTTGGTTTCTGACACCAGCAACATAGTAACATTGGCAGAGATGGGTGTAGGGGTTTCCTTTTGAAAAAACTCTCAGAACCAGTAACAAAGAAAAAAAAAGTACATAATGGAATGAATCAAAGAAGGACTTTTTTCTTCAGAACCAAGGACAAGCAACCATCTGCTATGATATAAGGGCATTATATGTAATGGACACAATCAGGTTGGAGAAACTGATGAGGTCCTGGTGCAACTAGCAGAGAAAGCTTAAAGTACTGATAAAATGATTCCCTGAGGCAAACAGGAAAGGGCACTGATAGAAATCAGTTCAACCTTGTAGGCTCAGACCCTGTGGAGGTCTTGGGTAATCCCACCTTGCTGTGTCCAATTAGAAATCCAAGTTATGTCAAACTCCAAAGATTAAATTTCCCCTATGAATCTGTCTGTGGCTCACATCTTTGCTAAATCCCTTTTGGGTAGTCTACCACATTCTGCTTCGGGGTGAGTTTTCTCTCATTCCTTCACCATAGCTCATGGTGAGTTTCTCCTAAGCAACTCTTTTAGGATGCTAAACTCTATGGATTTAGCCTCAGTCAATGGAGTACTTGCAACTCATGGTATATTCCCTTTCTCCTGGTTAATTGTGAATATTTGGGAACTTGTCTTTTCCCCTGTTTATTAACAGGGGTATTGTTTAAAAAAACAAAACAAACAAACAAACAAAAAAAACACCAAACCTTTCCTTAGTAACTATATGCTCTCCCAATTCTATTTCATATTTATCATTTCTGGTGTCTATTTTTCCTCTTCATGTTGTGTGAAACATCATACATAATACATACATAAATGTACCTTTTACCAAAGAGAATGACCACTGTGAATTCATCACATGACCAAATCCTTACATTTGGTGACAAACCCCAATTGCTCTTCTAAATCTCATCATTTGGTGATGAACCTCAAACACATCAAAACTACTTGGAGAAGGCATTTGCAACAGAACTATAATACACAATGGCATAACTAGCAAAGAAGTGAAAAGGCCAGTCCATGGCTTTGTTTCAGAGCTAACAAAAGCTCCTCCCAAAGCTTAAAACTGTTGGATATACTAACCTATAATTATCCTAGGTATAAACTGTTTATTTGTTCTTGCCACTCAAAAGGGCTAATGGCACAGGGATTAATATATACAGATTCTAAGACTGGGAAAGCCACAAGTTAATTAAACAAAATAAGTTTATTGAAGACTTGCTATATGTAAAGGCACTGAAGAAGAGTTGGATGGTACTAATGTGATTGCAGCAAATAATTTTAGCTTTGTAAACAGAACTCATCTAACTTGCTTTTTAATAAAACTTTTGCATTTTAACATGTTTTATATTTTTGTGACTCTGAACTCTACTGAAACACATTTTTGTTCGAGAAGAATTAGGAATAAAAGTGCAGTCTTAGAAATAGCTTTAATTGATACAAAGGAAAAAGGATGTCTATTATTCTTAGTAATCTTAGCACATTTTAATGTTGCTCATTTCAGAATCAATTCTAATATCTGACCTTATCATAAAATTTTGCATATGCAGTTTAATAAATACTATTCCTAAGCACTTCACATAGTAAAACTACCACAAAAAATGAGCTAAAAAACAAAAAACAAAAATTGAAAATGCTGCAATGCTCCCACTTTGGTGGGCCTAAATTTTTTTTTGAAAATACATATTTATTTTATTTAAAAAATATATAACTTTTTATTGATAGAACCCATGCCTGGGTAAATTTTTACATTATCCCTTGCACTTACTTCTGTTCTAACTTTTCCTTTCCCTCCCTTCATCCCCTCCCCCAGATGGCAAGTAGTCCTATACATGTTAAATATGTCACAGTATATCCTAGATACAATAGATGTGTGTGCAGAACTGAACAGTTCTTTTTGTTTCACAAGAAGAATTGGATTCAGAAGGTATAAATAATGCGGGAAGAAAAACAAAAATGCAAACAGTTTACATTCATTTCCCAGTATTCTTTCTTTGGGTGTAGCTGCTTCTGTCCATCCTTGATCAATTGAAACTGAGTTAGATCTTCTCTTTGTCGAAGAAATCCACTTCCTTCAGAATACATCCTCATACAGTATCGTTGTTGAAGTACATAATGGTCTCCTGGTTCTGCTCATTTCACTCAGCATCAGTTTATGTATGCCTCTCCAAGCCTCTCTGTAGTCAGCCTGCTGGTCATTTCTTACAGAACAATAATATTCCATAACATTCATATACCACAATTTACCCAACCATTCTCCAATTGATGGGCATCCATTCATTTTCCAGTTTCTAGCCACCACAAAAAGGACTGCCACAAACATTTTGGCACATGCAGGTCCCTTTCCCTTCTTTAGTATCTCTTTGGGGTATAAGCCTAGTAGTAGCACTGTTGGATCAAAGGGTATGCACAGTTTGATAACTTTTTGGGCATAATTCTAGATTGTTCTCCAGAATGGCTGGATGTGTTCACAATTCCACCAACAATGCATCATTGTCCCAGTTTTCCCGCATCCCTTCCAACATTCATCATTATCTTTTCCTGTCATCTTAGCTAATCTGAGAGGTGTGTAGGGGTATCTCGGAGTGTTGGAGTTCAAATGTTGGGTTCTTGTTCTTCTATAAAATATTATAAAAGTTTCTCTGGGTGCCTTCCCTGGAATCAGGATTTTGTCGGTCCCTGTTCGGGCGCCAAAATGTGGTGAGCTTTTTCTTCTCAAAACACAGCCAGGTGATAAAAGTTCAGATCTTTTATTATCTCCAATATAGCCCGGTTAGCTTAGAGGCCTATCTCTCTGCTTGATTCCAAGAGCTCCCTCCGAATGTTGCCAAATCCAAAGGTTTTGTCCTTCAGCCTCTGCTTCTGCTTTCTTCAGCCTCCAGCCAGCTCCACTCTTCATGTCATTCCGGTGAAATCTCTCAAAGTGCTCTCTGTCTGCACCAGAGTGCTCCTCTCCAGTCCAGCTGAACTCTCTTCTGCCACCAGCCAGCCAAGTGGAAAATATTCTCTCTTGCCTTGCCTTGGAGAGAGGGCTTCTGGTGTAATTCTGCTGAAATCTCACCGAGAGCCTCTGTCTGTTTCTTTTATACAAGAGGGAGGAATTGTGGGATACGAGAGAGAGGGATTATGGGTTTTCTCCCATAGTGCTCTCTGGCCCTAAGAGCTTTAAGGGAGGTGTGAATTCCCAAAGTTACAAAGTTTACTTTGTGAAGCTGGCATACTTGTGAACTCCAATGAGTAAAGGTGTAAACACAAGCATTGTACTAATTAGTTCTACTTAGTACCTTGTTTCAGGTTCTGCCCAAAACATCTTCTTGTAAGATTAGATCAACTCTAATTAGTTAGCAGTTTGTAAGGATTCCAACATCAGAGTTGTCTTTTTTTTTTTTTTTAATAACTTTTTATTGATAGAACGCATGCCAGGGTAATTTTTTACAGCATTATCCCTTGCATTCACTTCTGTTCCGATTTTTCCCCTCCCTCCATCCACCACTTCCCTCAGATGGCAAGCAGTCCTTTACATGTTGAATGGGTTGCAGTATATCCTAGATACAATATATGTGTGCAGAACAGAACAGTTTTCTTGTTGCCCAGGGAGAATTGAATTCAGAAGGTATAAATAACCCAGGAAGAAAAACAAAAATGCAAGCAGTTTATATTCATTTCCCAGTGTTCTTTCTTTGGGTGTAGCTGCTTCTGTCCATCCTTGATCAATTAAGGCTCTCTTTATCGAAGAGATCCACTTCCATCAGAATACATCCTCAAACAGTATCGTTGTTGAGGTATATAATGATCTCCTGGTTCTGCTCATTTCACTCAGCATCAGTTCATGTAAGTCTCGCCAGTCCTCTCAGAGTTGTCTTAATTTGCATTTCTCTGATCAATAGTGATTTGGAACACTCTTTCATATAAGTGGAAATAGTTTCAATTTCATCATCTGAAAATTGTCTATTCATAACTTTTGACCATTTATCATTTGGAGAATGGCTTGATCTTATAAATTAGAGTCAATTCTCTCTATATTTTGGAAATGAGGGCCTAAGTCTTTTTTTTTTTTTAATTTAATGATTACTTTATAATGACAACATTATTCCTTGCACTCGTTTCTTTTCCGATTTTTTCCCCCCTCCCTCCCTCCACCCCCTCCCCTAGATGGCAAGCAGTCCTTTATATGTTGGATATGTTGCAGTATATCCTAGATACAATATATGTTTGCAGAACTGAACAGTTCTCTTGTTGCATAGGGAGAATTGGATTCAGAAGGTATAAATAACCCGGGAAGAAAAACAAAAATGCAGATAGTTCACATTCGTTTCCCAGTGTTCTTTCTTTGGGTGTAGCTGCTTATGTCCGTCATTTATCAATTGAAACTTAGTTAGGTCTCTTTGTCAAAGAAATCCACTTCCATCAAAATATGTCCTCATACAATATCGTTGTCGAAGTGTATAATGATCTCCTGGTTCTGCTCATTTCACTTAGCATCAGTTCATGTAAGTCTCGCCAGTCCTCTCTGTTTCATCCTGCTGGTCATTTCTTACAGAACAATAATATTCCATAACATTCATATACCACAATTTACCCAGCCATTCTCCAATTGATGGGCATCCATTCATTTTCCAGTTTCTAGCCACTACAAATAGGGCTGCTACAAACATTTTGGCACATACAGGTCCCTTTGAGGGCCTAAGTCTTGACAAAAATTATGTGATATGACAGTCTAAATATTGGAAACTGCCTTATGAGGTATATATGCTCTCTCATATGTGGATCTTCCTATGAGGAATGATATGTGAGTTCAAACTAAAGTTTTTCTCACAGTTGGCACAGTCATAAGGTTTTTCTCCTGTGGAGTACTTGATGAATAATGAAGTCAGAATTTCTACAAAAACTTTTATCACACTCAGAACGTTGATAGTGTTTCTTTCCTGTGTGGGTTCTCTCATGAATAATAAAGTTAGAATTTAGCCTAAAATTTTAACTTTTTCTCCTGAATGAAGTCTCTGGTGAGTAATAAATCTGTTCTCCAATTTAAGTTTTTTCTGTACTTGTTACAGTAATAGAGTTTCTCTTTCTTGTAAATCTTTTGATGCTGCACAAACTCAGTATATAAAGTGAAGCTTTTCCCACATTCATTTCAGTAGTGAGTTTTCTCTCTCATATGAGTACTTTCATGTTGAAATTTGTTTCCACATTCATTACAATTGTGGATTTTCCCTCCCATACTAGTAATTTCTTTTCTTACAATAAACCTAGTCTTCTCCCTTCAGACTGATGTGGTGCAGCCATTAGGAAGGATGTGGCAATAATCCTAAGGCCACCTGGCCTTGGAAGTTATGTAATTGGAAGAGATGTATTTCTTACCCTAGATTATTCTCCCTCAGTTTACTCTATATGATCAGGATGCTATGGCTACAAATATTGGCTGGCTGTCAGATAACAGCCTGTTGAGCAGGGATGACAGAGTCTCTGAGACTAATAAGCAACAATAATGAGGTACTTAAAGCTGATATAAGTGCAGAACAAAATTGGGTATTCATCATTTGGCTTAGTGACATTTCAGACCTAAAAGCACACTTCTAGAAGGTCCGCTCTCTGCCCCCAGCTTTGCCCAGAGAGTTATGGTACTGAATCTGTGCACAGTCAGAACCAGACCACTCCTCAACTCTACCTCTAAACCAGAAAATTAGCATATCAGTGACATGAAGCAATTTATTTCTCTAACTTTTTCCTATAAATCTATCTTTCCTGTTCCTGGTTCTTTGCTAACTTCTTTTGGAATTTAGCCTGCTTTAATTGGCATTTCAATTATAATAAACGTTGTTCCTTGATTTGGAGATGTGTGAGAGCTTGCAAATTCTTTTGAGACACCTCACAAGACACTCGTCTTGAATCTCAACAAGACCTCCTTGGTTTATCTATAGCCATTTTTCTTAGCTCAGAAATCAGTTTTACAGACACTTCTAGAGATAGCCTACTCTGTATTCTCTTGCTAAAGTATCCTCTTTGTTTCCATTTCCTGATAAGACAAAAAAAGAAATTTCAGGTATAATTATTTTCCTGGTTGAAAAAAAAGGAAGCTGTGTATTGCAAGATTGAAAAACTGTTGGAATCCTTACTAACTGTTAACTAATTAGAGTTGATCTAATCTTACAAGAAGATGTTTTGGGCAGAACCTGAAACAAGGTACTAAGTAGAACTAATTAATACAAGGCTTGTGTTCACACCTTTACTCATTGGAGTTCAATGAGTTCATACCTCCCTTGAAGCTCTTTGGGCCAGAGAGCACTATGGGAGAAAACCCATAATCCCTCTCTCTGGAAGGAGCATAAATAGGCCAATGGGCCAGTCGAAGAAGTTCTTCAGAGTGAAGAAGCTACAAGTTGGGATTTCAGCAGAATTACGCCAGAAGCCCTCTCTTCAAGGCAAGACAGATTCAACTTGGTACTGGCTCTGGAGGCTGAAGAAAGCAGAGGCAGAAGCAAAGGACAAAGCGGCAAGAGCTCTTGGAACCAAGCAGAGAGATAGGCCTCTAAGCTAACCGGGCTATATTGGAGATAATAAAAGATCTGAACTTTTATCACCTGGCTGTGTTTTGAGAAGAAAAAGCTCACCACATTTTGGTGCCCGAACAGGGACCGATTCAGATCCATCTGAACTAGATCACAACATTTTGGCGCCCTGAACGTGGGACAAACAGACCCCTCAGTGGATTTCAGTGGAAAAGCTCCGATCCTGATTCAAGTGGAAAAATCTCTGATCCTGATCCAGTGGAAAAGACTCTTCAACCCAGAAATTAGGGTGAGTGCAACAAAGAAATTTTGTTAGAAGAGTTAAAGTAGAATTTCATCTAAGATGGGACAGATATTTAGAAAACAGCCTGTTTCTGTTCAAGGAAAATGTTTAGAGAGCATTGTCAAAATTATGAAAAGCCAAGGTTTAATTATAAGTTTACAGCAAATCACTGAATTTTTACAAACTGTAAAGGACATATGTCCTTGTTTCTCTCTTGATAAGGAATTAGATCTAAATGAATGGAAATTGGTTGGAGAGGATCTTTGTCAATTCTATGATAAAAATGGGCCTAACTCAGTAATTAATACATATAATGTAATACAATTGGCTATAAGAAGTTATTTAAGTGATAGAATGATGAAAAGGAAAGTACAGGAGGAAGAAGTGCCAACTTTACTAGGTGAAAAGGAGGACGAATCAGATGAGAATGGAGTTAATTACAATTCTGAGTATGATACTTCACAGCAGGAGGAATTAGGTGATTCCACATCTCATGACCCTCCCCCCGCAATTAACCCTTCATGGGTGGAACAAGGGGGAGGGAGAGAGACAGAAACACAGTCAGCTTCTCCTGTAAAGCAGAATTTGACAAGATTAGAAAAAGCATTAATTAAAGCAAAAAATGAAGGAGAAGATATGTCTGATTTTATAAACGCATATCCTGTGATTGAAAGGATTGACTCTTCAGGTCAAAAAGAGAGAAAATACACTCCTTTTAATTTGGGAAAAATTAAAGATTTGAAAAAGGGTTGCACTCTTTATGGGGCTACATCATCTTATGTGAAGATGTTACTGGATAATTTGTCTTATGAAATCCTAACCCCGAATGACTGGAAATCCATAGCGAAAACTTGTCTAGAACCAGGACAAAATTTATTGTGGCTTTCGGAGTTTCATGAATTATGTAGGATTCAAGCCCAACGCAATAGGCAAACAGGAGCTATTGTACAAGTTGCTTTTGACCAACTAGCTGGTGAAGGTCAGTATGCAGAGAGTTCAGAACAGATTTATTATCCCATAACAGTGTATGAGCAAATTTCTAAGGCTGCAATAAAAGCTTGGCATTCTCTCCCTGGACAGAAAGATGGAAATAATGTTTTCACAAAAATAGAGCAAGGTCCCAATGAACCTTTTGCAGATTTTGTGGGATGTTTACACACAGCTGTAATAAGAACCATTGGAGACAATGCAGTAACAGAAATAATGACTAGACATTTGGCTAAGGAAAATGCCAATGAGATTTGCAAGAGAATTATATGGGGGCTAGACAAAAATGCTTCTTTAGAAGAAATCATTAGACGCTGTGCCACAGTGGGCACAAATGCTTATTATGCCCAGACTATGATGAACATGGAAAGACAAGGTCCTTCTTGGCAGAGGAATTCTAGAGAAACTCGTCGATGTTTTCAGTGCGAAAAAATTGGACATTTGAGAGCTCATTGTAGATATGGAGATAGAGTGAGAAGACAGGGTGAGAGAAAACCCAAAACCCCATGTCCAAAATGTAACCGAGGCTTTCACTGGGCCTCTAAATGTATATTGACCCAGAGGAATGAGAGGCAGGGCCCAGCTCTAAAGTATCAATCAAAGGACAGGTGGGGCATGATAGCAGCTGAGGTTACACCCAGAGAGACTTTAGAAATTCAGAACTCTGATGTCATCAACCAACAGAAAAGCAATCAGGATTACAGTTGGGAAGAATACAGGCCTTTTAAGACAACAAGACAATATCCAATGCAAACAGCTCCAATGTAATTACCAGATGATGAGGAGAAATCCCAAAAGTGGTAAATAGAAGAGAATTAGATAGGTTAACTGCTTGGGGAAGAGTATCTGCTTATATTTCCACAGGTGGAAAAGGAATCAGATGGCTAACAATGAGACTGTCAAAAGAACTTTAAAATCTTCAGCTTTCAGTTCCTGAAAAACCAGCAAGAATCACTGGATTCCCTGAGATGAAAAATTGTTGATGAGACTTTTTGCAGTACTTCAGAGCTTACAGGAATTATTAGATTCCTGGCGCATGAACTAATGGACAATGGATTCCTTATGGACTATTTCTAGGACTTATGGACATTTGTAAATTTTCAGGTCGATTTATGTTGTTACATTACTACTAGCCTGTGTTATATTACTATGTGCTTATGTATTTTAAGCAATTGCAAGAATCATTGGGTTTCTTGAGATGAAAGATTGTTGATGAGACTTTTGCAGTAGTTAAATTTTCGTGTTGATTCATGTTATTTGTTACATTACCACTAGCCTGTGTTATATTGCTGTGTGCTTTTGTAAATTATGTATAATGCCTCCCATATTGATGGATTTATGTATATCTGTTACAAAGTTCTGGCCCATATTGATGGATTTATGTGTACCCCCTCAGAAACCCCCTATGTTTTAAAACAAAAGAAAGGGGGAGATGTTGGAATCCTTACTAACTGTTAACTAATTAGAGTTGATCTAATCTTACAAGAAGATGTTTTGGGCAGAACCTGAAACAAGGTACTAAGTAGAACTAATTAATACAAGGCTTGTGTTCACACCTTTACTCATTGGAGTTCAATGAGTTCATACCTCCCTTGAAGCTCTTCGGGCCAGAGAGCACTATGGGAGAAAACCCATAATCCCTCTCTCTGGAAGGAGCATAAATAGGCCAATGGGCCAGTCGAAGAAGTTCTTCAGAGTGAAGAAGCTACAAGTCGGGATTTCAGCAGAATTACACCAGAAGCCCTCTCTTCAAGGCAAGACAGATTCAACTTGGTACTGGCTCTGGAGGCTGAAGAAAGCAGAGGCAGAAGCAAAGGACAAAGCGGCAAGAGCTCTTGGAACCAAGCAGAGAGATAGGCCTCTAAGCTAACCGGGCTATATTGGAGATACTAAAAGATCTGAACTTTTATCACCTGGCTGTGTTTTGAGAAGAAAAAGCTCACCACAAAAAACCATTTGACAGTTTAATCCAAGATGAAATAAATATATAACCAATGTAAGTAAATAAAAGAAGCAAAGATAAAAAGCAAAAATTCATGACAGTAACATTTTTAAATTTTCACAAATTAAAAGAAATCTGAAGAAAAACTTGTTGTGAAAGGAAATTTGAATCAAAAGGCCTTGAATATAGCCTTAATATCTGTGAGTTACAGAAAGGTATTGAGGAAACTCAGTGATTTGTGAGCCCAAGGAAGCTTGTAGGGTGAGTTAAAATTGTATCTTATTTTGGTATAGTAAGTAGGTTGTATAAAGTAACAATAGCAAGAAATAAGATTGCACATTGTGAAATGATCAACTATTGTACTTAGCTCTTCTCACTAATGCAAAGATCCAAGACATTTCTAAGGGACCTTGGCAAATGTTGGCCACATCCAGACAAAGAACTATGGAGTCTGAATGCAGATTAAAGTATGCTGTTTTCACTTTGTTTTTTTTTTTTTTCCTTCTCATGGTTTTCCTCTTTTGTTTTGAGTCTTCTTTCACAATGACTAATGTGGAAATATAGGTTATATATGTATAATATGTATCAAATTACTTGCTGTCTTGGAAAGAGAGGAAAGGAGTGAGAAAAATTTGGATCTCAAGATATTACAATAATGTATTGTAGTGTGCTTTCTAAAGCCCCCAAATTGGGGTGCCAAAATATACCATTCAGGACTAGCCCAAGTCCTTGGTCTTAGTGGAGGAGTGAAGAAGCAGGGGAGCCATGAGGATGGTCAAAGATGGAGTCCATTTATTTCAAGTGCTCTCAGCCTCTAAATACCTTAGTATGATGATACACTACAGCACACTGAGCATGTGCCAACCATAGAACCATTACATCACTACATCACCACAGCTAACAAGTGCTTACTATAGTAGCATTACATCACTACAACACACTGTACAAATGGTAACTATATGCACTCTGCTATTGATATGTTAATTCCTCTTATTGTAAGTATCCCTTGTTTTAAGTAGAACACAGGTGATCAGGCCCTCCTTGAATTCTCAGAAAGGGTGAAAGGGAAATGGGGAGCCAAAACAGACATTGTCAGCAGGTTCTCTCTGGGCTTATAAGGTCTTATACCTTACCCAGAGTTCCCCTACTATCTGTGGCCCTCTACAATGAATGTTAAAAATAACCTTAATATGTAATTGCCAAAAAATACTATTTTTTTTAAAAAAGAAGATTGCAAAGAGGAACCTAGGAATCATGTACAGACAACCCCAAAGATCAAAGGAACATAATTTGAATGACCAACTCTGAAATCAGGAGGATCCGAGTTCAAATCTGACCTCAGACATTTGACTTACTAGTTGTATGACCCTGAAGCATATCATTTAACTCCAATTGCCTTGCAAAAATAATTTTTTTAAAAAGGAACATAATTTGCAAACTGCCTCATATATATTAAAATTTTTTATATTGTACATGTGTTTTTTTTTTTTTTTTTTTTTTTTACATATTTCCATATGAGTCACATTGGAGGAGAAAAATCAGAACAAAAGGGAAAAATCAAGACAAAGAAAAAAACAAGAGAAGGGAAAAAAAATGTGAAAACAGTATGCTTCAATCTGCATTCAGTCTCCATAGTTCTTTCTCTGGATGCGGATAGCATTTTCTATTCCAAGTCTATTGGAATTGCGTTGAATCATGGCATTGTTGAGAAGAGCCAAGTTCATCACACCTGATCATCACATAACCTTGTTATTACTGTGTACTATATTCTCTTGGTTCTGTTCACTTCACCTAGCATCAGTTCACGTAAATCTTCCTAGGCTTTTCTGAAATCAGCCTTTTTTTCATTTTTTATAGAAAAATAATATTCCATTATTTTCATATATAATAACTTATTCAGCCATTCCCCCAATTGATGATTATCCACTCAATTTCTAATTCCTTGTCACTATAAAAAGGGTTGCTACAAACATTTTTTGTACATGTGGGTCCTTTCCCCTCTTTTATGATCTTTTTGGGATATAGACCCAATAGTGGCACTACTGGATCAAAGAATATATATAATTTTATGACCCTTTGGGCATAAATTGTATCATATAATAAAAAAAACACATGTTGGAAATATGTGCTAAATCGGAGCAACTCTCTAGGTCAGGGCCTTTTATAATATGTAGATCTCAAATAAATTCCAGACGTCCACAGACCAGCAGAACACCAAATGGTGCTGAGATGACATGGATATATTAGCTTTAAAGAATTACCCATAAGTTTGAAGTGATTTGAATATGTTAATGAATTAACCCTAATATGACACAGATAGAAGTTAGTCCATTTCCCCTGTCAAAATCCTATAAAAATGAGATCTCAATTATATATTTCTCCTGCCTCCAAGTATTCTTCCATCTCCATCAAGATGGAGGTCCATGATGACAGGTGCTCCCAATATTAAGTATACATATGAGTGACCTTATGTAGCTCTCCCTTTCCCGTTCTCTTCCTCAGGATGTCTGCCTTCCTCCATCCATTAACCTATCCCCATTCCCACACCATCTGCCTCTGTACCCTGCCCTTTAACTGCTTTTCTTTGTACTTACTGTGCCTGTTTGCCCCTGCACCTTCTGTCTCTAATTTTTAAAATGTGATTGCAGCAAATGTTTGTAGCAGCCCTGTTTGTAGTGGCTAGAAACTGGAAAATGAGTGGATGCCCATCAATTGGAGAATGGCTGGGTAAATTGTGGTGTATGAATGTTATGGAATATTATTGCTCTGTAAGGAATGATCAGCAGGATGAATACAGAGAGGCTTGGAGAGACCTACATGGACTGATGCTAAGTGAGATGAGCAGAACCAGGAGATCATTATACACTTCGACAACGATATTGTATGAGGATGTATTCTGATGGAAGTGGATTTCTCTGACAAAGAGACTTAACTGAGTTTCATTGGAGAAATGATGGACAGAAACAGCTACACCCAAAGAAGGAATACTGGGAAATGAATGTGAACTATTTGCATTTTTGATTTTCTTCCCGAGTTATTTTTACCTTCTGAATCCAATTCTCCCTGTGCAGCGGGAGAACTGTTCGGTTCTGCAAATATGTATTGTATCTAGGATATACTGCAACATATTTAACATATATAGGACTGCTTGCCATCTTGGGGGTGGGGGAGGAGGGAGGGAGGGGAAAAAACGAAACATAAGTGATTGCAAGGGATAATGTCGTGTAAAAATTATCCTGGCATGGATTCTGTCAATACAAAGTTATTACTAAATAAAATAAAATTAAAAAAAAAAATGTGATTGCAGCCTTACTTCCCACTGTCATTGTGGTCTTTTCCAATAGAAACAAAGAACTGGATTGCCTTCTCCCTTTTCATAATTCCATACATTTATTAGCAATTCATGGAGAATTTGAATAATGCTTGTTAATATGAAAAGGAAATACAAAATATTCCACAAGTCTTGACTGAACAAAGAGAATTTGCTCTAAAAAATTATTTGGTCTCTCTTAGTGATTCTTTGTTTTATTACTAACATTTCAATGTGGAACTGAGAATTACATATATATGAAAAAGAAACAGCTCCATAAATATTAGTTTCTTTCTTTTTAATGAATAGGACTCCATCTAAATTAAATTTTGCCAACTAGTACAGCATCTAATATAATGCCTCAGATGTTACTGTCACTCAATTATTTGTGAATAAAGATTTGCAATAATTCCACTAAAACAAGACACCAGCCATGTAAAGGGGTGAGAAACACTCTTCTAGGAAAGGGGAGGAACCTTGATGTTAAAACCAATTATCAGAAATATGAAGCGTAGCAGCCAGATGAAATTGCTGTGGAAGATGGCCACAATTAGGAAGTTGTTGACTATCATTATTATGAGGCATTCCTTCCACTATGAGTTTTTCTCCAGATTTTTCTTAGACTAATCTCTCTGCTTTAGCACTGTAGGAAAATAGACTGAGTATTTGAAAGGTTGTTAAAAAGAACACAGTTCCTTGTCATTCTTTATTTCAACTGAAAACAGTATAAAAGAAAACAAGCTTAAATCAAACAGAAGAAAATATTTATATTAGCCATAAGAAAACATTTCCCAGTTGTTAGGAGCTATGAGACACTAGAACAAGTTATTGGAAAAGGTTATGAAATAGCTTTCCCTGAAAATCAGGAAGAAAAGGATGATCAACTAAATGTTTTTAGCTCAGACAAAATCTTTGGAGACAAAAGGTTGAAATAGCGAATAGTGATTGTTGTATATGTGGATTTGTGAAGAAGTCCAAGTATTTTGAAAAACAATTTCAAACTATAGTATAGAAGTGATGAAAAACCACTCCCTACTTCTGTCTAAGATGACAATATTCTGAATGTAAAGTGAAACCTTAGTGTTGTTTTGTTTTGCTTGCTTCTTACTAGGAGAAATTAGGAATTAGGAGTGTTGAGGTGTGGGAATAAGGGGGAGAGATTCCCCTTATTCTGCTCTGAGGCGCAGGTGCAATGCAAAAGAATTCGCAAACCCCAAATCTGTGGCAAAAAGGAAGTTTTATTGTTCACTAAGAAGAAGCTTTCTTAGCTGGCAAATTCCTATTGAGAAATTTGGCAAAGGTGTGTTTGACAGACCCCTGTTTTAAGAGCAAAATGTTGGCCTGGGACTGGGAGCTATCTGGGCTAATCAATAAATGACCATCAGACAGACATCTCTAATTGAATAAAATCATTTTGAAGGCTTTCCCCAGAGTCTGGGAATTCCCTGAAGGGGATGGGGGTGAGGGGCAATCCCCAAAAGATTCGATGGAGGGTTATTTGACCAAGATCTCCAATCGAATGACATTGCTTCATTTGGGAAGAGCTTGTTGAGAAAATATGCTTTTCCAGGGTTTGGGAGTATTGGGGCCTCCCCTAAAGGTTACATCACTTTCCCCCAAAAGATCTCAGTTTATATCAAGAGGAATCAAAGAACTGAAGACCTTGATTAAGGGCTTCTTAAACTTTACCACTTGTAGCTCTTTTTGCCTGAGAAATTTTTACACAACCTCTAGTATATAGGTATATAAAATAGATATTCAAATCAAACTCTGATAATAAATCATAAATTTTTTTGAAACAACTCTTTGGTATACATACAATTTTACCATTTATTAAAGACCAAAAATTTGCATCTAAGGAGATGTGCTTGTTTATTTTTATACAAAGAATTAAATCTTAGTGGAAAATCTGATCTCTTTCATTGTTGCCAAATTTTTTCATGACCCCCGCATTCAGTTACATGACCTCATATGGGATCATAACCTATGTTTAGGAAACTTTGCCATAGATGGTACAAGGAGAATCATGTCCACCTGGGATTCCACCATACCAAGAACCACTACGAATTCCTTGTCTTCAGTTGGCTCTTGAATGCCCTTCTCTAACAAGGTGAGAATCCCAGACTACTGGAAGAGATAAGAAGTCATTCTTATTCACCCAAGGAACTGGAAATTCAGTGGATGTCCCTCAGTTGAGAATGGCTGAATAAGTGATGGTATATTAATATAAAGGGATATTATTGTTCTATAAGAAATGATTAGCAGGCTGATTTCAGAAAAACTGGAAAGACTCACATGAACTGGTGCTAAGTCAAGTGAGTAGAATTTAGAATATTATACACATTAACAAGATTATGTGATGTATGGTTTTGCGAAGATGAATGCTGAAAATTATCTTTGCATATATTTTTAAAAATATCATTAAAAAAGAAATTGGAAGAATTATCCTCCAAAAAAGATTCATTGTATGATCAACAATGAAGTGATTCAAGGCAATTCCCATAGACCTGGGATGGAAAGTGCCATGCACATCTAAAGAGAACTGTGGAGACTGAATTGCAATAAAGGATAATATTTTCAATTTTTTTACATTGTTGTTTGTTTGCATTTTTTCCTTTCTCATTTTATTTTCCTTTTTGGTCTAATTTTTTAATGGACACCATGATAAATATGGAAATATATGTAGAAGAATCGCTCATGTTTGACTTGTATTAGAAAGCTTGCTGTCTTGGGATGAGGAAGTAAGGGAGAAGAGGGAGAAAAATTTTGCAAGGGTGAATGTTGAAAACTTTTCCCTTGCATGTATTTAGAAAAATAAAATACTATTACAATAAAGAAAATGATAACAAAAAAGAGGTTATCCACCTCTTGGGGATTATGTATCCTCAGAACTGTAGTAGGGAGAACCCAAATATGTAAATAACTGGATATCAGCTCATTTGCAAAGAGAACATCAGAATGAAGAACAACACCCTGTCATTTTGATACCGAAGAAATCCTCTTCATCCTGCTCTCATCTTTTCTAACAGAAAGCATATAAATTAGATTTGTTGTCTCATAAAGGCTTCTTTTTAGAAAACAGACCCAAGTCCTCTCCAACATATACTATTATAATAGCTTCCTATTTGGTCTCCCTCTCTCCAAATTCTCTTATTCCAGTCCATTCTTAAGAGAACAGACCTGTTAATTATTAAGGAACAGATTGATAATGCTAAGAGCTCTGGAAGCTCCAGGGATTCCCTATTGTCTTTAGAATAAAAGACAAATCCCACTATCATTTAAAGCTCTTCACAATCTGCCTTTAGCCTTTTCCAGGATCATTGCACATACATTGTTTACTGCAAAACTGTCCTACTTGCTATAGTTCTAGATGCCTAGTAGAATTCAATTCCTCCTAACTTCTGCCTCCTAGATTTCCTAACTTTTCAAAATTCTTAATTGCTACCATCTTCTACAAGAAGTCATTCCTGATCCTCTAAGTTGTTAGTGCCTTCCATCCTCTGCCAAATTACTTTGTACACATTCAATAATGATATAGTTGTGTAAATATTCCCTCTCCCAGCTGCCCCTGACCTAATATAAGCTACTTGAGAGAAGGGACTATTTGGGTTTTGTCTTTGTAAACACAAGATCTAGCATAATATCTGCCACACAGCAGGTGCTAGTTGAATGAAGTTAAATTCCTGACATATGCCCACTCATGTGTCCTGAAAAATTTTGCTAGGATTGTAATAATAGTTAACATTTAAGTAGCCATAATTTTGTGCCAACTACTACACCAAGCACATTACAATTCTCATTTGATCCTCAAACAAACCTCCAATGTGTTAGTCCAATTTTACAGATGAGGAAACTGAGGCAGAGATTAAGTGACTTGCCCAGGTTCACATACTATCAGAGGTACTTGAATTCAGGTCTTTTTGATTTCTGATCCAGCCTTCTGTTTCACCACCCAGCTGCCTCTTTTCCAGGAGTCCAGAAAATAAGACAAACTAGTTTTCCCCTTCCTTCCTCCACCCCTTTCCTATTGGCTAAAGTGCTATAGTACTCAGAAGAATATTTATCTATAGTATTCAACTGAACTGCCAAGGGTCAAATAGCCAGGATGTTAAGAGATTGCACTTGAATCCAGATCTGATTCTAAGACCAATTCTCTGTCAGATGCCTATTAACACTGGAGTTAAAGTTAACAGGGACAGAGCCTTCTGTGTCTCCTAGTGCACATTCATGAATGCTGCTGGACATTGCCCTTGGCTATCTTTCTGGCCATTGTGTCCCTCTCCTTCCCATGATGCTCCGGGTATATCCTCATGCCCCCAGCCTCAGTCCAAGATTTTGCTTTTACCCCTCTCCCCCTCCCTTTTTGGACAGATGCAGGGATGGTTTGGTCAATTAGACCGGAACCAGCCTCTAGCCTGTGGATGGCTGGAGCTGAAACAAAGCAGACCAGAAACAGGAGAATCAGGATATAGACGCAAGTTTAATTTCAAAGTGAGAAAAATTTGGAAGCCTCCTTCCTAGGGGTGACTTTACATGCCGGACAAAGGCAGGCCCACAAGTGGGCAGGATTGTGAATCATTTTTAGGTCTTGAGTTACTATTTCCACAAGCCCCTGTGATTACAGGGCTATCTCAAGTCTTGAAGACTGGGCCACACCCAGAGTTCTATGATGGGGTGTGAAGTACTTAGCAGGGACAAGGAACAGGGATTGTGAACATGTGATGGGATGGCCCCAGGTAATAGGGGGAGCTCAATCCCTATAAACACCCAGTGCTACTCCAAGCAATGAGCTTTGTCAGAGGGTGATATCCTGAGCACAAAGGATTAAGCCAAGCTCAGGACACAGCCTTCGTGCTGGGCCTTAGCTCTGGGGAATAGTTCTCTCTAAAATATTTTGATATTCTTTTATTCCTTCCTCTGTCCCCCTCCTCTCCCCCCAGTCTCCAAGAAGGAAGGGTCTGTGAGTGCTTCCAAGTGCCCAGGGTGGAAACTGAGGCACAGGATGTGAGATGACCTGGTGTCCAATCTTGCACCTTCTCTGGAGTGGGACAGGGCGAGTTGAGAATGACCCCCATCATGGCTGGTGTGGGACCCCAATTTCTGCTTCCAGTCCTTTGGGTATCCCTTGCAGGAGCCAGTCATTCGTGGTCACAGCTTCACCAGCATCTCAAGAGACAAGCCAAAGGAAGTGGAAACAGCTGGAATTGGAAGGCCTGGAGGAAGCAAGGAAAGCTCCCAGTATGGTGGGTGAGCCCTCTGTGATGAACTTATGGGAGGGCATAGACAAGAGCACAATATGGACAGACATAAGGGAGTGGGAAATATCTGCATCCTGGAGATTACAGATCTTTTTAAAGTTCTTGAGGTTATATTGTATTCCTTCACAGCCATCTCCCCAGTAGAATGTAATGTCCCAGTGCCAATATGGAAAAAATGGAGGTAAGGAAAGTGTACGTGACTAAATAAATGTTATCCGTCTTTGTCCTTTACATGCTACTGTTAAGTAAATTTCATTTTGTGTTGAGACAGTCTACAAGTATCTCCATTTTGTTCCAGTTCCAAACCGAAATCACTGGACTAGCCTGTGACCGTTTAAAGCCTGGAACAGAACAGAGACCCATTGAGGCCAATCTTTTCTTCTTACAGAAGAGGAAACTGAGGCCCCAGGAAGTTAGGTAATTTTGTCCAAAGTGATTTTTGTCCAGGGTAGTAAGAGGCAGACTGTGAATGCTTTTATTAATGAGTCCATCTCATCATAAATTTAGAGCTAGAAAAATCCTTAGACATCTAGTATAAAGCTTCTTAAACTGTGGGTCATGAGCCACATAAAGGTCTCATAACTGAATGTGAGGTCATAGAATTGTTATCAGTAAATGTTTGATTTAATGCCTGTTTTATATAACTGTATACCTGGGGCTGAGTAAAAATTTCTCAGTTGAAAAGGGATCAAGAGTGGAAAAAGTTTAAGAAGTGCTAATCTAATACAAACCCCTCATTTTATCTTTTAACTTTTGTTTTTTGGAGGCAAACAGGATTAAGTGACTTACCCAAAGTCACACAGCTAGTAATTGTTTGAGGCTGGATTTGAACTCTGGTTCTCCTGACTCCAGGGCCAAAGCTCTATCCACTGTGGTACCTCACTGCTCTAAGCCGCTTGTTTTACAAATGAGGAAACTGAGGCCCAAGGAGTTTGCCTAAGACGTGCAGGTATGATATATGACATACCTAGGATGTTCATTAATGCCAAATCCAATGTGCTTTCCCTGCCCTAAGTCATTGGAAATTCAGAGAGAGAAATGGCCTAGGAGCCATCAGGAAAAGCTTTATGTAATAGATGCGATTAAATGGCTGGGTCATTCTCTCTTACCTTATACCCACTGATGCTTTAGGTAGAATATAGGCTGCAAAATTTGTGGAAGGAACCTGGAATGAATTTTAATCCTGTACAAGATTTAGGGCAATGATTTGTTCAACAAAGTGCCATACTCAGTGAATACTGGTTAATGATAAAGTTGATTACCGTTGGGACCCAGAAAGTAAAAGATCTTCCTCCCTCTCAAGACTGTTCTGGGTTACTTGTGTTTTAATCTATAGGCTGGTTAAGGCAAAGCTTTTCAAATATCCTAATAAGCTGTGACATACATGTATCTTATGATAGAAGGAAAAGGTAGAAAGATATGAAGGATATACAATATTGAACAAATAGATGAAGATTTCTGGGAAATGTAATCATGGTGAATAGTCAAGTGAAATCAACAACTACTTGCTATGTTATCTCAAAGTGGGTTTTGAAAAGGAGTTTGGAATGGATAACTTGTCCATGAGGAAATATGTAATTTATTTAGGGATTACAAGTTTCAAATGCAACTTGTAAGTTATACTAGGTTAAAGTAAGATTGAGGCCAAGGAAACCCTACAAATCCTACAAGACTCCTGGCAATTGGGCCCAGAGAGTCTTTTGGTTATAAAAACCTTTTTTTAAAAGTTATATTTTTATTCATAAAAATTCATTGAAGCGCAAAAATCAAGCAATTTACAAAGCACAACTTTTCAAAGGCAAAATTTCTAACTTGATACTCCCATAGTTAGTACAAAGATAGGAGAATGGTTGGAATTGGTGGGACCAAGGCCTGCTTTCTTGAGAGAACCCAAATTTATCTGATTGTGGTTAAAAGGGTAAAGCATAAAGAAGAGTTGTGAGATTGAGAGTCTAAGGGGATTTGAGTATGAGATGTTTGAGAGATTTGTGTGTAGTATTGATTCAGCAGCCACTTTCTGTGTCCTCTCGGTTCCAGCGCTGGCTTCGGCTGGTTCCAGCAGAGGTCCTTCGGGTGGGTGGGCTCAAGGTCACCCATCCAGCCCCCTTTGTTAATAGGTGACTCTCATTTAATCTGTGTACTCGATAATTTTCATAGTGAACATTATGGGTGATGTCTTTAAGGTCCTGCATATGGGAGCTTGAGAAAGAAGGCCATCTAGTCACTTCAGACCTCTCTATACCCTCTTATTCCCTTTCCCCCATGTAGGCCTCTTCCTCTCAGGATCCAACTGAACCCAATATGTCTCTGCCCTTCTTTGTGCCCACATAACCCTCCCTAGTTTCTCTCTTACCGGATGAGCAAGTCTCTCAGGAGTGGGAATTCACAATGAGCCATGTTCTCCACTGGAATAATAAAAAATAGCCAACTTTTACATAGCACTTGAAGCTTAAAGAACTGAACAAATTGAGTATAAAGGCTCTTTTTTCCCTGGTATCATTTCATTCAATCAATCAATATTTATTGATTCCTAATTATGTGCAAGGTACTATGCCAGCTTTAACACCAACCCTTCCTCCACCAATGTTTCTTTCCCAGTATTGAAGCCTAACCATTATTAATGCCATACTCTACATCCTCTCAGATTCTCCTCTCCCACCTATCCTGTACTCACCTTCAATGATTCCCCATTTTGTCTTCCGGCCAAGGACACATTTCCCATTAACCATATGTTCACGATCTGCCCCAACCACAGCAAAAGGGATCTTCTCCTGAAGTAGTTACAGAATTACAGGATTACAGAATTTCAGCTTTAGAAGGAACTTCAGCAACCATCTAGTCCAATTCATATCTGAAAAGGAATCTCCACTACAAATCTCTACCTTCTGGAAAATTTTACTTCAGATCTGCCTTTTTGCAACTTCTAGCCACTGTTTCTGGTTCTGTTCTCTGGGCTAAACAGGAGTATTCTGCCATCACACAACAGCCCTTCAAATAATCAAAGATAACTATTATGTTCCCACTAAGCAAGCTTCTTGTTATCATCCAGGTTCCTTCTTCTGGACACTCTCTAGCTTATTAATGTTGTTGCTAAATGTGGTACCCAGTATCGAACACAATGTTCCTGGTATGTTCTGACCTGAGCAAAAGACAATTTTATTTCACCTCCCTATTCCTGGAAGCTATGCCTCTCAAAGCAGACAAGAGTTTGAAGGGCTTAGTGGGAGTATGGAACCTGGGGTGGGGGAACAAAAAGGGAAAAGGTAAATTGAGCAGGAAAAAGTGAATGGGGACACTGGTGTAGGGGAGGGAGTATTTATGTAGAGGAGGAAGTCTTCAACTAGATTAACTGGGAGAAATCAGGTCTATGAGTAAAAGTTTTTTTTTGAAATCCTAAGATTTCAAAGAACGGAGAAAAGCGTGAGCAAGAGGGAAAAAATAGAATAGGTGGTTGTTCTTTAATGTCAGGGTCATGACACAATATGTCTGACTGACTATTCAGATCAAATACAATCTTGGAAGGTTCTACCACAAGTCAGACACAAACAATCCATATGAACATTTGGGGTGGAAATGTCTGTAAATGTGCACAGCTCATTTCTTTTGAGCTATTACATTTTTGCTTTGCTCATGGATCACAGCACCTTCTTTGATGAGGGTACATTACACTATGCCCCAGCGCCAGTCCTTTGTTAGCATTTCCCATGTCGTGCAACCAATTCTAAAGTTCTTCAAGGAGACCTGAAAACCACCATTTCTCTTCACATGAAAATCTTACTTGCATGACTTCTCTGTTCAAATTTTTTAGGAAAGCATATGTTTGGCTTTCAAAATGCCCATCCCATCTGAATTGTTTCCTCTGCAGTAGAATTTGGATGATTGGCAGTTTATCTTGAGACAGGAAGTAAAAGACTTTCTAGAACCCCACATGGGGCCTCATTAACAGAACAGGACGGGTTGTGAAATTATAATTATCAGTAAATGTTTGATTTTTATATCTATATAACTAGGGGCATGTAAAAATTTTTTGGACAAAAAGGGTTTATAAATGAAAAAAGTATAAGAAGTCCTGCCTTTTTTTTTTTTCAAATAGATTTTAATAGCAGAAAAGAGAACAAGAAGTAAGGAGGAAATAAAAGGGTTAGAAAGAATAGTTACCATTGGAGCTGCAGAAGGAGAAGATCCATAAAACAGAAGGTAGAGGGCTAAACAGAAACTTTTCTAATTTTACAATTTTGCTGATGGGCAGAACTTGTTTGTCAATGTCAGGGAGCGAGTGTTGAAAATTCCAAAGAAAGAAGCCCCTCCCCCCCAAAAAAACAAAACAAAACAATTGTCGACTTTATTATATGTTTTAAGGTTTGCAAAGTACTTATGATCATTACTTTGCTTGAGCCTATAACTATCTATATGCTAAAATTATCCTACTTTTACAGATAAGGAAACATATTTAGTGAGGCTGTTTCCCAAGATACCCAAATGGGAAGAGTCTGAGGCAGGATTTGAACTGGTGTCTTCTTGATTCTAACTCCAGTACTAGGTCCACTCTAACATGCTGCCTCTTATGTTCCCCTTGGGGATGATATTTGGTTGCTTGCTTTAAGCTCCAGAACACCTTTCATGAGATAATCACTAAAGAGTGATTGGTCTAGCTGTCCAAATAGGAGGCAGGAGAAGTGGATGAGGAAAGCCTATTGCCTATCCCATATGTAGCTGAATGAAAAGCCCTAGAGCATTTTATCCCTATTCATATCCCCATTATCTCATAGCACATAGTAAGATATGCCATAAACTGGATAATGTCATAGCTGGGAAATGTTCCACAATTAAGTAGGAAGAAGACACCAGATTGTATCATTCTTGGAAAATTGCACAACTCTTTGGTTGAACCCCAGCTGCTCCAAACCCTCAAGGCTAATTTTATTAACATCAAGATCTTTCCAGGAATGTCTTACAAACAACATGATCCCAGTAGAGTCAAAACTACAGATGACTCAAAAGTCAATGTAAAAATTCATAGTATGTCTATCAAATCATTGGAAAAGACATTATCAGGAACATGTATGGCCAGAAAAGAAGGTGGGCCTGTCTGAGGCAAACTGGGTTAAGTGATTCACTCAGAGTCACACATTCTAGTAAGAGTTTGAGGCTGGATTTGAACTCTAGTTGATTCATAAATAAATAAATTCATGAATAAATTACTTATAAAAGGCAGGGTTGCTTTAGCATCCACAACATGTTGAAAGAACCAAAGAAAGGTCTGCATCATGCTGAATTTTTTCCGGAAGATTAATGGAAAGACATAGACAAAAATTAAATAGCATAAAAGGGCATCATGAATTACCCTTTAATAGAGTATGTTATTGTGAATCCATTTAAATACCAACGTCCACTCTTTGCTCAGACACACTAAATTGTTTGGTTTTTTCCCAGCAGCTCTGCTTGTCCTTGTAGCTATTGTTTATGTCTTGATTTGGAGGCGAGTTGAACTGTACAAACTTATCCGCCTCACTCTCTCCTTCAGAGAGCTGAAAGGAACTTTAGAAATCTCTAGTGTGAGGCTCATTTTGTAGATGAGGAAACTGAGATTGAGAGCAGCAAAAGTAACTTGGGCAATGTTACATAAGGAAAAAAGTAGCAGACCCCAAACTTTGAAACCAGGTTGAACCCTTTGAACTACATCATGCTAATAGGTTGAAAATCCTTTGAGGGGCAGCTAGGTGGTACAGTTGTTAAAGCACCAGCCCTGAAGTCAGGAGGACCTGATCAAATCTGACCTCAGACACTTAACACTTCTAATTGTGTGACCTTGGGCAAGTCACTTAATCCCAATTGCCTCAGCAAAAAAAAAAAAAAAAAAAGTAAAAATCCTTTGAAAGGGGGACCAGGGACTACTTACCTGGGGATGATGAACTGCGTGGGGATACAAATGAAACTGAATTTAAGGGCAGAATCTATAGACCCTTAGGAAAGAGTTTTATCGATAAGTAGGATAAAGACCCCAATTGGGAGAGGGACTGATCAGTTGGATGAAAGGTGGGAAAACCAGGAGAGGACTTCACTTGGGGTTGATAGTGAGTTTGGTGGAAAGCCTGTTTTCTTCAAGAACCAAGAAAACTTGAGATGGTTCTGGATTTTGGATTGTAGTGCGAAGTCAGATGAAAGCAGAAGAGAGGTCAGACTTCTGCAAAGGTTGCATAGAGAAGGATTTGGAATTAGAAACAAGCATAATATCTCTAAGAAAGCCTTCTTTTAGGTGGACAAGAAGTAACTCTTTAAGCACATTGTACCCTTATCAATTGTCCAGCTGTAGGACTCTCAGGTTCCTCATGCAAATGAACATAATTTGTTTGCTTATTGGGGAGTGGCAATGCAGATTCACATAGGTACTAAGTGTCTTTAGTCACATTTAAACTCAAGTCTTCCTGACTCAAGGGCTAGTGCTCTATCAAATGCTCCACCTGGCAGTCCCAACATAATTTCTTGTACCTGAAATGATGGGATCTGGATATACATGGTAATAAAGAGAGATAAGAGGGGATAAAAGGCTGCCATTTTGAGGTAGTTTTCCAAAAGAGAGGTCCCCAGCCCTTTGGTGATCCCATTACTGTTATCACTTGCTCCCTCACCCGGATCTTGTCATTCAAAGTTTTGTCATTAGTGTCTTCATCAAAGCACTTCTGGGGGTAAACAAAGATGCCATTGTTCTTCAGATCCTCCTGAATCTGAGGGAGGCAGAAATTGAATGTCAGTCCTTACCAGGCCATGGACCATCTCTCTCTGATATGGCTCTCCACCAAACTCCCAAACAACCCCAAATGAAGCTCTTTCCTGTTTTTTCCACTTCTAATCCAAATGATCATCTCTCTCCCAACTGGGGTCTTTACTCCCATTTATCAATGAAACTCTTTCCTAAGCCTGGGAATGAAGTCTCCTAGTCAGCTCTCTGAACTGTTCAGCATCCTGGTGATAATGGTCCTCCATGTCTGGCCCAGTTCCTCCTTACCTGCCACCTGAAAGCTTCCCTCTCTTCTAAGGTGAGGCTGTCTGCCCGGGCAATAACAGGAACAACATTTACCACTCGACATAGACGCTTCAGAAACTCAATGTCTAGAGGCCGAAGGCTAGGAAGCAGGAAGGTGAAGGAGACAATGAGCCCATTTTCCAGCTCAAATCGTCTAGATTCCTCTCTTTACCCCAGACTCTGGTAACACCTGGAGCTTTTAATCAACAATATTAGTGAGGATTAGGGAATAGGGACACATGGCCTCTAACGGAGGAGAGCCCCACGATTCATGTGTGTATGTCTAAAAGTGCTATCCCCTCACCCTGCCAAAGGCAGCTTCCCTTTGCTCTCTCCTCACCAGTGCCCTGTGGGAGGCACAAAGTACACACAGATGTGCACTCGTGTGTCAGGGATGTGGTGCTGCCGAGTGATGAGAACTTCCTCCTGCAGGTAGCGCTCATATTGATCATTGATGTAGTTCAGGATGGGGTCCCAACTGGGAAGGAAAGGGGAAAAACAATGGAAAAGCTCCTGAGCATCTCATTTAACCGTTCTTACCCTGCTGATACATGGTGAGGTTCTTTGGAATCCCACCTTTCTCATTCCCCCACCATGATTATCACCAACAGCAACTTAAGAACTGGGGGCAGCCAAATGACAAAGGGGATAGAGCACTGGCGCTGAAGAGGATCTGAATTCAAATCCATCTTCAGACACTTAAAACTTAGTAGCTGTGTGACCCTGAGCAAGTCACTTAACCCCAATTGTCTTACACCGCCCCCCCCACCCCTACATAAGAAATAAAGGTTACAGAATAGTCAAAGATACAATTCCCTTTATGTAGGGTATCCATATGAGAATAAACATACATAGACAATAGCAACACAAGGTAACCTTTAGCAAGTTCTGCAAGAATAGCAGAGATTAGTACTTCAGGATATTTGAAGGAGAAGTTATCAATGAAGCCTGAGTGATTATGGAGAAGGTGGGACTTGAACTGGACCATGAAAGATGGTCAGGCCTCTCACAGCCCCTCCTTGCACTAACTATAGGGATCTTAAAATAGCTGTCCTTGCTACAGGATTCTCTAAAGCAGAGCTAGATTTCACTACCCATCCATATCGTGTATCAAACATTGGATAGATGGAAGGATGGCAAAAATTTAAGGAATAGGGAAATGGACAGAAAGAAAAGTGTGCCTTAAATAGGGATAGAATTCCCAAGAAGGAACATACCACTTATCATTGTTGATCTGGTCCCCAAATCCAGGTGTGTCTGTCACTGTCAGCTTCAGTTTCACTCCCTTCTCCTCAATTGCTATGGAGGGAGGGTTGGGGAGCATCATAGAGGGACCTCAAACTCTGAGGAGCTATCAGGACCAGAGGAAGAGTTGAAGGAGGGGGATCATCTCTGGAGGGAGGACAGTTTTGGGAAGTTGGGACAGTTCTTGGTAGGTGAATAGGGTGAGGAAGATAAAGACGGGGTACTCACTATGGGTAACAGATTGCAGTTGAAGGGTTTGAGGTAAAGGTCCCAACTTGTTCACTGGTGATGATTTCCACACCTTGGACTTGAACAAAGTGTTTACCATTGTGGACTTACCTAATCCACTCCTCCCTGGGGATATACCAGAAGGACACATTCATGAACAGTGGGATAGGGAGGGAATGGAGATACCTAATGGAACGAAGAGCAGAATGGCATGTGTGGTCACAGACTAGGTTAAGCCCAGACACCTGGGTATGGTTGAAGGCAGCAGGGTACAGTAGAAAGGATGTTTTCTTGGGAATCAGAAGACCTAAATTCAAAAACTGCCTTTATCAGATAATATCTGTGTGGCAATCACCTAATCTCCATTGACCTCATCTGTAAAATGAGGGCGGGGAGGTTAGACTAGAGAGTCTCTGAGATCCCCTTTGAGATATAAATCTAAACACTTATGGTGATCAAGGAAATAAAATCATGGAGGGATTGGTTATTGGGACATAGAGTTTGCACAGGTTGATGAATGGCTTGTGGACCACAGAGTGGAAGAGAATTGAATTAAGGAGAATTAAGGGAACCTTGAATTGAATTCCTTTTTCTTCTCCCCTTCAACTTATTTTTATTTTTCTCTTTCCCTCCCACCTTTCTGGCCTCTGATTCACTTTTGCTCACCAACAACCATGATGTTGAATTCAAAACCAGTTTTCATAGCTTTGATCTTCAGCTGGTCCAGCACAGCCTCAATCCCCACATAGCCAAACATCTCGCAGGAGGAAGCTCTGGGGCTGGAAGGTTGTGGGGAGCAGGGCGAGGTGGGACGTTTTGAGGTTCCTGCCATGGTGGTAGGTCTGTGTGCCCAGTCAAACCCTGTTGTTGTCATAAGGGAGAGGAGAAAGGAAAAAGGATAGTTTGCTTCATAACACAGGAGCAAAACTGAATCATGATCCCCCAATTTTGAGGCTTTTTCCTTTTTCTTTATCCCTAACTTCTGACACCTCTCCCTTATTGTGCAAGGTATACGAAACCTTATGAACACCAGCTTGGTTGTCTGAAGTTCTAGGAAGGGTTGGAGTAAAGCATAACTGACCAACAATAGAAAAAGAGATGGCAGGGAGATTTGGGTAAATTGGTGGATTAGTTGAAGAAATCCTTTATCGTAGGAAATGCCCAGCTAGAGATATCACTACTCCCATTTCAAAAAAGAGAGAAGCCTGAGTTCATAACTACCTCATTTCTACTCCTCTCCTCAAATGGGTTATTGCACAGGGTTCAAATGCACTGACTACCTGCCTGGTTACAGGTTCGATATTTTCTCCATATACTCTCCCACTAGAATAACCAATAGTCAAAGTCTAGGCATATTCCAGTATTACATATTCCATATGTTATTGTAGAATGTAAGCTTCTTGACAGCAGGGACTGTTTCACTTTTCTATTTGTATCTCTGGCATATAGTAGACACAGTAAATACTTCTTGATTGACTCATTGATTGGGAAGCATATTCCATTTGGAGAATATACCTTCGTCTGTTGAAGAGTGGGGAAGGGGTGATCTGTCCCCATCAATGGAAAGGTGACAAGCTCACCTTCCCGTAGAAGAAGTGGGACTCATCAAGGGGAGATTCTTCCTGACCAAGAGTCCATTTATCCTGTTGGTGGTAAGAGTTGGGAAGACAAATAAATAAGGAAATTAGATAACAACAAAGAGAAATAAAAAGATGCAACGAGACAATGAAAGAAGCACAGAGACATTGAGGCAGATGAGAGGTAGGGACAGAAATGACAGACACCAAGAGAAAGATATAAATGAATCTAGACAGAGAAACAGATGAACAAGAGGTAACAAAAGATAGACCAACAGAGGAGAGAGACATAGACAGTGACAGATGGAAAAGAGAAAGACAGACTAAGCGCTGCCCTCTCTTGATCACCTGGTCACTCTGAAGGGAGTCAGCTATGGAGAGAGGTCACCTCGATCTCGGAGGTTCAGTGTATGACTGTAGTGGGGTGGGGGGGGAGTAGATGACAGTTAACTGAAGAATCTGAGCTCTTCCTCTCCCCTTCCCCCCTTCTTACACATCCACCCCCACCCCCAGCCCCCCACAAGAACTTCCTAGCCTGGGACTCTCCTGGTGTAGGAAGCATCCAAGTTAGACACAAAGTCTAGTGTTTATTTAGGATAGTAATGTTATGAAGAATACTGGGCATTAAATCGGGCATCTTTGGAAGGTTCATACTAAATAGCATCTGCCCCATAAATATGCATCTCAATGTAGTGGAAAGGGTAGTGGATATAAAAGCAGGAGCCCTGAGTTTAAATCTTAGATTTGATATTTACTAGCTGTGTGACCTGGGAAAAATCACATGTTATCAGAAAGCCCTTTCAGATCTAAATCCATGATCTTGAATGGGAGCAGAGGAAGCAAGTTGGGAAATCCTTGTACTCCAATCTCAATCTTCCTCTTCCAATTAATGTTTGCTCCCTCCCTACTCCAGTCCAACGATTTGGCTTGATCCAACCTCCTCTCTCCTTCCTTCCCTGTCTAAGAGACAGGAAACACATCACATATTTCAGTGACAATTAGTTTCACTTTAAAAAAAATTGACCAGGTCTCTATCAGATTCCATAAGCCTGTCTCCTTGTCACAGCTCTGTGATGCTATACTTTCATTAGCTAATACCAAAATTTAATGTGAATAAAATATCTTCATGTTTGGAAAAAAATATGATAGGTCACAATACTATATAAATGGTAGTCGGGAAGATACATTTGGGAAATGTATCTGTGGAAATATTTCAGAATGCCTCCCATCTTCATAATGAAAACTTTTAAGGAGAAAATTATAAGAAAAAAGGAACAACAATTAATCCATGATGGACAGAATCAGCCCAGAGAAGGAACACTGGGAAATGAATGTAAAGTGTTTGCATTTTTTTTCCCCCCAGGTTATTTTTACCTTCTGAATCCAATTCTCCCTGTGCAACAAGAGAACTGTTTGGTTCTGCACACATGTATTGTATCTAGGATATACTGTAACAAATTTAACATGTAAAGGACTGCTTGCCATCTGGGGGAGGGGGGTGGAAGGAAGGAGGGGAAAAATCGGAACAGAAGTGAGTGCAAGGGATAATGCTGTAAAAAATTACCCTGGCATATGAACTGTCAATAAAAAGTTATAAAAAAAAAAGAAAAAAGAAACAATAATGGAAAGTATGTCTAAGAAGAAAAAAAAAAAAACAGATCCAATAACACACCCATTTTAATCTTTGTAAGAGACAGAGGTCACAGCAAAGAATAATAGGTACATACACATTCGTGGAGCACAATGTAAATAAAAATTGGCACTCAGTGGCAACAAAACTTGAGCTATATATAATATTCAATGTTAGTGCTGTGGCAGATGAAAGATGAAATGATGAGAAAACAAAAGTTTGAGTTTTTGATCATGTTGATTTATTAAGCAACACATGGCAATTGCCCAATAAACCAAGACTAGATCTTCTCAGCTTACCCCTGGACCCTGAATATAGGAAGAGACAGACTGATTTTTAATTATAGAAAAAATTAGAGACTTTACAAGTTGGGAGGGGGAGAGTGAACAAGTGTGATTTCCTGAATTCAGAAAAAGAGTTGTCCCACTTCCCTCAATATCTGTAAACAATCAAAGGAACATGGAAACAATACTGATTGATCTATTTGAGGCTAGTTTTCAGATAAGATATACACGGGTTTCTTGAGATGTACAATTGTGAGAAGACTTCTTGCATTAATCTTTGGTTCTGACTTTTGGGAGTTTCTGTAAGCATAATCTAGGTCCTTAGTTAGAGGTGGTTCAGTTTCCTAGCCAGGCAGGTTCAAAAAATGCAATAATGTTTCTCCCTCCCCCCAATTTGCACAATTGAATAAGGTTTTTTTTTTTTTTTAATAGCTTTTTATTTACAAGTTATATGCATGAGTAATTTTACAGCATTGACAATTGCCAAACCTTTTGTTTCAATTTTTTCCCTTCTTCCCTCTCCCCCTCTCCCAGATGGCAAGTTGATCAATACATGCTAAATATGTTAAAGTATAAATTAAATACAATATAAGCATACATGTCCAAACAGTTATTTTGCTGTACAAAAAGAATTGGACTCTGAAATACTGTACAATTAGCCTGTGAAGGAAATCAAAAATGCAGGCAGATAAAAATAGAGGGATTGCAAATTCTATGTAGTGGTTCATAGTCATCTCCCAGAGTTCTTTTGCTGGGTGTAGCTGGTTCAATTCATTACTGTTCTATTGGAACTGATTTGGTTTATCTCATTGCTGAAGAGGGCCACATCCATCAGAACTGATCATCATATAGTATTGTTGTTGAAGTGTGTAATGATCTCCTGGTCCATTTCACTCAGCATCAGTTCGTGTAAGTCTCCAGGCCTTTCTGAAATCATCCTGCTGCTCATTTCTTACCGAACAATAATGAATAAGGTTTTCTTACAGGACAGAAGTTGGACTAGACCCATAATTGAACAGAAAGGGAATTGAGTTAGCTCCAGAATTTTCATAAGATGGAGTCATTGTTGTTCATTTAGTTCCTACAATTAATCACTTGCTGTCTTAATCCCATCAGTGCAACACCAACAAAGTGAAAAGAACTCAAGAATAAAGTACAAAAATGGCAAGGAGCATGTATTATCAATCAGTTCTTAATCATTGTTTGTTTTTCTGGGAGCGTATTCTATGATTTTGGGGGGCATTTTAAAAACTTTATTTTGAAATTTATATTTTTTGTTGTTTTATTTTATATTTCCCCCCAGTTACATTTTAAAAAAAAAACATTTTTTAACATTTGTTTTTAAAATTTTTGCATTCTAGGTTATCTCCTTATCTGTACCTACAATTAAGAAACCGCTTGTGAAGTTATGCAAAACATTTCCATAAAAGTCAAATTATGAAAAAAAAAATGGCTCTCCCACCCTAATGAAAATAAAACCCTCAAGAAAAATGAAGTTAAAAAAAAAAGAGAGAAATAGAAAATGAGCATGCTTCAGTCTGTATCAGACACAGTTACTTCTCTGGATATAAATAGGATTTTTTATCATAAGTCCTTCAGAGTAGTTGTTGATGATTGTTCTACTGAGAATAGCAAGGTCATTCACAGCTGGTCATCGGGGAACATTGCTATTACTTTGTATACGGTACCTTTCACTATGCTTGAGGTTCATGGAGAACTTTCCAGGTTTTTTTTTTTTTTCCCTGAGAGTATCACGCTCATCATTTTCCATAGAGCAATAATAATCCATCATAAACACACCCCACAGTTAATTGAGCTCTTCTTAGGGGACATTTTTTGAGGGAAGTGACAGGCCAAATTTTTTTTTTTAAACTTTAAAAGCTAACAAAAAAGAAGGGGCCACAGGTATTTAGCAGAAATTATGATATTTCATATTTACATAACAATTTAAAGTCCTATGTCTCTATCCCATATGTTGTCTCATTTGGTCCTTATTATCAGCCCTGGGATTTAGGCAGAGTGGGGATTAGAGGCACCCAGATGGAATCCTGGACCTCCAGTTAGGCCCAGATTAAGACCAGTTCAAATCTAGCTGTGGATACTCAATGGGCAAATCATTTGACCTGTTTTAGCTTCTTCAATTGTAAAATGAGGATAATCTGTACCTCCCAGGGTTGCTGTGAAGAGCAAATGAGATATTTGTAAAGCATTTAGCCCAACTGGCACATAGTAGGTGCTATTTTTTATATAAGCTATTGTTATTATTGTTCCCAGAAAGCAATAAACTTGGGTTATACACATTTTATATCTGAGGAAACTAAAAGGTAGCAAATGAGAATTTGTTAGGGGTCATGGTGTCGGTCAGTGACAGAACTTGGGTTGGACAGAACGCAGGTTTCCTGGCTACTAACTGATGGGTCTTTCCCTTAGGGTAGAATGTGGAGGAATGTACACTGAGTAGAGTTACTGATGATGGATTTCTTGAAGTTGCTACTCTGAAGCCTGCCCTCCTTCCTTTCTGCAGTCCTCACCATGCCATGGTAGCCTCCTGGGTCCTCTGTTCTCTCTGCTCCCTGATTCTTGGAGTCTTTCCAAAATCTCTTCTCTCCTCCTGGGGCAGAAAGCCTGATGCAGGAATTAGGAGTGAGTGAAGGGTGTCCAAGGAGAGACCGAGGATGAGTGATCGATAGATACCCCTACTTTCTCTAGGGACTTTTAGGGACACATTTTGGGATATTGCAGAGCTCAGCCCTTTGGAGGGGAGGCATTTTCCTTTCTCACCCTCTGTCTGTTGCTGTGGTAAACCTGCGCTGTTTAGACCCTCAACTCCCTGATTTCTGAAACATTAGCTACTACTGAGCTGGGCTGGGCTGGGCTGGGCTGGGCTGAGACTGGAGGAGGAGCTGGGTGGCCACAGGTGCAGCCAGACTAGGAAGCAGGAAGCCGAGGTGCTCTCCCCGAGCCAGGACAGTACTCTCTAAGGTAAGAGCATAGAGATTTCACTGGGGCAACCAGTGGGGACTTTCTTAGGAATTTGGGGGAGTTAAATAAGGGGAGAGATCAAGTTAGGTTAGGGTTCTCTGGGTTTTCTGTACTCCGTGAAGGGACAACAAAGGATGGAGGAAGAGGTAGAAATGGAAACTTCCTGTTGGCATCTGTGTCCTGGGCGAGACTTGGAAAGGAATGGACTGCCTTGGGATCTTGTGATTGCCTCACCTCAGTCACAGATCCAGAGCTGGAAGGGACCTTAAAAGACTGTCTCCCTCATTAGAATTACAGAATGTGAGGCCTCTGGAAGTTGTGATCAAGGTCACACAAGGAGCTGGGAGTCTTTCCCCCCAGATTTGGGCTGAGTTGGAGCCTGTGGAAAGTTGGGGGAAGGGGATTTTGGGCTCTATAGGCTCTTGGTGTTCTTGCGGAGATGATAGGTGCCCAAGGACTTGCAGGGATGGCCCCGTCCACCAGGGATGTGGAGAGTGAGCTGCAGGAGACGGTACAACAACTGCTGGGCAGGCTGAAAAGCCACAATCTGTTTCAGTCCGAATGGGACATTGCAGCCTTCACCGTCTTCTTCACCTTCGTGGGTGAGTATGTCTACAGCCTTCCAGATCCCCACCTCACCCCTGCCAGCTGACACTCCCATCTGTTCTTGTCCTTCTTCACTTACTCTCACCTACTTGGGTCAGTGTGGCCGGTGTCTCCAAGCCACCTGGATGATATAGTCCTAATTCTCTCTGATCCAAGCATCTTCCTCTCCCCTGCCAAGATCCCAGTGACATCTTTTCTCCTGCCCCTCAGGAACCGTCCTGGTGCTGATGCTCCTTGTCCTCCTGCACTGCTGCTGCTGCACCTTCTCCAGCCCCCCAAAGGTATACCACTTCTGTCCCCGAAGCCCCTCCAGTGGAACGCAGACTCCAGCTTAGCTCCTTTCCCATTTCCCTTTCATACCAGGGACTATCCTAGTCACGTTGGGTCTCTTTTGGAGTAGACTGCTTAAACCACACTGTCTTTTTATAAAAACTTCTCTTTCTTGCAGAGAAGACCTAAGGGAGTGGACAACTTGGCCTTGGAGCCATAGTCCAGCGCCACTCACCAGATAGCCTTGGATTCGGACTGCTTGAAATCAGGACCAGCACCAGCTCTTCCATAGCCCATACATTGAAGCAACATTAAAAAATCATATTGCATCTCCCTGGAGCTTCTCTTTAGCAATCTAGTCTCTTCCCACCTTCCTTTTTCATCCCCATGTAAACACACAATAAGGTGTGCTCTTGCTGCATTCCTAACACCCCTAGATACATAGCTCTCTGCCTTTGGCCCAGGAACACCATGACAGCAAGCCAGGCCACTGGAGAAAAGACTGAGCATATCAAACAAAAAACAACCTTTGTCTCAGGGGTGCTTACACATATTCCCCCAGGGACATCTGGGGAACATCAATCTCCAAGTCCTCCCCATCCCCCAAGACAGACACAGGTAGAAAGGATTGGGTCTTGACTCTTTATTTTTTAGTGGATGACTGATACCTTTGCAGAACATTGCCAGTCACAGGCAGCCAGCCCTTTGAATGCACTGTCCCCACTCTCCCTTCTTCCTCTATCATGGTCCCAGCCTGCAGTGCCGTCCCCACGGGTGCAGTTTCTCAGGGAAAGCTCTGGTGTTAAGGAGAAGGGAGCAGAAGCGGAGCCCTTCTCCCTGTGCTCCGCCTTCCCTTTGGGTCCAAAGGTCATCAATACCCCAGGAAGCTGGGGTTAGGAATGCAGGGCTAGCCCTCTGGCCTCAGTTCAGCCTTAACCTTTGGATTTCTATTTTCACAAATGTGCGTCCTCAGTTTCTGATGGCCCAGTGCTCCCGAGCAAGGGCCTCCGTCACCCAACGCAGCTCTACCTGAAGAGTTCCCTTCAGCTTCTAGTCTGGCCTCAGAGCCACTTCTCTAGTATTCACTATCATTCATGCAACTCTTAACAGGCAGAGAGGGCCTCTCAAAGCTTGGGGACCAGGAGAGAAATAAATAATGCACTTTTCCCATGCAGAACCAGCTGCATGCTGCACCTTGTCTATACTGTACCCTCCAGGAATTCACTCCTAGGGGGTGGCTCAGCCTCTTTAGGGACCAAATCCATTGGCTAGGCATCTCCTTTATTGGGAAAAATTGGTCAGAGGCTTCTCTTGGTCAGAAGGGCCTGTAGCTCCAGTAGCTGGAGAAGACTGAGATCTGGGGACAGAGCAGAGCAATGTCAGAAGTAGCCCTCTCTGCTTCATCTCCCCATCCCACCCCTAACCCTGCCATTACTGTCCTCCCCTTCACAAGCTTCTAGTTGCCTTCCTGACAAAGTGCCCAAAGCAGCTTGAGCACCTGCAGCCTAAGGTCTTAGTTAACTGTTTTAATGTACTATATCCTTGGCTTGGACCTGCCAGGACCCTCACATTAGGGTATGCTATACATGGATGAATTCTTCTTTGGTTCTAACTATCCCCTTACGAAGGCCTTTGAAAGTTCCTGCCTCCAAAACTACACCAACGCTGGCTGCCCACCTTGTCCTTGAGCTGCTGGCAGAGCTGCAGGGAGACAGTGAAGAAGACGAGAGCATCATTGAGCCAGGGAACCACACACTCGACCTTGTGTACGTGACTCACCTCCAGTCGTTGGGAACCCCACTCACTGCAGTCAACACAGGGAGGGAGGAGTGGGAAAGGTGATGGGCAACTCTAGGAATGGGCAAGAGAGAGGGAGGGCCCAAGCTGGGACTCTGTGACAAAGGACTACTCCTAAAGTAAATGGGGAGAGGTCAAGGCCTGGGGACACATGCTCCTTCCATTCATTGCCTCAAAGTGAGTACTTACAACATGGCTCCTGGACTGTGAAGTACAGCACCCCCCGCGGGGCGGAAGTTCTAAACAAAGCAGCAGACATAATGAGGTTAGTGCCAGGGTGGAACACCCCAGCAGGCAGCAGCACCTATGCTCAGAACCTCCCAGGTAACCGTGGGATTTCTCTTGGTGAAAGCAAATCCAGGATTTAGCTTTTAGGGTCCAAGGGTGGGCCCAGAGCTGCCTGGCCAGTAGCTGGGGAGTAATGTCTTAGCGAGCTCATTACCTTGGTGGAGCTGGGCTGCAGAGCATGTAGCTGGTACACAGTCAGGCAGAGTTTATTGAGATTGATGTAAAAATTCACTAGAAGGTCTGCAGGCAAAGCAGGAGCAAACATCCTCTGCAGGAAATTTGGATGCAGCCTCTGGTTAGACCAGCCGCTCAAAATGGCAGAAGTCAGAATCAGGGGGCGGTCAGAGGGAGTAAGAATGGCCCGCCCTTTGGATGGCAGTCTATCTCCCACCCTACCTTTCTCCTGCCCATCCCAGGGCCCAACTAGAGGGAAATACAAGGTCTTTGCACTAAAGTTAAAGCTGTCTCCCTGAAGCTCTGCTACTGAGAAAAAGCTATGACCTTAGGTGGACTCCAAGCCTGTTCCTCTGTATAGCAGGGATTCTTAACAAGACTCTGTGCTGGCTGAAGCCTTCTCAAAACAATGTTTTAACAAACATTTAAAAAAAATAGGATTATAACAAACATACTGAAATAGATCATGAAAACGAGAATGATGACCAAAAGAAGAACATTCCAATCCCCAAAGAAAAGCAAGGCCCAGATCCCAAGTTAAAAATCACTGAACCAGAGAATGGGAATGACACACAGAAGGGAGAAAAGCAAAGAAATGAGGGTTACTGATCTGTCTTCTGCAGATCCATTTGGTGGACTATCACTCAATTTTCACTCTTTTAGCTACTCTTCACCTGGAAATGATGGGGATGGGGACCTCTACCCCGAATGAATCACATAAAACTGCAAGTATGTTCTGAGCACTGACCGTCAGGCCACTGGAGGCGATCTCAGGCAGGGTGAGCGTAGCTGGAGTGGTAAGCCGATTTCGTGCTCGGGTTAGCTGCAGCATAACTGCATCCATTAGCTGAGGACAGACATGATTGTCATAGCAACTCCCAAGGGAGAACTGGTCAAAGCTCCAAGCTCCAGAAATGCCATTTCTCAAATGGGGAGGTAGGTGGAGTAAGGGCCATCAGTTCCATAGTCAAGTGGAGCTTCAGAGCTCAGGAAAGCTCTGAACAAAGTCTACATAGTTATTCCTGTGACTGGGGGGGGGGGAGCAAAGGTTCCTCTAGACACCCCTATGCTTATCCTGAAGGTGCTTAAGAGGCATGGCTTTTCTCTGAAGCCAGTGGGCGAGCACTGTCTCTCCCATGTAGAAGCTGCCAGCAAGAATTGGGGGTTTTGGGGGCTAGGATGAACTGCTTTTCTTTTTGAGATGGTGATAGCTTTATATGTTAAACTGTCATAATCTGTGGACAGTAAAAGTCAATGAGTATTGAGGAGATATACTTAAATATAAGAATTAAATAGTAATAGCCCCCACTACTTTCACTCATAACCTATTTTCCACTCATTGTTCTTCATTGATCAAATCTGGATTTCAGAGACCCAAACTTCTACTCTCTAATGATGGCCATGAAAACATTCTGGAAGCAGAGGTCTGAAGGCTTTCAGAGTTACAGAATTTGTCAAGAGTATGGAGAGAAATATAAGTAAAACAGCCTTTTTAGGATGGAGGGAATTGAGGTATAAAAGGGAAGCCACCACCAAATAAGCATTTTCCCCTTCAGAATCTTTCCCCCAGATCAGTCTCTGTGCTCACCTTGAGGACCTCAGCTCCTGTCTTGAACTGGTAGCTCTCATCCCGGTTGGCAAGGAGATAAATTGCTTGGCTCACATGATTCCTGGCATCTTGGATCTGAAGACACAAAATCCACAGCACCCACCCGGTATGGATTGGGGGGTGGGGTGGGAGGAGGAATACTCTATTATGAGATGGCTTCCCAGTTAATTTATCATTAGTCAGAACTGAGAATCAACTCAATAGGCCTCTAGGTGACCTGAATCACTTATACACATACATACATAAATAAATTCCTCTTTATGTCCAGAGTTTATGTGTATGCATGCATGAGGAGAGTTTTGGGGAAACAGGAGTACTCATGCTTTCCAAACATGCATGCCCAACACTCATTCCTGAACCAAGACACTGGGTGATGGAGGAATACCAATCACAGAATCCATGGGACTGGAGATTCTAACTCTTAAAGATCTCTGGCAAGGAGACACCCATCTCAGGCCAACACTTTAGTGACTAGTGACAATTAAATGAATATAGCTGCACAGACAGGGAGAGAATTACCTGTTGCAGTTTCCACTGCTTGTCTTCTCGGAATGCAAAGTGTAACAGCTGGTTATTTCTGGGCATTTTCAGATTTACATCCTGAGAAACAATAAAGAGTAGCAGCAGATCAAATGGAAGATGCTTGAGTTTTCTATGCCAGTCCTATTATGTGTCCTATTTCTTTCTTCCACAAAAACACAAGCAGTAAGAGCACTTGGACTATCAGTAGGGGTTCAGGAGCAGTCAAGACCCACCACATTCATTATGGGGTTGGATGGTTTTATGGAAACCTGAGATCCTGGGGAATGATGCTGGATCCAGACTCTAGCCCACAAAGAAGGGAGATTGGGAGGTGAGGAGACAAGAGAAAGGAAAGCTCTTCTACTTGATTTGGTGATAGTGATCTTGGGAAGAATGCAGCAAATAGCTAGACTGTAAGTTTCCTGAGGGCAAAGACTGTACCTCACATCACGTTATGTCTCGTTCTACTTGCTTTAGCAAAAACTCATATCGTTAGGGTAAACAGTAAGTACTCAAGGAATTTTTGTTGATACTATTGAGACCAAAGTGAGAAGGAAAACAAAGTCAAATACATGGGTAACAGTAATAAAAAATCTGTCCAAACAGTAGAACCAAAAAGTTTGTTCTCAGAATCTAGCAACAAGAAAGAGGCTTTCTGCTCTGTTAATACCAACTTCCAGGCATCTATTCATTTAAGAACCTTTATTCAATGCCATCTGTGCATAAGGCCCTGTATTAGGATGCTGCCCTCAAGAAGCTTAACATCTAGCAAATGGGGAAAGGAAAAAAATATGCAAATGAAGGTCACATGTAAGAGGTATAAAATGCTACGGAATTTTAGAAGGAGAGACATCACATGGTGAAGGGATCTAGGAAAGGCTTCATAGAGAAGGTGGGAATTGAGCTAGGTCTTGTACAAGATATGGGGTTTTAGCAGGCAAAGATGGGAGGAGGATATTATAATTTGAAAACACACAAACAAAAGGAAAAAGGTGGGAAAGGCCAGGGTCTTTCCCTTAAAGACTCACCGCTTGGCTCAGTGCGTCCCCTTGCAGAGTCAGCACACCCTTCACCTGGTCTGTGCTGTAACACATGACTGTCAGGGCAAAGCTTGTTCCCTCTTCAAGCCCACAGACACTTCCCTCTACTTTAGTGTAACCCTTGACCTTCCCTCAGACTCAACTCACCTCCCCACCCAAATCTTTCGATAAATACTCTCATGATTTGTGAAGAGATAGCAGAGACCTTAATACCTCTGGCAGGAAGGGAAGTACTTAGGAGGCCATACTTAGGGTTTTACCATAAACAAAAGTAACTTCTTGTACCTTATATGAAAATCAAAGCTGCCAACATTTAAGATGAGATTAGATAACAATGATGTCCAATCTGGGTTATTCTCTATTATTGTCCCTCATTCTTTTGCTCCTACTTTATATCCAAGACTAGGAGATGATGCATAACGGCCCTCTGCATTAATTCTGATTCCGTACTAGTGCTGACCTTAAATCTCAGAGATGACATGTTTCTTGGAGTTAAGCAATCCCAAATTTCTTCCCCAGACTTACGTGGAGCTGCCTAGGATGAAGTTCTCTTGCTTGGCTGGTCCTTCTGTTCCTGTCCCAGGCAGAGTGAATCGGTAAGAGGCTTCCTGTTGTGCATTAGGAGAGAAGAGTAGTAAATTAAGAAAAAGATTAAAGTTAATAAATATTACCACATAGAGGTGAATTCTAAGCCCACTGGGAAACCAAGGGAAGCCAAGAATAAAACTTCTAATCCTAAAGCAGAGACAGCAGTTAATCAACAGGCAAAATCAGCATATCCACAAGTCTATTCATTGCCCCAAGGCTACTGTCACAGCTAGAGGTCCATTCCAGTCTTTTCCCCAGGGTAAGTATAACCACAGTTTCAAGGTTCAGAAGTCTTACACACCTCCAGGATCTCTCTGGGGGTCAATGAAATGCAAGAAGGGACAACAGGAACATAGATTTAGTTTTGAAAGGAGGCAGTAAAGTTGCATGGGGTTGGAATCAGAAAGATCTGAATTAAAATGTGAACTCAGACAATGGTTGGGTGATCTTGATTTATCCTTTCTCTGCCTCCATATCCTCAACTGTAAAATGGAGATAATAACAGCACCTATCTCCAAAACCTGTGGTGAGGATCAAACGAATGTAAGGCTGCTTGACTTAATCCCTGAACACTGAAGGCCCTTAAATGCTTATGCCCTCTCCGCCCTGCTCAATTTCCCGAAGAGGAAGCTGCGGCTTGGAGAGATTAAATGACTTGATCACAGTCACACAAGACTGTCTGCAGCTTCGGAACCTGAACCCCTGACATCTTAAATACAAATCGAACCCTTTTCCATGAAATGATTTCTGGCTGGACACCCAATGGGCTATCTAGGAGGTGTCCAGAAAGTGAGTTTCACCTTCCCTACTCCCATCAGCGTCACAAGGGTGGGTAGAGTGTTGTAAAGGGGAGTGCAAGGGAACACAGTGGGGGGAAAAGAATGAGGGGGGAAAGAGGAGCGGGGGAGGGGCAAAGGAAGGTTACCTTGAGAATGTCCTGCAGTTGGCGCAGCACAGCGTGAACCTCGTCGTGCAGCAACCATCGGAATTCTTCCTCCTGTTCAAGGGGAGAAAGAGATAAGCGACACCCCCAGCCCGGCCCGAAGGGGCACTGATGGTGGGGTGTTCCAGGCTCCAGACGCTCTCAAGTACGGTGGTGGGTAAACAGGCCCTCCGGCTAGGCAGGCCCCTGTTACTTAGGTTCGCAGTGCAGCCCGAAGCTCGGGGGGTGGGGTGGGGTGGGGGGTGCGGGGGTGGCAGGACTCGGCCCGGGGGTCCAAGCTGGACTCGCGAGGGCAGGCATCTGTGTGGTGTGAGTGTCCAGGAGCGGAGCCTGCCCGGTAGACTCACCAGAACTGCCCGCTCAGCCGCCGTCGCAGCCATTGTAGTCGCCATCACAGCTAGGAGCAAAGCGTAGCTCTGAGCCGCCGCCACCCGCCGCTCGCCTTCACTCCAGCCCTCGGATACGACGCGATCGCCAGGTCCCGCCTCCTACGCCACAGCCAATAGGCTGACAGGCCCCTGTGAACGGATAGGATGCCTCCGAAGCTCGGCCTTCGCTCTGATAGGTAGTGAAGACTACCGATTCACAATTTAATTGGTTCGTCTCTTGCCCCCTTCCTATTCGGTTGAACTCTCGGAGACTGAACTCCACCCACTCTTCTCTAGTGTTGACAGGCTTTTCCTTCATTTCCTGGCATATATCCCAAGATCTGGAAAGCAGCTGATTAATGTATCTTTTCTCCAGCCTTTCGGTTGCTCTGATTGGACACCCCACTTCCACTTTACTCGCCGATTGGTTAACAGACAAGCGGAAATGGATAAAAACCGTTTAGCGAAAAATGGTTGGCTCTAAGGTCTGCAGGACCCTCCACCCCTTCAAGCCCTCCCACTTGATTGTAAAACTCTGGATGCACATCAACACGATTTTTTACCAAGAAAGGTTTTATTTTCTTGCAGTAGCTTTGTTAATTGCACAAAATCATTTTATTTTGCCATTTAAACATTATCACACAATCCTATTCTGAATGACAAACGTTAATTAAAAACAAAGCAAAAATAAAAATTCACAACCTTAATTACCTAGAGGGTTTGTCATTGAAAGGGGAAATAGGAAAACTGCTTTTCTTACAGGCTTTTCACAAATGTCACATTTTCTCTTTTTTAAAAAGGAGTCAAAAACAAAAGGGAAATAGCTAAAACAGAAAGTCATAAAAAGGAACTTTACAGAATTGTCAACAATATTAAGACAACACTGACTAGCCAGTTTCATTACAGCATCTCCCAGATCCAGAGCTTCTCCCCTCCCTCCCCCCCACCCTTTAGCCCCTTCTAATATCCTGGCCAGGTACAGAACTGGCATATTCAGAGACAGATATAAGGACAGTAGTGCCAGTGAAACAAACATCTGGACCAGAATTTGATACTGAATTTTCCCTGTGTCCCCTCTCTTCTTCCATAAGGTTTCATTTCTCAAACCTAGGCTGTAAGAGATAAAGGGGAAAGAGGGACAAACCTCCAGATGCTGGAAAAAAAATAAAGAAAAAGCCAAACTACACCCATAGAGCTGTCACTGAATCCTTCCCCTTCCCCTTCCCCTCCAATGAATATCGATCTTAAGCTGTATGTGACTTCAGAAAAGCATCCCACATAAAGGGGAAGGTAGATTTAGGATTACAGGGATGACAGCCTCTCTTTGTTCCTATGTACCATTTCAGTCCCATGCGGGTACCCTCCCCAAAGAGAACACAGGGATCTCCAAGATGGATGTGGGTTTACCTTTCCAGTCTGTCAGGACCCATCTCAGGCAAAGTCTTCTTTTTCCCCAAACAGAGGACCTTGTGGCCCCAGAGGCACAAAGAACATGATGCTGGCTGGAGTGCAATTACTCATTCCTTTACTAAGAACTGATCCCATGATTGGTCAGTGTTGGTTACCCAGGGCAGGGGAATCTAGGTCTGCATCAAAGCAGGTAAAAAGATACCCACTGTCTCTTCAAAGGCAGGGGTTGCAAGGAAGAAAAAGGTGGCATGCACAATGGGGCTCTCTTGTATGGACACAGATGGAAGGGCCTAAAGGGGATGATCAGAGGACTCCACAAGCAGTAAGAAGAGCATGTGACATAACGGAAACAGAAAGGAGTCATTCTTCCACACACACACATCTCACTGCTCTCTTGTTGGTGCGCTCACTGCCTTACCCATTGCCTATGCCCGCCACCCACTGCCTGCCCCCCAGGCTGGAGTGCAAATCCAAACACTAAAGTTAGCCATGGCTAATCCCATCTACACTAGATAAACCGCTTCCAGTATTCTCACAAGGGCCCGGGATTCCAATTTCAGCCAGGGCCTTACCAGATGGTAGATACTGTGATGGGATGGTGATGGTAGGGGTGGGCCTGTTCTTCACTCAAACCTGCAATTTTTCCAGTTTACAAAACCACGTAAAGAGTAATTTGAATTAGTTTACTAGAAGTTCTCTTTTCAGAATGTTGGTGGTTTAAACACCTAAATGCTCTCCAACTGGTTGCTTGTAGCCTGAGGTACTGCAGGCCCCTTTCTGGAGGCCACCTCACTGTCCTCTTCCCCGGGGAATATGCTGACAGGGGAGACCCAGGTGGCCTCCCAATGGAGCAGCCTGTTATTTCCATGGAATTCAGGGTGGGATCAAAAGGAAGAAGAGCCAATCCCAAGAGTTTTGAGAAACTCGGACTTCACAACTAGGACACTATGGAAGCTGCTTCTTACAACCCCAGTGAAAGAGGGGGAAGAGGGCACTATGTACTCTGGCCCCCTTTTCTAGGAGAAACTCAGACTCTGACAAACTCAGGAAGGAAAAAGAAGCCAAGCAGATTCTGGCAGCATCGCTTCTGGGAGTCAAGGGGGGTAAGAGGGCGGGGCCTGTTTGAACACAGCCACCATTCTGATCCAGGCAGCAAGTGCACAGCAGGGCTGCTCATCAGTTTTCCACAATCCAACATTACCTTTTCCAACCCCCTCCCCCCTTTTCCCTGAGCCCCCAGGAGAGGCCTGATGCTGCAGCTGCACTCATGGCAAATCTTTTCAAAGTCTGTGTATAAAAGGAAACGTAGAGACAGATGGACTGGTCCAGAGTTAAGTCCCAGGACCCTGACCCCATGTAAGGAATGGGGATTAGCAGGAAGATAGGGCCTCAGGGCTTAGTGTATATAGGCTCGGTACACAGCAGACATGTCATTGTCAGACTGGTCCAGTGCCTTGGCTCGTTTATATACCTGAAATGACAAAATGTTACAGTTAGATATTTGTTCTCAGAAATATCTAAAGGCTATAAGACAGCTATGTAACAGCAATCAATAAGTATTTATTATGCATGATATAATGATATAGAGAAGATATAGGCTAATTTACAATCACAAACTTTGAATGTCTGAAAATCTACTATCTAATCGGTCAGATCCCTTCAATTCAATCCCACAAATGTTTTATTAACAAATGCCTACTTGGGGGAGATAGGAGAAGTGAAAAGGCATATTCTTTGTTCAAATGTTTGATTCCAAATATAGTAATATTCTTCCTCTTGTTTGTGGGATAAACTGGCCCAGTCCTACCTGTCAAATTTCTCCCCTTATTGTATTCTCTGACAATTACTTAACAGTTCTTCAGACTTTAATTTTCCTTCTCAGAATAAGAAACAATCCTGAAGGTACCTCATTTGCTGCAGCTGCCATAGGAGTTGGGTGGTTGACAGAATCACCTAGTGCAATGGCTAATCTGAGATCCTTCTGGATATACTTCAGGTAGAAATCAGGTTTAAAGTTCCCTTGTAGGATATCTAGAAGGGACAAAATAGAATTTTTTCAAAACCACAAAAACCTAAAAAAGGGGAAGAAAGGGAGAGGTAACTTTTGGTAAAAGTCATCGAAAAAATAAATTTCTTCCAGAAAAATACACTAGCAGTTACATTATCATTGACGAAGACGACTATCCCTAAATAACACACATCCTTGGAAACTCAAGAAACCGAGTGCTGGTTCCAGAATGTACAAGTTCTACCACTGAACTTTTCTGTAGTCCCTCTGGCACAGAACAGTACAGAATAGTAAGAGATAAGGAACCTTATGAAGGAAGCATTTAGGCTTCCTTTACTCAATACAAACCAAGATCCTCAAGCTTAAGATGTTGAGTTCATTCACTAAGTCACAACAGGAGGACATTTGATGTAAAACAGGAAGGAGAAAATGACAAATACTTTACTTTGGCACTTCTGATCCAGGAAGATGCTAGCCAGTTGTCCCTGATTGAGGATGTCAAGCAAAGTCTGTTGAGACTGTCCTGTCACTTGGGCCAGTGTCAATCCTTCAGCTATGGTAGCCATGAAGCTGCCTTGGACCATATTCACAATCAACATCATCTTGGCTGCATTCCCAACCTCACCTGCCCAGGACAAAGAAACACGGTCACTTCACAAAGGACTCCTGTAATGGACACCCTCATCCCTATTCTGATAACCATCCACCTGGACCCACCTCTAAACCCAGGGGAGGCCCCATTCACCTGCCCCTGATAGAACTTGTTTTGACCCTTCTGGACCTTTGCATCTTCCTCCTTCCAGGTACTGAGTGTGCAAATCAAAGGAAACCTTCCCACTGGGGGACCCAGGCAGAGAGGCTGTAATTGACGCTGTCATCAGTGCAGTCTACAAGGGTATATGGCCCAACCCAGAATCCAGGCCTGAAGTGGTGGGGCGGGCAGGCAGGCAGGCATGTTACCTAGAAAGAAGGAGGTCTTCCCCATTGCCTGGAAGCAGCTGCTGCAGTCTTCATATAAGCCCCTATCACCGGCTGCTAAGATCACCAACATCCCATCATTAGACAGCTGCTGATTTCCTGAGACGGGGGCTTCTAGAAATCGACCGCCCCTGGACACAATCACCTGGAAAGGAAATTCACAGGTTCTGAAGGCTGTTCCTCCCACAGGTGTCCATGTAGGGTTGATGTTCTCTAGGTATAGAACACAATGGACAAGGGAAGATGGTAGAACCTACTGGAAAATGTTGCTTTCCCACTCCCACTTAGATTTAATTTGTAAATAAGTCTGGGTTTTTCATCTTCTTCTCACACATGCATTTAGAGGTGCAGGAACTAAAAAACTTGGCTAAGTTTGAGACCCCAAAGTTCAAAACTTTGTGCTATATGAAACGAGGCTGTGGCAGACATTACTTCAAGTGGAACTAACAAGAAACAAGAAAAAATACTGCTGTCCCACCAGTATTTATTAAAGCACCCACTAAATATAAAGCACAGAATTAGAAAGATGGATAGGAAGACAAAACAATAAATAGTCCATGACCTCGAGTTTATTTTTTACTGAAAGGGTGGGAGAGCTGTAAACAAATTGATATATATATATAAAGAGAGAGAGAGAGAGAGAGAGAGTTATTTGAGGAAAGAGAAAGCACTGGCAAGTAAGGGGAATCAGGAAAGGCTTCCAATAGGTGACGGCACATGAGCTGAACTTTGAAAGAATCAAAGGATTCTGAAAGGCAGAGATAATGAGGGAATATAATCCAGATCTCCCACAAAGACATGGGAGATGGAAGGTTGTATTTAGGCATGAAGCAAGCAGAATGTGTGAAGGGGAATTATGAGAAATAAAACCAGTAAGCAGATTGTAATGGGTTTTAAATGGCAAGGGAAAGAGTTTGTATTTTATCCTCAAAGCAAGGAAGAGTCCCTAATGGTTCTTGAGCTGGGAGTAAAATGGCCAGACACGGATTTTAGGAAAATGTTGGCAATTGTTTAGGGGATGGAATGGAGAAGGGAAAAAGGCTCAAGTCTAATTAGGAGATTTTATTTACTCTGAATTTTCCTAGTGAAATTAAAGCATAAGGAGTATATATAGCACAGCAAAAATTTCGCTAGCTTCAGTGACATTTATTGTTCCTTATGGTCCTGTTTTTCACAAAGAATGCTCAGGTGGCCAGTTACATTGTGACTGACTTCAACCACCCTCAAATAGAAATGCTTCACAGAGGCCAAGAGAAAATATACAGGCCAGTGGTTCTGGAGGAAGCCATACCAATCTTCTGAACAAGTTTATGGAAGAACTGCTTTCATATATCTGGGCCAAGGAAGACAAAGATCTGAGGATTTCTAGAGTTTGTTCCTGTGAAAACAAATACTTTTTTCTGTATCAGTTAAGAGAAAGCCTATGAAACCAAAATCTACATTTTGATAGATTATGATAGGATGCTTTTTTTTTGTATAGTCAGTAGTTACAAGAACCAATGCTCTAGCCATTTAGGTAGCAGCTCTCCAAAAACAAATTGAACAATACTGCTTTTAAGGTTTCACTAAAATCATATTAATGTTGTTGAATCACTTTTCTATGGACTAGTCTCTAGAATGGCCAAGTGAAAGAGTGCTCATTCCTGACCCCATATTTCACTTAGGGAGGGTGGGAGAGTTTGCATTGGACTTCTACCTGGGCCAATTCAGTAACCGTGTCTGCATCCACCGTTGACATGTCTACATAGCATTTTCCAGGGCGGATCCCTTGAAGTACACCACTAGGGCCCAGCACCAGCTGTGGGAACACAAGGGAAAAGCAATAGCCCAGGCCCTCAACAGCCTCAAGGCCTCTTTCCTCACCCTCCAGATTCCAAATAATTTTTGATTCTCCATATCCCTTCCTCCCCCAATAATATTAAAAGGAATATTGGTAAAGCCAGACCCAGATATCAGGCTGACTGTAGAGGCAAAGCAGGAACTGTGGAGATGTGGTGCACCTGAGCAATGTCTTCTTGAATGGCATTTGTACTATCATTAAACATAGTTCAGTCATGTTCCTATACTATCTTCCCAGATGTCTAGGGACTAAATAAATAGCCTAAAAAAGAAGAAAAGGCTTTGTTTACCTTCTTTAGAACTTTCCTTTTATTTACTCAGGTCTCAATCTTAAATAGCTTAAAAAGGTGACCACTACCATTTAGGCAAATAGGAAACAAATGGCTACCAAACATAGAATATTTTGGCACATAGCTTATAAGTATAATAAGAACAAGAATTTAAAGCATATAAAGAAAAACAAAGATTATTGATAATGGAGATATCAGAGTTCTAAATCTATGATTTGAGATGAAAGAAGTTTGTTTACAAAAATTGAGTCTATTTTATGCAAATCAACTTCATACAAACATAACTAGGAGATATGAACTTGAATTCCTCTAGTTTGATGTACACTATTTTCTGAATGGGAAAAGGACAAATGGCCAATCTCTCACAAGAGAGGCAACTACAGAAAGAAAAGAGGGGATGATCCTTACGTCCTTAGCTGCTTTGGGATCCGACACACAAGCGAAGGTGATGTCACAGGTGGAGACCACTTCAGCGGGGGTTCTTCCCAGACGGGCCCCCTCCTGGATGAACAAATCACACTGCAAAAGTCACAGATCCAAACGTAAGGAGAAGGTAGCATATAACAAACATGCCCTCTAGGTTTTATGGCCTCTGATTGCCTCACCTTATCTCCAATGGCCCCACAAGGCAGATGACTTAAGGGTTCACTCTGTCAATGATAACATCTGACCAGCGGCTGAAAATATCACTAATTAAGGAACGGTGACTCCCTGACTAGATTATAAATGAGAATAACTATGTCTCTTTTAACTAAGTTCAGTGCTTTAATTATAATAGGTGGTTAAATGTTTGCTGCTATTGCTAATGTGTTTAAAAGGGTGAAAGGGGAACAGTTGAGTCCACTTTAGCATATTATTAAGGATGAATCCAGTGGATCCAGTGTGGCTGACTGCAAGAACCATCATGATGAATTGTGGAAGATTTTGTAGTCAATTCTGTAGTACATCAGCTCTTGGGGAGGTTCTATCCAAGTCTCAATAAATGTACCCCACAAAAGACAAAGTACTAACAGTCTCCACTTTTTGGCTTGAAGGAGTGGGGAAGTATCAGAATAAATCCAGCAGCCTAATTCAAAGTGTCAGTTATGAAAGTATGGCTCCTAATAACTTTTTATAGATCCCTTCTAACTATTCCAATGCTTTCATTTGGTTACTCTGTTATAAAATCATACATTTAGAATAGAAAGGATACTACAGATGAGGAAATTGAGGTCTAGAGGTTAAATGACTTGCCCAGCATTACAAAGATACTAGGTTCCATTAATTCTTTCATGTTTAGGGAAGAACTTGGAACATAACTCAAATGTTTCATCATATCTCTTACTGCTCAGAGATCTCTGACAGTTGCCTATTGCTCACTATAATTTACACTATTTAGCCTGGCTTTCAACATTTGCCATCATTTCCTTTCCAATTCAGTCACTTATTATTTTTCTTTTCTTTCTTTCTTTCTTTTTTTTTTCTTTTGCTGAAGCAATTGGGGTTAAGTGACTTGCCCAGGGTCACACAGCTGGGAAGTTTTAAGTGTCTGAGGTCAAATTTGAACTCAGGTCCTTCTGACTTCAGGACTGATACTCTATCCACTGCACCATCTAGCTGCTCCCATTTATTATTTTTCAACACAAGTATGGCTCCAGTCAAAACTAATGTACAGATCAAAACTGTTCCTTTCAATTAGAATACTTTCTATTTTCAACATTATCAATCTAAATCCAAAATTTCCTTCATAAGCTTTGCCATAAACTCTCTCTCCTTCCTGGAAGCCCTTTCCTGATCAGCCCTATCTTCATTCTGTTTGCTTATTCATCCCAAATTCTTTCAACATTCAACATTGTTTGCAACATTTTAATTTGTTAAAACATTTCATATGTGAACATTCTGTTTCCTTATCAAGATCTTAAGCTCCTGGCACTCTTTTCTTAACTATTGTGCTGTGTATAATACCATGAAAAAAAAAATAGCATTCTGACTCTCCTGTCTCTACTACATGCCCAAATCTGTGTAGGGGTACAACTATGTTTCAAGTTTTGTTCCAGGAAGTGCTCTCTTTACAGAAAGTTTGGTTCCATCTTTAAATAGTATCTTGCCTCCCCATCCTGCCCTCTAGTCCCACTGGCCACAAATCCTTACTTTTTCTGCTGTCCGGTTCCATACAGTGACTGTATGACCCATTTTTAGTAAATTGGAGACAATGCCACTTCCCATGAGGCCAAGGCCCAAAAATCCTATCCTGCAAAGAACAGAAAAGTTAGTATGAGGGAAGTTAAGAGTATGTATTTATATATACATATATGTATACATATATATACACACATATACATATGTGTGCACAGGACAACACTCACAGTAGAGCAAAAATAAACTCAACACTGCTGAGGAATGAATTTAGGTCACTAGATCTTTAAACTGCTCAACACACTAAATTAAAACAGGCACTTGTGAGTCTTTGACATATGGAGAACACTGAGGACAATGTGATCAGTATGACTTAGGGTAAGAATAAAGTTTTCTCCTATTTTGATAAAGGGTCAAAGTAACCAGTATATATATTAGTATGTTTAATTTCTGAAGCAATTTCCTGGATTGAACCTTGGGTGTTAGGCTTCCAGATGCCATTTTAAAACAGATATTCCTAGGAGAAAGCTATTACTAGGTTTTATATTACTTTAGGAAATCTTTCTGCAATGGATACTCATGAATATAATTTCTTCTATTGACATAGAATACTTTTTTTGAACTGGTAAATTGTTATGCATTTTGAATCCTCCCTGATGTTCTGCTACACACATGACAATGTTCTTTTTTTTGTTTGTTTGTTTTCTTTTGTATTTCTTTTCTATTTTTCTTTTTTTCTTATTTTTTTAAAAAATAAAATAAATTTAAAAATAAATCTTTTTGGTTTGAATGATTAACAAATATCCCAATCCAGAAGCTTCTGTCCAAATAGCTCTTCTTAAATTTTACAAAGAATCCTAGAATCCTAGAACTAGAAAGGACCTTAAGAGAAATATCTAATCAAACAACTCTGGCTGATCAATGAATGTTTTATACAGCTCGACCAAAAGATAATTTTCAGCTTCTAAAAACTTTCAGTGAGGAGGAACTCATTACCTATTAAGACAGCCTATTGTGTTACAAGATAGTGCTCACTGTTAAGAAGTCCGGCATTTTTGGCTAAAATTAATCTCCCTATAGCTTCCAACTGGTTCTAGAGATTCTAGTTCAGCTTTTGCATATAATTGCCCTTTAAATATCTGAAGACAGTTATCCTATCTTCTAGTCTTCAATTAAGTATTGCTTGCTTCCTGAACCAATCTTTTATGAAATGACAGTTTCAAAGTGCACTCATCATTGTAAATGAATTCTAAATATATCATGTTCCACTAAAATGTGGTATCCAGAACTGAACAAAATATTTCACATACTGAGCTGGCACACTAGCAAAACCACTATTTTTTTTTTTTTAAACAATTGCTATTTGGAAATCAAGGGCATATAAAGCTGTACCTTTTTCCATTTTGAGATCAAATCTTCTTTGCATTTACATATTTGTCTTTTCCCTTTCAAAAGTCAATTCCTCCTTCTTGGCTTTGCCTCTGAAGTTTTCCAAACTTGAGAGAACTCTAGCTCTCAAATTCACTCTAACAACTTTAATTTTTAACTTTTCTCGTTGACTTTTCTATTGTTATGCTCTGAATTAGAGTTAAGTATGTTTGTGGAATCCAATCCACTTTCTTTTGGAACCCACTGTTCTTATCAAATACTATTCCATTTTTCCATAACTAGTCATATCTAAACTGTTTTTATTGGTAATATATACTTCTTGTATCCAATTTCTTATCTTATTGTTTAACTTCTTTACCTGGCCTTTAGCTTCATTACTTCTCTAAAACTGGTCTCACTTCCTTACCTAGGGTCACCAATGATTTTCTCTTGCGCTAGTTTCTTATCTTTCCTATTTTTTTTAGCTGCATATAATGTGGCTAACCACTTATTCCTTTAATGGCTTCTCTTCTGTGATAACTTGTTTCTGTGATGCTCATTTCTCCAACCCTATTCCATCCTTCTTCCAATTCATTTTTATTTTCCTGCTCTTTAACTGAGTGCTGATCAAGGTTTACTTCTGGGTCTCTCGGTTTTTCTCTTACTTTATTAATTCCTCTGGGAAGCATTCATCTCATTTTTTAAAGCTACCATTTATATGCAGATATTATTCAAATCAAAATCTCCAGCTTCTACCTCTTAGCTTACTACAAATATTACATATCTAAGAAAAAAACCTTTGTCCTGCTAGTTGAAACTTATGTTGAAAGCTTAACGAAGTATCTTTTTTCAAGAAAATAGCAACTCCTCCCTTCTCCTTATTACCAATATCCAAATGATAATCATCTTGCTAATTCCTCTAGTCTTTCAGATTCATTATTTCCTTTTCATTCAGACAAGCCACCATTTTAGTCCAAATCCTTATTATCAATTATACTGTGGGCCTAAACTATAATAGTTATCGTCCTACTTGATTTCTTTGCATTTCAGAGTAACCAATATACAACTGCCAGAATATTTTCTTAAGTACTGTTTTTCACTGTTTATTTAAGTGCCTATAATATCTCATCTTTTTAGTAAAAGAGTCAACTCCTTAAGCTACTACTTAAGGTTGAGAAGAATGAACCATTACTCGCCCTCCATTCTTTTTTCTCCTCCAAATCTACCTGTGTACCTAACAATCTCTTTTAAAATGACTATAATCAATGTTTATGGTTTTCTTCTTTTGCTGACCCATTATCACTTCATATACATCTTTCTGAGACCCTGTAGTCCTAGTGTTAATTTCATAACAATATACCAATTATTACTATGCCATAATTTATTCAATCATTCCTCAATCATCGGGCATATATAAGTTGTTCACAGTATTCTGCATTATGAAGTATATATTTTTGGGTTGCTATATCTTTGTATTTTACTTATTTGGGATTAAGTCTCAACAATGGGACAACTGAGTTCTTATATATTACCAGACCAATGCAAACCTTTTATAAAGCATGCTGACCTACCAGCAATTTGAGACCTGTTTCCTTGCATTCCTGAACATACAATTATAGAAACAATAAAACAATTTGATGAGAATAAGGTGGTATTATATGGTATAAGATGATCCCTTAGTCTGTTCAGTTCCCTATTTTATCACTTCTGAGTACAGCCTTTCTACTTAGTTAGTTGGATCAAAAAATACTTATAGAATAAATATTCTGGTTTTGTTTTTTGTCTTTTCCCTCTAAAGAACAAGGTAAAGGATGAGCTAGGAAAGGGTACAGTATTTGAAAGACAAACTTGAAAACTCAGTGTAAACACTTTGTTCAGAACCATTTATTTTTACTGAAGTCCCTGATTTCTAGGTTAAATATATTTTTAAAATACAATCCACATGACCCCTTAGAAGGCAAAGTACTAGTTCCAACTCCAAGGTTCAAACATGATCTGATCAGATTCTAAGCAATTTTATGTCTTAAAGCTTACTCTACCCAAGAATCAAAAAGGAAAAGCTAGGACACTGAGGCACAATGGAAACAAGTGGTAAAAGTAACTCCATGCCAGAGATTGTCATTTTCCTCACATGTTAGCTTTCTATCCAACTCCTTCAGATTCTCCTTCCCAAACCAGGGTTTACTGGTGTTTCTATTAGGGATAAGCTTAACAAGTGTTTTATCCAGAACTTAACATGAATCAGTTAATGAATGACCTATCAATATGTAATCAAAGATTATTTAATAATTTAGTTTTGACTGAATCTCATTTTAAAAGTATGGGATATTAATTTCTTTGCTATCTTTAAAAAAAGATGGAACCGATAAAAATCTTACTATCCAAAATATATAAAGAAATACTATATACAACCTTAATAGCTAGATTCCACTAAGTGGTCAAAGATAATTGGACAAAAACATGAGAAAAAAACAATAAATCTTTACATGGGCAAAATCTTGGCCTCATAAATAATGAAAAATTTAAACCAAAATAGCTTATTACACATTTACATTTCTGATATCTATGTAAGTTATAGTCTTGGGAGAATTGCCTAGCACACTAAGAGATAATGTTGCTTGCCCAGAATCACATATATTTGTATAGTTATTCAAAGTAAGTACGTGGGCTGTGTCAACATGCAACAATATAAAGGTATTAAAAAGAAGCAGACCAAGTCATGTAATTGCTAAGTTCTTAGATAAAAATATATGAATAAGAGTGGAAAATAATTTAAATCATGTAGGGTTTTACATTCAACAGATTAACTTTTTTCTTATAAAGTTTTTCAGTTCCTAATTAAAGAATAACCATAAAACCTTGGTCAAAGCCAAGGGAGCATGCCCATAAGGGGTTATACTTTTTGTCCGTGGGAGTGATGCTGCCATTCACTGCTGTGCTATCTGCTGCTTGGATAGACGTGGATCCAGTTTCCTAGGGAATTAAATGACAGGGTCATGAAGTTAGAATGTTCATGATAAAATCCCCAATGAAACAAGAAAATTCAAAGGAGAAAAATCTGCATACCTCTTCACATACTTTTAACTTCTTTGTTATTGCCTGATAACAGACAGCTGGCTATCAAGAGAAGAAAACAATCATTTGTTAAAACAGACTATGTCCATTATAGAACCAATTTATCAACTTTTTAATCTTAAGAACAAAAGGGAAAGAATAGGGAAGAATAAAAAATAAAGAACAAGACCCCACTACTTGGAGTCATACTGCGAAAATACCTATTAAAACCATCTCACCCTCCAAATTTACAAAGTATTTACACTACAAATACACAAGACAAAAGCTCAGCAAGCTGCATATAATTATTTAATAAGTAATGTATGGTACTTTTAGACTCTGTGGAGTAAACAGTAATCATGTAACTTATTTGGTTAATGGTAAAAATATGGCTTTTGAGTGTCACAGGTTTACATACATAGATCAGTTCTAATGAACTCCCTGATCAACTCAAAGACAGAACTGGCTAAATCAATTCAAACAATCCATTATTTTTGTCTACGTGACATCACTTAATCTGCTTAGCTGAATAATCTTTCAAACTGTTTGCTTTGCCAAAATTACATATGGCCTAAGTGAACCCTGAAAAATAATAGAATAATAGAGTAGCTCCTATGAAGTATTATATGACATCTTTAGTCTGTTATTTTATTCAGTGTTGACTGACCTTTTGCTAATCCTCTCCCACACAGTCTTGTTCCTGACAGACTGAGAATCAATAATTCTAAAGATCAACTCACCTTCTCTGTTTGGCTAAGTAGAAAGTGATGGAAATGTGGGTCCCCATCTTTTACAGGCTGAAATCAGAAAATGACTAAATAAGAAACAGTTTATCTTCTATGGAATGCACCATCCTTTTGCCTTTCCTGAGAAACCTCTTTTATTTTGTCACCTGTTTGGGAACTATACTAAATGTCCATTTCAACCCCCTTATAAAATGAATACCCACTCAGAAAACATATTCAATAATTGCAAAAGAAAAGAAATAAAGGATGTTTATAACCAAGGATTCATCTAATCTAAGAATATTTATGTATCTGTATTACAAGTTATTTAGATTTTAAGGTATCAAGATATATACCACAGTTAGATCAGGCAACAATGGAAGTTTTTTCTTAAAGAATACCTTGCCCTGAATGGCTTAGAGAGTCATCTCTCTGGAAAAGGCAGAGATCATCACTTATTTCTTAATATTTCTTCCATTTCTGTGATTCTGTGAAGTCTTTTGGAAGTCAATAACTTCCTTAAATACAGAATTCTGTCTTGTATTATTCCCCCAGGAGTCAAAGATGATAGTGCCTGTAGGAATTCTAAGTACATTCTTTTGAAGTCTATTAGAAATAGAAAACTTCTTCTGAAATTGTTGAAATCACTTAAAAGAAGGAGCTTATTACCTCGCTTACACTTGGTTGCCATTTAAACCCAGCCATTGTTCCTGCCACCATTCCTTTCACTGTACTGGATTCTGGAATTGTAAGGTCCTAAAGGAAGAAAAGCCAGATTGGCAAGATGCTGCTGACAACCTCACTTATAGACATTATCTACCCATAATTAGATAAGCTTTATAACTCATATAAGATCCAACTGAAACAGAATAGTTAAGACAATAGAGAAACTTTGGACTAAAGGAAGGATTTTTATTTGGCCATAAAATCCTGACATGAATAACACCTATCTTAAAAAGAGTTTGTAGTTCACTTTGGCATAATGAGCTATTATATATAAAGAGAGAATGAACTATTCTCATCAACAAAAGGAATTGCAATTTTCTTGCCTTCATTTCTAAAAAAAGTAAAATGCATTTTTCTGCCAATATATCACAAAAACAGTAATGATAAGAAAGAAGAACAATGGATTAAAATAAAATCAACCACCAACAGTAAAATACCAGTGGAAAGAATATGGGATTTGTATATAGGGAATCTGCCCTGACTTGGGATGATCGTGGGCAAGTCAGGGTCTATATAGGCCTCAGTTACTTCATTTGTATTATGAGATTAATCAAGATCATCTTTGAGGCCCTTTTAGCTCTAAATATGTAAATATGAACTATTCTGAGTTAAACAGTGACATAGAAAATATAAAACAACAGTTAAGCTACAAATTATTTAAAACAGCATTTAGTTTTAAAAGATGTTTCTGCAACAAAGGAAGTCACTGACAAGAAAATTCCCATATGCAAATATAAAGTAGTTATATATTATATAGTAGCACTTTTTGTAATAGTAAAAAAAGCTGGAAACAAAAAGCAGCACTTTTTATGATAGGGAAAACATGGAAACAAAAAGCAGATGCCTATTAATAGAAGAACAGCTAAATAAATTATGGAGCATGAATGTAAGGAAATATTACTGTGCTGTAAGAAATGATCATGTGATGAATATAGAAAAGTATGGAAAGTCCTATACAAACTGCTGCAGAGTGAAGCAAGCAGAGCCAAGAAAACATTATAAACAATGATTACAATAATGGCTCAAAAAAAAAAAAAAAAGAAATGAGACTCTTTTCTCTCATTCTTTGGGGAGATGGAAGGTCCACAGGTGTTGTATTGTGCACATGTAGAATTTGAAGTAGTCAGTTATGAATTTTTCTTCTGTCTTTAAAAATACTTTTTCCACAGGGGATGGGTCTCTGGAAGGGGAAGATATACTGGAGAAAACTATCATGATGTAAAAAAAAAAAAAAAAAAAAACCAAACAAACACAAAAGATGCCAATAAAAATATTTAAAAACAACAAGTGTCAAAAGAGTCAATCAAAAACTCAAAGCTCAATCTGTTCATTATAATGAACAAGTTTAGCCCTGTGAGAAAAGCTGAGAAAATGCACGTCTCTCTATAGCAGTGGAAGAGAGATTATGTGGAACATCTAGTATTCTGTCTGATATGGTCTGTATATTAGTTTTGATATACTTCCTTTCTCTTTTTGAAAGGATGGTTCACTAGGTAATAAAGGGGAAGAGATACAGTTGAAAAGGAATGTCATGTCAAAACAAAAAGTATCTTTTAAAAAGATTGCTACATTTTAGTTTACATTTTTGACATCAATATTTCAAAATAGAAAACTATTATAAAAGTCTAGCTAACTAGATTCTCTCATAGCTTTCTTCCCATGCTCAGTATTTCTTCTATATTCTATGATAAAACCATGTATTCCAAGGCTGATACAAAGTATGAAATTAGCAGAGGTGCAAACTTGCTGGTTCAAACCTTTCCCAGGAAAGACAAAATAGTTTTAGCTTTAAAATCTATTTACATTTTTCCAGGCTACAGGAAGCAAATATCTGCTTTTATGTATGTTTAAGTGCTCAATTAAGCAAACATGTTAATGTATGTGAAAGATTACTTTTTATGTGTATAACATTTTTTCAACTTTTTAAAGTGTTCTGACGTATACTGCTATTTGATTTTCAAAGTGTGATAGATGGGATTAGAGTTTAGGTGCTTGATCCCTAATCTGTTGTTTTTGCACCAACTTATTTGGTGCAAAGCAAAAGTAATATTCTATTTTTGTAGCGTGAGTCCAGAGTTCCAAATCTCAAGAAATCATCAAGAAATAAAGAGTGACAAAAAGTTGTTCCCCAGAACTCCGATATTAAAGCTTGCATAAAGATGTCCTATTCCAGTTATTTTCAAGAAAAAAGACCCTACTGTTATTAATGTCAAGCCTTAGGAGCAATGTGAATCACTGGCAACACTGAAAATGCACTTAGGAATACTATGAATTCAAATCCTTCCTCACTTACTAACAGAGTGACTATGGGCAAGTCACTTAACTACTTTATGCCTCAGTTTGCTCATGAGGGAGCTGGACTTTAAAGTATCCAAAGTTTCCTTCCAGCTCCAAATCTATGATCCTTCAAGGTAATCTTTTCAGAAAAATGCAAAAAATCTGTACACCAAGTTGATTAATCTAGCATCTTTAGAGAGTCACTAAATCATAAAAGTTGAACTATTTATTTCTTATACCTAATAGGACTTCTGTGACTGATTATTTGGCTTGAGCCCAATTTGTCCAACTAGAATGTAAGCTACAAAATTGTAGCCTGCTTCTTTGTACATTTAGCACCTATTACAGTGCCTGGCATACAGTTGGTGCTTAACACTTATTGATAAGATTACTCAAGGCATGAGCTTCAGGCATGGGGGATGGCCTGTGCAAAAACAGAGAAATGGGAGATGGAATTAGTAGATGAAAAACAAGTTTAAGTAGGCCAGTTTGAAATCTTTTGGTTTTTTTACTTTCTCCTCCCTCACGCTCAACTTCTTACCAAGTTCCTCCCCTCTCCCCCAGTTCTACTTAGCATCTCTCACAGTCTACTTCCTTCTCACTGCTCCCATTCCAGTACTGGTTCTCCTTACTGTCCATCTTTACCATTCCAGCTTTCTAACAAGACTTCCTTCTTTCTTTCTCTTGCTCTCCCAACACCAAAGCCATTCTTTATAGTCTTACTAAATGGATCTTCCTTCTGCACAGTTATGATCATGACACGGCCACAAATTTTTTGTGGCTTCTGACTACTTCCTCAGAAAAGTTTCCTCTTTACCCAACTATAATCTGGCATTAATCCTACCCTCCCAACTTATTTCCCCCCTTCAAAAACTTTCTTCTATAACTGGATTCCTTCACCCTGTGCTACTCCCCCTCCCCCCCCTCCTTCTTCCCTTCCCCCCCCCAACCACATTTCTTTATTCATGTTAATCTCTATGTCTGACATATCTTCCTTCCCAATTCAATTATTTGGTTTCCATCCTTTCTTTGAAATATAAATTATTGCCATATTTTCCATGAAGCCTTCCTTTCTCTCTTTGTCAGGAATGACTTCTCTTGAAATATCACCCAGGCACTTTTTTTTTTTTTCCATCTCTTTAAATGTAGTTTTGTGTCAATGTTATCTTTTTATGAGATCATGATACATAATGATTTCATCAGCTCAATATAAAAATTCAAATCCTAATTCTTAATATGTGAGAATGAGGTTTTAAACTACTTTGAGAGTAAAGCCCAAATGACTACTTCTATAGGATGCATCTTCAAGGATCTTCTGCAACCCAGCTTTTATCCTATCTTTTAATTTAGCTGAAATGAAGTAATTTAATTCAAGAACTAGGCCAGCATTATTTTCCCCAGCTGAAATGGGGCAAATTGGGCTCAAGCCAAATAAATCATTCATAGAAGTTCTATGAGGTATGGTTAAAAAAAAAAAAAAAAAAGCAATTCAGCTTTTGTGATTTAGTGACTCTTTAGAGTCTGGTAAGACTAATCAACTTGTAAGGTACAAATTTCAAGCAGAGGAAACAATTCTTTTATAATACATTAGTGCAAAACAATTTCACGGGACACTAGCGGCTGAAGTCATCAAGAAAGGGACTCAGTGGATGCCCGTCAGTTGGGCTGAATAAGTTGTGGTATAAGAATGTAATGGAATATTATTGTTCTGTAAGAAATGAGGAGGCGGCTGATTTCAGAAAAGCTTGAAAAGACTTACATGAATTGATGCTAAGTGAATTAAGTAAAACCAAGAGAATATCATACACAGCAACAACAGTATGTGATGATCAAATGTAATGGACTTGGATCTTTTCAACAATGAGGATCACAGCATAGGACCATCACTTTTGTTGTTGTTGTTGTTTGCTTTTTTTTTTCCTTTTATTTTATCATTTTGATATGCTTTTTCTTGTGAAACATGATAAATTTGGAAATATGTTTAGAACTATATACATTTAACCTCTATTGGATTATTTGCTGTCTAGGGGATGAGGGAGGTGGAGAGAGAGGGAGAAAAATTTGGAACACAAGATTTTGCAAGGGTCAAGGTTGACAATGATCTCTGCATGCATTTTGAAAAAAAAATATATATATATATACATATATATAAATTAAATAAAGAACTCAAAAGAGGTGGTCCTTGAACTGAATTTTAAAGAAAAGGAAGGGATCCTTGGAGAAGGAAAGTAAGGAAGGCATCTTTTCTTTCTCTCCAAACCCAAAAAGGTATTTTATCCTTCTTTCCTATTCAGTTATCTTCCCTTCCAAAAAAATTTTTTTTAAAAATTGCTATGTCAAATACCTTCCCTATCTCACTATTCAATCTTTCCTTATTTGTAATTTCACTTTTGCTTCCACCATTCTGCCATGAATGCTCTCAGAGATGACCCAGAACTTTCTGAAAGTGACATTCATTGGCCATTTTTTAGTGTCTACTACCTCTGTTTTTTTAATACTATTAACTACTCCCTATTTCTGGATCTTTTCTTCTTCCTTAATGTCAGAAACAAATCATGTGCTTCTGGTTATCTCACCTGCTTTTCAGTTGTTCTTTTTCCTTCAGTGAATCTTCTTCCTCTTCTCGAAAGTATGCATTTCCCCAATGTTCTTTCCTTGCCTCTTTTCTGTCTACATTTTCTCCCAATTTCATTTATGCATGGCTTTATGTATCAACTTTCAAGTATGACTGCTCTTCTGAGTGGCAGATTTACATCTCCAAGTGCCTACAGAACATATCATCTGAATACTGCATTGGTTATCTCTTATATTTAGCTATCTTTCTAAAAGATGTTAGAGAGATAGATATGTTCATCCCTCTTACTTTGCTATATTTGTGTCTGTGGAAATTTCATTTTATTGTATCTCCAGAACTTAGTATACAGTAGGTGCTTGGCAAATGTTTAATGAATGAATAAAAGTATGTAGTATATAATTAACATGGATGACTTATGATTGAGGGTTCAGTACAATGGAAGGTTGAATGGCATGGAATGCTAGAAATATGGGAAAATACTTAAGTCAAAACTCAGTAAGTATAATACATTCACATTATACAAATTCTAACTTAATAATTTTTGACTTACATCAGTATGCTTTTTAGTCCTACTCTAAACAAAACATAACAAAACAAAAGCATATGACTGGTTTCAGAGACCTCCGATACATACAAACCTTCTCATCCTTTGGAGGGCGACCTCGCTTTCTGGGACTCTGTTCCTGAGCCCTTTTTAGAGGTGATTTGGAGCCTCTTTCTGCAGAAACTGAAGAGACTCTTTTCTTTCCTTCTCCCATATTCTTCCTCACCTTCCCTTCAGATAGGCCAGCTTTGCGTTTCTCATCTCCTGAATTCTGCTTACTTCTTTCTTCACTGGAATTACGCCGATTTTTTTCTTCAGCAGAATTATGGGATGACTGAAGGAATACAGAGTAAAAAATGGAGGATAGATGTGTATTATTTTTTTAAAAAAACCACCAAGAGCCTACTAAATTCAGTGAAGGAACTCTACCAAAAAAAAAAAAAAAAAAAAAAAAAAAAAAAAAAAAAAAAAAAAAAAAAAACCAACCTACAAAATATTTAAGAAAGGCCAGATTTTTTGGATTGCTTGGCAGAATGGATTTCATATATAGGATAGGCCAGAAGGGGTAGATTTATACCAGCATTCTACAAGCTATTAATTTTGCCAGTTACTTTAAAACAAACTTTTATAAGTATTATTATTTCTCCTTAAAACAAATTATATAGAGCGGTACCCAAAAACTTACTAAAAATGTTTGAGAAGAGAGTGAGTTCCTAGAATTACTCCAAAATCTCAGGAATTCTCTTCTGCAGTCTTAAAATGACTAACTGCTAAATTCCTTAATGAATAATACCAAGACTTCCAGAATCTGCTAAGATGTTTTTAGTGGTTCAGTAACTTTGATTATTTATTTTTATTTCTGTAGTGCCAATGTGGTCAGAGTTATAAAGACAGGGAAAAAAAGTATTTTACATTTTTCCTCTTTTCTTATAACCTAATCTCCTGGGGAGAGCCTAAAGTAGAATTAGTCTTATTTACTGAGGCAGCAGCTTCAACTATGAAAGTTCACCAATCATTCCTAGTGTTTTCTTTAGTTACAGATTTTAGAAGGTTTTTTTGCTGGCTACATTTTAAATCTTTCAAAGTAACAGAATTCGGATCACAGCACAAACATGACAAAGACATTTTACAAATACAGAGATAGATACAAACAAACAAAAAAAAGAAAGTGAGCAAATCTAATTTTACTTGACTTGGGGTATGCAGGGGAAAAAAACCACAACAGAGATGCATATAGAAGGCAAATTACAGAGTTATCTCTTGTTTACTAACTGAACTCTCTTATTCTGCTGGGGGATGAAGCTAGAACAGAGGCACGTAAAAGTTTGCTGTGGATGTCAAAGTCAAGACAGAGAAGGCAGGAATTGCTGGTTTGGAGGTTGATAAAGTGGGCAGGAAAAAAAAACAAAAAACAAAAAACTAGAGCCATACAACAGTAAATTTACAAAGACCAGATGCTATTTATTCTCACCAGAACTGGGTCAAGATATGGGACTTTGTGAGTTTTTCTCACAAAGAAAAAGCAAGTTCCATCAAAGGTGAACTGGGATTGGAACAGGAACAAAGGACAGACTACAAAGAAATAAATTTCTCGTGATGCTTAGTCCACTCCCACTGGTACTGAAAAGATCACTTGATTCTGTTCCATGTCCAATCTCACTTCTTATACAAATTAACGTCAATCACATCAGAACCAGACTCTATAACTTGATCAGAGCCGTACAAAGCAGACCAGAGATGGAAAAGTCAAGAGACAAACAGAAGTTTAATTTCAGAGTGAAGAAAATGTTGTTTGCAAATGGAAGAGCCTTTTCCCTTCTAAAAATGAAGGCTTATCTTGCTGGGGGACCATATATATATATATAAAAACTGGGCTGGACCATGACATAATAATTTTTAGGGCTTGAGTTGCTGTTTCCCCAGCTATTCTTATGGGAACAGATCTTAAGTTTTGGGAGTCATGATTACTCTATGGCTGTAGAACCAAAAGTTCTGTGATAGGAACAAGAGTATAAAGAATAAGGATTGTAACCATGTTAGATTTGTGTTGGAGGATGGCTTTTAGATCTCTGGGAAATAGGGAAAGCTAAAATCATAAATCCTTCTGTGAACACCTGATGCTGGTCAAAGCAACACACTTGTCAGAGAATGAGAGGATTATTGTTATGCCAAACTCAGGGCACAGCTTGCTTGCTGGGCCTTAGCTCTGGGAAATGGGTATCTCTGAAAAATATTCTGACAATAGATTTAATATTCAATAACATAATCACATAAAATAACAGTCAATTCTCCATTACGAATAAATCAAAAAGAAGAATCTTACCTGGTCTTTGCTTTTGGCTTTTTTGAGAAACTCCTCCACAGCATCCACAGCTTGCTGAAATCTTTTACCCTTGTTAATCTTGATCATTTCCTCTTTATGGGGATGATATGGCTTTAACTGTTCAACCTTGATCCAAGCACTAACAGAAAAACATTGAAAAATTGTGATTTATATCATTAAAAGCAGAGACTTGAATGGAAATGTGACTTTTAACATCATAACAAACTTTTTAAACAGGCAAAAAAAATTTTCCTAACACTAAATTGAACCCAAATATCAATTATATTTTGCAGAATTCTGAACAACAACAAAAAAACTCACCATAAAATAAACACCTAATGAATCAAGTTGGAAATGTGGCAGGAAATTAATTTCAAAACATTTTTTCTCAATTATATGTTAAAAATTTTAAACTTAATTTAAAAATTTTAAATTTAAAGAAAAAATTTCACATTTCAAAGTCACTTTCTCCCTTGAGAAGGCAAGTTATTTGATATAGATTATACATGCAAAGTCACAGAAAACATTTTCATATCAGTCATTTTGTTAAAAACTAAAACTAAACCAAACAACCTTCCCCAAATTAAAACCAAAAAAGCCTTAGGACTAAAAAAACAAAAACAAAATTGAGAAAAATTAAGTTTTAAAAATGCTTTGATCCATACCCCTTAAGTTATTTCCCTGGAGGTGGGTAGCTTTTTTCATATGCCTTTCAGAATTATCTTGGATCACTGTATTGTTGAGGATAACTAAATCATTTACAGTTGATCACAGTGCAATATTGCTGTTACTGTTTACAATCTTAATCTGCTCACTTCACTTTTTATCAGTTCATATAAATGTTCCCAGAGTTTTCTGACATCATCCTACTTATCAATTTCTTGTAGCACATTAAAATTTGTTCAGTTATTCTCCAATTGATGGACATCCCCTCAATTTTCAGTTCTTTGCCAACATTTTAAAAAAGAGCTGCTATACATATTTTTATGTGTGCTGTATGAATATATATAAAATTTCCTTTTTTTCTTTAATCTCTTTGGGATACATATCTCATAGCATTATTGCTGGGTCAAAGAGTATTCACATTTAATAGTGTAGTAAAGTTTCAAGCAGTTAATGTTGAACAGAAATGGAGAACAACCTATATGATAAAATTATATATTTTATGTAATACATGATATATATATATTATATGAAATAAATAATTTTATCATATAGGTTGTTCTCCATTTCTGTTATATATATGTGTATGTGTGTGTGTGTATGCATGTATGTATGTATATATATATGCAGATATAAACATAAAACCATAATCATTGGTTTGGTTGAAATGTGTTAGAAGAAGATTAGAAGGGAAAAAATAAACTGGGAAAACATTTTTACAATCAAAGGTTCTGATAAAGGCCTCATTTCCAAAATATATAGAGAATTGACTCTAATCTATAAGAAATCAAACCATTCTCCAATTGATAAATGGTCAAAGGATATGAACAGACAATTCTCAGATGAAGAAATTGAAACTATTTATAGACATATGAAAATATGCTCCAAATAATGATTAATCAGAGAAATGCAAATCAAGACAACTCTGAGATACCACTACACACCTGTCAGATTGGCTAGAATGACAGGGAAAGATAATGTGGAATGTTGGAGGGGATGTGGGAAAACAGGGACACTGATACATTGTTGGTGGAATTGTGAACACATCCAGCCATTCTGGAGAGCAATTTGGAACTATGCTCAAAAAGTTATCAAACTGTGCATACCCTTTGATCCAGCAGTGTTTCTACTGGGCTTATACCCCAAAGAGATACTAAAGAAAGGAAAGGGACCTGTATGTGCCAAAATGTTTGTGGCAGCCCTGTTTGTAATGGCTAGAAGCTGGAAAATGAAAGGATGCCCATCAATTGGAGAATGGTTGAGTAAATTGTGGTATATGAATGTTATGGAATATTATTGTTCTGTAAGGAATGACCAGCAGGATGAATACAGAGAGGACTGGCGAGACTTACATGAACTGATGTTGAGGGAAATGAGCAGAACCAGGAGATCATTATATACCGTAACAACTATACTATATGAGGATGTATTCTGATGGAAGTGGATCTCTTCGATAAAGAGAGCTTTAATTGATCAAAGATGGACAGAAGCAGCTACACCCAGAGAAAGAACACTGGGAAATGAATATAAACTGCTTGCATTTTTGTTTTTCTTCCCGGGTTATTTACACCTTCTGAATTCAATTCTCCCTGTGCAACAAGAAAACTGTTTGGTTCTGCACACATATATTTTATCTAGGATATACTGTAACCTATTCAACATGTAAAGGACTACTTGCCATTTGGGGGAGGAGGTGGAGGGAGGGAGGGGAAAAAATTGGAACAGAAGTGAATGCAAGGGATAATGCTGTAAAAAATTACCCTGGCATGGGTTCTATCAATAAAAAGTTATTAAAAAAAAAAAAAAAAGAAATGTGTTAGAAGGTTGAGGGAATTAACACATTAATAACATTGTTGTTCAAGTTATGAAATAATACAACTGATTTGAAAATCAATTTGGAATTATATGAGCAAAGTTACTAAACTTTACTTGGCATTGCCACTGAAGTAATAATAGGTTATGCATATCAAATAGGTTAGACAGCAAGGAAGATCCCACATATACAAAAATATTTGTAGCGGCATTTTTTTGTGTGTGATAATAAAAAACTGGAAACAAAATGTGTCCCCACTGAATTAGTGACTGAACTGTATAAGAATTTGATGGAAGACTATTACATTTTATGAAATCATCAATGAGAAAAATCAGAATAAAACAAGGGAAGACATTCATGAATTGATGCAGAGAGAAGTAAACAATACCAGGAAGAAAATATATACACAGCCACAACAATGTAAATGAAAACATCAATAAAAATCTCAGGGAGATTAAATGACTTGTTCAAGGGCACATAAGTCAGTGTCAAAGGCAGGATTTAAACTCAAGTTTTCTCATTCTGAAGATATTAAAGTTATCATTGTGCCATGTTGCCTATTCCATCATTGGGATCTGATAAGGCAAACATCAATCAGTATCAACTTTATTATAAATATCTTAAAAAGTTTCATAGCACAGCCTTCAAAGTAACTATGATGGGTTAAGGATACAGAAATTGGGTTGCTAAACCACCTCAAGATTGTAATTACAAAGAAATTGTTGGTTGACAATAAACATCAGTACAAAAATATGATACCCATTTATATAGAAAGATGATACCAATGCTGGGTGAGGTTAGGAAGATAATCTGTGAAAAGGAACACAGAAAATTAAATGACACAAAGGGAATGAACCCATCAATCTGTCTCATTAGGCTATTTTATTGCCTTAATTCAATTCCTGAGTCTTTATTAAGCATCTCCTTTGTGCCATACACTATGGAAAGCACTGGGATATATTAAGCCAAAAATAAAACAGTCTTTGCTCTTGAGGAACTTAAGGAGGGAGGAGTGAGATGTGGACAGAACTAAGTAAATATGAAATACAGACAAGGTAACTACAAAGTAATTTAGGGGCAGGAGCACTAACACTCTCAGGATTAGGAAAAGTCACTTGGAGGTCATGGCATCTGTATGGAGTCTTGAAAGCAGCTAAAAATGCCAAGAGTTGTAAGAGAGTTTGGAAGTATTCTAGAGCATGTGGAACAAGGAATGTTGTGTTCCAGATAGCAATAAGTAAGATGGGTTTAGCTAGAAGGCAGAATATACAAGAGGAAGCAATGTGAAAACACAGGGTGCAACCAGATTGTGAAAGGCTTTAAATAGTAATCCGAGGAGTTTGTATTTTATCCTACAGGCAACAGGGAGCCACTGAAACTTCTTCAGCAATGTACTTCTGAAATACAACTTTGGCAGCTCTGTAGGATGGACTAAAGAGGGAAGAGTCTTGGAGGCAAGACTATCAATTGGGAGAATATTGTGAGATCTAGGTGAGAGGTGATAAAGGCCTGAATTAGGGTGGTGGCTATGCAAGTGAAGAGGAAGGGAAGAATGCGGAAAATATGGGGGAAAGACTTGGCAACGATTGAATAAGAATGAGAGAATTATTGTGAAAAGTGACTAGAAGGATGAAATGGGGAAATTAAGGGGGGTGCTATTATTATTATTTTTCCCCTCTCTTTTTTTTTTATTAGAGCTTTTCATTTTTTTTTAAAATTTTAATAGCTTTTTTATTTACAAATTATATACATGGGTAATTTTACAGCATTGACAATTGCCAAACTTTTTGTTCTAATTTTTCCCCTCCTTCCCACCACCTCCCCCAGATGGCAGGTAGACCAATATATGTTAAATACAATATATGTATACATGTCCATACAATTATTTTGCGGTACAAAAAGAATTGGACTTTGAAATAGTGTACAATTAACCTTTGAAGTTAATCAAAAATGCAGGCAGACAAAAACAGAGAGATTGAGAATTCTCTGTAGTGGTTCATACTCATTTCAATTTTTTGCGCTGGATGTAGCTGGTTCAGTTCATTACTGCTCCATTGGAACTGATTTGGTTCATCTCATTGTTGAAGAGGGCCACGTCCATCAGAATTGATCATCATATAGTATTGTTGTTGAAGTATATAATGATCTCCTGGTCCTGCTCATTTCATTCAGCATCAGTTCATGTAAGTCTCTCCAGGCCTTTCTGAAATCATCCTGCTGGTCATTTCTTACAGAATAATATTCCATAATATTCATATACCACAATTTATTCAGCCATTCTCCAATTGATGGGCATCCACTCAGTTTCCAGTTTCTGGCCACTACAAAGAGGGCTATCACAAACATTTTTACACATACAGGTCCCTTTTCCTCCTTTAAGATCTCTTTGGGACATAAGCCCAGTAGAAACACTGCTGGGTCAAAGGTTTGATAACTTTTTGAGCATAGTTCCAAATTGCTCTCCAGAATGACTGGATGTATTCACAATTCCACCAACAATGTATCAGTGTCCCAGTTTTCCCACATCCCCTCCAACATTCCGCATTATCTTTCCCTGTCATTCTAGCCAATCTGACTGGTGTGTAGTTAAGTAAGGGGTGTGTTATTTAAGAGACTGTGGTAATTCCTTTTTAGACTTTAAACTTCTTAAGCACAGGCAAGGTGTCTTCTTTCATCTCTGCCTTTTCCCTACTGCCTATAATAGTACTCTACACAGAGCAGATGCTTAATAAATATCTAATGAATATTAAGTTGAGTCAAATGAATTTAAAAAATCACTAATGGATACTACCTACTGTAGATCAAACTATTTAGCAGTTTGAAGATTCCTGGGAAATGGCTGAACAAATTATGGCAGATGAATGTAATGGAACATATTCCATAATAAAGAACAAAAGGAATGGTTTCTACCAAACCTGGTGAAACTTGTATGAATTAATGCAAAACAATACATTCAGTATAAAGAACATTGTAAAAAAAAAAAAAAAAAAAACCACACACACACACACACACACACACACCAATAAGACTTATATGAATACAAATCAATGAAATGATCATTGGAGTTAAAATATGATACTCCTTCTCTGGGAGGCATGAACAAGATATATATCTTCAAATATGGGCAATGTAAGGCTTTGTTTTACTTTCCTCTGGATATCTGATAAAAAAGGATTTTTAAAAAAAAATCTTGCAATTGGAGGGAGGAAGGGAGAAAGATAATAAATGACACAGTTGCCAAAATTTATTTTTAAAAAGAAGAGGAAAAGAATATCATTGAAGCACTGAAAAAGGCACAAAAGGGAACAGAATGAAGATCAGTAAGAAATGCAAAGCAGGATATCTTTGAAAATAACATCGAATTTGGTTAAAATATGATACTCCTCTGGGAGGTCATGAACAAGATATATATCTTCAAATATGGGCAATGTAAGGCTTTGTTTTACTTTCCTCTGGATATCTGATAAAAAAGGATTTTTTAAAAAAATCTTTCAATTGGAGGGAGGAAGGGAAAAAGATAATAAGTGACACAGTTGCCAAAATTTATCTTTAAAACGAAAAGGAAAAGAATATCATTGAAGCACTGAAAAAGGCACAAAAGGGAACAGAATGAAGGTCAGTAGGAAATGCAAAGCAGGATATCTTTGAAAATAACATCGAATTTGTTGTATATTTGGGAATAGAAGCAAACTGTCATAGTGCAGATTTGCAACTGCATATGCAATCCTCTTTTTCTGTTTTGTATATGGAAATTCTGGTCTTACATGAAACTTTAGTTCAAGAGATAAATAACAATTTTCTTTTTTTGGCAGGTGAAAAGGATGAAATATTACTAGGAAAAAGGGAATAAAATTTTTGGAACACTATCCAGATATTTAGCCTTCCTTCCCCCAAAGTAAATGTAGAAATAGATGTGTATCCAAAAAATGTCAGAAAATGTTGTAGGGTCAAACAAAAATAACAAACAATGATGCTACATCATGATGGATTTTTTTCTTCAAAGAGTGTCTAGTCAGAAAATGAGTAAATAATGTTCTAGATGCTCCCATTCTAAATTCAATATAACCTCCTCCCCACCAAATCTTTAGCCTGAATCTTTTTACATTTGGGATATTCAAATTTCTTTAATAAAAGACTATAAAAATGTCCTTTCCCCTGCTCTTTCTTGACAGTGGAAGGGAGGGAAAATGAAAACCAAAATATTTCTCATGAGGATTAGTGGGAAGGCTAGTTCTATGATTGAACAGACACCCATGAAACATATCAAGAAAATAGCAAATTTGTCAGAAACGTACTCATAATAAAAACTTTACTATTTCTAATTTGTACTATGGAAGTGATCCTGGATTTTTGAAGAGTACATGCCAGATGAGTGCAAACTCTGATGTATCCAAATAGGCCGAAAATGCTGGAAATAAAGTAAGATATTTCTTGACAATTTGAAGTTTATTACACACTAAGTTGGCTGGGGGTCTGTGTTGATAACAATGAAATCAGATCTTTGAAGTGTAAGACAAGTAAGACTGGGCTATGCTGAAATAGTTTAAGATATGCAAGACTGAGCTAGACATTGAAATAAAGGCATCAAAAAATTGAAAGTTTTTTTCAGACTATTTAAAAAAAGAATTATACATATAGTGAAAAAATTTGCAAACAGGACAGGCTTGACAGATTTTATTTTAATCTAAAAATTTTTTAAGGCTACATCTTACCACATGCTTTAACAAGTTTGTTTTTTTTTTTTTAATTTTATTTTTTATTATAACTTTTTATATACAAAACATATGCACGGGTAATTTTTCAACAATGACCCTTGCAAAATCTTTTGTTCCAACTTTTCTTCTCCTTTCCCCCACCCCCTCCCCTTAGATGCAGGTAGTCCCATACATGTTAAATATGGCTTTAACAAATTTTTAACCTGTGCTGCCCATACTCAACTGACCCAGGTTTTTCCTCCATGTCACTCAGCTATATACACTATACCTGCTAATGTGCCTAACTCAGACATCAGGGGAATTATTTCCCATAGCATTAAAGTATTAACAGGGTTGAAAGATAGTGAATGATTATTTTAAGTTTTTCTAGGGTCTTATTTTTTCACTCTATGGGGCCATTAGTATTAAACTTGATACTTCCTGCTACTAAAAACCTTATAAAAGTGTCCTTCATTATTTAATTTCACCATCTTCAAGTTTCTTCTGCCATGACTAATGTTAAGGATTGTATGTCAATCATAACGAGAAGGAAAAGAAGCAAAAAAGAAAAAACCAAAGAAATAAATGACAATGTAGAAAAAATAAATCTGTTCCTTGAGAAGAGTCAGTTAACAAAAGCTAAATACATCAGAGGTAGAGCTGTCTCTAGTTATTGTGACTTAGGGCAAATCAGAATCTTCTGTGCCCCATTCCCACTCTTTCTTACCATCACTTCCCTCAAATACCTTACAACTACTCCCTCACCCCATTTTTCCCCCAAAAAAGTTTTAATGAAGGCAAAATCTGGCAAAATGAATATGGTCAGTAAGGGGGAAAATGTAATTATTTCTCTTAAACAAACCAACCAGCTGGTACTTGGAAGGATGGGAGATAATGTTGTCAGGTCACCAAAGGTTATATAGTATGACTTTACTTTTTGGTACTGACTCTATATAAACAAACTTTAGGTGGTTTTTTTTTTTTTTTCCTTTTTAAAATCTAGATTATCAGCTGAATGATGCACCTGATGTCCCTTGCTTTCATAGATTCTCCTAAAGCAGAACTTCTTAAACTCATCCCACCTCTTTTTTCCCACAGAAATTTTTATGCAACCCTGGGTATAGGTATATAAACTATGCATGCAAATCAAACATTTACTAATAATAAATCAGAATTGAGACCCCTGCCTCCCCATGATCAGTTATGAGACCCCATATGGGTCATATTCTACAGTTTAGGAAGTTTTGCCCTCAACACTGGGTCACTTTAATTTTTCCTACTTAGGATCAGCTCTGACTAGAGAAAAGACAACTGGGGCTTCAGCAAAATTTTAATAAATGAGAAATTAAAAAAAAAGAGCAATTCAATTGGTCCATTATCTCAATATCACTTTTTTGAGAACCTTTATGAAATGGTATCAATTAGAAAAAAATCAAGCAATTTCTTAGAAGTAGTTAAAATAAAGTCATGGTAATTTCTTTACTGGTGCAAGTGAAAGTGTGTACAATTAGTATTATAATCCCACTGAAGTGACCCTTAAAAAAATGTACTACTGTCAATATTGTAGTTCTTATTTCATTTTCTTCTGATTTTCACCAAAGAACAGAGTAAAGATGTTGTAGTTTTAAAAAAAGATGGAAGTACAGTGGGGAACATGATATCTAACTTAAAATATCTAAAGATAAGTCATGTGGAAAGATTAGACTTACTCTTTACTGCATAAAGGGCAGGACTAGAAGCAGTAATAAAATTATAGAGATTTAAATTTGATGTAAGAAAAAATCTTGACGGAACTGTCTATAAGGGAAATGGGGTACCTTAGAACTTAGTGGGTTCCTATGATTGAAAGATTTTGGATCAAGGATTAAGGACCACTTCTGAAGGACATCTTTGTTCAGGTAAAAGTTGTAGTGTGGAAGAAGATGAAAACTAGAGAGAGAAATTGATTGAAGGGAATTTCAGGGAGAAGATAGGATTAAAGATATAGATAGAAAAGTTGACTTTACTAGATTTATCTTGAGACTGGAGCAAAGGAAAAGAGAATGGAAGCTGAAGTAGGTGCTTCTGGAAGGGAATCTTCATGTGACTTGGTTTGTTTCTAGATATTTTTCCATTTACTAAAATAGCTTTGAATTCTGTTTTTATCCTAAACAGTGCTGACGATAGCTCCTCCCAATGCCAAGCTTAATCACACCTCCAAATTTAATGAACACACACCACATTCCAATTTCATCACCTAACTTTAGCATGAAAACTTCAAGCTCTATGCAGAGACCAGGCCTGGATGAACCTCTGCAACTTGTGTCTCTCCATCCCAAATTCCTCCCCCTCTCTCCTCAGCTGATCTGATTAACTTGAGAACAATCCTTTACATCTGCTCTTCTAGCCAAAGGCACTCTCTTAATTAGATCATGCACTCATTACTAAAAATCTTATTAAAGTCAAGATCTCTATCACACTGATCTATGAAGTCTAAAACTGTCAGAAAAAATTGGAAGATCTGTAATCTTTATGGGTATTTCTTCTCTTTTTAAAAATAAATGAAGTACAATGACCTTTAAATCCTCAATTCTTAAACACAAATTGTTTGAAATAATTTGGGTAAATTTATTTCTTGGGTCCTGGGATAAAAGAGAATCAAGACTTTCTTAAAATGAATTCAACATTAAACATTTACTAAATCCCTACTCTTTTCTAGGAACTGTGTGCTAAATACTGGGGATACAAAGAAAAGCAAGATATCCCCCCATCCTCAAGCAGTTCACTGTCTAATGGGGAGACAATATGCACATAACTATATATAAGCAAAATATATACAGGAAACACTGGAGATGAACCCAGAGGGAATGCACTAATGAGTTCCCCAATTCTCATACCCAAAAAATAGTAATCTTTTTAGACTGTCCTCATATAGCTAATCCTTCTAGATGCCTTGTTTCCTGGACTTTCTCTAGTGCTTAGAAGTAAGGTTAGAACTATACAAAAATATTTCAGTGTAATGAAATCATGGTTTTTATATAAAGATAGAACCATGTTTTGGGATTCCTGATGACATTTTGTTGTTGTTGTTGAAACAGCACTGTGCTAAGATTTGCAGGGAATAACCTATAATGAGTTTCCCTTCATAAGTTATGATCAGTAATTCAGTTTTATTTTATATGCATATTAAGAATCAAAAGGACAACCTAAAGGATAGCAAAAAGTTGGAAGATAAACATATTAGTAGTTGAAGCATGTTACTGACAGCTTGTGTATGACAAGTAGTAAAGGATGTTATCAAGGACTGGAAAATAAGATGTAAAATCCTCTATTAGAGGATTTATGGAAAGACATGGACAAAAACTGTAGAATCAGAAAGCATGGTATAGTGGTGTTTTGCATCAAAGGAGGGACTACTCCTTTCAGTGAAATCATGGCTCTTAACAGCAATGTGTTATCTTTCAGCTGTTCAAAATAAAATTCATCTGCAACTTTTTTTGACCATTCACAAAGATGTCTAAGATCTTCCTGTTCATTTTTTCCACTCTCCAGAAGAATTTAATATTATGAGAAATTTCTTTCTTCAGAAAAAGATTCAAAAGTAATCCTAATCACTGAAGAATCTTCTCCTTATAATGCATCCATGAGTACCTGTTCATCCTTACTTAGTTTCCACAATCTAAGCCAATTTCTTAAATATGACAAAACAATTCTTCTCCCTGTAATTCTCTGGTAACTTGAATTTTAAGGCAGCTTTTAGTAAATAACCTTGTTGAAGATTTAAAAACAGGAGTATCTTAGATATTTTGAATTCTTCCTTAATCCACATACTTATTCACTTCTCAAATAATTCTAGTGAATTCATAAGGCCTTCAAAATCAACGTTGCTTTTCTCTCTCAGGTTATTTTGTAGTTCTTCTCTTTATAAACTGTCAAACTTCCCAAACTCAAGTCTTGATTCCAAACAGTCAGTCACATTGTTCTCTTCAGTCACACTCTACCACCCTGACTAGAAGTTCTTACTCCTTTGTCAACTGTTATAGTATTCACCTACTCTTAGAAAGTCAACAAATTAAGAGATGAGAGGACACCATTATTCCCAATCCACCTGTATGTTAAGGTGAGGAGAACATAGGTATTAGTGTTTAGGACTTTTTAGGGATTTGGAGCTTTTCTTTTACACCTCCAGAAGTTAGCATAGTTCCTGTACATAGTATATATAAAAACACATGAGAAAGGCTTTGCTAATATTAAAAAGCCAATTAAATATGAGCCGTTATTATGTATTGATGTAGTAAGAGCATTAACTCCTAGTTCCTTATCATGCTGGCTATTCTAGTTTTAGCAGATATTAAATAGTACTTGAGAGACAACTGGTCCAGAGGACTAATAATCAAACCACTGACCTAGCTTCCTGGTGGCCTAAGCACAAAAGCCTGTATAGGAAAACTCAGGATCTCCTCTTTGAGGTTTCTGATCATCTGCCTAGCATGATCAACAAAGAGACAGGGAAATTGTACCCAAATGAATTAATGCTGCATACTTGCTGAATGGCTTTTCAATAGTTATACCCTAACTTTTGTTAATCTGCTAGATGTTTGACAAATATCTCATTTTGTTCTAATCCTGAAATTGAATTTTTAGAGGATCCTGAGCTAGGTAAGAAGGGAAAAGGAGGGTTTTCACAAGTGATCATTTACCGCAGTTCACTTTTATAGTCATATAACTGAGTAGTGAATACTTAAGTTTTTTTTGAGTACTTAAAGCATTTGGTAGAACAAAATGTGGATTTAAGTGCTTCTCCTTTTAACACATTTCCCATGGCCATCTTAAAACAATATATCCTGAAAGATATAGTCTAAGACAACTGTTCAGTGATTCTATGATAGAAAATATCAAGTAAGGCTTTTTTTTTTTTTTTTTTTTTTTTAAAACAAGAAGATTATGACTCCTTGAGGTGTCTGTCAATGTCATGGACAATGTCCAAGAGAATCCAAATGGAAGGGTTAAGTAAGTTAGTAAGGTCCTCTGGATGCTCTTGTCTGCAGGTCAGAGAATCATAGTGAGGGAGCTGGAAGGGACCTTACAGGCCATCTAGTCCAACCCACTTTTTATAAGTGAAGAAAGTGAGGCCCAAAAAGGTGAGGTGTTTTGCCTGAATCCTATTTTTTCTGATTCTAAAGGCAGTGTTCTTTTAACAGTGCTGCTTAGAAGATATTGTGCCGTGTACATCAAGATTCCTGGAATGCTGGAAAGTTTCAGAAATAGATCTATAACTACTTATAAGAATTCAGCTTAACTAGCCACAAAGAAAAAACAAGTAGGTGAAGAAAGTCTATTGTCTGGACAATAGTAAAGATTTGGATGACACACACTTGAATGATGAAGTTGAAAGAAGTTCTGTGCCTAGAATTCAACTAGAGAAGGGTTGTATTTAGGAAAATACACAGTGCTAATTTCTTAAATGTCCTAAATTTCTTTTGGAAACAAAGGCCTGTCTCTTTTACTATGGATATTCTTCATGTGGTTCTATATCTGAGACATGAAATACCAGTCTCCTTAAAAGTGAAGTTGTAGGTCATCTAAAGGGAAACAGGAAAAATGATAGATATGCAAAGGCACATAGCATATCACAAACAAGAAATGAGCAAGAGTTCAAGAAGCATTTATGTCATTCTCAAAGAAATGTATGAGTGGGAAAAGATGGTGGTTCTGTCATGTAGTATAAAGAAAGCCACAATCAGTGAAGGGCTTGGGTACTCACACAATGTGAACAGGAAGTTCCTTTATTCCTGTAGATAATTTGAGAGGACAAATAGAAAATCTCCACAAAATGAGATAGGGATGAGTTATGATTTGCACCTCTGAGGGATAGTATCTACAGTGATGAGATCATCAAACAGATCCATCAGAGTATCAAAACATATTTGAGCAAATATTTAAACAATAATAAATCCATATAGAACATTTAAGTTTTGGCCACAATATATCTATAATATTATATGTGCTAAATATTATTTCAATTTTATAAAAGAATAGAAAGACTCAATGCTAAGTGGCTTTTTTCTAATCACATAACTAAAAGTTTTTGAGTTAAGATTTGAAGTTCTATCTCCTGACTCTAAATATCCTTGTTCTAATATGTGATCTTGTTTTAACTATATACATAGCAGGTATTTAATATTTACTGAATGAACTCTCTTTTTAAAGCAGTGGGATGGCCTTTTCTTATGTCATGAAAAAAAATCTAGCTTTGCCTTCACATATAAAATGGCTATTGTATTTCTTCCCTTCTCTATGGGTGGAGGAGGGGTAGAGGAAGAGAACTTTTTAACTGAGAATTTTTTAAAAAGGAAAAATAAATCTTGATAGCTAATCTTTTATAATATCCACGCCTTTTCATGTTAGTTTGTAAGAACAAACAAATCATCTTTAACTTCTGAAGGTAGCATAGTATATACTGTAGTGCTTTTAAGGTACTCACATTTTGTAAATATTTACAAGTAAATCTTTTAAAAACTACTTTGACAACATCTAAGTCTCTGCTATGTCAACAGTGTTCATTAAGTGTAATAATAATGTACATCAACACTGCATATGGTTTCCCAGGAGTTATGTCCCAAGAATTAGGTCTTTTTAAAATAGTTGTAGATAATTTTATAAGCCAAAGCTCTATTTCCTTTAAGATTCACAACAAAATTAAAATTGTTTTAAAAACATCAAAAGATCTGTTAGTTGTACATAATACAACTTAATGATAAAGCTACTCAGAAAGCTGAATAAATGAATGAAAAAAGCAAGTGGTAGACACTTTTTTATCTGGTTTGTTATAGAACCTTGGACAGGACAATGGATTTCAAATTTCAATGGCTTTGGTTTTCTGCTATCTAAAACAAGAGTAGTCAAATATTTGGTAATGATTAGAATTTAGTCATCTATTTTCACAAAACAAAGAATAAGTCTATGCAACTAGTGGAGTGGAAATAGTTTTGGATTTGTAGTCAAAGGACTTGGGTTCAAATCTTAATTTTATTCCCCGATCCTAGAGAGGTCACAACATCTACAGCCTTCTTTCTATTTGTAAAATGAGAGGGTGGGTCTAGATAGTCTTTAAGAATGCTTAAAAAAATTATATGAGTTTATTAACTACTTTACAGAGAAACCATGCCTTTAATGTCAACATAATATAGCTTCTACATAAATAAACTATCTTCAGAATTTAGTTTGTCACTTTCTCAGCTTCTTAAATATATTCACTTTCCTTTGTATCAATATCTTCAGCCATGCACTGCCTCAGGTTATTTACAATTTGTACCAGACCAGTATCAAGAATAGTGTCTTTCTTCCATAGAAGAAAGTCATACTATTTTTATGGGATACAAATAAGACTTATGTTAGGAACTAATTGGCAGACAATAAGTTCCCTAATTGGTACTGTGGGTTATTTATTTTTTAATCTACTAGCATTGAGCACAATGCTTTGGATATAAGAGCCAAATCAATTCTTATTTGATCAAATTGAATTCAGGGATCTTTTCTTTAGAGCATGCCTGCTTGTTTGCAGGCTTTACATTATGATTAAGAGAAACTTTCTAAAGTTCACAAAGTGGAACTCACTTGTGATCTTGCTGATCTTACCCACTTCCTTGGCTATAATTATAATGTTTATGCAGATAACCTCTAATTTTATATATGTAGCCCTAAACTTTTTCAAGTTCCAGTTTTGTATTTCTAATTAGCTATTTCATACTCCACCTTGTATACAAAACAGAATTCAACCTTCCCCACCCAAATCTGTCCATCCTTCCAATTTCCCTTATTAACAGCACCTTCTTTCTCCTAGTCACCCAAATCTGAAATCTCACACCCCTGATGTGATTGGCTTCCAAGTCCTGTTAATTTAGTTCCATACTATCTCTCACAGATATATGTACTTCTTTATCAAATCGATACCATCCTAGTTCAGGTTATTATCATCTTTCTTCTTGGATACTATAATAGACAATCTTTTTAATTCTCTTCCATCTCAAATTAATCCTTCCTAGAGCGGCCAAATTAATCTTCTAAATGCATAGCTATAATGACCATGTATACCTATACCTGTCTCCTTATAAATCTAAAATTGCCTATAGAATAAAATCCATTTCTTCTTTCAAAGAAGACTCGGTTTAGATACCACCTCCTCCACAAAGCTTCTCTCACCAACTCAGATCAAAGAGATTTTCCCCTTTGCCCTTATCACCTTCTACTTTGTGTCATCGTTATCTACTTGTCATAATACCTCATATTAAGTTGTAATTCCTCAAGACCAAGGACTTTTTTTTTATCTTTATATTCCCAGTCTATATAACAGAGCAGGTGTTTATTAAATCAAGTGAAGTTTACTCACTGATCTTCTGTTCCAAAAAACTTCACAAAGAAGCACTTCTTTCCACGAGGTTTCTTCAAGTCTTTGGGTGGATTTACAATCTACAGGACAAAAGAGAAAAAAGGCTCAGTTATGACAATTCAAATATTTATTAAGCCTGTAATGTGAGGCTCTATGATAATCACTAGAGGAAACAAAGGAAAAAAAAAAAAGCAGTACCTGCCCTTAAGAACCTTATAAAGCTTACCAAAAGAATTTTTTCCTTTATCTTTAGCTTTTCAGAGAAAAACCCATGGAAAAATACAAGAGGAATTTTTACTAAAATATCCATTGGCAATACGTAATTTTCTATCATGTTAATAGAAAACTTTCAAATATTGAAGATCTTATAGACAGATGCCTATTGTGTAGCAGAGATGTTCAATTATTTCACAAGAGATATCACCTACTTGGTAAAATTACTTGCTCACTGTAGCACATTAGAATACTACTGGTAATATTTGACAGTTTGGGATTTCAATAAGGGCCATGTACATGTGGTTAGAAAATTATCAGAACCCTCCAAAAAGCGGATCAAAGTACACAGAGAGAAAACAAATGACAAATAAATAATTAATAGCTGTGGACTTTTAAGGACATTAGATTAAAAAAAAAAAAGACTGACAAATATTTCATTTACCTGTGTCAAAGAAAATAAAAAAAAGGGGAACAAGCAATATATAAAGAATATGAGAATATGAGATACCAAATCTTTATGAGTTACTTGTTGCTAGAATCAATAGGATTATAGAATCAGAAATGATCCAGATTATAGTGTTCAACTTCCTTAGAAAAGGAAACAGACCTAAAGAGAAGTGACTTAAGGTTATGCATGAAATTAGCAGCAGTCAACATGTAACTATGGATTCTCTTGCCTCTATATCCAGCACTTGCTCTATTCCATATCCCTGCCCCTCTCTGCAATTTTGCTGAATAAAAAGATTTTTAAAGGGAAAATATTTTGACTATTGACTTAAAAATGTTAATTTTCCTGCCTCAGGATTTAAATGCCTTTTGAGCATTTAAAAAATATATCCCTCTAAAATAAGGTCAATTTTGTTTGTTGGCGAATTTTGCCTCTCCTTCCACATTATTTCTTTAATAGAACAAAACTAGAGATTTCCTTTTCTGAATCAAGAAGTAATTCAGATAGGCACAGCTTCGTCTACATCAAAATCAGATTTGTTAATTACTTGGACTTTTGGCAATACACTTCAGTTTTTCTTAGAACAAAGTTAGAAATATTCCTCTGGCATAAAGACTCTTACCTTTCCTGGCCAAGGAGGATACCTGCCCAGCTTCCCCCTAAAGAAAAAGCAAAGAGTCAGCTTACTTATACTAGAAAATCTTGCCCATCCACTCCAACCCACCTTGCCTATAATTTAGGTCCCAAATCTGAGTTCACACCTTCTAAGTCCAAGGACAAAGCTTACAGTCCTTTCTATACAAGACTTCCCTCTTCTCCTTCAAAGTGCAGTTTTACTGTTTCAAACGAAGCTTCTTAGTATCAAGAAATGAATTACACAAACCAGTAGCGGTAACAGTAAATCTTTTTTTCTCTGGCAATCCAAGGGCCACGAGGGGAGGTTAAGAACGTCCTGCGATCTCTGCCAGCTTAGAGCGCACAAGAGAAGTCCCTCCCCCCACTATTTCTTCATAGAACTGAGCCAACGGTCCGGTTTCAACACCACAGTTGGTAGGTCCCCGCGGAGTCGCCACCGCAGCGGTTCGGTCCGGTTACTTCGTTGCGCAGCTAGATAGAACCTGTTCCACCAAACGAGCCGCGAGGCTTGGCCATCTGGATCTTCCTGCCAGAGAGTCCCGAGTCGACCCCTGGGACACGGTGACCCGAACAGCGTACGATCTGAGCTCACCCCATGGCACCAGCTGGAGCCGGCAGCGCCCCGCCGGCCGCACTCTCCCCCTTCCAAACCCGGGCGCCCGGAGACACCCCAAGGAGAGTCTTCGTAGCGGGGCTTCGGGAAGGAACGGCAACCCATTGAGGCCATCTCTACCTCCGGCCACCCCCCTTTCCCCTCCAAGGCCGGGCTGCCCCTTCCGTCCGGCTCCTCTCCCCACCCCAGCGCCCCCTCTCTCGGTGCCGCCTCCGTCCCTCAGCTCCGTTCCTCCCTGCCAGCATCTAGAGACAAGCCAGAAAGCTCAGAGTGTTTGGGGCAGGGCTCGGGGTCTGTAGCTTGGGGCGGAAACCAACGTTCCCTGCTTCCCCCATCTTCCCGAAGGGGCTCCGTCGCTACTCACCATACCAAGTCTCCGAGCCGCAGACTCACAGTCGCCATCTTACCGACTTAACCACCCACAGCGCACGGGCTGCCGGGACTTCAGGCCGACTCGGTGCCGCCCATTGGCGTGGCTCTTTCCACGTGACAGGGGCCGGCTGTCATTCCCACGCTGCTCCGTGACGCCACCACGCCCCCGAAAGGCATTGGGTGGTTTGGCGGCACGTGACCTTAACGCCGGGCCTCCGCGCGCCGAACCCCTAGACTTCCCGTTACCCCTCCCCCCTTTTCGCTGCCCCCCCCCCTCCCCGCCTCCGGCGCGTGATAAGCGAGCGCCCCCCGAACCGTGACGGCTGTGGCTGAGAGGACGGGATCGTAACGGGGGCGGCTACGACTGTGGGGACGCACGGATCCGAACAGCTGACAGATCCGGCCGCGCGCCTTGCCCCGCCCCCCCGGCAGCGCCGGTAACCCTCCCCCGCCCAGGGCCCCGGGACAGCAGTTTTCCCCCTTCCGTCCGTTACGGCGGTTGGTCTCGATGCGTCCCATCCCCCTGCCCCCACCCCCGCGGGTCCTGGGGCTGTCCTCTCTCTTTCCTCGATTCCACTGTTTGGCCCGAGCCTGAATCCTTGTTCTTTTCCCCAACCCATCACTGGGCCGGTCCGCTGCTTTCTCCCCAGGAGTCCCCAGACGGAGCTTTGGACTCGTGCCCTCCGTGCGGCCTGGAGTCTGTTCCTTAGTCTGCACCTGCGCTTTCGGCTGTCCCCAGCCTCGGTGGGTTGGGGACAGTGTTCCGTGTTCCTTACGTCAATGTTTCAGCCCCTGTGTCCTGGGGCAGGGGAGGCTGCTGGGGTCACTGCTCCCCCTAGGGCTCGGGATGAGGCGACCCCTGAGGTAGTTAGTGCTCGGAGATGCCTACTCTTTGGCCTAGGAGCCCTAGCGTGGGCTGTGTCCGGCAGTGTAGGGCGCCGTCGGTTAGTTTTGAGCCCCTAATCTCCCAGGGCCATTAGTGCCCTGGGTCGAGCCACCTTGGCCACATTTCTAAAGCCTGCATCCGGAATAGCAAGTTCCCAGAATAACTGGAAGTCTTCCTGTTTTCCCTTTAGTTGTTTCAGGTGTCTTGAGGGCATTTCTTCAGAAAGGGCTTTCAAAGGACTCGTCACCTCTTCATAGGACTCGTCACCTCTGGGAATGGGCATTGAGGCTAGATGGGCGGCACGTTTGTAGACATGCTTGAAGACCCAGCGGATAGACAAAGTTGTGGCATATGGGTCTTACCCCATCATGAGGAAAGCCGGCTGGAAATCGGGTCCATTTCAAGGTGCTATATCTCAGAACAGCACTTGTGACAAAGGTGTGTTTCATTTTTGTTTGACAAATATTTTCTACATGCTGTAATCTCTTAAATTCAGACTGATTTTAGAAATAAAGTTATTATAAGAAGGGATAGTTAAAATTTAGTTAAATGTAAAAAAATATACACTTCAGAATTGGGAACAAGCAACTTCTATGGAAACTATTCTGTACTGGAATTTTGTTATATTGTTACTAGAAATGAGTAAATAGGTGGTCTTTTGGGGATTTTGTGGTATTGTTATGCAGTTCTTCTTGTAATGTTATTTGTGGTAACGAGATATCTGTATATAATTTAGCTCTTTGGAAATTAGCTTCTCTGAAGTAACTTAATTTGAAGATAGATAATTTTTCATAAGAATTCAAGATCTGAAATGTTTAAATTTTGAGCTTGTAGGCTATTATCTAGGTTTGACCTAATTTGTTATTTATTTATTTATTTTTTGAAATTGACAGAAGCCATTGCAGTAGCCACTGCCAAGACTTGAGTGTAGCCATGACTGAACCCCACAGGGTCCAGTTCACCTCTCTCCCAGGCCCTCTGAATCCTACATTTCTGAAGAAACCTCGAAAAGAGGAAATTGGGGGAGCAGAGCAGCACCAGGACTCTGAACCAGCTGCAGCAGCTGTTCGAATCACACTTACCCTCTTTGAACCAGATCATAAGCGCTGTCCAGAGTTCTTCTACCCAGAGCTAGTGAAGAATACACGTGGAAAAGTGAAAGGTCTTCAAGTTGGAGACAAGGTACACTTCATATTACCGTGTCATTCTGCTTTTCAGAATCAAAAGTGTACAAATACAGTTTTTACAGAACTTTGTCAGACAAAAAAAATTGCAATGGTTCTACCCATGTATAAAATCATCTTATCAAATTAGAAATAAGAACTAGGCTTGTTGCCATGTTTGTTGAATTAGGACTAACACTACATACCTTAGTCTTTCAAGGACACTAGAATAAATACTGCTCTCCCAAATTCTAGGAAAAATGTGAGCGATCTCTTGGGCTAACATAGTCATACATATTCTGTTTCCTCTTGAGTTCTTTGCTTTTACTCTCACTTGGGAATCATTTTCTCTATAAAGTTGATTCCTTATTTTAGCTTATCTCTCTCCTAAGCTGTCCAACTGTTGGATGTTTTAAGGGTTTCACTTTCTGTTCAATCAGCCATGTTTGCTATCATGGAAGCATTGTCATTTCTTCATTTTTACCTTGTCATCTTGCCACTTCCCTCCCCCTCCCCTGCCCCCCCAACCTTGTCCAATAGTGGTACCTGTTAGTTTTCCTCCACGGCATATTTCACGTCTGTCTTCCTCTTTTGACTGAAAGCCATTACTCATTAAGGTTTTCACCCCATCTTTCCTGGGCTCCCTTCAGTAGCCTCCTGATTAGATTCCAGGTTTTTAGTTTTTTCTCTTCCTAATCCTTCACTTAATTGCAAAATCAATATTTCTTTTTTTTTTTTTTAATTTTAATAGCTTTTTATTTACAAGTTATATGCATGGGTAATTTTATAGCATTGGCAATTGCCAAAGCTTTTGTTCCAATTTTTCCCCTCCTTCCCCCCATCCCCTCCCCTAGATGGCAGGATGACAATACATGTTAAATATATTAGAGTATAAATTAAAATAAATATTTATAAAGCATAGGTGTCACCATGTCACCCCTTTTTCTTAGAAGTTCTGATGATTCCCAGTTATCTATGATAAAATACAAACCCTTTTGTATTAAAGCACTTTATAACGTGGTTCTTGTCTTCCTAAATTTAGTACATATTACATAATTGATACATATATTACATATGTAAACTTATTACATAAACTACATTTTTCTTCATGGTACTCATTCTAGCCAAATTTACCTACTTGCTTTTCTAAAATCTTAACATTCCATCTCCTATCTCAGAGCCTTTGCACAGCTTCTCCACCATGCATACAGTGTACTCCATTCTCAAGAGATATCTCTTAGCATCCCTATATCCCTTCAAATCTTAGCTCTAGTGTTGCTTCCTACTAGAGGCCTTTCTGATTTCCTTCCACTCTTGCTGCTGTTTCTTTACCTCCATCACTCCAAATTACCCTTTCTGTGTTTGGTATTTGCTTTTCTGTGTCCTTATGTTCCCCAATAGAATGTATATTCCTTAAGTTCAGGAATAATTTGTTTTTTGCCTTCATATTCCCAGTCCCAGTGCTTGTTGATTATTAAATGAGGATAAGATCTTTAGTATTTAGCTCATAGAGTAATCTGGAATATCAGTTGTACTAATATATCTAAAACACTTTGTAAATCTCTAAAGTGTTACATGTAATAATCTTAACAACCATTTTTAGAAGTTGTCTTTTTATCTCAAAGAATATTATCATGTTCTGTCTTCCAGACGGGGTAAAAAAGAGAGGGCAAAAAACTTAGTTTTCGCTCTTAGTATGTTGGAAGATTTTCTTTTCCTTCGATAGTTATAAATCTTCTGAGTTTCCAGAATTGTAACTTTTAGGAATTTTTGTTTCAACAATAATTCATTCTTATTAAATTTGATGTAGTAATTGAAATATCCTTAATCATTTACTTTGAAAATCTCCTTTGGGGCTCATGCTATGGGGACTACTTTGTAGATTAATCCTTATGATGAGGTTCTTTTGATAGTTAAGTTGGTGAATCTCCTTGTTTTAGCCTTCACTCTTTTCTTTTTAAGATAATTACAATTCAGTTATTATTCTAGAATATTATTCTAGAATGACATTATATTCAGAAGTCAAAACAAAATACTGAAGATTTTGGAAGGAAGTTCAAAAAGGGGACATATCAAGTATATATGAAATCTTGCAAAAATAATCTTTAGATATTTCATACATCTGCTGTTTTGTCTTTTCAGAAAAAAAAATTATGGATAGCTTTTATTACATCACCTTCATTTCCATATATTTATATATGTGTATATATAATATGTATGTATAGTATTCCTTTATCTCCTATAACTAAGAACTTTTTTTAATTAAAAAAAAGTTCAGTGAAATAGCGTAGTGAATTTGATAATATTTTGTGTTCCATACTCACTGTCCTGCTCCAAGGAAGGTAGGCAAGTATATTTTTTCTCCCTTCTCCAAGTTTAAGCTTGGTTATTATAGTTAAAACAGTGTTAAATATTTTTACAATTCTTTTTATATTGTTGTCCTTGTATTGATTGTTTTCCTATTTTTTGCTTGCTACTCTGCATTAACTCATATGAATCTTCTCATGTTTATCTTAATTCTTCACATTTATTGTTACAGCACAGTAATATCCCATTACATATATGTATCATGATTTGTTCAAACATCATAATCAATGAAATGTTCTTTATTACTACCACAAAAGAATTTTGGTATAAGTGGAATTTTTTGTTTTGTCTTTGATTTCCCATATTTGCTGATAGTAGTATCTCTGGGTCAAACTGTATGAATGCTTCTTCCCTGAAAAAATATAAATTGCTTTCTAGAATGGTTGCCTCAGTTCACAAGTTCATCAAACAGTACATAATATGCTTGTATTTCAACAACATATACTCAGCATTAACTATTTTCATCTTTTGTCTTTTTCTTTGCCAATTTTCTAGATGTGAAATGAGGGTTTTATTTCAATTTTTATTAGTGATTTGGAGCAAATTTTTCATGTGGTTGTTAATAATTTGCAATCCTTAGGAGAAATGTTTGTTCTTTTAAGCCACTTATCCATTAATTGTTCTTGGTTTTACATATTTGTGTTTAAGTTCTTATGTATTCTGGGTACTATACCTTGATAAGAGATATCTGATGCAAAGAAATAAAACAATTCACAGATAGACTTATGAAATAGTTTTGGAGCAGAAATAGAAATTGGACACGAAAAGACAATAGGTTACAACTGCTCCTTAGAAATAGAGAGGTTTCTAAGAATAGAGAATGTCACGAATCAGAGGATGGATGTGACATTTAATAGCACTGAGAACAGATGTACAAATGTAGCATTTTTTTTTCCTAAATAGTGTTTTTTTCCCCTAGTTACATGAGAAAATTTTTAGCATTCATTTTTACAAGATTTTTGAGTTCCAAATTTTTCTCCCTCCCCTCTTCTGAAGATGGTATGCAGTTTAATATAATTTATACATGTGCTATAATGTAAAATATATTTCTGTTATTAGTCACAGTTATGAAAGAAAGCTCAAAAAGGAAAAAAATTAGAAAGAATAAAGTGAAAAAATATACTTCTAGCTGCATTTCAGATCCATCAATTCTTTATCTGGTTATAGATTTTTCTTTTGTGAGTCCTTTGTACTTTGTACTGCTCTTACTTAGGTCATTGTGTTGCTGAGACAAGCTGATTTAATCATAGTTGATCATCACTCAGTGTTGCTGAGAATGTGTACAATGTTTTTCTGGTTCTGCTCATTTCACTTTGCAACAATGCATAGAAGTCTTTCTAGGATTTTCTGAAACCTGCCTGTTCATCATTTCTTATTGTAAAATAATATCCTATTACATTCATGTACCATAGCTTGTTCAGCTATTCCCCAATTGATGGGTGGGCATCCCTTAGTTTTCTGTGTTTTTCCACCACAAAAAAAAAAGCTGCTGTAAATATTTTTGCATATATAGGTTCTTTTCCTTTTTTAATGATATTTTTAGGAAAGTATAGCTTTTGAAAAAAAATAATTTTTCTGAGTAGCTCTAAAATGTTATTCTTGGAATTTGATTGAAGGTGCTTTGCCATTAGTCTTTTTCTTTTAAAATTCATATTAATACCAAAAAAACCCTACCCATTTTCACATGCAAAGTAAAAACACAAGAAACATATATGTAATTTTGAATGTTTTTAAAATGCTTGCTTTTTCAAAGAACTATCTCATAAATTTAATTCATTACTCTCTTTTAAAAAATAGATTTTTGTGATCTTTTTTATGTCATCTATGGGTTTTTCTCATTCTTTTCCCCTTCCAGGAAATCATTATAACAAAAAACACAATTTAGCAAAACTGTTCAATATATCAAAAAAATCTAGTATGTGCAGGCTTCTATACATCTGTGTACGAGGCAGATGGGGGGCAGTGTGGAAGAGTGATGCCATTTCTGCAAAGGATGAGAGGTGGTGTCTTCCCTCTTTGGGGCCAACCTTGTTATTTAGATATAATTTCACAAAATGAAATATATGTGAAATTAATTTCACAATGTTAATTTTTGTTGCTTTGGGGTGATCCTTTCCACTTAACATTATTATAGATAGTAATTTTGTATATTCAAGTAATTACTTTCAAAACTGTCCTAAATGACTTTTTTCCTTCTTTTGTACTTCTCTGTACACTTTTTAAAAAATGTTCCATTGGCTCTCCTCTTTTTTTCTTTTAGTTGGGGGGAGAGAGTTACATTGGATCACTATTACTACCCCAATTTGAGATCATCATTTTTCAAGAATGACATTTTGTCATAGTTCTCCTAGAGGATAGTTGGTTGTTGTGTTGACTAGAGTTAAGTTTTTCAAAGTTACTTTTTTCCCCCAGCATATTGTTCTGGTTCTACTTATTTTACTGTTTATCACTTCTTCCCAGGATTATTTGAAATAATCTTTTGTCATTTCTTCTGATACATTTTCAATACATTCAATACATTTTCAATGACAATCTCTTCAACCATTTCTACTCGATGGGAACTCCTTTAGTTTCCAGTTCTTTTCTTTCCTTTTTAGTCAACTCTGCTTTAGGAAGTTTTGTTGTTTGTGATAATTCTTCCCCAGTGTCTTTCCCAGTGTTGTTTCTCCTAACCTTCCCTCATCTCTATTCCTGTTTTTCCATGTTGAGTCTGGTACAATTATTTGTGTGTTTTTTGCGTACATGGTATTTAGCCCTCCTTTTATCTGGTTGATTCATCTGATGCCTTCTACTCTTTCTGCCATGGTTCATATACTTTTCTTCTTATAATTGCAGTAATGAGAAAAGCAAGTTCCTACTCCCCTTTTCTTCCTTTCTACACTAATTGATATCTTTTACACTTTTTTTTTCTTGTCTTCTTAAAATTCCTTGAATAAAACTTAATCCATCTCCAACTATTCTTATCCCTAATGAACTCTGGCAATATCCTTGAAGACATAAAAGGTTCTAAGATGACAATTGTTTCTTCTCTTCCTGTTGGATTGGCACTGTTTCATCCTTATTCCCTTTTCACGTAGATTTATCTTTCTAGGTTTCTTTTGATCCTTGTGTTTGTATTGAAACGTTCTTATTCAGCTCTTTTACTTGAGTATATCCTTGAAAGTCACTATTACCTTAAAGATCCATTTTCTCCCTTATGGGATCATATTTGATTCTACTTGACAAAAATTATTCTAGATTGTAAGCCAGGCAGCCTAGCCTGCTTTTTTTTATTTTTTGGAACATTACATTCTAAGATAAAGTTCCCTGGTACTTGAAGAATTCCTTTATGGATGTTTGGAGTATTTTTTTCTTTAACCTGGAAATTTTTGACATTGATTTTAAGGTCTTTTTTTTTTTTTTTTTTAAGTTTCTCTGGATTCTTTCTGCTTTTACTTTTCTTTCTTTTTTTTAATGTGTCTGATCATGTTTTTATTTATGATTTCTTGAGGCATACAGGTTTTGTGGGTTTTAGGGAATCTTTTTAAGATTATTTCTTAATTCTGTTTTCCAGGTAGGCTGTTTTTGATACCAGAAATGTTGCATTTTCTTTTTTTTCCTCCCAGACTTGATTTTTCTAATGTTTTTTGCTTTTACATGAAGTCCAACTAATTTTTGTTGAGCTTATTATCATTTTCAGTGAATGCATTACTTGTGTAAGTAACAGTATAGTATTTGTTTTGTACTTCATTTCTTTCCTCCATAGCTTTTATTTCTTGTGTAATTTCTTCTAAGTATTTGTGTAGTTCTTTTGGAAAATTAATTTTTCCCTCTGTGGTTTAAGCACTCATTCTCTCTTTCTAGGATGTTTAGTTATCTCTTGATCTGTTAAATTGTAGAAGTCAGTGTCTTTGGTTTACTCAACTCCTAAGCTTAGTTCTTAAATTAGTGCTTTGTACCATGCTTCTCTCCGTGCTGTGCTTTTGGTTAGTGTAGTAATCTTGCTTAGTTTCAACTTGGATCACTTGGACCAAACTGCACTTACAAAGTTTAGGGGTCTCTAGAATCCTTGAAATCTTCATAGCATACAATCGCATCTCAAAGATGGAATACTAGGAATCTTAGAGTTTTGACAGGACTGTTCATTGCTGTTTCTTGTAGTTTCCAAGTTTCATGCTGTGGATTGGAAGCCATCCTGAGGCCTTTTTAGGAGCACCTTTCATTCTTTGTTTCAGGATACATGTCCTTGTTATAAATTTCAGTTTCCTAACTCTGATTCCACTGTAAGAGGCTTTTAGTTTGTTTTTCTACTTTTTGTTGGTTGTGACACCTCTTACTACTTTCTCTGATCTTCTGTATGACTTTTTTTTTTTTAAACTTTTTATTGACAGAACCCATGCCAGGGTAATTTTTTACGACATTATCCCTTGCACTCACTTCTGTTGCTATTTTTCCCCTCCCTCCTTCTACCCCTTCCCCCAAATGGCAAGCAGTCCTTTACATGTTAAATAGGTTACAGTATATCCTAGCTAACTGTATGACTTTTTAATGCAGTTCTGAGGAGGCTGAAGTCACTGTAGTTTTCTGTTAGATTTATTGAACATTTTTCAGTCTTACACTATTTGTGGATTTTTACTAGTGTAAATACATGAAAATCATTTTGGCCAGAAGTCTGTTAATCTTTTCCAATATATGTCATACACAAAGTAGGTATCCCTTCAGTCTTTGCTGAATTGAAATTATTCTTTTTTAATGCTATTGCCACTCATGTTGGTGATAATGAATTGAAATTATTATTTTCATTATCACCAACATGAGTGGCAATAGCATTATAAAATGTAATCTGTCATTCCTTTTTGGAATAGTACTTCTTAATTGACTAGTATTATTATAAAGAAGATTTTATGAAGTTTATTTGTCCAACTTTTTTGTTTTGGGGTAATAATGACCTTTTTTTTTTTTTCCATAGAAGAAAGATGTCTTGGACCCTTTCAATGATGAAGAAAAGGAAAGGCATAAGGTGGAAGCTCTTGCCCGGAAATTTGAAGAAAAATATGTAAGTCTTCCCTGGTAGGCTAAACTAACTTTTATTGGGGAAATAAGACATTCTCTGGGAATTTTATGATATAAGATGATATGACTAGGAGTTTATAACATAATATATGAATATTGAAAAGCAAGGACAGAAAAAATATTAAACTAGTAATGATTCATGATTAGTAAAGTACACATTTCTTGCGGAAAATATTATTTATAGCTAAGCTAGAGGAAATTTTTCATCATTTAGAATCTTAGAGCTAGTAAGGATTAGAAAATATTATTTGGTTTATTCCTTAAACTGCTGCATGAACTAAAAAAATTATATATCTTTAAGGAAGGGAGTTTTGCAACTTTTGATAATATATAGCAATTCTCAGTCATTAGTCAAGATATAAAGTGGTACTAATATTTAGAAGAAAAGTAGATATGAATGATTTTTTTTTTTTATTTTAGGGTGGAAAAAAACGCAGGAAGGACAGAATACAGGATTTAATTGACATGGGTTATGGGTACGATGAATCTGATTCCTTCATCGATAACTCTGAAGCAGTGAGTATTCAACAAAAGTGATAACAGAACTTTAATCTTCCTGATATTAATAATAAAGAGCAAGAAATTCAGGGTTATGGGAACAGAATGGATATTTTGAGCTATAAGAACATGCAATTTCACGGAGAAGGAGCAGTACTGCCATTGGGGAAGGGGGGGATATGTCATGCTGTTTCAGAATGAAAGACTTGACATTAATTTTTCTTGGATCTTCACATCCTTGAGGTGTATTTGCTAATAACTTAAAGCTAACATTTTGTGGGTTCCCCCCCCCAGTATGATGAGCTTGTTCCTGCTTCTCTGACTACAAAATATGGAGGATTTTATATTAACTCGGGAACACTGCAATTCAGACAAGCATCAGAATCTGAGGATGACTTCATTAAAGAAAAGAAGAAGAAATCTCCTAAGGTTAGAAATTTGCTTTTAAGAGATGTTTTGTTATGTAAAATTCTAAGAAAATGAATTGACTTTACCAGAAGGAAATATGAAGTTTCTAGAAAGAACACTTGAGTTTTTAATGGCTCAGGAAATTGGTTGTAAATAGTTGCTAGTTCAGACCTGCCAGGTTGGCAGTGACTTGACAGTCCATCTCTGTCTGTTCACTGATAAATGAGCTGAGTTGGACTTTGGAGCTGTTTCTTCAGCTGGTAGTCAAAGTGTCCATATCGTGGAGTTTTCCTGTCAAAATTGGTACTGACATTTCAACAAAGTCACCAATGATTGGGCCTTGAAGATGGATCCCTCAGGGTAGTTTTTTTTTTTTTTTTTTGTGGTAGGGCTGAGGTTCATTAAAGGTGTGGAGCTTAGGGAAGTTTACACTACCCATGCTTTATCTGTTCTGTGGACATGTAGAGGACTTCAGTTCCCAGGGCTGTCAACCCAGTTGTTTTTAAACAGCCCCAAGATATTTTTTAAAATTATCTTTACATATACACAATAAAATGTATATTTTAAAAAGATTAAGATTAAAAGATTAAATTTTTTTTGTAAATGTATGGGCTTTGCTTATATTTTGTCCTTTTAGAAAGCTCATTTCAACCTGAGGAGGTTCCTCTTGAAGGGCTAAAGAAATACCCCACTGTTGCCTCAGTCCCAGGCTTTTCCAGCAGTCATTGTCAACAAGATTATTGCGTTGACTTGCTGCGGGTTTGTGGTATAGAATCTTGTTGCCCAGGGACTGATCTGAAAAATCATTGTTGATGAAGGACATGAGGCTGGTTTCAGAGTGTGTCCTGGGAGGAGCAAGGCCAGTGCTGTGTAATGCACTTGCTCCCTGAGCTAGGGAGCTGTGTAACTGTGCCTTGTCTTTAATTCTCAGAAGCGGAAGTTGAAAGAAGGTGGTGAGAAGATAAAGAAGAAGAAAAAAGATGACTCTTATGACAAGGAGAAGAAATCGAAAAAGTCCAAGTTTCCCAAAGCCGGGTGAGAGGCAGCAGCTTGTGTTTGATAGGATAAAATTTGAAATGTTAGGGCTAGACACCTGGGAGCTGACTTACCCCTCTTCCACACAGTATCAGAAGAAGCAGCAGGGACTGACCTTCCCATCCTCTCTCACCCCTCCCCACAGTATCATTTCGGGGCATATTCAATACTCTCCCGTCTCTGTGTGGTCAGGTATCCAAAAGTTGTATTTGTTACACTGTCAGTGTCAGCATCTATTTCTGTCTCTAGATGATTGCTAATGTTTCTTAATTCTCTTTGGGCACTTCTCTGTCTTTGGCCCAATTCTGTTTCTGTCTTTCCTTTGTCTCTTTTCTGGTCATGCTTACTTCTCCTCACTCAGTCTCACCCCTAGATGCTCCACAAGTTGCTGCTGTTCTCTGCTGCTTCAGCTTTCTACTTTTAAATCTTTCTCTTGATTTCTTTTGCAACCTTTTATTTCAGCCTGGCAGTGGTATTTAAAAAAAAAATCATCGGATATTAGCATTATGTGACATTGTTTTGCTAACCTGTGTTAAATTTTAAGCTTTGGTCTCAGGAAGAAGGAGCTCCATATGCCAGGAGGAGGGAGGAGGATAACAGGGTGGACTTTTGACTATAAGGTCCACATGGAGACTGTTGAGTCTGAGAGAAGGTGTGAAGTGCCTCTGTGCGTTTCCCTTTGGGAGATTTTTGCAGTCATTGTAACCTATTTCCTCTTTGCTTTTAGCTTCACAGCACTGAATGCCAGTAAGGAAAAGAAGAAAAAGAAATATTCTGGAGCTCTAAGTGTTAAGGAAATGTTAAAGAAATTTCAGAAGGAGAAAGAGGCCCAGAAGAAGAGGGATGAAGAACATAAGCCAATATCAGTGTCACCTGCTGAAACTCAGAGTACACGAGAAGTGGAAAGCATGCCAGATCCCTTGCTCTCGTTCTTTGGCTCTGCTTCTGACAGTGACCTGCTTCAGGCAGCCACTGCCATGGACTCACTAACTGATCTGGACTTAGAACAGCTCCTCAGCGAGTCTCCAGAAGGAAGTCCATTTCATGATGTGGATGATGAAAGTGATTCTCTTGGGGTGGGATTGGACCAAGAATTCAAACAACCCCCTTCCTTGCCAGAAGGCTTGCCAGTGTCCCTCGAAAAGCGTATTAAGGAACTGGCTCAGGTATGGTGATTAGATGTAATTATATAATTAAGGTCATACCAGTATCATAGGAAACAATTATTCCTAGAAAGCCTAGTGAGATGTTAGTTATAGCTGCTTTTTTAGTTTTATCTTTCTTTATGCTTGGGTATGAGATACAGTACAAGCTTTCAGTTGTAAAATTGTTTTAAATGTCAGTGTAAATTATTCCTAGATTCTTTTGTATTCGAAAATATTCAAGCCACTCTTTGTTGCTATGTTGCTTTCCCTCCATTTATGTATTCTATGTCTTCTGTCACTTTTATATTATATGGTATTCACTGCTCTTCTTTTGACATGAGGTAGTGTACTATGTTTCACTTTGAGTTTTTTAGCACTATCCTGCAGGAATTTGAAAATATCTAAGGAGAGATAATGTAGAAGGTATTTCTCAATGAATCTCACTATTACTTTGAATTACTTATTGCCAAAGATAGGCATTCATTTCATTGACATAAAAAGACAAAGTAAACATGTATGGACATTGTGATACCCTTTACAGACAACTTTTTTCTGAATTTAGCATCTTGAGATGGCAGAATGCTTAAGGCATTCATAACTTTTAAGAATATAGCATCCATTAAGTTTCTGCTACTTTTTCCCAGATAATGGGAGAACATTCTCTATAAAATGAATTATTATAACAGTAGCACATTACTGAATTTATAATTTCACATGGACTATTAGGCATTTTGACCTGTGATATATCCTGTGCTTATACTCATCTTAAACTCCAGACTATATTTGAGTTAGAGAAAATTCCTTGATCTTTTTTTAAAGAAAAGTTGAATACAACTACATAACTATTTTCTTTCTGTTAGTGTTGAAGGTAGAAGTTCAAATGCTTTTGTTGACATTTAATGATAGGAATAAATGATGCCATCGTGAGTAGGAAGTCAGATCATAGTTTAATGGCATCGAATTTGAAGATGATGAATCTGAAATTGATGTTTTTGGCCTCACTCTCCTATATATTTGCATTTGTATCATAGGAGAATTCACATACTTTCCCATTCCTTGTACTGGATAGCCTTTGTAATAAGCTAACTTGAGGATTTGACACTTGGAGTTAGAATTTCATGGGCCTCCTTTAGGAGTTAATACTGAATTACTGAGTTATCACATGATATTGAATTACTGTGCTAAGATTTTTACAATAGAATTCTTTTGTATTTGTCACAAAAGTTTTACCTCAGCAAATGAAGTCTGTATAGCATCAGAGAAAAAATGAAATTGAATTCCTCAATTTTTTGCTCTTTTTCCATAAATTATGTTCTTATCAGATAGGTAATACTTGGTGCTTTATCTTTATTAGTCTATTTTAATTGGAAAATGAAGCATATATATTGCTTATATATACTGTGTAAGTGCTCTTGGGTTGTAATAGTACAGGAAACAGTTTTTTAGAAGAAGGCTGTGTGAGTAAACTTATTATGAAGTTATCTTAAATTGTTGGTTACTTTTTGGTTCTTGTTTATGTATATTGGTGATAGAATGGAGATTGACAACATTAAGAAAATAATCACTAATTTTTACATGTGGTACTTTTAAGGTTTATAGAGTATTTTTTCTACATTAAAATGTGGTTGGTTGTGCCCTGATGGTGAGGAGGTGAAAGGAAGAGACTCATTTTGATATGATGACATTTAATTTTGCAAATCTGAAATAAAAACTCCAGGAATTTCAGTTTTTTCTCTACCTTTGATCAAAGAAACTTACTTTAGGAAATTGGAGACCTCTCTGTTTTAAATGGGATGTTAGATTTAGATGAGGCAAATTGATGTTCACAGACATGGTTCTAATTATCTGTAAAATGATAGAATTTGGATTAGATGGCATCTAAAACCACTATTAATTTCAGATTCTATGATTCTCTGACCTTCCCAGCTTATAAACCTTTTCCATATGATACATGATTTCTGATATTGAAACAGACATTGCATTTTTGCATTGATCTTAATCTGTTGATCCTAAGAAGTTTACTACTTATAAATATGTTAGTAATTTTATGAGTTATTTTGTTACTTTTACTTTTGCTGTAGTATTTTGGCTTATTCTTAGACTTGGCCAAAGAAAATTCATAATCTGATTGATGTATATTAGTTATATTGCTGTGAGGAAAATTCCAGGTAGCTTGGTCAGAGTTATCTTTTGCTATAAATATTGATAGATAGTAGGTTCACTTCCTACTTTGGTACTTATAGCACCACTTAAAAAATATCTCTAGTGTGTAGCAAAGACTGGAAAGAGATCATGAATTGGGAAAGAAGACATTTTTACAGCTCAGCATTTGAGAAGTAGAGGCGAAGTAGGAAAATATTTTAGGCATAGACATTTCTACCTAAGGTAGATGTAAAAGTCTGAGCAAAGACATAGAAATGGAGATGAAATAAATGTCTGTAGGGAAATAATAAGTAGGCCAATTTGTCTAAAATATAGAATAAATAAAGGAAATAACTTACTCCCCTTTATTTGCTATATTTCTGAGAGAAGACTAAAGCGGAACTATCTGCCCTCAAGCAATTTGTATTAAACCTCTTTCCTCATTTTTATAAAATTGGAATAATTACTGTACCACCTGCTTTACAGGTCTGTTTTTTCAGTAAAGTGCTTTGCAGACATTAAAGGACTGAATAATGTGAGGTAGTTATTGATTCATGGGAAATAGTCTTGGCAAGAATTAAATAAGTTGCTTTAATTTAATGAGCAAACTAGAGCACAGAAATTTTAAAAAGTTGTTTATTGGACAACTTAAAGATTATTAAGGGAAAAGCATGGCACATTTTTGTAATCTTTATTACATACAGTCTTCTTAACTTGCTCTCAGTTTCCATCTGAGGTAGATGTAAAAGTTCTTTAGTTAAATTTGACTATTGATTCTGTATAGCTGAAAAAGGTAGATTCAGTGTTGATTCTGTACAATTCATGTATCCTGTTGAATCCAGATATTTTGAGATAATGATCTTTTACTTTTTAATTCAATTTATTTTAACTATATCAGCTCCACTTTATTGGCAAAGCCCCCTTAATTGTTGCTAGAATGTTCGGAGAAGAAGAAAACAATGGTTTAAGGATAATTCAGGCTGTCTTCTTGGGTAATGTTGGCAGTTCTCCCACATTGTACTTTCATGTGACCCAGGGTCTTATTGGACTTTTGAATTTAGCATCAATGTTAAAAATCTCAGGAGGAAACAAAGGAATTAAAAGTTTTTGTTCTGAGCACAAATGAAAGTGAGCATCAGAAAAACGCTATTGCTTGGAGTTAATTATAAAAGCTTATAGATTTCTTAGAAGTGTGGCTGTCCATATTGAAACTAGTATTTCCTAAAATGAGTAACCTGAAATCATACAGTTAAAGTAAATTCTGAATATTTTTCCAGGTTATTGAAAGTTTGTCCATTTATATACACTTGTGGGGAAAATTTGGTTCTTCAAAAACTTAGGGATCTGTCTTAATTTTGGTGCCTTTAATGAATTAATTCCTCTCTCAAATGCACACAAATATGTAGATACAAGCATTTACCAATTACAGATAGAAATTAAAGCCTAAAGGTAAAAATAAAGTCCATAAAGTTTCATTCATCTTTCAAAAGTCATCATAAGAGATGGGCAATACTGAAAAATACAAGTGATTAGAAAATATAGTTGGAAAATAGTTGTTAAAGTTGATTTGGAGAGACATTAATAAAAATTCTATGGTGAAGTTGCTTTTTGGTTATTAACTAATGAAATAAACCTAAACTATATGGAATGAATAATTTACCCCTCTACAAATTACAGCTACAGTTTTTGTAGGATAAAAGTATCAAGATAGAAAGCAGGAAGTGTCAGAAGTTTATTAGATAATGGTGGATTAAATGAATCAAATAACTATTATTACTAATGATAACATTGAGATGTGTGGGAAGCATGGCACATAGTATATAGAAAACTAGTCTTGTAATCAAAAAGACCTGTGTTCAAGTCCTATCCCTGACCCATATTTAATATCTATATGATCTTAGGCAAATGATATAATCTCTCAGTTCTCCAGGCAATTTTCTAAGACCATAAACTGAATAACAGGTGCATATTTAAAGGGATTACTGGTTCCATCTCTGTTCTTTTCTTTTTAACATTGATGCATTAAGGTTTGCGAAGCACTTTACTCATTTGATCCTCACAACTCTTCTAAGAGGTCAATGCAATTATTAGCCCCATTTTAAAGTTAAGGAAACTTGAGTCTTGAGTGACTTATCCAACAATTATATAACTAGTAAATAAATGTCTGGAGATAGACTTTGAACCCAAGTCTTTCTGACTTCAAGTCACACTTTCCCTTCTTAAAAATCTTAGCATTTGGGAATACCATTTGTCTACTTTGTATTCTGGATTCCATGTTTCTGACCTCTTCCTTTAGAAGAATTATTTCTTCATTGTACTGCAGTGACAGTCCACTCTGATATAATTTCCTAGTTAACAGAAGTTTTTCTTTGACTATACTATATCAGCCCTTGGTGACTAATTAGCTATATATAAAATCTTGTAGTGTTCTTTTTAAAATATTTCATTTTTTCCCCAGTTATGTGTAAAGACAATTTTTCACACCATTTAAAAAAATTTTTGAGTTTCAAATTTTCTTTCTTCCTACCTCATTTCTTCCCTTCCTGAGATTGTAAGCAATTTGATAAAGGTTATACATGTTCAATTATGTAAAACATTTTACCACATTAGACAAGTTGTATGAAAGAAGACTCAAGGATCGACCCAAAGGGAAAAAATTCCCCACACCCATTAAAAAATTCAAAAAGTGAAAAATAGTATGCTTCAATCTTGTAATGTTTTTTCATTTCAGAAAGTGTTTTTCTCCCTCTCTTTATGGCCTCAGTTGGGTTTGTGCATTAATCTTTGCAGTATAGGTTTCTCCTGGTTTATACTGTGACCTTATAGAATCAGAATTGGAAGGGACCTTTGAGGTCATCTAATTGAACCTCCTTATTTTCCAAATGTGAAAACTAGGCCTCTCCCTTACCACCAGGCAGTTTATACTATACTTCCTTCATGAACTCACTATCCTATTCTCCATAACCTATTCATCTCTCCTCAAATCACCTAAGCCCTCCTTTCACACACTCAGCTGAGAATCTGTGCTCCATATTTTACAGAAAAAAATTGAAGCTATTCATTGTAAATTCTTTTTTCTCTCCTCTTCCTCATCTCCTAATACTTAGTTATCTTCTGCAACTCTCTTCTTTATCCTTGCCTCCCATGATAAAGTGGCCATATTCCTTCCTAAGGCTACCATGTTTACTTGTTCAGGTGGAATGGACTAGATCGAATCATCCATTCTGCTCTAATAGATTGCTATCTCTGCCATTCCCACTCTCATTTTTTTTCTGTACTAGCTCATTTCCTATTGCCTACAAATATACCCATATTTTCCCTGCAAAATAAAACTTAATTTCTACTATCAATCCTATATTCTGCCTTTTTAAGCTAAATTCTTCAAAAAGGCATTCTGTAATAAGTGTCTCCCCTCTCCTTTCTTTTCTTAATCCCTTATACTCCAGCTTCCAGACTTATCATGCCATTGAACTGTTCTCTCCAAAAATGATAGTTTCCTAGTTGCTAAATTCAATGGTCTTTTCTTTGTCCTTATGCTCCTTGACATTTCTATAGCTTTTGATGCTGTTGATCACATTTTTCTTGGTACTTCTCTCTAGACTTTTCAAATACCATTTTTTGTTGGTTTTCTTTCTTCCTGACATCTTGTCTGCGTTCTTCTGGATCTTCTTCCAGATCACACTCTGTGTCAGAGTTCTGTTTTGGGCTCTCTTTTCCCTCTACTTCACTTGGTGATTTCATCAGCTCCATGGATTTAGTTACCATCTCTATGCTAGTGATTTGCAAATCTGTCTTTCCTTCCCCATTTTCTCTGCTGACTCTCAAATTTCTAACCGCCTAGATATCTAGAACTGTGGATATCCACTAGATATCTTACATATGTGCAAAAAGTAATTATCTTCTCTCCCCAAACCCTCTATCTATCCATTTACTTTCCCTATTAATATAGAGGACAACACTGTCCTCTCTGCTCCTTGAAACCTAAGGCCCATTCTGGATTCTTCATTGTTATTCCAGTCAAGACAAATCAATACAGTATCTGTCAATTATACTTCTTTTCACCTTCAAAACTGCCACCAGTATGGTGCAGGACCTTATCGTCTCATACCTGGATTATGATGAATCTGCCTGTTTTCAAGTCTTCTCCCCACTCCAATCCATCCTCCATTTAGCCTCTAAAGTGATGTTTTTAAAGCACAATTTTGATCATATCATATCCATATCCCAATGGCTTATTATCAATAATGTTTAAAGTTCTTCATAACTTAGCAGTCTCTTCCAATCTTTCTTTTCTTAAACCTTTCTCCCTGACTTATATTCTTAGATCCAGTGACACTGGTCTCCTGGATTTACCATCAAGACAGTGTTTCACAGCTTTTGAGCATTTTCTCTTGACTGTTCTTCATGCCTAGAACACATCTTTTTTTTCTGCATTGACTATTGACCTCTTTGGCTTTAAGTCCTCCCCCTTCTGCAGGAAACCTTTCTCAACTCCTTCTTAATTTCAGGGCCTTTAACTCTGTTATTTATTTTCTATTTATTCTGTATAGACCTTGATTTTACACACACAGACACACACACACACACACACACACACACGTTTGCATATTGTTTTCTCCATTAGATTGTGAGATCCTTGAGGGCAGAGACTTATCTTTTGCCTCCTTTTTTATCTTCATCTATTATAAGCATAGTGCCTGGCACATAGCAAGTACTTTATTGATATTTATTGATTGATTGAAAACAGACTTGAGAATTTGAATGACTATTTTGAAGGCCACATATATGCTAAATGACAACTAGGATTTGAACTAGGTTCTTTTGATTGCAAATCTAGTACTCTTTCCACCTGCCCCCATTGTATTGCCTATGTTAATAAGCATTTTTATTTATTTATTTATTTTTTTGCTGAGGCAATTGGGGTTAAGTGACTTGCCCAGGGTCACACAGCTAGGAAGTGTGAAGTGTCTGAGGCCAGATTTGAACTCAGGTCCTCCTGACTTCAGGGCCGCTGCTCTATCCACTACACTATCCAGCTGCCCCCAATAAGCATTTAAGTATATGCTACATGCAAGGAACCAAGTATCTACTGGAGAAAAATAAAATCTTAATCTGCCTTCCCTTCAGAAACTTAGGTTCTGTGGAGAGAGACATTTAAGTATGCACAAAATAAATTCAGATTTGGAGTATATTATATCGTGGTCCTGAGTGATATTTTTGGGAAGAGAAAAATATCCCTATTTAATGGCCTAGTCAGATAATAGGATGTTATGAGTATAGATTGTTATGATTCAGATGTTTTTCAGTAGTATCTGAGTAGTAAGTGTAAGCTTGTAAGTGGCTAAGGCCAGATTTGAATTCAGGAAATGAATCTTCTTGACTCCAGGACCTAACACTCTTACCTAGTATGCCACCTAGCTGCTCTTAGGTTTAGGTTACTAATTTTTTAAAAAAATGCTCATATTATGATTTGTTGTCCAACTATGTGTGTCCCCTTTTGAAGGTTTTCTTGCCAAAAATACTGTGGTGGTTTGCCATTTCCTTCTCTAGTTCATTTTACAGATAAGGAAACTAAAGGAAATAGGTTTAAGTGACTTACTTAGGGTCATGTAGCTAGTTTCTTAGACTGAATTTGAATTCATGCTTTCAGGCCTGGAATTAATATGATATATACCCCATTAAAATTAAACCAAGTACTTTAGGACCTTGAAAGATCATCATTGTAAACATTTCTTGTCATTTCTTAACTAGATATGTTAAATGATAGGAACCAGTTTTGTACTGTATTGGTTTAAGGAGAACTTTCTGTAGTTTACTATACTGGCTTGGCTTTAGTTTTATCAGTGCTTCGAGTCCAAGAATGCAATGCATGGGTATTTAAAAGGAACTTTGGGTATATCTTCTGTGGAGGATGTTGATATACCTTGTTTTTTTGAACATAGGATAGAATAGAATAAAGGATTTAATTGTTGAAATTTGTTGGTGCTTAGTCTATTCCTCTTAAAAGATTGCTTTCTCTTGTGCCCTTTTGGGTGTGTGTGTGTATATGTGTATATGTATGAATGTGTGTATATGTTTGTACACTAACAGATATTACTGTCTAATGTGAACCAGGCTGCCAGAGCTGCAGATGGAGAGAGCAAACAGAGATTCTTCACCCAGGATATTAATGGCATCCTGCTAGAGTGAGTATTTTTTTTTTTTTTTTACTTATTTGTATGTGTTCCTCACTTATTGAATGTGTTTGAATGGAGCAAGACTTGGGAGATTCAGGAATAGGAATAATGTTCTTGGGCCAAAAGAATTGACTTGAAACTGAAAGGAATTTGATAAAACTGTAAAAGTGAAAAAGAATTGAATTGGTTTGGTGGTGTTTTTGTTCAACAGCAGTGTTTGTAAGCTGATTTCTCTGCCTCCAAGTAACTATACTCCAGGGCCCACTTTTTTTTTTCTTTTAATTCCTGGTAAAAGGCATTCATTATAGGAGCATACTGTGGATGTGGTAGTCACAGACTACTGATAGAAGGTCTTTTTTCTAGTTTAAAAGCTTCCAAGTCTCTTGGCATGTCTGGGATCAGAAGAGGACATGCTTTTTTTTTTTTTTTTTTTCCTTTTCTGTCAAGTCTCTCTGGGAGTCTAGACCTTGAATTTAGAAGAACAAGATTGAATATCACCCTGATGAAGTTACTGAGAGTACTTCCTCTATCCAGAGGACCATTCCTGGTCACTTATCAAAGTCTTCTTGTCAATTCTTTTTCTTTTTTCTTTTGTTCCCTATAGGAATTGATTTTCAGATCATCAGCATCATCCTCTAGATTGATTTTTTTTTCTTTTTAACGAAGAGGTATATTTATTGTTGACTTTGATTGTATAGTTGGCAGCTTCCCACCCCTTCTCACAGTTTTATTGTGGCATAGAAAAAGACCGGCTGCTTTCCATTTGGAAATTTGTTGTGATTTTGTAATGATCGTTGCAGATTTATATTTATCACTCTGAGGAAGTGGAATTTTCAGGAAAATTATTTAGGAATTAGCATTGCTCAGTGGGCTTTGTACTTCATAACCCACTTCATGTGAGGATAGGCCAAGTTGGATTTTAAGAAGAAGATAGGTATTTTCTCTTTGATGTAGGTTGGGAAATTGAAGCATAGCAAAGATAAGGATTTCCCTGCACTTAAAGTCTTGAATAAAACTGAAAATTGAACCTGAAAGCTTCTAAAATGTGCTGTGATGTTTTTAATTAGTATGACAACAAGCAAGTCATTACTTTCAACTTTTAAGAACTTAGGTTTTTCTTCTGTGGAGAATGCTATATATTTAAAATTTTTCTAATGGAGTAGACTTTTTGCTTAGACTTTGTCTTTCTTTTTAGACATCCCTTTTTGTTGTTTTTTGAAATGGTAAACTTGTCTTATAACTTGTTGTTATTCCATTAGAAAAAACTTGCTGAGGTTGTGGAGTTGTTTTTGTCTTAAGAATTTTTAAGGTTGTGTTGCATTGAATTTTTTATGACAAGTGTTTGGGATGGATTGAGTTATCATTTCTCTTGACTACTCAGAATTTTTTTTCCATAGTAGTCATTTGATGAGATACGTTAGAGTGAGTTGCAGGCCATTGATCATTTTGTTTTGTTCTTCAGCATAGAGCTGCAGTCTCGGGAGCTGAATAGCCAGATCCGTTCTGGGGTATATGCCTATCTTGCTTCATTCCTGCCCTGCAGCAAGGATACCCTGGTCAAACGTGCTCGCAAACTTCATCTCTACGAGCAGGTGGGTCATGTTGGAGGTAGAGTATTGTGGCCTTTGTAGCCAACTTCTGAGCTTTAGCTCCTGCTGTTTAAGGGTAGCTTTTCTCCAATTCTGAGCATATTTGAGATCTGTACTTTAAGGTGCCACATCTGTTACTGCATTGCCAGTGACTTAACTTGTTGCTGAGAAATATTCTTAATAGTAAACTAGAGTTTGTATAATGCTTTCTGCAGGGAGGGCGTCTGAAAGAACCTCTGCAGAAACTTAAGGAAGCTATTGGCAGGGCAATGCCAGAGCAGATGGCCAAATACCAAGAAGAGTGCCAGGCACATACGCAAGCAAAGTTTGCTAAGTAAGTGTTCCCTTCTCCTTATGTGTTACCTTGCTCTCTATTTTCTTATTTTCTTTACTCCACTGTCCTATCTCTGAAGATTTTTGCTTGTATTTTCTGAATGGGACTATGAATCTTGGCTTAGCTTTTTTAACTTTGGGGGTTGGTATGAGCTAATAATTGTCATCTTGGGGCCCTGGGAGGAGGTGGTTCTTCTGGGTGATCTTAAAGTACCACTTAACAATTACATTCATCCTATAGGATGCTGGAGGAGGAGAAAGACAAGGACCAGAGAGAACGTATTTGTTCTGATGAGGAGGAAGATGAAGAGAAAGGGGGTAAACGCATCATGGGACCCAGGAAGAAATTCCACTGGAATGATGAAATCAGGTGTGCCCAGACTTTGAATCAGTTGGAAAGTTTGTGGAGTATAATTCTAATGGCATCTGATGGGTTAGAATCATTCATCCTCATCAGTGCTTCTGAGAACAAGTATTTGAAACATTGAAGAAACATTTTTTGTAGTCTGACCTGAAGTCTGCTTTCTGCCTCTGCTGCAGGGAGTTGCTCTGCCATGTGGTAAAGATGAAACTGGATGGCTATGAGTTGGAGAGGAACAAGGCCCAGTCCTGGGAAGATTATGTGAAAGCTTTTCTGGATGCTGAAGTGAAACCTCTCTGGCCCAAGGGCTGGATGCAGGCCAGGTGAGGGACAATGAGTGTAGGCTTCAATATCAAGATTTACTGATGAGATATGGCATGGAGTTTGAATCATGAAGAATAGTTTTTAGTTGTAGTATTCATTTTTTATTCTTTAGGAAAGAACAAAGTATCTTATCTGTTAGCTTTTGTGTTGGTTATTCTTTATCCTCTATCATTTTGAGGTAGGTTGAATGTGAGTTTTACCTTTCTCTCTTTGAGCAGTGTCTTAGAATAGACATATGGGAAAGATATTCATCTTGATTAATATTCTAAACATCATTTAGACTTCTCTAGAAATACTAGGCCTGGGCATAAGAATTAGAGTATTTTTAAAATTCTATTTGGAGACTTATCTTAATTTTAAAAAATACTCTCTGTATAATATATTTAATAGGATATAGAAAGGTACAATGTTCAAGCTGGTAGAAGGAGCATATATAGCATTCTCTGTGACAGGATTATAATCCTAGTATGGCCCTGATTCAGCATGTAAATTTCAATAAATATTGAGCCTGTCTGTAATATGAAAATTGTGTTCTCACAGTTCACTTTTAAATGTTCAGAATTAATGTCTGTATAGATTTTCAGGAAAAGGCATAATGTGGATGATACCTATTGATTTTCTCTTCAAAAAGGAAAGAATAGAGTAACAAAGGGTATTACCTGCAGAAAAAAAAATGGAAGAATTGGAATCTGTTCAACAGTTGTCCTTTACAGAGTTGATTTAATTGGCACAGTTGCAGTCTTATGTGATACCAATCCAACTGATTAGTCAAAATTTGTTAACCATACACTATATGCAAACTGCCAGCTGTGTGAAAATGAAAGAAAAATAGAAGATATCCCTACTCCTAGTCAGTTTATGTTCTTAGTTTCATGCAGACCTAATTGCCAGACCAGATTGCTTATTGCCATTGTCTGTTTCAGGACTCTATTTAAGGAAAGTAGGCGAGGACATGGACACCTGACTTCAATCTTGTAAGTGTTTGATGTTTTCACTTCTTAGATTACTTTCAGTTGTTTTCTGTAGCTATTCTTTGAACATTTTTTTGTGTTAATGTTTTTTAATAGGGCCAAGAAGAAAGTCATGACTGCTGCCAAGGTCAAAGTGAAGGTGAGTTCCTACCATGTGATATTCTTTGTTCTTATCTTCATCTTATCTTCATTGGCTCACATGTTGAGTGATATTGTGACTCAAAAAAATTGGTACTTCAAGGTGATGAATGTTTATATACAGCTTATGATGTTGTATTGAAAGATAGCATAATTCAATCAAAAATGCCTGTTAGTGGGAATCAAGGCATTTAAGAGAATTCCCTTATTTTCACTGGATCTCAGTTTTTCCATCTGTGAAATAGTAATACCTGTCCTACTTATCTCACAGGGTTTCTGCAAAGATAAAATAATCAGATTTAAAAGTCCTTTGAAGACATATTCAAATGTTAGTCCTTGTTCTACACCTAGGAATTGATTTGGCCATTTAAAAGTTGGTTCATTATGTTAAAACTGTAGTAGAATGGAGGATTAAAAACTAAAATATTTCAAAATATACCATTTTTCAATTTATTGAGCTCTAAGTAGACTATAAGGAACACATGTGACTCTCTTTGAGAGGCACTGAGGTATAGAGAAAGAATATTAGAGTCAGGCCTGAGCTGGAGGTACTTATATCTATTAATTGTGCAAATCATTTCATTTGGCTTTAATTTTCTCTGTGTACAATAGGAATAATACTTATAGGATTGTGAATAAAGTGCTTTGCAAATTTTAAGGATATATATAAATTTAGTCATACCATGAGTAAGATATAAAGCAAAAAAGTTAAATTTGGAATAATTACTGAGCCATTTAGTTAGTCCACAAACATTTAGTAAATTTAAAAATTAGGAAAAAATTGAAAATATCTTTTGTTTTTCAGGGTCAGAGAGTATAATAGCTGACATATAAATGGCTTTAAATTTTCAAAAACTTTTTAAATATATTCTCATTTGACAGCCTCTGAAGGAGGAACTTTTATAATTCTCATTTTGCAGATGAGGAAACTGAAGTCGAGAGGTTAAATGACTTGTTCAGGATTATATAACTACCTGATTACAAATTCCACTTGATTTTAGTCTGTCCATTATACCATACCATAGTGAAACATACATGAATATACAGAATCCCAGCCAGATGTTAGAAAAGTGTGAAATCTATATTCTTTTTCATTTCTCATCACATAGAGAAGCATAACTAGTTGATTGACTCTTTTTTCCAAGGAATATTTAATAATTTCTAATTATTAATATTCCATTCATTCATCCATTTATTTATTTTAGGATTCTTCCACCAAACCTGATAAAAAGGTATCAGTTTCATTGGGACAATCCAGTGGCTCCATTACTTTGTCTTCAGAGCAGCATCAGGGAATGGGTGTGAGCATTGGTGCTCCAGCCAGGGAGTTGTCATCTCTGGGTACTTCTCAAACATCCAGCAATATTGCTAATCCTGCTTCTTTTAACCTGGAGGACTCACTGGATGAGGACTTAATTCATAATCCAGCCTCTTCATTGGAAGCAGTGTCTAAGGAACTGGCTGCATTGAACAGCAGAACAAGTGGAAGTCCTGAATTCATTCTTCATGCACCCCCAAAGACTTCTACAGATAAAGTAACAGGTCTTACAAGTTCTGAGGAAAAAAGACATTTTCCTAAGTCCAATTCTTCTGCTCCATCACCTGCTAGCTCACTACAGTCACCTCTCAATTTCTTGGCTGAACAGGCACTGGCACTGGGGCAGTCTTCTCAGGAGAAAAAACCAGATAATTGTAGTTACAAAGAGCTCTCTTGCCAGGCTTCTCCCAGTAAAACCTTGTCCGAAGCACACCAGTCTAAACTTAAGCACCATAATTTGCCACGGACATCTCATGGATCACAAACATCACCTCTGGTGCCCACCCCCCAAGTTAAAGTTTTTCACTCAAGTAGTCAGCAGCAGAAAAGCTTCACATCTCCAGCTCCATTTGTCAATAAGCTCCAGAGCCCAAAGGCTGCCTCCCCTCTGTCCCAGCGATCCCTTCTCCAACAGGTCAAGACTTCGACCAAAGCTCCAAGCTTCCACTCTTCAGCACCTCCTTCTTCGGGTAGCAACCCATCTTCTAGTAATACTCATAAGAGCCCTGGCTCCTCTACAACTTCTTTGGGTTATACAGGGAAGCATTCATCCAGTTCTTCAGGACAATCTTACAAGTCTCCCTTTGTTGCTGGCTCTATCTCTAAACATGGGGTTTCTTCTAGCAGTTCTTCATCTGGAGCATCTTCAGTTCAGAGCTCTGCATCTGGAAGTTCACTCTCTGGTATACAGGCTTCCTCTTCTAGCCAGCCTTCCAGCCGTCCAGTACAAAGTAATACATTGAAGAAACCTCCAGTTTCTCAAAAGCTGACTTTAGTGGCGCCTCCTGGTGGCCCAAATGGAGATTCTAGTGGTGGGACACAGGGGGTGGCCAAATTATTGACCTCTTCCCTTAAGCCAGCCGTGGTTAGTAGTGCAACATCATCTACCTCCTTGCCGGTGAGTATTAGTTTTTCCCAATATTTTTAGAGAAACAATTCTTGTTATGCCAATCTATCTGAGTTGGTTATGTGATAGTAAACTGGCTTCAGAAATCCCCTGGAGAAGACTATGCATTGATGTTATTATAATTCTGTATTGTTACAGTGGTTGCTTCTGTGAGTGGCAGCAATTCTAAGGACTCCCTAAAACTAAGCAACTGAAACTTTGTATGATTCTAGGTAGTAATTTGAGGTTCTTTGGGGAGTTGAGGGGAGGTTAGTTTTGCTAATAAAAAACTGAACTTGGTTTTCTGACTGAGTAGCATAATGTGAAGAGCCAGCAGTTGTTCATTACATAGATTATTCTTATGCCAAAACATATGGAGAAAAAAGTTTAGCTTGTTTTTTGAAATCATTAGTTAAGTGGAAAACTTTTCCTAGGAAAATATTTATGGTATATAGTGTTAATTCTATTGAATAGATCAAAACAATCTGTAGTACAATGAGGGATGATTGATTGAATTAGACTGTTAAATCTTGTTTAGGATTTATGAGGCTGGGCTTTGGAATTAGGGTCAAAGAACAGAAGAGATCATTTATATTTGCGTTTACTCATGTATAGGAAGTCTGTGTATTTATGTCACTCTGTATATGAGAGAAAGAGAAAGAGAGAAAACTGTTAACTACCTGAACTTTTAACCTTTTTTATTTTCCTTTCCCAGAAAGGAACAAGTGGAGCTGTACTGCTAACCAGCTCCTCTTCCTTAAGTGTACTGTCACCATCCTATAAGTCCAGTAGTTCTAAATTGTCCGGAGGCCTGAACTCAACACCACTGGGGATTTTATCTCCTCTCCACACTTTTCCTCTCCATGTGATCTCCTTTAGTGCAGACTCGTCTCCCAAAGCAGGAGTCTCCAAGGATGCCATTGTTACAGGCCCTGCCCCTGGAACTTTCCACCATGGCCTAAGTCACAGTAAGTGCTTCTTTTTTCCACTTTTGGAAGTCCAAAAGGTGCAGCTCAATGTCTATAACAAATGAGTTTGTTATTGTGTTCATATGTTTTGTGTCTCAGGTGTGTGACTGTGGGGATGTTACTTTGAGAACTTTGCTAATTTGGATTTTGGGCTTCTCACTCATAAGTGGCCCATTAGGTTTGTTCTGGGCTCTCGACAGCTATTGCCACTTTTCTGTTTTCCGTCTTCAATGTGTGTGTTTGTTCTTTTCTTCCCCCTCCTTTCTTTGTTTTTCTCTCTAGGTCTTCTGGCTGGCTTGCACTCCAGCCCGCACCATGCAGCGCCTCTCCCACACTCTGCCTTGTCTACCCATATTCCGCAGAGTCTGCCAGGTAATTGTCAGATAGTCTGTTTGCCATGACCACTGTGAATCATTTCTTATCCTTCACCCTTTACACCCCTTGTCTGGTGCCAAAACACTGTCTTTACCTTGTCTTCACTGGTTTGATTTCTGCTATTTTTATTAAAAGATTACTAGGGTTTCAGAAGCTCTTTTTTACTGGCATTTTACTGGCCTTGTGGATGAGAGTGACTAGAGTATAAATATAAAGGTTAAAGGGTCTTATAATTTTTTCCTATTACTCCTTATAAATGCTCCATGGAATAATTTGATGAAATTATATTTGTTTTTGATGCACTTTTAGCCTTATGCTTTGGGTTAAATGTTTAATACTTATACATTCATTTATGAAATGGTCATTAGAATTTGGGCTTTAGTAAAAGACAAGGCTGCCTTTGTTAAAAGTAGAGGTGCTCCATGGAGCACTGGGAACTCATCTCAACTTTTTCCTTTGCTTTTTTCAGTAGAACAGAAGGGGAGGCAGTGCACTATCCCCATAGGGGCCAGTAAGGTCATGGCAAATCTCCTAAGGCCTGTCTGCAAATACCATCTATACTTCATCTGTTAAGAGCTTTCTGTGCCTAGGTTTAATAAGAGGTGACATTCCTAATGACTCTTTATCCTCTTCCTGATCCCTTAAGGTGGGTTTGACCAAAATTCTATATTTAGCCTCCTTTTCTTCTTTCTCTATGCTCTTTTTTTCTTGATCATCTCATTTATGCCTACCTTTTCAATTTTCATCCTTACACTAGTTATTTCCACATATATGTATTTGCATATTATTCTCTTCTTTCTTGAGCTATAGACTCCCAAGTCTCCTAAAGCTAGCAAAACTCTCTACCCAGCATATCAAACCACCATGGTCAAAACTGAATTTACCATATATACCCTGATACTTTACCTGCCCTTTCTTTTGACTTGACTATTTCTGTCAGTTTTATCACTGTTTACCTACTCTAATTTTCACAACCTTGGTATTTATCTTTGATTCTTCCCTCTCATTTCTCCCAAGCATTCAGTTCCACATCCTATCTGTTCTATCTCTGTTATATTATAGATTCCTCTCCTCTATTCTGTCACCATTCTAATACAGATCCTCATTGCCATCTTCATGGACAATTGCATGGGAATCTTAATAAGATCTGTCTTAAATTTACCAAATTAGAGTCTACTCTGTAAGGAGCTTGCATTCCACTTTGGAGGAAAAATATGCACAGATATGTGTCACCCCAAAGTAATTTTGTAGGGAAGACCTTTTAATAAATTGAAAGAATCAATAAAGTCTCACTTAAGGAGGTAGCACTTGAGCTGTGAGTTTTGCAGGAAGACAGAAATTCTAATCGGTAAGAAGAGGGAATATATTCCAGATGTGAAGGTGCAGCTTGTGCATAGGGACAGAGGCAAAATATGAAAATTAGTCTATGGGAAAGAAAAGCAGACCAGTTTGGCTGAACTTTAGAGCATTGAAGAAGAAATAATAGGAAATCAGATTGGAAAGGCAGGTTGGAACCAGTTTATAACAGGCTTTGTAATAGGCAGGGATGCCAATTCAGAGGCTATGACAAACAATACAGGTGTAGGTAATAAGGGCCTGACTTTGGTAGCCATATAGTTTGAGAAAAGCGAATGGAAACAAAAAGTTTTATGGAGGTAGAATCAGCAAGATTTGGTAATCTAGATATGGGAAGTGACAGAGAATGGAAAGATGAAGATAACTCCAGGGTTATTAACAGTTGCTACCACATAAAGGCTAAGTTCAAAAAACTTATTTACTTAAGCCTGGCATTTGAAGCCCTCTGTAATTGGGTACTTCCCTTCCTTTTGATTCCAGTATACATTTATTAAGTGTTCTAAACCCTGGAGATAAAAAGACAAAAACAAAACAGTTCCTGCCCGTAGGGAATTTATTTTCTGCCGGGATTTGAAATGTAAATAAGAGAGGTAAATTCGAGGTAATTTGAGGCAAGGGAAGTAAACTATTAGTGATATTGGAAGATGCTTTTTGGAAGAGGTGGCATCTTTAATTGAGCCTTGGAGGAGGGAACTTGGAAGTTCTGAGCTGAGATAGAAAAGTGAGTACATTTCAGACATAGGTGAATACCATATGAATAGATAGACACGGAGATAGATGTAATGTTGATTCTGGAGAACAGCCATTTTGGCTAGAACATACAGTACACTGGAGAGTAATATGAAATAAAATTTGGAAAGATGGGAATTGTATTTTGGAAGATTTTTAAATATTAGACTGAGAAGCCTATAGTTTGTCCTTAGAAATAATAGGAAGCAACACAGGATTTTTGAACAGTTAGAAGTATTATTAAACTTGTTGACTTAGCGGATGTCTAGATCCTCAGATGGAAAGATGGGAGAATTGAATCAGAGAAATTAATTAGAAGGCTATTGCTGAGGTACAGATGAGAAGTGATAAGGGCCTCTCTCATGTCAGTAGGGAAGGAGAATGATTGACAGCTTGGGGAGACATTACAGGGAGATGTTAAATAACAGGATTGACCCTACTTGGCAACACATCAGATTATGGAACATGGAGAGAAAAATCAAGGATGACTTTTAAGTTTGTGAATCTGCTTTACTGGGAGGACGGTTGTATCTGTAACAGAAGTATAGAGTATTTAGAAGAGATTCAGGTTTAGGAGGAGGGAGCTGATTTCCATTGCAAACACTACTTTGAAGATGCTGGGAAATCCAGATGGAAGTGACAGTCAATTTTTGATTCATGAATCCAAGAGAGGGATTAGAGGTAGGTGTAAAGATTTATCATCTGTATTGAGAGAAAACCATTTGGGAGCTGTTGAGATCAAAAGAAAACAAAGAAAAAAAAAGATCCCAGGACAGAATTGTTCAAGACAATTCTTACATGTTTAGTAGACAGAAATGGATGATGATCCAACAAAAGAGGCTGAGGAATGCCCAATCAGGTAGAGGGTCTAAGAAAGCTATACATGTACAGAAAGAGGGAATGGTCAAATACAAAAGCAACAGAGAGGTGGTAGAATAAAGACTAAGAAAAGACCAGTAGATTTATCAGTTGACATGGATAACTTTGGAAAGAAAAATTTCAGTAGCCAAGAGGTGTCAGAAACCATATTACAAGGATTTGAGAAGTGGATGGTCAGTTGGAAAAAGATACAATGAGTGCAGACAATTTATTATGGGAGTTTGCCTTTGAAAAGGAGAAGAGACATAGGATTGTACCTTGCAGGTATAGTAGAGTCAAATGAAATTTAAGGATGTGGGAGACCTGGTCATGTTTGTAGGCAAGGGAAGAAAACAATAAAAAAGATTGAAATTGAGAGAAAACATTGAAATGTTTGGAGGGGAAATATCCATAAGAACCCAGAAGAGATGGGATCAATCAATCCATAATCAGGGGTATAATTAGATTGATTGGGTTTAAGTCAATAAGGAAAAGGGGTCACTTCTTTTTTAGAGACTGGAGCAAAGGAGGAAAGGATAGAAAATGTGGAAGAATTCTGAGGTACAGAGCAGGGGAGAGAGAGAGAGCTTGTGGTAGTCTTTATTCGTGAATGTGGGAAATAAGGTTTTTGATGAGGTTGAGGGGAATAAGATGGAATATAGGGAACTTGAGAAGGGAAGAAATAAAGGAATTAAGAGGCATGGTAAAGATGGTTTGGAACAAGGCAGGAGCACAGAGATAGAAAGACAGGAAGTTAGGATCAGAGAGAAGAAATTTCAGCATCCAACATCATGGAGAATATAGCACATTGGAGATCGTGGTGAGATCAAAGGTATAACCTGTATGTCGGTGAGGCAGAGTGAAGATGTAAGTCACAAGACTTGAAGATGATAATGTAAATGAAGCCAGTGTGTTTGAAGAAACATCAGCTTCTATGATTGAAATTCCAGAACATCCTGTGGTTGTCAGGATGGAAAAGACAGGTATTATTGGAAAAAAAAAAAAGGGAGAATGACTTAAGAGATTGATAGCTGACTAGATCTGAATAGGATAATATAAATGAATAGAGTCATCCTTAAAGAAGGAGAGGCTATGAATGATGTTTGGAAAGAAATGATCTGGAAGTAGTAATTGGGAGCAAATTGTATGCAAATACTTCTTCTTCCTGTCCTAGAATGTAGGATGCGTGAGAGTACTTGAAGAATACTCAGTACCTGAGAAGATAGGTAGGCTTAGACATGAAATACTTTGCTGAAGGATGATTCCTGATAAGTGGAAAAACGAACGAAATGAATTATCCGATAAATATCAGCAATAGAGCAGTGTTTTCACAAGATACAGTGAAAGATAAGGGATGCTATGAGGGTAGCTCTTAAATATATGGGTAGGGATGATAGAAAGTAATGGTAGAAGAAGATTTTTCATCTTGGATAGTGACTCAAACATGAGATTTGGGAAGGAGGTAGAAATGGTGAAAGGTGAAGTGGCAATTGACATTTCACAACAGGTAAAAAAGGTTGAAATAGCTAGATAGATGATTGATAAATTTTCATATTTGTCACCAGTTCCTACTTCTGATCCTCATTTGGAGTGAATTCCTTAGTATACTACCTTATAGTAGAAATATAGAAAGAATAGCACCTACGAACATTCAAATATCTAATAAGGACTGACTTTAAAACAGGTAGTTGGCTTTTAAAGTGAGATGCTTTTCAGAGCTTTTCAGTTGGGCTTGTGTTTTTCTGTCAGAAACAATTTTTTTTAAAAAAGCAGTGAACTTGTGCACAAGCTTTTATATGTGCACAAGCTATATAGTCCTATCTGTAGATGAATGATTTAGAGAACTGTATATCTCCCTGACTTAAACTTTAAAAAAATAAAATAAAATGACACTTAAGGAACAGGGAATTATGGGAATCTTGAATTGTTTGGGGACAATGTAATTATTTCATTCTGAGAAATCAAATAATTGATGAGTTGTAGGAAGCTTTTCATCTCTATGTTGGGATAGTAGGATTAGTAGGAGCTAAGATTAAAGTGGAACAAAAATCAATGAATTACATATTTGACTTAGCATATTTTTATAAAGAGCAAGTTTTTTTCTTCCTCTGCACTTCAGACAGATGTTAAGATTAAAAGACTAAGCTGTTAATGATTTAAAACTAAGAACTATCTTTTTGATGTTAGCTTTGATGTTTTTGTATATTTGCTTTTCTTGGTATTTTTTTGCTTTACCTTTCTTCATGTAGTGTGATTTGTAGTACCTTTTATTATTCCATCCTTATGGGAGCTTGAGAGTACTTTGAAAATAAAAGAACTTCAATTTAAAACTTTGCATTTAATAGGATCTTTTGGCCTTAATACCTACACTGTGGAATCCCAGCATCCTAAGGGGGGGGTGGGGGTGGCTGTAGGTGAAGTTGGAGAATTGTAATAACCTTAGATCTATAGAAAGTCACATTTCTTGGGAATTTTGTACTTCAAGACACCTGTCTTCATTTCTCTGATAGTTCTCGGAACTACTGTATTCAGTGTAACTTCTGCTACTAATAGAGATTTTCAAGTAAATTTCATTTCTTAGCTTGTTTGAATTCTAAGAGGCTAAAATTCGGGCACTTTTTTGTGATTTTTTTTTCACTAAACACTCATATTGAAAATCAAATATCTTAAAATGTTTTTCTTTTTTTGCCTGTCTCCTTTTAGATGCTTCTCAACTTCATGGGAAAGGGACCAATGTGCAACAGCGGAAATTGTGACATCTGCAGAAGAAAAGCTAATTTAGAACAAGGCACAACCTGAATGAGTAGGTCTTGAAGACTGGATATTGACTGTATTCGTCTTTCTGCCAACTGTGTTTCTTCTAGCAGCTGGAGAAAGAGTGAGCTCTGAGTTTCTTGGCACTTCTAACATGCCTCGGAGTTAGTGGGAGCTTCGTGCTCTTTTAGGGATGCTTATGGTGCTCTGTGCTTCACAACCATGTCATGTGACAGTGATTGAAGTGGCAGATACTAAAAAGGAGAAAATGCTGGACTTGGGGTATGAGAGTATATGTGTGTAATGATTCCATTAAGGTGGCAGATCCATTTTTTATCTATATTTTAAATCTGCCAAGAACCTCTGTATACAGTTAACCATACCTCATGACTGTCCATAAAATGGTGGTTTGTTCCAGCTACTGTAGGATCACTGCCTCTGGATTGGGACAGTTATGGTATCCTCATTTTTAAATTGTATTCTCAACAAGAAGAAACCCATGCTGGAGCATAATGGGAAGAAATTTAGCTTTGTCTCTTTGTGACTATATAAAGAAGATCTGATAACGCTCATTGTGCAAAGAGAGATGGAGGGAAGGGGTCAATTTCCCTTCTGAACATGAGAATGAAGCTCTTTATAGAAAAAACCTCTGCAGATTGCATTGGAACAATTGTAATAGGATTTTCAAAATTATTTTTTTGGCTCAATTTTCATTATTACCATTAAATGCATTGGATAGAATGGGACTGTTCTTCACATGTCACCTGTATAGGAAGACATAATTCCAGTGCCTTTATGGTGGAGCAAAATTTAATAATAACACATCCATTTTAGCCCTCTACCTGCTCCTGAAAAGAGATTTTTTTTAAAAAAAAAATTCTGTATTTAAGACATATCCGTTTATATTTAATTGAGCTTTTCATGATTGCACATTGAAAGCTGCACTGTCCTGACTTGAAGGTGATTTGGTTCCTGAAAGCTTGGTTCCAAATCCAGGAAGAGCACCAGTTCAGCATTTATATATATATATATATTTGGGTTCTAGGGCCCAGAAGCCATTCTTGATCAGAATTTTCATCTCTGTGGGTAAACGTGAGTTCAGAGTCACTGATATACATTCCATTTTTTTTTTTTTTTTTTTTTGTTCCTAGAAATCAGCAGTCATAGAACTTCAATAAAAGACTTCGTTAGTGTTCATTTAATGGACACAGGCTTCAAAATCCTGGAGACTCTCCAGGTAATTGATTGGACTATGCATTAACTTTAAGGGTAATATGCAGTTAGGTTTGGAGAGTCAATCAAAGGCCAGATGGTTAGGCACCAGCTAGAACTGGGTATATAGCTAGAAGAGCAGTTCCCAAATTGCCAACCTGTTCACACTTAATTACTATCTGTTTTGCAAGAATTTTAAAAGTGCTTTCTTATTCCTGTGAAATTTGTGCTACAAGGTATGTTTGAACTGGCTACTCAGACTGAATTATAAGTCAGATAAGTTCAGTGTGAACAGCATTATCTGTGGCATTGAAATTGATTGTACACATTTTGTGAAAACACTAAGTTGTTTCCAGGTTTCCTTTATTTAGATTCATTCTTAAAGCTTCCAAATTACAGTGTACAAACTATCAATAATTCATCCTTTGTTCTGGGAAAGGCTTGAGAGCCTTCCCAAATTTGCATCTAGGAACAACAGACCTTCCCTCAGCTGCACTGGTAGGCCTCTGCTCATACTTTTATTTTATTTGCTTTGGTCAAACCCAAGACACCTTTCAAATTCAAGCTAAGCGACTCCTTAAGATCACTTTATTATATTTTTTTTAATTGAAACTTGTATTTCCAGTTTGTTTACAGAATATTCCTAGATAGTAGCAAAAGAGCCAAAGATGAGATTTGTATTGCTGAGCTCAGAACAGGGCAGTTATCAGTAGACTCTGAGCAAATGGGATTCTCCAGAATTCCCTTCCCACGAGCTCTCCCAGGTACCAGTTCCACTCCCTCTCTTTGCTTTCCTGCCAGTGCTCCCTCTGTACCACATACCATTGAGTTTGTAGCTGGAGCAGAATACCCTCATTTTAGGAATCTAGTGATGCCTCTTGCCTCAGGGAAATGTTTCTTTGATGGGGATTCTGTGGGATTTCTTTTTCTTGTTTATGCTTTACTTGTGGTAATGAACGAGTGAATGAATTAAACAGAGCCATGGCAAGGCAGAGCTGCAGGCTGACACTGTAGCGGAAGGATGGAAAATGGATGGAACATCCCAGGCCATATGTCCTGGGTGTAGCAGCTGTAGATGTTTCCTTTGGTGAGGGGAGTCTCTGAGCACTTACTGGGTATGGCAGTTTCTTTGGTGTAAAAGGGGCTGCAGCTTTTGTGCAGGGACTGTTGGTATTTGGGGTGGTGGGGAAATTGTTAATCTTGTATAAAGCAACTCAATAAATTGTTTCAAAGTTTCCAAAACATTCTTTCTCATTTTTCCTATTTTATCAAATAGATAACTTAGTGTCTCTTCCTCCCCCCATGAGTGATTCTAAAGGTATTGATCTTTTAGGAACAACCATTTTGGCTGAAAGCCAAGTGTAAGTGGAAGGATTCTTTTCTCAAAAGGAAAAGGTAAAAGATGGGTATCAGAGAAATGAAATTTAAGCCACCAGATTTTTATTTTCATACTATAAATAAAATTTCCCTATCCATCCCCATTTTCATACAGAATGAGATATACATAACTGGATATTTGGTAAATAATCAACATTTTTTTACCTAAATGCCATGAGGTAAAGCAAGACTCATAAAGGCACTGCTACCACTGTTTATAGTAACATCTTTTACTATTAAAATTTTTAAATTTTATAGTAATAAAGCACTTATTTATATAGTATAGTTTTCAAGGACACAAGATGGAAAAAAATGCCAGTTGATTAAATTCTACTTCAAATATGTCTCATACATTTGCTATTATTTTTTCACCTTTCCCAGAAAAAATCCACTATTTCTTCTCAGGAGAATAACAACTGACAATTTTTGACCAGACAAGTAGAGGAATATAAATATTAGTAACTTTGGATATGTTTATGTTCAGTTGGATGAATGAAAAAGTATATAGACCAAACATATCTTTGTCTTTGAAGTTTTATCAATTGGTTGGTTTTAAGGCTATGACTGTGGTGTCTTCTCAAACTATTTCTTTGCCAGGCTTGATTAATTTTTATAGTTTTGGGATACTTTTATTCCAAGAAGTCACAAAGAAAAACCAAAAACATTTTAAAAGGAAGAAAGTTTAGCAATAGAGGAAAAAAGTGCATATTTATTAAATTAAACCATTTCATCAAAAAAAAAAAAGGGATTTTCCTGGGAACATTTCCAGATAATAAGCTTAATTAATGGTTGGGGATGTTTCCTTCATTCTTAACAAATATCCCTTTCCACATTGTAACCACATTAGCTTTGTCCTGAGCAACTATACAGCAAGAGTGTAACTAAAATGCTGACACTGGGTATGAGGGTATGTTTTAGGCAGAATAGTAGAAACACAGTATCATCTTAGGTGAGAAAACCAATCACCTACTTTTGAAGATTGAAAGGAAGGATATGGGCTTGAAAAGATCAAAGCCTTGTTTACTTTTGCCCAGACACTAAAACAGCTAGTTCCTGAATGGACATATCTTTGTTAACATAACGATCATACTGAGCTGGAGTTAGCCTTCCATTCTTTAAGGCATCTTCAATAGAGAATTTCTTTCCAGACTTTCTGTCATGAATCACAGAAGATTCTCCATTTGGTCCTTTAACTGATATCTCTTCCCAGTCACACTCCTGGCTTCTAAGCTTCACAAACATGTTCCAATCAATGAGACCAGCCCTGTGGGCTTCCTCAGGGGAGAGCTCTCTACCAGTATCTGGGTCAATAACCACAATGGAGCGACGTAAATGGTTCTCTCTTTGCTCCCTCTTAACTGCCACTGACCCTAGACGCTTATGTAATTCATCAATCTCATTATCTTTATCTCTGGAGATCTTCTTGAGATCATCCAGCTCTCTTTCCAGGGACCAGAGTCTAGAGTCCAAATTTGCCCCACAGTCCACTGAGGTCATGTTTCTTAAATCTCGAGTTTCTGTTGTGGTCATTTCAATTTCTGATTGTAGCCTTCTAGTCTCCATTTGTAGATTCTGCTTTTCTAAATGAAGTTTATGGTTTTCCTCTCTTAAAAAGTCCAATTCCTTGGATGACTTGGAATTATGGAATTCCAATTCAGATAACTTGGCCTCTAGTCGACTCACCTCTGCATCCAGCTCTCTTTTGATCCTACTCTCTTCCTCCAAACTGTTCTTCAGTTTCTGAATTTCTTGCTCTGTGTCACCTTTTTCTACTTGAACACTTTCTGAGAAGACCACTTTTTCTTTGACCTCCATCTTCTCAAGGCTAAGGAGTTTCTTTTTCAGGGCTTCAAGCTCACTCTCCAATATTTGCCGTCGGTGCTTTTCTTCTTCCAATTGGAGTTTGAGAAGGGAGTGTTCCTTTGCCTGTTGGGGGTCCTGCTGGAGAACCACTTTTTGTTTTAGGGTCACCTTTTCTTTGGTCTCCCCCTCTTCTTTCTCCAGATCAGCTAGCCGAAGCTTCAACCTCTGGACCTCAAGCTCAGCTTCTCTTCGAGCTTGCCGTTCTCTCTCCAGTTCTTCTAACTGATGCTCCAGCTCAGCCCTTCTCCTCTGCAATTTTCGAAGTTCTCCTCGAAGATTGTCAATCTGCCTCAGCTCAATGTCAATGCTTTCTGTGAAGGAATCTACCTCGGCTCTCATGGCAGGGTCTTGTTCATATTTTACAACTTGTTGCTCAAGCACTTTTTCCTTTACCTGTGATAGTTCCTGTTCCTTTTGTTTGATTTTATCTTCTTGTGATAATCTTTCTCTCTCTAAATCTACCTGTTTCTTCTGTTCTTCTGATAATTTTACTCTCAGGTACTCTACCTCCTCTTTAGTTTTGGGGTCTTCACGGAATTGGAGTATCTCTTGTACTACCTCTTTGGTTTGCACTTGGGGTTTGGTATCTTTTAAGGACTGAATTTCTTGCTTCAGTTGGTAGATTTCTAAATCACATCTTTCAATCAATCTGGTTTTGTCTACAATTTCTTCTCTGAGTCGCTGAAGTTCCTTCTCAGTTTCAGGGTCAGTCTTATACTTAATTACTTCTTTTGTTACTTCTTTCACCTCTATCTGGGGGCCTCGCTTCCGAAGAGCTTCCAATTCACTTTGATAGCTCTTTAGCTGTTCCTCTGCACCTCGGTATTTTCTCTCCTGTTCCACAAGTTCCAAACGAAGATTGGCTACTTCACTTTCAGCCTTGGGGTCTGGACGGACAATTTCACGTACTTTTTCTTGCACAACTATTTTGGAATTTTCCTCCTCTAGGGCCCAGATTTTCCGAAGGAGTTCAGTCTTTTCTCTTTGGCTGGAGCGAGACTTTGATGTTTCATCTTCATACTGACGTTTGAGGTCATTGACTTCTCTTTCTATTGCTGCATCTTTTTCCACTTTTAATACTTCCTTTACTGTAATTTTTCCTTCAGCCATGGCTCGTTCTTTCTCTAATCTCTTGAGCTTGTCTTGCAGGAAACTGAGCTCTTCTTCTTGCTTTTCCCTTTGAGCACTTTCCTTTTCTTGCTGCTCCTGTAGCAGCCTATATTCACTCTCCAATTGGGGATCATTCTGTAGTTTCACTACTTCCTTTTCTGTGACTTTCTCCTGCTCTTTGTTCTTCTCCTCAGACAGAGCAGCAATTCGCTGCTGTAAGAGAATGATTTCAGTTTCTCGGGTCCCTTTCTGTCTTCTCAGTTCTTCTAGCTCCTCTCTTAATTTTAGGACTTCATCAGCCTGGGCTTTATCTTGCTCAATACGCAGTACTTCTTTGACCACATACTCTTGACCTCCTTCCCTTGTTTCATGCTCCAATGAGCGTAGCTTTACTTTCATATCCTCTAACTCATCTTGCAACTCTTTGTTTTTACGCTGCTCCTCAGATAGGGTTTGCTGCATTCTGTGGAGGTTTTCTTCCAATTCAGGATCAGGTACCTTCTTTAATACTTCTTTTCTTATCACAGATTCCTGGGGCTTCTTATTTTTGAGGATGACAATTTCTTCCTGAGTGCTTTTGACTTCATTTTCTAGCTGCTGTCTACGCTGTGTCTCATCATCTAGTGCTTTCTTAATTCTCCAGGTTTCTTCTGTCACTGGTTCTTTGCCTTGAATGGATTCATGTGTCACTTCTATCTCTGGCTGCTGTTATTGAAAAGAAAATGCATCATTTAAAAAATGGAATTTCACTGATGCTATTATATAATTCCTTACCTACTCAGAATTGATCTAAGGCATTTAAGGAGGAATCTGTCAAAATTAACTTTGTCTTGTGATCTATGTAGGATACCCTTGGATTATATTTGCAGTATGAAATGTAAATGTTAACTTATATTGTGTGTGTATACATATACACACACATATATATTTAATTTGTTTTATAGTACTGTTGTCTGTTTTGACAGATCATTACGAAGGATGTTAGCTTATTTTAAAAATACCAACAAGTAGGCAAAATATCACAGACTGCTGTTTTGGAGTAGGAAAATGTCATATAATTTTTCAATTACCCAGGGTTAAGTTTTTAAATTTTAAACTAAGCCTTATATCTGTTACCTGTCTCAGAAGATTCTGAGCAAATTCCAAATTCTGTAGTCTTTGTCTGTTGATAGCATTAACTTCAGTGAATTTGGCAGCAAGGAAAGCTTCCTAGAAAACAGTTATTTTATGGTAAGAAGTTAACACAATGAAGTGGCAAACTTAGGTTAAGGCTAGAAGGCCCATTAACACAGAGAAAGGAGCTTCAAATTATGGGATTTCAATTCAGTTATTCACATAGATAGTATCAAAGGGCCAACAAAGTCACTATTTGATTAATTGGTCATGTTAAAATTTAAATGCACTAACAGATCTTGGTATTTAAAGAAAAAAATTTAATAGTGAATAATTTTGTAGATAAAATTCACCCCTCTCAAATCTAGATTTTTAGTATTTAAGGTTTCCTTAAGGTGAGAACAACTGTAAGGGGTGTATGTGTGTGTGTGTGTGTGTCTTACTGAGACAATTGTGTTCTCACCCATGAAAGACAATACAGCATAGAGTTGGAATATACTTTAGAAGTTATTTAGTCCAATTCCTGTCAGTGGATAAATGTCTTTTACATTACAGGTTCTCTGCTTGAAGACCTCTAGTGACGGGATTTATTACCTACTGAGATATCCTTTTCCATTTTGGGCCAACTCCAATTGTTAAAAAATTCTTCCTCATATTAAATTGAAATCTGCTTCACTATAACTTCTACCCACTAGTACTTTTTCTTTCCTTGAGAGGCAAGCAGAACAAATCTGTAACAATCCTTGAAAGAGTGAATGCAGGGAATATGTGATTTTTTTTTTTAACCTTCAGATTTAATAATTCCCATTTAAAAAAAAATTTTTTTTTCATTTACAGTTTCAAGTTACTTCAGTATCTTGGTCCCTTTTCACTTAAATTTAACTTTTGTCAGTGTCATTTTAAGAATGATTCTTGGAATTGAACAAAGAACTTCAGATGTGACTTAAATAGTACAAAATATACTTGAATGACCATCTTATTTTTATGTGGTGGTTGCTCTGTGATTTTTAAAAGTTAGGATTCATTTTTTTTAAAACTCTAGTGTGAATATTGTATCTGACTTCTATTTTACCTCCTCTTTTACTTTGGCTGCAGGTGATTGGAGTCTAGTCTTCTTGTTTGTATGGATGTTCCTTCCATTTTCCAGGTCAAGAAGGGATCTTAGTTTTTCAGCTTCTAATTCATAGTCCTAAGTAAATTAACAGAGATGCTAGTGAACCAACAAGAGCAGTGAGGTTCCCAGATTGTGTGCCTCATATACCCATCCAAAGACTCCTCTGAAACTGTAACTTTTACACCTTCTTAGTGAAGCTTTTAAGAGGTTTTTGAGTCTCACCTTTACAGCCTGCTGGTACTGCTGAGCATGGTCATAAACTTTCTGCACCTCTTGTTCCCGTCCTCCAATTTCATCTAGGAGATTCTACAAAACAACAGAAATGTCCACAAAAAGCCCATCCCACAACAAACACAGCTGCTGTGAATGAATTTGGTGCTTCAGATCTATAATTAGCATTCTGGAGAAAGAGACATACTAAAAGATCTTATAAAGTTACCCCCAAATAACTTTTAAAGCCCTTTAGAGAGCCAACAGAAAAGTGGAAGGGAAGTACAGGGGGTTCAACCAAACTTCTGGAGCAAAATTTCCGCCACTGAGCATTCATTGTTGTTACTGGAGTCCAGATGACTTTGTCCTTTTTTTTTTTTTTTTTTTTGAAGGGAGTACACAAGCCAAAAAAGGTCTTTTTGCTTCCTTGACAATTGTGGAGGGGCAATTTCCATTACTGATGTAGGCATTCTTATACACAGAGCATATTTACTTAGAAGAGATTCTAGATTAACTAATTTCAATCCCAGGGTCTAGGAAGAAAGCCATTGGCCATTATTTGTAATCAAAGTGAAAGATTTTTTTAGGTCATCTAATGACCTAAACCAAGAATTCTACATGTTTTTCCCATGATTTGTAACCTACACTGGAAAACTAATGTGTGGCCAAAGTGAGCACAATTTCTGAGGATGAGGAACTAGCTACTTGTCATTTCTTTTATCAAATTTGACATTTGCCTTTCTGTGACTTCTAACCATTACTCTTTATTCTACCCTTTGAGGCCACACTGAACAAGTCTTAATTACTTTTGCCTAAGATCACCACCTGAAGAGAGAAAGTCTACCTAACTCTTACATAATTATCTAGCAAAAACCTGAAATTCAAGCCACGATTACTGAGAAATATGAGAACTAAAATAAGGGACTTCTTCCATCCCAGAGCTATATGTGTGTACATGCACACACACACACACACACACACACACATGTGCATGTGCATGCCAGCCTTCTAGAAGCCAATAACAGGAAAAGGTCCACCAGCAAAGCCAGAATTACCATCAGCAAACTAGACTTTGAACCTATTTCTAGAAGCAGCAAGAGAACAGGACTCCCTGGAGAAAGCCCCAGAATGGTCAGAAATCCACTTAGTAAACTTTGGGAGTTAACCAAGACCACATCAGTAAGCAGTTCTGCCCAGGGACTCCAGTAGTCTGCTCTGAGATTCCAGAAAGGGCCTTGAAGAGTAGAGAAAGTGGGAAGGGGATAGAGGCAATACCAGAATATAAACTAAGACTACACAAGATCCACTGCCCTCCCCAAAAGTGCAGCAGGAGGTGGAGACTGGTCCTGGCAAAAATCCTTGTTTGGGAACTAAAGCTGGAAAGAGGAGTCAGCCAGAGAAGACACCAACCAACCGAAGTCTAATATCTCTTCCACATGTCTGCCTTTGAAATACTCAAAACAATAATTTTCTCTTAAGCTTTTTCTTCATATGAAACATCCCAGTTCTTTCAACTACTCGTTTTATGGGTTTCACACACTATCTTACTTCAGAACACCTGACATGCTTTTCTTCAACTCTTTAAATCAAAATCCTGAGCTTGCTTCAAAGCACAGCTCAGATACCATCTCCTGCAGAAGAACTTTCCTGATTTCCCTATTTACCCTTTCCTCTAACCTGAAATTTGTCTTTACACTGTATAGTCTATATGGACACTTATTTATAGCTTGTTTTTTTCTCCAAGTAAGTCAGGAGCTCTTTCACTTTTTGTCCAACACACTAATAAATGCATATGGAATTGAACTTCACTTTATTAATGGTCTTCCAAAATAGGGCATTCAAAACTAGACACCATATTTTAGAACTCGCCATATCAAGGCAAAGTGTGACAGAATTATTCTCTCAGCTTTTTTTGGCTGGCAGACTACATTAACTCACATTGAGCTTGCATTCCACCAGAAACTTCACATCTTTTTCATATGAACTGTTCCCTAGCCATGACTAGACTTAATTTCAGTACTTAAAAAGTTACTGCCATAAAATTTTTTTTATAACATGTTTATCCTTATTCAGCACAATCTTAGATTCAGTCCATTTTTTTCTCTTTGTTCCTGATCTGTTGTTCAGTATATTAAATATTTTATCTTTAGCTTTGTTATTTGCATATTTGATAAGCATGCAACCTATGCCTTCATCTAAGTTATAGATAAAAAAAACAAAAAAAAAAAAATGGAATAGAACAAAGCCTAGAACAGATTCCTGAGGAAGGTGGCCAGAGACTCTCATGTTGCCACCAATCATTAGTCTACTCTGAGTGTGAGTATTTAGCCATTTTGAAATCTATCTTTTCTCCATCTATACCTTCCGTCTCCCTGATAGTAATCACCCATATTCTACTTGATTCCTGCTCTTTGATGCAATCTCTATAAGGAGAGGAAAGAGCCTTCTTACCTTTTGATTCTTCAGCTTTGTTTCAATCTGACTTAAGGTATCAGTTTCTTGGGGCTCATAACTGGGGATATTGGACAGAAACTGGGTTACGTGATCATAGCCACTGCGGTAGTCAGCATATGCACCTTTAGCTTTCTGTAGACTCTGGGACCTAAAGGGAGGGAAAGGTGTCTTTTGTTTTTAATACATTAATGGTTTCTATGGGAATTTCTCTTGTGCCTTAAACCATGAAGACAGCAAATCTGACAATGTGTATTCTTCTCCCCAATTTGAAGTAAAGGAGTCACATTTTTATCTTAACTTACCTGTTGTTGATCTGCTTGATGAGGTTGTCAAATCGTTGATTGAGTTTGTTGACTTCTGCTTCCTGCCGCTCAATGTCTGCACAGTGCTCCTGAAACCGGCTTGCCAGAGTACTAGAGCACTTCTTGGTCCTTTGAAGATTTTGGTCAGCCTCACTGAGGAGGGATCTCTTGGCTTGCAGTTCAGAGGCAATAGCCTAAAAAAGAAAGAAAAGTAATGACATTGTAACCAGAAATTTTGTGAGTTCTACTCAATTAATTTAAACTATCTCTAACACTTGGGAATCCTTAAGTAGAAAGACATTCAATTCTTAAGAGAGGAGAAAGTTTCTGTTCAAAACAAGTCTACTCAGTGTGGTTTCAAAAGTGATATAGATTTGTGAAGGGAACTCATAGATTATCATTTAGTCCAATCCCATCTCATTGTGTAACTGAAAAACCTGAGACAGAGTCTCAAGACATTAAGTTACTTGATCAAGATTATTGCAATAGATCTGAAGATTCAAATCCAGTTCTTTTGACTCTAAATTTCGTGCTCTTTTTTTTTTTAATCACACCATCCTAAGCCCTTCTAGTCCATATAATACAGGGGACACTCACTGCTAGCTCCTGCTTCTTGTTATCCAGTGACTGGCCATTCTCAGGCACTGTATCATCTATGGATAGCTGGTTCTCATACTTGGACAGCAGCTCTCTACCTTGCTGAAGACTGCTTTCAAGGCGATTGGCTCCATCTACCCTACAACACAAAGATATGAGTACAGGCATGGTGGAAACTCCTTCCCTCTCCATGACAAATATAGTCAGATTTCATGCTTCCCTCCCACTTACTTTTCCTGAGCCGAATTGAGTAGTTGAACAAGACGATCATATTTGTGGTTGGTATCTTCTACCCGGGTTCTTAGCAATGGAGTGCTGCCACTGTCAGGAAGGGCTCCAATAAAGGTGTCACACTCCTCAGTGCTCCGTGTTTTCTCTGGCTCAATTCGACGAAGTTCGTTGGTGATATTCTACAACAAAGGAACCCTAAGGATTCTGTGCTAGAACTATCCATCATTTAGGCACTCTGATTTGAGGATTTTGGCTTCCAGGATAGTAGGATGGGTTGGGTTGGAAAAGTGGAAGAGAATAGCCACATTGCTTGGTGGAGTTTGGGCTGACTTGCTTTCTGATTCAAGTGGGAGTTGGGGATGTCTTGAGAGACACACAGATTCTCTAACCACATCTCTCCTGGTCAGGATCAGATCCTCTGAAGGAGTAAAATCAAAGGTCTGAAATTTACCTGTGCTTCTAGGTCTAGCTGCTATGTGACTTGTTTTTAAAATGTATGCTTAAGGTTCATGTGAACATAAATAAGGATGTCATAGGAGTCATTGGAAATGTGGACTTCCATCAGAGTAGAGAAGCTGGATCAGGCCAGAGCTTTTTCCCCTATAATGTAACACAAGCTCTACAAGATTCTGAGTGAGGGTGTTTTCACTTGATCTGTAAAGGCACTGGAGCTAGAGTTAGTCCTGCCTTTTTACCCCTTAGCTTTCTCCTTTTCCCTGTCTAGTACCTTGAGGTCCTTGGCCCGTTCAGCACTGTCCTGCACTGCTCGACTCTGTTCAAGTGGAGGCCTCAGGATGGCAGTGATTGCTTTTTCCTGTCTTTCTAGGTCACTGTTCACCTTGTCCAGGCTTGCAAGCAACTGCCGGCCCTGGAGGTCAGATGCATCTAGGGAGAAAAGAAATAGAGAAAAACAGGGAAAAGGCTAAGCTATAGGAAATGTGAATAGGTCATCCAAATAGAAGGAAAGGACCTGCCTAAGGCAAGGAGAAAGTCATGCTGCAGTTTTTTCAATAGATATCTTAACTTCATAGTTAGCTATAGCTATAGCTTTATGTATAGCTATAGCTATGCAAATGGACTTCTTCCATTCTGGGGACTTGTTTTCTCTTATATTGAGACCCCCCCATAGCCTGATATGATAGGACAATATTAGACTAGCATGATGGAATCTGCCCATATTTTAATTTTCTTTGAGTAAGCAGCAGAGATAACCTTCCCCTACTTTCCCCTTAAAGGTATAGTTGACATTACAACTACAGAGCTGACACTTTGGGAGAATGCTTTTAGTCCTTCTAGTCTACAACCCTCACCTCTCCACTCCTCAGTTTCATCTTTAATGATGTGACCACTTGGGCTGGAGAGCTAAAGTATTTCTGCAGAGATAAGTGAATCACATTCCATTAAAGTAGAGATTTAGTTCTCAGCCCTGATCCTTCCTTCCTCCCTTATTTTACAATTTTTCTTGGAATTATAGCTTTCAAATGAGAAGGAACCTTTCTTTGGCAGTTTAGGACCCAAGGTATGATTCATATTTCTCTACTCACACCTCAGAACATACACCATTATAATTAGATAAGTTGCTGGAGTTCAACTTACTGTTGCTTTCAGGTTAGTGTTTTCTATACTTTAGTTTCCCCAACTAGGAAAAGAAAATTCAGACTCTTCAAAGGAATCTGAATGGGAAAACTCGAGAAATGTATTAGACTTAGAAGAGTCAGTGCTCCGGGCTGAAAAGAGAAAGGGAAGAAATATGCTTTTGTACTTACCTCCAGGGTTCTCTGTCTTGAGCATCTCATACCTCTGTTTTAGAGCAGCCTTACTTCCAGATGCTTTTTGCTTTACACTTCGGTATTGATTACTTAGGCTGAAAACCAAACAAATACCTCTGAAGTATGTTGTATGCCTGAGCCATTCATCCCCAAGTGTGAACAGTCTAAGTATAATGTCCAAGTATATATATCCCTATATCCCTAGACATAGCTCCATGATGCTGACCTTTTTGTCTTCTGAGTCCTCATGAGGTTAGTTACATTAGTCCATACAATATAATGCTCAGGGGCAGTAGTGCTATTAATATCCCCATGAAACCAGATGAGGCTAAAAACTTCAAATCAATTATGTTTATGAATGAAAGACACCCACCAAGGAGCCCAGAGGAAAATCCCAGGGAAAGATGGGTAGAGGGGCAAAATCCCCTTGGCATTTACTAACAAATCCCAACCATTCTTCTAGAACAAGGAGACTTTCTGTAGCAAACCTGTCAATTAGTGCAAGGGCCTCAGGGTCTGTAGGAGGAATCATGAAACAGACAGCAGGAGCGCTTAGCTTATTCCCAGAGCTATCTGTAATATCCCAGCTCTCCCCATTGTTCTTCTGTAGAGTGTAGCTATATCCACGAGAAATCAGGCCCTAATGGGGACAGACAACAAGAATTAGAGAAGACATTTCACCTAACTATCTCTGACAGACAAGTCCTAAGTAATGTTATCTTTTTATCTGCCTAAATATTGTTTGTTCTCCATTTGCTTCTCAGGCAGTTTGGGGACATTTTTGTCCTGCTACTGATTCTTAAGCTACAGACGAGCACAGAAGGGATCTAGGAAAATCCCATCTTCCTTTAAACATGGTAATTTTGCTGTAGCACTGTTTCCTTAGAGAAATGCACTCAATGCTATCTGTCAGGGAGGGATTACCCTCTCCAACCTCCAGAATGTAAATTTTCATCATCTTAGACAAAAATGCCATTCAAGCTGAAGAATCCCTGAGTGACTGGCAGGTTGGTTTACCTGTTCACTTTCAAAATCACAGAGTGCTTCCACAGGGATAGGTTTGAGAGGTGTTTCACGGCGGTATTTGAGGGGGACCACTTGCTGGCCACGTTTCTGTAGAGACCGTATCACATCATCGTATTTGTCCAAAGCTTTTTCCTGATCCTGAACAGAAAAACATGAGGAAAATAGGAAGATATGAAGACATGATGAAGCTAAACAATTCTCCCTGGAGATAGGTGGGCAGAGAATATTCTCAGGGCCACCCTATCAAAGGGCAATTGCATATGTCAGTGGTAGACTAGAATCCTAACGATGTCAGAAGGGGTAGTTTCCAAGTCCTGGGTTAGAAGATTGAGATATGGGAGATGGCCTTATGCCAGTTATGGGATGTTTGGTACAAATACTTACATCTAGTTCCCGTAGCAAGGATTCAATTTGGTATCTATCCTTGAATTCAGGACTATATTTCTGGTTTAGGTCTGTGTCTACCTTCCTCAGCAACTCCTGGGCATCTTTGACATCTTTATGAAACTGTAGAAGACAAAGGTAACAGCCATTACAATTAGGAAACCTACAGTGACATCTGAGAGCTACAGTTTTGATGCAAACACACACACACACACACACACACACACTCTCTTGAGAAGGAAATTAAGGGGAGAAGCTAAGCATCTTTTCCTCGTCTAAAACAATGATATGAATAGGTGATCAGCTATAGCTACAGAATTGGACTTCTTCCATTTTGGGGACTTGTTTTATCTTCCTTATCTTGAGACTCCCATAGCCTAAGCAAGAAATGCTAAGGTCACCCTTGATGCATATATGGATCACAGATGTAGGAAATCACTGAGGGGCTCTAGGACTATTTGAAGGGATATCAAAATCACTCCCCTCAATCCCCAACCCCAACTCATTAAAGGTCCTGTTTCTGGCAACACAAAGTTTTTGCTAAGTAACCCAGTAGTTGATGCAGAAGGTATACTGTTATGAAATCAGTATAGTGGATCATACCAGCAGACTAATGCCACACAGCCTTCCTGGTAGTTTACATCTTTCCATGTAGCTGTATTCTTCATACATTTTTCTTCTTTCTACTCCTGCCCCCTAAATGTGTCCATAGGCTAAGGCTCAATCCTTTACTCTTTTCTCTTGATACTTTTGCTCCTGGAGATCTCATTCATTCTCTTCAATTATCACTCCAGCCTAGCCTCTTTATCTGTTTTTTTAGTCCCACTTTTCCAAATTTCTGCTTAATATCCCTCAATATATCTAAAGCTGAACTTGCTATCCCTCCTTTCCAAGCTGCCTCATGATATCCCTTATTTCTGTCAATGCCTGTCATTTTCCCTGTAATTAAAACTTTGGAATCATTTTAAAATTCTTTGTCTCTTCTACCTTCCATATTTATTTGATCACTAAGCCTTGTTGGTCCATTCATAATGTTTTACATCTGTTTTCTTTCTTTTCCCATTAACTCTCCCTTTCCTCTCCTGACTCTTTCCACCCCCCAGATTTTATCACTTCATTCCTGACGAATTCATTCTCCACTGGGTTCCTGGTCTTCCTACAAGCTGCCATCAGCTAAATCTAATTCACATGCCATTTGCATGTAATTTTTCTTGCTTAAACAATCTCACTTGGCTTTAATAATATTAATCTTGCAGTATAATGTTTTAAGGCTTATAAATTATCTAATTTGATCCATACAACAATCCTGAGATTTAGGAAATACTATAATTTACACTTAACAAATAACAAAACTGAAGCACCTAAGAGTTAATTTGCCCAAAGTGCTTGGTTCCCTAGCATCAAAATTGATAAACTAAAATTTACACCATGTAAATCCCACTAGCCTTCTAAGCAATGACCTAATGTCTTAGAGTCCTTCTTGGAATCCAATGTTCAGTGGTCTCTGTCTCCTCCCCACAAAGTGATATCTCAGGATATATCTATGCCTACTTCTTTCCCCTCTCTGGGGTCTAACTCCCAGTACAAATGATTTGAAGGAATATTTAGTGCAAGTACCCTGAGAACTGTTAAGCTGTTTATGTGCCAGAATTACTAGCTATGGCTTCGACTCATATCCATCTAGTGTTTTTTTCCCTACACTGTGCATTTTCCACTGTTTCTCTACAAAAACAGGAATGATCTATCAATTCATTCTGTATATTTTTGCCCTTACACTTTTGTTCATAGCATTTGTTTCACGTCAAATGCCTGCCCTTTTTTCTTTATTTTTTCTAAATCCTATAAATCTTTAAAAGTTACAGTTTAAGTCTTATGTTCTCTGTCAAACCTCTGCTGACCATTCCAGCCCATAATAATCTATTCCTCTTCTAAACTCCTTCAGTACTTATTAACTGTATATAGCAATATGTATTGCCTTATACTATAAATATCTTTTTACACATATACAATTGTTTCTCCCAACTGAAAGTAAATTCTTTGGAGTCAAGGATTAAGTCTCATATTTCTTTGAATCATATTTGGAACTTAACCATAGTTCTTTAAACACAATAAATAATAAATACATGTTGACCAATTTGGGGCTCCCTCTCCTTTTAATTTTCTCTTTCTAGAACTCCTGGTTCTCATAAATGATGGAACTGGAAAAATTCTGGAGGTCTTTGGATTCTGTCTTTAGGTTTTCCTGTTTATATTTGTTCCTCTTGAAAACACACACAAAAAGGGGATTTCTGACAAGATAGTTGAATAAGAGATTTATAAGCCCCATTTCCCCATATCATCTCAAAATAGCTAGAAATGCATTAAATAGACAAGAAGAAGAAAATGCAAAAAGTTAGGCCTTTTTGGAAACTTTGCTATATCAGCTGTTTTAGGAACAAACAAAAGTTTTTAGGAGTCAGTTCACACAACACCTGGTGATAATCCTCCATGTATTTCAAATGACTCTCCTCACAGATGAGCAGATTCAGATATTCCTTCCAGTCAGCATGAACTGCCTCCATGTGAGCCTATGAGATGATGGAAGACACAATATAAGCATTCAAGTTGCAGTAGAATTACAAGTGATAGGCATATATGGATAGAATTCCTGAACACAGAGAAGTTAAGTTGGGAGTCCTGGTCAGGATTGGAAATTGCCAATCAGAAGAATATTTACATGGAATCTCTGTTAAATCAGACTCTTACCATATAGAAATCTGACTTTCCTCACAGAGAGAGCAGTAATGAGAAGAAATGAGGGAGGTCATTTTGAGATTGTCTACATTACAGGATGTCTAAAAGATGGAGTGAGTGAGAATAGAATTGAGGCTTCAGCACAGAGCCAAAATATTGAGAATGCCTTTTTGAGTGTGCACATATGGGTACAGTGTGGTGTGGTTGGGAGAAGCAGATGAATATACTCATTGAAGAGAGTGGAAAACATCTTATTTAAATTGCTGAGATGTTTGAGAACTTGGGAGTGACTGACTTCTGGTTCTCATATAAAAATGAAGTGGAGAAACTGTTCTTGAGCTCTTTGAATTGGGCAGTACCTCAATTGAATTCCTCCCTGGGTGTTCAGCAGCCAGCAGCTGATCGCCTTCACTGTGTAGCTTATTAATCCTCTCCTCTTTGGCCTCCAGGTTCCGGTTGATGAAATTCTAGGAAGTGCAATTATATATTTCTCTGAAACTCCATCCATATTTTTACCCTTATTATATTGTTCAAATTCTTTATCACCCACTCAGGCTCTATGAGTCTATTCACTTATCTGAAAATCCTACGTGGTCTTAATTGGGCCTTTTCTAAAAAGGTATGACTTAAGACTTTGAGACTTGTGCTCATATATATATAAAGAAAGAAGAAATGTTCTCATAGTTCCTAAGTGTAAGTAACTTTAGAGGCTATCACATTGAATGCCCTGATTTTACAGATGAGGACCTGAGGCTCAGAGAGTGATTTGCCCACAAATGCCAGAGGTTGGATTTGAAATTTGAACTTCATATCCCTTGCTCGAATAATTTTTTAATTTTATTTTGCTCCTGTGGTTGGGATGAAGGCTCCAGCTGGCTTTTAGACACAAAGGCCTCCTAATAACTGACAGGCACTATGACTTTGTGTTAGGAGATATTCAAAAGCCTTAATAGTACTGTAGGGAGCAAAAGTCAGTTATCACTTGTTCTGGACACATCAAAAACCATTGTCCAAGAGTGTACATTGGAATAAGTACCTCATACTGACGTCGGCGGCTAGGGTAGTCTAGGTTACGGTCACTCCAGTCATACTGCATTCGGCCTTTGGCCTGCTGGTCCAACCAGTACAATTCATTGGTACAACGCTGCATATAGTCCTGAAGTGAACTCAGGTGCTGCTGTCTTGCTTGGGATCCTGCCTGTTCAAGATAAAAGAAACAGGTCTTGGATCATGGCTACTGCCCTGCCTTCTTCTGCCAGACTGGTATCCTAGGGCATCTTCTCTGTCGCTGACACATTATTGGGAGAATAAGATTTCCCAAGCTGTACCCCAATAGTAATTCTGTTCCTACTTGACTATTAAGTCCATCTCTATTTTCTTATTGCTCCATGGTCCCATCACTCATGCCTGGTCACCATCTCCTCATATTTTGATAATTTCTTTACCAACAAAAAGAAGTTTCTCACCAATAGTTTTTGATACTTGGCCTGGAGATCATTGTTCTGTTCCTATGAGTAAAAAAGCATAGATTAGAACACAGAAACTTAGACTCCCTGCTCCCACTCCCTTCCTATCCTTGAGAGTTTTCTGCTGTACCTTATCTCCTTCCTTGGCAATATGGGGTCCAATAGCTTTGACCTCATTGTGAAAGATGTTGTGTTCCTCTACCTGGTGGTCAACTAATGGCAGGTCTGTCCCAAAGTTCTGATTGCCAAGCATGTCCTGGGAAGGCAAGAAAGTTGCAGAAAAGAGAGAGAAAGCTAGAATATAAAAAGATCTGTGCCTGAGCAGACTGCCTTGTGCCCATTCATTTACCCCTCACCAGGTCTTACAATCAAATCTTTTCTGCCTCAATGAAGTATTCTTAAAGAACCCAGAGTTATAAAGGCTCTGCTGAATTCCTCTTGTCCTTGAATTATAGACATCTCCCATGTATCAGGCAAGAGCCAATGGCCAATTATAATAACTACATATGTTATTATAGCATTTATAACTACATACATTAATAAAGCCTTTCTTTTATTTCATCTCACTCGGTCTATGCCATAACATGTGAAATAGGGCAACTATTATCCCCATTTTATAGATGAGAAATGTGTGGCAAATGAAGTTAGGTGACTTTTCCTCAAGGTCAAATAGCTATTAGATAGCAGAACTAGGAATCTTCTGATTCCAAATTCAGTAATCTACTGTCCTATGCTGCCTCTTAAGGGAAAGAGACAGAAGGTAGGAGGCAACATTGCAATATAATAGAAAGGTGTCTGACCAAATCCAGAGACTATCTCCAGAAAGCAATGAGCAAGTTCTGACTCTCACGTAATAGTAGTCCATTTCTCTATTACTCTACACCTTACTGAAGAACTAGTACTTAAATAAATGCTTTGAGGGCCTTGTCACTTGCAGGGTCAGTCTTGTGCAGAAAGGATCATACCAGTTTCTCATCAACCACAGATGACCAGTTGACCTTTGGGTCCACTTCTTTAACAGTCAGATTGTAAATCTGATGGTGCTTCCTCCGTAGGTTTGCCACTCGTTCTTTCAATTGACGGATGCTGAGGAGAAAGAGAATCCAAACACATCAGCAGGGATCTGTAAAGTGCTGATTTTGATCTGTAACTTCAAAATCTGCATGAAATGGTAGAGAGCTAACCTGAAACCAACAAGACCTAAGTTCAGATTCTGCCTCTGATATTAAGAATTCTTTGAGATTATAAATTGAAGAGCAGGTACCAACTTATATTTTTTTCATCTAGGAATTCCCTATACCAATAAAATTATAGGTCTGAGTCCTGTCCCTACTTGCTAGCCCTTATTACTCCCTTGGATATCTTGCTCAATATTTTTCCGTGTTTCAAGTGTCCTCTGATTCCTTTTCCTCTTACCTTAGTCTACACTGATCTCAAATCCAAGAATAAGGAGTCTAGTACCACTACTTCATGGTTCTGTCTTGGTGGAAAAAACTAAAGAAACTTCTGAGGGAAGATACTGTTGAAGTGGAGTGAATACCCTGGAGTCAGGGGACAACAATGATTCTTATAAAACTTAACTTAAATTACTGATGGGAACTTGGTAAACTGGGGTAAACTTTGGTTCTTTTCTTTGATTCTAAGTGAAGCTGTTAACCCTAGATGATCTCATCAAAGAAGAAGACTGAATAATCTGAGTTAGTAAAGAGGCCACGTTTACTTGTCAGAGGCATAGTTTTGAAAGATTGAGGATTAATCTGTACCATTTTGCCCTTTTCTAGGAGGGGAAATTTTCTTCTTCCTCTTGTCTTCCTGTCTCCTTTGTTTTATTTCTCTTCCTCTCTCTTCCTAAATAATCTTCCAATGATTCAGCATTAGGAAAACATGGCTTTGCTCAACCCTGCCAGTGATATACCAGGACCAAGGTTCAGATGGAATGTGATGGCCTTGGGTGAATGCAGCATCCTCACTAGACAGTATAATCCCACAAAGCAATACTATAATCCCACAAAGCAGTACAGGCCCCCTGTATCCACATGCCTCTGGGCAGAGAGCCCACTGCGTCTGATACTAATAGGATTTAAGCAAAAAACCAAACTAGACTTACTCTTCTGCAATCATATCTCCCTGGGGGTGTTTCATATGCTTAGCAATAGCTGCATCTCCCTCCAAAACATAGAGAAGTTTTTCAGATTCAGAAATCTTCTGCAGTGAGAGTTCTCGGTGTTGAGCAGGTTGGCCCTCCTTAATTTTTGCCAGGTCCTGTGGGCAGAGAGAAAAAAATCAGGTGGGAGCATCGAGCACTGTGTGAATAATAATACTGTATGGGCAAAACACCATGAGTTAAGAAAGGGAAAGCATTTCTTACAAAATCTCTCAAATTCAGCACAAACCAATCAGCAGGGTTATATGGTCTATGTATATGTCTAACTTCAGTATTAACCTGACATTCATAGAATGTTAGAACTAGAAGAAATGTTATAAATCACTGTGTCCACATCTTTATTTCACAAGAAAGAGCTATTCTGGGTGGCAGAAATGCTGGCAAAGATAATAACTTTCTATGTAATCATATATTAGCAAGTGTTGGCGATGATCTATACTTACACTAGGTCAGTGGTTCTTAAGCATGATCCAGGGACCCTATGACATTTTCAGAGGATTTGAGAGGTCAAAACTATTTTCATAATAGTGACAATGTTTTAACTTCAAACACTGTGTGAATATATATGTATACACACATGTATTTATATATATACATATATATCACATAAAAGTTCTTTGTGGGGAGATCCTCAGTTCACAAAACTAAAAAAGGGTTCCTAAGACCAAAAAATTGGAGAACTGTTGCACTAGATTATAGGATTGCTTTAGAACTGGAAGGGACCTTAGAGGCCATCAATTTCAACTCTTTCCATTTTGCAGACAAAGGAACCTAGGCACAGAGATATTAAGGAACTTGCTTATAGTCACACAACTAGTCTGATTCTGAGGCAGGACCCCAAGTCTAACATTCTTTTTCCTATTCACTGTGCTGTCTGATGGCCTCTACTAAGTATCTTTGAATGATGGTGATTAAGAACTTATCTAATTCAATGAAGGTATTTCTGCTGTCTCTTCTCCATAGTGCCTATTATAGTGATGGGCACAAAGCAGTAGTTCAGTATTTGCTTGTTAACTAACATTGCTGAACCCTCATGATTTCAGTACAAACATTTTAAGTATAAAATCAGTTTTAGTTTCATGTGCTGTAAATTAGCATCTGCATATTACCAATGATTATTTGTACAAAAAGAATAGTTTTTCAAAAGGTGTGCAAAAAACATTAAAAAGTAGCATAGAATGTGTGTCATCAAATAAGGAAATGGAGAGAGACAGAATCAGAGACAGAGACAGAAGCAGCGTGACCAGATAAAGAGCCTTATTTCAGGAATCATAAAATAATAATAAAAGAGTTAAAGGAAATATGTTGGGAATATCTTTTGTGGAGGATTTATAGAAATTCATGGAGAAGGATCTTATAGGATAAGAAGGTGTGAATGAATGGAAACTTGCACCTGTGAAGAAGGTATCCACTAAAGCTGATGGAATCACAGTCATCAAAGTAATAAATTCAATTTTAGCATCTCCAACCATCCAGGATCCACTGGAACTTGGCAAGCTCTTAGTTTTGATGAGACCTCTTAATATTGTTCTTTGTACCCTATGTTCACAACTGGCATGATGTAAGAGCTCTGCTTGGAGTTGGAAACATCATTAGTATCCCTTCAAGAGGCCAGCCTTATATTAAGGAGTATGCTGCTCATTCTTATCTCCTTACCCCGGAGGAACTGTGAAGTGGAGTAAGGAAAAGTGAGAGATGAAACACAAAGAATAAGATTGAAGGTGATTTGTAACAGAAATCAAAGGACAAGGTAAGAGGTAAAAAAAAGGCTAAGGATGAAGGGTAGGGCATATGAGGTAAGAGAGAGAAAGAAGAAGGGGAAAGATGGGGTGCGCATATTGCATTCATCTGCAAAGATAATAATTGAACCCATGGTAGCTGATGTGATTAATAAGGAAAGAGTATAGAGGAGATTGAGAAAAAAGCCAAGGACAGACCTTTAAGCAACATTCATGCTAAGGTAAAAGGAGATTCATGATCCAGCAAAAGAGATTCAAAGAATAATCAGACAGATAGGAGAAAAATCAGAAGAGAGCAGTATCACAGAAGCCAAGGGAAGAAGGAACATCCAGGAAGGGTTGTTCAACAATATCAAAATTGCAACACTCAAATAGGCTATAGAATTTAGCAGCCAAAAATCATTAACAGCTTTAGAGAGAGTACTTTCAGTCAAGTAGTAGAATTGGATGTCAGATAAGAATGTAAGAGATAGAGGACTGAGAGTGGTGAGGAAATGAATGCAGTAAGAATAGAAAATTCTTTCTAGGAGATTGGCAATGAAAAGGAATAGAATTAGAATATCTTCAGAGCCATGAGTGAAAATATAGCAGTTTTTTTTCCTTTTTTTTTTTTTTTTTTTGCTGAGGCAATTGGGGTTAAATGACTTGCCCAGTGTCACATGGCCAGGAAGTGTTAAGTGACTGAGGACAGATTTGAACTCAAGTCCTCCTGACTTCAGGACTGGTTCTCTATCCACTGCGCCACCTAGCTAAGCCAAGGAACTTTAAGTATAGAGCAAGGTAGTTGCAGGAACTCATATCAGTGACTCAGATTTTTAATAAAGAAATGACATCTACTAAAAGAGAAGGAATTAAATTATTGTGGACTCAAGACAAAGTTTGGAAAAGCCACTGGGGGCACTGGGATGGACATTCAATCAAGGAAGGGAAAAAAGGGTTATCAATTGGCAACCGGGGACAGATTAGATAACAAGAATTTGTAATGTACACAATAACTTCTTGGATTGACATTCAGAAGATGGGGTAATAGAGGACTGTGAGAACTGAACGTGGATCACCACATAGTATTTTCACTTTTTTATTGTTGTTTGCATTTTGTTTTCTTATTTTTTCTCTTTTGATCTGATTTTTCTTGTGCAGCATGATATTTGTGGACATATTTATAGAAGAATTACACATGTTTAACATATATTGGATTACTGTCTAGGAGAGGGAGTAGGGGGAAAGGAGGGAAAAATTAAGAACACAAGATATTTTAAGGGTGAATGTCGAAAATTATCCATGTATATATTTTGAAAATAAAAAGTTTTAATTTTAAAAAAGTTAATGGACATCCTAGCATGTAGCTCAAGAAAAAAAAGCTGGATTAAACTCTTGGTTGAATATTGGCAGGGTATGAACAGGAGTAGGACAAGAAAGTAAGGAATCAAGAATGAGGACAATGTAGAATTGACTTGTTAACTACTGGATCAAGACTGTTAAGGGAAAAAAGTAAAGGGTAATGAACTATGTAAATGGGGAATGAGAGAGGAACTGGAATTATGGGGAAAATGAAGGATATTTATAGGAGGAATAAAGCAAAGGGAGAGATGAAGGGCAAGAGGTTTTAAGCAGAAAAGAGAATTTTAGATCAGAATCATGGAGACACCTTAGTTATAGTTGCTGATAAGTTGAGGTCTAAGCGATGATCAACCTTGTAGATGACTGAGTTAGTAAAGATGCCGTACAGGTGTTCAGTTGCCCTTGGAACTCATCTTTCCTTCTTCACCAATACAGCCGTTTGTGTTTTGGAAAGAGCATTTCAGTTTTTGCAGGAATAGTCAATGTAACACATCGTGTCCCTTGGACGTGGAATTAAACATAGAAGTAGTTTCTTTCCTCATGGTCACTAAATTTAGTTTAAATTACCTTCTTTCTTTGAATCACATTCAAGAGCAGTATGAAGTCTGAACTTGTTCCAAAGAGGTACAGAGGCAGTCAACACCTGAGATAGCTAGATGTAAGGGAAAATGAAGTTGGGAATCATGCACAGAGCAAAAGAACAGCTAGCTCTGAGGTGGATTAGAACTTTTCAAAGAGGAACCACACAAGAGGGGTGAATTAATTGTTGTCAATAGAGATATGGTGGGATAAGATGATGATTATAGAATGGTAAAGGGCCTGATACTTACACTTTGCATCTTGGAGTCAGTATCCACGATGTTTCGCTCCACTTGATCAGCATTTTTTTGAAGTTGCTCAATCAACTCTGATAGCTCTTTACTGGAGATACTGTGAAGATAGGAATTAATGTTTTGAGCTTGTTTTTAGGAATCATTGGCAGAGATTTGCTCTTAGATTCCCCTAATAACAAAACATGGCTTCTCAATTAGTCCCTCAATCTGATATCTTCCCTTCTGAATAAGCCTCTGAGCTTACTCCTAGTTTCTCAATAGCCAGACTAAGAGCTATCGACTACTGAAATCACAGATCTGGGGGGAGTCTCTCTCTGATCTTGTGCATTTCCAGAGTAGACCCAAAAGAGGGTTCTAGTAAGAGGATCAGTCCTCATGGTTCCCCTTAGTTGATTCCTATTGTAGAACTTGCAGCTGATCCCAGCCTAAAAATCAAATGAAATGTATAAAGCATTTTGCAACCCTTAAAGTACCATAACATAAATGTCTATTATCATTATTTAACACTTTTTGATAAAAAGTGCATTCTTCACAACCACTTTGGAAAATGTGCAGCATAAAGACCATTATTCTCATTTTATAGATCAAGAAACTAAGATTTAGAGATTTGAATTGCCTTATATATTTGATCTGTCTTGTAGCTGGAAAGTGGTAACACTGTAATTTGAACCTCGATCTCCTAACCATGATTCCACAGTATATAAAATAGAGTATATTAGACTATATTTCAAATGAATGATTGGTGACTTCTAGAAAATAATGATCCAAAAAGCTAGCATGATTTCATAAAGATCATACAACTAGAAGAAAATCAAGAAACTGAGGTGGGGGTGGGGGATCTTTACAGTAAGTATCTCTGTTTTAGATCTCGTTTCATAAAACATATCTAAAACATAAATGTACAATTTACAAGAATAAGAGTCATTCCTCAATTGATAAAATGATCAAAGAATATGAGTAGGCAGTTTTTAGAGGGAAAAAAAATAAAGCTATCCGTAGCCACATGAAAAAATACTTTAAATCACTAAATTAGAGATATTCAATTAATGGTATACAAATCAAGCATTTACTGACAATAAATTTATTTTAAATCAGTTCATTTATTAAAAATGAAAGCAAATTTACATGCAAACGAGAGGGATGTGCTTGTTTATTTTACACAAAGAATTAAATCTTAATGGGATATTTGATACCTTTTACAGTTGCCAATTTTTTTTGTAATCTCTACATTGTTATGGGACCCCATATAGAATCACAACCCACAGTTTTTTTTTTTTTAATTAGTATGTTTTCAAATAAATGTAAAGGCAGTTTTCCACATTTGTCTTTGCAAAATCTTGTGTTCCAAATTTTTCTCCCTTTATACCTTCCTTCCCCCTCCTCAAGACAACAAGCAATCTAATATAGCAACCCACGGTTTAAGAAGCTTCTCTTTAGGCAACCGTCTAAAACTTTTAAGTTATAGAGAATGCATCTACCTACATTGATAGAGGTATTTCATATCTGGTAGTTCCTTTTGCTAATGAAATCAAAGGTCCATTCTCTCTAACCCTACTTCAGTAGCAGTTCAGCGTAATGCTATAGATACCTAGATTTAGATCTGTCAACTTGCAGAATGTTCTCTAGTGGAGTGCACCTGAGAATTGTCCTTAGTGGTGTGTTGTTTAATGTTTTTATTATCATATTTGCAGATGTCACAAAGCCAGGAGGGGGAGCTAACACTTTGAATAATAATTAGGAACCAAAAAGATCTCAGCAGGCCAGAACAATGGGACATGTCTAATAAAGTGATATCTAAGAGAGATAAATATAAAGTCTTACATACAGATTCAAAAAATCAACTTCACAATCTCACAAGTATGAAATAGTGGGAGAGATAGTTACATTATAGTTCATATGGAAAAATCCGAAAGTTTTAATGGACTGCAAGCTCTCTGTGAATAATGTAAAATGGCAGCCAAAAATTTTTAATGTGATCTTATATCAATTAAGAGAGGAATGGTGTCCAGAATAAATGTGAAGTATTATATTTAATTCTGGGCACCACATGTTAAGGATGATAATGAATCAGAAAGCATACATCAGAAGGCAATCAGGATAGTGAAGAAGTTTAAGTATGATTGAAATAACTGAAGATGCTTAGTTTAGAAAAGGGAAGTTTTAGGGGAAGCCAGTAGCTACTATCTTCAAGAACTTAAAGGCTTGTGATGAGGAAGAGGTTTTAAACTGGTTCTTTATGGCCCAAGAAGATAGAAGCAGGAACAATCAATAGAAGTTGCAGCAGGGTAAAATATAACTAGATGAAAAATTCCTCAATGCAATGAAATCAGCCATCTCTTGTGGTAATGGGTTCCTCCTCAGTAGAGATTTTCAGATGGGAATGTTATAGCAAGGTTTATGTTTGTTTTGAATTAAATGGCCTATGAACTTTCAACTTGGAAATTTGGCTATTCTTCAAATCTTTGATCTCAAGAGACTAAAATTAACAAGACAAGACACTAACATAAAAAAAAATATATCATAAGTTAGTATCAAATGAGTAGGGTAGAAAATAAACCCTATGAATTCAGAGAAGGGAGACATAACTATAGGTTGAAATTTTCAAGGAAACCTTCATGAAAGAGGCAGATCTTGAAGGATTATCTAAAATATGGATAGACAAGAATTAGGTCTATTTTGCAATGCCCTTAAATTGGAGATTATAGAAAGACTAAGGGAAGGATACTACATTGAAAATTTCAGTGTTAGACAAACTCTGGAAAATATACAGTTTTTTCATATAAAATTTTCAGCTATCCCTAATTTAAATGAGCTTTCCTCTACTGTAAAAATTTTCCCTGGTATTTTAGGGCTGACTGACCTTAACTCCATTGACTTTGCCTGACTTTCCCTGTTGGGTTGTAAATCATTCTAATCTCAAATCATTCATTCTTTGCCCAGTTTGTCTATGGTGTCCACCTCCTCCCAATCCTAATATTGTGACACAGAGAAACTATGTTCTTACTCAAATAATTCAAATAAATAACCAGTGATTGTTCTCTTCTTTGAAGGAACTAAAGTATTAGGAAGGGGATTTTGCCTCTCCTCTCATTCGCTCACCTAGCCCTAAGCCTCAATGTCACATACACACCAGGCTGGTTCCAAAACCAGTTCTCTAGTTTTTACCTCCCCATTGGCTTCATCAGGGATAGAATAGGGCTTTTGGACCCCACCTCAGACTATTTTTCAAATAAAGAAAAGTCTTTGCCACCCAACAGTTGAGTGATTCTGCTGAGATAATGGTCAGTTCTGTGGGCTTTGTGGCTTGCATTCAGGAGAAAGGATGAAAATTAGAGCCTAGAAGGATTCCAGAGCCAGATCCTGTCTTTGGAAATGTAGGCACCATCCAACACTGCTTGAGACCAGAGAGATTTAGCTTTCACATGGCCCTGGAGTACAGAAATAGAGCAAGTATCTCATAAAGCAAAATGGTCCTAAATCCTTCTTCCTTTTCTGTGATTAAGGATGACCTAGAATCATATAATCCATAGAATATTAGAACTGGAAGGGATCTTTAAGAGATGATCTAGTCCAAGTTACATATATACATGTGAATGTGTTTATGCATTTTGTATGTAATTTTGTGAGTGGTCTGAATTCTGGTGCCAGGAGGTGCCTGGAATGTGGGAGGGACCTGGAATTTGGAGTGAGGTAGAGCTCCTCCAAGTTCCAGAAACCTGTAGAGCCAGTCAAAGCCCTTTCATCTTTGTAATGAATATGTATTTGGGCAGCCAGATGTTTCACCCAGTCTGTCAGAATGGCTGATGAAGCTGATAGGGGCCCCTCCCTACCATCCACTTAGTACCAGCCCTGTTTCTGTTCCCACCCTCCCACAGTCCAGTACAGAATGGTAATTTTCCTAGGAAAGAATAGGAAGGACCCCTAGGGGAGGCAAAGAGGGATGGAGCTGAAAGAAAGGGGCCCCTTGGAGATAAAGAAAAAGGAAATGAGAAAAAGAAAGGTGGGCCCCAAAGCGAATAGGTAATCCACACATTTTTTTTTTTTTCTATTCTACTCACTGCTTTTTCACATTGGCACACAGTAGGCAAAAAGAATTCATTAGCAGATTGATTTTCTAGAATAAAACAGCTGGAAGCAATATAAATCAGACTTGCTTTCCACTCATTTACCCCAATGCACTCGGGATAGAAGGAATAACCCTGGCCTTTCAAATCCTTATATAAAGGTTGAGAATAGGTGCAGGCAAGAGAGATCAGAAACCTATGGCTTTAATCTCATCCCATATCCCAAGAACTCAAACTGGGTTCTTCCCTAAAATCCCTCTTCTTCTCTGTCCTAAGGAAGGAAGAGATAAAAAGGACTGTAGAGGACACTCCAGTTATCCAAAACTCTGCTGTTCATAGAGCTAAATTTTTTTTTACAATTTCCACAAATTATTGGAAAATTTTATTCACTGAGACTGACTCAGCAAGTTGAATTAAATGCTGGCACTTTTCAAAGGAATAATCAAAAAACAAAGGAATAGAAAATAGGCATGAAGGAAGGAAAGGAGCTAGGTTCTCATCTAGGAGGGGAAACTTCAGATCTAGTGAAAGGATTATTTGCTTTATGGAAAACCCCACCTTCCTGAAATGAGACCAGCATCACTTAGAAGATGGACTATGGAGGGTGAGGCAGAACTGGAACTGGATCTCCAGGAGATAACCTTTTTATATTTCCCTGTCTTTGAGCCGAGGTTCTTAGAGTTGATGCTGAAGAACATGTAGTCAGTCTGCAGAGACCAAGAGTTCCAAGGCTTTATTTCACAATAGCAGTCAGGAAGAGTGGGTGTAATAATGGAGAACAGATTCAGAATATATTTCTCCAGAGTATCAGACCTTGTTTTCTTCTCTTTTGGCTTGTTATACTAGAACATGGATTGTTTCCAGGAAGATTCAGGGAGGGTCTCTATCCAGAGTGGTAAAGAGGAATTCTTGTTTACTCATTCTGTTTACAATCTATTTACTATATTCCCTGGTAAAGAAGGGAACACTTGGTCCAACTCAAGACCCAGAAGGGCTGAACTGTCTCTTATTGGCCTGGACATAGAAGTCAAAATTCTCTGGACTGGTTTTTTCAGAGTTGACGCTGCTCCAGGATAGTGTTTAAAGGACACAGAATAACCAAACCCAGCACTATCTGAGTTTGAAACCTTAGGTGCTAATACAAAACAGCCTCTTCTTTGTCTTCTCTCTCTCTCTCTCTCTCTCTCTCTCTCTCTCTCTCTCTCTCTCTCTCTCTCTCTCTCTCTGTGTGTGTGTGTGTGTGTGTGTGTGTGTGTTGGGGAGGGGGAGATTTGAGGAACCAAAGGTAAAAGAAACAGGAACTTTTCCAGCACAGATCCAGAATCCCTACTTTACTTTCCTAGTGACTTACAATCAAAAGCTCTGTGGAAGCAATGCAAAAGAGGAGAAAGCAGAACAGTTGAAAAGGGGGGAAACTCCTAAGGTTTCTTTCAGGTTCCATCATTGCCCATGATGGAAAACATGGGTATTGTGCTTGGATCCAAAAAGAGAAGAGAAAATGCAACTCTTTCCCTTTTTTGCAGGTGTGGGGGGAATCTGTGGATGTAGAACATTGCATATGATGTTAGATTTAGTTGAATTAACAAAACTTTATCTCTCTTTTCCTTTTTAAATCTTTGTTTCAGGAAATGGCTCTCTGGATAAGAGAAGGGAAAGGGATATATCTGGAAGTTCAGGTGATCTAAAAACAAATTATAATTTTTTTCCCTTAAAAGATAAAATGTGAAAAAAGAATACTCCTGATCAAAATAGGTCAGAAAACTTTCCTTTTTTAAAAGTTTGACAAAACTACCTAACTTACTATTTATATAGAAAAAACATAACTTTTAATTATGGGAATATCCCGTCAAATCCTCACTGCTTTAATTTTCTCACTATATCATAGAGTCTTATTTTATATATAAGAAAATTGAAATGAGTTGACAAGTAATTCTTTCCCATACAGTCTGTCTGACAGAACTAGAAAAAACCAATCTTGTTGCATTAACCTGTCCTCCAGCCGCCTACGGATTTTGGAGTTGGGTCTGTGAACCTTTTATGGCTATTACAAGAACCAGTATCCATGGCATGATGTCAAAATCAGCTGGCACTTTAAGAACTAAAAAAAGTGACCTGGAATACTTAGACTATTTGAGCTGATTCTTTAGCAGGCTGGAACAGGCTCTTGTTTAGAGTTCTGGAAGTATCTTTGACACTGGAATAGGAAATGTGGAAATAACAGCAATATTTAGAAATCTCTGTTCAAACATCTGGAGCTGCTCTAAAAACAAAGAGATAAAATGAAAAACTTATTGTTGATGGAGATTTAATTAGGACTTTATAATCCTCCAGCCCCAAACTTTCAACAAACTATAACAGAACCAGATTGGAATGCAAAATATCATCTTTCTGCAAAATCCTCTTCTGTTTCCATCTTCATTTAAGTAGCTACCTAGATTGAGTGGGCTTTGGGAGGTGGAGGGAGGATGGGTCAGTGTTCATCACCAGGAGGCTGTACAGGAAGGTGGAAAGGGAGCTGAATTTGAGTCATGCAACTTGGAGGATATCGGCACTGATACTTCCTAGCTATGTGAGCTTGGAGAAATCACTTTACTTTTCTGGTCTGGGTCCTCTTTTGTAAAATGAGAGAGTTGAACAAGATGTCCTCCAATTTATGATATGTGTAATCTATAGTGTTCTTGTTTCTCTATCAAAGCCTGATTTGTTTGCAATGATGGGGGAATGAATGGTAGGAAGAATTTGGACACAAAGGTATTCAGAATAACACTTTACAAACTGGTTTTCACTCTTGATCTGGGAGCAACTGGCAATAAGATTCTAACCTAGGGAAAGAGAGAGCCTGCTGCTAAGCACTCTGCTCCTGGCAACAGCCGGTCCTTCCACATGCCTTGATGGATAAGTTGCACTTCTTGTCCCTCAGAGGAAAAAAACCCAAGGATGTGAGTATGGCTCTCCAGAGATCACCATCATCCCCAGAAGAGAATGTGTAACCAACAGGAGAAGAGCTGCAACCTGGGGCCATTTTTGTGGGGGTGTGACTCAGAGCCCATACTTTGAACTAAGAGCTCCTTTTGCTTAAAGGCTTTTGGCAGGACCTCTAGATACTTATGTACCTATTTTAGAGGAGCAGAGCTTAGGTATGAAATCCCCAAACTGCAACTTTTGGCTTCCTGCCCTGAGTATTTGGCCAACCCTACTAGCCTGCCTGCTCTGGAGCCTTCCTCTAAGGCTGTGTCTGCCAGTCCAACTGTGACCACCTATAACTGAGAAAAGCAATCCCTGAGCACCTGGGTCAGTCCTTCCTCTCAACTGCATCCAACCATATCTCGTTACTTGGCCTAGGAGCACCAGGTCACAAAGTCCATCCATGATTAAAATACACTTGCTGGGCCATACCAATTATCTACAATTTTTTTTTTTGAAATTTTCTTATTCTCGAGGCAGCTAGGTGGTTCAGTAGATAGAGCACCAGCCCTGAAGTTGGAAGGACCTGAGTTCAAATATGGCCTCAGACACTTAATACTTCCTAACTGTGTGATCCTGGACAAATCACTTAACCCCGACTGCCTCAGAAAAACAAAAACAAAAAACCAACCAACCAACCAAATAAACAAACAAAAAAAACCAAAAAGAAATTTTCTTATTTTCTCTAGATCTCCTGAAGGGGATTAATAAGAACCAGAAAGCTCTGTTCCCTTTCCAAATCATGCCGGCTCTCCCCCTTCCTTTTCTCAACTAGATCTCTCTTGCCATGGAGTGATAGATGGGAGCCTGACTTGGATTCTACATTGTGAGAATGAGGCCACCTTTTTGACAGGGCCAGCTCACCTTACTCTGGGGCTGCTAAACAGTTCTCCCGAGGGACTAGGCTTGTGTTTTAAATAATCTGGGCTGGATTGGAGCCCAGGACAGAGATAATGTAGCTTTTCATCAGACTCCAGGCCAGCTATTTTTACCTGCACAGTCTCTGTCCCCTGGCACCACCCCTCCTGGCCCCCAGCTGTCTTTAAACACCTCCAAGTGAAGTCTTCTAAACTCAGTAAAGAGTAAACTCTTGGGGAGGTTCAGCAGAACATTGGCCTGAGAGCTTTAGTACAGGGTGTGCTCTATGGAAATAATCCTTGCCATAACCAATTTCATTTTGTGTTTCTGGCCCTGAGTCAGTCCCCAGCTCTTAGTCATTTTTATAATCTGGCAGAATCCTCCCTTTTGGGGTTAATTTCATCTCAGAAACTTCATGAAGGGCCAGGGAAGATGGGTGGTGAGGGATCAAAGCCCCAGCCTACAGAGCTGGTATTTCTGGAATGTAGCTATGTCCACACCTCTCTGACACCCATTTTTTACCTCTTTCCCTCCTTACATCCTACAGTGGCAGCTGAGTTCTGGCATGGTGAGTGCAGATCAGAGAAAGAGCTAGAAGAGACCTTAGAGATCATTTCGACCAACCCTCTCATTTTTCAGATAAGGAAACTGAGGCGAAGAGGAAGTGAAATAGCATATCCAGGACAAACTGCTATTTTAATCACAGAGCCCAGGATTCAAACCCAGCAGTCCTAATTCTCAGCGATAGTGTCCTTTACACTACATTATGTTCTTGCCCCAGCGAACTTGGCTTACAGTGTTCATTTCATTCAATCAGTTGATCCTGGCTCATTAAGAGTGTCCAGGGCTCTGGAAAAGTTAATGGGGATGAGGGTGTGGTATAATCATACCAGAGGGAAAATTAGTTCTTCCCTCTAAGATCTATTTCCTGAAACTCACCTTTTCCCTCCCATCCATACACCTCCAACTCCTTCAATGTACACCCTCTCCCTTTATAGCCAAATTTTAGAGAACAGCATCATGGGGCAGCGAGGTGGCACAGTAGGTAGAGTGGGTGACATAGATTCACATAGTCATCTTCCTGAATTTGAATTTGGTCTCAGAACTTAACTAGCTGTGTGACTCCTGAAGCAAAGAATCATAGAATCAAATTTAGAGCAGAAAGGGACTTATGGGTCATTCACTCCATTCCATTCTTTTAACAGATGGGGAACATGAAGCTCAAAGATTTGCCCCAAAGAAGCAGACATGTAATTCAAGAAAGTTTGAAACCAGATCCCTTGATTGTAAATTCAGTATCTTTTCATGGTTCCACAGTGAGGGGTTAAACCAGAACTTTATGAGATAAAGCAGGTAGAGTGCCTAGCACTGTGCCTTGCATAGAAGCAGGGTGTAAGAAATGTTTCGCAAATGGAAATTATGTTAAGAGTGTGTCCTAGCTCTTTTCAACAATGAGATGATTCAGGCCAGTTTCAATGGTCTTGTGATGAAAAGAGCCATCTGCACCCAGAGAGAGGACTGTGAGGACTGAGTGTATATCCACTGAGTGGATCATAGTATTTTCACTCTTTTTGTTGTTTGCTTGCATTGTGTTTTCTCATTTTTTTTTTCCCTTTTTGGTCTGATTTTTCTTGTGCAGCATAATATGGAAATAAATATAGAAGAATTACACATGTTTAACATAGATTACTCACTATCCAGGGGAAGAGGGTAGGGGAAAAGGGAGAGAAAAAAATTGGAACACAAGGTCTTGCAAGGATGAATGTTGAAAATTATCTATGCATATCTTTTGAAAATAAAAAGCTTTAATTAAAAAAAAAAAAAACAAAAAAAAGAGTGTGCCCTAGAATGGCCACTGACATGATATCAACTTGCTTTTCCCCCCACCACCTAAACCCCCTTATATCCTAATTGCTGAGAATGACATCCATTTTTCTGGCCTTATTTCATAAGGCAACTACTAAATATTAGTTAATAAGGTGCAGGTCAAATGTAAATTTGCTAGATATGAATATTCAGTCATAGAAAACTTTGGTTCAGACTTGACTTTATTGAGATAAGGAATATCAAATTCCTTTACAATATAATCTATTCTATAATTTATTACCTTAGAAAATCTCTTGAGGCACTGAAAAGATAAGTGACTAGTCCAAGATCATCTAGCTAGCACTGTTAAAGGCTGGGCTTGCCTTCCTGCTCTGAGATAGCACTTCCTCCATTTACCTAAATTGCTTCTCAGATACCATAATGCTGGAATAACAATATTATTGAACAACCAGCCAGAGCCTATCATTAGGACAACTTAATCCTCCAAGTGGAATAGCATATATGGGGGAGAGGGAGGAAGAGAGAATGGTGGTAAATTGAGGCTGAATCACAATATAACATTCACAAATGAGAAACCAGGTCTCTCATTCCCAGGCTGTGTCTGGCTTACAATGCCTTACACCCCTTATTTCTTCAAACAGGTTGTACTGGTGACGAATGAAGTAGAATGGAATTCTTCCATCTGGTTCTTTTTCCCTTGCTCTGATTGCCAGGAGACACTGAATAGTGGGTCATCTCCTTAACTCCTCCTCTTTGTCTACATCCATATGGTATGGAATTTGAGCTCAAATGGATTTTTAGAGATCCTGCCCAATTCCCCTCATTTTTATAGATAGGGAAATGGAGGTAAACAGTTTTGAAGTGATTGGTTCAGAATCACATGGGTGATAAGTAATTGAGTCAGCTCTTGAACATGGGCTTTGGACTCCCAAGTTCCACTGCCCTTTCCATTTATCAGGGACAAGTGGGTAGGCTCCCTTAGCAAGGCTTTGGCAAATGGGAGAGCATATTTTGTTCATTTTAGGAACTAATCACCTGGGTTTCTACCAGGAGTCAGTCTGTTAGAACCATTTGAATTATGCCTTTTGTGATCTTGGGCAAGTCACTTAAAACTCCTGTAGGCTTTATTTTCCACTTCATAAAAAGAAAGGGGTTTAACAAGATAATAAGATCATAGATTGAAAGCTAGAAAGAACTTTACAAGTCATTCAATCTAACTGCTTCATTTTACAGAGGAGTAAGCCAAAACCAAGGAATGATAAATTATAGCTAGCATTTATTTAGTACTTTATTTAGGTCTGCAGATCATTTTACAAATATAATCTCTCTCTTTTCTTTTTTTAAAATAGTATTTTATTTTTCCAAATACATGTAAAGACAGTTTTCAACAGTCATTTAAAAAAATTTTTGTATTCTAAGTTTTTCTCCCTTCCTCCTTTACTTTTCCCCTCCCCAAGACAGCAAGCAATCTGATATGTTAAATATGTGCAATTCTTTTAAACATATTTCTATATTTTACAAATACAATCTCATTTAATTCTCTCTTTTATATAATAATAGCTTTTTATTTTTCAAAATACATGCAAAGATATCATATGACTAGCAATCACACAGCAAATAGGTGTCCAAATTTGATTTGAACTCAGATCCTCATTCCAGGTCCAGTTCTCACTGCAACACATAGCTGAATTAAGATGTAATGAGAATGGTGTTCTGGCTCCAAAACCACTGATTTTCCCATTGAACCATATGAGGAACCCTTTTAATTCTAAAGCCATGATCCTTTGAATAAATACTTGTTGACTGATTAATTAAAATAATACTCTCCCCACAGGAAACTTCTAGGTAATTAGAGTGAATTACTGTAATGATAGGTATTAATCAGGAAGGCGGAATGTAATTGGTGAAGCAGCAAAGCTTTGCTTAGTTTAATAATTGGATCCTTTCCCTCTATATGACACCAAAGCCAACATGCCATGGGGTTTGAAAAGGCTACCACATTTTTCATGGCTCAAGGAAGAGACCTGTGATCCCCTGACCAGAGACAGACATTGATATCTTTTGCATTCTCATAATGCACATGTAGCATAAATGCCCTGTGATAGGATATAGGGAGGTTAAAGGTGACAATTACCTCCTCCAGGGTTCCAGACTATTCCCCTCTCCTTAAAAGTGGTCTAAGGGACTAGGCTATAATAGTGGTCAGAGAATAATAAAACCTTTTAGATTAAAGAGTTATTAGACTTGTCCAGGAGCAGCTAGGTGATGAAGTGTATGATAGAACACTGAGCTTGTAATCAGGAAGACTCTTCAAGAGTTCAAAATTAGCCCCAGATACTTAATGGGGGAAAAAAAAGCCTAAAGTCTCCAATGGACATCTTCAATCATCCTGATCTATATTTTGCCACTGGACTCAGATGGCTTTGGAGGAAAGAGAGGCTGGCGACTTTGTACAGCCCTCCCTCAAATTAGATGTATTCCTACTTACAGATAGGGGACTCCTTGAAGAGTTTAGGGCATAGTTATCATCCCGGAAACAGAGACAAACATATTAACTGATCGCTCAAAGTCACACAGTTAAGTGTCTGAGACTAGATTTGAACTCATTATCTCCCTGACTCCAACCCCAGCACTCCATTTCCTATACTCCTCCAGGGGCTAAGTGGACCATCAGAGTCACTTTATTTTACCATTTCTGTTCTACACTAAGAATCAAGTCAAGACTTCCTTAGATCATTGGTCCTCTTCAAGAACAAAGGACAAACAAGAACAAATACTAGCACTGAGATGTGATTCTGGACAAGTAATTTAACCCTATTTACCTCAGTTTCCTTATCTGTAAAATGAATTAGAGAAGAAATGGCAAACCATTCCAGTATCTTTGCCTAGAAAACCCCAAATGAGGTCACAATGGTTTGGACAGGACTGAAGAACAACAATAATAACAAATGCTTACTGAATTTAATATGTTGTAGAGTATGATGTAGAGGAATTCTTGTTCAGGTATGGTCTAGACTGACCTAGAGGTCCCTTGGACATTGAAACTCTGTGATTAATGTCCTTAAGGAATTTGCAACCATTTAGATTTAGCTCAGGCTGCATTCCATGGTTCCCCTGTAGATTTCCCACAGTGTTAGTTATTTCAAAGATAGTACAGTAAACACATGTTCAGCTTTTTTCTCATTGACATTTGAAACATAAGAGCAGTCTCAAACTTCTAAACCCAGTTCCTTGAGTAAAAAAGTCTGATTTTTTCAAGACAGAAGATAATTTAAATCTTCAAAGATGTCAGCCTGTAACCTAAATCCAAACAAATAGACTGCAAATGAATTTTGAAAAGTTCATTTCTGCTTTACTCCCATATGCATCTCTTCACTAACAAGCAGAACAGCCAATGAATTTTACTCTCGACTCTCTTGTTTATCTAATAAGACTTGACATAAAGCCTCTACCCAGGGAAGGAAGAAAGGGAAGCCAATTTTAGTACTGATTCTCATTATAGAATAGAAATGGTAAAATAGAGAGCCCACTCTTAATCTGATGGCCCACTTAGCCTTGTAGGGAGGTATAGGAAATGGAGTACTGGGCTTAGAGTCAAGGAGATTTGAGTTCAAATCTTGCTTCAGACACTTATTAGCTGTGTGACCTTGGGCAATCAGTATCTTTTTTCCAGGTGATAACTATGCCCTAAAATCTTCACGGCGTCACCTGAGGAAGTCTTTTGTCTGTAAGTAGGAACACATTTAATATAATCTAACTAGAGAAGAATATTTTCTATGTTCATTTAAATAAATAAATATGTGTCTTTTCAACCATAAAATGGGGACCATCAAAATACCCACCTCTCAGGATTGTTGCCAGGAGAAAATGAGATATTTGTAGTAGATGCTTACTAAATGCACTTTTTTCTTCCTTTTCCATCACTCAACTTTGTGTTATAATTAATAGCTCTGGAGTAACAGGTTGTGGGTTCAAACTCTGCCTCTGCTACTTACTACTTGTGTGATAATGGAAAAGTCACAATCTTCCTGGATCTTGGTTTCCTTATCTGGCTTGAACTAAACAACCCTGGTAGTTTCTTCCACCTCTGAATTCCATGGTCTTTAATAGTTCTCTGGTATGGTTAACTGGCTAATAACCCAATAGATTCAGGAATAGTTAATTTATGCACTCTAGCAAAGTTTGAAAATTGTGCTCCTGTGGGTCGATGGAGAGTCAACATGGCACACATAAAACAGAGTCAGGAAAAACCTGTATTCAGTATACTGGCTATGTGATCGTGGGCAAGGGAACTCTCTTAAGACATCTTTTGCAGAGCAAATGTCTGAACTGTTAGTGAAAATTTCTCCCAACAATTGTCTCTTCCAATGAAAATATCATGGCTAGTCCCTAAAATAGAGGTGGAGTGACACCATAAAATAAGTACCAGCCTGCCATGAAAAGAAGAATTTTCTAGAGTTTGAATATTTACATTTATAGAAAGTCATATTTAAAAGTATTGTTCAGCACATCTCCATTTGTTCAATTCAATTAAAAATATGTGCTCAGCACCTACCGTGCACAAGACATCGATGGTAAGTGTATTTTTACCTTGACTACAACTAATCTTAGTTCTGCTCATAGTCCTTCACTCAGAGGATAACCCACCTATTCTACCTACAATCTCATTAGCTCCATTAGCTTTTATTTTATTAGGGAGAGTATAATTTACTCCTAAACTTCCTTTCCACTTAAGTTCTTAAACCAGAATTTCTTAGTTCATAACATCCACAGGACTTGCTTGTTTCTCCTCCCTTTGCTTCAATATGTTCTCCTTCATTTCCTCCTTTTGACTCTAGTCTTTGCCCCTCCTTTTTCTGGTCTCACTTCCTCCCCAGCCCCTGTTCCAGAATTTTCTGTCACTCAGGAGCAACTTTGGGAACATGTGAAATAAATCACCATTCATTGGTTCACATGCCTTTCTTCTTAGGCCAGCTTGGAACACCACCTTACACCCACCTTCTGACTATAATTGACTATTTCATGACATGTCCTACAGCTTTAAAAATAAAAAGTGTGTGTGTGTGTGTGTGTGTGTGTGTGTGTGTGCACGCGCGTGTGTGTGTGTGAGATAAAAGATATTCTAATAGATGAATTTTGATCAGCTCACAAGTGTTTTAAGGGCTTCCTCAGATGACCCCCTTGAAGAGTTTAGGGCATAGTAATCATCTCGGAAGAAACCTATTGGACTAAAATAAAAGGTACAGTTTTCCAGTTATGGATACCCAAGACAGGTTGCAGCAAGCCTAGAGGGAGGAGTATTGGGCTATCGCAGGCAGAACATACAGTAGTAGAAGGGAGGGTGTGGCACTTTCTAGATTTTAAATCTCACCTCAATAAAACCAGAAATTTCATCAAAATAATCCCTTTATTTCTTCTCCCCCATGAAATTTTCTCCTCCCTAGGCCTATCAGAGAACTGGCTTCTGGAATAAGGGAAGGTAGGGTTTAAGTGACCCATTTTCAGGGATGCTGGGGGGACTCTCTGCTGAAACTCACAGAAAATTCTGGTTAAGTATTTCCCAGATATTTTTATATGTCATTATCTCCTGGAATCTGAGTAGAGGGGGAAAACTGGGGCACAAACAGTGATACGTTGGTCGATGCTTAATAACAGGCTCCCCTAAAAGCTACAACATATTTTTAAGTTTAATCTGCATCATCATTTTCTCTGGTGATTTCTTTAGGCAATCAGCAGAACAACAAAATAATAAATCAAACTATAGCTTGTAGTTTGTCACTTTCCAAGGTGTAAATGGTCACAGTGAAAATTTAACAAGAATGTCTCAAGAGTCAATCAGTTTGAGCTGGCTTCAGCACACTGGAACTCATCAGAGAACACGGATCAATTCGATTAAAGGAATTCAATGCTGAGCTGGGGCTAAAGCAACAGAATGGGAATTCTGACTTTCTCTAACACAGCCCTCTTTCTCTGGTTAGTCAGAAAAACAGTCCCTAAATCATTTGTCAAATGAGGAACAGTCCAAACTTTCAAAGAAGTCAATTGTACTACCCCTCTATCCAAATGACAATTTGATGCTAGTTCTACCACCCCTGCAGGGCTCCCATAGTGGAAGTTTGACTATTAGATCTCTACTTTTTTCACAGGCTTTTATTATTAGAAGGAACGATAGCTGCTACAAGGGTCTTAGACACTACAGACTACCAGAGGGCTATTTTCTCCTACAGTTGAGCCTAGGGCACTTGAGCTGGCTCTGAAAAACATCTCAGATATTTTTAATGAGAAGTCTTCCCCAGGAATTCTTCTGGGTTTCTATATATAATATCTGTTATCTGGGCCATTTGTTTGATGCTTCTTTTGCATTATTATTGAACATGTCCACACATCTTAATTCCACAACTATGCAGGCTCCTAGAGAGCAGTGACAGTATCTTCTTTGCACTCCACCCCTAATACAAGACTGGGTACATAGCAGGTGTTCACTAAGTATATAGTGAATGAAGGAAAGAAGGAATGACAGGGCTGGGAATAATCCACTCTTTCCCCATCAAATCTCTGACCTCTCATGACCTGCAAGGCCCCAGGCACCAGGGCCCCACCAGAGTGCTCACACTATTATTAGCTGATTGTTCTAACACCCAGAACTTCCAGTAGTGCCCCACACCTATGATTAGAAGCCTAGACAATAAGGAAGATGTTTCATGCTTTGCCTTCTCCCCAATTTCAGTTGCTAAAAGATTGAAGATCATGGAGGGGGAGTGGCCCTTTCCTCTTGTGGTCAGCCTTGACTTCTCAGAGGATCATAGATCCAGAGGGCATCTAATCCCCAGTTTCTTAAGCCATGGGTCATGACCTCACAGGGGTCTCATAACTGAATGTGAGGGCCACACAATTATGATTTATTATCAGTACATGTTTGATTTGTATACTTATTTTATACATCTATATACCCAGGGTCACATACAAATTTCTTGGGAAAAAGGGGATCGAAAGTGGAAAAGTTTAAGAAATCCTAATCTAGTCTAACACCTTTATTTTACAGAAAGTCTGAGGCAGGATTTGAACTCAGGATTCAGAGCTCAGCGCTTTACCCCCTTTCCCTCCAGTTTATGGGTTTCTTTGCCTCCTGAGCTTTAGGGGGAGAACAAAGGTCTTCAAATCCCAAACCCCATTCCCCCCAAAAGCAAAAAATCAGGCAATTTTTCCTGTCTTCTATTCTGGCTAGCATAGTACTAGACATATAAATAAGGACTCAGTAAATACTAACTGAATTGAATTTCCTTTGGTTTCTGTACCTTAAGTTTCTCAGTATGAAGAGTTTAGAGATCTGGAATGATTAAAAAAAACACCTCTATTTTAGCAGACATCCCTCCTCCAATTACCTCCAACTATGATTCTATGAATAAATACTTGTTTAATTAATGAAAACTCTCCATACAGGAATCTTCTAGGCAGAATGACATTAGTTTCCACCCTCTCCCTCCCAAGTAATTGGGGTTAAGTGACTTGCCCAGGGTCACACAGCCAGGATGTGTTAAGTGTCTGAGGCCAGATTTGAACTCAGGTCCTGACTTCAGAGCTGGTTCTCTATCCCTATGGAATTTTTTGACTGATCAGTTGAAGAGGATTCATACAGCCCTCTGCCCCATCCTTTTTCCTTTACAATCACTAAAGACCTGGGATGAAGCTACTAATTTCTACAGTGATTATTTTTCCTGGAATTAGAACCAAGAACCTTTCCCTTTAAATGTGTCAAAAACCCCTACCTCGGTGGCCTGGGAGAAAGTCCCACATCCACCTGCTCATTTATTTTGAGGAGGGGAGTGTGATTTACTGAGTCTTTGCATAGTAGGAGGAGAGGTGGGACAACTGGATGGTATCCATTATGTATTCCATTCCCCCCATCTCTGTGCCATCTGTTTGCCCCTCCCTCCTACCCTGATTCTCCCTTTGCTTCTCCCCACCAACAGGGAAGAATCCTGACTCCAAACAAGTCAGGAAAGGGCATTTCTTTCCACTTGCTTTGCCCAGAGAACCAGAGCCATATTTATTTCCCACTTCCCTTAGGGTTTTTTATAAGTGACCAGGATCTTTTTTTTTCCTTCCAGCAGACCTAAGCCTTAAAGTGATAGAAGATAAGGAGAGAAGTGAGAAAACAGAATCTGAGCTACCCAGGATTTTCCTAGGAGGCAGAGTGGTGTAGAGTAAAGCAAGGCAAGGCAAGATGAAGTGGATTTATAAAATAATGGGGTGGGGGTATATAAGGGCCCCTTGCAGAAGAAGAGCTTTCTGAGACTGGCACAGAGCATCCGATTGTGTAACTACACAGAGAACAGCAAGGAGAAGCTGACCCAGCCTGGTGTTGATAGCTGGGTCAGGATACAGTCTACTGAAAAGAGAATTAATTGTCCTTTACTTTTCTGCTGCCTAGTCCAGACTTTATAATCTTTTGGGAATGGGGATATAGGGAGATGGGAGACCTTGCAGAGAAAAGGAAATGGAAGTGGAATAAATGTTAATTCTCTAGAAAAAGTCAAGGCATGAGATTTTTTTTTTCATCACTCTTTCCTTTTAAAAATTACTTTGTATTACTTTCTATATATTTTTTTCTTTACCCCAGCACAGCTCCTAATACATAGCTGCTCAAAAAATAAAGCATGTTGAATAGAGCTAAGTAGCTTTGGAAAATTATTTATAAATAAGGGGGTTCTGTGATAATCCCCCCCACTCCTTTTAAAATTTTATTCATAATGATATCCAAATACCTGCCTGATGACCCAAAACTGCATCAAATCCTGGGCAAAGACTCAGAGCCCCAGGAGCAAACTTGTTCAGGGAATCTGAAACCCAAGTTCTCACTGACTTCTTCTGGGAAAGTCCTATTTTTCAGTCTCTCAAAGGGAAGGGTTCAATGAATGAGAATGGGAGGAGGTAGATACACAACTGAAGAGAAAGGAGATAGGAAAAGCTATGTACATAGGGATAAAAATTGTTTTTAGAGACAGGAGTCAGTGAGATGGACTATTTTTAGAATACTGATATTTTAGGACAACTGATGCCCCTTCCTATTGAGTAGAGAATTAATGTGGTTTAGTGGGATGATCCCATTTGGTGTCTGGAGATTTGGTTTGGAATTTCAGCTCTAACATGACCCTGGACCTTTAAACCTCTCTGAGTCTTAACTTTGCCGGTCTGCAAAGTGGGGATAATAATACCTGTGGTACCTTTCTTAAGGGACTGTTGTTTGGAAAAATCAGTATTAAATTCTGTAATGTGAGTTATTATTCCACCTCCTTTAGAAATCCCTTCTCATCCTAAGCTCTCAAAATACTATCAAAAAGCTGGACAAAGCTTTCCTCAATGGGAGTCAGAGGACCCCAGGAGTCCATGTCTCATCCTTTCCACCCTTAGGAGGCCAGAGGAGTTCCACCCCGTTCCCACCCCTCTCCCATCCTCCCCTCCCCAAGCTGGCTCTGCCTCTGTGTCCACCCTCTATATCTCAGTGAGGGTTTTTCTTAAACCAGTTATTAAATGAATACATTAGTACTTATCAGACCAACGTGGGCTGTGGCTTTAATCCAAACACATCAAGACATGTTATTCTCTATTCTCAGGCAGCTCTTCAAACCTGAACTAATGAGGTGCCTGCCAGTTTCGGGGCTGGGAGGTGGGGGAGATGAGGGAGGAGGGGGAAGGCATGGAGTGAGCCCGGAGCCACACCCCTGCCCGGACTGAGCACGGACTCCGCAGAGGCCAACCCCAAAGACTGTTGCGCTTCGTGGTTTCGGCCCCCCACATTTCCCCCATCCCCGCAGGTTCTGACCCCTCTCTAGCAGGACCCCACCGCGGCAGTGGCGCCCACGGCACGCACAGCAGGTAGCCGGAAGTCATTCGACAGGTGGCCTCGCGTCTCCTCTCCCTATGCAGCCGGCTCTTTCCCCTCTCAGCCGCCAGTCAGCTTAGAGCTTCTCCCTGGGGCAGAGGAGTCCCTAGGTACCAACCCGCAGCCCTTCCTCACCTCTTGGTCTGCACCGTGGGGCTATATTTGCCTTTGTTTCTCTTCCTGAACAGCGAATTCATCTTGCCCTCGGTGTGTGCACAGCTTCTGGCCGCCGGGTGCGTGTGTGTGTTTGAAGAACTGGGGGTCTGGACCCGGCCAGCAGCGCGCGCAGGGTGGGTGGCAGCCTGGGCAGGTGTGAGAGCGGCTGTCAGGAGAGCCCCCAACTGCCGCCCACAGCTCTTGCTCCTGGTCACTACCCCAGGGGGGCGGGGTTGCACTGTCGGGCTGGGTTCAGCTCCAGAGGCTGTCGGTCGCTCTCCCTTTCCTGAGAGAAGGTGGTGCTTACCTTCATGTCACCCAGAAGGCGGAGCTTCCCGCCCCGTCTCCCTCCCTCGCTCAGTGTATACCCGCACTCGGTGTATGAGGCGGGGACCCAGAACCAGTGCACACATGCATGGAGTGCGCGTGAGAATGAAATTTGTCTCCTTTGCATATGCTCCCGATGTTTAAAAGGGAAATGATGGTGCAAGCATGGGACTAGCAGGGGTGGGGGTACAGCAGACAGACACTGAGCTGCAAGTTTAGTTATAAATTGTGTGCAAATGCCAGCCAAGTTCCCTCCCCTTGGCCTGGAGTTCTGGCTGTGACCCAGCTCTGCCCCACAGACTACAGATCCTAAGGGGGTGTCTGCATCTGGCAGAAATACCTAATGAAACCCCTCATAGCACAACTCCAAGGGAGAGCTTCCTTAATTTGGGCACACCCAGACAGATATTTATCTCAGCCCTGGCAAACCCAGAGTGTGGTTAAGTGGGCACATAGGATGAAGGATCAGGTCCCAGGTGACTGGTTTCTGTACATTGGAAATTAAATAAAGCATTCATGACATATTACCTCTTCTAGTTCTTGTCCAAGTTTCAGGCTCAAGAAATTAGGTTGTGGGCATGTTAGAAACAATGTATCAATAACATCTAAAAGTTTTTAAATTTAGAACAGTTACATTATAAAAGCATGTTCTTATTTCTGATCCTTTCTCATATAAAAATGCCTGCTATAGATAAAAAATGTTTATCTGGTTCTCTGGTTAGCAGAACAAAGACTAGAATAACTTTGAGAAGAAAATAATTTGCTTTTCTATGTCAATCATAGATTATTTCTATCATGCTTACCACCCAAATTATTCAAGTTTTAAAACTGGATTAAAATATTAAGGAAGATTTTATGTTTTACAGTTAGTTTAGAATTAGTAAGAGCGTAACATAGAAGTCGCATCAAGAGTATCACCAGAGAAATGTAAGTCTGGACAAAAATGATGGGCATGTCACATAGTGAAGGTGAGGGGTAGCCAGTGTATTCCATTGGTATTTGTGCAATGTCAAAAAATCTGAGGAAAGCCCATAAGTACATTGGGTGGATCCACTGTGTGGAATTTATGGTAGGACAGATAGGAATTGCTCAGTATTATCAGATACTGATGAGTTGGAATCTGCTTTGTGAGACAGAATACTCACATTGATGAAGGCACAGATTCACTGAACGTGACAGAAGAGGAACTATTTTTGTGTCTTTAGCCCAGGGAACTGTTTAGTGTATGAGCAGTATATCTACCCATGGAATCCTTGCTGGGAGTAACCACCCCTCCTTTCCTAATCTCATCTCCCCTTTTCTTTGAAAACAGATAATCCTGACACTAAGGATCATTTATTTTTCTGGTCTAGGCAGGGGATTTCTGCTTATCTAGTGTGTAAGGTCCCCACCCTCAAGGATGCCTAGATCTACAAACCTGTTCTGCCTAAACCACCATTTATAGAGCTTAGTTAAGTTTTCTGGATGGCTCTAGAAGAGTGCTAGGTCTGGAGTCAGGAAGAACTAAGAACAAATCCAGCCCCAAATACTTGTTACTTACATAACCTTAAGCAAATCATTTAACATAAGTTAAACATAAGTCTGCCTCAGTTTCCTCGTTTGTAAAATGGAGATAATAATAATAATATCTACTTCAAAAGATTGTTATAAAGCTCAAATGAGATATTTGTAAGCACTTAGCCTAGTGCCTACCATATAGTAGGTGCTATGTAAATGCTTATTTTTCTTTTGTTGGGATAATGCATTTTGAGCCTCAGTTACATTCATCCATTCCTCATATCTCTAGCTCTACTCATGCATCCTTGAAGCATCTCTTAATAGTTTGGACCTGGCATATCAGAGCTTGGTTATGCTGGCTGGTTTCCATGTCTACTCAGGCAGGTGGCAGATTATCCCAGCCAAGACTTCTGTCTATGAAGTTAAGGCCATCCCTGATACTGTCCATCTCATCTATCAATAACTGCTCATGGAGTGCTCCCTAGAGGCGTAATCCTACCAACCATAAGTTGTTAATATATGCAACCAACTGAAATTCAACAAACATTTCAGTTATTGTCCACTGTATATAAAACACTGTTAGAGGCACTAAAAAAAGTCTGAAGATAAATTAGACAGTGCCTTTGACCTAAACAGAAGTGTTCAGTCTATCAGGGAAAGCTTGCTTTTGGACAGAAGGATAGAAAGAAGCTCTGTGCAAGAAGTAGCAGCATGTGAACTTGGTCTTTTAAATTACAATAAAATTATAATAGTCAGAGGTGGAAGATAGCCATGAAGATATTCTTGAAGATAAGGAGATCAGGATCAAAGGATGTGGGAAAATGTAGGGTATATTAGGGGAACTGTGAATACTACTTTGGCTAAAACACAGAATGGGTGAAGGGAGGCAGATAACAAGAAAGCTAGAAATCAAAGATCATCAGACTGCTACAATTTGAGTGGGATTGAAGGACAGTAACAATAATGAAAAGTGATTTGTATCAATCAGATTAAGCCTTGAATCAACTGGGGATTCAAGGGAAGAAGTTACAGAGATTCAGGTAATGATGGCTGATATTTATATAGCATTTTACATGCATTGTTGCATGTAATCAATCCTTAAACAACTTTGTGATGTGAGTACTGTAGGTTTCTCATCCCCATTTTACAGATCAGAAAACTGAATCTCAGATATGAAATAACTTGATCATGGTCAAACATCTAGCAAGTGGCAGAGCCCAGATATAAACCCAGATCTTGTATGCCATCAGCTATGCCAGCTTGCCTTTCATATCACACTTTTTAGAAGAAGATTTGGGATGGCAAAAGCAAAGAGGAACAGTGGGCAGGAAAGATAGGATATGGAATCCAATAAAGAAAACAATAGGAATAAGTGCTTTGTAAATATTGTTTCAAAACAACTGTGGAAATGGATATTACTATGAGCCTATGAGCCAGTTGGGAAAACTGAGGCAAGTATTTTTTTAAAAAGTAGCTTGCTGAGAGTCACAGTGTCTCAGGTTGGATTTGAACTCAGTTCTTCTCAATCCTAGGTCTAGTATTCATTCAACAAAACTCAAACTGTCAAAACTCTCATGTCCTCTGGACCCTGAATCATCTTTCCCCACTCAAAGAACCCCTCTTAATATCTATACCTAGAAGAATGACAAGTTGTATTTAGCTTCAGGAGGAGAATTTTAATGTGTCATCCCTATGGGCCTGTCTTTATTGTTCTAAGTCTTTGATTAATAAGAGGGTCTCAGATTGATCTCAATGGGTATGCAACATGGCTGTCCAAGATTGGAGAATAGCCATAGCTTTTTGTTTTCAAGCTCTTCTACTGACTCCTTGGGATGGGGTCTCCATGTCAGTGTCTGAAAAACTGAGGGCTCCAAACTAGGCTGACCCAGTTAGCAGGTTTGGGAAGAAATATGAATTGCTGCTTATGAGGAGGCTGTTTCTCCACCTTTTAGAGATTGGAAAATAGAGGAGTTTGTGTACCTACATATTGTGCATATAAGTCTCCACATAATTTATGTTTCTCTGTATGTTTGAATCTGAATAGAGCAGTGATTATCTGAAAAAGCTTCTTTATAATATGAATGCAACATATCACAATGGATAGAAAACTGGCCAGTAATGAGGAAGACTTGGGACCCTGGGTAAGTAACTTAATATGCCCAAGCAACTCTTTAATATTATGAGTTTCAATTCAAGAGCTGACGGGTGCTGGTAGTAGGAGTTTCCTCACTTGGAGATATCCATTCCAATGAAATCACAGATCAGGTTCAAATAAGCAAAATTGGCTATCTGCATGTGGTAGAGCTTTTTCAGAAGAAGGGGATAGGACGATTGCTGCTGGAAGCCTGTAGAATGTTTTGCTGATGCTAATGGTGTTTTTCATATGTTCCATAAAACATTCTCAAGCCAAGTGACTCATAGACCATCTTGACAGGGGCAAACCTGCTCTGTTTGGTTCCCTAAGATGGATGTTTGTTTTTCTAACAATGTTTGTTTAATGGTTAACTTTCTTGATGTCTTTTTTTTTCGGGGGCATCAATTGCCATGATGCTTCCTGGTTTTCTTGAGACTCATTTCCTCTACCCAGTGTTAGGCCCAAATTGGAGGTTATTCCATGACCCAGAGCTTCTGTAGATCCTTTGAGGTTCTTTAAAGGGAAGCTTCCATTAAGCTTTCTACTTGTTCACCCTCCATTATTTGCTCAGAGTTTGAGTGAAACTCAGGGTTTTCATCGTTTTCATCACTCAGGGTTTGAACCAGCTTAAAACAAGAATTGCTACATTCCAAATGTTACTTCCATTGGAAAAGGAAGGGGGGAGACAGAAAGCGGAGGGGAGTCCTATTGTATTTCCAAATATGTTGCCCACAGTCTTTCCCCACAGATCAACCTTATAGAAGACCAGAGTTCAAGAGCAAAGCCAGAGATGCGTTCTCTAGCCTGCAACAGGCTGCTCACTGCACGTGGGGAAGGCTTGTCTCATCTGGATTTTGCAGAAGAGGGGAAGGGAGCAGGTCTGGAATGGCTTCAATTTATGTTTTGTAACATTATTTATTTTTTACTAGGACAATGAGAGGGATGGAAAATAATTTGGCCAAGGCCAATGCAGAACCAGAGCTGCCTCCCAAAAGAACTGATTCATGGGCCTAACACTGGCAAGCCCCCAGGGTCACTTCCCAACCTTCCTCTCCGTGCCAGAGTTGGGGGAGGTGCATTGGCAATGACTCCGTGGGGGAAAGGAGAGGGCCTATTTGGAGAGGCTGGTATCTGTGGTGAGTCATCAGCACTGGAAACACTGAGCCTATTTCTGAGTCATCTTATCAGAATGCTGAATAGGTTCCCCCGTCCTGCTGTCCTTTCCCCCAACACCTCCCTCTCTGATCCCATCTCACTGCTCCTCCCTGGATGCTTTCCTCTAATTGTCCATCCGGGCTCCCTTAGTATCTACTTCCTCTTCCTTAGCTAGAGTATAGGTTCATAGATTTAAGGCTGAAGGCAATCTCAGATTTCATTAGTTCAACTTTCTCATTTTGTTGTTAGGGAAACTGAGACTCAGAACAGTTAAATAAATTTCCAAAGTCACCACTTCTTCCCATAATAGCCCTCAGCTCTTGATCCTGGATAGGATGCTGAAAACAACTTTTCAAACCCCAACTAGCTCTTATTTCTTCAGCCATATTATTTTAGATTCCATGTATCTAAGCTTCCTAGACACTTCCCTCTCAGACCCTAATCCCAGGTATCTTCCTGAACAACCTTTATATTCTGTCTCTAGTCCTCCTGGAGAAGGTATCAGTCCATCATCAAATCTGAATGAAATATTAGTATTCCCCTGACAGACCCTGTGTGGCTGCGCCTACACCTGTCTTTTCCTGTCCATTGTCTTCTCAGACTAGTTCTAGTGAAAGCCTTGAGGAATGGCTGTTTCAGGGACCAGGGCAGGGCAGGGCTAAGATTGGGTGGGGACAGACAGGTTCTACAAGCCATCCTATTTAAAATAGGACTGAGGCTGCCAAAACCCCAAACCTAAAAGGTTGCAAAGTGTGTGTCCTCCTCCTCTCCCTCCCTTCCTTCCTGCCTCTCCCTTCAGCAATGACAGTACCAGGCTTTGCCCAGGTCTGACCAGTTGAGCTACATTGCTGGTTACAAAGTATCATAGGCTTAGGATTGTGACTCTGACCCCAGACACTGACCAGAGTCAGGAATCAGTATTCATGATATCTGCCATCTCTGGAATTTTAAAGTTTTATTTATTAATTTATTTCAAAGATGATTACATTTGTTTTATTATATTTATTATTTTATTAACATTTCCATCATCAGTTTTTTGTCTAGAAAGCCCTGTTTTATAATGTTTGTTAATTTTGAGATATAAACATCCACACTGACAATTTAGCAATGGACTCTGTGAGCCTTGTAACCATGCACCTGCTTATGGGTACAACCAGGAGCTCTTGGGTTCAAGTCTGGATATTTGCAAAAGACTCTCCTCATTGATGGAGAGAAAAATGACTTAAGATCCCATGCCTGCTTACGGGCTGGAATCAATTGGTGCTTGGCTCCTCACCCCTTTAGTAGGCACTGGTCATGTAATCATTCTCTATACATGTGAGGAGAGTTATATGCAGATGTTCAGGCTCGAAGCCTCATTTACATTAGTATATAATATGTAAGCACACATACACAATGCACATATAAGCACATACATATATAAGCATGTATTGGGTATGTACATATATGTATATGTGTGAATCTGTGTATATATGCATGCATACTGTGTTTATATAACATATGTGACCTTTCTTTCCATCAAGCTTTTCTGTTCCATTTGCCCAGGATCCTAAGGACATAGTTAATCTTATGGAGTAATTGATTGATATTGCTCTAATTTGGTGAGAATTCAAGGAAAAAAAAAAAACCCTTCCTTCATGGGGGCTTCAAAGTTCATGACTACCTCACACTGGAGTCCTTTTCTAAAAGTCTTTCTGGGGGGGGGGCCTTTCCTTCTGCCAGTCATAATTGGTGGAAAACAAACCATAATTCCACTTGGAGAGCACAAAATCCAAATCACCCAACATTAAGAGAATCCCCATTAATCAGCTAGTCAATGAATAAACAAGTACCTACTATGTGCCAAGCATTGTGCTAAGGGTTTGCCAGGTTACCTGGCTGTGGTTGATATGGTGACCTTAAATGGCAAAGACAGAAAATAGCTTGAGGCTTTGAAAAGCTTTGTGAATATGGAAAAGGATGAAAAAAGGCAACTGGAGTGGGAAGATGAATGGATGCTATATTACCAAAACTTATCATGAATTCTGGTAAATGAGGGTTAGAAAACCTTCCAGAGGAACATTATTACCTGAAATTGGGGCCAAGATAGAACTTTGTTTTTCTGGTAACAAAAGGAATTTATATTGTTATGGAAAGGATGATTGCACATGAAACTGCTAATCCATTGTATACAACTTTCCATTCCTTTTAAATATATAATAGATTTTTCATGTTACTTCCCCCCCCTTTTTCTTCCCTCCCTCCCCTGAGATAGCTACCATTAGACATATATATTTGCCACCTCTCCCACATACATGTAAAATCATTCCATAATACTTCCATTTATCAGCTCTTTCGCCATCCAGACAACCATTTATTATTATAAATGCTTACTGTGTACTAGATATGCTAAGTACTGGGAACACAAAGAGAGACAAACATGTCTTTCTGCTTTCAAGAAGCTTATGTTGTAACGGGATATAGACCTATCAAAGGCTTCCAAATTGTTCTCTAGAATGATTGGATCAGTTCGCAGCTCTACCAACAGTGAATTAGTATCCCAGTTTTCCCACATTTCCTCCAACGTTCAATATTTTCTTTTTTTGTCATAATAGCTAATATAATAAGTAGTGGGTGGTACCTCAGAGTTGTTTTAATTTGCATTTCTCTAATCAATAGTGACTTAGAGCATTTTAAAAATATATAGATAGCTTCGATTTCTTTATCTGAAAATTTCTTGTTCATATCCTTTGTCCTTCCATCAATTGAGGAATGACTTGTATTTTTATAGGGAGACAAATGTGAAAATAACTAAGTACATACAAAATAATAAGTCAATAGAAGGCAATCTCAGAGGGGAATTCTGAAATTCTCAGAGGGAGGTAATCTCCACATTTTCAGAGACTGTGAAAGGCCTCACTCATGAAAAAGTGTAGAGGGCTGAAACTATTGAGTTGATGCACTGAGGTTAGGACTGCTGAGCACTTGAGGCTAACTACCAATTGGACAATATTCTATGGGTATATGCTTGGAAAATGGTCCTTCCCCTATCTGTTCTGGCTCAATGATTGATATATACAGAGGATTGTAGGAGGGACTAGGGGGTGGAGTAAGACCAGCCAGAGTCACTTTTTGGCGGTAGATGAGGAAGAAGAGGGTTGTGGAGATTCTGTTTCCATTCTGTTCAATCCTGTGTCTAAGACCAAGAATAAAGACTGAGGACTTTTGCTTATCCTGACTCCGGCTGATTCTGGGGTGTCCTGGGTGCTAGCATGGTCATCACATTAAAGATAGGATGTGATCTGAGACTTGAATTAAGTCAGTGATACTACTTGGCAAGAGGGGAGAAAGTGGGGAAAAGAGGGGAGAGGACAGTCAGTGCAAAGGTGCTGAGGTGGGAGGTGGAATGGCATGGACAAGGAATAGAAAGTAGGGTAGTGGTGGTAAGGTAATTTCCATAAGCCAGCAGGTTTGTTTTTTGTACGTGTAAGATTCCCTTGAAACATAACAAAATAATTTGTAGACTTTAATTGATTAATCATGTGTGGTGTTGCAGTGAGAAGGAAGGAAAGACTATAAATAAATAAAGACTATAAAATCTTAGGGATGGTTTTTTGGAAGTCAATTCTCTCCTGATCTTTTAATTGATAGCAGCAAAAAGGTATCCTAGAAACTGCTTGGGGAGCCTTTCTTCATCTAGAATTCACCTTAGAAACCACATTTCATCAGAGCTTTTGTTAGAGATGGATAACTCCATAAAAAAAAATGCAGACACATTTTTTGCTTGAGGTTTACTGATGGAAGTTAGTTAGCCGCAACAATCCTGTACATTCTGCTTTGAACTTCTTACTATTCACATGGTACATTCCTCTACACAAATACAGGTAATCTTCCTTATCTGAAATGACCAGAATTAGCAAGGATGACTTTTCTTGATGTTGCAATGTCATGGGACCCAGCCTGCCATTATGGCAAGGATATAGTACTTCTGCTTGGCAGAATAGTGGGAAAAATTAGAAGTCTCTATGATAATTCTATGATTTCTATGTCTAGTGAGAGTTCCATACCTCCTGCTTGCAGAATTTCCCTATTGCTAATAATAAGTGAGGATCAATACCTATTTCTTCCAGGAAGTCTTATGGGGTTCTCTTTGTATGGTCAATGTATCTGAAAAATAAGAAGATAATAATATCAAAAATAAGGTCTATTTATCTTGACAAATGGTAGTAGTTTTCAGCATGTGAGTAGGAAAAGAATTCCAAGGGGCACCATGGTATAGGGAGCTCAAGTATCAGCTCTGTCATAGACTAGCTTTAAGCCTCAGTCTCCTTATATGTAAGAGATAGACAGACAGACAGACAGACAGACACACACACACACACACACACACACACAGAAAGTGAGAGAGAGAGAGACAGAGAGAGAGAAAGAGAGAGAGAAAAAATAATATTTGTACTGCTTTCTTTGTCTAGTAGTTGGGAAGGAAATATTATGTAAATATGAGCTATTATTTATAGGTATTTTAAGTTCCAATTATTTGTGTTTCAAACTCTCCAGATAATGTTCCTGTAGCAAAAAGGAAACCTTAATAGTTCAGAACTTTCCCCTCCTAAGAACTATGTAGTTCATTTTGGCTCCCAACAGTTTTCATAAATAAAATGTTCAGAGACATTCCTTGTCACTGGTTCTGTGGGGATAGTTTTATTTGGAAGAAATATTGATTTTCATCATGTATTGTCAGATAAGATTGGCAGTTCTATATATTGAGGTAGTAGTTAAAGTCCACTTCTAGCTTTCAAGTATTTCTTGATATTCTGCACTGTGCAAAATTACTTATTATTATTGATAGCAACTGGTTCTACAAAAAGCAGACAATCACTGATGCTGATGACAATGCAGTGTTTTTCAATAAAAACTACTGGGTTCTTGAAACTACTCAGGATAGCTAGGTGGCACAATGAATAGTGAATATAGTACTAGGCTTAGACTCAGAAAGACCTGAGTACAAATTTGTATTCCAACACTTACCAATTAGGGCAATAAGTGGTGCAGAAGGTAAAATAAGATTTGGAATTGGAAGGTCCTGAGTTCAAATCCAGCTTCAGACATTTTACTAGCTATGGGACTCTGGGAAAATCATTTAATTCTGTTTGCCTCATTTTCCTCATCAGTAAAATGAGCTAGAGAAGGAAATAGCAAATCACTCTTTTCCAAGAAAACCTCAAATGTAGTCACAGAGTCAATTTGCCAAGAAAACCCCAAAAGGGAACATGAAGAGTTGGCCACTACTGAAAAAGTTGATTAAACAAGAAAACTTGTTAAACAACAACAAAATTCACTAATTGTGTGACTCTTGTCAAATCGGTTAACCTATTTAGTCTGTTACCTAAGCTATAAAATGGGGATTATAATATCACCTATCCCCCAGGATTACTGTGAGAGGTTGCACTGTCATAGCTGCTTAATAAATGCTTGTTTCCTATATTATGCTTCAATTGAAGTTAAAAAAAGAAAAGCAGGGGTAATGATCTTGATCTCAGATCAAACAAAAGCAAAATAGCTCTAATTAAAAGAGATAAAGAAGGAAATGAAGGTTGTCATAGATAGAAAAAGTTTTATTAAGGCTTTTTATTTTCAAAACATATGCATGGATAATTTTTCAACGTTGACCCTTGCAAAACTTTGTATTCCAATTTCCCCTCTTCCCCCTACCTCCTCCCCTAGATGGCAAATAATTCAATATATGTTAAATATGTTAAAATATATGTATTCATATTTATACAATTATCTTGCTGCACAAGAAAAAACAGATTAAAATGCTATGTTGTGATCCATGCTCAGTCCCCACAGTCTTCTCTCTGGGTGCAGATGGCTTTCTTCATCACAAGATTATTGGAACTGGCTTCAATCATCTCATTGTTGAAAAGAGCCACATCTCTCAGAATTGATCTTCTGATATTTTTTAAGCTTAAAAATTCAAGAAAACTTGAAGTGTAGCCCAATGTAAAAGCCTTTGCCACAGATACACATGGAAACAGAAGAATATAAATACAAACACATAAAAAAGCCTAGCAGGGAAGCCCAGACTGCACTCTACCATAGTCACATTGCTCTCTCTCACAAAGAGGTTTCACCTGGCTTTCTTATACTTCCTTCTTTCCAGTTTTCTCAGCAGCCACAGGAATAAGTGCCAGTTTAGAAATACAAGTTCAGAATTTTTGGAGTCTCTCTCTTCCTCCCCCCCTCCCCCCGCCATTGCCTACAGGTAACTTTAGAGTATGAAAGAGACTGATGCCCTTGTTAGGATTATTGGCAGTAGCTGTTGTTTTTCTTACTTTTTCAGTTCAACAACCTGATTCCTTCATTCCAGTCACATCCATTGTATTTTGTGAATATTTCAAGGAACTATGGAGCTCTAAGAGAGGCAGTATGACAGAACGGCCTGGATTCTCATCTTTGTCAACATAATGACTCTTTTACTCTGGGCAAGTCCTTTAACCTCTTAGCTCTTTGTGAGATTACAAATTACAGAGAAGATACCAACTTTGGTAGAGGGAATTTTCTCATCTGGAGTTCCTGATAACGAAATCAATGGAATAATAGGTCTAATCTCTATCTCCTATCTCTTTGGATAATACAATAGTCATAATATAGCTATAATAGCTGAAATTTATATAATGCTTTGAGATTCATAAAGCATTTTACATATATTATCTCATTTAAGCCTTGAAATAACCCTTGCAAGTAGGTACCTCACTTTAAAGATGAAGAAACTATGGCTCACAAGTGAGCAGAACCAAGAGAACATTATACACATTAACAATATTATATAATAATCAACTGTGATAGACTTGGCTCTTCTCAAAAATGAGATGATCCAAGGCAATTCCAATAGTTGGGAATGGAAAATGCCATCTGCATCCAGAGATTGTAGGGATTGAATGTGAATTGAAGCATAGTATTTTCACCTTTTTGTTTTCACTTTTTTTCTTTTCCTTTTTCATGGCTTTCCCCATTTTTAATCTTATTTCTCTTATACAACAAGATAAACATGGAAATATGTTTAAAAGAATTAACACATTTAACCTAGATCAGATTGCTGTCTTTGGAAGAGGGGAGATAAGAGAGGAAGGGACAAAAATTTGAAACACAAAGAATTACAAAAATGAATGTTGAAAACTATCTTTACATATATTTGAAAAAATAAAATACTATAGAAAATTTTTAAAAAAGAAAGAAACCAGGGCTCAGAAATGTTAAAGGATTTGTCTAAGGTTATGCAGCTGATGTCAGAGCCAAGATTAAGACCCAGATCTTTCCAAATTCAAGTATAGCATTCTGTTCATGAATCATCAACTAATGACCCAGTTAATTTATGAGACATGAAATTCTAGTCAGAAGATTCTCCTACTATTATAGGGAGGTATGTGTGGGGTGTGTAGTGCGATTTTGAGCACCAATTTTTTTGATGTATCATTTCCAGTTTTTCCTGTATATATTTTGTTTATATATATTTATGTGTTGTCTCTCCCATCAAACTGTGAGCCACTTGAGAGAAGGGACTGTATTTTGCCTCTCTTTGTATCTCCAATGCTTAACATGGTACCTGACACAGGAGACACTTAGTACATATTTATTGACTAACTGGTTGATTGATGGATGTAGGAAGCTCATGTTCTTTCCTATATTTACTAGGACTCTTGATGTGACATAATTTGTTATTGTTATTTAGTCATTTTCAGTCATGTAGAACTCTTTATAATCCCATTGGGGTTTTCTTGACCATTTCCTTCTCCAGCTCATTTTACAGATGCAGAAACTGAGGCAAACAGGATTAAGTGACTTGCCCAGGGTCATACAGCTATTAAGTGTTTGAGGCCAGATTTGAACTCAGGAACTTGAGTCTTCCTCTTTTTGGACCCAATATTCCATTCACTGTGCTTATGTGTATATTATTATGTGTATATTATATTATGTGTAATATTCACAATATTAACTACTAAACATTTTTAAAGTGCTTTATGGTTCACAAAACATTTTACATATATTTTTGTCTTTTATTATATCTCTAGTACATAGCATAGTTCCTAGCCTATAATAAGCACCTAACTTTTTGTTTGTTGACTATTATTTCATTTGAACTTCACAATATCAGTGCTATTATCACCACTTTAAAGATGAAGAAATTAAGGTTCAAGATGTTAACTGACTTGCCTAGAGTTACACAGCTAGCAAATGTATAAAGTGGGACCTGAATCCAGTGCTGACTTCCAGTACTGCATTCTACCCACAGCACCAATTAATCTAATTGCATCTAATGACAGATGATGAGTATTTGCAGCCAATGCTCTAAGTTTGACATTGGCTGTGTATTGGAGAGAATGGGGTGGGGTAGGGCAAGGAACTGTGATGGGGAGGAGAAGGAGTTCACATCTTTCTTATAAGTGAAATTATATATTTGTGTATGGAGCTAGACAGAGTGAGGAATGAAGCTAGACAGACTGTTACCTTTGCTACCACTGCTCAAGGACCAACCCTCACAGGGTTTACAGCTTTAGTTGTAAATAAAAGGTTTAACCTTTTATCTGTGACATAAATCCCTTCTGCAGTTTGGCAAAGTCTATGGGCCTTTTCTCAGAATAATACTTTTAAGTGCATAAAACACAAAAGAAACCAATCACAATGAAATAAAGTTATCAAAATATTTTTAAAAATAGTTCGTGGACCCCAAGCCTTCTCTAGAGCCTTGGAAACATTACCTTCCTTTATCTCTCCTCTTTCTGTATCTGTAAGTAGAGATTCACCCTCTGGAATGAATAGCAGTTTGACACGTGTCAAAGTTGTTTACCGACAGGTATTGAAAGCTACTGAGTGTTACTGTGCAGTTCAGTGACAGCTTAGGAATTAAATCTTGGTTCTCTCAGGTATGGATACCTTTGTCTAATCCATTCTTAATCAATGCCTTTCTCTACCTGGATGTCTAAAGACTACTAAAGGAAGAACCCAAATTAGATGATCTCTAAGGTTCTTTTCAGTTTTAAATTTCTAATAATCCTATGACCAAACCTGATATTATCATTAGAAGCAGGTATAACAGTGGAATACAAAGAAATATATAAGTACATGGTCCCTTTCATTAAGAAGCTTGAAATTGAGTTGTGTAGATAAAACAGGAAAAAATAGGAGAAAAAAATCTTTTTTTGGTTGGGGGAACTAGATATGTGATATCATTGATGTGAGGAGCTCCCAAGAAGAAAACTTTCTCTATCAATGGAGATTGGTGGCTACTCTGCAACTTATGGTCTGAGGGAGATATCTGGGAATTGAAAAGTTAAAGGGTCTGCCAAGGGATACATAGAAGGTATGCATCAGAGTTAGGATTTGAATCTGTCTCCCCGACTTCCACACCAGTTTTCTATAGTCTTCTCTATGTTGCCTCTCAAAATCCAACAAAAGAAAAGAAAAAAACACACCAAAAATTGGGTAAGACTCCCATGCAAAAAATGTCATTTAAAATATGATTAAGTGCCAAATGAAAAATGGGAAATAAATGATGAAAGTTTATAGAATCATGCATAAAGAGTTGGAAGATGGTTGAAGTCATTGAATCAAAACTCCTCATTTTACAGATGAGGAAACACATAGAGAAGAGAGTAAAATGCTCAGAATAACATGATTTTTAAGTCCTAAGTATTTAGAGTGAATCTGTTTTCTTGACTGCAAATTGAGTGCACTAATCATTATAGAACACTGCTTTTCCTTCAGAGGAAAAAGAGATCACTATGGGCTGAAATATACAGGGTGCGATTTGAACCAGGCCTTGAAGAACTGGTATGTAGAGAGGAGAATACTGGTATTTATAGACAAGGGAAGTAGGTTTTTTGTTGTTGTTGTTTGCTTGCTTGTTTTAATTGAAACTTTTTATTTACAAAACATATGCATGGGTAATTTTTCCAACATTGACCCTTGCATAATTTTTTGTTGCAAATTTTCCCCTTCTTCCCCCCACTCCCTCCCTTAACTGGCAGGTTAAATATGTTGAAATATATATTAGATCAAATATACACACACATATTTATACAATTATCTTGTTGCACAAGAAAAATCAGATCAAGAAGGAAGAAAAAGAAAAACTGTGAAAGAAAACACAATGCAAACAAATAACAAGAGAGAGTGAGAATGCTATGTTATGTTCCACACTCTGTTCCCACGGTTCTCTCTCTGGGTGTAGAGGGCTTTCTTTGTCACTGTACAAGTGGAACTGGTTTGAATCATCTCAATATCGAAGAAAGCCATGTCCATTAGAATTGATCGTTGTATAGTCTTGTTGCCATATATAATGATCTTCTGGTTCTGCTCATTTCATTTAGCATCAGTTCATCTAGGTCTCTCCAAGCCTCTCTGAAATCATCCTGCTGATTGTTTTTTGCTGAACAATACTATTTCATAGCATTCATATTCCACAATTTATTCAGCCATTCTCCAACTGATGGGCATCCACTCAGTTTCCAGTTTCTTGCCACCACAAAGAGGGCTGCCACAAACATGGACTAAGTTCTCCTGAGGATCCAGATCCCAGCACTATGTTGTCCCCTTCTGGGAAACATCTTCATTATTCATCAGTATCTCCCTTCCAACTTCTACTAGCTTTTGCTAACTCATTACTAACTCGTTTTTGCTCTATATCTCCTGCTTTTATAAGTTACTTTCCTCAACACCTGAGTCCTAAGCTGTTTTTGAGCCTTCCGGTCTTTGGAAGTCTAATCGCTTCTGATCCAAGTTTCCTCACCACAAATAGTCTTTGAGTCATTTAATATATGTAAATACACTAGCCATTCCTATATAGTACTGACCTTCCTGGTTATAAATGTATAGGAGCATGGACTTAGGCCATAATATCAAGATAACTGCCAGTTTTGCTCTTCTCCCTTCTGTTTTTTATTAGAGGAGGAATCAGGGTTAAGTGATTTGCCCAGGGTCACACAGCTAGTAAATGTCAAGTTATTGAAGCCAAATATACATGAGGGACCTAGCTGCCATCTAGCTGCACCTCCCTTCTGGTTTTTTTTTAAGCCTTCTCTGTCCTTCAGTGTAATCTATATGGCCCAGCTTTAGTTGTCTTGTGTCAAGGATGATGTGTCTTGAAAAGATAAATAGAAAAGAAGACAAGCATTTACTTCTAGATCCAAAGAGAAGAAATTCAGCCTGACCCTATAGGGGGAGGGATGGGGTAGTTTGGGGGTACAATCTATTTCTTAGAGCTCATTCACCCAACTCAGCTCAGAATAAGAATTGGAGACCATTAGTTGAGTAGAGTAGATTATGAGGCCTTCACAGGTCCTTTGGAGGTCAGCCAAGTGGGGTTGTGGGCCTAACTAACAAAAGAGTTGGAAATGTGTTGACTAGACCAGAAGCAAACTTGGCCCTGGTTCTCTCATTGTAAGACCTTTAATGCTTCCCAGAGAATAATAGACAAAGGGAAGTATATATGAGATACAGAAGAGATAACATTTCAATTAAGTTTAGCAAACATTTCTTTTTTAAAAGTATTTTTATTGATACATTTTGCTTTTTTGTATCACCAAAATTTTCCCCAGTATCCCTTTCTCCCTCAACCAGAAAGCCATCCTCTAATAAATATATTCAAATTTTTTATTTTATATTTTTTCCAATTACATGTAAACATAGTTTTGAACATTATTTTTTTTTAATTTTGACTTCTAATTCTCTCTACCCCTTCTTCCCTTATTCCCTTCTTGAGAATTAAGCTAATTTTAAAATAAATTATACATGTATAGTCATGCAAAACATATTTTCATGTTAACCATGTTGTAAAAGAAAACAAAGAAAACAAAACAAACATGAAGAAAGTTTTAAAAAATACGCTTTGATCTTTATTCAGAATTCATCAGTTATATCTCTGGAGTTGGATAGCATTTTCCATCACAGTCCTTCAGAATTGGCTTGGATAATTGTAGTACTGAGAATAGCTAAGTCATTCACAGTTGATCATCATACAATGGTGTTATTGTGTTTAGTATTTTTCTGGTTCTGTTTACTTCACTTTTCATCAGTTCAGATAAGTCTTTCCAGGTTTCTTTGAAATCATTTTGTTCATTATTTCTCATAGCACAATAATATTCTATTACAATCATATACTACAACTTCTTCAGTCATTTCCTAATTTGTGAGCATCTCTTCAATTTCCAATTATTTGCTACCACAAATATAACTTCTATAAATATTGTATATTTTTCTTAAATATTATTTGGGAAACAAACTTAATGGTATTGCTGAGTCAAAGAATATGCATGGTTTTATAGCCCAATATTTATCATTTTTCTTTTCTGTCATATTAGTCAATCTGATAGGTATCAACTGGTATCTTGTAGCTATTTTAATTAGCATCTTCTAATTAATTTTCTAATTTAGAACATTTAGAACCGTAGACAGCCTTTATTTCTTTGTCTGAAAACTACCTGTTCATACCCTTTGACCATTTATTATTTGGGAATGACTGGTATTTTATATATTCGACTCAGTTCTCTATATATTTGGGAAATGAGCACTTTATTAGAGAAAAGAAGGTGGAATTTTATCTGGGACTTGAGGCAAGCCAGGATGCAGAGATAATGAGGGAAAACATTCTGGAAATGAGGTACAGCTAGTGAGCCCAGAACAAGGAGATGGAAGAGTAAGGAGGCTAATGACAAAGGATCAAAAAGTATAATGTGGTATATGGGGGAGAAGGGTATGATAATATAAGGTATAAGAAGACTGAAAAGGTAGATGGTAGATCTGCTAAGGTATGAAGGAATTTGAATGACAAACAGAGGATTTTTATATTTAATGCTGGATATGGTAGGGAGCCATTGGAGATTAATGAGTGGAAGGTAGAGTGGACAGTGACATGGTCAAAACTGGGAAAATCACTTTGGTAATTGAGTGGAGGATGGATTGCAGTGGAAGTAAAGTAATATATATGATGGATAGACAAGCAATAGTAGGTTATTGTAATAATCAAGTTATGGAGATGAGGGCCTACACAAGGTTAATGATAGTATCAAAAGAAAGAAGGGGATATATTCAAGAGATGTTAAAATGGTAGAGTTAACAGGCTTTGGCAAAAGATTAAATATGGGAGGGGGTGAGAATAGAGTCCCCCATAGTAACACTTAGGATTCACTTATGCTTGGTGGATTACATATGAATGATGTCCTGCAAATGAAACTAGGAATGAACAGTCAGACAGGTAAAAGGACCAGGAGAAAGCAGTTTCATGAAATCCAAAGGAGATATTAACTAGGAAGAGGGGGTGATCAAGAATGTCAAAAGCTTCAGTAAGTTGGTCAAGTGGAAAGAAGAGTAATAAACAGCCAGTGGATTTAGCAGTGAAGAGATCATTAATCCATGCAAACTGGCAAAGTTAAAGAAAGATGGTAACAGTAAACATTGTAGGGACTATGAGAAGAAATGGTAAACTACCACAGTAATTGTCAAGAAAAACCTCAAATGAGGTCACAAAGAGTCCAACATGACTGTAAAATGACTGAACAATAAAATATTCCTATTCCTTTTTTGGGGAGACCCAAGATCTGAGCCAAACTTAAACTTAAGTAATTTTTCTCTTCAGCTCTGTGATGGTGGAGTCCTCGAAGAGCCAGACTACCCTCTCTGTAGAAGAAAGAGGCTCTCATAGTCTGAATTGAATTTAGGAATTAGAAGTTAGGAAGAGCTGCTGCCTTGAGGTCTATTATTTCATCTTTCAATAAAATAAAATCCAAAATTTCCTGAAACATATAGTGAAACTTAAGACACAGCTTTTAAGAACTATTGATGCTTTGTATTAGTGATGGCTTTTACCCTTTCTAAGGGAGAAACTCTTTGAGTGAAAATTCTAGTCACTTCCTATTTGGAACAGTCTTTAGAGTTACTGTAAGGTAAATCTGATTCACCATTATAACAATCTTTTCAAACTGGTTTGAGAGTTTTGCCTCTCCTAAAGCTGAAGATTTATGTATAAATTGTGAAAAAATTGTGAATATAGATTTTGAAATGTCTTTTTAAAATATGTTGAAATAAATAGACTGGGGATAGAAAATGCCATACGCTTGCAGAAAGAACTGTGGAGACAGAATGTGGATTGAATTATAGTATTTTCACCTTTGTTGTTTTCTTTCTCGTGGTTTTTTCCCCTTTTGGTCTGATTTTTCTTGCACAACATGACAAATATGAAAATATGTTTAAAATAATTGAACATTTTAAATCTATAACAGATTGCTTGCTGTCTTGGAGAAGGAGGAGATGATGGAGGGAAAAAAATCTATAATACAAAGTCTTACAAAAGTGAATGTTGAAAACTATCTTCTTTACATGTATTTGGAAAATAAAATATTATTAAAAATTAATATATATGTACATATATATCGGAATAGAAAACTGGAATAATTGGCCCTGTAAAGTGACTAGTCTCCATTTGGAACTATGCCCAAAGGGCTATAAAACTGTGCAGACCCTTTGATCCATCAGCTCCACTGCTGGGTTTATATCCCAAAGAGATCATAAGCGGGAAAAGAATCCACATGTGCAAAAATGTAGCAGCTCTATTTGTGGGGGCAAAGAATTGGAAAATGAGTGGATGCTCATCAGTTGCAGAATGTCTGAATAAGTTATGGCATATAAAAATATTGGAATATTGTTGTTCTATAAGAACTGATAAAGAGGCTGATTTCAGAAAAGCCATATGAACTGATATATGCACTGATGAATGAAGTGAGCAGTATCAGGAGAACAATGTAGATAGCAACAGTAAGATTGTATGATGATCAACTATGATAAACTTAGCTCTACTCAGCAATTCAATAATCCAAAGCAATTCCAATAAACTTTGGATGGAAAATATGCCATCCACATCCAGAAAGAGAACTATGGAGATTTAATGTAGTTAGCAGCATAGTATTTTCACTTTTTTTTCTTCTGTTTTTTTCTTTCTTTTATTTTAATTTTTTCTCTCATAGCATGACTCATACAGAATGGATATACATGTAAAACCTAAAAATAAATAAATAAAGGTGAAGATGGAAAAAAAAAAGAGCATCTATTTTGCACTGAGGTAGAGGTGGGGTTGAAATAACTTATTAGAGTGCTTCATCTGGCTAAGCACCACCAGGTGGTATTCCAAGCCCTGCTTTCCTTTCCTCCTTTCCTCCAAGTATGACAAGAACCTCACAGGTCTAGGTCCCATTTCTTTTCATCTTCCCCATACATTCTAGGAGATGACCAACATTTTTCTCAAAGGCTTAGAGCCCAAATAACATTATATATTCTCTAGTTAGAATATGATAATTTATATTTTTTCAAAATGGTTCAGCCTTGAACTCACACTTGAGATTTCAATCTTCCCAATTATGTATGACCTGAAATGACTACTGACTCATTTACAGATTAGAGTACATTTTATTTAAATGAATCAAAAGTGAAAGGTATAGCATTAAAATTCTCAACTACTCAACCACTAATGAGAACTACTATTCCTATCAAGGTTAGAATTTCAGCTTTACCACCCTACCCTGCCAAATTTATGTTCCCACAAATACCGAGGTGCTTTTTTTGCTCAAGGAAAATTATCTTCCACTCCATTTTCGAGATCTAAAGGGGAAAGGAAGGGCTCTTCTCACTCTTGGCTAACCAGCTTAAAGAGCCCTCCTCCTTGTACTTCAGTAGAATAGTCACCAGAGCTTCTGAGGTAAGCAGCAGTCTTGTCTCCGGGGTCACTGCTGTGCATCCTTACTCCTAATCCAGAATTCCTCTGCATACTATTGGAATCCAGGTGGGTAGAGTGCTGAGCCTGGAAGCAGGAATTCCTGAGTTCAAATGCAGTTTCAGATATTTCGCTGCTCTGTGACTAGGCAAATCATTTAATCTCTCTCTGACTTGTTTATTTAACTATAAAATAGTGATAATAACAACATAACAACATTTACTTCATAAAGGTACTAGGCTAAAATAATATAGTATTTGTACAGTGCCTTATTAATGTTAAATTGCTACATCATCATCATCATTGTTATCGTTGTCATTGTCTTCTTGTTCTTGTACTTCTTTTCTCTGTTATTAATTTGTGTTGTTGTCAGAGTTGGGTCCAGTCAAAGTAACTATCTCTGCTGTGTTTCCTATAAAGCAGAGAGACTTTATCTAAGGAGACAAGGTGTATATAGTGCCAGATTTGGAGTCAGAAAGACCTGAATTCAAATTCTTCACCATATACTTCCTAGCTCTAGTTATTTGCCTTCCTAGGCAAGTCATTTAATCTTTCTCAGCCTCAGTTCTTCATCTATGAAATGGGAATAATAACAGCATCTATCTCACAAGGCTATGGTGAGAATCAAATAGCAAGGTGCTTTGCGAACCTTATAGTTTATACATTCTAGCTATTATTATTCGAATTATATGAATGTCTGCTTCATAATTCCACATTAGCATCACCTAATCTATTTTTTGAAGATCCTAAAATTAATCCCTCTGAGGTCTCCAAGATGATAGCAGTGCTAGATAATGAAAAAGAAAAGAAAAATGACCAAGTGGATGAATAATAGCAATAGAGCATCCAGAACAGAAGTTGGGCCAAATCTGAACAAGACGAAGCCTAACTCATTTTAGATCAATGATTTGGGGAAACAGAAGGACCAATGATTTTGGTGCTGTGGCAGTTTTTACAGCTGATGTTTCAGCACCTGAACTCTATATAGTGTCTTATGTACTTTATGTACATAATTTGGAGTAGAGGTATCATTCAGGAGTCCAGCAATACACTGAGGCCAAAATTAAAATTAAACAACAGCAGCAACAACAAAATCCCAAATAAATAAAAATACAACAAAACATAGACAATGCTAATGTATAATTTTCTAAGTCAATATACTACATGAGATTACATATGGTTTCCTAGCCACCATTTCTATTTGAGTTTAATACCACTGATACAGAATATTATTTTATGTTTTTTTCATCCCAAGTTGAAGAACTGTTTGAAGACGATGATTCCTCTACTATTATGTATTATTATTAAGTAGTGAGAATGTTGAAGTCAGACTGTCTGCATGGCTTCCCTGAAGCTTGTTTGCTTGTAAATCTGATTTAGTCATGGTTTCATATATGTAGTAGAATACTTCTACTTTGGTCTACTTACTCAATTAAAAGACCAAATTTGTAATATTGGTATAGAGAGATACTGATGAACTAGAAAACTGTTTTCTGCCCCCTACCCTGGGGAAATATCAGTAGATTGTTTTTAAGATCATAACAAGATCAAAGATCTGGAACTTCTATTTTACAGAAGAAGAAACTGGGGTGTGAGGAGATTAAGTGACTTGTCAAATATCAACTTGGGCAGCTAGGTGGTACCATAATGAACGGAATGCTGGATTTGGAGTTAGGAAGATTTCTTGAGTTCAAATCAGAGTCTCAGACACTTATTTAGCCATGTGACCTTGTTACTTGGCCCTATTTGTCTCAGGGACTGAACTGGAGAAGGAAATGGCAAACCACTCAAGTGTCTTTGTCAAGAAAATCCCAAATGGGATTACAGAATTGGACATAACTGAAAATACTAAACAACAACAACAACAACAACAATAATCAACATTAACATTAACTGGTTGATATGCATCAAAAGTAAGATTTGAACTCCAGTTCCCTGGGTCCTGAACCAGTGCTCTTTTTACTGCAGCATGTTTAACTGGAACTTGTAGATGATATATTGGAACATACATTAATGAATAGCTCTGTGTGGTGCTTCTGAAAAAAAAAAAAGAAATTAGAGCAGTGGAAAAAGAGACAAGAGAGTGGTAGTCTTTTTTGTTAACTCCTCTCTTGTTTATTCTCCTTTCCACTTTCATGGTCCTTGATCTAGAATTCTGCAGTCCTCTTTTTTAGGGCACTTTGATTATAGAAGACAAACTTCATGAATTGGCAATTCTGGACCCAACTTTTATTGGGATCAGAACAGGATGAAAGAAAAGTAGTCCCAGCATAGTTATAAATATTTAGGACACTTTTTGTAGTGACTAAGAACTGGGGAATGGTATAGTATATGAATGTGATGTAATATTATTGTTTTATAAGAAATGATCAGCAGGATGATTTCAGAAAAGGCCTAGAAAGACTTATATAAGTGATGTTGTATGAAATGAGCAGAACCAAGAGAAGATTGAATACAGAAACAACAAGATTATGTGATGATCAATTATGATGGATTTAATTCTTTTCAACAAATTAGATTATTGAAAGCAATTCCAATAGACATGGGAGGAAAAATGACATCTGCATCTAGAAAGAGAGCTATGGAGATTGAATATAGCAATATATAGTTTCCCCCCCCCCCCTTCTTGTTGTTCTGTTTGTTTGTTTTTTCCCCCTTTGACCTGATTTATCTTGCACAGCATGATGAATATGGAAATATAGTTAGAAAAATTGCATATGTTTAAATCTATATCAGATTACTTGCTGTCTTGAGGAAAGGAGCGAGGAGTGAAGAGGGGGAAAAATTTGGAACACAGAGTTTTGCAAAGGTGAATGTTGAAAACTATTTTTGCATTTATTTGGAAAAATAAAATACTATTGGAAAAAATATTTAGGACAGGTAGTGAAACTTGGGATTCATTTACCTTGCCAGGAGCTTTGAGGAATTTGTCAGGGACAAATAGAGAATATTTTGTAAATAACTATAGAATTCTACTGTAATATTTTTCAAGTAGTGGTATTTGTGACAAATGTGTGGATAAAGAGAATACAGTGAGGAAGCAGGTACATAGAGGGGAAAAGAGAATATTGTAGTGCATATGAAAAATCTGGTGGATACTGTTAAAATAATAATTTTTATTGACCAAAACCAAATGTATGAGATTTGGCTAAGAAACTCTTTTCATGTTGAGTTAGAAAAAATTAGCACTGGACCCACTGAAAGATGAAATAGTTTATCTCTACAATAACCAGAAGCTCTGAATTTGATTTCTAATCAATCTAATTATGGAATTGTGGTTGTACTTTTGGAACAGCATTTCTTATACTCACTAAACATAGTCACAAGGTTTTAATTCTTTTAAAACAGCTTACCTTTTATCATCAGTGTTCTTAGTCTAATTTCTCAATCCAATATACATAAAGAAACAAACCAGAAGTTTAATATGATTTGTGCTGTTTCTTTCAATAACTCTTTTGAGAATAAAATCATTTGTTCACAAGGAATAGAAGCAATGACCTCAATTGATTTGACTTTTTTCAGATAACAAGTAATAGCTTGATGATATTAAATAATATTGTTACATATGAAATGTTTTCTTTGTGAAAATTAATATCATTTATATCTCATGTACATATGCATAGTGTATTTTAGAATTATTTCCTTTTACATTGAGTATGGGAATATGAGATTGTGAAAGTCAAGGGATCTAATGGAATTGGATGTTCCAGTCCAATGACCTCTGGGTGAGCATAATGAGTAATCTTGAGAAGAGGGGTGATAAATGGGCTCAACAAGGAGGGATGCTGTTGAACAGGGATGAAGATGTAGTAAATCTATCAAGGGTGGGTACTTTCTTCTGAGAGGTCATTTATAGGTTAAGTCTTTCTTCCCTCATATTTAACTTTTTTTTAAAGGATAGTTGTTTAGGAAAGAGTGGGAAGATAAAAACAGTGGGAAATATGGGTGATACAAAAACTAAAATGTATTTAAAAATATTAAATGCATTTTAAAGAAGAAAAATATTCATTTAAAATACATTTTAAAGAAGAAAAAGAGGATAAAAAGATGAAACAAACTCTTCCTCAAAAGTGGATTTATAAACTTTTTCAGATTTGGTTCTCTAGGACCAGTTGAATTTTGAATGTTTGAATTGTGGAACTCCTTTTGATTGTGGGATTGCTTCTTGTCATTATTGTTGTATTGTTAAATTGAACTCTGTTGTCAGGGAGGGGATGTGTGTCTAATTATATATGTTTTTCTTGACTTCATCCTGATGGGAGGAGATCCTACCTACCTAGTTGGTTTATAACTGTTCCATAGTTAGTTATCTTGAACTATAGCCAGCCTGTCTAGAATGTCACTCTGTATGTGACAGTGACAATATAGGAGTCTGCATACTCCTATTGGCTGAATATGTTAGGAGAATCCAGAGAGGGAACACTTGGTATTAAAGAGGCTGTCCAAGGAGTCAGTATCTTATGGAAGTTATCAGGTTTCTCTGAGTTTTTCAAAGGGAAAAGAATGAGATAAAGGTGAAATCAGGCTTAGATGTTGACCATCCTCATGCATAATCTTCATGGGGGAAATTACCTCATTTTTGTCTCCTGCTGTTTCATTTTTCTCAATCATTTTCAACACTGAGATGAGACTAAGATAATTGAGGGTTATGTTCTGATATTGCCTCATCAATTATTAACATAAGATTATTCTTATCAATTAATTAATTCTAAGCCCAAACTCTAATCTCTCAAATATTATTTATTTAATAAATCGAAGAAATCTTATTGCCTTTGAACTTCTGCCTTTCTGTATGTATCTGTCTCAAACAACCTAATTTCTTAGCTTTAAACAAACATCAAGGTTACTAGGACACAATTTATAACAGTGTAACAAACAATAAAACAAAGATAAACAATTATTTACAGTGTATCAGCTATGAGAATGTTTATGGCTAGAGAGTTGTCTTTAATCATCATAATTGCTGATTTTTCTTCAATTCTGGAAGTAGAGTACCACTACTAAATTCTTGTACAATTTCCTCTTATATCTCCTAAATAATTATCTTCAGGAACTTTTGCAAGATAAAAGTTAAAACCATTCTCTCAGGACATAAATTCTTTTAATTCTTTTTCTCTCTGTAGTCCACTCAATCTTTCTTTAGCCATGACAGGTAATAATTTATCCCAAATAACAATAAAACTGTCAGGCTCTCAAGATTTGATCGCCTCTTAAAAATCGCTGTCTCTAAAATGAAGGGGAAATTACTAGTAGTAGATGGGATGGGGGGGAGAGGCAGTTTGGCACTTTGAACATAATCTGACTTTATGGGGTAGGGGTGGGGTGGGGAGAAAATCTGGATTCAAGCTCTGCCTCTGACACTACTGGCTCTGTGGTCCTGGGTTTAATATAACCCTTCAGATTATTCTCTAAATAATTAAGTTGTAAAGAAGCTATTGATCTGTATTTAATCAACAGCCATTTTTAAAGCTCTAATTGGCTAGATACTGTACTAAGCATGGGGGTATTTAGGCACACACAAAAATGAAACAATTCCTATTTACGAGGAATTTACATTTTAATGATAAAGACATTGGTGTAAGAAGTTCCTTGAAAGGAGCCCCCTTTACCAGTGACATCATAAATCAAGTTTAAAAAAAAACAACAAGATAGATTGGGTACTTAGAAAGTATGATTAAATGACAAAGCAGAGGAAAATGTGAATTGTGCAGGGGTAGAGATGAAGTCATTCAAGATAGAGTATGGGGAAAAGTAGTAGGAAAGGATTTTTGCTCCACTAGACTGACTGAATTACAGGGTTAAGTAGAGAAGGAGGTGTATTTGCCAGCCATAAAGTGGAAGAATAAATAGTATATAAGAACCCCATGTTTCATGAAGTTATAATGACTTCCTGTAGAATTGGATGGGAGGGAGATATATATCTTTCGATATAGTATATTCCAAGATGTATGCAATTCAAGGCTAAACATTAGAGATTTAGAGGTATAGGAGCTAAATATAAATGACAAAGTATTATGTCTGAGTTTTTGGAGTTGGAAATGCCTGATCTTGGGTCCCCTGAGCTGCTTCTGCTAGATCCAGTCTGTACTCCAATAATCACCTTTCCTACTTTCCTACTGCAATCATAGATTCGATCCCAGGAACCACCTTGGGCTCTGATTGACCAGTTTTGATCTTCCCTTATTTGGTTCTAGGCCTTCACAGCACTTTCTGGTTGTTTCTATATAATGACAATGTGATTGTATGTTCTTCTCCCCCAACTCTTTTAGCTCCATTTTATTCAAAAAATATTGAATAAAATTGAATTGAAAAATAAATTGAACTGTTTTCTTCTAAGTAAACTCCTTTGAGGGCAGAAACTATCTCACTTGTTTTTATTTGTATGCTGAGTGTTCACTACAGTATCTGGCACATAGTAAGTACTTAATAAATATCCCCTCTATCTATTCAGTCTGTTTATTTAGCTTGGGACACACTGAACTCACTTACCACTAACTCTATAACCTCCTCCCAAGAAGGGTGTGAAAGATATGATACACCCAGAAGATACTCTGTATTTGGCTTCCTGATTCTGAATCTTTGGAAACATTTTAAGTTTTTACTAAAGAACATGTCAGGAACACTGGCAAAATCAGCTTTGAAAGAAAGTCTTTCAGACAAAATGCTATGGTGTGATACAGACAGTTCTGAGGGTGGGAGGAAAAATTGCCTCTCTGGCGAGACTTACATGAATTGATGCTAAGTGAAATGAGCAGAACCAGGAGATCATTATATACCTCAACAACGATATTGTTTGAGGATGTATTCTGATGGAAGTGGATCTCTTCGATAAAGAGAGCTAATTCAGTTTCAATTGATCAAGGATGGACAGAAGCAGCTACACCCAAAGAAAAAACACTGGGAAATGAATATAAACTGCTTGCATTTCTGTTTTTCTTCTCGGGTTATTTATATCTTCTGAATCCAATTCTCCCTGTGCAACAAGAGAACTGTTCGGTTCTGCACACATATATTGTATCTAGGATATACTGTAAGCTATTTAACATGTAAAGGACTGCTTGCCATCTGGGGGAGAGGGTGGAAGGAGGGAGGGGAAAAATTGGAACAGAAGTGAGTGCAAGGGATAATGCTGTAAAAAATTACTTTGGCATGGGTTTTGTCAATAAAAAGTTAAAAAAAAAAAAAAAAAGGAAAAATTGCCTCTCAGATAAAGATATTGAGGACCTGTTTGTAAGCAGGGTACGGAGTTAAAGAGTTGCATTGCATTGTGGCTTATAGACTTATTTGCACGAAACTATTTTCAGATTTTTGAACCAAGAAATTGTAAATCAAACAACTGTTTGGGGATCATGGGAGGTTACATTTGTTCTGTTAGTAGTCATATATGGCAGAAAAGTAGAATTTTTGAATTTTACATCATAAAGAGAAATTCGTTATAGCTAGGAAGAGGCATTTGGAAATTTAGAAGCCGGAAGAGAAGAGATAACCAGATGAAGGTAAAAGTAGTAGAGAAAGAGGAAGATAGGAAGATCAGGGACAGAAAACAGAGGAGGAAATAAGATACAACTTTTACAGGACATAAAAGCAGATCAAAACTAATGGTTAGGTTTTGCAGCTGTTTTGTTGCTAAGTATAAGATAGTAATTGCATTTCTGTGATCTGAATTTCTGGAGAAAGGCCCCTTAGTGCCATCTACAGACCGACACAGGAAAAATCTCTCAGGAATTTGCCTGTGTTGTCCTATTCTCTCTTTTTTTGAAGAGGAGAAACAGGGAGAAAGACAGATTTTGCATTTACTTTCCTGTGAAAAAAGGTGGGCATTTTCTGAAAACTTACTAAGCAAAACAAGAGTCTCCTAATATTTGAAGAGATAGCAGGGGAAAAGCTATAAGGCTTGAGAGGGAGAAACCAATCAGAACCCTAGAACAGATCTGAGAAACTTGACAGTTCTCCACTTTAAGGGAACTGCATGTCACTGAAAGAACATTTCTTATTCTCAGAATCCTGACAAAAATGGCTTCATGCTAAAAGAGTTTGTCACTGCTTAGCTAGCCTAAGATAAGCAGAGGAGCAGCTTTGCCTAGGAAAAGAGCAGTAAGTTCAGAAGCGAAGCAAAGAGGAAAGTAGTTTTGTCCAGCACTTGTAAGTATAATTTAGTCTCTCTTCTATAAAGAGACTAAGGCTATCAAGGACAGCCATCAAGAAACATGGGTTGACTCAGGTCCATAGGTTTCCCTACTGATGGGTCACCCAGATAGGTATGCTCATTATCTCACTTTGAGCATTGGTAGTAAAGTGTGACTCAGATTTATGGGTACATCATTACATTTTGATTATTCTTTTTTTTCTATTTAATATAAATTGTGATGTTAGTTTTATCTTATTATTTAATAAATATTTAATGTTTTAAAGCTAATGGTATCATTGTTACTGAATTATGTGAATGGGAAAATAAGGGTTGGGGCTTAAGAGATAAAGTGGAGAGTTGTAGGAATGAACTTACTCCACCCATACCCATACCCATATACACATCAGGATTCTCCCCTAGAATTCAGAGAATTTGAATATATATGACTATGACTGTGACTGATCTCTCCTCTTCATAAACTATTCTTACTTACTAACATGGATACTGGTGAGGAGATCTAGCCCCATTTCAGGAAAAGGATCAAGTTGGAAGGTCAGAGGCATGATTGGACTATATAAGTCTCTATGTTCATCTGCAAATAGGTTGGTCCAAGAGGAGAAATATGACCTCAATTATTGTTATAGCAATAAGAAATGAAAACATCCTGAAGGCTGATGTCGTTGCTATGCCTCCTGAAGAATGAGTTTGAGGAAAGGGTAGAATTGGAAAGAGGTTATACTATATAGGTTAGTGCCAAGCTCATGGGCCAGAGAACTGGCCAAACAGAAGCTATTAGGAGAAAACCCAAATAAATCAGACAATGAAAAGAAAATATTTCCAGAATAATAAATATATGTGTCCATCTCTGTTTTGATTCTAGGGTCTTCATTATTATGAAATTAAGAAAGAGAAGAAGAAAAGAGAAGAAGAAAAAGAAAACCTTGTGAGCCTTGAGAAGTAAGATGGTAGAGATGGGCCAGCAATTGGTTATCCTCACAATGTTATGATCTATGCAAACACACAAGCACATTCTTATCATAATTCTGCCACTTCATATAAGACTTTTGTGAAACCATCCTACTTGTTATTTCTTATAGCACAATAATATTCCATCACAATCATGTACCCCAACTTGTTTAACCATTCATTCCCCAGTTGATGAGTATTCTTCCAGTTTTAGATTCTTGCCACTGCAAAAAGATATGCTATAACTAATTTTTTTTCTTGTACAAATAAGTCTTTTTACTTTTTCTTTGATCTCTTTGGGATACAGACCTAGCAGTGGTCAAAGAGTATGCACAATTTTATACCATAGTTCCAAATTGTCCTTTGGAATTGTTGGGCCAGTACACAACTCCATGAACAGTGCATTACTATCCCTATTTTTCTCATACTCCCTATAGCATTTGTCATTTTCCTTTTTTGTCATGTTAGCCAATCTAATATGTGCAAGTTGATACCTCAGAGTTCTTTTAATTTGCATTTCTTTAAACAATAGAGATTTGGAACATTTTTCCATGTGACTATTGGTGGTTTTTATTTCTTCTGAAAACTGATTGTTCATATCTTTTGACTATTTATCAATTGGAGAATGGGTCTTATTTTTATAAAGTGAACTATGTTCCCTATATATTCAAGAAATGAGATCCTTATCAGAAACATTTATTGTAAAATTTCCCCCCAGTTTCCTGATTAACTTCTAATTTTTGATGCATTGTTTTTCTAATTTCATGTAATCTAAATGATCCCTTTTATTTCCCACGAAGTCATTTGGTCATAAAATCTCTTATCCATGCATCTGGCAGATAAATTTTTCCATGTTCCCTTAATTTATTTGTGATATTATCCTTTATGTCTATCACGTTATCCTTTACATCTAAATCATGTGCCCATTTTGGCCTTATTTTGGTACATGTTGTGAGGCTAGTTGTATAAGGAAATTATTAGGCCTATGTCTATCCCTGACTCTTTTAATTACTAAATTCCTCCTAAGTCCTTCCATATTTCTTTCACTGTCTTATGTTTTTCATAACTGCTTCTCTGTACTAGGGATCCACAATAGCCCTGGCCAAGGATTCTAGGTTGGGATTGACCACTTCAGAATTTTCTATGAGCTAAGGAAGTCCTGTGGGTTGTCTTTTCAGCAATTTCTACTCAAGGATACTTGGGTGATCCTTTTATCTGTTTCTTCTTTGCAAAAGAAGAGACATATTATAGATGGTAAGCTGAGACCCACCATGGGGACTAAGCTCTTTATAGGATTTTGATTTTTTTTCAACTCTTCAGAGCAGATATTTAAGGCCATGGGATCAACTCAACAAAATCCAGGCATTGTCTTATTGGGCAAAGCTTGAATAGTGGATGATAAGGGCCAGAATATGATATTTGGCAGATATGGTTGGGCAGTTCAAGGCCAAGAAATGTTTCTCAGCTTAGATAAATGTAAATGGGGAGTCATTGTGGGGACTAAAAGACTTGAGGGAATGTCTAGATCCCATCAAGAATATGTGGATGAAGGGAACAGGATTATTTCCCACTCTGGGTTCTTTGAGATCCCAAGAAGAATATCAGTGAACATTAGCTATGCAAGACTGGGGAACAAATAAAAGATTAGGGTGCTAAAGAAAACTGCTCAGTCTGGAACAACTTCTCCTTCTTAGGATATGGATTGGATTTATAGCTTCTTAGGCTTACTTGGAGAATACAGGCAATTAGTGGTATTCCCAGGGAAAAAGAAAATGGGTGGAAAATGTGAAAGGATCCTAATCACAAGATTTGATAAACATCAGGTTTGTTCCTGTGGGAAAAAGCATTTCTCTGGGGTTAGTAATATCAAAGTTAATGGATGCCTCTTTAGAGATAGAATCAGTTTTGTCTATCCAGCGCTTATTAATAAGGAGAAGAATAAAGATAGAGGAGATGTTTCCTCAAAACTCATAGCACTTATATTCACCCTCCTCCTTCACAAGTTATTTTCATTTCTATTGTGGGAAGAGAGTGGGTGGTTTCCCCAATATTGGGGAGACAAACTGCCTGATTTTGAAAGACTTAGGAACTCTGATCAACACAAAGACCAACCACAATCCCATTGGAATCAAGATAAAATGTACAATTCACCTCTTCCTCAGAGAGAGTTGATAGAATATAGACAGATATAATTTTTTGTTTTGTTTTTCTTTTTGAACATGGTCAATTGGAGATTTTGTTTTACTTGACTATATCTGTTTGTGAAAGGGTTTTGTTTTTCTTGCTTTCTCAATGGGAAGTTGAGGGGAGGTAGGAAGGAGAGAACGAAGATCTGAAAATGAAATTTTATTTAAAAAAGAGCAAACTAACTGGGAAGCTTGTGGCAGGGCATTGATCATTATCTTCTCACATCCATCCAGAAACAGAGACCAGACTTTACCTCAACTCTTAGGCTTGTAGCACATAGCAAGCCTCCTCCTCCCTGCTAGCTGAGACAGGAAAGAGTTTGGAGTTCAGAAGGTTGGAAGTTTGTCTGGGATCCCAAAAGTAAGAAGTTAATCTCTTTCTGCCCTATTTGTATCTGTGTCCTCCTCATCTAACCTAAATTCATTCTCCCTTTCTATTCCAGCCTTTGTACTTTGTTTCTGTTCTGCCCACATACGTTCTGGTAACTTTGTACAGGGCTCAACCTTGCTCCCTTTGCCTTTTTTTGCCACAGATCATTTGTCCCCTTGACCTCACTGGGCCTGTCAGTATAGAATCATTGATTTAGAGCTAAGGTAGAACTTAGAAAGCAATTAAGTCCAACCCTCTCATTTTACAGATAAGGAAACCAAAGCTCAGAGATGTTACACGACTTTGCCAGGCGCACAGTAAGTACAAGAGGAATGATTTATAACTAGGTCTTCCTGACTCCAAGCCAAGTGCTCTAGGATCTCTCAGAGTATCTCTCATGCAAAGAGCTGGGAATGACTTTAAACATAGTTTAATCTTTGTCTTTGTTTCTGTTTTTGCTTTTCCTCTCAGCCTCTTTCTGTCTCTGTTTCTCTTATTCTCTCTCTGATCTTGAACTTAAGTGACTCGATCAGAGTCACACAACTAGTAAGTGTCTGAGATGAGAACTGAATGTGGGAAGATGAGTCTTCCTGTATTCAGACCCAGCCCTATCCTCTGCATCACGTAGCTGCTTCTTCCTTTTAGTTCATGTCTAGTCATCGAACAAGACAGGTCTTTTCTAAATCTGATGAGCAGTGAACATAAGTGGGAACCAGTTAAGTGGACTTTGCTGGTGTCTCTTAATTGTCTTAATAGAATTTATGTGCCCAACATCTTAAGCTCTCCACTCACCCCTTTATTGAGAGCTCTGTCAGGTCAGGGAAAGAATAGGAATTTGGAGTTAGTGAACCAGGGGTTGGAGTATTGTTAGAACTTGCTAATAATGTGAGAGAAATGTCTCTGATTCTTCTAAAATTTCTAGCACTTGGGGATCTCCTCTATAAATTGTGGAGATCGGAAAAGATGATTTCTAAGGTCCATTCCTGTCCCTTCAATTAGCTGAGTCCTGGCTTCATAGGCTATAGTTTGCTGCCATCTACTGGATATTGTGGGGAGTTCAGTTGCATAGTTCAGCCTCCCAATCGTTTTGGTCCCCTGACCTTACTTGTAACTATAACCAATCATTTCCCTCTTGTTTCTCTGACCTTCCCTGTCTCCTCTTTCTTTCCTTTTTTTTTTTTTTTCTGTTCTACTGATTCCCCCCTTTCACTTTGCTTTTCTCCCTATGAATTATCTTCTGCTATCTTTTTTCTGTCTCTTTCCACCCTTCTCTTTCTCTTCACCCAAGTACTTCAGTACTTAGGTCTGAAAGCTTAGGAAGATAAGTTGCAGAAGGTATGCCCAAGCCTAGAGACCAGCATTCTGAGGTCCAGGCACTATGAGGTAAGAGGATAATTCAGTCTTCCATCATTTAGGAACTTCACCAATTTTTTTTTTTTCCAATTGGAGAAGGATTGAAAGGGAGAAGGAGACTAGAGATAGGACTCCCTGTCCTTTCCCTAATCTTCTAACACAAGAAAGAACTGAAAAAAATCACTGACAATGAGGGCAACATTAAAACTTACAGGTTGGATTTATTTATTATATGCTTGGAAAGTAAATTCTATATAATAGAGATTTATAGTTTTATGGCTGTTCCCCATGCCTCTTTTTTTTTTTTTTTTTAACCTTCTATGCTTCCTTCAAGTCTCAGCTAGAGTTCTAGCTTCTGCAAGATTCTTTTCCCAGACCTCCTCAAACTTAGCACTTGCTCTTTGGAACAACCCTCAATTTATCTTTCACGTATCTTGTGTGTTTGTAGTTGTTCACAAGTTATCTCACCTATTACACTATGAACTCCTTGAAAACTGGGAACTGTTTTTTTCCTTTTCTTTTCTTTTTTGTCTTTCTATACTCAACACTCATAGTAGATAATGAATGTTTGTAGACTGATATTCTGTGTTCTAAAACACAGAAATAATTTTGGAGTTTGTTAAGTTCAGAATTTAGAAAACAAGAACTTTCACATTCTGTCAAGGGATCTGCTTGAACAGAAATTCCTAGAGATTGTCACCTTGTCCTTGACTTTTCCTATAGGTCTAGCTCATATTGGCCTAAAGAGAAAGGGTCTGCCCAGGGGTCAGGAACTGGGGTCAATGTTGGGGATCTGGAAGAGTTGGAGCTGAAAGGGAAAAAAAATTGACCTTGTCCTTTTTTTGTACTTCCTTCTCTCTTCCTCTAGGTAATCAGACTTCCTTCCAAGATCACTGTGATAGGGGAGGAGATGCTGGATATAGGGTATCTCCAACCAGCACTCTGAGAAGTGAGCTTTTTACTGGATGTTAGGCTGCTGTAGTATGCAAAGTGTTAGCTTCTGGAGACCAAGAATTGTTTCATATCTGCCTTTCTATGCACAGTGCATAGCACACAGCAGATATTTAATAAGCACTTGTTGAATTATATTGAGCCAGTTAGCATACCAACTACTCATCTGCTGCTCAGATTTAGCAGTAGTCCCCATTATGTCAGGGGAGATAATATGTATTATAATTAAATATCTAGAAAATTAGGGGGGCAATAAAAACTGGTGCTTGAACTGAGCTTTGAAAGAAAAGTAGATTCTAAAAGGCAGAGGTAAGATGAGAATTCATTCCAGGAATATGGAGAAGAGTTAGGAAATGGGAACATAGCCAGTACAGAGGCATGGAGATGGAAAATGAAGAGTTGTGTGTGAAGAATAGCAAGAAGCATAGTTTGGCTGGATGATAGTTTGTGGAAAAGTATCTTGTAATAAAGTTGGAAGGATAGAAACTGATTGTAAAGATATTTAAATGTAGGAGTAGTTTGTATTTGAACCTAGAAGTAATAGGGAACCACTAAAGTTTGTTGAACAAGGAAATGACCTGGTAGACCTATGATTTAAAAATATTCTGGCAGTTGTGTAGAGGATATATGTTGGAGAGAGAGGATACTTGAGCAAGGGAGACGAGTTAGTAGGCTATTTCAATATTCAGATAAGAAGTATCCAAGGGTCTGAACTAGGGTGATGACGGTATGAATGACACAAGTTTGAGAAGTATTTGGAAGTAGAATTAACAAGGCTTGGCAGCTAATTGCATATAATGGGGGGTGGGGGGCAGAAGGTGAAGGAAGTTCTTAGAAGAGAAGATACAGATCCTCAATTAGATGATTAGAGAATTGCAGGACTAGAATTAAGGTATCTGTATCTTTTCTGTGTTTGACGGTAGGGGCCTTTTATGATGGGGAGGAACCCACATTTGGCTTGGAGGGCAGATAGGCTGAATGTGGATGGAGTAAAAAGAAAGTTACCCTCTGGTTTTCTATTTCACCTTAACCTATCCATATCCATAGCCTCTTCACATTTGACTTAGAGGGAAAATATTCCTTCTAAGTCAAATGTGGATTCCTCCCCATCACTTTCCAACACAGAAAAGATAACTGTAATGGGCTGAGGCTTGAGTTGATGCACTGAGGTCCCAAGCACATGAGGCTAAATAGTAATTGGACCATACTCTATTAATATATAATCTTGGAGAAAGAATGGCTCCCGCCCACTCTTTGTGCAAGTCCTGATGTGTTGTATAGGAAATGACGATTTTGGTGGGTGGAGGCAGGGGAGTGGAAAAGGAAGGGGAAGGAGAGACTTTTGTAATTGCCATTGCCACGGTTGGCTCAGCTCACATCTCTCTCTGTTAGCTGATTTCCTGTCGCAGCTGCCCATATTGCTATCGCAATCTTTCTTGCCATATTTGCTATCGCAATCTTTATTCACCTCTTCACTTGAATAAAGACTGAAGATTTTTCCCTTAACCTGAGTTCCTGACTCCGGCTGATTTTAAATACGCGATCATTACATTTGGCGTAGAGAAATATAGGAAGACATATGAACTGACACAGAGTGGAAAAAGAAGAACCAAAAGAATAATATATACAATCATTTAATCATTTGATTAGCACATATTTATTAATCTTCTGTTATGCTAAGTGTTAAAGAAGTACAAGGAATGAAATGATCTGTATTTTAAATGAGCTTACATTCTAATGCGGGGGCGGGGGGGATTGCAAATACATAGAAAATATAACCAGCATAAGTGTAAAGTGTATATAAAATAAAAATATATATGTATATATATGTATACTAAGTAGTTAAATATAAGGTACTATGGGGAGGGAGGACACTAGCAGCTTGGGGGGGGGAGGGATTAGGAAAGGATTAATGCAGAAGATAGTATCTGAGCTTCATTGTAAAGGAAGAGAGGGACTCTATGAGTCGGAGATGAAGATAAAGTACATTCTAGGCAGGGAAGATAGACAATGCAAAGGAAAAAAGATGGAAGATGGAGTATTGTAAGTGAAGAAGAAAGAGAAATCCCATTTGTCTGGATTTCAAAGTGCAAGGTTGGGGGGAATCTGTTAGAGAAATGATCAGAGAGGTTGGAAAGATAGGTTGGGACAAGATTATATAGTGAGGATTAAAAAAAAAGCTGAAGAGAAGAGCACAGATTTTATTCTAGAGACAACAGGTCATGAGTTGGTTGAGCGGGAAAGATCTATGATTAGATCTGTGTTTAAGGAAAAGCATTTTGGCAGCAGTGTATACAAAGAAATGAAGTGGTGAGAGACTTGATAGAAGAACATTAAGATGCTTTTACAATCAATGAGAAGTAATGAAGGAATGGTAGAAAGAATGGGAGAGATATGAGAGATGTTGTGAAGTTAGAAATAAGATTTAACAACTGATTGGACATATGGGATAAAGGGAAGTGAGGAGGAGAGAATAATGTCAAGATTATGAACTAGTTATGATGGTGATGGGGTAGAAGGATGTTCCAGAATGAAAAGGTCACAGATAATGAAGGAATCAAGAGAACAAACATTTATTAAGTGTCTGTTTTGTGCCAGTCACTATTTGAGACACTGGATACACAAAAATAAAAATAAAATAGTCGTAGAAAAGTTGATGAACTGGTATTAATTGCCATGATCAAGCTTGATCCTGGAGAACAAATTATTAAATACATCTTCCTTCTCAGTAGAGAGGTGGTAGCCTCCAGGTATGGAAAACTACTTATGATGATAGGTTTGGTAGATGTATCAATTGATTTTTCTTAACTGTTTTTCTTTGTTTTAGGGGAAGGTTCTATGGGGGGGGGGTGGTGGTTAATTGTGAAGAGATTGTTTTAAAAATAAAAATCAAGCAATAATGACATTTTATAAAAATGAGAATCTGGTGGGTTAGAGATTTGGGGGAAGGGACAATTTAAAATTGCACTTGGATTCTTTCCTCTCCCAGAGAGGCATCCCAGGACTGAGAGGAAGAATTCAGAAGTCAGGAGACAGTCTTGAAGCTCCAATTAGAAACTATGCAAATTTACCTTGGGAATTAAGGGGTCTTGGGCAGTTATAGGGAATAAAATCATAGGCTGAGATAGATTAGTTATGGAATGGGTGTTGAATAGTCACTTAATACTCATAAGTCTATAAACCTAGAAGGGGCATCAGAGGCCATCTAATTCAATCTTCCTCATTTTACAAACGAGAAAACTAAAGTCCAAGGTTAGGTGACTTGTCCCATTTGAACCTAGGTCCTCTGAGTAGAGAGGTAGAGGTCTTGCCCCTGTTCTGTATCTCCTAGTTATACAATCTTGTTGATGATTGTTTATATACTATGTTGGATATCTTGAGCTATTTTCTATATGTGATCTTCTAAGGCTAAAATTCATTTTTCCCCCTTCTCCTTTCTCGTGTATGTTTTCATAGTGCTCAGTCCAATGTTGAATATATAAAATAACTGAAGAACTAGAGAAGAAATGAGAAGCACTCATTTCATATACAAAAAACATAGCAAGAAGCCCCTGACCCCATTCCACTAGCACCCCCACATTCCTTATCACACCTTAGGAGCTCCTCTGTCTCTGTTTCTGTTCTCGTGACTCTCTCTTTCTATATCTGTCTCTTCCAGGAGTATATACTAGGCACTGAATTAATTCAACTCAAGCTGGAGATGGAGAGAGTACCTCATTGCCTATGATGAATTCAAGTCACAGGACCCTGATGAACTGGATATGATCTAAATTTTCAGTTCTCATTTGCTTCTTCAGCTCAAGTCTTTTATTACCAATTACCTGGTGGACATCTCTACCTGGATATAGTCCTATCTTAGATTCAACCTATTGAATGAAGAGCCCATAGTTTCCCCCCTAGAATTGCCCACTCTTCTAGATTTCCTGTTTCTATTTAGAGTATCATCCTTCCAGTAATTCACATTCACAACTTTCTTTATTCTAGACACTTCCTTCTCCCTCTCTCCCCAGTTATATAGATTTGTTCATTCTATCTCTACAATACATCTCTCCCTTCTTTCCCATTCAGCCACACATAGTTTTCAGACCCTCAAGATAACTAATGTGACTATTGAAATACCCTACAAATTGACCTCCCTGACTCATGTTTTCCTTCTCTGAACTCCATTTTATACACATTTGTCAAACTGATATTTGTAAAGCACAAGTCAGACCATAGCATTCTCCAGCTCAAGAAGCTTCAATGACTCCCTATTCCCTCTAGAACGAAATATAAACTTTTTTGGAATTTGAAGCTTTTCACAACCTGGCTCTAAGAAATCTTTATCTTTATTTATTTATTTACTTATTCATTAAATTATTTATTATTATTATTATTTGCTGAGGCAATTGGGATTAAGTGACTTGCCCAGGGTCACACAGCCAGGAAGTGTTAAGTGTCTGAGACCAAATTTAAATTCAGATCCTCCTGACTTCAGGGTTGGTGCTCTATCCACTGCACCACCTAGTTGCTCCCTAACTAATCTTCAAAGGCTGATTTTACTTTATTATTCATTCAGTAGGCATTTATTAATTACTAAACATTGTGTTGGGCACTGGGAATAAAAAGAAAAGAAACTAAGCAATCCCTGCTCTCATGGAGCTTATATTCTTTTTTTTTTTTTTTTTTTTTAATAACTTTTTGTTGACAGAACCCATGCCAGGGTAATTTTTTACAGCATTATCCCTTGCACTCACTTCTGTTCCGATTTTTCCCCTCCCTCCCTTTACCCCCTCCCCCAGATGGCAAGCAGTCCTTTACATGTTAAATAGGTTACAGTATATCCTAGATACAATATATGTGTGCAGAACCGAACAGTTCTCTTGTTGCACAGGGAGAATAGGATTCAGAAGTTATAAATAACCCGGGAAGAAAAACAAAAATGCAAACAGTTTATATTCATTTCCCAGTGTTCTTTCTTTGGGTGTAGCTGCTTCTGATGGAGCTTATATTCTATTGAAACAATATATACATATGTAAGTATATGTAGAATAAATAAATTCAAGATAGGCAATGGCTGGTAGAATAAGGAATGGCTTCACATAGAAGGGTTGTTTGATCAGAGTCTTGAAGGAAGAACTTTATGGATTCACCAACAATATCCTTGAAATTATTTAATAATTATTTTGTTATTTATTTAGGGAAGCCATTGGGGTTGAGTGACTTGCCCAGGATCACATGGCTAGCTGAATTTGAACTCAGGTCCTCCTGACTCTAGGGTCTATCCATTGTGCCACCTAGCTTCTCCTTAATAGCTATTTTCTATATATTTGGAATTCATTTACCATTGTAGAATTCATGTTTCTTGAGAGTATCCTCCTTGTTGCTCAATTAAATACAGGAAGTTATAATGACTTCCTTGCTGGGAGAGAAATAGGGTTTTATGAGATAGAGGTGAGGAGGAAATGTATTCTAGGCATGAGGTACATGTGACTGATGCAACATCACCAAACAGCAATATGGACTTTTGTGTACAAGGAATGGCAAGAATGCAGGTTTGGCTAAATTGTAGAATGTGGAAAAGAGAGCAGTGTATCAATAAGCTAGAAAGGTAGGTTGGGCCAAATCATGTGCTTTAAAAAGCAAACAGAGGAGTTTCCTTATATCTTATATTAGAGACAATACAGAACTACTGAAGTTTATTGAATAGGAGAGTAACCTAGTCAGCTCTGGGCACTTTGGCAATGGTATATAGAATGTGCCTCAGACCTGAGTCAGAGAGAGCAATTAGAAAGCTATTTTTGTTGTTCATTTGTTTTAGTCATGAACTACTTTTTGTGACCCCATTTAGGTTTTTCTTGGCAAAGATACTGGAGTGGTTTGCCATTTCCTCATCTAGTTCATTTTACAGATGAGGAAACTGAGGAACATAGGGTTATGTGACTTGTCCAGGGTCACACAACTTGTAAGTGTCAGAGGCCACATTTGAATTCAGGAAAAAGTCTTCCCCCCTCCAGACCTGGTACTCTATCCACAGTATCCCCTAGCTGTCATAGCAGGCTGTTATCATAGAACAAGTAAAGACTTGAACTAAGATAGAAGTTGTGTGAGTAGAGATATGGGATAGGTATGAGAGATATTGTGGATGAATAAATGGTAAGAAAAGGCAACTGGTTAGATATGTGGGGATTGAGAACTCGAGACTGTGAATCTAGGACGCTAGAAGAATGCCAGAAATAGGGAAGTTTGGGAGGGTGGAGGGATATGGGAAAAGATAATGAGTCCTGTTTCAGTCTGGTTAAATTTGAGATTTCTCTGGTACATCAAGTTGGAAATGTTCAATAAGCCATTGGTAATGTAGGACTAGAGCTCAGGAGAGAAAATCTTGCTGAATATATAGATCTGTGAGTCATCTGCATAAAGATGATAATTAAACATTTGGGAACTTATGAGGTCACCAAGGGAGAATGTGCAGAGATGGAAGAGATAAACTGGTGCTTTGCCTTTCTGGCTTCCTTTCCCATGTTCCTGCTAAACTGGCCTGTTTGATGTTTCACCTACATGACATTACTTTATTCCTTCTTTGCACTTGTGCAGATTGTCTTCCATGGTCTACATCCTCCTATACAGTTACCACAGAGTATATGCTCCTTCCTCACTTTTTTTTTTCTGAGGCAATTGGAGGTTAAATGCTTGCCCAGGGTCATACAACTAGGTAGTGTTAAGGGTCTGAGGTCAAATTTGCACTCAAGTCCTCCTGAATTCAGGGCTGCTACTCCATTCATTGCACCAACTCTCTCCTTTACGTATGTCACCTTCTTTAAAAAACTTTCCTGATTCCACCAGTTGTTAGTACTCACCCTCTGCATCCTCAAAGTTACTTAATATTTCTTTTGATATATTTGGATTTACTTATCATTATAGAATATGAGATTCCCTATTGCTCAGTCAACTGTAGGGAGTTAGAGTGATATGGTTACTAGAAGGGGAATTAGGACAAAAGTCATCAATTCCTTTTTGTTTTCTCCTTCTCTTTTGATTTGAGTGGATTTCATTGTCATCATGAGTATGGAAAAGAGTTAGAAAGCAATTTCTCACTGAAAGTCAATAAAGGTTTAAAAGGAAAGGACTTAGTAGGAGAAAAGGAATTCAGAAGATAGTTTTAAAGGGCAGTTAAGTGGCACAATGGATAGAGCAATGGTCTCAGAGTTAGAAGGACTTGTGTTCAAATCCAATCTTAGACACTATACTTACTAGCTGTGTGACCCTGAGCAAAATCACTTACCTCATCGCCTGGATTCCCCCCTTCCCCCAAAAAAGATAGATTTATAAAATCTTTGTTATCTAACTGGTTAAGTGCAACTGACTGGGGTATAGATCTTTAAAGAAGAAGAAAGCCATTAGGGTTATAAACTAAAGAGTTGACAGAATTTGTTTAAGAGGAGTCCACCCCTTGGTTGACCATAAGGTGATGATTTTTTGGGGGAAAGGAAAGGCACTGCTTCTATGGCAGAAATTTTGCTAAGCACTTTATAAAGGTAAAATAGGCACTATTTATCATCTCTATTTTACAATTGAAGAAATTGAGGCAGCCAAGGTTAAATGATTTGTCCACTCATTTAAGTATTTGAGATTGGATTTGAATCCAGGTTTTCCTGACTTCAGACTGAGTTCTATCTACTTTGCCACCCAGCTACCATGGGGCATAGGAACTCTTGAAAATCATTCACTAATTTGTAGAGAATTTATGATGTGTATTTTTTAAAAAATTTGGTATTTAAAAAAAATCTTTTATAAAGATTGCAGGTTGAATTGAAGGGAAGAGGGTAAAGGGGGTTCATTTACTCTTAATTTTCTGAATTACATATCTAATTCTGAGCATCTAATTCTGTTCTTTTACTTCAAGTCTTAAAGAATCAAAATGCAATGTTTTCATCTAGATTCTGCTACTTGTTAGCTGGCTAACTTTAGGCAATCCATTTTGTCTCTCAGGACCTTCTATTAAATGAGGGAATGGGATAGAAATGATCTGTAAGGTCCCTTTCAGCTCTGACATTATGTGAATTCTCCTTTGCTTCCCTTTCAGCCCTTCTGTTTGCATTCCCTCTCTTTGGCCTCCAGGTATCTAGGGACCCATGTTGCTCCTCTGACTGTGCAGGCCCCAGCAATCAGTTACTAGGTGTTCCTAGGCTTATCTTGCTCAAGCAATATCCCAAGAGAAGGATTAACCTTATGAAAGCTTGTTTCCAAGTTGCTGTCAGTTGGATAAAGTCTAATACAATATGTTCACCTTGAAACATTAATAACTGACGTTGCTTATGTATTATTTCTCCAGGTGCTTGGTTGAATAACATTAGCTTCTTTTCAACAGGGAAGAGTGCATTAACCCAAAGGCATAAATCCAGGTATCCAAAGTGACAAGTTTGTTGAAGACAGATTTTTTTTTTTTGGAGGGGACTCTCAAGGGTGGGGTTTTTTCCCCCTTTAAAGTTCACAACATAGCCTTATTTCACTAATGTTTCAAAGTAGACTCATTAAAAATCACACAAACCCCAGATCTTCAGGGCCTTTGAGTTCATCCTGACCATCATTGCTACCATGTAAGCAATATTTAGCACTCTATAAATGTTAAATACTAATAATAGTAAGGATTTTATCTTTATGTTTTAAAGAAGAGAAGAAGTATTTGTAAATAAAGGCCTGAAATGTGACAAAGCACCTGGATTGAGTGGTAATGAAGTCTACAAAGTCATCCATAAGTAGTAATATTCATTTCTGGTTAGAATTCCTAGGGAGGCATATCAATTTTGAAATGAAGAGCTAGTTCTTTGAGGTTTTGTACTTAAAGAGGAAAAAAAGAACTTTGTTTTATTTAAATAAATATTTTGTTGGATTTTAATTTCTATTTTAAATGGCAGAAGAGAAGGAACTAGGTGGACATTTAACAAGTGCCATGAGATTAGATGTATATATCACTATGCATGTTTCCTTTATTTTCTGGAATGAGGAGATTCTCAGAACATGAGCAACACAACTCTGATTCCCACTAATGACAAGTATGACATCATCTTTTTACATGCAGCTGATAGAGTCCTGTAAGGCTGACAGGTTCTCTTTAGTGTGTTTGATGTATACAGATCCTGCCTTTAGGCAAGAGGTCATGGGCCGACAAATGTGTCCTTTTGTTTTTGGGCTGTAATTGTGTTTCCTGGTACATAGTTTAATAAGTAATATTTGGAACGCTGGGTCTTAGTCTTTCCTGGAGCTTTACTCTCATATCCAATAGGCTGAAAGTTAAAGACTGAAAATAAGGACAAATGTTAGGACTGGATCTGAACATACAAAATGATCTTAAAAACATCTGATAGAGATGACAATTTAATCTGCTTCTCTGAATCCACAGGCTTTCTTTGGGCTTCTGAATATTTGAAGAAGACTTTCCCGATGGAATAGGCAGCTGCGAAGAATTTATTTCAATGGGCCATGAAGGTGGCTGAAGCTCAAAGACACCAAAATCATGTACCTGATGCCCTCCTGAGCCAACACGAGTCCTCTTGATCTTTGTCTTGCCGTTGGATTTTGATAACTCTAAAATATGCTATTTTCTCTTCTTTCTAGCCTTTGCTTTGGATACCAATTTCCTTGATAATTGTCCTTGATAATTGATAATAGTTCAAAAATCATTCTTAAGGATTATTTCCGTAAGATCCTTGACAGCTGGAACATACCTAGAGGTTGGTAATCAGAACAGTGAGGGGATTCAAAACTTGCCACAGAAGGATCCGTTGAAGGAACTGGAGGCATTTAGTCCTGAGTTGGAAAGGGTCAGAGTCAAAGACTTTTTGCCTCATGTCAGGCACCAGAAATATTGGGGTACATCAAAGATGTTGGGGTACTGGGCATGGGTTGTGTTGTCATTTTGGAAAGAATTTGGGCTCAATCTCCAAATCAAGCAAGGGCATTTATTGAAAGCTTTTAAGCAAAAGATGAGCCATGTTGAAAGTAGCTTTTTAAGAAGATTAATCTGGCAGTGCTGTGCAGAAGTGATGCAGAGGGTGTGTGTGTGTGTGTGTGTGTGTGTGTGTGTGTAAGAGGGAGACTCTTGTTAGGAGGGTGTTAAAATAGTATAGGTGTGAAGTGATAAAGGTTTAGGGGGATGGGGTGATGTCTTCTGGCTAGCTGTTTCCCTTTAAGCCTCGTTCCCATTATGATGTATATTAGGTGGAGAGAGAGTACTCACACAAAGAAACCTACAAATCTTTGAAGGATGGTTATCTAGATATGTCTCACATCACTTACTGTATCTACACTTATTAGAGTAGATTTTGTGTTTTGGCTAAACTTTGCTATTGCCCCTCCCCTCACTCCAGCACAATGGTTTATCATATAAAATCTTTAATAAACATTTATGTAATTGAATCGAGTTAGTTTTGAAGGACAGGAAAAAAAAATTTCTATTCCCAAGCAGGGGAACTGTCTGTAGCAAAAGCAGATAAGTAGAAAAGGGAAAGTTATGTTTGGGAAATGATGATAAAAGCAGTTTGATTGAAATGGTATAGTGACATTTACTAGTTGTGTGACTCTGGGCAAATCAGTGAACCCCTATTTATTTCAGCTCCTTTTTTATAAAATGGGGACATACTGGAAAAGGCAGTGGCATTTGCCAAGAAAACCCCATGGACAAAGCTGTGTTAGACATGATTGAATAAATAACAATGAAGGAGTTTTCAATTGGTTCTGCATCATGGACACCCTTGGCAGCCTCTGAACTTCTCAGAATAATTCTTATAAATGCATAAAGTAAAATACATAAGATTGTAAAGTAAAGCAATTATGTTAAATACAGTTATCAAAAATTTTTCCCATCCATGTCATAATCCCTATAAAATCTATTCATAGATCCCTTTGGAGTTCATGGACTCCAAACTGAGGACCCTTGGAATTCAGCTCACATACAGTAATTGGGGGGAGATAAAGCTGAAAAGGCAGGTTGGGGGTCAGAATTTGGAGGGTCTTGAATGCAAGGTGAAAGAATTTGTTACTGATGTTATAAGCAGTGGGGAATCATTTAAGCAAAAGATGTGACATGTTGAAAGTAGTTTTTAAAGAAGATTAATCTGGCAGCTCTATGAAGAATTGATGCTGAGGTGGTTTGTGGGTGTGTGTGGTACAGGTATGGAGATTAAAGGGGGACTAGTTAAGAGGGTGTTAAAATAGTATAGGTGTGAAGTGATAAGAGGCTGAATTAGGATTGTGGCAGTGATAATGGAAAGGGAGGAATGGATTTGGGAGAGGTTATGAAAAATCTATTGATTTGAATGTCGAGTGGAATAAGGGTAGAAGAATCAAAGATAACTTCAAGGTTAGGAGACTTGGTGACTAAGAGCATGATAGTATCATTAACAGAAATAGGGATGTCAGGAGGAGATGTCAGGTTTTTTCTGGGGGAAGATAATGTTTGGCTCTGTTTCTAATGCATGACATAACTTTGCCAGCTTCCTGTCCTCAGAACCTACGCATTCCCCTCTGGCCTCTGGATACTATGGGCAGAATTCCCAGTTCCTAAGCTTGGTCCAGGACCCATCTTGGACATCAATTTGCCGGCCTGGAGGGCCTTGACAATCTAGCTGGAGGAAGGTCCATTCACTAAGGACCACATTTTTTATGTCTTGAAGTTTGAATTGATAGGGACCCTGAGGTGTTGAAAACTTTTTCCTTATGGTTGATCAATAGGAGTTTTCCCATTTAAAATTCCTTGTGTTAACATGGTTAATATAGAAATATTTTGCATGATTGTACATGTATCAAATTGCTTATCTTTTTCAAAGAAAGGAGAAGGTAAGGAGGAAGGGAGAGACTTTGGAACTCAAATTTAAAAGATGAATTTTAAAAATTGTTTTTAAAGGCAAGTGGGAAAAATAAAACATTACTTAAAGCTGATAGAATTCCCTGTGTTCTGTGTTCCTTTTGCTAGATCATTCAGATCTTTGGTATCTCTTTTGGGAGTCCATCCTAGGAACAAGAGGTTGGGGGTAGTGAATATGGGGTTTGGAAGGTTTAGGTATTTGCTATGATATGAAATCTAGCTAAAGCATTTGTGCTATGTTGAGATAAAGTCTCTAGTACTTTGAAAGCCAGAAAAGAGAATTCCAAAGACTAACCTACAGAATAAGGCAGGATCCTGCTGCATGGGTAAACTGTCCTTCAAAAGCTAGTAATTACTGTTATCAGAGGATCATAGATTTAAATTTGATGGATGAATCAACATTGTTATTTAGCATTTAGCACTAGTATGAGCCAGCAGTATACTAGCCCAATGAGGAAAACAAAAGAAGCATGGTTTTTACTCAAAAAGACATTAGAATCTAGTTAGGGATTTATTATTTATTATATTATTATATATTATTTATTTAACACACATGAAATAATTAGAAAATCATTCACTGTTAAGCTTTGAATAACTATGTGCAATTTGGGATAGCAGTTTGATGTGATGTGACATCAAAGGGCACTGGACAGGGACTAAGGAGACCCAGGTTCTAGTCTCAGCTTTCCCACTAATTTGGTATGTCAATTTTTCTATCTGGGCCTCAATTACCTTATCTATAAAATGGGGGAAGTTGGATTAGAAGATTACCATAGTTCCTTCTAGTAGTAATTTAATTTAATGCCACTTAATTCAACAAACATTTATAGGCTGTGAACCAGGTCCACTTGAGGAAGAGAAGACAATTATAATTTATAACACTATCTACATATAATAGAGAATCATAGAACAAAGGGCTGTTTGGTCTAATGGAGAAGGTGATTACAACTAGGACTAAAGAAGTCATTTAGAAAGTGGCATTTGAGCTAGTATATAAGGATGGGTAGGAATTTAGCAGGCAAAGAAAGAGAGGTGAGAAAGTCTAGGGGACAGAGTAGTTAAATATACCTGGAGTGTAGAGTATAGCATGGAACTGGAGTTGTAGGCTGAAAAGATAGGTGCCATCCACATTGTGGAAGGCTTCAAATTCCAAGCAAAAGAGTTTAAATTGCACTTGAAAGATAAGGGAGAGTCACTGGAAATGTGTGAGCATGCTTAGACTGTGATTCAATAGTATTTTAGTATATCTCATTATTTTTGAATTATCTCATTGACACTATGTGAATTGGAATGTCATTTTATATCTCTGACTTTATTTTCCTCATTTGTAAAAGGGGAGTGTTAATATTTGCTTTATCTATTTCACAGGGTTGTTATGAAGATGAGAAAGAAAGCTTTAAGGTGATATGTAAGTAATTATTATTCTGGAATTCAGAGAAGAGATAGATCTCTTGGAATTATTATAATTGCAGAAGGCTTCACAAAAGAGATGGAATTCAAACAGGGCATTGAAGGAAAGCACTTTGTAAACCTTAAAGTAAGGATTCTTAATTTGGTCTTTGTGAACTTATGTTTCTTAAAAATATTTTGACAATTGTATTTCAGAAAAATGTTTCCTTTGTAATAATAACAATATATTGAATTTGGAAACTGAGAAGGGATCCACTTCATCAGAATGTCAAAGGAGTCCATGTCACATAGAATGTTAAGAATTCTTAACTTAAAGCAATTTGTAAATGCTAATTAATTAATGTTACGTAATAATAAGCTTAAAAATGGATGGAATGTTATATCTGCAGTCAGAAAGTCCCGAATTTAATTTGCATCCTATCTATTTGCCTCTGAGCAAAAATCTTTTAACCTTCTTCCTCATCTGTAAAATGGAGATAACAGCACTTTTCTCCCAGGATTGATATAAAGATAAAAGGAGATGTTCATAAAAGGAGATGTGTGGGCCTTAAAGCGATATAAATGACGGATACCTATGAATAATAAATCTATTACTATTCCTCCAATTCCTAATTAAAACACATATTTTTGTTAAATATTTACTCCTATGTTTCTATTTTCCCTCTTTGTTACAATTCGTCCTCCTACTAATTCAAATACATAGATCTAGTTTTCCACTGCTAAAATATTTTACTCCTATTCATATTCTATTTTTCTTTTTTCTCTTACAATTCGTCCTAATGCTAATACAAATAATGTTAAGAAATTGAATAGCCCTAACAGTTTGAAAGACAATTCGGAGGAACCCGTGCCCTGAAGGCTCGCGAAGCAGGCAGGCAGGAGTTTGCAGGTGCAGGACCCGGCAGGGCGCAAGTCGCTTGGAAGGCAGCTGGCTTCATCACCCACCAGCTCTCCAGTGACCTCTGGCGGTTGCGTGATGGGGTACAAGGAGGAGGAGCTGGGTAGAACGGAGAGATTCTGAACTAAGAGAGAGGTGGGGATGAAGGAGGTTCTGTAGGGGCAGGTCTAGGCGGAGTGCGGAGCAAAGAGCCAGCCTCTCTAGGCAGGAGAGAAAGCCAGCCTTGGAAGGGGGCGTGGATGTGTGTGCGTGTGTGTGGGGGGGATGAGAGTAGATTGGGGACCGGAGCTCTGGAAGCTGGATTGGATGGGGGTGTGGCTAGATTGAGGGTCTGGAGGGGCGGGGTTCTACTTTGGAACTCCATTCCTGCTGACTTCTGGGGCTGATTCCTTCCCCCTGTTGCCCCCAATACCCGCTTGCAATCTCCAAGAGTTTGTTTTAGGGTTCACGTCTTCCTTTGCCCCAAATGGGCGGACAGACTTGGGCGGGGGCGGAGGCGGAGGCGGAGGTAGAGTGGGGGCGGGGGCGGGAGCAGGGGGGCTGGGCTGGGGCGGGGTAGGGCGGTCCCAGCTGCAGCCGGGAGCGCAGCCTGGCTCCGCGCCTTCTGCCTCTCTGGGGCCGGGCCAGGCGCTGCTAGAAATAGCAGAAGCCGGGAGCGGAGCCGCGGATTTTCTCCGCGTGGAACTGGGCTCGGTGCCCGGCCGCGGGACCCGGTAGGAGGGATAGGGAGTTTGGGGGATCGGAGTTCGGGCGCCTCAGGCGCTGCTCACCTGCTTTCCGTGTCCCTCCCGGAGAACTTTGCTTTGTCGAGAGCCTTTCCCTGCCGCTGGGAACTGCCGCTGTCCAGGATCGTGGCGAGGGAAGCGTTCAGCCCGGGCTCTGGTCCCTCCAGGGAGGACGGCGGCCCGGGCAGAGCATTGAGCACAGGTGGAGGCTTGTGTGTGTGTGTGTGTGTGTGTGTGTGTGTATCAGTCCGTGCACGCGCGCTCGATCTTTCCGGGGTATGTGCTGGGGGCGTCTTGTGTGCAGGGACACGTGAGGGTTTCACTGAGGGGTGTTGTGAATGCATAGAGGCTTATATGAGACACGAGTATGCATGCGGTGATGTGTGTGTGTGCAGGGATATTTGAGAGTTTGAGGGGGGCTGTATATACATGCAGGCTTAATGTGATGTAGGCAAATAAGGAGAGGGTAGTTGTTCCTGTTTGGATTTGTAGGTGAGTAGTAATTTTTTTTTCTCCCTTGGAGATGGGATCCACACCTGTGATTTCATTGTTTAGGGACCATCTCCCAATCAGGAAACTATCAGTGTAGATAGGCAGCTGTTCTGCAAATTACAGTCTTAGAGAGCTGAGCCTGGGGCACCTAAAGATCAAGCCATCCCATAGTCACTAAGTCAGAGACCCCCTGGTTTTACAGATTCTGAGACCAGCTTTCTATTTACCCTATCCTAGCTGCCTCAGATTTAGAGCTAGAAATTCAGTTCAGTTACTTCATTTGTGACCCAAAGAGATGAAGTGGCGTGACTAAAGTCACAAAGATATAAGGGGAAGAAGTGAGCCTTGGACTCGAGTCCACTGACTCCTGAGCCGATCTTTTTCTCATTATCCCTGGATGCCTTACTATAGGTGTGAAAGGATTTGAATGCCTGTTTTATGGGCATGCTCATCCTTCAGGGTAAACATCCACCTTGGGGTAGTGACAAATTGATGGTTAGGTACAAGGGGCTCCAGAGCCCCATAAGTAGCTCAACATTTCAAGAAACTTACAATTTAATGCTAGTGTCTTCCCTTTAAGATCATCTCCAGTTTATCCTGTGTATCCATATTTTCCTATTGTCTCCCTCAGGAGACCGTGAGGTCCTTGAGATAAGGGATTTTTTTTTTTTTTTTTTTTGGTCTTTTTTTGTATCCCCATCACTTAGCACAGTGCCTGGCATATAACCAGTCCTCAATAAATGCTTGTTGACTTGATTTGAGTGGCTGGAGTCCAGTGTCTGTTGTTTCCATACCACTGCACAGCATTTAGAGTGTGAAACATCCTATTTTCAGAGTTAGGAAGCTACAACTTAATTTAATTAAAAATAATAAAACAGTTCTCTATGGTTTGGATTGCAGGTTCTAGGGGAAAATGGTCCAGAAATATCAATCTCCAGTTCGAGTCTACAAATATCCCTTTGAGCTGGTCATGGCGGTAAGTACAGACTTGGGTACATGTCAAGTGAAGAAAGGTGACCATCTCGGACTCCCTCTCTGGGAAGAGAAATCCTAGAAATCAGCTTTGGACATGCAATCTATTATTTATATATTTATTAAATCCCTGTCAGCTAAACCAAGAAGCTTAGCTGCCCTTGAGACTTTTTGTCCTCCCTGAGCATCCTAATGGAACTTGAGCTAGACTGTGGTGAAGGCAAGGTGGTCAGGTGATTTGGACATTGGTATTCAGTTTCCCGGTTTTAGTTACCATTTTAGGATCTTGAATAAATTGACTACTCTTTCCTCAGTTTTCTTGTCTTTGAAGTGGTGATAACAGGGTTAAAAATGAATATGTGGTGATTTTACAGGGGGATACACTAAGAATTGTTGCTTGGATGAGAGTTATAAGCTTTGCAGTGTTACAAGAGTTTTTAGGTGGAGTTTTTGACTCTTTGTATAGAAATACTCTTTGTTTTGTGTATGGGTGTATGTGGGAGGGGAGAAGAGGGAATAGGAGAGAAGGAGAGAAAGGGAAATGGAAGAGAGGGAAAAAAGAAGGGGAAAGGAAAAGGAGAGGGGGAGGGAGAGAGAGATGGAAGAAATGAGAGAGGAGTGAACAGGAGGGAGAGGGGAAAAGGAAGGATAAAGAGAAGTAAAAGGAGAGAGAAAGAGAAAGTGGGGTGAACAGGGAGAGAGGGAGGAAAAGTGAGAGGAGAGAGGGGAGGAAGAAGAAAAAATGAGAGGGAGGAAAGAGAAATGGAAGGAGAAGAGGGAAAGAGAAAGGTAGAAGAAGGAGAGAGAGAGAAGGGGAAGAAAGAAAGGAAGAAAGGAGGAAAATGAAGAAATGAAGCAGGAGGAAAAGAACATTATTTTGAGTAAATATCAAGACATCTCCTACCTACTTATCGCCTTCTCTTTCCTACTTGTTGCCCTATCTTGTGCACCAGAATTTTAGGGTGTGTGGTGTGGTGTGTGTGTGTGTGTGTGTGTGTGTGTGTGTATGTGTGTGTGCGCTTTGGGTAAAAGGGTGTTATTCTTAAACTTTGAAAGACATTATAACTTGTTATTCTAAGGGTTATAGATCTGGAAGTGGACCTTTGAGGTCTTATGGTTCATTCCTTTCATAGAATCATATAATTTCAGAATTGGAAAGGACCTTAGAAGAGCCAATTTGTTATGAACTAGAAATCTCCTCCGCAACTTGTTCAACAAATAATCAAAGAACCTTTGCTTGAAGACCTCCAAAGAAAGAAAACTTTGCTTTGTCCCAAGGCATAATATACTGTTTTTGAATAGATCTAATCATTAAGAAGTTCTCCCTTATGTTTGGCTAAAATTTGCTTCCATGTAATGTAATTGGTCTCAGTTTTGCCCTTTGGAACTAAGAAAAGCAAGTTTAATATCTTTTTCATCTGGTGGCACTTCAGATAGCTGAAGACAATTATATGTAATATATATACTCTCTCTCTCTCTCTCTCTCTCTCTCTCTCTCTCTCTCTCTCTCTCTCTCTCTCTCTATATATATATATATATATATATATTAAATGTCCCATTTCCTTCAGCAGATCCTTGTATGATGTGGTTTCAGAGTTCTTTATCATCCTAGTTATTTGCCTAAACATAATACTCCCAATGTGAGCTTAACAGGTTAGGATATAGTGAGACTATCAGTTCTTTTATTCTGGACCCTATAGCTCTAAAAAGGAAGACTAAGACAAATTGGGTTTTAGGGGCTCTGTTGTCACACTGCTGACATTGAGGAAAGAAGGAAGGAAAAAGCATTTATTGAGTGTCTACTATCTGCCTTGCACTAGGTTCATGTAGCACATTAACATTTGCAAAGCATTATATCTCACTTGATCCTTACCATGACCCTGGGAAGTAGGTATTATTTTGATCTGTATTTTATAGTTGAGGAAGCTGAGGCAATTAGAAATGAACTGACTTACCAAGTATCTGAGGCTGATTATGAAATTATCTGCTCCTAAACTGAGATTGTGGTCCACTAAACCTTTTGCATAAAAACCCCTCACACCCCTCATAAGAATGGTTTTCTAACAACTTCTCTATCCTATACTTCTGTAGGATATCTTTATCCAAGGGTAGAATTCTACATATTTCCATAAAGTCCTTCCCTGCTATATTTTCACTGCAGAGATGAAAGCGGCTGAATCTAAGTTTTGTCTGGTCCTACTAACCTGGAATGGTTTGGCTTATGATTCAGAGGCAGACTATGTCTATCTTCTGAGGACTAATCTAGTTAAGTTAGTACCAAAGGTTGGCCAGTGGGTGAGGAATATTTCTTGACCACAGCAATTCATTAGACCATCTCTGAAGTTATTGAGGGATTGTTATCTGCATTAATGCAGGAATAGCTACAAAAATGAAATCATAGAATCTTGAAATATATTTCATCTTATTCAATTTGGCTCTTTGTTCCAATCTATTTAGATAATTTTGGATCCCAGTTCTTTCATTTAATTTAGTAGCTACCCCTTTCAGTTTTTAGTCATCTGCAAATTAGATAAATATATCATCTATGCCTTCGTCCAAATCATTGATAAAAATGTTGAACAGAACATTTTTTTTTAAATTGTCTCTTTGATTTCATTGACATAGAAATCTCCAGGTGAGAAAATCCCCTCTCCCAAATTCATATTTAAAATTACTCTTCAATTTACAGTCTTAGAGAGCTTCTAGAACTTCTGTGAGTTTTAGTGATTTGCCCAGAACCACAAAGTGAGAATGTGTCAGTGGCAGGGCTTGAACTCAGGTCTTCCTGAAACTGGGGTTAGCTCTCTACACTGTGCCACACTGCCTCTTGTCAGGTTGATGGTGATCACTGTTCTTTAGGTCTGGTCATTCTTCTAGTTTGAATCTACCTAATGGTGGATCTCTACCATGTTTGTTATCTTTTTTACAAGGATAATGAGAAAGAAATTGCCACAAATCTTTCTAAAATCAAAACAAACTCAGCCTTTACCACATTCTCCTGATTGTACCAGTTTAGAAGCCAGGGAATATTGTGGAAAGAATATTGTATTTTGAGTTAGAATACTTGGGTCTGAATATCATTTTGGCTATAGATGACCTGTGTGACCTTGAAAGAAGCATAATCCAAAGGCCTCAATTTCCTTATCTGTAAAATGAAAGCTTTGAACACAGTAGTCCTCAAAACACCCTTACAAATAATCCATTCTAGTATTATTGACTAGGAATTAAGGTCAAACTCATTGACATATAGTTTTAAGAACCCAATTTTCCATTTTTGAAAATGGACACATCACCAATCTTGTGATGTCTCTTTCATTTTCATCTCCTTCCCTCCCCCATTTTTTTCTTAATTATCCCGGAGCGCAGTCACCTATTCAGTCCTTGATTCTCTTTTCTACAAAGATAAGGCATTGTCACATGTCTTTCTGAAATCTGGACATATTATGTCTGTACCACATTTCCCTGGTTGTTTTGGTTGTATTGATATTTTAGATTGTATTTTATCTGGACCTTTTAATTTGAATTCATTAAGCATGGTTAGGTGTTTTGATCTGAACTTCCTCTTAAATATTAGTTTCATTGTTCTCAGGTTGGAACTCATTCTTCTTGGTCAAGAAAAGAGAAGCAAAGCAATAATTGAGTAGTGATAGTACCATTTTCTTTCTGTCATCTATTTTCATTTTTCCATCCAGCTCAAATAATGCTATCTTTTCCTTTATTATCCTGATGTCTTTTTTTTTTTTTTTTTTGATCTTAGCATTCAACATAAACTCTAACTTCTTCTAGGCTTCAGTTTTTCTGACATATTCTTACAGGATCATGTCATTCTTTTGTCTATATTTGTTTTTGTTATCTACCCCTCTCTTTCTCTTGTACTTTCCTTCTCTTTCCCTCTTTCTTATCTTCATTTTCTATTTGTGTTTTAAAAAAAAATAAAATTGAGTGTACCAATGAGTTCCCTGTGTACCATATCAGCTTTTTTTTTTTTTTAAATGTAGTTCTCCTTTTCCTTCCTTATGGTGATTATTTGCATTTCTGTCTTTCTCTTTCATGCAAAAGCTGAATCTCAGTATGAGAATGAGGATTGGACTATCCTATAATTATTAAATTATCTGAAGATACTTCCTAGACCAAGAAGAAAAGTCTTATTTCCTTTTTTTCTTGTCTCAAAGGCCCTTGAGATCTAGCTTTCGTCCTCTTCCACTGCCATCAACTGACGTTGAAAAGTTGCTCCCTCCATCCAGTCTTGGGCCTGTGATAGTAACACCCCCTCCCTTCCCTATGAAAAATAAATACTTCAATGATCAGCTAAGAATTTAGGTTAAAAAGGCCACCATCTCCCATTGCATCCAAGGCCATCTCCAGTTCTAATAATCCATATCTTGCCACTGGACCCTTCGCTCTGGAGGAAAAAGTGAGGTTGATAATTTTGCACATCCTATGCTTATTTAAATCCAAGTCATATGGCCTCACCTTCTGGATGTCATGGTCCTCCTTGAGAACAAAGGACAAACAACAACAAATAAAAGCTTCAAGGGGCTACCCAAAAATATATCATAGGATGAAATTACCCCATGATGGATGTAAATCTGCATCTGAGAAATAAGTGGACCTTGTATTTGCTTGTGGTCAATGGAGAAAAACCTTTTAATATGAAATGGATAACATTTTCTTGTATTTGTATAGCATTATGTATTTGTATATGCATTATTCCATTTGATTTCTTAAAATCATACTATGAGGCAATTAGGCTAGATATTATTGTCCTTAGCTTACAGATGGAGAAACAGAAGCATAAAGACATTCAGGAATTAATCCAAGACCTTTGAACAAATCAGTGGTAGACTTAGCATTAATGTTCCTGAGTCCAAGTATTCAGTGTTTTTTTTTTCCTACTATATCACACTCTTTTTGTACATTATCATATTAAAAACATGTTTAAATTTATGAGATTTTAGTTGTATTTCTAGGAATAATTATGGATCAGAGTCCTGTGATAGTGGACTAGTAGCCATTTTTCATATGATAGTGTAAAGAAAGTACATACTATTTTTCACCAAGGGCATGTTTGCATTTCTGAGATGGCAGGCTTGGGCTGGCAATGTAGTCTGTGGTTGTGAAAATGGTTTATATGTGGATTAAAGACACCAGAGGCAGTTGGTGGCTCAATGGATAGAGTGTTGTTCTTGTATTCAGGAAGAATGGAGTTCAAACCTGGCCTTAGATGCCTACTAGCTTTGGGACCTCGGGCAGCCACACCTGTAAATGGGGATAATAATAGCACCTCCCTTGTAAGGCTATTGTGAGGATCAGGTGAGATAATGTTTGTAAAAAAATGCTTAACTTAGTGCCTGGAACATAATAGATGCTGTATAAATGTATTGTCCCCTTAAATTTTTGGCCTTCGTCTTCAAAATGTGAAATTAATGAGGCACAAACTTTTGTTTTTTGTTTTCTAAATTTAAAATGCTAATGGTTTTATCATCTTTATTTCTAAATATATCCCTTCTTCTAGTTATCCCTTATAACAAAGAATAAAAAAAAAGAAGAAAAAAGCTGTTCAATAAAGCTAATACACAGATCAATTGAGTATAAGTGATATTCCATACCTGTAGTCTCCTATCTCTCAAAGTAGGGATGGAGGTGTGTGTGTGTGTGTATGTGTATATATATATATATATATATATATATATTTTTTTTTTTTTTTTTAACGTTTTCTTTAGGGCTAAGCCTAGTCATAATTATGCAGCATTCAGTTGCTTTCTTCCCCTTCTTTCCATTTTCATTGTGTATTCTTTGTGTGTATGTGTGTGGGTGTGTCTACACATACATATATTTATATAATTCTGCTCCATTTTGTATCAATTCATATAAATAAGTTTTCCATACCTTTCTGAATTCTTCTATATTAATGTACCATCATTTGTTTAGCCATTTTTCAATAAATGCTGCTTTAGCTTTTAATGTTAGAAGAGGATTGTTCCACTATATTAATGTACCATCATTTGTTTAGCCATTTTTCAATAAATGCTGCTTTAGCTTTTAATGTTAGAAGAGGATTGTTTAACTCTGGGAAGGAAGTGACTTGACCTTTCTAGGCCTCAGTTCCCTGATTTGTAAAATGGAAGTTGGGTGAGGGTGATTTTTGTAATGTCATAATTCTTCAGCTCTTTGTAATACTGTGGAGAAATATATATAACTCTAGAATCTTCATATAATACCTAAATAAATCATTATGCTTGTAGTTTTGCTTAAGTCACTTAACTTCTTTCTCAGCTTCTCCATCTGCATAATGATGATAATAAAACCTGACCCACTTAGCTCGAAGGTTGGTTGTGATAAATCAAATAGAATAATGTATGTGAATTAAGTTATAACTATGTGAGTTAAATGTAAACTTAATTAACATTGACAAGGCACTAAAAATAATTTATGTAAAATTTCAAAAACGTGTGCTCTCAAAATTGAAAATGCCTGCTACTGCAAAATATATTAGAACATAATAATAATTAAAATGTTAATATATCATATTGCCTATGGTAACTTTTAAAAAAAGTTTTATTTATGCCTTTAAAAAATCAGTCATTGTGCAGTGTGTCTTCCCCTTTAATTTACTTGTAATAGAAAAAAAACAATTAAGATCATAGAATCGTGAAATTAGAGCTGGAGAGGCCCCTAGAAGTCATGTAGTCCCACTGCTTCATTTAACAGAAAAAGAAACTGAAGGTGTTTTCCAAGGTCACAGCAAGATGGTATTTAAAACTACAAGTTCTGCGTCCAAATACCAACTTTGTTTCTGAAGAACCTTATGTTCAGTATATATAAAGTGCGAGGTATTGACTTGACAACTTACAATTTATTTCTTGGTGTTTGTGAATTGAAGCTTGAACACTTAGTAAGGAATATTCCATTTATAAACTATAAAAAGTGTCCAAATGATTGTTGCTTTAACAATGAATATTTTTTTGAGCACCTGCTGTTCTTAAAGCACTGTGCTAGTTCAAGGAATCTGACTTGTTAATGCTTTTCTAAAAAGGAAGAAAAATAAAATGCTCTCAAGTATGCTAGTACAGTATTTCTCTGTCCACCAATCCCCTTCAGGAAAGTAACCCTGAGTCATATCAGTGTAATCATCAAACTAGTCTTCTAGCTGTTTACCCAATGCCATTGTCACCAAAATAATTCTTTAACTCCCCTAATGTGAAATTGCATGCTGTGTGTGCAGTGTGTTGTCATTTAAGGTCTTTTAGGGATTTCTAAATTAAGCATTTTTCTTCAGCTAGTTTTAGATGTTAGAGTATCAAGCTTACTATTGACTTTTTTTTTTTTAGTATTATCTGAGGAGCTAAAGGAAGACTTTAAAAATTCTATTTAGTATGAAAAAAAATCCGTCATCCTTCCAAAGTTTCCCTGTTCATAGCCACTCATTGATATTTTATGGAATATGTTGTGGGAGGACAGTCACAGTTGGAGCAGTGAATTGATCCAACTATTCTGGAAATCAATTTGGAATTATACCCATGAAGTCAATAAATTATGCATTCCTTTTGACACAATGATAACACTACTAGGAATATACTCCAAAGAGATCAGTGAAAGGGAAATAACTCATATGTATAAAACTATTTACAATAACCGTTTTTGTTGCAGCAAAAAATGGAAATTAAGGGCATATCCATGATTTGAGAAATAGTATGTTAGTAGAATAGAATAATTCTGAGCTGTAAGACATGATAAAAGAGGTATATTAATAGAAACCTGAGAGAATCTAAATAATGCAGCATATAACAATGTATAAAATGACTATAATACTGTAAAGTCAAGTCAAGGAGCATTTATTAAGTATTTACTATGATGCAGGCACTATGCTAAGTGCTGGGGATGCAAAATAAGTCAAAAACAGTTCCTGTCCTCGAGAGAGACAATGTGAAAACAACTATATAAAAGATAAGAACAGGAAAAATTGGAGGTGATCTCAGAGGAAAGGCAATAGAATTAAGGGAGATTAGGAGAGGCTTATTGTAGAAGGTGGAATTTTAGCTAAGACTTGAAGGAAACCAGGCTAGAGAGAAGGGAGAGAATTCTAGGCTTGGGAACATCCAGTGAAAATACACATTCAAAAGATAAGAGTGTCTTATGTGAAAAGCAAGGAAACCAGAGTTACTGGATCAGAACAGAATATATGTAACATGTAAGAAGACTGGAAAGGTAGAAAGACTCAATTTTATAAAGGATTTCTAAAGTCAAAAAGAGAATTTTATATTTAATCCTAGGGGTATTAAGGAGCAATGGGATTTATTGAATAGAAGAGTGATATGGTAGGAGCTGTACTTTAGAAAGGTCATTTTGATAACAGAGAAGGATGAAAGGGAGTGAGGAGTGACTTGAGACAGAGAGATTATTGTTGTCATTGAGGTATTTATTTTCAGTCACATCTGACTCTTTGTGATCCCATTTGGGGCTTTCTTGGCAAAGACACTGGAGAGGTTTGCCATTTCCTTTTCCAGGTCCTTTTATAGATGAAGAAACTGAGAAAAACAGGGTTAAGTCACTTGCCAGAGTCCACGCAGTAAGTGTCTGAGTCCAGATTTGAGCTCAGGAAGATATCTTCTTGACTCCAGGTCTGACACTTTCTCCACTACACTACCTCGCTGTCCCATGGGGAACTCAACAAGCTGTGATAGGGTTGCGAGGTTGCAGTGTAATGGCTTTGTCCAGGGAGAGAAGAGGGCATAATACAGGAGAAGTTATTAATATGGAACTGATGGGACTTTTGAGACTGGCTGACTGGGAGGATGATGGTACCCTGGACAGAATGGGAAAGTTTATAAAGGGGGAATTTTTTTTTTTTTTTTTTTGAGAATGAAGAAATCGTGGAAATGTTTGTAGGGGAAAGAGAAGAAACCAATATATATAGGGAGAGACTGAATATTACTAAGAGGGTGAGGATGATAGAGGGGGTAATCTGCTGAAGAAGATGGAGTGGATTGGGATCACTTGTCACACAGTGCGATTTTCCTTAGCAAGATCAAGGACCACTTCTTCATGTGAGATAGATGTTAAAGGAGAAGGTAGAGGGAGAAGATATCTGTGAGATAAGGAGGAGGGGAGAAGAGGGTGTTCTTCTTGACAAATGGTCTCAAGTCTTTTTTATTTTCAGGCAAAGTTTTTTTTTTTTTTTTTTTTTTTTTTTTTTTGAGGTAAAGTTCTCAACTGAGAGGATGAGGAAGTGTTGTCATGGAGGGTTGAATAGGTTTGTGGGTTAGCGAATTAGTTAGGAATGTGTGAAAAGCTTACCTTGCCATAGTGAAGGGCCTAGCTGAGATTATGTAATATAATTGTTAAAAGACTTAAAAACTCTAGTCAGTGATATGACCAATCATGATTTCAAAAGATTGATGAGGAATCATGTGTTTCACCTCTTGGCAGAGAGGTAATAGACTAGATGTGTAGTCTAGACTATATGGTGTAGAATGAGATATAAATTTTTAGATTTGGGAAATGTGTAGAATTATTTTACTTGGCTAAATATTTGTTATAGGGAGAGATCTTATTTATTTTTATTTGGGATATGTGTGTATGTGAGGGAAAATTAAGGGAATCCCTGGAGTAATAATAATAAAATAACACAAAAAAGAAAGAAAAGAATAGTAAAACTTTTAAAAAGAAGAAAATTCAGAAGAGAACAGGGCAAGCAGAGAGAGCAGTATTGAAATTACCACATTAAGTTTATTATATACTTTAAAAAACCAAGTAAGTAATAGAGATTCTGAGCTTTAAGCATATACAATATTTGTTTTTTATTCTTTTTTATATAAGGAAATGTTCAATGTAATGAAAAAGAAAATTAAAAATATTCTTTGGAAAAAAGGAAAAAAAAATTAGAATTAACAGTGAAATATATACCCCAAGTAATTTTTCTAGAATTGAATATCCTCACTTCTCCTCCCAAAGTCTCATTGCTTTTCCTTTAAAACAGCTAGCATTTAATAACATTTATATAGTTCTTTATGGTTATATATGTATATTTTTCTCTAAGGTAAATGGTTATGCATTAAAAATCTCATTGAAGGGAAGCACAATGTCCCGAGATGAAAGAGGTCCTTGGTTGCGTTCAACAATTAAATCTGTCAAGCATTGTGTACAATGCTAGAGATACCAAGACAAAACCAAAACTTCCTTCCCCTCAGTGGATTATGTTTTTCGGGGGGAAATAGAATTTCCTTGATTCCACATTCAGCCTGTTTTCCTTTAGACTCTTGCCATTCAAAGCATTCACCTCTTCTACCTGATTTGTATGTTGTGTTTTGTTTTTAATATTCCTATATGAAGAAAACAAAAGTTCCTTGTTTCTTGGGTTATAGAATTAGAAACCTATGAATAGTGTTTCTTTACCAGGCCTGGCACTATTGTTCCTAGAATTTAGGTTCTGAGTATAAATGATATATGATTTCAGACTGGGGAAATTGTAGTTGTAAACTCCCTAGCAATAACCAGTATTATTCTTGATACCAACTTCTCCAAAGAATTTTCCTTTTCCCTAAAGTACTTCCCCAACACAACTTTCTTTCAAATATTCAGAAGTAACTTTTCCTCTTAGAAGTCTCTGTGGAACAATTGAAATGATTAAATAAATTTCTGGGTAAAGCATCATTCTTGGGCAAATACTGTGAGGATTTATATTTTTACTGTTGGAGTACAAGCTACCCCCATGCTCCAGCCTTCTGTAAGAGAGACGGAATAGATTGACAGAAGCAGCTTGTAAGAAAAAGCTGCTGCCTACACATCCCTTGGGGACCAGAGAGTACTGTGATTTTTCAGATGATCTCTGGTTCAGCAAATTGAAAGAGCTTCTTGAGAAAGAAAGAAAAAGGGGGACAGATTTTTGTTAGGAGTAGTCTTTTCATAAGGATAGAGGAAGCAGAAGGAGTTATTCTTAAATGCAAAACTGTATAAAGGGATAGAAGTTTGTTCCACTCAAAGGTTTGTGGAGGCAACCTCCTATTCTCTTCCCTTGCCTTAGTTGATTGTTAAATTTTCAGTGGGTGCATTTACATGTTGGAAATTAGCAAATGTGACAAATCAGGATTTGATTTATTTGTTGATTGTATAAACTTTAAAAAGTCTGGAAGAATATGGTAACAATTTGGACTAAACTTATAGGTGTGTCAGATGTACATTTTTTATTTTTATTTTCTGGAAAGCTGATATTAAACATTTATCAGTACACTGCTGGTTACACAGAAAGGCATATTTTGACCCAAGTGCACTAACTATAGAGTATACAAATGGGTAGGGGATAGCAGACAAATGATATGTGCAAAAATGTGTATTCCATTTAAAAATTGGATATCTTTTGCTTCTATTCCACCTTCATTTCCTACATTCTCCTAAGTAATCTCAGTATATTCATGTTTCTCAGTATATGTCTATTCTCTCTGTCATCCAGAAAGCCTCCCTTATGACAAATAATAAAAAACAAAAAAAATCAGCTAATTCAGAAAAATTAATCAACATAATCAACCAAGTCCAACATTATACCTAGACCTTATTTCTGTTAAGAATCTCTTCTTTGGGGCCAAATTTATTTGTGACCCTGCATTTAGTTTTCATATTTATTGTTGTTGCTTATTGTCATTTCTATTTGCATTATCTTAGGATAGCTAGGTGGCTCAGCGAATAGCATGTCAGACCTGGTGTCAGGAAGACTCATGTTCCTGAGTTCCAATATAACATCTGATACTAGCTGTGTGACCCTGGGAAAGTCACTTTTCTTAGTTTCTTATCTGTAAATTGATTAGGAGAAGGAAATGGCAAACCATCCCAATATCTTTGCCAACAAAACCACGAATGGATCATAATGAGTCAGACAGTACTGAAATGACTGAACAAAAAGCTTGATTTATTGGATCAGTTCATTTACGTGTTTGCATGCTTCTCTATATTTTTCATATTCATCATTTCTTATAACAAAGTAAGAAGGCATCACATTTAAGTACAACAACTTGGTCATCTATTGCCTGGATGATGGACATTTTCTCTCTCTTTTTTTATTAAAGCTTTTTGATTTTCAAAAGATATGCATGGGTAATTTTTCAACATTAACTCTTACAAAAACCTTATGTTCCAATTCTCCTTCTTCCCCTCATCTCCTCCCCTAGATAGCAAGTAATCCAATATGACATTTTCTCTTTTTCCTTTTGCTACTTCAAAAAATATTGCTATGAAAATTTTGGTCTATATAGAATCTTTTTTCCCCCTCATTTTTGATTTCCTTGGTGGCATATGTCTAGGAGTGGGATCTCTGGGTAAAAAAGTAGAGACAAAAAATGTACATTGTTATTTTGTAGACTTCTAATAAAAAGACTGATTTGGTAATTGTTTTTTTTTATTATTTAATTTTATTTAATAATAACTTTATATTGACAGAACCCATGCCAGGGTAATTTTTTTACAACATTACCCTTGCACTCATTTCTGTTCCGATTTTTCCCCTTCCTCCCTCCACCCCCTCCCCTAGATGGCAAGCAGTCCTTTATATGTTAGATATGTTGCAGTATATCCTAGATACAATATATGTTTGCAGAACCGAACAGTTCTCTTGTTGCACAGGGAGAATTGGATTCAGAAGGTAAAAATAACCCGGGAAGAAAAACAAAGATGCAGATAGTTCACATTCGTTTCCCAGTGTTCTTTCTTTGGGTGTAGCTGCTTCTGTCCATCATTTATCAATTGAAACTCAGTTAGGTTCTTTGTCAAAGAAGTCCACTTCCATCAGAATACATCCTCAAACAGTATCGTTGTTGAGGTATATAATGATCTCCTGGTTCTGCTCATTTCACTTAGCATCAGTTCATGTAAGTCTTGCCAGTCCTCTCTGTATTCATCCTGCTGGTCATTTCTTACAGAACAATAATATTCCATAACATTCATATACCACAGTTTACTCAACCATTCTCCAATTGATGGGCATCCATTCAATTTCCAGTTTCTAGCCACTACTGATTTGGTAATTGTTGTCATTATTCTCTAATTTCATTGGATTAACTCAATGGTTCATGAAATCCAATCACCAACAGATTGAAGGAAACAATATTTTACAACCTAAAACTACTTGTATGTCCTGGATTTTTCTTGATTTGGAATGTAGATGCTGGGGTCAGGTACTGAACTCAGTAAAAGGCTCTGTGTCATAGTTGAAAAACTGGATTTGTAGTCAATCCAAACCTGGATTTAAATCTGGGCTTTTCCACTTACTAGATATATGGCTGTGAACTTCTGAGACTTTCCTCATCTGAAAAATGGGGATAACTATGCTCATTGTACTTCCTTCATAGGATTATGGTGAGAGATAATGTTTGTATAGTGCTTTACAAACCATTACAACCTATGTAGTTGTCACTTATATCTGGATTTTAGTGCAGTCAACATAAGTTTTTGTTCTTATGAATTGTTTTACTGAAATCATTGGGAAATTGAACAGCAATTCTCTTTGATCATACACGTCATGTAAGTGTCCAAGACCCTGGCTGGCTTGGTCCAGATTCATCCTGGATGCTGAGACCACCAGGGAGGGACAGCCGATTATTGCAATTTTCTGGCACTACTTTCATTCTTTGTAGAAGAAGAGAAATTCCTCCCCCTACTCCATGAGAGTGGGTGAGACTTAACAGCAGAGTTTCTGTATTCAGACACATGGAGACTAGGCAGCACTTTAGCTGACACATTCTGCTAATGCCAGGGCTGCCAGACAGCGCTATTGGAATGTCCTAAAGAGAGAGGACAGAGTACATAGGCTTCCTGAGCACAAGGGAATATGTGATTTAGTGTGAGGAGGCTGCTGTGGTTGGGATTCAGAGCATGAATGAATAATAGGTGAACCAGGGCTAACCTCTCCACCCTATTTTCAGTGTGGGAAGTGAAGCCCATTAAAAATAGGGTATCTGTTTCTTATCATTTTTGTTCATGATAGTCAGTAAATTCTGTGAATGTAAGTTTAATTTCCCCAAGTACTTTGGTCTTTACTGCTTGTAATATGATACCTGTGGTTTTCTTTCGTGGTTGTGTAGAGGAAAGAATAATAGATCTGGAGTCAGATGACTTAGATTTAAGTCCTTTCTCTTCTACTTATCTGAATGACTTTGGGAAAGTCATTTCAACTTAACTTTCCTCATCTATAAAATAAGAAGATTGGACTATGTTTGGGTTCTTTCCACAGAACAATCTTAGAAATGCCATCAGTAATGGCATGTTTCAAGACAATTTCAATAGACTTGGAAAATGCCATCCACATTCAGAGAGAACTATGGGCACTGAATATGGATCAAAGCATTGGGTTTTTATCTTTATTTGTTTTTTCTTTCTCATATTTTTTCCCTTCTGGTCTGCGTTTTCTTGTTCAATATGGAAATTTATTTAAAAGAATTGTACATGTTTTTGTTTTTTTTTTTTAAATTATAGCTTTTTATTTACAAATATGCATGGGTAATTTTTCAGCATTGACCCTTGCAAAACCCTCTGTTCCAACTTTTCCTCTCCTTCCCTACACTCACTCCCCTAGATGGCAGGTAGTCCAGTATATGTTAAATATGTTAAAGTATATATTAAAGGATTATACATGTTTAACCTATATCAAATTGTTTGCTCTCCTGGGGAGGGGGTGGTAAGGAAGAGAGGGGAAAAATTTTGGAATACAAAATCTTATAAAACTGAGTGTTGGAAACTATCTTTATGTATCTTTGGAAAAATAAGATATTATTGAGGAAAAAAGTGCTAATTTCAAAAACAAAACAAAACAAAACAAACAACTAAAAACAAACCAAAAAAAAAGTAAGAAGGAAGGAAGGAAGACCATTAATATCAGTCATGGACCAAGAATAGGCAGAAAGTTTCTGCAAATATTAGTTACCTTTGTGCTTTGGACTTACTTGGAAATAATCTTATTACTCACTTAATACTCACTGGGATGCAATAGACCTAGAATTATCTACCATTGGTTTGATTGGACTCAGAACTGCTCTGTGTTCTTTGACTTCCTGTCACCTCTTAGGCTGTGGTTCAGATTTCATTTCTCTGTAACCTGACTAGTAACTACTATATTACTGACTGACAGGAGTTATCTGAGTAAGTATAGCAAAAAGAAGGCTGGATTTGGAGTCACAGGCTGTGGTTTGTAAATACTATTGGACAAGTCATTATCCTCTGTTTCTTCATCTGTAAAACTGGGGTGGGATGGGAAGGATAAGTATTGGAGCAGATAGTCACTAGTTTCTGGTCCTTAATCTGTGATTCTTGATCCAAGTGTCTTGTATTTGGACTTCTGAACATTCTGCAGCAGTCTGGATAAAACTGGTTGCCATGATAATTCTGGTTTTGTCTCATGTGTATTGCAATCTGGCTTCTGCCTGAATATCAGAAGCTTCTTCAACCATTTGGGAATTAGGGTGCCTGTTAAGCCAGTTCTTATACAAGAAGCAAAGAATTGGATATAAAGTGAGGCAAATTTTCAGTCCTTCTTTTGGAGGAATTGGGAAACTGCCTCAGTATGTTCTTTCCTAAAACATATGTGTTGGATTTTATCAACATTTCTTCATTGTATTTGTATGGGAAATTGTCTTCAGCAAGACTAAATTATGATCTTTTTGAGGGCAGGGATTGTATCTTGCCTCTTTTTTTGTATTCCCTATACTTAGCACAATGCCTAGCACATTGTAGGTACTTAACAGAAATTTACTTATTGATTATGAATTCAATTCGATTCAACAATTATTTATTAATTATTAAAATGTGTCAGACACTGTGCTCTCACTGGAGAGGGAGGGAGAAAGAAGAAGGGAGAGAGGAAGGGATGAAGAGAAAGACAGAGAGAGAGAGAGAAGAAGAAGAAGAAGAAGGAGGAGGAGGAGGAGGAGGAGGAAGAGGAAGAAGGGAAGGAGGGAGGGAGGCAAGGAGGGAGGAAGGGAGGAAGGGAGGGAGAGAACATTTTTACCTTAAAGATCTTATATTCTAACAAGGGTAAAGAATATTAAAAAAATAGAAGTGAATACCAAATACATACAAAGGCATTTTGGGAAGAGGTGAGAGGAAGATAAGATGAGGAGAATCACCTTGAAAGACCTGGAACTTGAACTTGGTATTCCCAGAGACAGAAGTGAGGAGGGAGTACATTCCAGGCATAAGACTGGCCTGTGAAAATTCCTAGAGACTGGAGGTGGCTTGCTTAGCAAGGAAGCTACAAGGAGATCACTCCTACTAGAACATATAGATAGCATGAGGGGAAAGTAGTGTGATAGTTGGGAGCCAGGTCAGGAAAGGTTATAAATGTCAAACAGGAGTTTATTATGGAAATAACTGAGAGATGCTGAAGCATCATGAGAAGACCTCTGATCTAAAAATATCAGTTTAGCAGCTGTATGAAAGATGAATTAGAGAGAGGAAAGACTGGAAAGTGGGAAATCAGGAGATAATTGCACTGTTTCAGATAGAAGGTGATGAAGACCTAAGAGCCATGGTCTTAGGCTTCTTCTCTGGAACTTTACCCTGTTTTTGGTATGTGAAACTTTCCCCTCGCTTAAGATTTCATGTTTCATCACAATCTGATGGGAAGTTCTTAGCATTAAATTCATGTGTATGTGTGTATACCTATAAATGTGACATAGGTACATATATGTACCTATGTCTATCTTCTATAATTACATGAGACTCATGGGAATTGAGATTCAGCATATCTTTCTGAGAGATCTCAAAGATACTTTTGAATAGAGAGCTTGTCTTACATTTAACTCATCTCAAAATGCTTCCTGACTTAAAAGACCTAATTAGATTCAAACCTGATGTCAGTAACACATCTTTGAACTGAACAGGCAGAATCAGCAATGCTTTGGTATTCCTTAACCATTTACTGTGGCAGGGCTGTGTGCACATGAAGTCAAGCTTCCTTTAACTTGTACAAAAGGCTTCTAGAGATTGGCAGTGTGATGCTCTGTAGCCAGAAAGAGAAAGGAGGGTTTTTCTTTTCTTCTCTTTCTTTCTTTTCTTTTTTCTTTTTACAAATACAGCTTATCTGTATTTTATAAACCCATGAAAAGGCAGCATTTATCTCAGAAATACAATATCTTCTTGTCTGGGGACTTTTGGTGGAGAGAAATGAATGAATTTGGGCTTTTTTTTGGGGGGAGGGGTTATATCTGGATCCTTGGTTGGCATATAATATCTCAGTAGGAAGTACTAGAATATCACCATTATATGTGTAACTTTGAGGAATTTATTCAACTTCCTTAGGTCTTAGTTGTTCCCAACTGTAAAGTGGAGTTGTATGGCAGTGGAGTAGCTATACTCTGAGGTCCCTTTTAGCCGCTCCATTGTCCTAAGATTACCTGTATAACAAGTGAAAAAAAAAACCCTTATATATCACTGTGGAGGATGATCTCACGTGGAACCCTGCTTGTATTGCTGCCCTCACACCAGCTATTGCAACCCTGTTGTGACTTGTTCTGGAGTTTGTGCCAGATGCCTTTCTGGAGTGTAGGGAGAGGCTCATGTGTCCCTCTCAGATTTTATAGCAGGAGGGGCTGTAACCAAATACCCAGAGCTGCCTTCCAGCCCTGCAGGCACCGGACAGCTCCTGACTGAGCTGTTGCCCGCCTGTATTTAGACAGCATGAATAGGTTTGTGTCTTACTTGTGTTTAAAGCTTGGGTTGGGATCCCAATCACTGTGCTTACTATGAGGCAGACACTGCATAGAAAATAGGAGCATTCCTTCCTCATCCAGATTTTTTCTTGGATCCTTTTCTTTTTTTCCTTTCCTTTTCTTTTGCTTCTGTGATATCTCTCTTGGCCTGTTGAAATCATGTTATCACTCTTCAAATTTTCAGAGTATTTTGCCTAGGTCTCTTCTTTTTTCCACATTACAGAGTCACGGAATTTCAGAGTTGGAAGAGACCTCAGAGGCTAGCTAGTCTACTGGCAGTAGGTAACTCCTCTGTAAGAGAAGTTATTGAGGAGGTGTTCCCTCATGTCTGATCTTTTTCTCTGGAATAGTTACATGCTCTAGTTTCTTGTTGAAGGGCACAAACTTTGGGATGCCCCACTAATTCCTTAATAGTTTTTGTGACTGAGTGAGGGGCCACATGGAGGATGTCAGTCTACTGAGCTTAGAAGACCTCATTCAGTAGAGGCTATAAGAAAAAGTGGGGATAAACAGCTCATCTTCTCTCCTCTTTTGACGGCTTTAGCAACTCTTCCAAGTGTTCTTCATTTGTAGTGAAGTAGGAAGAAGGATTTTTTCTTCTCTTTCCTCCTCTCATCTTTGCTCCCTCAGCAGCAACGAGAGCTTTGTCTACCTTTATATTTCCTTTCTCCTTCCCTCTTTTCCCTCCTTCCTGCCTTCTCTTTTCTTACCTTCCTCCTACTCTCCTCCTCCCCTCCATCTTCCCCTTCCTCTTCCTCATTCTCCTCTCCCTCTTGGTCCTCTTGGTTCTCTTTCTTCTCCTTCTCTTCTTCCTCTTCCTTCTTCCTTTTTTCTTCTCCTCCTTTTTTTTCTCTCTGTCCCTCCCTTCCACTCTTCATCTCTCTCTCTCTCTCTCTCTCTCTCGCTCTCTCTTGCTCTCTCTCTCTCTCTCTCTCTCTTTCTCATTTTCTCTCTCCCCTCCTCTCTGTCTCTGCCTCTCCTTTTTCTAACTTGCCTTTTTATAACAAATAGATGTAGTCAAGGAAAGAAAATCATTATATTCACCACATTCTGAAAATGAATGTCTTTCATTGTGAGTTGTCACTCAATGCCCAGCATGGCATATTGCTTGTGGGCACTTTATAAATGTTTTTAGAATAATTGAATGGTTTAGTGAATGTGCAAAAGCAGTTGAGGAACACATACAATTAAAAAGAAATCAAACCTTTTTTTGAGGGTAAAAAAATCACTCCACAGCCCTCTTTTGAAAAGAAGTAGCGCAAATCTATTCAATATATACAAGAAATAATCTTTTAAAAACTCACAGTAGTTCCATATTTTGGAAAGAAAAGGAGGGGAAAAACAGTGGTAGTGTAGAGAAAATAAAGGAGAAGGCAGGAGTGAGGAACATGCATGAAGTGGGAAGAGACAAATAAATGGATGAGAGAAAGAAAAGGCAGGGGCCCTCCTTGGGTTTTAGAATTGAGTGTGTGGGTTGGAAAGGAAAGTGTTCTTTTCAAGCCCTACTGTTCACTGGTGCTGAGGACACTAAACTAAGCTATTACTTTCCTTTGAATTCTGATGAGTTTTCTGACAGTTCAAAATAGTTCTTTCTGCCTTTTTCTTTTTTTTCCCTTCAAATTTTCAAAGTTTTATTTTTGCTGTAAGAATTTCTTTTCCTATGGAATTCTGAAGACTTTATGTGTAGGAAGGAATGAGAATAAGAATCAGAAATTCTTTTTGGAATCCTGGAGATGCTGGCTAACTTCACTTACTGCGTGACTAGCACATGATATCTTATTGTCTTCTCTTTGTAATTTGAGAGATCAAGGCTGCCTCATTCTACAATGCCTGAAGGTTACATGGGAAAACAATATCTTTTGTTAGTACTGGTCTCAGGCTAGCAGGTCAGATGAAATTAAGCTGAGGGCTACAAGGCATAAACTATAGGCTCCCCTCCCAGTTCTAGAAATAAAACTCTAGTGGAGTGATGGGACTGGCCAGAGGCTGAGATCTATTGACTGACCTGGGGTTTTAGGAAAGAAATAATTGTCTTTGAACGTTTTGCTTTTATTAAAGGAATTCTGGGAGCTTTAGGATATTTTCCCCCCAATTTTTGTAGGTCTCCAGATGGTCCAGCATGTTGAATCTGGGATTGCCAAGTGGAATATATTACTATAATGGAAAAAACATGGGACTTAAAGGGTCAGAAGTTCTGTGATGTAGGCCCTATATAACCTTGTGATGTAGGCTCCAACTAAAATTTCATATTTGTTTTATGCTTCTATTATTCATCTCTTTCCATGACCATTACCCAAGCCTCTATCTGTATATCTTCACAGAGGCATTTATTTGATGATACTTCTTTCTGAATCAAGGGATATAAAGTGGCATGTCACCTTGGGGAACAAGATGGAGGACAGGAGCATCAATCAACTGGACAAAGTAGAGGTTTGAGATTCCTACTGTGGACTATATGAGGGAAACTTTAGCTCCAGGTCTCTTCTCAAGTCTACAAAGCTTAAATTGTGGATTGTGATCCCATATGGGGTCATATAATTGAATGTGGGGAGCCACAAAATTTGGCAACAGTAAAAGGTATCAAAAATTCCTCCAAGATTCAATTCTTTATGTAAAAATAAATAGGCTTATCTATTTTATTAGTATAAGTGGTAGAATTATTAATATATCAAATAATCATTTTAAAATAAAAATTTTTATGATTTATTATTAGTAAATGTTTCATTTGTGTACCTATTTTATATACCTATATTCCTGAGGTCATGTAAAATTTCCTCTAGTGAAAAGAGGTCCTGAGTGGAAAAAAGTTTAAGAAGCCCTGATTTAAACTAATTATTCACTCCCAACCATATCCGTGGATTTTAAATTACCCTAAGAGGGACAAATTTCCATATTATCAATATTTGTATTATAAAATCAAGTCATCCTTCATTAAATTATAAGAAATTAAATATTCCAAGGCTCTTAGAGACAAAGAAAGTGAAAGTAGTATGTGTCAGTCTACATCCAAACTCCATAAGTTCTTTGTCTGGATGTGGATAGCAGTTTTCATCATGAGCCCTTTGGAATTGTCTTGGATCATTGTATTGCTGTAAATAGCTAAGTCATTTATAGCTGATGGTACATCATTTACAATTGTATATGATGGTTTCCTAGTTCTGCTTACTTAACTTTGCATCAGTACATGTAAGTCTTTCCAGGTTTTTCTGAAATCTGCCTGCTTATCATTTCTTATAACACAGTAGTTTTCCATTACAATTATATACAACAACTTGTTTAGCCGTTCCCCACTTGATTAATTCTTTGATACTACATAAAGAAATACTATAAATATTTTTGTACATGAAGGTCATTTTCCATAAAAAAAAAAAAAAAATCTCTTTGGGATATAGACCTAATAGTGGTATTGCTGGATCAAAAGGTATGAACAATTTGATTGCCCTTTGAGCATAGTTCCAGATTTGTTTGCCAATTTCTGAGTTACAAATGCTCATGCTGGAAATTAAACAATCAGTTCTAGCTAGCTTCTGCATAGCCCTGCCTTGGACAATTCCTTAACTTCTGTGGGCCCCAGTTTTCTCATTTGTAAAATGGAAGGATGATGGTAGTGGACCAAATGACTTCCAAGGTCCTTTTTACTTCTAAACTGATGATCTTTTTTTTTCACTTAATAGTATTTTATTTTTTCTAATTATGTTTAAAGGTAGTTTTCAACATTCACTTCCATTGAAAATTCCTTGCCACCACAGAAAAAGGCTGCTACAAATGTTTTTGCACATATGGATCATTTCTTCTCTTCAAAATCAGTCAACATGTATTTATTGAGCGCTAGACATTGGAAGTTGTGACTTGTCCAAGGTCCAGTGAATTAGAGATGGGATTTGAATCCCAGTATTTCTGATTTCAAGTTCAGCATTCTATCCATTATGTCATTCTGCTTGCAGAATATTGTGGTTATTTTTTAATCAAAATGTAGTACAGGCTTCTTTGATTATAATCATTACTATATATCTTATACTACTGATGCTTTTTCTATGGACTAATTAGAGGCAGCCTTATGTGGTTGAAACAGAGCACTGACCTTAATGTCATATGACTTGAGTTCAAGGTTCTGCTACTTAACTGAACAGTATAATTCTTGGCAAATCAGTTCATTTTACCTCAATTTCCTTATTTGTGTAATAGGAAGTGATAATGCCTTTATTACTTTCCTCCAGGGTTATTATGAGGAAAATAGCTTTTTGAATCCTAAATTGCTATGTAAGTGTGAGATATTTAGTTTTTGTTGACCCTGAAAAATAACTTTTATTACCTTCTTAGCCTTTTCTTACCCAAATTATATATATTTCATGTTGTCTCTTGTTTTTTTTTTAAAGTCCCAGATAAAATCCCACCATCTACAGGAACCTTTTCATTATCCTGTGTAATGCTAGTGCCTTTCTTCTGTTGATTATTTCTAATTTATTCTATATTCATCTTGTTTGTTGTAGTTGTTTACATGTTGTCTTCCCCATTAGATTGTGAGCTTCTTGAGATGAGGTACTGTATTTTGCCTTTTTTTTTTTGTATTGCTAGCATTTTGCAGTGCTGATCACATGATTGGTGTTTAATAAATGTTTATTGACTAAACCCCAGGTGGCTATTTGTGTGGGAAGTTCATCCCAGGCTTAGCAGCTACTCATTATATTGAAAAGACTTCCTGCTAGATAGAACTCTGCCTCAGTGCCCATCACAACTCACAGTCCCATCTCTTGCTGATAGGTCAGTCCCATGCCATTTACTCTTATCTTGACACTACAGATGGGGCTCTCTTTTTAAGAGAGTTTTGTTATGAAAGGAAATGATTAAGCTAGAGAATGGGCCTTTAGATAGTATGATTATCTCAGAATGACAGCCCTTACTGGCTGTTCATTTCTTTAAATGTCCTTTTCCCCACATTGCTTCTATCATATAAATGTCTTTACTTATATTTTTATACCTCCTGTCCATCAATACAAGCTGGTCACTTAGTTCCTTTGAGACTTAATTCGGAGACTTAAGAGTATATAAAAGAATAAGGTCTTAGAATAAAATTGAAATACTGTTTTCTTTTGCCATGCTCCTATGGTATTGATGTTATGTGTTAATGCTAGTTAGAATCCTGGAATGTTAGACCTGAAGGGAGTTTTAGAGGCATCTAGGATGGCTCTTTTATTTTATTGATGAGTAAAATGACTTGTCTAAGTTAGTTATGGAATGAGTGAGTGTCAAAATCAGAATTAGAACCTAGAGTCTCCCAGTCCAATGCATTTCTCATTTTATTAGGTCATTTCTACTTAGTACCTTAACATGTATTACCTCTTCATGATCTCTTACTTGCTTTATATAGGAATGAGTTACTCTTCCCAAAAAGTTAAGTCCTTTAAGGGCAGGGACCATGTTTTTCCCAATCCAATCCTATAAACATTTATTAAGGACCTACTATGTTTCAGGCAGTATTTCAAGTCCTGGGGATACAATTAATTAAAAAGAAAGACAGTTTCTGCTGTCAAAGAGCTTACAATCTAATTGAAAGGGAGATATCATATAAAAGGAGGCTGGACAATGGGTGGGGGGATAACCCCAAAAGGTGCCCAACACAGCAGCATCTTCTTCCACAGAGCTGAAACAGTGTAGAACACAATAAAACCAAGAATCGAGTTTCTATATTCTACACAGGAAAGCATTTGGAAAGAGCATAGTACTCTATTCTTCAGCTTTCCAAAATGAGGGGAGAAGAGGCTGAGAGAAGTGGAGTAAGTCATGGCTTTTGTTGGGTTGGTAGTGAGATTAATGGTGATGAGTTTAACTTAGAAAGTGCATCTTCAGAATGGAATAAGCCAGTCTAGTTTTCTGTTCTCTTTTAAGGAAGGCATTGGGAGGAGTTTGGTTTTCCAATTTCCAGCAGTCCATATGGAGAGGAGAGAAATCCTTCATTCATTCAGTGGTGACTCCATGAACATGGCACACCATGTCCTTCTATGCTGTACTATCTCTAAAAGTCTGTCCAATCCATGTTCATTGTTTCCATGACACTATCTATCCATCTCATCTTCTGCCATCCCATTTTCCTTTTGCCTTCAATCCTTCCCAAAAACCTCAGGGTCTTTTTCAATGAGTTCCATCTTCTCAATATGTGACCAAAATATTTAGACTTCAGCTTTAATATTTGCCCTTCCAGTGAACAACATGAATTCATTTCTATAAGTATTGACTATTTTGATCTCCTTGCTCTCTAAGGGACTCTCAAAAGTTTTCTCTGATATTACAGTTTGATTATGTTCGTTCTGTGGCACTTGGCTTTCCTTACAATCCAACTCTCACAGCCATATATTGCTACTGGAAAAACCATAGCATTGACTATATAGACCTTTGTCGGTAAGGTGATTCTGCTGTTTGATGTGCTGTCCAGATCTGCCATAGCTTTTCTTCTAAGGAGCAAGTGACTTTTAATTTCATGGCTGCAGTCACTGTCTGCAGTGATCTTTGGGTCCAAGAATATAAAATCTGATGCTTTTTCCATTTCTTCTCCCATTATTTGCCAGGAAGTGATGGAACCAGTTGCCAAGATCTTAGGTTTTTTGATGGTATGCTTCACTCTCATCAAAAGGTTCTTAGTTTCTCTTCACTCTCTGAGGAGGCTAAGTGATGTGGTGTTAATCAAGCCTTGAGTTATCAGTATGGTTATAAGATCAGGGATGCTTAACCTGGAAAGGGCAAATTGCTCCATGGAATGGAAACCAGGCAGAGCAGTAGATGCTACATGGAGTGAATTAATTAATGAATATTTATTGATTGACTTATTGGTCAACTACAGAGAGAAGGAGAAAGAGAGTGGACATTTCTTTTTTTTAAAAGCCTGCTGAGTGGGCACTTCTTCCTGGTCAATTATCATTTATCTTCAATAGTTATCAAAGATAGACCATGAGGTCTAACCAGGATGTGGGTTGTTTTTATTCAATTATGTCTGACTCTTCGTGATCCCATTTGGGGTTTTCTTGGCAAAGATACTAGAGTGGTTTGCCATTTTCTTCTCCAGCTCATTTTACAAATGGGAAAAATGAGGCAAACAGGATTAAGTGACCTGCCCAGGGTCACACAACTAGTAAATACCTGAGGACAGATTTGAACTCAGTTCTTCCTGATTCCAGGCCCTGTTGCTCTGTCTGCTGAACCATGTACTATCTCTTGGCATTATTACCACCCAGGATATGGTCACATGTAGTTTAGCAAAAGCCAGAGTATAGTTCCAGTTCCATTCATTTTCTCTGGGATGAGTCTTGTCAGCCCAAGTCATTTACTGCTGAGTCAAAGTACGTCTTTCCCTATGGAGTCAGAGCACATGCTCCATAGTTTTGTCCCAGTTACATAGGATTAGAAAAGAAGGCTGACCAGGCATATGTGAAAATGAGAGATGATAAATGGAGAATCCAAGTAGTATATCCTTATCAATGAAATATATATATATTTTAAATTTTTATTTAATGATTATTTTATATTGACAGAATCCATGCCAGGGTAATTTTTTTGACAACATTATCCCTTGCACTCGTTTCTTTTCCGATTTTTTTCCCCTCCCTCCCTCCACCCCCTCCCCTAGATGGCAAGCAGTCCTTTATATGTTGGATATGTTGCAGTATATCCTAGATACAATATATGTTTGCAGAACCGAACAGTTCTCTTGTTGCATAGGGAGAATTGGATTCAGAAGGTATAAATAACTCGGGAAGAAAAACAAAAATGCAGATAGTTCACATTCGTTTCCCAGTGTTCTTTCTTTGGGTGTAGCTGCTTTTGTCCGTCATTTATCAATTGAAACTCAGTTAAGTCTCTTTGTCAAAGAAATCCACTTCCATCAAAATATGTCCTCATACAATATCATTGTCGAAGTGTATAATGATCTCCTGGTTCTGCTCATTTCACTTAGCATCAGTTCATGTAAGTCTCGCCAGGCCTCTCTGTATTCATCCTGCTGGTCATTTCTTACAGAACAATAATATTCCATAACATTCTCAATGAAATATTTTTAAAAGTTATATATTTTTTGTTTTGTACTTGAGAAATACAAATATCACTCACCTTTCCCAAATTACTACCCATTTTACACACACACACACACACACACACACACACACACACACTCCATTGGGTCAAATATATCCATTATGTGAGGCAAGGATTGTCTTTTGCCTTTTTTGATATCTTCAGCATTTAGTACATAGTAAACAACCAATAAATGTTTATGTATTGATTGAAATAGGCATATTTAAGGGGAAAAAACCCAAGCATTGGATGTGTACAAAAACACATTTCTCATTCTGTATTTCCTTTCATTACCTCTTTTTTAGGAGGCAGGTAACTTGCTTGAGTATCCAGATTAGTGATAAATCATTGAATTGATCAGTGTTATTAAAACTTTTAAAACTTTTTCTTTATAATTTTGTAGACAGGTATAAATTGTTCTCTTGATTCTGTGCATTTCATTATGCACATTATTCTGTGCATTTCATTATTTCAATATTTCATTATTTTCATCATTTCTTATAACACCATAAAATCCCATTTCATTCCCATAATCCATAATTTGTTTAGCTATTTCCCAATTGGTAGATCCCTTCTTTGTTTCCAGTTTTTATTTATATTTTTGCATAAAATAAGAAATGCTGCTATAAATGTTTTTGTAAATACCCATTCCTTATTTTTGAAATTTGATTTTTTTTTCAATTAACAAAAATTTATTGCCTCTCCTTTTCACCTTCCACCCACAGGGAAAAAGAAAAAGAAAACCAAAACTCTTCTAACGAATATATAGCATCAATTATAACAAATTGCCACATCCAAAAAATGATTTTGCAACTTGAATCGGTCACACAGTGGATGCTTTATTGTCAGTCCTCTGGTTTTTGTCATTGCTTTTATTGAAGTTCTTTTGTCTTTCAAAGCTATTTGTAATTACAGTATTATTTTTGCATTCATAAATTACTCTCTTGTTTCTTCTGTAGCAGTTCATATATCTATATATCTTCCCAGGTTTCTATAAAGCCATTCCTTTCATTGTTACACATGGTACAATAATATTCTATTATTTTCATATGCCATAATTTATTCAGCTATCCCCCAATTGATGGGCATACCTTTTCTTTCTAATTCTTTTTCACCACAAAAAAAGACTGCTAGAAATATTTTTGGATATTTCCCTTTGTCTTTGAACTCTTGAATTTAAAAGCCTAATAAAGATAAAGCTGGGTCTAAGTATGCCCACAGTTCATTCAGTGTTGCATGGGGTATAGTTCCAAAGTGCTTTCCAGAATGGCTATTTTATAGTTTCACTAGCATTGAATTGTTAGTGTGCTTGTTCCCATAACAACAGATGCTCCAACAACTGTTATTCTCCATTTTTACAACTTTGCCAGTCTGATAGCTATGTAATGAAATCTCTGAGTTGTTTTAATTTGCATTTCTATACTTAATAAGTTGGAGCTTTTTAAAATTTGGTTGTCAGTATTTTGAATTTTTTCCTTTTCAGTACTCACTGCCTGTTTATATCCTTTTATCTCTTATCTATTGGGAAATAGCTGTCATTGTTATACATTTGAATCAATTCCTTATGTATCTTATTATTAAGACTTTATCTGAAGAACTTGTGGCAGTTTTTCTTCTCAGTTACTATTTCCCTTTTAATGTTATCTACATTGATTTAATTTTATGTAATCAAAATTGCCCATTTAAATTTTTGTTATCATTTCTATCCCCTGCCTGGCCTTCCCAATTTAGAATTGTAAAGGCTATCTCATTTCCTTCTTTTCTTATTTGTTTATTTTATGACCTTTAACACCTAGTTCATGAATCTATTTGGAATTTATTGCAGTTTATGGTGTGAGATATTTGTCTGAACTTAATTTTTGGCAGAGACCTTTTGTGTTTTCCCAACCTTTTTTTTTTTTTTTTTTTTTTAAATAACTGGCACATAGCAAGTGCTATATAAATGTTAGTTATTATTGTTATTGCTGTTATTAATTTGCTAAAGAGTGAGTTCTTAATTTAATGCCTTTGGGTTTCTAGAACACAACGTTTATTTGCTTTTAGATCTGTTCTATTTTTCATTAGATTTTTTTTCTCTTTTTAAATTAATAGAAAAGAATGTTAATATTACAGCTTTGTAATATAATTCAATATATTGTACCACTAAGCCTATTTATTTCCCATATTTTAAAAATTATTTCCCTCGAATTTTTGACATTAAAATTTTTTTTCTAGTTAAGGTAATTACTTGGTTGCTTATTTAATATGTAATTAAATAAGCAGCTTAATTTAGATAGTAGTTGTTTAAGCAGGGCAATAAGGAAGAACTGAGTTCAAATATGGCTCCAGATATTTGTTAGCTATGTGACCTTAGGTAAGTCACTTACCTATTTGCCTGTAAAATGAGTATCATAATAGCACCTACCTTTCAGGATTATTGTGAGGATGAAATGAGATCATATTTGTAAAGGTACTTAATATTATGCCTGGCACATAGCAGGCACTATATAAATACTCAATCCCTTCCCCTTTTTTTCATTCCCTATTGGCATAGAGTTTGTAATTTGTCCAGTTGTCATGTCCAGCTCTTCATATCCTGTGGGCTTGTCTGTGGGATTTTCTTTGCAAGTATAGGAATGGTTTGCCATTTCCTTCTCTAGTGATATGAACATTTAATATTTCTTTAGTTATTTGAGTCCTTATTTCAGTAAGCAGTGTTTATAGTTTATTTATGTGATTGGTTCTTTCACTGAATCCCATCTCAATCCATTTAAATCTGAGTAGACAGTTTCATGAGTCGCTGTATCTAAAAAAAATCTTTAGGTGGTAGCCAATCTCTGGTGATGAGCCTCTCCAAATTTAGCTAGTCTGGTTCTCTGCCAACAGATGTGATCAGTCACTGGATCTAAATTTGAAGCTTTTCGGCATAGGTCAAACTTGTTTGAACATGTGATCTGTTGTTATACTATTTGAGAACCCAGGGTAACATCTATATCATGATAGAAATTGAACTTTTGTGTAAGGAAGAAAATAATAGTCAGCCTATACTTTCTTATTTAACTTTGCAATTATGACATAGTTTACATATATTATCTGATCTTCATAACAGCTCTTTCAGATATGCTGGACAGACTTTATCATTCATATGGATAAATGAAGAAACTGAGACTCAGTTTTCCAAGAGCTCATGTAAGGTCCAAGTTTTGGACTTAATAACCTGGGACTTTGAATGTCTTACCCAGTACTCTGCTTTATAATAAACTATCTTTGAATACTATGTACAGCAGTATCTTTCATGGTGCCTTCCAGCAAGAATTGGATCACAGCTTTCAATTCAATTGAATATGTATTTGTTAATTATTTGCTTCATGCAAGAAATGGTTTCAGGGGCTGGAATTACAGAGAAACATGGGAAAATAGTCTATTGCTTTTAAAGAATTTGTATTCTATCAGGGGAATTTTTTTTGTACCATACAGCTATTTGCTTCATGCTTTGTTGTCTCTTGTTCTTATGTGGAGCAGAAGGATCAAAAATCATTTGTTCTCTTTTTAAACCTGGCAACTAAAATAGTTTGCATGTTTATTTAGCATTGTAAGATGGTTCTAGCTGTGAAACAAGATTATTAAAAGCAGGCTAAGTGCTTGGTCTGTGATTCAGGCTTGCAAATTATCACTATGCTTTTAATTTGACCAACCTAAATAGGCTCTATTTTTCCACCACTCTAAGCATGAAATTTGGCCATTATCTTCCAAGGCTATGGAGAGCTGATAGTTTAGGAAAGTGGCTATCAAACTGAATAGACCATGGTTTTTAGTCTTTCTCTCCATTTGTGGACTGAATCTTGTGTTTTCCCTTTTCCTGGGAAAAGAGTGTAATGCAGTATATCCCTGGACTATGACTCTTTCCTACTCTGATTCTGGGAACCATTGTAAATATTGGGTCCCATAGTTAGTGTCCCACTTGCTCGCCGGCATTTCCTTATGTTTCTCACTATTTAGGTAGGGCAGTAGAGAGAGTATTGGAGTAGGAACCAGGAAGATATGAGTTCATATTGTGTCCCAGATGCATGACCATGGGCAAGTTCGTCTTTGTATTTCAGTTTTCTCATGTAAAATGAAGATAGAATAATAGCACCTGTCTTCCAAAGTTGTTGTAAGGATAAAGGATATGTTCTCTCATATGTAAAGCACGTTGCAAACCTTGAAACATTATGCAAATACCGGTTATTTTTATTATTACTAAGATTATTTGCTTTTGATCTTGATGATGAGTAAGGTTTTCAGACTTCATCACTTATCAGTGCCTTGCACATAGTATGCATTATATAAATGTTATTACTGTACTGCTGCTGATACTAGTACTACTAGTATTATTTCTACTATCACTACTACTACTATTTGGCTTTTGAAAAAGTATAGGTTAAATTTTAAAAAATGATGACAAAATTGCTCTATTTGTATTCTTTCTGATCTTCTTCCCTCCCTCCTTCCTTCCTTCCTTCCTTCCTTCCTTCTTTCCTTTCTTTCTTTCTTTTTCTCTCTTTCTCTCTTTCTTTGTTTCTTTCTCTCTCTCCCTCCTTCCCTCCCTCCTTCCTTCCTTCCTTCCTTTGTAGTCAAAACAAAGCATGTCAACATATTAGCAGTGTCTGGAAAATGTATACTTTATTCTACATATCTAATCCAGCACATATGCCAAGAGATAGGAGTCTTGTTTCATTATCAGTCTTTTGAAATCATAAATAGTCACTATTATCAGATTGCTGGTCTTTCAAAGTTATTTTCATAAATACTTGTTAATTAGCTAACCAAGAGTAAAGAATTAACTAAAGTGAATGGATGTAATTGTGTCCATAAGTAGGATCATAGGGTTGAACTATGGGTCAAGAGCAGGAAGGATTTCAGAGCACATCTCGTCCAATCATTTTTATTTTATAGATGAGGGAGAGAAGAGGAAACAAGTATTTATTCATTACCTACCTACCATGTGCCAGGCATTGTGCTAAGTCCTTTATAAATATTATCTTATTTGACTCTCCTATTAATCCTGAGACGTAGGTGAAATTGTGATCTTTGTTTTACAGATGAGAAAATTGAGGCAAACAGGATTGCACAGCTAGGAAGTATCTGAGGCCAGATTTGACTTAAGACCTTCCTGACTCCAAACTCAGGGTTATAGCTAGGGCCCACAGGTAGTCAGTAACAGTAGCTTTGAACCTAATTCCTCTGACTGCCTTCTTTAAAACTCTTTTCACTTCAGATATCTTCCTTCACTAGTTCAGTAAATATTATCCTTAAATATGAGGGTTTGTGGAGTTCTGTGGAATGATTACAAAAGATATCTCACAGCTGGATTATCTGTTCTCTTTCTGCTAAATTTTTTTTCAGGACCTGTGTACTGGGATTTGATTTGGCCTTGTTGTAGTTCTGGGTTTATCCTCTATAGACTAGGCTTTGATTCCTTGCTTAAGACATAAGCAATAGAACCTACTAATTAGTCTCTAGCAAATTCACTTTTTTACGAAAGCACTGTATTCCACAAACATTAGCCAATAAACAGTCTAAGAGTTACAAGTGAATAGGTCTTGAGAGCCATTTTGTATTAGTCTTTTAAATATTGAGTATTTTCAGCTTGTGAGTCTATTCAAGTTTTATGTGCTCCCTAACTCTGCTTTCTGATAGATTCTCTCATCTCAGAAGCTTCTTGTTCAGTCATTTCAGTCATTTTTAGCTCTTTGTGACCTGTAACAAACAAAATATCTTACCAAGAACTCCACTGACTCACTGAAGAATGCTGGAAGGATTTTACTTACATTCTTGCAAAAATGGGTGTACTTCAATTCCATAGAATGGGAGTGTACCATATAGAGATCAGATATAATCTTTTTATATTAGTCACTCAATTCTACTCCTCCGTTCCTCCTAATCAGATCCTGATTGGTCAAGATCCTTTCACGTTACAGTTCTTCCTTATATGGTAATAATATACCCAATTTTAAGCAAAATGTGATCAGAGCAACTCTTCCTTTTATTCTTTGACCTTGTGCTGTTGGTCATGGTCAGGTCTCCATTTTCCCAACTATTCCTTGTCCAAGAAGCAGCTTTTCCCTTCTGCTCCTTAACTGCATCCTATCACATTCCCTGGGGTATTCCCTTTTCTCAGGTATACCTATGAAAGCAAAACAGCTAAGATTGTAAAATCCCATTTCTCACAGGACTCCTCCCCCCACCCCTTTTTTTTTTTTTGACAAAGATACTGGAATGAGTTGGCCATTTCCTTGCCCAGCTCATTTTATAGATGAGGAGACCGAGACAAACAGGATTAAGTGACTTTCCCAGAGTCGCTCAGCTAGCAAATGTCTGAGGCCAAATTTAAATTCAGGTATTCCTGACTCCAGGCGTAGTGCTCTAGCCACTGTACAACTTTCCATACTAAGAGAAAGTAAGAAAATGTCAGAAAAAGGGAAAAAGAGAGTTATTGAAAGAGTGCTAGGTTTGAAGTCAGAGGACCTGGGTAATTGTCTTTTGGGAAAATCATTTCATTTGCTTGGGCCTCATTTTCCTCAACTGTAAAATGAGGTGATTGATCTAGATGATCTCTGTTCTAGCTTTATATCTATTGATATGAAAATAAAGGCACTAGAAGAAGTAATATCAAATAGAAATGTGAAGTAAATTAGGAAAGTATAGAAGTTAGTGACATGGACCAGCCATAACAAGACATCCATTATAGATAACAGAAGTTGGCCATTTATTTACACGAAATAGCTCTTGGGTTCAAACCAACCACAACTAGGCAGGGCTGGGTCGTAGATGATTGAGCATCTTGCTTTTGGAAGGACACAACTTTTGTTGCTCTAAAGAAGGAGGGGAATAAAGGTGAGATCTAGGGAGTGACAAAGTTGTGTATTGATATATTGAGACTGTTTTAAAGGTTGGGAAAACTGAATTCCCATCAAGGCTGTCTCAAATATGCTAATCAAGACAGTCTCAGAGATTGAAGACCAAATGGATGGATGAATGATAAACTTGGGCTTTATATCATTCTGTACAAACAGGAGAGTCTGGGAGAATTCTTCTGATTATACAAGTAATAGGAACAGGATGGGCTCATTTTTAGCAGTTCCTGAGAATAAGTTGGTTTGGGGTTCACATCATCTATGACTGCAAGATCCTATCTAGGTAGTAGAAAGTATTATTGAAACCTTTATTTTCCACACTGTAATCATCTAATTTCTCAAAAGGCTACACTCACTTTGGGCTCCTTTGATTTCCCTATGTCTTTTCCACCCCTGAAATTTGGTACCTTTTCCTTAACTTCTTCAATTTTCTTTTGAGTATTGTTTTCCTCAATTGGGAGCCCCTTGAAGGCAGGGCTTGTCTTTTTGTTGTTGTTTGTATCTTACAGGGCACTGAGGAAGCACTTTTGGTCCTTTTCGAGTAGAAGGACAACTACTAACCAACCAAGAAGGCACTTAATAAATGTTTATTGATTATTAATTAGTATTTTCCTTATATGCCTCTCCCCTATTGAACTCTTTATTATAATAAAGTAAGTAATAAAATAATTAAGCAAAATAGAAAGAATGAACTTGTGACATCACTTTGGCTGCTGCTCCCAAGATTCTGTCTAGTTGGCAGAGACAAAAAACCCAAAATAAAAAACACTGAAGGATGTCTGTATAATATTTTAAAAAGAGAAAATTGAAAAGCTTTTTTAAAAAAACTTGGGATTTTAAAATTTAATATTTTATTTTCCCCCATTATATATAAAAATAAAATTTAACATTTGTTTTAAACTTTGAGTTCCAGATTCTCTCTCTTCCTCCATCCCTAATACCTCTCATTGAGAATACAAGAAATTCAATATGGGTTGTCCATGTGTGATCATATAAAACATTTCCCTAATAGTCATGTTGTGAAAGAAAATATACACCAAAAAAAAACCCTCAAGAAAAATTAAAAAAAGTATGCTTCACTCTGCATTCAGATACCATCAGTTCTTTCTTGGGAAATGGATAGCATTTTTCATTCAAAGTCCTTCAGAGCTGTCTTAGATCATTGTATTGTTGAGAATAGTTATGTCATCCAAGATGATCATCTTACAATATTACTGTTACTTTGTACAAAGCACATTTTACTTTGTATCAGCTCATGGAAGTCTTTACAGGTTTTTCCTGAGAGCAACATGCTCATCATTTCTTATAGTACAATAGTATTCTATCTTCTTCACACATCACAGAAAATTGAAAATTTACTAAGAGAACAGGATAGAGCAGTGGGATGTGAATAAGAATAATAAAAACTGGCATTTACACGACACTTTACATACATTACTTTATTTGAGCCTATAGTAATCCTATGAGATAGATACTGTAGGGATTATTCCCATTTTATAGATGAGGAAACTGAGGTTTTTAGAAACTAAAGGATCCGTCCCTGTCACAAGCTAGTAAGCATCATCCAGTTTTCATAGAGTTCCAGTGCTGGAAGGATGAATTGAAACCATCATATCTGTGTTGGTGATATTATGGGGGTTTCAACACCGGAAACAACCAATGTTTTTTTTTTTTTTTTTCTTCTTCAATATATCACATTACCTTTCCTATAAAGGAAAGAAACTAGATGGCTGCTTTAGTAAGATCATCCTGGTTGACACCATGTTTATGTGGTTGCTAATAAACCAGCTCAGATGCTTCAAGAGAAAAAAGATGATGTGACAGGCAATGGTTTGGTGAAGATCTCAGGATTCATAAAGTGAATAGTAGAGACCAGGATGATGAAGCTAACCAGGATTAGCTGTGTTTTTTTTTTTTTTTAATTAAGAGATGAGGCTGGAGCATTTAGGTGATACAGGGGATAAGTGCTGGCCCTGGATTCAAGGACTTGAGTTCAGATTTGGCCACAAGACACTTATAATTATCCTTTCCACATCACCATAATTAAAACAGTCTCAATATATCAATTCTTTAATATAAGAAATTAAATGGAAATTTTGGGAGTGTTTCATGAAAGTTAAAAACAGCATAGAGCTTATGGGTAAGTACTTAACCTAAATTTTATAATAAGGTACTGTAAACATCCCATAAAATAAAAATAAAAATTCAGACTTTTCTGGTATGAAGGGAGTGCTAAAAAATTTAATACAAAATTTTCAGATTGCAGGGGCACTGTCATCTTAATCTCTATAATGTAGAAGAGATAATTATACTAGTTATATGATGCTGAACAAGTTACTTAACTCTGATTGCCTCCAAAAAAAAAAAAAAAAGATGAGGCTATTTACTTGTTATGAACTGATTGACAATGTGGAAGGGATAGGAAGTTTGAATGATAATGGGCATATTCTTTTGCAATTCTTAATAGCAAGGAAAGGAATTGCTAAGTATAGCTGGATATGTATTTTTGCAATTTAGGAAAACAACTTTTAAAACTTAAGAGATTTTTAGAGACAAGAGAACTTTAGATATTGCTCAGTGAACTAAAATGCTGTGGAATTCAGATGAGCATGGAATGATTTGTTTGAACTGATGTGTGGTAAAAGAAGCCTTAAAGGAAAAGAACAGTACACCATGAACTACACTAATGTAAACAAAAACATCACCAAAAGTTGGATTCAAAATCATTGCAAATCTTTGTCCCGTGATGCTGAAATATACCTCCTTTCTCATAGAGAGGTGGACAACTCTGGATATGGTGTGTTGAATATACTACCACACATGGTCACTCTGTTTATTTTGCATAATTATTTTGCTTTGCTATAAGAGATGGTTTAGTGATGGAAAACATATCAAGAGATTACTATGGTATAGAAAATAAAAGCATAATTAAAAGAAAATTCAGATTATAAAATAGTTTCGATCTTGTGATTAGAACTTTTTTAAAAAAGCATGTAAGGAAGATTCTAAAAAAAATTGACTCTATAAATCTTAAGTCCTCCTAAAGAGAAAGACAACAGAAGGAGGCATCTGTAAAAATCAATATGGCTCTACAGGGAGCACTTAAGTGAGCTTAGGTTTTAAAAGTAAATGTCCAGATGTGTGAGATATAATGGATCGGGAACTGTTTCCCTCAAGCCAAGAATACCTGAATTCAAGCCCTGTGGTTACCACATACTTGTTGTGTGACTCTGAAAAAAATTACTTAAATGCTCAATGCTCTCAGCAGCTTTCAAGGACTATAAAGTATCTACCTGTATGGATGGAGGACATGTCTCATTTGGAACTCTCTGTGAAACAATATCATAGTCCTAGTTCCTATTTCTAGCCCTATGCCTAAGTACAGAAGGAGAAGCATATGAGAAGGACAAATACAAAAATGGGACATGAGTTTGTGAGAATAGTATCTCAGAGGCCAATGCCCACAATCAGGTGAGACTTGTAAAAAATGCTAGAAGAGTTGTTTTAAAAACTATAGTGCAAAAAGAACAAAGACACATCCTTCTAGATACTCCTTTGTGGAGGAAATGGTCTGAGCTGTTATCAATAATGTCTGAGCAACCATGGAAAATAGAAGTGCCAGAAGATTGGAAATGACATGCCATCTTGATTTTCAGAAATGAGATGGATTAGAGCTACAGATTGATAAACTTCATGAAGATCACTTGCAAATTTCCAAAATAAAAAATTAAATATGATTTGTTAGCATTCAGAAATTTGTGATCACTAGATCAATATGATTCATTAAAAATTGGACATATTAGATTGATCTTATTTCCATTTTGAAATAAGGTTATTACCAGGTGAAAGCAATTTCACCAGAACTTTTAATAAAGTCTCCTGTGGTATCTCCATATTGAAATTTGGACTGGATTATACTACTTAATGCTATTTCTAACAAGTCGAACAATTTCTAAGAAAAGCCAGGGGGAAAATTCTAATTTGATATCACAGTGTTTTGTGTTTAATCCTGTCTAGTTCAAGATATCGATCAATGTTTGGTGTTTTGCTGTTTTCTCACTATTTAGATTTGCAGATGACGCAAAGCTAAGAGAGATGGATAATATAATAGATGACTGAACTGAAATTTAAAATGATTTGGGCTGATTGGAATGTGAAACCAAGAAGATTAAATAGAGCAGGAACAAACATAAAATCCTGGATTAAGGTCCAAGAAATTCAGTTGTACAAGTACAATATGGGAGTGTCCTGACTTGGTAACCATTCAAATGGAAAATATCTGGGGATTTCAGTGGCCCGTAAACTTAAGCTAACAATATTCTTTTTGAATGCTTACTCAAAAATCATGTTTAATGAACTGTTTTATTATTTTTTCCATGGAACTAGTCTTTAGTTATAGCTAATAAGACTAGAATAATAATTAATAGAATTGAAGTGCATCATGGGATGCACCTCTTTGTCAGTCTGCTCATATTAGGAATATTTTGATCCCTTCAGGTATTTCCATATTTTAAGAGAGCTATTGACAAATTAGAATATATCCAGAAATAGAGAGGGAGGAAGGAAAGGGAGTCAGAAATCAACCAAGGAGTCAGTCATTCAACTAGCATTTATTAAGCACCTACTGTGTTCTACAGCTTTTTTCTGTAGTAAAAGTTAAAATGAATGAGGAGAACTTGCCCAGGAGAAGTTAAGACGTGAAATGATAGCACATTCAAATATATGGAGGTCTATTGTGTACAAGAGAGAGTAAACTTATTCTGTTTTGTTGCAGAAGGACAGAACTAGGACCAATGGATGAATAATATCTTAATAGTAGGATCATTGGGTTATAGAATTAGAAATCAAAAGGGCTTCAGACTCTTTTTTATGGATTAAGCTCAGAAAAGTAAAGTTATTCATTAAGTGGCAGAATTGTAATTTGAATCCTGATCCTTTGACTCTCACTTCTGCATTAACTTGGATATATATAGCTCTTTTACTATTAAACAAAATGCTTTTATATATTGCATCCCCAAAATCTTAGTGCAGTTTTAGGCTTTAATTACGTCAGACCCCTAAACACTACAAACTTAGCAAAAACATCATTTGAAAAGCTGATTATTTAAAATTTTGAAGATACTGATGTGTTTCTTATTAAAATTCCACATAACCACAACACTCTTGTCAATTTTTGAACAGTGATTGTAAGGATTTGCATTTGTCATCTGGCCTTAGGAGTGAATGAAAAAAAGATCAAAACTAAAATGTGTTATTCAAAACTCATACAACTAAATAAGTACAAAGGAAATTTAATTCAATTTAAAATGATTTCTCATAGTAAGTTTATAGCATTTATGCTTCTAAAGTTTTTAAAGCTTAAAACTACACCAAGATTTTGGAGTGTGCTGCTTATTCTTTCTCTCTTTCTTTGGTGGCAATCAGGATTAAGTGATTTGCCCAGAGTCACACAACTCAAATCCTCCTGATTTCAGGGCTAATGATCTATCTACTATGCCTCCTAACTATCCCTATCTTGTTTATCTTTAAATCTGTACATGGTCAGAGTTATCTTATTAGAGTTATCCTTATTTTTATTGATGGGAAAACTTATGCTTCAGGAATTTAAATTATTTTTTTCAAGGTCATGTAGCAATTAAGGAGTGGATCCAAAATTCCAGGCATGGAAGATGGCCAGGAAAAGACATGGAGACAGGGGATGGAGATTCTTGAATGACCAACCAAGAGAAGGACAATGTGGCTGGATCAACAAAGTTAAGAGGGGGAGGAAGGTGCAACGAGTGTAGAAAAGCAAGTTGGGGACAGCTCTAGCTAAAAGGAAGGCATGGGAGTTTACATTTGTACTAGGGCCAATGTATTTGGTAGAAAAGGTGATGTCATGGTCAGATCTGTGTTTGAGGAAAACCATTTTCAAAGAAGCTTGCAGGATGGATTGCAGTGGGGAGGCACCTGACACAGGAAAGGCAAATGGAGGTAGTTGCCATAATTTAGCCTACAAGTAAAGAGGACCTGAGCTAAGGTGTGTTCTCTAACCTACTTCCTACTCAAGGGAGATAAACCTGAGTTGGAGCTCTGAAATGAAAAGAAATCTTGATTAGCCTTCCTTCTGCCCCTCCTCCCAAAAAAATTCAAAATAAAATAAAATTAAAAAAAAAAAAAGAATTCTCTCTGCCAGCTTTTGAGAGACCAGTGAACTTTGGATGTGTAGAGATGGTACAGCTGGGAGGTAGAAATTCACAGTTATGTTGTTTGAACCAAACTCAATAAATATTCAAGGAGGAGTCTAATTGAGTCCATCTAAAGCCACAGGCAGAAAAGAGCAGAGATGGTCAAGAAGATTATACCAGTGACTAGAACCTTCCACATTTCCCAGTTCAGGAAGCCTGAGCTCTGTGAGTGTAAGAGTTGCCCTTCCTCCTGGTAGCAGGTCTGGCTATAAAAGCAGGATGTGTCCTCAGATGCCTTAGCTATTTTCAGAGTGGGTGTTAAATCCCAATCCCAGGACATCTAAGGAGGTATGATAGATACTGGAGATGGTGTCTCTCTAGTAAATTCTGTTCTAATAAAGGTATACACAGATGCTGTTAAATTGCAGCTATCTGACCCTTGTACTGAATGGAGGCCTAAATGAGGCAGGAACTTTCTCCTTTTTGGGTCTAAAAAAATCACCTCTTTCATCAATAGCCTTTTTTTTTTTTTTTTTTTTTTTTTTTAGCATTAATAGCCTTTAAAAGATGGAGAATGTAATTCAGATTTACATTCCTCAACTGAGCACGTCCTCAGCTTTTCATGTGACCTTGTACCAAATGCAGGATCCCAACAGCAATGAACTGCTACGTAAAACACATTTGTTCTGAGGAAATCCTGCGTAAACAGTAAAGCCTTGGGGAGCCCTCTCTGTCCTGTGTGCCCTGGAGCCAGCTCTAGAGACTTCAGAGTTGACGCCTAGGGCAGTTTATCCTTTATTCTGAGGTTCTATTTATTTGGTTTTCTTTTAAAAGCTTTTTTAAAATTATACTTAATAACCACTTAAATATTCAGAATAAGGAATTGGGAGAGATTTTAGAGATTATCTCATATTATAGATGAAACAGTTACACTGACCAAGACAAATTAATGTACAAAATTAGGAATTACACCAAACCCTTAGCATTTAACAAAGTAGAACCAGATAAATTAAAATGACTGATAGACAAAAGATGCTTTACTCCTTTGGGAAATAGCCTGAAGTTCCATTGCCTTTGATTTTTTTTTCTCCTTTTATTTTTTCCTTTATTTCCTCATTCCTTCCTTTCCTTTCTCATGCTTCTTTCCCTTTCATTTTATCCTTCTTTCTTTAAATTTTTTTAAATATTCATTTATTCTTTTCAAACCAAGAGGCAAAGATTTTATTATGTTGCTAACAGATTATAACATAAATCCTTATGGATTTTAAAAAAATAATTAACAAGAAGAAATAAAATTTATTCATCCATCTTATAATTACTGGATGTATATGTTCTTGTGGAGTTTTTGTTTTGTTTGCTTTTTGTAACTGTACATAAAATAGCTATGTTTATTTTTGCAAAGATAAGTCCTGGTTTTTCTTTTTATGATTTTTTTAAAAGGTTAGAATCCTAATAATAGAATTATTTGGTCAAAAGGCATGATCAGTTGTCTATTGTAATTGTATATCTAAACAGTTTATTGTTATGGAACTTAAGCACTTAGTTGTTAGTTCTCTACCCTATCCAATCTTAAAACCAATCTTAAAATACTATGGTTGAAATTCATACCATGAACCCTGTCCTTAATGAATTTACAATCTAATTAATTATTCATAAAATAGAATAAGCTGAGAATGATAGGGACAAGGCTAAGTTAAATGTGAGATTTTCAAGTGGGGCTGCAAACTTAATGAAAAATTAATATAAAGCATTTGCAAGTGAAAATTGCTGTGTGTGTGTGTTGCATCCTTATCAAGTGGGAGTGTGTGTGTATGTGTGTGTGAAGGAATTACATAATTTAGTGTTCTTTTTCAACAGCAAAACTTAAAATTTCATTCTAGAAAGAGCTGACTCAAAAACTTAGAAGAATGCAACCTGATGTCTCAATTGGGCCACTTTGATAGTATGCAACTAGAAATAGGCTGTTTTTCTGTGTGGTTTTCTAAGAAAAATGGAGGCAACATATAGATTGACATCAATAGCCCTAAGTTTCCTGGTATAGTTAAGGAACTATTTCTCTTTTGCCAGAGAATGGATCTTCATTCATTCTTTGTTTGCTTAGTGAGTTGACAATATTATAGAATCCTAGAATTCTTGAGCTGGGAAGATCTTAAAGAACTTAAGGATCCCCAAGCTGGGAAGTTTCCCAAATTCACCCAGCTGGTACATGGTACCATCATGAGTTCATCAATGAACATTTATTAAGTGCTTGCTATGTGCTAGATACTATGTTAAACTCTGGGATAACAAAAAAAGGCAAATAGAAAGACAGTTCTTGCTCTTCTTGAGTTCATATGCAAAGAACTACATTAAAAAACCCAGCAACATCAATATGCAGAATAAATTGGACATAATCAACAGAGGAAAACACTGAGACTAATAGGGATTAGGAGTGGCTTCCTGTAGAAGGTGGGATTTTTATCTGGGACTTGAAGGAAATCAAGAAAGTCAGGGAGTAGAGGTATCTTATTAAATTTTACCCCCCAATACAGCATGTGTCTCCCAGTGTCAAACTTGTATCTAGAGTATTTACTCTAGTATTTAGAGTATTTACTGATTTTTTGCTTCTTGTAGGCCTATGAAAAACGTTTTCCAACATGCCCCCAGATACCCGTCTTCTTGGGCAGTGAGATCATTCATGAATCTAAGAGCCAGGATGGATCCATTCACGTTGTGGAGCGCAGCTGCAAATTGACTGTGGATGCCCCACGGTTATTGAAGAAGGTAGGCCTTTAAACTATTTTCCTTCCCCACATCATGAGATCGGAGGCTACAGAGTCACGGTTCCTTTCCTCTCTCTTAATTTCTCCATCATTCCTTTTCTCTTATAGATTGCTGGGGTCGAGTACGTTGTCTTTGTGCAGAAAAATGTTTTAAATCGGAAGGATCGAACTCTTCTTATTGAGGCTCACAATGAGACATTTGCCAATCGAGTCATTGTTCATGAGAACTGCAGCTATACTGTAAGGGGGCCGTGGTGCAGACTCTGTTTCTTTTCCTTGGGAAAGGTGTCATGTATGTGGGTCCGTTTCCCACCACCAATGGCCATTGTATGTGAAACTTTCTCAGGAAAGCTAGTCATAAAAGACTGAATATAAGATTAGGATTATAAATTTAGAGCATGAAGGGAGGAAAGGAGGGATAAGCATTTATTAAGTGCTCACTGCATGTTAGACACTGTCCTAAGCGTTTTGTAAATAGTATTTCATTTGATCATCTAGTTCAGTTTTATAGATGAAGAAACTGAGGATCTTACCCAAGAATCATACAAGATATAAGCTTTAAAGCGCAGGATTCAAATGCAGATCCTTTGCTTGAAATTTCCTCACTGTTTCCAGAAAGGCAATTGTCTGTTGTGTTGGTCCCCTGCAAAGTTCTAAAACACCCCCAAGATACAGTCAACAATTCCTCAGAACCCTATCATTTTTAGCCAATTATGATACCATTATGAGGAATGAGGCAGAGTAATGGGAATTAGTTTCTGCCAAGAAGTTTCCGTTAACAACCTATTCCTCTTCTGGCCTTGCTGTGCCATTAGCTCATCTTCATAACTTCCAAAATGATATTATTTCTATTACCTTATTACTGTAAAATTGCATTAACATGCCAATTAGATGGGATAAAGACTTAATTCTAGTATATTCCAGATGTTTCTATCTGGGCAGTGAGGAACACACTTTTTTAAGTTCCTGCAAAGACGTTGCTTCCTCTCTCGTTGTGTTAGTTGTTAATTTTTTTTTTTTTAACATTTTCTAATGGTAGCAGATTGTAACTTTGTTGATTTGGACTGTGCATAACTGTACAACCACTAACTAATAAGGCATTGATTAAGTGCTTACTATATACTAGTTACTTTGGGAATGTTATCAAAGAAAAGTGAAATAGATGATCCCTGCCCTGATCCTATCAATAACATAGATATTTTTTCTTCTCCCAGGCCAGAGAAGACCTGACCTGTCAGAGGCCTTCCTTTTCAAATAATCAAAAAACATTGCACAGCCTCATGGATGAATTTCTTATTTTACTCCTTGATATGTATGGGTTGCTGGCATATATATGCACAGACACATAGATACATGTATGTCTATATACACATATGTATATGTGTGTGTATCTATACATGTATACAGCCATACATGTGTGTGTGTGTGTGTGTGTACCAAAAGGCAGTTAATAAATACTTAAAAATGAGAATTAGGTTATTCTTAGAGGTTTTTAGAAAGAGCCTCACAACTGACACTGGCAACTAGATTATTTCTGAATGTAGGACAGTGTGACCCAGTCACTTTGACTTTTCAGAAGAAATTTCCTCAGAGTCCTCATGGAGCATTGTTTAGTCCCATGCCATCCTCAGAGCAAACCCAAAAGCTCAGAGTTATCCCCATTCACAGTGGTTAAATATTAATGGCAATTTAATGTCCAATATGGCTGTGTCTAGTTCACTTAGCGGGTCTCTTTGGTCTGCTTCCTAAAGTGTGAAAAGGGTACATTTGGCTCTATCCCTATGTGTTTTATGGTCTTATGACTTTGTAAATCGAGTCTGGACAATTGACATCTCTGGATTTTAGGTTCACCCAGAGAATGATGAGTGGACCTGCTTTGAGCAGTCAGCGTCTCTTGACATTAAATCATTCTTCGGCTTTGAAAATGCCGTGGAGAAAATTGCGATGAAGCAGTACACGGCCAATATTAAGAAGGTAAGAAATGGAACTACTCAGTATCAGGTATAACACACTGGGTATTTAGAAGAGATACTCACTTACTAAGAGTTCCCATTATAGTTATAATCTCCTGAATGTGGAGGGCCATTCTTTGGCTCCTTACCCTCATTGGAAAATCCCTTTTCTGGTCTGCAGAGCATAAAGCTCTTGTGAAATGAGGGATCTTATTGTAGTGGAGCCTGGTTTCCCCCATTTGGCTTTTCCCCCCTATGCAATTGGCTAACAACAGCTGGCTGGATGGCTTTACTGCTGCTTTTATGAAGTGATAGGCTGGAGTCCCCCAGGTGGTCTGCTAAGGGTGGTTCTGGGACCTATTCAGTTCATGGAGGATATGTCCTTGTCCTTTTTCTTGTCCTTAACTGTCTTGTATTCCAGGGGAAGGAAGTGATTGAGTATTATTTGAATGAGCTCATCTCTCAGGGCATTTCTCACATCCCTCGATGGACACCTTCCCCTGTCAGAGAAGAAGATCAGAGGAGCCTGGCAGGTAGGCAAGATCCAAGTACCCTCTGTGGGGGTTTTGGAATTATCCAATCTGCAAGAAAAACCACTGAAGCAGAGCTCTGAGCCAATATCACTTTATTAAAGCATCCCTAGTCCACTCTAATGAAGTAGATCTCAGATCTTCCTCATGATCTGAGATGCCCCTCATTTTTAGAATATTACTTTTATAGGGTTTAATACTTAAATACACAAAACAAGAATAATAAAATACAGAATCTCATTGGTTCAATAGACCTTGCTCTTGAGGACCAAAAATCAAGATGGGCAAGGTAAGAGTTATCTTTGGTGACCAGATGGTCAGCTGCTCATGTTGGGCAAGGGAGTGTGGTTTAGAGCTACAAAAATAAGTTGGAGGATATTTCAAAGAATCAAGGAATCCCACCTATGTTGGGTTTGGATATGGAATTTGAGTAAAACAGAATGGAGTTATCTTTGTCAGCATTTTGTGTTGTGCAAATGAGCTTTACAACTAAATTTGTTCACCACAAACAAGTAGTGAACACTACATTAAAATCTGAGGTCTACAATAAGGGCCTACTCTAAGAACTTATTTCATTTCGTTAACCCTGCGTGATTTATATAAACTATCAAACTGAATAATACTTTTTTGAATAGAGTAGGGGTACAAAGGAATTATTTCTCACACCTGGCAACAGATGGCTTGTTGCCTGCATAGACCTCCCTTCCTGTTCTCCACCTCCAAAGCAAACAAGATAGATATAAGGCCATTTTATCTGGAGAAGAAAAGTGTGTAGAAGAATGGAGTTCTGTCCTGAGACTCTTTGGGGATCCTTCTGAATTTCTTTTTTAGAAGCTAAGCTCTTTTGTTGCAAAGTCTTTATGGTAAAGACAAAGAAGAGTTACTGTTGGGTGGAAAGGAAGTACTTGTTGTTCTGAAATTATTTCAGCCTCTTTCCCTTTCCTTTCTGTATTTTTGCCCTTTCCCTAGGAAGGAGAATTATTTTGGCTCATCTCCCAACTGGGATGGGGAGCTGGCCAGGAAGGCTTCTGAATTTCCCATAATTCTGTCATGAATTCATAGATGACTGGTTAGTGTAATATAGCTAATATTTCTATAGCTCTTTAAGGTCTGCAAAGCAGTTTATAATAAGTTTTCTCCTTTGATTCTCCCAACAACCTCAGAAGGAACTACTGTTAATACTCTATTTTATAGATTAGGAAACTGAGTTTGAGAAAGAATCAGTGATTTGCCCAGTGTTTCACAGCTTGTTAGCATCAGGTAGAATTTGCCCCTTACTCTGGGGCAATTGGGTGGCACAGTGGATAGAGTACTAGTCCTCCAGTCAAGAAGACTTGAGTTCAAATAGCTGTGTGACCATGAGCAAGTCACTTAATCCTGTTTATCTCAGTTTCCTCATCTGTAAAATGAACTGGAGAAGGAAATGCCAAGAAAACCCCAATTGGGGTCATGAAGAGTTGGACACAATTGAATAACAACAAGATTTCTAATCCTAATATCTGTATTCTATCCGCAGTGCCACTTAGCTGCTCTAATTAATCAATCAACAAGAATTTTTGAAGTACTTACTATGTGCTACATCCTACTCAAGGTCTTCCTTGCCCTTAAGTGGCTTTTATTCCATAAAGGATCCACAAAGGATAATTGATGTCTCCTTTTGAATAATGAAATAGTTTTTCTTTTGTTATTGTTGAGCCAAGAGTCTGATTCTCCATGACCCTATTTGGGATTTTTGTAACAAAAATACTGGAGTGGTTTGCCATTTCCTTTTCTAGCTCATTTTACTGATGAGGAAACTGAGGCAAAGAGAGTTTATCCGTGTGCCAAATAGCTGCCCATTTCTCTTTTAATGCTGTTGACACTTAATGGGGTAGTTGTCCAACTTTGTGATGCTTGGATGACAGGATAACTAATCTCATGAAGGCATAGGGGGAGTCAGGGAAAGAGAGGAAAATTGCTCTGCCCTTACTTTTTCCTCAGGAACAGTATGAGCCTTGTGCCTGTACGCATATTCTGTAGCCTAGTTTCTTTTGCCTTTCTCATTCTGCTCCTGGAGTTTCTCTATCTGCTCAGTCTGATTTCTTCCATTGCCCAAGCAGCTAGCTTTTACCGTGGTCTGGCAGGAAGAGGAGCCTTGCTCCATCCATACCACTGTGGATCACTGAGTGCCTTTGTACTCAGGAGCAGAAAGGAGGCCTTCACACTTGCATGAGAGACCGGAAGGATTCTGGGATTTTTTTGTTTTGTCTTTTCCCCCTGTCCCTTCCCCTCCCCTTTTGCCTTTCCTTCTCCTGTCTCTGCCTGTCTCCAGTCCATCTGCTATGATTCTGCTGAGACAGTACAATGCTCCCAAGCTCAGCCTCTCTGCTTCCAGTTACACAGATGCCTCTTATTGCCTGTTTTTGGCAGAGTGGCTGCAGCTCTTGGCCTTATTGTACATAGGGGAGGCTTTGGATCATAATGTCCCAGGAGTTTATGTTCTAATGGGGTAAGAACTGAAAAATCAAGGGAAGGGAGAGAAATTATCCATGTGGAGGTCATGGTGGCAATGTCCTGAGAGTCAGAAGCCCAGGCAGAAGGGGAATAAAAAACTAAAGGCTCCCCAAAAGAACTCAGCAATGGGAGAAGGGGACTGCCATGGCAGAGGGAGGTAGTGTTTCATATTTCAGAATGAAAGTGTTCATACTGTGTATCACTACTTACATTTCAATTATCCCCAATACACAAATGATTCCAAATCTTTTAACCATCCCTAAACTCCTTTAAAATACAGTTTTATATCAGCAGATGCTTATTGGACATCTCTGCTTGGATTTCATATGACATGTAGAACCTGGGATGTCCAAAGTGAGGCTCATTATAATTTCCCTCCCTTTGTTTCAAAATATCATGCCTTATTTTCAACTGCCACTAGCCCATTTGTGTCGCGCTGGCTACAACAGTACTCTAGCTTAAAACATACTTGTTTCTTCTTTTTTTTTTCCCCTGAGACAATTGGGGGTTAAGTGACTTGCCCAGGGTCACACAGCCAGGAAGTGTTAAGTGTCTGAGACTAGATTTGAACTCAGATCCTCCTGACTTCAGGGCTGGTGCTCTCTCCACTGCACTACCTAGCTGCCCCAACTTACTTGTTTCTTTTGAGAGTATTTATTGAGAGTATTCCTTCCATTTACACAAGTTGGCATCCTTATTGATTCTTTATTCTCCCTTGTTGACCATGTCTCATTGGGTAATGAGATTTTTATCCAATGATTCTCATATTTGTTCTCTTCTCTCCATTTACATGTGTGCTATCTTGATTTAAGCACTCTACTGCTTAGGCTATTGTAGGGGCCTCTTAATTGCTTTTCCTGCCCTAAGACTCTCCTCTTCCCTGCGGTCAAGTAAATCTTCCTAAGGCAGAGAATCTTAGGTGCTTCCTTTTGCTTTAAGGTGGCATCTATTTAGGTTGTACTGACAGATGCTTGACAACTGACTCCCTAAAAAAAAATATTCATGCAGCATACTTTTAAGTTGACTCTGCTTTGGTAACATTTTCACTTTCTTAAGTTAAAAAAAACACAGAACAATAAATACAACCCTGGTTTTTGTAGCATTTGCTAATTTCCAAAGTATAAATGCTCACACACTAAAAATATAATAATTCTTGAGTTTGCTTGAGCTAGTTCCAGAACACCCTTGAATTTATGTCTGCAATCTGCCTCCCCTACCTTTCCAGACATACTTCATATTACTCCACTTAACACCAGCAAAGTAGACCACTAACTGCTTCCTGAACTCAATATTCTATCTTCTTTCTTTGTGCCTTTGACTAGGTTCTCTCCCATGTCTAGATTATAATACTTCTCTTACCAATACTTCTTAGAATTCTTAGCTTCCTTCAAGTCTCAGCTCAGGTGTCACCTCCTTCCCATCTATCTCCATGTTCTTTTCTTTTTAAAATATATTGCACTTGCCTATGTAAAACTGATTTATAATATTTGCTATCCACTTCTATTTTATAGATGAGTTCATCCCATCATCACAGTTATGATTGCTACCTGAATATTTTTCTCCATCTTAATTCTCTTCTGCTTTAGCATTCCCTCTCTCTTTTTAAACCCTATTTCTCATCAGAAGTCTGTTTTGCTTCTACTACCTCTCTTAATCTTCCCTTCTTCTTATCACCCCTCTAATTTCTTTTAGCTCCTCCTTCTCCTACTTTCTTTTTGGGCAATTTGGATTTGGATTTCTATACCCTGTTGAGTGTATACATTCCCTATATTTTCTCCTCAATTGTAAAAACTCTTCTATGTATACCTTCTTATGTGAGATAATTTCCCCCATTCTTCCTCTTCCTTCCTACTTCTCAATACACCTTTTTTGTCAGTTTCCATTTTTATTTTGAGAGCAACTCAACATAATAGTCTCAAATCCATGAATTTTGTTTTAAGAAGACTCCTAATTCCTCTAATGATGATAAAGTTCTTGGGGATTAGATATACCATCTTTCCATTTGAGGGAATATAAACATTTTGAACTTTTTAAACTTAAATTTTAAACTTTAAAAGTTCCTCATACTTTCTCATTCATGTTTATCTTCTTATGCTTCCCTTGATCCTTGGGTTGGAATACAAATTTTTCTATTCAGCTCTTGTCTTTTCATCTGGAATGCCTGGAAGTTTTCTATTTCATTAAATATCCATCTTTTTTCTTTGAAGGATTATATTCAGTCTGAATGGGTAGGTTATTCTTGGCTGTAATCCTATTTCTTTGGCCTTCAAGAATATCATATTCCAAGTTCTCTATACCATTAAGTATTGAGATCTTCCCACACTTCCTTGAGTCCCTCTCACTAGGGACACATGTGTCTAGATCCCTTGTTGCTGGTAAGCCATTTCCTGTACTTTGAAATTAAACTTCTATTTGATTCTTGACTCTTTGATCTCTAACCTGCTCTGTTCAGATCCAGCAATTCACACGTTAGAGGCTAATTTGGTCCAAATAACATTAATTGGTATCAGAAGTAGCACTGGACAAAGAAGCAGGCCACTGGACTCTGATACTCAGTTTATTTCTTGACTTCGGAATTTATGTTAGAATTGGGCTCTACTCCTCTGGGGATAAGGGATTGTTGTCCTAAGCTTCAGGCTTTTTTTAAACCCTGCTTGCTTTCATAGATAGGTCTGGGAGTCTATAAGTTTTCAGTGCTTACAAGGTGGTGTGACATGGGGAAAGGTTGGTCATTGCTCTCCTCCTTAAGACTGACTACAAATACTTCTTTCTCCTGGAACTGCCATCCAGAATTGGGTAATAGACAATGTTGTTGCAAATGGTGGCTAGCCCTGCATCTAATAAGTGCAAAGGGATCCCCTGTAATTTCTTTCTGACTAGATATTCAATACTCCTACCATCTCTGGGAAAATGAGTGCTCCTGGTATAGCTGTTGTTGCTACTGCAGTGTGCAAGGCCCAGAGCTGATATCATTGTCCTCTGTGCTTCCAGTCGACTCTTACCCTAGTCCAGAGGTAGAGAACCTTTTTCCTGCCAATGGCCATTTGGATATTTATAAAATGGTTCACAGGCCATACAAAATTACTAACTTATAGAACTCAAATAGTGGGAGTACCTAGCTTTCAGCTCATCATCACCTATGGTTGCTATAGCAAATGATTTCTTTTTTTTAATAACAGTTTTTAATTTTGAAAATGTATGCAAAGATAGTTTTCAATATTCACCCTTGCAAAACATTGGGTTCCATTTTTTTTCTTCCTCCTTTCCTCCCTGCCCTGCAGGTTGCCCTGCCCTAGAGAGCAAGTAATCCAACATATGTTAAATCTGTGCAATTCTTCTATATCATATTTCCATAATTATTATGCCACAGAAGAAAAATCAGATCAAAAAGAAAAAATGAGAAAGAAAATAAAAAGTAAGCAAACAACAGCAAAAAGGGTGGTATTGAGAAGGGAAAAGACTTGACCAAGATTATGCAGCTAGTTTGTGGTAGAATTGGAAATAGAAACTCAATCCCCTGTTTATAAGTCCAACCTGACTAAGGATAGGAGTGTGAAGAGGATAATGATGGTTGTTGGTGTTGATTTGTTTCATAGGCTGCTGAGGGATTTAATTTTGGTGATGTTTGAAAAGTTGAGAGTTAGAAATGTGGTTCGGGTGGCTATGATGTAGATGATTAGGTTTAGGAGGGTTGTGTTTTCTGCTATATTATGCTTGCCCCTTTCTTGTATCTTACTAACTGTCCTTTGATACTTATTTCTTCCTTTCAGCTGACAAGCTGGACACAGACTACATTGAGCGATATTTGGGGCAGCTCACCCCCATACAGGAGAGCTGCTTGATCAGACTCCGCCAGTGGTTACAGGAAACACATAAAGGAAAGGTGAGTTACTAAAGGACTTATTTTGCTCAGTGATCTTGGCTTTCCAGTATTCATGAAGGACCTGTGGTATGCAATGTACATACTCGAGGTGCTAAGGGTGCAAAAATGAACTAAGATAACAATCCCTGTCCTCAAGGATCTTATAGTCAGGTTGGGAGATAAGAAATGTGCACTAATCATAAAAACAGGGCATAGTGTAAATACAAAGGAGATGACTAAAGAAATTGTCTGAGAAATTTAAGGAGGAAGTGGTCACTGTTTACTAGAGGGTGATCTAATCTGAGACTCGAAGGAAAAGAGGGATTTCAATAGATGGATACTTAGGAGTCCATTTCAGACATAGAGATCAGGCAAGAACAAAGGCATAGAGATGAGAGTGAGCAGGAAGAAGGTAAATAGTTTAGTTTGACTGGAAATAGAATTCACAAAAAAGAGTAGAATTTGATAAGCCTAGAGACTTATGTTCAGGCCATGAGTATCAAACTTAGGAGTGTGAACTTGGTTTGGTAAGACATGATTTTTTTAGTTGTTAAAACTAACTTCCGTCAGGATGGTTGTGAGGCTTAAGAGGCTTACTACATGTAAAATGTTTATACACTTTAAAGCATATGTAAAATTCCATTATTATTGTTACTGTTGCTGTTGTTATTGACTGCAGTATTATTATATAATGGGGATTTATCAAGATTTTTGTATATTTTAATATTATTATTCAAAGCATATGAGGAACATTGTTTAGGCAGCAGTATACAAGTTTCAGAAAAATACATCTTGAGTAAATAGAATATGATTTGAAAACCCACAGTCTAAGAACTGGACTATAGAAAGTCTGTAACATAGAAATTCACACTTACATTGTACCTTGGATCTTTCTGAAATGTAAGGATGAGCATGATATCTTTATTTATATAACACCTACTGTGTGCTAGACACTGTGCTGCAATTATCTTATTTGATCCTTTTGGTCAATAGTCAGAAGTAGAAGAAAGAAAATCAGGAAAATCAGGCTTTTTGTTTTCTTTCCTTTTTAAAAAAATTCAACTTTATTTTATTTTTAGGTAAATATTCTCTCTCTCCTATGCCTCACATTCATTATGAAAGCAAGAAAAACCAAACCTTTTATAAACATATTGTCTTCTTTTTTATTTGTATTCCTAGAATTTGGCATAGTACTTGGTACATAGTAAGTTTTAAATAAGTGCTTTTCTTTTTATTCATCCCTCTAGTCTTCATTCATTCACTTATTCCCTTCCCTTCTCCTTCAAGAAATGGTCCTAAATTATTCTTTTCAGGGAATAATTTTTTTTCTTTGTCAGTAAATGAATGAGGAGAGATATTCTTTTGGAAAGCATCAAAGAATCAGTCTACATGCTCAAAACCACTTCAGAGCTATTTAGCCCAATCCCTGTATTCAACAGAATACTTTCTTTATCCCCCAATACTTGTCAATCAGCCTCCTCTTGAAGACCTCTGAGAGGGGAAGCTATTACTTTCTGAGGCAGCCTATTTTGCTTTTGGCTAGCATTCATTATTAGGAAGTTTTTCTTAAGTTGATCCTAAATTTGTCTCTGCAATTTCCACTCATTGTTCTTAGTTTTTCCCTAGGGGTTGGGGTAGGAGGAGAAGGAGGGAGGTAAACATACCACAGTTCTTTGAATACTTAAACAGCTGTCATGTCCTCTCTGAGGCTAAACCTGTACTCTCTTTTTTGGAGATTAATCACCTTTATAAATATCAAATAGTTTCTTTTCTAGTCTTCTCACCACATAAGGTACCTCTTTTTTAAGCATCTTATTAATAAACATTTCCTGAAATTCATTTCCCAGCCTCCAACCCTAACTTGTAAGAAAAACAGTTAACCAAAACTCACCCACAAAATGAATGGACAGATGAAACATTCTATTCCCATAACCCCCACCACCACTTTACTGAGAGGAAGGAAGTGTGTTTCCTCATCTAGGACTGAAATTGTATTAATTCAATTCTATTCAGCTGCTCTTTGGTGCTGTCTTGTTTACATTATTGTAGAGTAATCATTATGCTTTTTATTCTCCTGTTTTGCTTTCTTTGGGCCTTCCTCCTTGAGACATTTGCCAATTTTCTCTCTTTTTCTCTCTCTTTTTTTAAAGACTGGGTCTCCCCAAGAGCTGTGTGGAAGTTAGGTAGCCATTCAATCCTACTACTGAGCAGCATAGAAACTTTGACTTACTCTATTTTTGACCTAGGTCAGTCCATCCTCCTAAGATAGCCTGGTGAGATTACCATATTTGTCTTGGACTTGGAATGGATATCTGATTGGCTTGGCCCATGTCACCTCAGTACCTCACCAACCTCCTCCAGTCATTAGAGGTGTTTGTCACCATAATCAGTCTAATATCTTTTTTAAAATCTGCCCAATTTTTTGAGCACAGTACTTAAAATATGGCCTGATCAGGGCCAAGAAAGTAGAGCTGTTATCTCCTCATCCTAGCCATTGTGCCTCTCTTTATATAAATTAGAATAACATGGCTTTTTTAACGCCATATTACACTCAAGATTGATGTGGAGTTGGCAGTACACTAAAACCTCTAGATTTTTTCCCTATAGGAACCAACTATTCCTTCTCCTACATCTTTTCCTCCTTCTACCAAGTTGCTTTTTTGAATCCAGGTATATAATACAGACATATGTAACTCAAATAAATTTTGTATGCTTTGGGCCCATTGTTTTATCCTGTTGCCATCTTTTAAGAAAGATAATCTGCTACCTAAAATCATTAGCAAGCATTATCTGTACTGGGGATAAGCCAGAAACCTTGCCAATAAGACCAAAGTAAAACAAGGATGCCCATTATCACCAATATTATTTAATATGGTACTAAAAATTTTAGATATAGTGATAAGAAGAGGAAAAGAAATTTGAAAAGTCAGAATGACCCATACAAAATCAAATTATTTCTTTTTGCAAATTATATGATGCCAGCTATATGTAGCTGGAAAATCCTAGAGATTCAGCTAAAAATTAATTAAAGGAATGAATAATTTTGTCAAAGTAGCAGAATATAAAATTAATCCACATAAGTCATCAGCATTTCTATACATGACTAACAAAGATCTGTGAAAAGAAATAGGGAAAGATAAATTATTTGAAATAACCATAGACACTATAAATACCTGGAAGTATTCTTACCAAGATGAACTCAAGAACTATATGAACATAATGATAAAACACTTTTTATAAAGTCAGATTTAAATAATTGGAGATGTATTGATTGTTCATGTTAAATTGGGCCAAGCCCATTTAAAAAAATGACAATTCTATCTAAACAAATCTATGTATTTATAAAGTGCCATACAAATTAAACTTCCACAAATTATTTGATTGAACTAGAAAAAACAATAAAATTCATTTGAAAAAACAAAAGAAGATAAAAAGAATTAATGAAAAAATGTAAAAAAAATTAAACCATATTATAAGACAGTAACTATCCAAACTACTTGGAAATGGTTAAGAAATAGAATGGTGAATCAGTGGAACAGAATAGGGTATATAAAACACAGTAGTAAATAATTATAATAACTTTATGTCTGATGAATGTAAAGATCTAGGATTTTAGGATAAGAATGCATGATTTAATTTTTAAAAAATTGCTAAGGGGCAGCTAGGTGGCCAGTGGATAGAGCACCAACCCTGAAATCAGGAGGACCTGAGTTCAAAGCCAACCTCAGACATTTAGTACTTCCTAGCTGTGTGACCCTGGGCAAGTCACTTAATCCCAATTTCCTCAGGAAAAAAAAAGATTTCTGTGAAAATTGGAAAGTAGTCTACCATAAACTATATATAGACTTATTATCTTGTACCATTTACCAAGATAAGGTCAAAATGGATACATGACTTATTCATAAAAGGAGATATTATTACAAGTAAGTTAGAACATGGACCATACTATTTATCAGATTTATGGATAGGTGAAGAATTTTTGAACAAACAAGATGTGAGATGTCAGATAACTAACTTTGCATTAAATTAAAAAGATTTTGACCAAATGAAACTAATGCAACCAACATTAGAAAGAAATAAGAAAATTGATAAAAAAATTTTATAGACATTTTCCGTGGATAGAGACCTTATATTTTAATATATCAACATTGAAATACCATCAGATTGGCTAAAATGATAATGGGGGAAATGACAAATGTTAAAGAGGATATGGAAAAATTGGGATACTGTTTGTGTCCCAAAATTGGTAGAGCTGTGAACTGTTCCAACCATTTTGGAGAACAATCAGGTATTATGCCCAGAAAGTTATATCCTTTGATCCAACAATATCACTATTAGATCTGCTTTTAAAAGTGATGAGGGAAAAAGGAAAATAAACTTATATATTCAAAAATATTTATATAAATTGAGGGCCTATCAATTGAGGAAAGACTGTATGGTATATAATTGTGATGGAATACTACTGTGCTGTAAGAAATAAGGAGATTGTTTTTGAAAAACATGGAAAAATTTGCATGAAATAATGCAAAGTGAGAGAAAGAGAAACACAACTCTCTGATTGTATAAGGCCCTCAAAATCACTTATTAAGGCAAACTAAGGCAATTGCAGGCGATGATAACTGAAAGCTAGATATAACAATCTCCCACCTCTTGAGTTATATAAATTGATAATTTTGTATGGCCCTTGGCATAAAAAAGTTCCCCATATCTGGTACAGAGTAACAATAATGATGTTCAAAGAGTAACTGTGCATGACTATCCTAGTCTGAGTAATATGAATTTTCAAATCAACTTTAAAGGAGTTATGAAGAAAAAAATGCAATCTACCTCCAGAGAAAGAACTGATATAAGGAAGTATATATTATATGATTACACATATATATTTATATGAAATGCTGACATTCTTTAATGTGGGATTCAAAGGGAATAAAGGAGCCAACTCAGAATGGTTTTTTAAAAGTTTGTCAACCAACACATAAGCTATAAAAGGATATAAATGTGTATGTGTGTATTGCCACACAAGTCAAGCTTTGTGCCATTTTTATATTTGAGAGAATTGCCCTCTATTTTTTAATCTAAATCATCAATTAAAATTCTTGAACAGTACTAGGCTGAGGATGAATCCCTGGTTGGGTCCTCTACATTAGAGTTCTAAATTGATGTCAATTCCTTTAAAGGTTATATTTTAGATCCCATCGTCCAAGCAATTCTAAATCCATTTATCCTGGTCATCTAGATTTATTTCTCTATTTTAACCACAAGAATAACTTGAGGGACTTTATCAGATATTTTGTATGTAATATCTATAGCATTTCCTTGATTTATTAGTAGTTTTAACTGTAAAAAAGCAAATAGTCTGAAATTATGCTAACTTTTAATAATCATAGTTTCTCTTTCTCAATGCTCACAAAGCCATCTGCTCAATAATGGGTTCTAAAATTTTTCCAGGTATAGAAGTCAAGCTCATTGACTTACCATCTGTAGACTGACAATCTTGGAGCATTTAACACCATTCTTAGAGAGGATTCTGGGAAAATGGTGGACTAGGTCAGCCTTCCAGATTTTCTCCACAAAAAAAGACAGAAGAGAGTGGACTTTTCCCTCAGAGGAAATGTAGAGCAGCTGAAATAAACAAAAGTCAGGATAAAGTAGTTATTTACCTAAGGCTACTTGAGAAGATCTCTGGAAAGACCTGGGAGGATATGCCTGAGTAAAACTCAAACACCTCTAGATCAACTCTGCAGAATCAATAAACAAACTAAAGGCAGTTAGTTTGAGGGACATCCTTAGCCTTAGAACCTTGGATGAATGGGAGAAGATTGAAGGACCTTCCATTATTGAGTGACATATAGCACACCTGTATTGACCAGGTATGTCCCTGGGCTGTGGCTGCTGGGGAGGAGTTAGCACATACCTGGTGAGTACAATGGAAGAGGGGTAGGGACTTTGCTGGCTGTGGTACTTGCAGGAGAGCAGAGTCCCTGGAGTCAGTTCCAGAGTAGAGAGGATAGCTGTAATTTATAGCCACCAGAGGGACCACAGGGAACAACATTACTTGTAGGACTGCATGGCTAGGAGCCCTCTAGTTGTGATTTAGGGGAGCCCAATGTTGAGCCTTGGGATAAATCAAAAAATAACAGTAAGAAGGCTTGAAGCTTGGGGCATCATCTGACATGCTTTGGACCTAGAACTTGATTACACTAATAACTACTAAAAACAAAATAAAACAAAAATGAGTAAGTAACAGAGAAAGAAACCTAGCTACCGTGAGGATAGAGAAGATATGGGTTCATATTCAGAGGAAGATAATGGCACTAAAAAAAGCCACTTATTTTTCAAGGAGTAATGTCAAATGATTCCAGTTATAAAAAGAGTTGTTGGAAGAATTTTAAACGGATTTTAAAATCAAACAAGAGAGATCAAGGAAAAATTAGAAGAAAAAAAAGAGCAACCCAAGAAAATCATTAAAAGAAAATCAACCAACTTGAAAAAAGGAATTAAAAATTTAAGGAAAAAAATAATTCTTTGAAAATTAGAATTGGACAAAAGGAAGTTGATGATATACTATGACACCAAGAAATAATAAAACAATCAAAAGAATAAAAAAACAGAAGAGAATGTGAAACATCTCATCAGAAAAATAACTGATCTAGAGAACAGATAAGGAAAAATAATACAGAAATACATGACTATCTGAAAATTACGATTTAAAAAATCTTAATAAAATATTACAATAAATTATGAAGAGAAATTGCCCTGAAGTTCTAAAACTAGAAGACAAAGCAGAAATAGAAAAAACTCATTAATCTCCATTTGAAAGAACTCCCAGGAGGAAAACTTACAGGAATATCACAGCCAAATTTCAGAGCTCCCAAGTTAAAGAGAAAATATTGAAAGCAGCAAGGGAAAAAAAAAATTTAAATATCACGAAGCTACAATAAGAATTATAGAAGACCTAGCAGCTACTACATTGAAGAACTGTGGGTATTGAAATATTGTATTTCATAGAGCAAAAGAACTGGGATTGTGATTAAGGGTAATTTACCCAGCAAAGTTAAGCATAATCGTGAATGGGGGGAAAAATTGGAAATTTAATGAACTGAAAAACTTTCAGAGAGCAGAATTCACTTTTTAAATAATAGCTTTTTATTTTTCAAAATGTTGAAAGACAGTTTTCCACATTCCCATCCTTGCAAAACCTCATGTTCTAAATTTTTCTCCTCTCCCCTCCCCTAAACAGCAAGTAGTCCAATATAGGTTAAACATGTTAAATTCTTCTAAATATATTTACACATTTGTCATACTGCAAAAGAAAAATCAGAACAAAAGGGGCAAAATGAGAAAGAAAAAAACAAGAAACAAACAATAAAACAAAAAAGGTGAAAATACTATGTTGTGATCCACATTCAGTCCTGATGGAACTCTCAGATGACTCTTTCCATCACAAGTCTAATGGACTGCCTTGAATCATCTCATTGTTGAAAGATCCAAGTCCATCACAGTTGTTCATCACATTATTTTGTTGTTGCTGTATATGATGTTCTCTTGGTTCTCACTTCACCTAGCATCAATTCATGTGTCTTTCCAGGCTTTTCTAAAGTTAGTTTACTCATCATTTCTTATAAAACAATAATATCCCATTGTCTTGTATACCAAAACTTATTTAGGCATTCCTCGACTGAAGGGCATCTACTTACTTTTCAGTTCTTTGCCACTACAAAAAAGGCTGCTACAAACTTTTTTGCACATAGGGTTCTTTCCCCTTTTTTATGATCTCTTTGGGATACAGACCCATTATAAACATTGCTAAATGAAAAGGTACTTACTGTACAGTTTGATAGTCCTTTAGATATAGTTCCAAATTGCTCTCCAGAATGATTAGATTCACAGCTTCACCAAAAATGTATGTGTCCTACTTTTTCCACATCTCCTCCAACATTTATCATAATCTTTTTCTCAGATAGCAGAACTTAAGGGAAAAGATAGATATAACATCCAGGGGAACTACAAGGTAAAGATCAAAGGCCAATCATAAGTGACTCAATAAGGTCAAATTGTTGTAATTTGGGTAGTTTGAAAGAAAGGCTTGGGCTAAACACTGTATGATGGGGTGAGTCTTTAAAAAACTGTAGGGAGAGAAAAAGGAATAATTCATACAAATGACATATAAAAAGAAAATGAACACAGAAGAAGCTAGTATGTAGGAGGGTTGATAGTACTGGAACCTCACTCTAATCGGAATGGATTAAAGAAGGAAAAACATATATATCTAGAAGGATATAAAGGTCTTCTAAATTTAGAAGGAAATAAGAGGACAAAAGGATAGGACAAGAGAAGGGATAAGGGAAGGACTCGGGGGTATGGGTAGCTTAAGGAATAAGAAGGCAAAATAGTAGGTAGAAGTAAAGCAGAGGAGTGAGGAAGGATAGGCCTAAGATGAGAAGGATAACAAGTAATTAAAGAACATGGATGGAATGAATTTGTATAGACAAATAAAACAAAGTGATAGCAGATTAAAAATAAACATTCAACAACATGTTGCTTTTAGGAAATGCTATAAAAATGAGAGACACACAAAGATAATAAAAGGCTGGAGTAGAATTTATTACATACAAAATGCAGAGTTAGGAGTCATGATCTTAGATAAAGTTAAAACTAAGAGTTAATCAGAAGAGAAAAAAATGGGGAATTATATTGTATCAACAATATTATTCCATATTATTTTAGATAATTTAAAATAAAACTATAAAATAAAAAACATATATAGAAACTATGTGAATACAAACATAAAATGTTTTTTACACAAAGTCAGATCTAAATAATTGAAGTAATATTTATTGTTTATAAGCAAGTAAAGCTAACATAGTAAAAATGACAATTTTACCTAGCTAATCTATGTCATCCCAATTACATGACTAAAAAATTATCTTAGAAAAAAATAACAAAAACTCATTTGGAAAAATAAAAGACCAGGAACTTCAAGGAAAAAAGATATAAAGGAAGTAGATTGAACAGCATCAGAGCTATATATAGTATAAGATGAGAGTGTTGTTGAATTGTAAAACGGATAATTCACTTATTCTAAATTAAAAATTTCTTGTACAAGTAAAACATATGCACCCAAGAATAAAAGAAATGCAGAAAATAGAGGGGGAAAAACTTTTTCTTTGGATTTGGTGAAAGAGGAGATTGTTTGCCTCAATTTCTATCTAATCTTAATCACTGAATGAGTGCAACTTCAGTCAAACTGAGACCTGTTGAAACCTTAGCTTAAAAAGGTCAAGGTATAATATTCTTCTCTAAAATGTAATATTCTCTGGAAGCAGGTTTCTTGGGGGGGCTTCTGGAAGCAGCCTTCCTTTCAGTTCAATGTAATCACCCCCTAATGCAGCCAGGAGTTAAAGTCCAAATCCTTTATTGTCTCCTTCAAAGTCTATTCTCTTTTCCTTGGGGCTCGGCTAGTTTTTCCTTAGAGGCCTATCTGTAGTCTTGGTTCTGAGAGCTTAAGCTGCCTTCTCTGGCTTCTGAATCTCCTCGACTGAATCCTGGCTGAGGCTCCGAGAGCTTCTAGTGGGCTTGTCCTTTCTGGCCCTGAGAGCTCTTCCTTATATGTTCCATAACCGAGTATACACCAATCATTATTTCACTAGGAAACCATTATTTGTTGTAGGATTAAATCAATGCTAAACTAGATTTAACCACTGTCTGTTGCAATCTTCACAAACTGCTAATTTATTAGAGTTGATGTTTTGCGCCAGAACCTGAAACAAGATACTAAGTAGAACTAATTGATACAATGCTTGTGTTTACACCTTTACTCATTGGAATTCACATGTATGGGAGATTCACAAAGTAAACTGTGTAACTCTGTGAATTCACACCTCCCTTGAAGCTCTTAGGGCCAGAGAGCACTCTGGGAGAAACCCATAATCCGCTCTCTGACATATAAGAAGAAAGCAGAGGCCCAATTGGGGAGAGATTCATTCCATTTTCCACTTGGCTGGCTGGTGGCAGAAGAGAGTTCAGCTGAATTACATTGGAGAGCACCACTCTGGGCCAGACACAGAGCACTCTGGGAGAGCCAGAAGCTTCTCTCAGAGGCAAGAAAGATTCATTACAACTTTTACCTTGGTGCTGGCTGGAGGCAGAGGCAGAAGCAAAGGGCAAAGCTGCAAGGGCTCTTAGAACCAAGGAGTGAGAGAGGTCTCTAAGAAAAGCTAACCGGGCTATATTGGAGGCAATAAAAGATCTGAACTTTTAATACCTGGCTGTGTTTTGAGGTGATTATTACTTTCAACTGACACTAAGGCTGCCTCCAGAAAACCTCCCTGAGAAACCTACTCTCCCCCAGAGAGAACTATTATTTTAAAGAAGAAAATCATCACAACTGTATCCTCAGTTCCATTTAGTTCCTTGTTTCAAGTTCTAGCCCATAACATCAAAGTCTCCCAATGCATTCAGGGCCGTCTCCAGTCATCCTAATCTGTATCTTGTCACTGGACCCAGAAGGCTCTGGAGGGAAAGTGAGACAGGTGACCTTGCTCAGCCTTCCTCACTTAAGTCCAATTCACTTGCATGTCATGGCATCACCTCTTTGATGTTAAGGTCCTCTTCGAGAATGGAAGGACAGACAATACTATGCACATGTATATACCTTTGTTTAATTATAGCCTCTTTGGGAATTGGGTATGGGAGGGGGAAAAGTAAAATAAAAAGTACACAGCAGAGGACAAAAGAAAACCTAGAAGGAAGCAAAGAAAAGCTTGGCAGCTTTGAAAACAATGTGTATTATTTGTTAATATTATGTTTTCTTGAAATAGAAATTTGTTTTATGCTGAATCCTCTCTTGTATTCTGTTGTGTATGTGGCAACATTCTGCTTTTTCATTTTGTATTTAAGTTTAAAATAAATTTAAAAATTTACAATCTCCTGTCCCATCACCTCTCCTGTTCACCAGTTCACACAGGAATCATACTAGTCACATAAAGATATAAGTCTATTGAGCCTGGCTCTCTTGTCCATTCCCTGCTAAACATTTTTGTTTTGTCCTTTCCCCTTTTTTTGAAAAGGAGAATGAGCTTTGAACTCCAAAAGAAGGCTTCCCCTTCCTCATCTCCTGCTAAGCCAGAGAAATCACCAATTGTGCCACATGTAGTTCTAAGTTTTCTAGTGTTTTTATAATCTAGAGTGGTATTAGTAAGTTCCTCATCTATCTCTTCGAATTGAGTGAGAAAACAATGGGTGGGTTAGGGAATTCTAGGATCATAGATTTAGAATTGGAAGAAATCATTGAGATAAGCCTCCTTTTTTTTTTTTTTTCCTAAACGAGGCAATTTGATTGCTTAAAGAAAACAGAACTTCTTGCCTTCGAGTCCAATACTTTTACCACCACTACACCATGAGGCTCCTTCAGTTCTTAAAGGAGGCTGAAAGGTTTGTGTTTGGGTAGCTTTCTCTGCTGTGTCAGGAAAGAAAGCTCCATGGATTCATCTCTTCTTCTGTCCTCTTACAGATTCCCAAAGATGAGCACATTCTTCGATTCCTCAGGGCTCGAGACTTTCACTTCGAAAAGGCCCGGGAGATGCTGTGCCAGTCGTTGAACTGGCGAAAGCAGCACCAAGTGGACTATATCCTTCAGACATGGAGGCCCCCACCTCTTCTGGAGGAATTCTATGCAGGTGGCTGGCATTACCAGGATAGAGGTTTGCCTTTTTACATGTCTTCCAGCCCTTCAGTTTTCCCTGACAGTACAGCAAAGAGAGAGAAAACATGGCATTCTGGCATGGTGAACTTGACTCCAGGTCCCCCAGTGGTAGTCCCCAAGCCATTCTGTTAGCCTCAGAAGAATTGCTGAGTGGAAATGGATTGGTTCTTGACTTTCTGATTTTGTAGGATTTGAGACGCTCTTCATATTATCAACTTATCTTTTTTTTTTTTCTTTCTTCCCTTCCCCCAGAACCCTTACGAGGGAGTTGTGAAATGGCAAAGATGCTCTGAAAAAGGGAAATAAGATACAGAAAAAAGAAGAGCAGAGTTGGGATTAAAATCCCTCTTCTTTGGTTCAGGGTCAAAACTTTCTTAATTAGTATAGATTATTTCTTAGGAGCTTAAGATTGGTCAGGCTCTGTGACTTATTCCAAACTTTTAGCAGTCTCTATAGGTAGAACCTGGAGGTTATATTAATAGTAGAGTCTTTTGTTTCTCATCAGTGTCCTAGTCTCCTAAATTTGAGAGATGGAGGAGTAAGAGAGAACGGAGAAGTGTTACTGACTTATTTTCCTTTCTCATTACATGGTCTCTTACAAAGATGGCCGCCCTCTCTATATTCTGCGTCTTGGCCAGATGGATACAAAGGGTTTGATGAAGGCAGTGGGAGAGGAGGCACTCCTTCGGCATGTGAGTTGTAGCCCTCTCATTTTTATTTTCAAAACATTGTCTCAATTAATAAGCAGTTATTTTTCCCTTCCACCTCCCCTCCTGGAGGACAAAAAAGAAAAACACAACCTTTGTAACAAATGTGCATCAAGACAAACAAATTCCCAAATTGGTCATGTCTAGAAATATGTGTTTCATTCTGTATCCTATGTCTATTTCCTTCTCATCTGAGGATGGGTAACCTATTCTTCACTGGTCCTCTGGAATTGTGGATGGACACTGAGCTAATTGGAGTTCTTAAGTTTTTCAATTATTTTCCTTTACATTGCTGTTATTATATTTTTTTATTTTATATATAAATGTATATATATACATACATATATATACAAATGTATATAAAAACATATATGTTATTATGTTTTATATTGTTATTATGAATTGTTTTCCAGGTACTGTTCATTTCACTTTGCATCAGTTCATACAAACCTTCCTAGGTTTCTCTGAAACTACCCCTTTCATCATTTCTTAAGGCCCTACCATTTCCTGAGTACTTCCGATGGGCCAAGTTACTGAGGCCATCTTTATGGCTTGTGGAAGGTACACTTGTAAGTGGACCAGAAGAGGGCATAGGATGTGGTGAAATATTGACTTAGTTCCTGTCAAGACTATTTCTGCCTTTCAGATTCTTTCAGTTAATGAAGAGGGACAGAAGAGATGTGAAGAGCACACAAATCAGCTTGGCCGCCCTATTAGGCAAGTGTTTGGGCAAATTGCTATTTCTCCTTGACAGTAAGAACTGTATCTTGAGAATGCATCATTTGGCAATTTTCTCTGCCTTTTCTTTTCTATCCTAGTTTCCTCCTCTCCATACTCACAGAGCCTTTTTAGCTTGCTTCCTTTAACTGTAGGCCACTTTGATCCACTTTGATCTGGGGAACCACTGTATTTTGGAGATGTGGATTTTTGGGTTTTAGTCAGCTCTGCCCCGCCAGCCTAGGCTGAGACGGAGGGAAGTCCTAATGCAATGGGTCACTCTTTGGTGTTCTTTGTTCAGTTCCTGGACGTGCCTTGTGGATCTGGAAGGGCTGAATATGCGGCATCTCTGGCGACCTGGGGTGAAGGCCCTGTTGCGGATGATTGAAGTGGTTGAGGACAATTATCCGGAGACATTGGGGCGGCTGCTCATAGTGCGGGCTCCTCGTGTTTTTCCTGTATTGTGGACATTGGTGAGTGGAAAATAGGAATTAGGGCCAAGACTGAGCCAAATCTTTCCAGACTTTGGGGATTTTCTCTATGAGCTTTTTGCCAACTTGCCCTCTTCCCTCTGATGTAAAAGATGAAGATGGTAACCATGATAGTATTTATAGAGCACTTTAAGTTTTGCAAAATGCAAAATATCATTTTATTTCATATGATATCATATATAATTTTATATATCATATTCATGTAACATTTATCACTGAATCATGTGATTCCTGACATCCTCAGAGGAGACCATTTGGTGAGAATGGTCTTAGCATTGCTGGACTGTGTGGTCTTTATGAGAGGGATACCATATATCATATATCTCATAGCAATCCTGTGAGATAGATGCTATTTTTAATTCCCATTTTACACAGAGGAAATTAGTCTGAGTGAATTTAGATGACATAGTTACTAAGTGTCTGAAACAAGTCAACTAATATTTTTTAAGAACCTACTATATATCAGGGTCTGTATTAAGTGCTGGCAAAAGACTCTGAAGGAGCTCAGTTAATAGGGGAGACACAATGCAAACAACTATGTATAAACAAAATATCAAATTATAAACTGGAGATAATCAACTAAAGTAAGGCTTTAGCCTTAAGGAAGATTGCAGATGAAATTTAAACTCAGATCTTCCTGACTCCAAATGTAGCCCTCTATCTACTCTGCCAAACACTTTAGGTAAGGCAGTGTAAAACAATGGGAAAGGTGTTGGACTTGCAGCAGAGATCTTGAATTTAAATAACGGCTCTTCTGCTTATTATCAGTATGCCCATGAGCATGTCAGTTTGGTCTTCAGCTTTAGTCTAAATGGCATAGGAGGTCCCATCTGGCTCTAAATCTATAATCCTCTCTTTTTTTTTTTGGAAGCAATGCAAAACTCTGGAAGTGTTCAAAACTTCTATTCTCTTCTCCTGCCATTACTTTTCAGGTGAGCCCCTTTATCAATGAAAATACCAGGCAGAAATTCCTCATCTACAGTGGCAGCAACTACCAGGGCCCTGGAGGACTTGTAGATTATTTGAATAAAGATGTAATTCCTGACTTTCTAGGAGGAGAATGTTTGGTAAGAATGGTTTTTAGCATTGCTGGACCATGGTCCTTATGAGTGGGATAGCATTTGGGAATATAGCATTTTGAGGATTATTTTCTGATTGCAAGATTTGGTCCTAGGGTTGTTGGGTTGGGGTTCTATTGAAGAATTATTGATGAGGAAGTAGGGCAGATTCCCTCAAGCATGTTAGAAAGAAAGTGGAGTGACACACTTGTCCAATCTGTTCTAGGATGGTTTCATCTTCCCAGGTAGAATAAAATGACTGAATTCTGATCCTTGAAGAAGGGGGTCTCAAGATGCCTTTGGTCATGCTGAACCTGTAAATTGAACAAATTGCTTTCAAAGAGCATCCTAAAGTTCCAAGGGAATTTGAGAGTGATCTGGAAGGAGTACAAAGTGTTTGGGTAGTAGAGATAGGGGAGAATGGCATAATGCATGCTCTAAGACATGCTTTCTGAGTAATATGGAGACAGTGGGTTCTGACGCTGCTGAACTTGGTCTTTGGCTTACAGTGCAATGTCCCTGAAGGGGGCATTATCCCAAAAGCTCTCTATCAGATTGAAGAGGATCAAGAGAATGCAGATAGGGTCCAACTGTGGACTGAAACTGTATACCAGTCTGCAAGCGTGTTCCAAGGGGCCCCCCATGAGGTACTCTTCTGTTTTTGGATTTATTGTTTACAGTTTTTCTACATTTAAGAAAGTGATGGAAAAAATTTAATAATACAGATTAAACCTAAAAGTTTGTTCTGTGTTCATTTCCCTCCAGGGAGCTAGTTTTTTAAAAAAAATTTATAATAGCTTTTTATACATGCAAAAATAGTTTTCAATATTCACCCTTGTAAAACCTTGTGTTCTAAATTTTTCTTCCTCTCTCCTTACCTCTGCCATCCCCAAGACAGCAAGCAATTTGAATAGATTAAACACGTGCAATTCTTTTAAACATATTTCCACATTTAATATGCTCTGCAAGAAAAATCAGATCAAATGGGAAAAAAAATTAGAAAGGAAGAAAAAAATAAGCAAGCAAACAAACAAAAACAACAAAAAAGGAGAAAATACCATTCTGTGATCCAGCCTCAGTCTCTATAGTTCTCTCTCTGGATGCAGATGGCTCTCTACATCACAAATCTATTGGAATTGTCTTGAAGCACCTCATTATTGAAAAGAGCCAAGTCCATCACAATTGATTATCATATAATCTTGTTACTGTGTACCATGTTCTTGGCCTCTATTCACTTCACTTAGCATGAGTTCATGTAAGTCTTTCCAAGCTTTTCTGAAGTCAGCTTGCTTATCATTTCTTATAGAATAATAATATTCCATAACATTCATGTACTATAACCTGTTCATCCATTCCCCAACTGATGGGTATCCACTCAGTTTCTAGTTCTTTGTTAATACAAAAATGGCTGCTACAAACATTTTTGCACATGTAGGTCCTTTTCTTCCTTTTTTATGAGCTCTTTGGGATCCAGTAGACCAGACCCAGTAGAGACAATGCTGGATCAATGGGTATGGACAGTTTTACAGCCCTTTGGGCATAATTCCAAATCACAGAGAGCTGGATGTTAGATTTACAGTGCATCACTGGATGTACCTATCTCCTTGGAGAATCAGAAGGGTTGGGCCGTTATATTTCAAACCACTTTTCTCTTTTTCTAGGTAGCTGTTTTGGGGGGAGGAGAGGATGAATCTTTGCTTGTTCTGTTCCTTATACCTGACCTGTTTTATATCTAGATAGCAGTGGAGATTCTGGAGGGTGAGTCAGTGATCACCTGGGACTTTGACATCCTGAGGGGCGATGTGGTATTTAACCTCTTTCACTCCAAGCAAGCACCTGAACCAAGACCCAGGGAGGCCAGGGCCGGGAGCAGCGTGCAGCTCATTGACCAAAGCTGGGTCCTGGGAGTGGATTACAGCCGTGTGGAATCTTCCCTGCTCTGCCGGGAAGGCGAGAGCATCCAGGTGAGATAGTCTTTTACTGTAACAGCTAAATAATTCGGGAGCTGTTATGGCTCTTGGGAACTCTGGAAATTGGCTCACTGGGATCCAAATCCTCCCCAGTCCTGAAATACTTTCCAAGCTCCCTTGTTCAAGGAATTAAAATGGCTTAGATGTGGATGTCAACTTACCCCTGGAAGGTAGAAGGCAGCAGCAATGTAGTACTTCTTTTAACTTTGGTGTCTAGTTCTCCTTTTATAGTTTGTTGAGATCTCATCCTCCCAGTGTTAAGTGGAGAAAATTAATAACTTCCTAGACTTGCTGCCTGAACCTCATCTTGATTCTTCCTTTCTAATTGCTCCAGACAATGTGATACATTCCTATGTTTCCCAGTGCTTCATTTCATTTGGTTAAAAAAACAAACAACTTTGAGTGCTATGTGTTGTATATGGTATATAAAAGAATAATTAAACATGACAGGAACTCACAGAGGCTTTGGAGAGCTGCCAACATACCCCTGGGATCAATAAATCTGCCTATAGTCATTAATGAAGCATCTGTTATGTGTTAGGCACTGAGATGATACAAAAATAAAAGTGAGATAGACCCTATCCTTTTTTTTTTTCCATTTCTGGATGTAGATGGCATTTTTCATCAAAAGTTTATTGGGATTGCCTTGGAGCAATGTATTGCTGAAAAGAAGCAAGTCTTTCATAGTTGATCATCATTCATGCTTATTATCATATTTTCCTAGTTCTGTTTGTTTCACTCAGCATCAGTTCATTCACATCCTTCCAGGCTTTTCTAAAATCAGACTGTTCATCATTTTTTATAAAACAGTAATATTCCATTATTTCCATATCTACAACTTATTCAGCTATTCTTCAATTAATGGGCATCTACTCATTTTCCAATTCTTCGCCACCACAAAAAGAGCTGCTACATGTTTGCACAGATGGGATAGGCCCTATCCTTAAAAAGTTTATGTTTCACTGGGAAGGACACAATATAGTCACATGCTATTGCCATTTTTGGTAATGGTCCTTTGTTTTCAGAGAGGACTAATGGCTTCATAGGGGAAGGTGATTTTCGAGTGAATTGGATTTAAATGCCCAGGGTCATACAGTGTGTGTCTGAGGTTGGATGTGAACTTTGTCCTCCTGACTCCAGGGCCTGCACTCTATTTCCTGTGTCACCTAACCAGAATGGGGATCCAGCACGGTAAACAAAGGACCTAACAGAAGAATAGGAAAAAAAACAATTACAGAACCAAGAAAGGAAAGATTATTAAGGAATGGACAATGAGCTATATTAAATGTGGATGTGTAGGTGAGAATGAAGATTGACTAGAATGACAGTGGAGGTAGATTGAAAGGACACAGCAAAGGGAAGATGCCCATGCTAAGTTGGCTGGAGATTGTTCAGAATGCCCTGAAATATTTTCAAGTGGTATGATAGTTGTGTGATATTCTTCAGCTCCAGAAATGCCAAAGTTGGAGCATAATTTGCCAAATGTTTAAAACCTTTATGTAACCGAAGCCTTATTTTTTTTGTAATTTTTAAAAGTTTTTAATAATAGCCTTTTATTTCCAAAATACATGCAAAGATTTTTCAACATTTATCATTGCAAAATCTTGTGTTCCAAATTTTTCTCCTTCCTTCCTCCCCACTCCCTCCCCTAAATAGCAAATAATCCAATGTAGATTAAACATGTACAATTCTTCTAAACACATTACCATACTTATTATGCTGCACAAAAATGATCAAAAAGGAAAAAAGAGAAAGAAAAAAAGCAAGCCAACTACAACAACAACAACAAAAGGTGAAAATACTATGTTGTGATCCACATTCTTTCCCCATAGTCCACTTTTTGGATGTAGATGAGCCTTATTTCTTTTAAATCTCAAGCTAATTTTTACAGATTATGTAAATTATACAAATTCCTTTCACATTTTAGCTCATGGTTATATAGCAATTTATGATTTACAAAGCAGTTTTCTAACAACAATCCTGTGAGGTAGGTAGTGCACGTATTATCATCATTTCATAGAAGGGAAAACTGAGGCTCAAAGGTATGAGGAGCTTCCCTCATGGTCAAACAGCTAGAAAAGTGTCAGAGCTAGAATTCAAGCTCAGAGCTCCAAGTCCAAGTGGTATTTTCACTATTTCATTCAGTCTTTTAGAAGCTGCTTATTCTGGCTTTGGGAGACCTCAAGTACCCTTAGGTATCAATCCATTCACAAGCATTTATTAAGCACCTTTTATTTGCCATGTACTGTGCTAGGTTTTGGAGACCATACAAAGACAAATGTGAGGAATCTAGAATCTTCCCTCAAGGAACTTATATTTTGCTGGTGGGAAACAATGAATTCACAGATAAGAAAATATAAAATTATTATAGAACAAGTATCAATAATTTTGGTGATGGGGAACCTGTAAAAACCAGACAAATTAGGAGAGACCTCCTGAAGGATTTGGGCTGAGCCTTGAGTAAAGTTATGTATTCCAAGAGGTGGAGGTGATGAAGAAGTGTTCCAAGAGGTAGATGGAATTCCATCCAGGTAGAATAGACTGGAGACTGGAGATTAGTTGGGTATTGTGTATGGGGAATCTCAAGTTAAAACAGCAAGTTTGACTGTAGTGTGAAACATGTTGGGGAGACCAATGTCTAACCAGCCTAGAAAGATGGGTTAGAATCAGACTCTGAGGGGCTCGATGCCAAACAATGCAGTGTGCATTTTAGGATCATAGATCTAGAGTTTGGGAAGACCTAAGAGGCCAACTAGGCAATCTGTTTTACTGATGAAGAACTGGGGGAACCTTAAATGGCTTTCTAAGGTGGCATGGGTAGGAAGCATCAAGGATAGGACTTGGATCTTAGAATTCGGACTCCAGAATCAGTGCTCTCTCCAGATACCTTGCCCTACTAGCCAGGGAGAGCTCCTTTACACTAACAATCAGCGGAACTACATGGTCAGACCTGTGCTTTTATCAGTTAGCTGTATGGAGGGGTTGAATGGAAAGGAACCTCACTGGGACACAAATTAGAGTTCACAGTGGAAGCTTTCTCTGTTTCAGGGCTCTCACGTCACTCGTTGGCCAGGTTTCTACCTGCTTCAGTGGAAGATGGCCACTCCTTTAGCCTGTGCAGCTAGCAGCCTCCCTCGGGTGGACGATGGCCTGATATCTGTGCAAAGTCCTGGTCACAAATGTAAACTCCTGTACTACTATGAAGTCCTTGCATCTGTAGACTTCAGGTAGGAACCATGGGATTGGGTTATCTGGAAAGGGAAGGGATTTAGTTGAGGAGGACAAAGTTGATGAGAATTATCACTAATAAATCACATTCAAAAATTACTTAAGCTTTATAAAAATGTTTTATATCCATATCATTTTATTCTCAAAACAATCCTGTGTGATAGATATCACTATTATTATTCCCATTTTATAGAGGGGAAAATTGAGGCTCAAGATATTTAGCGTCTTTTTACTCTATCCACTATGCCTTATAGTCTCATAAGTTACTGATGCATTTAAACCACTACCATAAGTAAGGACCTTTTTTTTTTTTTTTTGTTAAGGTTTTGATGAAGGGGTTAGGAAAAACTGCTTAGCAATAACTGGCAGGTAGACACAGTAATCATAGTCTCAGGAGAAAAGAGGGTGGATCAGGGAATTGAAGAGAGGCTTCCAGCTTTTGGAGGAACCTGTCTGCCTGAAATAATTTTTAAAAAGAGAGAGAACTGAACAACTCAAGCAAGGCAAAGCCTTTTGGCAAAATTCAACAATTATTTCTTCAAAACATTTCTTCAATACCTACTATGTACATTGTGCTTTGGGAACATTGAGGCTACAAAGTGAAAAAAGCAACACTACTCCCTGCTTTCAAATACCATTATAATTTATTAGGGAGAGAAAGGATGTGCAAACAGATGAACAACTCTTTTAAAAGTTGGAGCTATGTGATGGATGCATGGTTGGGGGAACAGATCAAAGATAGGAAACCAATTGAGATGCTATTTTTATAATCCAGGCAAAAGTGATAAAGCAGTAGACCAGGGTGGCTGAACAAACAGTGGGGGATAGATGAGAGATATGGTGGATTTGGTACCTGATTTAATTTGGGGAATGAGAAAAAGAGAAGGCAAATGGGATACTCAGGTTATGAGCTAGAGTTAAATTCATTTCAAGAAGCATTTATACAGCATTTAATATTGCCAGGTAAGGTGCTATATGTGGAATATAGAGACACACCACAAAACTGTCTCTGTCCTGTTTGAGGAATGGTAAAAACCATAAGAAGAACAGATAAATTGGGAGGAAATACAAGTTTAGAAGTAAAATGGAAACTGAATTTAGGATATAGGAGCATAAATTTAGAATTGTAAAGGATCTGGAAGAAAAATCAAACCAAGTCAAGAAGCCTTGATTAAGCACTTGCTATCTGCCAGATGTGGAGTCTAGTCTATTGGAGCTTATTTCCTTCATTTCACAGATGAGGAGATTGAGTTTCAGAGAAATCAAGTGACTTGTATGTGGTCACTAGGATATGCAGAAGAATCAAGATTTGAATCTAGGTCCTCTAAATTCAAGATACATATTTTTTTCACTGAATTGAAAATACTAGGTAGGACTTTTTAGTGGAGATAGCCATCAGTAGGTGAGATGTGACAAATCAGGAGCTGTATACTAGAGCTCAGGAGAGAAATGGGGATTTCCTTCCTCCTTTCTTCTGGGCTCAATTCTTCTTTATCTTCTCCTCCTCTTCCTCCCTCTAAGTACAGATAATATATTAGTGCCATACATAAAAAGATACAAACTTCATTGCCTTATTTTTGGTTTGTTTTTTAATTAGCAAGCATTTATTATCTCTCTCTCCCACCCCACCCAGAATTGAGGATATTGAGGGAAAAAAAAGAAAATCAAAACCCTTATAAAAGATGTACATATCAAAGAAAAAAATTCTCACGTTGGTCATATCCAAAAACATGTCTCATTCTGTATATTCATTATTCCTTTGCCTTCTAAATTGGTAGGGGTTGCCTTAAAACAAATCCCAGCACAAAACACTCCCAAAACAGTTAGCATTTCAATCCTTAAGTGACTTCAAAGAGCTCTTCTAAGAAAAAATTTTTTAAAAATCTTTTAAAATGTCCTTCAAGAAGACTTCTGGGAAAATGATCCAAAGAGGAAAATCTATAGCACTATTTAAAAGTTAGTTCTATTCCCCATCTTCTAGTTTTGCTGGTTTAATATGGAGAAAACCCACAGAGGGAGCTTCTGAGACAGGTATTTCCCCTTTGGGGAAATGTTCCCATTAACTTTAGCATGAAATGTCCTGGGATTAGAAAGGATGGGAGGATTCAGGAGACTGAATTACTCAATGCTTAACTGATTTGCAAGATCACATCACAGGGTAATTGTGAGTTGTTTTAATGGAGCAGTCAGTGTTCTGCAGCTTGTGCTTAGATTGTATTCTTTACTTCTATTTTCTGGCCTATTAGTCTAGAATCTACAATCATTGCTTTGATTCTTTATTGGTTTCTTAGCAATATGACTCTCCCAGAATAGATACATTATTTTCATTTGCCTTTCCCCTTGATAGTTGGTGTGGGGATTAGTGTAGTTCTCAGCGATGTTAAAGGTATTTTGGAGTCTCATTTCTAACGATAAGATTTTTCCCTCAACTTCATTATTCAGCAAGCATTTACTTGCTCACCTACTAGGTGCCAAGTACTGTGCTAGGTGCTGGAGACACAAAAACAAAAATGAAATAATCCCCACTTTGAAGGAATTGACATCATGAGGAAGAATATGGACACAGAAAAACAAAAACAAAATATCTGCTAAGTAATTATTGGCAAGTGAAGGAATCAGAAAAGGAAGTTAGGGTTCTTCTGGGTGGACATAAAAAGGGAGTACCTTCCAGGATTGGAGGAATAATGTGTTCAAAGGCACAAAGATAGGAGATGTCTTGGGCACGGGGCCACGTGACCATGAAGATGTAATGAGTAGCTCTGGGCTCTTCCTTCCCAGGGGATCCATGTCCAGTCTGGAGTCCTGTACCAGTGGTTTCTCACAGCTCAGTGCCACCACAACTTCTTCCAACCAGTCCCAGAGTGGCTCCCTCATCTCCAGATAGCCGGGTCTGAGTCACGTTGGGGATCGTGCTGTACTCCGGCGCCTGGAAGTGTCCAGAGCCAGAAATCCTGCCTAAGCTGAGAGCCAAGACCATAAGGACTGATGGCCTCAGTTCCGAGGCTGCCAGAATTGGGGGCTCTCTGCAATCTACCATGATAATCAGCTCATGTTTTGGTTTTATAGTAGATGCATCTGAATTTAGAGCAGATGCCTCATTAACAAGACTTAATAATTCTAACTTAGCCATTTTGAATTAGCCCATTCTAGTCTCCACTACTTCCATCCCCCCAAATCTGGACCTGTAGGGAGTTCCTAGTATGGAAGCTTCTTCCACTGATGCTCATCACTGGAGACACTGAGAAGTTGGGTAACTTGCTCATGATTGCACACCTGGTATGTGTCAGAGGCAGGACTTCAACACACATCTTTCTGACTACAAAGCTGGCATTTTCTCTCCACTATCCCCTGCTGCTTCTTACTCCTATGTGTATATTATCTTATCCTGCAGTTAATGGCCATTTCCCCAGGCCCAGCCTTCCAGTGGCAAGCTTGGGATTTAAACAAGGCTAGGCCTGATGAGGATATTTGGGAAGCCAGGACAGTTTTGTTACACACCTACAAGTTCTTCTCTACTAAAACATAGTGGTCCTGGACTTCAAAACTAAAATATGGCACCAGCTCTGTTCTAGAACAGATCTGATCCCAGAACTGACTCTAGGGCTGATCTGGTCTTCTGAGGATCCCTAAGAGATAATTTCTGAACCAGAGAAAAATCATTTCCTTCCTCTATGAAGAAGGTTCTCGCCAAATTCACTCTTTTATCAATCCATATTCTGCCTTGGGTGATGAAGTAGATAGGGATGAGTATAAGGTTGGAGAGAATATAATATTTATTTAGCCATTAGGATTTATTCACAGGAAGATAAGTATTTCCTCTATAGCCATAGCCTTAACTGAGCCTTTTCCAAGTGGTGGGTTATGTAACCATCAGAATTGTACAGACCACAAATATATTCACCTCAATGTAGGAACTGCATTTCGGGGCATGGAGCAAGAAGATTTCCAGACTAATTCAAAACCTGGAGAAGAGGGGGAATTGGCTATCCTTCCTCGAACATCCTTTCTCCCACCTGTCCTGCAGAGAGTTGGGCTGTCCTGGGCCTCTGATGATGAGTACCTGTTGGCTCTTCTCTTTCCTTCTCAGGTATATGAGCAATAAGTCGTGTCAAAGGGCTAAAGAAAAGCAGATACCTTTTCCTGAAATACTTAAGGTACATTTTTGTACTTCAGGGCCTACCTCTCTTGGAGAGCTGCTCTGTGTGTGTGTGTGTGTGTGTGTGTGTGTGTGTGTGTGTGTATGTGTATATGTGTGTGTATACACTTGTAAGTGTGTGGGATTGAAGGGAAAGGGTTCTTAAAATTTTTAATCCCAAGATTTATTTATTATTGAGGATGGACTGCATGTTGTAAACAATATTTGAACATATTTATTTCTATTTTGACTAAAAACTATTAAGTTATGAACATACCTGTCTTTTGGAATAAGCCAACTTTTTTAAAAATTCACCTAACTCTGAAAATCTAATGTAACACTCAGGAGGATTAGATTTCTGCTTCTAGGTCCATTTGAGGAGCAAAGGGACAACTTAGTACCTGCTCCTTCTATAAGACACGCAACCTTGCTTTTTCATGGCTTGTGAGATCAGAGATGGTCTAATCCATCTCTGCAAGCCCTACATGAGGTATTGTGTCATGATAGAGTATAAAAGGAGACCATTTTATTCTCTTGCAATACCAGAGATAGTCTTAATGTGTGAAAGTTGAACGATCCAATTAGACAAAGATTCTGTGAGTGTGAATGGATGAGGAAAATCCTTCTTTAAATGGGATTGTAAATACAAGGTAGGGGAAAAGGATAAAGAGGGAAGGAAAATATGTTTTTGGGATTAAGGCCCAAAGACTCTCTTCAGTACACTTCATTGTGTGGTTTTGGTTCTGTATTCCAGAGAAGTATACTTGGCATGGAGAATTCAGGCTACCTCTACTTTGTTCCATTTCTTGATGATAGCCAGTGGGAGCTATAAGGATGGGAGGGCTTGGACATCAGGGGCTCTCCAAGGTCAATACTCACAATCTGATTGCAATTGATGGGCACATGCTTTTACTTTTGGGAAACTACGATATCAAAGCTCAGGGGATGCTTCAATAAAAGAATCCCAGGCTTTTGCTTTCCAACATTACCCTTGCTCTGGGACTCTGAGGGGGCTGGGAACCATCCTTGGGTTGAACCTTTTTTTTTTTTTTTTTGGCCCAGTGGAATCAGGGCTAAAGACACTAAAAGAGCTGTTCACAAGAGCACTTTGTATTTTTAACATTTGCACTTCTAATGCTTTTCATCCAAAGATTAGATGGCATTCCTCCAGTGTACTCATCACTTTGTTCCTGGGGCAGGGGTATGTTGAGATGCAGAACACCAGAGCATTGGGTCCTGAAAAAACCAGGAACTCTGCCAGGAACTAGGATAATGTTTTCCTTGGGATTTTTAATGATGAGAAATACTATAACATTTTGGCCAGGCATCTCATAATCCCCCTTTACCCCTTAGATATCTTTAATCCCTTCTCCCTTTTCCTATCCAGCAGGGAAACCAACTGAGACATTTTTTTCTTCCTCCAATTAAGAGAATATTTCCTCCTGTAAACTACTCACAGATTGGAAATTGGTCAAGTAATGTGAGACAAGAGTTACCTTTACTAGTGTTTTGTCTGGATCTCCCCTCATCCCTCTTCTTTGAGGCTTTGTTTCTTTCTAGAGCCAGGTATCATTGCTTCTGGAGTCTTATCAGCCTAGAGCTATAACTGTGAAGGGATTAATTTCTATATGTCTAAATCTTAACCAAGTGGGAGATCCTAAGTTTCTAAGTAGAATCTACTTGTAGAGAGGCCTCAAAAGAGACAGATCAGGGAACTCTGGTTTGTAGTCAGGTACCTAACTACATTTTTCTGAAAAAAAGTTTTCTTGTCTCAAGAGTAATATAATTATAGTTAGGGATCAGAGAGTTATTTTTTGGCTGTATGCAAAAGGATTCGTTTCTACTTGTCTGTGATGGCACAAGTAAATCCCAGATATTAAATAACCTATCCATCATTTTGGTTTATAGGAATCAGGGTTTCATTTCCCATTTAGTATGGAACTAGGGTAGAAAAGTTCTGTTACCAGTCTGACAGCAGCAACCATGGTCTGCTAGTTTTAATTACTTTGCTAAAATACAATATGTGCTTAACTTGATTGAAACTATTTTCTCAATTTCTTTTTATCTTTGGGTGGGTATAACTAGTTTGGTATAATGGAAAGAACAGTGTGACCTCAGGGACATCACTAATTCTCTTGACGCCTCAGGTTACTTTTCTGAAAATGAGGGGGTTAGATTTAGATAATCTCAAGATTTTTTTTTTCCTTGGCTTATTATCCAATGAAATAAAAAAAAATTCATGATTAAAATTTTTTTTTCTTGAAAAGTGGACCTGCCTCAGGAAAGTTATAGGATCGTTTTTTAGAGGTAGTAAGGGTGAAGAACAAAGCAGGACATTTTATGCTGCCTGTCTCTAATTTGTTATTCTTAGATATGTTGATCTCTACTGTAAGAAACCTACCTGCTTTCTGGATAAATAAGTCTCAGTGACAAAGCTGGCTCCCTTGTGTTTTCTTGAAACTGAGAAAGAACTAGGGCTAACTCTTCCTTCTATGGTTGGTTTGAACACAAGTCTTTTGAGGCCTTCTTTCTTCATCAGCTTCAATAGATCCTGAGGGAGGCAGTGTCTCAATGTTGTCACCCTGCTTTTGTGGAAGTTTTAGAAATTGGAGGGTAAAAGATAAATGTCACAATGTACAGTCCTCTGACTGTACTTTTAAGGAAATTTATTAAACAAACATGTAATAAGTGCCTACCATGTGCCAGGTACTATCCTAGGCATTAAGAATACAAAGACAAAGACAATAGTTCTTGCTCTCAAAAAGCTTACATTCAAATGGGAGAGGGAAGAGATAGGAAGACAATATTATTCAAAAAAGTAAATACAAAATAAAGATGAATAATTTTTTTTGGCAGGGACAGACATGAGTAATTGAGAGGATCAGCAATGATCTTATGTAGGAGGTAGCACTTTAAACTTAGCCTTGAAGGATGTGAGGGATTCTGCAAAGCAGAGAGGAGGAAGAGGGACGGCATTACAGGTATGAGAAAAACAACCTTTGTGAAACCAAGGAAACAAAAGGGTTCTTTTCCAAAATAACACAATTTTATAAATAATGTGCATGAGATAACTTGTAAATGCTTATATGACTAGTAATATCTATACTGCAAACAGAAGTGTCAAGTTACTTTATGCTCTGGTTACAAATTTGGGCATGATAAACTCCACAGATGTATTTTGGGGCTTGCTTTAGTAGCATAGCAGTTAGCAGTATAGAGGGCAACCCACACATCTTCAAAACTGAGATTTCACAGGAACAAAACCATCACTGGCTAGTTCTCTCCCATAAGTTCTCTGCTTAATAAGGATAGTTGATGATTATTTTTTCCTGAAATGTATTGGAGTTCTCTAGGAACATTTTATTCCCATTTTCTCTACCCTTATCCCATTACTTTGAATCTAAGATCTACAAATGAATAAATCTAAAATGTACCAGTATACTAGGATATTCTACTGGTTTCAGAGAGTAATTAATGTCATTGCTTTTAAAAATAAATCAGGTAGGTCTCTGGTGAGTAGGTGACTGTCAGATTGGGTGCCAGACATAAGTTCTCAGGCTTGAGGGTATATTCTTGATCTATCAGAGTATGTAGGTATATAATGTGGACAGGATTGAATTCTCAGTGCTGGGAGAGTATCATTCAGTCTACCAGAACGTTATAGCTGCAAGCATGGTGATCACTAAAGATGGTTGTTGATTAAGAATGGAAATGTAAAGTTCCCACCCACTTTTGCTTGGGATGTTCCTCTGGCTGCTCTGCATGTGGTTTCTTCTAAGCTCTTGGAATGTTGACCCTAATATTGTACCTGTATCCAAGTTTATAGAATAAAAGAAATATTTTCTGAGTATAAAGACCTGGCATCATTATTGCATGTCTAACCAATTTCCCTTTCTCCATTAATCATGGCAAAATGCTTTAGGGTAGCCCCATGGATCAAGTAGATTGATTAATATAAAACAAAATGTGTTATATAAAAATGTTCATTATGACTTGAGCACCTGATATTTGGAAAACTACATCAACAAGATTAATGTTTACATTTCCATAAGAACCGATTAAAATTTTAAATACTGTTTTGGCTCCTTTTCTTCCTTAATAAATGTATTTTATTTTTGTCTGTATCTGGAATTTCGTTGAAAGAGGGGATGTCTATACATATCACCTCAGAGAGGTCTGAGAGGTGACCACATATTTTCTCTGGATTCACAAAGCTAGTGTAGAGTACTGGCAGATCTTGAATGCAGGTCTTCATGACTCTGAGCCCAGCTTTCAGTAAGAGCATTACTAATACAAAGTGATGCTGTGAAATACTTGCTAGATAACACAAACTCCAGGGTTGGTACTCTATCTTCTGCACCACCTAACTGTCCATACGTAAGGGAATAATTCCTTTAAAATGGAAGGTATAATTCAGAGGGCAAGTTTGTAGTGTTCAGCTTTCCAGTCATTTGGAACCTTGAGGGGAAACTGGATTTTTCTGGATAAACTTCAGACAGTCTCAGGATCAAGAACATAGGAGCAGATAGGAGTTACGAATGTGACTAAAGTTAAGAAGGGGCACACTTTCCAAAGTACGGGTTACTTTTTTGCCACTATGAAAGATATGGAGTTATAAATTGGATCAGCCATTCTGAAAACCAATTTATAATTATACCCCAAAATTTACTAAACTGTATCTATCCATTGATAATTATATTAATACTAGACCTCTGCCCAAGGATATCAAATAAAGAGGAAAATCGTCTACATAAAAACAAGAATATTCATAATAGCTCTTTTTGTAGTGGCAAAGAAATGGAAACTAAGGGAATGCTCATCAATGGGCATAGAAATGGATGAACCAGTTATGGTATGTAGATGCAATGAAATACTGTTGTTCTGTTAATGAATGATGAAACAAATTATTTCAGAGAAATCTGGGGATAGACTTAGGCAGAATGGAGAGCAGAACTAGGAGAATAATTTATAGTGCAACATCAATATTGTATAAATGAACAATTTTGAAACACATAAGCATTTTGGTCAATGCAAAACTTCATCTGTTGACGATGAATAATTCTCCTTACCTTCTGGCAGAGAGGTGATGCATTAATAAGTAGAATGGGACATCTCTTTTTTTTGCCCCTGTACTTACTTTTTAGAAGGGTTGTATTTTTATTTTGACTTTTTCCCATGGCGGGGGGATATCTGGAAGTAGAAAAAACAAATGCTTTGTAATTAAAAAAATAAAATTTTATTATAAAAAAAGTTAATACAAGTCTTCTCTCCAAGTCTCCTTTGGTCTTTTGGTCACATTGAATCTCCACTTTCATTAATGTTTATACGGCAAGCTCTCACTAGTCAAGACACTCTGTTCACCAGCTGCACAAATAAATGGCTTCTTTATTTTTAGCATCTCCTCATCAAACAGGTAATTGGAATAGTTCTCACCCCACACACAGTGGAAGAGTAAACATTTTTTTCTACCAGTCATGGCAATTACTTCTCCAGAAGGAAGTATAGCAATTGATGGATGGGGTTTCAACCTCTGTTCAAGGTTCTAGTGTTGTCCTTCCATTTTAGGAAGACATTTACATTGACAAAGATAATTATGAGACATAACTTAAAGCTCTCTGGACATACTTTTCCTCCTCTGGATGAAGACAAAGACATCTTGGGACAGAAGGTACCCAAGTTCTGATCCTAAGAATGCCCTTTTCAGTTTCTGGCCTTTTCAGGAATAATTTATTCACTTTAATTCTCTTACTTGTCTAACTATAGTAGAGTCCTCCATTCAAATGAAGCATATTACCCAGTTCTCTGTATCTCTAGGGTCCATTGTTGCATTCTGAATTGGGCATTCTGCAGCCTTTTGAAACTGCTCACTATACTTGCTGTTCATTATATTCCTTCAGATATTCTATATTTATGTAAAAGATGGTGTGAATTGATAGTTAACTTATGAAATTATGAAACAGGGGCTGATATACTTGGTTCTTTGGGTATTCCCTGGGAAAGACCACGATTGACAGTGGGAAACAGGATAGTAATTATACTTTTTTTTTTATTTTAAATTTTATTTTATTTAATAATAACTTTGTATTGACAGAATCCATGCCAGGATAATTTTTTTTACATTATCCCTTGCACTCGCTTATGTTTCGTTTTTTCCCCTCCCTCCCTCCACCCCCCCACCCCAAGATGGCAAGCAGTCCTATATATGTTAAATATGTTGCAGTATATCCTAGATACAATACATATTTGCAGAACCGAACAGTTCTCCCGCTGCACAGGGAGAATTGGATTCAGAAGGTAAAAATAACTCGGGAAGAAAATCAAAAATGCAAATAGTTCACATTCATTTCCCAGTGTTCCTTCTTTGGATGTAGCTGTTTCTGTCCATCATTTATCCATTGAAACTCAGTTAGGTCTCTTTGTCATAGAAATCCACTTCCATCAGAATACATCCTCATACAATATTGTTGTCGAAGTGTATAATGATCTCCTGGTTCTGCTCATCTCACTTAGCATCAGTTCATGTAAGTCTCTCCAAGCCTCTCTGTATTCATCCTGCTGGTCATTCCTTACAGAGCAATAATATTCCATAACATTCATATACCACAATTTACCCAGCCATTCTCCAATTGATGGGCATCCATTCATTTTCCAGTTTCTAGCCACTACAAACAGGGCTGCTACAAACATTTTGGCACATACAGGTCCCTTTCCCTTTTTTAGTATCTCTTTGGGATATAAGCCCAATAGAAACACTGCTGGATTAAAGGGTATGCACGTTTTGATAACTTTTTGGGCATAATTCCAGATTGCTCTCCAGAATGGCTGGATTCGTTCACAACTCCACCAACAATGCATCAGTGTCCCCGTTTTCCCGCATCCCCTCCAACATTCATCATTATTTTTTCCTGTCATCTTAGCCAATCTGACAGGTGTGTAGTGATATCTCAGAGTTGTCTTAATTTGCATTTCTCTGATCAATAGTGATTTGGAACACTCTTTCATGTGAGTGGTAATAGTTTCAGTTTCATCATCTGAAAATTGTCTGTTCATATCTTTTGACCAGTAATTATATTTTAAACCCAAAGTAATTATACTTTAAACTTTATGGGGGCAAGAAGCCCATAAAAGCAAAGGCAAGCAGTGAAAAGGTACTTAGGCATACTGTGTGGCTCTGGATGGGGGAGTGGGATATGAAAGGAAGGCAGAGGGAGGAAGAAGATGGGAATGCAGGGGAGGCAGAGAACATCACTCACAGTCACAGATTAGAGTTGAGAGCATTAAGTGGCAAAAACTTGATGGAGATGGAAGAATGTGGGATAAGGGTGTGGAGAAATTTGAAGTTTCATTTTTATAGTTTTTTGGGGGGAGGAAGAGGGGACAAAACAACTCCTATCTAAGTCACCTTGGGATAAGCTCATTAATATATCCAAATTTTCTTAAAGTTGTCAGTAAAATTCCAAAATTACATCTCAAAGTTAAGGATCTTTTTTGATGTTCTGCTGATCTGGAGCTGTGGAAATCTGGATTTTTTTTTTTTGGAATTTCCATATCATAAAACCAAAAGGTCTTGACAGCAGTACCTAGATGGCTTCTGTTGATTCATCACTTATACCAGGATGTGAATTTTGTAATGCAAAGTTTGCAAATTATACTCCTTTGATCTTTGAGACAGTTTGTACATGACTTCAGGTTCCCCCTTGTAGTCTTATTCCTACTATTGCTCTTTTGTCCTGGTTATTTATAAGCATATTGTACTGACTAGAATAGTGATGATGGTGGTATTCAGGGAGACCAGATTAAGATCCAATCTTAATTTATGGGTCTACTAAGCAGCTAGCAAATAGAGCTGTCTTTTCTAATGTCATATGCCTGCTTGAAGTGCAACATCAAGTTCCCCAAGCTCCAGTGTTAGGAAACTACACAGTTATATCTTAGATGTGATGTGACCAGAAACTGCTCTATCCAAACTATTCCGGGATCTGGGGAGTAAATGAAATAGCATTTGATGTCCTCTACACTGAAGCGTGGAGTGGCAGGCAGTATTAGCAGCTATGTTGGAGCCCTGACCATGATACAGGGATATACATAAAACGAGGGAGACATATAAAGACTACTGCCTACTCCCCAGCCAGACAGGAATAACTTTCATCCTCATAATTCTAGTTTTAAAGTTTGACAACCCCCTCTAAGGTTGTGTTCAGTTCTAAATCTATGATCCTATGACTTATGGCATGCCCTTACTGGAAACTAAAGGAGTGACCATAAATCAGAGATTGACAACAAACTGTAGTGTGTGAATGGCATACTATTATGCTATAAGAAATGATGAAAGGGATCATTTCAGAGAAGCCTGGGAAGACTTAGACTGGTGCAGAATAAAAAGAGTAGAAGTAGAAGAACATATTGCAACACAATATTGTATAAATGAACAGTTTTGAAAGACTAAGAATTCTGATCCATGCAATGCTTAATCATTATTCCTGAGGACTGATGATGAAGAATTCTGCCCACCTTCTGGCAAAGAAGTGATAGACTAATAAGTAGAACAAGACTCCCTGTTTTGTTTTTATCTTGGTGTGATTTTTTAAAAAAACAACCAATATGGGCACTGGTTTTGCCTGACTATGCTTTCTTGTTACAAAGCTTTCATTTTGATTTTTTTCTCATTTTGAGGGGGAAAACTGGAGGGAGAAACTATACGGGTATACCACAAGTCATAGGGTCATAGATGTAGAACTAAATGCAACTTTAGAGCCTGTCAAGTCAACCTCTTATTTTGAAGCATGGAGCCATTAAGTGACTTGTCTAAGGTGATCTTAACTGGTATCTGAGGCTAGTATTGCATGAATTTTGTTTGGGTTCACTGACTAGCTACTGCCAATAAGCCAGCATAGGAGACAGAGATAAGAAAACTTCAGTTCATTCAGAGTGAGAAACATTCTGACAGCAGTTAATAGATATGTATGTCTCTAATAATTCGGCTGATTAATATTTATGCCATTGTGACAATCTATTGTTTACAGAACGTGAAGCGAAGAGAATGCTTGTTACAAATTAGCTTGGTCACATAGGAGGGAAACCATACTTGTTTATCAATGCTTTTATCAATTATTACAGAAAGAAGATGCTTATCAATTACAAAAGAAGGAATGTGTCTTTATTCACATTAAAGTCTTTTTTTTAGCTTCTTATTTTCAAAATATATGCACAGATAGTTCTCAACATTTGTCCTTGCAAAATCTTGTTTTCCAAATTTTTTCTTCTTCCTTTCCTCCCACCCCCTCCCTTAGACAATAAATAATCCAATATATGTTAAACATATGCGATTCTTCTAAACATTTCCACAATTATGATGCTGCACAAGAAAAATCAGATCAAAAAGGAAAAAAAAAAGAAAAAAACCAAAAAGCAAGCAAACAACAAAAAAGGTCAAAATACTATGCTGTGATTCACATTCAGTCTTTATAGTTCTCTCTCTGGATGCAGATGGCTCTCTCCATCACAAGTCTATTGGAATTGGTCTGAATCATCTCATTGTTGAAAAGAGGCATGTCCATCAGAATTGATCATCACATAATTTTGTTGTTGCTAAGTACAATGTTCTCTTGTTTCTACTCACTTAGCATCAGTTCATGGAAGTCTCTCCAGGCCTTTCTGAAATTTCCCTGCTAATTGTTTCTTAAAGAACAATAATATTCCATAACATTCAGATACCATAAGTTATTCAGCCATTCTCCAAATGATGGGCATCCACTTAGTTTACAGTTTCTTGCCACTACAGAAAGGACTGCTACAAACATCTTTGCACATATGGGTCCAAAATCTTCCTTTGCAATCATAAAAACCTTTTGTAGGCTGAAAGGATATCTCAAAGAAAGCAAGCACTATTGCAAGCTGATCCTTCAGTAAATGCTAAAACAGTTTATATCAAAATGGTGAATATAGAACAAAATAGTTGTGTCAATTCTTAACAACACTCTTAGCCCTTAAAAATTCACTTTAAGTACAAATTTTTAGCTCATATCTTCTTTACTCCTGACCCATACTTTACAGATTACACCATTAGCTGCATAACTAGAACTGTTGGCTTCTTCAGAAAAGCTTTGGTCCTCTATTCTATTCACATCTGGGGAACTGAGGTGCTAGGGATGGAATCTCCAGCCTTGAGATGACCCATTTGGAACTAATGCCTTCTTTGGATGTGAACTTGTTGGGACCAATGTTATGTATGAACTCAATTAAATTATGATTATATCTCTTCCCAACAAATACACACTGAGGTGCTATAAGGAGGATTTTGCTCTTGAGATGTTAGAGAAAATGTGTTTATTCTTGGTATATCTTTCTTTCCCTTTGTAAGTAAATTTCCCTTTGTAAATGTTACCCTTTGTTAAACGATTAAATAGAACTAGAGTGCTAGTAACTGTTCTAATAAATGGGAAGGGACTTTCAAGCCAGTGGCAAAGAATAGGAATTATCCACAAATCCACCGGGATGCCCAAGGAGCGTCAGGAAGATGGAATAGCCCTGAGAGAGGACCTGGGTTATACATGCTACATAAGTCATAAATTACTCTTCTGCTTTTGTCGTCACAGTTCTTAAAAAAACAACAACACAAGAACCCTGTCTCTAGCTGCTGATTCCATTAAGCCAATTGACTTTCATTTTTCTCACTCTTCTATCCTGTTTGTTTTTTCTCCTAGGACTATTAACTACTACCAGAGAATTCTCTACCTGCCATGATATTTATGCTTTCAGCCTCTTTTAGCACTCAATAAGCTAATCACTTTGAGTCACTGGGTGCCTTCTTTTTGTTTCACTGAAAGGACTCTATATGTCCTCACTATAAGAGGGCTCTTACTACGGTATGACATGACATATGACATGGTTATATATGGCCACCCAATCATCCCAATCCTCCATATTTGCGTCATCCATCTCCCACTTCAACCAACATATGAGCCACAGTTCTATTTTTATCTAAACCTGCCTTCTGCAACAAAATGTTCTGGGTCAGAATTGACTCAGGCTGTTCTTACTGACTCAGGCTCAAGATGGGGACAAAATGGGAAGCTTGTAGTTCTAACACTTAACAAAAGGAGGCTTACTTGCCATGGCTGGGAGATACTGCACTGGTTCAGCTAAATGTGGATTCTCTTGTCTCCCTATAGAAATGCATTTCATGAACAGAGCAAAATGTGATGAGTTACATGCAATCAATTTTTCAAGTCTGAAAGACATATACTCCTTATGGAATGGCTCTTTTATGTTTTTAGGTAGTTGAATTGGCATGTTAACAGCTCAAGACCTAGTCTCCTGGGCTAAGCAATTCTTGGGAACCTTCCTAGCTTTTATTTTTTAAGAAAACAATGAGCCTCTGTTACATGATGAATGATATGGTAGATACTTTCCCTACCATAGAGAGGCAAACCACAGAAGGAAATGGCATTATTAGCTACTGGGAGTTTTTACCTGTCTGGGTACTTACAACAGTCCCTTCTTGGTTATTATTGGTAGAACCATATGGAAACTCTTGCAATAGAGTAATCCCTGTAGTTACATAAATGTTAGCTATTATTAGTGATAATGCCTTCTTAGTCATTGTGATAAAGGAGGTTAGTATACTTCTTTACAGAAAATATCCTTGTGTAGTTGATAAGAAGGCAGATGGCACTTGGAGGTTTCTGTGGAAAGTGGAAAGCTGAAGAAAAATGTCCCATCAATCTTTGAAGCCATTTCTGCCCTCTCATCTGTATGTTGGACCAGATAGTTTAGGAAGGTATATGTAGAACAGAGTTACTAACATTGCTGATAAGTATTTATAAGTACTTATTATGTGTCAATCATTTTTTCTGTGCTAGGGCTACAAAGAAAGACAAAAACAGTCTCTTGTCTCATGGAGCTCTCATGTTAATGTGGTATATAAGGAGACATGTAGCTCATAGGGCTGTCCCTCAGCAAACTTTACCCGAGGGTTTTAGATATATATATATACATATATATATATATACATATATATATATATATATATATATGATACATTATAGTGGATAAAAGGTAATCTCAGATAGGAAGGCTTTAACAACTGGAAGATTGAGGAAAGGCCTCCTGCAGGAGGTTGAATTTGAGCTGAATCTTGAAGAAAACTACAAGAACTAAGAGACAGACTAAGAAAAGCGTCCCGGGCATGAGGATTTATAAAGGCCTAACCATTTTCTTTTACAAAAAACTCACATTCCCCATATTTCTTCATTTTCCTTCTTGGCTTTGACTAGACAGATCAACATGTGCTGGGCACTTCCATACCCCAAACACATGCTCACTTTTCAGCTTCCTTTTATGTGTTGTCTTCTCCTATCAGATTATGAACAACCCTAGGGCAGGGACTATCCCTTTTTCTTATTTCTATTTCTAGTGCTTAATACAGTGCCTGGCACATAGTAGGCACTTAATAAATCATTATTGAGTTGAATTGAACATCCTGTTTAAATTTGCAGGATAGGGCATACTGGGCTGCAGCTTGAACTCCACTGCTTTTTAAAACACATTTTTTTTTCTATTTTATACTTTTTCTAGTTGGTAAAGAATAGCTTTCAGTTCTTTAACTGTCCTTTGCTTTGTATTTGAATCTCCTGATTGCCTGTAGAACTTAATGTTTTTAATTAATTAAGTTAATTAACGTTGATTTTAACCCCTATGTGGCTTGGAGTTTTTAGTCTTCTTTTCCCCTCTAGAGCCATAGTATGAATTCTTTCCATTGGATTTTCATTTTTTATGTTTAGCTATTCTAGGCAGTTCTCTTCTATTATTTCCTTTATTACGATGTTAAGATTTTTTTATTCTGTCATGTTCTTTGGGAGACCTGTGATGCTTAGGTTGTCCTAATGCATTCTGTTTTCGATATCAATATGTTTTGCTTGCATAATGAGCATATTTTAATGTTTTTGCATTTTGCTTTTGTTCTTCTAAATTGTATTTTCATCTGTGTATTTGCATCCCCAATCTATTGTTCTCCTTTTTGTTTTTTTGGAGAGTCTTAGGCTTCAGACTGGTTTTTTTGGAGGGCTGGATATCCAAGTTTCTCACCTCCTCCTATATTGGGCAATTCATGACTAGCTGGCCTAAATCTGTCTCAGCTGATTTTTTTGAATAGTCAGATCTAGGCCCAGATGGATGCTGTTCCTGCAGGCTTGGTGAAATGCAGCACAGCCACTACCCCCATCACCTTTCATTTGGATCATTGCAATGGCTTCCTGTTTTGTCTCCCCTGCTCCCCCTAATCAATTCTTTATACAAATGCCAAAATAATTTTCCTTAGGGACAGTTATGACCAAGACTTATTTATTTAATAAACTAAAGTGGTTCAGGATCTTCAGGATTAGATATAAAAAATCCTCTGATTTTTGATGGTATTCACAACTAGACCTCAACCTTTTCAACTTTATTATATATGACTTTTTCCCTACACTCTATGTTCCAACCAAAATGGATTTCTTTCCATTTCTTGTCCATGTCATTTCATTTCTCATTTTTGCATTGTTTCATACCTAAAATGTGTTCCCTCCTAACCCCTACCTTAACACCTTTCTTTCAGACCTTTAGAGCTCAAAAACCAACTCCTACAAGAGGTCTTTATATCCCTCTTGATAGAGTTGCTTTTCAATAAGGACTTTTACTGAATTACTTACTGTTTGTTTTGCACATATTCATGTCATACTTTGTATACTTTTTTTGTTATTCTTTTTATTTATTTCTGTATATACTTCTTAGCTTCTCTGAGAGAACACAAGCTCCCTGAGAAAATAGATTATTTCATTTTTTTTCTTTTTTGGTCTTTATATCCCTAGCATCTAGCAGAATATTTGGCACATGGTAGGAGTTTAATAAATGCTTACTGATTGACCAACTTGAACAAAACTCAGAATACATTCAAGAAAACTCCTATAGCAGATCCAACATATTTATGTGGCAATCCATGCTCAAAAAGATAGTGATTAATGAATTTGAGACACAAATTTAGTTCTTTTTTGCTTTTCAATGCAATAAATCTATAGATGAGGAGAGAGAGTTCTTTTTCATCACTTCCCTGTGAGTAGCCAGATCATAATACAAAGATAAAACTATATCCACTAAAAATTTATAAACTTCCAACTAAGAACTACCACTCCTTTTACCTATTAGTTATTACCTATTATTTACCTAAGAGAAACCATCTTTCTCTGGAATATCATGAAATTGAGAGAAAGGAGTTCTGCCTACCTAAACAAACAAAATAAAAACAGACACTTTTGATAGCATTTATCAGTTCTAATTCATAAAAAAAATAGCCAATTAAAGAAAAATTAGCTTGGAAAACTGTCCTTGTTTAGAGAGAGGGGTAGGGTAGCTGCTTAGGCTCTTTTTGCATCAAAAAACTGAGTGAAGGTTTCAAAATTAGTGGGAGATTTTTCCTGTATCAAACCAATATAATGCCTTTTACTTTGGGAAACATACAAAAATTGCATGTATTTTTAGTAGATTTAGTAGCTATGAAAAGTGATAGCTATTTTAATGAACTTTTGGGGGCATGTTGAGAAGGGGAGAACTTCATATTTAACAGTGTACTAAGTAAGACTATAAATTGCTATGAATAAAAGTATATAGTTAAAAAAAACAAATCTTGAGCAAGTTAAGACTCAGAAAACTATTCTTCCTCAGAAATTATAGGTGGTAAAGTTCCCAAGGTAGCTCATGTTTCACCCATAATGTTATATTGGGAGAGAGAGTGATCAGTAGCAAAACATTTTTGAGGAGGGACAGGATAAAAGGAGAGAGAAAATAAATAGGGAGGGGGAATATAATTAACAATAATAATTGTAAAAAAAAATTTGAAGCAAGTTTCTCTGATGGAATATTATTGTTCTATGGAAAATGATGAGCAGGATGCTCCCAAGGAAAAAGAAAACCTGGAAAGTCCTCCATGAACAAAGTGAAATGTACTTTGTACAAAGTAATATCAATGTTCTGGGATGACCAGTTGTAAATTACTTTGTTATTCTCAGTAGTACAATCATCCACAATCCATCTGAAGAACTTATGATGAAAAATCCTATCCATATACAGAGAAGAAAGTGATTGATTTTGAATATAAATCTAAACATTGTCTATTACTCTATCTCTCTTTCTTTTTAACTTAATTTTTCTTGCGGATTTTTATTTTCATTAGAGTGATAGCTATGTTTTCTTTTACAACTTGACTTTTATGGAAATGCTTTGAATAACTTCATATGTACTTTCTTAATTGTGAGTGGGGATAAGAGAGAAACTAGAATTCAAAAATCTTAAAAACAAATGTACAAAAATATTTTTAGTGTAACTGGGGAAAATATTAAATAAATGAATTTAAAGAGGGGAAAAAAATAATATAACTGACTTATGGTCCCAATAGCACTTGCTACTGTTCAGTTCTGGGAACAGAGAAGAGTGGATAGGAGAATTTCTTTGCCTTTTCCTGAGTGCAGGACAAGTTTGAGTTAAAATTTTAATGAAATCTCTTAGTCTCTCCCTTCCATTTCTGTATTTTTCTCAAGAAATCTTTGTGTTTTAACTGCCTATGATGAAGCAATTTTTTTTGGCTATGTAATAGCTTATTATGTATATCTCTTCTAGAAATTCTATCTACCATAGGGCTTGCTCCCTTCTTTGTCAGGTACAGTCCTGATAATGGCCTACTGCACATGGTCATAATGATCCCATAGGAAGATTATTTTGACAGGTATATAAAGAATGAAATGGCGGGGGGAGGGGGAGGAGGAGTGGAGGTTAGGAACAGAAAAATCAATTAAAAGGCTCAGTGTTACAAACCTGAACTTGGATGGCTGGTGACCATGTGAACTGACAGCAGGGCTGCATTGTGAGAAATATTGTTGGAATAGAATTAACAAAGCTTGATTCTAAATAGCTGATAAAGGACTGGGAAATAAGAAACAGGAAATTCATAGTCCTAAAACTATATTATAAAGCAGCAGTCATCAAAAACATTTGGTACTGGCTAAGAAATAAAAGTTATTCAGTAGGATAGGTTAGGTTCACAAGACACAATAATTAATGACTATAGTAATCTAGTGTTTGATAAACCCAAAGACCCAGTTTCTGGGATAAGAACTCACTATTTGACAAATATTATTGGGAAGATTGGAAATTAGTATGGCAGAAACTAGGCATTGACCTGTACCTAACACTCTATACCTAGACAAGATCAAAATAGGTCTATGCTTTAGACATAAAGATTGATATTATAAGCAAATTAGAAGAACAAAGGATAGTCTACCTCTCAGATCTGTAGAAAAGGAAGGAATTTGTGGCCAAAGAAGAACTAGAATGATACATTATAGAATGCAAAATGAATACTTTTGATTATATTAAGTTAAAAAATTTTTGCACAAACAAAATCAATGCAAGATTAGAAGGGAAACAATAAACTGGGAAACAATTTCTGATAAAGGCCTTATTTCTAATTGACTCAGATTTATAAGAATTCAAGCCATTCTTCAACTGATAAATGGTCAAAGGATATGAATAGACAATTCTTGGATAAAGAAATTAAAAACATTTCTGGTCATATGAAAAAATGCTCTAAATAATTATCAGAGAAATGCAAATTAAGACAATTCTGAGATACCACTACATACCTCTCAAATTGGCTAGAGTGACAGGAAAAGATAATGCTGAATGTTGGAAGAGATATGGGAAAACTGGGACATTGATACATTGTTGGTGGAGTTGTGAACAGATCCAACCATTCTGGAGAGCAATTTGGAGCTAGGTCCAAAGTGCTATCAAATTGTGCATATCCTTTGATCCATCAATGCCTCTACTCACTCTGTATCCCAGAGGACCTAGATGTGCAAGAATGTTTGTGGCAGCCCTTTTTGTAGTGGCAAGAAACTGGAACCTGAGTGGATGCCCAACAGCAGGAGAATAGCTAAAAAAAATGTGGCAGATGAATGTAATAGAATATTATTGTTCTATAAGAAACGATCAGCAAGATGATTTCAGAGAGACCTGGAGAGATTACATGAATTGATACTGAGTGAAGTGAGCAGAACCAGGAGATTATTATATACTTCAACAACAAGATTATGTGATGGTCAACTCTGATGGACTTGGCTCTTTTCAAGAATGAGATGATTTAGGCCAATTCCGATAGACTTGTGATGAAGAGAAGAATCTGCATCCAATAACAGGATCAGGGGGAAGTATTGTCATCCTTTTGTTGTTTTTTTTTTTTTTTGCTTGCTTTTTCCCTTTTTCATTTGTTTTCTTTTAGATCTGATTTTTCTTGTGCAACATGATAAATGTGGAAATATGTATAGAAGAATTTCATGTCTGACATATTGGATTACTTACCTTCTAGGGGAGAAGGTGGGAATAAGGGAAGGAAAAAAATTTGGAACACAAGGTTTGCAAAGTTAAATGTTGAAAAGTATCTCTATATATGTTTTGAAAATAAAAAGCTTTAATAAAATAAAAAAAAAAGAAATTATTTGGTCAGAAGAAACTACAAAACATGAATGTTGAGAGAGAATAAGCCTTCTTTCCCTTCTTTCTCCTACTATCCTCTCATCAGGCTGTGTCTAAAGATTTCCAATTCCAGGGACAACAGTGTATTCCTAACCAGGGCTACCACTTAATCCAGGCATGCTGACCTTCTCCCCACTCTCACTATGGGGCCCTAATCCATAGGCAAAGTCATACCCCACATTTCTTCTACTCTCTACTTAAGACCAGCTGCCCTAAGAATGCAGAATTGGCATTCATCATCTTGTCTACAGTAATAGAAATTTTTGCTCCTCCTTTTGATCAGTGAGGAGTAAAGGGGTTGGAGTGTGGGGGAGCTAGACTTAAGGGAGGGTAGTGTGTGACGCCCAGCACAGGAGCTGCTGCAAACTACTTGTCTGAGTGGAAAGGATTGAGACATGTACCTACCTGGGTTTCTGCTGCTAATGCTGCTGTTACCACCCCTGTCTCTCCAAGATTCACACCAGTCAGAGAGCAAGATTGCCATGGGAGAAAAGATCCTTCCTGTCCTGGAGAAAGCTACCTCCTATTTGGAGAATAGATACAGGGAATTTGATCTGGATTCATTGGTAGGATTTTTGATGCTAAAAGGTAGGGTAACTTTTTCTTATACAGAAGTTGGCTAACAACTGAAATTGTTTTCACACTTTTCTACTAATTGATAAGCCTTGGTGAAAAGAGATGTTCTGGAATTGGAACTTTTAAAATCTGAAACTTAGGAAAGGTACATGCTTTTTGATCATTTGGCATTCTTGGCCTTGCTTCTTTTAAGGTTTGCAGAAATCTAAGGAATTTTAAGGAGTAACAAAGAAATAAAAATTGAAAACATAGTGGTGTGAAGAATAGCAGATCAGGATAAGCAGTCTTTGTAGCTCGTTTTCTTTCAGAATTGTACTAACAGGCCTAACAAGATGGGATTTAAAAAACAATTATTCATGTAAAAAACCCAGAGGGGCTCCAAGAGGAAAGGGAAGATTTTTTTCAGCTAACAGACTCTGCAGACTACCAGGAAAGGTGGGAACATGGTAGGAGTTTGTGACTATGTTTTATAAGTTTTTATATGGAGAATGAAAAACACCAACAAGCTTGAAAGATATCTAATTCAAATTTCTTTATTTGGGAATATATAACAAGGACCTTTTTTTCTTAGCATCTGGAAAAAAAAATCACACTTCTCCTAGTGTCATTTGAAAATTCTTCAGCTACCCATAGATTTTATTCCTCAATATTACAAAAGTCATTCATAAATTTCCCACATGTAAGTTCATTCACAGTTGTGTTATAAGGAAATAAGGGCATTTATCTTTTAGAAAATTTTTGAAATGGAAAATGAGACTTGCTATAAGTCATAGTAGAGAAAATAAAGGGCTGAAGTTCTTTTGCTTCCAGCTTTTTTTTGTCTCTCTTGCCTTCAGACCAACTGAGAAACTGAATTGTAAAGTGGGTTGGAGATTGGTACCTTCTATCTGGTGTAGAGAACTAGAAAAACAATAGTAAAATTTTAGGGGCAGCTACGTTTGCCTAATAAGTAGGAAGACTCAGAGACATTTCTCTGAATCAGATGCATATCTATGAAACCAGATCTGATTCATCAAACTGTCGTGTTCTTTCATAGTACAGCTAAAAGGTGTCTTGGAAAAATGGGCCCATGATTCTGACCTGAAATTCCTGACCTTGAGTGTTGAGGAGATACTAAAACGGCTGTCAGTAATCATCCCTAGAACCAAAGTTTTCCTCAAAATTGTCAACTTAAAATACTTAGAAGGTAAGCAGAAGATAGAATTTCTTTGGTAATATAGGATTTGACAATATTTTGTAATTCTAGAGGTTATTTCCTTGGCAAACTGGTCTAGACTCCAAATTTGAATAATAATGCCCGATCTATGGAAGTGAGTATACAAATAGCCATCCAGCCTCTTGACACATTATCTGGAGCATAACACTTGCCTAAGAGGCAGTACAAGAAAGCTTTTCTAATCACATTTGGTTCAGACATTAAAATCTTGCTCTGGTAGCTCCAGGGCTGTACCTAGAGAAATGGGCTCATGATGGAAGCTCAGCACTGAATAACATCATACTTAATGTCACCCTGAGTAGACATTCTGTTGTCAGGGTAAGAAACTCTTACTTATTTTTATTATTTTTATCATTTTATTTTATTTTTATAGGATTTTATTTTTCCAAATATAAGCAAAGATAGTTTTCAACATTTACCTTTGCAAAACCTTGTGAAGAACCCTTACTTTCTAAACAAACCAGGAGTGCCTGCTTTGTTTTTGTTTTTTAATTTAACATCCCCCAAGAATATTATTCTCTGGAACTTAATGTACTCATTAAGACCCTCTTCCTGTTTATGAGAATTATATTTCCCGATTGATTTCATCCCCATATTTTGAATGGGTAGTGTTGTCCATAAGTCCCAAGCTATTTGCCTTCAGAGTGATGCATGAGGGTGTTAAGGAAAAAGTATAGGCTTTAAGGGCAGAGGCCTTAAGTTCAAATCCTGACTCTTAACACCTAGTGCTTGTGTAATCTTAGAGAAGTCAGTTCACCTCCCTGGGCCTCAGTTTCCACATCTATAAAACTGTGAAGGTTGGTCTGAGGTCACTGCTAGTTCCAGAGTTATGATCTTTGATCCTTGTAGGATCTGTGGTCTTACAAGAAATCTGTATGTATGTCTAGAACATCAATGGGATAGAAATCAGATTCTCAAACCAATATGTGTTGGACTATGTGGTCAATGACGTCCATTCCAACTCTCAAACCCTACGATTCTCTGAGAAGTCACTGTAGGTTAGGCAAGAAACTTGGGATGTAGGCTCTGAACACAAGAGGTAACATTGTAATGAGGGAAACAACATACAAATAATAATAATGCTAGCTAACATTTACATAGTGTCCACTATGCGGCAGCCATTGTTCTAAATACTTACTCATATGATGTCACAACTAGTGTCTAATTCAGGTCTTTCTGCCTCCAGGCCTAGCACTCTATCTACTGTTTTATCTAGTTGTCCAAATAATTGTGTCCATACAAGATGTGTAAATGGAAGGTATTCTTAGAGGGAAAGGAATGGGGAAAGACCAGGAAAGGAAGGAGATAAAACAGGAAAAACCTTGATTTGTCAAAAGTTAAACAAAATTGCCTTCTCTTACTGTGTCACTGATTAAATCTTGTCCTTTTACTTTGATAGAATTCCAAGAGACTCTACAGCCAGAGTTTTGGAAGCTCCCGCTTTCATGGAGTCACACAAATCCCTCCATGATTTACTCCAAGTTTGACACGGCACATCCTTTTCTAGAAAAATCAAGTGATTCTTGCATGACACTGTTACTAGGAACCAAGTGAGATTTGTTATTCTTTTTATTTCTTCCTTGGATTGAAAAGTATAAATAGTCACTCTTCCTATACACTCTTCTCATAATACCTGTTTCCATTTCTATATGCTATTTTAGCCTACATCTAGTTCCTATAATGGCAATAAGGGCCTGTGCCAGCACATCTAGGGCTATAACTCTCCTGAACTTTGTTCATTGCTTTTTCCAAACAACCTGGAACTGTTTGTTCCTCAGGGAGAAGAATGGACAGCCCTGCAAAGTCACTGACTTCTGCAAAGGAATAATGACTGCACCTGGAAAAAGTGGTGAAGAACTGGTAAAACAGCTTTTCTACTTCCTAATAGCTAAAATGGTAAGTGCTTTGTAGGTTACTTCAGAGAGCCAGAAAGTTGGTTAGCAGTATCACACACTGGACAAGTGTTCTAATGGAGATAAAAATCAGAGAATGACAAATTTCAGTATGTATTTTTTTCCCATATTTTTCCCTTAATCTATAAGGCACTTTAATCTCTAAGCACCAGCAAATTCCATCTTAAAGCATTAACTTACTTATTATTATTTGTATCTTCTAATATTAGCAAGGATCTTTCTACAACTTTCTAGACTAGCAGAAAGAAAAAAAAAGATCTCCTTGTTTCCCGGTCCCTCTGAATCTGTCAGATATTTTTGATAAAATTGGAGGAGGGAACAGTTATCAAGAACTAAAGACTTAGGGAAACATTTTAAATTATTTTTTAAAATTTTCAAAACTTGGGGCAGATGGTTTAGTGAATAGACTGCTGGCCCTGAAGTCAGAAGGATCTAAATTCAAATGTGACCTCAACACTTAACACTTCCTAGCTGTGTGACCCTGGGCAAGTCACTTAACCCCAATTGCCTCAGCAAAATAAATAATAAAAAAATTCAGAACCCATTTAGCATAGAAGGCTATTTGCATTTAATAAGAAAGAAAATAAATAGATGAGTGTATGATATCTGAGTCTTTAAACTAATGGTCTCTCAAACCTTTCTGTAGCTGTTCTTCCAAAAAAAAAAAAAAGAAACGATTATTTTTAGTCAACATTGCAGTTACAGAATCCTAATGAAGGACTGGAAATTTTTCAGAAGAAATTGAGGCAACAGACATCACCTTAAATACATTGAAAGTTTAAAAATCTGTCTCAAAACTATAACTTTTAGCAGAGCTGAATGGAAAATTTGATTTTCAAATGCAGGACTCTGGAGAAGCATAAGGAGGTAATCAGGAAAGTGATATCATAAGAGCCTTAATAATGTTTATCTTTTTTACATTCCTACATGGGAGGATGATACTTTTAACTTATTAGAACTTCCTCATTATTATGATGATTAGACGGAGCATATATATAGACAGAGGGGACACATGTGAGTTGAATGAAGGGATAATGTCTTTTTTTTCAAATGATGAAATTCAGGGGTGAGAGAAGAATGTACTGGGAGAAAGGAAAAGAGAGAAGTGAAATAGTACAAATTATCTGCCATAAAAAAGAGGCAAGAAAAAGCTTTTACAGTAGAAAGGAAGAGAGGGAGAAGAGAAGTGAGTGAACCTTACTCTCATCAAAATTGGCTCAAATAGGAAATAACATAGATATTCAAAAGGGATGTAGAAATCTATCCTGCAGAAAAATAGGAAGGGAGTGGAATATGGAAAGGGGAGGGAGGGTGATAAAAGAGAAAGCATATTGGGGGAGGGAGTGGTCAGTAGCAAAACACTTTTGAGATGGGACAGGATGAAAGGAGAGAGAGAATAAATGGGGGGGGGGAATACAATTAACAATAGTAATTGTAAAAAAATTTTTTTTCTAAGTTTGTTTCTCTGATAAGGCCTCATTTCTTAAATAGAGGGAACTGAGTCAAATTTATAAAAAAAATAAGAGTTATGCCTCAATTGATAAATGATCAAAAGATATGATCTATGTCCAAAGGGCTGTAAATTTATGCATATTCTTTGACCTAATAACACCACTACTAGACATGAATACCAAAAGAGCCTGGAGAATAAGGGGAGAAACAGCAGCAGCAACAACAACAACAAAATGGAAATGACTTATATGTACAAAAAATATTCATAGTGTGTGGTATGGCAAATCCAATTTACAAATACTCAGAGATATTTCAAGTGAAGAATGGAAGTGTTTATTTTAGAATCTTGCAAGAAGCAAACATCTTTCCACTGGAGTTCAGTTCACCAGTGGAGAGAGGTTAATTTCCACAGAGATTGAAGTGAGTTATATTGTGGTGACCACAAGAACCCATGATACCCCTTCTCCATTTATGGATCAATTCTCACTTCCCCACTTAGTGGCACAAATTTGCCAAATTCCAGTCAGGCCCACATAGTCAGTTTTATCATTTGCAGGTGTGTTTTCCTAAGCTTATGGATTTATGGTGGTCAGTTTCACAAGGTTTACAACTGTTTACTTGAGCCAGTATGAGCACCCTATTTCATTTTCTCAAATTTCCCAAAAAAATTGAATCTAAGTTATAAATTCAATCTACCTTAGTTAATAATTTTATAAGAAGCCATATAATCCCCCACAATAACTTGTTTAGAGATTAGTAGTGCATTAAATTAGAATAACCAAGAAGACTTAGTTTACCTCAGGCTTCCTCAATCAACAGAGATTAGCCATTTTATAGACCTCTCAGAATATCTCTAGGCCATTAAATAGTTAGATTCTTCTCTAAGTTATTAAGTAAAGGTCCAGGAGATCACCTCTGATATTTCTACTAAAAGAGGAAGGCTTTTGTTCTCCTTCTCAGAGCCTTAATGATCAACAGACCTTTGAAACTGGGTCTAGAATTATCAAGTGACTATTCTGAGAAGTCCTCAGTTTCCCATTACACGCAATAGCAACTCTCTTCTCAGGAAAAAAATTGGAAATTGAGGGATTTCCCATCAATTGGGAAATAGCTCAATAAACTGTAGTATGTGTTTGTGACAGGATATTATCATTTTCTGAGAAATGATAAGCAAGATGCTCTTAGGGAAAAAAAAAACACCTAGAAAGTCCTCCATGAACAAAGTGAAATATACTTGTATTCAAAGTAATAGAAATGTTCTAGGATGACCAGCTGCAAATCATTGTTATTCTCAGTAACACAATCATCCACAACTACTCTGAAAGACTTTTGATGGAAAATTCTATTCATACCCAGAGAAAGAACTGATTATGTCTGAATACAGATCAAAGCATTCTCTATTTCTCTTTATGTCTCTCTTTCTTTTTAACTTAATTTTTCACGAGGGCTTGTATTTTCATTAGAGTAGGAGATCTATGTTTTCTTTTAAAACCTGACTTTTGTGACAATGTTTTGCATAACTTTACATGTGGTGTCTTAATTGTAAGAGAACCTAGAATTCAAAAATCTTAAAAACAAATGTAAAAAAAATTGCTTTGAATGTAACTGGGGAGAATATTTAATTAGTTAATTTTTTAAAACTTATGCTTTTTGCATATAAAACCTGTCACTCATTGTTACTAGCAATACTCATTTCAGTGCTTTCTGGTTGTTCCCTAGAAAGGATGCTCAGGTGATATGTTCCTCAAATCAAAATATTACATGGACATCTTTTGTGCTAACATGATGGAATTGAACTTGAAAAGAGAAAAAAATGGATTCTCATTCCAGAATAAAGGTCTCTTCATGACAAATAGTAAGAACTGCCTTCTATTCTTACAGATAAGTGCAAATCATCTTCCTTGCCCTTAAACATACACCTCAACTTCTCACCTCCATAAACACCTCCCACCCCCGATATCCATACTTTCTGCCTTATTCACAACCCCACTCTCCTAAACTACTAAAAGAATGAGAGTACTTTTGACTGACAAGCATCAAAAGACCTTGGTGCCAGGGATAAAGTAACCAAATGTTAGAAGTTTAGTTCTTTTTAGTTTCTTTAGCTTGGAAATTCAAATCTCGTGAGGACTTTTAAATAACAGAAAGAATCTATGAATTTCATCAAACACTGAAAGCTCTTAATTGGAGAGGTGATACTCAATGGAAAACTTAACTAGGCTGTGCCTCCAGTTGCTATAGCAAAAATGTTGTCTTTCCTCAGCCAAGAGTCCCAGTGACTCAATAAATTCAGTATTTCTCAGGTTGGTACTGAGAACAGTACTCAGAGGACATGAAAATGAGAATAGAGGCAGGTTTATGGGAAGGCTTGTCAAAGATACCCAGTATGTTGGGAAGATAACTAATCCCATCTTTTTTTTTCCCTCAGTCATGCTCTGTGGATTTTCTGGGTATTCAGACTTCTACAAGATCCACTGGATTAACACTATTCTCAATTGGCAGAATTCTAAGGAAGGATGCTACTGGAAGATTTGTAAGTCAAGTTGACTGCCTTGGTGGTAGGTGCCTCCTAAGAGGAAGGGAATCTGGTGAATAGTAAGAGCTACAGAGATTTGCATTTAAACACACACAAAAAGCAGAAAATCTGGAGATAACAGACTAAAATAGGCAAAGCTCAAGGAATGGGATCTAGTCATTTCAAAGGCTTCATAATCGTATGATTATGATATGACCTTTTTGGAAGTCAGAAATATGAATTATCCACTATGTTCTTAAAATATAAATTAGAGAATCTGTGAGACCTAATTGTTAATTACACAGCCTTCTACCATACCAGTGTCCTCTTTTTTACATTTTTGGAAACCAAGCATAGAGAATGGCTTCCAGCAAATACAATAAACGACAGTGAAGGAGTCAGGTACTCCTCCAAATTCTGAAGAAAGAGTAAAGCTGTTTAAATACACAGCTTCTGGATACACATAGAAGAGGCCTTATATAAGGTTGTCCCAGCTAATTTTTCACAGTAATGTCAATGATAAATTATGATAAACCCCCACTGCTAAGTCACAAAATCTTAATAAAACTCTATATAGTTGCTAAGCAAATCACTCATTTATAACATTAGTTCTGTGGAACATACCTTTTTGATACCATTTCTGTTACCACCATCTTTATGCAGAATGAATTAAAGGAATTAAGTAGGTATAGGACTTTACTTGCTACTGAAAGCAAGAAATAGGAAGTTCAGCTTCAGGGTTTCTGGTCTCTAGAAATATTAGGACAAATGAGATTTAAAAGTAAGTGATTCACTGTGGGTAAGCAACTTTTAAGGCAAAGATTTTATTTGGAGAATTATGATGATGATAGTTCCTCATCATAAACTCTTACTGACTGCTAGTAGTGCAGTAAGGGCTTCACAAACATCAAATTAGAGATCTGTCTCAATGCTTGGTATTCATAATCTCTATCCAATGAACAGGTAAGACATAACATTATGAAACGAGAAGCACTTTCAGGGAATGAAGAAACTGAATTCAAGGCTTTATAATGGAATTTCTAAGTTGAAATCATTCATATGGAAGCTGTAAAAAAAAGTTGACAATAAAGAGGAATTTTAAAGAAGAGGGAAAACTATGGGAGAAGCAAAATAATTCTAGAACAAAAAGAAGTAGACATAATAACCGCTGATATTTATTTAACTCTAAGATTATAGTCAAGAGTGGAAGACTATAAAAATAAGCACATTTTAGAAATGAAAAAAAGCAAGGTTTCCCACAAGTCATGCAGATGAGAATAGAGAAAGAGAAATTTGTGCACACTTATGATATTCCCCTCTATTTCTTCTCTCTCTAGTTGTCATTGGAAACCAGCCATTAAGGAGAAATAATCACCTTGAAGGTAAAATTGTTGAAAACAAATTATATATTTCCAGTACATGAAGACAATCAGGCAAATACTCTCTGTCCTCTCTCCTCATTCACATACATATATCATGTTTCACTACGAAAAACACAATATAACTTGTCCGTTATAAATTGCATTTACTTTTCTGAAAATATACATTTAGACCTCATTTTAGGAAAAAATTGGAGGGGAGACCATCTTCATCAGTCAGGCAGTCCACAAAATTTAAGAAGGAAAAACTTGGAGATGAAAAAGTGGCAAAGATAAAAATAGTTGTGATATCACGAGACTAATCTAAATACTTGCTGCAATTTTTTATTTCGCTAACAATTTGATACCGTGATTTTTTTTTCTTTTCTAAGCAATTAATTTTTAGGTTTTAGATATAAGCAAAGGCCAAGATAAAGCCCTGTTTGTTTGTCTTAGTATTTCTATAAGAAAGACAATTGCTTTTAGTGGCCAAAATAGCTAAAAAGTAAACTAAATCTAGATTTTTTAAAGACCTCAGTTTTTGTTGGCCATCTAGTCAGCCCTTTACTAAAGAATTTCTGCTTTAATATACCTGACAAATGGTCATTTAACCTGTGCTTTAAAGATTCTCAAGGAGGGGCAATCTATTAGCTTGTGAGGAAACCCTTTCTACTCTTCAACCACTCAAATTGTTAGGGAGTTTTTTGTGACATCAAGTCCACGTTTGCCTCTTTAGAGCTTCCATGAACTGCTCCTGGCTTTTCCTTCCTGTATATCAAAGAGATATGACAGCTATCATATCCTCCATCCTAATTCTTCTTTTCTCTAGGCTAAACATGCTTAGTTCCTTAAACCTATCCTTATATCTCACCGAATTAGGCCCTTCACCATCCTGGTTGGGCTTCTCTAGATACTCTCCACTTAATTGATGTCCTTCATAAAAGCTGGTACTCAGAATTGAATACCTTGTTCCACTGAGGTCTGAAAATGGCAAATTCCAATGGGATTCTCATTTCCATAGTCCAACAAGATCTGCCCTTCCTAATGCTGCCTAAGATTGCTCTGGTTTTTTGGGCTGCCACATCCTCCTTCTGACTCAAATTGAGCTTGTAGTCCACTAAAAACCTCAAATCATTTCCTCTTTAATCAAATTTTATTTGTTAAATTTGATTTTTTTTGGAACCCAAGTGTAAGACTTTATGTTTGTTCTTACTGAATTTCATATTAGATTTAATTCAAAACTAGTCTGTCAAGAATCTTTTGGATCTCAATTCTACCATCATTTCACTTTGGTGTCATCTATAAAGATGGTAAATATAGTCTCTATTCCTTTATTGAAGTAATTAATAGAAATATTAAACAGCATAGGCTCAATCACAGATTTCTATAGTACCTTCTGCTATGATGACACTAAACCAAGGATTTTCTGGTAAATGTTTAATAATCATTTTTTTAGGGAAAAAATGGATTCACATACTTTTAAGTTTAATCTGCATCATTAACACTTTCTTAAGTCTAGATAATCAGTAAGATAATACATAAAATCATCACATATTAATTACATATTGCTGAGTGGTAAATTCTCATAATGAAAATCTAACAAACAGCTCTTGCAAACTGGCTCCAGTATACATTTGCAACAAACTACCAATACTTTTTGAGTCTGCCATCCAATTAGTTCTGAATCTATCTGATTATATTACTATTTAATCCATATCACTCTATTCTCCACAAAAATAGTATGAAATATTTAATTAAAAGTTTTACTGAACTCCAAGTAAACTATTTCCAGAGTATTCTCTTCCAGTATTTAATAATCTTTACAAGAAAGTAAATGAAGGTAGTCTTGTATGACTTCTTCTTGATAAAGACAAACTATTAAAAATTTACTATCTCTTTAATGATCCATTCTAGAATATTCCTAGGAATCAAAATTGAATTCATTGAGCTAGAAGTTCTATTTATTATTCCATTTTTAAAAAAAATTGGGAAAGTACTTATTACTTTCCAATCATGTGTGACATTTCCCATTTTCCATCATCTTTCAAATGCTATTGACATTATAGCATTTTGCTTCATGGGAATCTCACTTAATTTTTCTGAGCTCTTGAAATCTGCTTTTCTAAAATCTGGGATTGCTCCTCTATTACAAATTCTAGGATAGCATGGTGAATTTCCCCTAATATTTCCATTGTTTCTACCCCAGTAACCAGTTCCTCTCCATTAGTGAAAATAAGATCTACAATAGAATTTCTCCTTGGGGTTTCTTTATCTTTAGAAGGATGAAATGATCAATTAGGCAAGTCAAGAGATTGTTAGCTGATCTTTTTTTCATAGCATGATTACCACATGAAGCATAGCAGGATGATTGAAGTGTCTCATCACTTTATTATAACTCTGTGTCAGGTTTGTGATCTACTCCCCAAATTTCTTATCCATTTTCTCTTTATTCCAAATAGAGTGTAGTGTATTCAAATAACAAAATTTTTTCCCCTTTCCATTTTTTGACTTCCATCCAAATACTCTCCATCATGCTATCTTTATCATACTTTTATCCATCCTGGATTTCTTTTTATGGTTATATTTTATTAATATACAATGCTACCACTCCTTTATTTCTGTTTTTTTTTAAAGAGTATACACATTCTTAGTCTAAAGATTTTATCCCACTAACTTTCATGAATATCTATGAAGTCATATTTGTCCTCTTGCTTTAGGGTCTTTAGTTTCTTGTTTCTTTTAAACTCATAAGCTCATTTAGTATTGTAGAACAGAAGAAAGGATGTAAGATTAGGATAAAGGACCAAGCCAATCTCCATTCTTTCCATTTCTGCATGAGTCTGGATTCCTGCCTCCTCTTTATGTAAATGGGAGAACAGGTTTAGCTCCATCACATCCCAGGGAAATTGTTCAGATTTTAAAAAAGTATGTGATATAATTGAAAAAGACAAAAGCTTTTAAGTAAAATGAGGCATTACCACATAAAGTGAATTGTCCATGTCTGAAGCTAAATAAATGAGTGATGACATCAATGTGGAATTATGGTAATTCTCAGAACAATGAAAAGTATATCTGATATATTGCCTAACAAGGTTTTTTCTCCACAGGTGGGTGTTCTTCCCTGAATACAGCAGTAGCAGTTGTTTCCTTGGGTGGCTTTCTTTATTACTCTGCAGATCATTCACTAACCATTTAATAATTCCCATTAATGTCTTACAATAACCAATCAGTAACTAAAATGGTTGACTCTGTACCTGATAAACATTTTTGTAATATGTTTTCCTGGGTCTGAGTTTGCATATGTTTGTAAAGAAAGAAATAAGCTAAGTAGATTCAAACAATTAGAAAAACCTTTTGTTATTCTAAATCAAGGCCAGGAAAGATTGAGGAAGGAGCAGAGTAATAGTATTAATCATATCTAGAAAAATGATTCTATGAATGGTTTCCAGGAATAATCAAAATCAGTTGGATTCAACCAATATTAAGCACCTTTTATATTCAGAGAACTGTGGTGGAGGGAAGATGCAAAGATGAATAAGTATTGCTTCTCTCACAGAACTTACAGTAAAAGTATCTCTTCTTGTCTCCTAATATAATACCCCTGGAAAAGTAAATTCCAATCATCCCATACCAGGAAATTCTGAGGCTGGGTGTTTCTAAATTTTACAAATCCCCACCTATCACAGAGTAGAAAGTATTACATATGACATGATAAATAAGTAAATGGTAAATACCAGGAACAGGATATTAGAATGATCATAATTAAAATATTGTATTTTCACAACACTTATTTACTGAGGTAGTTCCGTCCCACCCTGAACATTTCTTTCTCAAAAATTAATGGTATCTGATTTTAAGTTATAAATGATTATTCACAATACCCACAAATATGAACTTTGTAATCTCATTGAACTTACCAACTATAGACTATTAATGACTTCTTCATACTCTGCTCTGCTGATGATCCCTTTTGGGCAACCTAAATACTATTTGATAGTTTTCTACAGCCCAGCTCCTCTGCTTCCACAATCTGTGTAACTATCTTTAGAGATAATCAGTTTTATTAAGGTATATGTCTAGACTAATAAATTAAATTTGCATTCAATTAATAGTGTGGTTTTTTCCCCCTATTATTTTGGATACAGACAGAAATTTGGAAAAGGCCAGGTTTTCAGAATCTACACAATAGAGATTCTATAGCAATATGTGAAAGTGTTATTTAGGTGTCAGTTGTTTTGTCATTTCCAGTGTGGGAAATTTAAGCTTCTCTAATAATAATAGTCCAGGAATAGCACTTTTAGACAAGAATGCATCTTCTAGAGCTAAATTCAAAGCCATACATAATGAAAGTACATCCAAATTCCTTTGGCTGAAGTTCTCAAACATGTTACATTATCTAATGACCATGCAGGAACCATAGAATATGACCATGTGTTATCCCTGGTAATTTACAGTTAGTAGTATTAGACCTTTGAGAATCACACTTCAGAGTCCCATGTCTACAAAATACTTTTAAAGGCCTATTTCATTTTCTTCCATGATGGACCCACACTTAAGCCATTACTAGCTGATCAAAAATTATTCTATAGTGATTTCCTTAAATTCCAACTTTCTTAATTATTACTCATTTCTAATTTAAATCCTGCCACTCTCTAAACTTACTGCAAGATGACAAATACTTTGGTCTCCAACTTCTAGAAATGTGAACTAAAACATGATTCACTTCTTTCTCAGTTGAATAAATTGCAGGATTTTTTATACTTATACTTGAAGTGATATTCTCTATCCTTTAATCATCTTTATAGATCTCTTAACCCTTTTATATCCCTTTTAAAGAATTTTTTAAAATGCTCTTGAGAATTTATCTGGTTGATTTGACTGATTGTTGATCTTTGACTTCTGGGGAATTTAATATACACATAATATTTGCATGTAAGCTAAAGCTTTTTTCACATTTAGATTGTAAATTAAATTTGACTAGAAAAGCATTTAACTTTGGATAAGATTGAGTTGAACCCCTCCCCCTCATTAATGTAGAATTTTGGTAATACCTTAAAGCAAGGATACATCAGGTTGCACAAGGCTTAAAAATAAAGGATGTTGGAAGCTTAAGTTATTTCAGAAAAGAACTTCTAAAAGAAGAAACTTGAGCTTGTAAGTTGTTCTAAATAAAGTTGAATAATAAGGAGACCTGTGCTTTGGAAATGTAAATATATCAGAACAATTTCAATTCTAACATGAAAATGAATTAAGAGGAAATTGAATAGAATAAGGATTATCATCAGTGCTTTGATTTATAATTTCCTAGGATAAAAAGTAACTCAAAATTATATTTTCTCTTCACTGTCTTACAATTTGATTCTCAGTATGAGACATTAAGTTTCTCACCTTTGAAATCTGTAAATATGATTATTTAACAAGTACTTCTCATCTTTATGATATAAGACTTCAGTAAGAAAATAGCAGGCAAAACAGGAAAGTGGGGGAAAATTGGCTTTAGAATGAGAAGATTTGGGTCCAAATCTTACCTTTGATGTTTACTATTTACCATGATTGTCACTTCAACCCCCTAAAGCCCTAATTTCTGCATGTTAAAATGAAGGAGTTGGACTAGATGATTTCCGATATTCCTTTTAGCTCAAGAACTATGATCTTGTGATGTACGTTTGAATGATCCTAGATGATAGTTGTATTTAAAAATCAAAGGTCTTCATGACCTTTGATTTTGACATTAAAGTAAGTCTTTTTTCTCCAAATAAACCAATTGTTTCAACCTCTGAATAAAAGTTCCAGAACTCACACCTAATCAAAACCATTATCTGCTACTACAAGATTAGATTATCTAACCAACAAACTAATAACAAGTGGACAGTGAGTAGTTTCAACAAAACTCTAATTACTACATATTGAAGTCAAAAGATCTGTTGAGTTTCCACTCATCAAACCAATACGTACCTGGGGAAAAAATATGACCTTCAAGATCCTTCTTCAGTGGAGCAGTGACAACTTTTTTTCTCTCCAATAAATGGCAAACATTAAAGTACATTCCAGCTTTCAAAATTCTTATGCTAAATTGACAGTCTTTGGAATTATAACACCTATTTGGTATTACACAAAATAGGAAAAAATATGGAAGTGATGAGATCTTTAGTGTTAGGGGTGGTGAGCAGAGGAATTGGTCTCTGGGGCAAGCAGGCAGAACGAGTTGATTTAGCTCCATTCTGAATTGGTCCATTCTGAAGTCCAAGTTATATAAAACTCCTGAAGAAATCCCAGTCATGTCCCTGAGGTTAAATTTTCCCTATAAAAGCTACTTGTGGGCCATCCTATGGCTGCTGCCTTTCTTTGGATCAGTCCACTGCGGCACTCTGCCTTGTGGTGTCTTTCCTCTTCCCTTTCCTTTTGCCCTATGCCACACGGTATCTCTCCTATCTCCACTATGCTTCCCAACCCCACTCTTCCTTATAATTTATAATTTCCTTTCAAGATTTAGCTGCCAGCTAAGGGTATGCTCCAACCTCATGGAGTACTCCCCTTTCCACTCGGTAATTGAGTTCATATGCTCTCCCACTCTATGTCATATTTACCATTTCCGGTATCTATTCTATCCCTTCATTTTGTCCGTAACCTATTCCCCTAAATAAATCTACCTTTTGCCAAAGAGAACCGCCATTGTGAAGTCTTCACGTGACTGAACCCCAACTTTTGGTGACAAACCCTACATTATCATCTATGGATCACAGGTGAAAGGATGCTCGGGTTCCCCTTTGGAGCACAGAGTAATCATTGTCCACCAAGGTGTTCTAAAGATAATTTGAAAGAGAATTAAACACTTCAACTTGATGGTCGAGAGAATAAATACCAGTGACTGTAGGGAGCACGTCAGGAAAACTTAACAGAGAAAACGACATCTGAGCTGAGCCTAGAGAGGAAAGAATGTGGAAGGCGGAGTGGCTGAAGGCAGAGAGGACGGGTGAGTTGAGGGACGAGGAGGGAAGTAAGGCTTCAGCCTGGACTCTTGGCAGCTTTGAGAAGGGCTAGTTTGGCTGGTGGGATATGATAAGGCTAGTGGGGAAAGGGGGGAAAGAGGGGGGGAGGGGGATTTGGGACTTTTTTTTTTGGTCTTCCCAATATTTAGCGCTGTGTAAAAGTCCTTATTAAACAAAGGACTGACCGACCGACTGACTGATGTTAGACATGCATCACACTCATAAACTTAATCAAATCCCAACTTAAAACTTATATACATAATACTAAAACCTCGCGAGATTTGTGAAGGAGAAGACGGGGCATCCTAGCTCTCGGCCCCTCCCTTCTACACCTGCGGTTGAATGAGAGCCTGGTCAGGAGGTGATGTCACATGACTAGTCCTCATGTGACCGATGGCAGGTGTCCAACATGGCGGCCTTTATCAGGCTTTAGGTACACGCTTTTTCCTGGCTCCTAGCAGCGCCCCTGAGTCCGAGTACAGGATGAGTGTCGTTCCCCTGGGGGGGAAAGGCGGGACCCTGCGGGTCTATTTAGCAAGTTTGTGAATGTGATAGTGCCTCAGTCTCTTAGGGTATTTCCCTTAGGACTTGGTATTTCACTGCTATGGGGAACATTGAGCAAGAAGCACTCTAACAATGCAGGTCTGCACCTTCTCTGCAACTTGTCATTTTAAGGAGCACTGGGAAGTGAATTTGCTAACTCAGAATGTATGAGAAGTGAGATTTCAGCCCTGTTATTCCAGATTCCAGGCCAGTTCTCCACTATGTCAGTTCCAGCATCAGACACGTACTGGCTTTATGAGTCCTGCAAGCCACTTCAAACCCTGTTACTGTCTGAAGTAATTGTCATTGACAAGCAGAATATCCTCACTTGGAATTCGTACTAATGAATTCACAGGCCTTGCCAAAAATATTTTTTTTTTTTAAGAGCCAAATCAATGCTTAGATTTTTTTCAATAATTATGAAAATGTAAAACTTCATCATGTCCATCTTGTCTTTCCAGGGACCAAGTGTTTTATTCATAATGCATTTTTCTTTTTTCTTTTTTTTATATAATGCATTTTCTTTTCTTTTAATTCATGCTTTTGTGTCATCAGCCTACACTGGTGATGTGGTTCAAGGACCAAAATGATTTGGGTGATGTGGACACCCGATGATGGCAGGCACCAAAAGTTGGTGTTCGATCGTATGGAGAATTCACAATGGCCAATCTCTTTGGCAAAAGGTAGATTTATTTAGGGAAAGAGATTACGGACAAAATAAAGGGATACAATAAATATGAAACAGAGTTGGAAGAACATATGAAAGACAAGTTCCTCGGTGGAACTCAACAATTTCTCAGTAAAGAGGGAGCACCCCATGAGGCTCGAGCATGCCCTTAGCTGGCATCTAAATCCTGAAAGGGACTTATCACCCCAAAAGAGTTAGCTGTAAGAAGAAGTAGGGTTGGGAAGCAAAATGGAGGCAAGAGAGATACCATATGGCATGGGGGTAAGGAGAAAGGGAAAGACACCATGAGGCAGAATATCATGATGGGCTGACTCAAAGAAAGGGATGGCCCATAAGTAGATTTTATATGGGAAATTTAACCTCAGGGACATGACTGGGATTTCTGACAGGGCATGGCAAGGTGAGACTGCTCAAGACCTCTATAGAGGTCTCTGGGGTCTCAGAGACTTGACATAACTTGAATTTCAAACTGGACAAACTCCCCAGAGGATGGGACCATGGAGCTAGACTGATCTCCATCAGTGTCTTCTGTATCCTTGTTTGCCTCAGGAATCTTTTCTTTAGTTTTTCTCTGTCCAAGACATTGTTCAGGATCTCATCAAGCAGTGCTTTTTGTGTACCAATACTAAATGAGATTAGTTAGACATCCAACAATATTGCCAGCTCTTTAGAGAATATAATTTTTCTCTAAATTTGGTGCTATCTTTTAGGATTTTTCAGTGACTTTTAGAAGCAAGGTTGTAGTTGCAACATTAGTACCAATATTCCAGGGGCTTAGAAGTAATCAGGTGTGTAGTAGCCATGTCCTTTCCAGAAAGTGCAATATCCCCAGAAAAATATCTTATCTTCAATAGAGTGGCAATTTTATATTACCATTCTTAACTAATAACCATTATTGGTGATTGTCAATGCTCAAAACAAATTGCAGTTAGAGTAGTCTGATAGAGGATTCAATCCTGGATTTACCATACAGCAAATATTCTGATAGTTGAAAGCTATATATACTGCTAAGAACTGGGAGTTCAATTTTGTTCATAATTTCATACTCTTCTGTCTACCAGAAGTTTGAATAATTTGTTTTAAAATGTTCTAACATGCATAGATCACTTCCATTTATAGAAGCAGTTTTGAAAATGCCATTAATGTCTTGTAGAAGAATAAATCACAGGAACTGGAATTGTAAATGTCTTTGGGAATTATTAGTTCAATCGTTTCATTTTGGGACAGAGCCAAGAGTAGAGGTTCTACTCACAGTTCTAGGGAAGAGAAGAGGGCATATAGTTACTCATAAGATTGTAGGAACCCCTGACTTGAGTTTCAGTTCAAGAAAGAGCAATAGCACTTGCAGCTGCAGGAGAACAGTGGATCTGATTACAGTTTTTAGGCCAATAAGAATAATGCCATTAATTGTGGCTACAGGGAAACAAAGTCCCTTCTTGAGTAAAGACCAAAGTACAGGTCAGGAGAGTAAAAACCACAGTCTAAAACTTAATAGACTGCACCCAGATGAAAAATCTAAAACAGTGCCCCCTCCACTTCAAGATCAGAGATCAACTTTAACATAAAGTTAAAAATCTAGAAGTAGGTTGAAAAAATGAGCAAACAACAATAAAAGAACTGACCATAACAAATTATTATGGCAACAGGGAAGATCAAGACACAAACTCAGAAGAAAACTGTCAAAAGCTCTAGAAGCAAAACCTCAAAAAAAAAAATTGTGAGTTGGATAAAAACCCAATTCTTGAAAGACTCAAAAGAGGTTTTTCAAATCAAAGAGATAGAGGGGGAAATGGAAAAAGAAATGAGTGCAATGCAAAAAAAAATTATGAAAGGACACTCAAAAGCTTGGTTTAAAAAAAGCACAAAAATACTGAAGATTAACACCTTAAAAAACAATTGACTAAATGGCTAAAAAAGCACTAAAATTCACTGAAGAGAAGAACTCTTTAATAATCAAAATTAACCAAATAGAAAAAGAAGCACAAATATTTACTGGGAAAAAAGAAGTCATTAAAAGTAGATTTAGCCACATAGAATCTGGGAAGTGGAAACTAATGATCTATGAGATATCAAGAAACAATAAAAACAAAGTCAAGGAAAACAATAAAAACAAAAAAATAGACGACGATGTGAATTATCACATGGGAAAAACAACTGATGTGGAAAATAGATCGAGAGATAATTTTTAAAAATATTTTAAAGTTTCAAATTCCAAATTCTCTCTCTCTTGTCTTGGATCATTGTCAGGCTCACATAAGGTTTAATAATTTCCATGGTTTTTTTATGTTTTAATATTTTGTTTCCCTTAGTTACATGTAAAACATTTTTTTACATTTGTTTTTAAAAACTTTTGAGTTCCAAGTTATCACCCTTTCTCCTCATAATCCTCCACTGAGAAGACCTATATGAAGTTGTGCAAAACATTTCCATAAAAATCATGTTGCAAAAAGAATTATGTTTCCCCCTTTCCCCCCCAAAACCCCCTCAGTTAAAAAAAAGTATGCTTCAGTCTCTTCAGCCAGTATCAATTGTTTCTCTGGGTATAGACAGCATTTTTCATCCAAGTCCTTCAGAGTTATCTTGCATTCTTGTACTGCTGAGAATAGCAAAGTCATTCACAGGTGATCACCCCACAACTTTGCTATTACTATGTACCACAGTACATTTCGCTTTGAGCTCATGGAGGACTTTCCGAGTTTTCCTGAGAACATTCTGTTAATCATTTCTTTTTGAACAATAATGTTCCTTCATAATCACATACCACAATTTATTCAGCCATTCTCCAATTGATGTAAGCCCCCTCAATTTCCATTTTTTTTTTGCCCTGAGAATAAACTTGCTATAAATATTTTTGTATGTATAGATTTTTTTCCCTTAAAAAAAAATCTCTTTTGGGATTCATGCCTAGAAGTAGTATTGTGTGATTTTGTAACCCTTTGACCATAGATCATATTTTTTGATCATTTATCAATTGGAATGGCTCTCTCTGTCTTTCTCAGTCTATCTCTTTCTGTCTTTATAAATTTGACTCAGTTTCCCATAGATTTTAGAAATGAGGCCTTCTTTATCTATTTTTTGTTAAAGCTTTTTATTTTCAAGACATATGCATGGATAAATTTCCAACATTGTTCCTTTCATAGCCTTGTGTTCCAAATTTTCCCCTCCTTCCCTCCACTCCCTCTCCTAGATGGCAAGTAATCCAATATATGATATAGATGTTAAAATATATGTTAAATCCAATATATGTAAATATATTTGTATAATTATCCTGCTGCACATGAAAAATCAGATCAAAAAGGAAAGAAAATGAATAAGAAAACAAAATCCAAACAAACAATAACAAAAAGAGTGAGAATGTTATGTTATGATCTCTGGGTGTAGATGGCTCTCTTTATCACTGAACCATTGGAATTGACCTGAATCATCTCATTGTTGAAGAGAGCCATGTCTATCAGAATTGATCATCATATACTCTTTCTATTGCCATGTATAACGATCTCCTGGTTCTGCTCATTTCACTTAGCATCAATTCATGTAAGTCTCTCCAGGTCTCTCTAAAATCATCCTGCTGATGGTTTCTTATAGAACAATAATATTCAATAACATTTATATACCATAATTTATTAAGCCATTCCATAACTGATGCCCATCCATTCAGTTTCCAGTTTCTAGTCACTACAAAAAGGGCTGCCACAAACATTTTTGCACATGTGGGTCCATTTCCCTCCTTTAACATCTCTTTGAGATATAGGCCCAAATAAGGCCTTCTTTAGAGAAACTTGCTTCAAAATTCCTTTCCTAATTACTATTGCTAACAGTATTTCCATCTTGTTTAGTCTATTCTCACTTTCCTTTCACTCTGTCCCTCCTCAAAAATGTTTTGTTTCTGACTATCTCCTTCCCCAATATTCTTTCTTCTATCACCACTCTAATATCCCTCTTTCAGTTTCCTGCAGGGTAAGATAGATTTTTATGCCTATATTGAGTATGTATGTTATTTCCTCTTTGATCCAATTCTGATGAGAGTAAGGTTCACTCATTTCTCATCCTTTCTCCCTTTCCCCTTTAATTGCTTCTTATATGGCAAATAATTTACACCATTCCATCCCTCCCTTTCCCTTTCTCCCAATACATTCATCTCTTACCCCTTGATTTTATTTAGTTTTTAGATGCTATCTATTCATATTCAACTCACATCTGTGCCCTCTGCCTATATATATTCCTTCTAGCTGGCATAATAATGAGAAAGTTCTTATGAGTTACATGTATCATCCTTGCATGTAGGAATATAAACAAATAAACCTTATTAGGTCCCTTATGATTTCCCTTTCCTGATTACCTCCTTATATTGTCCTGAGCCCTGTATTTGAAAAATCAATTTTTCTATTCAATTCTGGTCTCTTTTTATCATGGTCTTTTTTTTTTATCATTAATGTTTGAAAATCCTCTATTTCATTGAATGTCCAGTTTTTCCCTGAAGGATTATGCTCAGTTTTGCTGAGTAGGTGATTTTTGTTTGTAAACCTAGCTCCATTGCTTTCTGGAATATCATATTCCCAGCCCTCCAATCCTTTAATATAGAAACTGCTAAATCTTATGTTATCTTGATTATAGCTCAACTATACTAGAATTATTTCTTTCTGGATGTTTGTCATATTTTCTTCTTGACCTGAGAGTTTTGGAATTTGGCTATAATATTCCCAAGAGTTTTCATTTTGGGAATGATCTTTCAGGAGGTGATCAATGGATTCTTTCAATTTCTATTTTACCTTCTGATTCTAGGATATCAGGACAGATTTCCTTGATAATTTCTTGAAAGATAATGTTTAGGCTCTTTTTTTGATCATGGATTTCAGATAGACCAATAATTTTAAAATTATCTCTCCTGGATCTATTTTCTAGGTCAGTTATTTTTTCAGTGACCTGGTTCATATTGTTTTCTATTTTTTCATCCTTTTGGTTTTATTTTATTGTATCTTAATTTCTCACAAAGTCATTATCTTCCATTTGCTCAATTCTAATTTTTAAGGAATTATTTTCCTCAGTGAGCTTTTGTACCTCCTTTCCCATTTGGCCAATTTTGCATTTTGAAAGATTCTTTTCCTCATTTGCTTTTTTTATTTCCTTTTGCAAAGCTATCATTTCTCTTCCCAAATTTTCCTCTACCTCTCTTACTTGATTTTGAAGATCCCTTTTGAGCTATTCTGTGGCCTGAGACTAATTATTATTTTTCTTGGAGGCTTTGGATGTAGGAACTTTGACTTTGTTCTCATCTTCTGAGTATGCATGTTGCTCTTTCTTGTCGCCATATTCTACAGTTAAAATCTTTTCCCATTGTTTGCTCATTTTCTCAGCCCTTTACTTGGCTTTTAGCTCTTTGTTAAAGTAGAGCTCTGTTTCCAAGATGGAGATGTAATTTCCCATGCTGTAAGAGTTTTGTGCAGCTGTTTTCTTTTCTTTTCTTTTTTCTTTTTAATAGCTAATTTTACAGCATTGACAATTGCCAAACCTTTTGTTCCAATTTTTCCCCTTCTTCCCCCCACCCCCTCCCCTAGATGGCAGGATGATCAATACATGTTAAATATATTAAAGCATAAATTAAATACAAAATAAGTATACATGACCAAACCATTATTTTGCTGTACAAAAAGAATCAGACTCTGAAATATTGTACATTTAGCCTGTGAAGGAAATAAAAAGTGCAGGCAGGCAAAAATATAGGGATTGGGAATTCAATGTAATGGTTCTTAGTCATCTCCCAGAGTTCTTTCACTAGGTGTAGCTGGTTCAGTTCATTACTGCTTCACTGGAATTGATTTGATTCATCTTATTGCTGAAGATAGCCCAGGTCCATCAGAATTGATCATCATAATTGTTGAAGTATATAATGATCTGTTGATTCAGTAGCTCCCAAAGGTTGATCCTAGTGTGGGGCTCCCATTACACCCTATTGTGCCAAACTTTTCCTGTCCAGTTGTCCTTGATCTCCATGGGTTTAAAAGTCTGGAGATTGCTGCCACTACAGAAGATTTAAACCTCCATGACCTATTCCTGCTTTCCTGGGGCCTGGCTATGTTAGTGTGGTCTGCCCTGGGATTGTGCTACAGATTCACTAAGTTGCAACAGATCCCTCCTGCTAATCTTCAATACTGTCTTTGACAGGAAAATTGTTCTATTCCATCTTTTTGTAAGTTCTGATGCTTTAAAATCTGTTTAGAGTCATTATTTAAAGGCATTTGGAAAGGTTTGAGGGAGAACTTGGAAGAGCTTCCAGCAGTTTCCATTTTAAAGAAGTGAAAGGCATGGAATGTAATATTCTGAAAGAAAAAGGAGCTAGAATTTATTTTGCCCAACTTTATGCCAATAAATTTGATAACCTAAGTGAAATGGACTTTTCCTTAAAATAATCAGTAGCATCTATTTAAAACCATCAGTAAGCATCATATGTAATGAGGATAAACTGGAACCATTCCCAATAAGATTAGGAGTGAAACAAGGTTGCCCACTATCACCATTATTATTCAACATTGTATTAGAAATGCTAGCTTCGGCAATAAGAGTTGAGAAAGAGATTAAAGGAATTAGAGTAGGTAATGAGGAAACAAATTATCACTCTTTGCAGATGATATGATGGTATACTTAGAGAACCGTGAGATTTTACTAAAAAGCTATTAGAAATAATTCACAACTTTAGCAAAGTTGCAGGATACAAAATAAACTCACATAAATCATCAGCATTCTTATATATCACTAATAAAAATCCAACAGTTAGAGTTACAAAGAGAAATTCCATTTAAAGTAACTGCCGATAGTATAAAATATTTGGGAATCTGTCTGCCAAGGGAAAGTCAGGAACCATATGAGCAAAACTATAAAACACTTTCCACACAAATCAAGTCAGATCTAGCCAATTGGAAAAATAGTAAGTGCTCTTGGATAGGTTGAGCAAATATAATAAAGATGACAATACTATCTAAACTAATCTATATACAGCCTAGCTATACCAGATCTAAAACTAGATTATAAAGCAGTGGTCACCAAAACCATTTGGTATTGGTTAAGAAATAAACTAGTTGATCAGTGGAATAGATTAGGTTCACAGGACAAAATAGTCAATGACTTCAATAATCTAGTGTTTGACAAACCCAAAGATCCCAGCTTTGGGGATAAGAATTCACTGTTTCACAAAAACTGCTGGAAAAATTGGAAATTAGTATGGCAGAAACTAGGCACACATAACACTGTACACCAAGATAAGGTCAAAATGGGTTCATGATCTAGATATAAAGAATGAGATGATAAATAAATTAGAAGAACATAGGATAATTTACCTCTCAGACCTGTGGAGGAGGAAGGAATTTGTGACCAAAGAAGAACTTGAGATAATTATTGGTCACAAAATAGAAAATTTTGATTATATCAAATTGAAAAGCTTTTGTACAAACAAAACAAATGCAGACATTGTTAGAAGGGAAACAATAAACTGGGGAAACATTTTTACAGTCAAAGATTCTGATAAAGGCCTCATTTCTAAAATATATATAGAATTGACTAATTTATAAGAAATCAAGCCATTCTCCAATTGATAAATGGTCAAAAGATATGAATAGACAATTTTCAGATGAAGAAATTGAAACTATTTCTAGCCATATGAAAAGATGCTCCAAGTCATTATTAATCAGAGAAATGCAAATTAAGACAACTCTGAGATATCATTACATACCTCTCAGATTGGCTAGGATAACAGAAAAACATAATACTGAATGTTGGAGGGGATGTGAGAAAAACTGGGACACTGATACATTGTTGGTGGAATTGTGAATACATCCAGCCATTCTGGAGAACAATTTGGAACTATGCTCAAAAAGTTATCAAACTGTTCATACCCTTTGACCCAGCAGTATTACTACTGGGCTTATATCCCAAAGAGATCTTAAAGAAGGGAAAGGGACCTGTAGGTGCCAAAATGTTTGTGGCAGCCCTGAATTGGCCAGAAACTGGAAACTGAGTAGATGCCCATCAATTGGAGAATGGCTGAATAAATTGTGGTATTTGAATATTATGGACTATTATTGTTCGGTAAGAAATGACCACTAGGATGATTTCAGAAAGGCCTGGAGAGACTTACGTGAACTGATGCTGAGTGAAATGAGTAGGACCAGGAGATCATTATATACTTCAACAACAATACTTTATGATGATCAATTCTGATGGACATGGCCCTCTTCAACAATGAGATGAACCAAATCAGTTCCATTTGTTCATTAATAAACCAGCTACACCCAGCAAAATAACTCTGGGAAATGAATGTGAACCACTACATAGCATTTCTAATCCTCTGTTTTTGTTTGCTTGCATTTTTTATTCCTTTCTCAGGTTAATTTTACATTATTTCAAAGTCCGATCCTTCTTGTATAGCAAAATAACTTATGGATATGCATACATATATTGTATTTAACATATACTTTAACATATTTAACATGTATTGGTCTACCTGCCATCTGGGGGAGGGGGTGGGAGGAAGGAGGGGAAAAGTTAGAACAGAGTTTTTGCAAGAGTCAATGCATATATCTTGTAAATAAAAAGATATAATAAAAAATTTAGATATGTCAGAGCTTTGGAGAAAACTTTCATCTGTACATGACACCTTCACAAAAACTGACTTTGTATTAGTGCATAAAAACTTCAAATCAAATGCAGAAAAGCAGAAATATTAAACAAATCCTTTTCAGACCATATAATAAAGATTATGATAACATGGATTAAAAATTAATTAGAAATTAAATAATCCTAAAAAAAGGGTGGCTAAAAGAACAAATCATAGAAACAATAATTTCATCACAACAATGAGCTGACATACGAAAGTTTATGGAATACAATCAAAATGGAACTGAAGGGAAAATTTATATCTTTAACTGTTTCCATCAATAAAATAGAGAGCAGATCAATGAAGTGGTCATACAACAAAAAAAACAACAACCAAAAAAGAATAAATTAAAATTCTCCAATTAAACACCAAACTGAAATCTTAAAATCAATGGAGAGATTAATAAAATTGAAAATTAAAAAAGCCTATTGAATTAAAAAATAAAATTAAAAACTTATTTTATGAAAAAAATTAATAAAACATATAAATCATTAATTAATGTGATTTTTAAGAAGAAAACAAAATTACTAGAATAAAAATGGGAAAAAAGTGAATTCATAATCAATGAAGATGAAATTGTAAAAGGATTCAACCATTCTGGAGAGCAATTTGAAACTATGCTCAAAAAGTTATCAAACTGTACATACCCTTTGATCCAAAAGTGTTTCTACTGGGCTTATATCACAAAGAGATCTTAAAGGAGAGAAAAGGACCCACTTGTGCAAAAATGTGTCAATCCTTTTTTGTAGTGGCAAGAAAATGGAACCTGGATGATGCCCATCAATTGGAGAATGGCTGAATAAGTTATGGTATGTGAATGTTATGAAATATTATTGTTCTGTAAGGAATGACCATCAGGATGATTTCAGAGAGGCCTAGAGAGACTTACACAAATTGATGCTAAGTGAAATGAGCAGAACCAGGAGATCATTATACACAGTAACAACAAGATTATATGATGATCAACTCTGATGAATGTGGCTCCCTTCAACAATGAGATGATTCAAACCAGTTTCAATCTTTTACTGATGAAGAGAGCCATCTATACCCCCAAAGAGAGGACTGTGGGAGCTGAGTGTGGTTCACAACATAGCATTTTCACTCTTTTTATTGTTTGCTTGCATTTTATTTTGCTTCTCTTTTTTTTCTGGTTTGATTTGATTTTTCTTGTGCAGCAAGATAGTTGTATAAATATGAATGCATATATTGGATTTAACATATATTGGATTACTTGCCATCTAGGAAAGAGTATGGGGGAAGGGAGGGAAATTGGAACACAAAGTTTTGCAAGGGCTAATCTTGAAGAATTGTCCATGCATATGTTTTGAAAAATAAAAAGCTTTAATAAAGGAAAAAAAAAAGAAATGATGAGCAGGATGCTTTCAGAAAAACCTGGAAAGACATACATGAACTGATGTTGAGAAAGTGATCAGAACAAAGATAACATTGTACATAATAATAGCAGTATTGTATGGAGATAAATTCTTAATGACTAACATTCTCCACAGCATAATGATCCAAGACAATGCTAAAGTACTCATGATGAAAACTGTTATCCTACTCCAAAGAAAGAACTGATGAAATCTAAATGCAAATCAAAGTATGCTTTAAAAACTATTTTTCTTGATTTTTTTTTTTGCTTGTGTTTTCTTTTGCAACCTGACTATTGTGGAAATAAATTTTGCATGACTGCAGAAGCAAGAAGGATTAGGAGGGGAAAGGATGGCTATAATTTAAAAACCAGGAAATAGAGAGGGTTGTGGAATCTTCTATAGAATAATTTTTCTTTCTGGAATGACTTAATTATGAAGTTTCCTAAAGGAAGTGAGATGTATTAGTTAACCTTTAAAAGTCTTTTCTAGATGTTGTCTCTGGAATCTAGCTTTTAGATTTATTTGATATTTGCTCTTCCTGATGACAGCACATGAGCATATACTATGGCTTCTGAAGTGATGTCCATAAATGATAATGTAGATTTGAGATCCTCATCTGCAGAAATTTGTATATATATCTACATATCTGGCCTTGAATTTAAAAATTAGAAAATGCTTCTTTTAGGAACAGGGTAACTTGACTCTACTATGTATCATTATGGAAATTTCATTATATAATTAAACTCTTCAACTTTTTAAAAGTGTCTGTTTTCTTAAGTGTAAAAAAACTTATGTAATTTAATACAAAAGTAAACTTATGAAGGTATGTAAGAATTTTTATGAAATGGAAGTTGCTGGTTACACAGAACATTATGACATTGGTAAGAACTGCTGTATGAAACACAAATCAGATTTAGGTTACTTCCAAGGGACTAATATTATTAAGGACACATAAAATTGACCTTTATGAATAATCTATTCAAATTAGAACACCAGAACAACAAATCATCAACAAGTATTTATTAGGCTCTTACTATATAACAAATATTTAATAGGTTCTGGAGAAGAAAGAATAAAAATGAAACTTTTTCTACTCATATGGAGTTTACATTCTATTTAGTAATCAAGGAGACTGTGGGAAGGTAGTATTTTTTTGGGCTTTCCTATTAATCATGTACTGTGGAAATATATTCTAATTCTGAACATTGTGTTATTTTATTCTTAGAAAGTCAAGTATCTACTTGCCATATCTACTTTTGTCCTAAACCAAGATAGATGGAAAGTGTGGAGATTTGGCTATCTTCAAAATTTCCTGTATATAACATACACACACACACACACACACACACACACACACACACACACACACTATAATTTACCTTTCCAGGAGTTTTGTATTAGAACAAGATGGAAGAGACACTTAAATTGTAAACTCCATGAGACAAACACTATTTATTCATCATTGTTTTGCTCCAGCACCTTGCATAATTGTCTGCACACAGGAGTTACCTAATGTTGATTAAATTAAAAGAATTTAGTTTTTTCTGGGGACCAGCCAGGGATATGGTTTGCTAAATATAGATAATACTATTACTTTTACTTTTCTGTTCGCTCTGCTAATCCCAATTTCTGATTATACTACTCTTGTCTAGCTTGTCTGCCAGTACTTTTCCAATTGTTCTCCCTGTGAATTTATGTACTCTCAGGAAAGGGTATGCATTACCAAAAAGACTGTATTTAATTTTCAGCAGATATAAAATCATTTCTTTTAGTTGCTGCTTGATTGTTGTGAGGTATTAACAAGGCTTGATGATGGTTGGTGAATGTTCTGCAGAGTGATAAAGAAAGCCACCTAAGGCTGCAACTGCCACAGCTGTATTATGGGAAGAACATCCATCTGTAGAAAAAGAATCTTGTTAGGCTGCCCATCAGATAGACTTTTCATTGCTGCTGAGGGTTGTCACAGTTCCATCCTGATGTCTTCACTTATTTATTCAGCTTTAGCCTGGGACATTTAGTTTATGTGTTAATCCCTTAAATGTATTAGTAGAGCTTTTAAATATCTCAAATGATGCTGCCCACATTGCTTTATTCCTTCTAACAACAACCCTGTGAAGATGTGAGACAGTCATGATTGTTTTCCTCATTTTGCAGAAATGAAAAGGATCGGACTTAGAGACAGGCAGAATTTAGGTTGCCTTGCTTCTCGATCTCTGACCTCTGTCCTCTCTTTTGTTGTCATCATCCTAAATAAGCTTCTGTTTTAAAATTGTATGGTCTTAGGGGCAGCAAAGTGGTGCAGTGGATACAGCACCAGCCCTAAAGTCAGGAGGACCTGAGTTCAAATCCAGCCTCAGACACTTAACACTTCATAGCTGTGTGATCCTAGGTAAGTCACACCTTACCTCCAATTGCCTCAGGGAGAAAAAAATTCACACACACACACACACACACACATACACAAAGTTGTATGGTATTGAAAGGTTCTGTATTTGGTTCACTTTGTTAATTTCTCTGACCTTTAAGAAGAGTCCCAAAATTCCTAGGTTGCCTTAAGGAAATAGCTGCCTCTCACAACTAGATAAAGTCATCTTTCTCCACAAATGGGAAAAATTAGTTTTTAATTAATCATCAGTATTTGACAGGCACTAGCACTGATAAAGAAAAATCTAAGGATCTTGTGATGGCTTACCCCTTGCCTGATCAAACTAGCTAAAACCTTTTAAATTGTTTGAATATCTTATCACCTTGCAGGTGGAGAGGCTGATGAGAATGACCAAAAGAGAGAAAGGGAGAATGAAAACATTTGAATAATCATACCCTAGGCAACTGAGAGTAAAACATATACTGATATGGTAGGAGAATAATTAGAAGAAGAATGCATCTGTTTCTACTCATATGGAGTTTACATTCTATTTAGTAATCAAGGAGACTATGGGAAGGTAGTATTTTTTTGGGCTTTCCTATTAATCATGTACTGTGGAAATATATTCTAATTCTGAACATTGTGTTATTTTATTCTTAGAAAGTCAAGTATCTACTTGCCATATCTACTTTTGTCCTAAACCAAGATAGATGGAAAGTGTGGAGATTTGGCTATCTTCAAAATTTCCTGTATATAACATACACACACACACACACACACACACACACACACTATAATTTACCTTTCCAGGAGTTTTGTATTAGAACAAGATGGAAGAGACACTTAAATTGTAAACTCCATGAGACAAACACTATTTATTCATCATTGTTTTGCTCCAGCACCTTGCATAATTGTCTGCACACAGGAGTTACCTAATGTTGATTAAATTAAAAGAATTTAGTTTTTTCTGGGGACCAGCCAGGGATATGGTTTGCTAAATATAGATAATACTATTACTTTTACTTTTCTGTTCGCTCTGCTAATCCCAATTTCTGATTATACTACTCTTGTCTAGCTTGTCTGCCAGTACTTTTCCAATTGTTCTCCCTGTGAATTTATGTACTCTCAGGAAAGGGTATGCATTACCAAAAAGACTGTATTTAATTTTCAGCAGATATAAAATCATTTCTTTTAGTTGCTGCTTGATTGTTGTGAGGTATTAACAAGGCTTGATGATGGTTGGTGAATGTTCTGCAGAGTGATAAAGAAAGCCACCTAAGGCTGCAACTGCCACAGCTGTATTATGGGAAGAACATCCATCTGTAGAAAAAGAATCTTGTTAGGCTGCCCATCAGCTAGACTTTTCATTGCTGCTGAGGGTTGTCACAGTTCCATCCTGATGTCTTCACTTATTTATTTAGCTTTAGCCTGGGACATTTAGTTTATGTGTTAATCCCTTAAATGTATTAGTAGAGTTTTTAAATATCTCAAATGATGCTGCCCACATTGCTTTATTCCTTCTAACAACAACCCTGTGAAGATGTGAGACAGTCATGATTGTTTTCCTCATTTTGCAGAAATGAAAAGGATCGGACTTAGAGACAGGCAGAATTTAGGTTGCCTTGCTTCTCGATCTCTGACCTCTGTCCTCTCTTTTGTTGTCATCATCCTAAATAAGCTTCTGTTTTAAAGTTGTATGGTCTTAGGGGCAGCAAAGTGGTGCAGTGGATACAGCACCAGCCCTGAAGTCAGGAGGACCTGAGTTCAAATCCAGCCTCAGACACTTAACACTTCATAGCTGTGTGATCCTAGGTAAGTCACTTAACTCCAATTGCCTCAGGGAGAAAAAAATTCACACACACACACACACACACACACACACACACACACACACACACAAAGTTGTATGGTATTGAAAGGTTCTGTATTTGGTTCACTTTGTTAATTTCTCTGACCTTTAAGAAGAGTCCCAAAATTCCTAGGTTGCCTTAAGGAAATAGCTGCCTCTCACAACTAGATAAAGTCATCTTTCTCCACAAATGGGAAAAATTAGTTTTTAATTAATCATCAGTATTTGACAGGCACTAGCACTGATAAAGAAAAATCTAAGGATCTTGTGATGGCTTACCCCTTGCCTGATCAAACTAGCTAAAACCTTTAAAATTGTTTGAATATCTTATCACCTTGCAGATGGAGAGGCTGATGAGAATGACCAAAAGAGAGAAAGGGAGAATGAAAACATTTGAATAATCATACCCTAGGCAACTGAGAGTAAAACATATACTGATATGGTAGGAAAATAATTAGAAGAAGAATGCATCTGTTTTACTCTCTGCTTGTACCTTAAACTTGGGGATAAATTGAGAAAAGAAAAAGAAATAAGCTAAAATTCTCCTAAAATATGAAAAATAAGCTAGAGCAAGTATTTTTGATCAACTCTAATATCATAACTGTTCTTTTCTTTGCTATTAAAGCACCTTTTCATTCTGTATCCCCAAATTAACATCTCCTTTTAATCTTCTGGACCACTAACATGGATGAAGCTAGGGCTCTTCCTAAAAATGTTTATTCCTTAAAAGTATACATTTTCAGAAGAGCAAATGCAATTTATGCTTTTTAATTTGTTATATATTTGTTTTAGTAAAATGTAAGTAATCTCTACATAGGATAATGTGTGGTGTGTGTGTGTGTATGTGTGTATTTGTCGGGAAAAGTGACTTAAGTCCAAGGCTTTTCTCACATGTTTTCTAGGAACAAGAAAAACATACTTTTGATAGATTTACCCGCAATTCTTTTCTCTCTTCTCTTAACTCTTCTCAGTGACTGTTGTTGGTCTTCAGCAACTCTTGGTAATTGTTTACTATCGTCATCTTGTAACAACAAAAATAGAGAGGAATATCAGATAAAATTCTTTAATATGAAATTTTACAAATGTCTCCTGTCTTCCCCTACCCTCATTTTCAACAGCCTTATCCTTTTATGGGAGACTTCTTTTGCCTGAAAGTTCTGTGTTTGTGGTTTTTCTTTCTTTCCTGACTATACATTCCAATTGCTATATAAATGTGAGTTATCATTATGTTTATTTCATCAACTAGAGTTCCTTCTACTCCCTCCATAAGGTCTCTTCTTCCTTCATATTTTCCTTATTGCCAACTTTTCTTAGGCTCTTCCTTCAGGCCCCCAAATCCTTTTTAGGGCTCTGAAGGCAAATGATCTCTATTTAGAAATCCCACTATAAGTCCTTAAGCTCAGTTCCTTGTTTTCCTGCAAATGTTCTGGAGTCTTCTCTTTTTATATTATGTCTTCTCTGTTCCTTAGGTGGAGAAGTGATTCTCCAATAAAGATTACCAAATGTTTGGGAAAGTAGTTTTTCATCTTTGAAAAAGCTTCAGTGAATTGCTGATGCAGTTTCTTCCGATGGGATATGGCAAATTGCATTTTCACCTTCTCTAATTCCTCAAGTTCCCTACTATCAAGGCAGTCACTTTACTCACAAGGCTTCCCAAAGCATCCCTCCTTAGGTTGCTGCCAGGTAAGAATAGACTGTAGCCATCTATGCTTGTAGAAATCTGAGTATCCAGAAAGTCCACAGAACATGACTGAGGAAAAGAAGATGAAAGTGATTATCTTCTCAACATTCTTGGTGACTTTGACTCTTTCCCACCTCTATTCCCATTGTTATGTCTGCTGTGTCCTCAGAGTCACTATAAAACTAAGTGTATTGAGAAAAGAGTAATACTTCATATTTGTTTTAACAATAAGTGGCACAATTAGTTCAACTTTCAAGGTAGCATCACCTCAACCATTGAGAACTTCAAGCAATTTTGGAGAAAGTCATAGATATTTGGGGAAATGAAAAATTTTGATGGGATTTGGGCTTCCAAAGTAAAGAACTTCTACTATTCCAGCTTATCTTATCTCTGACCCAAAGGTCAGGGGCTGATGTCCCTCAGTCACTCAAGAGTTTAGGTATTCTGTTTACGTTTTAGTGGAGGAAGAAATTGTTGTGGATAAAGCTAAGTCAGAACTGTCATAAAAATGTAGTGTGTGTGTACATGTATGTGTGACAGAGAGATAGAGAGACACATAGAAAGAGACAGAAACACACACAAAAAAACACAGAGGATAGGAGGATTATGTGCACTTATCTGGAGAATGGAAAGCAGTTCATACTATTTTCCATGAAGATATCTCTATTGAGAAATGGGAATCCAGCTTCTTCAGTTTTCAAGTTTAAAGCCATCATGTTAGCACAGAAAACATCCATGTAATATTCAGATTGGAGGAATAAGCCATCTGAGCATCCTTTCTAGGGACCAGAAAACCAGGCAGAACTAAGTTTAGTTTTGTTGGCAGAAAAGAGTAACAATTGTTAAGTTGAAGTTTTTAATTTTGAGATGCACCTCAGAAATTGATAGTATATATAAAATGAAGGTTTTTTGCCAGGATTCTTTTTGAATGAAATCTTGCAGCATGATTAATTTGACTATACTTCTTTCTAGTTTGTCGTCTTCTGAACAGCAGCTGCAGTGGGGTTTGAGAGACCATTAGTCCAAAAACTCAGCTATCATTTACTCCTCTACTCATTTCCCTTCTTATCAAGTACAAATAGGGAGCTCTTGCTATGCTAGGAAAGTTCCTGAATTCCTAAAAGTGATTTGAAATATTGAACTGAACTCTTAGGGACAACTGTCCCCAGTTCCAGTTTTGGATCAGAAGCATTTGCCAGAGATTTAGCTGAGCAGGGGAGACAGGTAGATACTTTTTTTTAACCTTTAGTCACAAAAATAATGCAGAGATCTTTTCTGACCTGTGATGATTAATTATTTAATTAAAATTAATTAGGAATTTGATTATAATTTCAACATGAAATCTGTAAGTGAACAGAAAGTGAAAGCAATGTGTCTTGAAGATCACGCCCCAAACCCCATAGGCAACAAGCTATTTGTTAAGAAAAACACCTATTCTTCAGGTCTTTGGTTTTGGTTGCGTTAAAGATTTGTAAACGTGGTAGCAGTTAAATGGCCTTATGATCTAAATTTGGTGCTATCTGGCCTTCTAGAGTAATCTTATAGTCCACAAAATAGTCACTCACCATTTTGGCAAACAGGAAATAGATGAGCTGGTGTGATAGTGTGTACTCCATGCAATTAGGCTTGGTCATGAGTTCTTTGCAGAGATCGGTGACAGTGCATGGTTGCAAGTGATCCTTCCTGAGGAGTAAAGAGTCCAAAACTATTATTCAGGAAAAAAAAAACCCGAAAAAACAATGAATGAAGTTCAGAGGAACTATAGGGTTGGCCATGCTGACACAGGTCTTTATTGCTTGTAGAAGAACTGTTTTTGAGTTTGGAAAAGTATATGGAATATACCTCCAGAGAAAGCATTGAGGGACTCTGAATACAGCTTAAAGCATATATTTAAAAAAAACAACCATTTTATTTTTCTTGTTTTTCTCTTTGAGTTAGGGTCTGTCTTATCTTTTGTAAGATAGCTAATGCAAATATACATTTTGCAAAACAGTCCATGTGTAATCTATACCAAATTGCTTGCTTCTTATGGAAGGTAGAGGATAGAAAAGGAAGGAGAGAATTTGGAACTTAACATTTTAAAAAATTAATGGTAAAATTGTCATTACATATAACTGGAAAAAATATATAAATTTTCACTAGAAAAAAATAAGATAGGCAAAATATTTGTTTGCTCACTGAATGGCAAAAAAACAACATAATGAAATGGGAACAGCTTCTGTGTGAAGTATTTTTATAAGAGGGGTGACTGATGGCAATTTTTTTAATGCAAAGAAAAAAAGAAAAAGGGCAATTAAACTCACTTGGTTCCCAGTAAGAGCATCATGCATGAGTCACTTAATTCTTCTGAAAAAGATTCTGAGTTGTTAAACTTGGAGTAGATCATGGAGCCATTTGTGTGACTCCATGAATAGGGGAGCTTCCAAAATCCTGGCTGGAGAATCTCTTGGAATTCTGTCAAAGTGAAGGGATAAAATTAAGCAATACCACAGTAAGAGAAAAACAATTTTACATGAACATTGATACTAGATTTCCAACTGACTTATACTCTAGGTGTGGCTAATCCAAATTGAAATTTCTTGTGCCTCACAAATATATGGCCTTCATCAGCCATTGAGAATGGAGGAATCATTCAGGAAATATAGCAGGACAAGCTCCTACTGTCTGTCAAATAACTATTTGTTGAGAATGTGTACTACTGTAAAGCACTGTGATAAGTGCTAGGGATACAAAGAAAGGCAAAGGACAGTTTTGGCCCTGGAGGAGCTCATGATAAATTCCAAAGAAAAGCATTCCTGAGGGATGATACATAATTTTCTTTAAAGAACAAACTAACAGTTTGCAGAGATCAGTGGCAGTGCATGGTTGCATATAACTGGAAAATATATATATAACTTTTCATTTATATGAAATATAAATATATATAGTTTCAAGCGCTTCTAATTTAGTTAGAAAGTGAGAGGGTTTACGAGATCTAGTCACAATTAGGGTATCTATACAGGATAAGGTACAATGACATGTTATTTAATGCTTAACTTCCACTGTGGAGCTGTTTCTTCAGGTAAAGAGACTTAGAAATGTCCTAAGGAGTTTTTAAGTGTCAGAAGGGACTATGAAAGGAGAGACTTTCTATTACTTACTATCACTTGGGTATTTTGTCCCTGTGTATTTTGTAAGGATTCCAGATAGCAATATATCTATTCAGCCCCATAGATATACCAGGATCATTCAAGCAAGGAAGAATGGATTAGTTTCCGTAGCAAATAAACCTCTTGACTGCACAATATTTACCCTTTAAGTACTTAGAGTCACTGAGCTTGAGGTAGATTGTGGCTCTGGTGATGAGTGGTAACAGCTTCTTCACTATCTTCTCTACCCTCAGGCTCAGGGGCTTTAGGGCAGGCTCCTGACCCCATTTCTCCAAGACACCTTTTAGTTGCACTGTGAAGAAATATGACAGGTCTGTGACTCAGGTGTTGCCCCACTGGTGAGCTTTGACTCTCCTTGTTCAGAGAAATGTGTCTGTCTCATTTCTGTTTATTGTTTAGGCAGAGGCTACTGCCCCTGACATCTTAACATCATTGTTCTAGTTCTTTTCAATCAACAAGGAGGTACCATTCCCCATTCTTCTTTATGGTTGGAAATGAGACTATAAGTAACTGGGGGATTGGAACCAAGGCAACCTCAGCCTTAACTTTCTCTGCTATGACTCAAACAAATCCCTTTCTTAAATCTACCCATTTTCTCAACATTAAGTCCCTTTCTCTCTTCACTGAGGTGTGTTGGGAATGAATGAAGTCATGAAAGGGAAATGTATGTAAAGATTTGTATAATTTGGGGAAGACTGGATCTCTAGAAAGTCGAAGAATGAAATTGTAGAAGAGCTTAACTAACTTCTGCCTGAGGCTACATTTTAAAAAATCAAAGGGTCTAGAATAACAGTTATATGTCCCAGATGAGTAGGGAAAAATGGTGACAAGTAGTTTCCAGGGTTGCACTTGTTCTTTCTCCTCTTAGTTATTAACATGGTCAAGAAATACCTACTATCCTCCCATTTTTCTCAGTAAGCACTAGAGATGAGCATTTCCCCTTTTTCTCCTAGGGTAACAATACTGGGATCATTTTCTTGGTAATCTCCTGAGTTTGGGATAGTAGGTGAGAAGAGCCTGCTTGGAGGGAAAAAAAATCATTATACATAGTATAGTCCAAATCCAGGACACATGGGCATAAATAAGTAAATCTGTTTCAAACTCTAAGACATCATCTAGTAGGACTTTCTGGCACCACAAATTCCAGTTCTAGGAGAGTTGAGCTGGCAGCCAGCATGAAATAGGATTAAAAGTCCTTCCTCAGTGGGAGGATTCCTTTTGTTGGTAGAATAGAATGAAAACAATCCCAAAGCAAGTTCTTAAGGCCTTAGTTGTTTGCTCTTTTAGGGATAGTTGTTACTAGTCTAAGGGTCCCTGCACCAGAATAGGGTTTTCTCTCTGTTTGGCTTGGCCTTTCTGCAGGACATTGTCATCAGAATACTCTCTTCTTCCAAAGCTGAAAAAACACTTCATCCATTTTCCCAGAATCTCTAAACGTCTTTGGTTACAATGCAGTATGAACTGAGGTTAGAGTAGAGGAAATATTTGCCCACAGGTGACCAAAAGAACTAACAGAAACACTTTAATTTAACTCCTCATTAAACAAGATTATTTTCTCCTACCTTGTTAGTATAATGAAAAAAGAAGATGAACCATAGCTTTGTTTTGAAAATTTTTTAGGGACCTATGCTTTCAAATTTTTTTCTTCAGTGTTTAACATAATATCGTTTATTTCTATAAACCCAAGAGATTCGAGGCAAGGTTTTCTTCAGGTCAAAAGAGGACAAATGAGAAAAAAATATACTTTTCTTAAGTTACCAAAACATAAAGTTCAGTTTCAATTAATCTTTCATGCTTAAAGTCAGCAAATCAGTTGAAAAGTCTGAAAGCAATTTTGGTTTCAGTCATCCTATGAAGAGAGAAAGTCATACTACCTTCCAGCACCCAGAATCCTGATACTCCATCTAGGTTAAGTTCCCTGAATGTCTTCTCCATGAATGAGGTAGCTTTCTCCAGGGCAGGAAGGATCATCCTCCCCGTGGCCACCTTGCTCTCTGAGAGGTCCTGGCGTTGGAGAGATAGGGATGGCAACAGCAGTAGCAGCAGCAGTAGCCCCATTAGGTACCTGTCTTAGTTCCCTGTACTCAACCAAATATTCACAGTATCTCCTGTATGTATTGGATACCTCACATACTCTTTCCTCTCTTCCTTCTCATTGGACAAAAGTAGAGACAAAGACTTTTTCTGTTATGAACAAGCAGATAAATAAGTACCCATAGAAGGGGCATTAATCATTCAGAAATATCATGGAAATGGTTTGATTCAGCCTTAAATATTGAGAAGATACATTCTCTCTGTGCTAGAAAAGAGGAGTCTAAAATCAGGTGAGCATAGAAGCACTTGGTGTTCTTGTACTTGAAAGGTTTATTTTTATCCAGACCATAAGCAGGCCTCTTAAAAATAACTTTCCCTAGTTGTGCCCACATTAAAAGTTTATTTATAAGGAAAGATATTTCCATATTAATTGGTATGGGGGCCCATCTTCCTCATCTGTAAAACAATTGAATCCTGTGATCACTGACATTTCTTCTTCCAACTCTAAATTCTGGTTCTGAATGGGCTATATGAAAACCAGTGATTTGTGGTTGTCTCTGGTTTGTCTGTTTCCTCTCCTTTACTTCAGAGGTATTGTCTAACATGTTAACATCACGTTTTCTGACTAAGATTTCCACTTGCTCTTAGCCCAAGGTCTTCAGTGAATCATACCATTCTTAACCAAAATGTATCATTTACAAGTTTAATGTTTTTCTGAAAATGTCTTTACATTTTTCTTCATTTTTTTTTGCCGAGACAATTGGGGTAAAGTGACTTGCCCAGGGTCACACAGCTAAGCGTTCCATGTCTGAGGCCAGATTTGAATTCAAGTCCTCTTGACTTCAGGGCTGGTGCTCTATCCACTGCACCACCTAGCTGCCCTTTCTTCAAATTTTCAATACTCCTATGACAAGAGCTTTGAAGAGAAATGAAAGAATTCATTGAATTTTGAGCTGCTGCTGAATATTTCGCAGAAGGTAGAAACAAACAAACAAAACAGCCATGGATTTTAATACCATCTCACTGAGACAGTCAGTTAGACTGTGTCTCTGCAAGGATGTGATTCCACCTGCTATGTTTGCCAGCATTTTGTAGCCTTTAGGGACAGAAACTTAAAAAGAAATCATTTGTATCATAGACAATAAACAGCTTTGGATGCTTTGTTTCCATGGATGAAGCTATCAGAATATATAAAAATACACTTGAGAAGAGGGAATTTAATGCATTTTAAAAAACCATCTGCAACAGAAAAAAGATGGCAGGTGTTATATATACTTCCAGCTCAAAAAAAAACTGACTTAATAGATTTTTAATTTTCCCTGGAAACTAGGAGACAAAGACTACACATGGATGTAAAAGTATAGTGTTATATGGAGATATACCTAGGACCTGTAAACTCTAATCTTGGTCCAGACCTCTGATGACATTTGTGTAGGGTAGTCATGGAAACTTTCTTTACATGGCAACTCATCTAGAATTTGCAGTCTTAGAAAATTGTCTGAACCAAAAAGCTTAATAAAAGAATGGTTTTAGAGAAAATTTGAAACACTTGTATGAAATAGCGAAGGGTAAAGTCAGAAGAAGCAACAGAACAATTTATACTGTAATAACATTTTAAAAGTGAACAGTGTGAAAAGAACTGTTTTGTGCTTGATTAAAGCAGTAACCAACCATGATTCCAGAGGACAAATATAGAAGAATGCTGCTCATTTCCTGGTGAGCAGAATGATGATGCACTAACTATACGGACACATTTTTGCATATGCCCAATATGACAATTTGTCTTGTTTGACTATGATTTTTTTGTCACCAGAGTATGGAGGGGGAAGATATTTCTAGAAGGGGAGAGGTAAGGAAAGTGAAGAAAACAGCTTGTTAACTGGGAAACAAAAAAGTTGCCTGGGATGCTAAAATTGTGGCTTGCACATGTTTATAGAGATAATATGTGTCTAAAGAAGGACTAAAACCCAAATCTTCTTGACTCTGAGACCCCTCCTCTATCCACTAGGCCACTAGGCTTCTATACCTTGTAGATAAGAGGTATAAATTTAGGCTTATTTTTATGAGATGCTAGATACAAAGCAATCACTCTGCCTTTACTTAACCTACACTTAACAGCTTGCCTTATTTTTATGGTGGAAGTATAAATTGCACATACTATACAGACTTTGCTTCTTATTTTAGCAGCATGTCATTTGCTTCTTATTTAGCAGAATAGCATGTCTTATATCTGGAGCAAAGATAAGATTAACATTATGAAAACACTTTGAAAGAAGAAAAAGACAAAAATGACAGAGAGAAGAATAGAAATTGAGCTTAGCAATTTCCCTAAGAAAAAGGGCTACATTTTTAATTTCTACTTGGAATGCTCCTCTCAGAGATGAGACATTTATATAAGGAAAAATAGATGAAAAGTATATTATGAATTAAGCACTGGTCATGTAAGTAGGAACATGGAGACATCTTCTGTTCTCAAGGAACTCTAATTCTAACTCTAATCGAAGACAACACACAAAAGGAAGTTCAACTACAAGGTAGAGAGAAAGCACTAAAAGTCTAATGGGCTACGTGGCAGATTTGTACATTCTTAGATTTCATCAAGACATCAGATGCAGAGGGGGAACAGATGGAAAAGTCTGATAGTCTTCTATTTTACATGAAGAAATGAGAACTGGTGACTCCCATTTCATCCAAGTGAGGTGAGCAGTCAAGCAACCTAGATGGGTTCTGGGCAGCAGGAAGCAAGGAATAAAAGGGAAGCCATGTAGGAGGGAGGAAAGGGAGACAGTTACTCCCCTGGTGGTGGATCTATTGGCAAGGATAGCAATACCTTAAGCACAGCTGCATTAAAATGTAACATTGTCTCAAAGTTTGAGAGTAGAAAATAAGATACATTCTAATTGCAATTATATTGTATCATATTCTCTGCCAAACAAGATAGTTTATTAGAACTACTCAATAAATTTGCTAAAAGCAGATTTGATTCACAATAATACAGGGTTGTTATTTTTTTATCTCACTGGCAGCTCTATGAAAATCTGAATATTTTATTCAGTCTTTTTTAGTCCTGCCTGACTCTTGGTGATCCCATTTGGGGTTTTATTAGTGATTTGCCATTTCCATCTCCAGCTTGTTTTACAGAAGAGGAAACTGAGGCAAAAAGAATTAAGTGCCTTGCCTAGGGTTACACAGCTAATAAGTGACACTGAATTTGATCTCAAGAAGATGAGTCTTCAAGCCCAGCACTCTATCTATTCTTCCACTTAGCTGCCCATTCTCTGCATGTAAAAGTAATTTTCTCAGCATTCCTTTCTACAGTGAAACAGATATTTCTTAGGATATTACTTTTGTATTTTGAGTCAATATTTTGAATATATCAGGTTTGATTATCATATGGGCCTACCCTCCATTTCCTCTGAATCAATAATCAATCAACAAGAATGTATGTTGACTTCTACTATGTTGTCAGGTACTTTGTCAAACACTAGAAATACGAATACCTTATCTTTATAAGGCAGGCCCTGTCCTCAAAATCTATTAACTTTAAGGTCATCAAGCTAATTTTGGATTGTTCCTCTAATTTAAGCCTTGCAAAATTAAGCAATAATAAAATAGATTAAAAGACTAGCATCAATAATGGACAATTATAACTATCATTTATTATTTGTCACAGATTGTTCTACATCCCACTGTGTCTGAAACATCAATCAGTAAATATACTCTGGGCTTCTTCTTTGAGTTATCTAAGAAGATAAAGAACTGACAGCTCTCCTTCAAAAATAATACACCAGAACAGAGCAGTGCTCTGAAGATGAATAGAGTTTCTGGAACACTTCCCCAAAAGTAGATTAGATTTTGAGGATGAAGCCAAACTTTCTTGTTCCCTACTGGCAAAGAGGTTTCCAAGATGATAATTATATGTTGGCTGATGTCAGAATCTGAACTCACAAACACACCTTTATTTGCCAACTGTCTGCTTCCAGAATGGGGACTGAGACAATAGTCTCCTCCACAGCTGGCTGGAGAGGAGAGTCTGTCAATCCACCATTTTTTAAAACCATTCAACCAAGAAATGATTAATAATAGTCATTTATTCATTTTGGATGAATACTTGAATTTCTGCTCACTCTTATATCTCCACAGCATGAGGCTTCCCACACAGAGCTTTTGAATGAACTTTATGAAGCATTAGCTGAAATTCTGTCTGCTAAGGAATCTACTCAGGACCACCAGAGTTATTTACTCCAGACAGTTTCATCTATTTTCTTCACACTTTGACCCAGAAATAAGCCCTGCCTTTCCTACATTATTCCCTTTCATATACACTGTGCCCAAGTTGAGCTAATGGTTCCTCATACATGGCATCCATGTCCTAACTATATTTTTGTACTGCTTGTCCCCCATATTTAGAATACACTCTCTTTTCACATCCATCCCTGAGACTTTCCTTCTTCCCTTCAAGTTGTAACTCAAATGACATCTGTATATGAAACAATTTTGATCTCATTTGCTAGCGCATTCCTTCCTCCAAATTACCTTGTGCAAGTTATTGTATACATAAATACAAGTGATATCTATTTATCCATCTATCTATCTATCTACCTACCTACCTACCTACCTACCTATCTATTTATCTATAGCCATCTATCTATATCTGCAGAGACACACAAAATACACATTGTCTCTATAAATTGTTAAGGTGGGGATCCCTTCACTTTTTCTCCTATCACCACACCTGCCACAAAGTAGGAATACCTTTTACTTGATAGGCAAAAATGTCTTGTCTCTAGTAGTATAAATGTTATCTCACAGAATGCTAATTCCAGAAGATGTGATTAGTCCAGTCCACATTATATATATAATATATTTATATCACACACACACACACACACACACACTTCAAGAACAAACAGAAACAACTCAGGTTGTTCAGTTCATTTTCCTGAAGAAACAAAAGTTTTATGGCAGAATGATACGCATAAGCTTAGCTGATAATCCAACTAGAGTTCTTGGTGTTATATGAAGGGAACCACAAAGGTAAGAGAATTTGAGTATTCAACTTCACATTGTTGAGTTTGTATAAGCCTTAATGGCCAGAGGGATATATCTTGGGGGAACTCAGGGAATCAAAGAAGGCTTTAAGTAGGATTTGTGTTGATTTGCTATTCATTTAATATTTAAAGAAGCAGGTGGTTTTACTTTGTTGAAGAACTGCGGCTCTATGAGCCCTCGGGAAATTCAGTCTCACTCTCTGAAAGTACAGAAATCATTTCTCAAGGAACCACAGGCATGGTCACATGGGATGCTGCTCTCTATCTTTTAGAATGGATCGTGGAGAAGCAAACACACACACACACACACACACACATACACACACAAACACAAAACGCTTCATTAACAAATAACAGATGGGAGCTGAAGCAAACTGGGGAAAAGTATGTTGATACTTATAGAAATATTAATTTGATGTCTTTCTTTACTTCTTACATCAAGAACAGTTGTGGAACTTGGAAGGAGAGCTGGTTTTACAGGCCTGGATATTTGCAAGATGTGCTTTTAAAAAGCATATACTTAAATGACTGTCACAGTAGGTTCTTCAGCAACTCAAAGGAAATGTCCTCCTAAATGACTTCTTGCTAAGGTCAGATCATTTCAACATGATTATGTCTTCGCTCTGCAACTTACTCTGAGAATACCAGTAGTTCACTATTTAGTATTTTTAGACGATCCTACTGAAAATTTTTGGACATTTTTAGTTATCATGCCTTCACAGCATGAGAACATGAGAAACATGTTGTCTTCTTTTCCCATCTTCAATTCTTAGATATTTTAAAAATCACATTTAAAAAGAAGCAGCTAGGTGATGCAGTGGACAGAGTCCCACCCCTGAAGTCAGGAGGATCTGAGTTCAAATGTGACCTCAGATACTTAGCACTTCCTTGATATGTGACCTTGGGCAAGTCGCTTAACCCTAATTGCCTCAGCAAAAAAAAAGAACAAAACCGAGAGAGAGAGAGAGAGAGAGAGAGAGAGAGAGAGAGAGAGAGAGAGAAAGAAAGAGAGAGAGAGACCCCGCTTCCTAAACAGCTTCTATTCATGTTGCATCTTCTATTTCTAAAACACTTTACTGACTTCCCTACTTGATAGCTTCAGAGACAAGCATCATTTTGAAGAATTACTCATGTAGAAAAACAAGTTCTTCCCTAATCATATTATGAGATCACAGTATACTCTTATTGTCTTTTGTTCACACAGAACATGCTTAGCATCATTGACAAGTCTCTTGAGGGTCTATCTGCCAATCTTAAAATTCTCTGATTATTTCTGTTGTAAAGGTTGATGATATTGATTCTCCATTTCATTGTGAGACTTTTAGCTATCTCAAGAATGGCAAAGTCTAGCAAAGGAATAGGCATTTCATCCAGCTCTTTATAACAATTTAAAAAAATAAATTCTTTTTTTCCCTCCCAAACATGGGTTGCAATCATTCCAGTAAAATGGAACTAAAAAAAAAAAAAAAAAACAAAACAGAACATAGAATCATAAATAAAAGCTGGAAAAGACCTCATATAGCCCATTAATTTTATATATGGGGGTCAGAAAAGGTAATGAATCATCCCCAAATTATAAGATGGTAAACAGCAGAGAGGAATTCAAAGCCAGATTCTACTATCCCAAATCTGTTGGAAACCTAGTGATAACTCAAGGGAGATGTTAGAATCCTAGTGTTAACTCAATGTAATTGATACAATGCTTGTGTTGACACCTTTACTCATTGGAGTTCACAAGTATGGGAGATTCACAAAGTAAACTGTGTAACTTTGTGAATTCACACCTCCCTTGAAGCTCTTAGGGCCAGAGAGCACTCTGGGAAGAAACCTATAATCCCTCTCTCTCGTATCCCACAATTCCTCTCTCTCATGTATAAGAAACAGACAGAGGCTCTCAGACAGAATTCAGCTGAATTACATGGAGAGTGGAGCTGATTTTAGATTGAGAGGGGAGCGTCAAGTGAATTCAGCCAGAAGCCCTCTCTGAGTGAGGAGTTTTACTTCGGAACATTGACTGGGGTCGGGAGCACTCTGGGAGACTGAGAGCCAGAAGCCCTCTCTCGGAGGCAAGACAGATTCAACTTGGTGCTGGCTCTGGAGGCTGAAGAAAGCAGAGGCAGAAGCAAAGGGCAAAGCTGCAAGAGCTCTTAGAACCAAGCAGAGAGATAGGCCTCTAAGAAAAGCTAACCGGGCTATATTGGAGATTGAGAGCCAGAAGCCCTCCCTCCGAGGCAAGAGAGATCCATTCCATTTTCTACTTGGCTGGCTGGAGGACTGAAGGACAAACCTTTTTGGAGGATTTGGAGACCTTTGAAGGGAGCTCTTGGAACCAAGCAGAGAGATAGACCTCTAAGCTAACCGGGCTATTTTGGAAGGAGAAAATAAACGTTTGCATTTTATCACCTGGCTGCGTTTTGGGTGATTATTACTTTCAACTGCAATTAAGGCTGCCTCCAGAAAACTCCCCGAGAAACCTGCTTTCTTCCAGAGAGAACTATTATATTTTAAAGAAGAACAAAAATACCACACAAATCCAGTGGTCTTTTAAATATTCCAGTCCTAAAAGATAAAAATGATTAAGAATAACATTTGGGTTTTGCCTTATTATGCATCTTTTATATGGGCCAGTTGTGTGTGTATGTATGTATTTTAAGGGCACAAGTCATTGCCTGTGATTTTCATTTTTTGCTAGTACCTTTAAAGAGATTGAACATAAACTTTTTTCCCCAGATTATTTCATTTTAATCTGAGTAATTTTTCTTCATTCTAATGAAACATAAAACTGCTACATTCTCCAGGCTCTAGCCATGCTTCCTAAAACAAGAATGTATATAACACTTCTGTTTTTAAATAATAAACTAAAGGGAAATGAATAATTTGAATTTCTCATTGTAGCTGTCCTATATGATCCAGAGATGATCCTCTCCCTCACTGGAGTGCTGCAAAAGCTCTCTGCTTGCCAGGCAGATCAGAAGCCTCCAGAGATATACATTGCCTTCACTGTAAGGAACCCAGACAACTTACCAGATGTTCAAAATGGAGCTTAGTAAGTATATTGATATGGAAATGAGAATACCTTTAATCTGGTTGCTTTCCTCAAGGAGACAGACCTAGGACTGAACTAAGTATGTACAAACTGGACTTTGGAGAAGGTAAAAAACAAGGAGGCCAGAGGAGTGGAAAGAATGGTATGGCTCCAGAGAAATTACTATTGATGAACTGTGCATACCCTTTGATCCAGCAGTGTTTCTATTGGGCTTATATCCCAAAGAGATCTTAAAGAAGGGAAAGGGACTCACATGTGCAAAAATGTTTGTGGCAGCCCTTTTTGTAGTGGCTAGAAACTGGAAACTGAGTGAATGCCCATCAGTTGGAGAATGGCTGAATAAGTTATGGTTTATGCATGGTATGGAATATTATAGTTCGGTAAGAAATGAGCAGCAGGATGATTTTAGAGAGGCCTGGAGTGACTTACATGAATGGATACTGAGTGAAATGAGGAGAACCAAGATTTAATTGTACACAGCAACAATCAAGATTATACGATGATCAATTCTGTGGCTTTTTTTTTTTTTTTTTAATGCTGAGGAAATTGGAGTTAAGTGACTTGCACAGTTAGGAAATGTTAAGTGTCTGAGAACAGATTTGAATTCAGGTCCTCCTGAATTTAGGACGGGTACTCTATCCATTGTGCACCTAGCTGCTCCAGATGTGGTTCTTCTCAACAATGAGATGATTGAGGCCAGTTCCAATGATCTTGTGATGAAGAGAACTATTTACACCCAGGGAGAGGACTTAGGAACTGAATGTGGATCACAGCATAACATTTTCAATTCTTTTGTTGTTGTTTGCTTGAGTTTTATTTTCTTTCTCAATTTTTTTTTTGATCTGATTCTTCTTGTACAGCAAGGACATTGTATAAATACATACGCCTAAAAAAATTACTATGGATGGCAATGTTTCTGGCAACAAGACTTAACTTCCAGACTGGTTGTAGCTAGTGCTAAAGGAAGGAATGATTCAGGGTTTGCTGCCAAGAATCAAGCATAGAAATCTTGTAGGCATTTGAGTTCTATTTTAGAGCTTTTTAAATTTTTATTACTTACACAACTAAAATTACTTCTATTCTCCAATATTGAGTCAAACATGTTACTTTTTTTTAAAAATAGCTTTTTATTTTCAAGATACATGCAAAGATAGGTTTCAACATTCACCCTTGCAAAAACTTGTGTCCAAATTTTTCTCCCTCCCTATCCCCTAGATGGCAAGTTGTCCAATATATGTCAAACATGTCCATAAATTTATTATTCAACAGAATATACCCCAGACCTCTCTCTACCCTTCTAGTTATCTAATGGTACAACAGCTAAAAAAGATTTTCTATTAAGGAATAAAGCTTTTATAAATTCTTCTTTTTTCATTCTACAGTGTACAGCAGGAAGCAATTATAACACATGGCTATTTTTAAAAAATTTAATCTTACTAATAATTAAGTGCTTCTACAACCATAGCAGCATTTAATAAATGAAAATATGTTTGCATTCTACAAGGATCTTACTAGGAATCAAACTTAATAAAACTTCCATGTGTTAGCACCCTCTTCTTAAGGTAGAAGACCTGAAAGAAATAATGAACCTTGACAATAGAAGCATAGTTAATGCATTTGGTAATGCATCCTCTCTACTATGGATTTTACCTAAAATCCAGTTTTACTGGGAAATTAGTAGATACTCTCTAAAGTTATCTAATTTATTTTTAAAAAATCTCTCTAAAGTATTGCTATACAGTATTATATATTGCAGAACTTTGTATAATTTCATTCATTAAAAACAAAAAATGATCACAAAAATTTCTCTGCAGTGATCAGAATCTGATGTTTGAACAGCTTAAGGAAGATGGTAATTTTTGAACAGAAGTGTCAGTATATAATATGGATGACAAGTACAAAGCACAGAGCTCTACACTGACAGTCCTTCACAAATGCCTTCCTCTAAATCCATGTCCTCAAAATACCAGTATACTAAAATATTTTCTGATGGCTTCTAGGTAAGATTGGGATTGAATGGTACAGTCAGAAATTGTTTCCATATGAAAAAAATTCAAAGATTGTAATTCTAAGATTATTGGTGTAGATTGTGTAATTATTTCAAAGCTACTGAAAAAAAATAGAAAAAAAAGTGTACTTTGTAGCTCCTATATAAAACTTCAATCATTGATCTAATAATAAATAAGGAAAAAAGGAAATGCTGCTCTGTGAGCAACTCTCTGTAAATCCAGGAACTAAAAATGAGTGAAAATACAAGTATTTTACCTGTTAATATAAAACTCAAAAGTCCTTTCCTCCCCATCCCCCATGTTAACATTAGCAAATATGAATCATTTCAGCCTCCAAAATTTTGACCCCTGAACTTCCTTTCTCTCCTATAATTTCCCCACTTCATTCTGAACATAACTTCTGGTCCCTCCCTGGCTCTCCTTGCCACCCTTAGGCCCTTTGGCAACCACTTTAAACATGCTCTCACTAGACCCTTGGTACTTTTTCGCCTTTTACTCTCCTATCCATGGTTAATGTCAATAAATTCTTCGAGCTTCTGAGCTGTCATGTGTTACAAGGGAAAATCTTAGCTGTGTTAAATGTGCTGTATTTGTATTACAGGTCTTAGAGGGGCCCTTAGTATTTCCTATGTCGACCCACTATTCCCTATCCTGGAGATTTCAGAATTTTCTAATGTCTCCAAGCACCTAATCTCACCCCCTAATTTTTGTTTTTTCTCGGTGCTTTCTACTTTCTGGGATAGTCAAAATCATCTGATGTGAGCTACCCCAGTGTCCTTCTTTTCCATCCAGAAGAAATTTCTGTCTTCCCATTATTTTTTCTCTGACTTCTCAAAGCAAGAATTCTAGTGATGAGGTCCTGCATAGTAGGTGTGTGGGCAGAGAAAAAAGAAAGAACTGATAAAATTGATCCCTGGCCAGGTAGGGAAAGGGCTCTGATAGACATCAGTTAAGCTCCCATCCCATCCTCTGTGGAGGTTGTCGCCAGAAATCCTTATGTCAAACCCCTGGGGCCCGCTGTTTGTGGATAACTTGCCTTGTCCTAACAGAAATCCTAGCTGTGTCCCTGAGGTTAAATTTTCCCTATAAATCTGCTTAGGACCCATGCCATGGCTGCTGCCCTCCTTTGGGTCAATTTGCCACAGGACTCTTTCCCCTGACTCCTCCCCCCATTCCATGTGATATCTCTCCTAAGTCCACTCTACTTCCCACTCCTCCTTCTCCTTTCAGCTAACTCTTTTTAGGGCTAAGTCCCTTTCAGGATTTAGCTGCCAGCTCAGGGCATGTCCCAGTCTCATGGGGTGCTCCCTTTCTATTAATTGTTGAGCTCCTCTAAGGAATTTGTCTTTCACATGCTCTCCCACTCTATTTCCTATTTACTATTCCTGATGCCTATTGTTACCCCTCCATTTTGTCTGCAACCTCTTTCCTAAATAAACCTACCTTTTGCTAAAGTCAATGGTCATATGTGTTCTTTATATGACTGAACCCCAAATTTTGCTAACTGCCATCATCAGGTGTCTATATCAGCTGCAGCATTTTAAGTCTTTGAACCCCATCAGGGTTTAAGAGTTTAGAGTTGGAAGGAACCTTAAAGATAAAGGCTACCCCCTCATTTTTTTTAGAAATCTTCCTCCTAAATATGCACATTCCCCTAAGGTTCTCTCCTCAGCTTTTGCTTCTATACTTGCACCTGCATCACACACTCACATCCTCAGCTAACAGCTCCATGGAGAAGATGGCCAAGTCTAGATCTCCATAACTCCAAGATTTTCAGAACCAAACTTCCAACTACCTCCTGGAAAGCACTTCAAGGAAACAAGTTTAAAACTAAATGTATATCCCAAAGACGTCAAAAAAAAGTTAATAACTAGCATTTATGTGCTGTTTTAAAATTTGCAAAGTCTTTCATTTGTTACATTGTCTGAACTTCATAGCAATTCTGTATGGTAGATGATATTCTCATCACTATTTTTATAGATAAGGAAACTGAGACAGAGAGAGCTTAAGTGACTTACCAAAGGTCACCTAGCTAAAGAAAGAATGTCTGAGGTAGAATTTGAACTCAGGTCTTCTTGTCTCCAAGTCCAGCACCGTGCCACTCATATTTAGCTATCATAACTATAGTGCTTTAAGGATTGCAAAGCACTTTAAAAATATACAGGCCTCTACAGGCTTCACTTGATCCTCACAACAATCTTGTGAGATAGGTGCTGTTATTCCTATTTTACCAATAAGGAAACTGAGATGGTAGTTAAGTTCAGGGTAACACAGCTAGCAAGTATTTGAGGCTATATTTGAACTCAGGTCTTTGTGACTTAAGGTATAGCATCTAGCTACAAAAATATTTATGGCAACTTTTCCATATTAGCAAAAACCTAGAAATTAAGGGGCTGCCCATCTACTGGGAACAGCTAAACAAATTGTGATATATGAATGGATAGGAATATTATTGCACAATAAAGTTAAAAAATTGACATTTCAGAGAAAACTGGGAAAACCAATATCAACTTATTATAGCTTGAAATGAGCAAAACTAAGAAATGTATGATAGCATTATAAAAACAACCTTGAAAGACTTGAGAAATTCCATCAATTCAATGACAAACTACAATTCTAGAGGATCTAATATGATGAAGCATGCTACCCACCTCTAACAGGATGATGGACTAGAGATACAGAATAAGGCAGAATTCTTTTGGACATGGCCAATGCAAGAATTTGATTTGTATATATTTTTGTTAAAAGGGTTTTAAAAATTGTTTTTATTTGGAGATAGAAGAAAAATTAAAAATAAATATTTAATAAAAACAATTTTTAAATGAATAAAACTTGCTTCGCCAAAAAACCTATTTCCTGTCTTGTTTTCTCTCTATATATGAATAGTTTTACTATCTTCTCTAGCTTAAAGCATCAGGCATGGCTGAAATAACCCTCTCTTTTCTCCAAATTTCAATCCCCTTACCTGCTATTCTGGTTCAGGACCTCTTTAACTGCTTATTGTTTCTAAATGTATGGTAATGTTATTTTTCATAACTTGTTCAGGTAATATTTCTTCCATGAAGCTTTTCATAATCCTCTCTGCAAGAATTAGTTCCTCTTTGAATCTCAAGACATTCTTTTCTCTCTCCTATATTGTCTAATGTATTATACTTCATGTACACATTTCTTTCTTCTGCAAAGCTATGTATTACTTAAGGACAAAAATGCAAATTTTTTCAACTTTTTATCTACAGCATTTTAGCACAGTGCCTTGTACACAGTAAGTTTTATTTAAAAGATATTTATTGAATTCAAGTCTTTAGCCAAAGTGTTCAAGTGTGAGTAAACAAAGGGAACACAGTCCGTTCCCAACTCTCATCCCAGCGAAGCTGCTTTGATTCCTTAAGATTTTTTCTGAACTGGTTCAATCTGTTATCAGGACTGGAAAATTCTGAGAAGAGCATCTATAAAAGAAAAACACCATATTAGGCTTATTAGTCTCTTCTCTCCCTTTCCTCATCAGGCAGTGAGACCCCAGAAACCTTACTTTCTCTTACCATTCCACCAAGCAATCATTAGCAAATGAGGTCAGATAAGACAAGAATGAGGGCAGAATGCAAAGAAAATCAAGAATCTAAACCCAACATCTTTACCTTCAGCTGAGCTGCAAGCTCCTCAGAGTCCATAAAGACCATGCCATTTTCTTCATGTTTCACAAGTTCATGTAAACTGGGAAAAAAATCATCAAAGAATTGAAACCAGCTTTGGAAGAAGAAAGAAAGGTTGATTGTAGTTTTCTCTCCCCCCTGTAATAATCTACTTCTAAGAGAAAAGGGAATGAGAAAATTTTTTTATTTGTTCACTCTAATATGATGACAAAAAGAGGTAAAATTCAACCCTCAAAGACAGGCCCAGCCACATTGGTGATTATATTCCATGCAAGGTATATTAATTGTATTAACAATGATAGGTATATTAACTGTGAAACAGTGATAGGCTCAGATTGTGTCTGGAGTTCAATTCATCTATAGAAGCTTTAAGTTCATGAAATGATTCAGGTAACTTTCACCAGTCCTATCCCCTTGCTTTATAACATGCAAATTCTAAAATCCCTACCTCTGGAAATGTATTGCACAAACAGGTAAGCAGCAACCAAACATATCTACCACTTTCATGGGAAGATCCAAGCCACTGGAGGATCTGTGGAGGCAGACACCAAGATCTGCTGATCCTGCCAATGTAAGGGGAAAAGAAACAATTTAAGAAAGTTAAACCAATTTATAAAATGATCCCAAAGGAGCTGTACAGATCTGAACTACTGGGATGTGGAAACTAGATGGGATGTGAATTAAAGCAGTAAAGGTACTTAATGTACCTCAAAGGCAGTGTTCACAACTAATATAAGCCATCAGAACATGCTGATAAGCAGAGACTGTATAGACAACTGAAATTTACAGAGTTAAAATAACCTACTATCTATTAAATAAATCTAGTAGACAGAGCTTTTTTTCAAAGGCAGAAGAAATTTTTTAAAAATCTATTTGCATTTCCTAATAAAAGATACTAATAATTATTTAATTAATAAGTTGGTCACTGAGAAATTTGTGCTCAAAACATCGAACACTGAAATTTTCTTCCAAGTTAGGTGATAAGGAATCCAGTACTAAAAAATCCTACTATGCCAGATCCAGCCCTTTAGTAAAGAATAAAGAAATGGAAGAATAAAGGAAGTTCTCTATTTTTAGAGAATATATTTTTCTTCATGGGCACACTGCAAAACAATTTCTGGGAATGGGCTAAAGATAAATCAAAGACCCCTCAGCTTAGGGAGTCCCATCTGATACCTAATGAAGCCTTATTTTACTAGAATTCAGCTACTTACACACACCCTTCAAGTACTTTTCCCCCAAATTTCCCAAAACAAATCAAGTAAAACTTTAAAAAACTTTTATTTATTTTCACTCAATAGGACCTTGGTATATGTCTGTTAGCCTCTTCCTTGTTGACTCACCAGTCCTTAATTTCTTAAGTACCATTCCATTTACAGGATAAGCCTATTCTCCATAGGCTGCTCTTACCCAAAAGCAAAGGATAATCTTCAGCTTCTAACCATGGTGTGCAGATCTGAACATGCTTGAGGCACATTTGGCTGATGATTTGGCCATAATGCTCTTTAAGAGGTCCTTTACCTTTGGTGAACAGGAAAATATAAAATCATTGTTCTTCAGTTCCTAGTTCCTTGCAATCATATCTCAAAACCTGAGCAACATTCAACCTTATATTAGCAACCGTACATTAGAAATAAGCAGTCCCTCTTATGGAAACCTATTACTCTACAGGCCTCAGCTTGACAATCCAAGTCAGAATCCTTTCTTGCTCCCATTCACAAATAAGATAAAAAACCCATGACCCTCAAGAAATTCAAGAGGCTTCCTTCCATCTCATTATCATTAGTCAGTAAGGATGTAGGTGACAGGTTGATCAGGCATCCCACTGAGCAAACAATTGATCCCTTTTAAATACCCACAAGATGAACTTTTTGAAATAGAATCCAACATAGCTTCCATATCAATCTCTTATGCAATTTTAAATACTACCTGACGATATTCACTTTGCCCAAAGATGAGGACATAAGAAAAATACAAGGCACCTGTTATCACACAGACTAGAGAAGGGAGGTTTGTTCCATCAATGATCCATTGTTCAAACCCTAAAGAATCAACAAGCGTAATCAGATATTTGAAACGAAAAGAAGTGGATGAAATGTTATCCCTCCCAACCAACAACAAAAAATCAGAGTCCAAAGAAAAACCTAAATCCAGGAAGTAGTCGTCCTGTTCCTTCACTTCTCAAGTCTGCTCTTTCCTGAGAAGGAGCAAAACCTTAGAAAGGAGATGTGACTCAAAAATGGGTGTTGAGAAAACATTCCCAGCAGAAAGCAATGGGACTCCTCTATTGATTTAAAAGCAAAGAGAATGTGTCAGCAGGAAAAAGAGAGTCAGGCTCCAAAAACAAGAAGCCAAAATGCCAATCCTGGTTTCCTGGCCAGGACTGACTGGATCACATGCATTAGATTAGATGAATTAAAATAGAGGAACACAATTTTGAGCCTATGGCTCAAGCTGGCTGACTTGGGATTCTAATCCTTGAGGTGGTATCATAGATCCAGAGCCAAGCAGTTCAATAAGACACACTCCCTCCCAGTCTTTGACAAGCACTACTTAAAAGTAATGTGATGCAAAGGGAACCAAAAATAGCTTTATTTTAATAGTCCTGGATAAATATGACACCCATGATCACAGAAACACACCTACTTTCTAAAGCTTTCAGCAAGATGGAGAAATCTTCATCTTCTGAAATGAGAAACAAAAACAGCATTTAACCAGTCAAGTTTATTTCTTAATGTTACTTGCTTCACTTGTGCTTTAGGCAGTAGGAAAGACTGAAGCCCTAGAAAGATATTATTCTTGTACTTCTAAATAGAGTACAATGTTCTTCCCCATTTCCATCCTGGTGATCTCAGTAACTATAATATTACTTATGCTCAAATAATGAAACAGTAAAATAGGAAGTAGGCTTCTCCTATCTCATCTGCCGCACCCCCCTTTACCTCCAAGCCCTCAGTATAATAAGCACTTAAGAATCAATAGTATAGTGTCCAAAGTATCCAGTTCAAAGAGACCTCAAGACCTGTCCAGCTTGTGCTGCTGACCAGCAAAGCTGGTCGTCCTTCAAGTTGTGTCACCTTCCTGTTCCTAGGATTGAGCTCAGTAAATGCAGATCTCTCAAAGGCTGGGTCCAAGGGTTCTGTGCTAAACAGACAGAAATAAATACATTATCAAATGCTAAAGATCCAACGCTTCCTTGTTATGGATTGGGTCCCTGAGAAATCAGAAACCTCCCTGTACCATTGTAACTAGAGCAATTCCTCATAGAGAGGACCTTGGCCGGGCACTCTAGCCAAAAAGGGTCTTCCTTATCTTTAAAGATGTTACCTCCCAAGTGACATTTCTTGTCATCAAAACCCCCAGAGACAAAGGGGGAGATATGTTAACACTTTTTTTCACTCTATCTGAATTCTCTTAAGTTATACAAAGATTACATGCTCAAGTGAGAAAACTAATATTTGGAATATAGGTGACATACCTTGCTCTGAATGGTGAGTAGGTCTGGCCCAGCTTCATAAATAGCTGATGTTGTGTCTCTAGGGGAGTATTTGTAAAAAACGATGCTGGCTTATCATAGACAGTCACAGCTCTGCAACAAGATCATTGAGAAACTCTAAGAACAAGGCAAGTATAGAGATAAAGAGGACGGGCTCAAGGTTCAAGAATTCCTTTTTCTTTCCTACTCTGGAACAGTCAGAGCTCAGAATTTTTCAAAGAAACCTCCGGAGATGTTTCAAGATAAATTAAACCATCTGAATGGATGAGAAAGATTTAATTACTCCTGCCCCTTCTGTATATTAATATAACTAGTAAACATACTCTAGTGCCTGCTGTTTTCAAAATCTTTTACAAACATTCCTGAGCACATAGTTCTCCACACGGTGAACCTTTTACCTTCTTCCAATCCTGTCTCTCTAGGTGCCTTGCATACCTTATATTCCAGTTCTTTGCCAAATCTTCTCTCATCGCATTGGTCACACACAAGTTCAGATCTGACAGGCGGCCACAGAGCTTTTCATACCTGGGAAAGATACATTTATCACCTTCCTATGCAATGCCTGATCCCTCACCACCATGACTACTAATGACCAGCCAGTGAAAAAGCATTAAAGTTCTGTAATTAACTACTTCAGGAGGCTAAGTACTGAATGCCAAGAGTCACTTTATCCAGATCACTTGCAGGAAGATATCCAGACCTGTGCAGATGTTATTCTGGGGCCCTAAACAGTAAATTTTTTTGATTCCTTGTCTAACCCTCACTCTGACCAACATAACAAATGAACTTTGCCATTCCCCTCTGCACTCTTGCTCCGTTTTTAGATATCCTCCAGCTGTATCCAGAGAGCCCAGTTTACCACCTCTCATCCAAATCCAATCCCAAGACCCTTCTGCTCCACTTACCATTTAGCCAACTGTACAAGAGGATGGGCAAAGCCATGTGTCAGACCCAAGATGGTATAGCCATAGTTATGCCAGTCAATGATTAGCTTGCTTCCACGAAGACAACACACAACCCAGCACACAGCAATGCTGGGCAGGCCAGGTGGATTCTGTGAAGGAGACAGAGTCAAATCAAAAGCAAAATCAAAATCAAAATCAAAATTCAGGACAAGAAAACCAATGGCAGTACTTTCACATAATCCATACCCAATTTATATTGATCTCCTAACCAGGAACAGGCTACTTTAACAATGGCCACTGTGACTGAAGGGGAAAACTCTTCAAATCTCTCCTAGAGATGAACTTTATGGAGAAGATGCATGGTAGTGTCACAGGTAGTCCCAAATTTCATATTCTTAGCTACCTTTAGTGTTACAAAGAGGGAGCAGTAGGACAGAAATATCAGAGAAAAGAGCATATTGAGCTAAGAGATTTAGTGGATTATCCTAACTCCTACTATAAAAGTGTCACTTTCCCGCTCCTGGCCTTCATCTCAGAACTTACATGTACATAACCCAGGAGGGAACACAACCCTCAATCATAAGTCAGTCTCACTGACAATGTTGCAACACAAAAGGACTGAAGAAGACAAAATAGGAAGAAAGCAAAAGATTGTCACAAAACTATAATTCCTTGAAACCCAAATCACTGTTGATAAGTGATGTAAAGTAACATTTCATATGAGGAGCAAACACCTACCTGGAGTAAAATGTAAACCACTGGAGAAGTCTTTAAAAGCAAGGTATATAGAAGGAGTACTGCCTGGAGGACCACTTTTATACCATACTGAAATATATGGGGACCAACTGAAAGTCAAAGAGCAGTGGTAAGAATCAAATATAATTTGTTTCTCCTTGCACTTTTACTCTACTACTTATCTCAAAAAGAAAAATTAAAAAAAAAAAAAAAACAAATCTCACCTCGAATTCGATTAATTTCAGGCATATGCAAAATATGAATTCTTTTATTATTTAGGAGTTCACCATGAGGTTTGGAGCCTGAAAGAGAAATCATGGTAAAGTCCAACAAGAAGCGAATAAAGATGACTCCTAAACCCCTATCTTGAAGCTCAATCTAAGCCTAATACTCCTAAACTTCAGGCCAGCATTTCTAATAGCCTGACACTTCCATTTACATGTCCTGCCAACATCTCCAATTCAATATATCCAAATCCAAATTTATCATCTTGCTACAAAACCAGTCCTATTGATTCCCCTATCTAACTGATATTACTACCATTCTTTTAGTTTTTCAAGCTTGAAAATGCAGTATTTCAATAGGTCCCAGACCAAACCCCACTTGGTCCTAGTTTGGACCCTGATTGGCTCAGACTGAATATAAACAGCAATTGTTTCTGTTTTGGGCCAGAAACCCAGAAAGTTTTCCCCATCCAGACTGATTTTTTTTTTTATACTAAATAAAGGAGGCCATTTTCTACTCATTTCTTACCTATCCTCAATCACCACAATTAGGTGTTGACTCAGTCAAACCAAGTCCTGTTAAACAGCCTAGTTTAAAAAGGCCAAGGTCTCCCACTGCATCCAGGGCCAACTCCAGTCATTTGATCTATATGTGATCACTGGATTCATATGACTCTGGAAGAGAAAGTGAGGCAGGTGACCTTGCCCAGCTCTCCTTCACTTAAATCCAATTCACTTGCATGTCATGGTACCACCTTTCTGATGTCATGGTCCTCTTGGAGAAAGAAGGACAAATAACAATATGACCTGGATCAAATCCCACTTACTGTAGTATGCTTTATATTTCTCTATTGCCAGGGCCTTCCCTCTCCTTCCATTTACACAATACATCTTTTATATGTACAATTTTTCACTTTCTTTCTCCTCCATCAGAATGTCAGCTGTTTGAGGGCTTTATGGTTTTGCCTTTGTATCCCTGGTGCTGCCACATTCAATAAATTCTTGTTTTTGAATCTCAAGCACCTACCCTAGTGATTGGTATATAGCAGGAGACTAATAAATACTCAGGAACAAGGACTGGACATGTGATTTCAATGGAGTTCCCAGTTGAGAAAATTCTTCTCTACTAATGCAGATATGCAACTTTTCAGCACCTAACAGCCTCCGACTTACCTAAAGCACCTCGAAGGTTTTTTAGTCACATGTTTAAAAAGTTCAAAAAAGGCTTTGAAAAAAGCAAAACCAAATCTTCCTGGCTTCAAGGCCAGTTCTTTATCCACTGTGCCATTCTACCCCACCTTATTTGCAGGAGGTCCAGAGATCTAGAAAAAGATCCCCAGAACATTAGGCTGAGGATGCTTAGGAAAATGTAAACAAGTCAAATAAGATGAGAAGACATAGGGAGGCTGCAGGCTGCTGGGATGGAGGAAGTACTCAATTAGCTGAGATCAGAAACCTGCTTAATAGTGAAAGAAATACTCTGCTATTCCAAGAGCTCTCCGGTGCAGGACTAATGAACTTTCCAATCCTCCCCAGCTGCCTAGCTTCACAAAATACAGGATAATCAAAAATGGACTACTTCTTCTCCCCTTCCACTTGTGCCTTGAGCCTCTGTTCCCAGGTTTGTAACAGATTCTGCCCTATTCCACAACACCCCTTAGTCCATTTCCACCTATCAACATTATTCATTTCCTCCCAAATCCAGAAAAGCTGTTTATATTCAGTCATATGAATCCAGTGATCAGATATAGATCAGAATGACTGGAAGTGAAGATTTCTTTATTGATCTGCTTGAGGCCCAGCAGGGAACCCTGCATCCTAGCATCCCTCAATCTATCTGACTTGTCAGAATACAATCATTTTCTCACCTCTATTACGGTTACCTGTGTGCCACCTAGTTAATTTCTGCACTAAACTGTAAGCTCTTTAGGGGCAGAGGCGATAAACGGTGAGACAGAAATAATTATTTGTTCAATCGTAGAGAGAACTCGTGCAGAGATTGAGGAGGTAGCTAATAGGCAGGACCCTCCCCCCGACTCCAGAAGTCACTCGGGAGAAATAATCGCTCCAGATGTCCAGCACCGCTGATCTGTCCCTACGTGAAGCAGACAAGGCCGAAGGAGGGGCCCGGCTCTGTGCTCAGAGAATCACACCAAGGAGAATCGGCGGGGGGAGGGCCGGGAGTACGCTAGGAGCAAGCGTGGGGGGCTGCCCGGAGGACTGGTCTGAAGCGGGTGGCGCCGCCCCTCGGTACCTCAAGGGAAGGCGAGGAGCCCAAATCCCTCGGTTTTGCCCTCCTCGGCACTCACCACTGTATCCCAGCAGGGTCACATCGAAGTCGCGCTGGGCCAGAGACAGCGCGTGGTACTGCATCCGAGGACTCCGGCCCACGTCCCCGAGTACCACTACACACGCGCTTCGGACTCGAGGCCGTTTCCGGGCCCGCCACACTAGCAACAGGGACCCCAAAGCCACAGCCAGCAGGACGAGAACCAGGCTGGAGGCTGCCATTTTGGCCAGCCTACGGTAGTCACGTGCTCGTGTTTCCGTTCCGTACTGCGCAGGGGTGGGGCAAGGAGGGGTCTAAGTGCGCAGCCTCAGACTTCGGGGTGAGGATGGGATATGTAGTCGTAGATCTGAGCGAGAGCTAAAGCTGCTGGGAAGCGTTGGGCGTCTGGGCGTCTGGAAAGACTTTGAGGGACCAGGAGTAGGTACGGAGGAGAGGGAGACCGTAGCCTAGCAACTTGGCTCCTGGGATGGGCAATCTAGCAGTGCTGAAATCAGTGCGACAAGCACAGCCATCCCCGGGAGCCCCCGGGTTCTCCCTCAGGGGCAGGGTGCCCCCCTCATTCTTACCCTCAGTGCGAAGCTCTGCCCCTCAGCCTTGCCTCGCTGGCTCCAAGCTTGCGTATTGGAAGGAATTGTGATAGGATAACAGTGTGATAAGGAAAATTATAAAGTTTTTGTTTCCATAGTTGAAAAGTTAAGGTTTCCCAGCCTTCCTCGCCGTTGCAGTTCTGGTAAAGAATATGGTTTAAATTTTAGTCAACGGAAATAACTGCAGGTGCTGGTTGAGCGCAAACAACCTGGGTTTCAATCCGGGCAAGTAAATTTGTATAGTAACTTCAGCTCCCTTTAGGAGGAGACATTCACCGATTTTGAACTGACGAGGATGTGGCAAGGAGAGGAGGGGCGGGGCATGGAAACATAGAAAGGAGTGTATGTAGTGGGAGCATCTGTTAAATTTTGGGAGGGTCTCCTCCAGTGGAAATTCTGAGAAGGGGCTGAAGAGGCAGGAAGAAATTGGGAAACAGACTGGTTCTGGCCTCTCTAAATTGCCAGTTGTGCTCTCTTAAAGACGCATTGCAAGAAAGGGGTAATGCCCTCTTCTCCAAAAATTTGAGTCTGAAATTTTCATTTTTAACAACAGGAACATAGGGATATGGATTTAGAGCTGGAAGGGTCTTGAGGTCATCGAATTCAACAATCACTTTGCAGATAAGGAAACAGGCAGAGAAGTGAAGAGACTTGATTAAATTGGTAAGACAGCTAGCAAGATGTAAGTCTGAATTCGTATCTAGGTTTTTCTGCCTATGTGTCCAGATCAAGACTCTATCTCTCAACTCAGCTTTTGAAGACTCCAAACCTAACTCACTCCTCATTGTCTCCCTTATCATCCTGAATTCTGCACTCATAGTATGTGACCTGAATCTGCCATTTAGTCACTATTTGATTAGTGACATATCTGGGACCCAGTTTTCATATTTGTAAAATGACTGGATTAAAGCAGGGAGATGATTTCTACCATTCTTTCCAGCTTAAGATCAACAATCCTATAATCCCTTTCCCTCAAATCTTCTCAATCAATTTCTACTGGTTCAACTCTACCAGTCGTTTAATGTCTAATTCTTCATCCCACTGTTCTTTTCCTGCTCATCCTTTGCCACACCCTGGCTCTGGGTTACTCCCACCATCCACATTCTTTTCTCCAACTTACATTTTGCTGAATGGTGGTGGAAGAAATAATTTAACTAAGCTGAATATATATTAATAGACCTTAATGTTACCTAATCTCAATTGGATCCTCATTGCAGCAGCACAATCCTTTTATTGCTTCTTAATTGATTCCCTTTTCAGAGATTTGCAGGTAAGTGTTTTAAGACCTGGCTCTCCAAAAACAAAAGGTACACACATACAATTACTTGGTATTATTAACATTTTCTTAAATCAAGACTAGAGATATCAGACACTTCTTTTTGCCTGAGAAATTTTTACATGACCCCAGATATGTATATATATAAAATAAGTATACAAATCAACTTTATTGATCATAAATCAAAATTTCATGATTCTTATGTTCAGTTAAAAGATCCCAGGTGGAGTCTCAAATCATAGTTTAAGAAGCTGGGATCTAGAGACAATCAACAAAATAATAAATCATGCCCTGATTTGTAGTTCACCAATTTCTAAAGTAAAATTTCAACTCACAATAAAAATTTAACAATCAATTCAAATGAGCAGGTATATGTTGGCTCTCACATAACCCTGCTCTTGTCTTATCCCCAACAAAAGCTATTCCAAACCTCAGATTTCCCACACCACCTTTTCCTTTCACTCTCTCAAGTTGAAGATCTTACCTCTTATTTTCCTGAAGAAGTTTGAAACCTTGAACTCCTTTTGTCCCCTCCCTCTTCATCTCACAACTTCTTGACATCATCCCTCACTCTATGTTCCTTTCTTCCAATTTCTGATAATGAAGTGATTTTTTTTTTTGTTCAAAGCCAACCCTTCTACTTATGGACTTGATTCTATTCCTTCCCATCTTTTCCAGCATACTACACCCTCAAATTCTCTAATCTTCAAATTCTCTGTATTTATAGGTTTCCTGTCCACTTAGCCCAATTCTCCATTAAAAAAAATCCACTACATTCTACTGATGTGATTATATGAAGTAGAAATATGAAATAGATTTGGGAAAGCATAAGGGTTCAATTTACAATATGTAACAATAATGACATTTATCAGAGGTTACAAAGATTTGTGATTTATTACATGAAATAGTTCATAGACTTAACCCAAATGAGTATGCAAGGCAGAACCATAATGATTAAATAACTTGCTTTTGGGGGAAAAAGGCTTTAACTAGCTCAGAGGGGGAAATAAAGCCTGGATCTAGAGGATTGAAACTGAATCAAAGATGTTAACAAGATAGGAAAACTAACTTCCTTTTGTATGCAATAATGGTTGATAGAGTTCACATTAATAATTGTCCTAACTATGCTAATAAGAATTCACATTTTGTTGTTTTAATTATGCTAATAAGACAGTCTGGGAAAGCTGATCTTTTTTGAGTGTGATTATGATTGATAATGGGAATAGGATAGTCTGGGTTTAACATTACCTGAGAAGGGGACAGAATAAGCTGATTTAGAGTTCACATCATTACCATTCCTTCAAACTTTCTACTCCATTTTTCAGCAAAAGTTATAGAAAAAACTGTTTGTATTTACTATCTCTATTTTTCTCTCCTCTCATTCACTCCTCATCCCTTTGCAATCTGGCATTTGTCCTCATATACTTAACAGAAACTACTCTCCAAAGTTAACAGTGATTATTAATTCTTATGGCTGTCTGTTTACCTTATTCTATGCTGGCACACTGTGGTCCAAACTAGAATTATCTGTTCTTTACACAGATTTCATCTTTCATTCTAAATATTGGCCATCTCCTGTGCATGTAAATGTATGCTCTTCTCCTCTTTAACTCAGAATCCTTCCTTTTCTTCAAGCAATAGTTAAGGTACTACCTTCATACAAAGTCTTCCTAATTTTCCTAAATGCTAATGGTATTCATCATATGTTCAAAAGCCTTTCTTATAGTCTATAGTTACTCTTTTTTATGCACATGACATTGCCCACAATAGAAAGTAAACTACTTCATGTCATGAATTTTTTTGGGGGGGAGGGGATTATTGTTTTTTGAGGGGTTTTTGGTTTGTTTGGTTTTCGTATATGCAATTCTAGCAACTTGTCCTATATATAGTAAGTATTTAATAAATGCTTATTGATTGGTTGACTGACTTTAAGAATCCCAATCCATTGTTTCTGGATACAGAAACATTCTACTAAGAAATTTTTATATGTATTTATTAAATACCTACTATGTGCCAAGTCTAAGCACTTTACAAATATTATCTTATTTAATCCTCACAACAAACAAGTAAGATAGCTGCTATTATTATCCCCACTTTACAGATGAGGAAACTGAGGTATATGGTGGTCAAATGACTTGCCTGGAATTATCCAGTATCTAAGGTGGGATTTGAACTCCAATTTTCCTGACTGCAAAACCCTTAGTTTATCCACTATGCCACATAGCTGTCCCTAAAATTCAGGATATCCAGGTGACAATTTGAAAATACATATTAAAAATGTCATGCTTCTTCATGAAAAATAGTATAAACTACCTTCCAGATAGCCATCCTACCTCACATGAGAAACCCTATCTAATATTTTCCAATAATACAATTGACAAATTATAACTAGACCCCACTATACAATTATTTGACAAATCATCCATTTATAGCATTATTGTTATGGAAGGTTCTTTAAAGTGATTTTTCTTAATAACATCTTTTTGCAGAATGAATTAAAATCATTAGGTGATAGTAAGTCTATATTCACTATTGACAATAAGAAATAGGAGGCTATGCATCAGGGCTCTCATCCAGACAAAGATTTTGTTTTTAGTATTATTATGACAATGATAATCAACACAAATTCTTATTGTAAATCAAGAACATAATAAAACTTACACAAATATTAAATTAGAGTCATGTCCCAACCCTTTGTGTTCAGTCTCCATACAAGGAACAGAGAAAACATAACATTAAGAAAAAGAGTATTATACAGAGTACTTGCACAGAAACAAGGGATTGAATTAAAAGCCTTAAAGTGAGATTTCTTGGTTGAAATCATTTAATGAGAGGCTATAGTAAGAGTTGATAATAGGGAAGAATCTGAAGGAAGTTTGAAAACTGTGGGAAAAGCATTGAAAAAGTTGTTTTACAACACATAAAAGAAAGAATAATAATCACTTATATTTAGAGTATACTATAAGAGTAGTAAGGAGAGGGAAGATCATGAAAACAAGAACTTTCAGGAGGTTGACAGATATAAGAAGTTCTCTACAACAACATAAGGTTGTTGCAGATGACATTAGAAGAAGGGAAAATTTATTTGTAAAAAAAATTCATATTAAATAAGTTTACCTGATAGTAACCCTCTATTTCTTTTGTCATTAGATGATAATAGGAAAAAAAATTGTTCAGTGTTGGAGAAAATAGTCACTAAAAAGAGTTAAAAGGAAAGAAGTAAAGAGATAAAATCTTTAAAAGCAAAAGATGTTGCTGGTATTTTTATAGATAAAGCAACTGAGAAAAGTCTATACCTATCCTCAGTCACCTTTCCTCACACACATAATACCTATGCAATAATATACTGTATTTCACTAAGAAAAACACATAATGACAATGTGATTGGATTACCTTTGGTCTTTTGATAACACACATTTTAATTATATATCTCAGAAAACAAATGGAGAGAGCAGCTTCAAGCCATATCAGACAGCGCAGCAAACAGAAGATATAACTTAGGGATTGCTATACAAAATGACTAAGTGGACTAGTGACAAAAAGGAACTAAGAATTGTGAGGTCATTGGGCCAATCTAAATATTTGCATCAATTTCTGGCTTTTCTTTTTCTTTCTTTCTTTTTTTTTTTTAATAATTTGGTATATTTTTTTTCTTAAGAATTTATCCCCCAGAAAGTGACCCACATATGCAAAAATGTTTGTTGCATCCCTTTTCATAGTGGCAAGAAACTGGAAACTGGATGCTCATCAGTTGGAAGAATGGCTGAATAAATTATGGTATACGAATGTTATGGAATATTATTGTTCTATAAGAAATGATCAGCAGGGTGATTTTAGAGAGTTCTGAAGAGAGTTACATGAACTGACGCTAAGTAAAATGAGCAGAACCAGGAGATCATTGTACATGACAACCCTATCAATTCTGATGGACGTGAGGTCCATCCATCCATCCTTGCACAGAAACAAGGGATTGAATTAAAAGCCTTAAAGTGAGATTTCTTGGTTGAAATCATTTAATGAGAGGCTATAGTAAGAGTTGATAATAGGGAAGAATCTGAAGGAATTTTGAAAACTGTGGGAAAAGCATTGAAAAAGTTGTTTTACAACACATAAAAGAAACAATGAGGTAATTCAGACCAGTTCCAATGGTCTTGTGATCAAAAGAGCCATAAACATTCAGAGAGAGGACTGTGGAAACTGAGTGTGGATCACATTATAACATTCTCACTCTTTTTGTTGTTCACTTGCATTTTGTTTTCTTATTCATTTTCTTTCCTTTTTAATTTGATTTTTCTTGTGCATCATGATAATTGTATTAATATGTTTACTTATGTTGGATTTAACATATATTTTAACATGTATAACATATATTGGATTGCTTTCCATCTAGGGGAGGGGATGGGGAGAAGGAGGGAGCAATTTGGAACACAAGGCTATGCAAGAATGAATGTTGAAAAATTTTCTGTGCATATATTTTGAAAATAAAAAGCTTTAATTGAAAAAATTTTATCCCCTACCATTGAAACAGAGAAAATCGGGATTCATTTTCAAGGACATTTTAGTAAAAAAAAAAAAAAACGAAACCTACCCCAAAAAGTAACATGAAATATTTCCCTGCCCAGAAAAATTTATAGAACTCAAAAAAGAATTAAAAAATAAAATGAAGAAAAACTAAAGAAAAAATTAAAACAATCCAAGAAAAACAAGAAGATTATGAAAAAAAATAACCAATTAGAAAAGGAGGCAGAGTCTCAAAGATGAAATTAACTCTTCAAAAATTAGAGTCAGACAATGGGAAGTCAGTGAAGCTATGAGAGACTAAGAAATAACAAAATAGATTATAAAGAATGAGAAAATAGAATAGAATGTCTCATAAGAAAAATAACAGGTCTGGAGAAGAGATCAAGAAGAGAAAATATAAGAATAATTGGACTGCCAGAAAACTAGGCATTGACCCACACTTAACACCATACACCAAGATAAGGTCAAAATGGGTTCATAACCTAGACATAAAGAATGAAATTATAAATAAATTAGAGGAACACAGGATAGTTTACTTCTCAGACCTGTGGAAGAGGAAAGAATTTATGACCAAAGAAGAACTAGAGATCACTACTGATCACAAAATAGAAAATTTTGATTATATCAAATTGAAAAGTTTTTGTACAAACAAAACTAATGTAGACAAGATTAGAAGGGAAGCAATAAGCTGGGAAAATATTTTTACAGTAAAAAGATTCTGATAAAGGCCTCATTTCCAAAATATATAGAGAATTGACTCTATAAGAAATCAAGTCATTCTCCAATTGATAAATGGTCAAAGGATATGAACAGACAATTCTCAGATGAAGAAATCGAAACTATTTCTAGCCATATGAAAAGATGCTCCAAATCATTATTAATCAAAGAAATGTAAATTAAGACAACTCTGAGATACCACTACACACCTGTCAGACTGGCTAGAATGACAGGGAAAGATAATGCAGAATGTTGGAGGGGATGTGGAAAAACAGGGACACTAATACATTATTGGTGGAATTGTGAATACATCCAATCATTCTGGAGAGCAATTTGGAACTTTGCTCAAAAAGTTATCAAACTGTGCATACCCTTTGATCCAGCAGTGTTACTATTGGCTTATATCCCAAAGAGATCATAAAGAAGGGAAAAGGATGTGTATGTGCATGAATGTTTGTGGCAGCCCTCTTTGTAGTGGCCAGAAACTGGAAACTGAGTAGATGCCCATCAATTGGCTGAATAAATTGTGGTATATGAATATTATGGAATATTATTGTTCGGTAAGAAATGACCAACAGGATGATTTCAGAAAGGCTTAGAGAGACTTACATGAACTGATGCTGAGTGAAACGAGCAAGGCCAGGAGATCATTATATACTTCAACAACAATACTATATGATGATCAATTCTGATGGACCTGGCCATCTTCAGCAATGAGATGAACCAAATCACTTCCAATGGAGCAGTAATGAACTGAACCAGCTACACCCAGCGAAAGAACTCTGGGAGATGACTAAGAACCATTACATTGAATTCCCAATCCCTATATTTTTGTCTGCCTGCATTTTTGATTTCCTTCACAGGCTAATTGTACAATATTTCAGAGTCCGATTCTTTTTGTACAGCAAAATAATGGTTTGGTCACGTATACTTGTGTATCTAATTTATACTTGAATATATTTAACATCTACTGGTTATCCTGCCATCTAGGGGAAAGGGTTGGGGGAAGGAGGAGAAAAATTGAAACAAAATGTTTGGCAATTGTCAATGCTGTAAAATTACCCATGCATATAACTTATAAATAAAAAGCTATTTAAAAAAAAACAATGAGGTCATTAAGGCCAATTCCAAGAGACTTGTGATGGAGAGAGCCATCTGAATCCAAAAAGAGGACTATGAAGATGAATGTGTATTACAACATAGTATTTTCACCTTTAAAAAAAGTAATAATTGGACTGCCAGAAAGTTGTGACCAAAAAAGAGAACACTGACACAATAATGCAGGAAATAATTCTAGAAAATTATCCTGAAATGATAGAACTTGAAGGAAAAGTAGAAATAGAAAAAATCCACCAATCACTACCTCAAAGAGATCCTTCATATAAAACAAAATACTATTGCCAAATTACAAAACCCCCAGATCAAAGAGAAGATTTTGTGAGAAAAAAGAAAAAAATTCAAATATGCTGGAGCTATAATTAGAATTGTACAAGATATATCAGCAGCTACAATAAAAGACCACTCATATCTATAGAGAAGCAAAAGAACTAGGCCTGCAGCCAAAAATATCATATCCAGCGAAATTATAATTTTGAATAAGAAAAAAACGAACATTCAACAAACTTGCTCACAGATTGTTTTTTGTTGATGCTATGTGTGCCAAACATTGATGACTAAGAGTTAATTCTTCCCACAGGCAGCAAAGTAATGGCTGTGATAGGTAAGTACTCCAAAACAGCTTATTAATTATGAGACTCCTCTTAGAGATCCCAGGAATTAACAAAGTAAACTATATCTAAGACTGCACATTTAAAAATAAAACAACTCATTTAAGTCAGTGTCAATAGAAGACAATATAGGGATAGGAGAATTCAGAAGGTGCAAGGTAATCTTAACTCTTTCCATTTCTAGATGAATCTAGACCTGGTTTATTCTATTCATTTCCTTGAAATAGAATAACTTTGATTTCCTCAAATCTTACTGGGATATTGTTAACATGAATAAAACAGCATGAATGACAGTTTGAGATTTAAAAACATTCTAAAAATGTAAAAAGTTATATCAAGTTAAATTTCTATGCTCAAGCTCTAAGCAGAATTGAAAAGCAAACCTAATGTCTGACAACAAAAGTCTCCAGAAATGGATGCTCTTTTCATACTACAGCTGGCAGTTACAGCCTTGGGTGGCTTCCTTTATTACCTTTTAAGACATTCACCAATTATCTGGCCCCATTAAGATTACACATTGACCAAAAAACAACTAAAATAGGTAATTATCAACCTGCCAGAAATGGAATACAACTATAAGTTACACATATTCCCCAGGAAAAAGATCAGAAAAACAGAGGCAACAAATTAATGATGTAGTCTGAAAAAATACTGTGTGGTGGTGGTGGTGTGTGTGTGTGTGTGTGTGTGTGTATGTGTGTGTGTGTCTGTGTGCATGCGCGCACACACATACACACACACACACAGATATATAATCAAAGCTAGGGAAAGAACCATAATAACAGTACTGACTATATCCAGTAAAATTATCATGACTAGTCCCCCTAAATAATTAAATTTATTTTAATTCAACATTATTCATCTTGCATGTGCAATGAATTGTGCCAGGTGCCGAGGATACAAATAGAAGAAATGAAGCAAGCTGTACTCAAAAAGAAGTAATGTACTAATTGAGGAGAAAACAAGTATATGTTTTTGTTAATGTTAAGAAATACAAATATATAAAATAGAAGGTAATTTGAGGGATATCAGGACAAGTTTCATAAAGAAGATGATACTTGAACCATATTTTAAAGGAAGAGATATCATGAATTATGGGTAAGAAAAGAGAATATTCCAGGCAAGTGGGTGAGTCAGTACAAAGATATAGTGACTAGAAATGGAGCATCCTGTGTAAGGAATAGAGAGAAGGTCATTTTACCTAGATCTCAAAATATAGGAGCAGATAATGTCTGATGTGGCTGGAAAGATGGGTTGGAGTGAGACTGTTTAGTTATAAAAGCAAATCAGTAGATCAATAAGAAGCATTCTCTGCTTCACAGAGCTTACTATCAAAGTAGTTGCTCCCATTTATTCCTAATATAACACTCGTGGTAAGGTAAATTTTGCTTGTTCCATTCTGGGAAATTGTGAGACTGTGTATTTCAGACTCCCTAACTTCCATCTACCAGATTGTTGTGTAGTCATTTTTCAGTCATGTCTAACCCTTCTTGACCTCATTTGAGGTTTTCTTGGCAAAGATAGTGGAGTAGTCTGTCATTTCTTCCTCCAGCTTATTTTATAGATTAAGGAAACTGAGGCAAATGGTGGTTAAGAGGCTTGCCAAGGGTTACAAGCTAATAAGTATTCTGAGGCCAGATTTGAATCAGGAAGATGAGTTTTCTTGATTCCAAGCCCAGAATTCTATTAATTGTACCACTTAACCCATCTACCAGACTAGAGACAGAGTAAATAAATATTTCTATATCCTTAGGAATAGAATGCCACAGTTGTCAGAATAAGAGTATAACATTCTCAGCACTTGTTTACTAGGTTCAAAATCAAGATAATTTCCCTTTTACAATTGATCTTATAATTAATTATGCCTATAAAATTTAAACTGCCTAAAAGTTGGAAAGGTTTCATTTTTGGTCTTTTTATCCCCATCACAACAAAGCATCTAGCATATGGGCTTAATAAATGTTATTGATTTGATTTAATTTCTAATTATAATTGATTATTCAAAATATTCATAAATAAAAAAACAGTTGTTTCAAATAACTGAGTCTGGATTATGTATTCTTCACAATGGGTTCTGCTAATGGTCCTTGTGAGCAGCCAAGTATGATCAGATCATCTTCCATAACTGAGCCTCTCTGCTATAATAACCTGTGTAACCATTTTTATGGAAAATTCTGAAGAATAAATTGTTTACACCATTAAGTTTAGATTTGCATCAAATTAAAAGTGCAAATGTTCTTTGCTATGCTTTGGGACACAGAATGTTAGGAAAAGGCTATGCTTTCTGAATATTATTGCATAATAAATAGTTGCATAGCAATAGTGAAAGTGAATCAATGTGTTTTGGCATCATTTGTCACAGTTCAAGATTAGCACTTTGGCTAAAGTATCTGTTAGTGCTCAGTTTAAGTACAGGTACATGCATGTGTGGATTCCAAATAAGTATATCTGAATTCCTTTGACTGAAATTCTCAGACCAACAATGTACCTGTGAGTACTACTGCAGTAGCCATAGCATGTGCTGATGTGCTGTCCAAGGTACTAATCAGTATGATAGGTATTTGAGAACAAGACTCTTATGTTGAAATACCTCAAGAATCATTAAGCCTTATGGCTAATAGAGACTTTTAAGTCCAGGAAATCATTCCATTTCCTCAAAGTATGATTATCTTTAAACCATCCCATATGATAGGAAGTTATTTTATGTATAATATCCTCCACACAACCTCCTCTATTCAATGATTTCTTATAATTTCATATATATATATGTATATATATGTGTATATATATGTGTGTGTGTGTATATGTGTGTGTATGTGTGTTTGTGTGTGTGTATTCCCAGCTATGCTGCAAGATGGGAAACAACTAATTATCATTTTCTGTATAACAGTATTTAAATTTGGAGTCAAAGGATCTGGACCTAAATTCTATTGCATGACCTAAGGGACATTATTTATTTTTCTAGGACTCAGTTCAAATTTCTATGAAATTAGAAGGCTGATTTATATAATCTCTGAAATACTTGTAAATTGTAAATCCTTTGAGTTAAAGAGATTTTATGAATGTGGTCATCATGAGAAAAGTGGACTTTTCTCAGGAAAACCTCAGGTTAGAGTTTCTTGGGATAGTAAGGACCAAGAATTGAGTTCCATGACCTCTGAAGTCTGATTGTGGCTGCCAGGTAGAATTGGATTTGTTGCTGACGTTGACCTCTGCACGAGATACCTATTCATTGGAAGCCTTCTAGGATTAGATAAACTACATATGTTCACCATGTATAAAAGCAAAAGTTTTCTGTTTTCATTAGCAACTATAATGGAAAAGTCATAAGATCACCAAATCATAAATGTAGAGCTGAAGATGCTGTTACAAGTCATTGAATTTACTACCCTCATTTTATAGATGAAGAAATGGAGGCACAAAAATGTTATGTGACTTATACTCACTATTATCTCTTTATTCTGTGGCTGTTTTGAATACAAGCCTTTTGGGAAGTAAAGTTTCATCAGTTTCAGGAGAGGTCAAGCAAAGTTAAATAGGAATTTTTGATCCAATTGGCAAAATTGGGAAGCAAGCCTAAAGTTGATGTCGACTTGAATTGAGCAGGGAAATTAAATTATTTCACAGCTCATTAAGTCATTCAATAAGAAATTATTGAACAATTCTTATGTGCCAATCACTATGCTAGACATTGGGGATACAAAGAAAAACCTGAAACCATTTATTCAATCAATGATGGAGATAGAGTGAAGAAAAGATAACATGTTTACAAATAAATTAAATAGAAAATATGGGCAAAATTATTTTCAGCAGTGAAGGTCATGATCAACTGAGGATATCAGGATTGGCCTTATGTAAGAGGTAGCCTTTTTTTTTTTTTTTTTACTGTCAGAATGAAGAATGTACTTCAGGAGGCAGCTAGATGGCACAGTAGACAGAACAACCAGTCTGATGTCAGGAGAACCTGAGTTCAAATGCAACTTCAGACACTTAACACCAACTGACTGTGTGATTCTAAACAAATCATTTAACCCCAATTGCCTCAACAACATCAACAGCAAAAAGAATGAATTCCAGGCATATGGGATAGCTGTACAAAGGCAAAGAAACAAGAAAGGCTCCAACTCTAAAATTCAGTGGGTTTAAGAATTATGTGTATAAGTGACAAGATGTGGTGATGCATTTCTCCCCAGAAATGTACTGGCATTGTCCATTTTTCTTTTCTTCTTTACTTTTACACTATTCTATCTTCATCCCCTGAATCTCAGCTTAGCAATGACTGAGTCTACATGGTGAGTTTAATTTTCCAGGTTCTATCTTCCCTAGAGTCACTACATCCCACAAAGGACATGAATATCTCATTGGACAAACAGACATAAATAGGCAAAGGAGAAGGGGGCAGAGGTTCTGCCTAGAGAGATAGAGCCTTTTCTAGGAGTCTATTATTGCTCTGGTTGAAGGTTGTGCACAGCTCAGTAGACTGGAAAACTAGACACAGGTAGGCTGTGACCTGCACTATAAGAAAGAATACCCAAATTGATAAGAATCACAGAACCATTTAAACTCCTGAATAAAAGGATTGGCATTCAAAGCCCTCTACAATCTACTACCATTCTACCTTACTAATCTTCTCAAGCTGTTCTCCCTTATTCCAGCCAAATTGGACTACTCAGTATTTGATGTTTTGGTTTCATCTTATTACTTGATAGAGATTCCTGTCTATAAGAAATTCTGCCCCACTTCACCTCCTACATTCTTTGCCTTCTCCAAAACCCAGCTCAAGTACTACCTATTTCATCATTTCTCTCTTTCCACTCTCCCCAACTCTTAGCTTTCTTCAAGTGCTTGGTGTTCTAGAATCTTTCAATCTACTCTGGTTTCTCTACACTTAATTATTTTCTAATTTGTAGTAGTTATTTGTTTTCATTGTTCATTTTGCTACTAGACGACAAGCTCTTTAAGAGTAGGGACCAGGATCTATAACAAAATGTTCTACACACAGAAAGGGGGGGAATATTCATTATGATGAGGTTAGTAGCAGTGAAGAGAATTGTGGGAACCCCTCCGGTTGATGCAGGTCCAACGTGAAAAGAATTAATGAACCTGAAAAAAATCTGAATAGCAAAAGGGAAGTTTATTCTGTTGGCACTAAGAAGCCAGCTTTGCTAGGAAGACTGACTTCTTAGTGACAAGATCCTGGCAGAGAAATAACAAGAGGTTATCACTGAGAAGAAGGTCTCTTCACAGTGGGCAGGAGTCCTGGTAGGCAGCTATGCCAAGGAGAGGTCCCTTGGGGTGGCATGATTCCTACTTGTGTTTTTTATAGGAAATCTGAGACTAAGATTTCAATTGAATGAGATTCCTTCAATATTGTCACAGGCCTAGATTTCCAGTTGAATGAGACCACTATTTTCAGTTCAATAGAGGTGCAGCTAGTCACCACCAAGATAACAGAATGATTCTCTGAGGCAGGCCTCTCCCAGAGGAGAGTTCACCCCCATGGCTTCCCCCGCCCCCTGCCTCCCACTATGGTCAGGGAGGACAGTTTCAGGGTTCTCCCTGTCAAGTAGATTGAATTAAGTTGAATCTAGGGAAGAGGATTTTTCAGCAGAAATCAAATCTGAACCTTGACTTGGAATGTCAGGGGTTCTCACACAGGATCCATGATATTTCTTTAAAATTAAAAAAAACTATTTCAATATAATCAGTTTCTTTGTAATCAAATATAGATTTTATGCAATTAAAATAATTAATCTGAAAAAGGATCTATGACACAATATAAACGAAGAATTTCTGCTCTAAGTAGAGGGGAAAACACTCCCAAGTGAAGTTCCAGCTCTTCCCTAGAGTGGTACAGAAATTCACTCCTAAATGTGTGTGTGTGTGTGTGTGTGTGTGTGTGTGTGTGTGTGTGTGTGAAAGAGAGAGACAGAGGGAGAGAAGAAGAAGAAGAAGAAGAAGAAGAAGAAGAAGGAGGAGGAGGAGGAGGAGGAGGAGAGGAGGAGGAGGAGGAGGAGGAGGAGGAGGAGGAGGAGGAGAAAGAGAGAAAGACTATTGCCCTCAGGGAGAGACTGTATCATCCTTTAACACAGTCTAGTTTTCATCAAACACTCTAAGTATCAACAGCTGCAAGGACCAGAGTCTGGGAGGGCTGCCTAGAGGATGAGTCTGGAGCAAGTCTCATAAGGAAACCCACTTTTCAGCTGCAGTGGGTAAAGCAGATGAAAAAAATCCCTTGGGTTTTACCCCTCAACAATCTGCCCTTTAGCCCGAGCACATTCAGCCACCGCCACCCTATTGTTGTCCTCCTCAGAATGAACAGAAAGAACACAAAAATCTCGTTTGAAGCCATTTTTGGCCAGCCCAGGAAAACTACACAGGCAACACCTGGGCTGGGCTTGGGAAGCTCTTGGGGATCAGAACAAGCCTAAGAACTAGGCTGTGCGGGGCAGGGTTAAGGATGAAGTAGTGGCACCTGGTTGTGGTCCCCATGGCAGACCAATGGGATGCAGGATGCGGGATGCAGGCTCCAAGAAATGGAATCTTAAAAGTGATGAAACGAGCTCACAAGCACAGACATTCCCAGCCAGAAGTATGCTTCCACCAAGACCAAATTCTCTTCTCACACTTCTCAATCCAAGCAGGGTGCACTTGATGGGAATGGCTAGCCCTTTCTTCTCAGGAGTTACTTCCATGGACGATGGCATTGGGGCCTGAGCTAGAAGTAGGGCCAACCAATGGTCTGGGAGGTTCTTGGACTCAGGGTGCTAGACTATTTCCAACCAATAACAGGAGAGGTTGCTCAGAAGAGGTGGCACCTGAGTTCAAGCTTTGAAAAAGTTAGGGAATAAAAGAAGTTGAAGATAGTTTGGAAAGCATTTCAAGTCAAACTGTGAGAGGGGAAATGTTATGAATTGAGTGTCTTGTTAGATAGAATGAAATAGCAAGAGGTTTGTTACTTATTTTCACTGGCCTTTACTTTCATTGTGTGCAAGCTGCTCATTACACCCCAAGACTGGTTTTCCTTTCAAACTAGCTGTGGGAAAGTAAATAGCAAGGGGACCATAAGGACCAAGGTCTCATCTCTCCACACCAATCCTGCCCCTCCCAACTTCCTCCTGACTCATTTGCCTAAAAAGATCTGAATTTAATTTGACTCCATTAAACTTTTATTTCATACCAAAATCCTGGTCAGGAAATGTCCAAGATGGATGGATTGCTAAATGGATGAGCACAAATAATTATAGTAGCTTGAATGTAGAAATATTATTTTATCTTCATAATAACTCTGGGAAGTAGATGCTACTATCTTCATTTTACAAGATGGAAAAATTGAGGCAGACATTAAGTGACTTTCTCAAGGTCATACAAGTCTGAGGTTGGATTTGAACTCAGAATTACCTGTTACAGGTCCAGCAAAATCCACTGCCCTCCCTGATTCCCTCTCAAAAGCATTTACTGAGCTACTATTGGGTCTGTATCCCAAATAAATCATAAATGTGGGAAAAGGACCCACATGTGCAAATGTGTAAGCAGCAACTCTTTTTGTAGTGGCAAAGAACTGGAAATTGAGTGGATACCCATCAATTGAGGAACTTAATAAGTTATGGTATATGAAGGTAATGGAATATTATTGTTCTATAAGAAATGATGAGCAGGCTGATTTCAGAAAAACTTGTAAAGACCTACATGAACTGTTGCTGTGAAGTGAGCAGAAACAATAAGATTATATGATGATCAGCTGTGATAGACTTGGCTCTTCTCAATATCAGGGCAATTGCTATAGACTTGGGATGAAAAATGCCATCAGGATCTAGAGAGAGAACTATGGAGACCGAATGTGAATCAATGCATAGTATTTTCATCTTTTGTTTATTTGTTCTTTTTTGTGTCTTTTCTCCCATTTTGTCTTATTTTTCTTACACAATATGACAAATATAGAAATATGTTTAAAAGAATTGCATATATGTAAACTATATCAGATTACTGTCTTGGGAAGGGGGAGACAAGGAAGGAAAGGAGAAAATTTGGAACACAAAGTCTTTCAAAAATTAATGTTGAAAATTATCTTTATATGTATTTGGAAAAATAAAATATTATTGAAAAAATAAGCATTTACTGATCTCTTACTATGGTGAAAGCTCTGTTCTAAGCACTGAGGATACAAAAAGAAAAGCCAGTCATTCCCTTCTCTCGAGGGCTTGACATTCTAATTTTATACACACAGACACAGAGACACATACCTACCCCCAATCTCCTCCCTTCCCCCCACTCCCCTCCACTTAGCCATATATACACACACGTACACATAACTACACATATGTATTTGTGTGTGTGTGTGTGTGTGTGTGTGTGTGTGTGTGTGTTTAGCCATTTTTAGCTCAAAGTCAATTGGAAAAATCTAGTGGTCCTAATATGTCTGCTTTGGTGTCATTTCCTTTGATTAAAAACCATGTATGTTTGTTATATTACTCAATTTGATAGTATCAAGGACTTTGATGTTTCTGTATTTTCAGGAGTTATGAATACTGAAAGCATGAGCTTTAGCATTTTCAAAGGAACCTGCTAAATATCATCAGCATGATGATGCTTCCTTGGTTGATCTCTTGGGGTTAGGGTAGAATTACATCCACGCTTGGACTGAAGAGCTTGTTTATTCTTTAAGACTCCTGAGTTACAGGTTCTGGGCCATCATCGAGTTCTAAGGGAAAAGGGTAGTAGGGATGGTGGTTTGGCCCCCAATGCTGTTTTTGTCTCACAGTACCCTCTGGCCATCTTGCTGCAACAGATTCAAAGTTCATCAGTTAACCATATTTATAATACTTAAAAGGAAAAAAATTAACAGAAACAAATTCCAAAGAAACAGGGATTCAGATAATAAGCATACATCTTCCAGGAAGAAAGGGAGTAAGGTTTCTGGTCTCAGCTGTCCTAACAAGTCTAATAAGCCAGAATTGCCCTTCTACTACTCAAGCACAATTCTCATACACAACTTATATTTTGTAATCAAGTGTTCAAGACCTCATGGCTGGCATTTTCATACCACAGTGCTCCTCTCAGTTTTCAGTGTACTCGCCAACCCCACCCCAGTAAACTTTCTTCACCTAAATTGTTTTTGCCTCCCCCCCAAAAAAAAGATAAAAACTAGCTTTGTCAGCCAAAGTCTGGCTCAGGCTGGCCAAAGTCAGGTCAACTCCCCAGGGATCAAGGAGGGAAGAACTCACCTGACCTAGCAAACATTCCTTCCCATCTCCCTAAGCTCCTTAATAACACCAAGACAGTACTTCACCAGCATGTGGGAAATCGTCTTAGAAGGCATAGGAACTAAAAATGGAACAGCACAGTCAGAAAACAGCAAGTTTGCCAATTTGAATAGAACATGGAAAGTAAAGTAAAGGTCAGTCCAACAAATGAAAAAAATGCTCTAAAGACTAATAGTGATAATTCAAATTAAAACAACTCTGAGGTCTTACTTCATACCTATCAGATTGACTAAGATGTCAAAATAGAAAACAAGTTGTTGGAGGAGCTATGGGAAAAGAAACACATAGATATATTATTGTGAATTGATCTGGTCAATCTAGAAAGCAATTTGGATCTATGCCACAAAAGTCATTAAATTGTGTATGCCCTTGACTCCAGTGATAACATTACTAGGCCTATTCCTCCAAAGAGACCAAAGAAAGATAAAAAGGACCCATGTATAAAAAATAGTTTGTAGTAGTTCTTTTGGTTGAGGCATCACTTGGAAATGAAAGGAATGGGAAGATCTTCATGACAAGATGAACTGAGAAAAATCAGGAGAAAAATTTATACATTAACAAAGTTGTAAAGAAAACCTTGAAAGATGTGAGAATGTGGATCATTGAGATGACTAACTGACTCGAAAATACTCACCTCCTAAAATAGGTAATGAATTCAAGATGCAGAATGAGACACATTTAGCCATGGCCAGTGTGAAAATTTGTTTTGTATAACTGTATATTTGTTACAAGGGTTTTGTTTACCTATTTTTTCAATTGGAGGAAGAAGAGGAGGGAAAAAGAGAAAATAAATGCTTTTTCATTGGACAGAGAAGTTTAAAAAAAAACCAAAAAGATAAGCTAGAGATAGAATTTGAAATGTTATAAATGCCAGGCTGACTACTTTGTATTTTATCCTAGAGCCAAAATTGAAACAATTAAGATTCTTAACCTGAAGAATGATAAAGTTAGATCTGTGCCCTAAGAGGATTTTTTTTTGATAGTTGGGTGGAAGACAGCAGAGCCTGGGAATAGGAAGACCAATTAGGAGAGGTTATAAGAAATGAATTAGGGCCTGAAGTAGCAATAGCCATATGAATCGACAGGCAGAAATGTCCTAAAGATAGAATTGACATGATTGACAACTGATTGGAAATAGTTGGTGAAAGAGAAGCTAGGGTCAGGGACTTAGAGACTTACAAATTAGGGATTTAGATGACTGGGAGTATAAGTGTGCCCTAAATAAAGAGAGAAATTTAGAGGAGAAGAAAGTTTAGTGGCTAGAAGAAGAAGAGGAGACAACATTTAGGTTCAGAGTTGAGTTTTGAGATTCCATTGTGAATCGAGACATTTTATAAAGTTAATAACTGAAAGTTATGGGAATATATGAGAACAAAGTGAGATCACTTTGTCAAAAGCAGGCACGTCTAGGGTTACAGATAGGAAAGACCACAGGATTCAGAGCTAGAAACCACTCTTGAAATAATTTGAAGGGTCTAAAGTGCCTGAATACTGTAAAGAAAAATGAGCCCTTTGTCCCTATACTTTGCTTTAAATGTTGTATTGAAGGATTTCTAAATTTGGTAGAAATGTATTCCTGAGTCACTAATCACAGCTACAACTTAATCCAGTCATACTGAGCCCCCGGGGTCCTAAACTATGGGCAAAGCATACATTTTGCATAGACCTTTGTTGATAATTCAGGACCATTAACAGATGAGCTGCCCCGGAGGGCAGAAATGGTCCTTTTGTAGACACTTATTCATTTGCTTGTTTATAATAGTAAAGGTCTTTGTTGTTCCTTTTGTCCAGTGAGAAGGAAGAGAGGGAAGGAGGGAGGAGAGTATGTGAGGCACTCAGTAAAGGAGCTGCTGTGAACATTTGGCTGAGTGCAGGGAACTAAGACATGTACCTAATGGGGCTATTGCTGCTGCTGTTGCTGTTGCCATCCCTATCTCTCCAACACCAGGACCTCTCAGAGAACAAGGTGGCCATGGGGAGGATGATCCTTCCTGCCCTGGAGAAAGCTACCTCATTCATGCAGAAGAGATTCAGGGAGCTTAACCTGGATGGAGTCTTGGGATTCTGGGTACTAGAAGGTAATGTGACTTCCTCTCTTTCACAGGACAACTAACAATCAAGATTGTTTTCAGACTTTTCAAATTTATTTGCTGACCTTAGGCAGAGGAGATATCTAAAGCTGAAATTTATGTTTTAGTAACTTGAGAAGAATATATATATTTTTAAATTTGGTCTCTTTCGACCTGGAGGAGGTTCTCTTGTGCCTCTTGGGTTTGTAGAAATAAAAAAAAAATTGTTAAAAATTGAAGAAAAAAATTTTTAAAGCATAAATCCTCAAAGAATGTTATAGTCCAGCTTTTCAAAAACAAAGAACAAACTCTATGGCTCGTCTTCTTTTTATATTATATTAACAAGATAGGAGAAAAAATTCTTATTTAATAAGGAGTTAAATAAAAATGTTTGTTAGTTCTCTTGGTCACCTGTGGGCAAATACTTCCTCTACTCTAACCTCAGTTCATACTGCATTGTAACCAAAGACGTTTAGAGGTTCTGGGAAAATGGATGAAGTGTTTGTTCAGCTTTGGAAGAGGAGAGTATTCTAATGACAATGTCCTGGAGAAAGGCCAAGCCAAACAGAGAGAAAACCCTGCTCTAGTGTGGAGCCAGTCATACCTCTTAGACTAGTAACAACTATCCCTAAAAGAGCAAACAACTCAGGCCTTAAGAATTTGCTTTGGGATTGTTTCCATTCCATTCTACCGACAAAAAGAATCCTCCTACTGAAGAAGGACTTTTAATCCTATTCCACGCTGGTTGCCAGCTCAGCCCTCCTAGAACTGGAATTTGTGGTGCCAGAAAGTCCTACTAGATGATGTCTTAGAGTTTGAAACAGATTTACTTATCCCCATGTGTCCTGGATTTGGACTATACTATGTATAATGATTTTTTTTTCTCCAAGCAGGCTCTTCTCACCTACTATCCCAAACTCAGGAGATTACCAAGAAAATGACCCCAGTATTGGTACCCTAGGAGAAAAAGGGGAAATGCTCATCTCTAGTTCTTACTCAGAAAGATGGGAGGATAGTAGGTATTTTTTGACCATGTTAATAACTAAGAGGAGAAAGGACAATTGCAACCCTGGAAAATACTTGCCACCTTTTTCCCTACTCATCTGGGACATACAACTGTTATTCTAGACCCTTTAATTTTTTAAAATGTAGTCTCAGGCAAAATTTAGTTCAGCTCTTCTACAATGGCCATTTTATCCTTCCACTTTCTGAAGATGCAATCTTCCCCAAATTACACAAATCTTTACATATATTTCGCTTTCATGATTTCATTCATTCCCAGCACACCTCAGTGAAGAAAGAAAGGGACTTAATCTTGAGAAAATAGATAGCTTTAAGAAAGGGATTTACTTTGAGTTATAACTGAGAAAGTTAAAGTTGAGGTTAACTTGTTTCCAATCCCCCAGTTCCTTCCAGTTTCATTTCCAACCATAAAGAGTGGAGAATGGTACCTCCTTGTTGATTGAAAAGAACTACGACAATGATATTAAGATGTCAGTGGCAGTAGCCTCCGCCTAAACAACAAACAGAAATGAGATTCAGACACATTTCTCTGAATAGGGAGAGCCAAAGCTCACCAGTGGGGCAACACCTGAGTCACAGACCTGTCATATTTCTTCACAGTGCAACTAAAAGGTGTCTTGGAGAAATGGGGTCAGGAGCCGGCCCTAAAGCCCCTGAGCCTGAGGGTAGAGAAGATAGTGAAGAAGCTGTTACCACTCATCACCAGAGCCACAATTTACCTCAAGCTCAGTGACTCTAAGTACTTAAAAGGTAAATGTTGTGCCAGTCAGGAGGTTTATTTGCTAGGGAAACTAATCTAATCTCTCTTGCTTGAATGATCCCAATAAACCTAAGAAGTTCAAAAGATAAATTGCATCTAGCCTCTATACAAAATGCAGGAACACAATACTCAAATTAGAGTAAGTAGCAGTAAGTCTCTCCTTTTACAGAACTTTTTAATACTAAAAACTCCCGCTGGTATTCCTAGGAATCTGTACTTGGAAAAAAGACTCCCCGGTAGAAGCTAAGCCTTAAATGACATGTCACTGTACCCCATTCCATACACATACTGTAATTGTGGCTAGGTCTTGCAAGACTCTCTCACTTTCTAAATAATTAGAAGCACTTGTTTATTTGTTCTTTGAAGAAAATTAAGTATCATTCTCCCAGTAATGCTCTTCTTTGGAATTTATCATGAGCTCCTCCAGGGCCAGGACTGTCTTTTCCCTTTCTTTGTACCCTTAGCACTTATCACAGTGCCTTACAGACAATTAACAAATATTTATTTGACAGTAGAACTTATCCTGTTGATAAGAATATATTTCCTAAATGATTTCAACTCCAGTTCTCAAGTGGCTGATGAAGGTCATAAGACCCTAGTCATATATTTGTGAGACACTAGAAATTTGGGCATGGTTATGTATCTTCAGATGAAAATCTTGTATCAGAGTTTGTGTAAAATTGCTTTCTCTCCCCTGTTATGTCTTACTCTGACAGAATTTCAAGAAACTCTACAGCCAGGATTTTGGAATCTTCCCCATTCATGGAGCCACACAAACACTTCTCTGATCTACTCCCAGTTTGATAACTCAGATTCTTTTTCAGAAGAATTAAGTGATTCATGTATGACCCTCTTACTGGGAACCAAGTAAGTAACTGCCTTACTCCACTGAGAGTATACAAACACTCCTCACAGAAGCTTCTTCCATTTCTGTGCATTTTTCCCCCTAAAAGCAATAATGACCTGTTTTAGCATGGCAAGGCCTTCCTACAGTTCCCCTGAACGTCATTGTTTTTTTTCTAAATAACAGCCTGGGACTGCTTGCTCCTCAGGAGGGCTCACAGCCCTGCACTGTCACTGATCTATGCAAGGAACTCATGACTAAGCCTGGCTGCATGGGGTATGCACTGTCACACCAACTCCTCTATTTCATGTTTGCTGAAATGGTAAGTGACTATTTTGTGAGCTAGATTACTCCAAAAATCCAGATAGTACCACAATCACTTAGTGTTCACAAGGAGACCAACCAGTTACTGCCATATATATAATCTAATCTCTCTTGCTTGAATGATCCCAGTAAACCTATGGGGTTCAATATATAAACTGCCATCTGGCCTCTCAAAATACAGGAACATAATACCCAAGTGAGAGTAAGTAGCAGAGTTTTATCAGAGTCAAAACCAAAGACCTGAAGAAGAGGTTGTTTTTCTTTAGCACATAGCTTTTTGCTCATTATTTTTTTGCTCTGATCTTCCTGGCACATTGTTCTCACTCTCCATTCATCCATAGATTTTAGATTGAAAATGTAATCTTTGTATTTGTATCCTCACATGTCAGAAAGGATCTCTGCACAACTTTTGTGACTAGAAGTAAAGCTAAATCTCTGGCAGATGCTTCTGATCCAAAATTGGAAGTGGGGACAGTTGTCTCTAAAAGTTCAGTTCAATATTTCAAATCATTTTTAAGAATTCATAGCATAAGACTTGGCATAGCAAAGACTCCCTATTTGTATTTGATAAAAAGGGAAAGAACAGGTGAATAGGTGAGTAGATGGTGTCTGAATTTATGGACTACTGATCTCTCAGATCCCACTGAAGCTGCTGTTCAGAATTCAACAAACAGGGTGATTCCTACAAAGAAGTATGGTCAAGAATTATCCATGCTGCAAGACTTTATGCAGAAAGAATCCTGGCAAAAACCCCTCACTTTATTTACATTGACAATTTCTGAGGTGCCCCTCAAAATCATATACTTTTCTATTGACCTGCTGTCAAAACTAAATTTAGTGCTGCTTGGTTTTCTGCTCCCTAGAAAGGATGCTCAGATGGCCTGTTCCTCCAAACCAAATACTATATGGATATTTTGTGTGCTAACATGATGGCATTGAACTTGAAAACTGAAGAAGTTGAATTCCCATTTCTCAGTCGAGATATCTTCATGGAAAATAGTATGAATTGCTTTCCATTCTTCAGATAAGTGCACATAATCCTTCTGTCTTCCCTCCTCTCTCACTCTTTTACACACACACACACACACACACACACACACACACACACACACCATTCTTGGTTTCAGTTCTGACTTAGATTTATAAACAATCCCTCCCACTATCCTGAAATGCAAAAAGAATGTCTGAACTTTTGAGTGACTTTAGGACATCAGTTCCTGACTTTTTGCTCAGGGACAAAATAAGCTAGAATGGTAAAAGTTCTTTGGTTTGGAAGGCCAAATATCATAAAAAATTTTTATCCAATATTTAATGAAGCTCTCAATGGCTCAGGTGATGCTAACCTGAAGTTGAACTAAATTGTATCCCTTGTTGCTATAGCAAAGATGTAATGTTATTCTTTCCTGTTAGTTAAGAGTCTCAGTGACTCAATATACTCAATCCTGCTCAAGTTTAGAGCGATCCTTGAGGATACAGCAGACATAACAATGGGAACAGAGGTGGGAAACAGTCAAAGTCACCAAGGATGTTGAGAAGATAATCACTTTCATCTTCTTTTCCTCAGTCATGTTCTGTGGACTTTCTGGATACTCAGATTTCTATAAGACTAGATGGCTACAGTCTATTCTTACCTGGCAACGACCTAAAGAGGGATGCTTTGGAAAACCTTGTGAGTAAAGTGACTGCCTTGGTAGTAGGTAATTTGAGGAATTAGAGAAGGTGAAAATGCTGTCTGCCATATCCCAGCAGAAGAAACTGCACAAGCAATTCACTGAAGCTTTTGTAAAGATGAAAAACTAATTTCCCAAACATTTGATAATATTCAATGGCGAGAACTCTTACTGAATACTACTACTCTTAAGAATCGGTATGATTAGTTCATGGTCTCCACCTAAGGAGCAGGGAAGACACAATATAAAAAGAGAAGAATCTGCAGAGCATTTGCAGGAAAGTAAGGAATTGAACTTAAGGACTTATAGTGGGGTTTCTAAATAGAGATCATTTGCCTTCAGAGCCCTAAAAAGGATTCGTGGGCTTGAAGGAAGAGCCTAAGTTGGCAATAAGGAAAATATGAAGGAAGAAGAGACCTCATGGGAGAAGTAGCAGGAAGTTTAGTTGATGAAATAAACATAATGCTAACTCACATTTATATGGCAATTGGAATGTACAGTCAGGAAAGAAAGAAAAACCACAAACACAGAACTTTCAGGTAAAAGAAGTCTCCCATAAAAGGATAAGGTTTTTGGAAATGAGGGTAGAGTAAGACAGGAGACCTTTGTAAAAATTCATATTAAACAATTTTATCTGATATTCCTCTCTATTTTTGCTGTCAGCAGATGGTGATAATAAACAATTACCAAGAATTGAAGACCAACAATCATTGAGAAGAGTTAAGAGGAGAGAGAAAGGATTTGCAGGTAAATCTATGAAAAGCTATTAGTATGTTTTTCTTGTTCCTAGAAGACGTTTGTGAAAATCTTGGGCTTATACTTAAGTCACCTCTCCCCACAAGCACGCACGCACACACACACACACACACACACACACACCACAAACACACATCATTATCATCATCATCATCATCATCATCATCATCATCCTATAGATCCCTATATTTTATTAAAATAAATGCATGACAAATTAAAAGGCATAAATTTCATTTGTTCTTCTGAAAATGTACATTTTGATTACATTCTTCAGGAACAAACATTTCCAGGGAGAGCCCTGCCTTTACCCACATTCCTGGTCCAGAAAATTAAAAGTAGATGTGTTAATTTGGGTTTACAGAATGAAAGAGTGATTTAGTAGCAAAGAAAAAAAGTTATGCCAGAATTGATAGAAATATTTGCTGTAGCTTCTAAACTTTTCATATTTTAGGAGGAATTTAGCGTATTTCTTTTTCTTTTCTTAACAATTCATCCCCAAGTTTAAAGTACAAGCAGAGAATAAAATAAATGTACTCTTCTTCTGGTTATTCTCCTACCATGTCAGTGTATATTTTACTCTCAGTTACTTAGGGTGTGATAATCCACACCTTTCCATCCTTCCCTTCTCTATTTTGGTTATTTAACTTCTCAATCTGCAAGTGGTGATAGGAGACTCAAACAATTTTATAGGTTTTAGCAAGTCTGATGAGGCAAGAGGCAACCCATCACAAGGCCCTCAGATTTTTCTTTACCAGTGCCAGTGCCTACCAAATACTGATGATTAATTAAAAACTAATTTTTCTCACCTGTGGACCTCATTTATTTGTGACCTCTTCTTAAAGGTCAGAGGAGTTAACAAAATGAACCAAATCCAGAACCTTTCAAAACCATACAACTTTAAAAAAACAAGCTCATTTAGGATGGTGACAACAAAAGAGAGGACAGAGGTCAAAGATCGAGAAGCAAGGCAATCTAAATTCTGCATGTCTCTAAGTCCGGTGCTTTTTTTTCATTTCTGCAAAATAGGGAAAAGTCATGACTGTCTCACATCTTTAAAGGGCTGTTGTTAGAAGTAATAAAACAATGTGGGCAGCATCATTTGAGATATTTGAAAACTCTACTAATACATTTAACACATGAGCTAAATGTCCCAGGCTAAAGCTGAATAAATAAGTGAAGACATCAGAGTGGAACTGTGACAACCCTCAGCAACAATGAAAAGTCTATCTGATGGGCAGCCTAACAAGATTCTTTCTTTACAGATGGATGTTCTTCCCATAATACAGCTGTGGCAGTTGCAGCCTTAGGTGGCTTTCTTTATCACTCTGCAGAACATTCACCAACCATCATCAAGCCTCGTTAATGCCTCACAACAATCAAGCAATAACTAAAAGGTTGATTTTATATCTACTGAAAATGAAATACAGCCTTTTTGGTTGTAATGAATCCCCTTAGGTCCTGAGATTGCATAAATTCACAAGGAAAGCAATGGAAAAGTACAAGCAGACATGCAAATCAAAACTAATGTAACAGAAAATTGAGATTAGCAGAGTTAGAAGAATAAAAGTAACAGTATTGAGTACATAAAGCAAAACTGGTCACCCAGATTGAAATCTTAATTTAACTAACATTAGGTAGCTCCTATGTGTGGACAACTTGCAAGGTGCTGAGGCAAAACAATGATGAATAGATCATTGTGTCTCATGGAGTTTTACAAAGTGCATGTTCCTATTTACTCCTAATATAACATTCCTGGAAAGGTAAATTCTAGTCATCCAATTCCAGGAAACTTTGAGGCTGGGTATTCTCAGGCTCCACAATTTTCATTTATTCTTAATTTAGTTGGAAAGGCAGATATAACAAGTATTTATCTGACTTTCTAAGAATGAAATGGCATACTGCTTAGCAATTGAAGCAATATACTTTCATAACATGCCTATTGGGTAAGACTATAGAAAATTTTCTTCTCACAGTCTCCTTGATTCCCTAATGGAATCTATAGAAAATAAATGCATTATGATTAGAAAATATTTCAATTTCAGTCTTTTTTCTCTAGCACCTATTGTCTGGATTCTAGCAGGAGCTAAGTAAATGCTTGTTAATTATTGGTCCTACTTCTAATTTGAATTGATTATTCACAATGTCCACAAATAAGGGTCTTGTTGCTTCAGTTGATTTACTGAGTCATTATTATGTGTCCTTAATAACACAGTTCTTCAGTCATTTGACAGTGACCCAAATCTGATCTGTCATCCACAGCTCAGTTCCTACTAAAATCATAATATTCTGTGTAGCCATCCATATAGAAATTGTTTCATAAAAGCTCTGTCTACCCTAATAAACTTAAACTTGTATTGAATTAGCATGTAAATGTTCTTTCTTAAGACTCAGGATACAGAACTTTAAAAAAAGTTTATAGTCTAATAACAATGCAAATTCCAAAGTAACACATGAAACCATCAAATATTGACCCTGTTATTAAATGAAGCATCTTCTGGTTTTTAAATTCAATGCCTGTTATGAAGTTTATCTAAATTTCTCTGGATGAAGCTTTCAAATCTACACAATTACTTATGAATACTGCTGCAGAAGTGATAACATATGTCCATGTGCTGTCCATGGTACTCAGCAGGCAGAGCCATGTCTAGATTTTACATCAAGTTATGTTTAAAAACTAGATTCCAGAGCTTAACAGCTAAAAAGAGACTTTTGTTATCCTTTAGTTTTTTCTGACTCTTCATCACCCTGTTTGGGGTTTTCTTAGAAAAGATGGTTTCTCATTTCCTTTACAACTCATTTTACAGATGACGAAACTGATGCAAACATGGTTAAATGACTATTAGTAAATCACTAGCGTTACAGAATGAATTTGAACTCGTTTTTTCCTGACTCCTGGCCCAGTCCTTACTCCACTGTGTCACCTAGCTTCCCAGAAGACTTTTAAAGGTCAGTGAATACATCTCATTTTTTGGAGGAGATATTACATTTAAGTCATTTCAGATAGGTAAATTATTCTATTTTCATTATTTTTTTGAAGATTCCCAAACTCCTTCTTTCTGGATTCAAATTTATATCTATCTTGTCTTTATCCTTTTCCCTCTACTCCCCTTGCAAACATGTCACAAGATAAAAATGGGCAGCTAGTTACCTCTGAATGACAAAACAATTTGGAGCTGGGGAATAATGCTTAGATTCCAGTACCTGTGTAGCCTCAAAATAGCACTTACTTTCCTTATATCTCAGCTTGCTCCTCTGAAAAGTGGGGGAGGGGCTGGATTCAATAATCCTTTTTTCCAGCTCTAAATCTGAACTATAAAGATTTTGTAAATGTGGTCATTGTGAAGCCAGAGGAAACTTTCTTGGATCAGAGGGCTCAGTAATGCTTGAGCAACTGATTATAGCTACCTGATGGGGTTTTGAATTGTTTTTCATGTTTATTTTTTTCCATGAGGATATGTTGTCCCTGATCCTAGATAAATTCCTTATGTTTTCCATCAAAGAGAACAAAGTTTTGTTATGTCCTTTACAACTCTTAGGGGAAAATTTCTTATTATAGACCCTTCTTACTGTGGTTACAGTAAATACAAGCCTTTTGAAATTTCAGTTCATGAACATTAGTAGAAGTTGATTAGAGCTGTGTCTCTACTGCTACAGGAGTGGCTCTTAAAGGCTAATGTGAGAAAGGAGGTACATAGCCATACTCATCTGTAAAATGCTTACAAGCTAGACACTGGAAAGGCAAATAGAAAAAAAAATAAAGCAGTCCTTGCCCTCAGGACCTTATAGACCAATAAACAAAATACACAAAGTAATTTCAGTGGGATTCTGCCAGTTGAGAGGATCAGAGCAAGAGATCTGATTTGGATCTAGACCTAGGAAATCTATAAGGCAGAGGTGAAGGAGTACATTCTAAGCATGGCAGTAGCTGTTATAAAGAAAAGACCCTGGAGAGGTTCTATTTTATATCCCTAGAGCTTGGATACAATATAAATGCTTTATCATGAATAGCTGAATGTCAGCTATTACTATTGTGACATCAGAGATACATAACTGTGTAAGGATAATAAGAGGACCATATATAAAAGTTTGCAAGCATCAGGAAAATCTGTCAAAATGTTTTCCTCTTCATCCCATCACAAGCAGAACAGTGTCCACCAGTCTTTGCTTAAGATCTATATTGTCTGAAGCCATCAGAGTAAGGAGTAAAGATTTTGCAGTTGAGGACTAAAAAAAAAAACCACTATATTGACTCTTTTTGTTTCTTAATTTATTCAAGTAATAGAAATATTAATGAATGGAAAGACAAAATAGTTTGTCAAGTAAAAATACTAATGTCATTCTCCCCATTTCCTTTGTCTTCAAAAAAAACAACCTACCACAGGGATCAGAACTTTAAATTAGCATAAAAAAGTGGTCTATATAAAATTGACCTGTTATGCTTCAAATTTCCCACAGGAATGAATTATAGGAAGGCTGAAATTTTCAAGTTTTCCACTAGCCCTTAAAGGCCGGCTATCCTTTCTATCCATAGGAAGGGCTTTAGAAATGGATTCTATTTTATTTCACCATGATTCAAATCATGATGAGACTAGTTCTCGAACTACTCTTTCCCCCTGGTTAGCTGAAGTCCCTTTGGCACTGCTACATCCCCACAGAGGACATGGACATCTCACTGGACAAGCAGACACAGACAGGCAGCGGGGAAAGGTTAGAAGCCCTGCCCTGAGAGGCAGAGCTTTATCTGGGAGTGAACTATTGCTCTGGCTGAGGGCTGTGGTGCAGCATGGCACATGATGGGCTGGCAGGCAGGCTAAGAGACTGAGGCACAGACATCATTGCTCCTCTGACCAAGCAGAGGGGCTGAGGCTGGAGCTATAGGTGGGTTGTGAAGTTAAAACCTAGAATGTGATCCTTGGTTGGTTGTCATTTTCTGCCTAAGCAAGGTTTTCTTCACACACCTCTCCCTGGAAAAACCCACAAGCAGAACTGACTTTTCCAGGATAGATAATGGCCACCTCTCATTGTTCTGAGTTCTTAATGGAGAAGGTGGGATCTCCTTGTTGCTCCTTCTCTAAGGAATTCAGCTCCCCATTCATTTCCTGCAATGGATGGTAAGCATATTCTCCGTCCAAGCGCCTCCTGGATGCTCTAGAGCCAAGGATAAAAGTCACATTTGCAGCAGCACTTAGAAGCAGCAAGAGAGCCAGGGCCAACGTAAGAGACAGCCAGGCTGTTTTAAAGAAAAAAAGATAGATTAAGAGAATAATTACAGCTATGGTTACTTTGTTCATTTTATTTATTTTTCTTCTCCTGAGTGTGAAACATAAACAGAAGATGAGCTTTCCTTGTAGCCTTTCAGCTCAACTTTGCCTCCTGGGACCATAAATCAAAATAGGGCAGATATGGGATTACAAATTTCCCACTTCAAAATAGGGAATTTGCTTCTGAATTCTGCTATATTGCTACAGCAACCAGACAACACTCTTAACCCCAGCCCTTCCCCAAGCCATGCTTGTCAATTAGGTTCTGTGTTCCAGGGTATTTGGAAATTGTTGCCTGCCACTTTAAATAGTCAGTCCCTACTTAGTCTTTTCATTTTAGAGACCTGATTGGAAGTTTCCCATAATCTGTGATCTCAGGGCTCTGGCACAGACCACGTGGCATTGGTGGCAGGTCTGGGCCTCTTTCTAGTATCATATTTTCATGGGCTCTTGCCTGGATTCTGAAGAGAGACCTTGATGAAGCATCATTAACACCTTCACCTAGGTCTGTGGTATCCCACTGGAAAGTGACTGTTTCTGATCAGGAGTAGGGAAGAAACATACAACCTATGAAAACTCCTTTTTCCCTCCTTCCCATCCTCCTTGGAGATCCCAGTGGTGCAGTACTGCAACAACCCAGACTTAGGGATTGGCAGAGAAGGAGCTCCTTCTCTTACTGATTCTACAAAAGTAAACTCTTTTTTATCCAGACCTGTGATTTCATCTACATAGGCCCTCACAGTAAGAAAATGCCCTCCACCAATGTAGATCAGCACCTACTCTAAATACTACTTGCCTAGTGCACTAAGAGATTAAGTGTCCTGAACAGAGATACAGAGCCAATATACATCAGAGGCCAGACTTGAAACTAGTTTCTGCTGACAGGAAAGCTTAGCTTCCTGCACGATACACCTACTGCTTTTACTAGTGCAGACTTCTTTTTCCTAGCTACGAGGGAGGCTGAGGTGGATAAAGTTCTAGAACTTCAGAGCTTTAAGCCAATTGGGAGTCGACTCTTAAGTTTAGCATTACCATGTTGAGTCCCTGAGCTCAGGGGATCCTCACATTGTCTAAGGAGGAGTGAATGGAGCAAACCAAAGCTCTTCTGCTGATTGGAATGGACCCAGGTCTGTGAGTAGCCCCTATACTCCACAAGATATGGAGACCTAGCCTTAAAAAATAAATAAAAGTCAACCTACTTTGTGAAGTAGGGGTGTTCTTCATTCTTAGGTACCATGGAAGTTCCAAGACATTGGCCAACTGCAAAACATCCCCCATTCCCAAAGAGAACTTGAGAAGCAAGAAGAGAATGGCCTTCCCTCCCTATTACTTTCCCCGCTCCATTGTCTAAAGGAAGCTGTACCTTGGGAGAGGATGTCCTGCACAGTGGAGGTGAAGTTGCAGTTACCACTCTTGGGATCACAGAGACATGAGTTCTCACATGTGCAAGCATACTGGCAATTTGGGCCATACCGACCTAAGGGACATACTGAAGAGAGGGAGGAAGAGAATAAAGATCCCAGTACAGAGACCCACCTTTCTTGACATCAGTATCCCAAACTAGATCCTCTATCCTCCAAGTCAGTAAACAGGGCTAAAAGAAATATTCCAGAGTTCTATTACTGCCACCTAGAGATCAGGTGGAAGGTGAAGGCTAAGCAGAAATGAATGGAGCTAAGTGTCAGCACATTCCACCTTCATTTCTTCCATCAGTTTTGAACAGCCTCTCAGAAGGCTTAAGAAAGAGGCCACGGGGTACCATCACTACTGTATCCCTCGGGGTTTTCTTAGTCTCTTCTCTAGGTCTTAGGCAATTCCCCATGCCTCAAGAGGTTTGAGGCTGTGGTCCTTCCTTACCCTCAGCACAGTTATCTCCTTGGAATCCAGGAAGGCAGGTACAGGTCCCATTAACAGGGTCACAAGCAGCTCCATTCTGGCACTGGCACTTCTGTGCACAACTGACCCCAAAGCTGCCATTGGCACATGCTAGAGCAGAGAGTGAGGCAAAAAGCCCACTTACTGTAAGCCCAAACTGTCAATGCCCAGACTTGCTTACTGCAGGATGCTCAAGGACAGGCTAGTTTTAGCCTAAAGCAATCCATTATAGGGTGAGGAATAGTGGCAAACACTCTTCCTCTGAAACTCCTCCAAAGATTAGGTTTATGTTTGACATGGGCAGCATTTTCCCTGAAATCCATCTGAGGATCACCACTTCAGCTATCAGGGATAAAGGGATGGGTTGAGTTGGTAGAGTTGCTGTTACCTTGACTGCAGTTACTGCCTATCCATCCAGCATGGCATTGGCATCCATCTAGAGAAACAAGACAAACTTGTCAGTCATGGGAGCTGACAGGCTCTGACAGAGAAGACCAGGTCTAGAGCCTCACAATTCCAGGAACAGCAGGTCAGTGAGAACCAGTGGGCAGAGGGATGAGAATGGGTAGGCATAGATTTGACTGCCTCTCCCTTCTAGTCTGGCTTTCTGAAGGTGCCTTCCAGACAACTGCATTCCCTACCCATGCAACTTACTCTCAGTGCAGAGCCCATGGAGGCTACAGTTGGAGGGGCCACAGTCCAGTATGCTGCAGTCATCTCCCCCCCAGAAGTGCCCATTACAGTGGCAGGTTCCCTGCACACAGGTCCCATGACCATTGCAGTCCGGTGGATTGCAGCGTGGCTCATGCACACACACGACTGTAGAGATACGGCGGGGACAGCGCCACATGCTATTATCCTTGCTGGAGAGAAGAGGAATCCCATGAAATAGGGCCACAGGAATCAGAGGAGTTTCCCCTTCATTTAGGACATGTCTCCTCACCATATCAATTTTTGACAGCAGGGAGAAAAGCAAGTCTCATCAAATCACCATAGCCCAAACCCCTGTAATAATGCTACTCTTAAGTTGACTGTCCAGGCTCAGCTCAAACAAACAAACAAACAAACCAAAAAAGCATCCCAATTCCAAAACACAGACTTAAAGCAGGGGACCCTTATTTAAAAACTATTACTTGGTGGAGCCTAGATGGCATGAACTGATATATTCTGGAGATATATTCTGGAGATTCAAAGTGAATCTAAGATCTCTTCTTGCTCACCAATGGTCTGATGGGTAATTAGAGATGGTTCCATTGACAACAAATGTGGCTGAACCTCCACCATCCAGGTTAATTGCATTCACCACTCCCTGCTTCTTTAGGAAGTCGGCCATGTCCCATAGGTTAATGCTATAAGAATGAGACCCAGAGAAGGAAAGAATGAGGAGATGAAAGAATCATTCTTTGGAAATGGGGGAGATAGAGTGGAGACAGACAAGGGTTTGGGGATCCTGTTCCCTGGGGAAAGACTGACTCTTTGTAAGAGAATTAGATATTTTAGAATGATTTTTTGGCAACCTCAAGGTCAAGAATATAGTTAAACCTGGAAAATCAAAGGATGCCCATCAATTGGAGAATGGCTGGGTAAATTGTGGTATATGAACCTTATGGAATATTATTGTTCTGTAAGGAATGACCAGCGGGATGAATACAGAGAGGGCTGGCGAGACTTACATGAACTGATGCTAAGTGAAACGAGCAGAACCAGGAGATCGTTATAGACCTCAACAATTGTACTGTTTGAGGATGTATTCTGATGGAAGTGGATCTCCTCGATAAAGAGAGCTTTAATTGATCAAAGATGGACAGAAGCAGCTACACCCAAAGAAAGAACACTGGGAAATGAATATAACCTGCTTGCATTTTTGTTTTTCTTCCTGGGTTATTTATATCTTCTGAATTCAATTCTCCCTGTGCAACAAGAGAACTGTTCGGTTCTGCACACATATATTGTATCTAGGATATACTGCAACCTATTCAACATGTAAAGGATTGCTTGCCATCTGGGGGAGGGGGTGGAGGGAAGGAGGGGAAAAATCGGAACAGAAGTGAATGCAAGGGGTAATGCTGTAAAAAATTACCCTGGCATGCGTTCTATCAATAAAAAGTTATTAAAAAAAAAAAGAATATAGTTAAACCCTATATTGGATTATTTGCTGTCTAGGAGGATGGAGATGGGGAGAGAAGGAGAAAAATATGGATGAGAAAGTTTTGCGAGAGTGACTACTGAAAACTATCTTTGCATGTATTTTGAAAAATAAAAAGCTATTATTTTTAAAAAAAGGAATATAGTTAAACAAAGGAACTATGTTTTGGGCTGTCAGTGAGGTTAAGGAAGGGCAAACCCTCCAACCACTAAAATGGGGGGCAAGCAAAACTCCTATAATACCAGTCCCAGGATCCTGCTTACCCCCGCTGCTCTGTCTGTCCATCTGCATGGAACAGCACCAGTCGGCCCTCTCTGTCATGTCCCACAGCTGTTCGAGCTGATATCACATTCACAAACTTGCTAAATGAGCCTGCAGAGGAAGGCATCCAATATTTGAACAAATTTTTTCTCCAGAAAAAAGGCAAACATATGCATATCCCCCTTTGCTAAGCCCACAATTGTACATTATTAAAGGTACTTTCCCCTCTAAAACCCCACCTGTTTCCTGTGTTTTGTCACATTCAGTTTCTTCACTTTCTTTAATGTAGACTTCTCCATTTCTCAGCAGCCACACCACCCCACTCACCAGCTGTACAAACGGATTCTTTGTGTCCAGTACTTCCTCCTCAGACAGATACCTGGAACAATCCCCCACCACACAGTGGGAAAGTAAAGGCTCTCACCACTGACCAAAGCAACTAGTCCTCAAGAGGAACAAATTTTGGATGGAATTAACCTCAGTATGGGCTCCGGTGTTTCCCTGCTTTAAGAAAGTAGGCTGGTCTTGTCAGAGAGGATATAAAGGGATTGATAAATGGGTTGAACACAGCAGCCATAGCTTGAAGCTGTCTGGAGCCCATAGCTTCCCCATGGGGTGAGGACAAAGATGCTTTGGGGGTAGGAGGCAGGCAGAGAGTGATCGCAGGGATGCCATCATCTCTGTTCTCCTTTTCAGGAGGGATTTATCTGACCCAGGTTATTTTTCTCCCCAAAGTGAAGCCCCTCTACCTCCAAGTGGAGCCTGCCACCCCGTAGGCCCGGTTCCCTGTGCCCTCACCCTGTGACCAGGGTCCCATCCTGGCGGATCCCGAACTGGGCATTCTGCAGTCCCCCAGAACTGCCCACTCGATACCCGTTGCTCACTATATTCCCTAGGCATTCTCCTGTGTCCATGCGGAAAAAGCCACCATTCTGAGCCACTATGCAGCCAGCCGCCCTGGCGGTCTCCTCTACTGTCACCAGTCTCTTGGCAGCGCAGCCCCCGGGGCCCCCCGGCTCCAGTACGGAGAAGCTATGGAGGGGAGATACAGCGACAGTCAGGTGGCCGGACACTGCCCGACTCGAACTGTTTCCAGAATCTGGAAAGTAGGAAACAAAGCGATGGACGACGGGACCTCGCTTGGGGCGAAGCCTCCCAGGCGGCGGCCAGCTCTCATGGGGACGGGTCCCGTTTCGGACTGGCCGGCAGTCCCGAGGTAGGCGCGTCCGAGTTCCGGGGTAGGGAAGCAGTAGGTCATCATTCAAGGAATCCCTGTAGGGACAGGAAAGGGTCACACGAAGCGCCTGGGACATCCGGGAAATGGACAGAAAGCCTTCGGGTCAAGTCTATTTCAAAAGAGAAGAGACACTGCGTGAGGGACAGGGATGGGAGGAGACTGAGTACAAGAGAAGCCGGCAGACTCGGAAGCCGGGCTGAGGCCCACGGGCTCATTTGTCCCTAACGGGTAAATTTCAGACCTTTCTCCTGCCCTTCCCCCCTAGGGCAACGACACTCACCCGGTACTCAGACCAAGACTCAAGGAGGCCAGCAGGAGCCAGCCCAGCAGCACCGGGAAAGTGTGGAGAGAAGAACCCATGGGGGCCGCCATGCTGGACTCTGACCATCGGTCACATGAGGAGCGTCCATGTGACATCACTTCTCTCCAGGCGTCTCATAGTCTACTCAGGTGGGGAAGGGCAGGGCTACGGGCGCTGCCCGCCTTCTGCTCTCAGATCTCGCGAGGCTTCGAGTATTTAGATGGGATTTGGCCAACGTGAGTGGGAGACACACGCGTGTAAGAAAAATGCCGAGGAGATGAAAGCTCATAACCTAATGGGGAAAATACCCTATCGGTGTCCGCATCGTGCAAAAGAAGTACGTTATAAGAAAGTCATCTCCGCGGAAAGCACGGCAGCCCCCCAGAAATACAGATAGCCCTCCGTCCCTTCCCCGCCCTCCCCTCTCACCCCCGGCCGCACCTGTCTTTTCAGCCACATCACATCCCACCTCCTATATCCCGGGCAAACTAGCCCTTCCCAAAGCAGCCAAGAGCCCAAGCTGAAGCCTTTATTTCTTCTCCCCTCGTCCCCTCTGCCTTAGCCGCCTTCCTTCTGTTACTCAGTCTTTCACATTACTTTTTTTTTCTTCTCTAGGCTCAGCTCAGGGGTCATTTTCTCTGTTAAGTTTTCCTGACGCGCTCCCTACAATCGTTGGTGAACGCAATTTTATTCCCTCTATCCCCAAGTTGAAGTGTTAAGTCTCTTTTCAAATTATCTCCCGGACACGTTGTTGGATAACGATTACCCCATGCTCCAAAGGTGAATACGTGCATCTTCCATATTTTTCTATTCTGTTAAATACTAGAATAGGTGTTATAATTGTTCCAAAATACTGTCAATTTAGGATAATAATTTTGGAAAATGGAATGTAGAAAAGTTGTCATTGCTCCATTGAAGAAGGATCTTGCAGCTCATATTTTTTTTTCTAGATACATATTGATTTGATCAGTGGAAACTGATCTACCAATGTAATTAGAAGCTAAAACCTCTCGTTGCTCACTTTTTATTAGCTCATTGGTTTTGTAATAATTTTTTGTTTTTTCAATGGTTTGGGTTAGTCATGGGTTCTGGGACTTTTTAAATCTTTTTACAAAGATTGAAACAATTTTAACTTTTTACAAAGGTTGGAACAATCGACCTATTTGGAGAAAGAAGACTTACTTTAATGTCAGAATTAAAGATATCTTGGGGCTTACTGGATAGATTATTTTCTTAAATTCCCCGCCTTAAACTCAAGCCACTCTCTTATTGATTGATCAACAATAGTTCCATATCAAGACTCAGAGGTCATTGTTTAGGTCCTGATTGACTCTGAGTAAATGTAATAAGCAGTCATTTCAATTTTGATCAGAAATCCTGAGTGTCTTCTCCTCCCAGGTTTACTAATTATTTAAGTTTTGTTTGTTTTACTAGGTGAAAGAAGCTATTCTTTGCCTCAATTGCTTTGTAACCTTAATCACTGATTAGCTTTTGCCTCAGTCAAACTGGGATCTAGGAAAAGCCTTAGCTTAAAAAAGCCAAAATCTCCCACTACATCCAAGGACATCTCCAGTTGTCCTCATCTATGTCTGGCCACTAGATCCAGATGGCTCTAGAGGAGAAAGCTGGTTACTTTGCATTGCCCTCTCTCACTTAAATCCAACTCACTTGCTTACATCACTTTCCTGATGTCATGGTCCTCTTTGAAAATGGACAAACAACTGTCCATTTTGTTTGTCACCAAATGACAGAAGGCCCCCAAAATTGGGGTTCAGTCATATGAAGAATTCACAATAGCCCTTTTCTTTGGCAAAAGGTAGATTTATTTAGAAGAATAGGTTACAGACATAATGAAGGGATTCAGTAGACATCGAGAATGGTAAACATGAAATAGAGTGGGAGAACACATGAAAGAGAGATTCCTCAGTGGAACTCTATTACCCAGTAAAAAGGGAATACCCCATGAGGTTGGGGCATGCCCTTAGCTGGCAGGCTAAATCCTGAAAGGGATCCTAAAAGAGTTAGCTATAAGGAGCATAGGGAAACATAGTGGAGTTAAGAGAGAAAACCACATGGCCTGGGGGAAAAGGAAGAGAAAGATACTTCCAGGCCGAGTGCCATGGCAGACTAACCCAAAGGAGGGCAGCAAGCATGGCATGGACCTTAACTAGGTTATATAAGGAAAATTTAACCTTAGGGACCCTGACAGGGTATGGCAAGATGAGACTGCTGGAGACCTCTACAGAAGGTGGGTCTCAGTGGTTTGACATAGCTTGGATTTCAAAGTGGACAACCTCCTCAGAGAGTGGGACCATGGAATTAAACTGATCTCTGTCAGTGCCTTCTGCCTGCTTGCCTCAGAGATCAATTCCTCTACATACTTAACATTGAAGACCTCATCATTAGGATCATAGATCTTGAGTTAGAAGGGACATTGGAAATCATTTAGTCCAATGCCTTCATTTTTAAGATGAAGACACTTCATGGTAAATAAGCATTAGAGTTGAGAGTTGAATCAAGAATTTCTAACTCCAGAGCCAGTTTCCTTTCCACTAAAGACAGCTTCCTATCTTGCCTGCTACTTTTGTTACTGAATGAAGTTTAATAACATAAAGATGGTAAGTGCATGTTAAATCACCATATTTATATATTTCAAAGGTGAGAAACTAACTCTCACCTTGATATCTTATTGCAGGACAGTGAAGAGAAAATAAAATGTTAGATTATTTTTTATGCTAAGACATTATAAATCAAACACTGGTATTAGAAACAATATTCTGAACCCCCAAAAGGGTGTAGTGAATGAACAGACTTAGGATTAGTGAAGCAGTTTAATGTAAAGGGCAGAATTTTGGAGAAGTATAATTGAAACAAGGTGCTAATTCAATGGAATTGATATGACAATAGTTATCTAGTTTAGCATGTGAATTATCTAGTTCATTATGATTGATTTAATCTTACAACAAGGTGTTAATTCAGTGGAATTAAGATAATGATTCTCTAGTTTACATGTACTTAGTATAGTTCTACAAATTGACACCTATTCTACAAGATTGACTCCTACCTTGATGTACTTATAATAGAGTATGTAAGAGCTAAGAGATCTGGGAGGGGAGACAGACTTCAAGATAGAGACCCTAGTGGTGGCTCTCCAGGTGAAAGCCTCAGGTGAAGGAGACAGATTGTAAAGGAGATAATAAAGACTTTGGATTTTATCCCTGACTATTCTCATGGTGATTATTCTGCTGAAACCAAGGCTGATCCTGAGATCTCCAGAGAGCTAACCAGAACATAACAGTTTAAACTTTCTTTCTTCCTTTTTCTTTCTTTTCTTTTCTTCTTTTTTTTTTGCTGAGGCAATTGAGGTTAAGTGACTTGTCCAGAGTCACACGGCTAAGCAGTGTTAAGTATTTGAGACCATATTTGAACTCAGGTCCCCCTGACTTCAGGGCTGATGCTCTATCCACTTCATTACCTAGGTGCCCCACTCACTTTAAACTTTTAATAGGTTCCTGCAGAAAGTGAGTGTGAAAATTCCAGTGAATTCACATATAATTCACAGAAACCAGAGCCAGCAGTTATCCTCTATAATCCTGCTCTAAGTCCTTCTCCTCCTCAGAGTTTCAATTGGTGGAAACCCTTTAAGTGTCTTAACATTTTTATACCCACTACATGCATTACTTAATATTTTCCTTTCTCCCTGATCATGCCTGCATGTTATGTTAATAAAGCCTAAGTTCCTCCTGGGGAGAAGCTAATAAGGCTAATTAAGCATGGACAGGAGCGCTATGACCAAAGTTTGAAGGGAGTGTGTGTGTGTGTGTGTGTGTGTGTGTGTGTGTGTGTGTGTGTGTAAGTGTCTTATGTCTTTTGGATTTTGAATTACTGCTTGCTAAGGCAAGGGTCCTCAAATTACGGCCCGCGGGCCAGATGCAGCAGCTGAGGACGTTTATCCCCCTCACCCAGGGCTATGAAGTTTCTTTATTTAAAGGCCCACAAAACAAAGTCTATATGCTCAAAAAAAACTACTATAGTCCATCCTCCAACAGTCTGAGGGACAGTGAACTGGCCCCCTATTTAAAAAGTTTGAGGATCCCTGGATAAACCATTGTTTTGACTCCACCAACTTGTAGCCAAGTTGCAACATCTGTGGGAACAGAACCTTGTTCTCAAAAGCCCACCATTTCTCAAAAGGATTCCTTTTGACTTGAGACATTCTTTTCTTACCACGGCATCTAATTAAATTTGGCTTAATATTATTAATTGGTCAAGATTTACTTGGAGTTTTTCAACTGTGAAAACAAAACTTTACATATATACTATACTTTTCACAGTTATGACAGTACATATTTATCATATTAAATTTTCTTTTAATTTTCTTTCAGATTAAGATTAAGTTTTTCTGATAAATTTACAGTTTCCAAACCACAGGTTTTCTTTTTCTTTTTTTTTTTTTTCCCAGAATGGTAAATTGGCCACAGCTCCAAATTTTACACATGGCTCCATCTTAAAGATAACCCCTCTATTACATAATTGGCCATGAATTTTTTTTTTTTTTTTCATGTTAAATATGTCACAGTATATCCTAGATACAAAATATGCATGCAGAACTGAACAGTTCTCTTGTTGCACAGGAAGAATTGGATTCAGAAGGTAAAACAAAAATGGGGACAAAAAACAAAATTGCAAACAGTTTATATTCATTTCCCAGTGTTCTTTTTTTGGCTGTATCATTTTTAGATGATCATTGATCAATTGAAACTGAGTTAGATTTTCCCTTTGTCGAAGAAATCCACTTCCATCAGAATATATCCTCATACAGTATCGTTGTTGAAGTATATAATGATCTCCTGGTTCTGCTCATTTCACTTAGCATCAGTTCATGTAAGTCTCTCCAAACCTCTCTGTATTCATCCTGCTGCAAACCACAGGTTTTCACAGGCTGGATTATAATCCAACTTTGTTAGAGCAATTTGTGAGTTCAATTTTCTTCTGTTAGAAGTCTTCCTTTGGAGAGCAGTTTGGAATATGTTCAAAAAGTTATCAAACTGTGCATACCCTTTGATCCAGTAGTGTTATTACTGAGCTTATATCCCAAAGAGATCTTAAAGGAGGGAAAGGGACCCACATGTGCAAAAATATTTGTGGCAGCTCTTTTTGTAGTGTCAAGAAACTGGAAACTGAGTGGATGCCCATCAATTAGAGAATGGCTTAATAAGATATGATATTAGAGAATGGCTTAATAAGATATGGTATATAAAAGCTATGGAATACTATAGTTTTGTAAGAAACAACCAGCAGGAAGATTTCAGAGAGGCTTGGAGAGGCTTACATGAACTGATATTAAGTGAAATGAGCAGAACTAGGAGGTGATTATACATGACAACAAGAAGACTACATGAGGATCAATTCTGATGTACATGGCTTTCCTCAACACTGAGATGATTCAAACCAGTTCCCCTTGTTCAGTGATGAAGAGAGCCATATATACCCAGAGAGAAAACCATGGGAACAGTGTGGAACACAACATAGCATTCTCACTCTCTCTTGTTGTTATTTGCTTGCATTTTATTTTCTTTCTCAGTTTTTCTTCTCCTTTCTTCTTGATCTGATTTTTTCTTGTGCAGCAAGATAACTGGATAAATATGTAAACATATATTAACATGTATTTCAACATATGTAATATGTATTGGACTATCTGCTAGCAAGGGGAGGGGATGGGGTTGGAAGGTGGGGAAAATTTGGAACAAGAGGTTTTGTAAGGTCAATGTTGGAAAAATTACCCATGCATATTCTTTGTAAATAAATAAATAAATAATTTTAAAAAGAAGTCTTCCCCTCTACCCCTACCCCTGCTGAAATAACTTAAGATTCTATCATTCCTTCATTACTTTTAGCCTGTGGAGAAAACATGATGTATTTCTGGTTTGACGGTAGTATCAAAATTCTACATTAGTTGGGGGTGAGAGTATTCAGCCCAATTTTATCCAAAGTTAAATGCTGTCTAGTCAAATTTAATTTTTAGTTTAAATGTGAAAAAAATCCTTGGATTAAATGCAAATATTATGTGTATATTAAATTCTGATCCACTGATTTCCCAAAAGTCAGTGAGATCAAGAATCAATAAAATCAACCTGATAAATTCTCAAGAGCATTTCTCTTGATTCTGCATCTTTGAGAGGCATATAAAAAGGTTAAGAGATCTATAAATATGATTACAAGGATAGAGAAAGCACCTCAAGTATAAGGATAAAAAAAACACTTGGAATTTATTCAACTGAGAAAGAAGTGAATGGTGTTTTAGTTCTGATTCTCATTTCTAGAAGCTGGAGACCAACTGTTTTCCATCTTGAAATACATCCAAAGAGTGGCAGGATTTAAATTAGAAATGAGTAATATCTGAGGAAGGTGATGGAATCTCCTAAGGAGGTCATTTCCTATAGATTAACTTTATTATTTAGTGATGATCCATCTTGGAGGAGAATGAAATTATTTTAAGTATCTTAAGTATCTTTAAGTATCTTTTAGCCATAGAACTCTGGAGTGTGATTCTCAAAGGCTGAATACTACTGGCTGTGAATTACCAGTCTCAGGGGACAGCACGTGGACACATGCTGTGGCTCCTACATGGTGAATAGATGACAACAGATTTGAGAATTTCAGTCAAAAGAATTCAGGCATACTTTCATTATATGTGGAACTAAGATACATTCTTGAGTAAAAGTGCTATTCTTGGACTATTATTATTAGACAAACTGGAATTTCCCACACTGGAAATGATAGAGCAACTGACACCTAAACATACTTTCACATATTACTATAGAATCTATATTGTGTAGATTCTGAAAGTACAGGCTTTTTCCAAATTTCTGTCTGTATTCCAAGTAATAGAAAAAACACACTATTATTTGAATGCAAATTTGTTAGTTTAGACATATGCCTCTATAAACATCATATCCTTAAAGATAGCTACACAGATTGTGAGAGCAGAGTTGCTGAGCTATGGAAGACTATTAAGTAATATGTAAGATTCCCCAAAAGGGATTATCAGCAGAGCAGAATATGAAGGAATCTATAATAGTCCATGCTTACAAGTCCATTGAGGTAAGAGTCCTTATTTGGAGGCATTGTGAATAGTCATTTGTAATTTAAAATTAAATACCATTAATTATGAAAAGGGTTGTGAAGAGAAAATGTTCTGGGGAAGCTATCTTAGTAAGCAAGTATTGTGAAAATGCAGTATTTTTAACTATGATCATCATGGTATCCCATTCCTGATATTTACCATATTTATGTCTTTATTAAAACATGTGCCATATTCTCCTAGTCTGTGATAGGAGGTGGTTTGTTAAGCCTAAGAATCCCATCAAAATTTCTTGAGTAAGATGACTGGAATTTACCTTTACAGGAGTATTATATTAGGAAGAAATAAGAAAAGAAATTTTTAGTGTAAGTTCTGTTAGACATGCAATACTGATTCATCTTTTTATCTCACCTAGTATCTACCACAGTTCTTTGCACTTAAAAAGTGCTTAATATTGATTGCATCAAACTGATTTATTTCTGGGGACCATTCATGAAATCATTTTGCTGGATACAGTCAACATTATTATTCTGGTACTTTCTGGTAAAGGTTGTTGTTACTAACTTTGATTTTTCAATAACACAAGATTTTTCTAATCTGTTGCCTATACTTGGCTGATCTCTCTCTCTTTTTTTTTTTAAGAAATATATGCAAACTCAGGACCTAAGGGAACATAGTACAAAAAGAATGATCAGGTACAGAGTCATCCATTTTAGCTGCTGATTTGTTGTTATAAGGTATTAATTGGATTTATTGATGGTTGGTGAATTTTCCTTAAAGTAGTAAAGAAAGCCACCCAAGGAAACAACTGCTGCTGCTGTATTCCGGGAAGAACACCCACCTGGGGAGAAAGAACCTTGTTAGGCAATACAATTAGATATGCTTTTTATTGCTACTTCAATGCTATGGCCCTAGTTTACTTGGAGCTTAGCAAAACTCTTTAAAAATTTTAATAGTATTTAATTTCTCCAAATGCATGCAAAGATAGTTTTCAACATTTATCTTTTCAAAACCTTGTGTTCTAAATTTTTCTCCCTCTCCACTCTCCCTTTCCCTCCCCAAGAGAGCAAACAATCCAATATAGGTTAAATATGTTTAGCAAAACTCTTGACAAAATATTTCATACTATTGTTGTGGAGAATAGTTTGATATAGATTAGACAATAATAAAATCAGATAGATTCAGAATACATTGGATGGTAGACTCAAAGAATATTTGAGAAATTGTTTGATGCAAGTATGTGCTGGAGTCAATTCTCATCAACTTGTAAGAATTAGTTGTTAAATTTTTATTACAAGATTTAAAATTCAGAAATATGCAATCACTATAAAACAAGGCTTGATGTAGTTTTGCTGATTATTTAGACTTAAGAAAATGTAAATGATGTAGATTAAACTTAAAAAGTATGTGAATCCATTTCTTTTCCCCCTTTATCCCCCTTCCCCCAGAGCCTGATTTTTAAACACTGAAGTGCATACTCTATGTTCACTGATATCATAGCAGAAGGTCTTTAGTGTAGGGCACCAACACCTCTGTGTTTGAGCCAATGCTCTTTAATATTTCTATTAATGAACATAGAAACAGAGACTATATGCATTATATTTATAGATGACACCAAAGTGAAATGGGTGGCAGAGTTCAGATCCAAAAGGTTTTTGACAGACTAGAACACTGAGCTAAATCTAATATGATAAAATTCAATAAAGATAAATGTATAGTCTTGCACTTAAATACAAAAAATCTAATTTCAAGGACATGATATGGGGAAAGTATGGTTAGCTAGTAGATGTTCTGGAAAGGATCTGGGGGTTTTAGTGAACTACAAGTTCAATATGAGTCAGAAGCAGGATGTGGCAGGCAAAAAATGCAATCTTGGGCAGCATTAGGAGGGGCAAAACTTCTTGAACTATGGAAGTGAAAATCCTACTGGAATTTGCCTTTTTCAGATCTCATTGGAGCAAGGTATTCTGGGTACCAGCATTTAAGGAGGACATTAATTAGATGGAGATTATTCAGAGAAGCCCAACCAGATTAGTGAAGGACATATCTCCATGACACATTAGGATAGTTCTTTAAGGAACTAAGGAAGTAGTAAAAGTTCTTTATTACTTTAAAGAATTGAGCATGTTTAATGTAGAGGAAAGATGAATTGGGATGAAGGATATGCTATCTGTCACATCTATTTGAAGGATTGTGATGTACAGGAGGGGAAAAAAAAAACAAACAAAAAAAACTTGTTCTACTTGCCCTAGAGGGAAGAACCAGGAGCAGTGGATGGAAGCTCCAAAGAAGCAAATATAGGCTTGATGTCATGAAAAACTCCCTAACTTTGAGCTGTTGAAGAGTAGAGTGGATTTCCTCATAAGCTGGTCTATCACCTCTCTTTGGAAGTCTTTAAAGCATAGGTTAGATGATCACTTGTCAGGTACACTGCAGCAGAAATTCTTTGATAGAGGGCTGATTAGATGGCCAACAAGAAAGGAAGTGTTGAAAAGACTTAGATTTCATTCACTTTTTTTTTAGCTGCTTTGACCATTAAAAGCAATTGTATTTCTTAAAGAAATGCTGAGTAAGATGACCAAACATCTTGCTCTCTACTTAAACCTAAAACCTGAAAATGAATTGCTAAGAAAAAAAAAGAAAATTTCTCAAATTGTTAGAGAAATAAGAAATTACAGCAAGTGTTTAAATTAGACCCATAATATCACAAATGTTGTTGTCTTTGCCACTTTTCATCTTCAAGTCTTTTATCTTTAAGTTTTCTGGGCTTGATGAAATGGTCTCACTTCTACTTTTTTCTTTAAAAATGTAGTCTAAATGTATCTTTTCAGAGGAGCAAAAGATGTGTGTGTGTGTATATATATATATATATATATATATATATATGCATATGCATATATATGAAAATATACATATCTATATCTGACAAATTATATTGTGTTTTTCTTAGTGAAACATGGAACATATGTGTATGAGGAGATGACAGGAAATCTTCTGTAAGATACTTTCTTAGAATTCTGCCAGTTGAATTTAATCTTAATCCAATCTGAAATACATATTATTTATTTTCAATAATTTTACCTTCAAGGTGATTGTCTCTCATTAATGGTTGGTTTCCAAGGACAACTAATGAGAGAAGAAATAGAGAGGAATATCATAACTGTGTACAAATTACATTTTTCTTTCTCTATTCTCATCTCTATCAATTGTAGTTTGTTGTGGATAATTTCTTGAATTTTTTCTATTTCTACAATGTGCTTATTTTTGTGGTTTTCAACTTTTGACTATGATCTTAAAGTGCCACTTAAATGTCAGGGATTATCATGTCTTCTTACTTTTGTTTTAGAATTGTTTTGCTTCTTGCACAGTTTTCCTTCTTTAAAATTCTTCCTTATTGTCAACTCCTTTCACAACTTCATAGGAACAATTTCAATTAAGAAATTTCACTGTAAAGCCTTGAGCTCAGTTCCTTGCTTCCTTGAAAGTGCTTCTCTTCTTATAATGTTATATCCTATCTGTTTATTGGATAGAACATCAAGTATTGAGGTAGGTCTCTGATATTTGTGGAAATCTTACTGCACTTATTGCAGTCAGTAAAAGTTTATGATGAAGAATCATCACCATTATCATGATTCTCCAAATAAAATCTTTGTCTCAAAAGTTACTCACTCACAGTGAGTTACTTGCTTTTCTTAAATTTGTTGCCCTTTTGTCCTAAGAGTTCTAGAGACTAAAACCTTGATCCTGAATCTCCTATTTTTTCTCTAGTTCTTCTTTGGCCATAAATGTCTTCCTTTTTCATAGATATAAAAAGTAGACTATCCCTTGTTCTCTTGATTTGCTTATAGTATAACTCTTTATGTCTAAATCATGAATCCATTTCAAACTTATCTTGATATAGGGTGTTAGGTGTTGGTCAATGCCTCATTTCTGTCATACTATTTTCCAATTTTCCTAGCAATTTTTGTCAGATGGTGAGTTCTTCTCCCAGAAGATAGAGGCTTTGGGTTTATCAAATACTAGATTACTATTGTCATTGGCTATTGTGTCTTGTGAATTCAACCTTTTCCACTGATCTACTACTTTATTTCTTAGCCAGTACCAAATGATTTGCTGACTATTGCTTTGTAATATAGTTTTAGGTCTATGAATCTCCTATTTCTTGCTTTCAGTAATGAGTATAGGCCTACACCCACTGAATGCCTTTAATTCATTCTTCATAAAGATGATGATAAGAGAAATGGCATCAAAGAGGAGTGTTCCATAGAACATGTTATAAATGGGTGATTTGCCTAACAATATTAGAGCAGAGTTTTATGACTTAGCAGTGTGTTTTAGTTAAAATTTGTCATTAATGTTGTGAAAAGTTATGTGGGACCATCATGTATAGGGTGTAATATCTGTCTATATTGCCTCCTAACTCTCTTCTCTGTGTAGCAAGATGCTGTGGATTTCACTTCCCATTAAGATTACTTCTGGTGACAAGAGGTAAGTGTGACAGAAACAGCTTTTTTCTTTTCTTTAGAATTCAGAGGAATGCCTGACTCCTTCATTGTCATTTATTATATTTATTGGAAGCCATTCTCTGCACTTGATTTCCAAAAATGTCACAATCAAAAAGGAGACTAATGTGGTAGAGGGTAGTGACTAACAACTAGGTTCCACAGACTGTCCCATTCCTTGAATTTTGCATACTTTAGTCCTTATTTCCCTAGTGATCTTCTGTTTATTGTATGTGTGTTTAAATACAAATCTCTATAGCCCTTGCTAATCATCAGCTTCCCTTAATATGGCTCTACCTCCTCAACCCCAAACCAACACACACACACACACACACACACACACACACACACACACACACACATTTTCTCAATATCACTCTATCAAATGTTTAAGGAAATGGTATTTGATATTCTAAAGGAAGCCAAGGACTTGATTTTAGAACCTCATTGAAGGAATATGCCAGATTGCACTTTATCTTTAACTGCTCAAATTCCTTACCACTAAAGTAGTCAACTTTACTTACAAATCTTCCAGTAGCATCCTTCCTTATAATTTTGCCAGTTGAGAATAGCCTTAATCCATTGGATCTTGTAGAAGTCTGAATACCCAGAAAACCCACAGAGCATGACTGAGGAAAAGAAAATGGAATTAATTATCGTCCCAACATGCTGGTGCCTTTATTAAATCTTCCCATAAACCTTCCTCTATTCCTGTTTTCATGTCCTCTGAGTTCCCAGGCTTCAGTACTAACCTAAATAATCCTGAATCTATTGAGTCACTGAGACTCTTGGTTGATAGGGCAGATGACATCTTTGCTATAGCAACTGGAGGCACAGTCTAGTTAAACTTTCAGTTTAGTATCACCTCTTCCATTAAGAGCTTTTAGTCAGTGTTTGATGAAATTCATAGTTTCTTTGATGAAAAGTCCTGATGAGATTTGGCTTTTTAACCTAAAGAACCTTTAAAATTTGGGTCTTTTTTATCCCTAACACCAATAAGTTTTGTTGCTTGGCAGTCAAAAGTTCTCTCATTCTTTCAGTAGTTTAGGGGAGTAGAGTAGTGTGTGTGTGTGTGTGTGTGTGTGTGTGTGTGTGTGTGTGTTTATTTAAGGGCAGGAAGATAATTTGCACTTATCTGTAGGATGGAAGGTAATTCATACTATTTGTCATGAAGAGACTTTTATTTTGGAATAAGAATCCACTTTTTTCTATTTTCAAGTTCAGTTCCATCAGGTTAGAACAAAAGACATCCATGTAGTATTTTGATCGAAGGAACAGGCCAGCTGAGCATTTTTTCTAGGGAACAGACAATCAGAAAGCACTAAAATGAGCATTGCTAGTAGCAATGAGTAATAATTCTTATATGCAAAAGTTATAGTTTTGAGATCATTTTAGATTGTCCCTGTATTTAAGGTAAGATCTTTTGCTCAGATTCCTTTTGCAAAAGTCCCTCTTGGACCCTGTAATTGCTGGGCTGAATAAGAATAACACTTTCTTATCTTCTGGAAGAAAAGCTACAAGAGGGTCTGAGAGACTATTAATACAAAGACCCAAATGTTATCTACTCACCTACTTATTACCATTCTTATCAAAATGCACGGCCAATCCTTCCTATACCCAAGTAAATTCTTGAATTTTAAAAATTAATATAAAATACTTCGCTGAGACCTCAGTTCTTGACAATTGTTTCCTTTCTTCAATTCTGGATCAGAAACATCTGATAGAGATTCAACGGAACAGGGAAGCAAGGAAACCTTTTTTTCTTTGTGCTAGTCCAAAAAGTTTTAGAAAGATCCTTACTAACATGGGAAGATACAAACAGTTATACCTAAGTTAATGTTTTAAACCGGAATCTGTTGGTACTTAGAAAAAGATTATAGTGCCTTATAGATATGGAAAAAATATGAACAAAATATTTTTTCCTTTTAGCATAGAAAAGCATATTTGCCCATTCTGATTTTTAGTCCCATTAGAACAGTTGTCCAGTGTGTGGTGCTGCTGGTCAGCTTTCTGCTCCTCTGAAGTGATACACTGAGCACTTACCATTTTGGCTATTTGGAAATAGGAGAGCTGTTTTATCAGTTCTTTACCACTTTGTTTAGGAGCAGTCATGATTTCCATGCAGAACTTAGTGACGTTGCATGGTTGTCTGTTCTTCTCTCTGGGAACCAAACAGTTTCAGGGTGTTATATGGGAAAAGCAATGAATTAAGTTCAGGAGAGCTATAGATCTGGTAGTGCTGGCACAGGCCCTTGTTGCCATTGCAAAAACCGAAGATGAACTTGAATATCATATAGAAATGGAAGCAGGTACTGTGAAAAAAGTTTGTGTGGGAAGTATAACTATTAATACTTTTCTGTCCAGGGGGAAAAAAAGAATAATAAAACTCACTTGGATCCTAGTAAAAGTGTTATGCAAGAATCACTTAATTTTTCTGGAACACGATTGGAGTTGTCAAACTTGGAGTAGATCATGGAGGAGTTTGTGTGACTCCATGAAAGAGAGAGTTTCCAAAACTCTGGCTGCAAAATCTCTTGGAATTCTGTCAGAGTGAAAGGGCAAGATTTGATCAGTGATACAGTTTAAAAAAAGTAATTTTATATAACTTTCCAAAAAGCAAGGCCCTTCCTAGTCCATATTCTCCCTCTTCCTGCTTTTGCCCCATTCCTTTTTTTCTTTAAGATTAACTTCCACTTACCCATCTTGTATAATTACTTGGGGTAGTTAGTTGGCACAATGGATAAAGTGCTGAGTCTGCACTGATAAAGATTTGAGTCTGATTCTCTCTTCAGATACTTGTCAGTTCTTTAACTTTAGGCAGGTCATTTAATCTCTCTGCCTCATTTTCCTCTATAGAATGGGGATAATAATAACACCAATCTATCAGGGTTGTTGCGAGGACCAAATGACATCTTAATAATAAGAACAGTGACTGACATATAGTGGACACTATGTAAATGTTAGCTAACATAATTATTATTTGTATGTTGTTTCCCTCATTACAATGTTAGCTCTCATGTTCAGAGGCTGCATTTTTTTGACTTTGTATCCCAATACAAAGTTGCTTCTTGCCTGGCCTATGGTGACTTCTCACAAAATCACAGAAATTGAGAGTTGGAATGGGCTCAGTAACCACATAGTCCAACATACATTGGTTTGAGAATTTGATTTCTATCCCGTTGATGTTCTAGACATGCCTATCCCATACCCAGATTTCTTGTAAGATCAGTGATCTTATCAAACATCAGAGACCAACTAGTCCAACCTTCATAATTTTATAGATATTGAAACTGAAGCCCAGGAAGATAAAATGACTTCTCCAAGATCACACAAGTACTAAGTATTACAGTTAGAATTTGAACTTAAGGCCTCTGCCCCTAGAGCCTATGCTCTTTTCCATGGCACTCTCATGCACCCTGACGGCAAAGAAATTGGGACTTATGGACAATCCTATCCATTCAAAATATGGTGCTGAAATCAATCAGAAAATACAATTCTCATAAACAGGAAGAGGTTCTTAATGGGCATATTAAGTCCAAGAGAATAACATTCCTGGGGGAATGTTTAATTAAGAAAAAAAGCAGGTTTGCTTAGAAAATAAGGGTTCTTCACAAGGTTTTGCAAAGGAGAATATTGAAAACTATCTTTGCATATATTTGGAAAAAGAAAATCCTATAAAATAAAATGTTTAAAAAAAGATTAAGAAAAAATAAAGTAAGGATACCTTACACTAGCAATAGTTATTATGTCTACTCAGGGTGACATTATGTATGATGTTATTCAAAACTGGGTTTCCATCATTGGCCCCATTTTTCCAGGTAGAGACCTGAAACTGCCAGAGGGAGATTTTAGTGTCTGAACCAATTGTGATTGGAGAAACTTTCTATTACCACCTCTCAGGCACATTTTATGCTTCTGCCAATATGTCAAGAAGCTGGATGATTGTTTGTCCACTCAATTTCATAGACTGCTCATGCTCATTCAAACTTGGAGGCTAGACTAGTTTGTCTTAGAAATAACCTTCAGAATTAGAAAATATTTTCAAATCCTATGTTAACTGAAGAAATTCTGTCTTCACTCATCTTACCTTTGAAGTACTCGAGGTCAACAATTTTGAGGAAAGCTTTGGTTCTGGGGATGATTAGTGACAAGCTTTTTATTATATTCTCAATTCTGAAAGTCAGGAATTTCAGGACAGAGTCATGAGTCCATTTTTCCAGGATACCTTTTAGTTGTGCTATGAAGGAACAGAACAGGCTGATGAATTAGAACTTGCTCCATAAGTGTGCTTCTGATTCAGAGAAATGTCTCTTAGTCTCATCCCTATTTTTCATTAGGCAAAAGTTGTCCCTGAAATGTCACCATTATTGTTCTAGCAGGCAGGAAGTACCAATCCCCACCTCACTTTATAGTTTCCAAATTTGTCAGAAGGCAAGAGAGACAAAAGTGCTGGAAGCAAGGGGATCTCAGCACTATAACAAATCCCTTTCCAAAAATTTCTCTAAAAACAAGTGCTCTTCTTTCCAATGAACACTGCTATGAAAATGAATGAAGTCACATGTAGGAAGCTGGTAAATATGAAGGTTAGTATGAAACAGTATAAAAGCTCAACTCTGCTTTTATTTTTTTTATCAGAGGCTACAAAAAATCGATAATTGTTTATATAAGGAAAATTGAGTAAAAAAATTTGAACTAGATAGTTTACAGGATTGTTGGTTTCTCATTCTTCATATAAAAAAAATCATTAAACATAGTCAAGAAACTCTTACCATGTTCCCACCTTCTTTGGTAAAGGCTTTGACCAACTAAGTAGCCTATAGTGTCTACTAATTGAGAAAACTTTCCCTTTCCTCTTAGAGCCCTTATTCTTGTTCTTCACATGAATAATTAAAAGAATCCCCTTCCCCTCTTGTTAGTATAAAGCTGAAAGAAAATAAGCCACAGAGACTATCCATCCTGATCTGCTCAGTTGACCTGCAGCATTTTTAAAGAATTTATAGTTTCCATTTTTTCTTTTCTTTTTCTTTTTCTTTTTCTTTTTCTTTTTTTTTTTTTTAATTCCTTGTGCTTCTGAAAAACTAAAAGGAACAAGGCCAGGGATGCTAAATGACCAAAAGGCCTGTACCTAAGTTCCAAAATGTAAAAATTCCAATCCCTGATAATTTTCTGTACCTAAGATTTATCATCAGTAGAAAGGTGTGAAAACATTTTCAGCTGCTAGCTAACCTATATAAAAGAAAAGAAGTCACCCTACCTTTTAGCATCAAAAATCCCACCAATGAATCCAGATCAAATTCCCTGTATCTATTCTCCAAATAGGAGGTAGCTTTCTCTAGGGCAGAAAGAATCCTTCTCCCCATGGCAATCTTGTTCTCTGACTGGTGTGAATCTTGGAGAGACAGGGGTGGTAACAGCAGCATTAGCAGCAGAAGCCCAGGTAGGTACATGTCTCAGTCCCTTTCACTCAGACAAGTAGTTTGCAGCAGTTCCTGTGCTGGGCGTCACACACTACCCTCCCTTAAGTGTAGTTCCCCCACACTCCAACCCCTTTACTCCTCACTGATCAAAAGGAGGAGCAAAAATTTCTATTACTGTAGACAAGATGATGAATGCCAATTCTGCATTCTTAGGGCAGCTGGTCTTAAGTAGAGAGTAGAAGAAATGTGGGGTATGACTTTGCCTATGGGTTAGGGCCCCATAGTGAGAGTGGGGAGAAGGTCAGCATGCCTGGATTAAGTGGTAGCCCTGGTTAGGAACACATTGTTGTCCCTGGAATTGGAAATCTTTAGACATGAAATGGACAAATGGCCCTCCTTTCCGCCGTACTTCAAAGGCCTCGGGCTAGAAGAAGAAAGTTTGCTCAGCTAGATTAGGGGGCTTCTTTTGCACTTCAAAGGGCCAGATCAACAATGCTCTTAAGGGTATCTGTTCCATGACTGTGGTCGCCTAACCCTGATCCCTATCTATGTTAGAACATCTGCCCCGGTGGATTCTCCTTTCATTCCTGTAAAACCCCTAATCTCTTGTTGTAAAACTTGAGTCACTGTTTAATGTCAAAGGTGCCAGCAAGGGTGAACAAGAATGCTTATAAGGCTGTCCCTACTTCAGTTGGGCACGGAACCATGCCAGATTGCTACTGGAGGTCCGTCCTGGCCATGCACACCATCTAGGCCAGTTACAAATAAATTATTTCTAAATTATGAATTACCATGGCCACCTTGAATTCTATTGCCTAGGCTATTTCAGACACAGCCTGATGAGAGGAGAGTAGGGGAAAGAAGGCTTATTCGCTCCCAATATTCATGGTTTGTAGTTTTTTCTGACTAGATAATTTCTAGGGTCCTTTCAGAACTATATCTTAAGATATATATCCCAAAATTTAATTATCAATCTTATAAGGATGGCTCTTTATATATCCAACTCTGTCTCCTGAATACCAGTCTTACATTCTCAGGTGCCTACTGGACATCTCCAGTGGCATTTAAAGTCCAGTGTGTCCAAAATGATATCTATCCTCCTCAGCTTCTATAAATTTCCCTGTTTCTTTTAAGGCCACAATCATTCTCCAGTCATTCAGGTTTGTAACTTTGGAGTTAGCCTTGACTCTTTCCTGTCCTTTACCATCTATTTCCAATCAAGCCCTGTCAATGATGATGAGGGCTTGGCAGAGAAAGACTGAAGTACTGATAAGATTACTCCCTGAGGCAAACAGGGAAGTGCACTGATGATAATCAGTTTAACTTTACAGTCCCACTCTGTAGAAATTGTGGTTAGCCCCACTTTGCTCTGTCCCATCAGAAATCCAAATGATTTCAAATCCCTGAGATTAAATTTCCAATTTAACTCTTGTCCATGGCTCATGTCATCTTTCCTGAATCTTTTTTGGGTCAGTCCATTTGGTGTTCTGCTTTGTAATGTCTTTTTCTTCATCCTTCCCCCATGCTTCATGTTATCTTTTCTCTCATCCTCCCACCGTGCCTTATGGAATATTTCTTTCACCCAATTAATTTTAAATTCCACTAGGGAACTTGTGCTTTCCATTATTAATTGTTAAAAATCCCTTTCCTTGATAATTATATGATCTCCCAACTTTATTTCATATTTATCCTTCCTGATGTTTATTGTATCTCTTCATTTTCTCTGTAATCTCTTCTCCTAAATAAACCTATCATTTACCAAAAAGGTAATTTACAAAATTCACCATTGTGAATTCTTTACATGACCAACTCCCAACATTTGGTGCATAACCCCAAACACATCATTTGGAACTAGGAATTACTACTCTGAACACATCATTTGGTGCCAAAACACATCAAATTCTATTTCATCAATATTTGTTACAAAGCATCCCCACTCTGCTCTCAGTTCACATGACCACCTAGTTCAAACTCTTATTGCTTCTGATTTCTCTTGTAATATTAAGTCTTCTAGGTGGTCTTTCTGTTCCCAATCTCCCCTCTTCCATCCCATTCTCTACGTGTCTATTGGAAGTCTTCCTATGGACTAGTCTCAAGCCATGTGCAATGGGCCATTGCCAAGATAAATGAGGGAGCAAGCTCTATAGTGCAAATAGAATTTCTAAAGGGGAAGTCCCTAGGCTATTACATAACAAAAATTTGTTCCACCATAGGCATCTATAACCGAAAGGACTAAAGAACCATAAAGGTAAAACACAAAGGTTTCATTGATCTAATCACTGCAAAAATGTTCGTGTTGGAGAGGAAGAGGAAAAACCTCCTCAAAGTTTTGAAATCTGAGCTCAGTCAGCCTTTTGCTGCAGGAGACCAAGCAGCTATTCTTCCTCCATCTCCAAACAAGGACAGTTTTCAAAGTTAATTTTTCTCTTTTTTGGGCTATTTGTGAAGTAAAACTAATGGGTAGTATCAAAAGTGTCTCTTTTCATTGTGTATTTATTTAGCTGGGTAGAATTTCTTTCCCTCTTGGTCTGATGATTTTCCAGAGAAGGTTGATTTCTCCTTTCCAGTAACACACTGTGCCAAGGTATAAAGTTCTTAGTTAAAAGATTCTAAGCTTTCAGTGGGTCTAGTTTTCCCTTTGTATTACAATCTGGCTACTCACAAGGAAGAAAAGGAAAAGAGCTGTTCCTCTCTCCTTATCTGTAGAGATTTGTTGCTTTGAAAATTAAGAAAGAAACTAAATTTATGTCTCTATTAGTCACTGTTTTTTTGAGCATGGATTTTCAAAGTATGATATAGATATATGCTGAATATATACATACAAGCAGTTTTCCTTGTACTTTCTTATTGTTCAAGGTGACCAACTACTAAGCCTGTATTAAATGTCTATTATGTGCTAGACATTCTGTTAGATGCTGGGGATATAAAGACAAAAAAATATATGAAACAATCTCTGTTCTCAGGGAGTTTATAGTTTATTAGGGAAGTTAAGTTGTACTTGCAGAAGTATATACAAAGAATAGTATACACACATATATACATATGTATATATAGTATAACATGAATACATACAAATTATATAATAGTATAATAGGAATACATACAAAAGAAGTAGTTCAGTATAAGTCCATAATTAAGGAAAATACTATCTGGAGAATAATCAGAAAGGCCTTTTAAAGCAAGTAGTATTTGAGCTCCAAAGGTCTGGAAGGAAGTGGAGGTGAGGAGGGAGGACATTTCATGTATGCAAAGATGAGAATGAAATGTCATGTGTGAGGAACAGAAAGAATTCTATTTTGGTTGGACCACAGAGCAGAGGGGGAAAAAAGTAAGTTGAAAAGGTTGAGGTGTGGTTATGAGGGACATCAAAAGTCAGTTTTTTTTTTTTATATTTGATACTTAAGGTAATAGGGAGCCACTTTAATTTACTAAATAAAAAAATGACTTGTTCAGAGCTGCCCCCAAAGAAAATCACTATAGTAGCTATGTGGAGGATTGTTTGGGAGAAACAGTGAAGAAAAAGCAGGAAACCATTACAGTATTCCAAGTGAGAGGTGATGAGAGTGGTGTAATTAGAGAGAGAAGAGATGGGATGCCAGATATAACACAGAGGTAAAGTGGCAGAATTTGGCAACTTATTATTGGATGTATGGAGTAAGGAAAATTGAGGGTTAAGAATAATGCCAAGGGGGGCAGCTAGGTACACCAGCCCTGAAGTCAGGAGGACCCGAGTTCAACATTTCCTAGCTGTGTGAAGTCACTTAACCCCAATTGCCTCAGGGAAAAAAAAGAATAATGCCAAGGAAGTGGGTCATTAGTGTAATTCCTTTGAGGAATGGGGAGATGCTTCCAAGTCTTCTAAACAGCAAGATGAAAGTCTGGACATTTCCTCTAATTACCATGTTTTCTCAAATCCAAAAGCTCCTTAGAATCCCATGAACTGATGCTTATTCAACCTGTGCTCACTCGGTACCCCACTTTACTTCCTATGCTACTGACAGGAAGTCTATACTAGTAGGCCCAGAAAATACACCTTTAAATCCCAGAATTATTGGATTATCTGAAAGCCATAATAATAATAATAATAATAAAAGAGCCTAGACATCATACTTCAAGAAATTATAAAGGAAAATTGCTTTGATGTTTTAGACCCAGAGGGTAAAATAAAATAGAAAACATCTACCATTCACCTCCTGAAAGAGATTCAAAAATTAAAACTCCCAGCAATAGTGTAGTCAAATTCCAGAGCTTCCAAGTCAAAGAAAAAATACTTTAAGCAGCCAGAAAGAAAATTAATGCCATGTTTAAATACCATGGAGTCAGGACCACACAAGATTTAGCAACTTCTATTTTTTTTTCTTTTTAAAGGAGCAAATGTCTAGGAATATGATATTTTGGAAGTCAAAGACCTAGAATTACAACCAAGAATGACCTACCCACCAAAACTGAGTCTAATTCTTCAGGGGAAAAAAAAGACATTTAATGAAATAATAGGACTTTGAAGTAAACATGATGAAAAGATCAGACCTGATTCTGGAGAGCAATTTGGAATTATGCCCAAAGGGCTATCAAACTTAAAATACCTTTTGATTCAACATGTTTCTAATGGGTCTATATTCCAAAGAGATCATAAAAAAGGAAAAAGGACTTCCTTGTGCAAAAATGTGTGTAGCAGCTCTTTTTGTGATGGCAAGAGACTACAAACTGAGTGGATGCCCATCAGTTGGAGAATGGCTGAATAAGTTATGGTATATGAATGTTATGGAATATTATTGTTCTATAAGAAACAATCAGCAGGATGATTTCAGAAAGACCTGGAGACACTTATTAGAATTGATGCTAAGTGAAGTGAATAGAACCAACAGAACACTGTACACAGCAACAAGAAGATTATTTGATGATCAACTCTGATGGAGTGGCTCTTTTCAAGAATGAGGTAATTTAGACTAGTTCCAATGATTTGGTGATGGAGAGAGCCATCTGCATCCAGGGAGAGGGCTGTGGGGGACTGGATGTGGATCACAACATAATAGTGTCACCTTTTTGTTGTTGTTTGCTTGCTTTTTTTCCTCTTTCTCATTTGTTTCCTTTTTGATCTGATTTTCTTGTGCAGCATGATAAATGTGGAAATATGTATAGAAGAATTGCACTTGTTTAACATATATTGGATTACTTGCTATCTAGGGGAAGGGATGAGGAGAAGGAAGAGAGAAAAATTTGAAACACAATGTTTTGCAAGGGTAAATATTCTGGCTGCCCCCTCCTACCTCAAATGTCTTCCCAGCCCAGTTGTCTTGCATTAAATTATCAGAGTGATTTTCCTCTGATTGGAATTTTCTCTTTCGCCTTCTGTCTTCTCACATTTTCTTTACAGTATTAGCTAAAGTCTTCTACAAGAAGCCACTCCTTATCCCCTTTTCTGCAAATATTTACTCTATGTTGATTATCTTCAATTTATCCTATATATAGTTTTGCATGCTGCCTTCCCAATTAGATTAACTCCCTGGGAACAGGCGCTGTTTGCTTTTTTTGGTATTTCCAGCAGTTAGCAGAGTGTCTAGCATATAGTAGGTATTTACTTAATGCTTGTTGACTTCATTTATTTTAAAGGTGTGGCCTATTTGCCAGTATTACTTCTACAAGAAGTCTCCCAACTAGGGTGAAGTCCATGGCAAATTCTGTTTCTTGTCTTCTGAAACTAACTAAATAGCTGATTCTAAGTGATCATTAATCCGACTATTCAGATCCCATTTCTTCTGCTAATTTCTATTCTTATCAAATACAAATAGTCCTTCATATGCCAAATGTTTTTTTTAATTTTAAAAACTAATTTGAAACATTTCAATTTATTGTTAATTATATAACTGCACCTGCCTCCAATTTTGGATCAGAAGTATGTGACAGAAATTCAGAGGAGTGGGAGAGGCAAGAATACTTTTCCACCCTCTGTAATCAAGTACAGAGATCCTTTCTGGAATGGGAAGATACAAGTTATGACAGAAATGTCAGTGTAAGTCTATTTCTCCAAGTAGTTGGAAAAAGAACAACATATCTTGCAGATTATGGGGAAATGTGGGCACAGATTGTGTGTCAAAGAGGTACAATGCTTCAGAGTTTTGATTTTGCCTTAATAAAATGGTTATGTTCTGGTCTTTTTTTTTTCTTTCTCTGCTCTCTTTCTTGGTGATTCTATCAGCTCCTATAAGTTCAATTATCCTCTCTGTAAATGATTCTCCTGATTTATAGATCTAGCTTTAATCTAGTTGAGTCTACCAACAAGTTTTGGAAGTTCAGAATTCTCTAGTCTTTTGTTCATAGATCTAGATCTAGACTTGAAAAGGACTTCAAAATCCATCCATTCATCTAATACTTTAATTTTACAGATGGGAAAATTGAGGTTCAGGGAGGTTAAATGACTTGTCCAAAGGGGGGAAGTAAAAATTATAGATAGAATTTGGATTTGGGTCTTCTGAATCCAGAGCCAGTGCTCTTTTCACTATGATTGTTGTTCTTCTTTATCTCTTCTTCTTATATTGCTAGTTTCCTTCAAGACTCATTTCAGGTCCCCTGAAGGAAATCTTTTCTGGTAATCCCCAGCTGCCAGTGCCATATGTTCCAAGATTATCTTCTACTTATTATGTAAGTGGAATTAGTAAATATGATATATTTGTTATTTTTTACAGTAGAAGATAAGTTCTTTGAAGACAAGGCCTATTTTTGCTCTTTATTTTATATCCTTACTGCATACCAGTATTTAGTGGACAATAAACACTTAATATATGCATATCATTTGATTGGGGTGGCATTCCCTTAATGTGGGAACATACTGTTTTCTAAAAAGAAGTAGAAAGTGTTGTGAAAGTGTATAGCCTATATAAGCACCTTGGTCATGAAATCTCTGCCAAGACCAATGACAATGAAAAGTTGAATAACCTCCTCTCTCAGGAACAAATAGTTCTGGGCTGCTTTGGAGAAAACAATGAACGAAATTCAAAAGAATGGTAGACCTGGCCATAGTGGCACATGTCCTTGTTGTCTTAAAGAAACTGGTCATAGACATGAATGGGACATAGAGATGGAAGCAGCTGCTGGGAGAAGTATTTTGTGTAGAAGGGATAGCTGGTAGTATAGTTTTTAGCTGGGGAGAAAGAAAAAGGACAATAAAACTTGCCAGGATTCTTCTTTTTTAAATGCATTTTTTTTTCAAATAACACATAAAATAGTTTTTAACATTCTTATTTCATAAGATTTTATATTTTATAAAATTTTGAGTTCCAAATTTTTCTTTTTCCCTTTCCTGTTCAACTCTCATCCCAAGATAGAAAGCAATTTGATACAGGTCATACATGTGTAATCATGTTAAACATATTTCCACATTAGTCATCTTGTGAAAGAAGAAACAGAAAATGGAAAAAAAAACCCACAGGGGAAACTCCCCCCCCCCCAAATGAAAATAGTATGCTTCAATCTTCATTTAGTCTCTATCAGCTCTTTCTCTGAGATGTGAATAGCATTTTCCAACATGAATCTTTTGGAATTGTCTTAAATCATTCTATTGTTGAGAAGAGCTAAGTCTATCATAGCTGATCATTATATAATGTTTTTTTTTTGTATACAACGTTCTCCTGGTTTTGCTCTCTTTACTCAGCATCAGTTCATGTAAATCTTTTCATATTTTTCAATCAGGATTCTTCTGAAAAAGAATTTGAGTCATCAAAACTTGGTGTTTGAGTGGTTCCACGAATGATTACTTTGGAAATTTTGATCTTTTCCAAGTTATTTAAGTATTGGGTATGATTGAACTTGAGGTATATTGTGGCTCTGGTGATGATGAGTGGTAATAACTTTTTTATTATATTCTTCACTTTCAGGCTCAGGGGCTTAATAGCAGAGTATTTTATGGAGCTGCTTCTTTTCCTTCTTCTTCTTTCATAAAGTCATTAAACATATTAAAGAAATATCTACCTTCTCATCTTTCTCTGTACCCTCAGAGAGATACAGAGCTTCTTAGCTGAGAGAAGTTCCTCTTTCCTCCTAAAGTCAAGAATGAAATGATTTTCCAGAATATGTGTTTTTCCCCCCATGTTAGTTGAATGTTCAAATCCACAGAGATTTCCAGCTTTGATCTGAAGTGATCTGAAGAGATGACCTGTAGCATTATCTGAGGGAACTAAAATTTCAATTTTTTCCTTCTTTGCTGTTTCTTAAAATTCTTTTATTCCTAAAAATCAAAAACTATAAGACCAAGGACACCAAATGAAGAAGAAATAGTATTCTTCCTAAATTTCCAAAAGATAAAATTCTTGCTTCATATGACTATCAGGTATAACCCACCAAGTGAAACATCTGAAAAAATTTGATTAGGTGCCCTGTAAAAGAGGGTAGGTCACACTATTTTCTAGTATCAAGAATCCTAGCATCCCGTCCAAGTAAGTTATCTCCTTGCAGCTTTTCTCCATGAAGGAGACAACTTTTTCCAGGCCAGATTTTCCAATGGTAACCTTGCTCTCTGAAGGCTTCTGTTGTTGGAGGGACAGGGTTAACAACGGCAGCAACATCCTGGGCAGCAGCAGCCCTCAAAAGGTACATGTTCAGTCTCTTTCTCTCAGCCAACCCGTTCATTCCAGCTCCTGCAGAGGTACCTCATATGCTTTTTTTCCCCCTCCTTTCTTTTTCACTGGCTAAAGGATAAAGCAAAGATTTGTACTACTGTAGACATATAGCCACCTAAGTTTTGAGGAGAGCATCAGTTTTTCACTGGCTTAGGTTTGGAAATGTTTAGGCACAGTCTGATGAAAGAAGAGTGGGGGAGGGAGGTTTATTTTTCTTTCCAACATTCATATTCTCTAGACCATTCTGATTGGATGATTTCTAGGATTCTTTCCAGCTCTAATTCCTCTTATCTTCTATATTGGTATCTAACTTCTAGAACAGACCCACTCTGTCAAAGTGATCACATCTATTCCTGTGGATCCAATGATCAACTTTACACAAATTATTTCTAAATATATGAATCCACTTCTTATCTCCTGATATCTACCCCCATATTACCAGCCAAAAATCTCCCCTGGCATCTCAAAATCAATAATGGTTTCTTCCTCTCTTGCATCCCTTGCCCAAAGCAGACTCCTGTCACTCCAGTTGTAGATTCTTATTTGTGTGTCTCATGTAATGGGGCTTTTTTTTTTTTGTCAGATTGGTGCTCCTCAAGGGAAAAGTCCTTGCCATTTCTTTGCCATTTCTGCTTCACTTGGAAGCATGTTAGAAATGCTGGGCGTGTAGGAAGATGACTTCTCTAGAGCAATTTTTTAAAAGGGGTTCAGTGCTGGCTCCTCAATCTTCTTATATACATACCAAATACAATTAAATAAATGTTTATTTCAGCCCTACCATTTATAGACTTTTTTGTTAGATGTTGGGGATTCAAACCCTTAAAGATCTTATAGCCTAGGAGAGATGAACTAGGTATGCAAATAATCATAATACAAGGTAAAAAATGATTGCATTCAGATAACACAAAGAGTAGACTGAGGAATTCAAGTACACGGGCTAATTTCTGGGGGCAGGCGAGTCAACAGGAAAATCTTCAGGAGGGAGGTAGCAGTTGTGCTAGGTTTTGGAGAATAATGTTGCTAGGTAAAAATGAGTAAGGGGTAGGGTGGGGAAGAATCTCTTATAGACATGAGAAACTATACAACGACTCAAGACAGAAGCAGAACATAAGAATGAACAGTCCCTTTTAGCTTATCCTGTATTGTGTGAAAGCAAAGGAGCTTGAGGGAAGACTGGGAAGCTCAAGTAATATCAGATTGGAGAACATTTAGAATACTGGGATATTTCTTCCAGAGTTCAGTGAGTATGTGATCTTATCAAATTATGTACTTCCTCCATCAGTGCAGTTTACAGTTTCTCTATGTCTTCTCATCTTGTTTGATTTGCTTACATTTTCCTATACATCCTCAGCATAGGCTCAGCCTAATGTTCTATAATCTTTCTCTGGATTTCTGATCCTCCTATACATAAGTTGGGGCAGAATGTCTTAATGGATAGAGAGCTGGTCTTGAAGCCAGGAATACTTGGTTTTGTTTTTTTTCAAGATCCAATATATTTTCATTTAAAAATATTTTTTATTAAAGCTTTTTATTTTCGAAACAGATGCGTGGGTAATTTTCAGCATTAACGCTTACAAAACCTTGTGTTCCAAATTTTTTCTCTCCTTTCCCTCTACCTCTTCTCCTAGACAGCAAGTAATTCAACATATGTTAAATATATGCAATTCTTCTACATATTTCCACATTTATCATGCTGCACAAGAAAAATCAGATCAAAAAGAAAAAAATGAGAAAACAAAAATGCAAACAAACAACAACAACAAAAGTGAAGATACTATGTTGTGATCCACACTCAGTCCCCACAGTCCTCTCTCTCTCTCTCTCTCTCTCTTTCTCTGGATGCAGATGACTCTCTTCATCACAAAACCATTGGATCTGAAGGCCAATTTTTATCATGCTACCATATGACTCTTAATAACCTTTTCAGTGTCTTAGGCAACTCTAAAACTGTAAGTTGCTGAAAAGTTGCATTTGTAAAGGGAGTTTCCTCAACTGGGACTTCCTGGTATGCCAATGAAATCATATATCCATTCCCTGTCTCTGAGTATTTATTATTTCCCTGATATATACTAATCACTGTGGTAGGTGGCAGAGATAGGAAAAACAAGAATTTAAGTATATTAGCACTAGGGACACATAGGCAAAAACACTGCCCCTGCCTTCAAGTAACACATTCTGATGAGGGAGAAAACAAGCAAAAAAACCCTCAAACCTTGTATGTCTGACATGTATGGTATAAATGGAAATAAAATGGAAAAGTATGTGTAGTGCAGCAGGAATGAGTAAGGTGGGTCCTAAAATAGGTGGGATTTAACTTGAGTCAGGAAGAAAATCTCAAAATCGGATGTGAGGAGAGAGGAACATTCCAGGCTTGAGGCAAAGATAAATAAATGTCATGGAATGTAAAGATGAAGTATCAGCCCAAGAAACAGCAAGAAGTGTCCTTAGAGAATATTCTACATAGAGAATTAGAGAATATTTAAAATATATGGAAGGGATAAAATATAAGAAAATTAGAATGATAGGAAGGTTCCAGGGCCTTAGAAGCCAGGGAGACTTTTATGTTTAATTCTGGAGGTGGCAGAGAACCACTAGAGTTTAGTGTATGTGTACATATTTATATGTGCGTACATGTATGTGAATATGCATATATGTATGTGTTATGATCAGACTTCCATTTTGGAAAAAGGACTTTAGTAGCCCAGTGGAGAGTGGATTGGAGTGGGAAGAAACTTGAGACATAGAGACCAACTAGAAGACAGTTATAATGGTATAGATTTTAGAGATTGCGAGATTGTACCAGGATGGTGTCTTAGTGGAGAGAAGAGGATGTATCTAAGAGATGTAGTGAGAGTGATTATATAGAGATTATGAGTGAGGAGTTGAGGACAACATCTATGTTGTGGTCCTGGATAACTGGAAAGATGATGGTACCTTTGACAGTAATACAGAAATTGGGAAAAGAAGAGAGTTTGGGAAGATGGCTAATGAATTCTACTGTGCACATAGTGAATTTGAGATGACTATGAGTCATCTATTTTGAGATGTCTAAGGGGCAATTGATGATGTAAAAACTAAAGATCAGAAGAGAGGTTCAAGAAGATAGATCTGAAAATACATAGAGAAGATAATTGAATCCATGGAATCTTATGATGTCTCAAAGAGGGATAAAATAAAGGAAGAAGAGAAGGAGACCTAAGACTAATTCTTAGGGAGACATCCATAGTTAGTGAAGGTAATCTGAATAGAGATACAGCAAAGGAGACAGAGAAGGAGGTGTCAGACAGGTTGGAGGAGAACCAGGAGAGATCAATGTGAAAACCTAGAAAGTAGAGAATATCAAGAAGATGATTATCAACATATCAAGACTGCAGAAATCAAGAAGAAAGAGGCTTAAGAAGTCTTTGGTTACTTTGAAAAGAGTGATTTCTCTTGGATGAGAAAGAAATCCAAAGAGAGACTACAGAAGATATAGAGGGGAGAGGAGAGGATGTGGAGGTGCTGATTGTAGATGGTTTTTTTTTTCCAGAAAGTTTAGTTATGAAGGGGAATCTCAATTGAGTGATAAAATAATAGCTATAAGGGTTGGATCAAAGGAAGGTTTTTTAAGGATGGAGAGGGCATGGATATATTTGGAGGCAGCGGAGAAGCAGGCAGCAAATAGAGAGAAATTGAAAATTTTCCTGAGGCTGGGGATGATAGAGGGAGCAATCTGATGAGAAGACAAAGAACAGGAGTACTTGTGCATGTAGAGGAATTTTCTTTTTTTTTTTTTTTAAATTTTATTTTATTTAATAATAACTTTGTATTGACAGAATCCATGCCAGGGTAATTTTTTACAACATTATCCCTTGCACTTGCTTATGTTTCAATTTTTCCCCTCCCTCCCTCCACCCCCCCCCCCCAAGATGGCAAGCAGTCCTATATATGTTAAATATGTTGCAGTATATCCTAGATACAATACATATTTGCAGAACTGAACAGTTCTCCTGTTGCACAGGGAGAATTGGATTCAGAAGGTAAAAATAACTCGGGAAGAAAATAAAAAATGCAAATAGTTCACATTTGTTTCCCAGTGTTCCTTCTTTGGGTGTAGCTGTTTCTGTCCATCATTTATCCATTGAAACTCAATTAGATCTCTTTGTCATAGAAATCAACTTCCATCAGAATACATCCTCATACAATATCGTTGTCGAAGTGTATAATGATCTCCTGGTTCTGCTCATCTCACTTAGCATCAGTCCATGTAGGTCTCTCCAAGCCTCTCTGTATTCATCCTGCTGGTCATTTCTTACAGAACAATAATATTCCATAACATTCATATACCACAATTTACCCAGCCATTCTCCAATTGATGGGCATCCATTCATTTTCCAGTTTCTAGCCACTACAAACAGGGCTGCTACAAACATTTTGGCACATACAGGTCCCTTTCCCTTTTTTAGTATCTCTTTGGGGTATAAGCCCAATAGAAACACTGCTGGATCAAAGGGTATGCACATTTTGATAACTTTTTGGGCATAATTCCAGATTGCTCTCCAGAATGATTGGATTCGTTCACAACTCCACCAACAATGCATCAGTGTCCCCGTTTTCCCGCATCCCCTCCAACATTCATCATTATTTTTTCCTGTCATCTTAGCCAATCTGACAGGTGTGTAGTGATATCTCAGAGTTGTCTTAATTTGCATTTCTCTGATCAATAGTGATTTGGAACACTCTTTCATGTGAGTGGTATTAGTTTCAATTTCATCATCTGAAAATTGTCTGTTCATATCCTTTGACCATTTATCAATTGGAGAATGGCTTGATTTTTTATAAATTTGAGTCAGTTCTCTATATATTTTGGAAATGAGGCCTTTATCAGAACCTTTAATTGTAAAGATGTTTTCCCAGTTTGTTGCTTCCCTACTAATCTTGTTTGCATTCGTTCTGTTTGTACAAAGGCTTTTTAATTTGATATAATCAAAATTTTCTATTTTGTGATCAGTAATGGTCTCTAGTTCATCTTTGGTCACAAATTTCTTTCTCCTCCACAAGTCTGAGAGATAAACTATCCTATGTTCCTCTAATTTATTTATAATCTCGTTCTTTATGTCTAGGTCATGGACTCATTTTGATCTTATCTTGGTATATGGTGTTAAGTGTGGGTCCTTGCCTAATTTCTGCCATACTAATTTCCAGTTATTCCAGCAGTTTTTATCAAATAATGAAATCTTATCCCAAAAGTTAGAATCTTTGGGTTTGTCAAACACTAGATTGCTATAGTTGACTATTCTGTCTTGTGAACCTAACCTTTTCCACTGATCAACTAATCTATTTCTTAGCCAATACCAAATGGTTTTGGTGACTGCTGCTTTATAATATAATTTTAGATCAGCTACAGCTAGGCCACCTTCATTTGATTTTTTTTTCATTAATTCCCTTGAGATTCTCGACTTTTTATTGTTCCATATGAATTTTGTTGTTATTTTTTCTAGATCATTAAAATATTTTCTTGGAAGTCTGATTAGTATAGCACTAAATAAATAGATTAGTTTAGGGAGTATTGTCATCTTTATTATATTCGCTCGGCCTATCCAAGAGCACTTAATATTTTTCCAATTATTTAAGTCTGACTTTATTTGTGTGGAAACTTTTTTGTAATTTTGCTCAAATAATTACTGACTTTCCTTTGGTAGGTAGATTCCCAAATATTTTATGCTATCAACAGTTATTTTGAATGGAATTTCTCTTTGTATCTCTTGCTCTTGGATTTTGTTGGTGGTGTATAAAAATGCTGAGGATTTATGGGGATTTATTTTGTATCCTGCTACTTTGCTAAAATTATGAATTATTTCTAATAGCTTTTTAGTAGAATCTCTGGGGTTCTCTAGGTATACCATCATATCATCTGCAAAGAGTGATAGTTTGGTTTCCTCATTGCCTACTCTAATTTCTTTAATCTCTTTCTCGACTCTTATTGCAGAGGCTAGTGTTTCTAATACAATATTGAATAATAATGGTGGTAGTGGGCAACCTTGCTTCACTCCAGATCTTACTGGGAAAGGTTCAAGTTTTTCCCCATTGCATATGATGCTTACTGAAGGTTTTAAATATATGCTCCTGACTATTTTAAGGAAGAGTCCTTTTATTCCTATGCTCTCAAGTGTTTTTATTAGGAATGGCTGTTGGATTTTATCAAATGCTTTTTCTGCATCTATTGGGATGATCATATGGTTTTTGTTTGGTTGGTTATTGATATAGTCAATTATGTTAATAGTTTTCCTAATATTGAACCAGCCCTGCATTCCTGGTATAAATCCTACTTGGTCATAGTGTATTATCCTGGGGATGATTTTCTGTAATCTTTTTGCTAATATTTTATTTAAGATTTTAGCATCAATATTCATTAGGGAGATTGGTCTATAATTTTCTGAGGAATTTTCTTCAAGAAGAGCCACCTCTTTGAGTAAAATGGGTGAAGACATCTGAATGATGTGAGAAGAGGAAAGAGTGAGATCTTAGTGAGTGGCCTCCACTTTTTTCAGTGAAGTGTGTGTGAGGTAGGCTCTTCACCTGAGATTATAGAAGGATAATGTGCAGTAGGAGGCTTTAGGAAAGCTGAAAAAGTTTGGCATAGTTGCTTATAATAAATGGAATTGTACTTGATTAGAGAGGTGCAAAAAGACTGTCATATATAATGAAGGTCCAGGTGAGATGACATAATTATAATTTGGTGGTGAACCCAGTCAACATGAGCTTCATGATTTTCTCTAGTTCCATTCAGCAGCATATAAAAAGAGCAAAGAGAGTGGATGGTAGAATACTCTGAGGCTGGCATTTGCATGTTTTGATAGGTAATAGGACAAGGGGGCTAGGGACTTGAGTGTATAGTATGGTGTTGAACTGGTTCTCCAAGGAATGAGTATAGGGAAGGAAGAGAGTGTAGCAATGATGACCTAGTTCTTTCCAGCACTGAGGCTGGAGGGTTTAGAGATCATGATGAAGATGAAGATCAATGTTAGAGGTCTAAGACAGAGGGTAAGATGGAAATGATAAAAGACGATGATCAAAAGGCATTTCAGAGTTCATGATCTTGAAAGTACAACACTTGTGAATGGTGGCAAGATCAAAGGTATGACCATTCCTGTGTGTAGCTGAAGCGAAATGGGAGGAGTAGGCCATGGAAACTGAATAGATCTTAATCTTTAAGAATCTTATATTTTCTTTGGTGAGGTGGGGAAGGAACAACTTGTACATAGAAAATTAAGTATGAAATCTGTGCAAAGTAATCCCCAGCATGTGGTCTGTCCTTTCTTTACTTATTGCCTGTTTTTAGTACATTACTGACTGGCCCACCTTTTTTTTTTCTGGCTTATACATCTCCAATTATATTGTCAACACTGATCCTGCTGGGCATTTCTTCCTTGATAATATGTTACAGCCCACTCAAACATACTATGTGCCTCTTCATTGCCTTTTGGATCACCTGAAACATAAATTCTAAGAACAAGAGTGATTCACAATGACTTATCATGTTGGATCATTGGAATAATGATGTTAATGAAACAGATCTTTTTTCCCCAAGAAATCTCTTTTTCTGGTCTAATTCTGGATCTAGTTCCTTGCCCATTTGCATTCAATGTTTTTTTTCAAGATATATGAACAAATGGACCAATTCTATGGGTTGTCCATCTAACTTCAGATCATAGTTGTAAAAATAGTTGGATTTTTTCTGTCTATATAATTGGACTGAATTCTTTTCAGTAATTACTTATTTAATGTCTGTCTCTGCAGTGCTGAACAAACCCAATTCTATTTGGATTCAGTGCTGTAGGCTCTTGGGGGGCACAGACTTAATTCTGGTTTTGGTATTCCCAGTTCTGGGCAGATAGTAAGCCCTCAATAATTGCTTGTTATTTGGTTGACTGGACATTTTCCCTGACAGTAACAAACATCTTTATTGAATACATATAGCTCTAGATTGGGTTTTTCAAAACTTAAACAGAGGTTACATTTTATTACGCTATCTTTCAAGGAATCCTTCATGATTTTAATTTGTACATGAGCTACCCTTGTTGGAGGAGAGCCTTTTGATATTTTTAGTCAAATGGAGCAAATCCAATAAATATATTTTGTCCTTGTAATTTTTTTACTTTATAGACTATTTTGTATACATATAGATATATGTGGGAAAGAATTCATAAGGCCCTGAACTGACAGCAGTAAGAATGGGAAGGAAGGACATTTACAGGAAATAGTTTAGAGAAAGAACTGAAAAAATTTGGCAGATATAAACAAATAAGGAAATCTGAAGAGTAAAAAAGTGACTGAATTTTCAAGCCTGAGTAACTAAAAGTATGGTCATGTTATCAACTGAATTGGGAATTGGATGGAAGGATTGATTTTGGAGGCAAAATGATGAATTTGGATTTGTATATGTTGAATATATTGGAGGTGTTTGTATACATACAGGTCAGGCAATTAGAAATTCTGGCCTGAAGTTTAGGAGAGTGTTAGATTTAGGTTGAGGCTAGAGAATATGGGTTCGGGACTCATGTGCATGCTTTTCTCATTGAACTTGCATGATGACTTTCAGATTCCAAACCTCATAATAATCTCTTAAGCAACGAAAATTCATATCTAGCACATGGCTGACACTAAGCAAATTCTGCTTGAGATTTATTCTTTTTAAAAAGTTTTTCTTTTTGCTACAGGTGATAGGGTAAAGATGCAGGGAGAAACAAATTACATTTGATTTTTACAACTGTTCCTTGACTTTCACTTTCAGCTCCAGATGTTTTAGTATAGTATAAAAGTTTTCATCCAGGCAGTACACCTTGAATTTAAATACTTCTCCACTGATTGACATTTTATTCCAAGTGAATGCTAGTTCCTCATAGGAAATGTTATTTTACAGCTTATTCTTTTTCTACCTACAATGATTTGGGTTTCAAGGGATTATAGTTTTGTGGCAATTCCCCCCCACCCCCATTTTGTTCTCTTTAGTTCTTTGGTGTAGCAACATTATCTGTGGGACTTCTTAATGATTAAAGGGTGTGTTCCTTCATGGGAAATGTATATATGCATGTATGTATTTTATATGCACACATACATAGATGCGCACACATATACAAACATGTATATACATGTACATAGAGACACATCAGCTTTTCATGAAACTGGGCCACACCTACTTCCCAAACTAACATTTGTATGTTAGTTTGTTCTCTCACTTGAGTCTGTAATCTTCATCACAACTTAAAAGAATTCAGATAGGCTAAAAGGAGTATTGGCATTCCTTCTCCCCTCCCATCCCCCTTTTATATTTGGGGCTTTTGATGAAAAAAAAGATCTTGGAGGTCTCATAACAATAAGAAAGACTTGTTAGCTTGAGTGCCAGGACTCTGGAGGGGAATTGCTCTGATTACAATAATACAGGGAGATGAACCACATTGTCTGGTTTCCCAGGGACTCCATCTCCATCAAGAAAATGTTGGCCTGATCTTTAGCACTTGATAATGTTTATATTTCTGTCTCTGTTTAGCACAAAACTCTCGGACCCAGCCTTTCAGAAATCTGTATGCACTGAGGTCAATCCTAGCAGCAGAAAGGTGATACAACATGATGGGGACCAGCATGAGTTTGACAGGTCTTAAGGCCTCTTTGAACTACATGCTTTGGGCATCAAATGATTATCTCTAAGGGTCCTTTGTACTGAGGGCTTTTTTTTTAAACTATTTTACTTTTTATTATTTTAAATTTATTTTATTATTTTAGTATTAAAATAAAATTTAGTATGAAATTTTACTATTTCATATTTCAGCATAAATAATATTGTAGTTCCTGGGATCACCAGGTTGGGAATAGGGAAGAACATTGTAGCCTATTCAGGAGTAAAAGAGCAGTATCTTTCCAGGCTCCAGTCTGTATTGCTGCCTATGCTGCCTAAAGCACAAGTGAAGGAAGTAACATTAAGAAATAGACCTGACTGGTTATATACTGTTTTTGGTTCTTATTTCAGAAGATAAGAATTTCTCCATCTTGCTGAAAGCTTTAGAAAATAGATGTGTTTCTGTGATTATGGGTGTTATATTTGTCTGGGATTTTAGAATAAAGCTATTTTTGGTTCACTTTGCATCACATTATTCTTGGGTCGTGGTTGTTAAAAACTGGTTGGGTGACAAGAGTTGCCCATCTCTGTCTTATTGAGCTGCTTAGTTCTGGATCTATGATATCACCTCAAGGATTAGAATCCCAGAAGCTTGAGCTATGGCTCATTATCAAATAAATACTGTGTTCCTGTCTTTCAGTGTATCTGATCTAATGCATGTAATTCAATCAGTCCTGATCAGGAGATCTGGTGACCAGGATTGGTATTTTGGCTTCATGTTTTTGGAACCTGACTCTTCTCTTTTCCTATTGATATATTCTTTTTGCTTTTGTGTCCATAGAAGGTCCTATTTCTCTCTGTTGGGGAAGATTTCCTCAAAACCCAGTTTGTATCTCCTTTCTAATAGCTTGCTCCTTCTCAGGAAAGAGCAAACCAAGGAGGGAAGAAACAGGGCTGCTTATTGGGATTTAGGTTTCCTCTGGTTTGTGATTTCCTTTTATTGGTTGAGAGGATTAATGTTTAATTCATCTCTTTTAACTTCAAATATCTGGTTATCTTTCTTGGTTATGTTTTTTATTTTTTCCACTTCATAGTAATTTTCAATATTCATTTTTATAAGATTTTGAGTTCTAAATTCTTCTCTTTTTTCCTTTCCTCCCTTTTCCCAAGCCAGCAAGCAATTCTGATATAGGTTATACATTTACAATCATGTTAAACATATTTCTACATTAGTCATGTTATGAAAGAAGAATCAGAACAAGAGGGAAAAAGAAACAGGGAGAAAAAAATGAAAAAAAAAACAACTAAAAAAGTGAAAACAGTATGCTTTGATCTAGATTCAGAGTCTTCCTTTCTCTGAATATGAACAGTTGATCATCACACAATGTTATTGTTACTATGTATAATGTCCTTCTGGTTCTTCTCACTTCATTCAGGATCAGTTCATGTCAGTCTTTCCAGGTTTTTTGAAATCTACCGGCTCATCATTTCTTATAACACACTAATATTCCATTACATTCACATACAACTTGTTTAGCTATTTCCTAACTGACGGGCAGCCCCTCAATTTTCCAATTCCTCATCACTACAAATAAAGCCGCTATAAATATTTTTATACATAGAAGACCTTCTTCCTTTTTTCATGATTTTTTTTTTTGGATATAGACCTACTAGTGGTCTTGCTGAATCAAAGGACATATAGTTTTATAGCCTATGGGGAATAGTTTCAAATTGTTTTCCAGAATGGTTGGATCAATTCACAACTCCACCAACAATGCATTAGTATTCCATTTCCCCCAAATCTCAATATATATACTTTCCTTTTCTGTCACATTAGCCACTCTAATAGATTATTTTCAATCAGAGTTGTTTTAATTTGTAGTTCTTTAATCAGTAAGGATTTAGAACATTTTTTTATCATATAGATAGCTCTAATTTCTTCATCTGAAAACTGCCTATTCATATTTTTGACCATTTATCAATTGAGAATGACTTGTATTCTCATAAATTTGATTCAGTTCTCCATATATTTGAGAAATAATGCCTTTATAAGACACTAGTTGTAAAATTTTTTCCCCAGTTTTTTCCTTCTAACGTTGCTTGCATTGATTTTGTTTGTGTCAACTTTTTAATTTAATGTAATCTTGTAATTTACATGTAATGTAATGTGATGTAATTAATGTAAATTAATTAATGTAATTTAATGAAATCCATATCTCTTTTTGGTATCCTTGTTGATTCTTTAGGGTTTGAACAATAGATCATTGATGGAGTAAATCTCTCTTCTCTAGTGTATGATTTAACAGATTCCTTGTAGTTCCTTGTGTCCTCATCTCTAGGCATGGTGAAAGTCAATCAGGTAGTATTTGAAATTGCATGAGACTGATGGGAAGCAATTTTGGATGTTATTTCAAAAAAAGTTCATTTTGGGGATATTTAAAAGGGATTAGTTGTTTTCTTGGTTGGATGCCTGATGGTAGTGAGATGGGGGGAGGAGAAGAAGGAGTTGGCTTGACCAGTGAGTCAGTCCCTTGAATTCCTTGAGGATCATTGTTTTTTCTTTATGAATGGGATCAAGAAAGGATTCTGACTTGGAATATCAAGCTGAGGCCTATAAAATAATATGTTTCCATGAGAGGGGCTACTTATTTCCAATGTAGGATTGCCAATTAAGTGTGAAAAGTCGCTCAGGTTTTGCAAGGATTTGTTGATTGCAAGGAACAGGGAGAGAATGAAGAGCAATGACTTTGTTTTTTTTTTCTGTTCACCAAGTTAAAGGACTTCTTAAAGAGTATTATGGTCAAATCATTGGCCAGATGTGCCTCAAAAAATGTTCAGACCTGCACACCACGGTTGGAAGCTGAAGATTATCCTTTGCTTCTGGGTAAGAGCAGCCTATGGAGAATAGGCTTATTCTGTAAATGGAATGACACTTAAATGGAATGATTTTGGACTGGTAAGTCAATAAGGAAGAGGCTAACAAATATACCAAGATTCTGTAAAGTAAGAATAGACAATTTTTTAAAAATAATTTTTTATTGATAGAACGCATGCCAGGGTAATTTTTTACAGCATTATCCCTTGCATTCATTTCTGTTCCGATTTTTCCCCTCCCTCCCTCCACCCCTTCCCCCCAGATGGCAAGAGTCCTTTACATGTTGAATGGGTTGCAGGATATCCTAGATACAATATATGTGTGCAGAACCAAACAGTTTTCTTGTTGCACAGGGAGAATTGAATTCAGAAGGTATAAATAACCCGGAGGAAAAACATAAATGCAAGCAGTTTATATTCATTTCCAGTGTTCTTTCTCTGGGTGTAGCTGCTTCTGTCCATCTTTGATCAATTAAGGTTCTCTTTATCAAAGAGGTCCACTTCCATCAGAATACATCCTCAAACAGTATCATTGTTGAGGTATATAATGATCTCCTGGTTCTGCTCATTTCACTCAGCATCAGTTCATGTAAGTCTCACCAGTCCTCTCTGTATTCATCCTGCTGGTCGTTCCTTACAGAACAATAATATTCCATAACGTTCATATACCACAATTTACTCAACCATTCTCCAATTGATGGACATCCTTTCATTTTCCAGCTTCTAGCCACTACAAACAGGGCTGCCACAAACATTTTGGCACATACAGGTCCCTTTCCTTTCTTTAGTATCTCTTTGGGGTATAAGCCCAGTAGAAACACTGCTGGATCAAAGGGTATGCACAGCTTGATAACTTTTTGCACTGCTGGATGTGTTCACAATTCCACCAACAATGTATCAGTGTCCCTGTTTTCCCACATCCCCTCCAACATTCCCCACTATCTTTCCCTGTCATTCTAGCCAATCTGACAGGTGTGTGTAGTGGTATCTCAGAATTGTCTTAATTTGCATTTCTCTGATTAATAATGATTTGGAGCATATTTTCATATGTCTATAAATAGTTTCAATTTCTTCGTCTGAGAATTGTCTGTTCATATCCTTTGACCATTTATCAATTGGAGAATGGTTTGATTTCTTATAGATTAGGGTCAATTCTCTATATATTTTGGAAATGAGGCCTTTATCAGAACCTTTGATTGTAAAAATGTTTTCCCAGTTTATTGTTTCCCTTCTAATCTTCTTTGCATTTGTTTTGTTTGTACAAAAACTTTTCAATTTGATATAATCAAAATTTTCTATGTTGTGGTCAATAGTGATCTCTAGTTCTTCTTTGGTCATAAATTCCTCCCTCTTCCACAGGTCTGACAGGTAAACTATCCTATGCTCTTCCAATTTATTTATAATCTCAAGGAATAGACAATTTTAAAAAGTTTTACTTGTTTTGAGAAATTTTGGAAAATGCCTAAGGAATGGGCTGAGAGGTCCTAGTCTCCTCTCTCCCCCATTCCAGAAATCCCTGTGCAGGCTGCCAATGAAGAATGTGTTCTCTCTTCTCCCAGAATCTTCCACTCCCTTATTCTTTGTCTGAAGGGCTGGGTCTGGCATAGTAAGATTTTACTTTTCTCCAATTTTCTTAGTACTGGGTTCTCTATGACCTAATTTGGTAGAAAATTTCAGTGTTCTGTGTTTAGAAAACAAATTTCTCAGGGACTAATTTATAAATTAAATAATCATTAGCAAGAAATACAAATAGATTAAAAGAAATCTATCCTGCCTTTGAAAAAAAAATCCTCTTTAGTAGAAAATCTTAGAATTATTTTATTCTTTTCATCCCATGGCAAGATGGTTGGAGACTTTGCTCCTTTAACCTACATCCTATCTGTTGTCCATAGAATCAATTGTTCAGGTCTATAGACCTCTTTAGGATTGTTTTATATATCTTAAATTGTTTCCTTTTCCCTACTTTGGTAGGATCAGCAGATCTTGATCTGCTTCCACAGATTTCCAGTGGGCTTGGATCTTCCTATGAAGATGGTGGATATATTTGAATGGTGCTCACTAATTAGTGTGATACATTAACAGTGGTGGAGATTTTAGAATTTGTATTTTATAAGGGGAGAAGGGTTGGTGAAAGTTACCTGAATCATTTCCATAACTTTAGAGTTTCTGTAGATGAACTGAACTCCAGATAAGAGTCTGAGGTTGCAACTGATAAACGGTCAAAGGATATAGACAATTCTCAGATGAAGAAATTGAAACTATTTATAGACATATGAAAATATGCTCCAAATAATTATTAATCAGAGAAATGCAAATTAAGACAACTCTGAGATACCACTACACACTGGTCAGATTGGCTAGAGTGACAGGGAAAGATAATGCGGAATGTTGGAGGGGATGTGGGAAAACAGGGACACTGATACATTGTTGGTGGAATTGTGAACACATCCAGCCATTCTGGAGAGCAATTTGGAACTATGCTCAAAAAGTTATCAAACTGTGCATACCCTTTGATCCAGCAGTGTTTCTACTGGGCTTATACCCCAAAGAAATACTAAAGAAAGGAAAGGGACCTGTGTGTGACAAACTGTTTGTGGCAGCCCTGTTTGTAGTGGCTAGAAGCTGGAAAATGAATGGATGCCCATCAATTGGAGAATGGTTGAGTAAATTGTGGTATATGAATGTTATGGAATATTATTATTCTGTAAGGAATGACCAGCAGGATGAATACAGAAAAGACTGGCGAGACTTACATGAACTGATGCTAAGTGAAATGAGCAGAACCAGGAGATCATTATATACCTCAACAACGATACTGTTTGAGGATGTATTCTGATGGAATAGGATCTCTTCGATAAAGAGAGCTAATTCAGTTTCAATTGATCAAGGATGGACAGAAGCAGCTACACCCAAAGAAAGAACACTGGGAAATGAATACAAACTGCTTGCATTTTTGTTTTTCCTCCCAGGTTATTTATACCTTCTGAATCCAATTCTCCCTGTGCAATAAGAAAACTGTTTGGTTCTGCACACATATATTGTATCTAGGATATACTGTAACCTATTTAACATGTAAAGGACTGCTTGCCATCTGGGGGACGGAGTGGAGGGAGGGAGGGGAAAAATCGGAACAGAAGTTAAGTGCAAAGGATAATGCTGTAAAAAATCACCCTGGCATGGGTTCTGTCAATAAAAAGTTATTAAAAAAAAAAGAGTCTGAAGTTGTCACTATTTTACAGTTAATGTACTTTGTATGGAGTGTAATCACCAGTGTGGCTGAGCTTGTTTTTACGGTTGATGCTTACCTTTATTTATCAGATGAATATTTTTCCCACCTTTTTTTAAATTAAAGCTTTTTATTTACAAAACATATACATAAGTAATTTTTCAACACTGACACTTGCAAAACCTTCTGTTGCAAATTTTCCCTGCATCCCCTCCCCTAGATGGCAAGTAGTCCAATACATGTTAAATATGTTGAAATATATGTTAAATCCAACATATGTATACAGTTATACAATTATCTTGCTGCACAAAAAAAATCAGATCAAGAAAAAAAAAACTGAGAAAGACAACAAAATTCAAGCAAACAACAACGGAAAAAGTGAAAATGCTATATTGTGGTCCACACTCAGGTCCCAAAATCCTCTCTCTGGGTGTAGATGGCTCTCTTCATATTCTAGTGGAACTGGTTTGAATCATCTCATTGTTGAAGAGAGCCACGTCTATCAGAATTGATCATTGTATAGTCTTCTTGTTGCCATGTATAATGATCTCCTGTTTCTGCTTATTTCACTTAGCATCAGTGCATGTAAGTCTCTCCAGGCCTCTCTGAAATTATCCTGCTGGTCGTTTCTTACAGAACAGTAATATTTCGTAACATTCATATACTATAATTTATGCCATTCTCCAACTGATGGGTATCCACTCAGTTTCCAGTTTCCAACCACTACAAAAAGGGCTGCCACAAACATTTTTGCACATGTGGGTCCCTTTCCCTCCTTTAAGACCTCTTTGGGATATAAGCCTAGTAGAAACACTGCTTGATCAAAGGGTATGCACTTTTTGAGAATAGTACCAAACTGCTTCCCAGAATGGTTGGATCCATTCACAGTTCCACCAGCAATGTATCAGTGTCCCACTTTTCCTTCATCCCTTCCAACATTCATCATTATCTTTTCCTGTCATCTTAGCCAATTTGACAGGTTGTGTAGTGGTATCTCAGAGTTTCTTAATTTGCATTTTTCTGATCAATAGTGATTTGGAGCACCTTTTCATATGACTACCATCTGAAAATATCAATTGGAGAATAGCTTGAATTCTTATAAATTTGAGTCAGTTCTTTATATATTTTTAGAAATGAGGCCTTTATCAGAACCTTTATCGGATGCATATTACAATGAACAAATTAAAAACATTTTTTCTTATTCCCTTTGCACTTAAAAGTAGGAAATTATAACAGGAGGAGGGTGCAATGATTCTTTGTTTCTTCCTCCAAGGATGGTTTCAATCCTTTTTTTTTTTTTTTTTTTTTTTTGCAGTTTACATGAACTTGTGAAACATGAAGAAAATGCCATGGTCTTTATGGACTCTAAGGACCTTGTAGCCCAGCTAAAGGTAGAGATAGATGTTGGGCTTAAGATTTTTGAGCTCCATTGCATTCTATCCTCATCCTTGTCTTGTCTCTCATTTTCTAATGGCATCCTTGGTGGGAATGGTAAAAGAAAACTAGGTTTCTAGGGTCCCACTTCCTGATGAGAGGAGGGAGAAGAGGGTAATGAATAAGCCCAATGTGGTGGGACCTTCATCTTTTATTTCTCTTTTATAGATGTTCTTCTCAGAATTTTACAGTCCTGATAACTAAGTGAACTAGTTCAGAAAAAATCTTAAGGAATCAAAACAATTTCGCTGGGATGAAAGCTGAGAATGGACTGTGCTCCCTTTGTTTACTCACATTTGAGTACTTTGGCTAAAGATTTATTTATCTTTTAAATAAAACTTGCTGTATAAAAGGCAACATGCTAAAGTGCTATAGATACAAAGTTGAAAAAAATTGCATTCTTGTCCTTAAGTAATACATAGTTTTACAGAGGGAAGAAACATGTATAATATATTACACAATGATTAAATATATAGGAGAGGGAAAAGAATGTCTTGAGATTCAGAGAGGATTATGAAAAGCTTCATGGAAGAAGTATTATCTGAACAAGGCTATGAAAAATAATGACCTTACATTCATATAATACTTGAAGCTTTCCAAAGGCAAAGCAACAAAAAGCAGGATGAGAGGTCAACAGGGCCTGAACTAGAGTTGTAGGTAAGGAGGGGATTGAAATTTTGGGAAGAGAGAGGATTATTTCAGCCACACCTGATTGTTTAAGCTAGAGAAGATAGTAAAACTGTTTATATACAGGGGGAAAAAAACAGGAAAAGGAATAAGTTTTTGGGGAAAGCAGGGATTTTTCTCTTTTCATCTTTCTCCTACTCTCAAACAAAAACAATAAAAAAAAATCTTCTTAACAAAAATACACAGCAAATCAAATTTGGATTGGCCATGTCCAAAAGAATTCTGCCTTATTCTGTATCTCTAGTCCATCATCCTGTTAGAGGTAGGTAGCATGCTTCATTATATTATGTCCTCTAGAATTGTAGTTTGTCATTGAATTGATGGGATTTCTCAAGTCTTTCAAGGTTGTTTTTATAATACTATCATACATTTCCTAGTTTTGCTCATTTTAAGCTATAGTAAGTTGATACTGGTTTTCCCAGTTTTCTCTGAAATGTCAATTTTATTACTTTAACTGTGCAATAACATTCCAATCCATTTATATATCACAATTTGTTTAGCTGTTCCCCAGTAGATGGGCAGCCCCTTAATTTCTAGGTTTTTGCTAATATAGAAAAGTCCCCATAAATATTTTTGTAGCTTGATGCTATACTTTAAGTCATTAAAGACCTGAGTTCAAATCTAGCCTCAAACACTTACTAGCTGTTACCCTGAACTTAACTACCATCTCAGTTTCCTTATTGGTAAAATAGGAATAATAACAGCACCTATCTTCCAAGGTTGTTGTGGGGATCAAATGATATATTTACAAAGTGCTTTGTAATCTTTATGGTAGCTAAATATAGGTGTGGCACAGTGCTGGACTTGGAGACGCAAAGACCTGAGTTCAAATTCTGCCTCAAACACTCCTTACCTAAGTGACTTTTGGTTGTCATTTAATTTTTCTGTAACTCTGTTTCCTTATGTATAAAAACAGTGATAAAAATATCACCTACCACACAGGGTTGTAATGAAGTTTAGACAATTTACTAAATGAAAGACTTACAAATTTTAAAGCAGCATATAAATGCTACTTATTATTAGCTATTATTTCTTTGATGCCTTTGGGCAGTTTTAGACTTGTTTCCTTGAAGTGCTTTCCAGAAGTAGTTGGAAGTTTGATTCTGGAAAACTTGGGGTCATGGAGAGCTAGACTTGGCCATCTTCTCCATGCAGCTGTTAGCTGGAGATGTTGAGTGTGTGATGCTGGTGCAAGTATAGAAGCAAAAGCTGAGGAGAGAACCTGAGGGGAATGTTCATACTTAAGAGGAAGATTTCTAAAAATAAATGAGAGAATAGACTTTATCTTTAAGGTCCCTTCCAACTCTAAAATCCTGTAATTCTTCCTTTGAGAAGTCAGAGAAGAAAGAATGGGAATACAGAAATTCTTCCAGGTGGAAAAGAAGGACACTGAGATAGTTCACATCAGGTAATCTTGACTGTATTAGAAAAGTAGGAAATGCCATCAGAAGATTAAGAGAAGAGATTAGGACATTAGAAAAGTTTGAAATGTCCAGAATAGAACGAACACAGGAAACACCAAGGGCCCAGCAGAAGCCAGAAAACACAAATACAGCCCATTAGCAGAAAGTTAGGATTTTCTCTTGTAACACATGACAACTCAGAAGCTCAGATAATTGACACTAACCTAGGCTAGGCAGTGGTGAATGGAGGAGAGTGAAAGGCCAAAAGGTGCTAAGTACTAGTGAGAACAAGTTTAAAATGACTGCCAAAGATGCCTGAGGGTGGCAAGAAGAGCCAGCGAGGGATCAGGAATTACATTCAGAATGAAATGGGGAGGCTGCAGTAGAGAAAGAAGTTCAGAAGTCAAAATCTTGGAAGTTGAAATAATTCACGTGTGCTAATGTTAACATGGGAAGAAAAAGGACTCTGAATTTTATCTTTACAAGTCAAATACTTGTATTTTCACTCATTTTTAGTGATTTATAGGGAGTTGTTCATATAGCAACAACTATATGTCACATTTCCTTTTTCTTTATAAGGAAATAATTGTTCCAATAATTCAAGTTTTATGCAGGAGCTGCAACATAAATTGTTTCCTAATAATCATCTCATTTTTTATAGTAGTCTTGAAATATTTACACAATCTACACCAATAATCTTAGAATTACCATCTCTGAATGTTTTTCATATGGAAACATTTTCTGGTTGTGACTAGGAAGCTTCTGCCATCCAATTCCAACTTTACCTAGAAACAAATAGAAAATATCTTAATACACTGGTGCTTTAGAGTTATAGATTTATATGGAGGCATTTGTGAAGGATTGTCAGTACAGAGCCGTGTGCTGTTAGAACATCATATTCTGACCAATGCAGAGAGATTTTTGTGATTGTTTTTTGCTCCTAATGAATAAAATGATATAAAATCGTATGACTGATATAATCCTATATATGAGAATTTTTTAAAAATTAGAAGAAATCTCACTTTAGAGATTATCTACAAATTTCTCGATGCAACTGGATTTTAGCTAAAATCTGCAGAACAAGAGAGTCATTACGAAATTCATTAATTATGCTTCTCCTGTCAAGGTTCACTCTTTCAGGCCTTCAAAAAGGCCTTAGTGCTAGCTTAGCCAGAAGTGTTTGTTAAACTTGACTCCTAGTAAGATACTTGTGAAATGCAACATATAATTGTTGCAATGACAGAAACATCCAATTACTTGTAATATTAAGAGTTAAAAAAAAATAACAAAACAACTCAGAAAGAGTGTTAATTGCTTCCTGCTATTGGCTGTAGATTAGAAACTGAAGAATTTGTAAAAGCTACATTCCTTAAGGGAAAATCTTTTTTGGCTACTGTACCATCAGATAACTAGAAGAGTGGAGAGCAGTCTGGGGTATATTCTGTTGAATAATAAATTTATATTTAGCTTTAAGGCTAAAGGGAAAGAAGAAATTAAGGGAAAGAGTTAAAGGGATTTTTTAAAAAAGTAACATGTTTGACTCAATATTGGAGAATAGAAGCAATTTTAGTTGTATAAGTAATAAAAAAAATTCTAATATAGAACTCAAATGCCTACAAGATATCTATGCTTGATTCCTAGCAGCAAATCCTGAGTTATTTTTTCCTTTAGCACCAGCTACAACCAGTCTGGAAGTTAAGTCTTGTTGCAAGTAATTGTGTTTTCACTCATTTTTAGTGATTTATAGGAAGTTGTTCATAGAGCAACAACTATATGTCACATTAGTGACATCAATAGGTATTTAATCCTAATGATTAATAGTAATTTCTCCGGAGCCATACCAATTTTTTTTCTCTCCACTCCTCTGACCTCCTTGCTTTTTACCTTCTCTAAAGTCCAGTTTGTAGATATTTAGTTCAGTCCTAGGTCTGTCTCCTTAAGGAAAGAAACCAGATTAAAGGTATTCTCATTTCCATATCAATATATTTACTAAGCTCCATTTTGAACATCTGGTAAGTGTCTGGGTTCCTTACAGTGAAGGCAATGTATATCTCTGGAGGCTTCTGATCTGCCTGGCAAGTAGAGAGCTTTTGCAGCACTCCAATGAGGGAGAGGATGATCTCTGGATCATATAGCACGTCTACAATGAGAAATTCAGATTATTCACTTCCCTTTTGTTTATTATTTAAAAACAAAACTGTTATATACATTTTTGTCTTAGGAAGCATGGTTATTTTCTAGGATTGGGATATTAAAAAGACCACTTGGTTGGAATAATAGAATCTGGCTTCAAATTCCTTTCTGCTGCTTACCACTCTATACTTTTGGGATGATTCATTAATTGCTGTGACCTCCATACATAAAATGAAGGAACTATAAAAGGTCTTTTTTTAGCTTTTATTTATGATTCTATGTTCGGATGATTCTTTTTTTAGTTCCAGTTTATTAGAATAGCTGCCCATGATTGGGAGGAAAGAAGAATTTTAAGAAAATCATTAGGATTAAATACCTATTCCTTTAGTACACTTTGCCATTCTAACACCTTGGGATAGCTGAAAGTCTCACAATGAAATGGAGAATCAATATCAACCTTTACAATAGAAATAATCAGAGAATTTTAAGGTTGGCAGACAGACTCTCAGTCAGTGATGCTCAGCAGGTTCTGTGTGAACAAAAGACACTAACAGTGTATTGTGGTCTCATAATATGATCAGGGAAGAACTCCTTTTTCTACATGAGAAATTCTTAAAATGATACTTGTCTCTGAAGCTATCTTCAAGTAGGAAAGTCAGTAAAGGGTTTTAGAAATAGAAGATGCAACATGAATGGAAGCTGTTTAGGAAGCGGAGTGTTAAATCGAAAAGAGCATTGGGTGTGTGATTATGAACAAGTCAAACCATCATTTGACCCATAAGTCAGAGGTTATCAGATATACTATTCACCCCAATGGGATTGTTGTGAGGAAAGCACTTTCTTAATGGAAATACTTGCTTTTCTTTAGGCATGATAAGAAATCTAAGAAGTGAAGATGGGAAGGGAAGAAAACAAGTTTCTCATGTTCTCTGACAATGAAGGCTGTAGAGGTATAGATAGTAGCCAGAAATCTCAGCAGAGATTTTTTCAGTAGAATCTTCTAAGAATACTAAGTTGTGTACTGCTTGTACTCCCAAAGTAAAGTGCAGAGCAAAAAACAATCCTGCTGAAATTATGAAAAAAAAAATCCCTCCAATAGACTGTGACTTCATTAGAAAGTAAGACTTTCTGCTAGAAGCCCTGGGGCATTTCATCTCAAAACTGAGGTCTAGGTCATAACTGTTCATTCTCTTACTGGTCATAACTAGAGATTATTCATCTAATTAATACATACACACAGGAAGTGAATCTATATAGTTGTAACTTGAAATGAGCATTTTATGTATTTAGTTACTCAAGATTACCAATGATAACAGTCCCTTGTGTATATTTTACTATGGGGAATGAAAAATTTCTAAACATTCACAATTATGCTTTCTTGTACTTAACAGTTTCTACCACTGTAACCTTTCTCTCTTAGATCCCAGACTAAGAGAACTACTTGGGAGGTAGTTCAAGGTGTATTCCTCATCTTCAATTTAATGTATCTGGGTCACTACCTGCTGCAATGATGACATCTGGTTGGAAGACAGAGAGTTGTTTGGTAGTAACTTGTTCCCAGTCCAACTGAACAGCCATCACAATGGGCTTTGGTGAGACCAATGTACTAATGGAAGGTTGCAAGGGTGCAGTAGAATCTGGGTTTAGTAAGAAGCCATTTAGGAGGATATTTCCTTTGAGTTGCTGAAGAACCTGACTGTGACAGTCACTGAAAATATATGCTGTGGGAGAGCACATCTTGCAAATAGCCAGGCCTGTAAAACCAGCTCCACTTCCAAGTTCCAAGACTCTTCTTGGTGTGGGAAGTAAAGAAAAGCAGCAAATTAATATTTCTTCAAGTATCAACACACTTTCCCCCGGTTTCCTTCAGCTTCCATCTGTTACCTATTAGTGAAGGCTTCTGGGTTTTCTATGGCCCATTCTGCGAGGTAGAGAGCGGCATCCCATGTGACCAGGCCTGTGGTTCCCTGAGAAATGATTGCTGTACTTTCACAGAGTGAGATTGAATTTCCTGAGGGCTGGTGGAGGGAAGGAGACAAAGTTTTTTTTTTTTTTTAAACAAAGTAAACCACCTGCTTCTTTAAATATTACATGAATAGCACTTAAGAGCCTTCTTAGACTGTTAGTTACCTATGACATGTTCCTGTGGCCATTAAGGCTTTTACAAACTCAACAACATAAAGCATAATACTCAAATTCTCTTATCCAAGAACTCTAGTAGGATTGTCAGCTAAGTCTACACATATCATTTTGCCATAAAACTTTTATGTTTCTTCAGGAAAATGAACTGAACAACCTGAGTTGTTTCTGCTTGTTCTCGAAGTGTGTTGTGTGTGTGATATATAAACATAATATCATGTGGACTAATGACATCTTCTGGAACTAGCATTCTGTTGAGATACTATTTGTACTATTAGAGACAAAGCATTTTTGCCTATCAAGTAAAAAGTATTGCTACTTTGTGGCAAGAACTGTTCCTGGTGATATGGACAAAAAATGAAAGGGTTTCTGCCCTTAACAATTTACAATCTAGCCAGAGACAATGTATATTTTGTGTGACTCTGAATACATAGATGATAAATAGATAGATATCACATGTATTTATGTAAACAATAACTTGCACAAGGTAATTTGGAGGAGGGAATGCACTAGCAACTGAGAAGATCCAAACCGTTTCATTTACAAAAGTCATTTAAGTTGCACTTTGAAGGAAAAGAGGAAAATTTCAGGTTTGGAAGTGAGGAGGGAGTGTCTTCCAAACAGGAGGGACAAGCAATGCAGAGGCATGGAGTTGGGACCTGGAGTATCATATATAGGGAACCATTAGCCCAACTTGGACACAGTGTACATGAAGAAGAATAATGCAAGGAAGACAGAGCTCATTTCTAGACCAAAGTGTGAGGAAAATAGGTGAAACTGTCCTACCAGCAAATAACTCCGGTGGCCCTGGGTGGATTCCTCAGCAGACAGAATTTCAGCTAATGCTTCATAGAGCTCATCCAAAGGCTCTGTGTGAGCAGCCTCGTGCTGTGGATATACAAGAGTGAGCAGGAATTCAAGGATTCAGCCAAGAGGATTAAATGACAATTATTAATCATTTCTTGGTTAGGTAGTAAAGAATGGTGTAACTGACAGACTCTCCTCTCCAGCTAACTGGGGTGGATCTATTGTCTCATTCTGGAAGCAGACAATTGGCAGATAAAGCTATGTTTATGAGCTTAGATTCTGACATCAACCAACACATAATTATCATCTTGGAAATCTCTTTGCCAGTAGGGAACAAGGATATTTAAAATGCAATTCATTTTCAGGGAAGATCAGGAAAACTTCTAGAAACTCTATTCACCTTCAGAGTATACACTGCTCTGGTACAGAGTATTATTTGTGAAAGAAAGCTGTTAGTTCTTTACCTTCTTAATTAGCTCAGAGAGGAAGCATTGAGTGTATTTCACTGATGGTGGATGTTTCACACAGAGTGGATGCAGGACTGTCTGTGAGAAATAACAAATAGGAAGTTTTTAAAATAGAGCTAGTTTTAAAATTTATTTTTATTATTCCTTAATTTTGCAAGCGTTTATTTATAGGAACGGTCCAAAATTAGTATGACCTTAAAATAAGCAGATTCTAAGAGCAGGCCCTGTCTTACCTTTGTAATAGTATTTTCATTTACCAAAGTTTCAGATAATACAGTCTTATTGATTATTGATTTGGAGAATGGAGAGTTGATAATATAGTTATAACTATAACCACACTTGATACACTCAAAAGGTTGATTCAGAATTCAAAAGCAATATTCCAAGAAATATCTGTTTCACCAGAGAAAGGAACACTGAGAAAAATAGTTCTCTATCTAAAGAAAGATTCTGTCCTCTGGCAGGGACTGAAAGCATATTGGCTTTGCTCAGATTTCCTTTGGGCTTCCAAGGAGTGAAAAACCCCACAAAATTATATGAAAGAAACCTGCAATTTAGCCAATCTACATGTACATGCAATTAAGAGATTATAATTCTAACAAGCTATCTTGTTTGGCAGAGAATGTAATGCAATATATGTAGTTAGGATGTATCCTATTTAGGCTGCTTGCCTAATCCCTTCACTTGGATGAAATGGGAGTCACTATCTCTATTTTTTCTGGTTAGATGGAAAATCATTAGGCCTTATCATCTGTCCCCCCACTGTACTTAATATTTTGATGAAATAGAAGCATGCTTGAATCTTGCTACCTGACCCTGTTAGATTTTTAGGCCATCTGCCTCACAGTTGAACTTGCTTTTATGTATTATTTCTCCCCAATCAGAATGTGAGTTCCTTAAGAACAGAGGACATTTCCATTTTCTCTTTTATATCTCTAGCACTTTGCTCATAATAAGCTTTTTACCATTTTTCATTTGTCTCTTCTGTGAGTGAGAATTTCAAGTGAAAATCAAAAGTGTGGTTCTGCTCTATTTTTATTTTTAGGTTGAGCCCAATTTCTCTTCTTCCTTAATTTTTTTAACATTTTCCTCTCTTCCCATCTAAATTGTTTTTCATAATGTTAATTTCATCTTTGTTTCACACATAAGACAAAGACTTATTGCTAAAATAAAAAGGAAAATCTGTACAGTATGTGGGATTTATACTTTTATTATATAATCAAGGATAAGTTGTTAAGTACAGGTGAAGCAAAGGCAGAGTATCTGCTTTGTAGCTGGCACTTCATATTTACAAATATTAGTGAGAATATAGCCTAATGGATAGTCAAACAAAACAAACTATTTCACTGGTCATATGCAAAAATGTATCTCTTTCTGTCAGGAGATGAGAACATTCTCTCTTTGTCCTCTAGAATCATGATTGAACTCTGCATTTGCCAAAGTTGTCTTTTCACATTGTTCATTTTAAAACTATTGTTAAGAGTATAAATTGTTCTCTTCTTTCTACTCAGTTTACTCTTCTTTAGTTCATACAAGTGCCTCCAATTTTTTTCTAAAACCATCATTTTAATCAGCTTTTTAGTTCAGCCAAATTTTTTTCCTGGCTCTCCACAAATTCTATTTATTTACTGTATTTACAATTTTTTTTTTAGGTTTCCTAGGTAAAGCTGAAAAAATGGATGCTCCCTAATATAATTTACTTTTAAAAAATAATTATTTTTAAAAATTTTATTGAATTACAAAATAAGAAAAAAGAATAAAAAAAGAAAGATTGAAAAGGAAAATAAAATGAAACAAAACATTGTCATGTGCCTAGCAGAGGATTCAAAATATATAACAATAAATTTCCATTTCAAGAAAGCATATAAAATAATAAAAGAGGGTATATTCATAAATGCCCATCTTTTCTTTGCATCCTGGTAGGTTATTCTTTTGTTCTCTGCTGTGCACTTTTCACCTTATTTTTTTTTCTCCCTTTCATTTTCCCGACTTCCCCCAAGCAGGCAGTTAAGCAAAGATATATTTATATATACATCCATACATCCACCCATACGTATACACACATATCCACATATACTTAACACACACACACAGATACATATGCCCATTTACCTATATGTAAACAAGCATCTAAAACAAGAATATGGCTGACATATAGGTTTCTGATCTTTAAGTTTGACTTTTCTCAGATCAATGATTACTAGTCCTACTTTTTTTTCCTAATAAATTTTACTCCTGATCCTGTAGTGTCTGGGTATTTCCTATCCCTGCTACCTCTTCTTTAATTCTGCTCCTTAACTTGCTTTGCTATTACTTAACCTCTACCCCCTCAAGCAATTTTCTTTCTTTATTTTTTATTCTCTTTGGCAAAAGGTAGTTTTATTTAGGAAAAGAAGTTATAGACAAAATAAGAGGTACAATAGATATCAGGAATGGCAAATATGAAATAGACTGGGAGAGCATATGAAAGACAAGTTCCTCAGGGGAATTCACAATTACTCAATAGAAAGGGAGCACCCCATGAGGTTGGGGCATGCCCTTAGCTGGCAGACTAAATCCTGGAAGGGACTTAGCATCCCAAAAGAATTAATTATCTGTAAGGAAGAGAAGTGGGATAAGGAGAGGATACCACATGGCATGGGGGAAGAGTAAGGGGAAAGACATCATGAGGCATTGTGTCAGGGGGGACTGACTCAAAGGAGAGCAGTTTCAGAAGTCCTGGACCATAAACTATTTTATAAGGAAAATATAACCTCAGGAACTTGACATAAGTTGGATTTCTGACTGGATTCTCTCCAGAGGGTGGGACTATGGAACTAAACCGAAATTAGAGCTTCTTTCTGCCTGCCCTGGAGATAATTTTTATCAATGTTTCTAGTTTCTCTATACCCACCCAGTCCACCATTCAGGAAGTCACTGTTTCCCCACTCTTAATTTGTTAAAGAAATCTTGAAAACTGGGTTGGGGTCTCTAAGCAGAAGGGGGTGCAGCAGCAGCAATGTTGAAATGTTAGCAGTCAAATCACAGGATAATTGTTAAGTAGCGTCAAGTAAGAGGGAGTGAAATACAGTAGCTATGGGGTTAAACTGTAACATAGATGAACTGAAGCCAAAGTTTTGGTGACATCATGGGTACAAAACTAGTTACTAGGGTCCAATAGTATAGATAAGCACAGGGTCAGTTTGCTCTTTACTGAGGATCCACTCAGGTCCTGGGAAGTATTTTGCTGAAGTCCATTCACTCCAAGTTTCTCTCCAAATAAATGGGCTCCAAACACCCTTTCGGGCATGGGGTCATGGTCTCATCTTCTGAAACTACTTCCTGCTGGGAATGGACATTGAGTTGTGAGTCATCCTATAGTCCCAGTTTGGACAATTTTCTAAGACTACAAATTCTAAATGGCTTGCCATGAGGTGAAAAGAGTTTTCATTACAGAGTAATGAAATGCACACAAATGCCATTACAGATCTGGAGCAAGATTAGAGTTTACATACCTAAGGCTTATCTCCTTATGCTTCAGTAAAGCACTGTACTTTTACATTCATGTGTGTCCACTGTCTCCTAAGTTTTTGGGTAAATTTTAAAAATCTATTAAGCCAGCTACTTTAAAAGCTGGAAGAATATGTAGCACCTGTCATCCTTTTTTATGCTGTAGATGGTTTTAAAAAATGCATTAAATTTCCCCTTCTCTAGGATATTTTTATCTATTTTGATAGTTTTATCCATGGAAACAAAACATCCCAACCTGTCTGTTGTGCTGACACCCCAATGCAGGTGGAAGCACATCCTTGTAGAGATTTAGTTTGCCTGAATGTCTTAAAGTGAGAAGGCATTAAAATCTATTTTTTAATTTTATTTTACCTTTTGCAAAATATTCAGCAGCAGCTCAGAATCCAATGAATTCTTTAATTTCTCTTCAAGGCTCTATTCACAGGAGAGTAAAAAAATGAAGAAAAATGTCAAGGACATTTTCAGAAGAACATTAAACTTGTAAATGGTACATTTTGCTAAAGAATGTTATGATTCACTGGAGACCCTGGGCCAAGAGCAAGTGAAAATCTTAGTCAGAAAACATAACCTTAACATGTTAGACAATACCTCTGAAGACAAAGAGAGGAAACAAACAAACCAAAACCAACTGTAAATTACTGATTTTCAGACAGCCCATTCAGAACCAGAATTTAGAGCTGGAGGAAGAGAGATTAGTGATACTGGAGTTCAATTCCCTTGTTTTACAGTTGAGAAAGATTGGCTTCTCATACCAATTAATATGGAAATATCTTTCCTTATTAATAAACTTTTAACTTGGGCATAACCAAAGAAAGTTATTTTCAATAGGCCTGTGCCTGTATAAACACAAAAACATGTAGAAACACTTGATGTTAAAACATCAAGTGTTTCTACATTTATCTGATTTTTGATTTCTCTCCTAGGTCACTCCAGTACAGGGAGGATGCACTCTGACAATGTTTTTACATTTGAATCAGAGTAGTAACAAAAAATATTCAGAATGTATAGCTACAGTTCATGCCATGTCAAGGGATTATAAAAACATTTAAAATCATAAATCATAACTGGCAGAATGAAAATTTGCTGCCAAAGCAGTGTTAAAGGTGCTAAGTCCTTAAGTCAGAGTTCCTTATCCTAATTTCTACTATCTCCCACCTTGTATCATTTAGCTATATGTTAGAGGACTATTTTATGCCTTTTCCCCTCCTTGACACCTCCCAGTAATTTTGAAAAACTTCTCAGGATGGAAAAAGTAGTAAAATGTTCATTTTGCAACGAAGGATCTTATTTTGTTAATTTAAAAAACACAACCAAATCTATCCCAAACTTTTCATGAAATTGGATAAATTTCTAAAAATTGGATAATTATAACAATAATTAGTTAGCTAATATTTATATAATGCTTTCAGGTTTGTGAAGTCCTTTACAATTTTTTACATTTCACCTTCTGCATTTACCTAAAATTACAAAATTTACATTTTAAACAGAGGACAATGCGGGGAGGCATATTATTATCTCCATTTTAAAGTTGAAACCAAATCAGAGAGAGGTTAAATAACGTGCCCAGAATCAGGCAATATTGTCTAAGAAAGAACTTGAATTTAGGTCTTGAGATTCCAAATCAAGTAGGGGATCCTTGGGAGGTCTGTGTGAATGGTTTCTTTTTCCATTAATGTGCTAAACGAGTCTTTGAAGCATTCATTCATTCATCTTAATAAGGACCTATTTAGTGGCTTCTGAGGTAGCTAGGTGATGCAATAGGGCTGGGCCTGGAGTCTGGAAGACCTGAGTTCAAGTGTAGCTTCAGGCACTTAATAGCTATGTGACCCTGAGCATATCATTTAACCTGTTTATATCCAATCAATGAAGAGGATAATGGCAGTATGGTTCCTTTTTTACACTGTCTTGTCTCTTCTGCACACAGGCGTCTGTAAGGAATGATGCTCCTAGAGGCGGAGGAGGAGGAGTTTGTCTCTTTTTGCGTTGCTAGCACTGGTCAGCGGGTGCCTGGCCCAAATGAAGCGCTATACAGATGCCAGTTGGCTGACCGGCAGTGTCCATGCTGGGGAATTTCCAGGTTCCGGGTAGAAGGCCGCGGCGACTTCTAGCCACGTGCCGGTGGCCGCAGCACATCGCCTTCCCTCCGGCGCCCCACAGCACCGACCCCCGTCCTCTCCCCGGCCCGCGGCCGACACGAGCCATCTCCTCCATCCCACCCGGGTCCTGGCCCCCTACCTCTGCCCGGCCAGGGTCTCTGGGAAGGGGACTGCTGGACGTCCCAGGGACCCGCGGGCCTCCCCTTACTCCCCGCGTTCCCTCACCCGCCACGGGAAGGACGGCAGAGGCCGCGCCGCCAGGAAGCGGCGCTCGAAAGCCTCGATCAAACCCGAGGAACCCATGCTCTCTTCCGTCCCAGCCTCCGAGTTTGAGGCAGCTGCGCACTGTGGCGCTCTGGAGACCAGGGCGGGATTAGGGAGGGTCTAAACAATCTCGGGAACCAGTGTTTATTTTTGGAGGCAGGGTCTGGGGTGCCGACATTTGCCTTATAGGGGAAGGAGGTATGGGAGAGGCTCCTTTTGTCTTCGAGGCGGGCATGGGGGCGGGCGCTTGCTTTAGAGTCGGGACTTTTAAGGGATCTTTAATAGGGTAATTGATTTGAAGGCAGAGCTTATAAGGGCAGATATTTTCTTTGTAGGTGAAGATAGGGATAGTATTTGTTTTCGAAGCGGGTATTTGCTTTAGGGGTGGGGTCCGTGATATATTATTTAGTTTGGAGAAGCCTAGGGGAACTACTTCCTTAGGAGCGGGGTTGTGGGTTTACGTATTTTTTAAAGAAGGAAGGTAATTTGTGGGGGCAGGCTCTGAGAAATGGGTATTCGAGGAGCAGGAGGAAGGGCTGTGATAGTTTAGTCTTGAAGGAGGAGCTTGAGGGCGGATCTTTGTCCTTGGAGGGGGGGGCGAGGTGCTAGGGAGAAGAATTTGGAGGCGAGGCTTGTGGTCGGTTCTTGCTTGGGAGGTTTTTTTGGACGTTGATATTTTTCTTTGAGTAGGGGCCTATGGGTTGGGTTAATGAATCGGGGCAGAATATTTGCTAGGAGGAGGGACCAAGGGGCGGTCACTCTCGCTAGAGACAGGGCTGAAGTAGAATATTTTCTTCAAAGGCGGGGCTTGTGGGCGGATTTTTGCTCTATGGGAGTGGCCTGTGATGAGACGTTTGACTTGGAGGCGGGGCCTAGGATAAGGACAGGCATTGGAGGCGGGGTAAATGGAAGCGGGTATTTCCTTTGGAGGAGGTACCTATGATAGGCTATTCGACTTGGAGGCGGGGATAGGGGGTCATATTTTTAGGGGTCATATTTTTATCGCTAGAGGCGCAATTCACTTGTTGGGAAATAGGTGCAAATCTGAGGCAATGGGGAGACCTAAAACCTAGAGGGAAGCTAATGCTCTGAAAACAGGTCCTGCAAGAAGGTCCTAAAGTCTGGAGGATAACTGTTGCAAGATGTGAAACTGTAGAGAAGGGTCCTGGGCAAAGTGGGGATGGGGGAAAAGCTAGACAAAGCAATAACACAATTATTGGCTGGAATAAAAGGTCAGGAATATCAAGGGATGCGATGTGAAAAGTAAGGATAAATTATTATAATTGAGAAAGCTAAGTGGTGAATAAAGCATTGGGCATGGAGTCAGAAAGACTCATCTGAGTTCAAACCTTGCTTCAGACACCGTGTGATTCTGGGGATGTCACTTAACTCCTATTTGCCTCAGTTTCCTTATTTATAAAATGAGCTGGAGAAAAAAATGGCAAACCACTCCAGTATTTTTCTCAAAAAAAAAAATCCAAAAAACAAAATAATGGGATCAATAGCTGGACACAACAGAAAAATGACTGAATAACGAAGCCATTAAAACAAACTTTTCAATTACTGGTTAAATAATTGAAACGTTATCAATGGAACACATGGTAAAGATAAATCTGAGCAATGCAGAGGTATTCAGAGGCCTGAAGTTGAAACAGGAAAAGAGGTAGCTAGAGGCCTATTATTGTCTGACATGGCCAATGTTATTGGTTTTACATAATTTTACTTGAGAAGCAGAATGGCATAATGAATAGAGTATTGGGCTCAGTATCAAGGAAACCTAAGTTCCTGTATTTGACATTACCTGTGCGACCCTGGGTGAATCACAATCTCTCTGTGCCTCAGTTTAATCATTTATAAAAAGGATTTGATAATTGTAGCTTCTCTGTCAGATTTCTGTGATGATCAAGTGAGATGCTATGCAAAACATTTTGCAAAAAGGGTGATAATAGAATTAGGTACTATTTAATGCTTTTTTGTTACAAGAGAAAATTCTTTTAGAGAAATGCTGATTTTTTTTAAAGGCGATTAAAACATTTATTTTGTAAAAAGAAAAATATGTTAACATATTTGTGGAAGATTAATGAGACAGCTTGAGACCTATAACAGTCAGATATGAAATTTTTCTTAGAAAAATGATTAAAGGGAATTAACTGAGTGGAATTGTTTTTATTGTGATATTTATGTTTGAAACTGTTTAGCAAAATCATAATTTGCATCTTTGGCATTGTTGCTTTAAACAAAGATTTGAGCCAGTATTATTTAAGTTACCTACTCTGTGTTAAGATTCAGAGCACATACACACATTTTATAACCCTATTTATAACAAACATACCCTAATATCCTTCAAGAAATAAATATTAAGTAGAGCAAAGAGGATTTGAAGTACTGGGTTTAGAATTGCAGAGATAAATTTTTGTTGCTTTGTCGAGTTTCATTTCTTTGCCTGTGGAGGAAAGTAAAAGGGTCAGATTAGTTAAACTTTTAATATATGATTTAATTTCTATATGTTTATTGAAATCTACTGAAACCCATAATACTCTGTGTGTCAATTAAATATATTTAAGTGCCTACTACATGCCAGGCAGCCAGGCACTTTGCTAAGTGATAGCTACTTATCCCTCAAAGGGATAAGGGGGCTCAGCATGTGCCCTGACCAATACTATGCTTCCAGTCACCTAGGTGTCATGATGGAATTCTCACTCTTTTTTAATCCCATATCCAAACAGTGACAAATCCAGTGGATTCTTCCTTCATGATGCCTTTTGTATACACTTCCTTCTCTTCTTTGGCATAGCTAGGTGCAGGCATCTCAAGTCTAGGTTATTTTAATAGCCTTCTCATTTGTCTCCCTGCCTCAAGTCTTTCCCCCTTCCAATTTCTTGTCCACTGATTTATCAAAATAATCTTCCTAAAGTGCAAATCTGACTATGTCACTTCCTATTCAATTCTGCTGGCTCCCTATTACCTCCAGTATCAAATATAACTTGTTCTGTTTGGTATTCAAAAACCTTTCATGATATGGCTTCTTCTTACCTTTTTAGTTTTCTTAAACCTTACTCTCCTCATGAGTAAGGACACATGGATGTATTCTTTGACCCTGGCCTCCTTGCTATTTTTTGCACAAGATACTTCACCTCCCCACACTAGTGATTTTCACTGGCTGTCCCCTACTCTTGGAATACTCTCTTTCCTTGACTCATATCCTTTTTAATTTTTATTTAAAACTAAATACAAAATAAGGAAAAAAAAGTCAAAAAGGGATAACAAAACAAACAAAATCTCCAAATATTGTCAATGTGCCTAGCAGAACATTAGGGAGGATTCAAAATATATAACAATAAATTTTAAGAAAGCATCTATAATAGCAGAAATTATATCCCTGACTGTCCATCTTTGCTTTCTTGTAGATTGTTCTTTTGTTCTCTGCTGTGCACTTTTTATTTTATTCTTTTTTCCCCTTTCATCTCCTCTAATTCCCCCAAGAAAAAGGCTACAGGAAAGAATACACACACACACACACATACACACACATATTCACACCCATCCACATAGATATCTATATATACACAATACTTGAATACATATACACACACATTTACATATGTAAATCTGGATCTAAAATAATATTAGTATGGGTAATATGTAGATTTCTCTCTTGATTGAATCTTTGTTTAACTTTATTTGTCCTATTTTTTTCTAATACATTCTATTCCTGATCATTTTTTAGTATTTGTGTATCTCTCTTATTTCCTATTCTCCTGACTTTTTTCAAGTTCCAGATAAAATTTTTCCTTCAAGAAGTCTTTCCCAGTCTCCCTTAGCTCTAGTCCTTTCCCTCTTGAGATTAGCTCCAATTTATCCTATATATAGTGTGTGTTTATCTAATTGTTTGCATTAAGACTGTGAACTTTTGGAGAGCACAAATGATGCTAATTTCTTTGTGTGCCCAATGCCTAGAACATTATACATGCTTAATAAATGTTTGCAGATTGGCTTCTCTCTGTGGGACACATGGTCTAGTTCACCACTTTACCATGTGTATATTACATAATGAAAGAGGAGTTTTTGAGGGGATTGGGGGACAGGAAACACTAGCTGCTGGAGAAATCAGGGAAAACCTCATAATAGAGGAAATTACATTTAAACTGAACTTTGTAGGAGTGAGGAAGTGTTTCCCAGGCTTGGGAAGCAGCTACATGTGAAGAACAGCAAGAAGTTCAGTTTGGCTGAATCAAAGGGAGAAATGTGTAATAGACTGGAAAGGTTTGTAAGAATCAGATTGTGAAAAGCTTTCAATGCCAGTCTGCATAACTGTAGGGAGCCTATCTTTAGAACCTCTTAGTGGTTAGTGCTTATTTCCTTTTCGAATTGTCTTGAAGTAATTTATTTGTGTACAGAATATACACTTAACATGTATATGCCTTGGTATTAGACTATGCATGACTTCAAGGCACAGATTGTCATTGTTGTCTTGTATCTCTAGAATTTAGTATGATACCTTGCACTTTTGGGAGAAAAATAGAGGGATAGGGTTTGTGATTTCATTAGCATGGGGAACTTTTGGTATGAAAGCTCCATTCAGTGAATGCAGAATAGTAATCTCAATGGAACTTGTAGTCTTAGAGTTAGTGGGGACAGTGAGATTTAATGATTTGCGTATGGGCTCACAGCCACTATGTGTCATAGGTAGGATATGAATTGAAGCTTTCCTAATAGGTCCTTTATCCTCTGTTCTCTAGCAGCTTTTGACTTCACATGTATAAGCATATATCATGTTAATGCAGCACACAACAAATATTGAATTGAATTTGGTAGCAAAAGAATGGTATGTGTGATTGCATTTTTGATTTGATTACAGTATATCACAGGACCTTTAACCTCCCTTGGCTCTAAATGACTGGGACTGGGGAGTTTCTTGTCTTGACACGCAAAGATCTGTTATTATAGGATAATTCAATAGCAACAGAAATAGCCTTAGAATTTGAAGTCTGTGTTGAGTCAGGGAAGAGGCTATATACTTGAGTGATAGTTTCTAGTTTGGACCAGTGGTTTCTCTCCAACTAATTAAATCCAAGGTACTATTTATATAGAAAGATCATTGTACCATACTGGAAAGTGTAGTGCCCTCAGGATTTAACATTAGTATTCAAGGCTTTATTTCATTAAAAATTGAATGTAAGTTAACATTATGAAATGACTGCTTTCCCCTCTTCCCCCAAATTTTGCTGTAGGCATAGGAGTAAATTGAACTTTTCCTTTATCTCTCTTTTGGCTAATGGTTTCTATGGAAAACGATGAATTGATTTATTTCTCAAATGTTGCTTTAGGGTTTAGAGACCTTATAGGTCATGTTTCAGCTCACAGCAAATTTTTATAGTTCAAATATAAATTTCATTAAATGTGGATTTTGAAATGGAGTTTAAGGTTAAGTAAAGTTCCAACTTTTTAGACAATTTATAGCCACATAAGCAGTGGTGCAACAGTGATGAAGATTGCTTAAAATGGAACATAGTAAAACACTCTTTTAGGGTGTGAGGTGAATAGATGTTTATTAAATACTTGTTGACTAACAAAATTAAATATTAGTTTAGTTGTTGAAAATAACGTTTCACCATACATGTTATCAAAGAACTCATCCCCTTCAGCACTCATAGATTTATAAATTTAAGACAGATATCTGAGGTCATTAAGTCCAACAAAATCATTTTATAAATGAGGAACCTAAGGCCCAGGGAGATTTAAGATCCCAAAGATGGTACATATTAATGGCAACATCGGAACCCAGGTCCTCTGAAAAGACGACCATGGCTATTTCCACAATATGAAAATATATCTCCCTTGAATAAAATTTTTCTATTTGAAAATGTTTGTTGGTGAACCACAAGTAACACAAAGTTTACTTACCTCTTTTTTCGATTAACAGCCATATATCCTATGGCAGAGACAAACAAGATGGCAAGTACCCCTGTCACCACAGCAAAGGAAATGGTAGCTTTTTGAAAAGAACTTGTCCTCTGAGTTTCATCTCCTGTTACCAATTATGAAAAGGTTTTTTGTAGTTAGTGAAATATTTGTTCCCTCTGTTCAGGGGCCACAAGAAAGCCATAGTCAGTTCTTATTTAACATTAATTATTGAAAAAATTCTATCCTAAATCTAAGCAAAATCTATTCTCTTAGAATTGGATCCAGGAAAATCATCCTTTCTTTTCCTTATTATGTGCAACATACATCGAGCATCTTTATAGGGCTTGTATCTTCAATGGGAAAAAATAACTATTTTACTATGTAAAATAATCTGATAGTTTCTATTCAAGAGTTATATTGCTCATCTAGGAAAGATATTGCTTGATTCTTTTAAATGACCCATAGATCTCTGCTTAGGCAGCAGGCTAAATACCCTAGAGTTAGGCATTTTCAGAGCTCTATTTTTCATCAGTGAATGAAATTATGAAGCTTCCGATTCTACCTCAAAGAACCACTTTTTAATCTTGAGAAGCAACCACCAAACTTTTGGACACATGAATTTTTCAAGAGGCAGATGGATTTTTTAGAAGAGAAATTACAGAGCAGTCTGCCTTATTCTATTACTCTCTGGATAGTTCAGGGTATACACAAGGATTATTCCCTGGCTTCTTGTTTTAAAGATGTCTCCTACGAAAGTGATTCTCTTGGTTCTAATGGAACATGGAGGGATTATAACCTTAAGGAATGTTGAAGAACCTCAGTCATCTTACAGCATTAGGAAGCATAATTGTGTTTATTTTTTTATTAAAGTAGATTTTTTGCAGATATACTTGGCTGCTGGTTTTATGTCTCACCTGATTCCTGATTTGAAGCATCCACAAGCATGTCCTGTGTCACTGTCAGAGACCCGTTGTGAGGTTCTGGAGTCACTCCCAGGAGTTTACACATCAGTGGGTAAATGTGAATGCTGTCAAAAGGCTCTGCCAGATGATTCTTCTTGAAATCAGGTCCAAATGCTCTGAAAATCGTTTTCATGTCCATATCTGCATTATCAAAACCATGATCCCCTTTGTTGACATATAGTATGAACCGCTAGGAAAGAATCAATAGAGGTTATAATTCTATGAAGTGAAAGCACATTAATCTATGGTGTTTGTGTAATATCTTACAACTTTTGAGAGTCATAGTGTCTTTGCAAATCTAAGCTACAATGATTTTTCCCTCTCTCTAGGATGGAGTTACCCAGAAACAAAATTTCCATAATTTTGGGATAGAGAAAAAAGAATATGTGTTCATTTGAAAAAGCTTGAGGGGTTTAGAGAAATCAAATATGCTTCCTGTAATATGAAGGCCAAGAATGACTGCTTAGGATAACCATTGATGCTGATTATTTCAACTTTTCCCTGGTTCTTTTTACACACACATCAGCGAGCAATCAAATCATAATTTTCCAATAGTACTGAAACACTGTTCATCTCTTACCATAATTAAAATTTTTCCCTGTCCAGAAAGTATAGTGTCCTGCACATTGTAACAAAAAAATCTGATTTTATGAATACAGAAAGATTAGACCTATGCAATCTAAACCATGGGTTATTTGATGGATATTTTTTAGTCAGCTAAGCAGTTTCAGTATGATAACAACTCACACATAATCAACCAAAGCTTTAGGGTAGTCTTGATAATTCAGAGAAGGCCAAAAAACTACTTTGATTTGTCTTGCTTTGTGTCAGTAATATTTTTGTGTTATAGAGTTGCAGCTTTACTATTCTAACCTATGAACTTTTCCTGTCCTACAGTTTTGGATTATTGATTTCTCCTTGTAGTGTAGATGAATGTATTCTCTCTGGAAATTATTCTGTATATATTTTGAATTATTTTATTTGTATGTGATATTCCTGTTTGTACTCTTCTCATCTTTCAACAGAATTAAAATTCCTTGAGGGAAGGGACTATTATGGTTTTTATCTTTGTATCACTGAATGTTTAGCATTGTATCTGGCAAACAGTAAGCATTTAATAAGTGCTTCTTATTATTAAAAGAAACTTGAGTCCTTGTGATAAATGCTTCAGTTTAAATACAAAAAGATTGATTTTTTAAAAGAGCTCTTGAAGGAGAAGATTCTTTCTCTATTGCTAAAGGAATTTTTAAAAATGACTTCTTAGAAACAAAACTGATTTTTGGATTGTACAGTGGAACTATGATTATCCAAAACCCTCCTAATTTAAACTATCAATTAACTGGATTTTTAAAATGTATTTCACTATTTAGCGAAATAAATAACAATAAAATAAATTGGTGTGGAAGGTTTAAACTGAATTCCACTCAATGTCTTAAACTTTTAGATCCATGATCCATTACATGAAAATGGTTTGATGCTTCTGAAGCAATGTGAAATCCACAAGGACAAAATTATTTATCCTATATAGTAGGCAAAGAAATCAATGTCTATTTTAGAAACATTTTTTATCAAGAAGAGGTGAAGAAAAGGAGCCTAATTTTAGCCTAATTTTTAGCTAACCAGAAAATTATATTAATCAGAAAACTATATTTTATCAAGTATTTTTTGGTCAATCATCTTTACTATATGGCACAGTGGAAAGAATACTGAATTTGGAGTCAGAACCTCTGGGTTTATAGTTACTTTATGTGTAATCTTGGATAAGACACTTCACTTTGTCAGGTCTCAGTTTCTTTCTCCATAAAATGAGAGACTAGAGGATCTTCAAATGATTCTTCCACCTCTAAACCTATTATTTAGAAATCAGTTGCCTTTTTTCCTCCAATGATTACAATGAACAATAGATGATATAATTCTTTTCCTGATCATTTAGAAATGTTTATATATATATACACAAAATGAACAACAGCAACAACAAATTACCTAAATGACTAATAAGTATCATGGCTTCCCAGATCTAGCACATCAAGGACAGTACTAAAATGACTACAATTTCTGGAATTCAAAAGTGTCTCCTAGAATGTATTGTTGAACATAATGGGGCACATTTCCATCTGCACCAGAAGGCCACAGCTCTACCATTTGCCCTCTCAATCCTGACTTCAGCCAATCATTATACATATTCATAGATATCTCTAGCCCAAGAAAACAGTTGCAATCTTAGTTTTACATCTAGATCAGTGGGCAAAAGTTCTCTGGGTTATCTGTGAAGTAATCCTTTGTAGCACAAGAGATGGTTAGTAAGGGAGATTTGAAATACTTCATTTCAGAAACCTGGTAAATATGACAACTATTTTGCAAGGGAAATTGGATGGCTACTCAGCCAATGAATACATAGTAAAGTAGACTTGTATTAAGACTAATGTTTGAGTCCTAATAGACTTAACTTAATAGCTGTGTGACTCTAAGCAAGTCATATTACCTTTTGGCCTCAGTTTCCTTATCTGTAAAATGAGAAAAATCAGACACTTCTGCTTCAAGGTTTTTGGGAGGCTCAAATGAGATGCTATAATTAAATACTTTACAAACCATCTAACATACTCTATAAGATTAGCTTTTAGAATCATGGATATAGGGATAGGGAAGGATTCTAAAGGCCATTTAAGTACAACCCCTTCATGTTACAGATAAGAATGAGGTCCAAACAATCATATTTAGGTATAGTCATTATACACAAACATACACAATGATTATATATATACATACATATATATATATATATATATATATCAGCAAATTTTGACTTTAGTTGGAACATAGCTGTTCATATGTTTATTTCTGGCATAAATTAGCAGGAGGCAACTGTGATATGGTGGATAAAGGGTAAGGAAGACCTGAATCCAAGCACTGTCCCTGACATAGATGGACTGGGTGACCATTAATCAATAATAGTGCTTACTTTGTGCCAGGTAAGATGACACTATATACCATGATGAAATAATCTATGGCCATAAGAAGTTTACATTTTCTTTAGGAAAATATTCTCTGTCTATCTATCTATCTATCCTTCCATCCATCCATCCATCCATCTATTTTTTTATCTACCTACCTACCTACTATTTACCTACCTACCTATATCTATGGCCATAAGAAGTTCACATTTTTTTTAGGGAAATATTCTCTATCTATCCATCCATCCATCCAGCTATGCATCCATTTATTTATCTGTTTACCTACCTACCTATTTAGCTATTTAGCTAACTACTCATTGGCAAACCATATGATACATATATATAGAAGTTTTTTCCTAGGTTGCTCCTCACATTATAGAATAAATTCTTTTATATCAGGAACTCATTTTTTGGTCATGTTTGTGCCTAGCAGATAATAGCTTGTTAAAAAATTTTAAAATTGAGTTCAATTTATCTTTAAACTCACATATTTTAGAACTTACCCCATTTACAATATAGCCAGGATCACCATAAAGCACGATGGGTAGAATTCGGCTGTGTTTGGCAAAATGGAAACGCTCTGGAAACTCCTCTTTCTTATATACATTTAAGTGAGGATGTGCATTTTTTAATGCATTGTAAATGTCTTCCTCTTTCCCTGGCTTGGGAAGAATCATACCAAAACCACCGTAATCCACTACATCAAATTTCACCAAATCTTTGAAATTAATGAAGTTTGACAGCAAGATCTCTGTGAAATTAGGGTTCTTCTTCACTGTGGTCATTCCATGATCTGATGTAATAATGACATTGAGGTTGTCCTTTAAGCCATTCTTTTCAATGGTTTCTACTAGGTAACCAATAGTCCTATCAATTTGCTGAATAATAATTCTTCTGTTTTCTGTTTCAGGGCCTTTCATATGTCCAACGCTGTCAGGTTCTCCAAAGTAAAGGGCTACAAAATCAAAATTCTCCTTGGTGAACCAGTTCATGACAATGTCAATATTTTCCCTCCATTCAGTCTCATTATCATAAGGATGGGGAAAGGGCTCCAAAAGAGATCTGTGCACAGCTTCCCCACCGTACTTTGCACCTCCCCCTGGAAAATAGAACGAAGCAGTTTTTCTTCCCTACAAATAAGAAGAGATGATTTTGAACATAATTTGAGAGGAACATTTTAAATGACATTCAAAAGAAGCAAAAATATAAGTTATTGGCTCTTCACTATAAATTTGTTTAGTATACAGGGCGTCATTAGGAACATTCTTTGGAATGATGTCTACAACAGGACACATAGACAAGTTATAGATGGAATGTGACTTTATAATCCTTTTTTAAACTCTCCCTAGGCTATTTACACCATATACATTGCAAGAGTTTAGTTGGTCTTCTGCCTAAGTAAGCCATGAGAGCTTACTTTATTGAAGTATTTCTTAGGTTTCACAAAGTTTTCATTTGGGAAGTACCCTGAATAGATCCTCTCATTCTTCTTGCTTCTAGGCAAAACTGTATCTGACTCATGATAGAGAGAACTCTGTTCTGTTTTTTAATGATGCTTCTATTTCCTCCGGTCATTCATTCTTGTTTCTTATAACATTGCCACAATGATCTTTCTTACAGTTAAGACCTTGAACTTAGATGTCTTTCTATCTATGATTCCTTTTCTGAATCAGAATACAACATTGTATTAAACTCATTGAGAGCATATATTATAGCCAAATTTGGCTTTCTTTGGCTCTTTTGATTAATAATAATAACAAATGTAGTTTCAGAATGATAGAACTTTGAAAATAACTAAATTTAATGTAAGTGCTTACATTAGTCATTAGAAGAGAACTAGAATTATTGCTATTACTTTCTGTAAGCATGGGAAGAAGCTAACACAGTAGTCAGTGAACTGCCTCAGAGTCGTCAGTAAACAATTATAAAAGACCTACTATGTGCCAGGAATTATGCTAAATTCTGGGGATATAAAGAAAGGGGGGGAAAGTCCCTACTCTTAAGGAGTTCACAGTCCTAATAAGAAAGTCAACATTTCAAACAACTATATACAAAAAAGAAATGGACAGGATAAAATGGAGGTGGTCTCAGAAGGAAAGTATTGAGATTAAGATGTCTTTCAGATGATGGGATTTTTGCTGATACTTGCAGACAGGGAAGCCAGGAGGCAGAGATAAGCAGGGAAAGCATTCTGGGGCGTGAGTGATAGCCAGTGAAAAATTCCCAAAGTTGGAAGATGTCAGGAAAACTTGGGTTTAAGTCCTTTCCACTGGTTATGTAATTCTGGGTAAGTCTAACTTAATCTCTCAATGTCCCAAATAAACTCTCTTAAGATGCTTAAATTACAGAAAAGGTCTTGATCCATATGGGTCAAAGGAGTTTCTTCCTTTGGGGCATTCTATGCTAATAAAATTTTCCACCTTGTCCAAAAAAAGAACTAATTAAATATTACTTGATTTTCAATGATAAACAAAGGCATATCACAAATTTCTTCCATGATATACACTGATCATTCCAAGACTGCATCTGAATATAAATAATTTAAAACAATCACATCAATTCCTTTTTTTTTTTTGCTATATTATTAGTTGAAGAGGCAGTGTGGTATATTGATAATGGATAAAGGGATGGTTTTGAAGTCAGGAAAATCTAGGTTGAAGCTGTGGAACAATAGGCAAGTCATGTAACCAACCTATCAATGCTACTAGTAATTCTCTAAGATATCCAATTAAAGATAAGTTGCTGATCTATGCCAGCGAAACATGTTTCCATATCATAAGTACCTTACATTGTTGATTTAAATCACAGGTCTGGTCATGCTTTTCTCCCTCCAAAAAAACAACTTGAAGGACATAGGGTTTTCCCAACATTTTCTACATCATTATGGATTTGAAAATGTTGAAAAATATTCTCAAACCAAAAGCATTAATTAGGCTGAGAGTGGGGAGGGAATAAGAATGTTATATTTGTCTGGGAAATTGGAGAAACAGAGGGAATTGTGTAGTAGGAGTTGGTATTTGAAAAATTAGCCAGTAAGTGAAAGTGAAAAACTATATATAATGCTTACAATCAATTTTTTTTACTTGTTCTGAGGAAAGGCAAGGAAAACAGATTGGAAGTTTTGTGCTCATTGCCTTAGTTGAGTTGATCTTCTGTGTACTGGTGAGAGATAATTTGCTTCCAAAACATCTTGTTTTTATTTTAATCAAAATGATGACAGTGGTTACTTAAATTCTTACTTTTGGGCAGTTGACTCTGTGTAACCTGTACTGGTACTATAGAAATTGCTTCCTGATATCAGAATTTATATGTTTGTTTGAGTTTCCAAAGCCACCTAATAGGGAGTTTTCTTATTTGGATTCTTTAAGGCTAGTTTGCTCTGAGTCTTCCTATGTAGCTTTTTAGGGTTAGTTCTCTCTGGGGACTCATCAAGCTTTAAAAATTCTTTAGGACTCTTCAAGTGGTCAATTGCTTGAAGAAACTCGTGACTTCTAACTTTGAGAACATGAAAGAAGCCAACTCCACTTCAGATTACTGAAGGAAAAAGCTTGGGGAAAACATAAGTGGAGTGAGCAGTCTCCATCATTTTCCCTATTCCTAGCTTAATATTTTAGAATCTTTGGGGAGTTTCTTCTTGGGTGAGAAGTCTGAATTGAATTAACTTGCTCCCAATGGGAGAACTCTTCCATTTTGTACTATCTAGTATATATTTTTCTTTGCATACCTGCTTTGATTTCTGTTTTGCTACTATTTGGATAGATTCTTTGCTATTTGCTTTGTATGTTCATTATGGAACTGTTATTAGGTAGGAAGAGTAAGACCTTGGACATATCTCCCCTCTCCCAAATGACAAAGTGACCAGAAGTTAGATAAGATCTGCTCATATTCTCTAGACTAATAATATTTAAGGGATCAGATATAATTCCAGCTCCCTCTCTCTGAAGAGAACAGAATGGTGTCTCTCACCCCAAACTTCTGCTTCCCTTCCTGGTAGGAATGAAAGTCTCCTTTGGAGAAACGATGGGGGAAGAGCCTAGAGCTGTCTATTCTGCTTCCCTTCGAGCCATACACAAGGACAATATCCTTGTCGCACATGGGTCCTCACTGCACATGTGGGACCCACATTCTACCATCTTTCCTTACATGTACAAATATATTATATACACGTGTGAGGCTAAGGATATTTTAGGTAAAGCCTAATAATCATCTATCTATATGTATACATATGTATTTTTGTATACATAAATATACATACATACATATTACAAATATACATATTTTTCTCTCCCCCCAACTCCCACCCAGAGTATAAAAGCCACAGTTAGAGCTCTTTGAGGGCATTTTATTCATATTTATAATTCCTTCGTTAGCTAGGGCAGTGCTTTGTATATAGTAAGTACTCAGTAGTAGTTGTTGATTTGCATAAAATAAATTACTTTCAGAATACTTGAGTCATGTTGTGGCTTTTGGGTCCACTAAAAGAAGTGGGATCAGTGATGTAAGGCAAGACTCACTAGGTTATTTCTCAAAACTACAACTTATTCCTGGGATCTTGGGTCAAAATGGAGCCAATTCCAAGGGAACAGGGCTATATGATCATCATACTGTTAATGGAGTGTCCTCAGCAGGCTGTTCTGTTCCTCCAATCATACATAAGAGGTGAAGTCTCTGAGAGTTGAACAGTACCTGTCTCTGAGCTGTGATCCAGAGAGGCAGCGCACCATTGTCCCACCACTCCGACTTGCTCTGTGTGTCTTCGTAGGACCACTTCTCCTTTGTTTCTGTGTTAAACATCATGTTGTGAATGACTCCATGATCTTCAATCCACCGACCTGGTGAGTAAAGAAGTAAAGAGTAAAGAAAATATTGGGATGCTGCAAAGAAGGACAAGGTCTTAGGAGATGGATGAATGATACATCATGGTTGTAAGATTGCAGGGAATTAAGAAACCTTTCTGATTGCATAAAGGCTAGCAGTCAACAGCAAGTATGTATTAAGCTACTACTATGTGCAAAGCACGATGCTAAATACTGGGGATGCAAAAGCAAATCTTCCCTAGGCATAGGAAGCTATCTTTTGGTTCAGGAAGTCTTAACCTGAAATCCGCTAAACCACATAGGGTCTACGGAAAGATTTCAGTGGGTCTGAAAACTTGGAATAGAAAAAAAATTCAATCTTTATTTTCACTAATTTCCAACTGAAACGCATCATTTCCTTCACATATATGAAAACATTCTGAAAAGGGACCTGTAGGTCTCACTAGATTCCTATGGGATCCACGACACACAAAAAAAACATCTACTCTAGATCTTAATATTTTGTGGATAGCAGAATTATTTATACTCTGATATGTCTTTCATATTGCCCATTTTGGGTCATACATGTCCTTTTTACAACATTTTTACAACAATATACAAAACATCTATGTATAGGGGTTAGGGGAAAAAGTGAGATATTTCCTGTCATCAAGGAATGTCTTATATTGAGTGGATGTAACATGTCCATAAATAAGTAAATGCAAGATATAGATACATATATCCATATATGAAATATAAAGTGATTTTGAGGATAACCACTAACAAATAGGAGAATCAGGAAAGGCCTCTAGAGGGAAGTGGCATATAAACAGACCTGAAGGAAACTAAGGGTTTGCATAAGATGGAGGCATATTCTCAAGCCTGTGGAAAGGTATGGAGTTAGAAGATACATAGTGTATACAAGGAACAAGAAGTAGTATGATTTGGCTGGAGAGGATGGAGTGCTGGGCCTGGAGTCAGAAAGACATCTTCCTGAATTCAAGTCCAGCTTCAGATACTTATTAGCTGTGTGACCCTAGTCAAGTCACTTAACCCTCCTTTCCTCAGTTTTCTCATCTGTAAAATTAGCTGGAGAAGGAAAAGGAAAATCATTCCAGTATCTTTGCCAAGAAAACTCCAAATGGAATCATGGGGAGTCAGATGATTGAATAACAAGTAGCTTTTTAGTAAAATAGGAACAAACTCCTTCAATGTTTAAAGCTTTTCATAATTTGGTCCTAAAATGCCTTTTTAGCTTTAGTATATATTATTTTATTTCTTGCTACAATTTCCTATGATCTGGTCCAAGTGGTCTTTTTGCTATTCTTCATACATAACACTTCATTTCTTTTCTCTCTGGTTGTCCTCCAGAGGTGGAATGCTCTCTCTCCTCATTTCAACTCCCATTGATTCCCCAGTCTTCTTCAACACTCAGCTCAAACCCTATCATCTCCTTTAAGCCTTTTGTGATCTTCTCTAGTTATTTGTGTCCTTCTGCTTGTATATATGCATGTTTTCTTCTTAGAAAAAATGCAAACTTTGTAAGAGCAAGGACTATTTTACTTTTGTTTTTGTATTCCCATCACCTAGAACGGCTCCTGGCATATAACATGTTTATTGATAATAAATTAACTAATTCTTTCAAAATACATGTTTATTGATAACAATTAACTAATTCTTTGAAAAAACAACAATAAACCATATAAAAACAACAGATTCTGAAAAATAATTTTAATTAAATTTATAATAATTTTAATAATTTAATAATTTTCAGTGTTCTGAATCACTTCCATTCATATTTGAAACTCGAAGTGGAAAATATAGAAATCATTTGTAATCATAACAGCCAATAAATCATGTTGCCCTTGAAAAAGCCCCATTCTTCAGGCCAATGCATAACAGAGAAGGCAAAGGTACTCTTCCTACTTCTTTTTCTGATCTATTGTAGGACTTGGAAAAATGATCCTTGTGAGCCTATGGAAATAACCAACAGCAGCAGAATTCTATTTTTAACTTTACTAACATAAGAGATTTATATTTGGCACACATTTGTGGCTACTGTAGAGATTATTGCTTTGGATTTCACCTTTTCTATTCCTTTTTGGCCTTCACTTTCTCTCATTTACCTGGGCAAGTCTGTTGATCAGAAATAGCCCATCTTGTAGCTATGATCCAAGAAGCCTCCTGCTTGGTATCTCCATGCTTGATACTCATGGAATGGAATGGAATTCATAGAAATATAGAGTAAGAAAGGGAAGGACTTTTAGAGAACATGGAGTCCCAGTCCCTGATTTCAGAGTTGGGGAAACAGTTTCTTCTAAGGCCTTACTGGCAGGAGCATTTATTTATCCCTCTTACCCTCCCTTTTGGGGAGTTCTTCTGTTTCTGTCTTTCTGTCTCTTCCCCTTTCTCATTATCTCTTTCTCTCTGTGTGTTTGTCTCTCTGTCTGTCTCTCTGTCTCTTTGTCTCTGTCCCTCTCTCCTCCCTCCTCTTGCTCATTTTAAAATTTATGTGCTATGTCTGATTTAAAAAAAATTTTTCATGTTCTTCAAATTTAGATGTATATGTAATATACAACATGCAATTACAAGGTTGTTGTGAAGATCAAATTAGATAATATGTGCAAAGTACTTAGTATAATGCCTGGCATATAGGAGGTGCTTATTCTCCTTGCTTTCTCTATTTGTCATAAGTTGTAGAATGGAATTTTGTAATAGACTTTGTTGTATTTAATAGAATTTGGAGAAGATGGAAAGAATTGAAATAAAGGAATACATGATGCTCATGACATAGCACAGGCTAAAAGTAAATGTTTCCAAGCAGTTAGATGAATAACCTATACAGTTTGTTCATTATGTATATATATATGTATCTAGATCTACCTATTTATAATGTAAATGAACTAGGAGTTAGGTGCAGAGTTAAAGATGAGGAGGACAATGGGCTGGAAAGCAGTTCAATCAGTCAGTACATTCTGTTCTAGGCTCTGTTACAAAGGCAGTCCTTGCCATCAAGGAGCTCACTCTTAAGGGGGAGACAACATGCAAACAACTCTGTAATGCTGAGTATATTAAAATAAGTTAATGGAAGTTAATTATGGAAGTTAATCTCAGAGAAGGAGTTAGCAGAGGTAAGAAGGATAGGGGAGGACACATTTGCAAAGGCTTTTCTGAAAAGGCAAAGTACCTTTAATGGCCCAGAGTTTTCCTCCCAAAACAAAGACCAAGCTTTTAAATACCGATATTCTTTTTTAAAGTAAGTTTGTCAAAATTGATGTTCTTTAACTCCTCTAGGATTGTGGCCACTTACTTAATTCTTGGCCAAAGATTTCATGTTTTGACATCCCACAACCTAAGTAAACTTTATAGATTCTTGACACCCCCTGCTAGTTTCTTTCCCCTGTATCCCTCATTCTTTCATCTTCACTGTAGAAATATGAGGAGGCCACACAGGACTATTTTGTATTTTTGTATTTGCCATGGCCAAAGAACTCATAGGATCATAAATATAGGACTGGAAAGGATCTCAGGAACTATGAATACAAATATCTCATTTTATACATGAGGAAACTGAGACCAGATAAGTTAGGTGATTTTGCCCAAGGTTACATAGATATGAAGGATCAGAGATGGGATTTGAACCAAGGCCCTCTACTCTGGGGCAGTGCTCTTTTTATTATATTTTGTTGCCTCATCATCAAGGGACCTAGAGGTGGTATGTCTCCATATTATGCCAGGTTAGTACTTGAAAACTAGTTGCTATAACCATATCCCAAAATTCTTTAGCACAGTAGAAACTCCTCAAATTTATATTCTTTTGGCATAGCTTTTGAGAACTCACAATATAGCCATGCCATCATAAAGCATCACAGTAGGATGCACAGGATGTATTCCTATTTTTCCTATTAAAATATTAACTAGTATTTATTGTTTCTCTTTCCCACCATTCTCCCTCCTTCTCCCTGGGGAAAAAGCAAATGAAAACCTTTGTAGCAAATATAAATAGTTAAGAAAACAAATCACTGCATTGACTGCAACCAAAAATATATGTACCCTGACTCCACATTTCTTATACTTCATCATTGGTTGTCTTGAACCATGCATGATTGGTCATTGTGCCGATAAAAGTTCTAAAGTTTTTCAAAGATTTTTGCAATGTTGTTATTATATAAATTGTTCTCCTAATTATACCAACTTTACTTTGTATTGATTGGTACAATTCTTCCCAGTATTCTTTGAAACTCTTCCCAGATTAGGGAATTACCAGATTACCAGATTACTAATTACCAGATTAGGTAATTGTGGGAAGATGGTAGAATAAGGTAGGAAACTTCTCTCCTTCCCTCAAAATAACTTAAAAAAAAATACCTCATAGAAAATTTTAGAGCAGCAGAAATAATTAAAGGTCAGAATAAAACAGTTGATCAGTTTAAAACAACTTGGGAGGATTAGGGAAAAAAATCTGATCTCTGTGGGTGGTGGTTTAGCCTGATTGAAGTGCATATACCTCTAGACAGAAATGAGCTAGTCAACAGACTTCAAGCTGAGGCAGCTGTGTCAGCAACCTTAGGGATGGTGTGGGATTCAGGTGGTCACAGAAAGGTGATGGCCCTGCTAGTTGTGCTCACTCCCAGGAGATCTGAATCCTTGGTTTACTTCCAGGACAGAGAGATGATACTTTCAGCTTCTTGAGGGACTATAAGAAACAAGACTCTCTGCAGTTGCAGCAGAGCTAGGAGCCTCGATCAAAGCTCAGAAGTGGAGAGGAGTACCTGTGGTTATTTATAGACCAAGATATGAGATAGAGGTGCAGTGACTTGAGTTTGGATTCTATAGAATATTGGCAGAACATAGAGGTCAAAAGTCCCAAGATAGAACTCAGAAAACAAGTTCATGAAAAAGCTGAATCTTGAGATATCTCCCACACCTTGGAGTACAGCTCAACTCTAACATAAAGTTAACAGCCAAGAAATAGGCCATTAAAAGTAACTTTAAAAAAATTAGGAAATAATTTGACCATAGATTGCTATTATGATGATAGAGAGGATCAGGGTTCAAACTCAGAAGAAAACAAAATAGCTTCTTGTAAAGCTTCAAAGAAAAATGCAAAATGGTTACAAGCTCAAAAGTTTTTGTAAGAGTTTATTAAGGACTTAAAAAATCAAACAAGGGAGATTGAGGAAAAAATGGGGGAAAATAAGAGTAATACAAGAAAAGCAAGAAAATTTTGAAAAGAAAGTGAACCAATTGGAAAAAAAAGAGATTAAAAAAACTTCCTGAAGAAAATAATGACTTAAAAATTAGAACTAGGCAAAGGGAAGCTAATTATTTCATAAGACATCAAGAATGAAAAAACAGAAGAATGTCAAACATCTCATTAGAAAAACAATTGACCTGAAAAACAGATTGAGGAGAGATAATCTAAGAATTGTCAAACTACCTGAAACTTAGGATAAAAAAAAGTCTAATCACTATGTTTCAAGAAATTATTAAGGCGGGGCAGCTAGGTGGTGAAGTGAATAGAGCACTAGCCCCTAAGGCAGGAAGACTTGAGTTCAAATCTGACCTCAGACACTTAAAACTTCCTAGCTCTGTGACCTCGGCAAGTCACTTAACCTCAATTGCCAGTGAGAGAGAGAGAGAGAGAGAGAGAGAGAGAGAGAGAAAGAGAGAGAGAGAGAAACAGAGAGATTATTAAGGAAACGTATCCTGAAGTTTTAGAGCCAGAGGGTAAAATAGAAATTGAAAATAATTCACTGATCACTGACTGAAAGATCCCAAAATGAAAATTCACAGGAATATTATAGTTAAGTATTACAACTCCCAGGTCAAGGAGCAAAAATAGTAAGAATTTAAACATTGGGATGCTGTTATCAGAATAATTCAAAATTTAGAAGCTTTTACATTAAAAGACCAATGGATGTGGAATACAGTATTGCAAACAGTAAAGAAGCTGTGTTTGCAACTGAGAATAATTCACCAAGCAAAGTTGAATGTAATTTTGCAAGGGAAAAATGGACATTTAATGAGCTGAAGTTTAGGTCTTCTTGAAGAAAAGGCCAGAATTGAATATTTCATTTACTGTAGATGAGTCCTTAGTACCAAGCACAGTACATGGTACACAATAAGTGCTTAATGAATACTTGTTGATTTATTGATCCTAGTGGTAATATACTATAATCTATACCTGGAGATCTTTTTGCACCATATATGTGTAACATTTGTTTGTATGTATACATTATGCATATTTGGGAAAGAACTATGATTTAATTTTTATAGGATACTTTCACTGCATCACCCTCTACCTCTAAGATGGAATCACTGGAACATTAAGTAACTTACTGAGAGACAAATAGCTAGTACATGTAAGAGGTAAGAAACTTGGGTTTTCTTGAATCCAAGGTTGATTATCCATTATGCAACACTACCTTTTTTTTTTTTTTTTTTTTACCATGTAGACACAATTTATCTCAATTAGCCATGATGTCTACAAGTTCTTAAACACAGTGCTTCATGCATATGGTGGAACTCAGCTTTACCTCTTGTATTCCTTTGGTTAAAGCATAAATAGGAGACAAATGACATAGGAAGTTGAAAAGGAAAATGTTTGTTCTGAAGTCTTGTGAGGCTCTTATAGAAGGATGTGCTTTTTTTGAGCACATATGAAGTGTGAGTAAACTCTGTTGTTTACAGCAGCTTTCTGTCTTTGGAGACAGTTCTGAGCAGTCTCCTAATGAACAGAAGAACATGGCTGCTGGGTTTTAGTTGGATAGTGAACTTGAATAGTAACATTCCTCTGGGGGTTGTCAAATTTCTCTCAGTTACTGGGTTTGGGGGGCACTCAGTTGCCATCTCAGATAGTATACTCTAGTAAAAGGGCTCTTAACTTCTTTTATGCCATAAACCACTGAGGCCCCCTTTTTAAATGTGTAAAATAAAATACTTATGATTGCAGTGAAAGTTATCAATATATTAAGAAACCAGGTTAAGAACACCTGCTCTAGTGAGAAGAACATTAACCAGGAAATCAGGAGAACTGAATTTTAGTCAAATCATTAATTAACCATACCATTGAACAAGGCTTTTACTTAACTGCCTCAGTTTCCCCATTTGTAAAATTGAAGATATTACACCCTTATGTTACCTCTCTTGTAAAATCACTACCAAAATAAAATGAGAAAAAAATAGGTACAAAAGTTCTGAAAAATAAATACATGTATTTTTATGACCTAAATCTCTCACAAGGTTTGTGAACTTTGACATTGTGAAATCAAGAGCTGGTTTGGGGTAAGCAGTGTTCTTGGCTTTGGCTTTGACTTGCTCTGAATCTTTTGACGTATTCCTGGGCCTGTGGCATGTGTTGAACTGGGTCTGCTTTCCATCCATGGTTTAAATGAACTAGATTTAGGAAGGACCAGTGTTGCAAATCCACTTAATTTGGCTAGATCAGGAGTTCTTAACTTGGAGTCTACAAATTCCTGGAGTCACTTCTAGGGAGGCCCATGAACTTGGATAGGAAAAAAAATTACATCTTTGTTTTCACTAATCTTTGTCTCCCTTTGTATTACTATGCCTTTTATTTTTTGTATTTAAAAACATTATTTTGGGCAGGGACCTATACTATAGGTTTGACTGGACTGTCCAAAGGGCAGAAAAAGTTAAGAAGTCAGATCTAAATCATTGCACTATGTAGAATGTTGTCTAGAAGACTCCACTATCCCTTGGGAAGATGGCTTATTTCCAACCTTAGTTACTAGACTAGAAAATTTGGGGAATGAGCTTTAGGAATTATTTGGATACAGTACCCCTGCTATTAGTCACTTGACTTCTGGCACACTCAATAGGGTCTTTGACTGATACTGGTTATCTCATGTATGCTGATAAATGTGAAACAATATGGTGAAACTCTTTTCCTTATCAGCTTTCTTTTTTCCTCTTTAAAACTGACAAAAGGTATTTGCAAGGAAGATGGTTAATTAGGAATTGAGAGCAGATGACCAGTTTTATCATAGTCTGTGTCAAGCCTATCTACTAGCATCTGACTAGGTTTTAGGGTACTGACAGTACCAATTTTTATCCATTATTTTTCCTATTATAGCTTATTCTTTTTCACATTAGGGGTCACACAGAGGTTGGCTTTAGTCTTGTTCATGAAGACTAATAGCAGTGAATTCTGATAAGTCTGGGATAGTCATAATTTAATTATTGAAATGTATTAATAATACCCACTTGTGGGCTTTGGAGCCCTGGAAAAATCTGAGAATGGAGGTGGAGAGGGGAAGACCTTTAATTTAATCAGTGTGGGAAGTTTATAGTGTGGAAACTCCCTCTACTAACAAAGAACATGGAACCTCCAGTGGGGAAGCTCCTCCTGCCAATGCAGATGTTGCTAGTATGCAACTCAGTAGCATCATAAAACCTTAGCCGTCTGGAGGTACCGACAGGCAAAGTGTATTTCCGATGGTGACACATCGAATCTGTGTAAGGGTAGGACTTGAACCCCACATCTTTCTGCCAATATTAGTTCCCTTTCCTTTATGCCATGCTTCTCCTTAGACGTTCCCTTTATGTAAAGCAAAGGTTATTTGAACTTAGAGGAACAGCAGGCATTGCTTTTCATTTGGGTAAATTCTTAATTTTTCTTTGCTATGTGCTGTTTTTCTTCCCAATGGAAAATTTCAGGGCATGGCACTAAAAGGCAAGCTTACTATTTATTGTCAGTGCCTAGCACATTTTTTTTCTCCAAGACATCCAGATTCTCTGCAAGTGTCATTTTCTACCTGATCCTGAGTTCAACCCTTTGGGAAAATAGCATTAATTTTCTCTCCATGAAAGGGCTTTTTAAGCAAGTAACTGCTTCAGTGTGCCAAATAGCTTCCTGAAAAGTTGAAAGACTTGATGTAGCATTGAAAAATACTTCATTTCCTTCCCAGAAAACTTGACTTACAGAAGACTCTGGTTCAACAAATATTTCCTTGGCTTTATAAATAGTTCCCCTGAAAACTTCTTCACACAATAACCTGGCCAGTATCATTTTTGGTTACTCTTTTCTAATTTCTGGAGAAAGACTTCTTATACCATTGTCTTAATCGTGTCTTCTGGGTATGAGTTATATAGCTCATCCATGGATTAAGATTTTACTTATTTTTTATTTTATTTTTAAAAGAGTAGCTCAAAGTTCTGTACATTTGCTTGAGCTCACTAGTTCCCAGTGTAATTATGACAGCACTCTTAGCTTTATTAATCCTTTTACTGAATTGTCCATGGGTCTATTCCTAATCTTTTGGCTCAGGGTAAGTCTCCATATTCCCCCCAAATTCCTTTAATTCAAATAATTTTAGTAAACTTCTGTTGAATACAAAGCACTATGTTAGGTGCTAGGGGTACAATAGATATAATGCTGAACCTTGAGTCAGGAAGGCCCCAATTTCAATCTGAGATTCTGGATAACTTACTTAACCAATGCTTGCCTTAATTTTCTCATCTGTAAAATGAGGATAATAATAGCACTTACTAGTGTTGTGAGGATCAAATGGTATGACATTTGTAAAATGCCTGGCATGATGTTTGTCACATAGTATGTGATATATAAATGTTATCTATTGCTAGCTATTATCCTAGATGCAAGAGATATGAAGATTAAAAAAAAAAACTATTCCTGTCCTTCCTTTTTCTGATGGGGTTATATGGTATATAATGTACACACATATAAATTCTCACACTATGTAATTTGAAGAAAGAGAGATTAACTACTGGAGGTATCAGGGAATCCTCTTGAAAGTGGTAGCACTTGAACTGAGCCTTGAAAAAAAAGATGAGTATTGAGAGAATATGACTTGTAGAATGTATATTCCAGGCATGGAAAATGATCTGTTTAAATACACGGAGGCAGGAGATAGGCTGATGAGTATAGAAGCAGTTTAGTTAGTGAATGAAGTCATACAAGTAATATGAGAGAAATATGAAAAAGGAAGATGGCAGAACCTTTTCAATATTGGGCTGAGGAACTCTAGAAATAATTAGAAGCCACACAAACCTTGAGCATGAAAGTGACAGAGTCGGAATTATCTTAGGAAGATTATTGACAGTTGGTAGAAGTGAAACTAGAAGCAAAATGAGCAATTAGAAAGCTATCACCATAGTCCAGAAGAGAAGTGATGAGGGTCTGAATTAGTTTTATCCATGAGTAGAGATAAGGATAGTTCAATAGCAGTAGTGTATCAAACTTAGATATTGAAGGGATTTACATGCTACAACAGAAAAGGCAGGTCTTGAATCAGAAGGCCTGGGTTCTTGTTTCACTTTTGACACTATTTATGTGACTCTGGGTAATTAATTTATTTTAATTTATTGGTACTAATTTTTCTCATCTGTAAATTGAGAGGATTAGCTGCTAAGGATCTTTCCTATTCTGAGTTTACGATCCAATGAATAACAAATTTTTCTTTGAGTATCCCACATAGTGCAAAATCAAGAACAGCACTGTCATCTCATACGACTAGGGTAAAGATTCAATTAAGAAGTAATTATATTCCTGAGATAAACAGACTACTCTGTCGTCTAGTACCACAGTTTTTTTAGGAATTGGATACATTTATCAGCAAGTAGAAGCCAACTAGGTGGTGAAATGGTTGGAGTACCAGACTTGGAGTCAAGGAACACTCAATTTAAATTTGGCCTGGGCAAGTCACTTAACCCTGTTTACCTCTTTCCTCATCTATAAAATGATTTGGAGAAAGAAATGGCAAACCTCTATGGTATCTGTCAAGAAAACCCCAAATGGAGTACAAAAAGTTAGACATAACTGAAAAATTCCTGAAAATAAAGGAGAATGTTAGCATGGGCCTTGTGGTTTCATTTACTTAAAAAAATCTCCCTTGGCTGCAGGATCAGAACTTACCAGTGACAATGGTGAAATGGGATGGAGACGTCATGGTGACATATTGTGGCGTGAGATACTTGGCCTTCACTCCTTCCTTTACAAGCCGATCCATGTTAGGTGTGTCAACATCCTGATCATAGTTCCAGCGAAACCCGTCGAAGGAAATCAGGAGCAACTTGTTAAAGCTTCTCTCTGGCTTGGGGACAGGATGGCAGGCAGGATGGCAGGCAGCATAGCTCAGCAGAATAAGCAGAAGAGGAAGACTTCTGGGTACCTCCATGTCTTGAGAGATTAGACACAGTGACAATGTTAGACCTAGTACTTCCATCTCCCCCTTTTTTTATCTGAGATTCAACAAAGCCCAAGTTGATAATGCTAGTTCCACTTAATAAACATTAAGTTCCTATTCTGTGTAGGGCACTACATTAGGAATTGATGATATAAGAACAAAAAATGAAATGAACTCTGATCTTAATGGACTTGTATTTTCCTGAAGTATCCAACAAAAACATGGATAAATAAATGTAAAGATGCATCCTGGATACTAACTTGATAACCAGTTCTGCTAAAAGGAAATAATCTCAGATACCACCTAGCCCATGGGCTTTTTCTTTGGCAGAAAGTAGTGCCAGGTGCCATTTAGAATTATTTCTCTTTGGAAGAACTACAAAAAAATTTGAAGAGGGTGAAGGCCCACTGGGAGACTCAGGAAAGACTTCCTAGAGAAGGTGGAAGCTATTCTGAGCACTGAAAGAAGTCAGGAATGCTAAGAGATGGAGGTGAGGTTGGGGTTATCACAGGCATGAGGGACAGCCATGAAAAGGATAGACAGTGGGAGATGGAAGGATGGGTCTAGACTGAAAATGATTTTTTAATGGTGCTTTTTTGGAGAAGATAAAAAGGAAGTGCTCTGGTTTTGCAGTGTTATTTGAACATAGTCCAGTGACCTGTACCTATCTCTTTTGAAAGTGCAAAAAACCAGCTAAGCAGAAGGGAAAAAAGAGAAGCATGTATGAATATGTTGCTCCACACAAGTGTTCTTCAATAATTTCTGTCTTCCCCACTAGGCAGTAGGCAACTAGAAAGCAAATCCTATCTTATATCTTCTGTTTCCTCCCATAATAGGACATATGACCAATGGTCAATGGAAAATTCCCAGGGTTGCTTTCTTTTATCACCTGGGGATCTATGTGACTTACTGGAGCCAGACTGACTGATAAGCTGCCACTCATACCCTGAAAGGAAGTGAAGGGCAGAAGATTTGGGAGCAGCCCATTAAATGAGAGTACCAGCAGTGATAAACATACTAGAAGCAGCAGAGAAGACATTCCAGAGACTGCAGCTTAATAAGCAGGAAAACAGAATCCTTGGAGAGGAAATTGAGGGACCAGGGCTACAATGAGAAAATTCCCAGTACAGAGCTCCAGGTACATAAGACCTGTCTGAGAAGATTCCCTTTGTTCTGAACTCACTCAGAGAAACCCACTCAGCCCTGGCATTTTATTTATTTATTTTAAACTTAAATGCAAAATAGAAAAAGAAAAAATAAACTTAGGGCTGTTGATTTCTTACACTGCATATCTCTTCCCTTTCTGCTTTCTTAGTGGGAGAAGGTATATCAGTTTCTGAAAACTTACTTCTGTTTCATTAAATTTCATTTTTGTCTTTCTGTTTATTTTATCTTTAAAGTTAGTTTTTAAGAGAAATGTGATTAACCATTGCATTACTGATCTAAATGCTTCATTATTCAAATATAGCAGAGAGGTATTGTGGGAATGGAATGCCTAAAAAGAGAGTAGAGAAATAGATGTTATAATGACAATATATATTAATCAGAACAGTTTTCTGAACTATGGGCTCAGGGCTGTATCCAAGGGAATTATTATTTCCTAGAGCAAAGAGAGAAAGGTAAACACAAATTTTTCTAGTCAAATAGATTAGCAGCTTTGGCTAAGGGAAGCTACACTAAAGTAGGCTAGTATGAGAGCAGAGTCCAAGCCACTTACTCTTACCATTATTATTATTTTTTTCTTCAAGCTGACATAACAGGAAAAATCCAGTCATGCCTTAGAAAAGATAAAAAGAGTGGTTATAGAGAAATTGCAGCCCAGTGAAAATATTTGGTGAGGAATGACCACATAGAAGAATGGGAGCTGATAATAGAGTGTAACAATTCTATCCATCTGGCTTCTTACCATGGTTATTCCACTTATAACCTCCCACAATACTTATTTCAAGTCAATAGCCCTTAAGTGCCTACTATGTAAAATTCTGAGGATTTTTTTATTTGGCTCAGATATAGGACATAATTTTTATAGGGGAATTTCCATCAACTCTACCATTACAAAAGGGCAGCTGTTCTGCCCATTATCAAATGATATTTTCTGTTTCCTCCCATAATAGGACATTCCATGTGAATGACCAATGGTCAATGGAAAATTCCCAGGGTTCCCTTCTTTGATCACCTGAGGATCTATGTGATGAGAATATTGAGCATAGAGAGATTAAGTGACACTACTTATAATAACTTATAGTTTTAGATAATTACTCAGAGGTTAAGACATTACAGAGGTCAATTATAATTGAGAGGTTACTGTACAATGAGCAGGTCAGGGTCATTCAGTCAGCCTATGTCAAAGAAAAGACTTGAACACAAATCTTCTTTACTCTGAGGGTATTCCTTTATCCCATTATACAGATTGCCTTTGTGCTGCTGTGCCAGATTCTGGGGGTACCAAAGATAAAAATGAAGATTTCCATGCTCTCAAGGAACAGTGAAGAATATAAAATTCTCCATAAAGTGCCTGTTCCTGAAGACTTCATGACTTACTAATTTAGAAAGATGTTACAGTTCATTTTCTAGCTCTATCCTGAGATGTAAAGACAGTCTTAGAAAATTACTTGCACCTCATTTTCTTCTTCATTTCTACTCCATATTCTTTTTCGTGTGCGCACGTGTGCGTGCATGTGTGTGTACACATGCATGCATAGGAGGAGGCAGGCAAAGAGAAGAAAGGGGAAAATTTTTAAAATTTTAAAAACAGCTAAGGCTGTAGTCATCAAAATCTTTTTTCTTAGTTTTATTCAGATATGCAAACAGTACTGGCAATAATTTTAAAGAACAGAAACTGTTTCATTCTCTCTTGATTTCACTTCAGGTGTTTTTTGGGGATGATGGTGAAGAATCTAGACCTGGGATTTCATCAGTCTAGGTAGGATAGATGATAAGGAAACTCCTATAAATGCAGATCAGCAACTGCTCTACAGTTTATTATCCTCAAGGTAGGGGAAGGAGGACACCATTGATGAGTTAAATGACTTGCCCAAGTTTACAGTTCTTATTTGTCAAGGAGGACCTGAATTTATAACTTCTTGATTCTGAGAACAACTATCTATCCACTATACTCTATTACCTTTTATAGGTTATTGATAGCATGCAGACCAGAAAGTTAGAGAAAAGAGATTTACTGGGTAACACTAGTCTCAGAATTTGCCAGGTTTGAGAGCTCAGAGAACTAATTGTCTGTTCAGGAGAAGGAAATTTCCTCAGTGTCCCTCTTGGAGAGAAGAGTATTATTGCCCGTGGGGACTTATCATTGTAAAGAATATTAGTAAAGGATTAAATTCTTGATGAAGAGGAGCAAGGGACCAGAATTGCACACTATGCTATTACAGTCCTCCTGGCTTTGACTTCTGTCAGATCTGACTTTGAATAGTCAGATCGTACTTCTTCTCTTAACTCTTTTCCTGACCCGCTGATTAATTAATGAATAATTAGACTCCCTTACATACAATCTATATTGCAGCCAAACTGACCTTACTTGTTATTCCCTGTGTATAACAGCTCATTTCCCATAATTGTATCTTTATACAGGTTATCTTCCTTGCCTAGAGCATACTCCATCTTTACCTCTGCTTTAGAAAATCACTATCATCCTCCAGTACTCAGTTCATGTGCCATTGTTTACATGAGGCCTGTTCTGAGCTCTTCCTCTAAGAACCAAGGGGAGGTGCGTTTTAATGTACCAAGAAGTCTAGCTGCCCAAGTTATAAGTAGCCCTTGATCTTCTATCAGCTTAAGCATGCTTTCTATAGCGCCACTCCTGGGTGGGGTTGGGGATGGGGGGGTTGGGGTGGGGGATGGAGAATCTTTACCTAGGATCTGTCCCATTTCAGCCAAAAAGTTACTAGTTTAGTCTTTAAGAAAATAAGTTCCCTGTTTGTCTTATACTCGCCTAAGTTCCTGGTCACTGGAGACTTCTTCAGTGAATGTAGGGTCCTTGGTTCCCACACTTGGGCGCCAAATGTGATGACTGTGTGTTTAAAATCAGCCTGAGTCAGGAATTCAGGTTAAGGGGAAAATTTTCAATCTTTACTGAAGTGAAGAGGTGAATAAGAATTGCGATAGCAATATGGGCAAGAAAGATTGTGAAAGATTGCAATAGCAATATGGGCATCTGTGACAGGAAGCCAGCTAACAGAGGGAAATCTGAGCTGAAGTGCCATCCTTGCAATAGCAGGGAGACTCGGGGGTCCCACCACCGAGCAGACAATGGAAGGGAAGAAGCACTGTAGGGGGCAGGGTTGATGATTTTAATCCCTAACGCAAATTCCCCTCCCACCATTGACCCTCATCCTTATTGGCTGAGGATCTTATAGTCTAAACACGGGAACTATCCAAGAAATTGAACTTGACCAATAAGTACATAGGTGTCCATATTTGGCTGAAATAGGGAGGATAACAAGAAGGGGACTTAAGTATGCCCTTAGGGGAATAACAGGGAGGGTATAGCAGGGAGGAGACTTCAAGAATGTCCTTAAGATAGCAGGAAGGAGACTTTAAGTATTCCCTTAGGAAAATAGCAGGGAGGAGACACTTGTATGCCTTGACTTAATACTTAAAGTCCTTCAGGCCTACTCAAACTTTGAAATAGATGAAACCTTACTCAATTTTCACAACTGTCTTGAAAGATCTCACTTTATCTCGTTCATCAGGAAAGGAGGTGAAAGCACCGAAAAGGAGGTGATCACGACCTCCCTGACTTCTCAGGAAGGGAGGTGAAAAGCACCAAAAGGAAGTGGGAGTTGCTAGTGGGTCTCTGGGCTGAAGGGTCTTATTATGCACAAACCCATCAGCATGGGAGGTATTAGACAAGAACATAGCAATAACACAGAGGCTAGTAGTGATGACTCTCCCCACAGTCAGTGCAGGCTTGATGTGGTGTAACAAACATGAATTGTACACGCAAGTAATGGTATAACAAACAATATGAATCAATATGGTGTTGTAAAAGATTGCCAGAAGTCCTAGAAGGAGAGTAGGTAAACAGCAGTCACACATATGCCTTCTTCAGCAGCCAAGAGATAGTCCAAAACCAATCTATTGCCCATTGCTTCACATATCAGGGAATCCAATGATCCCCCCAAGTTTTTGAAGTCCTGCAAAAGTCTTTTTATGTCTTAGGGAATCCAAAGATTCTAGCAGATTTTGAAGTCCTGTAACAGTCTTATCATTTCTCAGAAAATCCAATGATTCTTGAGGGCTTTCAAGTCCTACAACTATCTTATCATGTCTCAGAGAATCCAATGATTCCTGAGGGTTTTGAAGTCCAACAATTTTCTATGTCCATGAGTCAAACGCCATAACTGCCACGCTCTTTCAATGGTGAGCACAATCAGCAACAGAACCACTCGATATTTCTTGGGTCTTCTCCTTCATTTCAAGGGTCTGCTCTGTCTCTCTGTGATGGACAAGGTGAATATGGCTCGTTGGCTGATTCCTTCTCCACCTGTAGAGATACAAGCAAATCCTCTCCCCCAAGCAATTAGCCTATGTGGTCCCTTCCATTCATTACTTTCTGGGTCTCTCCACATCACCTGGCGATTATCTAAAGATAGTGGAGCTGCTCGCACTGGACACTGCCTTCTGGTAGGTTATAAAACCTGTCTGCTGGAGTTAGTGCATATTTGTCAAAAACCAAGAAGTTAATAGTATAAAGGGCTAGATTTAGTAGTTCTCTAGGGTTACCTGTGGCTCCCCCTTTCTTTTGTTTTTGGAGCAGCGTCTTAATGTCTCTGTTTCTCCTCTCTACTATTGCCTGTCCTTGAGGATTAAAGGGTATGCCAGTGGTGTGTAAAATCTTATACTGTGCACAAAAGTGTGCAAAACGTTTGGAGGTGTATGTGGGACCATTGTCTGTTTTTATTGCTTGTGGCACACCCATAATGGCAAATGCTTGTGTGAGGAATTCAGTGACCACTCAGACTGTCTCTTTTGCTGCTGGTATTGCAAAAGTGAATCCTGAAAAGGTGTCTACCACAAGATGTATAAAAGACAGACGACCGAAAGATTTATAATGGGTCACATCCATTTGCCAGATTTCATTGGGTCTCAAACCACAAGGGTTCTTCCCTGGAGGCAGTGTAGGAGCATGGAAAGGAAGGCAAGCTGTACAGCTTTTTACTATGCTCCTAGCTTCCTCTTTTGTTATTCCAAATTGTAAACGCAAAGCTAGAGCAGCCTGATTGTATTTAGAATGGGATTCCTCCTGAAAAAAAGGTGTACTGGCTAACATAGTTAAAAGGCTATCTGCCTTTGAATTCCCATCAAAAATAGGACCTGGGAGTCCACTATGTGAGTGGACATGCAAGATATAAATCTTACCTGGATGTTTTCTCACTTGCTCCTGAAGTTCCTTAAAGAACGGATATATATTAGAAGCTGCAAATTTTATTTGGGCTGTGGCAATTCTTTGTACCATACCTACTGAATAGGCCGAATCAGATATTATATTTATGTCTCCTGGGTAATAAGTGAGAGCTAGCATGACCGCATATAATTCGTTCTGCTGAGTGGAATGAAAAGGAATTCTGACTACTCTCTTTATAGTTAAGTCATGAGAGTATACAGCACAAATATTGTGTTTGGATGCATCTGTAAAGATAGTTGGTCCTTTAAGAGGAATTTTAGAAACTTTTTCTTCAAGAATCTATCGCCAATTATGTAAAAATCTGGTTATCTTTAATGGAGACCCATGTGTAAAATTTGGAGCCATGGCTAATAAAATTTGCCACTCTGGGATGGTCTCACAGCACACATTAATTTGTGTATTGGTGTAAAAGATGTATATCTTATCAGGTCTTGCCCCAGATAATCGTACTGCTTGCTTAATGGCCTTTAATAAAATTCTAGCCACAAGCACTGGGTAAGGAGTAAGGCTTTGTTCTGGTTGTGCCGGGAGGTTCACCCACTCGATCACACTGTCTCCTTGATGAAGGACTGCTGTGGGTGCTCTTGTGTAGCAAAAACTGATATTTCCAAGGGTTTTTGAGTGACTCTTTCAACCACATTGGATAAAGGCAGTTCAACTTTTCTCAAAGCCTCTTGAGCTTCTTTTGTAAGCTGGCGTGGTGAATTTAAAGCACTGTCTCCCCTTAAGATGTCATATAATGGTTGTAACTGATAGGTAGTCAAGCCTAACACTGCTCGCATCCATTGGATATCTCCTATCAATTTCTGAAAATCATTTAAGGTGTTTAGCTTCTCTGTTCTTAAGGACAGTCTTTGTACTGTAAGCACGTTAGGGTATACTTCATATCCTAAATATTGAAAAGGAGCATGTCTTTGAATTTTCTCTTCAGCTATGTATAATTTGTAGTATCTTAGTGTTTCTATGGTCTTTTGTAGACATGCTTCTAGCATTTGTTCCTCAGGTGCACATCCCAATATATCATCAATATAATGTAATAGCATAACTTTTGGAAATGCTTTTCTTATTGGAGCAAGAGCAGCAGCAACATACATTTGACACATAGTGGGGCTGTTTTTCATTCCCTGTGGCAAAACTGTCCATTCATATCTTTTATAAGGCTCAGCTAAGTTAACGCTGGGCACTGAAAAGGCAAATCTTTTCATATCCTCCTTATCCAGAGGGATAGAATAGAAACAATCCTTAATATCTACTCAATTGCCACTCTCTAGGCAATTGAGTAGGAGATGGAAGTCCAGGCTGAAGAGTTCCCATAGTTTCCATCTGTTCATTCACTTTTCTTAAATCAGTGAGCATCCTCCATTTTCCCGATTTCTTTTTTACAATGAACACTGGGGAATTCCAAGGACTTAGAGAAGGTTGTAAATGCCCTTGTTCAAGCTGCTCCTGTACTATATCTAATAAGGCCTGAATTTTATCGCTATCTAAGGGCCACTGTTCTATCCACACTGGTGTATCAGTTTTCCATTGGATAGGAACGGGTGAAAGTGTTGGCAGGCCTTCAACGGCAGCCCTGCTTAAAAAACCAAAGTACTCATTTTTAATCCTAATTGCTGTAAAATGTCTCTTCCCCACAGATTGATGGGGATTTTTTCAACTATAAAAGTAGTAAAAACTCCTATTTTGCCTTCAAAAGTCTATCTCATAGGGGCAGCACTAACTTCAGCTGCTATTGATCCTCCTACTCCAGACATGTAGGCGTCCGCTTTAATCTTTGGCCAGTGACTGGGCCAATTGACACCTCTAATAACTATACAATCTGCACCTGTGTCTACCAATCCTTCCAATGGTAGGCCATTTATATAGATCGTGAGCATAGGTTGGTCAGCTGTTACAGCTGCTGTCCAGTATATTCCTTGATTTTGTGGTCTGGAGTCAGAATCTGGGTAACTATCACCAGGTTGTTTATTAGGATTCTGTATGAGTAAACCTGATGCTACTACTTCTCCTGGGTGATAAGTTACACATTGTCTACCTGTATTAGTGACTGGGATATTATCTACACATTCCCCAGGTTCCCACATCAGTGTGTGGATGGACACTGTTTTGTACATATAAAAAGGAGGTGAAATGGTCAAGCTTACTGTGCCTGGAGGTAAGGGATCCATAGGCTGGAGAGAAACAGCTTTCCCCTCTCCAGGGGGTATCTCAGTTGTCCCAGCTGCATACAGCTCTATTCTTCCCAATTGTAATTCTTTTCTGCCATCAGGTTGCATACTGGCTGGTTGACTGTGTAATCCCCTTCTCCCATCATATGACTTTCTGGCTGATTGATCATGTCTGGGTACTAGACTTCTAGGCACTCTCTGGGTACACCATTGGCTGCCATCATGCCCCAAATGTTTTTTGCCTTGGGCCCTGGGGCTGGGCCCCTCATCCTGTTTCCCTGAATCTGTCTGCATTCTGAGGCCCAATGGAAGCCTCTGTTGCATTTTGGACATGGGGTATTGGGTCTTGTTCTCCCACCCTGTTTTCCCATTCTATCTCTATACCAACATTGAGCTTTCAGATGTCCTACTTTTCCACACTGAAAGCATCTACAAGTCTCTCTGGAAGTCCCTTGCCAGGAGGGACTCTTTTCTTCCCATGTTTGGATTTTGGGAAGTCTGCATCATAGCCTGGCTATAAAAGGCATCTGTGCCCACTGTGGCACAGCATCTTATGAGCTCCTCTAAAGGAGCATCCTTGCGCAGTCCTAGTATAATTCTTCTGCAAACCTCATTAGCAGTTTCCTTAGCAAGTTGCCTTATCAAAATGTCTGTTATTGCATTTTCTCCATTTGTTCTTGTGATAGCTGTCTGCAAACGTTCCACAAAGTCAGCAAAGGGTTCATTTGGCCCTTGTGTTATTTTTGTGAACACCCCACCGTTGTCATCTTTATTGTGGAAAGAAGCCCACGCTTTGATAGCATTAGCAGCAATTTGCTCATATGCTGCTATAGAATAATTAATCTGTACTGCGACATCTGCATAAGGACCTACAACCTCTGCTTTAGAAAATCACTATCATCCTCCAGTACACTTCATGTGCCATTGTTTACATGAGGCCTATTCTGAGCTCTTTATGTTACTATTACTCTCTCCATTATTTACTTTGAATTTGCTTTGTATGTATATTGTATTTCCTTGTTTGCATACTTATTTCCTCCTAGTAAGCTTCTGGAGGGCAAGGACTATGTTATTATTTTTGGTTTTGTATCCCCAGTGTCTAACAGAGACTGGCATAGAGTAACTGCCTGCTTAATAGTAAGCAATTGAAAAATGTAGTAATCTGGGCAGCTAGATGTACACTTAACACTTAACTAGCTAGCTGTGTGTCCCTAAGCATGTCACTTAACCTCAATTACTTCTCAAAAAACCCCTAAAAAGACTAAAAAATTCCTCCCAAACCAAGTGGTAATCCAAGTTAAGCATCTCAAGTACCTTTAAATATATCAAGTAGGCTAAAGAAGGAGTTTGCTTTGGAGGCAGGGGCTATATTCATGGATATTCACTTCTAATTTAAGAGGTCATTACTTACATATTGCCCCTCTTTCTCTAGCAAAAAGGCTCACATTAAATGCTTAATAAAAATTGTTGACTCGTTAGGTACAATGGCCAAATAGAAATCTTTCCATTGCTCTTTCTGCTAGTCAGAATACCTGTAGGGTTTTGTGTTTGCTTCAAGATGGCACATTTAAGAGAGATTTTTGCAGACCAGGATGGAGTAAGAAAAGGGCAACTAGAATAGTGAGAAGTCTGAAAATTATGTCTGAAAGAACTTGTGGAATTTAGTAAGGGGAAGAGAAGACTAAGAAGAAATGATAGCAATCTTCAAATACCTAAAATCCTATTATGTCCAAAGAGTGATAGATTTTCTTCCTGTTTTGTGATCTTTGTGACTTAGTGTGGATTGCTTAGGGAGAAATAGTTTTAGTGAATGGATACTGTAGGCAGCATGGGGTCTTAAGTGGACTTGGAGTGAGGACACATGAATTTGAATCTTGACTCTATCACTTAACTAGCTGTGACAGTGGGCAAGACAAGACATTCTTTTTCTATGATCTTCAGTTTCCTCATCTGTAAAATATAATACTAAAATATAAAAAATAATAATAAATAAGTGCATTACTCATCTCATAGGGCTTTTGTGAAGAAATTCTTTTGTCAATATTGTTTGTTCTTGAAAAGGACAATGATATCAGAGATAATGCCACGACAAGCAAGTGAGTTGGATTTAAGTGAGGGAGGGCTGGACAAGGTCACCTTCCTCACTTTCCCCTCCAGAGCTATCTGAGTCCAGTGGCAAGATATAGATCAAGAGACTGGAGATGAAAATGTTAAAGTAGAAAGAAAGCACTTTGAGACCTTAAGCAAACCTTAAAAAAAGTAGTGGAACAGTTAGGTGGCAATGCCTTAATGCCCAGAGTGCCTGCCCTGGAGTCAGATTCATCTTTCTGAGTTCAAATCTGCCTTTAGACTTACTAGTTGTGTGATCCTGGTAAGACATTTAACCCTGTTTGCCTTAATTTCCTCATGGGTAAAATGAACTGGAGAAGGGAAGGGCAAACACTCCAGTATTTCTGCCAAGAAAATTCCATATGTAAGTCACAGTGTCAAACATGAACAAAAAGACTGAATAACAACAACAAAAAGAAGGCAGAGTATTACAGAGGAAAGAATGTTGGCTCTTCAGTCAGAGGACCCAAGTTCAAATCCCATCTTTTCAATTACTTACCTCTAGATCTTGGGCAAATCACTTAACCTTTCTGGACCTGAGTTTCTTCATATAGAAAATGAAGGAATTAAACTAAGTGGCCCCTGATTTTCCTTCTAACCCTAGACCTATGTTCTAAAACTGTTATGATTATTATTAATGTTATTTAATGTGTACTGTATAATATGTCATATTATATTGTTTTATAACATATAATATATTATGTGTAATGTTCTTGGTTTGGTCTGGCCCATAACAATTATGTGTAAGTATTTATAATAAAATAAATGATGGAAGTTCACCATACATTCCAGAAGTTATAAATGAGAGCTGTACTGGAAGTCTAAGGGTCCTCCTACCAAGAGTAGTTGAGGAATGTACATGTTCCCTTCATTTTATTTGGCAGGAAATGGCAAACACAACCCAGAAATGTATAGGCTTATCATCGTGCTTTCTTTTCTTTTCTTTTCTTTTAAATAATTTTTTATTGATAAAACCCATGCCAGGGTAATTTTTTACAGCATTATCCCTTGCACTCACTTCTGTTCCAATTTTTCCCCTCACTCCCTCCACCCCCTCCCCCAGATGGCAAGCAGTCCTTTACATGGTGAATAGGTTACAATATATCCTAGATACAATATATGTGTGCAGAAATCACCTTGCTTTCTTGAAAGTCCTTATTATGGCTACTTTGTTTCCCTCAAGAGTTCCAGGCAACATTGTTGAATCCATCTCAATACTGCAGTCTACCAGAAATGTTATAGCTAAGTTGTTTCACTTCTCTTTGTGACCCCATTTTCTTGGCAAAGATACTGGAATGGTTTACCATTTCCTGCTCCAGCAGAAATACCCACCATGAGCTAAATTCTTCCTAATAGCAAGGTGCTGCTCCTGAGGCAGAAGTCATATGCTGAAGCTTCAGCTTGATCTTTCAGTTTTGTGTTTCCTATTTCTGAACCTCATTTGGGCATGAGCTTCATTTAAGCTAAGTCATCATCCCAAAGATTAATTACATTAGAAGGGTGAGTGTGCTACTGCTCAAGTGGTATTCACTATCTGTTGCTCTCTTTCTCCCTAAATGTAAGGTTCCCATTCTAGATGGCATTAGATGAATCCCCTAAATGTGTACCTATGTCTGTATCTTACTTGTTTAAGCTTCATAAATTCTATTAGAATTATCATGGATTGGTTAAATGTTCTTGTTTGGAATCTCCAATTAAACTGTCAAGGAAATGTCTTATTCCTGGACTTACTTCAAAGCTCAGGAAATTGCCTTCATTATTAGGGGACTTCTGCTTGAAGCTTAGAGCTAGACATTTTATAATGAAGAGAGAATGGATTGAAGATAACTGAATATTTTGCATCTCTCACAAAAAGTGTTGCTTATATAATTTAATTTTGCTAGAATCAGGTTAAATATTGGACTAAGGTCCAGTGACTCAAACAAATTGATTTTTTTCCAACTAGATTCTTTGGTAAGATGATATACCAGAGTGTAGTGGCAGAAACACTTGCAATGGCAACCTATCTTTAATTTTTAAAAAATTATTTTTAGAGTTGGTGGAAGGGACCAAAAAAGGCTTATTCTCTATGAAATTCTCACTAGTTCATTGACACTTGTGGGGACATGGTCTAGGGAGGCTCTTTTTTAAAAAAGGCTTTATTGATGCATAAAAATACCATTGTTGTCATTTGACAATGAGCAAATGGCTTATTAGTTCAAACAAATCCTTAATTAGGCAGCTAGGTAATATAGCAGATAAATACTGGACATGGAGTTAGGAAGACTTTGGTTCAAACCCTGCTTCAAACACTTTGAAAGTAGTGTGACTATCTCTCTCAGCCTCAGATTTCTCATATATGAAATGGGTATAGTGGTAACAGCTATCTCACAGGGTTGTTCTGAGGATCAAAAAATAATATATTCAAGCACATCGAAAGACTTAAAATACCATATAAATGTTAGTTATCATGATTAAGTAGTGAGAATTTAGCTAGCATGGAGGCTCTATAACATGGAGGTACCTCTTTCTCTAGCATAGAACACTCTCTTGTAACAAAGAATACCTGTAAGTAAAACAAACCAACAGATTGATCACATCCAATAATATATGCATCATTATGTACTATAATCCACTATCTCTCTTCTAAGAGGGAGTGAGTAGGTATTCTTTAGCATTAAACTTCTAAAGTCACATTTTCATCTTCTGATACTGTTTTCTTTATATATTGTGAACATTGTGTTCTTTGCTCATATATAAGACTTTAAAATAATCCTGCAGAATTTTGGCTTAGGAAACTAGTAGCTGATTCTTTTGACATCACTTCTTAGTCACCTGAATATAAGGATCTGATGCTTGACTAGGGGAACTCTGTGGGTAATTCAATCAAGGGATCTTTCCTCATCTGAATCAACCTGTGATATAACTGAAGTAACTGAAAACATGACTTATCAAGTTTGAGTTCAGTAATTATGGTGCCCAAAGATTCAAGCTGTCCACAAATTCTTTATTTGGGTGAGCCTCTTAGCTCTAGGAATCTAAGGCGCAAGATTTTTCAAACAGGTATTAGAGGGCAAGAAACTTCAAGAGAGCTTTTCTATTCCCAGTTGAGTAAATTTATAGATAACATGGCAGGCAGATCTTGAGAATAGCAAATACAGGGAAAAGTGGTGGTGTTAGGAAGATGAGAAGGTCAATAATTAAGGGTACAGCTGTTCCTGGAGAGGAGAAAGAAGAAAATTAAACTGCCAGCCATGAATAATGAGAAATCTTTGATGGAATTAGTGGTGGGGAACAGATACTTAATGCTTTCCTATTTCCCTCCTAGTCAAACATTTTAACTTGGAATAGACAGGCAAAAAAGCAAGTGTCTTGAGGATTCCATCTCTCAAAGTCTGAGAAGCAAGGGAAAGAAACAGGAGAATTTCAGAGTAGGTGCCAGATGAGAGAAAGAGCCATGTGGTTTTAAAATTGGATGGAACAAGAATTGGAGCTCTTTCTGGCCATGGTTTGAAGGCTCTGGAATTAGAGGAGTTCACTCTGCTGGGGCAATTACCTATACACTAATAATGACTTTGAGAATAATTTATGGAGAGAAGTTTCCTGGACTGGAGAAAATAAATTGGCACTTGTCAGGTTTTTTGGTTTGGAAAACACGAAATTCTTTATAGGCATCATACTTACTAACTTGCTTTATTATTTTTTTTTACAGTTTTAGCACAATATTATGAAAAGTTACAAGATAAATTATAATAATGATATCCATGACTTGGCTGATCTCCATCAATAATCTTCAAAATAGTAGATTGTGTCTGTTTTGACATTTTTGTTTTCAACATAATGGTTCATTTATTTAACTTATGGTGGTTATCTTCATTAAGGGTTGTTAGCTTGTCAAGGTAGCAGGTCTAATTCTTTATTTGCAAGGCAAATGTTTTAAAATTATACCCCTTTGTTTTGTGAAAAAGACAATTAGGACAGTTAAATTAATGGTTCTGTGAACTATAGATTCACTTACATGTTGTAATTACTGGAAACTTCATTGGTGTACCTAATGTCTTTGAAACACATTAAAAATCATCAAAGCTATACACATTTGAAAAATTTTTATTGGACTCCATTTTGTTTCAAGATGGCAAGCTGAATGACAAATCAAACTAATGATGTTACCGCCACAGCCTTTAGTGGTATTTACAATTTCACGAAAATTAGTCAATTCTCTCCAAAATTGATATGGAGCATAATAATTACTATTTACATAATACTTTTTAAACCACCAAGATACTTTGTTTACATTATTTAATTTAATACTTATAAAAAGTCTACTACTAGGTACTATGGACATTTTTATTCTCATTTTACATCTAAGCATTCACACTGAGCCTCAAAGTCTTAAGACTTGTTTGAACTCAGTTCTCATCGAACTCCAGGTCCCTAGTTTTTCCCTAATATGGCCACATTAGTGGATAAACAAATAAATACAAAATGGCAAGTAAACTGAGTTTAGATGTCAACATGTTAAGTTGAGAACTGAAGTATCAATCCAAGTGTAATCTATTGTAATTTGCTGTTTGTTGATTGATATTAACTGCATGATATTCCTATATATATAGAGATCATAAAACATGTGAATATAACCTAGGCAATATATATTGTTATTTTCTGAGTTCAAAGATGATAGGACACTGACAGCACTGTTACTTGTTTATATAAGTAGGTGTGGCAAAAAATCAAAAACCAAAACCAAAACAAACAAAAAAAATAAGTATTTTTTAGTTTGTGGCTGACATTGATATTTTGGGGGTTTGTCAGTGTTAGTTCTTTTCCTTCATATTGAAGGCTGATTATTATCTGTATTTACTTAGAGTGCCCCTTGTTCAGCCAATTCTGGGGATGCACACTGGTACTGTTCTTACATATTAGCAGAACAGGGATTTGCCTATAAGAGTCTTGTCCCAAGTAGAATTGCCATACTCTCTGAAATCCCACTAATCTGGAATATTCACTTGCACAATAACTATCTACTTTTAAAATATATTTGCCTCAGGGAAAATCAAGGGGGATTATTTTTACCTCGGTATTTATACCTCAATATGGATTTAAAATTTAAAAAAAATTTTCAATTTCAAATTCTTTCCCTCCTCCATCTTTTCCCTGCTCATCAAAAAGGCAAGAAATACTATATCCACAATACAAATGAAGTCAGGCAAAACATATTTCCACACTATTCATGTTGCAAAAAGCAAAAACAAAACAAAACTCAAAAAAAAAAAAAAAAAGAAAAAACTATGCTTCAATCTGGATTCAGAGCCATTAAATCTTTATTTGTAGCATTTTTCATCATGGATTATTTTAATCAGATTTTTTTCCTAATGACTAGTTGAGATTCCACTGATGTATCAGGAGTTTTGTTAGAGGGAAAGAGAAATTATTTTATTGTATTGGACATTTTTTCAGGGCACTAGAGTGAATGGTAATGGTTAGGCATTTCATCTGTTTGAGGAATTGGTAAGAGCATTTGAATGCCTAGAATGCTACAGTGGTCAGAGAATGTGGAGTCAGGAAAATCTGAGTTCAAATTCTGATACTTATCACCTGGACGACTTGGGCAAGACAATTAACCTATTCTAAATTTTCTTATGTGTAAAATGGGGATAATAATAATTTCTTTTTCCCCAGGATTGTTGGGAGGATGAAGTGAGATATATGTAAAGTGCTTTGCATAAGTTAAAGCTTTGTATAAATGTTAGTTGTTCATGCTTAACATGTATTGGATTACTTGCCATCTATGGAGGGGGTGGGGAGAAGTGGGGAAAATTTGGAACACAAAGTTTTGCAAAAGTTAATGTTGAAAAATTATCCATGCATATGTTTTGAAAATAAAAAGCTTTAATAAAAAATAAATGTTAGTTGTTGTTATTGTTATCTAAGAAGGATCCACAAAGAAAGATGGGAAATGATCAAAAATTAACTTTTCCAGTTACCATGGTATTGCCAAGGGCTTGATCTTTCCTGCTCCTAAGTTTTCCTAGTTATTAAATGGTAATTTACTACTATTACTGATATTGCTACCACTACTACCATTTATGTAGTAGTTGATATTATATATATATAATATTTAATTAAATAAATAATTGATATATTAATATACTTTATAAAGAATTGATATACATTATAGAATTGGTTTTGATACATACAACAAATGTGTGAAGTAGATAAAATGAGAATGTTTCATCTGTTTTTAAGAGATGAGGAAATTCAGCGTTACATAGATTAAATGACTTTTCCTCCATTTCTCTTACCTTGTCCCACCTGCTTTGTTTGGAGACTATCCTTCTCTGGTCCCTGGTTTTCCCATCTGTAAAATGAGATGATTGGGCTGGACATCTCTAAGATTCCTTTTATTTCCATGCTTCTATATTGCCAGAAGGTTGGAATTATTGAGGAATCACTTTGAAGGATAGAGGACAAGAATGATCAATGGTCCCTGAAGAGTTAAGAAGAAACCTACATAGTTCCTACAGATTTCTCTGCAAAACAAATAAAAATAGACCAAAATAAAAGAAAACATCAGAGAAAATAGTTGGTAAGTAAGAATGATTTTGTGAATTTGCCAGGAGATGGCCAAGGCTCTTTAAAATAATAAATGTCTCTATCTGTAAGAAAACTAAACTAGCTGACCAATAAGCATGTCTGAGGACCAAATTACCCACTGAAACCAGCCAAGAGCATTCTCTATTTATATATTATCTTTTTTGATTAAAAAGTATAACATTAATGAAAGCATAGAAGTCAAGGTCAGCTGTGGGGGGCATTCCCTGAGGCCAAAGTCTCTGGGTCCTCTGAAACAAAGTTGAATAGTAACCAGATTACTTTGTTTCTGTGTGCTGTGTGAGTTGAGGTCTCAGAAGCTCATTCAGCAGACTCCATTAATGATGTCTACAGACTTTTCCTAGTGAGCCTGCAGTGGCAAGTGATGTGCTAGAAACGTCCAGTTAGAACTTGAAAGTCTCCCTATATTCCTTCCAAATGAGACTCAATCCTGTACTTTGAAATTGTTTTCAATACCTGTCAACATTAGCCCTTCAGCCTCAGTGGAAATAGGGTTGTTTATACATCACTGTCAAGAAGAATAGAGAACACACCAGTCTCTGTCAACAAAAAACATGGCACAAAAAGAGTAAGATGAAACATCAATGTGGATTATGAATGATTCTTACAATTTATGTACCGATCCTAAAAGCGAGAAAGGGTGGGAAAAGGAGGAGGGAATGTAGTAAGCCTTAGAGAGATGTGTTTAGAATAATACCAAACTAAGTCAGGGCATCTCCAAATGTAGATAAAAAATGGTCTCTTGTCATGGCCCAAAGGTTTGAAGGACTAGGATAAGATGTACTGAAATCCAGTCAGTAAACAACTGCAAAAGACTAAGTATCATTGAATGTTGTTGATAAACTTAATGAGACAGGGAGCATGCTCTGAGAATGGGCAGTATTGATTCTGAGGAAGAAATAAAGTGGGCCAAACAAGTCTTGACAATTCAGAGGCATGCTACATTTTATTTAAAGTACTTCTGTCCAGTGTATATATATTTGTAAATCTGTGCTGTGTGAGTGTGATGGCTCTTGTGTAAACCATAGTGCCAAGAAAAAGAAGAAATCTTTCCCAGCTCAAATACTTATTGACTTGGGGATACTGACTTCTAGGTGCCTTGAGATCGCTGGTGGAGAACTGAGTGCAGAACTGAGAGCAGGGGGGAAAAAGGGGTGAGGACTGGAGAAGAGTTGTATTTTGAAAAAAAATTCTTTATAATAATGACTAAAAATTTCAAGCATTTTCAAGTTTGCAAAATACCCTACAAATATGATTTGATTTTATCCTTATGAAAATCTTGAGTAGTAGATCATATTATTATCACCATTTTATAGGTGAAGAAACAGAGGCTGAAAGAAAATAAGAGCCTTGACTTGGTTCTCACAAGTAGTAAGTGTCAGAAGTAGAATTCAAACTCAGATCTAATGCACTTAAAGCCCAGCAGTTCAGTAACTTTTCCACTTGTCTTTTTCTTTTTAAACAGTTGCCTGGAATGATAGAGTGGAGATCTAGAAAGGACTTATTTTTATTTTTTGGTCTTTGTATTCCAAGTCCCGGGATGTAGAAGATGGTTATAAATGCTTGCTAAATTGAACTGAATTGAATAAAACATTAAAAGGAGAAGAGAGGGAGAGAAGAAATAAAAGGGCATATTGAATAATTCACATATTTTAGGGTCCATTAAATTTGCGGTCCATTCCAGTAGTCCTTTCAAAAGAATCCTTATTTTTATTTCCTTCTTTTAAAATTAGATCACCTGACTTCCATTTTCTTGGTCAGGGCTGCAATTTGATTCCTGTTCTTTTGCAAACATTTTTCTTTTCTTTTTTTCTTCTTTCTTTTGACTCTTAGAAAAATTGGACCTATAAATTGAATCTGCCTCCAGGCAGCTTTAACTTGCATGACCAGCACTTACTCAGCAGATAACCAAAGGCTTCATTAACCTTGGCAAATTCTCAAGAGCTGTATTTTTAGACATAGGGGTATATGAATTATTTTTTGATAATTTCTTGAGTAGGTTTGGAGCTGAACCTTCCCTCCCTCCACTTTTTTTTCTTCTTGAACAAATATGTTTGCTTTCCTATTTGTAAAGTCCGTGTCCTTTTAAAGTTTTTTTTTTTTAATTTCTTTGTTAAGGCATTTTGTCCATCTTTATCAGCTTTTGCAAGTAGATTTGTGCATTTGATGGCTAAGGGCCAGTTTCACATTATGAAACACCTTCAGTAAGATGAAGGCTATTACTGCAAATAGAGTTGGTTACTCATATCTACAGAGAATTTCATTTATTTGTTTGTTTATCTGATAGTGGAAAACTGTAATATATGTGGAACAGCTTAGTGTGATATAGCTTAGCTAGTATGTTGTTGAGTACTAAGGATACAAAGAAAAGTAAAAGACAATTCCTGTTCTCAGAGAGCTCACAGTCTCATGAAGGCGACAACATGAAAACAATAGTGTAAAAGACAAACTATGTACAGGTTAAGGAATAGAGAGGAGGCACTTGAATGAAGAGGGGTTCTGAAAGATTTCCTGAAGAAGATGGATTTTTAGTTGGAACTTGAAGGGAGCTGGCGGAGTCAGAAGGCAGAGATGGGGATAGGGTCCTCCCTTTTTTTCCCCTCCCTCCCTGGAAAAGAACATTTCAGGTATAGGGGATAGCCAGAGAAAGTACCCTGAGTGGAAAGATGAGATAATTCTAATTTTGTAGGCAAAAACCCCAAATATCATAGTTTGAGGAAAGTTGGGTCAAAATTGGTCTTTTCTCTATCATGTGGTACAAATGTATAAACTTTGACTGCTTTGGTATCATAGGGAATCTCTAGGGTTTGCTTGATCTAATATTCACTGTAAAGATAGGTTCAGAAAACCCATCAAGTTTAAATCTATCCCTTGCTTGTTACCTCCTTTATCCAATTTTCCTATACCAAATATCAATGGTGCTGCTGCTGATACAGGAGCATAAAACAGAAGAAGATTAGAGTTAAGAGAATTTGGAAGAAGAAAACATCACCTACATCAGGGATAGTTCCGGGAAAATTGCCTGGTGTTATTAACAAAAGAGGCAGCCAAGTGTATAGAAAGAAGCCTGTGAAGAGAGTAAGTAAGGAGATGGGAGAGAGGAGGGAGATACAGTGGTAAAGAAAGTCTATCACAAACAACAGCATGGTACTTCAATCCAAAAACACTTGCAGAATGCAGACTAGTGGCAAAGCACTGGGTTAAGTACTGTGGGATATGCAGAAAAAGTATAAATTAGATCGTTCCAATGTAGCAGTCTAGTTGGAGAGACAAGGCAGGCACAAGTGAAGGATTTCACTGAGCTCCTTGTCCAGTGGTAGAGGGGAGGGCATTAATGTCAGTGCTTTGGGAGCAAAGGGAAGATAGCAGTTCTCTCATGGAGACGCTCATCATTATTCCTTATAGGGACTCTGTAAGCTCTCAAACTCCAAGATGTTCTTTCTGAAGTCACAGCATTATGTGTTATAAGCAGTGCAACACATGGTAGATAAAGGCAAAATGACAGAGCTACCATGTTTAAAAGGGATATAGATAAAAGATGTGTTTACTTCCAAATGGTAAATTCATTAAACAAATAATGGACTACAGGTAACTGAGGTTGATTATAACTAATGAGGAAGCAAGTGAATAATGAGAAGTGAGAGGGAGATTAAACATTTGTGCCAGACACTATGCTAACAACTGGGGATTTAAATACAAAGAAACAGTAGAGTGACTGCCCTTGAGCAGTCTAACTTCTAATGGGGGAAGACTAGACATAAAGTGAAAATGAGAAACTGGTAAGAGAGTACAGTCAGTTGTAAAGTGTAAAAATATCTGGGAAAAGACAGCAAGGATTGGTTCCAGAAGATCATCTTGAGCTACTATCTGAGCTTTTACTCTTTAGGTCCTAGGGTTCCAAATTCCAAGATGGGGAGGGATGGTGGATGAGTGGGACTGAAGATTATAGTGAAAGCAACATAGCATAAGGATGATTGGAAACGGGTGTGGAATCCTATTTCCTCGAAAGAAAGGGCAAAAGTTCATCCAACAATACAGATAATAAATGTTTTGGAATTTGGTTGAGGAAGGGAGTACATATTGTATCCATGTAGCGATCACTTTGTACTAGGAAATGTTTAACAACTGGCCTTTTGGAGGAAAATGTGCATAAGATACATTTTTTAAACTTAATCTGTTATCAATGTTTTCTCCATCACTTGCTTAATTCTAGATAACCACCAAAATTATAAAATCCTGATTTGTAGTACATAGTTATAGCATAACAAAGAGATATAACTTCTCTCATTGAAAATTTAACAGTTGATTCTTCTAAGTCAGTATGAGCCAACTCTAACATACCATCGCTCCAGGATGTTCTTTAGACTTTTAAAAAATATTTATATATACAGTGACTAGCATAGTGTCTGGCACATAAAAGGACAGTCACTAGCATTTATTAAGCACTTACTATGTGCTGTGTTTAGTAAAGGTTCATTGAATTGAATTGAATTCTGGCTTGAGTGGTCAGAATAAGTTTAACAGAGGAGATGAGATAAGATGAGATTTAAAGGTTAATCAAAATTTGATGGGCAGAGATGAAGAAGAAAGGCATTGCAGTTTGAGGGAATGTAATATGTGAAGTGTGGATATGGTAAGTTTAAGACCTAGTTAGGGGACAGTGGGTGATCTAGATTAAAAGGAGTGGAGAAATCATGCAGAGAAGAATTGCGAGTTTAGGCTACAAAGGCAGGTTGGGGCTAAGAAATGGAGGGTTTGGAATGCCAAATGAAGGATATAATGTTCAGCATCAGTTCTTAACCTGGGACTTGGAAAATTGGATCAAGCCTTTGATTTCTGAACAAGGAGAGTTTGTGAAGGATGTGACAACAATATGAAAAATTGTTTTAAATTTAATTGTCTTTTAAAAAAGGTTAAGTATCCATGAATGATGCTCTTAATGATCTGTAACAATAGTAATGGAGACCCCGCTTAGAGTAAGTGTAGAGCACTGTCCTAGGCAAGTATATCTAAGATGAAGTCCTTATGCTTTAGGAATTTACCATTTAGTAGCTGTAATTCAATCAATCAATCAATCAATCAACTTTTTCATTAAGTGTTGGCTATGTGCTGGATACCTTGTGCTAGATGCTGAGATGTAAACACAAAAGTGAGATGGTACCTACCTTCAAGGACTTTATATTCTATGAAATCTTTTATGAAAGCTGTGTGACTCTAGGCAAGTCACTTAATGCTTATTGCCTCGAGAAAAGTTACAAAACAAAGTATTATGTGAAATATGAAGAAAAGATGGCTGCTAATCCAGGGGAATCAGGAAAGCCTTTCTAGAAGAGATAGATAAATATTTTTTTTTCCAACAAGTTTGATCATAGAAAGAGGAAGATATAAATAAATGAAACGGTAGCTGTCTTCAAGTACTTGTAGGAATGCCATCTGGTAGAGAGCTTCAACTTTGTTCTATGGTGCACCAGGAGATGGAACTAGACCCAGAGGCAGAAATTACAAGGGGTCAAAGAATTGTTCTATGTTAAAGAAAGACAACCAGCAACTAGGTAAAAGCACTCCAGTCTCAGCACAATGCCTTGTGCTGCCTATATAGCTTTTTTGTCGTACTTCTCCTTGTCATCAGCTGTGGCTGATTTCTTTCTTGTGGAGGTTCTTGTTCACAGGTTTGAGTAAATTCTCAGTTTGCCAGTCTCAGTGGAGAGCTTTTTTTTTCAGTAATGATATTTCCTGGTGATACATCATCAGTGGGTTTTCATGTTGATTTTTAACCTATGATCTTGCTTCTGTCCCAGTCCCTTCCAGATTCTGTCTTTATATTTTAATTTTGTACTTGTACCCTCAGGCTATTCTCCCAAGAGTTAATTGAGTTAAATGACTACTAAAGAACTGAAATAATTTCCCCAATCTCACCAAAAACTCTCTCTTTTCCTTTCAATTACATTGAATTTAGAAGATTCATTCTTGAATTCTTACTAAATTTTAAAGCCCAAGTCACTGCCACCACTTACAGTAAAGCTTCTTAGACTCTTAGTTGGCAGTACCTTCCCCCTCATAACTCATAGAGGTAAGAAGTAAGATCAGCTGAATTTAATCCTCTTGTTCAATATTCAGATGGGCAGAGTAGCTAATGTAGTGAAAAGAAGTGAAGGTCCTTCATTGGTAGATCTCTTTGGATCTTCTTCCCAATAAACTCCTTTAAGTCTGATCTTAGATCTGTTCTTTTCTTTCTCTCTTTTCCCCACCCATATCTTATCCTTTTAATGTTTTATTAAAATATTAACATAAAGAGGTATTGGAGAGAAAATTGAACTCTGTATAGAATCTGATCTGAAATATTGTCTATGACACTGTGTGATTCTGGACAAATCCCATGCTTCCTCTTTGTGACCTTTTGCTGGTCATGTATTCTTTCTGGGACTCAGTTTCCTCATCTGTAAAATGAGGGGATGGGAATAGATCACTTCTATTATCCCTTGCAGCTCCAGAACTGTGAGTCCATAGATATCAATATAAACAACAGAACTCTTGTAGTAACTATTTCCATTTAAATTAATTGATTTAAACACACAAAACATCATAACACTTTTTTGGATACTTCCCTTAAGAACTCATTAGGATTCTCTGTACACTCATTCTTGTTCATTTTTCCTTTCCTATTGTTGAAGTGAAAATATACTCTATTCTTTGGGTTCTGCTTTTCCTCCTTTGTATTATTTTATTGAAGTTTTCCCAGATTTCTTGGTATTTTTCCTATAGGTTAATCTATACTGCATTAATATACTACCCCCCATCCCCCTCCCCACACACAGACACACACACACACAGACATACAGATACACAGACACATAAACACACACTTTTAATCAGGCCCCTATTATTGGACACCAGACCTTTCCATCTGATACTCCTTGGATTCTTGTATGAGGACCTTCTCTATTTCCCTGTGACGATTCCATTTGTGCTTCTTCCTTCAAACTCACTGATGTCTTTAGTCTTTAATGAAGGAAAACTGAGCGAGGATATGCATTTCTAAAACCGTTCACTGTAATCTATTCTTTCTGCCCTCCATGGTTTCTGCGTCACAGGCAGGGAGACTCTCTTTGATGACTACTGAGCTGTCCTTTACATTATTCATACATCTTTTTATATCACCTACTTTGGCACCCGATGGGGACAAACAAATATTACAAACAAGGCACCAATGAAAAAGAATGTGTAATCAGTCTTTAAAAATTCCTTCTACTCTGCCAAGCTCTCACATGTGATGGTGGAATACTAGCAGCTGGCTAGTCCCACTGGCTTGATGACTTGCTTTTGTAAAAGTGATTGCTGTTTGATGATTCTTCATATACTGTAGCCTGGCCTCCGTAAAGGCAACAGGCTTCACGATTCCTGCCAGATTCTTATACATATTTAGGGACTGACTGTATAAATTTGAACAACAAATGCTATAGAGCTGGAAGACTTTTGGCTTAAGAGTAAGGGGGAATGGGGATGGTTTTGACTTAGACTATTTGGAAAGCTAGTTCATTTGTGTGTTTGTATGTGTGTTCTCATTGTACCCATCTTACTTTTTCTTATTGACAACTCTTTGGTGACATGATTTACTTGGCAGTCACTATGTATCAATCAAGGAATCCTAAAAGCTTCAAAACCATTGGCCTTTATATGGGGACATAGAGATTTTAGTAAGATCTACATGTATGTGTGTATATATATATGTATATATAGGTGTGTATATATAATATACATATAGAAGTGTGTACATATGTAAGTATTTGTATAACTGTGCGAGCTGGGGGAAAAGAAAGAACAAGCATTGATTAAATACCTACTATGTGCCAAATGCTGTGCTAAATTCTTTACAAATATTATCTCATTTGGTGGACAAAACCTTGATGTTGTTATGTTTTACAGGGGACACGGGCCCAAACTTGAGATGGGAGGAAAGGAGAAAATAGCTTTCACTAACTTCTATTTCTTATCACTACGCAGTTCTCATAATTTTGATTAGCTTCACTTGCTAATTCTAACTTACTTGCTAATTCTAATTTATAATATCTTAATTAGCTGTACTAGAAAATGTTGAGGTCTTAGCCATTTGTCTCAGTGCATATCATGGATATAGAAGGTGGCAATAATTTAAAACTTCTATTGGAGAGAGAGAGAGAGAGAGAGAGAGAGAGAGAGAGAGAGAGAGAGAGAGAGAGTAATGAAAAAAGAGTTAGTTTCAGAACCAGGAAGACCTGAATTCAAATCTCTTCTCTGACATTAGCTGTGTCATTCTGAGCAAATCATCAAATCTCTCAGTGTTTTAGGCAACCCTTTAAGAATATAGATCACAGAGTAGTTACAGGGAGTTTGCTCACCAAGGAAATCACAGGTCTGAACTAAAGGGAGAAAGATGTTAGAAAAAGAAATTACCTGGAGGAAATGAGTGTTGAATGTGGCATCTGCTAACAATTCTCTCAGCCCAGAGCTGATCAGAAAGTGGAGTCTTCAGAAAACTTCCATCAAAGTGCTATTCTGATAGGAAGTAATACTGGCTCTGGCATCTGATGATCTGGGTTTAAATACCACCCAAAATACTTAGAACCTGAATGAGCATAGGCAAGTAAAAACAGGTAAGTAATGTAATGGGTTATCATTATATTCACCTCTAAAAGAAGGGGATTGTACTAATTGGCTCCTGAGGTTATGAATCTCTGACTTAAATTCGAAAGACACAGGATTCTCAAGCAAGACTTCTCTTGGGGAGGACTAGGATCCCTGCTGTTGTCCACATCGTCAACTTAAACATAGTTGTTGTGGTACAGCATTTCCTTCCCTATTCTCTTTTACCCAGAGGTTAATCTCAGAAATCAGTGCTGCAGTGCAGATTGACTGAGATGATATTATGTGAAAGGTTGAATGGTTACAAATGGGCTGACTCAGCCAGTTGCTTTGGAACTGTGGTACTAAGTGAGCACCCTCCAGCAATAAAGAAATACTTTTTGACCTGCCATATCTGCACATTATCAGCAAGCAAGTAATTTCACTGAAACAACGCCAGAGCTTTGATATCTTGTCTTATTGAATTTTCACATCACCTTTATGAAAGTAATAACAAAGACTTATCACTGGGCAATGGCTTCCTTGGGAGACTGGAGAATTGAGTGGGAGTGGTTGTTATTTTTCCTCTCATTTGTGTCATTGGGTGCAAGGATTTATTTTTCATTAGCATGCATTTCTTTGGATTGCATGGTTATTTCTGATTTCTGTGCAGTTATATATGATATTTTTTCATTAGTCCTGCAAATTGAGCCTCATTCAGCTTTTTTTTTTTTTTGAGGATCTTGAGTCCCAGACATATGCATTCTCATCCTTACCACATCCCTGAGAATATGGCAAAGGACAAGGCTCATTGTCCCAATACCCATGGGCAAGAATTTAAAGGTGATCTACCTGAAAATCATTTTATGAGCTGGCTTTGAGGCTGAGAATAGAAATGGTTGTTTTAAATGGTTTCAGTTATAATTAAATTTATGATGAGTGTTAGGGTTATAAGACATGAGGGTGTGTGGAATTTATTGAGAGACAAAGGTTGGAAGATCAGGTACCTAGTCATCCTGCTATAGAATATAGGACAAAGATATCCAGAAAAACATCTCCTAGATAGCCCAAATCTGAATAAGGCCAGAGATAACATTCTCAGGATTCTGAAGGGCTATATAAACAAGATGGCATCTGCTACTCTTCTTGATTGAATATTGAACAGGGATTCTCTGCTCATTGGTGGAGATGAATGTCCTGAGTCTGTATGAGGTCTTATGAGTACAAGTGGAATAGACCCAAAAGAAATTCATGATGAAGTCAATGTGACTGTCCTTGGAGCTCAGGGTGACCTTCTTCCTTGGCTCCACTCCAGTTTCCCATAGTTCTACCAGAAGATTTTACATGCTTTATGACCAATACTGCATTCTCTTTGCTAGCATATCCAACATTAGCACAGCCATCTGATGCATAATTATAACTAAAGATGAATCTGTAACTCTGATGATTATCTGGTGAAGGTAATTCTAAAACAGACTCTCTGGCTCTCCATTTCCTTGGTTCTCTGCCTCTTTAAGGAGAAAAGGGTTGTACTCTGCTCCATTTAGTACCTCATTGTCTCAGGTTCTTTGACTAAAGCTGGGGGTACTGTTGTCCTGCTTTGTCCTGCTTCCTGTGGTCTATTTTTGAGTAGGCCTGGAGCTTGCTGAGGCTGAGCCCTCAGGATTATATTGATCCTTGAAGCTCAAGAGTACTTGTCAAAACTTGGACATTTTGGGAAATGGTCTGCATTGCTCTGGTGGCATTCATTTCATGAAGGTCATATAACAAGCCCTGGAACAATCTATAGGGCAAGATTTTCCTACATTCTCAGAATGCACAGTGCATATCTATGTTTTTCTCTTCTTATTGCTTCACCCTGATGAACCACGAAATAGGATTTTTTTTTAAATGCTGCAAAATATTAAAGACAAAATTGATATAGGGGTCTTCTGATTCACCCCCCTCAAATACATTAGCTAAAGTTTGTATATACATTTATTCCAGGTAACATTTGACCTTGCTTCTTTTTTCTTTTGTAAAGAAATTCATTTATCCAAATAGCAAAACAGAAATTAGGGGAAGTGTTTATAGGAAAATATATACCAGACAGACAATAGAGAGTGAAGGAGTTCTCTTATTGGGAGCAAGGTAACTCAATTCACCCAGGAGACAGAAACCTAATCTTCCCCAAGGAAAAGTTTCCTAAAATTTCTGGTACAGCAAGCTGGGGATTTAACTTCTCTCCAGTTATTTTCTTCAGCAGCCTAAAGGAGGCTTGATTTTGTCCATCTTTTTTCTCCAAGTTAGTAGCCAGAAATGTTTGAAATAATTGCAAAACCCAAATACACTTGAAGAAAATTTCAGGGTTGAAGAGATTTGAACTGTCTCATCAACTGTGCCCTGACCCTTATGTGGACCAACAAAGTCCACTGACAAGGAGAGATTCCAATACCAATGGGCTTTGTAGCTGGACTTACATTTATGATGGGTGAAATCTGGAACTTTAAAAAAATCTCTCATATTCTTATTCTATTTACCACTGTTGCCATCAAGTTTGTGTAAATCTAATATACCCTGTTGCATCATATTTATTCCATAAGAGCAACTACCATGAGTTAATTATCTTTTTCATCTCTCCCAGTACTAATTACAGTGTTTTTTCATATATAAGACATTTAATGATTAAAGAAGTGAGTGAACAAATGAAGGATGTAAGCTCTTTTGGAGCTCTTTTTTCTTTATATTCTGAGCATCTCAAAAAGTTCCTAGTATTGAATTGAAATGAATCAAGAGTTCAAGTCCTCTGCCAAAGGGAAACATGAAGACAAGAATGTCTTGTTTTCTTTTGCGTGGTTTCTATCTTTGCCTTGTCTGCTTTGGCTGTAGTAGTGGAAAAATCACTAGATTTAAAATCAAGAGACTTGGCTTTGAATCTTGGATGCAATATATCACTAGTTATGAGATCAAAGGCAAATTCTGGGTTTCTTTCCTCATCTGTGAAATGGGAATAATAATGCTTCTGTCACTTCCTGAAATCAGAAATTAAGAAATTTTACTCCATGAATAGTTTTGGGAATTTTTGCTCTTTATTTTGTTGTGCAGCCTGTTAGGATCTTATAATCACTTGTGTGGAGGAGTGACCGCCTATATTTTGATGGGTCTGATAAGGGAACAGGAGAGCCAGTGCTCCTGTCTTTCAATAGGGAGAGGGACCAGACAGTTACAATGATTTTACTGGTGCAAAGTAGCAATTCTTTGAGAATTAATAGAGAGATAATTAATAATAATAATAATTTTTCAAGAGTTTGTGAAGTCAAAACTATTTTCATAATAATATAAATTTGTTATTTGCTTATTAAATTAAGACCTCCTTTTTCCAACTACAAAACTGTGTTAAGGCCGATTTTTTTTCGTATACTTCAATCAAAACAAGATATAGCAACAGACTGGATTTGGGAGCAGATATGAGAATTCAGTTGTCTTCTGTTAAAGCAGATATCAAAGCAATTTGCAAAAAATATGAAAAATAATGCCATTTCATTTTGCTATTTTTTGTCAGTATTTTTCCATAGTTTAAAAAAATTTGTGTTAACGTGTAATGCATTTTTAAGAAATGAATAAGATGATCAATTTTAATTTCTAATATGGTAAATATCAATGGATATGAGCCGCATAGACAAAAGTGATTTGGGATCCTCTGCAAATTTTAAAAGTATAATGTAGTCAAATTGTATTGGATTGCTTACTGTCTCAAGAAGGAGGAAGGGAAAGGAGGAGAAAAAGATAGGATTTGGAAGGAGAAAAAGATAGGATTTGGAAGGAGAAAAAGATAGGATTTGGAATTCAAAACTTAAAAAAAAAACTTAAAATTGCTTTAACATGTAATTGGAGAAAAAATAAAACATGCTGTTTTAGTTATTTATTTATTTATTATAAAAAGAGCATAATGTGATCCTGAGACCAAAAAGTTTGAAATTTGTTGGAATAGAGAACTCTCTAGTGAGGGAACTCCTTTTGCTTTCTCTTCAAGTTTTGGTCATAGAGAGTTCCCAGAACACAGGAAAATTAAGGAATTGGATTAGTTAGGTTCTCTCCCTTCTTCCTTTTTTTCCTTTCCTGTTCCCTCAATCACTGATAATGTGGAAACAGATAGATTTGGAAGTGTAGGTTATAAAACCATAGTTCTAGAGCTAGGAAAAAACCATCCAGAAGCCCTTAGGTAAAATCTCTTTGTTTTATTGATAAGGAAACTTTCCTCTGAGGCCAAGTGACTTGCCCAAGATCATTGATTAATAAGCTTCAGAGATGTAGACTCAGTTCCCCTATTCCTGAGTCAGTACTCTTTCCTCTCTATTATATTGCTTTCCTTACATTGGTTTTCCCACTATTCATTGTCCTGGAATACTTTGGGAGCAAGGAAAACTTTGGTGTAAATCAGAGAATACCTTTCCTATACAGAAGGGAAAATTTGGAAAGCCGCCTTTAGACCTAGGAGGTAACCTCTCCTTTTCCCATGTACATATTCATTGATCTGATATAAACCTGTACATCCCTTTATGTAAGGGATAAAGGCTTACAGTATTATAGAAACATGAAGTGTTATTAGTGTATACAAAGCATCTTTAACAATATAAAGAGCATAGTTTATAGGCACATATAAAGCCAGACCTTAGAATTTTAAAAAATCAGGTTTATCATTGACTGCTGTGGGACTTCTGGAAATACACACACACACACACACACACACACACACACACATATTGGATTCCACATATATTTTAAAATATTTAACATGTATTGGACTACCTGCCATCTAAGAGAGGGGTAGGGGGAGGGAGGAAAAATTTGGAACATAAGGTTTTGCAAGAGTCATTGTTGAAAAATTATCCATACATATGTTTTGTAAATAAAAAGCTTTAAAAAAAAAAAAGAAAAAAAGACTTCTTGAGGTAGAGAAGGCCCCAGTCTGGGATTGTTCACTAGGAAAGTCATGGACTCTAAGATTTAAGAGTAAAAGTGAACTTAGAAGTCATCACTACTGTTACATTTTATAAACAAGGAAGCAAAATCCTCTTTTTGTATATGATTCAATCTACTCTGAAGATATAGAATTATTAGGGTTTATCCAAGAGTGTAGGAAGTAGGGTGTGGCTTATCTGCCAAGCCCTGCTCTACCAAGGTTCTTGATATGATATCCTGGTTATACTTTGATACTTCAGTTCTGGAATGCCCTCCCCCTCCTTTTTAATCTGCTGAAATTCCATTTACCTATGCTTTTATGCTGAGCTCAGATGGCTCATCTTTCATGAAATTGGCTCAGATCCATGTCCTTTCTCACTGCTGTAACAATCAGAAATTATTTTTCTTTCTTTGAACTTTGAACAGAACTTTGTAGCTGTTTTCATGCTTTTATCATATTATATTCTTTAGAATTTAATATCAATTAACAAACATTGGTAAAGTTTCTATTATGTGCAAAATATGTTAGTCTTTGTACAAAAGTAGGTCTGAGTAGATCTTGAGGATACAAATGTAAAAGCCTTGCCCTTAAGGAACATATCACTGTTCCTTATCACTGGGTGATATCACTGGGTGGGATGCAACATATACACAATATAAAATATATTCAAAGAGTTCTGTGTTAATCACTGGAGGATAGGGGAATCTGGAAAAGTCTTGTGTAAAAGTTTCTCAAGTTGCAGGGTGAAGGAATCTAGGGATTCTAGGAGATAGAGTTGAGGAAGGAGCGAATTCCAGGTATGGGGGACTGTTTGTGCAGAGGCCAGCAAGTGGGCAATGGAATATTGAATGCAGGAGGACAACTAGCAAGCTAATTAGGCAAGAAGGAAGAGCATGAGAAGAGTAATATTTGTGTAGCACTGCCTACTTGTGCATGTATTAAATTTCTCTTTACATTGTAAGCTCCATGGAGTAAGGGACCATTTACACGTAAGAAGTCTTTAATAAATGGCTGTCAAAGGAATGAATAAAGCAGTGAACCATTCTTAAAGTAAGGTTCTCAGCAACTGAGATGCAGGCGACATAATTCTGATTGTGGATGAGTCAGTTTCCGATTGTAAAGTTCCCTCAAGGTACAATCCCTGACCATGGTGCACAAATGATTCTTTTCTCTTAATGCTAACGATCCCAAGCTTGAATTTATGGAATCTGAGCCAGCACTAATGTACAGTAAGTCACGACTTTGGAGGTTTTAGTGGAATTTAAGGACAAATATTTCTTCTAAATCATGTTTATAAAATGTGGGTGAAGTGAAGGAAGTTTCCTTCAAGGTTACACCTTTATGCCAAGTATATCCTGGATACCCCTCCATGAATCTGATCAGACACATTCATACCTACTGAACAGCATGACATAATGGATAGAGCATGGGGCAGGATATGCTACATTTGAATTTTACTGCAGAGACTTACTAGCTTTGTCATCCTGGACAAGTTACTTACTCTCTGCCTGTGTTAATTTCCTTATTCATAAAATGGAAATCATAATTATACTTGTCTCATAGGATTATTATATCAAGTCAAATGAGATATGTATATATATACAAACATATATGAATATATATACACACAAACACATATGCATACACATATAGGGCAGTTAGATATTGTAATGGATAGAATGGAGTCAAAAATCCTGAGACCTCAGATACTTACAAGCTGTGTGATCCTGGACAAGTCACTTAATCCTATTTGCCTCAATTTACTCATCTGTAAAATGAACTGGAGAAGGAAATGGCAAATCATTCCAGTATCTTGCTAAGAAAACCCCAAATGGGGTCATGAAGAGTCACACGAAACTGAAAAAACTAAACAACAAAACACTCCCACACATACATACTCACAAACACATTCATAAATTCATAAATATATATATATACAATATATAAACACACATATATGTATATATAAATTAAAAGTATTTTGCAAACCTTAAACTACTGAATAAACCTAAATAGTATTATTAAACATATATCCAGATAGCCATCCCACTCTACCCTGGTCATGCTTATATTTTTGTATCAGTCAATGCTACCTTAACTCATTTTACATTTATTCTTTTGTTATTATTCTTATGTTACTTGGGAAATGATAAAAGTAATTACTGGAGTTTACCTAGAGCTTTAAGGTTATAAGGTGTTTTAGATCTATTTTATTATTTGAGTCTCCGAACAACCCTCTGAAGTCAGTGCTATTATCCCCATTTTGTGGATAAGGGAATTGAGAGTAAGAGAATTCAAGTAATTTATAAACAGCAAAGTATATGTCTGAGGCAGGATTGGAACTTAGGCACTTTTTGTCATCCTACCTGCACATGTGAATTCTCTCTCCTTAATTTTTTACACACACACACACACACGTACATATTTATATTATATTAAATAATTTGCATAGATATCTATATAGATATATAGATATAAAATGCCATAGAACGCCAGGCTCATCTTCCTGAGTTCAAATCTGACCTCAGATACTTACTAGCTGTGTGACCCTGGGCAAGTCACTTAATCCTGTTTGCCTTAGTTTCCCCCTCCGTAAAATGAGCCAAACAAGGAAATGGCAACCTGCTCCAGTGCTTTTGCCAAGAAAACCTTAAATGGGGCTCCAAAGAGTCAGCCACAACTGAAGAAACTGAATAACAATATTTCCATTATACTCTACAGTTGTTATGCCTAGTATAGTACATGTCCTAAGATAGATATGCAATAGATAATTCTTGGGGAACTCAGAGATTAGGGATCAGTGACTCTGTTGCCTTTCTCTACTCCACTCTCAGGACTCTCTTCTAATGCTGTCCAACCTTCAAATAGATTTTGGAGATTTTATTACTCTCACACAAGTTGTCCTTCCCATCTATTTATCTGTTTATCTATCTATTTATTTAGAATTCAGGGTGGGAGTAAGTTGCAGATTATGATTTCATTGGCATAAAACTCTTGATGTGAAAATTCCCTTTATTAATGTAGATCTATAACCATGATGTAATTTATTATTTTAGAAAGGCATCCTGTGCACTGAGAGGTAATTCATTTCTCCTGGGTCACACAGCCAGTATGTGTCAGAAGCAAGATTTGAACCTGTGCTTTCTGACCCTGAGGCTGGCTTTTTATCCACTAAGATTCATTGCCTCTTTCACTAATCATCTCAGTTCCTCATACATTTTCCTCTTAATTTCTCACTACATAATTCTGCTACTAGATATCTGATTCAAATTCAGATATTTAAGTATCTTAACAATGACTTTCTGCTTCCACCTGAAAGTTTGGTACCATGAAGATATACCCATTACTAAGCACAGAAAGATAGTGATTAATTCTGAGTGTTCTGATAAGTCGGTCATTTGTGAGACCAACTGATAAACCAATGAGCAGTCCCCATGCTATCCATACAGAGTCAAAAGGCCAAAGATGACTTCCAGCAAAGGGTAGATGGAACCCCTATGTTAAATTTATAGGACATTCAATGACAGTCACATGGTATGGATGGGTTGTAAGTTATATTGTTGGAGGCAATAATAACACCAAATAGATGTAGATGTATGTTAGATCCTAGACCTAGTGTTGTATTGGCTTATTAGAATTCTGAACCATTCCCTGGTTTGGGGCATTGGGGGTCTAAGGTCTGAGTAGAGTGATATCAGGCAAATCATTTCTGAGAATGGTTCCCAAATTAGTCCCCCTAATTGTGCTTTTCTTCATAAAGTACCACTGCAGGAAATATACTTAACCTGAAATGAAGTACATATTAGAGAAAGGTTCTCTCTGTACATTATCTATTATCCTAATGAGCAAGAAAAGAAAGGGGAGGGGAATCTCACTCTACAGCTATTATTACCTCCACGATAGAGTTGACATACACAGGCTCATTATTGCGTAATGTTTTATTCAACAAAATAACTTTAATGTTGTAGCTTAAATTGAATTCGCTGAAACATCTTCATCTCCTGTGTAATGTGCCTCGAGTGTCTGCTTGGTGCCTGCATTTTCCCTAGAATTATAGTGCTGAAGCTATGGAAATGGCAAAATTATATGCAATCTGCAAAACAATGTGGCTGTAATGTGGTAATTGGCCTTCCACATAATTAAAGAAACATTTCCTCATCAGAGCTGTTCCATCAGAGACCTAAAGGCTATCATTGTACAAATCATCCACTTAGTAAAAAAACCTTTTTTTCTAGTAGCCTATAAAATCTGGTTATGCAAACAAATTTGCTTATTTGGTAGCATTAATGACTTGTCACCATTAAAAACCAAATCAAGGTGATTGAGCTATAATCTGGCTCCTCTGGGGTTGAAGGTCACTTCTGGTTCTGCCAGCTGGGAGCATTTTAATTTATTAAGAAATACTCATAGGTAGCTTCCAGATATAGAAAAGGGCTGCAAAAAGCAACCTGTGTATCTCCAGCTTGTTAATCAATAGAAAATCACTGCAACTGGATTAGGGCCTTGTACCTGGCAGAGACCTATTACAGAAAATTGAATTGGATTCTCACATTTGATAGTGACACTGCTTGGACCCAGAGGTTTATTTGGTAGACACATGGTAGAAAATTGCCCTGGAGTGTGCAACATCTCAACTCTCTTAAGTGGTGCTGAGAGACTTTAATTGAGACCTTCCTGATAGTCAGTTTAACCACAGGCACAGGGTAATACGCAACCAGTGGCTTCACTGGAAGCTAAAGGAAAAAAAAAAAACAAATTGATTGAAAACCAAAGAAACATAAAAATTAAACAGAACAGAAACCCTTTAAATTTTTCATTCAGATGCTTTCTCTTCCTGCCTAACTCAGCATAAAGAAAAATAGATGGACAAAGGAAATACATGAGTGAATTGCCAAAATGTGCATTCTTCCCAGTGGAAAAATTCACTCCACATAGGGAGCGAATTGTCCCAGGAGTGAATGAAAGGTTGTTTTATTTGGTTAACACCTATCTTGTTGCAATACTAGCAGTAGGATATTTGGAATCTCCTCCCTATTGTGGCAAAAGTGTTTAAGTAACCTTTCTTCTGCTCAAGCATGAGAGAATGTGACCTAAAATATTTCTTATAACCAAGAAGTAGTCTCACCTAATAATTCTAGAATGCTGTTTAGGATAAAGCTTCAGAAAAAGGATGCAAAATTACCATATTTCCCAGTCTGGTATAAAGATGTTCAGACTAGGCAGAAGAATTGGATGGTGTGCTCATGATAGATTTTTAACTTAAGAGATCTGGTTTTAAATTCTTGTTCTTTTCTTACCCATATGGCCCTGGGCAATTCACCTCTCAATTTTCTCATCTTCAAGAATAAGGGGCTGGACTAATGACCTTTGAAGTCCAGTTCTAAATCTGTGATCCCATTTTTGATTCCTGTCTTCTGTGACAGACCTGCAAGTGGATAGTTCTCACAGCAATGGTTAGAGGAAGTGAGAAACAAACTGCTCTTATTTATGACATCTTCTTAAAGGAAAAGAAGCAAAATGGTGTCTTGGGAAGAGCCCTGGAACCAGAATCAGGAAGTTCCGGGTGCAGCACCCTGCCATGAAATTATTAGGTATGTGAATGTTGGCCAAATAGCTTAATCTCATTAGATATCAGTTTTCCTCATCTATAAAACAACCGTTTGGACTCAGAGGATTATAGATTTAGTTTGAATCCATGCTCTCACTTGCATTTTACAAATAAGGAAATTGTGAGGTAGAGAGGTTAAATAAACTAATTGCCTAGAGTTACATAGCCAGTAACTATCTGAATTAAGGTGTGAATTCAGATTATTATTATTCTTAAATCCAGCAATTTCTTCTCTATTTTATGCTGCCTCTACATCTTAGTAACATCTTTGAGCTCTACTTTGAAGACTTGATGACCTCTAACATTTCTTCCAGCTTTAAATCTATGATCTTGTGAGTCCACAACACTGCATCCTCACAGAGTAGCAGTAGTTTGCATGGACAATGATTTAAAAAAAATTTTTTTTAAATAGAATTTTATTTTAGTTTTCAATATTGATCTTTGCAAAACCTTGTATTCCAAATTTTTCTCCCTCTTCTCCTCTCATCAAGACAGAAAGCAATCCAATATAGCTTAAACATGCAATTCTTCTAATCATATTTCCATATTTGTCATACTGCACACACTAAAAAATCAGATCAAAACGGGAAAAAAAAAACACAAGAAAGAAAAAACAAATAAGCAAACAAATAACAACAACAACAAAAAGGTGAAAATACTATATTTTTGGATTTCAGCCCATCTGTGTTTTTCCTTGTCAAGGTTATCTGCCTTCTACTTATGTATCATAGATATCATATTTCCTTCTATTTCCACCTTTGCTCATTGCTAATATCTCACCTGATCTATTCATTATCATTCATTCGTTCATTTGTTCATTTAATCACTTCTTTTTGCTGCCTTTTTCTTTGTTCTTGTTCTCTTTGTGGGAGCAAAATCTAGTTCGTTTTTTGTGTGTATGTGTGTGTGAGCTTGTTTTTGTTTTCTGTATATTTTAAAATATACAGGTTTTTTTCCTCATAGATCACTTGTTAGAATCTACAATGGGTATAATATTATCTTCACTCTTTATAATGTAATAGTCTCCTAACGGCTTGCTTAGAGAACAACTCAGGACCATTTAAAGAGTGGAAGCTCTTTGACAAGTTGCGAAGAGCCAATGGGGCTCAAAGGAAGAACACTGACTCTGGAATCAGAAAGCCTGGGTTCAAAGCATATCCCTAAAGCTTATTACTTAATGACTTTGAGCATAGCACTTGATCTTCCTGGACCTGTAAAATAATGGAGTTAGACTAGATAGCCTCTGACATCCTTTCTAGTCCTACAACTATAATCCCATGAAAAGTTAAGAGTATACAATGTCGGACAGGGAAAGAGCACTAGCTTCTGAGTCAAGAGGATCTGAGTTCATATCCTATATTTTGGGCAAGTCACTTACCTACTTTGAGTCTCAGATTTCTCCTCTCTAAAAAGAGGTAGTGGGATTACCTAGCTTCTGACATGACTACCAGTTTTAGACGGAGTATAAACTCAGAGTATCACCATAGATAAGTGTCATCTGGGAACATAGATCCATTCTCAAGGCAGTAACTTTTCTCCAAGGGATGAATACAGAGGAGGGGGGCTCTGCCATTCAGGCTTCTTCTGAAGATGGAAACAAGCCCCAAAGATTTTTTTTTTTGAGTCAAAGCTGTACCAAATTACTCACTCTAAGCTGCACAGCACATTCCTACTCCGAGGCAAATGTTTATTCTTGTTGCATTGATTAAAAGTGCTACGGTAGGAGTTTGTAGGGGAATACTGACAGGCTGAGTTATGGCATTGCTGGGTTCTGAGTTGGGTTGGCTTTGCATGGCTGTGTAAGGTTATTTTGAAAAGAAGTTTAATCCACTAAGGAGTGACTGTCTGCAAATGTTGCTGCTGCTCTATCCTGCATTGTAATGGGCTTTGGGAATAAAACTTTGTTTTGTACTTCATTGGAACCTCCAAATGAGGGTAAGTCATAATTTGCTGGACAGCAAAATGGCAGGTGTGTTGGATTCAGAATCAAGAAGACCTGCCTCAAATATTTCCTAAATTGTGTGATCTCAGGTAAATTATTCAAACCTTTTAAGCTTCAGTTTCATCATCTATAAAATGGGGATAATGATACCTCTCAGAATTATAGTACCTTGAAGAGTTGTTGTGAGGTTCAGAAAAGATACAATGCATAAATGCAAGCTTTTTAAATTTCATGATCATCATGTGGCTGGGTAATGGATAGAATGCTGGACCTGGAGTCAGGAAGATGAATTCAAATTTGACTTCAGACATTTGCTAGTTGTATGATTCTGGGCAAGTCATTCAAACTGCATGTGCCTCAGTTTCAATATTTGTGAAAATGGGAAAAATAATAGCTTTCACCTCTCAGAGCTGTCATAAGGATAAAATGACATAATATTTGTGAAGCACTTTGTTAATCTTAAAATTCTATTATTTATTTATTATTATAATTGTTGCTGTGAGTCTTGAATTAGTGAATGACTGAACCTGGATGGTTTATGCAAGTTGCAGGATAATTTCATTTTTATAGATATTGTTCCCAAATATCCTTGGAGTTGACCTTTACACACAGGCTAGGCTCCACCTTCAAACCTTTTATTTTAATTTCATGAATCACTATCTTGCACTTTCCTGCGCTTCATTTTATGTGTTGCCTACCAGCAAACATACCCAAAGGATCTTGTTCTTGTTTTTAATTCAGTTGCTGAGCCATCCTTATTTGATACTTGTCTGGCTGCTAACTTAAAAACAAAGAAACACACGAAAACAAAATACCTTTAATGCTTTCCTGAGAGTAATCATTAGGGAGAATGAGAAAACGGGCATCTCACCTGACTAACTTTTGCTCCCCTGAAAAAGATCAGATACCAAATTTTCTTCTTATTCAGATTTCTTTTGATCTCTTTTTCTGGGATGGCTGCCTTGCTCCATGACCCTTGGTTCAGTTGCGGAGGTGAGATTTTAGGACCATCCGCGAGTGCTTGAATCTGTAGAAGCAGTAAGCCTTCTCTGAGGAGCACTAGGCTGCTCTTGGACATGCTTAGGTTACATCACTGCTGTTGGACTCAATCCTAATTCACTTGTGGCTTTTAAAGCCTTGGTTTATTGACATGGATGGATGGCATTTGCCATTTATAGGGTTTGGCAGGGCATAAGACCTGGCCTTCCTCATTTCCTTTCTTTTCTGCAGTTTTCAATCCATTGGCCTTTAGCTCCTGTGTACTTGCTGTTTTGGGTCTATGTCCATCTCGTCTTTTTGGGAATTTGTTATTTGGGAAACACTCATATCTCTCTGAGCTACCAGTACCCTCTGTTCTCAGCCTGTAAAGTCTTGCTTTTTATTTTTGTGACACAGGCACAGAGATGAGCTGAAAAGCTCAGGAAAATCACCTGTAACCTTTGTTCAACCTGGGAGAAACAAAGGGCTGTCAGACTGGGTGGAAACTCTTAAATGACTCCAGGGTGCTGTGACTGAAAAAAAAACTGGATTTGGCAACAGAGCAACCTGGGTTCAAATCTTGGCTCTGTTCTTTAGCATCTGTGTGACTCAGGACAAATAACTTATCCTCCAAAGACTTCAGTATCTTCACTTACAAAAAAAAAATGAGGTGATTGCCTTTGACAAGTCTCCTCTGTCACACTGCTGGGCTTAAACATTTTTTAGATTATTTTAAAAAAAGATTTAAAAAGATTTTTGATTCTTTTTGCTTTAATGTCACAGTCATCTTCTATATCCCTCTTTCATCTTCTATCCTCAACCACTGAATCTTCCCTTTAACAAAGAAAAATTATTAAACCAATTGACAGTATAGAGTATCTAGTACATGCACTCCCTTACTCTATACCAAGAGATGGGAGGTATGTTTTGTCATCTCTTCTTTAGGCCCAAGGGTAGCTATTACAATAAATCAGAGTATGGCTGCGTGTTAATGCTATAAAACATTGACTTTAGCAAAGGCCAAACTATTGGCTATTTTAACAGCATTACTTCATGGACAGTAGTGGCCAGGAAAATATTACCACATGGTTTCATTGCAGTGATAATTGATATAAAGGGGGAAAATATCAGTAATCTGGGCAATAAAAGAAACAAATTCTTTTTAAAGAATTTTTATTTCATTTTTTGATTTTGAAAGGCACTATGGCATAGTGGATAGAGAGGGCTAGCTGGAGATGGGAAGATAGTATTCTTATTTCGGACTAAACCTTTAAATCAAGTCAAGACTCTAGAACATGCAAGACTATGTGAGTAAATTATTTAATCTCTCAACTCCGAAAGCAAATTTCTAAGGTAAATAACCAAAGATTTGCACTGATCTTCATAGGTGGGGAGGAGTTCACAAATCAGGAGTTCTAGATATGAAATTTCAGATCTGGACCCCACCCCCCAAATATTCTTTATTATATCAAAGGCTTGCTTGAACCATGTAAGCAAGCTATCAGAATCAGCTGAGACTTATAAGTTAGATATGAAAAGTAGTTATGCTCACAAGAATTGTCTCTGTTACTCCATAAATTTGGTATGATTCTTTTGTAGGTTTTATTTGTCATGTGCCAGGCACTGTTTCAGGTGTAAGTGATAGAAAGAAATGTGAAACCAATAACAAAAGAACCCAGTCCCAGCTGTCAAGGAGTTCACAATCAAATGCAAACAACTATGTACAAATAAGGTATAGATGGGATATAATTGGATATAATCTCAGAGGGGAGACACTCATATTAAGGAGGACTGAAAGAGGCTTCTTGCAAAAGGTAAGATTTTAACTGGGACAAAAGCTAGAAAACTAGGAAAAGGAGAAGAGGAGGATAAAGATTCTCAGCATGGTGCATAACCAGTGAAATTCATAGAATTAGGAGATGGTTGTGAGGAGCAAGGAGTAAACCAGCGTTCCTAGAGCATGTGGAGAGGAGTAAGAGGTGAGAAGGACTAGGAAGGTAGGTGGAGGTGCAGGTTACAAAAGACTAAAAGCCAGAGAATTTTATATTTGATCCTGGAGGTAACAGGGACCCACTGTAATTTATTGAGTGGGTGGTGGTGGGGGTGATGACCTGGTCAGACTTGTCCAAGCCTTTAATGATATAAATGATTTTGGTCTGATCCTTTCAGTTGACCAGACCTGTGTTTTTCTTCCTGCTCTCCCCTGCCCCTTCCCTCCTCCCCCCACTTCAACAAACAATAACAACAACAAACAGCCAAAAAAACTATCTTGGATTTGTTAGGTAATATCCTTGATTAATTCCTGTCTTGTTATTTTTCTCTTGTAGTTTCCTTTCATCTGCCCTTAAAAATGAATTTCTAGGACAGACTGATTTGTAGCACTATCAATTTGGCCATAACATAGGAATAAAGCTGATGGGATATGAGGATTCAGAAGCCCTAAACCCCAAATATGTTAGGGTATCAGGACAGTGTCACAAGGAGTCTCAAAAGAATTTATAGGCTTAGACATTCTCCAAATCATGAGGCAAAGATTTTATAATTATGCCTTTGCTTGGCAGGCTAAATTCCATAAGGGAGTTTTAGTCATTATCTAGTGGAAAGACACAGGTTGAGTTTCTTACCCAACTTGCCACTGACAACGGGGAAGACACCATAAAATGGGCTAAATTCCTGAAGAAGTTAGGCATTGTGACACTTAGTAAGGGGGCTAAAAAGGGTTAGCCATAACAATGAGAAAGATGCCATAAGCCAGGCAAAGTTCCTAGAGAACTGCCATAATGGGGGCATTTCCTAACCAACTAAATAACTGGGCTAACTCTAAAAGGAGTTAGCCATTGTGATGCTTAATAAGCAGACTAACCCTAAAAGGAGTTAGCTGGGATTATGACATTGACTGGTGGGCTAACTCTAAAAAGAGTTAGCAAAGAAGTGGAATACCACTAAGATAGGAGAAAAATAACCTTGGGGATGATATAACTTGACCTCCTGATTGGATATATTACTGTATAGTCTGGATAATTTTGTCAGTGGAAGATATTCATAAGAAAGGAAAAGATAATCCTGTCATTGCTTCTCCCAGCTTTGTGAACCAAATCCTTTCAAAACTTAATTCAAGTGCAGCCTCCTAAAGGAAGTCTATCTTGACCTCTTTAAGTTGTTAATGACCTCCTTCCCTTAAAATTACTTTCTATTTTTTTGGTTTTAACTTTTCAATGTACTTGTTTTCTCCCTCTCTTTTCTCTCTCTCTCCCTCCATGTAAACTCTGAACGAGATAAGGTGTAAGGTGAGATCTTCCAAGACAGTTGTGAAAATCGAGTAAGGCTTCATCTATTTCAAAGTTTGAGTAGGCCTGAAGGACTTTAAGCATTAAGTCAAGGGCATACTTAAAGTATCTCCTCCCGGCTATTCTCCTAAGGGCATACTTAAAGTGTCCTCCCTGCTATCTTTTTTTTTTTTTTCCCCCTGAGGATCCTATCAGATTTATTTATTTTTTTAAAATAACTTTTTATTGACAGTACCCATGCCAGTGTAATTTTTTACAGCATTATCCCTTGCACTCACTTCTGTTCTGATTTTTCCCCTCCCTCCCTCCACCCCCTCCCCCAGATGGCAAGCAGTCCTTTACATGTTGAATAGGTTACAGTATATCCTAGATACAATATACGTGTGCAGAACTGAACAGTTTCCTTGTTGCACAGGGAGAATTGAATTCAGAAGATATAAATAATCCGGGAAGAAAAACAAAAATGCAAGCAGTTTATATTCATTTCCCAGTGTTCTTTCTCTGGGTGTAGCTGCTTCTGTCCATCTTTGATCAATTAAGGCTCTCTTTATCGAAGAGATCCACTTCCATCAGAATACATCCTCAAACAGTATCATTGTTGAGGTATATAATGATCTCCTGGTTCTGCTCATTTCACTCAGCATCAGTTCATGTAAGTCTCCCCAGTCCTCTCTGTATTCATCCTGCTGGTCATTCCTTACAGAACAATAATATTCTATAACATTCATATACCACAATTTATTCAGCGATTCTCCAATTGATGGGCATCCTTTCATTTTCCAACTTCTAGCCACTACAAATAGGGCTGCCACAAACATTTTGGCACATACAGGTCCCTTTCCCTTCTTTAGTATCTCTTTGGGGTATAAGCCCAGTAGAAACACTGCTGGATCAAAGCGTATGCACAGTTTGATAACTTTTTGAGCATAGTTCCAAATTGCTCTCCAGAATGGCTGGATGTGTTCACAATTCCACCAACAATGTATCAGTGTCCCTGTTTTCCCACATCCCCTCCAACATTCCACATTATCTTTCCCTGTCACTCTAGCCAATCTGACAGGTGTCTAGTGGTATCTCAGAGTTGTCTTAATTTGCATTTCTCTGATTAATAATGACTTGGAGCATATTTTCATATGTCTATAAATAGTTTCAATTTCTTCATCTGAGAATTGTCTGTTTATATCCTTTGACCATTTATCAATTGGAGAATGGCTTAATTTCTTATAAATTAGAGTCAATTCTCTATATATTTTGGAAATGAGGCCTTTATCAGAACCTTTGATTGTAAAAATGTTTTCCCAGTTTATTGTTTCCCTTTTAATCTTGTCTGCATTTGTTTTGTTTGTACAAAAACTTTTCAATTTGATATAATCAAAATTTTCTATTTTGTGGCCAATAGTGATCTCTAGTTCTTCTTTGGTTATAAATTCCTCCCTCTTCCACAGGTCTGAGAGGTAAACTATCCTATGCTCTTCCAATTTATTTATAATCTCATTCTTCATGCCTAGGTCATGAACCCATTTTGACCTTATCTTGGTGTATGGTGTTAAGTGTGGGTCAATGCCTAGTTTCTGCCATACTAATTTCCAATTTTCCCAGCAATTCCTCCCTGCTATCTTAAGGACATACTTAAAGTCTCCTCCCTCTTATCCCCTCCCTGTTATCCCCCTAAGGGCATACTTAAGCCCCCTTCTTGTTATCCTCCCTATTTCAGCCAAATATGGGCAACTATGTACTTATTGATCAAGTTCAGCCAAATATGGGCACCTATGTACTTATTGGTCAAGTTCAATTTCTTGGATAGTTCCCACGTTTAGAATGTAAGATCCTCAGCCAATAAGTATGAGGGTCAGTGGTGGCAGGGGGAATTTGCATTAGGGAGTAAAAGCCTTGACCCTGCCCCCTACGGTGCTTCCTCCCTTGGATTGTCTGTTCCATGGGTGGGACGCCCTATTCTCATGAGAACATATAATAAACTTTGCTTTGCTTCTAGAGATCTATCCAGTTTTTTTTTTTTTAATTAATGTTTTCTGACCCACACAACTCCTTGTGAACAGGTTCAATTTTGTTTTTGATATTTATATCCCAAGCTCAGCAGAGGACCTGGCACATGAATGAACCAAACCATGTGGATTTTAAGGGAAGACAAAAGCAGAGTCAAGTGGGACAATTAGTATTACTCTCCAGTAATATTTCTGTAATACTCATCTGTTTCTCTGGGAAAATCTTGGTTGCCCCTAAAGGGTGTTTCCAGCTTAATGACACTTAGGGTGGAGTAGTGGTTGCAGAGGGATGAAGTAACCTAACTAGATAGATGCTGCCACATTTTTTTTAATTAACTATTGATTTGGAGGATTTGTGTACTGAGGTTAATCAGGTGTGACAAGAATAGATAACTTCTTTACTTGGCTTCCTTCAAATTCAAGTATATAAATCTGATGCAGTGTATCCATATATTAGAAATGGAACTCTTTTTTTTTTTTTTTTTTTTTTTTGGTCAGGAGCAATCAATATGGCCCCAGAGATGAGAATGCCAAGTATAATACAACCTCCTCGGAATGGCAAGGACCCATGTTTTATTTTCTTGTTGGGTCATAGGGCAAAAGGGAGATATTTTTCTTTCTTGGGTTTGGAGAAATCTGATGACTTGTGGTAAGCAATACTCCTTCCAGTGGAAGGGACAGACACAGTATTTTTCTAAGAAGGAGTCAGATTTTATTCCCAAAGGTAGTTGTAGCTGAAGTACCAGGCTGGCTAGAAAAGAAATATTGTTTAAGTCCATACTAACTCAGGAACATCTTTGGAGAAAATTTGACAGTTTAGTGACAGGCTGGAGAAAAATACACCAACATAAGATTTCAAACTTGCTGAAGGATTGCTGTTTCTTGATGCTTAATTTATGGATCTGTGGTTAGAGTTGTTAAAAGTGGGGGAACCAAGCAAGAATGCTCGCTCTGTGGTTCTCAAACTTTTTCCTGATGAAAGGCTTCTAAGGGATAGCCTGATCAGTCTGGTCCTATAAGATCCTGGCCCCAAAACAGGCAGCAGGCTCTTCTCATATACTTTGGCTCATTATGCTCTCAGCCTAGAGCTCCAGAAAAAATCTCTAAAAGGATTAGTAGGGGTCCTCCGGCAGAATGATACTAACTTTACAAAATGGGTATGAGAAAACCACTTAATTCCCCCACCACAAAAGAAATGCTTAAAGCACAAAAGGACTCTTGAGCACATTTTGGCAAATACTTAATATGATACTGTATATCCACTATACTTGAGGCTCTCCTGGGAGGTTGATACTTAAAACATTAAAGCACAAAATCCTTTGTGAGATTGTGGAGCAAGCATATCTTCTCCTTGGCTTTGGTACCATCTAAGAATTCACTCAAGGTCCATATTTTCTGGCTTGGCTTGGACTTATCTTCATGGCTGTGGTCATCTTCTTTGAGAAGTTGTTTCAGAGGTCATCTCCTGTTAGAGAACTACAGATCTCCACCCTCTATAAAGGGAGTTAGGAACATGTTACTCCTGTCATCTGGAAAATCCACTTAAAAATATTAGGCCCTTACTTTATACAGTAGAAATTTGAATTTTTTTCTTTTTCTTTTAATGGGGTATTGATATTCTACAATACTATACATATATTTTATGTATTTCTGAGCTTTTAAACTTTTTCTGTGTCATCTGCTGGCCTTCTTCTGTGGGCTCTGCAAAAATTCCCCTCAGATTCCCACTTACTTTCTTAGGGTGATTTGCAATATAATGATGCAGAAAGTCGTGATGTGGAAGAAATAATGGTAACCATCCAGACTCATAATTCCTTCTTGCCTTCATTAAGGTGCTGCCAAAACTAGAGACATCCACATTTGGGTCTTTGTTCTATCACTCATACTCGGAGAAAGAAAGCCCAAACAAACAAGGCACCCATAGCCTTGGGGTCCAGACTTAGGTTTCCGTATGCTTTGATGACTTCTGGGATGGGGGAGAAGAGGGAGGAGGAGAGAAATCACCTTTTCAGTTCTTCAGAAGGCCATGGGAGAGGTATTAATGTCACAACTTGTATGTTCAGAAGAGAGCAAGAATGGAAGTTGTCCCTTCTTTCGAAAGGCCACAGAGTTGTAGGCACTTCTTACTCAGTGGCCACTGTTCTTTGACACAGCCCCATCATGGGAGAGGGGCACATCTGGACCAACCTAATACCTCTGGTTGTGCTTCAAGTTTTTAATGGGGCTCACTGAAAGGTGCTAGGGTGCAAGCTCCATGGGATAGTCACTGTATATAGGTGTATGTATAAATAATTAATTTCTATTCAACAAACATTATTAAATACCTATTAGGTAGAAATTGAGGGCCAGCATGATGTGGTAAGTAGAGAACTAGTTAGGGTCTTGGAGCCTTGGGTTCAAATCCCACTTTTGGTACATAATGGTTTTTGACTATGGATAAGTCCCTTAGTTTCTCAGTGCCCCAGGCAACTTTCTGAGACTATGCATGTCACAACAATTGTATTCTATCTGCCTTAGTAGATAGTAGTAGTAGTAGTAGATAGCTCTGTTTTGCAACAAAATTATAAAATCAGATACCAAAATGTGTGTAGGCACATTGTGTTAGGTTCTAAAACATTTAGGGACCCAAAGACAAAAAAAAAAAAAACAACACAACAAAATACAACCCCTCAAAATTAATTCCTGCTCTCTAGGAACTAGAACTCTATTGGAGGGGAAACAACATATATACAGACAAGTAAATGTCTGTATTATTTATATATATATAATTATATATATATATATATATATACATATATATGTATATATGTGTGTGTGTGTGTGTGTGTGTGTGTATAATGATTTTAGGAAGGATGGGGATACATTAAAATATAAGTCTTTGTGGAGTTGATGTCATTGACCTAAGCTTCAGCTGTAAGATTAGCTTGGGTAGTCTCAAGACCACCATGACAGTCTCTTTTTAAAGGAGGCTGTAGCTTATAGAATCTATTCATGAAAAACTAACGGGAATAATATATTTTAGGGTTAGTATAGCTATATATCCCAAAATACCATCTTTTCAGCAGTTTATTTTTCTCTTTGTATCTGTGTAATGCCTGAGAAACTGAGGCAGGAGAGAGATTAGAGAGTTTTTAATATTTTATTAATGGGAGAGTAAGATTGACTGGACAGGACTCTCATCTCAAATTATCCAATCAGACAGAGATAAAGATATACTGGGACCAAGGAATCCATGTTGGTCCCAGGGCTGGAGGAGACTGTCATCTCAAAGAATCCAGCGTCCAGCATCCCGCTGCCAGCCGCCATCCTCCAGCAATGAATGGAGGGACCCCAACTTCTTAAATACCTTTTCTCTGAACAAAGGAAGGGGTGAGAAGCATGGGAAAACTGTCAGGATGGAAGAGGCCATAAACCCCAAAAAAACCCAGAGACAGGATGTCTGAATACACAGAGATAAAGATGTCAGTGAAATATCTTGGAATATTTTAGAGGGATATTGTAAATTCTTGAGGACAGAAAAGAGTCAGGAGATCTACTCTCTGGTTTATCTTGCCTGGGCTAACAATTTATAACCTTAGAGTAATTGGTCCTCAGAAATGGATCGGGGTGGGGATTATAATTTAGGGGATTGACACAGATCAGTTAAAGAAATTGAGACAAGGGAAACTAGTGCAGGGAAACTGAGTCAGGACAGTTAAAGAAAACTGTGGCATAACACCTGCATACACTCAAAATCCATGTACCCCCAAACCTGATAAGTAAAGTGGCCAGCATTAGGTGGTTGCCAAAATCAGGGTTTAAATATCCCACTTTTGAAGGGAACTTTGGAGGTGCCTTGACGGCTGCATGGATGGGTGTCTCTGTGCTCCCCAAGGCAGCACCATCCTCCAGTGAGTTATACTGTATATTATTGTATGTGTCTGAGTTGTATGTTGAGCTCTTTTCTTACTTTCTCTTTCCATCTCTTCTCCATTGTTTGCCAATAAAGCTTTGCATTGAATTAACTCTTATTGTTTAACAAATTATTTTCAGCATTCGATCACATTAAGGGATTGTTTTCCCTGATGTCGCAAACTCTCTCTGGGCCTTCCTTTAAATATAAGCCAGATACCCGGACAGAGACTTAATCTATTGGTAACTGCATGTATGCCGGGGGAGCTTGATACTATGAACCCAGCATTAGAAAGCAAAGATCAACATGAGTACCCTGCATCGTCCTGGGAGGGACTCTCTTATGTCAGAGAACTCTCTTAAAACAGCCTCAAAAGAAGCTAGGATTTTATGATAACGCTACCAATTGTACATTACAATAAATACAGAGTGTAAGTGCTGAACCAAAAAGAACCCTGTAAGTTTCTCATGAGAACCTGAACTTAGCCTCACATACTGGATCAAAGAGTGACCTTGGCTATTTCTGTTCTTTTGCTTTTTTGGGCATCTCATCTGTGAGGTGCTTCTACAGATAAGATCAGTTATTATTCTCTGAAAATACTGACCTGGAAGGTCCCCTTAAACCTATTTCTACCATTGTATCCATCTCAAGCCCATTCCCACCATAGTATGCATCTTGTTATTGCTTTAGACTGTAAAAAGCATATTTTTCTTGTATAACAGCCGCCTGATGATAAATAAGGAAATTACCTAACTGCATTCTTTTTCCTTTTGTTATCATCTGCTTGCTTTGCTAGTTACTATCCTATATAAAGTCTGTGCCTGAGTTCCTCTGCACTGAATGCTTTGGATGATAGTCCCATCAGTCAGCTAGTTTATTAGACTCTCCACTTTTAAAATTAAATCTACTCACCTCAGTTTCCCTGGTATTACATAAGAAATTTACCAGAGGTTTACTCTTTTTTCTACATAGAAAATGATTATAGCTAATATAGGCTAATTTATAAAATTATCCATGCTTTCTACAAACCAAAACCTAATTAAAAAAAAAGTCCAGATGTCTAATTTTCCTTGTCACCAGATATCTTTTCTATGCTTTAAGAATCTACCAAACTTGAGAGAAGCTTTGTAAATTGAAGAAATATAAAAAACAAGATATATGAGAAAACAATCTGACCTAATGTTTAATTTCAAGGTCCCTTAAAGTTTTTGTTCTGTACTCTTTGAGCTCTTTTTCTGCCTTATTCTTTTAAAAATTTTTCTTTGATTCATATGTTAGCACATTTCTCCACATATTTCTAGTGAGGTCTATGTCATGACAGGTTTTTATTTGTTAGTTTTATTTTTTTAGCTTCTAACTGATAAGTTAGTGAAAGTTTCTTGTAACTTTCTCCACCTGAGCTTCAAGTTAGGTCATATTCTGAGATAATGTGAACATCTTTATTCCTTTTTCATTCTTCCTATTCCTTTTTCATCTCTCATCTCAAGCACTCCTTTGTATTGAGTTATTTCTCATATTGCAGGTGCAGGTAAGAAGGGAGAGCTTTCATGTTATGGGAGACAGACTGCATATCTGTTTAGTATTTAAAGCACTCCACAATGTGACTCCATTTTGTCTTTTCAAGGCCAATTATATATTACTTCTCCTCACATACTTTATGCTTCAGCCAAATTAATCTATTTACCATTCTCAGAACATAAAATTCTCTCTCTCCAAATCCTTGTAACAAGGAATTTAAGGAAAAACCAAATTCTCACATCAATCATGTCCAAAAATGTATGTCTTATTCTACACCTGAAATCCATCATCTCTCTGTAAGAAGGTGTGGAGCTGGCTTCATCATGGTTCTCTTGAATCATATATTTATTTTTTTTTAACAGTCAAGACTAACTTTGTTCCCCCTTTTTTGGGATAAGATTACTAATTTGACAAATTAGAATGTAATATATTTAATTTACCTCCATATTATTATTTTTCTATTAAAGAGTTAGGTTTAAATGGTAGCTCTTACATTTACTACTTGGGTGAACAGATGTTCCCCTCACTTGTACCCTCAGTTTCAGTTTTGTTATCTATAAAATGGAAATAATAGCAATTGTCCAGAAGGTGTTGTGAGGAAAGTCTTTTGCAAATCCCAAAGTACTAATACAATGTGTCCCCAAATTGTTAATAATTTAAAACCACATTAGGAATTTTGGGACACCATGTATAAATGTGACATCATTATTACCTAAAAGGTGTCCAGAATTTTGAAATTCAGTCCTTTTTACAATTCTCTTATGACCACTGGATGTTCTGACCTTCTGGGTAAAGTAAAACTGGTCTAGTCTAGAGGTTGACAAATGAATTCATTAAGTCTGAAGAACTTCACTTGGTGAGGCACATTCTTTATCCTGTATTGTTTCCATGAATAAGAGAACCTACTGAGTAAATATACATCACCTTCTCCCCTGCTGTTTTTCCCAGAAGAGAAATTATTACACTGGGAGAAAAAAATCCCTCTCTCTTCACCTGAGTTTAAAGTCCCATGCTGTGTAATTCATAAGAATAATTCCTTTTCTTCTTCTTGCATAGGTCTTCCTCTGTGGGTGACTCTATATAAACTCATGTCAAATTTTCCCTTTCACCTCTCTTCCTGGATCTATTATGCAGAGGGACAGCATGCTTTTTCCTGATGTGATTTCAATGTGACTATCTTCTCTTTTCCTTGCTACTCTGTATCATCAATTTCTGGAGGAGCCCTGGAGTGATGATATCATTGCCCTAATGAGTGATCATCCTTTATTGATTACTGACTGGGTGCCAAGGTCTGAGATATGACATGGTAATATCATATACAATATATAAAGGATCTGTAATTTTTTTTTTTTTTTTCAGTTTGGAGCACCTGGTCAGAGAAACTTCCTCTACCAATACAGATTAATGGATCTATTATCTGAAGCATTTAGAGGTCAAGTGTCTTCTCAGGGTTTCATGATGTCAGAGGTTGAATTTGATTCTAACTCAGAATAATGATCAAGATCAGCTTGAGATCTTGATAATAATTTCATAATTATTCCATGCTACTTGAAAATGAATTAAGATTTAAGTTATCTGAATTGGTTAAAAATAAATAACCAGCAGACATATAAGCATTTTTCATACTCTGGTAATACATATAACAATAGGACTCTGGTTCCAGGGACCTAGAGGTGTGTTATTTGTTTGACACAGACCAGATTAAAAATCTACTGGGGAATGAATGGTCTAAAGGATGTAATTAGAGAGGTTTTCTATGAAAGGTGGAAAGAGAGTAGTTTAGAAATTTGAGGCATGGAATAAAAGCTAGGGTAAAATAAATTAAATACAGGTTTTAGTTGTGGAATTGGATCTTGTCTCATAGACCTCTCTGATATTTCAAAATTGGAGAGACTTAATTTTTGGGTAATTAATAATTGCATTAATAATGCTAGCACTTTAATAAAAGAAGTCAGTATCACTCTCAAATGCCAAAGACAATCACAACAGCAGGCTCAAGGTTTGTATGTCCTTGGGAAAGTGGGTGTTTCAGAGGGTGGCAATCAACTCTGAGTAATGAGATAGAATGAATATTTCAATGAGAGGCTGGACTTATGAATTGTGATTATGTCATTTACTTCTAAATTACCCCCAGTTTTGGTCAACTAATCAAAGAATTTATTCCTAACCAAATTTGTGCAGAGTAATTGCCTGTAAAGTTGACTGGGATCTGACCATGATTGAGCAGAAAGTAAACTTTACCCTTCAAAGACTGAACTTAAAAATGAAGTGGTAGTGATGGTACTGGTGATATGTATGGGCAGGGTGGTGGGGAAATCTCAGCAAAGAGGAGATCTACAACATAGTTCAATAAGTCAATATCAGAACCATGTAGACACATCAATGAGTATTTTGAGCCACTAGAATCTGAAGTGGGAAGTGGGTAAAGCAGATAGAAAAAGAGTTAACACCAGAAAACCAGCAGTGTGTAACAAGAATGGGAGGGAGAAAAAAAGGGAAAAAAGACATTTACATGATAACTTTATTATATATTTAAAAGGAATAGCAAGTTGTACATAATAGGTTTGCAGGTTTATGTAAATCATCCTTTTAAAAAATTATGTCATATTATGGAAATACTTGTTTTAGTCCATAAATTAAAATTAAATAAATAAAAATAAAAAAGATGTTGATGAGTGTTGATTTAAGACTTCAAGAGTTCATTGGCAGATGATAATAAGGCGCTGACTTAGATTGAAAAGTCTGAATTTAATTTGTACCATTTAAGGATTACAGTGATACACGTGCCTTTTAATTGATCCCTTTCTTGACTTGCCCAACTTCCTGCCTGTTAGGGGAGGACTGATTGTCATCTTTCTTAATTTCTATTGTCAGATAAATCCTATGTAATTCTATCCTGTGAATGATTATTATGTATCCCCGCTGATAGAGATCACAAATCCATCAATCTAATACTACTATTAATATATATATATATATAACACTTTGTTAATGAAGTACTTTACATATATCATCTTATTTGATATGAACCTGAGACATTATTATTACATAATATTTGTGATACTTGTGTAATGCAAGCAGGTCAAATCTACATTATGGGTTGAATGCTGCCTTTCTTAAACTTACAGGAAGACAGTGTTTTGCTCTATTACTTATTCAGCAGAGGAGCATAAAATAGGACTCCATCAAATATTACTCTATTGAGTTTCTTGACACCCTTCTGAAAAGGTCAGGTTATTTCTACTCAGTGATGTAGAACATCATTTACCTGCTTCCCTTACTGCCAAACTCAAAGTTTCAACATGGGTACTATGTGTTTTTAGTTCCACTCTAGTAAGTGAGTCTGGAATTAATCATAGGATTGAAATGGAATATTGATAAAAATATAAAATTAATAGATTATACGTAGCTCATGGCTATTTGGGCTTTTCTTTCCCTTTTTTTGACTTCCCATATTCACAAATTCAGTCTTCACATTCTATAATCACATAGTTTATTGTACAAGGTATAAAATAATAGGAAATAGATCAAGTGCTCCTACATGGTGATGTCTACTTTTAGTCAGCTCCTAGTCTCTTCTTTCTTATTCTTCTAGATCTTTGGGAGGCAGCTAGCAGGATTTCCAAACCACCTCTGCCTACAGTTTGTGGAAAATGATGATAAAAGGAGGTGTCTTTCCTCATCTCAAAATGAGGGACTAAAAACAATGGATAAAATGGAAAATGGACAGAAAATTCAGTCTATACCTCTAGCTCACCAGACCAAAGGGATTTATAATATCTGGCATACTTAGATCCTCATTACTCCATCCCTACTTCTGCTCCAGGATCAAAATCTGTCCTGTAGCCCTGATCTCTTGTCATTTCACTCATGCCTCTGACTACAGGAATGATGGTGGCAGTTGCAGCAATAGTGTCATAGCTACAGTCCTTGCTATTCCTATCTACTTCATTCATAGAAGTCCAGCAATCTTAATCCAATGCTCTTGGCTACTTGGCTTCATTGCTTTCATAATGGCCAGGAAGTTCCATTCCAACTTATCGTTCAATGAAAAGAAATTAAGAAATTGATCCTGGATCACAAGAATGAGGACACCACATCTCTTTTTTTTATTATAGCTTTTTATTTACAAAATATATGCATCGGTAATTTTTCAACACTGACCCTTGCAAAACCTTCTGTTTCAAATTTTCCCCTCCTTCCCTCCACCCCTTCCCCTAGATGGCAAGTAGTCCAATACATGTTAAATATGCTAAAATATATGTTAAATCCAATATATGTATAGATATTTATACAGTTACTTTGCTGCACAAGAAAAATTGGATCAAGAAGGGGAAAAAAAAACCCTGAGAAAGAAAACAAAATGCAAGCAAACAACAACAGAAAGAGTGAGAATGCTGTGTTGTGGTCCACACTCAGTCCCCACGGTCCTCTCTCTGGGTGTAGATGGCTCTCTTCATCACTGAACAATTGGAACAATGAGATGATTTAAACCAATTGGAACTGATTTAAATCATCTCATTGTTGAAGAGAGCTCATCTATCAGAATGATCATCATTTAGTTTTATTGTTGCCATGTATCTCCTGGTTCTGCTCATTTCACTTAGCATCAGTTCATGTAAGTCTCTCCAGGCCTCTCTGAAATCATCCTGCTGGTCATTTCTTTTCTCTTTTTTAAAATTTTTAATAGCTTTTTATTTATAAGATATATACATGGGTAATTTCACAGCATTGACAACTGCCAAACCTTTTGTTCCAATTTTTTCCTTCCTTTCCCCCACCCCTTCCTCTAGATGGCAGGATTGTAATGACCGCGTATTTAAAATCAGTCGGAGTCAGATATTCAGGTTAAGGGAAAAATCTTCAATATTTATTGAAGTGAAGAGATGAATAAAGATTGCGATAGCAATATGGGCAAGAAAGATTGCTATAGCAATATGGGCAGCTACGACAGGAAGCCAGCTAACAGAGAGCGATCTGAGCTGAGCAAACCGTCGCAATAGCAATGCCAAAAGTCTCTCCTTTCCCTTCCTTTTCCACTCCCCTGCCTCCACCCACCAAAATTGTCATTTCCTATACAACACATCAGGACTTGCACAAAGAGTGGGCGGGGGCCATTCTTTCTCCAAGCTTATATATTAATAGATTATGGTCCAATTACTATTTAGCCTCATGTGCTTGGGACCTCAGAGCATCAACTCAAGCCTCAGCACATTACACAGGATGACCAATACATGTTAAATATATTAAAGTATAAATTAAATACAAAACAAATATACATGTCCAAACAGTTATTTTGCTGCACAAAAAGAATCGGACTCTGAAAAATTGTACAATTAGCCTGTGAAGGAAATCAAAAATGCAGGCAGAAAAAATATAGGGATTGGGAATTCAATGTAATGGTTCTTAATCAACTCCCAGAGTTCTTTCTCTGGGTATAGCTGGTTCAGTTCATTACTGCCCCATTGGAACTGATTTGGTTCATCTCATTGCTGGAGATGGCCACGTTCATCAGAATTGATCATCATATAGTATTGTTGTTGAAGTATATCATGATCTCCTGGTCTGCTGGTCATTTCTTACAGAACAATAATATTCTATAACATTCATATACCACAATTTATTCAGCCATTCTCCAATTGATGGGCATTCATTTAGCTTCCAGTTTCTAGCCACTACAAAAAGGGCTGCCACAAACATTTTTGCACATAAGGGTTCTTTTCCCTCCTTTAAGATCTCTTTGGGATATAAGCTTAGTAGTAGTACTGCTGGGTCAAAGGGTATGCACAGTTTGATAACTCTTTGAACATAGTTCTAAATTGCTCTCCAGAATGGTTGGATCTGTTCACAGTGTTCCAGTTTTCTCACATCCCCTCCAACATTCATCATTATCTTTTCCTGTCATCTTAGCCAATCTGAGAGGTGTGTACTGATATTTTAGTCTTAATTTGCTTTTCTTGGATCAATAGCGATTTAGAATATCTTTTCATATGATTTGAAATTGTTTCAATTTCTTCATCTGAAAAAAGTTGACCATTTATCAATTGGAGAATGGCTTGAACTATTATAAATTTGATTCAACTTTCTATATATTTTAGAAATGAGGTCTTTATCAGAACCTTTAACTGTAAAAATGTATTCCCAGTTTATTGCTTGCCTTCTAATCTTGTCTGCATAAGTTTTGTTTGTACAAATTTCTTTTAACTTAATATAATTAAAATTTCTATTTTGTGATCAATAATGACCTCGACCTCTAGTTCTTCTATGGTCACAAATTCCTTCCTCCTCCACAAGTCTGAGAGGTAAACTATCCTATGTTCTTCTAATTTGTTTATAATCTCATTTTCATGTCTAGATCATGAACCCATTTCCACCTTATCTTGGTATATGGTGTTAGGTGTGGATCAATGCCTAATTTTTGCCATACTAGTTTCCATTTTTTCCCAACAGTTTTTGTCAAATAGTGAATTCTTATCCCAAAAGCTGGGGTCTTTGACACCATATCTCTTTATCCTCTTAAAGTTTCTTCTTATTGCAAGCTAATGTTCAGGGATGTTCCTAAGGAGGGAAATGGAAATCACAGAGATATGAAAGGATCATTGGAAACTTCTCCTTCTCTCCGAATCATTATCATCCCATGGAAGATGCTAAGATCATCATGCGAATATGATGTGGGAGGTAGGACAATCATTATCACCTTATGGGACAATAGCCATTAAAAAAGATAAGATGGTGAAGCAGAAGCGCCAGCAACAATTATCATTAATATTTATCCATAAAGTAGCAAAAAGATATTTAAGAGCCTTAAACATTTGATATTGAGGTTTCATCCTCTACAAGCCATCCTTGTTTAGCACTCAGAGGTTGACAAACTATAGGTCTGGCTTAGTTTTCTAGTTTTTGTGTCCTCAAGAGTAAATCTTCCATAAAACCCTATTTGGATGCCTTGGATTCACAAAAGTTATGATAGGTTAAGTACAAGCTCTGGCAGGTGCTACCATGCTGGGAAGACTTTCAGGATTGTTCTGAAAATAGATTGGGTCTGCTTTCTGAGGTCCAGCCTAGCTAAGTATGGAGAGATGCTTTGGTAGCAAACTGTTCACTCAACCATGAAGTCTGACTATGGCAGCCTATGAGATGCAATTTTGCCTTCTATCTTCTACAGTTTCTTCTACTCCTTCATTGATAGTGGTAGAATGACAGAAAATGAAACTGTATATTAAGAATTACAGTTTTTGGACCATCTATAAACATTGATATAGCTCGTGGTGCTCTAAATGCAAGACCCTTGTCCAATAAACAAGGAATGGACACATGAGCCTTATAAACCCAGAACTGAACAGGAGCAGGAGACTGGGATGTATTGCTTTGCAAAAGACAATTCTTTTAATGACCCCACACTTCTCCTTGAAAGAAAACCTCATCTTTCAAAGATTGTTTGGTGTCTATGGTATTATAGAATATCATAGTCTTTGAAAGATTCAAATTGTCATGAATAAGGCAATGGAAATGCATGTGTCAGAGATGAATTGCACAATAGAGAAATTAGAAAGAAGAAGTAGTGTAAAGGATGTTTGTAGAAAAATGTTTGACCAGATTTAAAAATGGGTTAGTCATGCATTAAGAGTTAATACTAACTGGTGGCTATCTCTTGTTTTTCTCTAATATCTATTCAATATTATGTGATAGAGAAAAAATCCCAGTGCATATTAAGTGGACTCCTTTTTGTGAATTTGTAGGAGCACCTGGGTAAGAATCACAGTGAATGAGCAGATATTTATGGGTCATGATTTATGCCATTAAGTGGAATACCCACTGTGGTAATAATAATAGATATTTATATATTGTTTTTAAATTTGCAAAGTACTTTACTCATATGATCACATTTGAGCCTTAAAATAACTTTGTGAGCAACATATTCATGTATGAATTTTTTTGTTTTAATAGAAGTAGACTTAGAGATATTATGTAATGGCTATGATCCCACCGTTCATGAGTGTTGAATTCTATAAGACCAAATATAGCACTCTATTCATTCTACCACCATTCTCTCTTAATGCTAACTTCCCTGAAAAATGCTTCTTTGATTTTCCCAGTAGGTAATGAAATTTCCATTCTTGGACCTCAAAATAACACTTTCCATCTCACATGCAGGTTTTTTTGGGTCTGTTGGACAGAATGGACTGAGAACAGAGGCTATTAATACTGAAGGGGGCTTGAGGTTTGACCTGAGCATCTTGCATAGTGGGCAACAGAAACGTGTACCCAGGGTTCTGTATATAACCTCTTAATGCCCTCTTTTGGTGGAGAAGAGATCAGCAGTGACTGGGCCCCTGAACATTCAACTCAGTCATTGGGCATCATAGCTTATATCTGATGAACTTTGAGGAATGACAAATCTCATGGGCTCAGCAGCCTCAAAAGTAAACTTATGTTTCTTTGTTCATTCAAGTTGGTCATTTTTTTGTGTGTTTTTCAGGCATTAAACATTTGTATGAGGATCTTAAAGCAGCTCGTGAAAGTTTGTATTAGTTGTTACTCAATTTTCCATCAAGCCTAAAATGATAATAACAAATTGGTTAGAATGTTGATTCTCTGGGCTTTCTCATTACTTCTCCCTAATGAAGCGACTAGATCGTAGACAGAGTCCTGATCTTGAGTGAGGAATGCCTGAATTCATATTTAGCATAAGATTCTTATCAACTGTGTGACTTTGGCCAAATCAATCTCTGATTGCCTCAGTTTCCTCACCTATATAATGGGGGTAATAATAGCACCCACCTCTCAAGGCTGTTGTGAGAATCAACTGAGATAATAATTGTAAAGCACTTAGACACATAGAAGATACTGTGTAAATGCCATTTGTTGCTGCTATTGTTGTGGTGTTATTATTACTACTTTCATGTCTATATACTGATTTTCTTCCTTCTTTCCCAAAGTTAGCCTGAAGACCCCAACACCATATTGTTGCCTGAGCTAATCAAAGCTCATTTCTTTTTCCCAGGTACAAACTGAGAGGGAACCCCAGGAACATGTGGCTCTGGGATTAAAGAACAAAGAATGCACATATATGTTGGGAAGGCTGGTGTTCATATTTGATTTGGTTCTATTCAACAAGCATTTATTAGTCATTATGATATGTCAAGCACTGTTCTTGGTCCTAAGGATAGGAGACAAAAATGAAAATAATCCTTTTCTTTCTAGGAGCTAATATTATACTAGGGAAGGATGAGGGTAGACGACAACTTGTATACATATAACTAAATCCATGCTATGTGAAAAGTAAGTAGAAATTTTTTTCAGGGGAAATGGTAACAATTGCAGATCAGGAAAAGGCCTCATATAAGAGGTGGCCCTTGGGACATGGGAACAGCCCGTGCAAAGGCATGGAGACAGGGAATGGCATCTTGTACACAAGAAAGAATAACTAGGCTGGGCTAGCAGGGACTCAGCCTTTTTGTTTATTTGTTTGTCTGTTAATATCTCCCATTGCAGTCTGGTGAAGATTATGATATAGCTTTAAAATGCAAAACATAAACAATGTTGATTACAAAGGAAATCAATTTTATCGATATATAATTATCAAAGTACTTTTAAAAAAAGTTAGTTCATGTTGTGGAGGCAGAATTGATAAGACCTGGTAACTAATTGGATGATTGCTAATCTTGAAGCTCTTCCCAATGATGCTTTCTGCTCACCAAACATTTCTCTTTAGACCACTCTAATAACATCCACACTAATCTCTGCATCCATGGTTTTTATGGGCTGGATTGGCTTGGGCTTTCTTGTGCCCAATTCTTAGCATCTATCTTGCCTGGGTGGTTACAATAAAACATAAAATAAATTGTTTAGCAAGAAAGTTTGCCTGTCCCCAAATAGCCTCACAACCACTCATTTTTGTATCAGTTTTGGTTTTCTTCCCCTAATTTTTACATTTGAGATAGTGTTTCTGTGTCAAAAATCTGGACCCATAACCTCATATTCTTCTATGTTGAAGAGAACCTGTGTTGATAGAATTTGGTAGAATGCAAGCTCCTTGAAAGCAGGGACTTTATATCCTCAGTATCATAGTGAATGCTTGGAAAATATTGTTGAATTGAATGAATAACACACTAGAGTGAAGATGAGCTAAACAGACTTAAAAATAAGGCCTTTTTCTTTTGGGCTATAAGGCACTAAACTTTTGTCAAGAAGGGTGGAAATTCTAGTTAGGCTCAGGAGACGTAATCAGTCTTGATAGTTTAGTACCACATACATGCACACATTCATGAACACACACACATACACACGCACATACACAAACACACACAACTCCCCAGGCCACAAGGACAGAATTGGAATCATACCTCCTTCTCTCTGGGTCATACCTGTGCCAGCTGTGGCTACCCATGACTTTTCAACTTAGTTTCTGATGACATGAGAAGTGGGGTTTGTCATGGTTCTTGAAGGGCCTGTGAAGTAGATTTAAATGAGATAGATGACAAAAGATCTATTTCCAGCTTTCTCTGAACTAGGGAAAGGTGTAAGATGGAGGATTTCAGTATCTTGATATGTGGACTTTTGAGAAGATAAACAGAGGATGTAACCGAGAAACTGATGCAGAAGAATGATTGATTTAGAGGAAGCTGATAACTTTGAGGCTGAAATGTGCAACTCTGGTTGCTTGGTAGGAGGAGATGCTTATGAATACAGCTCCTTAGATGGTACTGAGAAAATGCCTCTTTATATGGTATAAGCACAACATTAAAATGCATTGCAAAAATTGCATCCTTTCCTCCTCCTCTCTCTCTCCCTCCACCCTGTCCAAATCTAACTTGAGCCAATAAAGAAGTGAGCACTGAACCTGGAATATGATGACATGGTTTCTAGTCCTGGTTCTTGCCAACCATTTCCTAGCTGTGTGACTTTGGAAAAGTCACCTAATGTCTCTGAATCTCCATTTCATTATAGGTAAAATGAAGATGAATAATACCTGTACCACTTATCTTGCAAGACTGCTATGAAGAACAAATGAGGTAATATATAAGAGCTCTTGGTCATTATAAAATACTATATAGATCTGTTTTCCTATTAGATTTTAAGCTCCTTGAGGGCAGCTCTGGGTCATATTGCTTTCTGGATCTTTGTAATCACTTTGTAAGTGATTATTACAGGACCTTGTAAGAAGTATATGTTTATTACTAGCTGTTGAGTGATTAACTTGCCACATATAGGGAAACAAAGAGGGGGCACCGTATGTATAGTGTGTGACTCAGTCCTTTTAGACACATTCCCTCTTCCTCCTGGATACATTGTGGGTAAAGCTCATGTTCATCTTAGAAGCGAGCACAGGTCTCCCTCCCTTAGGTCTATGAAAGCAGCCCAGCTCTCTATGGGAAGAAGAGACCTTTTCTTTCCAGCAAGGCAATCATCATCAGTGGTGAATTATACTTTAATGTTTACTAAGCACCCACAGCTTCCTGGGCAGCGCAGAGAATTGGCAAAAGGAACAGTTACACAAAAGACAAAAAAGGTTCTCTTCCAGGAGCAAACATTGTAGGCAGATATACTCCCAGGTTAGGGAGAGAAACGGGACCTAGTTTCTTTTCTGCCAGCATCTTCCTGCTCTTGGTCCCCCATCCTCTGAGTAGATTGTCTTGGAAGAAAGTCAGTGACTAGCATGGGATGGGGGGGGGGAATAGGAAGAGAAGGGATTTTTGTCAAAATGAGCAGTGGCAGGAATCTTCAGGCAATCAGTATGTAGAGGATTATTGCCTTTATTAAGGACCACTAAGAACAGATGAAGCTTGCTCAAGAAGGGCTGCATGTGTAGCTAAGGGTCCAGCAGAGGGCGGCAGAGAAATGCAAGTGGTCCATGGGTGAGCCCGTCGAGGGCTCCTGAAATCCCAGCACTATCTGAAAGAAGGCAGAACACACAGAGCGAGCTCTCAGAACCCGAGTCTCCTACGGAACGGCTGCTTCCTCAGGGCAGAATTTTTTTTTAAGTGCAGGACATTTCCAAGCCATGGCAAGCCCTTCTGGGACCCCAGAAGACTCGGGGAAGCAGCGAGGCAGGGATGGCAAGATGAGGAGAGAAGAGGATGATACCCCACCGGAGGGGAAGAGGCTCAAGCTAGGGAAGGAAGGAGACGGCGGGAAGGAGGAGGGAGAAGACATGCCGTGTCTGGGCAGGGAAGACACCGGGACCCAGACAGGTGGTGAAGGCAGAAGTGTAAGTGAGAGGACTTAGCTGGGGAAGTGGTGGGAAGGGCTGGGGGAAGGGGCAGAGGACGCTCGGAATCATTGGTCATTGTGAAGTTGATAATCGGGCACTGGAAGTGTGGGTGGGACATGATAAGACTATCTGGGATTCTGGAGAAAGTGTAAGTGTGGAAGGTTTGGCTCATTGGTGATAAGTCCTTTTTGCTTTAGACCTGACTTCTTAAAGAGTATCCTTCTACTTTGTACCCCAGACTCGTTTTGATTTGTAGTTTTTCAAGAGGATAATGCATGGAAAGCTCTGCGTCCCAATGGTAGCTGGAGGCAAGGGGAGAGTTGGAGGGGGTGGCAAAATGGCCTGATCTGAGCAAACCTCTTGGTGTTGACTCCACTATCCCACCCCCCCTTTCTGGACAAGGCTATTTTCTAATCTTTCATGGACTGCCGCTGAAGTGAGAACTCCCACCTGACAATGGTTGTGTTTATGTGTTAGATGCTTGGAGGTGGCAGTGGTGGTAGAACTAGCCAGACACAAGGAGTTAATTGGCAAAAAACGTTTTCGGAAATTCCCCTCCATTTGAAGTATTGACTAACAGAGCTGCCTTTAAGCCCCCTGGATTTTCCAGGAATCTTTTAATTGCTTGGATTCTGCTGTCCTATAAGGGTTGAGACAAACAACATGAAGAGTTCAGAAAGGTGGCAGATGAAGTCAGACCGAGCTGTGATTTCACTCCCCATTCAAGGTACAGGAAGGTGAAGTTTTTTGGCACACCTTCTAGGTATAATTTCAGACTTGGAAGGGGAGAGGGAGAAGGAGGGGGGGGAGAGAGAGAGAGAGAGAAAGAGAGAGAGAGAAAGAAGAAGAGAGAGAGAAAGAGAGAGAGAGAGAGAGAGAGAGAGAGAGAGAGATCGACATCGACAGAGAGAGAGAGAGATTGACATCGACACAGAGAGAGAGAGAGAGAGAGAGAGACAGATAGACACAGACAAACAGACACAGACAAGAGACACAGAGACAGACAGAGACACAAAGAGACAAAAAGAGACAAAGAGAGAGACAGAGAGAAAGAGAGAGGGAGAGGAGAAGAGAGAGACAGACAGAGAGAGAGAGACAGAGAGAGAGAGAGACAGAGACAGACACAGACACAGAGACAGAGAGAGAGAAAAGAGAAAGAGAGAGAAAGATTAGAGAAAGAGAGAGAGAAAGAGAGAGAAAAGAGAAAGAGAGAGAGAGAAGGAGGAAGGAAGAGAGGAAAGAGAGACAGACAGAGAGAGGGATAGAGGGAAGCAAGAAGAAAGAGGAGAAACAGAGAGAGAGGAAGAGAGAGACAGACAGAGAGAGAGGAAGAGAGGAAGAAGGAGAGGGAGAGAGAAAGAGAGAGGGAGAGGAGAAGAGAGAAAGGAAGAGAGATGGGGAAAGAGAGAGAGGGAGGGAAAGAGAGAGGGAAAGAGAAAGACAAGAGAGAAGCAGAGACAAGAGCTACACAGAGAGAAAGATAGACACATACAGAGAGTCAGATACAAGAGAGAGAGAAAAGAGAGACAGAGAGAGAGAAAGATTAGAGAAAGAGAGAGAGAAAGAGAGATTTGTATACATATCTGTATATGCACTTGAATGTGTGTGTGCACTCATGGTTCATAGCCAATTGTTGTACTCTGTACTGTGTATCTAGCAGCAGAAACCAATGGTCATTTTATTTCCAGGGTACCTGGAACTGACCCTCCTGACCTTATAATTCTGAATTCAGATGACTGAGTTGAAAAGATCAGAGCTTATCAGACTATATTGCTTTCTTTGGAAGAATTCCCTGTCTCAAGAGTTTTATGTAAACAATGGAATAGCCTATTTGTTTCCCAAGATTGTTATAAACCATTTGCCTGAGTGAGTGTGTCTTAAAATTTTGATTAGTGCATAATGAGGTGCTGCTCAGGAGACTTCACCTTCTTCCTTCCTGAATCCATTTAGGCAGCAATCAGCCTGTCCTCTTCTGATAGGCAACATCATAACTAACTGACCTGACATAGACTCAGTCCCAGAATAGCACTGTACTACAGCTGTTGTTTTGGTATCTTCTTGATAGTAGTGCACACATCTAGATTGCAGTGATTATATTCAGTAGTTGGGGCCACCAAAGCATTCAAGCTAGTTGTTGCTTTCATTTAGACTTCTCTAAAAGGGGAACTTTGTTTTTTGGAAGTTTGGCTAGGGAGAAACCATAGAATGCTTCTTAGGGTGCTTAGGGTTCTTAGGAGAGAACAATGTTAGAAGCCACAGACTCAGTTACTATAGAAATATAATGCTTGGAAACAAACCTTTCCTTTGGAAATGATTTTCTTTCCTACTTTCTCTTCCTTCATTTCTCATCTTCTCTATAACTGTTAGATGAGCTCTTCTGTGTGTTATATCTAGCCCAATGACATGTTGTAAGAGATAGAATCATAGTGAATTGCATCAAAGTGTCAGTATTTAACCTCTTAGGAAAGAGTAAATGAATTGCATTTTGGTAATGAGATTATTTAAAGAAGAAAATCCCATTAAGCCTATTGGCAAACAAAGGAAATTTTTCACTTACTTCTTTGGTGGATTATTTTAATTGGATGACACTTGTATTCTAATCCTAAACATGACTCCCATGTGTATAGTCATTTTCTTGATATGACCTAAGCAGAGCTTATATGGATTTAATAGCTAGTGACCATGGTCAAGTCACTTAACCTTCCTTAGCCTCAATTTTCTCATCTGCAAAAGGAGGGAGTTAGAGTAGAAACTCTAAGGTAAATTGAAGCTTGGAAATTCTGTGATTTTTGATGTCTTAACCTTATCTTTAAATTGGTAAGTCTTATAATTATTCACAGTTGCTTCCCTTCTCTTTACACTTCTTGATTATTTCTTTCTAGCCTCTTTTCCTGATGCCATAGATAAACTATAAAGGATTAAGAAATTGTCTAGTTAATTTGATCAGTGTAGACAGTCAATAGTTATAATTGTTTAAAAATCCTTATTCTTCAACAGATGATTGACTTAGCCTTCACTTGAATAAGAAACTGTAATATATTGAAGAAAGGGTTATCCAGTGTTTATTTGGAGATCTCTGATGAAGGAGAAGATATTCTTTCTGATATCAGCCTATTCCACTTTTGTATAGGCCTGATCATTAAGAAGATTCACTTCTATCCAGCTGAAGTCTGATTCTTTGCCTCCGTCTTTGTTCTGATCTCTGGAGACCATCAAAAAGAAAGAAAATGAAGACAATTATTTGTGTAATTCAGGTTTCTCTTCTTTCAAACTATTTTGCCTGTAGTATCTAAAATATTGAATTGAATTGTTGATGAGCTATAAAGATCCAGACCTTATACATAGGCCTCAGGACATTTCTAGATAGAACTTGACTTAGTTTCTTCCAAATCATCAAGAAAAAATTCTCATTTTCTTTCATCTTTGTTTTTGCCTAGAATCTCAGAAATAATGTTGGCATGCAGAACAATCATTGCTTTGTGTAATTTTACTCACCATACTTGGAAAGGGCGGAAAACTATTCTCTTTTATTTGATTGTATAGTCTTACCAATATAGAGATTTCAGACTAATGCCGACATTGGAATTCTTGGATTCACAAGGGCTTGTATATCATCCACTGAGACATTTCTCTGGTATCTCTTCTGAGCAGAAATGCTGATTGTCAGTCAAATAGCATTTATTAAGTGTCTGCTCCATGTCTGTCTCTTTGATAAATGCTTTATGTTTTTTTGTGATTCCTGAGAGATAGTTCTGTGGAGTGAGAAGAAAACCAGCACAATATATAATTCCTGTTCATGTTCTAATGTAAATTGTGAAATAAGTTCTATGGGAGGTAGCACTTGGCTGGGAATGAGTAGGAAGTTCACCCACTTTCTGAAAGCCAGGAATGGAAAAGGAAGGAGTGGAGGAGTCTTGAGTTGAAAGAGAAGCAGAAGTTATATCTCCTAACTGGAACAAAAAATCATATTATACATGCTAGATATTTTAGATTACTTAGGGAAAGTGGGCTCCTTTTCACTTTTTAAATTTCCAAGGTTGTTTTAGGGTGACACTGGATTGATTTCTTACTTTGGCAATTTTGGGATCTTTAACAAATATATAGGGTTGCTGGAACTAGATTTATATCTTTTAACTTAAAAGACTCAAATTCTGTGGGTTAAAAATCTACTGTTGCTACTTTTACCCCTCTGCAAGTCTTCTGCCTGTCCATATGTATCTTGACATGGAATTTTATATAAAAATTGGGGTTTAGATAGAGATTGTGTCTGTGTGTCTGTGTGTATGTGGATATATAAGTGCATATGTATGTATGTGAACATTATTGTTGTTGCTGGTGGTGGCAAAGTCATTACAAATCTTCTTTCCATAGTCTACATGCATGCTTTTAAGAGCAAGATTCCTCTACTTTTGATTATCCTCTATCTTAAGAAACAGATTTTGCAGACTGCTAAATCTGGGGTAAGGTTAGGGATGTCTGAAGGATCTAGGGCAAATTCCTTCTTGAATGGATCTTTAGATTATATCTATGTCTATAATCAGTAGAGAAGAGGAAAGCATTCCTAGTTTTTTTTTTTTCTAGTTTGTGTTTTTTACCTTGAATCTGAATGCTTAACATTTTTGTGCTCCATATTCTGATCTGAACTATCTCAGACTTGGAAGTATAGAGGAACCTTGGGTGCCAAAGATAGTCCAGTGATTCTTTCCTTTCCTCCCTCCCGTCAAGATTCTCTATTGAGACAAAACACATAGGTTTGTAGCTTACATAGGAGGAAGAATATTTGTATTGTCATTTGATAATCTATAGGGAAATCACTATAGAAGATACTGAATTAAAACTTGCTTTGGAGGTTGTCTAGGGCAAGCATTTCAGAAGTAGTGATGCAGTGGGGTCGGGGAAAGCATAGCTTTTTTATCCTATGCCAGTAGTTACTGAGCTACTTCTTCAGGAGTGGACTTTGCTGTCCATGGTGCTGAATGCACTGTGTTTTACTCTATCCTACAAAATAGCAATCAGTGAAAAGGCAGTACTCCCTGAAAGGGATGAGAGAGGTGGTTTCCTGACTCTTTTTTCCCCCTGAGGCAATTGGGGTTAAGTGAGTTGCCCAGGGTCACACAGATAGGAAGTGTTAAGTGTCTGAGACCAGTTTTGAACTCATGTCTTCCTGACTTCAGGGCTGGTACTCTATTTACTATGCCACCTAGCTGCCCCTGTTTACTGATTCTTTATTGAATTTCTGTGAGGCAAGTTCCTAGCAAATACTTGATGGGACCAACTTTTAGCATCCAGGTTCTTAATGAGTCTGTTACCCTTTAAGCTGTGACTGAGACAAAGAATCTGAATGAAGAAGAGAAGAGAAAGATAATTCCACAAGCATACACCGAACTTGTGTTATTGAAAGTAGCATTCCCCTCCCCATTTTTGGTAATGTCTGCATGACTATTTAAATGACTGGATCAAAAGAACTTGTTAATAACAGATGGTACATTTAATTTTCTTCTTTCTTTTCTTTTCTTTTGTCTGAATAATATGAAACTTCTTGTATAGTTCTCCTGACAGGTATACCTGATGTGGAGCTGACATATACATCTGACCATTAGCATGTGGGTCACTGAGTAGGCTGCTGAGAACCATGTATTTGTGTAGCTGCTCAGCAGAGGAGGTGACCTTTTCCCTTTCTATTCAGTCTCAGCGTGAAGTCATCAGATTACTCACACTTGAGCAAAAGAAATTCCTGCCCTTCTTTGTTTGTCTCTCCTAAACACCCAGTCATTTATGAATTCCTTAAATCTAACTGGTTAAGGTGGGGGGCATGGTATGCTATGTTTATAAGTATGGAGAGCTGAAAGGAACCATGGGTAAGCTGTAAAATATCAGAGTTAATACTTGGTTCCCAAAATGGAACTCAAGCCTCATAGTAGAGAAGCCTTTGTAAGTACAGATGAAAAGCCAGGTAAGGTCTAGCCTCTCTCAGCATTCATTTTCTACCAAGATGCAACTGTGGAGGAAAATCTATGCCATTCACTTCAATCAGGAAAGGTTCTTAGGCAAGAGAACCATATTACACTTAGTTCACATGGATTTATTAAAACTTATTATGTGCCAAGTATTATGCTAAGTATTGGGAATGCAAAAGAAGACAAAAAAGTGCCTGCCCCTGAGAAATTTATCTTCCAGTGGATGTGACAACATGTAAAGCATTAGGTACTACAAGATATATTCAAAGTAGAAGGAAGGTAATCTCAAAGAATAAGGCATTAGCGATTAGAGGTGGAGAACAGGAGGGACATCTTTTGGGAGATATGATTTGAGATGACAATGGAAAGAAAGAAGGGAAATTAAAAGGTGAAGGTGAGGATGGAGAGCATTTTAGGCATGAGGAATGGGAATACAAAAGTATAAAGATGTGAGATGGAGTATAGTGAGAGGAACAACAAATAAGCCAATATAGCTGGATTGTAGGGTAAGTATAAGATAGCTAGAAAGGTAAAAGAGGTAAGGTTAAGAAGAAATTTAAATGTCTAAACGGACTCGCTATTCAATCTATAGGTAGTAGGGAGTTATTAGAATTTGTTGAATAGGGGGAAGAAAGATGTCATCAGACCTGTACTTTAGGAAAATCTCTTTGGTAGTTGAATAGAGGAGAAACTTGAGGTTGAGAGACAAACCAGAAAGACTATTACAGTAGTTCAGTATTACAATAGTTCAGGTACAAGGTGATGAATGTGAATGGAGAGAAGCAAAAAATACAAGAGAAATTGTAAAGGTAGAAGTTACAAGCTTTGGCTACAGTCTAGGTAGTAGAGTTAGTGAGAGTTGAAGAAAAAGGATGATAATGAGGTTGGAAACCTAGGTAACTGGAAGAATGAGGCTATTAGCAGAGTGATTCCCTGTTCCCACCCCCAGAAGAAGGAAGACTTTTGAGGGAAAGACAATGAATTTTGTTTTGGACATGATAAGTTTGAGATGCCTATGGAAATATAGGACTGGGTAAATAGATCAGGAATCATTTGCATAGATTTAATTGAATTCAGAAAAGTTTATGAAATTACCAAGTATGACAGTATGGAGCAGGGGTGGGAAATGTCTTGGTTGCAAGCTGTATAAGGCTCACAAAATCATTTGCTAAGGTGGGCACAGGTAATGATGAGCCGAAAGCTAGGTAAAACTGTTTGAGTTCTATAAGTTAGTACTTTTGTATGGCTCATGAATGATGTTATAAATATTCAAATGGCCCTTGGAAGATAAAAGATTCTGCACCCTTGGGATAGAGGGAGAAATTACCAAGTGAGATAGTATAGAGGAAGAACAGAAATGGGTCTAGAAGAAAGCTTTGGGAAACACAGTTGGTGTGACATGTATGAATATGTAGAAGAAGAGACCAAGAAGGTATTGTTAGATAAGCAGGACAATAAAGAGAAAGTGGTCACTAAGCCCACTTTTTGAGGAGAAAGTATCCAGTAGAAAAAAGTGGTCAATTATGTCAGAAGAATGAGGATTGAGAAAAGACTATTATATATGGCAATGAAGATCATTGGTAACTTTGGAGGAAACTGTTTTTGTTTAGATAGGGATCTAGATTGCAGAAGGTTTAGAAGAGAGTGAGAGAAGATGAATTGTAGGCAAGAAGCCTAGTCTACTTTCTTAGGTTCAGGTGAGAGAGAAGAAAGATATAGTATGCTAGCAAGTGGGGATGGTGTGATTAAGTAAAACTGCAGGAGAAATGAATGTCTTTATAGATGAGAGAGAGAGAGAGAGAGAGAGAGAGAGAGAGAGAGAGAGAGAAAGAGAGAGAGAGACAGAGAGAGTATGATAGAGAGACAGAGATAGAGAAGGAGGGAGGGAGGGAAGAAGAGAATCTCCCAGAAAAGTTGGAAGAGGATGGTATCAAGGTCTCAGCAAAGGTAAGACTTACCATTTTATGTAAGATTAGAGGAAAAGAAAGGTGAGAGTGAAAATATATGAGTGATGTGAAGTAAGGAGTAGAGGAGAAGGGAGAGCTCTTGTTGAATGGCCTCAATTTTTTTGGTGATGATCCTTAGATGAGAGAATGGATGAGGACGGATGCCAGGGGAGGTTTGAAGAGAGATGAGGATGGTTAGGAATTGCTTTAAATTACCTCAAATTGGGTCTCAAATGTAGAAATGCCTAGTGAACTTTTTCTATTGGATGTCCTGTGAATATCATAAACTTAGTAAATCCTAATCCAAACTCATTATTTTCTTGCGCCAAATTACTTCCTATATTCTATTTATATGAATTGACCATAGTTCTTACTGTCACCTAAACTCAAAAATTCTTATTTATTTCTTTTTGTTAGTTTTTATATTTATGGACTCCTTTTCATTTTCACTATTACTTCTCTAAATCAGATCTTTATTTTGAGGCTGCAGTTTTTTTTTTTAAATTTAAAAGTCATAGGAACCAATCCCCTCATTTTATAGACGGATAAAACCATGACTCAGAGAAGTAAAGTACAATGCCTGAGGTCACACATCTAATAAGTATCTAAGGAAGAATTCAAACTCAAATCTTCCTGACTTCAATCATCTATTTCCCCATTAGAATGTAAGCTTCTTGAAGGCAATGTTGCTTTTTTTTTTTTTTTTTTTTTTTTTGGTGTGCCCTGTGTTTAGCATAGTGCCTGGCACATAATAGGTGCTTAATAAATGCTTATTTTGTCTGACTTCATTATACTTACTCTCTCACCTTGACTACTAAAATACCCTTCCCCAATTCATTCATGAATCTATTCAATATTTCCATAGATATGACATCTTACTGTTCAGATGGGTAGAAATCACTACTCACCCATATTTTTATCCTGTTTGAGTCTTATCCCAAGTCTTTCATTGGTTCCCTAAAGAATTGTGGTTCCAATATGCTGAGAGCCTTCCTCTAAATTGGTTAACATTTTACAGATGCCAGTGGAGAACTCTGTCCATTTCTTATCCCTTGACCTTATCATATAATCATCATCTCCATTTTCCTGGTTAATTATTAATTAATTAATTGATGCATCTTTTGTTCCCTTATATATCTTCTCTAACATAGGGCAACAATGGAAATATTCTAGAACCTGACACCTAATAGAAATCTTTCCATTTACTTCAATCATCGATAAATTTTATTCCTTAATGGATATAATGCTCCAAGATTTGAAACTAAATAGCATGAGCCAAGAGAACGCTGGCTTTTTAAAAAATGTCACTTTGATGTAGAATAGAAGAAGTAGGTGAAGGAGTAATCAAAGATTAGTATTGCCTATTTTGGATATGGGTAATTGTAAGAACTATGGTGCCATTTATAGAAATAGAATATAGAGCCAACAGAAATAGAAACAGAATCAGAAGGAGGAAGTGACTTGGTGTGAGTGGATTTGGTTTAGGATTTCATTAGATTATATTTGCAGGACATCTAATAGGAAATATTTAGTAGGCAATCAGGCATTTGAAACCCAAAATTTGCTGGGGAGAGGTCAGGGTTGGCCATATACATGTGAAATTCATTTGCAAAGTTTTTAGAGTGAATGAGATCATGAAGGGACAGGATATAGGTAGAAAAAAGTTAAGAACAAGAGCAAAGTAAACACTTAATTTTAGAGAGTGGGAGCAACAAGAAGAGTCAGGGAAAGGAGTGCTCAGAAAGAGAGGAGGAAAGCCAAGGGATAGGAGAGTGTTAAGATATAGAGGGTAGTCTCACACATCAAATGTTACAGAGAGATTAAGGAAAATGAAGAAGGAAGAAAGACCAATGAATTGGCAAAGAGGTCACTGATGACTCTTGGGAAAGAAGGTTCATTTGTAGGGACAGCTAGATGATGCAGGGAATAGAGCATGAGCCTTGAAGCCAGGAGGACATAAATTCAAATCTGACCTCAGACACTTAACACTTCCTAGCTGTGTGACCCTGGGTGAGTCACTTAATCCCAATTGCCTCAGCAAAAAAAGAAGGTTCATTTGAGTGGTTTTGATGAAAGCCATATTTCAAAGGTTTAAATTCGTGAATGGAAAGGATGTAGAAACAGTGAATGTAGACATCTTTCAAATTCACTGATAAATGGAAGCAGAGATATAAGATAGTAGCTTGAGGATGAAGAGAAGAAATATTTTTTAAGGACAGAGCAGAGACTTAAATTTGTTTTTAGTTATAAGGGAAAGAGTCTATATACAGAGTGATTTAAAATGTTAAAAAAAGAGAGAGAGATGTAAAGATTTGGGCAAAGCAATAGAGGATGGAATCTAAATTGAAGTATTTTTTTTCCGTGAAATTCTGTGTGTATTTACAATTTTTTCCAATTATATATAAAACAATTTTTATCTTTGTTTCTAAAACTTTGAGTTCTACCCCTTCCTACCCTCCTCCCTGAGAATGCACATGTGAAATTATGCAAAGCATTTCCATAAAAGTCACGTTGCAAAAAAAAAATAGATATCCCTGTCAAAACTCCACCACAAATCTTTATAAAGATTAAAGTTAAAAGTTAAAAATAAAATAAACAAAAATAAAGAAACAAGTGAAACAAATAAAAGAACTAAAAATTAAAAATAAAAAAATACAATAAAGTTTTAAAAAGTATACTTCAATCTTTTCAGACACAATCAATTCTTTGGGTATGAATAACATTTTTTATCATAAGTCTTTAGAGTAATATTGGATCATTATATTGCTGAGAATAACGAAGTCATTTATAACTTATCATCCCACAACACTGTTATTACTTTGTACATAGTACATTTCCTTTTGCATGAGTTCATGGAAGTCTTTCCAGGTTTTTCTGAAAGTATCCTACATATCATTTCTTATGGAGCAATAGTATTACATCATAATCACATACCACAATTTATTCATTCATTCCCAATTGATGGAAGCCCCCTTACTTTCCATTTTTCCCTGATAAAAGAGCTGCTATTTTGTACGTATATGTTCTTTTCCTCTTTTAAAAAAGAACCTTTTAGGATTCATTTCTAGTAGTAGTATATCAAAGGATATACATGATTTTATAGCCTTTTAGGTATGGTTCATATCATTTATTAATTGAGGAATGACATATTTTATAATGTATAAATGTATTATATAATGAAAAAAGATAAACTTTATATTAAGTCCCTTATGATTTCCCTTTCCTGATTACCTCCATATGTTTCTCTTGAGTCTGATATTTGAAAATCAAAATTTCTATTCAGTTCTGGTCTTTTCATTATGAATGCTTGAAATTCCTCTATTTCACTGAATATCTACTTTTTTCTTTGAAGGAATTTACTCACTTTTGCTGGGTGGTTGATTCTTGGTTGTACTTCTAGATCCATTGTTCTCTGGAATATTATATTCCCAGTCTTCCTATCCTTAAATATAGAAACTGCTAAATCTTGTATCATCCTGCCTGTGGTTCCATTATACTTGAATTGTTTCTTTCTGGATGCCTGCAATATTTTCTCTATGACTTGGGAGTTCTGAAATTTAGCTATTTAATATTCCTGGGAGTTTTTTTTTTTTACCATGGAATCTATTTGAGGAGGTGATTAGTGGATTGATTTAATTTCTATTTCACCATCAGCTTTTAGAATGTCAGGAGAGTTTTTCTTGATAATTTCTTGAAAGATGTCTATTTTTTGATCATGGCTTTCAGGTAGACCAATAATTTTAAAATTATCTTTCCTGGATCTATTTCAGGTCAATTCTTTTTCCAATGAGATATTTCATACTGTTTTCTATACTTTTTTTCATTATTTGGGGTTTGTTTTTTGTTTTCACACAAAATAATTAGCTTCGATTTGCTCAATTCTAGTTTTTAATGAATTATGTTCCTCAATGAGCTTCTGTGCTTCCTTTCCCATCTGGCCAACTTTACTTTTTAGGTCATTCTACTCATTAGCTTTTTGTATTTCCTTTTGTGTCACTCACATTTCTTTTCCAAATTTTTCCTTTACCTCTCTTACTTGATTTTCAAAATCCCTTTAAACTCTTCTATGGCCTGAGACAAAATCTTATTTTTCTTGGAGGCTTTGGATCTAGGAGTTTTGAATTTATCTTCTTCTGAGTATGTGTTTTGATCTTTTTTTTTTTTTTTTTTTTTTTTTTGTGATCATGGTAGCTTTCTATGGTCAGAATCTTTTTCTGTTGTTTGCTCAATTTCCTAGCCCATTATTTGGCTTTCAACTCTTTGTTAAATTAGGATTCTGTTTCTAGGATGGAGAGACTTTATATAAAGTCCCAAGCTTCAGAAGTTTTATGCAGCTGTTTTCAAAGATCCTTGTAGGGTGTTGAACAACTCTTTTTTTGCCCTGGAACTGTGAAGAGGCTGTAAGTCCCAGTATGCTAAAGCAACAGAGTTCTTCCTCAGTGATAGTAAAGAGCTCTCCTCTGGGCTGAGGTCTCCAGATGGTGCCATCGCTACCATCTCTGTCTGATCCTAGTTTACTGGTTTCTCAAGATCCTCTCACCTTAATGAGACAAACCTTTCCTGTTGACTTTCCAACTCTCTGAGCTGAGAGGTCTTGAAATTTCTACTACTGCTGCTGATTTAGAGGCCACAAGGCAGGCCTCCTGCTTTGGCTGGCTTCAAATTGGACCAGGGTTGTGCTGGACACATACCCTGATGCAACAGACCTTTCTTGACGACCTTACAAGTTGTCTTTGGCTAGATAATTATTCCACTCAATCTTTTTGTAGGTTCTGATGCTCTAAAATTTGTTTGGAGTCATAATTTAAAGGGATTTGTAGGGATTTGGGGGAGAGCTCAGGTGAGTCCCTGTCTTCATTCCCTGTCTCCCCAGAGGACTTTTTTTTGATGGCAAAGGGCTGGAAGGTAGATTCCTTTGCAAAATTTTTATTGGGAAACAAGATTCAAGCATGCCAATGATAACATCCCATGATAATTTTCTGGCAGTTATGAGCAAAGAAATGACATTTAATAGTTCCATTTGTGCCTCCAGGGTAGATGAAATGATGGAAAAAGGAGGGAATGAAATAGAGGCAGCAGAGCACAATAGAAGCTTGCCTCTGGAATCTCAGACCTGAATTAAATAAAATCTTGCCTCTGATGCTTACTGTCTGTCTAATTTTGAGGCAGTCTTTTACCTTTCTTGGATCTGAGTTTCTTTATCTACAAAAGGGAGACAGTTGGACTGGATGGCTTTTGAGATTGCTTGGAGCTCCAAATCCATGATCTTAGGAGGATAAAGAACCCAATAAGTTGGTTTTTGTGAGATTGCTCTGAATCCATTTAGAATGTTATATAACTCAGTGGCTCCCTGACTGGAAGCTCATCTTCCCAGTCTTTTGGCCAAATATTTTATGGTGATTGAAAAGGCTGGTTTCATACTCCGACTTAGGTTCCATTAGAATCCTTGTGGTTGCTTTGCCCACAGGTGTTGAAATATTTCATATCCAGTGATTCTAAGAAATTTGGAAAAGAAAAAAGCCAAAGGAGGGCCTGATACCTCCATCCTTCCTTCTGGAGTTTCCTGTTTGTATGAACCAGAGAGAGAAAACAGCATGACATGCTTAATAGGTACATGTTAGAAAACATTAAGAAAATTGCTAATGCCTAAGTTGCTCATAAGTTCATTAAGCTTTAACAATTTCTTTTAACTATATTTAGGGACTGTTCCTCCTGGAAGATTAAAAAATAGAATTATATTTTAAATATTGCCTTTTTAAAAGTGTTTATATGCCAAAATATCTCTTAAGAGAGAGAATTAGAAATATGTGAAATCATTACATTTATATTTTACATTCCCAAAACTACTCATAAACTGCTGTGTGCTTGTCATTCACCTTCTTTCCCCTTTGCATTGAGGTTTTGGATGTAGAGCTGCAAGGGATTTTAGAAGTGATTTGATTCAATGGTGTCAAGCTCATAGGAATGAGGACCACTAAATTGTGTTTAAAGATACCTATGGGCCATAAGTTGACCTCATTTTAAAATGTAATATTATCTATATTTTATTGTATTTTTGATTTCCTCAAATATTTCTCAATTATATTTTGGCTGACAGAACTCAGGTGTGCCATTGAGGGCTGCATGTAGGTTGTGGGCCAAGTGCTTGACACCTTGATCAAAGATGTGAATCACCTGCAGAAATACTAACCCAGAGAGCACTTTGTAGTCCTAATTAAAGACAGTTAACAATGGCGATAGCTTTTGGATAGGACCAAGTTCTTTGAATCACAGACCATAGAGTCCAGCCAAGCTTTTGCAAAATCAGAGTAAGTGAATGTCTTTGTAGCATCTCCCCACTTTTCCCCACTCTTACATATCCATTTAAATGAAAAGACAATGCCCCAAGTAAAGCCTGAAATTCTATCATTCCTTTGGCCTAAATTATATTCTTCAGCTATATTCTTTAAAATATATATATATATATATATATATATATATATATATATATATATATATATACACACACACACACATACATATACATATGTATATTCCTATGGGGAACAACACCTTCGATTATCAGTTTGTTTTTTCTCTTGAGAAGAGGGTAAGATAGTCTGAGAGAACTCAGTGCTTGGATGGTGGAAGTGGAATGGGGAAGGTAGGAGTCAATGGGCACTGAAAAGTATACTAAAAAAAATACCTTTCTGATTTTCCCAATTTGAACTTTGTGGAATTCAAATAAACCTCTCAAAAAGTGTCCCCAAAGGCTAAGACGATGGAAATTAAATATCAGGCAGGCAAAGTTCTCGGAAATTAAGGGAAGGTTCAAGTTAGCAAGCATTTATTATACACCTATTATAGGCAAGGTTGTTGTTTGTCCTTTGTTCTTGAAAATTACCTTGACATCAGGGAGGGGAGTCCATGACATGCAAGTGAATTGGATTGAAATGAGGGAGGGCTGTGCAAGGTCACTTTCTTCTCCAAGTGGCAAGATACAGATCAGGACAATTGAAGCCTACCTTGTATGCAGTGGGAGAACTTGGCATTTCTAAGTTAAGGTCTTTAACAGGTTTCAGTTTGACTAAGGAAACCACCTCTTTTTTCCTTCCTTTCTTCCCTCCCACAGGTTCCCACAGGTTTCTTAAGCATCATGCTTTAAACCCAAATCATTCTGACTCTCATAGATTGGCCAGCAAGAGACCCACTTGGTCTTTGTTACTGTTTTGGCCAAAGCCTTTGAGCATCTTTCCTTCCCAGATTGATTCTTTTCCTTTTTTTTTGGACTAGGTAAAAAAGACCAATCTTCTTTACTTTATTTCTTTCTTACCTAACCTTAATCGTGAGGCTAGTGCCCTTGCACAGTCTTCCCTCACTTAAATGCAATTCATGTCATGGTATTACCTCCCTGCTGTTGTGGTCATCTTAAAGAAGGAAGAACAAACAACAAAAACAGCAACTAAAAGCAGTCATTATACTAAACTCTAAGGATGCTTTTGTTGTTGTTGAATACTTTTAGATATATCTGACTCTTCTGACCCTATTTGGGATATTCTTGACAAAGATACTGGAATGGTTTGCTATTTCCTTCTCTAGCTCATTTTACAGATGAATTGAGGCAAACAGGGTCACTGAGGCTTGCCCAGGGTCACACATCTAGTAAGTGTCTGAGGCCAGATTTGAACTCAGGCAGATGAGTTTTCCTGCCTCCAGCCCTGGCCCTTCATCCACTAGCTGCCCCACCAAGATACTAAGAGAGGCAAAAACAGTCCCTACTATTAAAGCTCTCACTATCTAATGGGGGAAATAACATGCAAATAATTATGTACAAACCAGGTATATATAAATATAAGATGAATTGGATATAATTTCAGAGGGAAGGCACTAGCATTAAAGGGGACTAGGAAGGTTTCCTGAAAAAGCTAAATTTTAACGCAAGAAGGCAGAGAAGAAAAGGATGAAGTTCATTGGCTAAAAATGTATTGTCTCACAAAGAAATGTTTACACTGTAAATTAAAAAGTTCAAGCTGACTTCCTTTAGAAAGCCATGGAATTAGACTTGAAAATGAGCTTTAGATTGTTTGTTCTCACCCCTTCATTTTGTCATATGAAGAAGCTGAGTCCCAATGTGGTCAGATGACTTGTCCTGGGTCATAGAAGAAACTTGGATTTAGTTTAGCTAGTCTTATGTCAAGTCCGGTGTTCTTTCTACCATGCTGTGTGGCTAAAATATGTGACTAATGAACTAGAAAGGAATGGTTGGATTCCCTGATGTTCACATTTAGTTTTCTTAGCTAGCTGTGTGATTTGAGGCAAATAACATGACCTTTCTGAACTTATTTTCCATATTTATAAAGTGAAGACACTTGGATTATCTGGAGTTCTTAATTTGAGATCTATGAATTTGTTTATTTTAAAGCATCTATACATATATATATGTATATATACATATTTATATTAATACATAAATATATGCATATGGCATATATACATATAAATGATGTATATATTGTATTTCAATATGACTGGTTTTCTTTGCAATCTTTTGTATTTTATACATTTAAAACATTATTCTGAGAAGGTTATCTTTAGGGTTCCAAGCTGTCAAAGGAATCTATGAAATAAAAGCAAACAAAAAGATTAAGTAACTTTGGACAAGATGATCTTTGGGTTTTCCTTTGCTTGAACAGTCTATGATTATCTTCATATCCTGAACTCCTAGAGCTTAGATAATCCTATAATACTAACAAGAATTTTTGAATTCTACTTCCCTCAGTTTCTCTTTTCACACTATTCCTGAAGCATTTAGAATACCTCAGTCTTTTGCAGAGGGCTCTGTAATGATTCTGGGATCCATCTATAAAAGAAATTGAAGGGAGATCAAGAAACTTGCAAATAAGAACAAGGAAATAACATAGAGTCACAAAATTTTGAGTTGGAAGGGCACATTTAATCTCATTTGTAATGCTCAAAGAATTTCTACTACATCATCAATGTTAGGTAGCACAAGACAATTTTGTCCTTGTTTTTGGAAGTTATGCCTCTCTTTATTACTTAAAAATCCTTAACAATCTGACTTCACCATATATTTTTCATCTTATTACCTTATAGATACTTTATATTCTAGTCAAGCTGATCTGTTTGCTTTTCTAGGACATTGTACTCTCTTTCCTATCTCCAGGTCTTTGCCCAGGAATCACCCCATGCTTGAAATGATTTTCCTCATTTCTATTTCTATTTCTTACAATCCTGAGCTTTCTTCAAGGCTCGACTAATGTATCTCTTGGAAGTCCTGTCTGGTTCCCCTTCAGTTCCTTCCCTCTAGCTCTCTATGGATCCAATTATTGTGCATTTATAGGACTTTATATATATCTTGTTTTTATTCTTCTCTGTTCATGGTCTAGAATGTAGATGCCTTGAAGGTAGGGACTTTTCAGTTATTTTTTTGTGTGTACTATGGGTCTAGTATAGTACTTTGCAAACAATTGGCACTTAACAACTGTCTGTTGAATTGAGTCTTTTCTCCCATAGCTTTCAAACACAGAAAATGATCACATCCTGCCACTTGACCTTGGATTGTATGAAATCACCCATTTCTTTTCCCAATTAGACATTAAAAGTCACACTCTGTCCTTCTTAGCTTGGAAAGACTTGAGGAGACTGAGCTCAGTGAAAATGGTGGCCATCAGTGGGGTGGCTAACGTGAGCTGTAATGGGTAAGAAATCAGTTCAGACCATTAAATTTGTCATAAATGTATGATGAATGATAATTCCCTGAACTAATATCAAACCTTTGGGAGCAATATGTTTGAATGATGTCACTGTATAATGTTTGAAGTTGCTAATGTGATTACTTGAATCATTGGTAAAACATGAGACTGGAGCAGATTTCATAACTTCTCTGTGCTGGGTCTTGTATTTCCATCTCTCTGTTCTGTTTTTGTAAAATGGAAACCTCCAATTCCTTTTCTTTGGTTATTGCAATATTAATGCCAGTAAGATTTGTTTGTGCAATGCTTGGGCACCTGACAAATGTGGTTTTTTTCCCCTTCTTGTTTTTCTTGTGCAAAGAATAATAAGGAAAATATTCTACCTTTAGAGCACTATGCAAGAACATCTATTTAAGGCAATTTGGCTGGCAAGTTTAGATGGAAATGCATTTTCTTCATGTAGGGCAATCTGATTTTCAAATCCTTGTTTGGCTTTTATTTCCAAAGATTTAACAAGCTTCAGTACATTGTTCCTGACCACTACTCACATTTCTGAACTTCATTTAAAGAAGTGAAATGAAATGTCATCATTTTTAAATTTCTGAATTCTAAGTTTTGGGTTTGGGTGGTGATGTTTGGTTTAGTGCACAGAGCTAGTCATAACAATAGATAACATTATATAGCACTTTTAGATTTGCTAAGCACTTTGTACCTTTTATTGTACTTGGCTCCCCCCTCAACTTGATGCTATTATTATTTCCATTTTGCAGATGAAGAAACGGGCTCAAAGAGATAAAGTTACTTGCCCAGAGTCACATAACCATTAAGTATTGAAGTCAGGATTCAAACTCAGGTTTTCCTGAATCCGGGTCCACTAAAGTCCAGAATTACTCCATCTTGATATCTATGTTAGGATGGAAGAGCAATTTTAGAGGGTTCCTCAATGAGCTCTGAGGAATTAATGATAAAAAAGCAAAATTATATCTCCTTTCACTAACTCATTAATTCTAGTCCTATCTAGTTGGACCCTCTAGACAATAATTGTGTGAAGTCTACAGACAGGATTGTCCCAAACCTAGCTTATAGGGGGGAAGGTGTAACCTTTCTCCCAAATCCCCAAGGAAGGAAGTGTCTTCAGACTGATGACAAATTTAGAATTGAAATAGTTCTTAGAGGGCATCTAATCCCATGTCTAATTTATAGATGGTGAAACTGAGAACCAGAGAAGTCAAATAATTAGCCCAATAGGTATTATAGAAGATAGATATCTGGACTTGGAGTCAAGATTCTGAGTTCAAATGTGGCCTTAGATACTGACTACCACTTTTCCCAGTTACTACATTATGACTCTGGGAAAATCACTTAGCGTTTCTCTGCCTCAGTTTCCTCACCTGTAAAATGGGGATAATAGTTATTGTCAATGTTAGGTACATTTATATTTATATTATAGGTGCTATGGGGGCAAGTGAACATATTATAGACCTATCTCAAGGTCGTTAGGAGAATCACATGGGAGAATACTTGTCAGACACATCGCACATTTTAAATAGATAAATGCTAGTTATTATTAGTCCATGATCAAGCAGAGAGGAATGGCTTCAAACCCAAATTCTCTAACTCCAAATATAAGATTCATTGCATTTCTCCACAATCTCTTCTTTATCAAAGCATTTCAGCTCTGAATATCTTTTGTGTCTAATCTTAAGCCTTGCTACTGTACTTTCAATTATAGAATCATGGGGTTTAGAGCTGGAAGGACTTCTCTACCTCTTTAAAACCAGGTGTCTTATTTAAAGATGAGGAAAATGAAGTGAATTGTGCAAGTTCATATGAGGCAGAACTCAGGTCCTATAACTACATATTTAAAACTTTTTTTTCCAAGATATGAATCCATCCTATCTTTTTATATGCTTTTTGTTTGGTTTTAGCATAATAAATTTTGGAAAAGGAGAGATGTAATGGGTTTTAAAGATAGCGTATATGGGACACCTAGAGGGCATAGTAGATAGGGTACCAACTTTTGAGTCAGGAGGAACTGAGTTAAAATTCAGCCCTCAGACACTTAACACTTAACACTTTCTAACTGTATGACTCTAGGATAAGTCATTTAATATCAATTGCCTCTCAAAAAAAGAAAGAAAAAAAGAAACTAAAGATGGATGTAGATAACATTTGTTATCTAGCCTAATACTTTCTTCATTTCTTGATTTTCTGATTTTTCTGATGGTTGTAATTATGCCCTATTTTTGATTACTCTGTGGCAGCTTGGTATTGCCATTTGAGTAAACAGGCTCAGAGATATTAAGTGACTTTCTTAAGATCCTAGATTTTTGAATCCTGGTCTTTTCACTGAAAATCTACTATTCTTTTCACATGGGGAAGTAAAATTCAAGGCAAGTGTAGGAAAATGACTGTTCTCCTTAAATAGTTTCTTTACAAAGTTTACACATTAATATTGCTCTCTTTTGGAATTGTTGGGTCAATTCAAAGAGATCACCTTTGCTAAAGAATGAAGAATGTTGCAATTCATTCCTTAAAAGGCATCATGGAAAATGCATGGTTCCTTAGAAGAAAGGCTTTTGCAGCATCCTCTGACAACATTGTCAGCTGGGACCATTTTCATTTTTCTGGGCTTAGGCTTTTTGTCCTTGATGTGATGAGAGAGATTAGTCTGACTCACTCACAGGGACTAGGAATTCTGTCTCCAAAGAGCCTCTGAGGTCATCTTGTTCAGGGGCTGCCGGCATGCACAGCCTACTTGTTCTCTTGGGTCTGGTAAACTAAAGTCACTGGAGTAAGCAAAAGATATATTAGGAACACAGAATGTGAACTGGACTTCATACTGTCTAATGACTCTGAGTAAGAACTTTAGACAGCATCTCTATAACTCTCTGCTTTCTTTTCTTACTTACCAATGAATGTAGAATACTAATTGTAGGAGGTAGGATACTAATTCTGGAGCTGGAAGGTCCCATAGAGGTAATCTATTTTTTTACACTTGAGGAAACAGACCCAGAGAAATGAAGTGATTAGCCCAGCACTCAGGCAGTAAATAGCAGAGTTGAAAATTGAACCTAGGTCTAAATGATGCCATAACTTTCCACCATCTTGAATTGCAAATTTGTGGACCACAAGAAAAAGCTGTCCTTCCACTTTAAATTAATCCCACTGCAAAGAGCCCACCTCTAGCAGGATGGGTAAAATAGAAGAATTTTTTTTCTATAAAGCTGTTTTTCCCTTCACCCTTAAATACAGTGCCTGGCACTCCTCAAATCAATTTTTTTTCTTTTTTTTCCTCCCAGGATCAGAGAAGTACTCTGAGGAAAAAGCATCTAATCAGATCTAAATATATATGTAAGAACAAAGGGAAAGCATCAAAATGTCCTGGCCACAGATGCTTTCACTAAATCACCCGACATTTACTGAGTGCTTTCTATGAGCTTTCTATGAGTTAGGAGTTGCTATAGAGAAATAGAATCAGACGGGGGTGGGGAGAAACTTCAGAGGACCATCTAGTCCAGTTCCACCTCAGTTGACAAGTGAAGAAACAGAGCCAGAGTTAAGACTAAGATAAGTGACAGACCTGAGATTTGAATCTAGATTCTTTGACTCCAAATCCAGCATGCTGTGACTGAGTTTCCTGTTACTGAAGTCCTGAATTTCCTTAGTACTGAAGTCTCTTCTGAATTCCAGTCCATTTCCAAGTGTCTGATGGAGAGCTCTATCTATCTATCCCCTGGTAAATGGCACTTCCACATGAACTTCTATGAAAATCCTTTAAGGTCCTTCTCCTTTTTTCCATTTTCAAAATTTCCAAAATTCAATTCATTATCTCTCTGTTCTCCATCTAACTTCCCTATTTCTTTAAAAAATTTATGTCTTTTGTGTTTATATCATTTCCAAATATATCAACCTCCTCCCTTATCCAGTAAGCCATTTCTCTTAACAAAGAATGAAAATGAAAAAGGAGGGGAAAAGCAGTTCAGTGAGATTAACCAACACATCAACTGAGTCTGACAGTTTAAACAGTATTCTACCTCAATAATCCCTCATCTTTAAACAAAAGAAGGAAGGGACATACATTTTCTTATCTTCTCTTCATAAGCAGGCTTGATTATTATAACTGCATAACATAGTTCACTAACTTTCCTGTTTCTTTTGACAGTACCATCTGATTTACCTGGGGCTCAAAACCTCAAGTAGATAGAATTCTGTACTTGAAATCAAAAAGACCTGAGTTAACATCCAGCCTCATACTCTTACAAGTTGAATGACCTTTGACAAGTCACTTAGCTGCTCTCTGCCTCAGTTTTTTTCATCTATAAAATGAGGGTGATAACATCTACTCTTCAAGTTGTTGTGAGGATCAAATCAGATAACATTTATAAAACAGTTTATAATCTATAAAATACTGTATGAACAAGAGGTATAATGATGATGATTTTAATGCTGCCCTGTTCTTCACCCTATGCATCTAATCAAATGCTGAGTCATGAAAAGTCTATCTCCCCAAATTCTTTTAATCTGTTTCCTTCTATATTCTCTACTATAGTCTCTCCTTTATGTTCACACAAATATCAAATTAATTCAACCTTCATTATCCTTTTCTGAACCAAAGTGCAGTTTCAGGTGATCTCCCAATTTCTGGCTTCTTCTCCTTTCCATTTTTCATCATTCTCACAATTACCTGATTCATCTTGTTAGATCTCACATCTGATCACATAACTTTTCTGTTCAAAAATCTTTAGTGGCTCCCTAATTCTTTTTTTATTATTTATTTATTTATTTATTTTTTCAATAACTTTTTATTGACAGAATCCATGCCAGGGTAATTTTTTTATAACATTATCCCTTCCACTCACTTCTGTTCCAATGTTTCCCCTCCCTCTCTCCCTTCACCCCCTCCCTCAGATGGCAAGCAGTCCTATACATGTTAAATAGGTTACAGTATATCCTAGATACAATATATGTGTGCAGAACCGAACAGTTCTCTTGTTGTACAGGGAGAATTGGATTCAGAAGGTAGAAATAACCCGGGAAGAAAAACAAAAATGCAAGCAGTTTATATTCATTTCCCAGTGTTCTTTCTTTGGGTGTACCTGCTTCTGTCCATCCTTGATCAATTGAAACTGAATTAGATCTCTATTGAAGAGATCCACTTCCATCAGAATACATCCTCATACAATATCGTTGTTGAGGTATATAATGATCTCCTGGTTCTGCTCATTTCACTTAGCATCAGTTCATGTAAGTCTCGTCAGTCTTCTCTGTATTCATCCTGCTGGTCATTTCTTACAGAACAATAATATTCCATAACGTTCATATACCACAATTTACTCAACCATTCTCCAATTGATGGGCATCCATTCATTTTCCAGTTTCTAGCCACTACAAACAGGGCTGCCACAAACATTTTGGCACATACAGGTCCCTTTACCTTCTTTAGTGTCTCTTTGGGGTATAAGCCCAGTAGAAACACTGCTGGATCAAAAGGTATGCACAATTTGATAACTTTTTGGTGGCTCCCTAATTCTCTAGGAAAAGTGATTAACTTAGTGTGCTTTTTAAGATTATCCACAATCTGACTCCAACATAATATTTCAGAGTAAAAAGTGCTGGATTGTTCAGAAGATTTAGATTTGAATGTTAGCTGTGCCATTTTTTATCTGTGTGACCTTGGACAAATAACTCAAGTTCAAAGTTCCTAATGATCTCTTTCTCCCTTTTTCTCTCTTTGTCGTTCTCTGTCTCTCTTTTTCTCCTTCTTCCTTTCCCTCTTGTGTTCTGCCCTTCTCTTTCCCCCTTCTTCCCCTCTCTTGTTCTCTATTTCTTCTTTGCCTCCTTTCCTCTCTTCCTATTCTGCCTTTATTCTTCTCTCTTTTTCTCCCTTTCTCTTCTGCCCTTCTTTCTCGTTCTCCAATTCAATGACTTCGTTTTTAATTTATAAAAACGAATTTTGCTGATTTTTAACATTGCTTAAATTATGCCCTCTACTCTTTTGCCTTCCCTGAAGGCTATCCAATATGACAAAAATATTTTAAAAAGAAAATAAAGAAAAAGAGAAGCAAGAGAAAAAAGAATTACCAAATTCAATTAATCAATAAACAAAATCTAGGAAAAATATATGTATACACAATGTACATGTGTATGTGTGTGTGTCTGTATGTGTGTATGTGTATTCATGTGTGTGTATAAATGTATATATGTAGTGGTCTTCCACAAATACTTCTATAAACGAGTGGGGAGAAACATCTTCTCATAGTCCTTCTTTGAGTCTATACTTGTTTCTTTTAATTTTTACTTTCTAATTTTTTGTCCTGGGTGTTCTTTCCATTTACATTATTTTAGTCATTGAATATATTGTTTTCTTGGCTCTGCTTACTTAACTCTGAATCAGTTCATGTAAGTTTTACCTTGTCTTACTTCTCTTTATCATATAAAATTATTGTTGTTTCTTTAAGCATTGAAATATTTTGTTATATTTATGTTCCTCTAGCCACTCCTCAATCTATGCTTATCTGCTAGTTGCTCATTATTTACTATCTTTCTAGTTTCCCTTCAATCTTCTTTCCTCCAACCATATTAAGAACACTAGACTCCATGTCTTAACTCTGTGTCTTTGTATTGGTCTTCTCCTATGCCTGAAATGTTTTCTTTCCTCATTTCTGCTTATTGAAATAATTCTCTCAAATCAAAGACCAGTTTTGGTACCAATTTGATGAAGCTTTAGCTGATTCTCATCCTTTCCCTACCCTAGCTGAATATAATCTCTTCTGCCTTAAATTTTCTTGTGGTACTTTATCTAGACTTCTCTTTTGCTTCTGTCATGTTCTATATTTTACCACTTTTATTTTGGTCCATATTACATTCTCTGTCATTTCATATCTGATTGGAAGATCTCTGAACTTTAGTTTTCTTGTATTATAAAATTGGAGATAGTAATACTTATTCTGCCTATTTCACAGGGTTCTCAAAGGAGCTGACTTGTGAAAACATTTGAAAAAAAGTATGATGCGTATAATATAAATATGAGGCATTTAGGCAGTCCAACGGATAGAGGATTGCATTGGGAGTCAGGGAGACCTAAATTTGAATCCTGATTCAGACATTTACTAGTTTTGTGACCCTCAGCATATCACATATCTCTCAGCCTCAAATTCCTCATCTGTAAAATGGGGATAATTATAGCACTTTCCCCTCCCCTTGGGTTTACTTAGAGGATCAAGCAAAATAAGTAGAACATTTCATAACTCTTAAAGTACTAGATAAATGCTAGATATTGCTACTGTTACTGCTATTTCAAACTTTTCCTGGCATTGTATTTTAGTCATTTTCCCTAACTAGATCAAGAAGTTCCCCTTGGTATGTATGTTCTTTCCCCTCAATCTTTGCTTTTTTTAAATTTTAGCCTCTCTTCTTTGGCTTTTTCCTTTTGTAGATGCTGTTTGGAACAATTTTTAGAGAAGAATTATCATGTATGGTAGGGGTTGGTTTATTAACTGAAACCAGCAAAATTTGACTGGGGTGGAGAGGGACAGGGCTAACAGGAATATGGGGTAGAGCTAAAAAAGCAAGACAGGTCTAGTCCTGACTGGGATGCCAGAATGGAGGACCCTGAGCAGCTAGGTATAGCACAAAATACTGGTTCCTGTTATGGGGGTCATGGAAAGGAAGAGGTGGAAGATCATCAAAATAAACTTTCCAACCTCTTGATTTTGTCCAACATTGACCCTATGCCACCAGGAGAAGTTTCTAGGATTAGTTTTCATTTTTCTGTCTTTGCTTCCTCCCTTCTTTGAAACACTGAGAAACAATATGATTTAAGAGAAAATAGGCTGGTCTTAGTGAAAAGAGATTATGGTTTGAATACTGTCTTATACATGAGCTGTGTGACCATGAATGAAGGTCTCTTTGCCTTTCAAAGATTCATAATATATAAAATTGGGATTGCAAATAGTACCCATCCCACTATGTGGTTATAAGAATAATGCTTTGCAAAAAATGAGAGAATTTTTTTCTCCCCAAATCTGAGTTAGGTCCTATGGAATAAGAAACAATGGGCTTGGGCAAAATGAATCAGAGTGAAGTAACCAGAACCAGTAAGACAATATGCACAATGACTGCAAAGAAAGATGAAAAACAATAAAATTTCAACATTGTAATTATAATGACCAAGGCTAATCTTATAGAAGAAATGAGAAAATGTGCCTTCTTCTCTGTTGTGCAGAGGAAGGGTGATGGGTATAGAATATTGAATGTTACATATACTATCATACTTGATTGATATGTTTGTTTTTCTGAGTGCTTTATTTTTTCTTTCTTTTAAGTTCTTTGTCACAAAGACTAGTTCATTGAACAGTGAAGAGGAGAGGACTGTGTCTGGAAATGAAGGGAATGTAAAAACAAAAGATGTCACTATTTAAAAAAAATTGGGTCCTTCAAGGCTGAGAACATAGATAGGTAGAATTGCTTTTTGCCTATCTGCAAATTTGAGAGATACTAGAAAGCAGAATTCTCCCCTCTTATGTTTTATTATGAATTGGATATGATACTTAAAATTCAAAAACCCCTAGAATATTAGAACTGAAAAGGATCTTAAAGGATCTGCAAAGATCATGAGATTCCTCTCTTCATATAACATCCATCCAAATGAGGGGGAACTATTAATAACATCAGTGTGACACCCTGAATCCTCTGCAAGAGGGGAAAAGCCAAGAAAATTACTTTATTTTGTTTTTTAATATTTTAAACATTAAAAGATGAAACGCTGACAATTAAACTAGGCTTTAAAAAGCAATTAAACAAGGCCAATCCAATTTATTAGAAATTATGCAGGTAAAATTATCTACTAGTATGTCTGTTAAAAAAATAAAATTGTGTTAGAAACTTGAAATTGACACTAAATATATATGAGAGAACACATAAGCTATGGGCAGGTAGGTAGTAGCAGTAAATAGGCTGCTGGACCTATAGTAAAAAAGATTCAAATTCAAATTCCACCTTAGACACTTTTTAATTATTTGGCCCAAGGAAAGTAATTCAGTTTCTGTCAGTCTCATTTTTCTCATCTGTAAAATGTAGCTCATAATGGCATTTTTCTGTCATGTTGTTGTGATTATCAAATGAGATAATTAGTAAAATGCCATGCAAATCTTATAGTTCTTATATAAATGCTTTCTATTGTTATTATTATAATTATATATGTGAATCTGTCTTATACTCATAATACTACAAACAGCATATTCTTCTCCCCTTGCCAAGGTACAAAACATAAATTAAACTATGTTTTATATATATTCCATAAAGTAAGTGCAGCTTCTCTGAAGATGGTTTTGCCAAAAATCTCTGAAAAGTTTAAGGATATCATTTCATAGACCTAGAATTGAACTAATATTACATGGGATTTATGAATCCAAATTTCTTGCATAGAGAAGCCAAATGAAAACCAATCAACCATAATTTTAAAATGAGATGTGATACTCCCTAAGACTTTGTTAGAAAGATTGTTCTCAAATGTTGCATTAAGATGAAGAGATGGTAGAGTTGGATTAATCCAAAAAGAAGACATGTTTTGGGATTTTCTGCAAGGAGTCACTGTCCCCAGTTGCTTGAGATATTTGAAACATGAGACTTGGTGTATTCTGGTTCAAAGTTTGAGCCTGGAATTTGGTCTACCTCAGATGAAAGGTAGGACTTTAGATGGGACTTGAAGAAAGCCAGGGAAGATAAAAAACAGTCATTACAGAGATTACAGACATGGGGAACAGCCAGCAAAAATGCCAATAGCAAGGAGATAGTGCTTTTTGTTCAAAGAATAGCAAGGAAATTAGTGGCACTGGATCATAGGGTACATGGCAGCAAGCAAAGGTAAGTGATCTTTCCAATGTGAAAATAAAGAGAGTGGGGGCTCTTTCCTCTTCTGGTATGAATGGTTACAAGTAGTCATGTCTACTTTCCCTTATGCTTTCCTCTGCTATGCTAGCCATAGAGCAATGTTGCCTTATCTGTTCCTATAACCCCAACTCTACCCTTTCTACTGACCTTCTTATGGTCAATAATGAATGATGCTCTATCTTCCTATGTCTTGGCACTAGCTTTCTCCAGTACCTGGCACATTTTCTCTCCTCATCTTATCTCCTTTGTAGCCTAGTTACAGTGCCCCTTTCCTATATGAGACCTTTCCTCATGCCTCCAACTGCTAATACTGCCCAAACACCAACTTACCTTATATTTATTTTTCCTAATGCTTCCAGTTGCTATTGCTGCTCATTTCACCAACTTATTTTTGTATATTTTGTATCTCTTGATTATATATTCGTGTTGTTTTCTCCTTAGAATATAATCTCCTTAGCATATAAGGGCAGAGGTATTTTCATGTTTTATCCTTGTATCTTCAGCATCTTGAACAGCTCCTGGAATATAAAAGGATCATAGGATTATAAATTAAGAACTAGAAAAGATTTTAGAGGCCAGTCACTTGACTGGTGAAAATACTTCGTGAAGTAATTGGCTCAAAGGTTTTAATGACCTAGAGTTACTTGTTATATCAGTTGTAAATCAAATTAGTCATATAGCTTTAAGCATTGTGGGAGGTAGGTAAGGGAGGTGGTAGATTTCCTTTGTAGGAGAGGAGGAACTGTCCCAGTCAATTCATATAAACTGGATTCCCCACATGCCAATAAACTTCTCATTAGAAAATGCTGTTAGACAATTTCATCTTCATCATTATTCTCCTACCTCAATCACTGTATTCATTGTATAATTCTGTATTTTTCTTTTTAAAGTTTTCATTCCATAAATGTTCAATGTACCCCAGTGCAATATTGAGTTTCCTGTTGTCCTGATCTTACAGTGGAAAACTATAGAAAAATTTTAAAAAGGTCATTATGCATCATAATGAGTCTTTAAAATGAAAATTGCCTAAATGAGTTACTATTAACTGAAAGGGGAAAAAAAAGTTCCAAATGGAGAAACTATTCTCTAGAGATGGCATGCTGACCCTGTTATTGTATTTAAAACTATGTTTAAAATGTTTTTAATAGATTTCAAAATTCTCTTATGCATATTTATTTTTTCTTTTCTCTGTTTAGAAAAGAATTGGAGTACTTGTTGATAACTGGATAGAGTCTGTTTTATTTTTTCACTGATATGCTGAAGAATAATTTCTCTGTACAGTCTATTTAACCCTACCTTATTATTGAATTAATCCTCAGCTGGTTTCCAGATGCCCTGAAGCAACAGTAACTCCTGGTTCTAACCCCTTTTCTTCATTCTTAGGAAGATAGACAAGAACTTTACAGGTTTTAGATGGGGGAGACACATCATCATCAGGATGAGCTTCTGTTTATCTGTTTAGAGATAGTGTTTTATCTCTTCAGTTAGCAAACCTTCCCATAGGATCAGTTTCCCTCACCTTCAAGTTCTCTCCCCTGTTCCATTTTATCCCACTTTCCTTAGTTTACAGGCTAATTATTACTTTTTCTTTCTTCCTTACTTTTTTCTTGGGCTTTTAATTGCCCACAAGATTACTATGAATCAGCAGTGTGAGAGAAAGGCTAAGAAAGCAAATGCCATCTAAGGTTCATTGAAAGACAAAGCATTTAGGAATAAGGAGGCAATTTGTTTTATTCTTCTGTGTCCCAGTCAGACTACATCTGGAATACTATGTACAATTCTGTGTACCACATTAAAGGAAAGGCATCAAAAAGCAGGAAGTATTCAGAGAAGGGCAAACAGGATGGTGAAGGAAAGAACTGGATATATGGATCAAGAGATTTAAGAGGGACATGGGTAGAAGTCTTCAGATAATTGAAAGACTGACATGTGGAAGAAAGAATAGACTGATTCTTGTTGGTCCTGAAGGTTAAAACTAGGAGTACTGGGTAGAAGTTTTTTCTGTGTCCCTAATCATGCAATCCATTTCTACCCTCTGCCCTACCAATGGTCAGTTTCTTTTTCATCTGCCATTAAATCTCCTCAATGAGTTCAAGGTTTCTTATTCTTCTATATATTGCTTCTCCCTGGAAGCACTGATTCCTCCTCTCCTGAGGTAGGAAACTATCCATGGATTTTAAAAAATATTTTATTTTATTTTATTTAATAATAACTTTATATTGACAGAATCCATGCCAGGGTAATTTTTTTTTTTTACAACATTATCCCTTGCACTTGTTTCTTTTCCTATCCATGGATTTTTAACACTCTTTTTGAGGTAGAGTTCTCTTTGAGTACTAAATCCCTTCAGATGATGCCAATTTCAAGGTCCTCCATATCCTACTTCATGCCTGCCATAGTAGTGCTCTTTAGTGCGATATTTCACATCATCGATTTAAAATTTCTTCTTACCTCCCTTGCTTCAATCCTTCCCTTCACCACTCCCATATTCTTTTTTTTTCCCTACTGAGTAGCATATTCTTTCTTCTTTTTTTATTATATATTTTATTTTATTTTATAATATCTTTATATTGACAGAATCCATGCCAGGGTAATTTTTTTACAACATTATCCCTTGCACTCGCTTCTGTTCCGATTTTTCCCCTTCCTCCTTCCACCCCCTCCCCTAGATGGCAAGCAGTCCTATATATGTTAGATATGTTGAAGTATATCCTAGATACAATATATGTTTGCAGAACCGAACAGTTTTCTTGTTGCACAGGGAGAATTGGATTCAGAAGGTAAAAATAACCTGGGAAGAAAAACAAAAATGCAAATAGTTCACATTCATTTTCCAGTGTTCTTTCTTTGGATGTAGCTGCTTCTGTCCATCATTTATCAATTGAAACTGAGTTAGGTCTCTTTGTCAAAGAAATCCACTTCCATCAGAATACATCCTCATACAATATCGTTGTCGAAGTGTATAATGATTTCCTGGTTCTGCTCATTTCACTTAGCATCAGTTCATGTAAGTCTCTCCAACCCTCTCTGTATTCATCCTGCTGGTCATTTCTTACAGAACAATAATATTCCATGACATTCATATACCACAATTTACCCAGCCATTCTCCAATTGATGGGCATCCATTCAATTTCCAGTTTCTAGCCACTACAAACAGGGCTGCCACAATCCCATATTCTTTTACAGCCCCTGTTCTTCTGGAGGGTTTACACAACTGTTTATGATTAACTTAATTTGAGTGCATAACATATTCTCCTCTATCTTCCCATTTAACACTTCTCCCAAGTCTTCAGTTTAGTCCCCCCAAACCAGAACAAAACCAGAAACAAAAATCTTAAACTAAACAACAAAAACACCGATTCACCCATGGCAGGGAATGTTGTTGTCATGGGGTTTAGTCAATGAAGTTTAAGGATTGTTTTTCTACCATTACTTGTTCTATTCAAGTTTCCTTTCATCTTTATTTCCTTATGTATGTGTAGAAAGAAATCTCTTAATGGTTGTTTTATTATTTTGTTGTTTTTATAGATATTTTTCACTTATTAGTTTCTTTCCCCTTTAATAGTCTCTGGAAATAGGACAATTTGCTTTGTCAGTTGTTTGTAGTAGCTTTAATTCTTTTTACCTTTCTTGTATTTCTATTGTGTGGATGCTTGCAAACTAAATAACTTACTCATCTCTTTTTTTTTGTAGGAATGCCTTAAATTCCTCTTATTGAATTTTGATATTTTTTTCATTGTTAAGCACAAGTTTGCAGGGTTTGCCATTTTGGGTTTCATTTTGAGCTCTTTTGCTTTTTAAAATATATAATTCCAATTATTGTTCTGTAAGAAATGACTAGAAGGATGATTTCAGAAAGTCCTGGAGAGACTTACATGAACTTATGCTGAGTGAAATGAGGAGGACCAGAAGATTATTATATACTTCAACAACAATACTATATGATGATCAATTCTGATGGACATGGCCGTCTTCAACAATGAGATGAACAAAATCAGTTCCAATAGAGTAGTAGTGAACTGAACCAGCTACACCTGGGAAAGAACTCTGGGAGATGACTATGAACCACTACATAGAATTTCCAATTCCTCTGTTTTTGTCTGCCTGCATTTTTGATTTCCTTTATAGGCTAATTGTACACTATTTCAAAGTCTGACTTTTTTTTATACAGCAAAATAACTGTTTGGACATGTATACATATATTGTATTTAACTTATACTTTAACATATTTAACATGTATTAGTCAACTTGCCATCTGGGGGAAGGGGTGCAGGGAAGGAGAGAAAAAGTTGGAACAAAAGGATTTGCAACTGTCAATGCTGAAAAATTACCTATGCATATAGCTTGTAAATAAAAAGCTATAATAATAATAAAAACATATATCATTCTCCTTCTTTCTACAATTTCTAGGGGATATAGAGTAATATTGTTTATTTATTTTATTATTTGAAGGTTTTTCTTCTTGTTTGCAGAATTTATTATTTGTCATTGGAATTATTAAATTTTGTCAATATATATCTTGGAGTTGACTAAATGATTGTTTTTATCTTTTGGAGCTAATTTGTGGATTTCATTTGTATTTTGTTATATTCAGAAGTACTGGACAAATTTTCTTTATATTATTTCCTGAATTTTATTGTTCAGGTTTTTTGATTTTTCACATTTTCTGAGAATTCTATGATTCTTAAGTTGTCTCTATACATCCTGTCTTTGAGGTTAGTATATTTTGCTTATACTGAATTTGTATGCTTTTTGAAAATTATTGCTTTTTTTTTTTTGCTTCTCTTCTTCCTTTACTTTGGCATATTTTTATTTCCAATCTCTTTTCTTTCATTTGTTTCTTTGAAGATTCGCTTCCATGGAGTCAATTTTTTTTCCCTTTCACCAATTATTTCTGCTGCATGGACTATAAATTCTGCTTTCCTTATTCTTATGTCTCTTTTGAACCATTTGGGGATATCTTGAAGTTATTCCATGCAAAACTGGGAATCCACAGGGTTCTCTACCTCATATAGTATTGACATTTCCTTTATCATACAATATTTATTTGTAGATATGTAGACTAATTTAGATATATTGTGGCAACCTTCCCTTATGTGTAAATACCTTTCTTGTTGATTTATTTGTGCTTAAGGTTATTAACTGAGTTTTTTTCTCTTCTGAGATATTTGATAAATTGAATCCTTTTTTAGTCTATATTCCCCTACCATTCACTTTTTGACTCTTTCTGCCTTGGTGGTAGATCCTCTGAGGGTTTAACCTCAAAGCTATCTCAGTCTCCTGCCATGCTGAAGAATTCAGTTTTCATCAGCCTCAGTCAATGACTGAGGTACAGCTTCTCTCACATTTTGGTGCCTTGTTTCAAGTTCCATTTGTTCTTTATTTCTCTGAATAATCACTGGTACACCATACTCGACATCTAGGCAGAGCATGCATATGCTCTCCTATACCTTTCTTTCTTTCTTTTTTTTTTTTTTTACACAGAAAAATGGCTAAGATTGAGGTTTATTGTTTGTTGCCAAAGAATGTTGGGATGCTGGCAGTTCCAGAACTTCCTGATAAACATTTCAGCTGCAACAAGAGAATTAATAAGTCAATTCTAGCGCATATGCCATGGGTTGGGTTGTGCTATAATACCCACTCAATTCTGGGGATTTGTGAGAAAGGGGATACTGAGTAAGCATATTAGGGATTAGGAATGAGCATTCTCTACTTTTAATTCATCAGTTGTTATCTTGTTCAAATTCTTGGTGCCTTGGGCAGTGCAGTTACAATTTCTTCTTCTGGTAATTCTTATTTGAAAGAATTTGGAGAGTTTGTCACAGCTAGAAAATATTTCTGTTTGTCTATCTTGTTGGTCATATTGACCATCTCTAGTTTTCTTGATGTTTCATGGATATCAGTGAAGCATGGGACGTAATCATTATTTATCCCTTGTTTTTTCCATATCAATCAATAAATCAGCAAGCATTTATTAAACACCTTAACGGTGCCTGGCAGTGCACTTGTAAATACAAATGTAAGATAGTCTTTGATCTCAAGAGACTTATATTCTATTTCAGAAATGGAGTTCAGTATAGTCACAGACAATTAAATATACATATACATATACACATATGGATTTATATGTGCTAAATAAATATACATACATGCACAGTGCCTGCACATAGATGTTTAGTAAATATTTGTTGAATTTACAGATATTATCTAGTTGATCCTCACAACAACCTTGTGAAATAAATGCTATTATTATTTCTATTTTAAAGTGGTGGAAAGTGAAGTAGACAAGACCCAAGTGAGTTACTCAGGGACAAAGAGCTAATGACTTAGGCAAATTTTGAACTTAAGTCTTCCTGACTCCAAGCCCAGTGTTTTGTCCACTGTGTAATCCTGCTGCCTTTTTACATCCAAGAATTATAGAAATGTTAGAGTCAAAAGGAATGGAAGATATCCTGTTCCCCCATTCTCCTTCTAGAGATATCCAACCTTTTTACTTTACAGATCAGGAAAGTAAGCCCTAGGTAAACCTCTAGGTAAAACAATCTGCTCATGGTTACATAATTAGTGAGTAGCTAGGACTAGAAACCATGCCATCTGCCTTGCAGTTTGATGTTCTTTACATTATACTACCAGGTATCTGCCCTGACAGAGTAAAGGGGATACAGAATAATTCAGGCATCAGTCTTCACTGCCTTACCTGATATCCTAATTCCAATCCTAAAGAAACTTCTTACTTCTTCCCTATATTATTTGGATTTCTGTTCTGTGTTGATTGTAGAGAAAGGAGATACATAGATAATAAGAGTTGGACAGTGGTCCACCTCTTTCATTATACTTGTGTACCTTCTTTGACACTCTAGGGAAGACACTTAAGCTGACTATATTGCGGCATCTCTGCCTTTAAAACAGAAGAGAGAGCAGTCATTTGTAATGGGCTGTTTGTTACGACAATCCTTGACTTAGCACTTTATTAGTGACATTTTCTGTTTTCTGTGATGCCCATAATCAGCACTGCTATTGAAATGTACATGAGGCAAAAACCATATTGATAGAATGCTTGATTGACTGGCCTCATCTTCTGCTGGAAAAGAAAAGAACATATCTTAGAGCAAAAACGCTGAACTATATTTTTGCACATCTAAGCCACAGATGCAAAGAGTGAAGAAAATGAATGCTTCCTTTTAAGCTTCTGCCAACAGTTCACATTGCCTAGGGAAGAGACTGTATTTGCCAAGATAGAATAATTTATAGATTCAATTTTGGAAGTAGTTGGAAACTCTGAAAGTCAAATTAAGCCTCTACAACTTTCTCTTTCTAGTTTAGTGTATCTTATGTTATTAATGACCATCAATTAAAAGGTGAAGACCTAAAAAGACCAATGTTTCAGGAAAATTAACTAGGAACTAAAATTAGAGACAAGGCAGTATGCTTAGGAAACAGAAAGCTGAATCCCCATTCAGTTATTCCCCTTTCTCTGTAAGTGGACACTTTACCAGGGATAAACTGAGACTAAACACTGAGCAGGGAATATGAAGTTTTCTCAGTTGAAAGCATGGACATTAGACCACATTAAATTAGAATTCTATAATAAGTATTGGAACAAACTATAGAGGTTTAACAGGGTGATATCACGACTTGAAAGTGAATTAGATTTAAGGTACGACAGTGAAAAATTACCAGCTTCATTCTCTTCTCTGGAACCATGTAGGTCCAGTTGTCAGGATGGCTGGAGATGTTCTCCCCCATCCTCACCCAAGGTCACAAAAAGAGCAAATGCAAGAGTTGGGATTAGAACTCAAGACTCCAAGTCTAGCACTGCTTCCATTGTGCTTCCACATCTTGGCTTTATTTTTGAGACGTAGAGAAATTTAGTGAAAATAGGGGCACTCCTTTTACTTCTTGGCTTTTCTCTGTCTTTGATTCCACCCATTATCAAATTGCAGGCCTCATTCCCAGAAACAAAAATAAACAAAACTAACCCATTAACTTTGTAGTCAGAAGATATTGGTTCAAATTAATGATCTGTTATTTGATACTTCTATGACTTTGGGTAATTCATTTAATCTCTCTGTGCCTCAGTTTCCTCATCTTTTCAATGAGGGGGTTGAACTAGATGGTCTTTGATCTTTTTGGCTTGAAATCCATGTTCCTAAAATCTTTTCTCTACTTGGTAGGAATAGCCCTTTGAAAGAATTAGGTTTTTAATGAAATTTGCTGCTGTTCAATTACTTCAGTTGTTTCCAACTCTTCATAATCCTATTTGGGGTTTTCTTAGCAAAGATACTGAAGTGTTTTGCCATTTTGTTCTCCAGCTCATTTTACATATGAGGAAATTGAGGCAAATAGCATTAATTTGTCAAGGATCACTCGGCAAGTAAGTGTTTGAGGCCACATTTGAACTTAAGTCTTCATCAGTCCAGGTCCAGTGCTCTATCCACTTCACCACCAAGCCTACCTTCTAGGGAAAGTAGGCAATGGGAGTTGAATCTTTTCTGCCTCTCAAAGGGATGGTCACAACAAATAGTCTCAGTCATTTCAGCTATCTATGACAGTATATGGGATAAAGTGAGTGAAGATGTCTCATAAGGATGTAACTTCGACCTCTGCCCTAATTGTGACTTGAGATTTTGCAGTAACAAGTTGAGCTATTGCTAAAAACTGCAGATGTTCGATTATCTTAGATAAACATATCCATCCTGTTTCTTCACCCTCCCCCTTTATTAGTATTTAAGTACCTAATACAGTAAAGTGTGTTCTGGGACCCATATTTAGTCTCTGGGCAAATTAGAACTGAGCAGTCAATGAAAGAAAAGGTCAGGGCAGGATAGGGGCTTCTGATTACATCTGAAAACATAATCCTGTGTTTGCAGTTTGTGATTTGCACTCCTCTCTAACACATTGTTTGTTGGGAGTTGCCCTTTTTCACAAGATAGTACTAAAACCCTTTTTGCTTTTCTTTCTCTAAGAATTTCTTATTTTAATTTGGATTCACTGTCCCACACAACAGATTCCAGCCACTTGAACCAAGCTTCACTGTTTGTATTCCCAGGGCTTAACAGTGCCTAGCACATGGTAGGTGCTTGATAAATGTTTATTGATTGATTGATCAGCTTCTGAACTTGCATTGAAAAACTGTAATAGTACCATCTCTTTTCTTTGTGATTGCCATTACAGGTGGCTCCCTGCCACTGCCAAATACCCTGAAACTTGCACTCTGGTCTATTCCACAATTTCTTCCAGTTCATGTCTTCTCCTCCCAGTAATCTTTGCATAAGCCTTGCATTAGGATCTTTCTCAAGGCTGGAGGAAAAATCAGCTTATCCCTTTAAGGCACAATCCCTCTTTTGTTCACAGCAGGCTTTATTCTCTTCCTGTCTTTTTGCTTGGCAGGAGGGTGGCAACAGAGGGAATACCCAGGCTATGAGTTCTCCCCTGCCCTTAGACACAGCAGGTTTCTGGAAGGAAAACCTCGACCTCTGGAACGGGTCATAGGACCAGACATTGCTGACATTTCTGGAATCTTTTAACCTTTTTGAAGGAGTTAAAGTTTTGTCAGCCCGCGTGTTCTATCCTCCGGCTATGTGTAGGAGCCCTGGAGGCAGATAACCAGAGACAGAATAGCTATTAAGAACTAGGAAGACAAGCTGTATTACCTGCAAGTTGCCCTCCTATCCCCCAATAACATGGGGAAAGAAATTAACCCTTCACAAACTCTATGTTCCAGTCTACTAGCTGCCTATGACCTTGTCGTGGCTTTTTTTTTCATGTCTTTGCACAGGCAAAGGTTCTTATGCCTGGAATATGTTTTTTTTTTTTTTTTTTTTACTTTTGCCTAAGAGAATCCTTAGCTGACTTCAAGGCTCCGATTAGTATGGGAAGCCTTTTCTGCTGTCCCCAGCACTAGTTTTTTCTCCCTAAAGCTATTTATTTAACTGCATATACATTGTATCTCCTAGAAGAATAACAATAGTAAAAAGTATTTATGTAGTATCTTAATGTTTTACAAAGTGTTTTATGCTTTATACATTACCTCATTTGATCCTCACAATAACCCTGTGAAATCGATGTTATTATCGCCATTTTACAGATAAGGAAACTGAAACTCGGCAAGGTTAAGTGGCTTATTCAGAATCATACAAGTGGGAAGTATCTTGGGACAAGATTCATACTCAGGTCTTCCTGGTTTCTCCCTCTTTCTGTTTCTTAGCTGTCATGCACGAGTGCTCCCTAAGGATAAGGATCTTTTCCTCTCCTTGCTCTTCTCTGCTCCCTTTCCTTTCAGCCTTTTCTTTGCCTGTCCAGTCTGTCCTTTGTATTCTTTTCTTTTCTTTTTTGAGGCAAATGGGATTAGGTGGCTTCTCCAGGGTCACACAGTTAATAAGTGTCTAAGTTAATAAGTGAACTCAGGTCTTCCTGATCCTAGGGACAGTGTTCTATCCATTATGCCACCTAACTCCCCTACATTGTATCATTGTATCCTTCCCCCTAGTCGAACATTGCCTTCAGCATAAGTTCTTAACATATTTTTTTGATGAGTTGAATTCAAAAGATTCTGGCTGTAGAACTCAGAGACAAAGTATACTTGATGTGGTATGGCTTCTAGAGGAGACAGAAATGATTTTGAAGCCCTCTGACTGGGAGTATTTTGTTCTAACAATCCTGTAGTCGATAATTATAGAGGAATATAATGATATTTCTTCCCTTGGATTTTAGGGAAGATGTATTAGTGATGATTGTAAAAATCCTCTGGCCATGGAATGAAATAATATTTCTTCCCTTAGATTTTAGGGATGATATATTAGTGATCCTGAAGCCCTCTGACCTAAGAATGCTCTTGTTCTAACAATCTGTCTATGGATGATTTCAAAATCTTCTGGCCTTAGAATAATCCTACAAACATTACTGATTGTTTTATAGATAATCTGTTGGCCAGGGATATCCAAATTCCTGAGACAATGGTGACTAAGATCACCCCTCAAACCTACCTGAAAGCCATAAAACTAGCAAATAAGTAACATGAAGACCTGACCAATTTTGCCCTATAAATCTACCTCATGATCTTAGGTCCTTTGCTAATATCTTTTGGAATTTAGCCTGCTGCAATTGGCATTACAATTACAATAAATTTTGCCCTTTGACTTGGTATGGGTTCAAGCTATAAATTCTTTTGAGATACTTCACAACACTGGATCTGTGACTCCAAACTTTTGGGATCCCCCTTTTTCCAACCTCAATCTACTTATAGTCTTCTTTCATAGAATATAAGCTTCCAGAAAGCAAAGATTCTTTTGCTAAGCACCTAGAATAATCCTTGGAACACAGTAGGAAATTAATAAATGTTTGATTCATTAATAAATGAATAAATTAAAAAATGAACTGATGCTAAGTGAAGTGAGGAGAACCAAGATAACACTGCATATAGCAAAAAGATAATGTGACGATCAATTGGGATGAATTTGACTCTTTTTAACAATGAAATGATTCAAAGCAATTCCAAAAGACTTGGGATGCAAGAAAGAGAGAGAGACTTTATCCAGAGAGAGAACTATGGAAACTGAATGAGGATCAAAGCATATTTTTTCACCTTTTTGTTATTGTTTACTCGCTTGCTTGTTTGTTTTTTTTCTCATTTTTCTACCTTTTGATCTGATTTTTCTTGTGCAGCATGATAAATGTGGAAATATGTTCAGCAGAACTGCACATGTTTGTTTAACTTAGATTACTTGCTGTCTAGGGGACTAGGGAGGGAGAGAGGGAGAAAAAATTGGAACACAAGGTTTTGCAAGGGTGAATGTTGAAAACTATCTTTGCATGCATTTTGAAGAATAGAAAACTTATTATAAAGCAAAAACCCCACAAATGTTAATAAATGTTTGAATCTGGGCAGCTAGATGGCATAGTGGATAGAACACCATCCCTCAAGTCAGGAGGACCTGAGTTCAATTTTATTTCAGACACTTAACCCTTACTAGCTGTGTGATCCTGAGCAAGTCATTTAACTCCACCAGTCTTTCCCCTCTCCCCCAAATGTTTGAATCATTGCCTTCATGCTACAGAATCTGGAGAGCTAAAAAGTCTCCAAGCTCTTAGATGGTCCCCATAGGACACCCCTTAACCTCTCTCAGGAATAGACTTGAGTCTTGCTCTTTTCTTTAGACAACCATAGGGTCCCAAGTGGAAAGGAAGGGAAGGAGGGAAAGGGATTGTTCTCAAGAAGATTGGCTCTTTTTGAGAAAATAGTTTTATTTAAAGCTACAAGAGACAGCCTGTGCTTAGGTCAGATTGCCCCCAAAGCCTCGAGCTTCCCATCATTATGTTTGTTGCTCATTTCATCAAGCATTTCTATCTTTGTATCTACAGTGCCTAACACAGTGCCTGCCTTTGACCATGTACATAATAAATGTTTGTTAGTTGTTTATTAACAATTATAGGTAGCTCCCCTCTGAGTTTCTCCTCTAAGTTTCAGTGGCACTTGTGAATTGGATTCCCAGAAGTTGATTACCACTGGTGAGTTGATATGTGTATGTATGAGAGGATTAGGGATAGTGGGAGGACCAAGTAGTCTGGGGCAGGCAACCTTTATTTATTATATTGCTTTTTCTCTTGGGCATGTTGGCTGTGCAAGCTGGAGTAGCCACTCCCTTTCCAGCTAATGTTCATTCCTGCCCCTGAAGTCATTAAGCAAATGAATCATGATTCTGAGTTTGACAAAGTTCTGAGATAGTGGGCAGGGAGCTGGTGGCCGGAGAAATCCATTAAGCTGTCGCTTTTGATAAATGACTGTTTATATGTAATATTACCTCAGGTGTTCCATCCTGCTAATGTGGCTGCACCCAGAGAGGGAATGGTCTAAGGAGTTGCTAGTGTTTAGGATATGCTCAATATTAATATTGCAATTCATGCCTCTCCTGCTCCTAATACCTCCTCCTCCCCCTCCAAGGAAACACTTTGTTTAAGGTTTTCAAATGCCCTTTAGGAAATTCCCCAAGTGTCCATGTTGTTCTTTTCTCTACCTGGCTCAGATTACCACCTCTTCATGCTCCACTTCCTCATTGAACATCAGTCTCAAAGCCTTTTTCTCTGGGCCTTCATAGCTATGTAGTCTTGCATCCTAGTCTTCATCACAACCCTGTGAACTACTTTCCTTTCCCCTCTCCCTTCTCTCCCTTCTCACCACCACCTTCCCCCGAAGGCATAGCTACAAAATCCTCCCTTTTCTTAGAATCTGGCTGCCTATATGTAATAGCAAACATTGTTTATTAAAAGGTAGCATGCTGTAGTGGATAGGACACTGGACTTAAAGTTGGAAGTCCTGAGTTCAAATCTTGCTTCAGACACTTACTAACTGTGTTTTGTAAGTCATTCAATTTCTCTATGTGATTTTCCTCATTTTCAAAATGAGGTGACTAGGTTTGATGGCCTCTAAGATCCCTTAAGACCCCAAATCTATTATCTCATGATTAAATGCCTGATATTATTAAATGCCAGAGATACAAAGACAAAAAGGAACAAAGAAAAAGAACCCCAACAACCAAAGCAATTTTGCTCTCAAACAATTTACCTCCTACTGAGGATACACCCTGAAAATAAACATAGAATAGTATGGAGATAGAGTGAATGAACACCAACTTCTGGGGACATCCAGAAAAGCTCTGGAATAGGTCACATAGTGCCTGAGTTAGGCCTTGTCATAAGCTAAGGATTCTAAGAATCCAGATTGAGGAGAGGAGGCTATAAGTCTTATTCCCAATCACTTCTAGGTCTAGAGGCAGCTCTGATTAAATTTGTCTCTGGGAATTTGTTAACTTCAGGCATCAATTTCCATTTATTTGTTGTAACTCTATAAAAGTAGATTTTATGCAGATGTTTCTATTTTTTTCTGTGAAGATCATAAGGTTGAATGAAGTTATAATGCAATATGTTTGATTTATGTTGGGGAATCTAGTGGCTAGGTTGCTGATCTGAAAACATAGGTGTCTGGCTACACAGGCAAGATACCATTACTAATCCCTTTGCCTGACTCCTGTGGATAACATCAAAGGCCCTGAGAATCCTAGAGAAGAACTCATCTTGTTCCAATAGAGTTTGCTGACTGTCTTGAGAACACAGCATTTCTCATTTGAGTGATTCAGAAGATTTCTAAGATAGAAGAGGAGACAGTGATTTCAAGAAGATGCTTTCTGAGAAAATGGTTCTCTTTAAGGTGATAAGACACAGCCTTTATTCCCTAGGTGAGCTTCTCAGAAAGCCTTGTTGCTCATTTCATCAAACATATTTTGTTTTTATACCTCCAGAACTGAGAATAGTGCCTGTCATGGAGTAGTAGTATGTAAAAGATGTTTGTTAATTGTTCATTTATTAAATGGTAGCTAGGTACCTCTCTTCTGGCTTATTCCCTTAAATTTTCATGAGTTCAATCCTTTAAATGAGTTGAGGTGATTATACAAATCCTAGTTTCTAAGGTACATTAGAGATGTATATTCCTCCTGATACAGCTCATGGACTCCAACCAGTATAGATGCCCATTAATTGTCACCAAAAATATAATGAGCTCCCAGCAAAGGCATTTACTAAGATGTCATGTTTAAAACATTCTACCCACAAAAGTCTTAGTGTAGTTTTAAGTGCACATACTTTTTTACATACATATACTCATATGTATGTGTGTATATGTATATGATGTAGTATAGTTTCTAGGGGAGACAGCAATGATTTTGAGGTCTCCTAACCTTGGTGGGGGAGGGGAGTGGTGGCTATTGTTCTGGCAATCTGCCTATCAATGATTGTAAGGTTCTTCTGGCTTTAGAATAGTCCTACAAACATTACTGACTGACAGATAATCTGTTGGTCAGTGTTAGCCAAGTTCCTGAGACAATAGAGAATATAACACCCCTCAACTAAAATTTGCTATAAAATTAGCAAGTAAGTAAAGTGAAGCTCTGATCCAAGTCTGCCTATAAATCGATCTCCTTTTCTTTCTGTTCTTTGCTAACTTCTTTTGGAGCTCAGCCTGCTTCACTTGGTTCCAATAAACTTTGTCCCTTGGCTAGGAAATAGGTTCAAGCCTGCAAATTCTTTTGAGATACCTTGAGACACCAGTCTGGGACCCAAACTTTTGGAGTCCCCTTTCCCAGGCTCAACACACACACACACACACACACACAGCATATATAAATATAATATTATATATACTGTGTTTGTGTATATATATCTCAGGGGTACAAGGAAAGAGTTGATACTCTCTCCTCATGGAGGCCTCATGTTATACTTTCCTGGTCACACTATCTCTGCCAGATAAGTTACTCATCAAGGCATCTGTTCTTTTCTATAGCTTGACTCTCAGTTGCCAGAGTTAGCTCTTTATTGAGTCCATAGCTGGCTTTCTGTTGTCATAAGTGCCATTCCTTGAGCCTATTTGAACTCTACCTCTCTGTATTTGCAGTTATCTGATAGTATATCTTTACTCTCCACTAGATGTGGTATCTCCTCCATACAAGCAGGAGACGCTATAAAAACATTCCTATCTGTAAAACACTATGGCCAATGACAGTGGTGATGGGGACAGGGAGAAAATCCTGCTGCCATCTGATATGGGTATATTCCACAAAGATGCTCAGAGCTTAGTCTGGCCCCAGAGTTGGTAAGTTTAGCAATTTAAAGCCCTTCAGGAGTAGAACTGATTTTTCAGGCAATTGATCTCAATATGCCCCCTAGTTCTTTCCAAAAAAAGTTTATATTTTATAAAGAGAGATTAGGGTGTCAATACTATTGCTGGGCACATTAATACCTTTCTTTTTTTATTCTTACTACTTGCAAAATACCACAAGATTCAGAGATAAAGGGATAGAATTGGGACTATTGCCTTCTAGAGCAGTTTCTAGAGCAGCTAGGAAGAAAGATGGATTGAGTGGCCTTCGGCAGTTAGCCTGTGTGGGTTAAGTCACTGCTGGGGGAAGGAGGGCCCAGGAAAGAAGTCTGGGGTAGGTCCCAGAGCAGAATCTGAGGCTTTTTTAATTGTAAAGAAATGTTTTTTTTTTAACACTCTACAGAATGATGTTGTACCCCAGCACTGGTCTCTAATCCTTAACTCCATCACTGAATTCCTCAGTTACCTGAAAGAAATTAGTTGACTGTACCAGTGATTTCATTGGTAATAGGAATATCTGGATAAGGAAAATTCTTCTACCAACTAAAGCTGACACCATCTCTAATACTTTTTATTTATAGTATTACAAGGGTAAATGCATAGTCCAGGATTACATAGTCTTCATGTGTCAGGGAGACTGCTAGAGAGAGCCATAGGACATAGAGTTCTAGGTCTGGAGTCAAGAAGACTTATCTTCTTGAGTTTAAATCTGGTCTCTGATAATTAATTGCTCTATGACTCTTGGTAAGTCTCTTAATCCTGTTTGCCTAAATTTCCTAATCTATAAAATGAGATGAAGAAGGAAATGGTGAACTACTCCAGTATCTTTGCCAAGAAAACCCCAATGGGGTTGCAGAGAGTCAGTTAAGATTGAAATAAATGAACAGCAACCACAGCAGCAACAACATATCTCAAATATGGAACTTGAACCTTAAAGCTGACATAGTTGCCCCACTGCATCTCCAATTTCACAGTATAGTATAAGTATGATATAGTAATATAAAAGGTTGGATAGGATAGCATAGCACAGCATGGAAAAGGGTAGGTTTGGATGGCATAGCATAGCATGGGACAGGAGGGGTTGGGATAGGAAGGGGATAGGAGGGAACAGCATTGCATAGTATAGCATAAATAACATTATATAGCATAACTAGCTGGGACACTAAACTTAGAATCCAGAAGTCCTTGATTCACATACTGCCTCTGAAGCTTTATTTTACTTGGAAACACATTTATACAACCAGGAATCCCTGTGGCCATTGGACTTGACTGGTCTTGGAAAGCAATCTGTATGTAAAATGAGCTATTCTGTAAATGTTGTAAGTCCCATGGTTTTACAGAGCTGGTTTGGTAACCTAGTCTTTCTCCATCAGTTTCATATATCCCTAAAGGAGAGAGGTTATTAGCCTTGGAATCTGGCTCAAACCAATTTTTCCTGACTAATCTTATATTACTCCTCCTCATTCTTGCTATGTACAGCTAGCCTACTTAATGTTCACTGTGCACAAAATTTCATTTAGCTCCTTCGTGACACTGAACAGTCTGTCCTCCATGCCTAGAATACTATCTCTTCTTACCTCCTCTTCTTAGAATTATTTCTATCAGTTTCTTTAAAGGCTCAGATCAGGAATTATATATTACAAGAGACCATACTCATTTCTTTCATTTCTTAATACCACCCTAGTCTTCTAAATCATCTTATATTTAGTTTCTATATCATGTATATATGTTTATATATAAATTATATATACATATTTATTCATAAAATCTCTTTATGTATTGTTTTCCCTCAGTAGAATACAAACTCTTTGAAGACAGGCACTGTTTCTTTTCTTTTCTTTGTTTTTTTCCTTCCTTCCTTCCTTTTTCTTTCTTTCTTTCTTTCTTTCTTTCTTTCTTCTTTCTTTCTTTCTTTCTTTCTTTCTTTCTTTTCTTTCTTTCTTTCTTTCTCTCTCTCTCTCTCTCTTCTCTCTCTCTCTCTCTCTCTCTCTCTCTCTCTCTCTCTTTAAATCCCTAGTTACATAACCCAATCTCTGGCACATTATAGGTGTTTAATAATTTTGTGGTGAATTGAATTACAATTGAAAGAGATAACCAATTTCAACCAATTAACATATGTTTGTTGATTACTTTCTCTGTAATAGGAACTATTAGGGAGAAAGACATAAGGAAGTATAATATAAAATCTTTTTTTCAGTCTCTTCAGGGTAAATTATACATACATAAAAAGATAAATAATTTATAGAAAGAAGATATAGACATCCTGAATGAGATGTAGCTATGGTAAGTAGGAAGTCTAAGTGATTTAGTAGAAGGTTGGGCTTATATTCTGTAGGGATTGAGTTAGAATCTGATCATATATTGTGAGCTTCTTGACCAGCCTGGCGATATCTGAGTCTCAGACTTCCTCTCTAAAATCTACCTGTCTAACCTCATTAAACATAATTGCCTTCCATGAACGCTATCATCCAGTCAAATCGGCTTTCTTACTGTTCTTTACACATGATATTCCATATCCTATCTGATCTTTGTACCAGTTGTTTCTCATACTTGGAAGGTTGTCTCTTGTCCCTTTTTATCTTGGTCTCTCAGAATTTTTCATTTCCTTTAGCATTCAGTTCAAGTGCCACATTTTATGTGAGTCCATTCTTGATTTTTCCAACTTTGAATACCTTTCTTTCCAAATTGCCTTTTCTTTTTCTTTTTCTATATATGCTTATTTATATGTAGTTAGAGTGATGGACTTGTATAATATAGTGGTTAGAATTATGAACTTGGAGTCAGGAAGATTTTAGTTTGACTCTTAGCAAATCATCTGACCTCAGTCTCCTCATCTGAAATATGAGAAAAATAATAGCACTTAAATTACAGGGTTGTTGTGAGAAGTTAAATATAAGTGCTACCTAAATGTTAGTTATTGTTATGAAAGATACATGTCTTCCATGCTTCGTAAATGCTGAAATGTAATAAAATGTCAATTATTATTAAATTCTATAGGACTAGGGAAGAAAGAAAGACAACATAAATAAGCAGCAAAGGCTTTCCAGAGATTCTGTGACAGAAATGGATCTTGAAGAAGGGGTAAGAATTAGTACAGGAAAGAACAAGCATTGTTGATAGTGTCTATGTGGGCAGTTTTACTAGGGTTAAAGACATAGGATACATTTTACATTTTGGTCCTCTGATTTGGAAAAATCCCACATAATAAGCATGCATTATTACATAATTGTGCTCTCTCCTTTATACTCAACACTTTCTCTACTAAGTCCAGCTCTCTCTCTCTTTTTTATTATAGCCTTTTATTTACAAGATATATGCATGGGTAATTTTTTAGCATTGACAATTGCAAGACCTTTTGTTCCAATTTTTCCCCTCCTTCCCTCCACCTCTTCCCCCAGATGGCAGATTGACTAATATATGTTAAATATGTTAGAGTATAAGTTAAATACAATATATGTATACATGTCCAAACAGTTATTTTGCTGTACAAAAAAGAATCAGACTTTGAAATAGTGTACAATTAGCCTGTGAAGGAAATCAAAAATGCAGGCAGACAAAAGTAGAGGGATTGGAAATTCTACGTAGTGGTTCATAGTCATCTCCCAGAGTTCTTTCACTGGGTGTACCTGGTTCAATTCATTACTGCTCTATTGGAATTGATTTGATTCATCTCATTGTTGAAGAGGGCTATGTCCATCAGAATTGATCATCATATAGTATCGTTGTTGAAATATATAATGATCTCCTGGTCCTGCTCATTTTACTCAGCATTAGGTCATGTAAGTCTCTCCAGGCCTTTTTGAAATCATCCTGCTGGTCATTTCTTACCAAACAATAATATTCCATAATATTCATATACCACAATTTATTCAGCCATTCTCCATTTAATGGGCATCCACTCAGTTTCCAGTTTCTGGCCACTACAAAGAGGCCAGCTCTCTTTCTTAAAAAAGGACAGATTGTCTTCACAAATCCACATCTTCCTGATGAATGGATAGCAGAAAGAGGAAAGGAATCTGGATACATGGACCTATCTCCTTTTTCTCTCTTCCCTTTCTCCCCAACCTTAACTCGATATAGGGATCAGGAAAATATAAGTGTGGAGCTAAAGGGACAGAATGAAAATCTTCAGTTTTGTCCAGCAACAGTTTAGGAGATTCTTAGATTAATTTCACTGTGTTGTATGGAATAGGTAGTTTTTTTTTTCCTTCCTTGGAAACGGATGGCCAGAATTTCAGGTATGTTTGTTTTATAACTGCTTTGCTTCAAACAGCAGATATTTGGGTGAGTACAGTGGGATTCAAAATGAACTGTATGAGCACTGACATAGAGAACACAATTGGAATTGAATAGAAGTAACAGAATTATGCAAAAATAATAACCATCCTAAAACCAAGACTGGGCACACAAATCCCACAGCATGTTTCCATACTTGAGCTCTGTATGCTAATATTTTCAACTTAGTTGCTTATTTAGATGCAGTGAATTATGCTTAATTTGGCACAAATTCCTGCTTCTCTTTTTTATTCACTTCCATGGATTTCATTTGAAGTAAGAAGTTTTAGACCACTGTTAATCGTATTGTCAGTGTTTTGAAAAGCATTCTGAAAGTAAATTGATCTTGTGAGAGTATGTGGAGGCCACACATATGGAAGGATTCCCAAAGTTAAGGGGTCATAGTAATTCCTTGGAGCCGGGTGTTATCTCTCACAGTTTTAAGGCTGTGGTTCCTGCCCCTGTATTTCTAGCCTCATTACAATGAAGTCTTGTCTAGAGGGGCACTTGGTGATGAACGAGATGGAATCATCTATTATGTGCAGCTTGTAGATTTCTGTGAAACACTGAGTCGATCAGTTGACACTTATTAAGTTCCTACTAGGTGTCAGGTAGAGGGCTAAGCATTGAGCATAGAAAGAAAGGTGATGTAGTATATTGCATAGAGAGTTGGTCTATCTGCCTCAGATATACTCTTAGTTATGTGACCCTGGTCAATTTATTTAATCTCTTAACACCCCACTTAAATTCTAAAACTGTAAATTGTTGAACAGTTGCTAATTTGCATTGGCAGAGAGGGTCTCCTCACTGAGAGTTTTCGAAGTAATGCAATCACAGTTCTATTCCAAAACGAGTTTCAATAGAGTAAATTAAAAACACTTTAACAGTGTTCAGGGCCCTCTATCTATCTGACACTAATTTGCTTTTTTTTTTTTTTTTTTTCGTCTTCTTCAGCTCTCTTGTACAAATACCAAACTGCTCTACTTATTGTACTTTAAAATGGCCCTTCTCTTTTCCTGCCTTCTTAACTTTTCTAGGCCATTCCAAACACTTAATCACAATGCCTTATTTTTACATATTGCTTTAAGGTTTACAGTATCCTTTTCACATATCCCTGAGAAATAGATGGTACAAATTATTATCATTCCTATTTTACAAATGAGAGAATGAAATTTCATAGAGATTCAGTGTTCTGCCAATGGGTACACACTTAGGACCAAAGCTAGGATTTGAATTTAGGTCCTGTGACTCCAAGCATAGTGTTCTTTGTACCTCTACGTGCTGTATTCCTCCCTGTCTCAGTGTTGTTATGTTTTCTGCATAGTCCAGCTACATCCTATCAACTTTTGAAAGATTCCATCTGGGCTGATGGATACTGCTTCTGAATTCCCAGAGCACTTATCTGAACCAATCATTTGGTTCTGAGCATATGCTATGCTTTATATGTAGAAATATTTTTATATATGTAGGTATATACATATATGTGTATCTATATACATGCATATACATGTACACATATAAACATATGTATATATATATAATAAAAATAAATGAAATCATATGAGATTCAACATGATATAACAGATACATAGCTGGCCTCAAAGCTAAGAAAACCTGGGTTCATTGCTGGGTTCAAGCCCTTCAAGCCCAAGACAAATATTGTCTTTGTGACCCTGGCTACATTATTTAATCTATTTGTGTTCTGGGAAATTTTTAAAACTCTTAAGGTAAAGGAATTTCCCTATGTAGGAGTTCTCTATACCAATGATATCAAAAATGTAGTCTCTATCCCTATACATGAACACAATATCAATATCTTTTTTTGATTTTTTATAAAGCTTTTTGTTTTCAAAACATAAGCATAGATAATTTTCAACATTCACTCTTACAAAACCTTGTTTTGTTTCTAATGTTTTCTCTCCTTTCTCCCCATCCCCTCCCCTAGATGGCAACTAATCCAATATATGTCAAACATGCACAATTCTTCTATACATATTTCCACAATTATCATGGTGCACAAGAAAAATCACATCAAAAAGGAAAAAATGAGAAAGAAAACAAAAAGCAAACAAACAATGACAAAAAGGAATTCCATTTAAAGTAACTACTGATAGTATAAAATACTTAGGAATCTATCTGCTAAGAGAAAACCAGAAACTTTATAGACAAAACTACAAAACACTTTCCACACAAATTAAGTCTGATCTAACCAATTGGAAAAATATTAAATGATCTTGGATAGGATGAGCAAATATAATAAAGGTAACAATACTACCTAATCTATTTATTTAGTGCTATACCAATCAGACTCCCAAAAAACTATTTTAATGACTAGAAAAAATAACAACAAAGTTCATATGGAAAAACAAAAGGTCAAGAATTTCAAGGGAATTAATGAAAAAAAAAATCAAATGAAGGTGGCCTAGCTGTATCAGATCTAAAATTATATTATAAAACAGCAGTTACCAAAACCATTTGGTATTGGCTAAGAAATAGACTAGTTGATCAGTGGAATAGATTAGGTTCAAAGGACAAAACAGTCAATAACTTTAATATTCTAGTGTTTGACAAATCCAAAGATTTTTTGGGATAAGAACTCACTGTTTGACAAAAATTGCTGGGAAAATTGGAAACTAGTATGGCAGAAAGTAGGCATTGACCCACACTTAACACTGCACTCCAAGATAAGGTCAAAATGGGTTCATGACCTAGGCATAAAGAATGAGATTATAAATAAATTAGAGGAACATAGGACAGTTTACTTCTCAGACCTGTGGAAGAGGAAAGAATTTATGGCCAAAGAAGAACTAGAGATCACTATTGATCACAAAATAGAAAATTTTGATTATATCAAATTGAAAAGTTTTTGTACAAACAAAACTAATGCAGACAAAATTAGAAGGGAAGCAATGAACTGGGAAAAATTTTTACAGTCAAAGGTTTTGATAAAGGCCTAATTTCCAAAATATGTAGAGAACTGACTCTAATTTATAAAAAATCAAGCCATTCTTCAATTGATAAATGGTCAAAGAATATGAACAGACAATTCTCAGCTGAAGAAATTGAAATTATTTCTAGCCATATGAAAAGATGCTCCAAGTCATTATTAATCTGAGAAATGCAAATTTAGACAACTCTGAGATAACGCTACACACCTGTCAGATTGGCTAAAATGACAGGGAAAGATAATGCAGAATGTTGGAGGGGATGTGGGAAAACAGGGACACTGATACATTGTTGGTGCAATTGTGAATACATCCAGCCATTGTGGAGAACAATATGGAACTATGCTCAAAATCAAATCATGTATACCCTTTGATCCAGCAGTGTTACTACTGGGCTTATATTCCAAAGAGATTTTTAAAGATGGGAAAGGGACCTGTATATGCAAGAACATTTGTGGCAGACCTCTTTGTGGCCAGAAACTGAAAACTGAGTGTATGCCCATCAATTGGAGAATGGCTGAATAAATTGTGGTATATGAATATTATGGAATATTATTGTTCTGTAAGAAATGACCAACAGGATGATTTCAGAAAGGCCTGGAGAGACTTACATGAACTGATGCTCAGTGAAATGAGCAGGACCAAGAGATCATCATATACTTCAACAATAATACTATATGATGATCAATTCTGATGGACCTGGACATCTTCAGCAATGAGATGAAATAAATTAGTTCCAATGGAGCAGGAATGAAGTGAACCAGCTACACCCAGAGAAAGAACTCTGTAAGAACCATTACATAGAAATACCAATCCCTCTGTTTTTGTCTGCCTGCATTTTTTATTTCCTTCACATGCTAATTGTACACTATTTCAGAGTCCAATTCTTTTTGTACAGCAAAATAATTGTTTGGACATGTCTACTTATTTTGTATTTAATTTATACTTTAACATATTTAACATGTATTGGTCAATCTGCCATTAAGGGGAGGGGATGGGGGGAAGGAGAGGGAAAATTGGAACAAAAGGTTTGACAATTGTCAATGCCATAAAATTACCCATGCATATAATTTCTAAATAAAAAGCTATAATTAAAAAAGAAATATCTTGTTGTTGCTGATCTCCTGGTTCTACTCATTTCACTTAACATTAGTTCATATAAGTCCCTCTAGGTCTCTCTGAAATTATCCTGCTGATCATTTCTTATAGAACAATAATATTCATATACCATAACTTATTCAGCCATTCTCCAACTAATGAACATCCACTCAGTTTCCAGTTTCTTGCCACTACAAAAAGGTTGCCACAAACATTTTTGAACATGTGGGTCCCTTTCCCTCCTTTAAGATCTCTTTGGAATACAGGCTTAGAAGAGACACTCCTGTATCAAAGGGAATACACAATTTGATAGCCCTTTGGGCACAGTTACAAATTGTGCTCCAGAATGGTTGAATCAGTTCACAACTCCATCAACAATATATGTATCCCAGTTTTCCTACATCCCTTCCAACATTTGTCATTATCTTCCCCTGTCATCTTAGCCAATCTAAGAGATGTGTAATGGTACCTCAGAGTTGTTTTAATTTGCATTTCTCTGATCAATCGTGATTTAGAGAACCTTTTCATATGAATAGAAATGGTTTCAATTTCTTCATCTGAAAATTGTCTTTTCATATACTTTGACCATTTATCAATTGGAGGATGGCTTTAATTCTTTTTTTTTTTTTTGGATGGCTTGTCCTTTTGCAGATTTCCCATGGTGTTTCTTTCTTTCTTTCTTTTTTTTTTTAATTTTAATATCTTTTTATTGATAGAACGCATGCCAGGGTAATTTTTTACAGCATTATCCTTTGCACTCACTTCTGTTCTGATTTTTCCCCTCCCTCCCTCCACCCTCTCCCCCAGATGGCAAGCAGTCCTTTACATGTTGAATAGGTTACAGTATATCCTGGATACAATATATTTGTGCAGAACCGGACAGCTTTCTTGTTGTACAGGGAGAATTGAATTCAGAAGGTATAAATAACCTGGGAAGAAAAACAAAAATGCAAGCAGTTTATATTCATTTCCCAGTGTTCTTTCTCTGGGTGTAGCTGCTTCTGTCCATCTTTGATCAATTAAGGCTCACTTTATCGAAGAGATCCACTTCCATCAGAATACATCCTCAAACAGTATCGTTGTTGAGGTATATAATGATCTCCTGGTTCTGCTCATTTCATTCAGCATCAGTTCATGTAAGTCTCGCCAGTCCTCTCTGTATTCATCCTGCTGGTCATTCCTTACAGAACAATAATATTCCATAACATTCATATATCACAATTTACTCAACCATTCTCCAATTGATGGACATCCTTTCATTTTCCAGCTTCTAGCCACTACAAACAGGGCTGCCACAAACATTTTGGCACATACAGGTCCCTTTCCTTTCTTTAGTATCTCTTTGGGGTATAAGGATGGCTTTAATTCTTAATAAAATTTGAGTCAATTCTCTATATATTTTAGAAGTAAAGCCTTTATCAGAACCCTTGAGTATAATTTTTTTCTGTTTATTGCTTCCCTTTTAATCTTGTCTGTATTGGTTTTATTTGTAAAAAAAACTTTTTAACAATATAATCAATATTACCCATTTTTACATTCATTAATGTACTCCAGTTCTTCTTTGTCCACAAATTCCTTCCTTCTCTACATATCTGAGGGGTAAACTACCCCTTGTTCTTCTAATTTGCTTAATATATCACTCTTTATGTTTAAATCATGAACCCATTTCAACCTTATCTTGGTATAGGGTGTTAGGTGTGAGTCAATACTTAGTTTCTGCCATACTAATTTCTAATTTTCCCAGCAATTTTTTATCAAATAGTGAGTGAGTTATTATCCCCAAATCTGGGGGTTTGTGGTTTGTCAAACACTAGATTACTATAGTCATAGACTATTTTGTCTTGTGTACCTAACCTATTCCACCATTTCTTAGCCAGCACCAAATGGTTTTGATGATCACTGCTTTGTAATGTACTTTTATGTCTGGTATAGCCAAGCTATATTCATTTGCATTATTTTTCATTAACTCCCTTGAAATTCTTGACATTTTATTCTTCCAGATAAACTTTATTATTTTTTCTCCCTCTGTAAAATAATTTCTTGGGAGTTTGATCAGTATGACACTGAATAAGTATATTAATTTAGGCTGTATTGTAATTTGTATTATATTAGCTGGGCCTACCCATGAGCATTTGCTATTTTTCCAGTTGATTAGATCTGACTTTATTTGTGTGGAAAGTGTTTTGTAATTGTGTTCATATTGTTCCTGAATTTGCCTTGGTAGAAAGACTCCCAGATATTTTATATTATCTATAATTAGTTTAAAGGGAATTTCTCTTTGTATCTCTTGTTGGTGAACTTTATTTGTAATATATAAAAATGCTACAATATCACTATCTTATCTTATCTTGTCTATTGGTCACTATCTATCATCTATCTAAAACTCCTTTTTCATCAGATAGTTAAGATTTTCTGTAGATCAGGGACTCTGTCTTCCTGTTACCCCAAAATATTGTGTTTGACTTTGTAGAAGGTACTCAATAAATTGTTTTTATAGGATTTAATGTCTAATTGCTGGAGGGCCTACTGCTGGTAGGTTCTATCCTATACAGAACTTATAGTAGGTAGACTTTGACTCCAGTGTCCATCTCTCTCTCTCTTTCTGTACCCTCTTCTTTTCTTTCCATTAAAACATACAGCCAGATCTTATGCTATCAATTTATTGCATCTTAAGCTATGAAGATCTCCTGACTTATGTCCCATACCTAGAATTCCATACCAAGATTGAAAAATTTGCCCTTTGTTCCACTAGAAGTTTTCAGCTTTCACAGTGTTACAACATATTTGATCATAAAATATATATTCCGGAGAGTAGAATTTGGGGAGTAAAAATTCATGATTACATTAAAATGTAAAAGTACAAAGTTATATATGGCATCCTGACCCCTCTGATGTTTCTATCATGCCCAGATGCCTTTGTTTCCTCCCTTCTTCCCATCTCTTTTAGCGTTCTTTCTGCATTCTTAGATTAGATTATAAACTCATTAAGGACATTGAGAACAAAGATATTTTTATGCATGTGTGTATGTGTCTGTTTGCATTTACTTCCTCAGTCTTAACACTGTGCCTGGCATATAATAAATACTCAATAAATGTGTATTGACCATGACTATGCCTATTCCCCCAAGAATACTAACTTTCTTCCCTCGTCCTCATTTCAACTCTACCTGTATGACAGACTTTTCCATCTTCTCTTTCATGGAAATAATTTATCTTGTGTTCCATTCTTTTGGGCCCTGATCTTTGCTAAGGTATTCATGACAAATGATGGCCTCATTTACTCCTGATGTGAACCCCAACATCCCCAAACTCCTCATTTTAATAGGAGGCTTGAATATTTGGACTCAAAGAAATAATTGGAAATTTTAAGGTCAGAAGGCAAGATACTTTTGAAGGTTTTTTTCTAAGTTCCACTCAAAGTACATAGATGGAGAGAGATACCAATGTCATCTATAGAAAATACCAACTCTGCTAGAATTCTCTTTGTTATCTGGTCTGATCCTCACAAAGACTTCAAAAGCAAACTTCATCCTGTTTTCTATCAGAGTCAAAATCTCTGAGGTAGTTGTGCAGTCAGGAAGAAAGAAATCAGTTTCCCCCATTGTTCAAATTCTACAGCTAGGTTATAATTCTAAAGATTAGTTATTTTACTAATTTGATCTGGTCTCAGACATATCCATTAATCAGCAACCAAGCATTTGTTAAGCCCTTACTATATGCTAGGCACTGTGTTGTTAAGTATTATAGATGAAAAGAAAAAAATATGGCACTTATGGCACAAGTAGTACCCCTCCAAGAAACATGAACATGTACCCAGTGTATGCCCTCTATAAGTTTTCTAGAGCTGAGGAAAGCCATTCAGTTCTAATCAACTTATTCAGAAGGAAGGAAACAAAAACTACCAAGGACTCCTGTAACCTTCTCACTATCTCACTTCTGTGAGATGTGAGTCCTTCCAACTCTTTTACAATTGCCCTACTCTTAATTCTGCCACTCTAAAAGGATGCTAGCTATTCCAGATAACATCAGAAACTTAACTGGTAATTCCCCACCACCACCACAAAAGCATAATGTCTCTATAATGTCTTGGTACTCTCATTTAACCACTGATCATTTCCATGGTTCTGGACTCTTCTTGCCTAGTCCCTTATGGACAACTTCTATTTTTCTTTTCTTCTTTAAGTTGAAAAATGTTAAAACGGGGACACTGATGTTGGTGGAGTTGTGAACGAATCCAGCCATTCTGGAGAGCAATCTGGAATTATGCCCAAAAAGTTATCAAACTGTGCATACCCTTTGATCCAGCAGTGTTTCTATTGGGCTTATACCCCAAAGAGATACTAAAGAAGGGAAAGGGACCTGTATGTGCCAAAATGTTTGTAGCAGCCCTGTTTGTAGTGGCTAGAAATTGGAAAATGAATGGATGCCCATCAATTGGAGAATGGCTGGGTAAACTGTGGTATATGAATGTTATGGAATATTATTGCTCTGTAAGGAATGACCAGCAGGATGAATACAGAGAAGCTTGGAGAGACCTACATGGACTGATGCTAAGTGAGATGAGCAGAACCAGGAGATCATTATACACTTCGACAACGATATTGTATGAGGATGTATTCTGATGAAAGTGGATTTCTCTGACAAAGAGACTTAACTGAGTTTCATTGGATAAATGATGGACAGAAACAGCTACACCCAAAGAAGGAATACTGGGAAATGAATGTGAACTATTTGATTTTTGATTTTCTTCCCGAGTTATTTTTACCTTCTGAATCCAATTCTCCCTGTGCAGCGGGAGAACTGTTCGGTTCTGCAAATATGTATTGTATCTAGGATATACTGCAACATATTTAACATATATAGGACTGCTTGCCATCTTGGGGGGGGGAGGAGGGAGGGAGGGGAAAAAACGAAACATAAGTGATTGCAAGGGATAATGCTGTGTAAAAATTATCCTGGCATGGATTCTGTCAATACAAAGTTATTATTAAATAAAATTAAATTAAAAAAAAAGTTGAAAAATGTTAAAATCAGTATTGGGGAAAACTTTCTGCTTGAGAAAGTCAGACTACATTTGGTTTCCAGGACTTACTGCTTTTCATATACAACAGAAGGGAAAGCTATTAAAATATAATCCTTGAAGTTGGTGTGTAGTATGTGATATTACATATCCAATGTAAGCCACTTGCTCATCTCTTCTACTGTTTTCTGTTATCTATGATGGACCATCCAAAGACATAGAAGAAGAAACTAAATGAGCATCTGATCTGTCTGTTATAGCCCAAGGAATGCTTTTTCTTCATATTCAATACAACATAGAATTGCATTATAGAGTTATATTCCTTGGCTGCAGTGACTTGGTCCCATCGTTGTTATTCCTTTCCTTTTGTATTCATTGCACTCAACATATTCTTTATCTCATTATTTTCTAATCAATATTTTTGAAGACAAACCCACAGGAACAAAAGCCATTTGCATATCTTACTTTTTTGACAGAAAAGCAGATTCTTATCCAATATTTGTAGTCATTCTAGTCCTAGAGCTAAAAGTCCTTATGCATTCCATTGAGTTGTCCTTGAACCTGGTAGCACAGGGGGACTTCTGGTTCTCTTTGATTTCCAAGTCATTTTAAGGTCCTGGTAGCTCATGCAACTGTGGGTTTGATTTTTGTCAGATAATGTTGGGCTTCTATGAACTGTTTGAATCTAGCCATAGGACCATAGATTTAGAACTTGCAGAGATATGTCAGGTGCAATAGTTTAGTCCTCTACTTATACAGATAAAGAATCTAAGAGAGCGATTAAGTGACTTCTCCAACATCAAAGAGATGATATGTAGCAGAGCTGAGCTTTGAACCCAGATCCCCTGAATTAAAATACAATACATTTTCCATTATACTGCATATCCCAGTCCTGTGAAACTTAAGCATCATTGTTTAAAGGTTCATTTCCCACATAACATATACATCAATGCTCCATCTTGGAGAATTAAGAAATGAGGAGAGGGGATGGGGCAAGATGATTTCTTTATTACTTTGTAGTTACCTAATATGATTGCAAATTAAAGCCTGAAGTCAATAAGAAATCTGGTTACCTACAGAACGCATACCATGGAGATGTGTTAGCTTTGGAACTCTTCCATCTATATGTACATGAGTAAAATATTCAGAATGTGACTAGTGTGTGACATGGTCATTAAAAAAAACATATGAACAAGGACATAATCTTCTCTGAAGAGTGTGACAGTATAAGCTTAAATTTTGAAATTCATCAAGGTTATACATCTATCTTTACCTCTACTTGATGAATCGGAATGAGCTTTTCTGTTTACACAACACTGCTTACTTCATGGAGAAGAAAGTGGCATGGAGTTGATAATGACTTTAGAGCAGTGATTCTGGATGAAGCTGCTCTGGCGTGTTTTGAAGAGAAACTTTGCTCCAGGGGATACAAGGAAGAAAAGCTGCTCAGCTGATGTTTCCATCACGACTCTTACAATTCCTTCTTTTATGGTCTCTAAGCTTCAGGAGGTCCATGATGCAACAGCCAAATTACTTTATACTCTAGAAAGTGGGGTGTTTTTAATGAAGGAGGAAAAATTAATTGTGGAATTTTTTTCATAATGGCCCAAACTGTGATAGCTTTTTAAAATGTCCATTATATATGTGTGTTTGCATATATGATTGTATGTGTCTATGCATATATACATTTACATGTAAAGGCATATATATATGTATATACTCAGGGAATACTGTGGTTCTTCCCTTCTCTTTCCTCCTCTTATTATGTTCCAACTCCCAATGCCAAATAAGGGCTCTATTCTTCTTATCAAAGAAGATGCTTGGTTTCATAGAAGGAACATTAAATAGTATTCAGAAGACTGGGACTTTTATCCGAGAGTCCCAGAACTCTCTTCACCTCTCTAGACTTCAGGTTCTTCATCTATAAATTGAGATGCTTATATTGGAAAATCTCTAAGATTCCTTGAAGTTGTAATATTTTGTGATTCTGACTCCTATAGGAACTTTGGCTTTGTTGCCCTTTGGCCAGTGTCTGAATCTATAAATACTTCGAGGGCATTAACACTTTCTGTTAAGATCTTCCTCTTCCTCTCACTAAGCAGCCTATAGTCTTGCACTTTAGACCCAAGGGATTTTCTGCTGTTACATTTTCTATCTCTGAAGTGCTGGTTGCTAAAATTCAGAGGGTCAGACAGCTGCTTAACTTGGAAAGATTTTTTATAAACTAAGATTGTTCAGCTGTTTCTTTTCTCTCAGTGGAGGTGGTTTGTGGAACTCTCGAATGCCTAACTGCATGGTCAAAATGATTTCAGTGTCACAGTTTTCATATACCTCCCCATCTCCATATAGAAATACAACTACACCAAACTTCATCTATGATGCTTAGGGAAAACCACAAAATCTCAAACATTAGTTGGCTTCCTCTAGGAAAGCTAGTGCAAGGAAGGGTTAAAGTGAGCCAGTATCTTAGAGAGAGCAGATGTTTTCATATCTCAGAAAATAGAGAGCATGTTCCTGACAAAAGATAGGGAAGGATTTCCACAATCACAATTGGCCATATTTGAGTTCTACTTTCACATGGAAACTACAAGTACTGTTCCAAAAGGAAGCACCCAATTGGAAACCTTGTTCTCAGCTACCTGTCTTGCCTTGCATATATTAAGCTCTCAACTACAGTTCATTGAATGAATGAGTGAATGATGTGAAATGCTGATCAGAAGATTGTGAAAAACCAAAGAGAAATCTCACAGTCACCCTTTTGCCCTGCAAACAGCAGTAGAACAGTCAGATAATTAAGATGCATATGCCACGTGACATTAAGCAGCCTTTTGTGAACTGTTAATTAAGATTTAATCAGTCACATATTTTATTCTTGCTGAATTAGAAGACTAGTGTTAATTTCTGGCAGTGTTCCCCTATTCCCGTTGAAGGAAATCAATGTATCTTAACATAATTTAATGAGCATAGCCTGGTACCGTAATAAAAACACGCTGGGGAGACATTATCTTGACATTTCAGGTAATTCAGTAAGTCCAGCAAAAGAGAAATGACTGACAAAGTCATTGTTTCCTCCACCCAGGAACACAAAGCACATTTCTAAAAATGAATTAAGATTCTCATGTTTAAAGAGCATGGTGATCATTAAGAATCAAGTTGACAAAATACCACCCTGCCATCATATCTGGATCCATCACTTAAACACATGGCGTGAAATGTGGAGTGGTTGGTTCCCTTGAAATTGGAAAGGGAGAAAACATTGGATCATGCAATTGTGAGCTGCTGATCTTGGGTATCTTATTGACTCTCTCTGCAGGTTAAATGCTATAAGGGAGGACAAATAATCTGAAGACCATTCAGGAAGTCTGTTTGAGAGTGCAGAGCTGAACTCTTCATGGGGGAACATGAGGTTTCTGATATTAAAATCTGAGTTGTTCTTCAGAAATATCTTTTAGAAATACAAAGCAGACACACTAAATCAAGAGGTGTCCTTCATCAAAAGGACTTCATGGTGAGATGGTTCTGCATTCCTAAACATAAAACAGTATAACCTGTTGATGACATTGGAATTGGGAAATAGGCTCAACACCTGCTCATTAGGATTTTAGGGGTCTCTCAGGCATTTATTATGATTAGATAGTGTACATCATTTGAAAGTGATGAAATTTTAAGGCTACTAGAGGTTGATTCCATGATGTGTTTCATGAAATGATATGTCTTACTGCTGTGGATACGTGATAAAACTATGTTTAACTATTCCTTTTTTGGTTTCTTTGAGAACTTGGGGTCTTACTTTCTATTTGTAAAACAAAGGAATCAGACTAGATGGCTTCTGAGGTCCTTTCCAACTCTACACCTATGATCCTTCTGTCTTATGATTTAATTTTCAGCCAGAATATTGAAGATTGATTTGATCCTGTTTTTCTAGTCATATATACAACTCTTTGTTTATTACATAAGGATTTCATATTTAGAGCATCAAAAGTAAAATTAAGGTTTATGGATCATCCAAATATATAGAGTGATTTTTAGTACCCTTTGATCTCTTTGCTGTATAAATAAAATAGATCACATAGGACTGAGATGTTTTCATTTTCTGTTTCATATATTAGTATGATAAAAATTTCATCACTTAATGGCCATCTTATTGAAGATGAGCCTTCCTGAATTTGTTTATGCAACCCCCTTAGAAAAGCATAAAATTTATGACAGAGCCATTTTCAAAACATCTCCCAAATGGCAGAATCTGCCAGAGCTTTATGCTGGCTGGAAGAACCTTCCAGACCAGCATCAGCTGGTATAATAGGCATTAATAATCAATAATTTGATTATTAATCAAATAAAATAAACTTTTGATCTTGTGGTCATTTTATTTGACTAATAATTATATATTTCCCTCCTTTACCACTTCCTCACATTGAAAAAAAGATAGGAAAATAAAACACTTGAGATAAATACACATAGTTAACCAAAACCCCCAGGTTAAAAATGCATGTCTCTTTTTACATATTGAATTCATCACTTAGCTGTCAGTTAGGAAGTGGGAAGCATTCTTCATTATCAGTCCTCTGAAATTATGGTTGGCCCTTGATCAAAGTTCTTAAGTCTTTCAGAATTATCAAAGTAGTTTATCTTTACAATGTTGTAGCTATTAAATAAATTGTGCTCACACAAATTCAAATATAATGGAATGTCACTCTGCTATAAGAAATGGTGAACATGAAGAATACATAGAAATATAGGATGATTTCAACAAACTGATGCAAAGTGAAATAAGTAAAACTAGGAAACCAATATACAAGATATCTACAACGATGCTGATAGAAAAACAATAGCAACATAAAATTGAATACTATGTAATTGTGGTGATAAGATTGGCTTCAAATAATAAATGAAGAAATGTACTTCTCTCTCTTTGCAGATATGGGAAGTTATAAGTTTCAATGATGTGTACCTCAGATGTAGATGATAAGATGTATAGTGTTGTTGAATTGTATTTTTTCCTTTCTGCTTTATTCTTTGTTAACAGGGATAGCTCTCCAGGAAGAACAGAGATATATTTGGATTTTGTTGCTGTTGTTCAGTCACTTTTTTAGTCACCACAACTCCATTTGGGGCAAAATTTATTTGCCATTTGCTTCTCCAGCTCATTTTACAGATGAGGAAACAGAGAAAGAGGGGTAAATGTTTTGTACAGAGTCATACAGGTAGAGTAAGTATCTGAGGTCAGATTTGAACTTAGTTTTCTTGACTTTAGACCCAGTGCTCTTTTTATTGTACCACTTAATTGCTTCTTTAATACTTTCTTACTTAATAATTTCTTGGAACAATCTCATATTAATATCAAGTGAGGCATAAAATATGTTTAGTCATTCATTACTGGCAATTAGGATTTTTACTACAGAATCCAGGTTTAAGAGGGATTCCTTATTGGGAGTGAAAGCATTCACCTATTCCTTTATGTAGTTGACATTGTGTTCAGGTACCTCCTAAATAAGATCTATGATTAGATAAGAGTTTTATCTAAAAATATAAGATTTTATTTTAAAGATAAATATTTTATTTAATTTTGTCTAAAGAAAACATTAGGGAATGAAGAACTTTTTATTATCCATGTTCTGTTATGCAGTTGGATTAATCAATCAATGTGTATCATTAAGAGCCTATTATATGCTAGGCATTAGCTAGTCAGTGGAAATATAAGTACAAAGAATGAAACAAACTCTCAGTGAGCTTACATTTTAAAGGAGGAGACAAATACAGAAAAAGTAGGAATAATATAAAGTTAATATATACATACATATAACACAGAGAAAAAGTAGGTAAATACAAAGCAGTTTGAGAAGGGACGGCACTAGTGGTTGTGATGGGGATTCAGGAAAGGCTTCAGGTAGAAGATGGCTCCTATTAAGCTGATCCAGAAGTTTGTAAACCTTGGAAAGACATTGTAAATAAAAATAATAAAGGCATCTAGGTGGTTCAATTGACAGAGTGCTAGACTTGGAGTCAGAAAGATTCCTCTTCTTGAGTTTGAATCTGGCCTCACACATTTAATAGCTGTATGACCCTAGGCTAGTCACTTAAGCCTATTTGCTTCAGTTTCCTCATTTGTAAAATGAGCTGGAGCAGAGAATAAGAAAACCCCAAATAGGGTCACAAAGAGTCGTTACTGTCTTTTGCTCTTGAAGAGAACCAAAATGACACCATTATGTGAAGCCGAATTACAGTTTGTCTGATTGTGGCTGATCAGACTGATACCAGCTTGGATTGCTCTACTCTAGATCACGCACAAATAGTCCATATGAACCATTGGGATGGATTTTTAAACTTTTTTGTATCTTGCATTTTTTCTGAGCTATTATAATTCTGCTTTGCTTATAGAGCACAGCACCTTGTCTGATGAGGGTGTGCCATACTAGGGAATCCTATGCCATGGTCTTCCATGTCATGCAATCAATTTTAAAGTTCTTAAGAGAGATCTTGAGAATGTCTTTGTATAGCTTTTTCTGACCATCACATGAGTGCTTATGGCAGAGGAGAGGTATTAGATTGACTACCAAACTGATGGTCTATAGAGCCATTGTGTTGACTTTACCATTTGTATGCCTGTAGCTTCCACTTGAATTGTCTTAGCAAGATTCTGAAGATCTCTTGGCAAGATGAGATACCAGACACTGAGGCCCTTTATAACTGTCAAGGATTCAAGCTCTACTGCAGAGAGGGCAACTCCATTGGGCTAGCCACATTGTTAGAATGCCAAATGTATGCTTATGTTATAGAGAACTCACACAAAGAGTTAAACACAACTGAAAACTGACTTAACAAGAACAACAAAACTCTGAATTGAATGGGAGGAAGACAGTGGGATTATATTTAGGAAGTTGTACAATGGTATTCTTTTCTTATTTATCTATTAATATTTTTCACCAGCCTCAGTCTTCCTTCTAGATGAGAGTATAGGGGTGTGCCACCAAACTTATACAGTGGCCCAAATTCCTTCTGAAAAGGGAGATATGGATTCTCTTTCTGTCTCTTTATCTCTCTTCCTTTCTCTCTTCTCTCCTTTCTCTCGTTCTCTTTCCTTTTTCTTTCTTTCTTTCTCTCTTTCTTTCTTTTCCTTCCTCCCTTCCCTTCTTTCCTTCCTCCCTCTTTCTTCCCCCTCCCTCCCTCTCTCCCTTCCTTCCTTCCTCCCTCCCTTCCTCCCTCCCTCCCTTCTCTCCCTCCCTCCCTTCCTTCCTTCTCTCCCTTCCTTCCTCCCTCCCTTCCTCCCTCCCTCCCTTCTCTCCCTCCCTCCCTTCCTCCCTTCCCTTCTTTCCTTCCTCCCTCCCTCCCTCCCTTCCTTCCTTCCTTCTCTCCCTCCCTCCCTTCCTTCCTTCCTTCCTCCCTTCCTCCCTCCCTCCCTTCTCCTCCTCCCTCCCTTCCTTTCTTCTCTTCCTTCCTTCCTTCCTTCCTTCCTTCCTTCCTTCCTTCCTTCCTTCCTTCCTTCCTTCCTTCCTCCCTTCCTCCCTTCTTTCCCTCCCTCCCATTTTTCCTTCCTCTCTCCCTCCCTCCCTTCCTCCTGCCTTTCCTTTCCTTCCTTCCTTCCTCCATTCCTTCCTCCCTCTCTCTCTCTCAAATTGTCAGGTGGATCTTTGTGGAGCCTATACAAGAGAACATAGATACACAGAGAAGAAGATTCCTGTTTCCACTTAATTCATTTTTCATCAATAGAAATTGCATTGCAATGGACTTTCTTGATTTAGGCAAATCTAGATATGTTTAATGATACTCTTTTGAATTCTACTGTATATTCAAAGCCAGCATTATAATTTAGACTAATAGCCATTTCTAAGTGGCTTATGGTAGTGAAACAACTATGAAATTGCTGCTGTAGGTAACCATAATGAATGTCAACAAAAACAGCAATTCTATATATGCACATTTTCATCCTATTGGAAGACATTTAAATATAGCAGTGGGGATTCGTAGGATTTTTTTTTTTTTATAATGCATATACAGTTCAGGCTTGGCACCCATCAAAGATATTTTTTTTCTGTGAAGTCAAGAAATGGGATTAATTTTTTGTAGGGTTTTGATAAGGTCTGTAGATAATGAGAAAAATCAATTAAAATTGTAAGAAATGTGTATTAAAAATCCTCAGTACCACGCATTTTAATTACCCTGTCCCTTTAATGTACTTTAAGTTGCTACAGAACTGAGCAGTGGAATTGTTCTAATCCATCTGAAACACTCCAAAGTCTCTTTCATCCTATTAACATAGTTAAATTGTCCTTGTTCATGAATGAGAGCCACTGAGAGTACACTCAAACTGATATGGAGTACTTTTATCTATGTGAGTAGCTTTCAAATGCTCTTTCCTCCATCTTAACAGGATAGCTTTGAACATGTCAGATCCATAAAACTGGTTTCTAGATCTTGCAGACTTCTTTGGCCAGTCATTCTGTTATATGTTATATAATACTTGTTTATCTGGGTTTCATTAATCTCTATATTGTGCCACTATCTTACTGATATAACTTTATACTTTACAAATTTGTTTGTCTGCTTGCTCTATTCTCCTTTTCCTTAGCTATTGTGCTTTTGAGATGTCTCTGAAATTACTTCTTTTCATAACCTAGTTCTCACCTTGTTTCATGTTGCCTCCAGCCTAATTTTGGCAGAAAGGTAGCTTGTTACTACTTCTAGTTGAGGATGGATAATAGTTGAGATTATTCATGCTGTCTATGGGCTTCTCTGAGCATCCTAAAGCCTTTTAGAAATCAAATGCATCTTTCTGACACTCCAGGGATATATTTTTCTGATATTACTAATCAAAACTCAGGTCTTCATTTATGCCATTTTCAAGGTCATTTAAGTGAAACAAAAGAAAACAAAACTCTTCATAATAGAATGACCCATGGCTTTCTCAGTAAAATGACTTATTTTAGCTGTAATATTCCACTCTTAGTTACTACAAGTTTGATTATCTAATTTTTACACTGACTAGCACAAAAGGTCACACTCTTGTAAGGAGAAGTGGAGGGGATATGATCAAATGATAGGGTACTTGCTGACATTTAGGCCATGGAGGGAACTCATGATCATGATCATCACTATCACCATCACCATCATCTATATAGCTGTTTAAGGTAAAATACCTTATAAATGTTACCTCATTTGATCCTCATAACAACCTGCTAGATGCTATTATTACCCCCATTTTCAGATGAAGAAACCGATACTGAGAGCGGTTAAGTGACTTGCCCAGGGTTATACATCCAGTGAGCATCTGCTCCATAGGAGCAGAGGATTTCGAGTCCTATCTATTATGCTTTTCCTTAGCTATTGTGCTTTTGAGATGTCTCTGAAATTACTTCTTTTCATAACCTAGTTCTCACCTTGTTTCATGTTGCCTCCAGCCTAATTTTGGCAGAAAGGTAGCTTGTTACTACTTCTAGTTGAGGATGCATAATAGCTGAGATTATTTATGCTGTTTATGGGCTTCTCTGAGCATCCTAAAGCCTTTTAGAAATCAAATGAATCTTTCTGACACTCCAGGGATATATTTTTCTGATATTACTAATCAAAACTCAGGTCTTCATACATGCCATTTTCAAGGTCATTTAAGTGAAACAAAAAAAAAAAAACAACTCTTCATAATGGAATGACCCATGGCTTCCTCAGTAAAATGACTTATTTTAGTTGGCATATTCCCCTCTTAGTTACTATAAGTTTGATTATCTAATTTTTACATTGACTAGTACAAAAGGTCACACTCTTGTAAGGAGAGGTGGAGGGGATATTCTTCATCATCGTGATCATGATCATCATTATCACCATCACCATCATCCATATATAGCTGTTTAAGGTAAAATACCTTATAAATGTTACCTCATTTGATCCTCATAACAACCTGCTAGATGCTATTATTATCCCCATTTTCAGATGAAGAAACCAAAATGAGAGTGGTTAAGTGACTTGCCCAGGGTTATACATTCAGTGAGCATCTGCTCCATAGGAGCACAGGAATTCGAGTCCTATCTATTATGCTATATACCAGCCTATTAATGACTTATTAGTCCACTAATAATCTTATCATCAGATCATAAATTTTCATCATAAATTTAAAATTGGAAGGGACCTTGGAGAGTCTCTGAAACTAAGACTCTTTATTTTATAGGTGAGAAAACTGAGAAATTTTAAGGGCTTTGTCTAAGTAACATAGATAGTAAATGTTAGAATAAGATTTTGAACTCATGTCTTCCTGATTCTTAAATCTAGTGTTCTATGCACTGTACCACTTTGCTGTAGTTTGGTGGAGGCAAAACTATCAGCAACAAAACTAAATTTTTGGATTATTTATGTTTTTTGATTATCCAGTAACTCCATTACTAAAATAGATTATAGATACTCCCCCAGTCATAAGCTTGATGAGTCAGGCCCCAGAGATCTAAATCCCCAAAGAGGAAACTAAGGGAACAATCTTAGACCTATCAGAGGTTTTTCCCTCCCTCCTTCACTCTGCTTCTATAGTTCCCTCCATGGCCTAAATGTCAGCAAGTACCCTATCATTTGATCATTTGAAAGGACTGGGGTAGTCCTTTCAGGCTCTGTGCTAGGCTTCTTTCCTCCCCAACATTTATAATATTGCTCAACTTTTATAGGCTTAACTGTAATAGCTCCTGTGAAATGTCATCATCTTCATCAAATTTTGTTGAGTAGTACCTAAAGCCTGAGGCTTGTGCTCAAGGACTGGTAAAGTTTTATTGTCACATTTTTCCTTTCCAATGTTTTAGAGAAATTCCCAGAATTTCTGAACAAGGTACCAGAGAGAAGGGGAGGGGGGGAGGAAGGGAGAGAGGGGAGAGAGGAAGAGAGGGGAAAGAGGGAAGAGAAAGGAGAGAAAGGAGAGAAGGGAGAGAGGAGAGAGAGAGAGAAAGAGACAGAGAGAGAGAGAGAGAGAGAGAGAGAGAGAGAGAGAGAGAGAGAGAGAGAAAGGGAGGGAAAGAAAGAGAGAGAGGGGAGAGGGAGGAAGAGACAGAGAGAGAGACAGACAGAGAGAGAGAGATAGGGAGGGAGAGGAAGAGAGACAGGGAGAGGGAGGAAGAGACAGAGAGACACAGAGAGAGAGAGAGGGAGAGAGAGAGAGAGAGAGGAGAGAGAGAGAGAGAGAGAGAGAGAGAGGAAGAGGGAGAGGGAGAGAGAGAGAGAGGAGAGAGAGAGAGAGAGAGAGGAAGAGAGAGAGAGAGAGAGAGAGAGAGAGGAGAGAGAGAGAGAGAGAGAGAGAGAGAGAGAGAGAGAGAGAGAAGAGACAAAGATACAGACGGGAGAGGGAAAGAGAAGGAGGGAGGGAAGGAGAGGGAGGGAGGAAGATAGAGATAGAGAAACAAAGAGAGAGAGGGAGAGTGGGAGAGGGAGAGACAGAGAGAGAGTATGGATTCTCAAGTCACCCAAGCATCCTGTTTTATTTTTCCCCCAACTCTTTTTAAATTATCCTTCAAATTCTTGTCTCATTTTAGGAAATATTCACTTCAGCTTTGAAGTGACTCTCAGGAATTCATAATCATCACCACTAATAAATTAACATTGTATTGATCACAATGAGCCATAGAGTCTTACAAAGCTTCTTCAGTGAAATCCACACTAAGATGAAAGATTTTGGTCTAACCATCTACAATGGAAAAACAAAAATGAATGAAAAAACATAAATCATGTGAGATCAGCTGAAAGGGTAGATCATTGATTCAGTTCATCAGTGTTGATGTTTTGAACAGGTACGGACAATGAATCATGTCCAAAACTGATTAAGAAGAGGTCACTCTGGATTACATTTGGGAAATTGTACACTATTTTCAATGGTCTTAACTCTTTGGGATTTTGCCTTAAAATCCTGTCTCTTTAGTGCTAATATACTCTCAATGATGTGTATACATACACATATGGCTGTGAGTCATGGAACACTAGGTCTCTGAAGAATCCAAATTACAAGTAACTCAAAGGGCAATGGAGAAATTTATATTGTCAGAGATGACGTGAATAAGAAGTGGCATAAGAGACGCCATCGAGGTCATGTAGTGAGGAGGAGAGATGACAGATGGACAGCCCACGTGCTATGTTGGCAGTTCAGTGATATTAAAAGAACTAGACGAAGCCCTCCAGCATGTTGCGTGGATATTATATGAAGGGTTATTGGGAAGACAAGGGCAAGAATCATAAAACACGAGACAGCATAGATGGGTCAAAATGTGTATTTGCTGAGTACCCCCTCAGCAAATAGGGGGTACTCGTACTAATGAAACTATGGATCAAGTCAAGAATCAAAAGAAAGGAGTAATATTAATGCCTTACTTTATCTGTATAAAATTTTAAAAATTTATGGTATACCTTCATATAATTTTCAGTCAGTCCTCTTTAATAATTCTGAGAAATAAGGAGAGTATATATCTTTATCCCTGTGTTAAAGTTAAAAAACTGAGATTTGGGAAATGATAATCATGGGTAATTTGCATGTAACATTGGTACTTATGTCACATTAACAAGAGCTAGAAAGAAGCTTCTAAGAATTTGGTGGACCCTAAAAGATAAGACTCACAGAAAATGAAAAGTCATGAATAGGTAGGGATCTGCATCACTGGAGGGGGTATGTTCATGAATCTCTCACATGGAAGTACGTGAGTTCTCAATATAACATCCACCAAAAGGCTTTGTAAACTCTTGCCCAGAGAAATGAGAAGCATGTATAAAAAGGCAAGTATTGATCATACTATATATATAGGTGGCCTGAAGAGATAGGGCAAAGATTAAAAGGGACTCTACTATTCCCTTGAAGAAAGGGGCTTTTAATGGAGAAGTGCTAGTGTAAGTAATGAGATGATTGTGTTAGCACCTTGTGATGGTAACTAGGTGGAATACGGATAGAGTGAATTTGGAATCAGGAAGGCTTGAATTTGAACCCTGCCTCCCTGACCCTTAAAACCTATAGGACCCTGAGTAAAATATATAACTTCTCTCAATCTCAGTTTTCTGTAAAAATGGGGATGAGAATGATGTTTACTTCACAGGGTAGTTGTGAAGATGAATTGACTTAAAAGGGAAAGTGCTTTGAAAAAATTTAAGTAACATATAAGTGTTAGTAGTATTATGATGATGAGGTGAGCAGAGGAAAGACAAAGATGGTAACAAGAAGAGTCCAAAATTCTAACTTGTATGAGGCAAGTTGATCCAGTGATCCAGGAGGTGAGTCAAACCTCTATGAAATGGAATTTTGCACAGCTGATATTTTTAGTATTTTCTCATCTCTTTCACAATCCTGATTTAGCATGTAGAAATGCATACTTCTCATTCTATTGTCAAAAGCAACCATATAGGTACTCTTCTGCATATAGGGAGTCAACAGTTTAGTGGGACTTTATGTCCTAAAGTATGGGCATTGGACTCATGGAAGAGAAGAGAAGCTCTCTTTAAGGACATTTGTTTTCTTTCCACAAGCAGGTTTCAGCTAAGGGAAATGAGGCAGTTTATTTCATTAGATTCAGCTAATTATAGGCAAAAACACAGATGTTGGACTCAAGTTTTTAAAGCTCTTAATATTTTTAGTGGTGTGGCATAGGGTATGTTATTTACCTTCTATGAAACTCATTTATCTTATCTGCAATATGAGTATATTGAATTTAGGTATTTTAATTTATAATTATTTTATTCACAGTTCTTTATAAGAGTTCAAGAACTGTACAAAAATTAATTCTTTTTCTTGAAATCTCAGCCTTCTCATCTGCAAATGGGGATAATAGGACCATAGCTTTAAAATTAGAAAAATTACCATAGAGGCCAGCTAGTATAGTCCCATCATGAAGGAATTGATATCCAGAAAAATTAAATGACATATCCAAGATCACTTAGGTAGTATGGTTCTGCAATAATGCTTATGCAACTTATCCCCATTTTGCTCTCTCACAATTCTTCTCTAGGGTGTTTTCCCAACATTCTAGGTTTTGGTCTTTTGGCATTGTTTGTCGTATCAATGTAACACATAGATGATTCGTTGATTTTTCATTATTTTCACTCCATTACTGCCTTTCTTTTTCAAATCCAATTCTCCTTCCATTATATTATACTGCTAGATGGCATAAAAAATTCACCAATGGACCATTTCTATGCAAATCCTACTAAAATAAATTTGTAATCAATCAAGAGTCTGGACTAACTCTTGACAAGGAAAAATCAAATACATGAAGAATGTCTGCTATAGTTTACATTTTCTCTTAAAGTTGCCTTCTCTCTTATTGCTGCTTTGAGATTGCAAGTGTGGAGCACATGTGTGAGCTTAATCATCACTTTTAGTAATCCCTCAATTTCTTACTTATGCTTATCCTACTTTTCCTACCTTATGTATTTGCCTACTGCCTCTTTGGAGACTTTTTAAAGAACAGATGAGGTTCAGGAAATCATGAAGTACAAACTAGTGAACATTGTACCCTTTTATGGTTTTGCTGTCAAAGAGGGGAAGCATTCTTTTCTAGAGGGTAGTGGATTACTTTAGGTAAAGTGCCATCTAGAGAGATTGGGAAGAAGAAAGCAGCAATGACACATAGAGGTAGACACTGGAGACATAGTAGAAGTGTTAATGATTATGAGCTAGAAAAGTAAGAAAAGAGGGATAACATGTTTAGGGTGAAGAACTTGAAATCAGGATCAGAGATGAAGAGTCAGAAGGGATCTTAGTCATAGGGTATAGATCTGAGAGGAACATCAGAGGCTATATAGTCCAATTTCTTCATGTTATAGATGAGGCCCTGGAGGTTAAATTATTTACCTAAGGTTATACAAGGAGCAAGTGGCAGAACAAGGAAATGAATCTCATTCCTCTAACTCCATATGACAACTTTTTCCAATAAGCTATCTGTGTTCAAATTTTGCCTCTAACACTATTAGAGAATAGGGGCAAGTCACACCTTCTCTGAACCTCAATCTCCTCATTTGTCAGAGAGGGGACAATAAATATCAGTACTATTTAATTTCAAAGATCTGTTGGTAAGATTCAAATGAAATTTTGTGTATATGTACACATACCTTTACAACTTTAAAACACTATAAATATCAGTAGTTATTAAACCATCTCAAGATGTATATCTTTCTATATATATCTTAAGATTTATTCAGCAAAGATAATTCTAGCTATGTTGAAGATTAGATAAAACTCTAGGCATAAAACAGCTAGACCTCATGTCTGCCTAATAATAATAGCTAACATTTATATTTTTTTATTTTGTGCTGGATATTGTGATAAGTGCTTTATAATTATTATCTCATTTGGTCTTCAAAATAACTCTGGAAGTTAGGTGCTCTGCTATTATTTTCATTTTACATGTGAGGAAACTGAGACAAATAAGGATTATGCAACTTTCTTAGTGCCACACAACTAGAAAATGTCTGAAGCTAGATTTGAATTAAATTCTTTCTGGCTCCATGTCTGGGACTCTATCCTTTGTATCACTTAGCTATTATCTGGTTCTGTTGTCTTTAACAAATATGGGGTAAAGGTTTCACAATTGATAAATGTGGTTAAAGATTGGTTACCTAAATGGATAGAACATTATATCAAGACTTACCTTTCAACACAGCTGACCAAACATCAGGAGTCATGAAGTGAAAGCATTTACTTCCAGAAATGATTCCAGAAAATGACATAGAAGTAGGAAATTGCCTATGAGTTAGTGAAATATAATTTTTCTGTATGTCTGTTGCTGAATGAATAAATGTATTAAAAACATTTATTAGGCACTTATCATGTGCAAAGCACTGTGCTAAATGCTCAGATACAAAGAGAAAGATAGGACAGATTGCTCTCAAGGGGCTTGCATTTTTTCTTTTTTAATTTATTTTGTTTTTAATTTATGGAATAAAACAAATATTTCCATAATATAGTATAATAAAAAGAGGATTACTTAGAAAACTGTAAATCTACTATGTATAACTTGCTATTCAATAAAATTATCATGTAAATATTTTTCCTTTAAAATTTTTTTCGTTCCCTTCTCCTGTCTTAGAGCTGGTAATCATTAGACACAATAAAGCATATATATGTGTGTATATATGTATATATATATATATTTATGAATATATGTACAATTCTTCTATACATCTACTTATCAGTCCTATGTCTATATGCAGACAGTTTCTTTCTTTATATGTCCTTTATAGTTAAGGTGGATGTTTATAATAGTAATTTGGGTATTTATAATAGATGACTCATTCGCTTGAAGTTGTTCTTAAAACAATGTTGCTGTTACTGTACACAATGTATTCTTGGTTCTGTTCGTTTTGCTCTTCATTATTTTATTCAAGTCTTTCTATGTTTTTCTAAACTCATTGAGGTCACCATTTCTTAGAGTACAATAGTATTGTATCAGAGGGGCTTACATTCTAAAAGGAAGAGATGGTATAAATGATATTTGATTTGTCAGAGGGAGACCCTGTATTGTAGGGTACTATGACAAGATAAATTCTTCTTAAGTATCATTTCTGTGCATAAAATCATATTTATTTCTGATATTGAACCATTTAAGAGTGTCAAGGATCTCAGTATTGAGAACTTCCTTCTCGTGGCCTAGCTGTACCTGATCTAAAATTATATTATAAAGCAGCAGTCACCAAAACCATTTGGTATTGGCTTAGAAATAGATTAGTTGATCAGTGGAAAAGGTTAGGTTCACAAGACAGAATAGTCAACTATAGCAATCTAGTGTTTGACAAACCCAAAGATTCTAAATTTTGGGATAAGATTTCATTATTTGATAAAAACTGCTGGGATAACTGGAAATTAGTATGGCAGAAATTAGGCAAGGACCCACACTTAACACCACATACCAAGATAAGATCAAAATGGGTCCATGCCCTAGGCATAAAGAACAAGATTATAAATAAATTAGAGGAACATAGGATAGTTTATCTCTCAGACTTGTGGAGGAGAAAGAAATTTGTGACCAAAGATGAACTAGAGACCATTAGCGATCACAAAATAGAAAATTTTGATTATATCAAATTAAAAAGCCTTTGTACAAACAGAACGAATGCAAACAAGATTAGTAGGGAAGCAACAAACTGGGAAAACATCTTTACAATTAAAGGTTCTGATAAAGGCCTCATTTCCAAAATATCTCCTCTGATGGTATAAATGATATTTGATTTGTCAGAGGGAGACCCTGTATTGTAGGGTACTATGACAAGATAAATTCTTCTTAAGTATCATTTCTGTGCATAAAATCATATTTATTTCTGATATTGAACCTTTAAGAGTGTCAAGGATCTCAGTATTGAGAACTTCCTTCTCTGGGATTTCAGGAGCTGCATCTATTGAGAAGATGGGGGCTTCAGCAACAGAAAATTTCCAGGTTAAATCTCCCTAAGCATTGCTTCTTTTGCACTATGACTGTGAGTGCTAGCCTGCAATCGGGGCTAATGATCTGGGATGACACCTAGGGGTCTCTTAGTTTTACCTTTTCAAAGATGAGGGTTGTTTCTTGATTGAGATTGGCAATGTCTAAGAGGAGACACTTTCCTCTATGACAGTTACTCTTTTAATGATGACTTCAGGAATAAACTAAAATCAGGGCTGATGGGCTGGGGTTGTGGACCTTCCATTGCTGAAGCATTTGGGCTCTCTGAGGAGGAATGACTTTAATGTTTCATGAATAAAATGGGAAGATCACATTTTTACTATTGACCACCACGAGGGGGCACTGCGGATCTTAATCAGGCTATCTGAGAGCTCCATTTATAGATCTAAAGCAATTCATCCATTAGCTCTTCCTTCAATATGGGTTAACCTGGGTTCATTGTAGGTCTAGAGATATTGTATGTCTAGCCTCCAAAATTTCTTGACTCCACCTTAGTTTGCTTAACCATTCTCTCCACTTCATAGCTCTCAATCAAAAAATTTAGCTTAACTGGATGAAATGAATAATAAAAATCAAGTAATAGGAACAGGCATTTTAGAAATGTCAGGATCTCAGGGGTGATTTTAAACTACTCTTGCACTTTGTAATATTTATTGCTGCCAAACAGGCAAAAACCTTTATCCCAGTTTGGACTATCTCTCCATGCTTCCCATTCACTTGGCTGCTTGACACTGCTAAGTCTATTGCTGCTTATACCAGCTGACTTCTTACTTAATGGAATGGGAATTTCTTCCCTGAGACCAGAGAACATATACTTGCCTTTAATTTTTACCTTTCAAAAGTCCTATGTCCATAGAGACCTGTGATTACAGTTCCTAAAGCCTTCTATGTGTATTTATGAGGTGGGGGAACCCACAAGTTCCAGGCAATAAAAGTCTGTTATGTGGCCTTTGGGGGAAGTCAGTTATTCACATATTTGATGACACCAGGATTCCTTACTGAAGGAAAGCTTTATCAAAGCAGAAATTGGGTAACACCTTCTGAATGACTACTTCGCCTGTTGAGAATCCTGAGGTACAACTTTCCAACATTTTACTTGGATTAGATGCAGCAAGTCAGTTGGAGAAGATAGGAGTTAAATGGACCAACTTTATAATCATAAACCAGAGCCGCTGTGGTTTCTTTTGGGAAAGATATGTATAGAATGTTGGATTCTTGAAGGAAAAGGGAATCAAAAGAGGATTTGCTTGCTTTCTGATGGTAAGGTGATCCCTTAAAGCCAGTATGGTACTCTTTTCAATCCCAGTGACAGGGAAGTGAGAATGTAAAGGTTCAATCAGGCTAAGCAATCTTCTCTTGAGCCTCAGTGAGGGGATAATTTGACATTTAAAATAAAAATCTAAAATGCAACCTTCTGAGCATGATTGCTTATTTAAGGCCAATTGAGCATTTGAATGAAATTCAAACTCAAGAAATAGTTTTCCCTAAAGTTAATCTGCTTTTAATGGATGAAGAAATAATGAATCCAAATTCAACCATTGAGTCCCCAGGCACATTTGTAGTTTATGATTCTGTCCAAATCAAGTCCCACTGAATTTGTGGGAGCTCCTAACAAGCCAAACCTTGTTGGGAATTTATATCATCCCAAATTTCTTGATTTGATTAGGCACATTATGAGGCAGAATAGCTGCTGAGTTGTTTGAAAGAAAGAAATAATTTTAGATGATCAGATAGAGACACAATTTGCCTTGGAGCTACAGAAATTAATCATAACTTACTATGTAAAAGTTTTAACATAAGGTAAGCAGGAGGGGGAACACACTATATCTTTCACTCACCGGAAGTTATTCTTAAGTCCACAAAGGGGATTGTCCCTCAGGTTCTGGCAAAGTCTCAAAGTCCCTCTTTGGCAGAATTACAGATAGTGCTATAACTAGGATAGAATGACCAGGATTTTGTTCAAGGATATGAAATTTATAAAAAACAGCATCTAATTAGCAAAATTAGTTCTCAGGTGTTAGGTTGAGGTGAGCTCTCCCTCCTCCCTTTCCACTTATATTCCTTTCATTTCTTTTTTCCCCCATTCAAATAAGGACATATTTTGTTGTTTGGTTTGTGGTACTTGCCCCACTACTAAAAAGCAAAATCCAAATCCAAATCAGTGTCTTTGGACTGTTCTACCTCAGTTTCCCTGCACTAGTTTCCCTTATGTCCTGACTGAATTTCCCGGAATTGCTCTACCTCAGTTTTGTTAACTGTTCTGCCTCAATCCCCTTAGTTGTAAAACCCCACTCTGGTCCATTAAGACTGAAAACCATTTGCTCTAAGGTTATAAATTGTCAATGTGAGACTCAAGATGAGGGAAGATCAGTCGTCCTGACTCCTGACTCCTTCTGCCCTCAAGAATTTATGACACTACCCCCTCTAAAATATTCCAAAAGATAAAACTATCTGGATACCTCATTGCCATCTTTATTTCTGTTTATTCAAACATCCTGACTCTGGCTTTTAGTAAGAATTTATAGCCTCCCCCCATCCTGACAGAACCAAATGGTTCTATGAAGAAGTTTCCCACTTCTTTTCCTTTCTTTGTTCGAAAAAGATATATAAAGACTTGGGATTCTCCCATTCATCATTGGATACTTTGAGACGAGAGTCCTGTCCAGTCAATTATACTCTCCAATTAATAAAATATTAAAAATTCTCTAATCTCTATCTTGCCTCATTTTCTCTGGCATTACATGGTTATGATCATTTACTTTTAATTTCCTTTTACCAAACTGGTTGCTGAAGAAATTAAGCTCCTACTTGGATCATTCATTATTCAATCCTTTTCAACCTGAGGATGGCTCTTTACTGACCTGTTTGCTACCCAAAATGGAACTTCACTGGAGGGTGAATAGCTCTGTTGCCTTTTTCTGTTCCAGCCTCAGGGAAACGACAGGCAGAGTTATTCTGTCTGCCAACCATTTGGAGCCCCTACAGGAATTTTCCTTATTGCAGGAACAAACTCTAGGTGGAAATATAGAAAAACCAAGATTTATAGAAAAGACAAAATAGGAATTTTAGACTAAAACCATTATTAAATTCAGCTGCTTCATTATGCAGAAGATGAAACTGAGGGTCAGAGAAACAAAATAAGATTATGTGGGTAGGAAGTGACTCATCGGATGTATTCTGATGGAAGTGGATCTCTTTGATAAAGAGAGCTAACTCAGTTTCAATTGATCAAAGATGGACAGAAGCAGCTACGCCCAAGAAAGAACACTGGGAAATGAATATAAACTGCTTGCATTTTTGTTTTTCTTCCTAAGTTATTTCTACCTTCTGAATCCAATTCTCCCTGTGCAACAAGAGAACTGTTCGTTTCTGCACACATATATTGTATCTAGGATATACTGTAACCTATTCAACATGTAAAGGACTGCTTGCCATCTGGGGGAGGGGGTGGAGGGAGGAAAGGGAAAAATCGGAACAGAAGTGAATGCAAGGATAATGCTGTAAAAAATTACCCTGGCATGGGTTCTGTCAATAAAAAGTTATTAAAAAAAAAGGAAGTGACTCATCTAAGACTGGAATTCAGGCCTCCTGGTCCTGAGTCTAGTGTTGAAGTCAGAGGCATTCTGCTTGGATCACACCTCTGACACTTACTATCTGACTGATTTTGAGCTTAAAGTCTTTCTTCATCAATAAAATGAGTGATCTCTGAGGCCCCTTCTAAAACTAGATCAACAATCCAAAGGAAAGTTCTTTTCAAACAATTAAACCTCTATTTAAACTTCACTAAGGGCAGAATGCATCTGATTCCAAAGCTTGAGTTTTTCCACTGTACCATTCTACTAATATCTAAGGGAAATAAGTCAAAACAAATGTACAGAGAAGAAAATTCATGAGTTAAAGAGAACAAGAGCTTTATTTTAAGATATCTTGAATCTAGCCATGAATGCCTGACACAACTTCCTGAGCTAACTAGCCCCATTTCCATTTATGTAGCATCTGGGCCTCATATGCCATGTGGCCAGCCACCATAGTGCCTTGGGAGAAAATTCCTTGTGTCTTCACCCAGACTTATTTAAAACCAGTTCCTAGTTTTTTTCTGGCTTCCAAGTTCTGGTCCTTCTCATTAGTTTCTTCAGGTCAATGTATTCAGGAAGTGTTAGTCTCCCACATTAACAAGCATGCTCCATCCAGCAATAGTCAGGAAAGGGTCTGCTCTTTATACATGTTCTCCGACTGCTGAAGCCCTACTTTAATATCTTGTCACAATGTGGAGGTAAGCCCAGGTTGTCAAATGTTATGTCCCTAGAGCACAAGCTTAATCGGACAGTTTCCAGCAAATTCCTCATACAATCTATGGTTCACAGTTTTCTTTGTGTCTTGAATATTCAGTTCAGGATCAAGACCATATCAATGACATATTGTTATTGGGTGCCCCCATTTAAGGTTTTCTTGGTAAAAAATACTGGAATGGTAAACCATTTCCTTCTCCAGCTCACTTTACAGATAAAAACCCTGAGGCAGACAGATTAAGAAATGTGTCCAGGGTCACATAACTAATTAGTGTCTGAAGTTGGATTTGAACTCAGGAAGATAAATCTTCCTGACTCCAGGTCTTTCTTGCACTTTATCTACTGTGATACTTTAATTAATAAATACTAATTGATTGCTATTGAATGTATTGGGAAAGAATGGACAATAGAATTATATAATAGTAGGTAACAGCTAATAATAACAGCTAGCATTTATAAAATGCTTTAAGTTTTGCAAAACACTTTATAAAGATTGTCCTATTTGAGCCTCATAACAATTCTTGGAGGTAGGTACTATTAATATCCTCATTTTAAAGATGAGGAAAACAGGATGAGAGAGGTTAAATAACCCTTTGAGGGCAGAGACTACTGTATTTTTGTCTTTGTATCCTCAATGCCCAGTTCAGTGCCTAGAATATATCTTTAGGGAATTGTTGTTGTTCGATTGTTTTCACTCATGTCCAACTCTTCCTGATCCCATTTGGGGTTTTCTTGGCAAAGGTACTGGAATGGTTTACATTTCCTTCTCCAGTTCTCCAGATGAGGAAATTGAGGCAAACAAGGTTAAGTGATTGCCCAGGTCACACAGTTAATAAATGTCTTAAAACTGGATTTGAACTCAGGTTATCCTGACTCCAGCTCTAGCAGTTCTATTCTGTTGTACTACCTAGTTGCCTCAATATTTGTGTAGCAATTTAAGGTTTCAAAGCCTTATATATATTTTATTCTTACAATAACTTTGTGAGGTAGGTGCCATGATTAATGTCCGTTTCACAAATAAAGCAACTGAGCAGTTTGTCCTTAAATAAACATTTAAAACCCCAAGTTTTCCCAATACCAAGTCTACCCAGCTAGTCACCACAACAGACTGACTCCTAGTGCATATCACCGGAGGACCATTCTAGCTATCCGTGTAAAGAGACATTACCAGGTTCATCCCAGGTTGAGCTCAAAAAGGCCACAGACTAGGATGAAGAAGGGCTATTTACTACCATATTGGTGGAGGGAACTTTTGCATTTGGCAGATTGCTGAGAGAAAATCCTATGGTTGAAGTTTATCACGGTTGCCTTTTTGACAACTTACATCTTTCTTAGAGAAGACATTATGTGGGTTACTCTTTCAGGTGTTCTTGAATCCCACTCCTTTGGGTGCACTTTTTGTCCCTTTGTGTGCTCTGCTCCCACACTATTTGCTTTTCATTTTCTTTTCTTGGCTGTATAGCAGAATGATTTTCATAATGATTTACCCATAATAATCTCTATTTGCTTGAGTCAATGACTCGTGTGTGGGGGCTTTGGTATTGAGCTGTTTTCCCTGTTCTTAGTCCCTTATGGATCCAAGTCTTTGCTGTTTGTTGGGATTTTTATGCACTCAGTTAAATCCCCCCCTCTGAGTATTGGTGCAGTGCAAGTTTTAAGGCCTCAGGCTGGGCTCAGTGGAGACCAATTATCTGATTGATTTGGCATTTATATGGAGGACTGATGCTGGAACCACAATTTTTCGTCCTAAACTCACTGGCTTAACAAGGAGAGTCCTGAATGTTTCTCTAAGTGATGTGTGTATTCTGACATGGTTATCTGTGGCAGGTATACTGAGAGAGAGAGAGAGAGAAAGACAGAGAGAGAGAGAGAGGAGGGATGGAAGGAGGGAGGAAGAGGGAGGGAGGGGGAGGGGGAAAGGAAGAGGGAGAGAGGGAGGGAGAAAGGGAGAGAGAGAGAGAGGGAAGGAGAGAGGGAAGGAGGGGGGAAGGGAGACATACAGAGACAGAGACTTACAGATCAACAGAGACATTTAGAGAGAACATCACTACCTATATGAATGCCACTTTCCTCAAGCAGAAAATGAGGGAACAAGAAAAGAAGGAAAGGAAAAAGGAGAGGGAGAGGATTGTTCTGGTTTGAATATACTTGGACCCAGGGAGCAGGAGCGTACTCAACTTCATGACTCAACAATTATCCCTTTTTCACAACCAGCTTGAAGGTTAGATTAAAGGAAGTGAATTTAGGGAAGAGAGGACTCAGGGACAAGATGGCTATCTGTAGGTCTCTGTATGCAGGTCATGTGGAAGAAGAATTAGAATCATTCCTTTTGGCCTCAGAAAGTAGAACTTGAAATAATGGCTGGAAGTTTCAAAGAAACCAATTTTGGCTCAGAAAATTCAAATTATCCAAAATATCCAGACATATGTCACAATGGAAAGAGCATTAATTCTGGATTCAGGAGATTTCTGACATTTAATCTGAATTTAATTCTGAATTTAATCTCTCTGATTCTCAGTTTCCTCATGTATAAAATCTATAGGTTGGACTAGATGGTCTTTAAAATCCCTTTTGGCTCTACATCTATGATTCTACAATCCTAAGGATAATAGATTGAGTTAATGGTTTCCTTTTCTCTCTCTTTTAAAAAAATATTTTATTTTTTCTCAATTGACCGTTAAAATAATTTTTAACATTTAAAAAAGTTTTGAGTTCCAAATTCTATCCCTTTTTCCTTCCTTCATCTCCTTCTTCCCTCAGATGGTAAAGTAATCCCATATAGGTTATGTATGTGCATTCATTTCCATATTGGTCATTTTGTATAAGATTCAAACAGAATAAGGAAAAAAAGAAACAAGGAAGAAAGAGAAAAATTTGGTCTATATTCAAACAATATGCAAAGGTCACACACCAGAGACTTTCTTCAAGTCTTCTTTAGTCTTAGATTCTGCAAGATTTCCTAATCTTTCTTAGTCTTAATGCTTTCCATCTGAGATTAGCCCCCCTTCCTCACCTCAATCCCTCAATTTATCTGGGCTATATATTGTCTCTATATAGCTGTTAGCATATTTTCTCCTCTATTAGACTGAACTCTTTGAGAGCAGGTCTGAATTTTCCCTCTCTTTGTATCCCCAGTGCTTGGCATACTTGACATACAGTAGAAACTTCTTGGAATGCTTATGGATTTGACTTAAGGTAGAATTACATAAACTATGAAGTAGTTTGATGATGGGATCATCATTCCATATTTTGGTTGCAGCACTATCAATAGGAGACTGCTATCATCTCCAAGTTCATGTGCTGCTCAGAAGATATTCATTCTGAAGACTTGGGTGGTTTTTCTCTTTATCATTTACAAAAAAACTAAGGAGAAAGTAATTGTTTCTCTTAGTGGGATAGCATGAATGATTTTCATGTCTGTAGAGGAAGAGTGATGTAGTGAAAGAAGGCTGGGCTTAGAACTTGGAGAATTAGCTTTCTTGACTCTTGACTGACAATTATCAGCTATTTTACTGTGGACAAGTCATGTTAGCTCTCTAAATCTCAATTTCCTCATTTGGAAAATGAAGACTATAGTGTTTATTTATCTCACAGAATAGTAGTGAGTAAAGAGCTTTATAAATGTTCAAGTGCTATGTCAGTGTAAATTATTGTCATAATAGGATCTTAGAATTAGAAGTGATCTTGAGACCTTTTCTCATTCAAGGTTCAAAGCAGAGTTGTCAAGGATCAAAGAAGGTAAAGAGTATTAAAATCCACATTTTCAGAGAAGACACATTTAAAAAAACCAGAAACCAGAGCAGAGATTTTCTGGCATAACTGTTTTTATAATTGTATTCTCCAAGGGAAAAAAGTCATCTCTGAACCCATGGACACACAGGTCTATGGCTTTACCTGGTTGGAGGAAAAGGAGAGTGACAATAAGAGGGTGGATGGGAAAAAAACATAACAGTGGCCAAAGGAAATACCTTAGAATCCTGGCATCTTTGGATGGGGATATGGAGGCTGAAAGCTCTGAGTTTGTAAAATATATTTAATATTCAAAATTATAAATTTTCAAAACTAAAAAACATATAATAAAATGAATTAAAATGTAAAAACAACATGGAGTCCATCATGGCTCATAACCAAATAAGTCACCTTAACAGCTCTGTCATTGTGGAGCTCAGGTCAGTGTAACATGTACATTTGGTCACTGTAATTTAACTAGAAGAAGCACCAGTTTTTATTGGTACTGTATCATTCTCTCTCTCTCTCTCTCTCTCTCTCTCTCTCTCTCTCTCTCTCTTCTCTCTGTTTCTCTCTCTCTCTCTCTCTCTCTCTCTCTCTCTCTCTCTCTCTCTCTCTCTCTGTTTCTCTCTCTTTCTGTGTTTCTGTCTCTCTCTGTTTCTCCCTCTCTTTCTGTTTCTCTCTTTCTCTCTGTGTTTCTGTCTCTCTGTTTCTCTCTCTTTCTGTTTTTCTCTCTCTGTTTCTCTTTCTCTCTGTGTTTCTGTCTCTCTGTTTCTCTCTCTCTCTGTCTCTCTCTCTCTCTTTCTCTCTCGCTCTGTCTTTCTCTCTGTCTGTCTCTCTCTTTCTCTCTCTCTCCTTCTCTGTCTGTCTCTGTGCATGTATCTCTGTTTTTCTCATAGTAAAAGCTCAGGCTTTATAAAATTTCACAATTTATTGTTTTATCTTACAACTGGGGAGACCCCCCCTCCCCAAACAAAGTAAACTAAGAAAAAGACAATTTGATTCTTCTGTCACCAGAGAGAATCATGGTTCAAAGGATGATTATTATTAATACCACAGGACTCCCTGTTTATAGGAGTGTCTCCCTGTTGGCTGTCAGTTACCATTTTCTTGTCATTCTCCTGGATTAATGAGATCAATATTTTTCATTACCTCCTTGATCCTCTTGGATAGTTATTATAGGAGAGAGACATAGAGGGGAGAGTTGAAGGTAAGCACCATCTTCTGTTCTCTGCTTTCTTGTTCCCAACTTCATCCACTCCCAAATATATTTTGCTTATGGAGACTTGATTGGGGGGGGCAGGGAAGAGGCATGTTAAGGATACTCACTTGGGATTATAGCCCTTAGTCTCCTACTTGCCCTTTCTTCTCCTCAGGATCATCATACGCACTAAACACAATGTCTCTAAAAATTTGCCTCAAAAGTAGAAAGAGTTTGAGAGTTTTAGTATGGAATTACTTGAATGTTTTAGCCCTTGTTTGAGGATAAAATGAGAGTCTGCCAATACCTTTTCAATATAGTGATAGAGATCCAGCAGTAAGGCCTGGGGGCAGAGGTATAATAAGTTAAAAACATAGGGAAGTACTGAAAAAGCTTCAGCCCCAAGAAGAAAAAAAAGTGAATCCAGACCTTTTTTTCCCTAAGTGAGAAGGGAGAAATCATTTATAAGGAAAAGATAAGCCTGGCTCCAGGAAGCTTCATGTTTTGCTTCATGAATGATAGAAAATGGGGTGGGGGTTACTTATTGCCTCACTACTGCTCCCTTGGGGAAGGCTGTGTAGTGCTGTGATTTCTGCAGAGTGGTAGAAAAGATCAGACTCAAGTCCAGTACTTTGAGAGTTATGTCACTATCTATTTCTTTTTCCATAGTGATGTCAAGGGCAAATGATCCACTCTCTAGACTTGGGCAGGAGGGACAAACATTGTGTATGCTGACCTCTGCTGGGGGCTGCAGTCAGTTTATCATTTCTATAGCACAGTGCCTGTATATCACATTTCATGTTTTTTTTTTAAACCCACCTACTCCAATTTATGTGATTTGTGACTTTTATAAAATTAAGACTATGATTCCTCAAGTTATTGTATTTGAATCGCATTGATTCATCACCAAAAATAGCTCTTTAGAAGACACATTGTAGGTATTAAAAGCCTTTAAACTATTCATCTTGCATATTAAATCCAAATACTAAGAATGAAAGGGAAAAAATGAAATAGTTCCTACCCTCAGGTAGCTTACATTTTACTGATATATATGTGTTTGAGCATGTAAAATACAATTTCACAATAAAATCAATGTTAGATGTATATAAAATAAATATTTTTTATTTTATGTGATTTCTACTAAAATGATTTCTGCTTTGGGAATATATTTGCAGAGGTTTTTTTTTGAAAAAAAGATGGCACTTGATCTAAGCTTTGAAGAAATCTATGGGTTTCAAATAAAGAAGAAGAGCTTTCCATGAATGGGATACAGCCAAGCAAAGCTATGGAGGTAGGGAAAGGATTGTTAGATGTGAGGAGTGGAGGGTAGGGACAGGAAGCAATTGGACCAGCTAGATACAAAGACAGACTATATAAGGTGGAGTAAAGAATTACCTGTATTTTTTTTTAAAGCTACAAATAGGCTGGATCCTTGAGAAAAGCTTTAAATGATAGAGGAGCTTATATTTTATCTTAAAGGCAATGATGAGTCACTGGAGTTTTTTGAAAAGGGGAGAACCATGGTCAGACTTGTATTTTAAGAATAGATTTATTTGCTATGGGATTCTTGTCCTTGTTTTAGAAGGGAGTGAATCATTAGTAAATTTGGCATACTATTTCTTGAAAATGGCATCAATAGATATTTTCAACAAAGCATAATTGTCTTTCAAGATTATACACCATTCATACTTAGCTTACCCTAAAATACTGTGAAAGGCTCCTACCTCACCCTGCCTCCAGTAAATAGACAAATATGAGAATAGTCAATGTGGGGGAGGTTATGGGAAGAGAGGCACCCTAGTATATTATTGGTGGAATTGTGACTCAATACAAGCATTTATAAGTGATTTTGAATTATCCAGATACAGTATCTCAAAGGTCTATTCTCTTTGTTCCAAAGATTTTACTATTAAGTATATATCCCAAGGAGGTGGTTTTTAATAAGACGTAAACTCCCATATGCCTCAAAATATTTATAGCAGTATTCTTTGCAATAGCAAAGACCTGACTGGGTAATGGTTAAACAAATTGTGGCATACAAATATTATGAAAAATGTTAAGATGTAGGTGTCATACTCACCTCCCATGGGCTGCAAGTCCCCATGAACTCCCCAGTGGGCCTTGAGCCAGATAAAAGTATAATTGGGAAATGTTTAACAAATAAATAAAATATGATACAAAATAGATGCTGTTAATCAGTGGTTTTCTAAATCAATATTAAGTCTACAGGGATCTAATTATATTTGAATTTCATACTATTGTTGTAAGAAAGGAAAATATGATGAATATAGAGAATCATGGAAAGATGTATGAACGAAAGCAGAGTGAAGTGAACAGAACCAAAAAAACAAGGAAGGAGAAGTAATGGAAGAAATGTTAGTAATATAAAAACAAAATATATCAACAAAATTTATTAAAAATAAATGCCTGACTCAAAAACTTATCTAACTTGTTCTTGAAACTTTGATACTATTCTTTGATTTATTAATAGGTATGGTCTAATTAGGGTAGTTCTTTCCCCATAAAATTACCTTCCTCTCTCTGCATGTTGAATTTCTATCCACAAGAATCAAATTGGTAGTATTGTGGAGGATAGATTTGAAAATGGAATGGTTAGGTGAAGATATACATTTTAGGAGGCTTTTGAAATAGTCTGACTGATGTTTAGAGGTGATTTATCCTCGAACCAGGGTAATTATGCTATGAGTGGCAATAAGGAAGCTTAGGTGAGAGATGTGGAAGCAGAATGATAAAACTTAACAAGTAATTAAATATGGGAAGCATGAGTGAGAGTCAAGTTAAAAATTGTTCTTTAACTTTATCAAATGTGCCTTTGGCAAAAATAGAAAATTTTGGAGGAATAATAAGTTTAGAGGGAAAGATAATGAGTTCTTATTTGGACATGTTTAGTAGAAGGTATCTGTAATGTTCTTCTCTAAAATATAATATTCCCTGGGAGCAGATTTCTTGGGGTCTTCTGGAGGCAGCCTTAGTTTCAGTTCAGAGTAATCACCCCAAATGCAACCAGGAGTTAAAATCCAAATCCTTCATTTTCTTCTTCAAAGTCTTGTCTCTTTTCCTGGGGCCCTGTTAGCTTTAATAGAGGCCTACAAATATTATGAAAAATGTTAAGATGTAGGTGTCATACTCACCTCCCATGGGCTGCAAGTCCCCATGAACTCCCCAGTGGGCCTTGAGCCAGATAAAAGTATAATTGGGAAATGTTTAACAAATAAATAAAATATGATACAAAATAGATGCTGTTAATCAGTGGTTTTCTAAATCAATATTAAGTCTACAGGGATCTAATTATATTTGAATTTCATACTATTGTTGTAAGAAAGGAAAATATGATGAATATAGAGAATCATGGAAAGATGTATGAATGAAAGCAGAGTGAAGTGAACAGAACCAAAAAAACAAGGAAGGAGAAGTAATGGAAGAAATGTTAGTAATATAAAAACAAAATATATCAACAAAATTTATTAAAAATAAATGCCTGACTCAAAAACTTATCTAACTTGTTCTTGACACTTTGATACTATTCTTTGATTTATTAATAGGTATGGTCTAATTAGAGTAGTTCTTTCCCCATAAAATTACCTTCCTCTCTCTGCATGTTGAATTTCTATCCACAAGAATCAAATTGGTAGTATTGTGGAGGATAGATTTGAAAATGGAATGGTTAGGTGAAGATATACATTTTAGGAGGCTTTTGAAATAGTCTGACTGATGTTTAGAGGTGATTTATCCTCGAACCAGGGTAGTTATGCTATGAGTGGCAATAAGGAAGCTTAGGTGAGAGATGTGGAAGCAGAATGATAAAACTTAACAAGTAATTAAATATGGGAAGCATGAGTGAGAGTCAAGTTAAAAATTGTTCTTTAACTTTATCAAATGTGCCTTTGGCAAAAATAGAAAATTTTGGAGGAATAATAAGTTTAGAGGGAAAGATAATGAGTTCTTATTTGGACATGTTTAGTAGAAGGTATCTGTAATGTTCTTCTCTAAAATATAATATTCTCTGGGAGCAGATTTCTTGGGGTCTTCTGGAGGCAGCCTTAGTTTCAGTTCAGAGTAATCACCCCAAATGCAACCAGGAGTTAAAATCCAAATCCTTCATTTTCTTCTTCAAAGTCTTGTCTCTTTTCCTGGGGCCCTGTTAGCTTTAATAGAGGCCTATCTCTCTCCTTATTTCCAAGAGAGAGAACTGCCTTCTCTGCCTTGCGAATGTCCTCGACTGAATCCTGGCTTCTGAATCTCCCAAAGTGCATCCTGGTTGAGGATCCTAGTTTATATAAGCTCTCTTAAAGGTGTGAATTGTATTAAGTACTAAGTACATCTAAATAATTGTTAAGCACCCTGCTAAACAACCATTGTCTCTATCAATTCCACTGACTTAGTACCTTGTAAGAATTCTAACAGGTATCTATGACATACAAATGAAAATGTTCAATAAGCACTGAAAATGTGGCACTGGAGCTTAGGACACTACTTTTGTTGCTGTTGAATTGTTTTAATAATATCTGTCTCTATGTGACATGATTTGGGGTTTTCTTGACAAAGGTACTTGAGTGGTCTACCATTTCCTTCTCCAGCTTATTTTAGCTCTTCCTGACTTCAAGGTCAGTGCTTTATCTACCATGTCACCTAGCTGCCTGGGATACTACTTAAAATATCACAAAAGATTTTTTTCAGAGAATTAAAATTTTTTGGGATCCCTTTCTTCTACTTATTCTTTCTTCTAAATGAGTTCAATGTGGGTTGGCTTTTTTTGTTGTTGTTCTTGTTCTTTATTTCCTGCCATCATTGGTGGAAAAAAGAAAAGCATTTTTTGAAAAACTGATAGATGTGGCAAAGATGTGTCTATATGATTTAACATGGCATTATTCAAAGTTAGAGTGAATTATTAAATTATTATAGGATAACACTTTGAACTTCTGCAACTATATGATAAGCATATGTATCAACTTAAATTTTCTTAATGGCCATACATTGTAGTTCCAATTGCCTTCTTTCAGTAGTTGAATTTTCTAAGAAAATCAATATAAGGACTGTGGCATTGAGATTCTATCTTGAAGCATGGCTGGAAATCTTTAGCCCCACCATTTTTCATTGCAGCCAGAATCATTGTCACCATGTTGAGAAACTTGACATTTTAATATGTAGTTGATACTCTGACAAAGACATCTCAGTGATAATTGGCTATTAAAAATTGCATTAGGAAATGCTTTTCTCTTGTAGTGCATGTGGTGGAGTAATGGTCCCAATGACCCAATACTGGCTTGATGCTGCCCTTTGGTAACAAAGGAGTTACCCTTAGTCTGAGATGAATCATTAAGATGAAAAATATATGAAAAAGTGGTATAGCAGTCTCTGTAGGAGAAGACTCATTGCTCATCCATAATATTTGTACATTTGTACTTTTTTATAACATTACATCGATTTTTTTTCTTTGAGAACATTACAGTTCCAATCCACAGGGGCTACTAAAGAAATAAGGCAAAAGAGAACATTGGAGCCTATTAGATTATGAAACCAGGGAAGGAATAGTTCTGGGCAAAGCAAAGAACACTCTTCCTCACTCATTCACTCACCAAAGTGACCTTTAGGCTTGAGGAAACTGGCTGCTGCTGCTGTCAACATAGCCAAGTGACAGGTATGAATTAGCAAGTAATGCTTGTTGAATGTTTCATGTGAGTATAATAATAATAATAATAATAATTACTCATTGATATAGTGCTTTAAGATTTACAAAATATTTTACAGAAATTATGACATTTGATGTTCACAACAACTCAATGAAGTAGTTATTATTATTTATTATGTAACTGAAACAGGATTTTGCATCTTCAACTTCCTGATGTCTAGTCTGGTGTTATATTTAGCAAATTTCCTATAAAGGAGGAATTCTTAGCCTTTTTGTGAAATGGACTCTTTTGCAGTTTAGGGAAACCTACGAACTCCTTTTCAGCACAGTGTTTTTAAAAAACACAAAATGAAATACATAGGAATACAAAGAAAGCAAATTATATAGAAATATAATTATCCAAATATTTTCAAAACAACTAAGTTCATGGAACTATGGACTCTTAATGGATGAAATCACATGAGAATAAATTTAGTTATAAACCTTAACACAGCCATAACATTTGGTTCTTACATAATGATACCATCTCTGAATTCTTTATCTTTACCTTATAAATGTGTTAAAATAAACCTCCCAATTGTTTAATGTCTCCCTGACCTTCCCACAGTGAATATCACTAAGTTGTATACGTTCTTAGTTTGCGTAGGTACTAGGAAACCTGAAAGCATGGCATAATAGAAAAAACACAAAATTTAGACATGAAGACATTGATTCAAATTCTCTATCTGCTACTTAATAATAGCTAACATTTATAAAACATTTACTTTGTGCTAGGCACTTTACATTTATTTGTTTCTCATGACAACCCTGAGAGGTAGGTACTATTATTTTGCTTGCTTAACAAATGAGGAAACTGAGACAAATACAAGTTAAATGTAAGTGACTTATTAAGTAATTAAAGTAAGTGTAAGCACTAAGAAAGTTACTTGTCCAGAGTCACATAGCTAGTAAATGTCTGAGGTCTGATTTCAATCTTACTCTCACCTATGTGATCTTGAGTAAGTTAGTCCATTTCTTTAGATTTCAGTTTTTCCATTTATAAAATGAGAAGTTAAGAGCATGTTACTTGTGATTTAACTTTCAGCTTTAAATATGCAGGTCTTCTATAATCTATATAGATTTAGAGAACCTAGTTTAATCACACCAAAAGATTGATTTGGTACCCTATAGATCTGGAAATGGTTCTGTACTGTCCTTGGTGCTGATACTTTCCAATCTGGGTTTCTGTGTGACTGTGTTGACCCTGGTATGGATTCCCATGCCAAGTGTAAGCCAAGAAAATAAGATATAAAAGATGACCAAAAAGTCCTATTAAGACTTTCAGGATATCCTGTATAATTGAACACATACAGAGAGACAGAGGGACACACACACACACACACACACACACACACACAGAAACAGAGAGACACAGAGAGAAAGACAGACACATGTACAGATTTCTTTGAGTATATGATTTTCTATTTCTTCAGAAATAGAAGATCCTTCAGAAAGATTATCCCCTTGGTTAGTGTGTATGTCTTTTCTACTCCAACCTCCCTTCAAAGCTCATTTCTTTCTTTTCTTTTCTTTTCTTTTCTTTTCTTTTCTTTTCTTTTCTTTTCTTTTCTTTTCTTTTCTTTTCTTTTCTTTTCTTTTCTTTTCTTTTCTTTTTTTTCTTTTCTTTTTTTTTGCTGAGGCAATTGGGGTTAAGTGACTTGCCCAGAATCACACAGCTAGGACATGTTAAGTGTCTGAGACCAGATTTAAACTCAGGTCCTCCTGACTTCAGGGCTGGTGCTCTATCCACTGCACCACCTAGCTGCCCCTCAAAACTCATTTCAAACTGTTTCAGAGGATTATAGGATTTTAGATCTACAGGCAATCTAGTTTAGACTCATTATTTTTATAGTTGAGGAAACTAAAGTTTAGAGCTGTTAAATAATATGTCCATGGTCAGTTTTATCTTTATATTTCCAGCATATAGAGAGTACCTATCATAGTAAGTAGTTAACAAGTACTTTTTGATTGATTGGATTTCTGATATCTCTACTTACCAGTGTCAGACCACTCACAAAATTACTTTGTATTTTTTGGTATATTTTTGCATCTTCTCATATGTATTATTTCATTCCAACAGACTGTCAGTTCCCTGAAGGCAGAATGGTTTTGTTTCTGTTCATTGTTATTCTATTAATTATATTCTTACATTATAATTATTGCATTTTGTATATCATTTATCTTTTTCTTTTCAAATTGTAAAATCTGTAAGGGCATAGATCATGTATTAATTATGTTTGTAATCTTCCCAGTGTACAATATAGCATTTGCACACGTAGATTCTTAATATAGGATTATTGAATGAATTTATTCATTTAATAGGTTGATAGAAAAATTTTCTATAGCATATTTATTTATTTATATTATTATTACTAATTTTTTAGAGGCTGGGTTTCCCTATTTTTCCCAGGCTTTAAATTCTGTGACCATTAATGAGTCCAATCCCAATATTGATTGATGTGGAAGCTTTACCTTGTTCCTCTTTTCTTACCTGGGTCTCCTTCAGCAACCTGGCAACTATTCTCTCACACTGATGCCTCATATTAGTGTCAGATTTAGTGCGGATGCCCAATTAGCTTTAGCCTCATTGTGGCTCAGAACTTTTAAATTAAAATGACCCACCAGGCTGAACCTCTTCATTAACAGGGATTAGAAGAATTCCTTGTCTTCCCCTTTCAGATTCTAGTTTCTTTTTAAATTTCAAGTACCTCAGTACATTTAAAATAGTTTTTAATTTACATACAACTTTACAGCACTACATCAAATGTATTGCTTGCCCAGTATTTTGCTTTGGTTTTCTTTGTTTTTCAGCTTTTCTGGGCCTAGAATAACACTATTTGGGACTAATTTAGCCATAAAAAATGCCCAGGTGCTCAGCACCACAGTATAATCTGATTATTGGGTCTTAACAAAAAATAATGAATACCTTCATATTTAATTTTCATGTTTACCAATGCTTATTATGGATACTGGTTTTTGAGGGGAAAAAGTATTTCTGAAGGAAGACAATATTCTTTTTTTTTTAATTAAAGCTTTTTATTTTTCAAAACATATGTGTAGACAATTCTACATTAGCCCATGCAAAACCCTGTGTTCCAATCCCCCCCCCCCTTTTCCTCATGCCGTCCCTATATGGCAAGTAGTCCAATATATGTTAAATGTGATAGAAATATGTTAAATCCTACATATTTCTACAATTATCATGCCACACAAGAAAAAAAAAGAAGCAAAATACAGTGCAAGCAAACAACAACAAAAAGAGTGAGAATGCTATGTTGTGAACCACACTTAGGTCTCACAGTCCTTTCTCTGGGTGTAGGTGGCTCTCTTCACCACTCAACAATTGGAATAGGTTTGAATGATCTCATTGTTGAAGAGAACCATGTCTATCAGAACTGATAATCATATAATCTTGTTGTTGCCATGTATTATGATCTCCTGGAAGACAATACTCTTACTTAAGTGATGATAATTATTATTTTTTTTAATAGTTATCATTTTATTTTTACCCTGGCCAAATATTAAAGAATGCTGCAGAAGAAAGAACATTGAATTTGGAGTCACTAGAACTGAGTATGAATTCTAGACCTTGCCACTTATCAACTGTGTATTTTTGGCAAGCCATTTAAACATTTATGGTGCTCAGTGTACTCATTCTAAAAGTTTATAAAGCACTTTACAAATATTATCTTATTTAATCCTCATAACCACTCTATAAGATTGATGCTATTATTACCCCCATTTTATGGATGAGGAAATTGAGGCTGAGTGATTAAATGACTTGCCCTAGGGCCCAATGGCAAGTATACAAGATAAGATTAATGTTCTAATCTTCCAGGCCTCAAGTCCAACATTTTATCCACTTTGCTGTCTAATTGCCTCTCAAATGATTTGGGGGGCAATAGATTATGGTGGGTATGTTTGGGAAGAAGGCTGTATATATTGGGAAATATGGATAAGTTTGCTGCATATATTGAGGATTAGACAGAACTTTTGTGAGGCTAGAGTTATTTTAAACTTGGTCTGTATAACAGAACTCTGACCTCTTTTCACAGAGTAGGAATTCTCTATTTATAGTGAGAGAAATAGGGTGAGAGGAAATATCAAGCATGTCATCCAGTAATTCATCTAATATTTTATCTTGTAATAAATTAATAGAAAAAAAATTGATTTCCTGCATTCTAATAAATTGGCTTCAGCATTAATGAAATGTTCTGTTTGAGTAGAGCAAAACAAAATGGTGATTCCAAAGCTCTATTAGAAATGAAAATCTTAAAAGGATAGAAAGTTTTTGTGTCACATTAATTAATGTGAGTTGTGTGATCAATGGCCTTAACTGATAGTGTTATGTGCTGTCACGGTACATGTGCAGTCTTGATAACTACCTGTAGCTTCTGATAACCTCATGATGACATTTATATTCTAGTTAGAAATATTAGCCCTCTAAAAAGTTGGCTGGTTTTGTGAATTTCCTCCAATCTTTTTAACTCGAATGTGAAAGCAATCATTCTTACTGGAGAACAAGAAAAAAAAATCTTGGAGCCAAACAAAAGTCAGCTCTTGGCAGATGGGATGACTTGCCTAGGGTCACACAACTAGTAAGAGTCTGACTACAGGATTTGAACTTAGGAAAATGAGTCTCTCTGACTTCATTCTATCACTTCTTGCAACATTCCCCCCCCCCCCCCCCAGAAAGTCCAGAGAAAAGTAGAAGCAATCACTTCCTAAACTGAGGCTATCAGAAATATGCATTAAAGATTAAACCTGTTAAAAGGGACACAGACTCATGCAGTCTTGTGAGGGAGAAAATGGCAGGGGATTGCATGCAGCTCTGCTCCTGTGCCAAGCATCTCCCTTTGCTTCTTCCATAATAACAGAGGAGGAAAGAAAAAAGAAGATCTGTTGCCAGACTTAGTAATATAACTACATTCCTAGCTTCTCACAGGGGAGTGATGGGGTCAGCTCAGGTGAATGGGGGAAAATGTGTGGAGGAGATGAAGGTTCAGGTTCACTTCAACCTGGCTAATATTTAGAAGGGTGTGTGTGTGTGTGTGTGTGTGTGTGTGTGTGTGTGTGTGTAGAGTGGAGGAAGATCTGGTATGACTTTTGCACACATTGAGTCATTTCTACTCCATGCAAAGGAAGGTGTTGAGGGCTTATGTGGAGCAAAATTTTGGCATGAATATTAAGGCCTTCCTTCTGTCAGTGCTAATCAGTTGATAACCATTTATTAAGCACCTACTCTGTGCCAGGCACTATGCTATGCATAAATAGTCCCTGCGACAGCTAGTTGATGCAGTAGATAGAGAACTGGCACTGGCCCTGGACTAAGGAGGGTCTAAGTCCAAATGTGTCCTCCAACACTTGATGTAAACCAGCTATGTTAACTGAGCAAGTTACTTAACCCAGATTGCCACTGGACAAACAAATAATGCCCATAACAATACAAAAAGATAGTCCCTCCTCTATAAAGGAGGAAACAAGCATAAATAACTTCAAGATTGCTTGTTTAATTTCTCTTTGGAATTAAAGAGAATTCAAGTTTTGCTTTTTTTTTTAAGTGGAACTTTTATATATTTGTAGTAGCCATTCTCATTATGGATAAATGAAGAATATTTAAATAGAAACATCTCTTCACATTATGGGTACTCAAGACAAAGTATGGTTCCTAGAGATTATTGTAGCCTATTGATTAAACAATCAAAGAACATTTATTAAGCATTATATGTCCAGCACTATACTAAGTGGTGGCAATCTAAATACAAAGAATCAAACTATTTCTACTTTCAAGTAGTTTACATTACAATGAGGATAGAAGAATTTGTGTGTGAATATATGGGATATGAGTATATATAGAAATTATGTAATATATTGCATATTACATATATGTCACATATTTATTTATGATATAAAATTAATTTATATTTATATGTATGTACATATATAAATATAACTAATATAAAGAGAGATAAATATAGGGCTTTCATTGATATCAGTCCTTACACATTCCTTATACAAATGTGGACATGTATGTAACTTTAGGAGTTAGTTAAGAAGGAGAAGATTTAGATAAACTTCAGGTAGAAGTTGGTTGTTGAGTTTTATCTTAAAGGAAAAGAGAGTTTTTTTGAGTCAAAGGTAAGGAGGGAGGCCATTACAGTTACATGGAATGACCTCTGGGAATTGAAGTGCCATGAGTAAGGAATCAGAGAGAAGGCCAGGGTGGGGGATAGCATCCAATGAGTCTGGAAAAATAAGTTGGGACCAGTATAGGCCCTCAAAAACCCTAAAGAGAGGAATTTATATTTGATCCTAGGAACAATAGGGAGTCACTTGAGTTTATATCCAGCACAAAAATCAAACAATCAACAAGTATTTTTGAGCATCTGGATGTTCAATGGAGGTGCATAAAATAACTTAGATGAAATAGTTTCTGGACTCAAGGAGTTTGCTTTCTATATGGGAAAGAGCTATGAGAGATGGAAGAAAGGGATAAAATTATATTTATATAAATAGTCTTCAGGAAAAGAAATTCCATAGCCATGACACAACTAATACTAATGCTAATAAATATTTGTTGAGTATATCCTATATAGAAATGTGCTAGGCTTGAGGTCAAGTTCATTGCATTTAACTGGTCGGTACTCCTTCTGCAGTTCTGCCCTCATGAAGATGGCAGAATCACAGATTACCCACACCAAAATATTTGAGAGAAAAGCACTGTGGTGACAAAGAACTGGAAACAAAGTTGGTACCCATTGACTGAAGAATTACTGGAAAAAAACAATCCTACCTCATATGTAAATGCAAAGGAAGATTATTATGAGGTAAATAATGGGAGATAGGAGGAATTCAGAGAAAAATGGAAGATTTATATGGACTAATGTGGAGCAGAATAAACAATTTGCAGTGAACAATATATTCAGTGGATCCAATGTAAAAATAGGTAGCTAAAATTATACCAGACTGAAGAAATTGAAATTGAAAAAAAGGTTCAAGAAAACAAATAATTAAACACAACTTTTCCCATCTCAACAAAGAGATCTGGAATAATCGTAAGAGAATATTGTAAACATCATCAAATGTGACTGCTCTATCAATGTTTTTACTGTGTTCTTTTTCTTTATCAGAAGGAAAAGTTCAATCTGGAAAAGGATGCTGAAATGACTGTGATGTAAAGATAAAAGGCATCCATAAAATATATTTTAAATAGATCTGTTTTGTTCTCTTTTCTTACTTTGTGTAATATAATGTTAATAATTATTGATTAGATTTCCTTGGACTTGATAGCATATTAGTTAGTGTTCATATTCACAGGGCAGAATGCCTATACTCATTTAACTTAGCTAATATGAAATATTTCCACTAAATTTCTCTAGAACATTTAATGAGGAACATTCTGACCAGTACTGTATGCTAAATTGCTTTTAAACTTGGAAAATCCTGCCATTTGTAGAATAAAACATCTTTTGCCAGAGTCAGGATTTTTCGTTTTTTTTTTCCAGTGGGGATGGGGATGTAAAAGGAGCATTTAGTACATTTACTTTGAAGTATCTTTATGATCTTAACAAGTAAAAGACTTAAAAAAAACAATCAAATTGATTTTTGTTGATGGATGGAAAGACCTTTGAAAATTAAATCTTACCCCAGGCAGTGTGAAGTTCCATTTGAGAAGGACAAGAGTGTCCTATGTCCTTATAAGAAATTAATGGAGAGTAAAGGAAGGCAAATTTTTGCCATGAAAGTAACAATTCCAACTGATGAATGGCAGCAAGGGGACAATAGAAATTGAGTTGCTGACATCTTAGTGGAGACATGTAGAAAGTAAAAGGGATGATGAGTGGATTCTTTGGGTTCTGGTAACAAGGCATCTGAGAATTTGACAGAGATCTCAGTCATACCCAAAGATCATGAAGAGGTGATCATTTGGTCTAATGCTCATTTTATAGATGCCAAAACATAGATATACAGGGATTTTAGTATACATTGATTAATAATAATAATAGGGATGATGTTGACAATGATGATGAAAATAGCTAATATTTAGAGGGTTCTTTTGTGATCATGTTTTTTTAAAATATCCAAAGACTTGGCATTGAAAGTGTCCAGAGTGGCAGCTTTCAAACGTAAAACTTTTCATTCTTTTTCCTCTCCCTCTTACCTTCCTTCATCTGTCTCAGGCCCAAATTAAGAACTAATTAAGGCTCCATATTCCCCTTAATGATGTTTGCATAACTTGGAGACTTTCCTTGCCATTTTTTACATATGCTGTTTTTTCTTTCTGCAAAATGTCTTTTGGATTGGCCCCTTACTCTTCATTCCCAAATCTTAATCCAGGTTTCTTCCCACTTATGTCTAATTATTGCAACAATTGCTCAATGGATTTCCTTACCATTAGTCTCTCTCCTTCCTGTAATTCTTTCTATGCAAGATTATTTTTCCTAAAACACTTGAATGTTAGAGCTAGTATTTATTTAAAGTTTACACAACTTGCCTCAACCTATCTTTCCAGCCTTACATATACTACAATTCAGCCAAACTGGACTTCTTGCTGTTCTTCATATATGATCCTCCATCTCCTACCACGATACTTTTGCCTTGGGTGTTCCCTGTGCATGGATAAACATTCATTCCTCCTTTTTACTCTGAGAATCTCAAGTTCCATCTTCTACAAGAAGTTTTTTTCAGTCTCCTAAGTGGCACAGAGCCTTGCTCTTCGAGTCAACTAGATCTGAGTTTGAATCTTGAGGTATTTACTAATTAGCTCTGTGACTTTGGGGGAATCGCTTAATGTCTGTTAGCCTCAGTTTCTATATTTGTAAAATGGAGAAAATAATAGCATCTACCTTGTAGGGTTATGTAAGGATCAGATGAAATAATATGTATAGTGCATTGCAAGTGTTTAGGAATATGTAAACACCAGCAGTTATTATCTACTTACTGCTTAGCTACTAGTACTCTAAATTACTTTGTATTTAGATTTTCTCCCTCCCTCTCCCTTACTCTCTCTGTCAACCTCTCTCCCTCTTTCTCTGTTTCTCCCTCCTCTCTCTCTCTCTCTCTCTCTCTCTCCTTCTTTCTCTCTCTCTCTCTCTCTCTCTCTCCTTCTTTCTCTCTCTCTCTCCCTCTCTCTCTCTCCCCCCTCTCTCCCTCTGCCTCTCCCCTCCCTTTTTTCTCTCTCTTCTTCCCTCTCTTTTTCTCTATCCTTTTCTCTCTGCTCTTTCTCTTTCAATTTCTCTGTTTCTCTGTCCTTTTTTCTATCTGAAGCCAGATAGAGACAGACAGAGAGAGAGATAAAAACAGAGACACAGAGAAATAGAGAGTCAGAGAAGGAAAGAGAGAGACACTGAGAGAGACAGAGGCAGAGAAGGGAATTGGCTAGAGCACTCCTATGGGAAGTTCACCCCCCCCCCCAGCCTCCCACCACATATGCAAATATTATTTACTTCAGCTAGACTCTAAGATCCTTGAGGACAGAAATTATTTTTATTTTATCTTTGTATTTCTAGTACCTTAGAACTCACACAGGGCAAATCCTCACAAAGTGGTCAGAAAAAGCAATACACTCTCAAGATCTCTCTTAAGAACTTTAGAATTAATTGTATGACATGGAAGATACTGGCATAAGACTACCCAGCATGCTGCACTCTTATCAGAGAAGATGTTGTGCTCTCTGAGCAAAGTAGAATTGAATTATCTCAGAAGAAATGTGAAATGCATAAAATTAGAGAATATACCCAAAATATTCATGGAAACTATTTGTATTTGACCTGTGGCACAGCTCATATTGTTCTCATTGGCCACAGTCCGACTGTAACTCTACTCTAATATAGTGATGTTATTTTGGTCCTCTTTGAAGGACAACAGCCAACCAACCTAGTACATTGTCTGGTAGGCATTTAATAAAGTGTTTATGGATTTATTAATTGATTGAAGGGATCTCACAAGTCATATGTCCTAATACTCATTTTATAGATGCTAAAACATAGACATACAGAGATTTTAATATATATTAGATTAACAATAATAATAATAACAATGATGTTGACAATGATGATGAAAATAGCTAACATTTTAAGGGCTTAAAAGTTTGAAAATGTTTTATATATTATCTCATTTGCTCCTTATACTGTCTTATGGGGTACATGCTATTATTTATTCTCATTTACAAATAAGGAAACTGAGATTGAAAGAGAGTACTACTGGTGGGTTTCTGTGGTGGGATTCAAACTCTGTTTTTCCTTATTCCAAGTTCGATATTTTTTCTATTTTGACAAGTTGCATCCATCCCTAACTTTTTAAAATTAAATTTTGGTTTATTTTCAGACCTATATTTTTCTCTTTACTAGTTGAGAAAGCAACAAAAACAAAACCCTATTTGCAAACATATATAGGAAAGCAAAACAGATTCCTACATTTAGTCCTCAAACTCCTTCTAGTCCCCAAATATTCATTGTTTTTCACTCTGACCTTTTCTTCTCTGTCAAGAAATTAATTCCATGCTTCATCAAGAATCCTCTGGCATTGTAGATGGTCATTGAGTTGATCAGAATTCCTAAGCCTTTCCAAATTGTTTGTCCGTCTTTATTGAAAAAAAATATTCTCCTACTTGTGCTCACTTTAGTCTGCCTCTCTCTTCTCAGGTTTCTCAAAATTTTTAACCTTCATAATTTCTAGCAGGTGAATAATATTCTTTCACATATATATGTATACATACATACATATGCATATATGTGTATATATACTAGTATAACTTGTTCAAATATAAAGGCATAAATATTTATTTTATATATATACATATAAATATATACACACAGATATACTTATGTACACATACATATAATATGCATTTATTTATATATCTTAACTTGTTTATCCATTCTCCAATTAATGGACATCCTCTTACTTTTCATTTCTTTGCCATCATGCAAAGAGATGCTATAAATATTTTTTCACATGAGTCATTTTCCTTTTACTTTGCTCTTGTAGTGATATTGCATCATCAAAGGAAAACCTGAACTCTTTTGATAGACTTTCAAAGCCTTCCATAAACTGGACTCATGCTGCCATATTTTCCACAGTTTTCTGGTAGCCATATCAGCCTTCTTTCGTTTGTCCATACTACTCTGCTTTTTCTTGCCTCCCTGATTTTACTCAAATTCTTTTCCATGTCTGGGACATGGTCCTCATTCCTTTTCTTGGGGGTGGATGCCTGGCAAAATCCTTAAAGCAGTAGTACAGTAGAAAGAACCCTGAAACTGGAGTCACATGAAGCCTTCTCTAACTCCTTCAGTCCACAGTGTGTTCTTATTCCCTCCCTTTAAAACATTTCTGGTTAGTATCACTAAGATTAGCCTTCAGATTTTCCCCATTTGTTTCATAGAGGTGTTTAGGGCTTCAGGACCCACCTACCTTCTGGGACTGTGAAGTTTAAATCTCTACTTTCCCTGCTGTGGGGGTTAGTGCTGCTTGACTTTGGATATTAGACATGGAAACAGCACGATTTAGCCTTCACTGGAAATTGCCCTGTGCCTACAGAGCTCGGAATATCACTGTTTTCAGCAAAGTCAGCTCTGAGCCCTGCTTCCCTAATTGATCCAGTTATGGAAGGAAATCTCAGGGTGAATTCTAGAGGCAAAGAACCTGGATACATGTGTTTACAGCATCTCATCTCATAAAATGTTGCAGCACATATTTAAAATATAATGAACAGATGGAAAATAAATATTTCCCCCAAGTGGGCTGTTATATATCAGCCTTTCCCTGAAATGTACCCTGAAAAGAAAAATCTTTTAGCATTTTGAGTTTGCCACAGCACTCCCACATTTTCAGTCTGTCTTTCTTGACAGAAGCAATAGTGAGCAAAATGGGGAGCTTTGTGTGAAGACAATGCAAAAATGAATCCAGTCAGGGCCATCAATGCTTTGTAATTCCTACTTCTGATATTTGTCTTGGAAAACTTTAAGATTTCTTTATAACACTCTTTCAAGTAGAATTTGGTATTGGGTGGCCCATCTTCATCTATTTCATAAAATGCTAGGAGTGAAAAACACCGAAGAGATTATTTGGACAAAATCTCTGGGTTTTCTAAATGAGAAAATGGAGTTCTTCCCAAAGAGATGAAGTTACTTACCTTATACAATGGAAGGCAAAATTGGTACTAGAACTCAGAATCTAGTTTTCTGCCCTTTAAAAATCTTCCAAGAAAGTTTATTAGTAGAAGAATAAAAAGATACGGTTATAACACTTTTCTTTCATGAAATGTTCTTTGGCTTTAGAATAAAACTTTAGACAGCTTTAAAATAAGACTCCAGGTAAGTGTCAAGGTGTCACTTTCTATGAAGTAAGACTTTTAGAACCAGACTGACAGTTTGGCCCCAAGAAAAGTGACAACTTTTATAAAATTTAAGTTGTAGGAATAGACTAAAGGTCCAAATCTCATTTTGGTCTAGGGATGTTTTAGAATGGAAAGATTCAATTCAGAATCTTTGATCATTCTAGAAAGCTGTTCATTTAGGAACATTACATTTTTATTATCTCTGGGATAAAATGTTAGGTACTGATTCCAGTGACTGGGCATGGAACTGGTTACTTGATAGGTTTATTTTTCTTGATCTAGGGGACTAATTTAAAACAAATTTTCATAAATATTTTTAAAAGCCTCACATCAACCCCTCCCAAGCAGGACTGAAAGAGATATATCCATCATGGGAGTTAAAAACCCCAACAACTTTAAATACCATTACTATTATGTATCACGTACTTGGAGTCAGAAATATATAGTTTTGTATCTGACTTTTGATAACTATGTAAAGATAAGTTGCTTAACTTCTAATATCCTAAGTTTTCTCATTTGTAAAATGGGAACAATTCCTTTACTACTTATTTCACAATATTATTGTGAAACAGAAGTGATATAAACATACAAGAAGTACTTTGTCAGCTTTAAAGTACTTTGTGAATTCCAGGATTACTGTTGTGTTGATAACAATGGTAATGTGCCTTGCCCAAGGTCCTATAGCCAGAAAATAATAGACCTGAGTTCAGACATAGCTGTTAATTGTTTGTTTAACAACTGACTCTGGGGGAAAATATATATATATATATATATATAGATATATATAGATATATATAGATATATTTATATATCTATATCTATATCTATATATCTCAGGATATACTTTCAAATTTAATCTACATTTTAGACTTTTTTCTCATCACTTTCTTGAATCTAGAAATAAAACAACAGATCAACACTTATTTGTTAATTTTTTGATTTCCAGGGTAAATCCTTAAACTGAAAATTCCCCTCTCATGAGCTGGTTTGAGTTGGTTCTAGCACATCCTTGGTTAGACCTCAAATCCAGTTCTTATGCTTGCACCAAACACTGCATTTCCCACTAAACCATATGGAATGTTATATCTTCAGGAAAAACTGACATGGGTATATACACAACAATCGGATGGAAACACAAAACTGAAAAAAGGGGACACTATTCTGACATTTTGGTGAATTTCTTTTTTTTTCTTCAGGTTTCTATATAGTTCTCCTAGACTTGAAATGCCACTATGTGGTCTGAACTTTTCCATACTTTGAGGCTTCTGGGCAAATAGCCCCCTTTTCTTAACATTTGCACTGCTTGGAATAATTCACAAAAATAGTGTGGGGGCTGAGTGCAGGTTTTATGATTTTCTGTGATGTGACTTTAGTTCTTTACTCGTCTTCTAGACACAGCAGCCAAGAGAGAAATCTTCTTTTGCTTCAAGAAGAATGATATTGGAAGGAATGACTAAAAATAATCAAGATTTTGGGTAGATCAAAAATTCCTTCCTTTCTCTAAAATTCTTATTTCAAAGTTCCTCTCTTGAAGTACATTGTTGATAATGATATTGAATTAAGTCTGCTCAATCTTGGTTAGACTCTATTCAACCTTAAAAGGAATTTAATTTAAGGTGGGAAAGCCTATTGTGTTCTACTCAAACTTGGGTGGGAATAAATTCTTCCAAGTGACATGATGTCACTCTTTCAGCCCCTTATTGGAGTGAGCTTATTTCTCATTCTAATATGAATTCTCTCATTAATTGTTAACCAGAACTGATAGCCATCTTACAGAACATGCACTTTTCCAAAAGTATATAAGCCACGAGTTCACTACTAGGAGAATCTTTGCCACTGAAGAGTGTCACCAATCTATTTTAATTAAGATAGTAACATTATTAATAAAATGACTACTCGGGTATTGACTGTTAAACTTTTTAAACATCATTTTTTTTTTTTTTTTGCTGAGGCAATTGGGGTTAAGAGACTTGTCCAGGGTCACACTGCTAGGAAGTGTTAAGTACCTGAAATCAAATTTGAACTCAGGACCTCCTGACTCTATCCACTGTGCCACCTAGCTGCCCCTAAACATCATGCGATGTAGAAATGACCTTTCTTTAATATACGTCTTTAAACTCTTGAATTTGGGTAACTCGGCACAATCCCCAAATTTGACACAACAAATCTCCCTTTTCCACTAGAAGGCTAAATTTCAGGATCATGCTTCCTAAGAAATTTGTGTTTTACCTCTCCTCTAACAAGGAGACAGGATTTAGGAATAACATTATTCCTGGACTCCTCTCTGGTTTTATATGAGAAAGTACTTGTCTGCTTCTTCCTTGTGTTTAAATAAGAACTCTGTTACCTCTCGTGCTGCTTCCACCTCTTAGATTAGAAAAACATACTCAGTTATCCAGACTCTTACCTGTTGTCAGAAAATTAAAAAAAGATGTTTATTATTAGAACTCAAGCAATTCCCTTCTCAGGCTACTTCTGAGCTTCTTCTGAAAGGCAGCTGTTAGTATCCTGCTGCTTCCCTTTTTCTACCATAGAAAGAAAGTGCAAAAGAATAGGCAAAAATAAGCTAACATCAGTGAATGTATCAGCTTTCTTTTATAGGCCAGAATAGATGTGTGATTCCTTGGATAAGAATCTGCTCTTTCAAGAAATTGAGCCTAACAGATGATCTTGTGATCAGCCTTAGTCCTTGAAAATCATTCCTTAAGAATCACCAAAAGGAGAATCCAAACCAGTCAATTCATCCCAGGTCAGTTTCATAAGTTGTTAGCAAATCAGAAACTGTTTTTTTTTCTCTTAAGGTACCATTGGATGTGAATATTTTCTTTATGGAGAGATGTTTATCAGATAGTTCAAAGAAAGCTTCCCTCTTCTGTAAGCTTATCAATGAAACTTTATTAAATCAATACCTTATCTTTTTATTGAAGAGAGAGAGAGAGAGAACACTCACATGATATAGTGGATAGAGAACTCAACTTGGAGCTAGAAAACCTTGAATTCAAATACCACCTTAGTTATATGACATTGGGTTAGTCAGTTTTTCTCTTTGGGTCTCAGTCTCCTCATCTGAAAAATGGGGCCAAATATACCCAAACTCCTTTCTAGCTAGCTAATCTATGATGCTAGGAGTCTCTCTGAAAATTAAATCATAAACAATTTATAAAAGGATATAGTCAGGATTGGAGACTTGATCCTGGGTTGCATTTGTTTGGCCAAGCAAAAGCATTGACAAATAAAGAAAGCATTCTCTCTTCTTCTTCCATTTGTAAAGGCGAAAGCTCATAAATACTTGGGCCCAGAATTTGCATGGAGAGGGAGGCATGAAGACAGTGATAGCCTTGCCTTCAAGAATGTTCTGAAGTTGCTTGGGGCTGAATAATTCAGATTTCTCTGCCTATGCTTGCTATTCTCTTGAGTGTCATGTTGTGTTCTATATTAAACAAATGGTCACAGAGTGGAAGCTTGGTGCCAAGAAAAATACAAGTGATGGGACCCCAAGGCCAAGGTTAAGGAGAAGAAACTCAGTTTAAAAGATGCAATAAAGAAATATAATTTTCAGAACATTTGTATTAAATTGGGTGAAAGCTTCCAGAGTCCATGGTTCAGAACATCAGATGGGGCACTTTTAATTGGCAATGGGGAAGGCGAGTTGGATTTAACTATAAAATATCTATACAAATGAATGATAAAGAAAGGCAATATCCTAGGTCAAAATATAAAATAGGCAAAGTTGATTTTTTATAATATTACAACTCCTCTTTCATTTTATTCCATTATTTCATAGTATTTCCAGATTCCCAATACCTTTAAACCACACCTGAATGTCCAAAACTCTTTTTTCTGGCATCCCTTTATCTCCCTCCCCAGATCTATGCCTAACATTTGTTCTTTTCCCTCCCTGAGGTGTGTTCCGAGTTTCATTCCCTTAGCATTAAACTAAGTTTTGAATTCTTTCAAGTGTTTTCCTTAACATTAGTCACTATATATGTTTTTCTCGTGGTCTTAGTTCTTCAGTCCACAGATGAGGCAATTAAGTGAGCTAGCAGATAGAGCATCACGGTTGTAGTCAGAAAGTCCTGAAATCAAATCAAGCTTTAGAAATTTATTACCTGTGTGACCCTCAGCAAGTCACTTAACATTGTTTCCCTCAGTTTTCTCATTTATAAAATGGGGGATAATGACATATACCTCCTATGATTGTTGTGAGGAGCAAATGAAATATTAATTGTGAAGTGTCTAAGAACAAAGTGCTTGGCACATAGTAGGCATTACAGATACATACATACACGCACATATCTACTATTATTGTTATCATTAATGTCATCTTTTATTTCTCTGAATTTCTTCATTCAACATTTCTTATATCACAATCATTTTCCATTACTCATAGAGAGAGGCAGTTAGGCATAGTGAATAGAGAAAAAGAAAATACTATTTAAAAGAAATAAAAGTATGATTTTAAAAATGGTCAAACATTCAAAAGAATGAAAAAATAAAAGAAAATGTAAACTATCTCATGGGACCTAATTCAGTTTAACACTGGACAAAATCATTTGTATCTACAAATTGCAAAGAAGATATTGTTTTACATTGCGGAAGTTCTTCACCTGACTCTATAATAATGAAAAAAAAGTAATTAGAAAATATTTATAATAATATGAGAGCTCCAGAGATATTTGGTGTGAAGATTCCCTTTCACCCTATTTTGTGATTTTTTTTTCTTAAGGTAATTATTTTGATTTTATTCATGTAATAGTGTCTTTGGCAGTCTGTGTTGCATGAAAAAAAAGAAATGGCTTTGGAATTAGAGATGTAAGGTTCAAATCTAATTTCTGCTGATTACTTCCTGTGACATCTTAGACAAGATTGGGCTTCATATTCCTTATCTTTAAAATGAGGGCATTTGACTAGATGGTCTCCAAGATCCTTTCTAGTTCTTTCTTTTCATTGTACCTGTCAAATATAATCATTTGTACATAATCAAAATTATCTTTTTTATCACCTAATTACTTTTTGCTTATGCATATTCCTCTAAATTTTAAAGCCAAATGGAACCTTCTTCCAGTGTCTCAGTTTTTCCCCAAGAGATCTTTTACATTTTCTTCTTTTTTTTCATTCTTTTGAATTTGTTTTTTAAATCATATTTATTTTTCTTGAATAGTATTTTATTTTCCCAAATACATGCAAAGATTATTTTCAACATTTGCTTTTGCAAAACCTTGTGTTCCAAATTGTTCTTTCTCCCCTTTCCCCAAGATGGCAAACAATCCAATATAGGTTAAACATGTTCAGTTCTTCTAAACATATTTCCATATTCGTCATGCTGTGCAAGAAAAATCAGATCAGAAGGGTAAAAACACAAGAAATAAAATAAAAAAAGCAAACAAACATCAGCAACAAAAAAGGTGAAAATATTATGATCTATATTTAGTCTCTATAGTTCTCCCTCTGGATGCAGATTGCTTTTTCCAACATGTCTACTGGAATTGCCTTGAATAACTTCATTGTTGAAAAGAGCCAAGTCCATCACAGTCGATCATCATATAAATCTTATTGTTGCTATTATATACAACGTTCTCTTGATTGTACTCATTTCACTTAGCATTAGTTTATGAAAATATTTCCAGGCTTTTTCAAAATGAACCTGCTCATCATTTCTTATAGAACAATAATATTCCATTACATTCATATACCATAACTTATTTAGTTATTTTCCAATTGATGGGCTGTTTGATTCTTGATATATTATAGATTCATGAGCTTCCTCTTGCCCAATTCTAATTTTTAAGGTATTGTTTTCTTCAATTAGCTTTTGCCCTTTTTTCCTATGAGTTGGCTAATTTTACTTTTTAAACAGATTTCTTTTTATAAGTTGTTGACTTTTATTTTTCATAATTCTCTTCACCACTCTTGTTTCTTTTCCCAGTTTTTCTTCTGCTTTTCTTATGTGATTTTAAGCTCCATTTTGAGTTATTCTATATCTGGGCTTGAGATAACTTCCAATTTTTCTTTGGAGATTTGCCCATAGGTATTTTGACATTGTTGTTCCCTTCTGAGTTTGTGTCTTAATCTTCTTTGTCACCACAACAACTTTCTAAGGTCAGATTCTTTTTTGTTGTTTTTTGTTCATCTTTTTGCCTTTCTTAAATTTGAGCTCTGCTCCTGGGATAGAAAGAAGAGGCTCTCTTTTCCAAAGACAAGAAAGCCTGTCTTAGGCTTTTTGTGTCAGGGGCTGCAAACTCTGGTTATTTACCTTTTGCTGCATTGATGTTATCTTGAAGCCCACAACAGACCCTTATGTCTGGTGCTAAGCTAAGGAGTGGGGTGAGGGATAGCTGGGACTATTGGAGGCTGTAGGGATCTGATTGTTTATCTGGTATGGAACTGGCATTCTAGTATTGGTGTCTGTCATGTGCTGAAGCTGAAAGGGTGTTTCTCTGGCTACTCTGAAGCATGTGGTGATCTAGCTGCTGGAGCTGCCAGTTTACATGGGACTCTGCAGAAGTCTTGAAAACTTGGCAGTTTTCAGAGTTGGCATTTGACTGTTCACCCAACTATGCCAAGGCATGGGTGGGAAGTTCTTGGTGGTGGCATTTACCTGCTCCACCACACTGGGGCTCAGGATCTACTGCTGGTTTGCTGATGTGGGGTTTCTGAGATGCTTCCTATCTTGGACCAACTATGCTCTCTTTTTACCTGAGTGAGACAAATCTTTTCTGCTGATCTTCCAAGTTTCTTAGATCAAAAACTTTTCCCTCTATCCTTTGGCTGGTTTTGCTCCTCCAGAATTTGTTCGGGGATACTATTCTATGGTTGTTTGGAGGTGAATATGGGAAAGTTTCGGAGATTTACTACTTACTCTGTAATTTCAGGTTCCCAGAAATTCGACCAGCCTATTTTCTTAAGTGACAGAGTTTTTCATGTTGTATTTGTTTCTTGCTTCAAATTTTTTTTCTTTTTGATATATGGTATAAGTTCTTGGTCTAAACCTAATATCTGTCAAACTTCTTTCCAGTTTTTACTATTTGTCCTTGTTGAGTAAAGATTCCTTCCTCCAATAATTTGTGTTTTTAAGGCTTATCTAACATTGGGTTACTCAGTTTGAAGACTTTTGGACCTTGTTTAATTTCATGTATCTGTTCACCAATTTACTAATCAGGTATGTGTGTGTGTGTGTGTGTGTGTGTGTGTGTGTGTGTGTGTGCATGCATTAATACTTGCATAATTTAATGAACAGGTAGTAACTAATTTTGAATCTTCTAGTGGTTAAAAAAAAGGAGATAATACTTGAAAATAAGGTCAAATTTATGTCCAATGCATTTGTTGTATATTGTTGTATATCACTTATACATGTATTTTGTTATATTATGCTTACCCTTTGCAAAATCCCTTTCCTTGCTAAGAGAGATGCCAATTGAAACACATATTTCTTCTTTCTGAATGCCACAAAAGCCTACTGATGTTAGCCATGTGGGAGAACAAAAGCCTCTTCAGTTTAATCAGTTTTGATTATTGGGAATCCAAGATTATAGCTTATTTTTCTCATACCAGTTAGCAAAGGAACCCCAGTGCAAGATCAGGATATGAGAGATCTCTTAGAGATTGATGACTTGTAATAATTCATCAACACATATATCTCTAGTGGAAAAAATGATTTTAAAAGGCATTAAAAGTTGCAATTGTGTGAAAGGCTAATATAAAATATTTAGTTAAAATTAAGACTAATTGGAAAGTTCCCAGTAGTTCTCTTTCTTCTGAGAGATAAGGAAAAAAAATAGAGCCAAAGAAAGAAAGATAATTCATTCTGGACCTTTCTTCCTGTAGGAAAAAATTGGAGTGAAATTCTTTTAGTGCATTGACTTAGTTCTGAGTTGGAGACATGCAGCTTTCAAGAATAGGAATTTTTAATTTTGGCCTCTGGAATTCATGTGTGGAGGGACTAGAACTTTCAAAGACCTCTAAAATTTTTCATAGTGGAGTACTCAAGGGTTGAATCTACTTTATTCAAACTGAGTTAGATCTAGGAAATAATAGGAAAAATGCATATTTCCATCACTTTTTCCCATATAGCCAAGGATAACTTTTCTTCTCTTTGCTGTTTTTGAAATATTTTTAACTTATTCAATTCAGTTAAATATTAAACCTGAACTCCTAAATATAAAAACTCCTGAATGTTAAATACCTACTGTGCAAGTATGCATATTCATAGGAATATATTCATTTCTGTCTTCTGAGCAATGATGAGTGTGATTTCTTAAAGAAGGATTATGTCATGACCATATAACCTATAAGGAAAGATAATCAAGGAATAACTGTTATTTGATTGGGAAAGGATAGTCTTGGGAAAAAAAATCACTTAGAAGGATATTTCTGTAAAAGAAGTCACTAAACTACTCTGACTAGAAAATGTCACTTTTAGGCATGTTTCCTAAGGAGAACAAAGACAGAAAGCTCATCTATCTATGTATATATACATGTACTTATTTGTATATATGTACACACCAAAAGAAAATGGTATCTATGTAAATAAAGCACTTTGCAAATTTTAAAGTAATATAAAAATTTCAATTGTTGTTATTATAATTCCCTTTGAGTGTATGGATATTTTTAAGTCTTTATTTTGTTTAGCTTTTAAAGGCTAGTATTTTATTTATTTTTAACACACATTACTTTATAAGCCATGTTGGGAGAAGACTAGTATTTTTTTTAACACTGTCTTAACTACCTACCTGCCTTACAGATGCATGTTTCCCTGGAGAGACTATCTTATAAGTAGGTAAGCCTGATATATTTAGAATTTTCTTCTCCCATTTTAAGCAATGTTACAAAGGTAGTTTATCAGTATTTATTTTCTCTCTCCATTTGCTACAACATTTTATTTTGCCAGATCCATTTTTACCACATAATCATTTCTACTATCTTCTGTTTTTTTCTTCACATCTGATTTTTCAGTAGCACAAAGGATCCTTCTCTTGATAATCATTTCAATCCTATTTAGTCATTTGCTTGGTGTGAGAGAGAAAGGATAGTGTCATAATCATAAGAAAGACCTACAAGAAAAGATGATCAAGGAATGATGGCTATTTGGTTGGGAAAAGAATAATTTTGCCAAAAAAAATCACTCTAAAGGTTGTTTGTATAAGAAAATATATTGAACAATTTGACTGAGAGATGCCATTTTTGGTTTTTCTTTCTCAGCCTTCCTTCCTCCTTTCCTTCATATAGTCAGAGACATACATGATGCTAATGTATACATATGTACATACACATATACCAAAATGTTCATGACAAGTAGATTTTATAGTAGTCAACAACTGGGAAAAATGTTGGACATGTTAATGAATAGCTGAATAATCATGGTATATGATTATCAAGGCAATGCTATTGTGACATAATCATAAAAGTGAGAGATTCAGAGAAACACAATAAGACATAAACTAGTACAGATTAAATTTAGCAGAAGCAGGAGAAAAAATACACATGCAATGACCACAATATTATCACGAAAATTACAGTGAAAGAAAATTGAACATAGATCAATTGAGATGACAAAACTTTGTTCATAGAAAATAGATGGTGAAATATGCCTTCTTTCTCTCAATGGAGAGATGGAGGATTACAGGAGCAGAGTAAGGTAGATTATCTGTCATTTTGTCCACATTTAATTTTGCTTAACTACTTCTCTTTGCTACAAGGGAGGGTTTAATGGCAGTTATGACAGATTAGGAAATAAGTGGCATAGAAACAAAAGACATCAATTAGACTGAATTTAATATTATTTAAGATAATATTTGTAAAGTTATCATCATTGCTGTTACATAGTAAGCACTTTCTAAATAGTTACTTCTTTATTCTCAATAAAATTTAAACAAACCAAAAGCAAAAATGTCATGTTAAAAATGCTATTGTCAGTAGAGCCTCTAAACTTTGGCTAATTCCTTAGAGCTGGGGGATACTTCAGATTTAAAAATACTTAAATTTTCAAGTTTATTTTCAAATAAATGCAATAGCAAGGGTTTTGTTTTGATTGTTCAGGATAAAATGTAATGAAATCCATAAAGTCAGTTCTACTTTCCTCTGAGTATATCTAGAATCTTTGTTTAGTTGTTAATATCACATTTTAAGGACATTGACCTTTTTAAGGTCAAGTAGAGTATACCTAGAGGAGGAATATTAGTTTGGCAAAGAGGCAAGAAGCCAAAGCATTTAAAGGCTAGTGCTTTGTATCTATTAGGTATTTAATAGATGTTTTCTGAATTGAACTAAATTGCACAGTTGAAAGAGCTATTGATACTGTCCCAAAGAAAATGAAAACTAAAGGATACATGAGAGATGCTTTCAAATATATGAAATATCTCTGTGACATGGAAGAAGTACACATGTTAGGCAACTTCAGAGGACAGAACTAGAAAAATGGATGGATGATAAAGATGAGAGTGCAGATCAGAGCTATTCTTATTTTTAAAGAAAGAGATGCGGAACTTTTTGTTACTGGAAGTGTTTGAGGAGAACCTGGTTGACCACTTGCCAGAGATATATAAAATAGGTTCTGCCATTGATGAGAGGCTAGAATATTTAAAAAGCTCAAACTAATAAATGGTAATTCCATTTATAATGATAATGTGTCTAACTCCAGTGATGTCTTAATAGGTGACTGAAAGAGTGAGCTACATTTGCAGAGTCAGAATGACCTCAGTTTGAATTTTGCTTCAGATGCTGTTATGTGGCCCTGCTCTTGTCATTAATTTTTTTATCTGTATAATGGAGATAATAGCAAGACCCTTAGAAAATCATATTGAAACACTTTTTAAGCAGTACTTAAAAATGTCTATATGATGATGGTTGTGATGTATTTTTTTTAATATGAGTACTTGAAGGTTTGTATTATTATACTTGTTTTTATAGTATCTTCAGAAACAAATACTTATAAAAAGTCAGACTATAAAAATTAAATTTTCCATTGAATGGCATTTTGATAAATTAGCTTTGTCAGAGAAGGAATTTGATTGTTTATAAACCTTACAAGCTGTACAAAAATGAAGACTGAAGATGTCTCTTTTAGGTCTGTAAATGAAAAAATGTCTACATCTAGTTAGGTCAAGTTTCACTGAGTTAATGGCCTGGTTCATCATAAACACCAAGTCCTCTGAAAAAATAAATATGCTGAAATTTAGATTTATGTGGAGATGACAGTGTAACACAGGTATCTTGTGTTGCCCAAGAACACTCCCAAAGTGCCTGCAAAATTATTCCAATGTTAACTTTCTCATGAGCAGTGCCACTGATTAATGATGAATTCTCAAAGGATATAGCAACTGTTGGAATTGAGTATGCTATTTGTCCTTGTCTAATGATGTGGTTGTCTCTTGTTGGTGATAATGATTTGTCAAATGATCGCCCTGACCCACTTGCAGGATCCAGTCTGAAAATACTTCAATGTTTGTATTCTGGGGAATGGAAAATTATTCTGTAGGCAGAGAATGCTAAAAAGAAAAGGGGGAAAAGCATTTCTGTAAATCATTAATAAATCTGTTTACTATTTTTATTTGCATTAGATAGCAAATTAAATATTGCATTAGATGTGTTAAATATTAATATTCCATTAAATATATATTGCATTTTAAAAATTAAGTATTGGATGCTGGAATTCTGAAGACTTTGGCACAATCATACTTGTTCAGGAGAGCCATACTCATTTGTTCCTTATGCTGCTATTGATTTGCTACCCATAGGGACTAAAAAGCAGGCTACTGGCAGTGGTGGCATACGTAGCTATGGGGTTTCAACATGGAAAGTGTGATTAGCAAGAGAAACTTGGTGGGAAATGATGCCAGTATGTTAGGGACACTCAGCCTTTAGGACAGCCATAATGAAAGCAGAAGCTGGAAATGAGATGGGTTTTTTAGGAAAATAACTCTGTTACTTTGACTTTCTTTTATGGCTAATGAAAAAAGTATAATTTTTCAATGTGCCCAGCAAGAGGCACTCCATGAAGGCCCATGCTATTTGGGGCTGGGCAATGAATGCTGTCATTCTGCCTACTGATTGTGCTGGACAGCTCCTTGCTCTGGGTTAGCCTCTTCTGGCTCCACAGAAACAGGAGGCCAACTTGAATTCTTGCCCTTACTGCCTATGTCCCATCAGGAGCCCTAATGCATGTGTCCCAAGCTGTCAAAATCATTTTAAAAACCTCTCAGTTCCTCTCTATTGATTTTCTGTCCCTGGGGAGGCTCAGGTCCCTCGGTGGCGCCAGCCACACTGGAGGGCAATGTATTGACAAGTTCTTATTTCTGACAACTTGAAAGGTAGCAGCAAAGCTTGCACTATGCCTTAAAGAGGTCACTACCTCCTTTCCCTCCCCTCCATCTAAACTGCATAAGAAACAGATGTAGACTGCTTCAGGAAAGGATTAGAAAAAGGGCCAATGTATGAAACAAGGCAAATAAAATTCTTATCATCTTTCCCTTCCTACCTTATGTCCCTGTAATTTTGGCAGGCTCATTGTACTGTGAACATCCTCACTAGGGTTCTCATAAAGAGCCTTAACTTTGATTGCACATTGACTAGTAGTATGTGTTAGTCCAAGAGATCATAGACTGGGAGCTAAAAGAGACTTCAGATGTTATGTGATTTAGTTATCTAATTTTTCTTGAGAAAACTGAGGCAGAGAAATTCATTTGAGGAAACTGAGGCATTTGGAAGTTATGATACTTTCTTAGGGTTACACAATTCCTAGAACTAGAATTTTAGCTATGGCTGAGTTTTGAACAAAGATCCACTGATTTCAAATTTAATGTCTTTTCTACTTTGCCACAATGCTTCCCCCTCTGGGGGACCTTGAGGATCTTTGATTTTATCTTCTTGCTATAATCTGTTTCCCCACTAATAAAAATATGGGAAAATGTAAGTTCTACTTAGATGTTCATTCTGAAATGTGCTTCAGCTTTAGTGGAGAAGGATACTGATCACATGCTGTGAATTTTCCGTTTGTGATGTGATGTGAGGCTTGACTTTCAGGGGACATCACTGTGTCTGACCATTTCCAAATAGGACCAGTGGAAGCAATTGAATCTGTTCTTTTGCAGAGCACAATAGGGTCAGGATTAGAATACAGAGAGGAAAAGAGATTGTCTTTGATATTGAATGAGGGTGATTAGAGACTGCAAATACCACTTTTGTTCCTTACTATTAGTAATACGCATGGGTCTGCATATCTGCTTGTATATAAGCCTTTTGTGTTCCCAGACATCAAGAGCATGGATGAGAGGCAATAGAAGGATGGCACTGCCCAATTAACTTGCTCAGCACCTCTCCAATTAGGATTTGTCCGGCCTCTTTAGTCCTGCGGCAATCAGATCTCTGATGAAAGTTTCATGTTGTGTCTTCTCTTGAAGCTCTTTGGAAAATTTTCAGAAGGGGGAAAGAAAGGCATAAAGTTCACTGTGGTCCTTCCTTGTCCTGCATTTCTGCTTTATAAATGGATCTGAGCTAGAGCTTTGTAATTATCCCAAAAATAGAGGTAATGTTTCCAGTGAAATCCCTTAAGTTTTGTTCAGACAGCTTCCTTTATGTTGAAGGAAGCATCATGCAGAAAAGTAGAATGTATGGTAGCATGGTGGATGGATTGCTCAAAGCCTAGATAGCCTTAATCTCAAGTTTTGACTTCATTTGAGTAGTGCAGGAGCTCATTAATAATCTTCTCTGAAGAAGGTGGTCTTTATCTCTGAGAGCCACCCAGCTTTAGTAAACACAACTAGCCCAGAGAGAAGAGAATGAAATGAGCCAGAGCTATTCTCCCAATTTTACTAAACAGAAAACAGAAAAATTAGAAGTGTTTGCTTTTATTCCTGAAATTCAGTGCTGAAAAGAGTTAAGTGTTACAGGGATTTCAGTGTTAGGGAGTGGTGCCCAAAAGAGTCTGCAGAAAAACAACTCTCAATTAAAGAGACCTTTCTATCTTTTGGGGGAAGGTTAGAATAGCATTTTGGAACTGAAAGATATCACAGGAATATAGATTTAGACCTAGACGGGAAATCAGTAGTCTTCTAGTCAGACTCTAGTTTTCCTAGGTTAGAAACCTATGATAAAAAGAGGTTAAATAGTTTGCCCAAGATCACATAAAAAAAAAAAACAAGTGGAAAAGCTAGAATTCAAGCCCAAATCTTGTGTCAGAGGTGGTGGTTCACTGGTTAAATCACCAGACTTGGAGTCAGGAAAACCTGAGTTCAAATATGGCCTCAGACACTTACTAATTGAATGACTGGGCAAATCACTCAATCTTCTTTCTTCCTAAGTTTCCTCTATTATAAAATGGGGGTAATAATAGCACCTACCTTCCAAAAATCATGAGGGGGCAAATGAGATATAAAGTACTTATCATATTATAGGTATTTAAAATGTTTGTTTTCTTCCTTTCTCTGTCTCTAAACAAAGTCCTCCTTCCATTTACCACATCATCCATTTTCCTCCCTTTTTCCTGCTACATTCCTGAAAAGACATCATATAGTTACAAGTAATAGGAAACTCATTTTTTTCAAGAAGGAGCCCATGCCTTTCTAATACATTTTTAATTGTTAGGCTTTTTTTCTTATAATGAGCTGACATATAGTTGGATGCATAGCTTCCTGAATAAGTTCAACATTACATAAACTTAGAATGTCATAGATTTAAATCTGGAAGAGACTTTAAAAGCCACTTTGTCTAAGTCTCTTATCCCAAGGAGTATATTGAAGCTCTGGGAGAGGAAGTAACATATCTGAGGTCGCGCAGATAATAAATATTAGAGGCAGGATATGAACTCAGGTGCTCTGCACTTTTTGCCACTGCATATAATATTGCTTAAATAGACACTACAGATGGACAGTGCATAGGATTCAGAATTGAATAGAAAGACAGAGGGATGGATCATACTAGGGAAATTTTATAGTGCATTCAGTGATTCAAAACTGCTCTCTGACACCAAAATTCATTTTATATATATATATTTATATATATATTTTATATTTTATTTTCTTTCAATATCAGTGTTCTCTTATTAATACTTCCTAGCTGAAAATCTTGGAGCACAATAATCTCAAAAGATCCAAAATGTGGGAGATTAAAAGGGCAATAGAGAGAGATGTGTAGAGAATTTTAGTATGCTCAGCATATTTTTCATAATAACTTGAAGATGAGAAATTACATAAAGGACATTCAAGGACATGTATTTCTGGAAAAGGAGGTAGGTTGGGCATGAATCTAGAATGAAGGATAAGAGATGGACAGCGCCAATTTCCATGGAATACTGAAAATTCAATGGAAGTTCTCTAATATGAAAAAGAGAAAATTCACATAGGAAGAGAAGGATTTTGATCTGCATGAGTGGAAGACATGGATAATATCACTTATCAATTGCTATTTATCACAAAATCTGGGGTCTTTGGGTTTGTCAAAAACTAGCTTGCTATAGTTATTATTTTGTCCTGTAAATCTAACCTACTCCAGTGGTCAATGAGTCTATTTATTAGCCAGTACCAAGTGGTTTTGGTGACTGCTGCTTTATAACATAGTTTAGATCTGGTACAGCTAGGCCACCTTCATTTGATTTTTTTTTTTTTAGTTCCCTGAAAATTCTTGACCTTTTGTTCCTCCAGATGAATTTTGTTGTTATTTTTTCCAGGTCAGTAAGATAGTTTTATAAGAGTTTGATTGGTATAGTACTAAATAAATAGATTAGTTTAAGTAGTATTGTCATCTTTATTATATTTGCTTGACCTATCCAAGAGCACTTAATATTTTTCCAAGGGTTTAGATCTGACATTATGTGGGAAGTGTTTTGTAGTTTTGCTCATATAGTTCCTGACTTTCCCTTGGTAGATAGATTCCCAAATATTTTATATCACTGACAGTTATTTTATATTGAATTTCTCTTTGTATCTCTTACTGTTGGATTTTATAAGTGATATATAAAAATGCTGATGATTTATGTGGATTTATTTTGTATCCTGCAACTTTGTTAAAGTTGTGGATTATTTCTAATAGCTTTTTAGTAGAATCTCTGGAGTTCTCTAAGTATATCATCATATTATCTGCAAAGAGTGATAATTTGGTTTCCTCATTACCTACTCTAATTCCTTTAATCTCTTTTTCATCTCTTATTGCCAAAGCTAGCATTTCTAATACAATATTGAATAGTAATGGTGATAGTGGGCAACTTTGTTTCACTCCTAATCTTATTGGGAATGGTTCCAGTTTATCCTCATTAAATCTGATGCTTACTGATGGTTTTGAATAGATGCTACTATTTTAAGAAAAAAGTCCATTTATTTCTATACTCTCTACTGTTTTTAATAAGAACGAGTGTTGGATTTTATCAAATGCTTTTTCTGTATCTATGGAGATGATCATATGGTTTTTGTTAATTTGGTTATTGATATAGTCAATTATGCTAATAGTTTTCCTAATATTGAACCAGCCCTGCATTCCTGGTATAAATTCTACTTGGTTATGGTGTATTATCCTGGGGATGATTTTCTGTAATCTCTTTGCTAATATTTTATTTATGATTTTTGCATCAATATTCATCAGGGAGATTGGTCTATAATTTTCCTTCTCTGTTTTCATTCTACCTGGTTTAGATATCAGTATCATGTTTGTGTCATAAAAGGAATTTGATAGGACTCCTTCATTCCCTATTTTTTCAAATCATTTATATAGAATTGGGGTTAATTGTTCTTTAAATGTTTGGTGGAATTCACATGTAAATCCATCTGGTCCTGGGGAGTTTTTCTTAGGATGTTGATTAATAGCTTGTTCTATTTCCTTTTCTAAGACGGGACTGTTTAAGCAATTCACTTCCTCCTCTGTTGATCTGGGTAACCTATATTTTTGTAGATATTCATCCATTTCACTAAGATTATCAAATTTATTGGCATAAAGTTGGGCAAAGTAACTTCTAATTATTACTTTAATTTCCTTTTCATTAGTGAAAAGTTTCCCTTTTTATTTTTAAGACTGACAATTTGATTTTCCTCTTTCCTGTTTTTAAGTTATCAAGGGTTTTATTTTCTTGTTTTTTTCATAAAACCAACTCTTAGTTTTATTTATTAATTCAACAGTTTTTTTTTTACTTCCAATTTTATTAATCTTTTCTTTTATTGTTAGAATTTCAAATTTAACATTTGATTGGGGGTTTTTAATTTGTTCTTTTTCTAGCTTTTTTAGTTGCAAACCTAATTTATTGATCTTCTCTTTCTTTATTTTATGCAAGTAAGCCTCTAGGGATATAAAATTTCCCCTTATTACCGCTTTGGTTACATCCCACAAATTTTGGTATGTTGTCTTATTATTGTCATTCTCTTGGATAGAATTATTAATTATGTCTATGATTAGCTGTTCAGCCATTCATTTTATAGGATGAGATTATTTAATTTCCGATTACTTTTGGGTCTATTTTCCCATGGCTTTTTATTGAATGTAGTTTTTATTGCATTGTGATCTGAAAAGGATGCATTTACTATATCTGCCTTTCTGCATTTGATTTTGAGGTCCTTATGTCCTTATATATGGTCGATTTTTGAACTGCTGAGAAGAAAGTGTAATCCTTTCTTTCTCCATTCAATTTTCTCCAAAGATTTATCATACCTTTTTTTCCCTAGTATTTTATTTACATCTTTAACTTTTTTCTTATTTATGTTGTGGTTTGATTTATCTAGTTCTGAGAGTACAAGGTTAAGATCTCCCACTATTATAGTTTTGCTATTTCGTATTGCAACTCTTTTAACTTCTCTTTTAGGATTTTCCATGCTATCCCACTTGGTATAAAAATATTTAGTATTGATATTGCTTCATTAATTATGGCACCCTTTAACAAGTTTTAGTTTCCTTCCTTATCTCTTTTAATTAGATCAATTTTTGTTTTAGCTCGATCTGAGATCAGGATGGCTACCCCTGCTTTTTTACTTCACCTGAAGCATAATAAATTCCACTCCAGACTTTTACCTTTATTCTGTATACATCACCCTGCTTTAAGAGTGTTTTCTGTAAATAACATATTGTAGGATTCTGGCTTTTAATGCAGTCTGCTATCTGCCTCTGCTTTATGGGAAAGTTTGCCTCATTCACATTTACTGTTAAAACTACTAATTCTGTATTTTTTTCCATCTTATTATCCCCAGAGTATACTTTTCTCTTTCCTTTCTCCCTTAACCCCTTACCCAGTATTTAACTGAGCTTGTCTCAAGAAGTCCTCCCCCATTAGAACCCTTCCCCCTAAGAGTCCCTCCCCCTTCTTTATACCTTTCCTTTACTATTTCTGTATTCCCTTCTATTTAGGCTACCCCTTCCCTTTTCACTTTTCCCCTCCCAGTTTTCAATAAACTGAGAGAAGTTTCTGTGTAACCCAAAAGAGAATATTTTCTCTTTGAGCCAAATCTGATGAGAGTAAGATTCACACAATGTTCATCCCCCTCCCTTTTTTCCCTCAGATACTATAGATTTCCTTTGCCTCTTCATGAGATATAATTTCCCTCTTTTTACTTCCACTTTTCCCTTTTTCTGGTACAATCCTTTTTCTACCTCTAGTTTCGTTTTTTATATTATAACAGTAAAATCCAATTATACATGCACTCTCTATGTATGCCCATACCAGAAATACAGTTTTCAAGAGTTCTTTTTACCTTTTGATACTTCTCTTGAGTCCCATATTTGGAGGTCACATTTTTTGTTTAGCTTTGGTTTTTTCATCAGAAATAAATGGAATTCACCTGTTTCATTGAATGCCCATCTTCTTCCCTGGAAGAAAACATTCAGTTTAGCTGGGTAATTTATTCTTGACAACATTCCAAGTTCCTTTGCTTTTCAGAATATCAGATTCCAGACCCTTCGATCATATAATGTGGAAGTTGCTAGATCCTGAGTGATCCTTATTGTGGTTCCATGGTATTTGTAGTTTTTTTTTTTTTTTTCTGGCTGCTTGTAATATTTTTTCCTTGGTCTAATAGTACTGAAATTTACACAATGTTCCTTGGAATTTTAATTTTGGAATCTCTATTAGGAGGTGTTCAATGAATTATTTCAATTACTATTTTACCTTCTGATTCTGTGACATCTGGGCAGTTCTCTTTGACTGCCTGAAAAATAATACCTAGGCTTTTTTATTCATCATGATTTTCATGGAGTCCAATAGTCCTTAGATTATCTCTCCTAGATCTATTTTCAAAGTCTGTTGTTTTCCCAAACAGGTATTTAACATTTATTTTTCTATTTTTTCAGTTTTTTGGTTTTGCTTGACTGATTTTGATGTCTCATCTAGTCATTCATTTCCATTTGTTCAATTCTGATTTTTAATGAATTATTTTCTTCAATTACTTTTTAAACTTCTTTTTGTAATTGTCCAATTGAGTTTTTAAATGAGTTGTTTTATTCTATGGAATTTTTTTCCATTTCACAATTTATTTAAGGAGTTATTTTCTTTTTCCATTTCACAAATTCTGTTTTCCTGGGAGTTCTTTACCTTTTCTATTTCACATTTCAGGGAGTTGTTTTCTTTTTCCACTTTATCAAATCTTTCTTTTAATGAGTTATATGCCTTTTCTAAACCCTCTTGCAGAGTTTTCCTTTCTTTACTCCATTTTTTCTTCTAGCTCTCTTTTAAGATTCTTTTTAATTTCTCCTAGGAGAGCCTTATGTGGTGGAGATTAAGTTATATCACTTTTTGCGGCTTCATCTAGAGACAATCTATTTTTAGTCTTCTCAGGGTTTGAAATCTGTTCCCTTTCACTATAGAAGCTGTCTATAGTTAGAGCTCACTTTGCCTTTTTACTTATTAAAAAAAATGGGATCTGCTTTTAGGTCAAGTAGGTTCCAAGCTTCCTTTATGGACACTAGGAAACGGCAGCAGCTGTGCTGAGTCACTCCTGGTGCTAGCTGGGTGTGGCCAGATCCCATAAGACTGGTGCTTTGGGGTTCTCTTTACCTTTTTTGTTTGTGTTGGATATTTCTTCTTCTCTGCTGATCTACTGGCTTGCAACCAGGGCAGAACAGCCAACACTATGTTGGGTGCTCCCCATAGATTCTCCACCCTACTCCCATTGCTCAGCATGATGGCCTCAGTGTCTGTGCCTCGCCTTCTCCCATGGCCATGCCCAATCAAAACAGATCCTTTCTGGCGATCTTTGAAATTATCTTCTGCTGGTAATTTGCTGCTCTCCCAATATTGGTGAATTTTGTCAGTCTAGCACTATTTCAGAGGCTGAATTTCATATTTAGTATGAGGATAGTAGGAGAGCACTGAAAGAAGTGTGTGTCCTCTCTGCCATCTTGGCTCTGCCCCCGGCCATGTGGTAAAGTACAAAAAGACATCATCTTTATAGTCTAAGAATCTTGTTTCAGATCTTATCTTCAACACTTCTTACTTGTAAGACTTTGGAATATCCCTTGATCTCTCTGGGCCTGCATTTTTCTCATTTGATAAAAAGAGGAAGTTGAGAAAGATGGCCTCTGAGATCCCTTTTCACTCTAATTCTTTGATCCTCTGTGATTTGAATAGGATAGGGGAATAGCAGAACTATCACTTCCCTTATTATGAACACTATATTTCTGTTACTGTAGGCTAAGATCACATTAATTTTTTTCATTTATACCTCTCCCCAAACCATTTCCTAGACACACAACTCCTGTTTAGTACTTACACAGTAGAGTTTTTGAACCTCAATCATGAGGTTCAAGTCTTCATTTTAGTCCACGAGGATCTTTTAGAATCCCTATTTTCTGATCCGGCAGACTCCCACCTTCATTTTATTACAGATTTGATAAATGTTATAAGTGGATCAAGCATAGACTTCAGCAATCTTTTTTTGGAGCATTCCCATTAGGTTTACATTAATTTATCGATCAATACTCTTTGGGTATAGTAGGTCAATCATGTTGAACCTCATCAAATATATTATTATCCAGTATATATCCCCCATTCTAGTTTCATGAGAGACTTTGCCAAATGTCTTGTTGAAATCCATACCATCTTAATGGTATTTTTTAATTTGCTAGTCTAATAAACCCCTCCAAAAAAGGAAGTGAGATCAGTCTTGTATAAACTCTCTGTAATGAATTTATGCTGGTCTTAATAGATTGATAAAACAGTTATATACCACATCTATTTGCTAGGTACTGGGATTGTAAATATAAATAAAAGACAGTACCTATCCTTAAATAACTTATATTTTAATGAGGGAAGACAAAACATGAGATAAGTTGAAAAGTAGTGATGAGAAGGTAATGAGGAAGAAAAGTTTACTTGCAAAGGCAAGGTAGAGAAAAACTAAGAATCAGAAGGATAGGTGGGAGCGAAGTGAAAAAAGTAATCATGGGTGGCTTGGGCACTTTCTCAAACAGAGTGTCTGAAGAGGAATTCACCAATTACAATAAAGTGAAGGGATCTTCTAAACCGAGAAGGCTGCAGAGGAATGGTGTAGAAGTCCAGATAGTAAGGAGCAGAGCTTGCAGATGATTTCTTTCTTCTCATTAGTGCTCAACCTATCTCTTTAATTATCAATTTAAAAATTTTACCATGACTCAATATCAACTCCTTAGTCTGTTGGTTTCTCTTCCTCTATTTTTGAAAATTAGAATTTATCTCTGAACATGGCATTATTTATATTTCCCCAACAATCATCAAATTCTTTCATTATTTTGGAATATTATTTAAGTCATTTAGATCAGATTATTTAGATTCATTGAATTTTTTTTAAAAATAAATTTTGTTCTTTTCTATATATCAGGGCATTCTCATTCATAGAGAAAATGGAAGTTGGGTAATTCTTCTTTCCTAAGCAGGGGTCCTGTGTCTTCTCTATTGGTCCTCTTCCTTTTCTTATAATAGTGGCTAAAAACTATGATCCTTAGCATTTATTATAGATTTCACTTCAGACCATTTTAGTTTCCTTTAACCTATTTTTTTTAAAACACCATTTTACTTTGAGTTCACCCTTAGTTACTCATTTTCACTTTCATCTCTTCATCTCTTAAAAGTCCTTTTTTTTTTTTTTTTGGATGGTTTCCCTATATGCACATTATCTTAGTCTCTTAAGGTACCTCTTCCTTTATTCCCTCATTGGAATAATTTCAGGCACTATCATTAGACTTCCATTCTTGAAAGCTTCTTATCTTTCTTGAGCTTATTTCCCTTAAAGGATCTCAGACCACAGGATTCTATCCAAATTCTGAATTGTTTCTAAACTGATTTCCAGTAGATGGAGAATGTTGTAATGTGTATAGTATACCCCAAGCCCCCATATCTATGTTGATTCCTTCAGTGATTACAGATGCCTAAGTTTTTTTTGACATTTTTACTTCACCAAATAGTTCCTCTCTATCGGCCAGAATCATAAAGTATAACAGGATGCTTATTGTTTCCTTTACATTCTAGGAGATGAAATTACCAGCAAGGCAAATCATAATCATATCCTACTAAGGTCCAACATATGCTGTTAGATTAGATAATTCCTTCTTGAGACCATGATATCCAAGCTAGATAGGATTGCCAAAAAGAAACTCATAAGTCAGGCCAGACCCATAGCAAAGTATGGGAACTAAGTTGTGAAATTTGAAGCTGGCAAGAAGGCCAAATGGCAATTCAAAGCTAGGGGAAATCTAAATACAACTAAATAGCTAGAATTTAGAAAGTGCTAAAGAGTTGATTATTTCTCCAACGCAGTCTGGTTCTGCAAAATTTGCTTCCTTTTGTTGCAGCAATTTGCATCCTCCCCCCCTCATCACTACCATCTGCTTATCAAACCAGGTACTTTGGCAGAGTGGAATGATAGTTTGATTTATTGTCTTTATGGGGATCTGAGACTTTATGGGGATGTTATTGCCTGAGGTAGGAGAGACTGAATTATAACTAGATATAATAGGGATTGTGTAGCAGTTGATAGGCTATTTTTCTCATTCAAATCAACATATAATCTTTGAGTTTCTTTTTCTTTCCTTTCACATAGAAGATAGTTGGATTGTCATTCTTTGACATAGCTTGAGTTAGACATAGCTGAGTTCAAAATTGTTCTTTAGATAGACTAAAAATAGAATAACTGGCAAATCCAAATAACCATTTGGTTTAAAATGTTCAGAAAAACCATTCTTTTCTATTCCCTCTTGGGTTTCCTGATTCAATTAAATAAACCTTTGTGCTGGGAAAATACAAAGTTTATATATGACATGGTATTTGCCCTCATGGATCAGTAGTTCAGGTTGGCTTTAAGATATAATATATGGAAGGGGTATAAAGTAAAGATAAAAAAATACCAATTTGTGAAAGGTCTCAAGTGCCAGGTTTGGATGGATTAACTTAATTTTTTGGACAATAAAGAACCTTGCATGATTTTGAGCAGAAGAATGAAGTGACTAGATTTGTATATAGATCCAGTAGTTCTTTTTCAGAGATTGAGACTGTAATTTTTTACTTTGTAATATGAGCATCTGGGATATAACAAGTGCTTAATGAATGGTTGTTGATACAGGTTGATCAGTCTTCTGAAATAGTTATTCAGTGAAGGAAGCTGACACTATAGATTACTTAGAAAACTAAGTCACAGGATCATAGATTGTGAGCTGGAAGGTACTTTAGAGATAACTGAGAAAGATTGTCATCTATTAAGGATCATGCCAATAAGTGTCTGAGGCAGAATTTAAACTCGGGTCTTCTTGTCTTTGCACCTCCTATTTGCTTTCTAATTGTGTGAAAACAAGAGATGCAGGGCACTGAAGGAAAGCAAACTTTAAGAATGATATGTTTTCTGATATATTGTTGGTGGAATTGTGAACACATCCAGCCATTCTGGAGAGCAATTTGGAACTATGCTCAAAAAGTTATCAAACTGTGCATACCCTTTGATCCAGCAGTATTTCTACTGGGCTTATACCCCAAAGAGATACTAAAGAAGGGAAAGGGACCTGTATGTGCCAAAATGTTTGTGGCAGCCCTGTTTGTAGTGGCTAGAAGCTGGAAAATGAATGGGTGCCCATCAATTGGAGAATGGTTGAGTAAATTGTGGTATATGAATGTTATGGAATATTATTGTTCTGTAAGGAATGACCAGCAGGATGAATACAGAGAGGCCTGGCAAAACTTACATGAACTGATGCTAAGTGAATGAGCAGAACCAGTTATATACCTCAATAACGATACTGTTCGAGAATGTATTCTGATGGAAGTGGATCTCTTTGATAAAAAGAGCTAATTCAATTTCAATTGATCAAGGATGGACAGAAGCAGCTACACCCAAAGAAAGAACACTAGGAAATGAATATAAACTGCTTGCATTTTTGTTTTTCTTCCCAGATTATTTATAACCTTCTGAATCCAATTCTCCCTGTGCAACAAGAGAACTGTTTGGTTCTGCACACATATATTGTATCTAGGATATACTGTAACCTATTTAACATGTAAAAGATGCTTGCCATCTGGGGGAGGGGGTGGAGGGAGGGAGGGGAAAAATTGGAACAGAAGTGAATGCAAGGGATAATGCTGTAAAAAATTATCCTGGCATGTGTTCTATCAATAAAAAGTTATTTAAAAAAAAGAATGATGTGTTTTGAGAATCTGGGACTAATAGAATTAGCAGAATCTTTCATTATACTCCTCTAAAGGAAGGGGTTTTCTCCTTTTAGAGGAATGTTCCCAGCTGTTAGTTTAAGGAAGAGCTGGTAGAAAAGGGATAATATGGGCTATATTTCCTGGTAATAAAGTGATTATCTCTAGAACCTCTCCTCAGAACCAATTGGGCATTTATTTACATGGTCTTGCCCAGATATCGATAGGCAGTCATGTTTGTTGCCTCTTTCTCAGAGATATAAAGGGAAAGACTGAAAAACAAACCCAGATATAGAATATGGGTTGGGCAAAGTAGCTGTGTAAAGAGCAGAACGTGCTATACACCCTGTCAATTAAAAAAAAATTGTTTATCCTCCAAGCCTCAAAATACATCTACTCAAGTCATTCCTTCCTAACAAATACCTCCTAACAAATGGAAAAGTTGATGCCTTGTGATTAGTTAATCACTAGATTTACTTGAGTTTAACAGGCTTTTTGGCAGAAATTGAAAGTGAAATCATTCATTCAGCAAGTATTTATTGAGCTCTTGCTATGTGCATAGCACTGTGTGAACTCTGCTGTTAGGCTCAAGCTATAACTGCAACTCAAAGCCATCATCTCTATGGGCACCTGGATCAGCATGTGCCACCTTCTTTCCTAGCTGTGTCTTCAGGGCTCAAGCAGTACCTGTGCTCACTTTAAATCAGAGCTCTAAAAGAATTTTTGATACCCATGCTAAAGGAATTTCTGGTACGTGTTAAATGCTGCTCTTCTCTACTAATCACCTTTGCTTTGAGTCCTTGAAAAAGCCATAAAATTGGATGCTCTATCCATTTTTAAAAAATAACTTTTTCATACTCTTTTTTATAGGGATTTTCTTGGAAACAATTGCTAAGTAGCGCATGGTTCTCTAGCGCAACATCTATTTGTCTACTTTATAAATGGAATAGAATGTTTAGAAGAATAGTTCTCAGAACAGAAAAGGAAACTCCCTCCTTCATATGACTAGAGGAGATACTTCTGTCCCCAAACCTTCTTCCACTATTATATTAGCAATTAATTCTTTAGGTTCACTATTGGGTCCTTCCGCTTTTCTTTTTAATAAAATAATTTTTATTGATGTCTTATTTTTTAAATCTCACAATTTTTCCTATTATCCTCCTATTCTCAGAAAACTTCTTGTTTAACAAATAATATTTTTAAAAGAAAAGAAAAAAAAGGAAAATTAGTATAACCAATTAGTACATGCAAAAATTCTGAAAATGTATATAATGTACAAATATATGCAACCCTTACTTGTGAACCTCCCCCTGTTGTAAAGAGAACCAGAGGGTATTTGGCTATCTCTTCTTGAGAGCCATACTTATCTTTTGAAATTCTGCAGCATTAATGTTTGACTGTGTTTGTAATCCTTTCCATTTTCATTGTTATAGTCATTGAGTATATTCCCTCAGCATCAGTTTTTGTAGATTTCTCCATGCTTCTCTCTCCATAACATTAATCATTTCTTACAGCATAATAATATTCTATTACATTTATGTGCCACAATTTGTTTAGCTATTCCTCATTTGATGAGCAACTGCTTTGTTTCCAATTATTTTCTATAACAAAAAAATGCTGCTATACATATTTTGGTATATGGGGGAATTTTTTTTTAAATCAATAGCCTCCTCAGGTCATAAGCAATCTTTGGGTCAAATGGTATGGACATTTTCATCACTTTATTTGCATAACTCTAAATTGTTTTCCAGAATGGTGATATTGCTTCACAGCTTCACCAGCAATGCACCAGTGCACTTCCACTTCCACAAGTCATCCAGCATTTGGTATAACTATCTTTTATCATCTTTGATAAAATTTACAGGGTATGATGTCTTGATTTGCATTTCTCTTTATATTAGCCATTTTATTAGTTTGAAATTCTTTTTAGAACTATTTCTTCATATCTTTTGACCAATCAGTTCTCGGGGGAATGGACTTCATATAAACATATGTTTATGTATGTGTATTTCTCTCTCTCTCTCTCTCTCTCTCTCTCTCTCTCTCTCTCTCCCTCTCTCCCTCCCTCTCTACCTCTCTCTCTCTCCTTATCTATCAATCAATCTAATGTTTATTTATTTTGGATACCAATCTCTTTTTAAAATAGTAGTACTTTATTTTTTTCCAATTGCATGTTGATAGATAGTTTTCAATATTCACTTTTGGAAGATTTTGAGTTCCAATTTTTTTTTTCTCCCTCCCTTCCTTTCTCATCCCTTCCCAAGACACTAAGCTATCTTATATAGGTTATATGTGTACAATTATTTTAAATATTTTCCAATTAGTCATGTTGTGAAAGAAAAATCAGAACAAAAGGGAAAAACCATAAGAAAGAAAAATAAAATAAAAGGGTAAAAATAGTATTCTTTTATCTGTTCAGTCTCCATAGTTCTTTCTCTGGATGCAAATGACATTTTTTATCCTAAGTCTATTGAAATTGTCTTGAATCATTGAATTACTGAGAAGAGCTAAGCCTGTCATGGTTGATCCTCAATCAGTTTTGCTGTTATTGTATACAATGTTCTCATAGTTCTGCTCATTTCACTCAACATCATTTCATCTAATCTCTCAAGGCTCTTTCTGAAATCAACCTGCTCATCATTTCTTATAGAACTATAGTATTCCATTACATTCAAATACTACACTTATTTTTAAATGATAATAGTTTTTTCCCAAAATACATACAAAGATAGTTTTCAACATTAAATTTTATTAAAACTTATGTTCCAAGCTTTTCTCCCTCCCTCCTCCCCTAGAGAGCAAATAATCCAATATAGGCTAAACTTGTGCAATTCTTCTAAACACATTTCCACATTTATCATGCTGCACAAGAAAAATCAGATAGAAAAAGAAAAAATGATAGAAAAAACAATATTGAATTATAGTGGTGATAATGGACATCTTTGTTTCACCCCTGATTTTATTGGGAATGCTTCTAGCTTATTAGATACTAAACTCTTACAAGAAAAATTCAACACAAAACTTCTTTTTTTTCTCATTTGACCATTTATCTTCTTATTTTAGGTATATTAATTCTGTTTGTGCAAAAACTTTTCAGGTTCCTATAATCAAAGTAATCTGTCTTTTATAATTATCTCTGGACTCCATTTCTTTTAAAGGGAAGAATGTAGTACTTAAAAACACCAAAATGATTTAGCTGGAAGCTGATTTGGGGCCAGAACTCTAATAATTAGATTCTGCCCTCTACTTTTGAAACTTATATGTTTGCTTTTTTGGAATTCTCTATCCAAAAACTTTATTTATAGTATTCTAGAGTTATACCACTAGTAAATTTTCCTTATTTATTGCTAGTGACCAAATAAAATTATTTAAAGCATATATGCCAAGCAGGTTAATAACAAGTTTTAGCCACATTATCCCTTCTTTTCATCAAGTCCCAGAGTACTAAGAACTCCTCGTCTGATTTGATTCTCCTCATTTGAAAATCCTTGTTCTTTTCTTTCCTTCCTTCTTTCTTTCTTTCTTTCTTTCTTTTTTTTTTTTAAGACCAAAGTAGGAGAAGGCTTAAGAAAAGGGTAAGAATAAAGTTATCTTTTCCTTCAGATAACTAAGAATGCATTAAACATTTTTTTTCTTCAAGATGACCTAATGTCATAGGTTTAGAGCTAGATGAGACTTGGAGGTCCAACTTCATTCCTCATCCTTCAGGCATTTGAGATTCTTTCACATAACACTTGCCAATTGTATCATTATCCATGAACACTGTAGTTACACTATGGGAATGTTGACTTGATCATAGATTTAGAGCAAGAAAAGGCAATAAAGGTCAGAATCATTGAAAAAAATGGCCTTCCACCATTGAAATTGCAATGAAGAACAATTAGTAGAGTTTTCCAAAGGCAGGAAGCTGAACTTAAGAGTCAGCATGACAACAGCATATACTTATCTAAGTAACCTTGGGCAAGTCCTATACTCTTTGCTTCAGTTCCTTTATCTGTAAAATAAAGAGGATTGGACTCAATGGCTTATAAGTTCCCTAAATTAACAATTATTTGAATCTGAGTGCTCATTTTACAAATGAGAAAAGCTGACAGAAAATTATCTTCCCACTGCCACTAATTTCAGTAAATATTAAGTTAACTAGACCCTCTTTCTGATTTCATGGAAACTCCCTAGGCAGACTGTTACATGAGTAATGTTATCATTTCTAAGAAAGGTAACAAAGCTTGAAGACATTATTTTAATTGGAAAACTAATCATTTTATTTGTTTCTTTTCTTTTTTTTTTTTTTGTCCAGGCTCAACTAGCCCTGTCCTACAGCCTAGCAGAGACCCAGGTAAGTTATTTTCTCTTACTTCTTCCCATTTTTTCCTACCCTACTTGAACATGATGGAGGCTAACAAATATGAATGTCTTAGATACTTTAGTAGTATGGCAGAATTGTATAGTCCTGAAGTTTGAGCATTGGAACCTAGGTAGAGTGAGTATCACAATCAGAAAACTAGTAATTACCGCTATCCCTATTATATAAACTTTATTAACTCTTGGAGACTGTTCATAGTCCCTTTAAAGGAAACTCCGAGAATTTTTTGGAAAAGATATTTCACTCTGTAAGATAAGAATCAAGTTTTGTATTTAGGTTTTTACCTCTATCCATCTCTGTTTATCAAGGGTATATTGCTATGCCCATGTCTATAACTATTCTTTCCACTCACTTCTACCCCCAATCCTGTGTTAAGATTCTACTTAGAGTAAGTCTGATCCTGAGCCTAGGATTTGTATTATAAGCAATACCCAAAGATTATTATGTAACACCCAGTTTAGAGAAGTACTTTGTTTAGAAGAACTTCTTAGATTTCATGCACAGGAGTTTCCTCTAAGTTGAAAGTCTTCTTTCTCCCATGTGATACTGCAGGGCCCTTTGGGAATGATATTCTCTAGTCCATATGTCAGGATAAGGGTGAGAAGGTGGGATAAGTAGTCAAAACTGGATTTCTAAGATGTTTATCTGATTTGCCTGAATGTCAGATACAATCTTAACTTGACCCTGTAGGGGTTATTGGACTCTCTGAGGTACAGTGTGACAGTGGAAAGAGTATAGGTTTGAGAATCAAAGAACTGATGTTCAGATCCTATCTCTGCCACTAACCTGTGACCTTGGGTAAAGCAGTTTAACCTTCATGGGTCATAGTTTCTTCATCTGTAAAATGAAAGGGTCTCTAAGGTCCCTTTTAGTTCTTGATCTATGAATCTTTGGTGTTATAGTGCCTCTCTGACATCTTCTGCATCTTCCTGCCTCCCAGAAATGTGAGCCAAATTTTCTCATCACAAATGACCCTGATAGAGACAAGTGTGGCTTTCAGGATGGGATTTGCTTTTATGCCATTGTAATCAGGGGCTATATTTCTATGAGTGAGAATGAAGAAGCATTACGTTCTCATGCATCCCACTGCCTTTTTATTAGCACTGAAGCTGCTAGTGCTTGGCCATATAAGAGTATAATTGAACCAAGCTAATCTACACCTTAGGGCAATGTATTTTTTATTGATTCCAACTCTACATTATTATTGTTGCTTAATGAGGAGCTAATGTAATTTCTAATGAAGCCACATGGCCCTTGGATAGATGAACTCAGATTTTATTTCCCTTGTGATGGAATATACTCTCTTCAATTAAAAACCCAGGAAGTAAAATTAATACAAATGTAAAATTTTTTAAAGATTAGTGTCAAGACAGCAGCTTTTTATTATGCATGTAAATTCTTCAGTAATGGGTTTGAAGAGGAGGGCTTCAAGTGTGTGGCTAGTCCTTAAGAGTATCTGAAGGCTTTGAAGGGGGATATGGATCTATAGTTCTCAAAAAGCTGCAGGTCTGCACTGTCCTTTGAGTGATCTTTTGGATGTGCATTGGGTACAGAAAGGTATCCCTTCTATGAATGCTGTCTTGTGCCAGGGCTACTTTTTCTTTAGGATTTTCTTATGTGTCTTATGGATGCAAAAATTGATTGTTTGGAGAAGATACATCTTGTTGGACCCCTGAGAAGGCTGTGATCAGCACTGTTCCAAAGGGACAGTATGTTCTATTTGATCTTAGAGAGCAGTTGCCTGAGCCAAATGACATGTAGACTTTGTCTTCTCTCTGTGCTAGGGGTTTGGAGTAAAGAAAGTGAAATCCACTTCTGCAAATGATTCAGTGGAGCCTGAGGGGCTGTAGGAGAAGAAAATCATATGGGCTGTTAAATATTTGTTCCTCTCTTCCTTCTACCCGAAAGCCTGTTAGGGTAACTCTGGGACAGGAGGAGAGTCAGCTGATGGAGCAGATCCATTTCTGAGGCAAGCTCAGCACAGCCAGCTGTTAATGCAAACTGAACCTCAGGGGGTATTTTGAGGGTCATCTTGGAGGAGACCCAAAATATCCTTCCCCTGATAGATGATTTCTGGGTTGTCTGGGCAGTTTTTGAATCATCTCTCTCTCCCTAGTCAGGCCTTGAAGCTTTAAGAGGATGAAGCTGGGGATTCTAAGCAGATGGGGGGATGTGTGAGGGTGAGGGTTGTTGGCAAGCCCTAAGGACTAATGGCCTTCTTTTTAAGGATTCAGACTAGAGTGGGCAAGGGCAGCAGAATACGATCAATTAGAGCAGACCTGGTGGCTGAGAAAGAAATTAGAATTTTTCCAACAATTTTATTCCTTTTTACCAGGAAGCACAGCCCTTTCTCTAGTTTCCTTCTCTAGCTCCCACCCTCCTTTAATTAGTGCAGAAATTATTGTGATCAAAGAGAGAATGTTCTTGATTCTTTTTTACTTATATTTACTTTTTTACTTATATTTAGGAACCAAAGACTGTGACAAAGTTACCCTGTTTATTGCAAAGCTTGAAAACCATGAAGATGCCCAGAATCTGTTACCAAACTCATTTATACCATGCGCTAAACTCCACCTGACCCTATTTGGCAGTGTGTAGAGAAGGAAGCAATGTAGTGGAGGTAGTCCCTGGGATCTCAACTGACAGAAAAAATGAATATATATTTAAAAAAAACAATAAATAAAGCTTTTAAGATGTGAAAATATTCTTTTGCAATAAACATGTTCAAAGTACCTACTGAGTGCTACAGATTATGCTAAATGCTAGAAAGACAAAAAGTTTAGATAAGATAGTTTTGGGCCTCAAGAAGTTTGCAATTCCAAACTGCACTTATTTCATCATAGGGTGCTCCTTATGAGGTACTCTACCACCAAAGCACAGCAGGACCTTCTCTCTAACTATGAGTCTGGCAGAGTTGCTTACAGACCTGAGTGGTTAAGAGATTTGCTCAGAGTGACCCAGCACATACATGCCAGAGGAAAGACTTGAACTTGGATCTACCTGACAGAGAGGCAGCTGCATGACTCAGTGGATAGAGTGTTGGTCCTAGAGTCAGGAAGACCTGACTTCAAATACAGTCTCAGACATTTAGTAGCTGATCAAGTCACAACCTCTGTTTCCTTAATCCACTGGAGAAGGAAATGGCAAACCATTCTTTACCAAGAAACCCTTGAACAGGGATAGAAACAGCTATAACTGAATACCTATACTAACTCTCTGACACTGAGACCTGTTGTTTATTCAGTGGTAGCATTACACTTAGTTGAAGAGGAATTTAGGGCAGCATTTCAGATAATGAAAGCAAAGGTATCGGGGTATGAAGGTACCTAACACATATTCTGGAGTTGTAGATATGGTATAGAAAGGCAGCTAGATGGTGCCATAGTGTATAAGTATACTCTGCTCCTGTACAGTCAGGAAGACTCATCTTTCTGAGTTTAAATCTGGTTTTAGACACTTACTAGCAAGTTACTTAATCCTGTCTGTCTCAGTTTCATCATCTGTAAAAAGAGCTGAAAAAAGAAATGTCAAACCACAGGATATTTGACAAGAAAACTCTAAATGGGTTCTTGAAGAGTAAAATACAACTGAAGTGATTCAACAACAACAACAACAACAAAAATAGGATTTTAAATTTCATTTTTAGATAGCAATATTAACTACTAAGATTTATTTATTACTTTCAGAGTTGCAAAGTGATGTATATACATTATCCCATTTGTTTCCCCAAATACTATGCTATGAAGTGATTACTATTATTATACCCTCATTACAGATAAGGAAAACTGAGGCAGAGAAATTAATCATTTTACTCGTAGTGACATACCTAGCAAGTATGTGAGACAGGACTACAACTAGCCATGTCTTTTTAGTTCCACGTCCAACCAGCACTCTCTCTATTAGTAGATTCAGTAGGCAATCTCTTTTAGATTTTTTGAGGAGCACAATCACATGGTAAAGATTCCTATGGTTAAAGCTGTTCTCTTGGCAGCCTGAAGGATGGATTAAAGAGAGGGAAGAAAGAGTGAAAGAGGAAACATCTCTTAGTTGATCATTGCAACAATTCAGGAAGGAAGTAGTGAAGGGGGGGGTCTGTATATGAACTGCCTGAAATAGTATGATGACAGTAGGAAGAGAGTAGAAGGGACATGTCCAAGAGGTAAAGGACAGGGCAATCAAAAGCAGATTGGCTCTGGTGTTCAAAATTGAAGTTCAATAGGACACTTGGTACCAGTGTGAGTTAGTCAGGAAATGCTTCCCAGAAGTATTTGAAAAGCACGGGTTTTAAAGGAATAATGGGATGTTAATCAGCAGAGAGGTGGAAATTTCAGATTCAAGGGGCTCACACTCACCTGGGCCTGCCCTCTTTTGCATATCTCAGTCAACTTTTCTGGTGAGTTGTCACTTTGGACTTCACTGCTTCCTGTAGAGCTCTCAGAGGGTACTGCTCTGAATCCGACCAAAGGACTTTCTGGTCTTTCCAATCAGTCAGAACATTGGAGGTAGCAAGAACTCTGTCCCATTACAGCCTCTGCTGCTGGTTTTGTGAGTTTGGCAGCAGATGGCAGAGGCAGGTTGCTCCAGCAGCAGCTGGTCCCAACCCTCTTGAGGAGTCATGGACTCATTCAGGATCCCAATGTCTTATGGGGACCATCAGCCAAGTGGCCCCGCATTGTCACCAGCTGTGCTGTACTCTCTAACTATTTGCATAAGGAGAGATGTTGCACATTTGGCCAAGACATTGGCAGAATGATGACACATGGTTAAGAGCCAGGGACAGGACAATAAAAACTCTCCTTTTCTAAGCATATGGGGAATAGGGTGGTAGGAATGCCAGCTTTGCTCAAATCTTCATCCTGTAAGTGAGGTTAAGGAGAGGAGAGGGGGAATGGAATTTGGAGGAGTCACTTGTACCTTCACCAGTCAAGGTAAGTAGCTCTTGCCCTTCCCTTTAAGTATCCTTTGGCTTGCGTTCACCTTCCCGCTTGACTTCCCCAAGGAGGTCCACCTCAGTGTCTGAGACATTCTCTTGCTTCCTCCTGACACCTCCCCTCCCAACTCCCAAGTGCCAGAGAGTTTGTAGAGATGCCAGCTGAGCAGTTGGCTGTCTGAATTATCCTATCACTTCCTCACTTTCTCTTTGTGCTGACAGATTCAGCCATAAACTGAGAATCAGACTTTTTCTTAATGGCATTGATCAGATTCATTAAAATATATTTTAAAATATGAATACATTTCTTCTTAATTTTTAGAGGAATATGGGAGACTCAGAGCCTGTGAAATAAATGCCTTTTGGGTAGAAATGCCTTCTTGGTGCCATTGAAGTGAAATCACATTCTTTGAATAAGGAAGCTTCATTTCTGCCTCTGCATGGTGCAATGGCAAGTCAGAAGACCTATATTCAAATCTCAGATCTGATTATTAATGATTGTGTCACCTTGGGCAAGTTGAATAAACCCTTTAGATTAGATGACTACTGATAATAGGTAATATTTGTACAACACTTAACGGTTTGCAAATCGCTTGATATTTATTTCATTTTATCCTCATGATGATCTTGTGGGGGAGTATCTTATTATTCCATTTTTCTTCTTTTCTTTTTTTTTTTTATTCCATTTTTCAGGTAAAGAAATAGAGACTTCCATTTTTCTTCTTTTCTTTTTTTTTATTCCATTTTTCAGGTAAAGAAATAGAGACTTAGAGTCTTTATTTCTTTATCTGAAAAAATGGAATAATGGAGTGCTTAAGAGACTTACTTGTGATCATCTACCTAGTAAGTATCTGATGAAGGGACTCTTGACTCCAAGTCCATTGCCCTAGATCATGGATTTCCAATCTAAGAATATATTTCAGGAGTCTATGAACTTGAAGGAGGAAAAATAAAATTTTATATTCCTTATCCTATAACTGAAATTTTGTGTGTCATTTGATCATTTAAAGATACTATTTTGTTAATTTTTCCCTATCCTATAATTGATATTTAGCATATCCTTTGGCTATTTACAAACTTTAATCTAAGATGGGTTCTATGGCTTCCTCAGTCTTTGACAAAGAGTTCATGTTATCCAGAAAAGAACATTTCATCTTGATCTCTAAAGGCCCTCTCAGGGACAATGAGTCAACACAATGAATAGAGTACTACCCCTGAGTTCAAATCTGACCTCAGACACTTATTGATTGTGTAAGCTTGGACAAGCCACTGAACTCTGCCTTAAAAAAGAAGATCCCTTTCAGATGAATGATTTCATATTGGGCATCTTATGAAAGTGGAAATTTTTGGTGGAATCTCTATTGGAGTCTCATAAAATGTCTCATCTTGCAGAATATTCCTTCATTTTTCATATCACCATATGGCAGATTTGGAGATGGAAAGAAGCTCACTTGTATGGTATGCTCATTCTTACTGTCAAGAATACTGAGACCTGGAGAGTTACTTGCCCAAGGTCACTAAATTTTGAAAACTTTAATATTTCAAAGTTTTTCTGTGAAGGTGTGCCCCATTCCTATTTTCCTTTTATTATCATCATTTTCTTTCTTCTGGTCTTTTCCCAAATGAGTTATGCAAAGGAAAAGTCTGCACAGATGGAAGGAGGTGAAAGGCTGGCTTGTCCCTGGAAGCCCAGGGAGCTATAGAATAGGCTCTGCTTTGACCTTGAGAGGATAGAATGGTGATGAAGGCAAGACTTTAGACTGAGCAGTTCTGACCAGGCAGTTTTGTATTCCCTGATATCACCAGGTAGTTAGACAATTTAAATTCTGGGAACAAAGTCTTTGAAAATAATAAACTTCCCTGGACTCTCCTCTTCTGAGTGTGGAAAAGTACATGCAGAACGCAGGGACTATTTACACCTGCTAGATGTATAATTTCAATGGCAATAATTATCTGACCTTTTAAAAAGAATCAATCTGTCTGGCAGCAACACATTTCTGAGATCTAGCCAAAGTGGGGACTGAGCCATTGGCATGAGAGGGCCAGACAGAAGCTGAATTTACTTTTCACCAGGGACCTGTCCTAAACCTGCCAAGCAAGTCCACATTTTTCTAACTGAAATTTGGGTACAAATAGTGGGTTTAGCCAAAGTGGGAGGTCTTGCCTTGCTTCTTTTTAAAAAAATATGATTTTTAAAAGTAATGTCTGTTTTTATTAAGAATAACTAGTATTATGTAAGTAAGGAGATATATGTACTGGTCAGATACTTCCCTTAAAAAGATGGCATCTTCAATAAATAGACTAAAAGTTGTTTGGATGATATCCCATGAAATCCTTTGTTGTGTAAGATTTTTTATTAAAGAAAATTTGTTATGTCCAATATCTACAAAATAGAATCAATTTGGGCTAAGTTTAGGGGGAATAAAATCTCATTCCAGAAAATGAATTGATATAATTGCATTGATAAAAACTAGATTCTATACATAATATAAAAAGTCACTTTTCATTTTATCTACTTAAGTCAAGTGTGTTTCTATGCGCTAGGGACCCCTCAGCTGGTAAAACACTCTTTGCTGTTATATCTTAATAGTGTAAATTTAAAACTAGAAAGAATCTTGGATGTCATTTAGTTCAAGGCCTCTTCAACTTTTTTCCAATTGTGACCCCTTTGCTAGAGAAATTTTTACACAATCTGAATATATAGGTTTATAAAATAGATAAACAAATCAAACATTTATGATAATAATCATAATTTCATGACAACACATTAAGAATCTTAAACCACAATTTAAGAAACTGCGATTTAATTTATTTTCATCATGATGAGAAAATTGAAGTACACGAAAGTAAAGTTAAAAAAAATTAAAAGAGGTGAAATGTGCAAGATCACACATGTAGCAAAAAGTAGTGGCCAAAGCACTAGATATGGAACTAGAGGACTTGGGTTCAAATCCTACCTCTGATTTTTAATACCTTTGACTATGAGCAACTCATTTAACCTCCTTGGGCTTCTATTTCCTCATCTATAAAATAATGTGTAGATTAGACAGTCTCTGAAACCCCTCTGAGCTCTAGATCTATGAACATTTATGCTACAATTTGAATTGTGATCTTTGCACTCTTGTCAGCACATTCTGTCAAAGCTAATTTTGCTGTGTTCTCTCTCCGGTAATGTCTCACTACCTTATTTTCTTAAAATAAAGAAAAGAAAAGACAAATCTTTTATTGATGCTCCTTCCCTCCTATCCCTATTGTTTCCTAGTGATAAATGCCCCTTCTCTCTAATTTTCCAAGGTCCTCAGTGGGGAGGGGAGCAATGCAGTTGGCAGGCTCCTTATATTATAATTCTTCCTCTTCCTCCTCCTTTTCCCCTGTATGTACAGAGCTTTTCCTGGCTGCTGCCCTGGAAATGGCCTGTGCTGGCTTGCTTTTCAGATTCCATTTCATTTTCTTATTTCTATATCTGCTGACATCTGTCACCTCTACCCACCTTTTGCATTACTCCCATCTCCTTTGCTGTTGCCAATTTCACCAAACAGGGTAATGATCTTGTTATCACAAGTTCAATGTTTTCATCCAAGATCAGAACAAAGTATGTTGGGTATAAAGTAAATCATGATACCACACAGCTGACTTGATGGGGCATCTTAAACCCAGTCCTTCTATCCCCAAAGTTTCAGTTAAGAAGAAAGTAAATGCCAAGTTACCTATGTGTGTATTACTCTAGAATTGTTCAAGATATTTATTCTCTAGGCCCTGCTTATGTCAAATAGTATGAATCTTATTGAAGTTTATAAATCTGGGGGTTTGGGGGTTTCAAATTTAACACTCTCTCTACTATGCCATATTCCTTTCCATTAAGATTGGCAAATCATACATTGGCCAGACAGATTGAGATGTTCTAGTCTGGATTCCCAAGGATACTTTTAAAAAAATGTATTTTTCTTTAGCATATTAAATATTTCCCAGTTAAATTAAAGAATTTAACATTCACTTTAAAAAACTTTGAGTTCCAAATTTTCTTTTTCTCTCTTGTGTCTTTATCACCCCTTGAAAAGTCAAGTAATATGCATGTGAAGTCATGCAAAACATATTTTCATATTAGCTATGTGACACAACACACAAGAATTTAAAAAAAAATGAAAAGTGGGCTTCAATCTGCACTCAGAGTTCTTCAGTTCTTTCTCTCTGGAGATGGATAATATTTTCATCATGGGTCCTTTGGAATTATTCTGGATCTTTGTCTTAATCAAAGTACTAAATCTTTTACAGTTGATCACTGTTAAAATATTGCTGGGAAGCTAGGTGGTGCCATAGTGCCTAGAGTGCCGGGCCTGGAGTCAGAAAGACTCACTTCTCTTGGTGAGTTTAAATCTAGCATCAGACAGTTTCTAGCTGTATGACCCTGGGCAAGTCACTTAACCCTGCTTGTCTCTGTTTCCTCATCTGAAGAATGAGCTGGAGAAGGAAATGCCAAACCACTCCAGTATCTTTGCCAAGAAAACCCCAAATGAATTGACATGACTGAAAATCAACCCAGTATTGCTGTTATTGTATGCATTGTTCTCCTGGTTTTGCTTACTTCATTTTGTTTCAGTTCACAAAGATTTCCCAGAGTTTTTGAAACCATCACAAGGAAACTTTTTTTCTTTTTACCTTTTTATGCTTCTCTTGAGTTCTATATTCGAAGGTCAAACTTTTTGTTTAGCTTTGGTCTTTTCGTCAGAAATAAATGGTATTCACCTGTTTCATTCAATGTCTATCTTCTTCCCTAAAAGAAAATGCTCAGTTTAGTGAGATGATTTATTCTTGGCTTCACTCCAAGTTCCTTTGCCTTTTGGAATATCAGATTCCAGGCCCTTCCATTCTTTAAGGTGGACGCTGCTGGGGTTCCTGGGTAATCCTTATTGGGGGTCCTCAGTATTTGAATTTTTTTTCTGGCTACCTATAATATTTTTCCTTGGTCTGATAGTTCTGAAATTTAGCCACAATATTCCTTAGAGTTTTAATTTTGGGGTGTCTTTTAGGATGTATTTGGTGAATTCTTTCAATAGCTATTTTACCTCCTGATTCTATGACATCCAGGCAGTTCTCTTTGATGATTTACTGAAAAGTACCATCTAGGCTCTTTATTTCATTCATGATTTTCAAGGAGTTCAGTAATCCTTAGATTGTCTTTCCTAGATCTACTTTCCAAGTCAGTTGTTTTCCCAATTAGTTATTTTACGTTTTTTCTATTTTTTTTTGGGGGGGGGTTTGCTTTACTGATTCTTGATGTCTCATTGTGTCATTCATTTTCATTTGTTCATTTCTGATTTTTAGTGAATTATTTGAATTTTTTTTCTGGCTACCTATAATATTTTTCCTTGGTCTGATAGTTCTGAAATTTAGCCACAATATTCCTTAGAGTTTTAATTTTGGGGTGTCTTTTAGGAGGTATTTGGTGAATTCTTTCAATGGCTATTTTACCTCCTGATTCTATGACATCCAGGCAGTTCTCTTTGATGATTTCCTGAAAAGTACCATCTAGGCTCTTTATTTCATTCATGATTTTCAAGGAGTTCAGTAATCCTTAGATTGTCTTTCCTAGATCTACTTTCCAAGTCAGTTGTTTTCCCAATTAGTTATTTTACGTTTTTTCTATTTTTTCTATTTTTTTGGGGGGGGGGTTTGCTTTACTGATTCTTGATTTCTCATTGTGTCATTCATTTTCATTTGTTCATTTCTGATTTTTAGTGAATTATTTTTTCATTTAGTTTTTTTTTACTTCTTTTTATATTTATTCAATTGAATTTTTAAGTGAGTGGTTTTGTTCTGTGGATTTTTTTCCCATTTCGCAAATTCTGTTTTTTAAGGAGTTATTTTCTTTTTGCAATTCTGTTTTTAAGGAGTTATTTTTACAAGGAATCTTTTTAACAAGAGACAAAATACAATTTATTTTTTTTTAGCAATATTATGAATGTACAATTAAAGTGACATTTATACCCTCTGATCCTCAGATGAGTTTGAGTAGTTATCATTGACTTTAAAAAGAAGGTGTTTTTTTAAACTTCAAAAGATATCCAGAGAATAGAAAGCAACAATTCCTCAAGCATTTATTAAGTGGATGCAGAGATAAAAAAAATGGAAAAAATTATTGGAATATAAGATATATAGGTAAATTGTTAAAAAACTTTTAAAAGTAACTACTATGTGCTAGGCATATTATTAAGCACTGGAAAAACAAAAAAGACACAAGACAGTCTCTTCTCAGGGAACTCACAGTCAACACTTAGAAACAATTTATGTACAATGAGCTATGTATGGGATACATTGGAAATAATCTACAGAGCAGATGTGATAGAATTAAAAGTGATCAGAAAAGACTTCCTGGAGAAGGTACATTTTTAATTGGGAGTTAAAGAATTCCAGGAGGTAGAAATGAGGAAGAAGAGCATTCCATACCTGGAGGAATAGTTAGGGAACATTTCCAGAATATGGCAATCTTGTTTGAGGAACTGCAATGAAGTTAATGATACTGTAGCCTTGAGTATGAGTAAAATGGGATAGGGATGGGATGAGGTGTAAGAAGACTGGAAATTTTAGAAAGAGATCAGGTTGTAAAGGAATTGAAATGCTAAATGTTGGTTTTTATATTTGATGCTGAAGGTGATAGGGAGCCATTGAAGCTTATTAGGTAGGGATGTGATGAGTTCTGACCTGAATTTTAGGAAAATCAAGTTGATAGTTGAGTGGGAGTTGGAAGAGATTTATGGTTGGCAAGCCAATGATCAAGCAATTCCAATAGTCCAGGCCTGAAGTGATGAAGGGCTTCACTAGGATGGTAGCAATGTCTGAGGAGAGAAAGGATAATAATGTAAATAAAACATATATGCAAAATTAATACAAAACAAATTTTGCTGAAGGAGAATAATAGCGGCTAGGAAAATTAGGAATGTCTTGTGCAAGAAGCTATGACTAAAGTGAAAGAATGACAGAGGTGAAAGTAAAGAAGTAGAATATTCTGTTATTTTGCTATTAGAAATGACAAATCGGATGATTTCAGAAAAACCTGAGAAGGCTTACATGAACTCATATAAAGTGAAGTGGGTAGATCCTGGAGAACACTGTACACAGTAACAGTAATATTATACAATGAAGAACTGTGAATAACTTAGTTATTCTCAGCAGTAAAATGATCTAAGACAATCCTAAAGGATTTATCATGAAAAATGCTACCTGCTTTCAGTGAAAGAACTGATGTTGTTTGAACATAAATTGAAACATGCTATTTTCTCTCCCTTCCTTCTTCCTTTCCTCCTTCCCTCCTTCTTCCTTTCCTCCTTCCCTCCTTCTGTCCCTCTGTCCCAGAGTAAAAGCCATTGGAAGATAGTACAAAACAAAGAAAAGATTTCACTTGTAACCACAGTTGATTGCTGATCTCAAGAATTATCTGTGGCCTTCTCTGTATTGTATTTTATGGTTCCAGGCTCCTGACAGAATAGCCAAGTGAGAAGCAGGGACAAGCAGGGATTTCTTTCTTTCTTTCTTTCTTTCTTTCTTTCTTTCTTTCTTTCTTTCTTTCTTTCTTTCTTTCTTTCTTTCTTTCTTTTTCTCCTTTTTCCTCTTCTTCTCCCTCTCCCCCTCCCTCCCTCCTTCCTTTTCCCTCCCTCTCTCTTTCTCCCTTCCTTTTCCCTCCCTCCTTCCTTCCTTCCTTCCTTCCTTCCTTCCTTCCTTCCTTCCTTCCTTCCTTCCTTCCTTCCTCCCTCCCTCCCTCCCTCCTTCCTTCCTTCCTTCCTTCCTTCCTTCCTTCCTCCTTCCTTCCTTTCTTCTCTCCTTTCCTCCTTCCTTCCTTCCTTCTTTCCTTCCTTCCTTCCTTCCTTCCTTCCTTCCTTCCTTCCTTCCTTCTTCCTTCCTTCCTTCCTTCCTTCCTTCCTTCCTTCCTTCCCTCCCTCCCTTCCCTTCCCTTCCCTTCCCTTCCTTTCCCTTCCTTCCTTTCTTCTCTCCTTTCCTCCTTCCTTTCTTTCCTCTCTTCTTCCCTCCCCCTCTCTCTCTCTTTGAGTCTTCTAACACAAAATGACTAATATGTAACTGTTTTACATGATAGTATATATATATATATATATATAACCTATATCAGATTGCTTACAATCTCAGGGAGGAGGGAGAGATAAAAATAAATGAAAAAATAATGAATATTAAAATTGCTTTTAAGTGAAATTGGAGGAAAATAAAATATTATTTAAAAATAATAGTACATTCCAAACATGGCACATAACCCAAGAAAAGTCATGAATATGAGATGGACTGACTACTACAAAGAATCAGTTTTTCAAACAAAATATTCTAAATACAACTCTTGCCTTTTTTCTACTGATAAATGAAAGGAAAAAGGAGGCATTGATAATTTTGAATAAGAGTTCACAAGTATCTTGGAATAGAATCATCCATGCTATATAACATATAGACTCACTTGCATATTTCTTATATGTCTAACCCTGCTTCTCACTTGGCTATGCTGTCAGGAGCCTGGAACCATAAAATACAATACAGAGAAGGCCACAGATAATTCTTGAGACCAGCAATCAACTGTGGTTATAGGTGAAATCTTTTCTTTGTTTTGCACTATCTTCCAATGGCTTTTACTCATGTTTTTATATTCATAATCATGCACCTCTTCCTCAGCTGACTTTCCCATTTCCTTAACTCTGATTTTAGAAAGATAGAGTACTGGGCCTGAAGATAGACTTGAGTTAAAATCTGAACCCAGACATTTACTAGTTGTATGATCCTGAATAAGACACTTAACTTCAGTTTGCCTCAGTTACCTTAATTGTAAATCTTGTAAGGTTGTTGGGAAGATCAAATGAGATAATATTTGTAAATCATATTTAGTACAGTGCCTGGGATGTAGTAAGTTCTATCTAAATGCTTATATCCTTCTATAACTTTCAGCTCATAATGTCTTTCAATTTAGCTAAGAACATTTGCTAACCACCCCCAAAAAAGGATTGATCTTTTCACTTCTATGGGCTATGGTGGGAAAAACTCAGGTTCTGGGGGCAGGAGACCTGGGCTAAAATCCCACCTTTAATAATGTATGACTCTGGACAAGTTATTTAATCTCTCTGGGTTTTATTTTCTTTATCTGTGAAAGGACATGAACTCTGAGGCCTCTTTTAGCAGCCCTAGATCTCTGAGCTTATGATCCTTTTCAAAGGATGCTTCTCACTCCACAGCCATACTGTGTGGACAATGGATTGGGATGATTGACAGGGAAGAACACTCTCTGCCTAGAAACATTATCCCCTGGTGAGTGAGCTCCAGTTTTATTTCTCTCCAGCAGTGAGCTCTATGACTTGAAATGTATCATAGACTCCTAAAATCTCAGAGTTGGAATGAACCTCTGATGACATCCAGTGCAAACATTCTGTCTGTGACATTCTTAACAATTGCAGGTAAACTTTTCACTGGAGTTTCTAATATGATAGTATTTTATTTTTCCTAATACATGCAAAAGTAGTTTTCAATATTCACCTTTGCAAAACCTTGTGTTCCAAATTTTTCTCTCTACACTACCCTCTAATCCCTTTCTAAGACAGCAAGCAGTCTGATAAAGTTTAAACATGTGCAATTCTTCTAAACATATTTCCATATTCATCATGCTGTATACACACACACACACAAATCAGATGAAAAGGGGAAAAACATGAGAAAGAAAAAAAACCAAGCAAACAACAACAAAAAAGGGAAAATATTAAACTTTGATCCACATGTAGTCTACATGATTTTCTCTCTAAATGTGGATGGCATTTTGCATTCCAAGTATATTGGAATTGCCTTGAATTATGTCATTGTTGAAAAGAATCGAGTCTATTGCTGATGATCATCACATAATCTTATTACTGTGTACAGTCTTTTCTTGGTTCTGCTCACTTCACTTAGTTCATGTACGTCTTCCCAGGCTTTTCTGAAATCATCCTGCTCATCATTTCTTTAAGAACAATAATATTGAATAATCTTTTTCAGTTAACACTATTAAATACATAGGATTGCAAAGAAAATACTATATTGAAATAAGAATATAATATTTTTCCCATGAAAGTCTATGGACCCCTTTGAGGAAATGTAGGGAAAATCATTCATTCATTCATTCATTCATTCATTCAAGAAACAGACATTATGAAGCCATTCTCCAATTGATAAATGGTCAAAGGATATGAAAAACAATTTTCAGGTGATGAAATTGAAACTATTTCTAGCCATATGAAAGAATGTTCCAAATCACTATTGATCAGAGAAATGCAAATTAAAACAACTCTGAGATACCACTACACACTTGTCAGATTGGCTAAGATGACAGGAAAAGATAATGATGAATGTTGGCGGGGATGCAGGAAAACCGGGACACTGATGCATTGTTGCAGGAATTGTGACGGGATCCAACCCATTCTGGAGAGCAATCTGCAATTCTGCCCCCAAAGTCATCAAACTGTGCATGCCCTTTGATCCAGCAGTGCTACTACTGGGTTTATATCCCAAAGAGATACTGAAGAAGGGAAAGGGACCTGTACATGCCAAAATGTTTGTGTCAGCCCTGTTTGTGAAGGGATGCCCATGCCTTGGAGAATGGCTGGGTAAATTGTGGTATAAGAATGTTAAGGAATATTATTGCTCTGTAAGAAACGATCAGCAGGATGAAGACAGAGAGGCCTGGAGAGACTTACATAAACGATGCTAAGTGAAATGAGCAGAATCAGGAGATCATTATACACTTCAACAACAATACTGTATGAGGATGTATTCTCTATTCATTTCCAATTGATCAATGATGGACAGAATCAGCTACACTGGGAAATGAATGTAAACTGTTTGCATTTTTGTTTTTCTTCCCGGGTTATTTTTACCTTCTGAATCCAATTCTCCCTGGGCAACAAGAGAACTGTTTGGTTCTGCACACATATATTGTATCTAGGATATATTATAACTGTTTGCCATTTAGGGGAGGGAGTGGAGGGAGGGAGGGGAAAAATCAGAACAGAAGCGAGTGCAAGGGATAATGTAAAAAATTATCCATGCATATGTTCTGTCAATAAAAAGTTATAATAAAAAATAAAATAAACAAAATAAAAGAAAATAAAAAGTTTTTAATAAAAAAAAGTCAGATATGATTGAAAGACTGAACAATAACAACAACAAAAGAAGAAACAGGCCAATGCCTGTCAGAGCCTGGAATTCAAACACAATTCAAACACAAAACTAAAATACCTTGTATTCTTCTCTTGTTCCCACAGTAAATCTCAGATGAGTAAACTTAGGCCCACAGAGATAAAGTAACTTGCCAAGGTCTCACAAGTAGTGAGGGATGAGCTGGGTCTCAAACACGGACTTCTGTTTCTTCCATTGCACCATAGGGGCTATAGACTTCTTGGAGGTCAACTATCTCATAGGGACAAGCCAGGGCAAAGATAGTTACAAGCTGGAAAATGATTTTTATTAATTTTATAACATTGAAGTAATTTCAATGATACCTTTTAAAACTTAAATCCAGCTACAATATACTGAGTAGGAACAATATAATTAACTATGTTATTTCTGTTTTATTATAGATTGTTTTTGATAACTAGGCTTTGTCTAATTTAGAATTCTATGATGAGTAATCAGGGAATAAAACTGATGTCAAACTGTTGGTTTTAGATTCACTCTGGAAATGTGAACCATTGTTATTATTATTAAATGCCATGTAGGAAAATTGTTTTCCATATATTATCTCTTATGTTTTCTGTAATCACCTTTTTCTATAGGTCCTATAAATTACTATTAAGTGAAGAAAATTCAAACACATTAAGCAACTTGTCAACTTGAATTGGGTCTCAAAAGAAGATTTTCTTTCCTCCCTCCTTTTTCCCTCCCTCCCTTCCTCCTTCTCTTGCTCTCTCAGTCCTCCCTGTCTCCCTCTCTTCCTCCTTCCCTTCTTTCCTTCCTCCCTTTATTCATTCATTTATTTGTTCTTTCATTCATTCATTCCTTCCTCCTTCCCGCCTTCTTTCCCCCTTCCTCCTTTCCTTCTTCTCTCTCTCCTTTCTTTCTCTCTTCTTCTCTCCCTCCTTTTTCTCTTTTCCTTCTTTTCTCTTTTTCTTCCTCCCTCTTTCCCCTGCCTTCCTCTGTCCTTCCATCCTTTTGTTCTTCTTTTTCTCTCTCCCTTACTTCCCTATTTTCTTCTGCCTACTTATATTTCCTTTCATTTGTTCCTTCCTTTCTTCCTTCTTCCTTCTCTCCTTGATACTGGGCAAGTCAGTTAAACCTCTTAGTAGTCCAAGCAAGTCTCTACGATAGTAAGTTGCAGAGAAGGTGCTGCCTTGAATTAATTGAGGGAGTTTCCTACAACCATGAATTCACAGATAAGGTTCTATCTCTATCCTAATACTTCTATCTACCATGTTAGACATATTATTACATATTAAAGAGAAAGGTATTCTCTAAACCAAGAGGATCTGGGTTCAAGTTCTCCCTCTGATGTGTAAATGACTTGAGAACTTGTCCAAGTCATTTAACATCAGTGCTCTGTAATTCTCTGTGACTATAAAGTGCAGAGAAAGTAGCACTATCAAATGACAGAGAGAAAGCTTCCTCATCTGGAAGTTGCCTATGTCATTGAGGTCCAGCTGATATTATCTCATTTGAGCTCATAACAATCTTGCAAGACATTCTTGTTCCTATTTTTACAGATGAGGAAAAGGATATTCATCGAGATGAAATGATTTGCTCAGTATATCTCTAGTATATGTCACAATTGAGACTTGAATCCAGATTTTCCTGACCTTGAGAACATCATCATTCTTTCTACTATGCTACGATGCTTTCTTCTTGAATAATTATAATTCAGATTAATTCCAATAATTCAGAACTAGTGATAAATCCAAGGACCCTTTGAAAACATTGGAGCAAGTTGCCACTCTGTCTGATGTTCCTACCAGGTCCAATGGTTAGTAATTCCCCACCCATTACCAAGGAGCAGATAAGAGTAAGGAAGTAAGCATATGCTTTACTCAGTTCTTCAATCAAATATATCATTGCCTCCCAGGAGATATGTCCCCTTGGTGTAAGTTTCACAGTCTCAGTGTTCTCCTCTCTTATTTGTGTTAGAATGAAAAGGGAATTTGATTTCCAAAAGCAGAATGATATTCATCCTGTTCTCATCTATAAAGTCTGAGAACTAGCAAGGGCCAGTGGAAGAAAAGGCTTCTCTTCCTGACCTCAAGCTTTTAAGAAATGTGTGTTCCTTTGTGGCTAAGTTTCTTGTATGCCTTCCAGTAATGGGCAATAAATGGGCAGTTATTTAATTTGGAGTAAGCACTGAAGGGGTATTGATTATCTGGCATGTATAAAACAGACTTAAGCTTTGAACAATGAACACCTCTAGCACTGAAGAGTTTTCACAGGACTTCATTCAATGCTTAAAATAAAACATATCCACTTAAGAGCATGCAAGGTTATTTACAATGCTCTCATCACTATTTGCCTTGTAGGGTAAGAGTTTTCTGAGAACATGTTGGTGAGTGTTCAAGATATTGGATACAGAAATAGGGTGTAGGATGTCAAGGAGTTAGACCTTAAAGTAGGCTAAAGTAGGCTCTTAGAAGGTTCGATTTAATTGAACAATTATTGACTGCATACTGTGTGTGAGGCAATAGTTGTACAAAGATAAAATGAAAAACAGTTACTAGCATTTATTAATCATCCACAGTATATGCTGATTTTTAATCACCTACAGTATACATAATTATAGGCACTCTGCTACGTTGTTAGAATGCAACAACATCCTACTCAGTAGAAATAAGGACTTCTAAGAAGTAGTTGCACATATTCAAATTTGTACTATTTGAAGTTATGGTTATATGTAAACTATGGCAATTGGTTCTTGTTCAGTGGAAATATGTGGAGTAAATTCAAATAATGTGACCATTTCATGAAATTCATATTTGTATTAATAAGAGACTTACCTGCACAAAAACAAAAATGAAATAGTCCCTGCCCTCAAGGAACTTACATTTTATTAGGAAACAATATATTGATAAATAAGAATATACAAGATGAACTTAAGGTGATATTTGGGAAGAGACATTAACATTTGGGAAATGAGGGAAGAGCTCATATAAAAGGTGAAGTTGGAGTTGAAGGAAACTTAGAGAATTCTAAGGGAAGGAGGTGACTCCTTCTCAGGCATGGGCATGGAAGATGGAGTGTTGCACAGGGAGCAGCATGGCTAATTTTCCTGTAATAGGAGGATCAGAAATGGCTGAAGCAAAGGCTGACAACAGAGGTTTCATTTCCTGTTATTTTCTTCACTCCTCTACTCTTTCAGTAACAAACATGCCCTGGCTTTTGATTGGAATATGTAAGAGTAATTACCTGTCTGCATTTATTAAGTGCCTACTTTATGCAAGACTACATTCCTTAAAAGCAGAAATTAATGAGCAATTCTACTTCAATATGGAATACTGATGAAAACAAGTAGATATCAAAGGTTCTGTGGGGTGAGTTGTCAACTTTTGTGCAATGGTCATTTTCTTGACATTTCTACCAGCTTATCTCAGTGATCAGCTCTGGCATTCTACCACCCCAATCCCAGTGTTTGTTCCTTTATTGATTACTGTTCTGGGTTTTTGAGGCATAACCCTTCTCACCACAAGCACTTTTTCTCAGATTCCTACTAGTCTTGAGTTACTTTTACAAAGAAAAAAAAATAACTTTATATACTAAAATGCCAATACCATGATTTCCAGGTAAATCTTGCTGTTTTATGGGTTTTTTTTTCTTCTCCTCTGACCCTTTGCCTCAACAGGAGTGTATTTCCTCTCCCTGAGTTCTATATGAGTTGTTTTCCTCTGAACACCCAATGAAGTTGGATCTTGTGCCATTAATTTATGCAAAAGCTGATTCCCCACTGCAAGAAAAGAGCTACACTTTGGATTATTGGTGTTGGCTGTCAAAGCTCTGGTTTGATGATAGTTAAGTATGCCACAGTGATGGGTACAAGTTTTTGCATATATATATATATATAAGATGTTCCAAAAGTTTTAGTGGAGTTTTAAGCTATTACAGGTATTTAAGCTTAAATATAACAGGACATATTGATTTCCAAAAGTATATATTTACATAGGCTGCTGGAAGAGGTGTATGACAATAATAAAAGAGACTAAAGGTATTTAAGCTTAGTTTTAATAGATTAAAACTGTACTAAGGATTTTGGAATATCCTGTATAGCAAATACTTTCTTGCTAATGTTGGATAATGTTTTTAATGGATCCAAATTTCCTTGGGAATGATCAAGTCTTGGTAGTTACAGTATGACTCTAGCCTCTTTTTCTAGTAGGATTTTCTTTCCAGCACCTAATTGGCATTTAGTGTCTGGTACCTAGTAGGTGCTAAATAAATTCTTGATGATTGAATGATTATTTTATTCTTCCTATTATGATTAAGGCTTTAGCCAAATTGATTTACTTATTGTTTTGTTCCTTAGAGGTCCATCTCCTGCCTTCATATTTTTGTGTAGGCTATCCTGGTCCCCCAAGCCTGTAATGCTTTGCCTTCTCACCAGTGGTTCCTGGAATCCCTAGTTCTCTTCAGAGTTTAGTGATTGTTCATTTTTCTATCCTAGTTCCTCTGCTTCTAATCTTTTTTCCCTACTCAAATTTCTTAGCATTTCCTTTACGTTTATCCATGCACATGCTATATCCCCTGCAACAAAACCTCCAACTTCTGTAGTGGAATCTGAACTTCTTAAATGACAAGTATTTTTCGCGTTTGTCTTTTCATTAGGAAGCATTGTTGGTAGAAAGAGCACTGGCTTTGGAGTCAAACAGATTGATTTTGAATACTGCTCTTAGTTACTTAATACCTTTGCTATTACAGAAAATCCCTTTCTTTCTTCAAATTTCACTTTCCCCACCTGTAAACTTGGGTAGTTGGGCTATATAAATGGCTTTTTTAGGAGCCCCTTACCTCTATGATTTTTTTGTTCCCCGGTATATAGCACAGTGCTGTGCACCTAGTAAGTGTTTAATAAGTATTGGTAAAATTGGATTGAATTGATTATCTTGGCAATGGGAATTAGGGAAAGCACATATAAGTCAAATTAAAAAAAAAACTCATTCAATAAAAATTAAGTTGTTCCAGTCACTGGGCAAAGCAACGAGAGTCCAAATACAGACAGAAAGAAAGGTAGTCACCATCTTTAAGGAGCTTACATTCTAATGGAGGAAGACTACACATAAAAGTGAGTTGAAAAGGATATACATATGTTCAATGAAAGTACAAGCTTCATTAGAGGCAATGGTTGCAAATTCCCCCCAACCAAGCATTTTTTTCCCATAGCAAAAAGGGCACCTACCTTCTTTGATCATTTCCCACCAGGAAACTTTTAAAATCAACCTATACAAAATAATACCCCTGGTTTCTATAGCCAATAGGCACACAGGGAGTTCTGATTCTCAGGTTACAGTGTTCCTCCCCAGAGATGAGAAGCTCTCAGATACAGAGTGACTCATGATTTTTTGCTTCCTTTCAACAAGAGACATACAAAAGAAATCCCTGCTGTGCCCTGTAGAATCCTAATGATGTGTGTTGAAGCATTTGACCACGAGTACAAGCCAATGGGGGATTTCCCCCCCTAATATCTCTCAAGTGGTGCAAGAAAAATGAGATGAAAGTACAGCTCCCACCTATTCCCCATCCAGAAATGCTGCAAAAAGAGATATCTCACACATAACCACACTCTCTATATACACCAGCATATATTGATTTGCAAAGTATATATTTACACAGTCTTCTGGAAGAAGAGTGTGATAATAGGGATAAAGACTAAAAGTGTTCTGTTTAAACAGGGTAATTGCAATTGAGTAACTAATAGAGGGACACTGGATTTGGAATCAGGGGGCCTGAGTTTAATCCCTGAATCAGTCACTCACTATCTGTGTTATTTTCAATTAACCTCTCTGGGGCTCAGTTTCCTCAAATGGAAAAATGAGGGAAAGGAGCTGGAATAGCTATCATAAGTCCTAGAAAGTTCTAAATCTTTGACCCAGTGAAAACAGGTTTTTTTTCACTTCTTGGTAAAGTCCCTCCCCCCCTCCACAGACACACATACAAACACATTTTCCAATTGTTTTCTAGTTGTGGCTGATTCTTTGTGACCCCATTTTAGGTTTTCTTGGCAAAAATACTAGACTGTTGTTACATTTCTTCTTCCAGCTCATTTTACAAGTGAGGAAACTGAGGCAAACAGGGTGAAGTGACATGCCCAAGATCATTCAGCTAGTGTCTGAGGCCAGATTTGAATTTAGAAGAATTTCAAATCTTACTGACTCCAGGCCCAGCATATATCTTGACACTTACCTGTACCCTAGTATACACGCACACATATGCACATAAATAATATATATTTAAGGAACTTGTTATTTCCTTGGTATGATGAGCTTCTGATCCTTTCATTGATGTAGATTGGTAGATGCTTTGAAACTTGTGATTTCAGAGAATTCCCATTGAGAGCTCAAGACTTAGCCAGGATCATCAAGTTAATATGTATCAGAGGTAGTACTGGAACAAAGAGCCTCCTGGACTTGGGACTAGCTCTGTATCCACTGTGCCTTGCTTCCTCTCTGAAATATTATATATGCAAATATATATCAAAAGATGCAATTATTCCTGTGAAGCTCTTAAAATGATCACAGCAAAAAAAAAAAAAACAATAAGTTCATTTATTAATATATTTTTAAAAACAGAACCGCAGAATCTCAGAGATTATTTTAGTTCAATTCACATCTGAACAAATACCCTACCTATAACATACCCAGTATGTGGTTAGCTAGCTTTTACAGCTAGATGGAACAATACAGAGAGTGCTAGGCTTAGAGTCAAGAAGACTCATCTTCCTGAGTTCAAATCTGGCCTCAGGTATTTACTATCTGGGTGCCTGGGCAAGTCACTTAACCCTGTTTGCCACAGTTTTATCATCTGTAAAAACAAGCTGGAGAAAGAAATGGCAAATCACTCCAGTATCTTTGCCAAGAAAAATCCAGATGGGATCACAAAGAATCGGACATGATTCCAATGACTCAAAATAACAAAAACCTTTGCCTAGTGACTTCTAGGGAGAGAGAACGCACTATCTTCCTATCACTCCATTCCACTTTTACATACTTTTACTTAACAAGACTATTTTCTTTCTCTTATCTAAGTAAAACCAAACTCTCTTAAGCTTGCCTTCTTTGTTCTTAGTTCTGCTCTTTTCTCTCTCTGTCTTTCACTACTCCATACCCCCCTTCTTTCTGCCACTTCTCTTGGACTGGGAAAGAACAGACAGCCTTTGGTTTACAAAGCTATCAGATTATGGTGACAGAGAATAATCCCTCTCTATTAATTAGGGAAAAGGCACATCAGTAATTTGATTGTGTGGTTGGTAGCATTTAGTCACTTGACAAACACTTTGGGGAAATGATTTTCACCATAACAATGCCTCTTTAAATACCATTTCAAAGCCACAAGATTTATAACTCCCTTCTCTGGCCAACCAGCAAATCAACAAACAGCTGCAGCAGAATGGTGAACCTTGGGCGCTATTTTCCAAGTCAACAATGTTAATGAATGTTCCTGACTTTTCCATACTCCTGGATGCTGAGGGGATCTGGTGTTTGTCATCCTGCCATGTGATGCAAGGACTTCACCTCCAGCCCAAGAGAAAGATGAATGTGACAAACCAGAGCAGGGAGCTGTAAGAGAAGCGTACAACTGCTCTTAGAGTGAAAATCTGCATACACAAGCAGAGAGCAACAAGAACCTTTGTGTAGCTCCCCAATGCAAATTCAAGAATAGAGTGTTTCCTTTGCATCTTGATGTGTCCTTTCAAAGGAAAACTGATCAGAAGAGCATAAGAGGAATGAAGTTCTTTCCAGGTTTATTTATTATTCTCTTATTTATTTGACTTTTTGTTCCTTAACTCTATAGGATATGAAACTAGATCAAGTCAATTCAAGTATCATTTATTAAGTGCCAACTATATGCAGTGGGATAATGAAGACTTGGAAATGAATGAAATAATCCAATAACAACAAATATATAAGAAACCATGAAATGTGCTGTAGATTCAAAGACAAAAAAATCCCTGACTCCAAAGACAGTATACTATGTTTTACGAGAAAAAATAGAGTAAATAATAATAACTAACATTTATATAGAGCTTACTATATGTGAGGCACTGTGCAATTATTATCTCATTTGATCTTTACAATAATCCTGAGAGGAAGGTGCTATTATTATGCCAGTTTTGGCTTGAACAAAGAATACATGACTGGGAATAATATATGAAATAAGTCTGGAGAGATACATTGGATTCAGACGGCAAAGAGCTTTAAATGCCAAACAAGAGAGCTGGTATTTTTCTCCTAGCAGCAGTAGGTAGCCACTGTTACTGCATATGCAGGGAAGTACTAGGTCATCATGATGCATCATTATGCATTAGGAAGATTATTTTAGTTGCTATATTAAGGATGAATTGAAGAGGGAAGAGATAGGAAGCAAGAAGACCAATTTAGAGGCTAGTGTAATAGATTAGGACAGAAGTAATGAGGTTCTCAATTGGTAAAATCAGAATGGTCCATCTATATCTTGTGCTTGTCTAACTTCACATCTTCTGTATTTAATTTTGAGTGATGCATTGCATACAGGAAATAATTGTGATTTTTTGGCCCTTGTTAATCTTGTACTGCATACATTCATTTTGTACAAACACTGGGTGTTTCACCTCTGTATCATCATAGAAATTATCCTTCTTAGTACTGCAATTTCAAGATAATTGACCTGGATCTAATATCAATGATCCAGTCACACAAGGACTTTTGTTAGCTCGTTTTGGCAACAAAAAGGAAATTATATTTTTGTAGATAAATCTGTTTTGTAGATGGAACATACAGACTGTATATCAGTTACATGCTCTTTTCCCCAGAAGAATATGAGTTCTTTGAGGACATATAGTCTCAGTTTTATATTGGCACCCTCAGTACTTATCACATATCAAGAATTTAATAAATGAATTTTCATTCAATTTATTCATTCATCACTCATTCATTCTTGTTACAAGAGTTACTCTCCTCCTGAAGTTGAGAGCTGCAGGAAGAAATCGACAACAAAACTACACTAGTAGGGGGATCTCAACCTCCATGTATTAGAACTAGATAAATCAAACCACAAAATAAATAAGAAAGAAGTTAAAGAGATAAATAGAATTTTAGAAAAGTTAGGTATGATAGACCTTTGAAGAAAATTGAATGAGCCCATAAAGAAATATACTTTTTTCCTCAGGGGTAGATGGAACTTACTCAAAAATTGACCATATATTAGGGCATAAAACCTTCAAAATCAAGTGCAGAAAGGCAGAAATAGTAAATGTATATTTCCAGGTTATGATGCAATAAAAATTACATGTAATAAAGGATCTGGGGAAAAGAAAGCAAAAATTCATTTGAAACTAAATGATCTAATCCTAAAGAATAACTGTCCTCCTTTTCCAGTCCCATATATATGTGATCATACAATTTAATCCACTTCTCTACAATTCTTTGTTGCTTAAATGTTATTAAAGGGTATAGAACTATTAAATATAAGAGCTACAATATGAACTTAGACCTCTCTTGATTCAGTCAGTGCATGTTACTAAGCTCTCTTATGGTCATTTTAGAATAAAACTTAGGTGACAAAGGCTTAAAAGATATTACTCCTCCCAAGGATATTGGAAATTCAACAGCAACCAAAGGATGGAGGAATATCAGGATATGGAAGACTAGTGAAGAGATGGGACTTCTCTAAGACCTTTCAATCCTACCCAATAAAAGTCCACTTTTCCAAAGACTGACAATTTCTATTAATTCATTTTTTTATTGTGAAATCAAATTACTTATAGTCTAGACTAATTTATAATTCAGAATCATTCGGATATAGATCAGCTAGAAAATGTCCAGAAGATCATAATCAAAATGGTGAGTGGATTGGAGATACCATATATAGAAAAATCAGTTCAAGAAATAAGGATGTTTAATCTGTAGTAGATACAATCTTGGTCCTGGAGTCAGAAAAATCTGAATTCAAATTTAACCTCAGACACTTCCAAGTCACTTAAATTCTATTTGCTTTAGCTTCTTCAATGATAAAATAGGGATAATAATAGCACCTACTTTTTAGGGTTGTTGTGAGAATCAAATGATATATTATTTGTAAAGTACTTAGCACAGTGCTTGGCACATAGTAGGTGCTTAATAAATGCTTATATACTTACTTAATGTGTTAGATTAATTGTATTCAAGAATCTGAAGGAAGGACTGTCATGTGGATAAATTGAATTTGTTTTTTCTTAGCAGTAAAGGACAGAATTTAGACATATTAAGCAAAAGTTGCAAAGAGGCAAATTCAGGTATAATGAAAGATAAGAGTTTTCTCCTAATAAAGCTTTCTAAAAATGGAATGACTATTCTGGAAGGGAGTGGACTCTCCTTCTCTAGAGGTCATCATTGAGAATGCTATCAGAAAAATTCTTAGTCACATTAAAAATGGTTTGAACTAGGTAGTCTGAGAGTCCTTGATTCCCAAGAGGCCTAAAGCTCACTTCTTCATTTTCAGAGGCTGACTAAATGAATTAATGAATTGTAAATAAGATTATTGATACTATATTTAAGCTATCTAGAAACAAAAAAAACTGTTTTTAAGTGTCCTTGAATGCTTTTGAAACTTTCATTTATCTGGGTCATAATTGATTTAATTATAACTAGTCATCACCTCTCTGAAGTAGATCCCCCTAAAGTGGGACAACACTTTGCTATAGGTCTAGGGGTACAAGTCATTATATGTGCTTGAAAGTCAAAAAACCTAACCTTGAAAAATATTCCCAAATTCTTTCTTAAGTAGTACAAATTAGAGAGGTTTCACAAAATGATTGAGGCTAGCTTTGGGACATGTTGTGATTAATAATTGGGACTATATGTTGCATTGAAAAAGGCCCTGAGGGGCTGGGGGAGATTGGAGGGAAAAAAAGAAGGAACAGAATGGAGTTAGATCCTCCATTTCTATCACCTCAAACGGATCCTAGGCAATTAGTTGGAGGGTTTCTTTTTTAATTTTTATCTTCTGCGGGAAGAGGTGAACAAAGAGGAATGTTAAAAACCTACATTCCTTGCAGGCTCTACTATTTAACTTAGTCATCATTTGTCTCTGCAGAGTGCCAGAGCTAAATATATTTTTAAAAAACGTTTACTCTCTGGCATGGGCAGACTGGAAAACCGGATGGATGAGGAGTTGGCCAGATGGCAGCAGATGCATGGAGCATCGAACTGCTGTGTTATCTGATAGGTCTCTTTGATTTGTGGGGGATGTGGAGGGGACAAAGAGATTGCTTTGCCAATAGAAATACATGTACATAGGCAAAGTTCATCTGCTTGGGAAGCTATAGGTTACCACTGATGGTCTCTAGACTCTCTGTGTGGATATGTTTCTGGTTTAACTCTGGGTCAGGCTTAGCAAAAGGAAGTATTTGAGAAGGTCAGAACAGATGGGTGCTCAGCTATTAGAGATATCAAGTCTTAGAGAGACAGAGGGCCTGTGCTGTGGGGAGACCTGGGGACTGTTTGCATGTTCCATATTCATGGTTATCTTCTTTTTAGCTCAACCCTTCTTCCCATTTTAGAATGAGGCTATGGAGCTAGAGAGGAATCTGGGGGTTCACTCTTGTTATTTGCTGGACCAAACTTTTGGTCAGAGCTTCCCTCATCCAGGTCCATAGTATTTGAAGTGTCATACTTGGAATTTGGCGTTATTGTCCTGATACTGATACCTCTGTCAGTCACTGTAGAATCCTGAAGGATGGGGTCCCTGATCCTTTAGTTATTTCTAAATCTTATGACTGTTTGGTTCCCAACTCTTGCTCCACTTACCTTTGTGATTCAGAGTCATTTTTTTTCTTGAGTCAAAATACTCCCTTTTCTCCATTTCTTTCTGAACTCTCATCATTATCCAGGTCATCTGATGGCACTGTCCTTTCTTTCCTTCCAATCCATCTTATCCTCTGGAATCTCTATTAAGACATCTAGGTGGTCCATTAGACAGAGCATTAGGCCTGGAATTAGGAAGATTTGAATTTAAATCTTGCTTCAGACACTTATTAGTTATGTGATCCTAGCCTTAGTTTCCTCATCTGTAAAATGGGGATAATAATACCACCTACTTCTCTGGGTTCTTATGAGGATCAAATGAGATAACGGTTGTAAAGCACTAAGCACAGTAGCTGGCAACAGTAAGCACTATGTCGTTAGCTGTTATTATTTCCTATTTACTATTCATTAATAAGATTTGCTTCATTCTAGAGTTCCTCATATATTCTTTCCATCTTCTTGAGCTAACAGAAATCTGATTTTCTCTAATGCTGGTTGTTGCTTCTTTCATGTGCCTTGATTGGGAGTAGTCAATCTATTCTTTATTCCTAAATGCCATTTCCAGACCTTCCTTTTGGGTCTATCATAAGAACATAGATTGAGAGCTGCAAAAGACATTAAAGCTCACCTTCATTTTGTAGAAGTAACTGACTTGTTTAAAGTCACACAGCTTGGCAAAGCTAAGTTCTACTCCAGCTCTCATCTCCACATCCAGCATTCTTCCTGTTGCACCACTTGCAGCATTTCCATCTGTCTAAAGAGTGTTTTAAAAGTTCAAGTTCAAAAGCAGTTTTAGTAACTTAATATGGTTAATGTATGATAATTCAGTAGCCATTAATGCTAACAACAGGATGTATTGTATGACATCTTGTTCAGATTTTTGCTTCTGTCATCGCCCAGATTCCACATCAATCTCCTTTCATATTTAAGGATAGTTTGTTCAAATATTTGCAGCTGGAAATACCCACCTTAGAGGCCATCAAGTCCAAAATTTTCATTTTTAAAGAGGAGAAAAATGAGGCCAGAGAAGTGAAAGGGTCATAGATTCCAAATAGAAAAAAAAATCATAGAGCACTGAGTCTAAATTTCATTTTACAGATGAGGAAGTTGAGATTCAAAGATTGTTTCCTTTTCCTCATGAACTAGTTTGTCTGAATCCAAATCAATTGGTATTCCCATTGTATAACATTTTACTAGTACAGAATTAAATTATTTTTAAATTAAATTATTAGGGCATTTAAATTTAAATTTAAATTAAATTATTAGGGCATTATTTGCCCTAATACGTGGGAATGGCAATGTTTATATTTATTACTCCTTAAGCACCGTGGTCTCAACTCCCATAACTTACATTGCTTCATCAATGCTACCCATAGAATGTGCCTTAGGTCTCACCATGATTCCAAACTTAACTCTAACCCCATGCTATTTCCATGATACTGAATTCTAAAATTCCCATCTTTCATCATAATCTCCTGTTCTTCAATCTTTTTCTTTTCCTCACTCCTCCTGAATCTATTTTTCATCCTAATTGATCTTGATTCCATACTTCTTTGTTCCCCAAAGTCCATTGCTCTTGAGGCTTTATCTATACTTTTCAGAAGGTGAAAATGAGTACCTTTTTTAAATCTACCTCCCATGACAATTCTCAGTCCTAGGTACTGTCCATCATGTGCCTTCCTCATTTCTCCTCCCATGCTATTGAATGCCATTGAAAGGAGTCATTCAATTCTGCCATCTGGAAATACTCCATATTCAAGTAATCTAATCTTAACTGTAACCTCATTGCTATGTGGTAGGCTTTTTGCTCTTTCTTGGATGACTCTACCACATTCCCTAAAACAGCTATTTCAAACCTTTGCCTTTTTTCATGCCCCAAACCTTTCTCCATCTCCCTTCAGCAAAGGACATCACTACACATTTCAACCCTCTCATTTTTCTCATTTCTCATCTTAAAACTTCTCTTACTCCTTTTCATCTCCTTTGATACAGTGTGCAAGGAAGAGGTGGCCCTTCCTTCTCCTTGAAAAGACCAACATGTCGTTTCATCCTTTTCTGGGAACTTATCCCACTGACAATTCCCTTACCAGTCTTCCCATTTCTTTTGGCTCTATATGTATGATTTACAAACATTCCCAAATCTCCCCTCTACTTGAGCAGACTTGCAAAAAGATCTTACTGAATTCTGGTAGATCTTTAATACATTATTCTTTATCTTTTCTCCTGCCAAACTTTTAGAGTTATTTACTCATTACCTATATGTTTTCATCAACCACTTCTTAATCTATTATAATTTGTTTCTGACTCCACTGATCTAGTGTGTTTGCCCTCTTTAAAATTATAACTGATAAATCCAATGACATTTTCTTTAGTACTTATCTTCATTGCTTTCAAAATAGCTTTTGACCTTGTTACCACTTGTTCCTTATGGATGCTTCCTTTTTCTTGCTTTCCATGACATTGTTCTCTCCTGGTTCTCTTCCCATCTTTTAGTCTTAGTCTCTTGATTTTGTCTGAATATCTCTTTGAAACTATTTTCTTTTTTCTTTACTCTCTCCCTTGCCTATCTTAGCTCCAATGTTTTTACCTCCAATCAGGTGATTCCCAAATTTTTGTATCTAAGCTTAAATACTATTTATCTTTAATTGATTAATTTATATTTATTTTTTTAAACTTAAACTCTCTTTAGATTCCATTCCTGAATTGCCTGCTACTTTCTAGACAATTTCACCTCCATGTCATACTGGAAACTCAAAGGCAACATGTTCAAAATGGAACTCATATATTCATTTCATAAACTTGTTTTTCTTCTAAGTTTCTCTATATCTGTTGAGAATACTATGCAGCTTACAGATACCTAAATTCACAATCTTGGAATAACCCTTGATCATTCCTTCTTCTTCACCCCTCAAGTTACCAAATTTTGTTGATTCTGCTTCCAAGAAGATCTCTTGTATACATTTTCTTAGGTTTAAACACATAGCCATTACCTTAATTCGGGCCTTCCTTACCTCCTGTCTGGTTTGTGCCACCAACCTCCTAATTTATCACTCTGCTTTCTGTTTCTCCCCTCTCTAATTCATCCTTCACTCAGCTGCAAAAATAATATGTTTAAGGCATAGGGATATGACCAAGCCATTTGCTGCTTAGAAACTCCTTAGCATCCTCAGGATAAATCACACACTCTCAAACTGGCATTTAAGACCCTTCACAATCTGGCTCTAACCCGCCTCTCCAGCATTATATTGTATCACGATTCTTCAGGTCTCATGTCCTACTTGGTGTGGTGGATAGAGCTCCATGTCAGGAATTGGGAAAACTTGAGTTCAAAACCACTCTCTGATGCTTACTAGCTTATGTCCCTGAGTACTCCCCTTAACATTGGTCTGCTTCAGTATGCTCACCTTTAGAATTAGGATGATAATAGCAGTTGCCACTCAGACGGTGTTTGCTGATCAAATGAAATAATGTTTATCCAGCATTTAGCTCAGTGCTTGGCAGATATTAGGTACCTAATAGATACTTATTTCCTTCCTAGTTCTTTCTCCAAATCAACCTCCAATTTCTGGGTAGCAGTGCAAGTAAATGTCTGGAACATCTCTCATCTTTCAAGACTCAGCTAAGATGCTATCTTCTCCGTGAAGGCTTCCCATATTTCTCTTTCCCTCCACCAGTAAATGCTTTTTCCCTCTTCAAGTTATCTTGTTTTTACTTCTATATTTATATATCATATGTCAGATAGAATGCAGATGTCTGGAAGACTGTTTTCTGTTTGTCTTGTTATGCCAGGGGCCTAGCCTAGTGTCTTGCTCATGATAGAATTTTAATAAATATCAGTAAACTGAATTTAATTGGGGTTTTCAAACTAGGTCTTACAGGTTTGAAGAAAATGGTAAATGTTCTCAAATAGAGATCATCAGTCAGATGACTTTAGGTCTGGAAATTATTTTAGAGGTTACCTTGTCTCAGCTCATTTTGCGGGCAAGAAAATTGGGAAGGAGTAAATGATTTGCCCAAGCCCATATAGCTCAGCTAGTTGGATGTTAAATCTGGTGTTAGAGCTCAATTCAATAGTAGCTGCAGGGGAGGAGTGCATATTGGATTCCTGGCCAATGTGTGTGTGTTTCCTTTATGTCTGCCATTTGAAGTCAGTAGCTTTGAATGCTATGGGCCTGGCTGATTTTTTGACCTTGGACAACAAATATCTTCATTTTTCTGGGCTTCATATTTTTCATATCTGTACAGCCAAGGGGTCAGACCCGATAACCCCAAGGTCCTTTCCAGCTTAAACAAAATAAAACTTTATTATTCTTGATTCTTTCCTTTCCTGCTCTTTTCTCTACAATATGTTGCTTTGCTTACCACCACCTTTCCTTCTTCTGTTTTGCAAGGCATGAAGCATTGCTAAAGCTGAATTTCATGGCATGGAAAAAATTGATAAAGGAGCCTAGGAACTACATTATTTTGCCAATTTAGAGACCCAGTTAGAATTTGAGGCATGTAGAGGATCTGGGCCATGTCTGCATTATTGGAGAGTGGGGGATGGTGCCCTGACTGATAGCATCTGGTTGCAGTTCTGACAGCTATGGAGACTACAAAAGTCCAACTATGTCTAGACTTAGCAGTAACTCTATTTTGGCAGATCCAGTGACCTCTGCTCCCATGGATCTCATAATTCAGAGATTCTATCATGAAAACAAGTAGGGGTACTTAGACCATAATGTGTTATGAAGAGAGTGTTGGGTCTGGATTTAGTGGAACTGAGGTCAAATGCTGGCCCTACCAGTTCCTAACTGTTGAAGTATAGTGGATAAAATGCTGTTCTTTGGAAGAGGGAGGCATATGAGTTCAGTTAACTAGGTGACCCTATTTATGTCATTTAATTTCCCTATCTCAAAATGAGGGACTTGCACTCAGTCACTTTCACATCCTTTCCATTTCTGATCCTCCAACCTCTCTGGGACTCATTTACTTCATAACTAAACTGAAGGGGTTGGACTTATTGGATTCTAAAACCTCTTCTTCAAGTTCTGAATCTATATGCCTTTGATTTTAACCAAGTTTTCAAACTTGGGAAACCAGCTTTCTCATCTCTAAAATGAAGAGGTTGTTTTAGAGATAATCTCTTACATCCTTTATAGCTCCAATTTTCCTGTTTGTGATCAGAGTTCAGCCAACTTTTCAGAATTATTTTATATTATTCTCCTTCAGACTACATTGGAATCAAACCAACCTACTTGGTATTCTATCTCTTGCCTCTCTGCCCTAACTCAGTCTCCTGGAATATACCATCTTTTCATCTCCTCCCTCTTATCATCCCTAGTTTCCTTCAAGGCTCAGTTAGGTTGTTACCGTCTATGGAAAAGTTCCCCTAGTTGTGAGGCTCCTCTCCTTTCTCAAATTGTCTTATTATATATCTACTATCTGTCTACTCATTGTTTCAATCATATTCTATTCTTCATGATCCCATTTGCAGTTTTCTTAACAAGGACACTGCAGTGGTTTGCCATTTACTTTTCCAGCTCATTTTACAGAGGAGGAAACTGAGGCAAAAAGAGTTAAGTGATTTGCCCAGGGTTACACAGCTGTTTAGTATACAAAGCTGAATTTTAAATCAGTTCTTCCTGACCCCAGGCCTAGAGCTCTAACTTCTGAGCCACTTAGCTGCCTTACCCATCACATATCTCAGTAAGTTTCTTAGGGTAAGGACTCTTTCTTTTCTTTTTTTTTCTTTCCTTTCTTCCTTCCCTCCCTCTCTCCCTCCCTCTTTCCTTCCTTCCTTCCTTCCTTCCTTCCTTCCTTCCTTCCTTCCGTCCGTCATTGTATCTCTACCACTTAGCATATACTAGACCCTTAATAAAAGCTTACTGAACTGAACTGAATTATTTAGGGCCAATGTCAGACAAAGGCAAAAGGGAAAGGAAGTGTTGGCAGGTAGCTCTTTGAATCCCTGTCTTTTCCCTAAAGGTTTCTTTTCTCTTGTCCCAGCCATTAAGCTTAGTGAAGGGGTTCTTAACTTAGGGTCTAAATGTCTCTTTCTGGGTCTCTGATGTCCCTTTATTGGATAAAAAAAATTGCATCGTTATTTCACTAATCTCTGAGAGAAATTTAGTATTTTTTTTCACTAAGGTGAAAATTTTATTCTGAGAAGGAAGTCATAGACTTCACCAGACTGTTATAAAGTGCTAGAACACCACAAAAGCTTAAAAACTAGAGCTTTGTGATAGAACACCACAAAAGCTTAAAAACTAGAGCTTCCCAGACACAGTAAAAGGGAGTGTTTGGAAGACTGTTAGCTAAAACATAAATTTGTATCCACTGAACACTAGAAAATGCCTTAGGTCTCACCATCACTCTAACTAACCCCAATCCTGTACTATCCCCATGATGCTGAACTCTAAAATTCTCATTTCTCATCACCATCTCTTGTCTTTCAGTTCTTTCATATATTTTTCTCTCCTTCAAATCTAGTGTCTATATGACACTAGGTTTATTGAGTGTCTGTCTGTTGGGGTTTTCTTGGCAACAAGACTAGAATGGTTTTGGTATTTCCTTCTCTAGCTCATTTTATAGATGAGGAAACTAAAGCAAACTGGATTAAATGACTTGTTCAGGTTCACATGACTTGTAAGTAAGTGTCCAAGACTGTATTGAACTCAGTTCCTCCTGACTCCAGGTCTGGTGCTCTATTATTGTGCCACTTAGCATATATAGACACTCTCATAGAGGTAGTATGATAGAGTGGACAAGGGGAAGGCAATACACATTTATATGGTGCCTACTATGTGCTAGGTCCTATGCTAAGTGCTTTACAAGTATCTCATTTGATCTTCATGATGACCTAGGGAAATAGGTACTGTTATTTACCCCCATTTTACAGATGAGAAAGCTGAAGTAGAGGCAAAATGAGTTGCCCAAATCATGCAACTAGTAAGTATATAAATCCAAGTTTGAATACAATTCTTCCTGATTTCTGGTTCAGTGCTCTATCTACTGTGTTATCTAGCTGCCTTAGAATGGGACTGAAATATGTAGTATCTATGTGCTGATTCCCAGTGACTTGAGGGGAGGGGGAAATCATGTGATTATCTGAGCTTTTCTTTATGGGCATTTTGAAATGATTTCTGATTGTAAAATGGTAAATCTAGCTTTTCTCATAACTGTAGCCAATCCTGACGTTTCACAAGGTCAAGCCACACAGCTTCTGGAATCCCCACAAAGAGAAATAACTGGAAGAGATTGTGTGATTCTACAGCTGCCGGGAGTGGTAGTTGTAGGTTTGTGCACTAGTGTGCATGCTTGTGTGCTGTTCCCAATACTGATTAATATTTGTAATTAGAATAATAACAAAATCATAGGTTTAATCCTCAGAGGCCATCTAGTCTACCCTTCATGTTTTACAGGGAAGAAAATGAGCCCCACAAGAGGTCATAGAATAAAGCACACTGAGTCTTGCTTCCTCGTTTTCCAAAGGAGGAAAACTGGCCCCAGAGAAGTGGTGACTTGACTACAGTCACATAGCTATTAAATACTAGATTGAAACCCAGTGCTTCCTGATTTAAAATACAGCCCTTCAATCACTTTTATCAAGTATTATATATAATTATATGTGTTTGTTTCAAATATATATTTCAGGTGCTGCATTGATCAAGTAGAATGATTTGCCCATAGGTAGAATTAATTTGGCAGCAGAATTTGAACTGTGGCCTTGTGGCTTCTAATCTAACACTGTGTTATCTCTAAAATACATTTGTTCCTATAATGGAATTTGAATCCATGTCCCTTAGATGCAAACCAGGAATCTTGCCTGTAAACTTAGGGGTTTTTGGACTTTGAACCCTTTCTGTTCTGCAGATGGGGAAACTGAGACCTAGAGAGGAGACATGTTTGGCCCAAAGTCACCTAGTTCTTGTCAGCAGAACTAAAATCCATGTCTCCTGGCTTCCAGTCCCCATATATTATGTTGCTTCCTCCTTCCTTTTTTTTTTCTATTGCCTTAATTAAGCTCTAATGTTGTTTAAATGCTAGGGGACTGATGTGCTTTGAAGCTGTCCTAGAAAAGATGGTTTTGGTTGGAGAACTTTGTGAGTGAGGGAGCGTGGGAGAAAAGGGGATTTTCAGGTCTTCTCATGCCCAGGAATTGATCGATCAGCTGGAAAAAGCAGAGGAAGGCAGGGTGCATGGGGATGTGCACAGTAGTCTGGCAACATTTTCTCAGATTTTCTTTGAGACAGAATTGCTTTCACAGAGTAGAAGATGAGCATTGCCCTGCAGGATGTCTGCTATGACTTCTCTCCTCTGAGTTAAGGGCTGTGTTGAGATTTCAGGACCCGGCATGGGCTGCTCTGCAACCTGTCTCCTAAGAAATCCTTGTAAACACCTGGAACTTCCAGTGCTCACAGCAGATGTTGAAGGGCAGAAGCCTATTCGAGCAATCACCAAGCCCTGAGATGTCACTGTGGGTTCCGTAGGATTCCCCTCAAAAGAAATAGCACTAGGAAGAGAGCTGAGCTCCTAAAGCAGCCGTGCCCCCTGCAGGCCACTGACTTGAGATACATTTCTACCAAAGGACTGGGTTTATATGATGTAGAAAGAACTACGGTAAGGAGCAGGAAGCATCCGAAATGCAGAACTGGACTCCAAAGAGGAAGGAATCAAATCCTCCAACTAATCCAAGATTTGGAAATAAAAGCCTGCACTGTTGCATCTAGAAACCCACAAAAACCTTGGTCACCTGATGCCTGGGATAGGAGACAAGTGCCATGGTTTACTTTCTAAGCTGAATTGCCTTGGATAGATCATGGCTTATGCTGTCAAAATGTGTGAGCTGCTGCATATCAAATGCAATTTTGAATAGAGAGGAGCTGCCACTTGGAGTCATTAGTGGTTAACCCAGAGAAAAATTTTGAAAGAAAAGAATTTTCAGTTCTGCCTTCCTGTTTGTTCCTTTACCAACTTTTTGTATTCTTCCTCCCTCTCACTCAGTTATCCAACATGCTCAGAGGCATAACTAGCATGGGGCAAAAAGGGCTAAGTCCAGGATGCTGACATGGGTTGTTGAGTGTATCTATGTGAGGTGATGGGATGGAGTGATGGTGTTATTCTCTCTCTATTGTGACTATAATTCCCATTAGGGTCTTCTGCTGGTTCAAGGTTCCATGAATCTCTGGGCCATTGCTGCTCTCTCCTCTCTATTTCCCTCCCCACCCCTCCATCTAATCATTAAGGACTCTTCTTGTGGGACCAGCCATCGCTTCCAGCATGGTGGGGGGGAAGTAGAATGCCATCTCTTCTGGAGTAACTATTCCTGTAGTTAAACTATCCTGTCTACACTGCCACTGCAATACCACCTCCCTACTCACTCCACCCTTGTTTTTGCTCTCAAACCTTGGTCTCTTACCAATGGTCCAGTCATTTAGAAGTAAAGTATTCTTTAAACTTATTTAACCCAAAGCATTAGAGAACTTATATAATATACCTCCTAGGAGAAGGTAATACTTAAGTGAAAGGGATAGATCACTAATAATGGAAGTCTAGGAATCATCAGGGGCAAGAAGTCTTCCTTCACCTTTAAGTAATAACATACCTGCCTATTTCATTTGCTTGTGAGTTTTTCCCCAATTGCAGGACTTGTGCTTACAATCTATTTGAAAAATATGGGGGGTCTGTCCACCTTATGGCAGAATGGGCACTCTTCCCTGGTGGAAAGTAGGTGCCCTTAGGGATGGATAACCTAACATTTCAGGGGGTTATAACTCAAGCTCCTGTCAAATAATCTTTAATTTTTTTCTTCCCTTCCCCCTACATCATTGACATTTGGGATAATGTTTTAGCCCAGTGGCAGGCACAGATGAGGGGGCTCAACACTTGAAGGTCAGGGATGATTCTATTTTTCTAATTTTATCAAAAGCCTCTGTTCCAAGGCATTTGGCTCACACTTGCTCAGTAGAGTGAGTAATGTAACCTTTGATAAAATAATGTACAACCTCCTCCTTCTTCCTAACTCAATAAGTCATCAAACCATCAAAATGGTTTAGGGTCTGGCCTTTTTTGTGCTGTGATTCACACAGGAATCTCTGAAGGAGGGTCTATTCTAGGATGAGGCAGCTAGGTGGCTCAGTAGATAAAGTATTATTTCTAGAATCCATAAGACATGAGTTCAAATGTAGCTTCAGATACTTAGAAGTTGTAATCCTGGATAAGTCACTTTATCTCTATTTCCCTCATAACACTGGTTACCTCAAAGGGTTACAGTGAAGATTAAATGAGATAATATATGTAAAACACTTAGAACAGTGCCTGATACATAATAGGCTCTTTTAAAATGCCTGCCTCCCCTCCTGAGTGTATAAGGCTTCTAGATAAATTTTATGGATTCTGAAGAGGGTCTGTTATTATTGCTAAAATCATTAAAGCTATGAAGCTAGAAGGACCTTAAAAAAGATTAGTCCCATATTCCTCATTTTACATATAAAGAATATGAGACTCACATAACTTAAGTAATTTGCCTAAGATCACATGAATAATAAATAGTACAGTTGGATTTGGACCCAGATACTCTGGCTTGAAATCAGATACTATTTTCTCTTTGTAGTGACAATAGCAATAGCAAACTCACCATATATGGGGAGCCCTATCCAATATACTATCATTCTCTGGTCATGCTGTCACATAACTGTCTCCTGCTATACTCTCCCAATTGGACCTCCATTTCCCACCCTGGAGACATGCCGTCCTGACTCGTGAGAAATCACTGAATGATCCTAGTCACCACCATTTTCTTGCCAAGCCCTCCCTGCTTTCTGACTCCTGCTCGGGACCCACTTATCAACTCAGTAGTAATATACTCTGGGACATTAGTCAGCTACTCTTTAGATCAGCTTGCTATGCTACCCAAACCAAAACATTTTTTTTCCTATCTGCCTCTTTCCCTATTAGATTGAAAGTGTCTTGAAGACAAGAGCCAAGTTTTTGTCATTTTTTGTATTCCTAATAATTAGCACCATGCTAGAACATAGTAAGTGCTTAATAAATGCTTTATTAACCTTATTTGACTCATTTATCTTTTGTATCCCTAGTACTTAACACATTATCTGCAGACAGTAGCATTTAATGAGCCCTTTTTATTTGTTGATTCTAGCTAGGATTTATGTTGTTATTTAAGTTTTAAAGAGCTCTTTATGTGTGTTATTTAATTTGATCTTTCAAAGAGTGGCCATTCCCATTTTACAGATGCAAAAACCAAGGTCAAATTAAGGGATTTCTCTAGGATCATGCAGATAGTGTCAAAGCCAGGATCCAACCCTGACTGGGCTTCCCTGATTCAAAGTCCAGGATACTATCAGCTATTCCCCATAGGCTGCCTGGTAATTCTGGACAAAGGCTGGCTGCCCCAAGGGATCAATGAGACATCCCTTCAGAGAGAGGTAACAGCTTCTGTATACTCTTTCTACAAGCGAGCTCCTGCACAAGGCAAGATGTTTCCCTCTCCGTGTTTTAACTCCTGGACTAGATGCTTCCCCAGGGCCAAGATGTGAAGTTAGTACAAGTAAAGAGAATTAAAATCTTATTTAGAAAAAACAAAACCCTGCCTTTCCAACTGGAGTGGAATTTTGCAGAGCTTTCCCCCGTGGCTTTCCCTGTGGTCTAGCATTGATTGATATTACAGAATATTTTTCATGCACACACAGGATGGGTAAATGTAATAAGAACTGAGTGTGAATGACAATATCTATCTGGCAAGATTGATGGAATAACCTGTGGTTCTCCCCTCTGAGGCCAAGCTTAGTGTTGATGCAGCAATATGTTTGACTGATCTGCTCATTAAAGTTTAATGTCTGAAAACTTCTTTGTCCTCCCATCAGAGATATTTCCTAATGCAAGAGGTAACTACACCAGAGACTGATTAAATCCTTCCTTTTTGGTGCTCTGGTTGAGAGAAGGTATTTCTGCAGTGGTAGCCAAAATATGAAATTCATCATCCCACCTCATTTGTTGCTGTTGTAAAGGAGGAAAAATGAAAGGGGGAATGGAAATCTAGAAAGACAGAAACAAGCTAGTTATGCAGTAGGGGCTTGTATCATCTAGTAACATGATTTAATTCGCAATGGAGAGAGCAAGGCTTATACCCAGCGGAAGCATGATGTTTTCTTGTCCTTTTATTCTCTGTTGTAACTTTCAGGTTCACATCAGAGCTGCCAATAGCAACAAGAAAGGTGGTCTGAACTCTTAATATGCTCTTTAGGCAGGCAATTTCTTTCTACCTGGCTCAGTATTTTTTCTTTCAACACCTGGGGACCTGAATCACTGAAAAGCAAATACAAGTTGGAGATTTAGGAACCTGGGTTTTTAGTCTTGGCTCTGCTAACAATGAACCAGTCACATAACTGTAGATAAATCTGTAAATCTGTTCTGTTTTCCTGTTTGCACAAATGAAAGAGGATATTAATCCTAGCTTCTGTGTGCCTCCCAGAGATATCATGAAGGTGTAATGAGATTATGTGAGATGTAACATGGCATTGTAGATTGAGTGCGGATCTCAGAGTCTGGAAAGCCAAGTTCAAGTTCCACCTTAGACTCACGTTGCCTATATAAACCTGGGCAAGTCAGTGAAGTATTGAGTTTCTTTTGTAACTTGAAAACTAATTTACATACAAAGATGCACATCTGTATTGGTAGAAGATAGGGAGAGGGAGATAGATAAATGGATAGAGAGAAAGAGACAGATGAAAGGGAGACACGGAGACACACAGAGAGAGACAGAGACAGAGAAGAGACAGAGATATATACGCAGAGGCAGAGAGATACACAGAGAGATGGAGACACACACACACAGAGACACACAGAGAGACAGAGAAAAACAGAGACAGACAAAGAGAAAAAGGGAAAGATAGAGACTGAAAGAGACAGAGAGAGAGAGAGAGAGAGAGAGAGAGAGAGAGAGAGAGAGAAGAGAGAGAGAGAGAGAGAAAGAGAGAGAGATAACAAGAAGAAGGAGAAAGAGGGGAGGGAGGGGGGTAGGAAGAAGAGGAAGAGGAAGGGGGAAAGATGAGGAGGAGGAAGAGGGAAAGAGGAGGAAAAGAAGGAAGAGAAGGAAGGGAAAAAGGAGAAAGAGGAAAGGGGGAAAGGAGGAGGAGGAGAAGGAAGGGGGAAAGAAAAGGAGAAAGAAGGAGAAAGAGGGGGAGGAAAGGGGAAGGAGGAGGAACAAGGGGGACAGGAGGAGAAGTAAGGGAAAGAGAAGGAGGAGGAGTGGGGAAGGAGGATGGAGAAGAGAGAGGAGAAGGATGAGGGTAAGAAGGGGGGAAAGGAGGAGGAAAATGAGGGGAAAGGAGGAAGAGGAGGAGGGGGGAGGGAGGAAGGAAGGGAGGAAGAAAGGAAGGAAGAAAGAAAAATAGGAAGCAGAGATCACATGTTACTGTTTGAGGAAGTCATGATTTTTGTTAGCATGAGGAGCTCCAAGATTTAGAAGTTTTGAGGTTTCCTAGATCACTTAAACAAATTGCCATCTTTCTCTCTACTGAGCATGTAACTCTTAAGTAGTTTACTGAGATACACTGATGTTAAATGACTTGCCGAAGTTTATACAATGTGACCATAAGCTCTAGATCACTCCTCATTTTATAGATAGGAAAAATGAGTCCTAGAAAATCTAGTGACTTGCATGAAGTCACACAGGAGATTGCTAGCAAAATCAGGATTTGAATCCAGGGCCTCTTGGTCTTTTTCTCACTGTGCCACATGTCCAAGGAGTAAGTATTCTGATATAAATGCAAAGATTCATTGGGTTGTTCTCTCATGGAAGAACATGATGCTGATAATTTTGGGGTAACATTTGAGTGAAAAAGTGATTTCTCTTGCCTTATCCTACTAAAATGTTTTCTTGTTTGCAGAACAGATGTATACTGTGTGAACAATTCCCATCATGCCTCAGACTTTGAGTTGGGAGACTGGGGCCTTCCTCATCCATGGTGAATAAAACACTGAATTTAATTCCCTGTTTGGGACTAATATGACCAGACATCTAAGTGAACTAGGCAACTAACAAGCATTTATTAGGTAAATATTATGTTCAATATACTGAGGATTCAAAGGTTAAAAAAAAATAAAATTGCCCCTGCCTTCAAGGAGCTTATGTTGTATCAGGAAAAATTACATCTACACACATATTAGTATATATAAACACAAAAAGTAATTTTGTGGGAGTGGTAAAAACAGCTTAATGAATAAAGAACCAGGGAACCAGCAAATATCTTCAGTTGGAGTTGGCCCTTAGGCTAACCTTGGAAGAAAGCTAGGATTCTGAGATATGGAGGTGAAGAGGAGTGCAGAGTGAAGGAAGTGAAGAACAAAAAATCCATGACCAGCTCCTGAAACTTTGCTAGCTTTTTCATAAGCTTTGCATTTATTCTAGCTTTCTTTACATGCTCTCCTCTGATCTAGACAGGCCTAGGGTCATTTGAATGTGACTGAGGAAAGAGATCAAGCAAAGAATTCAGAGTATACTTGAACAACAAAAGTCAGCCTGGAGTGCAAGGTTTATAATCGAGTTTCTAGAACTATGGCTGACTCTTTGTCCTTTTCAGACTGTCATTCTATTTTGTTGTCATTCCCACTCCTATTGTGAGATTCACTACTCTAGCAATAGAGATGATTCCAATTAAAAGGTGCATAAACTATAGCAAGAGCTCTATTTCGTTTCTGTTCAGCAAGAAGACCAAAACCATGGATTTTATCATTTGCTGCAATTGATTCTCAATGAGTAATAATTGGATTTTATCCACAACATCTGCACTAAGTGATATTTATGCCTGCAATTATGTAGAGTAACTTTTAATATTAAAAATTTTCAATAAAAAGTTAACTAATTGAATTTCCCATTTTTGTCAATTTATTAAAAAAAACCAATCCAATAATCCCCTTTATTTGAAATAATAAATTACAAATCAGAACTTGAAATAGTTTTACAAACAAAAGTTTAAATTGTGATTTTCATGTGAAATCACTGCTGGCTTTTACATGAGTTGATGGACTTTTATAACCATTCCTGCAATTCTTCTTACTCCATTTTATCTTGAGGGTCTGTAGCTTTTATGGATTGGGTAGCTTTTCCAACAGTAGTGAGAACAATCAAGTTACATCTCATCCTGTATGATGTTTGTCCATATCTTCTCATAAATTCTCTATTGAGGATTATTGTGGGAGCTACATTATTGTGAGTGGCTTGACTGCTATATTGGAAGTCAAGAAGATCTAGTTTAAATGATCTCTTTAATCTTAGCACTAAATGATCATGGACAACCTTTCTGAGTCTCAGTTTCTTTGTCTACAAAATGAAGATAACAAAGGAGATAGCACAGTAAAGAAACAGAGCTTTGGATTTGTATTGAATGGAAATAGGTTTAAATAATAGTTGTGCCACTTACTCTTCTTGGGTGATCTTGAGCACAGCACTAAATTTCCTAAGGCCTCAGTTGCCTCACCCATAAAATGAAGGTGACTAGACTGGGTAAACTTTAAGGTTTTTTCCACTTCCACATTTATAATTTTGTGATATCCATAATACCTATTTTACATTATCATCTTGAAACTAAAATTAGAAAATATAAGTAAAGTGCTTTGCAAATATTAACATGCTATAAAATGTTAACTCTTGTTATCATTATCCAATAAACCAGTTTTCCCTTTACCCCACCCCTATGGGTGCTACTATAGTATTTGAATCAATCCAGATGTCTGTAAAACTTGTCTAACACAAATAAACATTTGTACTTTTTATGCTATGATGTTCATTACAAACCATTCCATTGCTCTTTTGATCACAATTCACAGAATCATTGGGTGAAATATTGTTATCCAAAAGTAATCTTATCATAACTATTTTTCCTCCTATTCAATTTTTAGTCTGTTGCATTGCAACAGACTACTTAAGAGAGATGAACTGATGGACTAGGTCCATGGGTTGCCAACCCAGCCAACCTGGGGAAATATGTATTCTTCATTCACTTCCTTTTTTCCTGGCTGGGTTAATTTCTATTGAGTAAATGTGGCTCTCATTGAGAAGGTCCTGGTGTTCTGAACATTAAAGACAATGCTATTTTCAAATAGGAACATTTGGAAGAAAACCTTTTTATTTGGGGAATTTGCCTAAAGACTCTTCCATGACAATGATGACCACCTTTGATAATTATATTTCCTACTATTTTATGTCTCTCTTGATACTGGCATTCAGAAAATTGTTGATCAAAGTTATTTCCATGGTTAATTCTCACAACATGATCTCAGAAATTCTTTGTAGTTTTGCTTAGAAAACAAGGGACAGTTTTGCTATATCAGTCCCACTCCACTTACAAATATTCCATAGATCATCACTGTTAATGCCTTAACATCCCCTTACTCCCATAACTAGTGTCCAACTTATCTTTCTAATCATGTTATTTACTACTTCTCAAGCATATATTCTCTTCTCTATTTAGGCTGACCTGTCAATGGGCCTTGAATATATGTTGTGTCTTTATGATGTTATTCTGTCTGGATTGTTATTCTTATCCTTACCATCTTTTCCAAGTTCCTGTTCAAATTCTACCTCCAATGAGCCTTTGTTGAAACAATCTAGAATATAATGATGATAATCCTTTCTGAAATTCCATGGCATTTATTTCCTATACCTGTGATCTGGTTCTTTCCATTTTGTGTTTTGTATTCAGGTTTTAAGCTGTGTTTTTAATCCAGTTAGGTAGTATGTACAATTAGTATTCGTAGTATTATTAATATCTGGAACCATGTCCCAAATGTTTTTGTGAAATGCTCTGCATATAATAGGCATATAAATACTAGTTTGAGCTTTGTTTTACTTGAATTAACTTTGTTTTTTAAATTTTTTTCTTTATTAAATGTTTAAAAATTTATTTATTTAAAATAATATAAATAAGAAAAAATCAAATAGAAAAAGAAAGACAGAGCAAAGAAAAAGAAACACCACAAAATAAAACATTGTCACCTACCCAGCAGAGCATCATGGAGGATTCAAAATGTAAAAGAATAAATTTCCATTTCAAGAACGCATATATAATAATAGAAGACATATATTAATAATGTTTTATCTTTGCTTTCTTGTAGACTATTTTTTGTTCTTTGCTGTATAATGTTTTACTTTATTCTTTTTATCCCCTTTCATCCCCCTGCCCCCACCTTTCCCAAGGAGATTACAGTTAAGCATGAATAAAGAAGTCCGTGTATGTGTATGACATATACATATATCTATAGGCACACATATAAACATGTATATGCATACCTTCACACATATACTCATATGCATATACATACATTGACATATATCTAAAACAATATTAATACAGCTGGCATAATGTAGATTTCTTTCTTGATTAAATCTTTGTTTGACTTTGTCTGAAATCAATGATTACTAGCCCTACTTTTTTTTTCCCAAAAAAATCTACTCCTGATCTTGTTATTGTGTTTTTATTTCTCTCTTAGTTCTACTTTCCCCTCTTGTTCTATTACTTCAAGACAATTTTCTTTGATTCTTTCTTGTACTATTGTTTTAAGTTTTTTTTTTTTTTTTTTTTTTTTTTTAGGTCATAGCTTTCAGGTAGTCCAATTATTCTTATGTTTTCTCTTCTTGCTCTATTCTCTAGGTCTGTTTTTCTTTATAAAATGTTTCACATTCTTTTCTATTTTTTATTCTTTATATTTTACTTTATTATTTCTTGATCTCATAGTTTCACTGGCTTCCCCTTGCACAGTTCTAATTTTCCAAAAATCATTTTCTTTAAGGTTTGGATTTCCTTTTCTAGTTGGTTGAGTTTCTTCATAATTTTGTTTTTCATAGATTTTTTAAAAATATTTTTTAAAGTTTTTCCTCAATATTTCTCATTAAGTTTTTACAGTTTTTTGAAGTTTTTCTATAAATTCTTTCTGGGTAGGTAGCCCTTTAACATTACTTTTTGGGTTAGAAGAAGCTTTTTTTTTTTTTTTTTTTTTTTTACTTCACTGTTCATTTCTGAAAATGAACCACACTTTTCCCTATTCTCACAATAAGTTTCTATGGCTTCTCCCTTGCTTGTTCATTTAAAAAAATTAGAACTTAGTAGTGTTACCCCTCTAATCCTGGGGAAGGGAGGATGGTGCCTTTGTCTTCACTTCAGCTCTCCTTTCTGACCTGGAACTCCAAATCAAAAGCTCCACCCTCCTGCAAGTGTCAGCAGCCAATAGCATTCCTGCCCTACTGTTCTGTCCTCACCTAGTATGCTGGTTCTTTCTCACCTAGAACAGCATCTCAATGCCATAGCTGGGCCTGGGGTTCCTAATGAGCAGAGGTTCCCTCAATCTTTCCAAACTTAGATCCCCTTCCCTCACTATTCCAGAGGTGAAAGTTCCTATGGTTCAGGTTGAGACTACCTTAAAACCCAATTAGCCCCCAAATTCTCTGTTATTTTAAAGGAGCTAATTAAATTGAACTCTGGTCCTGGAATCTTTCTTTGGATCTTTTCAGGTTGTCCTAGGAGGACCTCTGTCCTGCCCCAAGTTTTACTTGTTTTTCACTAGTCTATGTTTGCCTTGAGGCATAATTTTGTTTTGTTTGTGGGGAAAGTCTGGAGAGTTTGGAATTTTCTGCTCTACTCCATTATGTTCCCAGAATCCTCTTCTGAATAATTTTTGAAAGAAAATGCTGAATAAAAAGAACCTTTTGTAGCCATACAAAATGAATAAAACTTTGTTTATCTGGATGCATATGTACTTCATTACTTTAAATATCTGTATTCGCTGGCATATGCAAACAGCTTAAATGTAGCTTTTTCTTTCATTCATTCATTGTTTCACAACAGTTAAAAACACAGCCTTTAAGCCCTTTCCAACTAAATGTACTGTGTTTTTCTCCTTCCACTTATAGACAATAGTCTGATTAAGTTTGGGTACTTTTAATATTCATTAGATTCCTCTTTTTGGTTAAAATTGCTCAAGTTTAAAATAAGGGATGTAAGGACATAGGGGAAGAAATGGATTAGGTGGAATTTAAGTGAAGAGTGAAGAGGAAGATAATAAATATTCACATAGCACTTACTTTGGGTCAGGAACTACATTAAGCATTTAATAAATATCAGGGTTCATTTAATTCTCACAGCAACCTAGAGAGGTAGGTGCTATTATTTCTCCTGATTTACAATTGAGGAAACTAAGGCAGACAGAGTTTTAAGTGAGTTGCTTAATGTCACACAAGTAGTGCCTGAAGCCAGAAATGAACTGAGGACTTCCTACCTTCAGGCCTAGTATTTTATACACTATGACAACTAGTTGCCTTTAAGAGAAAGACCATACCTAAACAGGAATCCCTTCTGAAATATCCTTAAAAAGTTATTATTTAACCTCTGCCTGAAAGAAGACCCCACTGCTTTCAGAGGCAGTCCATTCTCCTTCTGGACAACTCTAATTTGCTCTTGTTCAGCTATGTACAACTCTTCATGACCACATTGGAGTTTTCTTGGCAGAGATATTGGACTAGTTTGCCATTTCTTTCTTCAGCTCATTTTATAGATGAGGAAACTGAGGCAGATAGGGTTAAGTGACTTGCCCAGGATCGTACAACTAGGAAGTAACTAAGGCCAGATTTGAACTCAGAAAAATGAATCTCTAGACTCAGAACTCTAACAACCACACAACCTAGCTGCTCTCACAATTTTAATTTTTATGAACTTGTTTTCTTACATTATACCAAATCAGCCACACTGCAGCATCCTTCCACTGTTCCGCAGTCTGCCTTCTGGAACCAAACAGAGCAAGTCTAATCCCACTTCCACATGACAGGCCATAAATACTTAAAAGATAAGCTATTGAGTCATTCCCTTTACCACAGTCCCACCTGGGCTTCTCTTACCCAGGTTAAACATCCCCAATTCTTCTCTGTACAATGTGATTTCTACTATTCTTGCTATCTGGGGGAACCTTTGGACCTTGTCCAGAATGTATTTTCTAAAATATAGTACTCACAGTTGAGCACAAGGCTTCACTAGCATTCTGCCCAGGGAAGAGGTGGAATATCAGCTCCCTTGTTTTGCTTCTCTTGATACAATCTTAAGTCAACAAGTGTTTATTAAGCACTTACTATGTTCCAGGTATTATGCTAAACCTGGAGATACAAAAAAGGATCACCCCCCCCCAAATCCTTTCTTTTAAAGATCTCACAGTCTAATGGAGGGGAATGCATACAATCAACTATGTACAAACAACTCATAAGTAGGATTATTTGGAAAAATCTTGCAATATAGGACTTTTAGCTTAAAGGAAGCTAGGGAAGCCAGGAAGTGAAGATGGAAAGGATTGAGCTCCAGATATGGGGGATAACCAGCGTAAATACTTAAAGAGTCAGGAGATGGAATGTTGGACTTATGTAAAGAACACTTAAGGCATTTAGAGTTACTGGATCATAGAGAACCTGAAGGAGAACAGGCTGTTAATACAACAACAATAACCATCACTAAAAATAGGCTGTGTTATTAAGGGATTAAATAGAAGATTTCATATTGGGCCCTGAAGGTAATAGAAAAGATTAGAGTTTATGGAATGTGATCAGATGTGGTCAGACATTCATTTTAGGAATATTATTTTGAAAGTTGAATGGAGAATAGCCTTCAATGGAGACAAACTTGTAGAAGGAGATCAACCAGAAGGCTGTTGCAATAGTCCAGACAAAGAATTATGAGAACCAGCAACAGGTTGGTGGCAGAAAGATTTCATTAGCTTTTTAATTACCACACTACTTATGTTGAACTTGCAGTCCAATAATCCTCAGATATTTTTCACTTGAACTACTGTCTCCCAACCTATTCACAATTAGATTTATTTTTTTCCCATGTGTTGGATTGTTGGTAGGCAGGATAGTGGAATGGACAGAGATCTAGGTTTTGGAACAAGCTTTGAAATTAGAATTCTAGTTCTGCCTCTGACTAGTATTGGCTGTGTTACTGTGGAAATGTACTTTAAGCTTTCAGTGCCTTGCAAGAAACTTTCTTTGATAGGAGTTTCTTCATCAGGACTTTCCCCAACCAATGAAATCACTATCTTTTAAAAGATTTTCTTATTACATTTGAATTCTTGATCAAGTCTGCCAAGCCAATCTTGTTTGGCTTCTGGTTTTCCAATAGGTTAGATTTCCTCCTCAGTTTTTAGCTATGTACAAGTTGAATAAGCTCTTCATCTCTATTTTCATCTGAATCATCAATATTCCCATTCAATCACCCAGAACCAAACATAGAGCTCTAAGGCCCTTGACTAGAGACTTCCCAAAGGTGGACATACATTAGATATTACTTGTTGAATTTGTTACTCTATCCATTTCTGAAACCAGCAGTCCATATCTCTCCATCATGTCCCAAGGACATCATCATGAAAGACATAGTAAAATACTTTACTCAAAATCATGTATACCAGATAGAATTCAAAGTCAGCCTATTAACTTTGTTAAGAAATAAAATAATCTATTGTTGATAAAGTGAGTGTTGGCATTTATTGATCACTGTTTATTTCTGAATGCTTATAAGCTGACTCTTTAATAATATTCATACTTTCTCTTGGAAGAGAAATTTATAAGCTCATTGCCCACCCGTTTGAAGAATTCATTTTTCCTTTTGTTGGGGGTGGGATCTGAACAATTGTTCAACTCCAATCCTACAGAATCTCTCATTTATCAATTTTCCCCCCAAAATCACAGCTGTCAATTCATCCTTCCCTAGAGACTTAAGCTCATTGAGGATAGGTAGGGATTCTCTTCGCATTTTCTTACTTATTATGGACTCTATATCACTTATATTTTTGTGATCTCCTTCCCGGTCCAAAAAAGCCTTAGAAAAGAATGATAGGAAATAGTTACTGGACTTGTGATTTCAGTGGTACAGGTAACTCCAGATTGGAGAATGTGGTTACCTTCTTTTCAACTGGAAATTGATAATGCAATTTTCTCAAGTGAGAAAACATAAGATTTAGCAAAGAGAGGACCCAATAGCAAGTAAACTATAAGGAAATTTCTATTCATTTGGAGTCTGAAGGGACTTGCTCAGGGTTAGACAATCAGTATATGCCAGAAGTGGGATTTGAACTCATGCCTTTGTGGCTCTGAGGCCAAAGATTAAATAACAAGAACAGGATAATTCTACTTTCTCTTCTTTTTCATAATCATTGATTCCTGCCCCTTGAATTCTAGTCCTATTTCCTCTTTGATCCTTTCCTTGTCTGCAGCACAACTTTAACCAGACCTGTTTGTTGTTCTTGGTTTTTTCCTCTGGCTTCAACTCATTTGCAACCTCAGCATTCCTGAAAAAAAAAATCTTAGATACCCTGCTGCTCTTTTATGGTCAAGTTCAGTTGTCTTCCCTTGCTTCTATCTACTGTGCATTTCTTTAACAATAAAATAACTTTATGAATATCTTCCATTTGTATGTAACCTTTAGCTCTTACTAATGTCCCTTCTCCCTCTCCCATCTAAAGAGTCTTTTATACAACGTCTTTAACAAAAAAAGAAGAAGAAAGAAAAGAAAAAAGAACAATTCAACAAAACTTATCAGTTTTTTGCCTTCATAAAATTGCTATTATGAATACTTTGATGTATATGGGATCTTTCTATCTTGGTGATCTTTGGGGCATGTATGTATATGAGTATATGTGTGTATACACATGTGTGTTTGTGTATGCATGTGTATATATGTGTATATACACATGTATGTATTTGGGGCAATTATATGGTATAGTATATAGAGTGAGCTAGGGTTTGGACTCAACACTCAGTAACTGTGTGATCTTGTGTAAGTTACTTAACCCTGTTGGCTTCAGTTTCCTCATCTGTAAAACTGAGCTGGAGAATGAAATGGCAAAACACTATAGTCTCTTTGCTAAGAAAATCACAAATGGGATCATTAAGAGGAGGACATGATTGAAAACTACTGAATTCCCTACCTCTCCCTTTCTCTACATACACACACACACACACACACACACACATAAAAGATATAACAGTCCATATATGTATGTATACATGTGTATAAAATATGTATACATATATACTTGCATATACATAGGCATATGTGTACATATATGTACATATGCCTATATGCAGCTAACAGTTGGATTTTAAAGTTAAAACATATGAATATTTTGCACCGCTGGCACATATCTTCTAAAATTTTGTTGTTGGTTGAAATGAGTCCCTTGTTGGCCTCTTGAAATGGTTTTCCATTATCTTCATCCTGACTATTGTTTTTTTTTCTTCTTCTTCAGAATTTTCTTCTTCAGAATATTCTAATTCCTTTTAGGATAATTTCCTTTATGGAATTTTAGCATATGGGAACTTATCTATTCTTTCTATGAACTCTTTGAAACCCATTGTTTCAATTCCAGGGTAACTGGATTTCCCTTCTTTATTTACTGCAAATTCTAAAATGAAATCATCACCTCCTACAAAAATTCTCATCACTAAGCATCATCAGAAATTTTCTGTGCTTTTTCATTTCAGCTTTCTAATAGGATTCAACCCAATTAGGAAGAGAGGGAGTTAAAAGATAGTTACAGTACTAATTACATGAATTTGAACTCCAAATGAATAGGAATTTCCTTAGAGTTTACTTGCTGTTGGGTCTTCTCTTTCCTGTCTGGTGTTTTCCTATCTGAGGAAATTGCATGATCAATTTCTGTTTTAATTTGATTCTGTTTTAATTTGAAATGCCAAGTTCCCAGTCAGAAGACCTAAATTCCCCCATATACCAGGGCCCCAAAGTCCATCTATTTTCTTCAAGAAATTATTCTCTTCTATCAGAATAAAGGAAGGGAATCAATCCTCAAGTACTTACTAAGACCCCACTATGTGCCCAACACGCACATACTTTCTCTCTCTCTCTCTCTCTCTCTCTCTCTCTCTCTCTCTCTCTCTCTCTCTCTCTCTCTCTCTCTCTCCACCTCTCCACCCCCCCCTTTCTCTCTCTCTTTATCTCTCTCTCATCTTTGCAATGTCAGCAACCAGCATAGTGTTTGGCACACATTAGGACCGTAATAAATACATGAGGACTAATTGAATGATTGATTTCTTTCCTTTACTCTGTTAGAAAAATAGTCTCTTGAAGATTATTGGAGGAACAACATATATACATACTTCCATCCTCAAAACTGTGTTTCAAAAGTTGAGCTGTATTAGATAAAAACTGTACTAAAACTTTTGGAATACTTTGTGTAAGTATATACAGAATAAATCCATACAAAATAGCCTAGAATTAGAGATAGAAAAGGTGTGGGAGTATAGTTGGTGGTGAAGCAGGAAAAAGGCCCTACCAAGAGATGACAGGTTTTAAAAGGAAGAACAAGGCCAGCTGTTCAGAAAGGTTTCTTCAAGGCCATGAGGTGGCAGCCTGTAATCATTTCATTTTCACTTTGTTAGGAAAGCTTTCAGCCTCCAGTGGCTTGGACAGCCAAGAGAGAACGGCATCCCCACAAGCATGAAATTCTGAAGAATAATCCTCACAGTCTGTGAGGGCTACAGGGCAACAGATGTTTTAAAATCTAAATTAGCCATTCTTCCTGAACTGGGCTGTCTTGTGGCCTAGGTCACTAACTTTGTGGGGGCTATTATCCCTCTTAGACCCACCTCCCCAGGACCCCCCACATCCGCAAGTACTTTGTGAGCCACATTATATCCTGGCGGTTCTTAAGATGGGATGTGGGTCTAGGCCCTGGTGAATGTCAGATTAAAAGGACCACTGACCCATCCTTTACAAAGCATGCAGGCTAAATAAAAAGCTGTTTTGTTTATCAGCCATTTCCTTCAGGTACTGCTTATATTCCAGATATTCTTCTTCTCTCCCAATTTTCACTCTCCCCTTACTCTATCCTTGTGTTCCTTGGCTCTGATAAATGAGCTTTTACCTTAGCTTGGCTGGATGTGCCTTTGTATAAGACATCCCACATAAAACCACCTCCCACTTGCCTCCTTCCAGCTCCCCTTTATGTATAATACTCTCCCATTAGAAAATGATTTCTTTGAGGGTAGAGATTATTTTGCTTGCTTATATTTGTATCTCTAGGACTTAGCCCAGTAGACATGCTAGGTAGACCACTAGCCTTGTAGTTAGGAAGACCTAAGTTCAAATCCTCTCTTAGATACTTGTAATATAAATCTAGGAAACTTTCTCAATCTTTGTCAACTTCATTTCCTTCATCTGTAAAATGAGAATAATATACCTGTCTCACAGTACTGTGAGGATTAAATTGATCATATATGTACAGTGCTTTGTAAGTTTAAAGTGCTATATACATGTTAGCTGTCATCATTATTGTCACCATAATTGTCAGCATGATGATTATGATGAGCCTATCTGTGACTTCACTGATATAGAGAACTACTAGATGAGGAAAATCTCTTCAGGAATGCAGGCCAGCACTTTCTCTTCAATTTATAATTCAAGTCAACAAGTGCTTATCAAAGTCTGGAATTTGTGCTTAGTAAACCTTGAAGATGTGAAATCTTAGTTGCTTATAAGTTACTCATATAGCCAGGATGTTTCAAATTATTATTTCCAAATCAGTGACTGCTAGAACCATGTGTGTTAGTGGGATGTAAGCTGCTTGAGGGCAGGGGATTTGTTGGTCTTTGTCTCAGTACCTAGAACAGCTCCTGACACATGGCAAGAGATTTAATAAATCTTTGGTGAATGAATAGATGAACAAATAAATGAATGATGTTGGAATAACAACCTAGGCTAACTGGTTCCCAGAGTCTTCCTCAAAGGGATGGATCAATCAATGAGCATCTATTAAGTATTTACAATGTGCAAGACAATGTAGCAGGCTCTAGAGAATGATAAAAATGAAAAATTCCCTCAATTCAAAGAACTTACTTTGTATCAGAAGGAGCTACATGGACTTTATATAAGTGAGTAAATGAATATGATATTTCCCCTAGTGAAGGTCAGGGGGGAGAATTAGTGGCAACTCGGTGGGAGTGTCCATCTTGGGACCAGAAGGTCCAACTTTTTGATTCCTCTTACTTGGGGTAAAAGGAGATATTATTCAGAGCAGGTTTTTTAGTTCCCCTACAAATGCCTCCAGCTATATTTAACTGAGTTTTACTCACTAAGAAGGTGGCTCCTCGCCTTCTCTGTCCTGGGTGAGCTATTCACTGTGCATATCTCTCATGCTACTGTAGATGGCAGCAGAAGGCAAACAAAAGATAACCTCATAGGGGAAAAAAGTCATCAAATCCATTTGCCCCTAAACCCTTGTTATCTCAGGCTCTCTCCTGGTGGGAAGCTTGAAGTGATTACCAGGGGTAGCAACCATAGTAACAAAATTCCATCTTGAATTATCACCTTCTTGCTCAGAGTGAATTTGTTTTTGTCCTTACAGCTCAGAGATTCATGTCAGGGATTGGGAACTGATGTGAGATGAGGCTGGCCAGGACTCCTCTCCTTTCCTGCTTCACCTGGGTTGACAGGAGTCTTGCTCAGACCTTTCCCTCTGATAGATTGAGAAGCCACTTGATCTCTGATTTTTGTTTCCCTCCTTCTTGAAGGAGGATAGAAAGGGTACAGTTCTGGACCAGAGCCACTGGAACTGAAATGTCACATAAACTTCTGCCTTTTCCTGCAGTATTCTGCTGCAGCATCAACCATGTTTGCCCTCTTGAAGTGGCACTTGTGCTCAAGGATGCTGTCCATGGCTATTTTGAGTGCCTGATGAGAGGGCTAAATGGAACCTTCTTTTTTATCCCTTTCTATAGGGGAAAGACTTTCCCCACAGCAGAAGCGAGCTACCCTTAGAAGCCATTTGCTCAGTCTTTAGTGCTGGAAAAAGTATAGAGGATTTCCTAATTTTTGTTTAATCATCTTGGTTTGGGTCCTCAGACAGTGATCATGTACCAGAAACTATTTTCCTTCATCATTTCTTACAGTAAAATAGTACTCCATCATATTCATATACTACAATTTCTCCAAATTATGATCACTTCTCAGTTTTCTGTTCTTTGCCACAATGAAAGAGCTGCTACAAATATTTTTCTACTTCCATTGCTTTATTCAGGGCTACTTTTAACTTAAATCTTCTCTTCTTGTATTCCTCTTCCTTTCTCGTCTTTTCTTCCTACAAGCAACTATTGAGTAAAATATAGAACATAAAACAGAAATGTAGAAGAGTTGGGAGCCCTGGGTTCCCATCCTAATTATCTCATTAAGTAGCTGTGTAATTTTAGGCAAATCTCTTAACCTCCCTGTGATTTCATTTTCTTACCTGTCACATAAGGAATGCCACTTTCCCTGACACCTCATTGATAGGTTTGAAGATCACACAGTAATAACAACAATAATTATTATTCCTGGCATTTAAAAATGCAATTTCATGTTTTGAATAATTTCACATGTGGGTGAAATTAATTGTAGATGGAAATAAGAGAGAGAACACAGAACTCAAAAAATTTCAAAACAAATATCAAAAAAAAATCATTTTGACTGTAACTGAGGAAAAAATATTTTAAAAATTGTTATTTCATTGGTTCTCCACAATAACTTGATGTAGATCCTGGAGATGATAGTGCTTTTGTGATTTACCCAGTCACACAGCTAGTATCTGAAGAAGATTTAAACTGAGATCTTCCAGACTCCAGTCACTGCACCACCTAGCTAGCTCTAGTAGATATGACAATAAAAAATAAATGTTACTGCTAAGGCATATGAGTATAATGGGGGAATTGGGGGGGGAGGGTCTTCCTGATTCCAAACCCAGTGTTCTCTGAACTATGACATCACCTACCTACCTTCTTGGGGCCTCCCCTACCACAAAATCATAGAGCATTAGTGGGAAAAATAGATACATGTCTGTTTCACAGGAGAAGTGCTTAGGAATACATGTGGCTAGGATATACACAGTAGGGAACAAGTAGCTAAGAAATATGTGGAAGGATAATTCTGTAGATCCTGATGCTGAAGATCTACTGATGTCTTCTAGAGAGGAGCTGATGTCTTCTCAGGATTGCATCATGATGTTTCTACTGCACTTGGCTCCCTATTTCCTGCTATACTGGATACATATAGACCAGATGCTGCTATTCTGGACATGTCATTTCCACCACCTCTAGCTTCTGGTTTAGCTGGAATATTTAGCTGTCTTTTGCCATGGAAAAGCAGATACCGCCATGCCCTTTTAGCTTAAATTATGCTGGTGGCCTCTTTACTACTTCACCCCTGGAACTTAAAAATATATATTTTAATTAATGTTAAGTTGTTTCTACTTTGTGAGCGCTCTCTCTCTCTCTCTCTCTCTCTCTCTCTCTCTCTCTCTCTCTCTCTCTCTCTCTCTTTCTCTCTCTCTCTTCTTTCTCTCTCTCTCTCTCTCTCTCTCTCTCTCTCTCTCTCTCTCTCTCTCTTTCTCTCTTTCTCCCTGTCTCTCATCCTATAACTAATCCATTATTCCATGAGACTTTTACTAAGGCTTACTGTCTACCTAAACTTAGGTCACTCAATTAAAGACTTCATGTTAGTTTATAGCTGATTTTAAACTCTGAAGACTAAATCTAGCTCTGGGGAGTTGGGATTTTTTAGTTCTAACATCCCAGATTTATTTTATTCTTTTAATAAGTCAGTGGAAGGGGAAAAAACAACATAGAGACCAAACAAAAGCCAGAGCAAGGTCATTTTCTTAGCCATAGTTCTGACTACTATATATGCAGATGAAACTTGTATATTATCGGGTCTTTGGCTTTACATTTTTCCTTATACCAGTGATGTCAGAAATAGTGTTTATATGTAGAAGAGGGGGCTGAAGGACAGAATTGAAGCTACCATAGGGAAAGGGTGGGAAGTTCCACTCTTCTAGATATCCTAGAATTGTTCTTAAAGGGAATAAGTGAAGACCTGGAAGCATGAATCACCCAGCAAAATAAATGTCAAAGAGAGATGGGGGGAAATCAATTTCTTGGTAGGAAGAGGAACATCTCACATCAAGCAACCAGCTTTGCTTCAGTCCTCATGCTGGGCAAGCTGATCAATTAACACAGCAGCCTGGAACTTTGAAGTCTTTTCAAAACCACCAAGTGTGGTAGGTGGTCAGATAGGCCAGGAAAAAAAATCAGACTTAGTGTTATCAAGAACAAGGCAAGAAAGGATACATTAATTATGCTATAGTAGTCTTGAAGGATGAGAGGTAGAAGAAAACTGTCAAGATCATCTTTATATGAAAGATTTGGGCATTTTCCTTGAAGTCATACATAATTTTTTGCCAAAGTGTAATAATTCAGACATGTGTCAACCATTGGATTTATGTGCACAATATCAGTTGTATGAGAAGTTGACTTAAATTTGCACAAAGTATGAGAAATGAGATCTGAGTATATGACAGTTTGGAATTCACTACCTTCCACTTTCCTGGTTCTGAGCTTTTTTTTCTCTGAAGTCCTTTTCTTCAGAGTAGCCTGAATCAAAATCATGGTAGCCTAGCCCCTCTCTCTTAGGCATACAAAAGATTAACTCAATACTATCTCCTAAGGATAATGGCTCCTATCTTGTGCTTTAAGAAATGCCAAAATGAAGAGGCTCCTGCCCTTTCTCTGCCTTCATTTTATTTATAAAATGAGGAACAGAATGAACTATATATTTATGAAAATCCCTTTTGCCTCTAAAATTTTATGACCTAGATTTCTCAAACCTGTATAAAGATTGGGAGAATTGTTTATCATCCAGTGATGCTGGGGTGGGGTGTCCAATTTTGCCCTGACAGGAAAGGGTCATGAGCCTCTGATATTAGATAAAATTCAGTCTGGCTTTATTAGAAATAAATCACTGGGCAAAGTATCAGCTTAGTAGATCTATTAAAACAAACTCTTTTTAATTTCTGAGTTCTAGATGCAGGAGTTCTTAAAATTTGGGGTCTGTGAACCTGTTTTTCAAAAAAAAAAATACCACAATTATTTCCTTTGTAATCCTATGTATTTTATTCCAAGCATTTAAAAATATGATTTTGAGAATAGGATCAATTAATAGGTCTCATCAGATTGCCAAGACTTCCATGACAGAAAAAAATAAAAGAACAAAGCAAAATAAAACAAAACCAAAAACTCCTGTTTTAGAACCCTATTCTCAATTCCAGTGCCATCACAGTGATGATTGGGGGGTGAGGATGGAGAGCAAGAAGGGAAGATAGAGGTCAGGAAGGACTCAAGCATATTTGGTAGAAGAGAGATTTTTGCATTCTAACAAGGCTGATTCCTATTTTGTTTGACATCTATTAGTGACTAACATAGTGCCTGGTACATGTTAGGTGCTTAATATTTGCTGATTATTTGATGGAACAGTCCAAGCTCTTTTTCTCTTAGTCCCTACCAAGATCACTACTTTGGTTCTTAGAGGGGGGTCTGTTGTTTTTTGTTAGGGAGCTTTCTTTTTTCTCGCCCCATTAGGTTTCTCTGTTCCTATTTGAGGCAAGAGAGCACCACACTTGAGTTTTAGGATCTTTTGAAACAGTACCATGGCCTGTTTGAGAAGTTTAGTGAGCATATTTGAATCTATAGCTCACTTTTCACTAAGGTTTTTTCATGACACAGGCAGCTTGGCTCCAGGTTACTCATTTCAAACTCAATTTGTGGGTCTGCTAAGAGTAACATCATCATCACCATAGCTGTAACCTGATTAATCTCAGCCCAGCCCTGGCCTCAGCCCCTCTGAGCTCAGGGCATTGCTGGCAGCAGGCAGGCTCCTCGGACACCAGCTCTGAGCAGCAAGGTAAGGGAGCTGCTATTGCCGGGAGATCTGGCTCTCTTTGCCCCATCTGTGCCCTGCCTTGGGTTAGTCTGAACTTCCCTTCCTGTTTTTCAGGGCTTTTGTATCAGCAGGGATGAGTATGGTTCTTTCTTTCCTGTCACAGAATTGATTTTCCAGCTCCTTCATGCTTTGGCTTTGGAAACAAGATTTTCATTGTTAATCATTTCTATTGTTTTTTAAAGCCACCGTTATTGTAAAAGGTATCTGGTTAGGGACTGAATTGGTGGCCTTCTGATCTGATCTGTAAAGAGAGGTAGCTTGTTGTGGAGAGGGATGATTCCTCTGTGATATGGGTAGTTTACGTATACATGCTGGCAATGGTACAATTTTGATGTGGAAATGAGAACAGTGTGGTTGATGAGTGTAGCATGATTTACTCAATCAAGCCCTCCACCATGCCATGGAACCAATCTGTGCTACCCCTTCCTTGAGAGAGAGGGATAAAGGGAATAATATATGGACTGGAGTATGAAAAGTTGATTTAAATTTGTCCAAAGTATGAGAAATGGGGTCTGAGCATAAAGTGCCTATGAACTTCTGGGTCCTAAGATTTTTTTCTCCTGAAGCCCATTTCATTAGGATGGCCTGAGTTATAGCCAGGGGAGTCAATCTCTCCTCCATCTTAGGAAAAGTCAGATAGATATTCTTTCCTCTCTCCATGTGTTTTAATTAAAGCCTGGAAGATCTTGATTAGAATTCTGTCTCAGACACTCATGACTGTGTGACCCTGGGAAAGTCTTTAAACCCCTCTGAATCTCAGGTTTCTTATCTGTCAAATGAAGGTTAATAAGAATTCTGACCTCTCAGAGTGGTTGTGGGGCTTTAAGGAGATAATGCTTTGTAAGTCTTAAAGTGCTATATGGATGACAGCTATTGTTCTTGTTATATACAAAAGGTTGTGAAGTGTTGGTATATTTCTATTGGTCGTTTTATTTTCCTCCTGCACTTGGTCCATGGCCCATTTTTTGTAGGGTTCCAGACTCTTTGTTACCTCAAGATTAAGGACAGGATAGGAGATGCTGCCCTGACACTTCACAGAGTGGGACTCAGCCAAAGGATCCAGGAGAAGCTTAAGCTATTCCAGAAACAATAAAATTCCTCCCCTGCAGCAAGATCTCCAGAAGCCGGTTTGGTCGACTAGATGTCTTAGTAGCCAGAGAAGGAATAATTAAGTGTTTGTATATCATAAGACTGATTTGGTTGATGAAGCAAATAAAGTAGCAAGGTGATGTACCTTAGAAAAAGCACCAAATATTGGAATCTGATCACGTGAAGAATTCCTAATGGCCATTCTCACTGCCAAAAGGTAGGCTTATTTAGGAGAAGATGTTACAGATAAAATAAGAGCTACAGTGAACAGCAGAAATAAAAAAAATATATGAAATAGGGTTGGGAGATAATAGAAAGGACTCCTAATAATTAATGATAGAAAGGGCAATTTCTCCAGTGGAACTTGCCATTTATCAGGAGAAAGGAAATGCCCCATGAAGTTGGGGCATGCCTTTGGCTGGCAGGCTAAATCCTGAAATATACTTAGCATCCTAAAAGAGTAACTTAACTATAAGGAGGAGAAGTAGGGTCAGGAGAGGAGAGACACCATAAGGCATGGTGGGGTTAGGAGACACCATGTGGCATGGGGGAGGCAGAATGTCATGGTGAACTGACCCAAAGGAGTATAGCATCAAAGTTATGGGTCATAAGCAGATTTATAGAGAAAATTTAGCTCCAAGGACTTAACAACTTGGATTTCTGCCTGAATTACCTCCACAGACAGTGGGACTATGGAGTTAAACTGATCTCGGTTATCAGATCTTTCTTCCTTGCCTGCCTCAGGGAATAATTTTAGCAATGTTTCAGTTTCTCTGTATCAATCAAATCCACCATTCAGGATCTAATCAAGAGCATAGATTTGGAGTTAGAAAAGATCTTGGTGGTCATCCAGTCTAAACCCCTTTTTTTCCAAACTGGAAGCCAGAAAAGTGAAATGATTTCCCCAAACTTACATGGCTAATAAGCAACTTAAAGGAATAAGGGTAGGATTCCCAAGATCCCCATCTTTGCCTTTTCAGCCCTTCACTCAGTCCAAGGTTTCTGCTTTTCCTTCCTTTATTCCCCATGAAACCATTTGTTTATTTGTCTCTCATTTAGTTAGTGCTCTCACATGTAATAAGTAGTGAACTTGGGGAAAAGAGAAACAAACAGATTCCAAATGTGCCCAGTGCCAAATGAATATAAATATGGCCCTTATTTACCTATGGACTCCTTGTGCCCCTCCTGTGCAAGTGATGGGATTAGCTGGCCTATTTGGAACTTAGTAGTAAATTAAACCCATTAATCACCACAGGCATTGGATAGTTGCCTCTTTCTTGTTAATAGGGTACCTTATACCATGGTGTTACAGTAGCAATGAAGGGATAGGAGTATATTTCCTTTAATTAACCTGGAGTCTGTTAATTCCATCCCTTATGTGGCATGGTGTTAAACATGAAATATTCACTTCCTACCTGTACCCCATTCCCCAACCATTGGAGACTATTTTAAATCCCATAAAGCAATCTAACAGAATAGAGTATTAGACTTGGACCCAGGATGACATGTTTGGATCTTGCTTCAGACATTTAGTAGCTGTTCCATCCTAGGTGAATCACTTCATCTCTCTGCATCTCAGTTTCTTCATCTGTAAAATGAGGATAATATGATTTATTTTACAGGGTTGCTCTGAGAATTAGAATGATGATGATGGTGATGGTGTGTTTATATTTAAAATTTTGAAAGGTTTTTAGCTACCATATAAATGTTAGCTATCATTATTAAAGTCTTTAGTTTCTGTTACTGATATTAGTATTACTGCAGAAGTTATTTGCTACTGGCTTGATCTTTCATAAAATGGGAACTGGGGTCTGAGGCTACATGAATAATAACAATCTATATAATAATGCCAGGGTATTCTGCAGGATCTCTGATACAGAATTTAGTGACAAAGTATCATAGGATATTTGATTAAGAACTTGAAAGAATCTTAAAAGCAATTAAGTACAATCCAGTTTTTTTTTTACAGATGAGAATTTGGTTTCTAGAGAGATGAAATGATTTGCCTGAAGTCACACACTAACAGGATTGGGATTTGAAGGCAGATTCCCTGGCTTCAAATCTAGGATGTCTTTACATTATACCTTAATGCCTATAAAATGGTGGAAGATGAGGGAATCTACCAATAGGTTTTGAGTGAGTGGGGAGGCAGAATAGGAAAAAGAAGGATCTTCAGTCACTTCCTCCACTAGGTTGACTAGCTCCTATTGAAAGGATAAATAAGACTAGGAATCAAACAGTCAATTATTTAACAAGAATGTATAAAGCACTTCTTACTATGAGTCAGGTATTCTTCTAAGTGCTTGGGGAATCAAAAAATTGTAAAAATAGCCCCTGCCTCAAGAAGCTTACCTTCTCATGGGGGAGAGCCAGTCTCATATTATATTCTGGCAACACGAGTGCTTATTGGAGAAAACTAGGATAACATTTTGTAGGAAAGTAGATTCCTGGTGAGATTCGCATTGTAATGGTCTGAAGTAGTGTCAAAAATTCACTTCAGTAAGCACTTAGATGAAGCACCTAAGTGTCTCACAGAATAGAGTGCTGGCTGGATTTGTAGTCAGGAAGATTGAGTTCAAATGTGGACTCAGACACTTACTGACCCTGAAAAGTTTGTTTGCATTAATCCATTGGAAAAAGAAATGGCAAATCATTACAGCATCTTTGTTAAGAAAACCCCATATACAGTATTAATGTGATGTGGTCCCATTGGGTTATGAAGAGTTGGACATGACTAAATGACTGAAAACTGTAAACATTTATGCTCAAGACTCTGTAATCAGTACTAGGGATACAAAACTGAGAAAACAACATAGTCCCTACCCTCTATGAGTTTCCTTTCTAATAATGAGATCATATTTATACAAATAAAGATAGTATGAGATAGATTATGCTAAATACATGGTCAAAAAAGGAGTGAGGAAGGGAGAGAGAAAAAGAGAGAAGGAGAAAAGCACACAGTGAGACAAAGAGACAGGGACAGAGACAGACAGACAGATACATACACACACACACACACACACACACACACACACACACACAGAATGCATGCTAGGGGTTAGAATGATCAGGGGTAGTGTCTAGAAGGAAGTAATACCTGAACTCAGCCTTATAAAGGATAGCACAGTTGCATTTCAATATGTGATGAGAAAAGAAGGTCTTTTCCAGGTAAAGAGGAAACCATCTATGTATGGAGATATTCAGAAACAGCAGAGTGCAAGATAAAATTGGGAATTAGCTCTGTTTAGAGTCTAAAATGTTAAAGGCAGTGCTGTAAAATGCACTGGTCAAATACATTTGAGATAGACTGGGGGCCTTGAAGGCCCAGCTAAGTTCTACATTTTATTCATCAGGAAATAGAGAGCTTGGTGGTTGTGTAAAATATGGATTTCAAAAGAGAGACTGAAAGCAAGGAGACCAATTAGTATGCTGTTATAATAATCCAGATGAGAGGATTTGAAGTTGGGAAAGGAAGTGAAGTAGATGAGAGTAATATTTGGAATTAGAAATGACAGGGCTTGGTAACTGATTTAATGTGGGACCATGAAGAGAAGAAAACATTAAGGATAACCCAAGTTTTGAACCTGGTTGAAAGAAGAAAGTAGATAACTTATAGAAAATTTGTTCCAAGATAGCTTTCAATGACGATAATAATAATGGTATTATCAATAATGACAAATTGACATGTATGTAGTTCTTTGAAATGTGCAAATCACTTGATAGATGATCTCATTTTCATGCTCCAACAACTCCATGAGGTAGGTAATAAAAGCATTATTACTCCCAATTTACAGATAAGAAAACCGAGTTTCATGGATTTAAATGTCTCGACCAGTATAGATAATAAATAATTGTAGGAATGCCAGCTTACTAAGCTATGTATCATATTTCTGAGAGGGAGGGAGAAACCTTGTTAGAAAACAATGAAAGCCATGACATAATTCACTACTTAGAAGAATGCGTTTCACTTTTCCAAATTATCTTCAAAGAAGAGGAAAATTATAAATGAGTTCAGTATAAGCTCAGAGCTGAAAGATTTATTTCAGAAAACAATATGAGTTTTAATATGGGAACAACTCTTGATTTGAGACTTATTATAATAAGCAGTAGAGGATGGATGTCTTTTAAATAATGAAATGGCCTAAAAATAAATGGTTGTATCCAAACTCAAGAATTGGCTTCAAAAAGCAATGAATAAGAAATGGAGCTGAGGGATGGAGTCAATTGGCTTAGTTACTCTTATATGGTAACTCTTATTTTTGTTTTGAAAACCAATAGACTCTATTTTGTGCTGGTTGCACACTTGAAAATTATGCAAAACATGTTAGATACAATGACAATGCTTAAAAGATGTACTCCAATACAGCTATCAGCAGAAATGTTTGCATTTAAGGCAAAAGATTTTTAAATTTTATTTAAGGCATTTAATCAAAATTTTAAAATAAAGTTAAAATAAGAATATTTAAGCAAAAAAATATAAAGTCAACCAACCAATCTTTAATTAATATATTTTATTTTTCCCCTAGGTATATGTTAAAATATTTTAAAGCTTTAAAAAAAATTTTTTTTGAATTCCAAATTCTATTCCTCCCTCCTTCTCCTCCTTCTTTTTGAGAAAGTAAGCAATCAGATATAGGTTTTACATGTGTAATCATGTAAAACATTCCATATTAGTCATTTTGTACAGGAAAATTTGAATAAAAGAAAAAGAAAGAAAGTGAAAAATAGCATACTTCAGTCTGTATCAGTTCTTCCTCAAGAAGAGGATAGTATACTTCATCATTAGTCTTTTGGAATTTTCTTGGATCATTGCATTGCTGAGAATAGCTAAGACATTCACAATTCTTCACTGTTATATCTAACATTTTCTTGGTTCTGTTCACTTCACTTTGCATCAATTCATGCAGGTCTTTCCAGTTATCAACAGACATTTTGTTAAGTTCTTCAATTCTACTGCACTAAGTATTGGAGACAGAAAGAAAGACAAAAAAAACATAACTTCAAATCACCTCAGATGAAGAGGTAAAGACTAGGGGTAAAGATCTTAAGATACCAGGAGGCTACTTTGGAATGAGTTAGGGCTATATCCTTTTGGAGATCATAAAAGGTACAGTCACCAGGGAAGAAAGTGCATTGTTTGTCAATTTTTTATTCTTAACTAATTATTCTAACTAATTAAGTGCTAAGCTTAATTGTTTCTATGTTAAAGGACTGTGTTATTAGTATCCTTTAAATGCATGCCCTGATTGCAAAGGCCCAGTTTTCCCACAGTCTTGTTCTCCAAGTCAATTAAGAACTGGGTCAGGCAAAGAAAGCATGGAATAGTGAGGAGCTGCCACTCACCAATTGTGTTCTATACATCACGCAAGAAGTACACAAAGCAACTGACATTAAAGTTTATGAGTCTATTAATGCACGGCTTTGGGGGAATTAAAGTTTCATATTGATGATAAACCTTCTCTAATAAAATGTAGGGGAAACAGGAATAAATCTCCTGTTGCAAAGAACCTGCACCATTTAAACAACAGTATGCAAACAACTACCTCCTCCAAGATAGATGTGTGTGACTGGGAAATAGAGATACATCTTGTCCAGTGGAGGGTACTTTAGCAAAGTGGTTGTTGTTTCCACGAAAATATTCAGGATAAAATGATGGATATGTACTATTGATTTCATAGCACCATGGACAAGATAAAGCACATCTGGGTTTGAATGAGCCCTCTGTGCAAATGAAAGCTGCTGAATATGCAGTTAGGATCCATGGAGAATTCAAGACATGTTGGGGCTCATCCAACTTATAAAATAATAAGGCTTTATTCTACTCTAGCTTGTTTTATCTCTAGCTCTCTACCCTCCTCCTTCTAGCCCCTTTCCTAGCTATTAGATTATCGTATCTAGCAAGACACTTAATAAATGCTTGTTAAATTGATTTGAGTCATAGGATTTAGATATGGAAGGAATCTTAGAGATTGTATTTATATTTTTAATTAATTTTTTTCAATTAATAAGTGTATATTTTCTCTTCTTTCCCTTCTCCCTTCCCTCTTCTCCCATGGGAGAAAAAAAATGAAGAAAGGCGAAAAATCTGAAACCAAATATGCATATTATTAGTGAAGCTATGTAATACTTCAAAAATTATTTGGCAGAAGGGTGTCACAGAAATGTAATGAATAACCCAGTCCTTTTATACATATATTTTCACCAACATATGTCAAGTTTGCATCCATGAAAAGTTTCTTAAAAAAAATAGAGAAAAGACATTATTCTTTTCATCTTGGTCTTCTTTTGGGGATCTTATATTCTGAAAAGCCAGGATACTCAAATTCTGCAGGATGACACCCTTTATAAAACAATTTCGATATTCCAGGGCTTATATATTAGGTGTTAGATAGCCTGGAGACCTGGATCTCATGAGTTCCAATATTTTTAAAGCATATATAAAATTGTGGGATAATCTAGAAATGAGACCAATTACATAAAATTCTTTTAGGTTCTAGGAGACTATAGAATACCCTGATTAGTCCATCACCCCACTCATTAAAGGAGGTATGCACATACTTATATATACATTTTCTTGATTTTCACATGCTATTCCTCTATCTTCCTGATTAGATGCCAAATTTCTCCAGTGCATTAGGAAGTCATAAGTTTAGACTTGGAAAGGATATCAGAGGCCATGTGGCCCAGTCAGCATCTCTTACCGATGTGAAAACAGAAGGCAAAGTAGACTAGTAATTTGTGTAAGTCAAATAGATAAGTATCAGAGCCAGAATTTGAAAGCAGGTCCTCTCATTCTAAATCAACATTCTAGACACTAGGCTGTGTTGCCCAAGGATGGGAACTATGTTTTCCTTATTTGATTAGTAATTTTTTATAGGTAAGAGAAGAAACAAGTAGGGGAGGATTAGTGAATTCTTTCTCTGGTCCACCGTGCATTTAATGGATTTTCTATACATGTTGATTCACTATAAAAGTCATCAACTTTCTCCAAACTGCTCCAATAGGCCTGAGAGTGAAAAGTCTTCTAAAGATGTCTGACATCGCTCCAGAAAATTAGTATACCATCACCATTACCATTATACCACCTATCGCTCCTTTTGACTTCCTAAATTGTCACCTTGATTGATTGATTCAAATATCTCTCTTGGCATTTTGGTATTGTTGATGTTTTAGGGAAAAGAGATATAGTATAGTTCAATGGAAAGATCGCTTCAATCACTGTAATAAATCAATAACATTTATTATATATTGACTATATGCCTAGCACTATTCTAGGCACTGGGCATGCAAAGACCAAAAGGAAACCCATAATCTTACATTCTATTGGGAAAAGTGACATATACACATATAAGTATGTACAAAATGAATACAACATAATTAATGGTTATTAATATATTTTATTTTTCCCCATTACATGTTAAAATTTTTTTTTTTAACATTGAACATTAAAAAAAAATGAGCTCCTTATTTTATCTTTCTTTCCTTCCCTCCCCACCTCCTGGAGACACTAAGAAATCCGATATAGTTTATACATGTGTAATCATGCAAAACATTTCAAGATAATTTATTTTGAAAGTAGTGAAGAAGATATGTGAGAAGCTCAGAGGATCAGGAAAAGGGACTTAAATAGGAAAAGGCATTTGAGCTGAGCTCAGTCTCAAAAGAAATGAGAGATTCTAAGAGGAAAACTACTTAATCTCCCTAGGCCTCAGTTTCCTCATCTGTAAAAGGAGAGAGTCAAACTGGATGAATTGAGGTCTCTTCTAGCTCCAGTTTCTGATTCTGTAAAATCCAAGAGCACCTAATGTCTTGCTGTCAATACTGAGTTACCTTGGCCCATATCCAGGTGATTGAATACCCACTTTGGAGAGTAGCTTAGAAGGAAGGAAGGTTTTTGGTGAAGCACTTTGTCTTTCCGTGAGCATTCTTTCTTATTGATCGACTTGTTCAACAAAATGGCCCGTCAAGCACTAAAATCAAGTTAGTAGCGCCTACCTTTGCAAACGGAGGCTGTTTTAATTGAGATATTGGAAGAAATATTTCCTTAATTTCTGCCTAATAGAAAATCCTTATGCCTGATCAATTCTGGACAGTTTGAAGCAGTCAGTGCTATTAATGAAGTTCATCTAAAGTTACCAGTGTTAAGAGAAATCAATAAAAAATAGTTTTGGATTCTATAAATAACAAAAGTTTTTGAGAAAAACTGTCTAGGTCAGGTGCAGGCACAGCAGCCCTGACTCTTTTAGAACATAAGTGCCCTACCAATGGCAAATGCTTTTATTAGCTAGCAACTTAGCTTTTTTTTTTTTTGAAAGATTTACTTTTTCCTCACAGCTGGTTTTAGCCCATTAATAATATTATAAATAATGATTATTTATGAATATTTAACAAAAGCTGACATGCATATGCTATTTTAACATTTGCCAAATGCTTTATCTCATTTTTCATTTGATCATTTTCAGAACCCCTCTGAAGCAGATTCAACAGACATTATTATCCCCATTTTATAGATGAGGAAATTGACATTTAGTGAGATTAAACAAATTGCCCTTGAGCACACAGCTAATAAGTGTTAGACGCAGAATTCAAAACCAAGTATTTCTTGATACTAAATCCAGTTTCCTTTCTACTCTGTAATATTGGCTCAACATTGATTGAATACTATTTATCTGACCAAGTCTTATATGTTCAGGATTTGGGGTTCAGGGAGAGGAAGTATCTCAATTGCAGCTAGAAAGGGACCTCAGTGGTCATCAGGTCCAACCTTTCATTCAACAGTTGAGGAAACTGAGTCCTGGAGAGTTTAAGTTCCAAGTCAATAGATCAAGAAATAATAAAGCTAGCAGATATGAAAGAAAGTGGTCTGATTCTTTTTCATGAGGGATATTTGGTCCAAAAGAGATGCAAAACATAGACATATAGAATAAAGATTAAAGAACATTAAAAATAATACAATCTTAACAGTAAATGTGAATGATTTAGTACAAATCCAAGTGGTTAAGGTAACTTGGAAAAAAAGAGATCAAAGAGTAGTATGGCTTAATCAGAGAGGTCTATCTTTTATCTTTACATATCTATTCTACTTAATTGTATCCATATGGTTTTTAAAACAACGCTGCTCCAAACAGTGCACTGAGAAGTTGTGAGACTTGGGGGTAGAAAGTCCTGTGGGTAGGCAGTTGTGATGTTATAGGAGAAGTTCCAGCTGAGGTAGAAACTAAATATATATTACCACTTAGATTTGTGACCTTGTGCAAGTCACATGAATGTCTGTTTTCTTATCTAAAAATGGCATAATAATGATTGTCCTGCTGCCCTCACAGGGTGATTATATTACTAGTAGTAATCAAAGTAACAGTAATAATTGATATTAACATTAAACACAATTTAATATTAAACAATATTGATAATAATTTCAAAATTATTATTAATTACATTTTAATAATTAATGACAGCTAACATTTATGTAGCATTTCAAGACATCAGATTGACCATCAATAGGTCCTAGGCCAAGCTCTATTTGGTCATTGTTTGTCTCCTGACTGACTCAGTTTAAATATAAATATCAATCATTTCTGCTTTGGCCAGAAACACTGATAGTCTTCCCCTTCCAGATTCATTCATTTATTTATTCAGATTTTTTTGGACTATGTAAAAGAGGAGATTTTTTTTGCCTCAGTTGTTACCTATCCTTAATCACTGAATGGGTGCAGCATCAGTCAAACTGAGACCTGTTGAAGACCTTAGCTTCAAAAAGGTCAAAGTCTCCCACTGTATCCAAGGCTATCTCTATCTTAATCTATATCTTGCCTGGACCCAGATGGCTCTGAAGGGAAAAGTGAGGCAGATGACCTTGTCCAGCCTTCTCTCATTCAAATCCAATTCACTTGGATGTTAGGCATTATCTGCCTGAAGTCGTGCTCCTCTTCTAGAATGAAGGGCAAATAACAACTTCAAGGCATACTTCATTTGATTTTCACAAGAGCTCTATGAGGTTGGTGCTATTATTATCTCATGGAGACTAGAAGAAGTTATATGACTGAAGCAAAGACTGACAATTAGGAAGTCAGGCAGGATTTGAATACATCTTCAAGTCCAGCACTCTATTTACTGTATTACTTAGCTGTTTCTATTTTCTGGATAAAAGGGGAGTTGAGACACCTTTCTTGTAGTCACAGATTTGTGAGGGATCTTTTAGGCCCGGAATTAGTCCAGTGATTCAACAAGCATTTATTACGCACCTCCTATGTGCTAATCACTGAGTTAAGAGATGGGGGATACAAAGCAAGCCAAAACATAGTTTCTGCTCCCAAGGATTTCAATCAATTGAGAGGCAAATTGTTTTATCTTTTTTGGATTGTAGCTTTTCTATCTGTAAAATAGAGATGGGAGAATAATTTAGTTTGTATAGTAGAAAGATAACTGAATTAGGAACAGTTTTCAGATCCTAGTTCACCATTTTCTGTTCATAACCTTGACCAAATCTCCTAATCAATTTTGGGCGCCCTCTGTTTTCTTATTTGTAAAATAAGGGGATTGAGCTGAATGGCTTTTGAGTACCTTCTAGCCTCAAATCTATGAGCTTGTGATCTACTGATGCTATGCTGTGCAGAAAGAGAACAGGAGGGAACATCTAGGAGCTTTTCAGGAGAGAAAAGTATTAACAAAAACAATCTTCATTTTACAAAAGAATCCACTGCCTATTGGCTAACTTGCTTAAAACCAAATAATATTGATAACTTAGCAGAATGAAAAGCAGCATTACCTAGTGGATAGAAAGCTAGAGTTAGGGGGAACTGAATTTGAACCCCAGTTCCTATAACACATACTGGCTTAATGATCTTGGGCAAGTCACTAACTACCTCAACTCCCTCTTGTTATTTAGTCATTTGGTCATATCTGACTATGACCTCATAAACTATAGCATGCCAATGAAAGTTTTCTTGGCAAAGATGCTGGAATGGTTTGACATTTCCTTCTCAATGGATTAAATCAATCAGAGGGTAAGTATCTTGTTCAGTGTCATACAACTAGTAAGTATCTGAGCATGGATCTGAATTTTGTTTTCCAATTCCAAGGTCAGATCTCTGATGACTGCCTAAAGCTCTAAATTGCAAAGAAGATGCTAATTTGTGTTGGTGAAAGTAGTTCACTCATTATGAGTTTCTTATACATTGTAATTACAGGTCTAGTTCCATTGCATTGGGAAACGGATGCATTTATAGTTTTTTGGGGCTATAATATATAAGAGATAAGAAAGTTTGAAATCAGAGTAAAGGAAATGTATGATTGATAAAGATGAGGGCCTGATTATGTAGTGATGGAGGAATAATAGATACCATTTTACTGGTATCCTTGCAATATCAGCAGTGAGGAAGGCTCACAGAATCTTGGAAGGACCATAGTGGCAAAGTCATAAGAAAAAATGTGCAATGTTGTTCAGGATGGATAAATATGGAAAGGATAAAATCTCCACCAAAGGGAACAGCTAAACAATGAGATCTCATGGTCATTTGGATTTGGAGAAAAAGTGGAGGAAATTCCCTCTGGCCAGGAAGATCAGAAGTCTAATTCCTGTAAACTGTGAACTCCTTGAGAACAGACACTGTCTTTTGCCTTTGTAACCTCAGTCCTTAGCATATTGCCAGCTGGAGATTGGGGACTTTATGAATGCTAATTGACTGACTGCTTAGGACTTTTACTTACTGGGTAAACTTCTCATGGTCTTATCTTCCTAACCGTCTTGCCCCGAAAGGGTCTGAGAGATTAGAGTTGATGACTTCTAAATCTTCTGATTCCCTATGATGTTATTATGGTAGATTATAGGAGAGGAAAGAGGGTGGGTTGATGGAAAGAATGTTGAGGAGGAAACTTTTTAGAGAAATAACTATATTGTTTTTACATGCTGGTTTACACATCTGGTTCCTTCCTTTCTTTCAAGGCTGTGTTCTGAGAATTTCATTTTGTTTCTTTCCATCATAATTTGGAAGGATGGAGAAAGGGTATTAGAAGGGGAACAGAAAATTCTTATCATTGACATTCTAAGTTGTAAGAAGTGGAAAGACTCTTAGAAATCTTTTAATTCAACTTTCATCTTGCGGATATGGAAAGTGAAACACAGAGAATGGAGGTGACTTCCTCAAGATCATTTAGCAGCTGAACCAGAGTTCTTGTCACTAGACAACTCCACTTTGTCAACTGCAGATGTGAATGTAACTAAAGAGCCCAGTATTGGCTCCCCAAATGCCCACATGTGGGCATATTGCCTTTTGTTCTCAGCCAGTTGATCTGAATCTAGCAGATTCTCTTTCTCCCTGCAGCAGACCTGCCTTTTAGAACTCCCCCCTGCCTGCAACAGTGTCTCTAAATGAGCTACCAATTTAAGTGCAGACAGTCCATAGGCACATCATAAAGGGTGCTGTTTACAATTTAGAATTTTTTGTTGAATACCTGCCAAATTTCTTTCACAAGCTCTGTAGGGTACTGCAAAGGCAGACTTTGGTCTGGGAAAAACCTATTTAAAGAAAACAAGATATGAGACAAGGGGATCATTTTGAGCTAAAAAACAAAACACACCAAAGTATCTCGATTTCACTGTAGTTGCGGTTTTAATTGTGACTGGGCTCAGAGAACAGACAGATTCTTTTATTGTTATTCTGTCTTGCTAGAGTTTTTTATGATCCCATTTAGGGTTTTCTTGGCAAATATATTGTAGTGGTTTGCCATTGACTTCTCTAACTCATTTTACAGATTAGTAAACTGAGGCCAACAGGATTAAGTGGCTTGTTTACAGTCATATAGCTATTAAATTTCTAAGGTCAGATATGAATTCATGGGGATTTTTCATCTGTTTCATGCAAAGCAATCTCCTATTCAAAGTACTCGGGGTGTTTGTTGTTTGTCTTTTGTTCTCAGAGAACCAATAACATAGGGAGGGTGATGTCTTGCCTTGCAAGTGAATTGTATTTAGATGAGTAACGTCATCAGCCTCAGTTTCTCTTCCAGGGTCATCGGAGTTTATTGGCAAGACATGTGTGAGGATGACTGCCCAAACTACTTGGGAGAGGTCAAGTGAGAATGATCGAAGTGCATGATATGTGGGGGAGGGAAGGAAGGGCATTTTATTTTGCCTTTCACAAATGCACACATTTTTACTATTAGAACATTCTGTTCCCCATAGCACATGGGTGTTCATTTTGTGATGTCAGGTTTTATATGTGCTACAGTGAAAAGTTTCAAGTCTCTTTTATTTGTTTTAATTTTTCCAAATACATGCAAAGATAGTTTTCAACATTCAACTTTGCAAAACCTTGTGTTCCAAATTTTTCTCCCTCACTTCCCCTCCCCCTTCCTCAAGACAGCAAACAATCCTAGATAGGTGAAACAAATGCAATTTTTCTAAATCTAATTTCCAAATTTGTCATGCTGCACAAGAAAAAGCAGATCAAAAGGGAAACAAACACAAAAGAGAAAAAAACAAACAAGGAAACAACAATAAAGGTTTTCATATTTCTCTCTGGATGTGATTGGGTTTTTCCATCTCAAGTCTATTAGAATTGTCTTGAATTACTGTATGGTAAGGAAAGAACCAAGTCCATCACAATTGATCATCACATAATATTTTTACTATGAACAATATTCTTCCCGTTCGGCTTGCTTCACTCAGCATCAATTCATATAAGTCTTCCCAGGCTTTTCTGAAATAGCCTGTTCATCATTTCTTATAGAACAATAATATTCCATAACATTCATATGCCATAACTTATTCAGCCATTCCCCAACTGAGCATCCACTCAGTTTACAATTCGTTACCACTACAAAAAGGGCTGCTATAAACATTTTTGCATGTGTGGATTCTTTCCTCTTTTTTATGATCCATCTCTGCAATATAACCCAGTAGAGACACTATCCAAGCCTCCATTAAAAAGAAACGAATGATCAGGGAGGCTGAGTACTCTAATATTAAGGATTAGATTATAAGGTCCTTGAAGGAGGGACAAAAAGGGAGAAAGAGAGAAAAAGGTAGCCCTTTGGATTGTTGCTCAGCACAGTGCCGGGCACAAAGGCATAGAATAACTTTCTACTGACTTACATTGGTTTAGTGTTACAGATTGTGAAGTGAAAGGAGTTTTAGGAGTCATACAGTGGCACTTTCTCATTTTACATAGAAAGAAAGCCGATTAATAGTCTGCTCAACATCACACAGGTAAAGCTGGGACTCAAACCCAATACCTGTGAGAACTGATTCATCACTTACTATTCCAAGTAGCTTCCCAGGGTGTACAAATAAATGCCCTGTCTGCTCCCATGTGCATACCGTGTTTCCCCGATAATAAGACACTGTCTTATTAGTTTTTTGGACAGAAAAAAACACCAGAAGGCTTATTTTCAGGGGAGGGCTTATTTTAATGAACATTGACAGCAATTTTAATAAACAGGTAAATGTGAACAAAAAAAAGTACCTTTATTCAATAATGATCATGTCATCTTCTTCAGCAACATCGTCATAAGTGTCCATACCCTGAATTCCATCCTGGATGTCTTGCGCCTATTTCCTTCAGAAGAAGTTGGACCCAATCTGTCATGTCCACCAATATAGCTCTCTTTAAATGAACATGTCTTGTCCAGATAACCTACTTGTAGTGCCTTGGAGACACAGCTGTCAGTAATTTTATCCCATGACTTCTTCACCCAAGACATGACTTCTTGCAGACAGGGCTTCACAAAGTTTCCACGCTGATTTCTTTCCATTCTATTTTCAATGTAGTCATTGACTTCCATGCGCAAATGGTCCTTGAATGGCTTGTTTATTGTAATATCAAGGATCTGGAGATAGGCAGTCATTCCTGCAGGAATCATTACTTGATCTATTCTTCTCTCTGCAAGGAAGTTCTTCATTTCTTTAGCACGGTGAGTGCTGGCTGAATCCCAGATTATCAGACCTCTTTGGTTACCTCTCATAACAAGTGGGAGCATTAAATCAATCCACTTTCTTATAAGGGCTTGTGTACACCAGGCTTTTTCGGTTTCAAGAACGTAAATGCCTGATACATGTTCAATCTTATCTTTCTTGCCCTTACTGATGATTAGAGGTGTGGCTTTCTTTCCATCCAAATGAATTGCCAAAACACAGGTGACCCATGCAGACAGAATAATAAAATTATGGCCATTAGTCCTTCTTTTCACTCCATCATGCCCCTCAATAATGTTTTAACCCCATCGTGCTCTCTGAGTGTTCCTTCTATCCTCCATGATGCCCCTTGAGTTCTTCTTTTATCCTCCATCATGCCCCCTGAGTTCTTCTTTTATCCTCCATCATGCCCCTTTTATCCTCCATCATGCCCCCTTACTCCTGCTTACATACCGGGTTTTTATGTTGTCCTGCCTCAGCTCTCCTCTGCAGCACTGCTCTCAATGGTGCCAGCAAGGAAATCACTGGGGAAGAACAGGATGACGCGCTCACTGCTGCAGCTCTGATTGGATGCAGCTCGAGCGCGGCATGCATTTCACCCCGGGGGGGGTGGGGGGTGGGGCAGTGCATACAGAGGGTACCGTAATGTAGCGTGTAGTGCAGGGGATCACCTTCACTACAGTAGCAATTTCAATAGGGCTTATTTTGGGGGGAGGGTTTATTTTAGAGGAATCTTATACAGTAAGGGGAGGGCTTATTTTCGGGAGAGGTCTTATTATTGGGGAAACATGGTAATATCTAAAATATCTCTGTTGTTTTCTTTGGATTAAGTACTTTCCTCTCTAAGCTCCTCTTTTAAAATGTGAATTTTTTGAATGGTTAATATAGTAATTCCCTTAAAATGAATAAATTAGCCTGCTACTTTCCTCCTGTCCAGAGAAACAGATTGACACAAGCACATACATGGTCAATTTGACCTGCAGACTATCATTAAATATCTCCTATAAAAGGCAGAGGTAGTTTGCAGAAAGATATAAAGAACTAGTCTTGAAGTCAGAAAATCTGATTCCAGATCCTGTTTCTGATGCTTCCTGGCTCTGTAGTCCTGAGTTTGAATTTCACTCCAAGCAATTCTCTAAGAGTATAAGTTATAGAAAGATTGCTGACCTACTACAGAAGAGAGAGTTTCTATCATGTGTATGCCTACATTAATAAAATTATAGGTCTAGACGACAATCAGAGCAGCAGACAAGCAAACAATGTCTGCAACTTTGTTCTGGGAGATGGGGAAATTAAGGAAGAAAAAAAAGAATAGGTTTTATCTTCTAGTAGTTGAATTCTACTTCAGACACTTAGTTGTGCTGATATTGGGCAAGCCACTTAAGTTTTAAGAGACTCATTTGCTCTCCTTGAAGTCAGGGACTGTCTTTTACCTCTTTTTGAATCCTCAGCACTTAACATAGTGCCTGACATATAGTAGGTTGTAAATAAATGTTTATTGATTGATTGACCTTTAAAATGAAGGCGTTGGACTCCTTCACTGCTAATGATTCTCCCAGCTCTAAATTTATGATCTTGCTGCATCATGCTGTATGAGGGAAAAAGGAATCCTAGTAGAAAATAAAAGGGCAGCTAAGTGGAACAGTACATATAGTACAGGGTCTGAAGTCATGAAAAATCATTTTCCTGAGTTCAAATTTGTCCTCAAATACTTACTAACTATATGATCTGGGGCAAATCATTCAACTTTATTTGCCTCAGTTTCCTCATTTGTAAAATGAGATGAAGGTATAATGCTGGAGAAACTGAGACAAGATAGAGATTAGAGAGTTTTTAATATTTTATTTGAAAGGGAGAGATTGTGCTGGGGGCATGCTGCCCCCAGGGCTGATGTCCAAAGCATCCAGCAACCAATGTGAGTTCTCAATGACATATATATACACATGGCTTAACTACAGGTGTAGACTAAGGCAGGAGCAGAGTCAGAGCACTGAGAGCAGGGACAGACTATCAATCTGGTTCTGACAGGGTGAGGGGAGGCACCTGGACATTCTGATAAGTAGAGAAGGGCTGGGGTCATGATGTCTGAGATAGAGGGAGGGGTAGTGTTGCACGATTGAGCAGAACAATTAGGAATTGAGGCAGAATGATTCAGGGAAACTGAAGCAGTACAATTTAGGGAAACTGAGGCAGGACAATTAGGGAAACCGAGTCAGGACAATAAAAGGGAACTGTGGCACAACATTGGAAATGGCAAACTACCCCAGTATCTTTGCCAAGATAATTCCAAATGGGATCAAGAATAGTTAATGGAACAACAACAGGAAATAGTAGAATAGATTAGAATAGAATAGAAAGAAAAGATTGGATTTGTTGAAGTCCTGACTTAGCATCTTGCCTTAGGACCACTAATCTATATATCTATATCTATCTATCTATCTATCTACATACATACATACATACATATATATATATATATATATATTTTTTACTTTTGACAGATGTCAGATGAATAAATTTGAATTAAAAAAAAAAGCTTTAAGTAGTAGGAATATAGACCCAGACTAGATAAGATTGCCCTTTCTCTGACCAAAGCTGTAATATTTCCAGGAACCAGTGGTTGAGAGGTGGCAGTACCTCTAGCTGTGAGGGTGAGATTGGTGGTTATGGGATGTAACCCTCTTTTTGGATAGTGAGTACTTTGTGTATTGAAGGGGCTTATTTTCTGACAGAAATTTGAAAGGGCAGATAGAATGGCAGAATAGAGTGGAGGGCCTGGAGTTCAAATTCAATCTTACGTTCATCTTAGCTTTGTGACTATGGGCAAACCTCATTTTTTCTATTTGCCTCACTTTCTCATTTATAAAATGGGGATAATAATACCCCCAACACTGTAGGGTCGTTGTGAAAATCAAATGAAAAATTTCTTTAAAAAAAATGCTTAACATAGTGTCTGATACATAGTAGGTGCTGTTTTTATATATTGTTATTGCTGCTGTTATTGAAGAAACTATTTGCTACATTTAACAGCACCTTCCATAGAGTAGATGCCAAATACTTCATTGCTGATTTGAATTACAAATTAGCTTTTTCACATCACTGTTGTGTGATGTTGGGGCAAGTACCTGCATCTTTCTGGGTCTCAGTTTCCTCATCTGTAAAAGGAGAAGCTTAGATCTGGTCACCTCTAAGGTCATTCCTGGATCTAGAGGAATGATTCTATGTTCTCTCTTCACTCTTTGCTTATAGATGTAGTTGGCTCTCAGGTCCCATAGCTGAGCTGGCAGGATGTGAAGGGAACTGCTGAGAACTTCAGACTTTAATGAGCTTCTGGTCTCTCCTTTGAGCCTATTCACTTTGACGTTGACAGGACAGCCTGAGGTCTCCCAAATGTCAAGTTACAGTAATGAGGTTTTGCTATCCCTGTGATCCTACCCTGCATAACGTTTGCAGAAGTTGGGGAGAAAATATTAAGTATCATTTTAATTTTGAAAAGCAGGCACTGGCTCCCCTGGGAAGCAGCTGCATGGCTCTACCTTTATGAGGTATTTTATTACACACAAGTGCTTATCGGGATATTTAAACAGTTCCTCGGGTGCACCTAATAGTGCCCTTGTAGTCATTATAAACCACTAATGGGTGCTAAGTTTTCTAAACACCTCTTTACTTGATAGATTTAGCCATCCTGCAGGACCTATTCTGATTAAATAATACATGTTTTTTCAATCTTTTAAATACTGTACATCTGCCTGGGGAGGAGTTTTCAGGTCCCAAGATGTTGCATTTTCAGTCAGGCTCATAGACTTTCTACGTGTTGATTCAAAGGGAAATGGGCAAAGGAGAATTTGTGGATTGGAATTATCTGATACAGCATGAAGAAAACTAGGTTTGGAGTCTGAAAACCTGGGTTCAAATCCTACTTTTGATGTTACTGTGTGTGTCTCCTTAGGCAAATCACTAAATTTTCTTAGGCCTTACTTACTCATTTGTGAAAATGAGGAGCATGGATTTGATGCTTTAGCTCTGCTTCTGTGATTGTGTGATTTATAGATCCAACTTCATCACACTGCCCCACTAGTTCTTTGTATTTTTTTTTCTTAATACAAATTCTAGGGTTCTTATCCTGAAATGATGACATCAAGCCTGATTTCATGTTGAATAATGTGATGACATCAGCGATGGCACATCTGTTAACTGGCTCTTGTTTTCTTCTTGGTCAGAGTCATACCTAGGGCAAGGCTGTCAGGTCTTTGCTTCAGGGTGCAGATGAATAAATTAAAAATAAATATTTATTAAGTCTCAGTATGTGCTAATCACTGAGCTAAATACTGGGGATATCAAAAGGAAAAGTCAGATCATCTCTGTTCTTAAGGAATTCATACTTTGCGGGAAACAATGAGCAAAAGAAACTACAATTGTAGGGTGAAAAAAAAAAAGACTTGAAACCCTAAGGGTTATCATAGTAGAGTATATGCCAAAGGCTAGACAGCCTTAGGTTACATGGTCACACTGAACAGATTTACATTGTTGAGGGTCTATGACCATAAAGGTGGGATAGATAACATGGCTTTGAAATTTATTAGTAGTTTCATTCCAGGGCATATTTTTCCCTACCATAATTCCTCCCTTGCTCAGAAATAGCAACTTGAGGCTCAATTCCTTCTGGCTCTTCTGGACATAGAATCAGGAAACTTGAGTTGGTTGTGGTACACATTTGCTATGTAGTCTATACAAAATTCTTTAACTTCTCTGAAATCGAGTTTTCCTTCATCTTTAAAATTAAAATCATTATGCTTCCCTTCAAGGATGATTGTGAGACGAGTTCTTTATAAACCCTAAAGCATCATATAAATATAAGTTGCTGTCATTACAAAGCCTGTCTAATCTAACATATCCCCAAAGTGATATCTGTTTTGCAGTATTTCCCAATAGTAATCATTCACTTAAAGACCTCCAGTGAGAAAAGAAATCACTGTACTCTGAGGAAATCCCATTGGGTTCCTCTTTTAGATGGATTTTATGTGTTTTCTTTACATAGAGACTCTGTAAGGTCTTCAGGGCAGAACTTGTTTTTATTTTATTTTTTTCTTCTTTATAGCCATGACACTTACCACACTGCTTAGCATATAGTAAGCACTGAATAAATGGAGTTAGAAGATTCTGACTTCAATCCATTTTTACTAGCTTGATCCTCTGAGTCTGAGTGGAATATTATTACTCTCTTCTCCACTTGCATCTCTTTATAGTTTTAAAATTATGATTATTGTTAATATAATGAAAGTCAATATTTGCATAGATTTTATTATGTGCCAGGCCCTGTAGTATGTACTTTCTGATTATTATGTCATTTGATCTTTACAACAACCCTGCTCTGAAAGTTAAATGTTATTATTATCCCCATTTTACAGATGAAGAAAATAAGATATTTAGAGATTAAGTGAATTACCCAAAGTTACACAGCTAGTAAGTGTCTGAGGTAGGATTTGGACTCATGTCTTCTTAATCAACTATGCTACCTAATCGTCTGCTAAAAGTGAATTATCTCTTTAATTTCTCTTTAGTATTAAGGTCTGGAAGCTGCACAGCCACCTTGCAGGTCACTATCCTGGATAGAAGTAGTGTTCTAAACTGTCTCCCAGTATACGTATAACTGATGCCATCTTTAGAGCAGACTTCTCTGCCTGATGACTATGGGTCTTTTTGTAAACAAGGAATGGTTATGATCTCTAAATGAAATGGAGTCTTGAATGCTACTAACAATAAATTCCAGTCCAGTCAGTTCAATTACAAGAGATGCTATTTAGAAGGAGAATTTCAAAACTCTTAGTACAGGAAGGATCTTCACTTAGCTCAGAGGCAATTACTGCAGCTGACAAATGGATATCAATTCCTACCCAGACAGGAGCATGTAAATCAGTATAGCAGTGGGTTTATGATGGAGGGTTGGAGGGATAGATAGTTTGTGTGTGTGTGTGTGTGTGTGTGTGTGTGTGTGTGTGTGTGTGTATGACAAAGAACAGAAATGACTCTTTTGATAGTGCAAATGTGGTTAAGAAGGGAACATAGTAGTCTTGAAGGAAGTAGTCTTATACTACACTTCCATGATCTTCTAAACAATTGAGAAATCTTGAGATATTTTCATAGCATCATAAATCTATAGCTGGGAAAGATTTAGAAGTCATTTAGTCCAAACTCTTCATTTTACAGATGAGGACACTGAATTCAAGGATTCATTCAAGGTCATACAGGTTGTGAATGCCAGGGGCAGGATTTGAAGCCTTCTGACTTCAGTCAATACTCTTTCTTATGTGCCATATAAGTGTGTTAGGCAGGGAGATCTTAGCAAAATGGATGGTTTCTTACTCTGTGTACTCAGGGTATTAGAGAAATGTTTAAGGTGGCACCAAGGGCAAATTTACGTTGAAAAATAAAGCTAGTAATTCAGCCCAGTACTCAGATACCCCCGTATCCAGAGCTATAACTAGTATGAGTGGACCAGTGACTTGTCATGTTCTGCCAAGAAATTTATAGTCCTTAAATGGGATCTATGTATTGTCTTGTACATCATTTTCTTTTTCCCTCCTTCCCTTCCTCTTTTTCTCTTTCTTTTTTCATTTTTTTTTTGGCAACACAATTGGAGTTAAGTGACTTTCCCAGAGTCACACAATTAGGAATTATTAAGTGTCTGAGGTTGTATTTGAGCTCAGGTCCTTTTGACTCCAGGGCTGGTGCTTTATCCACTGTGCCATCTAGCTGCCCTGATGGTTTTTCTTATAAAATTGTCATTTTTTTGGCTTTTATTTCAAGTTGTTCTTTACTTCTGAATATTTACATTGCCTACTAATTGTTATCTTTTTTATTTCTTTGGTGAGATTTATCACCATGGATCCAGCTTTTCTATTCTATCAATTATTAGTTTTGTAGGCTATATATTTTGCTTTTATGGTTCTCATTTATCTCTTGAACAATTTGGACATATTCTTCTGTAGTTTCATGATTTTGGGGGGAATCCAGAGAGTCTTTGTTGATTCATATTCTTTTTTGTCTTGCAATATTTATTCAGAAGTAGTTGGTCTCATTTAGGTGATCTGTAGGCCATATTTCCTTTTGTTATTGATTTCTTCTCTATTGGTTTATCTGTTTGTGCTCAAAGTCTTTACCTTGAATTTTCTTTCTCCAGAGAACTTCTATTAAATCATATCTGAGTTTTAGGAAAATTACTTTGGCAGCTGAGTGGAGAAAAAGATAGATTCAAAGAGAGATTTAAAGCAGAGAGACCAATTAGGAGCTAAAGAATAAATGAATCATCAAATATTTATCATTTAGTTGGTACTTACTTACAATGTACAATGATACAAAGACTTGCAATAGTCTAAGTAAAAGATGATAATGAACTATTTGAATGCAGAGAAGATAATAATTATGAGGACTATTATGGATGTAGAAATTGTAAAATTTGTCTAGTGATTGGAAATATTGGGTAAATAGAGTGAGAACTTGAGGATGGTAACTTTTTTGTGAACTTGGGTGACCAGAAGGGTGATAGTGTCTTTGATAAATAGGGAAGCTTAGAAAAAGGATGAGTTTGTGGTGAGGATCAAGGATGAGTGGGAGAAGAGAAAATCAGATTTAGTTAATTTGATTTAACCTGTTAAGTTGGAGAGGTCTTTGTGAAATTCAGTTTAAAATGTCCAATAGCCAAGTGGTGATGTGAGATTAGAATTGAAGAGAGACTGGGGTGGGTAGGTAAATCTGAGAGATATCAGCACAAAGATGGTAGTTAAAGTGATGGGACCTAATGAAATTACCAAGATAAGGTAGACAAGAAAAAGAACCCTGAATTTGGAATTAAAGGCCTACTTCCAATTTCTGATTTTCCTATTCACTAGCATATGACCTTGGATATAGCTGGTTTTTCCTGGCATTCAATTTTGTGATGTTTAGTGAGAAAGAAGAGAAGAGGCGATTTCTGAGGTCCCTTCAAGCTCTAAATCTTATGATCCAAAATCCCCATTATTTTTCAGTATATACAAAAATAAAATTTCTCAATTTATCTCAAAACTTTCCCCACTGCCAAAAAGCCTTGGTAGCTTGCTGGCTCATTTCCCTCTCTGTGTCAACATAGATATTATAGCTATATAAAGTCTGGCAAAGACCAGGTCAAGGGCAGATGATAACATCTGTCTTTTCCTTTAGTCCTCATTTTGCTATCAATACTGCATAATGGTTTTTAGTATTTTTTTTGTTTGTTTTCATTCCCTTCCCCAGCCCACTAATGTACCCATTCTACAATTTGAGAAACAATATGTACAACTAGATAAAGGAAAGAGTGGAATCTGAATAGAGACAGAAGGAATTGGTTTGAAGATGGTTCCAAAGAACCAAGAAGATTTCATTTATTCAACATTTTAAAAGATTATTCTGTGCAAAGCCCTCTCCTAGTTTCAAGTGAGGCAGTGTGATGTAGTGATTAGAGAACTGATTTGAGAGTCAGGAAGAACTGAATTTAATCCCTGCCTTATCACATAGTTGCTTTGTGACTCCTGACAAGTCACTTAACCTCTCAGTGTCCTAGAAAAACACTCTAAGACTATAAGATGCAGATAAAGTAATGATCTTCATGAGAGAAGGAAACAAGCATTTGTCAGAAGCCTACTATGTGTCAGGCATTGTGCTAAATGCTTTACACAAAATGCATTATGATCCACATTTTAAGGTTGAAAAAACTGAGACAGACAAATATTAAATAACCTGCTCAGTATCACATATGTAGTAAGTGTCGAAGGCTGGATTTGAAGATAGGTATTCCTAACTCCAAATCCAGCACTCATATATCATGTCATTTAGGTGGTAGAGGAAGTCCCTCACTGAGGGTTCCTTATATTGATGAAATAAGAGTTGAAACAAGACACAGACTCTTTTTAACTGAAAAGTTAGAGGTAATATATACAATAATTATGGTATAAGGCAGGGTGTTTTAAAGGGGAGTTCTAGATAGAGTGCTATGAGAAACTTGATGTGAAGTTGGTAGGGGGTTGGGAGGGGAAAGAGGGAGGAGCAAGGGAGAGCAGGAAGAGAAAGAGGGAGGAAGGAAAGAAGAGATGGGGAGGGGAGAGGAAGGGAAGAAGGGGGAGAAGAAGAGAGAGAAGGGAGGGAGGGAGACTTTCATTTGCAAGAAATCCTTCCTGGAGAAGGTGGCATTAAAGTCAGAATCTGAAGGAAAAGGATTTATAACAGGCAGAGACAATATTTGGAGGAAGAGAGAAGTCTATCCAAGTCTACAATAAAAATGTGGAAGTGCATGAGTGCATAAACTCATAAATAAATTGCTTGAAGAACTTCACAACCAAATTTCTTATTTTACAGATAAGAAAACTGAGGCTTAGGGAGTTTGTGTCATAGTCACACAGGTAATAAGCGTGAACTCAGACTCAGGACTCAAACAGTTCCTTTGACTCCAAAGTTAGTAGTCCACTTTTGCTGGAACAATTTTGAAGAAGTCAATGAATTTCTCTTCCCACTTTAACCTCCCCCCTTAATCAGTTACAGAAAGACAGGACTTCAGAGTTGGATGGGAGCTCAACAGCCTTGTGTTACAAATGAAAACTAATAAAGAAGCCCTACTATAATGGAATCAAAAATTGGTTATTTATTTTTTGTTTGAAGACCTCTAATATGGAAGTACTCCATACTTCCTGCTTTGTAATTGGTTTGAAATCTATTCTTACATCAAAATTTAATTGACTTCTTTGCAATTTCCATTAATTGCTCCTAGTTCTGTGTTCTGGGACTAAAGTCTAATCTTTCTTTCATATGATAACCTTTTAAGAACTTGAAGACAGATATCTTGTCCTCCCTCCATTTTCCTTGGTTGTCTCTTATTCTCTTGAACTATCACATTCATGCCAGACCCAGGCTAAACACTGGTTCTTTCAACTTGTCTTTATGGCACTATGTGACATGGATTTGAGGCTCTTTATTAGCAAGCTACTCTCTTGGAGTTCTCCATCTTATCAATTTTTAAAAACTGTGTTGCCATTATTCAGATGGAATGATTGCCTCAGAATTGGAAGTTTTGCCCGTTTTAATGCAAGCCAAAAATAGCTTTAGCTCCTTTGGTTGTCAAAACATACGTGATATATTGAAATTGCTGTCCTCTAAAGTTTTCAGTTCTTTAAAAAAAAAAAAAAAAAACTGCTGTCTAATCATGTATTTCCCTTCTTATTCTTGAGTTTATTTCTTGAACCCAAGTCAAAGAATTTGCATTGATTTTTTATAAAATTTAATTTCCTCAGAAAAGCCAAGTTTTCTAGTCTGTCAAGCCTTTTTTTTGGATCCTGACTGTTTCAATGAGTTTATTGGCTTTACTTTCTTCCTTTACCTCCTGCCAAGCAAATTGATGATTGATACAGTCATCCAACAGTATGTCATGTCCTTTGTGATTTAATGTTCAGCATAAAATCTATCTTGAGAGGCTCCTAAACAGTAGGTATTCAGATTTTACAACCACCTTCACCTACAGTATCCATTGCTATTAAAATTAGCAAGTAGGTAATATTTGTCCTTAGTGGTCCCAGCTCATCTTTCATTCCCTCTTACTCTCATACTATCTTGGTTATTACCTACATAATAAACAAATTCACCGTAAGGTGTCAGTGACTTGTCTTTACCCCTCTTAGACATGTTTTCTTAGAAAAAGAGGACACTAGGAGAGGAAAATGCAAGGATGTAACATTAATATTGGGGTTTAGGGAACATGGTTATCTATATGGACATATGTGCACATAGGAGTCTTCCTTGTGGGTCACTGAATACAGAGGTCCTTATTGGCTAGTTCACTAACTAACCTTTCTATGCAGCTTTTCCAAATTTTGTATGACCTTGACAGAAGCATTTTTTCCAGAAATGCAAATGATTGTGAACCTAGACTTGAAGGAAATTTGACTTTGAATAAATAAGGATTCTAGAGGGAAAAGGGAGATTAGTTTTTTTTTTCTTTCTCTGCTCTCACATAGTCTCTCCTCATTCCCTAAGCTTCTGATTAATAAATCACTTGAGTTTCCAGAAGCTGAAGGTCCAGAGCTTGTCAACAGACATTTATTAAGTACTTGCCATGTTCCAGGTACTGTGTTAAGCATTTAGGATGCAAAGAAAAACAAAAATGTAGTCCCTTAAATTTACCCTGCAGACATTTTATTTATGCAGTTGTTTACATATTATTCTTCCCTCACCCCCCCTCCCCCAATTAGACTGTGAATTCCATGAGATCAAGAACTAGCTTTGTTTTTCTCTGTTATCTCCAGTGCTTAGGTCAGGACTTGGAACATAGTAGGCACATTAATAGAGACTTATTGACTAATTGCCCTAAAAAAGCCCAACTTCTAGGAAAGGGATGGAATAAATTTTTCAGAAATCTCAGTTCATCTAGCACTACTTGTCAGCAGAAGTAGGATCTTCCCTGGGCAGAATTGTGGAATGTCATTTATCTTTTTTGCCCCTTGTCCTTCCTTTCTGCTTCCTTTCCCCTTTCACATTTCCTTATCCCTTACAGTGTCTTTTGCTTCCATGTTGCCATATCCTCTATGTAAAGCAGGCAAGTAATCTGAGATCAGACTAGTTTCAACTTTCTGGTCACCACACATACTGTTGGGATTTTTCAAGCTAAACCTTGAGCATATTTGCAGCTATGCACATCAGCTTATCTCATTTCACAAACTGCAATCAGGCCTTGAGCTGTTGGAGTACTTACTAAATTCTGTTTTGTTTTAGTTGTCTTTGTTCCTGCTAGAATTGTGTATCTGAGGGGGAAGTAGTTTCTATTTCTGGAAATCAGATTTGCTGCATAAAGATGCTTGGATTTGCTCCTAAAAATCCGATGAGGATGATAGGGCAGGAGAAGAAAGAAGAGAAAGAAGCATTGACATTGGTCTTTATATGAGTATTTCAACTTAGTAGGTTAATGGACATTTTGGGGAGTCACTGAATCTATTTGTATAACTGACTTGGAAAACAGTTTTAAATCCAAAATGGAACTCTGCTACTTTGGGGAAATAAATATTATATTTTAACAAGGTCTATGAGACTTTCAAAGTGAAACTGAAAGCATTAGAATGGACTTTAGGAAATGCCTTTGCTGGTCAGGTTATGGAGAAAGATATAGAGAAGGAAAACTGAGCATGCACAGGATACCTTTTCATGCTTGGAGATGTGTGCTACTGAAGTCAGTAATAGGCATTGTGTGTGTGGATGAATGCCACAAAATGAATAGAATGTACAAATGTGATTGGAATGTCTAAGACAGCTTCAAACAGGTTCTCTGCTGAAAACTCTCCAGAGTCCAGTGGCCATCTCAGCATGGATGAACATTATCAGATCCTGATGACTGATTGATTTTAAAACAACTATGTTCCCGAAGTTCCTAATTTTGGAAATCAATTAGATTAATCAACCTTGTAAAAATTAATATGAAGTATATTTTTCAAAGTTGTTGAGAATATTCTGTAGTCATAATAGTGATTATTTTAGGGAAAATGCTGTCCTGATGTGCTCTGTGAACATATTTTGTTTAGTTTATGATGCAGTTTAGTAATTGCAGTTGAGTTATGCTTTTCCCTGGATTTGGTAGTTGAAATAAATATTTTCTACATTTTTCTTTAAAAGCCCCCAAATCCGAAAAACTAGAATATGTCATAATAAGCAGAAGAAAAATAAGTAAGTTTCATTGACTTTGGGATTCTGGAAGCTAAAATAAGACAATTATAGGGAAGAAGAAAAAAAAATGCATTATCTAACTTTAAGATTATACTAAGAGAATCCCAAGGCTGGAAGGCCACAGCAAAGTAGCAAAGCAACTCCTGGGATGCAAGACTATAGATCTAAACATACAAAGTGGTTCAGGAGTTTGCCACTTCTTTTTGGGGGGCAAGTCTAAATAATCCAGGTAAACACTAGGAATCTGGACATATATTTTATTTTCTCTCAGGAGTCCTACTTTCACATAAGCTAGCACACCTCTTAAAGACTCCTAGTCGCAAAGAAATTGACACTGGATACAAAAGACTTTGAATCTTATGTTAAAGGTATGGTTTGGGAATAGAAAGGAAGTTTTAAAAAACCACAAATAGCTAGGATATATTAACTGAATATTTGATAAAATTTTGAAGTTTTGAGTTTACAAAATTTGCAAATGTTTGTTTTCTAGGCAATTTGCTGACATTTCAGATAAATTACTTCTGAGTGAAGATCACTTGACTTCACTCGATATCTCAGTTGTAGCACAATGAGTAGCTATAAAGATTGATTTCTCAATTCTATTGTTTTTCTTTTCGTATAAAATAGAATTTTTTAAATTAAAGTACATAAATACAAAGATTAGCTCATTTCAACCACATATATGGAAAATGTGATATGCTATTTGGAGGATGTTAAGAAAATACAAACAGGCTCAGTTTGGTAGTTTTTTCACTAAGGCTTAACTATTAGCCACTAGTGCTTAATCTAATCCTTGATCTTGCCTTAGGTTCAGACATAATATAATTAATTTGCAGACTGAATTGTACTGTTTGTAAAAATTAGGGGATGATAGATTTAGATCTGGAATGGATCTTAAAGGTCATCTAGTCTAAATTTTGTATTTTTCTCAGGTGAGGGAACTGAAATCATATTGGTGTTAAATAGTAGAGCAAAAAAAATTTGAGCACAGGTACCATGACACCAAATTCAAAACTCTTTATTTTAGCATGTAAATTTAATTCACAATGCATCTTTTAGAACTAAAAAACCCCCAAAACTCAACAACATAGTGAAGCATATATCCTATTCCTAGACTTTAAAGCTTTGAACATATTGATATTAAGGATTCTTCCAGGGATTTTTTTCCCTAGTTTTTCAAGGAGGATCTTTAAATGCCTGCTTATAATTTCTCAGAGAATAGGTTCTGTTTTCTTCTTTGCACTTCCAATTATCTTTCTTACTAACTACCTAATTCTTCTTTCTCTTTGAATGAAGGAGAAATAGGATGTCTGTTTGATGTGGCTAAACAAAATTGGAAGAGAGATTATAGCTGTCTCATGCATGTAGATCATCAGCACAAGAATCCCTTATATTGATAGTTCTTTTCTTATTAGAATACAGTTGTTTTCCTTTTTCAAAGGTAAAAAAGGTTCTCTTCCCATTTGGTATTCTGAATGAATATATACTTAATATTTTACTCAATTATTGCAGGCTTATGGAAAAGTGAAACCTTTTCTATTTCTTAAAGGAATCTTACTTTTTTATAATAATAAACTTAACGCGAACACAACTATATTTTGAAAACATATACGCAATAGTTTCTTAACATTAGCAAAGCAGAATGATCCCCAAATAGTCCTTTGGGAATATATGGAAAGGTGAGGAATTTATAGATTAAGCACATATTGATCAGATACTGTTAGCTAAAAGTAGATCAAGTCTATAGGCCCCAGTCACGTGATTTTAGATAAAGCCTGGACTGCATTCCATTGTCCAAAGAAGGGCTTGTGTGGCCGAAGTAGATCACCTTGTCTACTGCATTCCACTGACCAAATAAAGGGATAAAGATTTATGTGACCAATCACAACATATAGAGGGTGAGGTTTTGGAGGTTCTTTGTCTGAAATATATAAATGTTGTGAACATTGTCAAGGGAGTGGCTCTCCTACTGTGAATTTGGCTCACAGACCAGGATGGTGTCTACTTCTCGAGATTCTAATAAATAATTCTGCTTTCTGTGAGTGATCTCTGTAGTAGTCAAATTGGGTAGGTCTTTTTGTCCCAAACAGGAGTAAGAGGTATACAGCTAGTTCACCTGACTCTAGGTAATCAGCAACACATTAGCCAGAAGTTTTACTTGGTCCTATTCCCAGGAAATGGGTATATAGGTATTTATATTGATTACATTGAAGAAACACTGACCTGAAAGCAGAGAGCCAGCATGGTATGGAAAAAAAAAAAAAGATCATGGACTTTGGCATTTATTATCTATATAATCTTGGTCAAATCATTTAACTTCCTTGGTCCTTAATTTCATCATCTGTAAAATGAAGGGATTGGATTGGATGACCTCAGAGTTTCCTTCCAGCTCTAGACATATGGTCCCATATGCTTGTGACTTGACCACTGAGGGAATATATTCAGGAGAGTTAAAGATATACAACTTGAGGAAAGAGAGACTGAGTTAGAGGGGGTGTATTATTTCATTGAATATGCACTGTGATTGGCTAGGCTGACTCCTCTTTATAGCATTCAAGGAGTGTTTTCTGGTAAATAATGCAAAGATTCAACACATATATTATATGCATGATAAAATATCTATGTGAGTTACAATAAAAATGCTTTATGAAGATACTAAATTTGGAGGTCTAACCAAAAGGACGGTTTTAAAAATGTGCTTTACTCTCTTGAGTGAAGCAAGAAAAAAGACTGGTGGGGAATAGTTATGAGGCCAGCTGCTTTCTTTGGTGAAAGCCTTCACTGCAAGGTATCATTATTGCATCATTTTCATATAATACTTAACTCAGGGAAACATAATTTTGTCAGTGTGGGCATGGGTAGAAAGTTGTTCTGACTTGCTGTGGCCAAAGAAACGTCTCCTAATGATCAATCTCTGGATGATAAATCCCTCTATAGCCTGAAGTTAGGTAGACTGGTCCTCACTCTGTCAATATGTCTTTTAATGAAGTTTTTCGAACTTGATAGGACCCACTATGCATTGGAGAAGGATCATAGTAAAGGAAAGATATAATAGTAATAACCAGAAAAATTTCATGCATTTGTATAGGGTTTTATAGTTCACTTTCTAAAACTCTTTTATATTATTAAGTAAAAGTATCATAGTGATCCCGAGAGTAGGATTTTCCCCATTGTACTGATGGAAAACTGAAGAAGAATTTAAGAGATTGCCCAGAATCATATAATTGATGAATGGCAAAATCAGTTATCAATCCACTATCCTATCTACTATTGCCAGATAGTATTATTCATTCATTCTTCATTCTTATTCATTCATTCAACCAATATTTTTCAAAATCTAAGAGTCTAGTGGAGTTGGTTTGAGTTTTCATTTTCCTTGCTTGGTTCTTGGTATGAGGCTAGTCAATAATAGTAATATTAAGGTTAAATTCTGGATGGTTCCTCCTGAAAAGTTTTGCCAAAATCCTCTAGTTATCCACTATTCGCAGAAAAATTTTGCTCATCTCATATAAACTATAGTGGGCAGATCCACCTTTCTCAGATGCCCTTGTTCTTTGGGCACTTTGGGTTATTTTGTGTATAATCATTCACTGCAAATGATTGAGCTTCTCTTATTTGCAGATAAAGTAAAAAAAAATGGGACAAAGGCAGATTGAGGACAGTCTGGAATGGAGAAAGGTTACCTGGGTATCACTGCTAAATGAGATATCATCAACATTCTTTACAATTTTCTTTCTACTCTGGATATTCTCCATTCTGACTCAGCAAAGCCTTTTTTGTTGCTATCCAATGAAGGGTGATTTCATTTAATAAGTGTTTTAAAAGCGCCCTTTTGTATTTACCCTAACACCAAAGGAAAGATTTGGTGTATATCTATGTAAATATACTGCTTTCTTCCTTTTGTGTATATATTCATATGCAACATCGTACCAACATAGATTTAGAACTGGAAGAGACTTCAAAGGCCATCTAGTCCAAATCCCTCATTTTACAGATGTGAAAACTGAGGTCAAGGAACTTAACACAGGTAAGATAAGATAAGTAGTGTCAGAAGTGGGATGACATAGGTTCTCTTCTTCCAGAACCAGTGTTTTATCACTATAGCATGCTCCCTTGCCCTGGCCCACAAATGTGACTCCCACATCTATACACACATTTATGACTGTCTATATGTTATCTACCTCTATCATCTGTCTATCCATCTATCTATATTTTTTTGGACTGAGGCAATGATTTCATCTTTATAAGTAGTTCCCTGGTGAAGAGATCAATACTATTTTTTGTTAATAGTCTTTTAAAAATTTAATATTTATTATTTATTGGTTTTAATATTTTCCCAATTATATATAAAGATAATTTTCAACATTTATCTTTGTAAAAGTTTGAATTCTAAGTTTTTCTCCTTCCCCCTTCCCCAAGAAAACAAGCAATCTGATATAAATTATGTTAAATATATTTCCACATTAGTAATGTTGTTACTCAGAACAAAAGGAAAAACCACAAAAAAGAAAAAGAAAAGCAAAATTTGTAACTGATAGTCTTAAGAGAGTTGCTGTGGAACACTGAGAGTGTAAAATGACTTGACTAAAGTCAATTAGTATATGTCAGACTAACCTAGGTCTATTCTGTTGTTTTTTAATAAATCATATGACCCTAAAATTTATTCTTCTGAACCTTTTGGATAAAGATTAGTTGGTCAAGTACATGAGATTTCTCAAATGAGAATTGGAGTGGAGCCATTGACACATTCATCATTTTAAAATTTCAGAGGGATTTTTTATTTGTTTTTCATATCAGTATTGAATTGAAGCCAGTACTCAAGTGCTAGGAGTTCATAGAAGCAGGAAGAAGAGTTTTATAAAAATTTATACACTGAAGCCCTTTGATGAACAGGGACTATTCTGGTTTTTGGGAGAGTCTGCATACCTGTGTCTCTAAAAACTCTGAGAAATTTCTTTTCTGGGTGGGTAGTGGGGGTGTATATGGGATGCTCAAGGAGAACTAACACCTCTGGTGTGAACATTTGCCAAATCTTTTTTAGGGCTATTTATCCATTTGGGGTATAATACAATTCTCCCCTATGGCTTCAAGAAACTATTGAATATGCAAGAGATATACCTGGTAATCCATCTAGGCAGATGGACTAATCTAGGTTGAAGGTAACCAATGGACTCAAATCCATTAAAGAAATAATCAGAGATCTATCCCAACCATGTGAAAACTTACCTTGGCAGATAAGAGCATTTTGAGTTAGGTCCAGCACCCTTAAAGGTAGAAGAAACTGATATGATGGAGTGCTTAGAGTTTAGTCAGACATAGAAGATGCCAAGCCCATCCACTTTATCCTAGCCTATCACCAGTCAGCTTGACTTCTGTCTTGCCATTAATGACTCTGGAAGAGAGAGTGAGACTGAGGACTCTGGCAATTTTGTCTCACTTAAATCCAATTCACCTTCAAGTCAAGACACTTCACTCATACCCTACCATAGTGATATCATTAATCTTCTTTGAAAACAAGGGACTAATAACAACAACTTAACCAGTTAATTGATGGCTTGTTTTTCTCTTGGTTGTAGAAACTAGGGGAGGGGAGGATAAACAAAGTGTAGCCTGATGTTGCTTCTGTAGCACTGCCAAATACTAAACCATCTCTCACTGAGTTTAACACAGTGCCTGAAAAATCAATCAATCAATATTTTTGAATTAACTAGTTATTTTTAGTTTAGACATGTACATCCCATTTGTTACATATTCCATATGAGCCAGTTTGGGAGAGAAAAATCAGAAAAAAAGGAAGCATGAAAAAGAAAAAAAAAGTGAAAATAGTGTGAATCAATCCATATTCCATCTTCACAGGTTTTCCTCTGATTGGGGAAGGCATTTTCCATCCAAAGTTTATTGGGATTGCCTTGGATGACTGATTTGCAGAGAACCAAACCTATCATAGTTGATCATCATACTATCTTGTTTTTGCTTGTAAATGTTTTCCTAGTTCTGCTTGCTTCACTCAACATCAGTGCATGTATATCTTTCCAGGCTTTAAAAAAAATCAGCCTTCTCATTATTTTTATAGAACAATAATATTCCATTACTTCCATATACCATAACTTATCCAGCCATTTTGCAATTGATAGGCATCTATTCATTTTCCAATACTTTTCTGCTACAAAATTTTTTGCATAAGTGGCAGGGAATTTTAAGTATATAGGACATCAGTGCAATGACATAGAATAGAGTAATTGACAAATAAATACTTGTTAATTGACTGAGTTACATATAAGAGAAACTCCAAGACCAGAGTAGGAGAAGAATCCTGATGTCCTGATTTTTAAACTTTTTATTCTAACTAGAGCTTCTTCCCCTTATGTAGACTTGGATGTTTCAGAAAGGTCCAGCTCTTGCATTTTATGCCTTCTGAATTGGTATGTCACCTTAAAGGATTTTATCATCATAAACTTTTAAGCTGGACTCTTAGACCTCAGGCAAAGAATTAAAACTGGTACCCATCCTGTCATTAAAGGTTAGTCATGGCAGGTTCCTCCTAGCTTTTTTCTCCTTGATCCTTGCTGGCTGTAAAAAATCGATAGCATTTATTTAGGTACTACCTGTTTGTCAAGTTCTTAAGGATTCATCCTGAATTCAGGAAATACAATAACACCCCTCAAGCTGTCCACAGCTTAGTGTTTTCCTGGTATTTGTCTTTTACTCACATAGAAAATGGATCCAGAGAATATTCTTGTTTGCTCCCAGTCCTTAAAATAGCCAATCAAATACTCTATCCATTCTATAATAGTATAGTTCCCCGGGTAACTCAGACTTTTCTCTTTCACTAAGCACTTCCGCATTCTCTCTGAATTATGTAGAAATCAAGAGAGAAAACTTTCACATACCAGAAAAAGCAGAGTTTACATGTAGCAGTTAGAATCAAATTAAAAAAAAAATACCACTGCTGAGTCCTGTTCAAATTTTACTTTCTCCATGAAGCCTTCTCAATACATAGACCTTTCTTTAAATATCATTATTCCCTGTACCACTCATTTGGTTTTTAATAACAGGAATGTGTAGAGAAGCTTATCATTCAGTCATATTTTAAACTAGATATTGTCTGGGATTCCTTACATTTACTAGATTCCATGACATCTATTATATAGTCTTATCATTCTTGCACACACAAAATACTATCTGGAAACATCATGGTATGGAGAAAAGATGATTGTTTTAGGTTCAGAAGACCTAGGTGCAAATCTCAGCTCTGCCACTGATTACCTTGAACAGGTCACTTAAATTTTCTTTTATAAAGCTTTTTATTTTCAAAGCATATGCATAGATAGTTTTCAACATTCACCCTTGTAAAACCTTGTGTTCCAGTTTTTTTCTCCCTCTCTTCTCCTCCTCCTTTCTGTTAGACAGTAGGTAATTCAATATATGTTTAACATGTACAATTCTTCTATAAATATTTCCACAATTATCATCTTGCACAAGAAAAATATATCAAAAAGGAAAAAAGTGAGAAAGAAAAAATGCAAGCAAATGATAAAAAAATTAAATACTGTGTTGTGACCATATTCCATATCCACAATTCTGTTGCTAGGTACAGATGGCTCTCTACATCACAAGACCATTGGAACTGGCTTGAATCACCTCATTGTTGAAGAGAGCAATGTCCATCAGAAATAATCATTGTATAATCTTATTGTTGCTAGTTCCAATGTTCTCTTGATTCTACTCAATTTACTTAGCATCATATCATGTAAGTCTCTCCAAGCCTGTCTAAAATCATCCTCTTTATCATTTCTTATAGAATAATAATATTCCATAACATTCATATACTATCACTTAATCAGTCCTTCTCCAACTGAAGGGCATTCATTCAGTTTCTAGTTAATTGCCACTACAAAAAAAGTTGCTGGGTCTATTTCCCTTTTTTATGATCTCTTTGGGATATAGGTCCAGTAGAGACACTGCTGGATCAAAGGAGATACACAGTTTGGGGTATAGTTCCATATTGCTCTCCAGAATAGTTGGATCAGTTCACAACTCCACTAACAATGTATTAGTGTCCCAGCTTTCCCAAATCCCCACCAACATCTTTTCCAGATAGGCCACTTAATTTCCCCAGGCCTTGGTGTCTTCATTCATATACAATGGTATTGGACTAGATGAACTCTAAAGTCCCTTTCTGATATAGACCTAGTAGGATCTTATAATTACTTATTTCTTTAACTGACTTATAAGATCATGGAGCCATCAATTTAGTGCTAGGATGAACCTTAGAAGGTGAGTCTTCATTTAATACCTCTAAGGGAATGGATCACATAGTTAAGAAGAGTATGAATCAGAATTTGAACTCAGGTCTTTCTGATTTCCAAGTTTAGTAGCCTGAGAACTACATTAAATTCCCTTTCACAAGGAAAGAGGCCTCTCTTTGTTTCAATTGTCCTATTATCTTCTGATATTCCTAATACCTTGCCATATATGTGTTAGGTGCTTCATAAATATTTGTTGAATAAATAAAAAAAGTTGGAAATATCTTAAATCCTGAAAATAGATCTAGATTTTATATTTCTGTCATATAGGGTCTTTTAGCAGCTTTGGATATATTTCTAGATATCTATTCTAAAACTTCCAACTGTTTTCTCATCAATATTTAGAAATAAAATGACTCTTACCTTGTGAATTCAACTTTAGATAATTTTTTGAAAGGAGAATGAAATAAATTAACCAGTATAAATTTATGAAAAATTTCTAGGCAGGCCATTTTTCCTAGTTTATTGTGTTTCCTTGTTAGCAGTATTTGGGTAAATTAGTAAATGCTTATGTGTGAATAAAGTGACTGAGGGGCAGACTTTAGTTAATGCCCTTCATTCATTTTACATTCATGTTTGCAAGACATACATTAGGGTTTTATAATTTATGCTAAAGGTAGTCAAACAAGTCCTTTCACTTCTGATGAAATGTAGGCACAGTCTACATAGAGGTCCTAACCACATTAATTCAGACCATGCTTTGCCTAAAGACTATTAATACCAAGTCTGTAGATTACAGAGAGTTTTAACAAAGAGATCTCAAAGTAAACATTGACATTTGAGATTGGCTCTCTCCTTAGTACTGCATATAGTCTCCAGGAGTTGGGGAAATTGAGTTGTCAAACCAAGAAGATGAAATGGAACTTGGTTCTACAGCTCTGGTTCCCTGAGGAAACTTCCAGGTCATCTGTATTGTGTGGTGGGAGTACTCATCCTTAAAAACAAACAAACAAAGCAGAAACACCCCAAAGTAAAATGATGTGCAGTTGTTAAGTACAGAGTAATAGTTTGAAATGGATTAAGTCTTAGCAATTGTCTTGGACTCCACATTTCTTCACCATATGGATGGAAAGGTCAGAAAAAATGAGAAATTCTATATTGACTAACATACATCAAATGTTGGTACTCTTACAAGTTGACTTGCAGACTTCCTAAAGGTCAAGAGAACAGATTTAATTAAGTTGAATATCACCATTGCCAATCTAATGTGAGCACCATCACGAAGATTCTAATTCTGAGGAATCCTGCCACATTAACTATCAAAAAGCTGGGTTGTAGTACCTATGAAGTGGTACCCTTTAAACACTACTGTCTCCAATCTATCTTACTCTCCTCACCCTTTATGATTCAATTAAATCAATCCTCTCTTTCTTTCTTACATGTGGCATTCCATTCACCATCTTGTACCTTTGGACTGCTTGTCCCCATGCCTGGAAAAGCATTCTTCCTTAATTCTACTCTCAAGACTCAGCTCAAATTGTACCTTTGGCATGAAACCTTTCCTACCCATTCTCCTTCAGCTGTCTGTACTGGCATTTTTACTCTCTCACCTACTAGTGAACTACATTCTATTTATTCTCTCTAATTATGTATTTGTTTTCCTCCATTAAACTATAACTTCCTTGAGAGAAGGGATTGTTTTCATTCTTTGTACTAGTCTCCAGTACCTAGTGCAGTGCCTGGCATATAGTACATATTATAGACCAGGTTATCATAAGGATCCAATGAGATAATATTTCTAAAGTGCTTTGAAATTTTTACCACAGTACATAAATGCTAGCTATTAGTATTAATACATGCTTGTTAATTATTCTAAGAGGTAGACAGATGGTATGGTATAGTTCTCTCAGAACAGAACGCAGTATGGCATCATATCATATAATTTGAGCCTTAATTCTTTAAAAAAAATCAATTTTACTTTATTTTTAGATTTGCTTTTACCTTACCTCTTACCTCTTACTTAGCTCCTTACCTCTCTATCCCCCCAACTCAGATACAGCAAGAAATTCAAAACCCATGTTATAACCATATATAATAAGCCAACCCAATTACCATATTGGCCGAGTCAAAAAAATGTCTCAATCTATATTCTGAGTGCATCTCATCTCTATCTAACAGGTAAAAGTCCTGTTTTATTATTAGTCTTCTTGAATTATGATTGGTTAAAATCCTTCAAATGTGTTTGTCTTTGTAAAATTACTATTATTGTATAAATTGTGCTGGTTCTGGTCACTTCACTCAATGAGTTTATACATGTTTTCTCAGGTTTCTCTGAAATGATTTCCTTCAGCATATTCTATCACAATTTAATCTATTTATTTATCATCTATGTGTATACACACACACACACACACACACACACACATATATATACACATACACACATATATATTACACTATATCTTTATATACACACACATATTATATATATTTATACTGCTGATGCTAAATGGTAGTTTCCTTTGTGTTTTAGAAGACACTTGAAAAAAAGTATCATTAGGGTCCTGGTTTGGGAAAGACAAATTCAGCAGTGTAGGGAAGAAGTTTCCAAAGTATTCCACTGAAGAAAGCTGAGTTCTTGGCATACTATGATGGTACTTAATAGTCATCCTTTGGGGCACAAATTTTCTACCTGGAAGAACGTTATGTTTGTGTGCAGGTAGTGAGTAGTCTTGCCATAGTCACTGATAGTGAGTGGGTATAGAAAAGGTTCAGGAGGGAAAGGAAAGGTTAAAAAAAATCAGCTGTGGCTATATATTTTCTTGGGAACAATTTATTTATTTTTCTGATTTATAAACTCAATCAGATTCATCTTAAGAGACCTGGTAAACCTTGATTTAGAAGCTATTACTTTTGGAGTCTGATGTGGCGATAATCCCCAAATCTGAAATATAGTAGTTGGTGGAATAATAAATCAGGAAATGGACTTATTTATAAACTCTTAAAACAAACAAATAAAAGTACCAACAGTGCTTTGCAGCAGATAAATGAAACCTGTAACATTAAAAAACTCTATCAAGACGAGGGATTTGGTAGTATATTGGCTTGGGGAGGGCCTACAGGGTCTCCTTTAGTCCTGATTATGTTATCCATCACAGAGTCCACTTGTACCCATAGAATGTTCTTTTCATGGTTTTCATCCTGCTGGATCCATACACCTCTTTAGTCAGTTGAGGGGCTGGAGATTGCCAGGAGGCAGTCCCTCCTATAGAGAGATCATATTGTTGGCTCTCTATTCCATTCTTTTCTGTTTTCTTTAGTGACTTGGGCTTTCTTAGCCTCTGGGATAAGAGACATATCTGAGGGTGGCTTGGGGAGAGGTAAGCACAGCAAACACATAAATCAGGGTGATAGAAAAACTAAACTAGGTAAGGGAAGGTAGAATATGGCCTTATCCCCAGTGATCCCTCCCCAACTCAGCCTCAAGCTTAATAATACTAGTTTTCCATTGTGATGGGTATTTAGAATAGCAGCAGTCAGAAATGGCCTCATAGCCACAGAGGCAGTTAGAAGGAGTTTACTGGTCAATATGTGCCTAAAAAAAAAAAAAAAACCTATAATGGAACAAATTATCTAATTTCCTTTTGGAGATTTCTAACAAGTAGGAATCCATTGCTTTCCAAGGAAGTCCAGTCTGCTCTTAAGTAGTCCAATCATTAGGAACTTTCCCATGATTTTGGGGATCTAATCACATCATTTTGTAACCTCCACCCATAGTTCTTTATTCATTCCTCTGAGATGAAGAACAAGTCAGGTTTTTTTAACCACAGGTTTTTCAAGCGCTCAAAAAACATAGCACCCCCGAAATCTTCTTTCCTGTAGGTTGAATAAAATTTCAAACAGATCCTACATGGCATGGGCTTAAGACCCTGGATGTTTTGGTTGATTTCCTTGGGATGATTTCCTTATCAATATCTTTTCTAAACTGTTGTACACAGAACTAAACACAATATTCCAAATATGCTCTAATCAGAGGAGGATCAAGTAGAATTATTTTATTCCTGGAAGCTATGCTTTTCTTGATGAAGTCTTCTCCATTTTTATTGCCCTCTTCTTTTTCCTCCTCCTCCTCCTCCTTTTCCTCCTCCTCCTCCTTCTTCTTTTTCTTTTCTCCCTTTTTTCCCCTCCTTCTCTCACTCTCCCTTCCTCTTTTCTTCCTTCCCTTTCCTTCTCCCTTTTCTCCCCTTCTAATTATTATTTTGGCTGCTACATCCCACTGCTAATTCATATTGAAATTGTTTTTAGTTAAAAAAAAAAGAGGAATTTTTTTGAGAGGAAAATTCAGAGGAATTTTCAGAGGAATTGCTGTCTAACTGTAACTATATATTCTTGTAATTGTAAAGTGGACTTAAAAAAAATCCAAATAAAACAATTAATAATAGCTAGCATTTATGTAGTACTTGGGTTTGCAGAATACTTAAAATATTTTCTCATTTTTTACAACAACCCTGGGAAGTAGGTGATATTTTTCCATGTTATAGATAAGGAAAATGAGGTAGAGAGAAGTTAAATAATTTGTTCAAGACCAAAATTTGAACTCAGATTTTCCTGACTCCAATTCTAGTACTCTCTATGCTATGCTACCGATAGCAGTCCCAAATGTAAGATGTTTCATTTATTCCATCTCTATGCTGCTTGCAGATTGTGGAAGGATGTAAGTGCTCTTATTAGGAATTTACAGTATACATGATACGACAGACAACAGGATTTCACTCAGATTTTTCAAGTAAAAAAGTAAATAAACAATACTATGTTGAGAAGATGACTAAGAGCCTCAATATGATGGCTGCATTGGAGGCAGTGTGATCAGTTGGGATGTAGAGAGAGAAGCCTAGATTAGCAGGTTTGGGGGTGGAGGGTAGGGTATAGGTAAAATATTTTCTTTAAAATATTTTAATAATGCATTTTGTTTTTAGACCATTTTCATTTCACAATATATTGCCACCTCTCCGCCCCCCCCCCATCCCTTACACAGAGTTATCTTTTATGGCAAGTAATAAAAAGGAAGAGGGAAAGAGCAATTAAACAAAATTAATCAATACTTGAAGTAAGTTCAACAGTGACACATTGTTCACCATTGTTCTGCCCCCTTACTCCCTATCTTCTGTAAAGAAGGGAGGAAGATGCATTTCATATCTTTCCTTTTTCCATCATATCTAAATGTCAAATCCTGCAGTACTCACAAAAATTGTTCTTTAAGTTACATTTTGATAATGTTTTTGTATAACATTTTCTTAGTTCTCTTAATTCACTTTTCTTCAGGTCACATGTCTTCTTATGCCTCTAGGTACTCTTCATAGTCATCTTGTATTCATGTACCACAATTTGCTTAACCATTTTTTGATCAATACAGATTTAAATATTTTTTCAATTCTTTATAGGCGAAATTGACAGAACTTAACTACTGATTACATAGAGTGGAGAAAGAGGAAAGATGATTCCAAGATTGTAAATTAGCATGTCATAATATTTAATTATTCTATTTGTATATGTTTTATCTGGTCTCAGTTAAAAATCATTTAACTTCTCTCTACCTCATTTTCCTTATCTGTAACATGGAAAAATACCACCTACTTCCCAGGATTGTTGTAAAAAATGACAAAATATTTTAAGATCCTAGAAGGTAAAGGTCTTATCTTTTACTTTTATCTCCCTCACAGAATCCATCTGACACTTTTTAACCACTTAGAAAACATTTCTAATTAATTTAATGCACAAGATTATGTTTATTTAATGAATCTGTAACAGCATCATCATTATTTTAGTACCTTCCTTATTCTGACTTGATCCTTGTGAAACCAAACTAGATTAAGGCAACATTCATCAAAGTAGATGGTTATCATGTGACAATCACAGGTGGATCTCTCAGTCATGCTGGCAAGATTCTTGCCAAAATCCTCCTTAATTGGCTGACCCTTCACCTGGAATGCATTCATCTACCTGGGAGATAGTGTGGCTTCAGGAATAGTTGATTAGTGTTTGCTATGGGACAACTACAGGAGGAATGTCAAAAAAAAGAACAGATTTGTACACATTTGTTAATCTAACCAAGGTCTTTGCTACCATCAGTCCTGAGGAGTCATGGCAAAATTTGATTGTTCAGAGAAGTTTATCGGTATTGTATGCCAGTTTCATGATAGTTTGCAGGGATTCTGGATAATGCTCTCATGCTTTCCTACTCACCAGTGGGGTGAAGAAGCTCTCATGCTTTTTTTCAGCATGATGTTTGCATCAGTATTTTCTGATCTCTTCAATGAAAGGGAAACCAATATCAAGATCAGCTTCTGCACTGATGGTAAATTCTTTAACTTGAAAAGGTTACAAGCTAAGGCCAAAGTGAAGGGAGAGCTGGTGTATGACTTTTTGTTCACAAATGATTGTCTCGGAGAGGTAACTTCTGAGGCTGGGATGCAAGAGTCTTAAACAATTCTCTGTGCTAATTTTGGCCTGATAATTAAGACCAAGCAAACAGAAGTTGGCTCCCAGCTAGTACTGCACCAACCATATGTAGAACCATTGGTTAAATAAATAGAGAAATTTTGAATGTTTTTGATAATTTCATTTAATTTAGCAGTATACTATCCCTAAGGATATATACATAAATCATGTGGTTGACACATACATCACCAGAGCTAGCTCAGTGTTTGGGAGGCTCTGAAGGAAAGTGTGGAGAAGAGGTACCAGGCTGCCTACAAAATTGAAGGTCTACAGAGCTATTGTGCTGACCTCATTATTGGATGCCTGTGAAATCTAGGTAATTTGCCAGCATCCTGCCAGGAAACTGGATCATTTCCATCTGAATTGTCTTAGGAAAATTCTGAAAATCACCTGGCAAGACACTGAGATCTTTTCTTGATTCGAACTACCAAACATTTTAACTCTGCAGAGAGTACAGTTCCGATGGTCTGATCATGTTGTTTGAATGCCAAACAGATGTTTGCCTAAAACACTATTTTGCAGAGAGCTCCCACAAGGCAAGTGCTCAGTGGAGGTCAGAAGTAATACCACTTCAAGGTCTCTCTGAAAAACTTTGAAATTGATTATGAGACATGGAGAATTGGCACAGGACCACTCAGCATGAGTAAAGCAGAATTGCAGTAATTCAAAAGAAATGTGAGATCCACAAATTTAGAGATATCTTCACACCAAATGATCATGCAAACTATTTGTATCTGACCTGTCATATAGCCTCCCAAGCTTGTACTGGTCTGATCAGCCACAATTGGACATATGGTATACTGACCCTGACATAGTGAAGTAATTTTGATCTTTTTTGAGCATAAAGGACAACCATCAAAGTAGGTGAAAGTTAAGAGTGTGAGGCAGCTTGGAACTATGCCAAAATGTGACTATTTGCATTACCTTTATATTTTCTGTCTACATAGTATCTAGTTGTCTGTATTCCCCCAATATAACTTTATGCTACTTGAAGGCAGAACTTGAACAAAGTAGGTACTTAATATATATTTGTTAAACTGAACCAATAAATTCAATTGAATATGGGGGAGAAAATTAGCTCTGTGGCTTTCTTCTATGGGGAAGGAGCTGTTAAAATTCTTTAGCTTAAAGACAAAATTCTTCCTGAGCTGCTGATAAGGTTGAAGTGACCTTTAATCAGTTCAGAGAAAGACCTGATGGAGCAGATTTATTTCTGCTCCATTTAAGTTTATCACCAGGAATGCCAACTCCATGAATTTGTACAAATTGGGGATCTGCAAAGATGTGTTACCTAAACCACTGGACCTCCAGAAATTGCAGTTAGGGATCAGACAGACTACCTAACTGAGATTGTCTCCTCCTTGAATATTAGGAGTGCCCTTAGTCAGACCCAAGAGAAAAGACCACTTTGGGTTGTCACCTTTAATTGTACTTTCTATCAGGGTGCTGAGGTCAGCAGCTGCTACTTTATGAACCAGTGTGAAAATACCTGCAGATTTTCCAGAATCTGTGGTTTCAAAACAAGAGATGGCTTGAGAATGGGATGGAGGTAGGAAAAGCCAGGTCAACTTAAGGGAGCTGACATTTTTCTCTTTTTCCCTTTTTGGTTAAATCCTGGTGTTTTCAGTCAGGCAATTCTCATTGGAGATATTTCATCCCTTTCTAAAAGCCTATCTTTTTAATATTCTAACTCATAACACACACACACACACACACACACACACACACACACACTGGTCTCCCTTTCTATCTGACTCTCAGCTTCTGCCTGTCTCATTTGCATTTTGCCTCTCCCATTAGACTATGGTCTTTGAGAACAGGAAGTGTCTTTTGCCTTCCCTTATATCTCCAGCACTTAGCATACTATCTGGCACCATAGAAATTTTAATAAATGATTTGTTGACTTCACTTGACTACAAAGTCAAAAATGAAAATAATGTTTTCTTTAGGAAATTTATAATCCAAAATAAGGAGAAGAGATAACATGAATACAGCTAAATAAATGGAAAAAATATAAAATGAATATGAAGTAGTTTGGGGAGAGCAGCATTAGCAACTAGCTTTGTGGAGGAGTGGCACTTTATTTAAACCTTAAATAGATCCAGGAATTCTAAGCAGTGTAAGTGAGAATGTTGAGGTTGGGAAAGGAGGATCCCTAAAGTTTGGGCATTTCAGATCACTCTTGCAAGGTGTCTCAAAAGAATTTGCAGGCTTGAATTCATCTCCTTAGCCAAGGGCAAAGCTTATTGCAATAGTAAGCCATTATAAAGTGGTTTGAATTGTAAGGGAATTCAGCAGAAGCAAGGAGATACATTTATTCAACTTTCAGTCATAGATAGGTAGGAAGGAGTGATTCTTCTTGACATTATGATTGACAAGATTACCAGTCAGCAATGAAATGAGGAGAGGTTTATTTACTATTGTCTCAGGACTTTGCTCTATGGGTGTTTCCTAAGGCCTAAGGACAGTTCCCGAGGAGTTGTCAGAATCAGACAGATTGGGTGTGGTGGTTTCCTGAGACAAAAAAAATCTGACTTATTGACAGAACAGAAACCCCCTTAAAATCAGGGGACCACAAAATCATTTTACATCAAGAACATTTTTGGCATGGAGGATAGCCTGAACAAATGCAGGGAAACGAAAGAAGGATTACTTTCTTTGGGGCATAGCAATCAGAGTAGGTTTTTTGGGAATGTAGAATGTTATATCAAAGTAACTAACATGAAATATCTGAAAAGATGGGTTGGTTGGAGCTAGATTATTAAGGATTTTAATTTCCAAAAAGAGAAACATGTATTTTATTCCAGAGATGAAGTGGGGACCTCCTGAAGCTTCTTTAGCAGAACAGTATTATGGTCAGACCTGTGTTTAAGGAATATCAATTTGGCAGTTGTGTGAAGGATGAGAAAGAGACTGGGGATCTAGAGATCACTGAAAACATTATTGAAATAGTCTGAGCAAAGGATTGTTGCTGTTCATCCTTCATTCTTGAAGAGAACCAATGATGTCAGTGGAGTGAGGTTTGATTTGCAAGTGAATTGGATTTAAGCGAGGCAAAACTGTGCAGTCATGAGCTTCACTCTTGCCTTCAGAATAATTGGAGTCCAGAGCCAAGACATTTTAGGCAACTGGCAATAGCCCGGCATGCAGACCTTGGTTTTTTAAGCTAAGATCTTTCCCATTCAGACCGATAAGATCTCCACTCATTCAGTGATTAAGGTCAGTTTAGAATTGATGCAAAGGGGGATTGAGAACTTGAACCAGGGTATTGGTTTTATTAGTGAAGAGAAGGGGACAAATGAATGAAATGTCGGGGTTGAATGAAGAAACTTGGAAAATAGATTGAATATGGGGAGGGGGTGAAGGTGAATGAAGAGTTGAGTACAACTCTGAGATTACAAACCTATAAGGATGGTAGTGCTTTCAAGAGAAGATAGACACAATCTCCTACAGGATAGGAATTGTTTTTGCATTACTTTGAATTCCTAGTCCTTAATATAGTGACTAGTGCCTAATCATTGCTTAATAAATAGTTGGTGATTGTGTGATTGATTATTTTCAATTTGAAATGCCAATGGATTCTACAGGTGTAAATGTCACACAGGTAGATGACACCAGCTATTCACATCTCACATGCTTCTTTCTCTTCCTTTTTTCCCCCTACACTTTTAAAGCCATTATCTTTTACTGGAAGAGAAAAAAAAAAGAAAAATAGAAAGTAATTGTTCCTTTCCAAATATTTCAGTTTCCCACCTAAGACTTCAAAGTCCTTAGAAATATATTTTGGGATTGTTCTTATGGTGTTATTTATTCCCATATGAAACAGCATAAGAGGATAGCCTTCAATGGGGTTTATAAGTTTTGATAAATCTATTTCATCTTAGAGAACTTGGTTAATTAGTCATGTCAGATCTACATCACACAGTCTCCACAGCTATCCTCAGTGGGGTATCATAAGACAAGAGATTACATTTTCCTTTCTCTCCAAGGAAATGGTAGGATTCCTTAAACCTAAACCTCCTCATCTTCCCCTTTTTTTTTTTTTTTTTTTTTTGTGGTGAATGGGCTGGTATTATTTCACAAGGTTTGGATTTGTCTTCAGTAGAAGGATTCTATACTTCTTATAAAATTCCATTGTCAAGGGTTTTCTTCCATTTTTTTCTGGATCACAATCACTTGCCTCCTCCTAAACATTTTGTTTTGATTCCCTTTTATGTATCTCACCAACATTTTTTTTTCTTTTTAATTTCTTTGGCATATTTTTCCTATCCCACCTAGTAATCCTTAAATTTCTCTACCAACCCTCAATATAGGGGCATATTCTTCAGTCAGCATAAGCCCCCCAAATGGGAAAACATACCATTGTAGGGTCCCTGTAATAGTTTGCTAAAGATTTATTTCACTTGATTATCAAGAAAATTCTTTGTAATTGTCCTCCCCGACACAAGCTTCTAAAGTGAACTGCCTGTCTGCTTCTTATTCAGCATTAGATTTTTGTTTAACTGGGGTTTCCTGTGAATGTCAAGTTTAAGTTGGCCTGGTAATAACTTTATGCTTTAGTAGCTGCTGCTTAGCTCCTAATAATTAGTAATCGGAACTAAGTTGTGCTCCCAGAATGTCAACCCAACTTCTTTCAGCAAACATATAGAACTTCTTGATCTAATATTTCCCACATGTTTTATCTTCTTCTTCCAGATGCTTTTGTAACAGTTATTCACTCACTGCTTTGTTCTAATATGCTATCTTATTATATCTCTGTGAACAAAATGGAGAAATTGGGGTTGTATGACAGTGCAGTTGGGTAGATTTAGATGTGTTGATTAATATTTCGATGTCAGCCTGGCAAGGAAAATCTAAAGTGTGACATAGAGTTCTGTCCTAACTCTTGACTGTTTAGCATTTTTTATTTATGTCTTAGATGGAGACCTAGAGAAGCCATGCTTATCAAATTTTTATATCACACAAAATAGAATAGGATCTAAAAAGATCTTAACGGGCTGAAACAGTATATAAAAATTACCAAGATGAAAACTAATGGAGATAAATATGAAAGTCTGGTACTTAAGAACAAAAACAAAAACAAAGACAAAAAAACCCAATTGCTTAGGATAGAATAGGAAGTATTTTAACAAATGTTCCACAGAAGTTAACAGTGTTCTGAACACATTTTCTTGTTCAAGAAACAAGAGAACAATGTTCTGTAAAGTTTGTTGTAAGAATAGGGTCTAAAATGGGCTAAGTAATAGTTTCTCTGTCCACTGAACTGGTCAGAATTTATCTAGGTTATTATGCTGAATTTTGAGAGTCATATCCAATGATGAATGAAAAAGTATTTGTCAAGTACCTAATATGTGCCACTTCATTATGATAGCTTGTAAGGGTACAAATACCAAAGTCAGATAATTCTTGCTTTCTAGGACGTTACATTCTAGTTAGTCAAGTGATACATATGAGAGTTGGGATAGCTGGATGAAATCCAAAACATGTTCTGAATCTGGGTAGATAGAAAGTGTTAAGTGAATTGTTCCTCATTCACTTACCATTCAATATAGGTAATCCACAAAGTTGAGTTCCAAACCTGAAATAATTAACTGCTTTTATCCCTCACCTTTTCCAGGGTGGTAAAGAAACAATCTGTGAATCTCCACTTTAGAGGATGTTTCACTTTAGAACACTACCTTGGACCTGAGATGTCTTCAGTGGTGAATGAGGCAGTATTAGAACCTTAGCACACTGGAGCCTTCTAAAGAAGGGGTGAAAAATTAGGAAACAGTGTTAACATCAGTAACTGGGGATGTTTACTCTGGAAATAAAAAGTAAATAAGGATAGGGTAGTGTTTTTTTAATAGCATTTTATTTTTTTAAATGCACGTAAAGATAGTTTTCAACATTCATTTTTGTAAGACTGTGCTCCAAATTTTTCTTCCTCCCTCCCTTACTTCCCCTCTTCCCAAGGCAGCAGACAATCTGATATAGATTATGTATGTGCAATTATTTTAAACAGGTTTCCATATTTGTCATATTATACAAGAAAAAGTACAAAAGTACTTTCCAAAAGTAGGAAAAACATATGAAAGAAAAGCAAAGAAAAGGTAAAAACATTATGTTTTGATCCACATCCAATATCCATAGTTCTCTCTCTGGATGTGGATAGCATTTTCTATCTTAAATCTATTGGAATTGTTTTGTATCACTGTATTGCTGAGAAGAATTAAGTCCATCACAGATGATGACCACACAATTTTGTTGCTGTGAACAAAGCTTTCCTGGTTCTACTCACTCCATTCAGCATCTGTTCATGTAAGTCTTTCTGGGCTTTTCTGAAACCAGCCTGCTCACCATTTCTTATAGTACAAAAATATTCCATGACATTCAAGATAATGGTAGTTTTCTTCAAGTATGTAAAAGATTGCCATTATAGAAATGGAATTAACCTTATTCTGACTGGCTCCAAAAAAATAGAATTAGGAATGAAAGAGAACAAGGAGGCAGATGTTGATAGAGCATAAGGAAACATTCTCTAAAATTTAGATGTAATAAGGAAAATGAAATGGATTTCTTTATGAGGTATTTATTTGATAATAGGAATTATACCACCATAGGAAGTAGTCAAGTTGAAGATGTTTTGAAAGGGGATTTTACCTGAAGACAGAATCTGGACTTCTTTAAGAATCATTCTGTGATTCACTTTCAGAATCTTGCTTATGGCTAGCTCTATCTCTAGGAAAGGAAAAGGAAAATTTCTCCCTCCTTTCTATGCTATATAATCTAGCTATCAGACTGACACTGAGGAAGTTTCATGTCTGGGACAAGTAGCACAAATAGCACTTATGGATAATTCTTTAGCATATATCCTTGGTTGGGGGTGATACTGATATGAGATTGCCTCTGGGAAGGTCCCCATTTGTCATGTCAGGAAGAAGGGGAGAGTAAAACAAAAAATCTACACTAGTTGACCATCTGGTAGCACTCTCTTTGAATGAATCATATTTTTGCTAATTAGAGATTAAGCTTTGTTGTTTCTTTGCTGCTTGAAGGACTGTAATTGCTGTCACTTACCTCTAAATTTGGCACCCTCTAGATTTGGTATCCTTGGACTAAATCCCAATTATCGTGTCTTAATCATGGTTCCATTAATTGCTTCTAGAGTCCCTAACTCAGGATACTTCTGTTAGCATTCTAGTTCAGCTAAAATATGAGATAACCTAGAATTCCTATTATAATTCATGTTATCATTTCTATGAGAAAATGTACTGAGCTATAATGAACTTATAACAAATCCTTATTTGGAAAATAACTCAAAAAAGAGGGGGCAGCTAGGTGGCACAATAGTTTTGGAGTCAGGAGGATGTGAATTCATATCCAACCTCAGACATTTGACACTTATTAATGACGTGACCTTGGACAGGTTTCTTAACTTCGATTGCCTCAGGAGAAAAAAATAACTCATGTAAATTGGGAACTTCTTGTGTTCAAAAAGAGCTAGATAATGTCAAAACATTTTATTTTTTAAAATATTTTTATTTTATATATAATTAACAAACAGTATAACAAAGAATAAAAAATAAGATTATATATGAAGCTATTAATTTTTGTTATTTTTAAAGTATAAATCAAATGTAAAATGGTAGTAACAAGACTTTATTCCAAAGAAATAAAAAAGGAAAAGAATCTAAATGTACAAAAATATTTATAGCAGCTCTTTTTATGGTGGCAAAGAATTGAAATTGAGGGGATGTCAATCAATTGGGGAATGACTAAACAAGTCATAGTATATGATTATGATGGAATACTATTATAAGAAATGATGAGCAGGATGTTTTCAGAAAAACCTGGGAAGACATGTGAACTGAAGCAAAATGAAGTGAGCAGAACCCGGAGAACATTGTATACATTAACAGCATAATTGCATGATAATCAACTGTGATCTATGACAATTCTGAAGAACTTATGATGAAAAATGTTGTTAACCTTTGGAGAAAGAACTGATGGAATCTGATTGCATCTCAAAGCATGCTTTTAAAATATTTTCTTGGGGGGGTTTATTTTCTTTTGTAACATGGCTAATATGGAAATATGTGTAATCTATAGCAAATTGTTTGCCTTTTCAAGGAAGTGAGAGGGGAAAGGAGATTTGAAACTCAAAATTTTAAAAAAGAAATGTAAAAATGTCTTTATATATAATTGAGAAAAAATAAAATTTTTAAAAATCATAAAAAATAAAACAAAATTGTACTGTTGGTTTCCCCTTCTGAACTTTTTTTGTTGTTCTTTATATTTTTATGCATTATTGATTTTTCTTTTTCTTTTGTATTTCTATTATTTCTCTCTAACTTACATACTGCTTCCACTCCCACATAGAAAGCCTTCCTTGTAACAAATAAATGTTGTCAAGCAAAACTAATGTTCTCATTGGCCATATTTTAAAATGCATATTTCATTATATACCTTATGTCCATTTAAATCAAGGTTAGGGAATCTTTTTTTCTGCCAAGGGCCATTTGGTTACTTGTAAAACCATTCACAAGCCATACAAAATTATCAGCTATGGCATTATCAGTATCTCAAGCAATGAAAGATTGTTATAGCTAGCTTCAGCTCATCATCACCTGCAGTCGCCTTGGCAGGGCCCATCCAATGATTGGTCTTTATATGGCCCTCAGGCTAGACATTCCCCATCCCTGATCCAGAAGCACCAAGATATAAGAAGCAGGTTCCATCATCAGTGAAAGGACTGAATTACTTACAATGGTCTTTTTTCTTTTCATCTTAAATTCTGGGTTCCAGAAGGGTCCTCCCTTTTGGGGGAAGAAAATGACCTGTTATAATGACACTCTGGGAGAATAAAGTGGGCACTTTAGTTTCTTTTCTAGTCTAGGATTTATTCTCTTACTGACCCCGGGTATAAGACAAGGAGTAGTGTCTAATTATTATAGAATTTTTTTTCTAGGAATAAACAAGAATATGCAAGGGGTCTCTAGAGTTTTAGAATTGGAATTCTATGAGTTAGAAAGGATCTTATATCTATTCATTTGCCTATATAAAGCACAGATTCTTCTTACAATGTCTTTTAAAATGGTCATGCACCTTCTTGAACACTTCTAGTGAGGGGAACCCATTACTCCCTCAAATAATTTATTTCATTATTGGACAAATCTAATTGTTAGGAAGTCCTAATGTTCTCTCATTGATTCTCTAACTCTTTGGACACTTTGGCCTAGCCAAAGTAAATAATGCCTTTTCTATGTGATTATCTTTTAAATATTTGAAGATGGCAAACATATGTCTCCTACTTTCTTTCTCATGCTAAGTAAGTATTACCAGTTCTTTCAACCAATCCATATATGACAGCAATCTGATTTCCCTCATCCACAGGATTGCCCTTCCATGGACCATTCTTTTTGGTCAATTTCCTACCTCCAGTAATGCTCTAAGACTTTTAATTGTATTTTCTTCAAGAACAGAGTTCTCACATCAATGAAAATACAGTACTTTGATATTTAGTGACCACAGGCTTTATTCTTAAAGGATATTGATGGAAGTGTTCCACAATTTAAACAGAGGTAATAGTTGATAATTTGAATGAGTCCAGAGCAGAATGACTAGTGGTGAGAGGACTCAAAGTATTATTCAAATCCTACTTCTGATACTAAGTGCATCAAGGGCTAGAACAATGAACCTAGAGTTAGAAAAATCCAAATTCAAATTCAATCTCAGATATTGCCTATCTGTGTGATCCTGGTCAAGTCACTTGACCTGTTTCCTTAAATATAAAGTAAGGATCATAATAACATTTATTCTCCAAGGCCGTTGTAATGATCGAATGATACAGTATTTTTAAGGTGTTTAACACAATGCTTGGCACATAGTATGCACTATTTAAACATCAGCTATTATTGTTGTTATTATTATCATTATTAATATGAACCAACTGTGTGACCATGGCCAAATTATTTAAATTCTCCACACTCCTGCCCACACTTTATCTAATTACTCTTCCCTCCTTGACTAACTGAGAAAATTAACAATGTCTCAGTGCTCTATAATTTTTGTGGTCCCATATAACTGGCCATTTGGTGGTGAGACCTCACTCAGGAACAAAATATGACTTCTCAAAAGCAGGATTTCATCCAGGACCAGTTACTTGTTCTATCTTCAAGACTTTTGTGTATTCCATTCTTTTTGGCTGTCTTAGAAAGAGGCTAAAGACCTAACACTGAATATAAATTGTCAGGCAGGACCTGATCAGAGATATTTACTAACCCTCAAAACTACACTTAATCCTCTTTCTTATCTGATGATTAAGAGAGAACAATTTGATGATTCTATCATCACAGAATTTTGGAATGTGAGAGATAACTGGGAGACAAATTATAGCACAAATGAGTTACCAAATAAGTCATCTGGGAGTTATGATCATTAGTGGGTAGTGTAACCTCAAAAATACCCATTTATTTGTTATTCAGTCATTTCAGTTGCGCCTGACTGTTTATGACCCCATTTGGAGTGTTCTTGGCAAAGATACTAGATTAGTTTGCTGTTTCCTTCTCTGGCTCATTTTACAGATGAAGAAACTGAGGTAAACAGTATTAAGTGATTTGTCCAGGTTCACACAGCTAATAAGTGTCTGAACTCAATAAGATGAGTCTTTCAGATTCCAGGTCCAGAGCTCTCTATCCATTGTGCCACCTACATACTCCTACCCCTTCAAAGGGTATTCCAAATAAAACTAGGAATGTTTCAACTAGATAGGATATATTTACACACAAATATGCATATAACAGACAGTATAACAGACAGTCAAAGACTCATCTTTGACATAATACGTAATTACACTTTTTCTGCCTTTGAGTCCCTTTCCTTCTTGTTCTATTATTGTTCTATTCTAGATTCTGGAGTTAAGTACAGTACCTGATACATAGTAAGTGCTTAAATGTTTGTTTCCTTCTTTACCTTCCCATAAGTGGTTTCTACTCAGTAAATGTAGTTGTATATGTTCTCTCATAAGTTCTAAGTCTACAGCACTACCTGAATAGATATTTGGATATTCCTACTTGAATATTCAATAGTTATCTCATGTTCCAAAACTGGACTTACTGTCATCAAATCTGTTCCCAAATCTTCCTTGAAACTTCTATAGACTTGTGGACATTACTCTTCAATAAAATCCCCTTCTGATTACCTAGGTGTTTTTTTCAAAAAAAAGTTAATTAATTAAATTTTAATATATGAATCATGTTGGGAGAGAAAAATCAGCACAAAAGGGAATAACTAGGGGAAAGAAAAAAAAACAGAAAAAAGAAGTTAATATAGCATATATTGATTTACATTGAATCTCCATAGTTCTTTTTCTGAATACAGATGGCCTTTTCTATCCAAAGTCTATTGGGAATCCTGAACCATTGAGAAGAACCAACTCTTTCATAATTGATCATTGTACATTTTTAGTATTATTGTGTTCATATAGTCCTGCTTCAGCTTATTTTGCTCAGCATTAGTTCATGTAAAACTTTCCAGGCCTTTTTATAAACAGCTTGTTCATCATTATTTATAGAATAATAATATTCCATTACCTTATGTTATCAGCCTTTATGTCCAAATCCTGTACCTATTTTGACCTTATTTTGGTATGGGTTGTACAATGTAGTCTATATTGAGTTTCTAACATATTACTTTCCAGTTTTCCCAGCAGTTTTTGTCAAATAGTGAATTCTTCTCCCAGAAGCTAGAGTTTGTGGTTTATCAAATACTAGATTACTGTAGGCCTTGATTATGTGTTGTATTTATTTAATCTATTCTACTGATCCACCACTCTATTTCTGAGCCAGTACCAAATGCTTTCAATGACTACTACTTTGTAATGTAGTTTTAGATCTAGTACTTCTATGCCATCATGTTTTGTATTTTTTTCATTAATTCCCTTGATATTCTTTTGTCCTTCCTATTATTTTTTCTAGTTCTATAAAATATTTTTCTGATAATTTGATTGGTATAGCATTGAACAAGAATACCTATTTAAGCAGAATTGTCATTTTTTATCATATTAGCTTGGCCTATCCATGATCAATTGATATTTTCCCAATTGTTTAGAACTGATTGTGTGAGAAGTGTTTTGTAATTGTGATCATATAATTCCTGGGTTTGTCTCAGCAGGTAGACCACCAAGTATTTTATTTTGTCTACAGTTATTTAAAATGGGATTTCTCTTTCTATCTCTTGCCGGTAGACTTTGCCCAAAATATGTAGAAATATTGATGATTTATGTGTGTTTATTTGATATCCTGAAACTTTGCTAAAGCTATGAATTGTTTCCAGTAGGTTTTTGGATTATTTTCTAGGATTTTCTAATATATCATCATATAATTTGCAAAGAGAGATAGTTTTATTTCCTCATTGCTTATTCAAATTTCTTTAGTTTCTTTTTCTTTTCTTATTGCTAAAGACAACATTTCTATGTTGGATAATGATGATGATAATGGACCTCCTTGTTTCACCCCTGATCTTATTGGGAATGTATCCATTTTTTCTCCATTACAAGTAATGCTTGTTGTAGGTTTTAAATAGATACTGCTTATTATATTAAGGAAAGCTCCCTTTGTCCCTATGTTCTCTAGTGTTTTAAATAGGAATGGGTACTGTATTTTGTTAAAAAGCTTTTTCTGCATCTATTGATAGGATATGATTTCTGTTGGTTTTGTTATTGATATGGGTCTATTATGGCAATTGTTTTCCTGGTATTGAACCAACTCTGTATTCCTGGTATAAATCCCACTTGGTCATAGTGTTTTATCCTGCTGATAAGTTGCTGTAATCTTTTTGCTAACATTTTATTAAAATTTTTGCATTTGTATTCATTAGGGAGTTTGTTCTCTAATTTTCTTTCTCTGTTTTGGCTCTTCCTGGTTTAGGTATCAATAACATATTTATATCATAGAAGGAGTTTGGCAGCACTCCTTTATCTGTTTTTCCAAATGCTTTACATAGTATTGGAATTAATTGTCCTCTAAATTTTTGGAAAAATTATTTGCATTCTTTTTGAGTCTACTTTCATAATATCTCTCTGGCTCATCCTCTTTCCCTCCCCTCACATGGCCATACTTCTATTCCAGTTTTTAATTATCTTTTACCTGGACTACTGTAATAATCTTATAATTGGTCTCTTTAGTTCTAGCTTTATCCTTCTTACTCAAACTCCTATAACTTCAAAAATTATTTTCCTAAAATACAGGACTGTCCCCTTCTTAAAACTGTAAGGGGGTCCCCTGTTTCATTTAAATAAAATACAAATTTCTCATCCTGATTTTTCAAGTCTTCCATAATCTGGCCCAAACTTGCCTTCTCAGGCTTATTTCTTCTTATTTAATTTCATAAGCTACAGCCAAACTATTTCTGGAAATCAGCATCCTGATTCCTGTCTTCTTGTCTTTCCATCCACTGTTCCCCTTACTCCTATTATCCTTACCCTGTTTTCTCTCTTAACTTTTTCTCTGAACCTTCATTTTCTTGGAGGCTGAACTCAGGTTCTTTCTATAGACAAGTTATTTCATTGTCCCCCCCCCTAATTATTATTATTCTTTCCTACTTCCTAAGATGATCTTTTATTTATTTCTCTATGTCTACATTGTGTTTCCAACATAAAATGGAAGCTATTTAGGGTCAGGGATGATATTTAGCATCTAGAATAGCGCTCTACACATAGTAAACTCTTGATAAATGTTTGTTGAATTGAATTGAATTTATCAACTACTCAGGGATTGTAAATCTTTTGCTAATGAAATTTCTAAGTAACAATTTTGTTTCAGTCCTTTTGAATTTTTTTTTACTGTTTGTGAATTTATTTTGTCCCTGAGTAATGATGGAGAAAAAGAATCTTTATTATTGAGCAACAGGCAACATTTACTTGTTCACTACATGCAACATTCCATCTTCTGTATCTGTACCTTTCTGTATGTGTTGTCGTCCTGCATTTCTGAAATACATTACCTCATAGAATCCCTAATTTCTTTAAAGCTCTGATCAAGCAGCATGTCCTACACATCTACATCCTATCACAATTTCTCCCTTACCTTTTTTTTTTTTTTTAGTGCTCTTCTTCCAATAACTACTTTGTATTTTCTATTTTCCTACTTACTCTTATACGTATATATTGTTTTCCCTCTTCCCCATAGAATCTAAGTCCCTTGAGGATAGAGCCTGTTCATTTTTGGTCTTTGAATCCAGTTCTGGAAACATAAGAGGCACTTAATAAATATTTGTTAAATGAATAAATTATTGTAAACAACAATTGTAATGATACATCCTATCAGTTTGTTTTTTAAACTTCCTCTTATTATTATTATCATATTATTATTTTGTGATTTGTCTTTTTTTCTGAAATGAACCCAGAGAAAATTCCATCTAGTTGGGTTCTGGTTAATGGTCTTTTTACTATAATGATAAATAATTAGCAGTGATTGGTAAACACCAGTATAAACAACCTGCAAGCATTTAAAGTACTTTTCAATTGCTCCTTTATCCTTGGGTATTAGACAACAGTTAATACATGAATGAATCAAAAGCCAATTTACTATTTATCCTCAGACACCCTTAGTAACTCACCCACTTCTTGTGCATTTTAATTATATAAACCACCGTAAATTAGCAAAGAATCATTTGAGTTCCACATGCCAAGTTATTCTCCTTGGAAACTCAGAATTGATTCCTCTATGGCCCAATTCATCAGAAAGGGGAGAATTTCATTAGCAGAAAGTCTAAATTATGTAATACATTTTTGTTCTTATTTTCACTTAACCAGCAAAAGCTGCTTCCTATCTTATACTAAGCCTGGAAATCCATTGAAGTCAAGGCACCAGATAAATAAACTCAAGTATGTTGACGGCATAGAAAAAACCCTTGTGGGTAATTGAGAGATGAAACTGAACTCTTGCCCAGGAATCATTAGATTATATAGTTCAGGGCCTAAGTTCTCTCTTTCCCTCTCCTACCAACACACACACACACACACACACACACACACACACACACACACACTGTACACATTCACCCACACAGCTACCATGTATGAATGAGTGAGAGTTCAGATTTTCAGGGATGTAGTTTTCCAGGATTAAGTTATTTAAATAAAGCTGTGGATTATAATAGGATTTCCAATAAACATACTTTATGAAAGACTGTATTAGAAGGACATGCTGATTTCTATCTCCATTGAACAGGAGGAACAAGTTTGTGCATAAGGGAAAGAATCTAGATTGAACATAACCTTACTAATGTACAGGTCTGATTTCACCACACTGCTTAAAATCTTTCAGTAGACTCCCATTTCTGATGGAATATAATACAAAGTTCTTAACTGAGATGGGCAATAAGAAGTCCTTTTCAATCTGCTTCTTAGATTTTAGAACTAGAAGGTCTTTGAAGATCATCTCACCTAACCCTTTCATTTTACATGAAGAAATTGGGGAACAGCTTTCTAGTTTCATTTCAATTACTATACATGTTCTGCATTCTAATCACACTAAACTACTCACTATTGCACAAACTCATCTTGCCTTCTGACATTTCCAAGTAATGGAATCTAGAATTTACCAACTTCTCATCTCATCCTAATGGAATCCTTCATTTTCTGTGGAGACCTGCTCAGATTTCTCCCTCTTCAATAAAAGCTTCTTTAGTAATCAGCAAGTAATGATCTCTCTCACTCACTCTTTCCCTTCCCTCTTTCTCTGCCTTCCTTTTTTCCTTTCTCCCCAACTCTTTCTCTCTCCTTCTTCCCTTCTCCCCTCCTTCCTCTGTTGTCTATCATAGCTATTTTTGCTATTTTATTTTTGTCTGTGTATTTACCAATCATAGTGTTTGACAGATCATACATGCTTCATATATACTTGTAGATTGATTGATTTCTTAATGTATTTTGTGTTTCTATGTCATACTTAACACATATCTTGTACTGTTCTTGTGTGTCATAGTGGAGTTCAGAAGACCTGGATTCATATCTGTCTTACACAGTAACTATATGCCCCTAGTGACAGCTAGGGGAGGCCATAGTGCACAGAGTTCTGGGCCTGAAATCTGAAAGATTTATCCTCCTTAGTTTAAATCTGACCTCACACATTAACTAGCTGTGTAATTCTGTCACTTAAATGTTTGCCACAATTTCCTCATTGTAAAATGAGCTAGAGAGGGAAATGGCAAGTCATTTCAGTATCTTTGCCAAGAAAACCCCAAATGGGGTCACAAAGAGTCAAACATGACTGAAATTACTGAACAACAAAGTATAATGTAAGGCCAGCAATTCACTTAAATTTTCTCAGTTTCCTCATCTGTAAAATGGAAATAATAATAACCTTTACCTTACAGGCTTGTTGTGAAGTTAAATTTTATACACACACATGTAGAAAGCACATGTTGCTTTCTAAAATTAAAATTAATATATAAAAGCTATCATTATCATTGTTTTTGCTAGTGTTCTTATATGACTTTCCTCTCTATATTGTTAGCTACTTTATTTCTGGAACTTTTTCCATGGTCACAATTTTCTATCCTTATATACTTAATGCTTAGAAAAATACATAGTAGGTACTTAGAAAATGTTTATTGAATTGAATTTATCACAAGGAAAAACTTTTTGATGAAAAGATTGTGTCTTTATTTAGATGAAATTGTTTTTAAATATCTAATGTTATTCATTGGTTAACTATAACAGTTGACTTTCAGTCACAGAAATCCTGCTCTGAGGCTAAGATGATTCCACACTACATGTTATAGTACTCAGAAGACCTTTTGCTTAGTTGTATGATAACTGGGCAAAAAATTTTATTTTTCTTTTTTTTCTGGGCCTCTTTTCCATATCTGTACAATTCAAATCCCTGATTATTCTTCTAGTTTTAAAATATTATTTGTATGTTATAGTATATACACACTCTAGAAATGTATAACTCTAGAGACATGGGGCATGGATGCTCATTTGAGGCCAAATATAGCCTTTGAAGTTCCTTGTATCACCATGATCAACATTAGATATTTAGATATCCCAATTAAGATCCATGGCTATGATTTCTTAGCTGACCTCTTTCCCTTTCCTTTCCTTTTTCTTTTTTTAACTGTCTTCATTTTAAAAAATTCAATAGTATTTTGTTTTTTTAATTACATATAAAGATAGTTTTCAGCATTTGTTTTTGTAAGATTTTGAATTCCAAATTTTTTTCTCTCTTCCTTCCCTTGCCTCCTTTCTCCTCATGAGATCAAATAATCTGATGTAGATTTGTATGTACAAACTTTGTAAACATATTTCTATGTTGGTCAGTTTGTGAAAGAAAAATCAGAAGGAAAAAGAAAAATCAGAAGGAAAGGGAGAAATCATGAGAAAGAAAAAGCAAACAAAAAAAAGTGAAAAAGAGAATGCTTCAATCTATATTCATTTCTTTCTCTGGATGTTAATGGCAGTTTCCATCCCAAGTCTATTGTCTTGGATCAATGAATTGCCGAGAAGAGCCCAAATCTATCATAAGCACATCTTCTAATGGAATTTATCAAAATTTAAATGTCTAGAGGCCAGGAATTATTCCCTCTTGTGCTCCTCTTCCCCATCTCTTACCCTCCAAGGCAGCTGTCACTTTATCCTGGGAGTTTAGTCTTTCTGGCCTCTTCTTTTATTCGTACACTTTAATCAGATAAACATTTGGATTTTCATTGATAGATCTGATCAGCTTGGAACTATATGAAATACCTTTTCTCTAGCATTTTCTTCTATTTCCTATTGACCAAGCCATCAGGAGCTATTATAAGACTTGAGACAAATAATATAACATTTCTCCATGTGTTTTTCCCTACATACATTTCTGTTATTATCACAAGGTGAGTAGAACTGATCTTTCCTTTCTCCTTGGATCTGAAATTAGCCTAGTTTGGGGTTTATCCAATTAGTTTATAAATAACATGAGCCGTGTGTAAGAATATAATGTCAGTAATGTCTGCAAATAATGCAGATAGAGGCTATAAAAATTAAAAACCCATAAGTGATACAAACTCAGCAGTTAAGTAAGAATTTTCTACATCAGGGAGGGAGTTTAAATTTTATTGACCTTTTCATGGCAACAACTAGCTACGTTTGCAGAAGTGTATTTATAGGGCCAAAGAATACAACACATGGTGGAAAATATTGTATATGTATCACCTATAACTTGGTCTGGTCAGGCATCTGGGAATCATTCAATTGCATGCTTTAGTTATATTAAATATTCTTATTACTTCTGATATCAATAGGACTTGGCTTCTCCTTCCCAGCTTAGAAGCTTCACAGGGAGCTTCGTTTGCACCTGCTTTAGCTCTTTGAATAGCATCAATTCATGACCCTGAGTACTTCAGTCATCACTTAATTAGGTAAAACGTTTTGTTCCAAGCTTCTAGATCAAATCTTTTTAGCCTTATTTGTTAATGGTCAGGGACCCCATGGCAGTTTAGTGAAATCTATGAATTCTTTCTTAGAATGTTTTAAAATTCACGGATATGATTACAGAGGAAATCAATTATATTGAACTATAGTTATCTAAATGTTTTAAAAGTCAATTCCATGGACCATCTTTCCCTCTTCCTCATCCCTCACAATTTAAGGACTTCTCCTTTGGATATTGCCATATATAAATGCGATTTGACCACTTGAACTGAGTTGTTAACCTGACCATTAGCTGGCTGTTAGCAGGTCAACTTCATCCAAATAATCAGAGTACTTGAATATATGTAGACATAGACCATTTTTTGGTAGAGTTAAGACATGTGAATTTATCAGTGCTAAGAATTTCCATTGAGAAAAAACCCTCCACCAATTTAAATAAGTAATTGCAATTTATACTCTTAGAAAGTTATTTTGAACAAAAAAGTTTAAATGTCTTGTTGATGATCACATTGCCATTTAAAAATTATTTTAGTAGTTATTTTTCCAAATACATGAACAGACAGATTTCAACATTTACCTTTGCAAAACCTGTGTTCCAAATTTTTCGTCCTTTCTCCCCCTTTGCCCTTCCCAAGACAGCAGACAATTTGATATGGTTAAACATGTACAATTCTTCTAAACATATTTCCATATTCATCATGGTGCGCAAGAAATATCAGATCAAAAGAAAAAAAAATGAGAAAAAAAAGAACCAAGCAAATTGTAACAACAGAAAAGGTGAAATAGTACTTTGAGCCACATTCAGTCTCCATAGTCCTCTCTCTGGATTTGGATGTCTCTTTCCATCCAATAGATGGAAAAGAGTCTATTGGAATTGCCTTGAATTACCACATTCTTGAGAAGAGTCAACTCTATCACAATTGATCATCACATAATCTTTTTGTTACTCTTTACAACTGTTACTGTTACAATGTTCTCTTAGAACATTTTTTTGTAACAGAAACTAGACTTGAACCCAGGACTGAAGGCTAGCTGTCTATCAATATACCTCTGATATGAACTATTCATATGTTATATAAACCAAATATGTTGAAAAAAATCTCAGCATAATTCCTCCATATATTTAAACCTGAAAAGGAGAAAGAGGTAAAAATTTAATGCTATGTATAGTCATACAGATTAGTCTACTCAAATTAATTTTAAAATTCATTCAATTCACTCAAACATCTAAAGAAAAGGTATTTATTTTGGTGGGGGAACCTCACTTAATGTCAGTATTTTGAATTCATTTTTCATTTTTTGACCTGCTATTTTTTGGATAGTATAGAAACAGTCCTAAGATCTTGTTTGGGGAATGATAGTCATGGTAAGGCTTTTATTTTTGCCCCAGTGAAGCTTTTTTTAAATACTCAAATAATATTTTATCTGGGTAAATTTTTTTCTATTAAAAAAAGATATTTTATGATTTGAGTTTGTAGGCTAATTTTCTCTAGCCCATCCACAAAAATGCCCCTCATCTCTGTATACATGAATTTTTTCTTAATTCTATGAAATGTCATTTGTAACTTTAAGGTTCTATTAGTCACATATTGAGTCCTACATGTAATGAAAAGCTAACCTCTTCAAATTAATTATCAACCTCCAAATATTGGAACTGTACTCACTTCTTTTGGATAGTCACTGCTTATCTTTTAGGCATGAAAACAAATGAAAGAAACAGAGAAAGCAAAGTTATTTAATTTTTATTTGTTTCTATTTTCTTCACTAAGGACAACAATCTTTAGATTGTAAATGATAGAACAAAATTACTAAAAAGGAAGTTAAAACTTAAGAGTAGAGAATTCTTATAGAAAGCCCAGCCAAATGAATTGGATACTGAAAGAACCAGTATGATTCATGAGTCTTCCAATTATCTTTGGAAGAATGAAAGAAATAACATAGCATTAGAGAAGGACATTATGTCCCAGTTTTTAAGAATCAAGGACAATAGAATTCAAAAACTATAAACTAATGATTTTGACTTTGAACCCTGGAAACATTATAGAATATGGTATTTAAAAGATAATGAAGTAGAAGAAGAAGAAGATAAAGAAGAATAATGAAGAAGAACAAACATGACTTCATTAAGAAATTGTATTAAACTAACTTGATATCTTTTCTGACAGATGATTGGTAGAATAAAGGAATGCTATAGAGCTTATTTTAATTTCAAAAAAGCATTTTTCAAAGTATTTCATGCTATTCTTGTGGTCAATGTGGAGACAAATTGGCTAGGTGATAGTTCGGTTAGTGGATTTGTAATTGATTAAGTGGTTAGATTCAAAGAATAATTGGTTTGGAAGGAGGAGGGTATTGTAGGGATTTGAACTCGGCCTTGTGAAACTAACTATTTGGGAGAAAATGTATGCATGATACACTTTTAATTTTAATATGCATTATTAACATTTTAGCTATCAATTTCTTAAGTCTAGACAATCAATAAAATAATAAATCTAACCATGATATGTAGCATTTGTTGATTTCTAAAGAGTAAATGTTCACACTGTGAATTCATCAGTCAACTGTCATGAAAATTCATGGATACTGATAATGTCCTCTTGATTTTTTTGCAGACTAAGAAAGTCAAATCAAGAGAAGAGAAACTGTCAAGTCCCAAGAGTGTTATATTTAACACTCTTTTTTTAAAAAATATTTAAATATTTGTCTTTCTGACTATTAGGACCATAATAGTTTTTCTGAAACATGATCTCAACTGAGAACCATATTGCCATTGAGTTAATATTAAAGATACTGGCATAATAATTTCACCATTGCTTTTGGTCCCAATTATATTTTTGCTACTAAGAATTTCAGTCAGAATGTCTCTTGAAAGCTCCATTACACTTCTGTACTTGCATATCAGGGTTCACTGAGATAGGCAAAAGCATTCAGTTTCAGATTCAGATATCACAGAGATTAAGTGGCTGAAGTGTCTTGGTTCTGTAGAACTAGATAAATATTAAGAGAAGGGAGGCTTTCCAGAACTATTATTGATTGGATGCTGATGAGTTACTAAATTCTAAGAGTAGCTTATTATACTACTTGTACCAAGATTAAATATGGCTTCAGCCACACAATTTCTACCAGAAGCCACTTATCTTGCCACTGAACCTAGATGGCTCTGGAGGGGAAAGTGAGGCAGATGATCTTACACAGCCTTTCCTCATTTAAATCCAATTCACTTGCATGATCACCTCCCTGATGTCATGGTCCTTTTTGAGAATGAAGGACAAAACAACAACAACAACAACAACAACAACAATAATGTTTGGTTTATAGATCACAATAGAAAATATTTTTTTTTTCCTTTCCCTGCTGCCCTCTCCCCAATCTTATATCTGCTGATCTGCAATGGGAGATAGCATTAGGACTTTTTCCACCTTCAATATCTTCTAAATAGAGTATTCCTGGAACTACCATGACAATTCTTTCAAAGGGTAAATGCGTTTTAATTATTTTTGCGAAAGTCATTTCTACAATAACAATTGGGTTAAAATGATTGTTTTTAATAGCAATATCCCTTATTATTTTTGCTTTGCCTTTTTCCATTTTCCTAAGAAAAACGGGGTGGTTCCTTATTCATCCTCCCTTTTCCTCTCCTTTATCATCCCCTTTTCTTATTTTCTCTCTCTCTTCTTTCCCTCTCCTCCTCTCTGGTTTTTTTTTCTCTCTCTCTTGCAAAGAGTTTGCTTATTGAGAGAGGGTCCAGAATGTTACTTAGGGGGAACTACACTATATATATGGTATTTACTTCTATCTTTGTAAGTGTAGGGATTTTTAATTAAAATTTTATCTTTTTAATTAACAAAGATTTTTTTCTTTCACTCTCTTTGGAAAGAAATAAAGAAATAATAGAAGGAAGAGAAGAAGGCTTTTGTAACAAATATGTAATGACACAGAAAAAAAAGTTTCTGTGCTACTTTAAAAAAGTCTTATGTCATATGGAGTCCATAACCTTTATATCAGGAGGTAGCATGTTTCATAATAAGTCCTCTGGAATCATAGTTGGTTAGGTCTTTCAAAGTTGTTTTGACCATACTATTGTTATTGTAAATTATTTTCCTGGTTCTGCTTACTTCATTATGCATTAGATAATATGTCTTCCCAGATTGCACTAAAAATATCCATTTCAACATTTCTTATAGCAAAATAGTATTCCATTATATCCATATATCATAATTTATTCAGTCATTTCTCAATTCATGAGTACTTTCTAAGTTTGCAGTTTTTAGTTACCATAAAAAGAGTTGATATAAATATTTTGATAAATTAGGTTCTTTTCCTTTTTCTATGACCTCTTGGTAGCATAGGTCTACTAGTGGTTATTCTGAGTCAAAGGTTTTACACAGTTTAATGATTTTTTTGGTCATGATTCCCAATCGCTTTCCAGAATGGATGTGTGTGTGTGTGTGTGTGTGTGAATTATAAAAAATTTGTTGTTGGAGTCAATTTTTGGTTGTGACTAATTCTTTGTGAACCCATTTGGCATTTTCTTGGCAAAGATATTGAAGTAGCTTGCCATTTCTTTCTCTAGCTCATTTTACAGATGAGGAAACTGAGGCAAATGGGATTACACGATTAGCCTAAGGCCTCACAGTTAGTCAGTGTCTGAGACTGGATTTCAATTCAGGAAGATGACTCTTCCTGACTTCAGACCCAGATTTTTATCCACTGTATCAGCTAGTTGCTCCTATAAGAAAGTATAATTTCATAAGAAAAATGGATATTTAATGAATTAGAGCACTTCTGAGTATAAAAGACCATAGGATCATAAATTTGGAGCTGCAAAGTATCTTTAGAAATTATTTAGTCCAGCCCTCTAATTTCACAGATAAAGAAACTCAATCTTAGAGAGATGATTAGTGCCCCAGTTCACTTACACATATTAAATGACAGGGTCAGCTATATGTGCCAAAATGTTTGTGGCAGCCCTGTTTGTAGTGGCTAGAAACTGGAAATTGAATGGATGCCCATCAATTGGAGAATGGCTGGGTAAATTGTGGTATATGAATGTTATGGAATATTATTGTTCTATAAGAAATGACCAGCAGGATGAATACAGAGAGGCTTGGAGAGACTTACATGAACTGATGCTAAGTGAAATGAGCAGAACCATGAGATCATTATACACTTCAATAATAATACTGTATGAGGATGTATTCTGATGGATGTGGATTTCTTTGACAAAGAGACCTGAGTTTCAATAGATAAATGATGGACAGAAGCAGCTACACCCAAAGAAAGAACACTGGGAAATGAATGTAAACTATCTGCATTTTTGTTTTTCTTCCCGGGTTATTTTTACCTTCTGAATCCAATTCTCCCTGTGCAACAAGAGAACTGTTCGGTTATGCAAACATATATTGTATCTAGGATATACTGCAACATATTTAACATATATAGGACTGCTTGCCATCTAGGGGAGGGGGTAGAGGGAGGGAGGGGAAAAATTGGAACAGAACCGAGTGCAAGGGATAATGTTGTAAAAAAAAAAAATTACCCTGGCATGGGTTCTGTCAATAAAAAGTTATTATAAAATAAAATTAAAAAGAAAGATTTAGAATTGGAAAAAAAAATAAATGACAAGGTCAGGATTTGAATCCAAGTCTAATTCCAACAGTGATCTCATTACAATTAACCATTTATCTTCTCCCTACTCTGAATTCTACTATTTTTCCCTATTTTTTTTCTCCCACACAATTAGAAGGTTGGGGAAAGTGATCTCTCCCATCCTTTCTAGCTCTCACTGCATGTGATTGCACCTTACCTCATTATCCTTTTCAGTACTAGTAGAATAAGACTCTGAGACTTTAGGTAAGTCACTTCCCCACTCCAGAATCTATTTTCTTCTCTGTTGAAGGAGCTGAATAAAATTCCTTCTGGTCATAGTATTAAGTCATAGTACTTTGAGGATTTTCACAGGTTGTTGGCTTGTTCAAAGGCCCTTTCATCTCCTTTTCCCCAATCCCAATATCCATCTGTTTGCTACAGTATCTACCATTCCATCTTTAAGTAACGAGGCTTGTTGAATACTAAATATGTGAAGAAACAACTAACCTGAGTATCTAGTTGTTGAATTTAATTATTTAAAATAGGAAGCTGTTCTCGTAGGCACCACCATATTTATAGCTACAATTTTTATAGTAACAAAAAAAAATTGGAAGCAAAAAAAAAATAGATGGACAGTGATTGGAGAATATCCAAATCAACTGTGGTATGTGGATATAATAGTACATTACTATGGTATAAGAAATGATGGATATGAAGAATAGGGAGACATTGGAAAAGTTGTGTGAACTGATGCTAATTGAGGTAATCAGAACCAGGACAATATACATAAAGACAATATAACCAGAAAAAACAAAACAAAAATGGAGACTGAATATTGTAATGCTGTTAGCTGTTGCTTTACTAAGTATAGCTCTGAAGAAGAGATTTTGAGAATATACTTCCCTCTCTCCTTTGCAAAGCTGGAACACAACATAGACTATCAAACTAAATTGATTATGTTTGCTAGTTTTGCTTGACTTTATTCTCTACCTGCCTTTACTTTCATTTAAAAAAATGTTATTTTAAGGGATCATTGTCTTAGTTGGGAAGAGAGAAGCAACATGGGGAAGGGAACAAGATTTAGGGCTTGGAGTTAGGAAGATGAGTTCAAACCCCATTTCAGATGTTATCAGAGAAGTTAAATTCCCTTGGGCAAATGACTTATCTTTTCTGTGACTCAGTTTACTCATCTAGACTCATTGACAGAAATGTCCTTTCTAATTCTCAAATTATGATCTCTTATGACATTTTATTGGGAAATGAAGCTGATGTGGGAATAAAAGCTGCTAATATAAAAGAAAGAATAAATAAGCCAAGAAGCTATCAGATATCTAGGTTGCCTCTTTCTTCCTGGGGTTGTCCTCAGAAATAGCCTTGTGCTGCTCAAGGTCTCTGCCCTTAGTGGCAGATGTACCATGATTTCTGTCTCTTCCTTTAGGATACTATGGCCTTCATCCTCTGTAGTAAGAGTTCATACTACAGGTTTAGGGCACCATTTGTAGTGCTTGTCCCTGGCAAAAAAAAAAAAAAACCAAACATCTAATTTGGCACCATAACCTGGTATTTAGAATTAAAGAACATATAAACAGCTATCATGGTCCCTGGATTATATTATTGAGCATCATGACTTTGAGTAGGAAAAAACCAAAACATTTGTTTGTTTATTGTTGTTTCATTAATTGAATTCCTACAGCCATTCTAGCTAAGAGCTTCAAAGCTGTCTGCAGAAATTAAACTGACTCACATGAACCCTTCTGTGAAGTTAGGATCAAAACCAAACAGAGGAAAATAAAACAAACCAAAAAAACTCCCCAACCAAACATGAAATTCTAGGTTGTTTTAGCCATTTAGACCTAAGAAGGAGTAAAGTACTAAAGCTCTTGATACACTGAGTGTTTTATAAACTGGATAAGCAAGAAGAAGAAAAGAGATGATTTCCATCTCTGTATCCTTCAGTGGATTGGTTGGATTCTAATATAATAGTGGTGAGGGAAGCAGCTGTAGGAACTGATTGGTAAGTCAGGCTTGTGGAAAGATATACTCAGCTGCCTATGCACAGAAACATTACTTTGTGCCGTTTTATTTAGGGTAAGTGGAAAGAAAGATTCATTAAACTTACTGAAGAATTAAGAGAGTTTTCCCCTTGCTATATCCCAGATCTCCTCACTTAATCACCCTACTCACTTGAATTGAGTGTCTGCAAGTTGGTTGCCTTACATATATTTGTATAAAGCTCATCAGAGAAATTTTCTCTTCTTGGTCTTACTTTAGCACTTATTATTCTCCTAAGACTTAAAAACATCCCCTTTTAACATCTGTTTTATAGGGAGTTGGATTTAGTCCCCACTGGAGTTCCTTATGCATCCTGTTGTTTGTGAGTGGATGAAAATATTAGCTTTCATGGCATTCCCTACTCACTGACAATGTTATGCTCCATGCCTATGGCTAAGACATGCTGTGTTCTTCCACTGGTTCTTAGTGGGGCTTCTAGGTCCCTGTTTAATTAAAGACAAATCTGTGGGAGGGACCCTGTCCAACACTAATCCAGACATGCAGCACTGTTTAACAGATGGCACTACATTTATGGTAGAGCCCTTCTCAATTTTTTCCAAACCTCCAGTGACTGAACTTTAGAGAATCATCTCAAGCTGACAACTCACATATAATAAGGGATAATTTTAAAATTCTGTTTTAACATTACAAGGAGATGAGATGTTAAATTCTCCTCATGCTTCTAGAAAGTTTTGTCTGTTTTTCCTTAAGCTAGGTTGTTTTTGATTGAGGAAGAGGAGAGGCATCTCTTTTTTTATTCCTGTATTGCTATGATTCAAAATGAAGATACATATCCCATATTACTTATGGAAACAGACCTATGATTTCATTGGTGTAAGGGAATTTTTGGTAAGGAAACTTCTTCTATCAGTACAGATTGGCACCTGTTTTGCAATTTAGACATAAAAAGCTAAGTGCATGAGGCACTGAGAAGTTAGATGAGTTGGTTGGGGTTACAGAGTCAGGGTCAATAAACATTTATTAAGTTTCTACTGTGTGCCAGTCTATTAAGCACTGGTTATACAGAGAAAGGAATAAGACAGTTCCTGTCCTCCAAGTAGTTTACAATCTAATATAGGAAGACAAGAGATAAAAAAGAAGCTGAAAAAGGGAGAGGAAGGTAACCAGCTCAAAGACACGATGAAGTCCTGAAGCTGGACCGAGAAAAGATTTCAGGAATTGAGTTTTACAGAGTCAATTTCATTTTACAAGATGATGAGTTTCTGGTGATCATGAAGTCCAGAAGAACAACTAGTTGAGAAATTATGAGGTGAATGCTATGGATGCTCTCCTTGAATGGTAGAAGATCTGGACCAATGTTTACTTTCTACCTATTTCAGCAAAAAGGAGGGAAGGGTTCTAGGGGTAAGGAATGCTGAAGAGGTGTTAGTTTCCTAGTTGGTTTCTTCTTGAAGAATGCGTTTCTGGAGAACATGAAGTCCAGGAGAAAAACTAGGTGGGAATATTGTTGAGATATGATTTGAACTCTAGTCTTTTTTACTTTGAAGGTGATTCTATTCACTATGCCACTGGTGAATCACATAGGACCTTCACCACCACAAATTCAGTTCAAAGGTCCTTCTAGGTAACTATTCGCATTATTGTAGACAAATTCAGAGCTGGAAGAAGACTTATAGAGTTATTTAATTGAATTTATTTATGTTACAGATAAGGAAACTTATGCCCCAGAGATTTGATTTGATTAAGCTCTTCTGAAGCTCAGAACATCTTTGGGGTAAAATTGAGCTTTGGGGTAATACTAAAGAAAAGGTGATCAAAAACCAGAAAAGCACAGTACACTTGGGTTTCTCTATTCTGGGGGAGGAGAGACAAAAAAGGTTATGTATTTGCATAGATTCTATCTGCCTTGGAAATTGGCACCCTTGAAGAGGAGGGCCAGAGAAACACAATGCAGCTATACCAGCTCTTTTCCATGTAGCCTGAGAAGTGTCAGTGAAAGGTGGTGTTGGAACCTTTCAAGCATCTGCTTGGCCCCTAGAGAAGATGGAGCTTCAGGTCTCAGCCTATAAGATAGGGAAGGAAGATTTTGGGAAGTATGTCAAGCTCCTGAGCATTTCAGGATCAGGCTTTGGGAGAGATAAAGGAGAAATGCCAGACAATACCAGCATCCTAAAAAGGTAGGTATCCTGTGTGTGTCCCTACAGTCAGCAAGGGATTGAGCCACAACATAGAGGAATAAAAAAAACCCTTAGATTTTGTCTTCTGCTATTCCTGGTGGAAAGGAGGTGGTCTTTCTAGAAACTCTATATTTATTTTTTCCCATCTAGGATTGTCTAGGCCTTAAAGTAGTGATATAGGACTAAAGGCCTTTGAAGATAGGTCCCTGAGGCATAGGTGAGCCTCACTCTAATGTTGAGCCATTTAATCCTTAAATTTTTAGCAACATTTCCTTTTCAGGGGGTGATATATCAATCATTTGTGACCTTATGTGAGCTCTGAATAAATTTCTCCATTCTATTTATGGAGGTAAAATGAAAGCTGTCCTAAGCCTAATAATAATTGTTATCTGGAATGCTTGAATAGAAGCTAGGATCTTTTTTACCCACATCAGTAGAAACCTAGAAACAGGGTAGACTTTGAAATTCTCAGAGGAAACTCTTGTAGGGAGGAGAATGAATGAGCCAAAGCAATGTGATTTTCAGAGTATCTCCTACTGTTGAAATCAGTCTATATAAACCCAGTGTGATGGGTGGAATCTGAAATAATCAATGAAACAAATGTTCAAATCTCTGAGCATATTGATTTATTAAGCAATGCATACTAATTGTGTAATAAATCAGAGCCAGGTTTCCTCATTTTAGCACTAGCTCCCAAATACAGATGGAAACATTAAAAGAAAATAATTAACAAGATATAAACCAGAATATGAGATTAGGAAATCTGATTTCTAATTGGAGGAAAGATTAGAGGCTTTCCAAGTTGTAGGGATAAAAGGGTTTTGAGAATTTGAAGGGGAGAGAGTGAGTAGTTGAGATTCCCTGAAATCAGAAAAAGAAGTGTCTCCCTCCCCCCACTCTTCCAAATGCCTGTATTCATTAAAGGAACAAAGAAATAATAACTGACTGACCAGTATGGAAGAACTTTTCAGATAAGACAAGGTTGATTGCTTGAGATGTATAATTGGGAGAAAACTCCTTATATCAATTTTTGAATCTGATTATTTTGGTAGATCCTTAATTTCTAAAGAATAGTAGAGGTGGTCTAGCTTTACAGTCATGCAGGGTTAGATTCAAACAAAGTAATAAAACTTTATTACAAGAGAGAAATTGGACTAGATCCCTAATTGAATAAAAAGGGAAATGAGCTAGTTCCAGAATTGATGGAATCAGATTGGGTCACACAATTCTCACAATTCCCTTACCAGAGCCTGGGGTGCTATGGTCCAGCTTACACACTTAATTTAATGTCTTGCATGTTTTGTTCTTGCCTGAATGCAGTAGAAAATGGGGAATTTCAATGAAGTTGCACTCTTGTTTGCATTTTTCTTTTCTTTTTTGAAGGGAACTTCTTTAAAGAAAGTCATAAGAATCCTTAAAAATAGAATGAACAAGTATGGTTAAAAGTGAAGCTTGAAAATAAATCTTGTGTGTGTGTGTGTGTGTGTGTGTGTGTGTGTGTGTGTGTGTGTATGTTGGGGAGGGAGGAGTAAGAGAGGGAGACCTGATTTAAGAAACAGTTTTTAAAATAGAAGGTAACTTTTAATTGGTTTTTTTTGCATGGAAGTTGTATTCAAACCTGCAAGTATTTCATTGTTAAAAGAGCTCGCAATTTCTTACTTCACAAATGACTCCTAACAACTCAGTCTACACGTTAGTGCCCAATAGGTAGGGTCCTGGGGTCCTAAAAGTATCAAGTGACTCATTTTATTGGCAAAACAGGAAAACTTTGCTCAGAAAGTATAAGAAATAAGTGGTATTGTACTCAAGATTCCCCAGTGTACCTAAATAAGAGCTTTCATTAAAAAAAGAGGGGAGCAATAACCTAGACTCTATCCTCTGTTATTGCTATGAGTTATTTGGACATTGCCAATCTAATGGAAAAAGGGAATTACTTTATCAGAGAGAATTCCAAGTTTCTTTTTTCCTTCCAGAAGGAGTTCAAGACTTAGAGGGATGGTATAAGACTACAAGTTTATATAGACAAACCCTGAGGTATACTAAAAAGTATTTAACAACTGACTCTCTGAATGAGTAGAAAACACTTATTTTAATTTGCATAATTCACATTTTCTTCATCATTTTCTTAAGCCTTAGACAATCAAGAAAATAAAAAAAAAATCATGACCAGATTAGTATATGTCAATTCTAAGGTATAAATGCTCACACTGAAGATTTAAATATTGACTCTAGCTTGTCAGTTCTAGCACACTTTTAGTGAACTTCAGCTAATGGTGAAATAGGACATTTCAAGTAACTCTAAGTTAATTATCTTTTCTGGGCGAATTGTATTAATTGTTTATGAAATGTAATAATTTGCCCATGTTAGCTTATTTTGAAAATTCTATCAAACTCTTCATTTATTTATTCAATTTGTTGATGAATAATAATTTGATTAAGGAGACATAGAGAGCCATTTAAATTTGTGAGGTTGAGGACTACCTTATTTATTTGTTTATTTTTTGCAAGGCTCCTCATTATCAATCTCCATTTTACCTAGGCATAGTGAAATAATGGAAAGAGCATTAGACTGGGCAAATGTAAATGAAAGAAAACAGACTGCAACAATTTTCTCAATTCTGAAATACTAAAGTTCTACAATTCTAGCAAAGATTAAAAAGTAGAATTGGGTTGAACTCAGATAGTCTTGGCAAATTCCCAAGAGAGAATGTTAATCTTTTAAGAAAAGGTGCTGGTGAGAGGTTGGTCAGAGTTAGTTACCACATTAATTGCTTCTTTGGCTTTTTCCCCTAACCAAATGAATTAAGGATACCCTCCCTGTCTTGTTTCTCCCTGCTCTATTGGATGGAGCTTCTTTTACATCCCCATCTCAACCGTGCTTTTAAAGGCATTCCACTTCCTTGGGCAGCACTAATCCCTTGAAACTGGGTAACTTCTCTCTGATACTTATAATTAGGCTACCGATTGTGCCTGGCTCCTTCTGTAACACTTTTGGATAAATGGCCCTTGAAGATTTGTGGGTTACTGAATTCTTCTGCCTCAGTAAACCTGAAATAATCCTAGGCAGTGGATAAAAAGCCAATGTCAGACATCCTAATTTTAGTGTTCTCCCTTGTGATTACATTTAGGAAGTATTTATTTAACACTTCAGTTATTTTGCTATTCTCTCTGACTTCATTTTGCAAAATATCCTGTAATAATCTCCCTCCTTCACTGGTTCCCTTGCTATTCTAGTCTTAGAAAACACTTTCAGCCCTGTGTTCAGCAGCTCTAGCCAGGAATATTTCAAAGCTTCATCTTGCATTACTAATGCCCTCCTTTATCTTCATCCACTATCGCTTTGCATTCTTTCTGGGTTTTCATTATGGAGTGTTTTCCTTGGTCTCATTTAGTTTGTTTTGGTGGATGTTGCCCATGTCTGAATGTGTATTTTCTATATTATATGTTCCTATATGAGTCTGCAGAGAATATCTGCCTTCCTTTCTCCGTTGTTCCTTTTGTCACTATACACCATAGTGGAGGCGTAAAAATTCTCCTTCTGTGATTTAATAGTCTGTTTTTGTCTCTCAGCAGCATTAGTGTTCCTTGGAGGTCAGATCCTGACCGAATCTTACTTTTATCCCACTAGAAAGAGGGACAGTTATCACTGTGCAAAAATCAGTTAACATTAGATTAAAATTTTCATTGCATTCAAGAAATCAACTCTGTCATTTTACATACTGGCTTCTTGACTCAGTGACTCAGTAACTCTATTAGAAATTCCTGATACAAAACCCATTAATTTTAATGACTTCTGAGATGAGTTGAGGAAAAAGGCTCCCCCTATGTATGAGCTATTTAAAAGTCTGCGACTACAGATGTTGCAGACTTTCCTTTAAGCACAGGACTAAACTCTGTTCAGTTCTTACAGAAAATTACAGAAACACTCTGTATTTCTCTCTCCATATCTCTTTTTTTGTCTGTTGTCTCTTTCTCTATTTTGTGTCTATTTTGATCGATCTCTATCTTTCTCTCTCTGTCTCTGTCTCTCTCTGCCTCTCTGTCTCTCAGTTTCTCCCCTATTTACTGCTATTTATTAGAGAAAGGAACCCAGAGGACCAAAGTCTGCCTTTGCCTGAGTAACACATGACATTTCATGAGTACTAGGTCCTGGACTTTGAGTGGTTATCAAATAATATAACATAATTTGCTGTTATGCCAGCAATTTTAGTCTTCTGGGGGAATTCTAAACAGAAATCTATATACTTAAATGGCTAAATGTTGATAGGAAACCAAGTTTACATTTAGAATCTGAGTATCTCAGTTCAAATTCTGACTGTGCTACTTGCTACTTGTGTCACTATCATAGCCCACATTTATCCAATGCTTTAAGGATTGCAAAGTACTTTATATTACTTTTAATCTTTATAATAGCCAAATAAGATAGTTGCTATTATTATCCCCATCTTATAGGTAACAAAAATATGTCACAGAGAGGTAAAGTAAGTGCCTAAAGTCACAATGATAGTAAGCATCTAAGGCAGAACTTAAACTTGCATCTTTCTGACTCTAGCCACTGTATCACATAGCTAGGCCTTAGTTATTTCAACTAAAATAAAGGCCTTTCAAATATTCCTTCCCAGATATAAATATATATGACCTTAGGACTATTGAAAAAAAGGGATTTTAATATCTGCTAAGATTGGGGCTCAAAGGTACAAAAACATTGGGGTTCTAGACCAGTGTCATGAGGTATCTCAAAAGAATTTGCAGGTTCGGACCCATTTCCAAGTTAAGAGGCAAAATTTATTATAATTGTAACATCAATTTAAATGGGCTAAATTCTAAATGACGTTAGCAAAGAACCAGGCACAAGGCAAATTTATAGGGGAAAGTGAGAGGGACCAGGTGTTTCATGTCACTGGTAGGCTAATTTTATGCTTTCAAGGTCATGTTGAGGAGTGGTCCGGTACAAGCGCAAAACTCATAGTTCTCTGAGCAGAGTTGGAGGGGGCAACCTTCTGGAGGTGTGTTTTTTAGGCCTGAAACATCACTACATTAAGTGGTGGATACCCAATTTTATTCTGTGCCTGTGTTCCCATTAAGTACCTCATTATTGTTGCTCATTAGTTTCAGAAACTCTTGTTATCACTGACCAACAGGCTGTTACCTGACAGCCAGCAATATTTGTGAACTCAACATCCTGGTCATATGGAGTAAACTGGGGCAGAATAGTCTAAAGAAAGAAATATATCATTTCTAACTATATCACTCTCAAGACTAGTAGCCTTAGGTTATTGCTACATCCTTCCTAAGGAAGGAATCACCATATCACCAGTACCTCCACACAGAATCAATAATTTATCATCAGTCATTAAGCAAGTAAGCATTTATTAAGTGTTGTTATGTGACAGACTTCTACTGTTGTTGGGGATACACTGGAAAAAAGCCAATCCCTGTCTTCAGGGAGCTTGCATTCTACTGACAAGTCATCCTTTTGCCCTCTCTGAAGATTCAGCTTCTCTGTATTAAGTCTATTATTATTATTTTTTATCATAGCTTTTTATTTACAAGATATATGCATGGATAATTTTTCAGCATTGACAATTGCAAAACCTTTTGTTACAACTTTTTCCTTCCTTCCCCCCACCCTCTTTCCCAGATGGCAGGTTGACCAATACATGTTAAATATGTTAAAGTATAAGTTAAATATAATATATGTATACATGTCCAAACAGTTATCTGCATTAAGTTTTGAAGGAGCATCATGACCAGCACTGGGCCAGGTCCATAGTGAGTGCCTAGTATAAACAGGACATTGTTGTTCATCCTTCATTCTCAGAGGACCAATGGCATCAGAAGGGAGATGTCTTGATTTGCAAATGAACTGGATTTAAGTGACACAGAGCTTCCTCATTCTTTACTCCAGAGTTATCAATGTCCAATGGCAAGACACAAGTCAGGATGACTGGCTATGGCCCTAGATACTGTGGGAGACTTTTTAAGCTAAAGCCTTTCCCAGGTTCCAGTTTGTCTGAGGCAATATTCATTCAATGAATACAGGTTAGGTAAGAATTGAGGGAAAAAGATGATACTATGAAGGTAATAACTGATTAGTTCTCTGGATGAGAGTTTTGTAAGATATCAAAATCTGTATTCCCATAATTATTCTAGTAAAATTATTCTAATGTTGGTGGCCAATCAAGGCTTCAAGAAAGGGTGGCAACCTCCAGAACAATCTGGGTCAGGATTTCCCTCTGTATGTTCATTTAATAATAGCTTTTTATTTTCAAAATATATGCAAAGATAGTTTTCAACATTCATCCTTGTAAAACCTTGCATTCCAAATTTTTCTCCCTCCTTTCTCTCTACCCCCTCTCCTAGACAGGAAGTAATCCAATAAAAGTTAAACATGGGCAATTCTTCTAAACATATTTCCACATTTATCATGCTGCAGAAGAAAAATTTGTATGTTCATTTGTATATTTTAGCAAAGCCTATATAGTGACGTATATATTGCTATAAATCTTGATTTTTGATTCTGCATCTTCATCTGCAAAGACAATGCTGCTAGCCATCTAGAGAGGTGTTTAGAGGGCCAGGGCATAGAATAGAAAGAATGTGCTAAATTTATAGGCAAAGATCTTAAATGCTAATCTTGAATTTGGTCCTTGATAAAATTATTTAATTTCTCTGGACCTCAGTTTCCCTAATTGTCAAGGAAAGTTAAACTAAAAATCTCTAGGGTCTTTCTAGTCTAAATTGATTATCTTATGATTCCATAGCCTCTAAATTGTTGATGGAGAGTTTTCAACAACATCTTCAGCTGTAGATATGCTCCATTATTGGACTCCTCCAACCTAGTGATTGAGTCATATCTTTGGAAAGTTGTCAATTTCAATTTGATTCTGTATACTTCTGTCCTCATACAAAGATATGGGTTGAAGGGAACTTTAGAGGTCAAAAGCATCCAAGACCCTTTTGCAGATAAGGTAACTGAGGTGGGTTAAGTGACTTCCACATGATTCCATAGCCAGTGAGCAACCGAGACAGAATCTACAATCATACCTTCCAGACTCCAAGTCCAATTCTCTATCAACAATGAGTTTTTATCATCAAAATGTCTTGACTTATAGACAGATTTTCCCATGGAGGAAACATGCTCGCTAATGGAATAGATTGTACAGGTACTTAAGATGCAGACCCATATCTGAGAAGTTTTGAACTTGTCATTTTTTGCCTTAAACCATTCTTCAAAACAGAGTTGCAGCTAGGAATTGTTTTCCCTGAGGTAACTATCACAAACCACATCTGGAGAATTTGACTGAAAATGTGCCTTTAGTTTGAAGAAAATGATTCAGAGTCCTTGACCATGGACACAAGTCTGCTGATGTAAGGGTAGAGGTGGGTCAAGAAGGGATGATAGGCACTTTCCATAGCCCAATCTGTTAGCTTCCAATTTTATTTAATGAGTATACTAATGAGATGCTGTAGGAAGCCAATGATGTCATTGTTCTTTAGTCAGCTCCCTATAAATTTGGCATTCTGGGCCAAAGCCTTGGTCAGACCATTTTAGTTATTATTTTTAATTAATATTCCTTCGAGTTAGTGAGACCTAATCTTCTAGGTGATTTAGCCCACAGTGAGATATTCATTGACCATATTCTCTTTAGAAGTCTAGCGGACTGATTTAGACTCATTTCTCCTGACCTCTCACTCAGGATGTATGGGACAGATGGCCTGAATCTTTCCTGGTGTTACCTTGACTTATGTGAGACACAAATTTCTGCAGCTGCATATTGATGCCGATATAGACAACAACTTAGTGTTTCAGAAGAGTCTGCATGTTACAAAAAGGGCAGCAGGTGTTATTTAGACTAAATTGACCTTGAAATTGATTTCTTTATTTTATGACTTACTGAGAGGAGATTAATACTTTTTTTCCCCCTGCAGTCTGAAACAATTTACATGGTAATAGAAGGCATAGTCAGTCAAATAAATTGCTAGAAGTGGTAGTGTTCCAAGAAAAAAAATATGGATCTTACTTGCATTGATTTCTTTGCCCTAGGGAGAAGCTGAGATTTTAACATCTGGGAATAGGGAGCTAAATTTTATCTCTCATTTTGAAGGCAGAGGGCTGAAAAGCTTAATCTGACATTTACACTGCATTTTCTTGGTCGGGGGAAATTAGGGGCAGACTGTGCTCTTCATTCAAAGGTTAACCAACATTTCCAGGGATATTAAGCTCTGGGTGGCTGAGATGAGGACAGGTGGGGTGGGCACAAATAGTATTTAAAGCAGGCATGTCAACAGTCAGCCTTGTGGAACTTGTGTACCACTGAACTGTCAGTGGGCAATCACTGTGAAAGTTGATGCAAAATTAATGAAAAATGGGCCGAGACAAGGGCTGGGATGCAGAAGAAATTAAGAAGTTCAGATCTTCCTTGATCTTCTAATCTTGGTGAACTGGTCAACTTTCCCTTTAATAAACATCTATCATGTTGCCATTAGGTGAAAGGCAAGGAGTTGACAGGATTTTTGCACCTGAGAAATACCACAAGTTAGGAGTAGCAATGTGGGATGTGGAGAAGGAGGAGCAAGACTGGGAAGGTGAGAATCTCACCCCAATCTGCCATTTGGTAGCTTCAGACTGGAACTATTCTTGTTAATTAGGTGCTAAACCTTGCTCTAAATGCTGAAGGACTAAGAATGCCCTCAAAAATTGGCATCGTGGTGCAAAGCCCCAATTGTCCCACTATTGTTGGAGCTCTGTGTGCATGTCACTGGTAATAAAAGGATTAAAAAGGAAAAAAAAAACCTCATCTCTTGCCCTTGATAGGTTTAAACTCTACTCAGAGTTTGAGGGGAGGAAAAGAGGGATAGCATATAAGGAAGAAGTATAATACAATGTCGAATTTGTTAGAAGCAAAAAATGATACTAGCAAACTAGTCTAAAACTATTCAAGGAAGAAATAAAAGTATCCCTTACCAGGTGCTTGTGGAAGCAGGGACAATTGGAGATATAGGGTCAGAGATTTAGCATAGGAAGGGATCTAGCTGAACTCCAGGATGAGTTAACTTTGATCCTAAAGATATTAAGAGTCTTATCAAAGTTACACAGATAAATAGTATGAGGGTTGGGATTTGAATCCAGGACTTATTACCCCAGAGCCAATATTCTTTCTACTGATCCATACTGTAGTGCCCTTGAGATAAGTCTTTGAAGGAACAGAGGAATTTCAATAGGCAAAGATGGATGCTGAAGTGTAAATGATCAGTGTGATGGAGAGTGGATGGAGAGTGATGGAGAGTGAAGGATGAGAAATAGGAACAATCCTGAGTCTAATTTGGCTGGAACATAGAGAATTTTAAGGCGAAGAAAGTAAAATAAGGCAGTAAAAGTAAGTGCATAGGGTACTGGCCCCAAAATTAGGAATTAGGAAAACCTGAGTTTAAATTAAGTTTCAGACACTTTGTGTAACTCACTTCTCTCTGTTTCAGTTTCCTCATCTGTAAAATAGAGATGATAATAGTGCCAATCTTTCTGAGTTGTTGTGAGGATAAATAAAATAATATTTGTAAAGTGCTTTGCCAGCCTATATAAACACTAACTAGATGATGGTGATGGACCTTACGTGGATCTAATTTTGAGTTCCATATTGAGTGAACTTATTCTCATCTAATTCTCCCTCTACATTCCTGACCCTTTCCTTTCTCCCAAGAGAAGTGAAAAAGACTCCCTTATGTAGGAGAAAAGACTTTTAAATCTTTCTTTTATTATTATAGAACTCTGGGGTGCTCTATAATAATAAAGGCCAAGCCCTCTTGCCTCCCAGAGGCCTACCCAGTAGAGAGAGCCAAAGTTACTCTGCTCCCATCTGTTTTTCATTTTCCAAAGCCCTTCTTGAGTGGAGTGCTGAAGTTTATGAGCCTCCAGGGACAATGATCCATAAATAGTCCAGCTGTATTCCAGCCCCCATACATTCTTGCTCTCCTGATTAGATGACCAGTGGGCATTAGTTGAGTTTGGCACACAGAGGACTTTGTTCTAGGCTTGCCATAAACTTGAGAGATGGGTTATTTAAAGGTCATTTCTAGGCAAAGATTGGTCCTGGCGGTCTTTCTGGCAGATAAATGTTGCTGTTAAATGCCACTTACCATTTTTCACTGAGAGAACTGATGCTCTCACCTCCTGCCAGAATGCTGGGGATGGGATCATTTCTGAGCTGAGACTGCAGGGAACTCTCTGTCCTGGCCATTGCTAGGTATTTAATAAATATTGCTGCAGGAAATTGGCATTCAGGTTGTCTGATATAAATGATTGATTTTTGGTCCTTTTATGATAACAGAAAGGAGAGAATATTCAAGGACATTGGGTATTTGGAAGGCAAGGGTGGCACCATGGAGTGGTGAAAAAAGTATAAGAAAAAAATGCTGTGTGCTGATGACAAAGCTTTTTAACTCTATAAACATATCTAAACTCATTGTGGAGTACTATAATCCCCATCCCTTAGATACCATTCCCAAGACCACCTGTTGTTATCTTTCCCATTAGAAAGAGAAAAAATTAACTGTTACTCAGGATGCTAAAAGAGACCACCATGGGCCAGTACTTTTCTTCTAGCAGATTGTTCTATATAATGTCACTGTGTGAAGAAGAAGCCCTGGAAAAAAGATAAAATGGGTGAATTCTCCCTTTTGGTGTCCCATTGTTGGGAATATTCTGCTGCCCTGATGACCCCTGAAAAAAGTGGGAGTAAATGTGGGCGATGATTGAGGAAAGGTTTATTCTCCTGAGAAGGATCACTTGGGAATGTTTCCCTTCTCTTTGTTTCTCTCAGTACCTCTTTTTCTTGAAAACTAACCAATAAAGAAGTCAACCAACATTCATTAAGTGCTTATTATGTGTCAGATAGATGATGGAGATGCAAAGACAAAAACAAAATGATCTTTGCTTTCATGAAGCTTATATTTGATCAGTGTAATCAGGGGGATATAAAATTTAAACAATGCAATTAATCAAGGAGAGAACATGTACCCATATAAGTAGATCAAAAATAAATATAAAATAGATAACAGTGGATTTTGAGAGAGCAGTGTGAGCAGATGGGGGAATCAGGTCTATAGAAGATGATGTTTAAGCTGAGCTTTGTCTTCTTTTTTATCCCAAGTCTGCTTTGCCAGTTGCTTATGGGCAACAACTATGTTATTGAAGTGTGAAGAAAGCTTGAAGCATCCAAGGAGGCAGCTAAATGTCTTGGTGGATAAAATGCCAAACCTCTAATAAAGAAGACTCATGTTCCTGAGTTCAAATCCTTTGACACTTATTAGCTATGTGTTTTTGGGCACAAAACCCTCTTTACTTCAGCTTCCTCATCTGTAAAATGAACTAGAGGAGGAAATAGCAAATGAATTCTAATTCCATTACTTTTTGTGAAGAAAAGATGAAATGGGGGTCACAAAAACTCTGATACTACTGAAGAATAACACACGCATGTAGACTTAGTTCAACTTGACTTGACTTGATGTGGGCAATTCATTTCTGTGTGCCATTTTAGGAAAGAAATTGATAAGTAAAGATGGTCCAGAGGAGGATCACCACATAGTGAAGGACTGGACAGCATGTTATTCAGAGATTAGTTGAAGGAGTAGTTTACCTTGAAGAAGAAAAAATGTGGGTGATGGGTGGAGGAACAGAATGAATGTCAACAAGTTTTTGAAAAATTATCCTATAGAAGAGATATTACACTTTTTGTTTGTCCAAAAGGAAAGAACTACAGCAAATCATATTTCAGCTTGATAATAAGCAAAGCTCCCTAAAAGTTACACTTTTCTGGTGGTCCAGGAACATAAAATTAAACAAAACAAGTGCAATCCTCTTTGTTTTAAATAGTTTATAAAGTTTTTTAATTGATGGAGTTGGATTGGGCTACTTTCCTTAATGCTAAAGTTCTCCAAAATATCATTATCAATATCATCATCATTATCATCATTTATTTAGGGCATTATGTTTCCAAATCACTTTACACATATCTCATTCTATTCTCACAATAACCCTGCAGGGTTGTTACTACTTTTAGGTACTACTTGTATCCCTATTTTAAAGATGAGGAAATTGAGGCAGACCAAAGTTAAGTGTCCATAGTCACACTAGTAAGTGTCTCAGACCAAATTTGAACTTGAGTCTTTCTGATTTTAGGTCTAGCATTCTCTTCATATTGTGGCATTTCTGCTAATAATAAGATTCAAAAAATATTTTTAAAATCCCCATTAAGATTTGAAAAGCATTTTACAAATATTATATTATACAGAAACTGAATGGACCCTCATCAGTGATACCAAAGAAGGGATTCCTCTTCATTTTTGGGTTGTGGCAGGTTGCCTCTCAGACTTCTGCTTGCTTTAAGATTCTGTGATTTCTTTCCAGGTAGTCTTTGAGAAACAAGAACAAAGGACAGAAACACAACAAAGATGGTAGACTCTAATGAACTTGAGGAGAAGCAGATGGATTTAAGCAGGAGAAGCAGGTTCTGAGTTGCTGAGTTGCTCTGGGAAAGTGGGGAGAGTGGAGAGAGAAGAGACTGATTAATCAGAGATATAGTATATTTCAAACTTAGCTTTGCCAATTAAAATATTCCTTGATAATTAACATAAATATCTGAATATATGTTTATAAAATGGGACAGTAAAAGAGGCAAGGAGAAACACTAGTTTTTGGCCTTCAGGCTATCAAAGAATACCTTATTTCATTCAATAATGTAAAGAAATATACGCTAAGAATGTATTTGGTCATGAAATTAGATTGTGGGTGCTATTTATGATCCTATCTCCTACCCTAACTTTAGTCAGACTTGGGTTTGAGGTGCAGGTTTCTTTCACAGACAGTCATTTAAAAAGAGCAAACTTCTCTCCTCACAGTATCTTTGACCAGGCTAATATACTTTTAACTCTGGAAGGGAGATGTCAGTGGAGACAGGTATGTGTGTCTGCAAGGATGGGGTTGGGTGTTGGTGGCAGAAAAGATTGCAAGTGACATTTAACATCTCTAGCCAGACTGTGACTCACAGCCACAAGCTGACTATGGGAAAACACAGGAACATAGAATTTAGAGTTGCAGGGGCCCTTAGCTATGTAGGTCAGTCCCCTCCTTTTACAAATGAGGAGCATGAAGACCCTTTCTGGCTAGTGTGAGTTAACCAAAGTTGTTCAAGTGGTACAAAGACAAAGTAGAATTCACACTCAAGTCTCCTAACTCTAAGCAAGTAAATAATAGAGATATTTTGCTAGGACTGGCTTTCTATTTTATTGGAGATAAAATCTCCAGAGAGAAATCTCAAGACAAATCTCATAGCACTGTTATGTCCAGTACAGGAAGGAGGAGTAGGGAAGTTATCACCCAGGTTGATTTCCTATCCCAATGTTTCATCGCTGTTGAATCATTTTAGTTGTCTCACTCTTTATTTTTGGGTTTTTTTTTTTTGGCAAAAGAGAAGGGAGTGTTTTGCCATTCCCTTAGGTTACAGCTCATTTGACAGATGAGGAAACTGAGACAAACAGGGTTAAATGATTTGCCCATGACCATACACCAATTAAAGGTCTGAGGTCAGATTGGAAAATGAATCCTCCTGGTTCCAAGCTATATCCATTGTCTCACTTAGATGCCCCTTCACCTCCCAATTATCCTTTTTCAAAGAGTAATTGAATTAGTTAGTTAAATGGTAATACCAGAAAAAAGAATTAAAGAATTGCATGTGAAAATGTAAATGTCAAGGTCTAAAGTATTTTAGAGATTTTAATGGAAAAGTCAAGACTTTTTGAGTCAGATGGTAACTGATTTATACTTATGTGTTGTGCATCTTTGAAAATGGGATGAGGTAATTAGAATTCTACTACATCAGTGATGCTGGGGGACAAAGTAGTAAATAGTTAAGGTTTTTTATTAAAACTTTTTTATTTTCAAAACATATGCATACCATATTGGAGTTATATATATTTTACCATGTTTAACATATATTGGGTTACTTGTCATCTAAGGGAGGGTGAAAGCGAAAGGGGGAGGGAAATTGGAACACAAGGTTTTACAAGGGGCAATATTGAAAATTATCCTTGCATATGTTTTGAAAAATAAAAAGCTTCAATACAAATATATGCATAGATAATTTTCAAAATTCACCTTTGCAAAATCTTGTGCTCCAATTTTTTTCCCTTTCCTTCTCCCATCCCCTTCCCTAGATGGCAAGTAATCCAATATGTTAAATATGTGCAATTCTTCTATACATTTCCACAATTATCATGGTGCATAAGAACAGATCAAAAAAGGGAAAAAAATGAGAAAAAACAAAATGCAAGCAAACAACAATAAAAAGGTAAAAATAATAGTTAAGTTTTTTTTAAAGACCCCTTTAAAAATTAAAGCAGTAGGACTCTTAAAAATTAAAGAGGGCACAGTGGATAGAGCATTAGCCCTGAAGTCAGGAAGACCTGAGTTCAAATCTAATTTCAGGCACTTAACACTGCCTAGCTGTGTGACCCTGGACAAGTTACTTAACTTCAATTGCCTCAGCAAAAACAAACAAACAAACAAATAAACAAAATAAAAAATAAGTAAAGCAGTAAGAGAAGTGATGAAGAGGGGTAGAAATCCAGCATCAGCTAATCAAGAGCACAGCAGACAGAATAAACAAGTTTTGAGCAAGGTTTGAGAGCAAGAGTTTCAGGGGAAATGTAATTCCTAGGTGGCAGAGTCTACAAGGTACTGGCTGAAATGACAAATTAGGTGAGCTTATAGATAGCTTTTGAACCAGAAATTCTGGAATATCTGGGAACCAAGTGTTAAAAGAAAGGAAGGCTAGCTGAATCTCAGACTTTACCAGAGAAAATGTGAGTCAAAGAATATGAGGGATCCTAACTCCATTCGTTGGGTCTAGATAAAAGGGCCTATAGAATCAAAAAGGGAATTGACTAAGGAAGCACCTGGAAAGAACAAGTGAATGTTACTTACCTGTGCTAAATTGTAGCACATGAAACTATAACTCTGTTTTCTCTAACTCTAGGTTACTGTCCCTCCCACATTCACTCACTTTGTAGTAAAGCTTAGTGGTGCCTTTGAGCTGACTGATTAGGGGTGGGAACCACCAAACAGAAAGCAGAATAAAGTCCAGGACCAAGGGCTTAACTTTTGTAAAATAAGTCTTCCCTGGTATTGGTGCTCTTTAGGATAAACCTGATCAAGTAAAAGACAAAATGGGAAAAATGAACTAGGGAAAGCCTTCAGTTGTACTCATCTTTGAGCTAGGATGGAACTTATCCCTTATTCTGAAATCCAGTTGTGTCTCAGCTGCATCATTCCAGCACCTCAGGATTGCTCCTCATTGGGGGTAGAAGGTGAGTGATCAGAGAGAGGGCACCCAATGCCATTCATCAACTTCTTTGGGGCTCATTCTAAATTGGGTTTTGCCAAATCAAATTGCTTTCCTCAACTTGGGTTTCTTTTTTCCCTTTTTCCCAAGGACTATAAATCTGACAATTCTGCGCTCACTTCCAGTGCCAAGAGCAGTCCTCAAGGTCCGGTAAGTAGAAGCATTTTGCTGAACAGATTAGATTCTGTAACTACTTTTGCATCCTTTTCAGCTGCCTGTGCCTCAGTCATCAATCACCAGGAGTGCTTTTACCTGAAACTGAGCTAGCTGGAGGAGTAACTGTATTTGAGCTGAATAAATGTTCCACAGCCCTCACACATTTCTGATTAGGAAACAGCTGGGGACAGGTTCTCACGCCTGTGCAACTTGATGAGAAATCTGAGCGCTACCTTGGGGAGAACTCAACTCCTACCTGGAGAATAAAGCCAGAGGGGCAGTGGTTGGAGGTAACGCCACCAGTCAGAGCTCTTCTACCTCAAAATGCTGAAGTGGCTTGTTTTGTTACCTTTGGGATTGGTTGATACCATTTATTAGAATGGCTGGACAAGGCTTAAAGGGGACCTCATGATAGAAATAAAAGTTTCTGGTGACTGGTTGGAATTTTCTAAAGTTTGGCATTTAGATTAAAGAGAAACAGGGTCCTAAGAACATTCTAAAACATGGCAAGGCAGGAATATCATTAGACCAGGAATCGGGAAACTTATATTCCAGTGCCCAGTTCTGTCACTATTTACCTGTGTGACCTTGAAAAAAAGTCATCCTATCTCTTTGGCCTCAGTTTTGTTATTTTTAAAATTAGGAAGTTAGACTATATGGATTCTAAGATTTTGTTGTTTTAGAACTCTAGCAGTCATACAGGGACATGGTAGGGAAAAGCACCATTGTTTACCAATTCAAGTCCCCCATCTTCTCTTTCCCATCCACTTCAATAAGTATAATGAAGAATGGAGATTATTGGATTTAAGTTTTATTATTGTCACAATGAGGAGTTTGGATTCTAGGGGTCTATGATTTTCTCTAGTTTAAATCCCTGATTCTATAAATGATGAGACAATTTACTTTCTTCAATTTAGTGTTACTTTCCTCATCTGTAAAATGGGTATAATAATAGCACCTACCTTCTGGGATTGTTGTGATATATTTATACAATATATTGTATATAATATACAAGGATACATTTATAAAAGGATATATTTATAAAATATTTACAAACCTTAAAATAACATACTATATATTATGTAATTGTTATCAACTGCAAAATGTAACTTTTAGTAATAGAATCTCTTTTACAAGCTACAGTGAGGTTCAGATGTGAGAAATGTGTAAAGTGTTTTTTAAACATTTTAATATGTTATGTACATTTTAGTTATTATTAGTAATAACAGAGTGGTAACAATATTGGCCTTTGAGTAAAGACACTTGAATTCTGGTCTTGACTTTTCCACTACTCATGCCATGGGCACAATTCTATGCTTCTCAGTTGACTCATTTGTAAAATCTGAGGAGGTTGGATTAGATGGATTAGATTTAGGATTCTTTTCCCATCTAAAGTTCTTTGAACCATGGGAAGCTAAGGCTCCTTCACTCTAAGGGCCCATTCAATTTACCATTCAAATAGTTCTGTTTAAACCCTTAGCTGGCACTTTCATTAGGGAAATAACTCAGTAAAGAAAGTTCCCATGGGGTTGTCTAAAATGGCCATCTGCTATTATTGGCATCTTACAAGAGAAGAGAGCAAACCTATTATCAGATGGTTTTGAGAATGCAAACAGTCTGCACATCCCTAGGGGCACTGGCTGGTGTCTGAATGCCATGTTTAGGATCTCCCCTTTTCATGTAATCAGAGAGTTTTAGTTTGAGATAGCACCTTAGCCATCATCTACCGCAAGCTCCAGACTTCAGCTTTGGTCTCTTATACAACATTTCTTATATGTATTAGTCTTAAGATCCTTGCCTGAAATCCCAATCTACTTTTAAAAACCTTAATTTTTTAATGTTGTTCCTTATAAAACATGTATCAATGAATTGAAATCTACTTCCCTGGCCCTGAGTCTATGCTCCTGTTTTCTGGTGCAAAGAGGGATAAATCTAAGATTTGAAAATAGCAATGATGTGTTTTCCCTCAGTCTTTTCTTCTTTACTTTGACAATTCAAGATTTTTTTCAACTCAATTTGTCTCTGGCACACTTCCTATTTCTCTTATCCTCTTGGTCACTCTCTGGGTGCACTACAATTCATTAATGTTGTTCGGTCATCTCAGTCATGTCTGATTCCCCATGATCCCATTTGGGATTTTCTTGGCAAAAATACTGCAATGGTTTGTTATTTTCTTCTCCAGCTCATTTTACATATGAAGAAACTGACACAAACAGGATTAAGTGACTTGCCCAGGGTCACACAGCTAGTAAGTAGCTGAGGCCCATTTTGAACTCAAGTCTTTTTGATTCAGGCACAGTGTTCTACCCACTGTGCCATGTGGTTGCCCTTCAGTTCATTAACATATTTCCAAAAATATTGTGCTCATGATAGGGCCCAACATTCCATTAGCTTTGGACAATATAATCAGATTTCTAGGTAGAGTAGTGGATAGAGTAGTGGACTTGAAAGTAAGAAGAACTAAATTCAAATCCTGCTTTCAGGCAGTTGTGTGATCCTTGGCAAATGACAACCTCTCTCAATCTCAGTTTCCTCATTAGCAAAATGGGGATAATAATACCACCTACCTTCCAGGGTCACATGATAATCAAAGGACATAACAAATGCAAGGCCATTTACAAAATTTGAGTTCTTTATAAATCCTAGATGTTTTTTTATCATTCAATCAATGTATTTATTATGTAAATCCCAATTGTGTTCCAGGCATTATGTTGTGTTATATTCCTATTACTTAATATAGCCTAAAATCAAAATCAAATTAATTCCACCCCTTGTAGACACTTCATCTATGTCTTATGATTATTACATTGACTGTTGTCCATCAAGACCTGTGGACAGAAGCCCTGACCAATTCTCTCTCTCCATGTTATTTCACAGATTTCAATTTCTTCTTGGCAGATCAGTGTGTGTGTGTGTGTGTGTGTGTGTGTGTGTGTGTGTGTGTGTGTGTGTATCTATATTTATATCTTTTCATTTTTGATTATTCCTAAAATAATTTTTGAGGCTCAGGTTCAACTTGATTGGTGGGTCCCTTAACTGAGCTGTCACCTCCAAAGAAGAGAGTTTGATTTAATTGTGAGACAAAAATAATGGTGCTAAAAGAATGCATTTATATAATGCTTTATTTTTGATCAACTAATATCTCTAAAGCAACTTTGCAAGACAGATGAGTCATATTTATGCCCATTATATAACCAATGGTTCAAAGAGCTTGAGTGATCTTCCCAAGGTTATTCTGCAAATTAAGACCTCAGAAGTAAAACTAGAACCAAAATTATAGTCAGTAAGCCAATAATAATTTATTAAGTGCTATAACTTGTTAGGTACTGTGCTAAGTACTAGGGATACAAATAAAGGAAGAAGAAAGTTCCTGCTGTCAAGGAGTTCAGTCTAATTATGTCAAATTCTGAGAGTTGGACAAGACCATAGAGATGATCTAGTCTACACAAACTCAATATGAATGTTGTAATATGCCTGACAAATGGCCATAATTTCTACTTGAAATCTTGTAATGGGCTGAGGCTCGAGTTGATGCACTGAGGTCCCAAGCACATGAGGCTAAATGGTAATTGGACCATACTCTATTAATATATAAGCTTGGAGAAAGAATGGCCCCCGCCTACTCTTTGTGCAAGTCCTGATGTGTTGTATAGGAAATGACGATTTTTGTGGGTGGAGGCAGGGGAGTGGAAAAGGAAGGGGAAGGAGAGACTGCTCGCATTGCCATTGTGATGGCCTTCAGCTCAGGTCTCTCTCTGCTAGCTGGCTTCCTGTCTCAGCTGCCCATATTGCTATCACAATCCTTCTTGCCCATATTGCTATCACAATCCTTATTCATCTCTTCACTTCAATAAAGATTGAAGATTGTTCCCTTAACCTGAATTCCTGACTCCGGCTGATTTTAAATATGCGGTCATTACAAAATCTCTCTCTTCTTCTTGTCCTTCTTTTCTCTCCTCCTCCTCCTCCTCTTTTCTCCTCCTCCTTTTTTCTCCTCCTCCTCTTCTTCCTCTTTTTCTTCTTCGTTGTCTTCTTATTTCTTCTCCTTACTTTCTCTCTTTCTCTTTTTCTCTCTTTTCTTCTCTGTCTCTTTTTGTGTATCTCTCTATCTGTGTGTGGGTATCTCTGTCTCCTTCTCTCCCTCCCTCTCTGTGTTTTGGGAGTGCACTTTACAGGAACAGGGAACAGCATCTTACGGGAGGCTGTTCTAGGTAAAGTGGTATGGTGGATATAGCACATGATTTGCATAAGAAGATGAAAGACTTGAGTTTAAATCTTGCCTCAAATGTTTACTAGCTTTGTGACCCTGGACAAGTCATTAAATGTCCATCATGTTCAATTTTCTCATCTGTAAAATGAGAATAATTATGAGAATAATAATTGTATATATGTATATATATATATATATATATATATATATATATATATATATATATATATATATATATATATATATATATATATAGTGCTTTGCAAATCTGAAAGTTCTCTCTAAAGCTTTCAACAGTTGTAATTGTTTAAAATTTTTTTTCCTGACATTAAGCCTAAATTTTCTTCTTTGTAAAATTCTGCTTGTTTGTAGTGGTTGTGCTCTGAGACCAAATAGAATAAATCAAATCTCTCTTCCACAGTTTTCCAAATATTTGGAGACAATTATTACTACTTCCCATCCATTCAAGTCTTCTGTTCTCTAGGGTAAGAGCCAAGTTCTTTCAACCTATTCTATGGCTCTCCACCCTCCCAGTTGCTTTCTGAATACTCCTTAGCTGATCAAGGTATTTCCTGAATAATGATTCCCAGAATAAAAATTTAGATGAAGGCTGATGAGGGCAGAGTAGGATATAATTATCACCTCTCACTATGACAGTTGTGCCCCTCAGAAATGAAGCCCAAGATTGCTTTAGATTTTTTTTAATCAACCATGTCATACAGCTGATTGATATTAATCTTTTATCCAGCTATTATTTTTTTTCAGAAAACTACTAAGTATGCCTCCTCTGTTTTGTACTTGTGAAGTTGGGTTTTTTTTGCACCCAAGATTTTATGTTTAATTTTATTAAATCCCACCTTATTAGATTTAGTCCAATGGTCAGCAAAATGTGACACAAAGTCTAGACTGCCACCTATTTTTCTAAGATTACAGAGTTAAGGTTTGTTATAATTTTTGTATATTTTGAAAATTTATTTGAAAATGTAAAATTCATTCTTAGCTCACTGGCCATACAAAAATAGGAAGTTGCCCAAATTTGGCTGACTCCTACTCTAGTGTATCATGACCTTTTTGGATACTGACTTTATCATTCATTGTGTTTATTGTTTCTCCAAGTTTTATGTTATCTACAGATTTGATAAATACACTTTTAATGGCTCTATACAAGTCATTGGTAAAAACAAAAAATTAGGTAACAACAAGCTTAATACAGATTCCTGGGGTGGTTCCCCTGGAGATCTTCTACCACATTGATTTGGAATTATGAATAATCACTCTTTCAGCCCAACTCTCCAGCCAACTCTGAATCTGTTTGATTGTTTTATTATTTAAACCACACCCCTTATTTCTCTAAGACTAGAAAGGCATAATTTAGGAAAAATAAATCCACAGCATTTTTCTCATCTACCAGTTCAGTAATACTATTAGAAAACTAAATGATGTTAATATAGCATCTCCTGTTCTTGATGATGGGGCTTTTTATAACTCAGATCTTTTAATTCCAATTCAATTCCATCCAATTCAACAAGCATTTATTAAATACATATAAGATGTTTTGTTAGGTACAGGGGATAGAAAGGCTAAATAAAAAACAGTTCCTACTCTCAAGTAGATTACTTTATTTCCCCTTTTTGACTTTAATATTTTCTGATGTTTTTATTTTTCTTTTTAAAAATAATTTTCATCAAAAATAATTTTTGATGCCTTTGAATTTTTACATCAAGTATTTTTCTTAATGTATTCTTTCTTCTAGAGAGTTGTCTTCAAAAATAAATGAATTTTTAAAAGAGCAAAAACAGCTAAAAATAAACTGATATTTCAAAACATTGATATCTCATACCCATAGTTTCTTACCTCTGCAAAAAAACTGGGTAGAGATGTCTGTCTTCTCATATTGTATCTCTTTTGAGGGGCCAACCTTCACTTTTGATTGTTGTATTGCATCTTGTTTTTCTAGTTTTATCTACTTTATACTACGCCAATTTTGCTACACTGAAGCTTTTCTATATTCATCATATTCATCATTTCTTGAAGCATAGTAATATTCCATTGCACTTAGTTACAAAAATTTGTTTAGGCATTTTTTATTCACTTGATATCTACTTTGTTTCTAGAATACTTCTATTTTACAGGTAATACTTTCTCTACTCTTTAGTTCTATACCATTTTCATTTTGAAGGTTTTTATTAATTTAACTTGTAATTTTAACAGTTCATAGAAATCCCAGGGAGAAACTTCCTTTACCAATGTAATTACTATACAAATTAGCCCATGATCTCTACCCTTTGGGGCAGCTAGGAGTCACAGTGGATAAAGTACTGGGCTTTGAGTCAGGAAGACTCGGTTTCCTCAATTCAAACTCTGTTACTAGCTATATGACTCTGGACAAATCATTTACCCATATTTTCCTTAGTTTCCTCATTTATAAAATGAGTTGAAGAAGGAAATAGCAAGACATTCCAATGTCTCTGTCAAGTAAACCCCAAATGGGGTCATGAAAAATCAGATATTATTGAACAACTCTATTCTATGGTCTTAGAGAGTTATTTGGAGATAATGAGAAGTTATGATTTGCTCAGCTATAGCCAGTGGAATTTTAACACAATTCTTTCTGGTATTGAAGCAAACTCTCTTTCCATTATTCTATACTGCTATGCTAGCTTTTTTTTAATGTTAAAGTAATATCCCATAGTATTATTATGCTGATTATGCTTTGAGATAGCAATATTATTCCCAATTTATAGCTAAGTAATTGAGGCATTGAACAGTCAAGTGACTTTCAGTTAGTTTATGGAGAACAGATTTCTAAATAGTTACAAATGTTTTTCATTATCAACAATGGTAGGAGAAGAAAAATAGAAATAAAACTAGAACCTGAAGTGGTAATTTTTCATAATAGGATCAAATTCATCCTGCAGTTATATACCTATTTATCTGTTAGGATAATGAAGCAAAATTTTAGGCTTTCTTGAGTTAGGTAATATATGACAAAAATTATGCATTGTTTCTGCTTATAAAAATACAAAATGTTAGAAAACTGTATGGACTGATTCAGAGTGACATTAGCAGAACCAGGAAAAGCACTATACAGAGTGACCACAACAAAATAGGTCAGAAGAAAAATAATGCAAAACTTTCATTATAAATGATAATCTTGATCTTGTAGAACAGATAAGAAAATATTCCTGATTCTTTCTTTGGAGAACTTATGGGTCTATAGCTTGGAATGTTGCTTATCCTCTTAGGAAGACAGTGTTAGTTGATTTTGCTGAAATATTTTAGATTTTTTTTTTGTTATAAGGGAAGGCTTATTAAGACAGGGATATTCAGAAATGAATATGAACACCAAAAGATGTCAATAAAACATTTTCTTTAAAGAGTATATGATGATCAACAGGATGCTTTTAGAGAGGAGAGACTTACCTGAACTGATGCTAAGTGGAGTGAGCAGAACCAGGAGATGATTGTACATGGTCACAGCAATATTATATGATGATCAATTCAGATGGATGTGGCTCTTTCCAACAATGAGATGATTGAGGCCAGTTCCAATGATCTTGCGATGAAGAGAGCCATCTATACCCAGAGAGAGGACTGTGGGAACTGAGAGTGGATCACAACATAGCATTTTCACTTTTTGTTGTTGTTTGCTTGCATTTTATTTTCTTTCTTATTTTTTTCCTTCTTGATCCGATTTTTCTTTTACTGCAAGATAATTGTATAAATATATATACATATGTTGGAATTAACATATATTTAACGTGTTTAACATATATTGGATTACTTGCCATCTAGGGAACAGGGTGGGGGGAAGGAAGGAAAATTTGGAACTCCATCCCACCTCCACCAGTATCACTTTCATAGTGGAGGGGCATGTGTCATTGCTGGACACTCCCTCCCCAGATGTGATGTATTCCTTGCCACTAAGCAAAGGACAGGAGTTTCCTGGCTATTGAGGGAAAGGTTTGCTAGGGCAGCTGTTCTAACTTTAAAAGCTATTAAGGTGTCACCTCTATTTTATCATGGTAATTCTGCAGTCCCCTCCAGAGTGAGATTTGCAGTCGTTAGCTGCATTATTAGAGGCTTTATGGTCCTTGGCTGCACTAGGAAGGAATGATTTCTCAGATCCTCTTATTTCACTTCACTCTCTACTCACTGAACTTTATGTGTCCCTACTGCTATTTCTGACCACTGGCTCTCTGGTCTGAAAAGCATCTCCTTGATGCAGCCTCTCCTGAGAATTTTAGACTCGATGTGTAAAGCATCATCTTTCCTGGTGGTTTCCTAAATGCACAGAAGCTGAGTTTTATATCTGTCTAAAATAAGGGATTTCTCAAAGAGTAAGAGGGAGTAAGAACACCTTTGGGAAGTATGTGAAGCCAGATAAATTCCTGAGCCACTTGGGGTCTCTCTAGTTACCTGTAAAATGAGAATTCTGTTCTGATTCCCCATTCCCTGAACTCTCTTTCTCATCCTCATAGAGGAAAAAAAGACCTGGAATCTTGAGGAAGAAAGGAATAGGGATAAGGACTGAACCTGTGACTTTAATGTTAAAGAGAATTCTTACATGAAAACCAATGCAGGTCGGTACATCTGCTACAACTTATAGTTTTGAGGATTTGCCTAGAGAGACCTGAGTGGTTAAGTAATTTACGTAGGGTCACACATTTGGGATAAATCAGAGGCAGGATTGAACCTAGGTCTGACTTTGAAATCAGCTCTCTATCTGCTTTGCCACAAAGCTTCTCACATTAAGAAGAAATATATTTTGCTAAAAGGGTATTGACTAAAATCTTCAGAATTTGGGAGACAGAGGTCTAGAGCTATGATTTCATTAATACCGAGAACTCCTGATAAGAAAATCCCCTTTGCCATTATAATTCAGCAGGTGATTTCCAACTTATCACATGAGAGAATTACCTGAACCCACTGGAAATTTATGGTAATAATAATAGCATTTATGTAGTGCCTTAAGCTTAATATATATATACATATATATATATATATATGTATATATATACATATATATATATATATATAACAATATAAGCTTGATATAATATATATAACAACATATATTATATTTAATATCTTGTTTTATCCTCAGTATAGCCTTGGGTGGTAGGTGCCATTATTATCCCCATTTACAGATGAGGAAACTGATAGTTTCTTGTCTGCTTGTCTACATCAGGCTGCTTTTCCCTATGATATTTATAAATATCTGGAAAATAGCTGATTTTAGCTTCTCTACATTCACCTTAAAAAGAAGTCGTGCTTCATAGAAGCCCCTGTTTGGGGCTTTTTTATTGCTTCAAGGACCCCAAACTTCCAAGAGAAAAAGCAGAAGAATATTGTCACAACTCTTCTCTAACTTAAAATAGGTTTTAAGACTTGCTGTGACTGAAATATTTATCACACCTAATTTTCAAACTGAAGGAGGGCTCTCGTTATTGTATCATTTTCAGTTGTCTGATTTGTTTTCACCCCTTTTGAGATTTTCTCAGCAAAGAGAAAAATTGTGGCTTGACATTTCCTTCTCCAGCTCATTTTATAGTTGAGGAAACTGGGGCAAACAGGTTTAAATAACTTGCTCAGGGTCACAGAGCTAGTAAATATCTAAGGCTGGATTTGAACTCAGGTGTTCTTGACTCCAGACTTGATTCTTTCTGTGACATCTAGGTGCCTCAGTACTTGGAGTAGCCCTCAAATGAGAAACTGGCCTATCATCAAAGCCTTTCCAACCTGATTTGGTCCTTGCCAAATTGTAAGTTGGAAAGTTGGGAAAGTTCTTGTGGGAATAATTTTGCAAAGATAGGAAAAATGCAAATAATCACTGGATTAGAACTTGAAAAAAGGGCTGATTAAAACTTTTTTTTTTTAGAAAAGAACACTGTAAACCTATCTTCCCCTTTTCTTTAGTTAGAGAGGAGTGGGAAGCCTCTAAGGTACCTGCTTCTTACTTCATTCCTCTCATCTCTCAAATAATATGGGCTGACAAGCCCACAGGAATTTTTAGGTGAGTTATACTCTGATATTCTCGATTTCCTTTCATTTGCTCAAAATATGGTGTAGTTTTTTTGCTTGTTTTGAAGTTTTTATCTGGTTCTGCTAAATACTTCCATCATTTATTTATTTTTGTTCATTTAGTAGAGAATGTATAATGCTACAACCTTAGCAGAAAATAAATATTTAATCAAATGCTGCCACCTTTTGGAATTTGACAAAACTGGCTCTGTATAAGTTGGAAGGCTATATATAAAACTAAATTAGAAGTGCCATAGTACATATTTCCTCACCACCACTCCCCAATTTAAACAAAATAATCTCTTTAGAATGGGTATATTAGGATCATATTTCTAAGCTGGAAGTTATTTAAGAAAGGAAAAGGCCAAAATGTTTGTGGCAGCTCTCTTTGTAGTGGCTAGAAACTGGAAACTGAATGGCTGCTCATCAGTTGGAGAATGGCTGAATAAATTGTAGTATATGAATGTTATGGAATATTATTGTTCTATGAGAAATGACCAGCAGGATGAATACAGAGAGGCTTGGAGAGACTTACATGAACTGAGGCTAAGTGAAATGAGCAGAACCAGGAGATCATTATATACTTCAACAACAATCCTATATGAGGATGTATTCTGATGGAAGTGGCCCTCTTCGACAAAGAGAAGATCCAATTTAGTTCCAAATGATCAATGATGGACAGAATCAGCTACACCCAGAGAAGGAACACTGGGAAATGAATGTGGACTACTTGCATCTTTGTTTTTCTTCCCAGGTTATTTTTACCTTCTGAATCTGATTTTTCTTGTGCAACAACAGAACTGTATGGAACTGCACTCATATATTGTATCTAAGATATACTTTAACATGTTTAACATGTATGGGACTCCCTGCCATCTAGGCGAAGGGGTGGAGGGAGGAAAGGGAAAAATTGGAACAGAGTGAGTGCAAGGGACAATGTTGAAAAATGACTATTTTTACAATACACATGATTTTACAAAAATACATGATAAAGCAAAAAAAAAAGAAAAAAAAAGGAAAAAAAGGAAATTATCAATCCTGTCCTCTTCCCAACTTTCACTCCATTTTCCAGGTAAGTAATTAGGGTTCCAGTGAGATTAAAATGATTTGCTTAAGATCATATAAGTTGGAAGTATCAGATGACATTGAACTCAGGTTTATATATATATATATATACATATATATATATATATTTTTATTATAGCTTTTTATTTACAAGATATATGCATGGGTAATTTTTTCAGCATTGATAATTGCAAGACCTTTTGTTCCAACTTTTCCTCTCCTTCCCCCACCCCTTCTCCCAGATGGCAGGTTGACCAATACATGTTAAATATGTTAGAGTATAAGTTAAATGCAATATATGTATACATGTCCATACAGTCATTTTGCTGTACAAAAAGAATCAGACTTTGAAATACTGTACAATTAGCCTGTGAAGGAAATAAAAAATGTAAGCAGACAAAAATAGTGAGATTGAGAATTCTATGTAGTGGTTCACAGTCATCTCCCAGAGTTCTTTCTCTGGGTGTAGCTGGTTCAATTCATTACTGCTCTATTGGAATTGATTTGATTCATCTTATTATTGAAGAGGGCCACGTCCATCAGAATTGATCATCATATAGCATTGTTATTGAAGTATATAATGATCTCCTGGTCCTGCTCATTTCACTCAGCATCAGTTCATGTAAGTCTCTTCAGGCCTTTCTGAAATCATCCTGCTAATCATTTCTTACAGAACAATAATATTCCATAATATTCATATAACACAATGTATTCAGCCATTCTCCAATTGATGGGCATCTACTCAGTTTCCAGTTTCTACCCACTACAAAGAGGGATGCCACAAACATTTTGGCACATACAGGTCCCTTTCCCTTCTTTAAAATCTTTTGGGATATAAGCCCAGAGGAAACACTGCTGGATCAAAGGGTATGCACAGTTTGATAACTTTTTGAGCATAGTTCCAAATTATTTTTCAGAATGGCTGGATATATTCACAATTCCACCAACAATGTATCAGTATCCCAGGTTTCCCACATCCCTTCCAACATTCCACATTATCTTTCCCTGTTATTCTAGCCAATCTGACAGGTGTGTAGTGGTATCTCAGAGTTGTCTTAATTTGCATTTCTCTAATTAATAATGACTTGGAGCATCTTTTCATATGGTTAGAAATAGTTTCAATTTCTTCGTCTGAGAATTGTCTTGAACTCAGGTTTTCTAACTAGAATCTGGGATTTTTTTTTTTTTTGGCTGAACTGACATGACATATGTAATCCTTTATTAAAGCCAGAAAACCTGAATTCTAGTTCTGTTATTTGCTATTAATTATTATTATTTGCTAGTTCTAGTATTTGCTGTTAATTCTGTGTCACTTTGGGTAAGTTATCTAATCTCTATTGGATTCAGTTTCCTCATCTGTCAAATAAAGATGTTAGTTTCAATAATCTTGAAAGCTATTACAAGTCTAATGTTCTGATATTAGTAATTAGTGACTGAAGGCCATGTTTCCATAATGATAAGCTATAGAATATGATCAAGGAATCGTTACTGTTTCCTGTCTCTGTTCTAAGAAAATGTGTGCTTCCTCAATCCCATTAGCTTTATCTCTGCTCTATCAATGAGCTGTTCCAGCCATGGCCATCCCTTTCACCATCTCTTCTGGGATTCCTACTTATTTATAATTAACAAACAAGTTTTGTAATTATAAACAAGAAGTTTTTAGTTAACAAATTTTGTAATTACAAATAAGTTTAAAATGAACAAATTTCCTTTTATTTTGAACCTCTTCCTTTTTTGCTTCTGTCATATGTATATTCACTCACTGAATTCTGTTAATGACATTCCCTCCCTGGACATCCTTTCTGTTTCTAGTTGTAACATCTCATACACCCCACTTCACAGTGACCAATGGGAGAATCAGAATACTTTTTGCTTCCCATTGCCATTTCTAGACTTTTACTACAATCATTATTCTGAAATGTCTCTTGCCTTGAGGCTCACTCTATACAAATTTATCATAAAATCTAAATCTTGGTGGCCATTATTTACTAAACCTCAGGATACTTTTCCTCTTTTACTAATGAGTTCAGTGCTCGACTCACAAACTCCCTCTCCATTCCTTTATTTTTTATTTTTTAAAATAATTTTTGTTTTATATCTTTGTAATTTTTTGTTTTATAATTTAGCTATATAATTTTTATTGTTAAAGACCCCCTTTGAGATTTTTCTCTGTAGAGATACTGAAGTAGTTAACCATTTCCTTTTCTAGCTCATTTTTACAGATGAGGAAACTGAAAGAGACAGGGTTAAGTGACTTGTCCAGAGTCACAGAGCCAGTTTCTGAGGCTAAATTTAAAACTCAGATTTTTCTTGGCTCCATCCCCAGTGCTCTAGCCACAGCTCCACCCACCTGCCTTTGAAAGACTTCAAAGTATGAGTCATCTTAAAAGTTTTAGTGTACCATTAAACTATTGAATACTAAGACTTTGGGGACACCTTGTACTTCAGATTCTAATTTTCTCAATTACTCTATTCTGTTCCCATGAACTCTCTCCACTTCAGTTGTACAGAAAAGAATGATCATTTTTTCATTTTGTTGTCACATATATGTGTTCTATTGCAGTTTTCAAGAACTCCAGCCTTTCTTTATTTAGTAATTATGATACCTTAACCTAGTCTTTAATTTTATATGTCTTCAGATTTCCTTATACCTCAATAACTTTCTAGATCAACCAATTCATGCCTGTTATGTTCTTTCAAGTACCTTAATATTTTGTTCTACTGCTGCTCTTGCCAAACCCCAATTCTGGTTTACCCTTACCATTTACCTCCTTAATTCCTACTTATATATTTCTGAAAAGAGGAAGTTAGAAAGTTAATAGTGTCCATTACAAATTTACATGATCTGATCTCATGTGGCCGTCAGAGAAGCAATATAATCCTTCTATTCTTCCTGAATTGATTCTCTATCCAACTTAGTACATCTCTTTCTCACCTTCTCTTCTCTCCTCATGTACCCTACAGACTCTTTTCCCCATACCTCTACACTCTTGACTGAGGACCTTTCCCCATACATCACCAAAACAAAAAATAATTGAGGACATTCATCCCTAGCTTCAACTTCTTCCCTTGTCCCCTTCTGTCCCCTTCCTTTGATAAAGTCTCTGATAAAAGATGGTCCTTCTTCTTGATAATGGCCTCTTACATATACTCTTGATTCTAATTCTCCCTTTCTCTTTAGAAGACCACCAACTGTTATCCTCTCAATCTCCTTAATCTTCAGTCTTTTTCTAACTACTAGCATGTTCCTTGCTCCCTATAAATATACCCCAAATCTCCCCCATCCTTAGAATACTCTCACTAGCTCCTGTCATTCCCCATAGGCCTCCTTTTATATTTATCTTCCCTTTCTGAACTAAACTCCTTCAAGAATTTATTTACATTTAGTATCTTCACTTTTTCCTCTCACTCCTTTCTAAACTCTTTGTAACCTGGATTCTGTTCTCATCTTCCAACTGAAACTAATTTCCCCAAGGTTATCAATTATTTCTTAATTGAAAAACCTATTGACCTTTTCAGACTTCACATTCTTTTGTCTTTCTCCTGCAACTTTCCTTCCATTTTTTTCGGTGTGACATGGTTTTCTTCTCCTTCTCATCCTTCTCATTAATAATTCATTGGTTGTTCTCACTTATTAAACTTAGAATCAGACTGAGTTAGAAGGGATTTCAGAGTCCATCAAATCCTAACCCATTTTATAATGAGGAAACTGAGGCACACAGAAGTTCAGTGACTTGCTCAGGATGATAACCAGTGTCTGAATCAGGATTTGAACTATCATCTTCTTGACTCTGTATCTGCCAATTCATTCACAATACTATATTGCCTTACTGTCTATGTAAGTTTAAGCAAGTTACTTAACCTCTTTCTCTCTGGTTTGTTCATTTGTAAAATGAGGGAAATGAATCTGATTATCTTTGAAGTCCCTTCACCTTTATATTTGTAAGCATATGTTTTCACTGCCGAATGCAATGGCTCAGCATTTATTGGAAACTTTTTGGGACAATTGGTTTTTGGGTACGGTTGTCACACTTGCTGACTCATTACATATGCCAGCCATATTATCAAGATTGAAAATCTTTCTGCTATTTCTTGAGGAATTTCTGTCTTCTAGAAAATGTCATGAGCCTAACCTTCATCCAGATGCAAGGCTGCTTGCTCAGAAGGCTGGGGTTGGAAAAAGTCTCAGTGCCTCCTGGATGTCTATCATCTCTTCCCTCCACATGAGCTGGCCTTAGGCAGAGTCACTGTCCTGACTCCCTGTGGGCTCTTGGTTCCTCAGCTAGTTCCACTTCTTGTTACTAATATGCCTTTCCATAGGCTAGGCATTCATTCAGTAGAAAACCAAGTGTGAGGACAAGATAACAGCATTAAGAGCAGAAGGATGAAGCTGATATTCAGAGCAGTGAAACTGGGAGGCTTAAATTCCTTAGCTTCAAAACATCACCCCTGATTTCAGTCATGTGATTCTGATTAAAGTGAATAAGAATTGCTTGGATGAAATACTAAGCACTAGTCCAGACCATGGGGGAAGTCAAGGGAGAGTTCTATTCTTGCAGTTCCTTGATTTCCAAATGCAAAATGAAAAGGAAGAGAACATACTTTTTTTTCGTCTTTTTTTTTCCTCCCTGAAATAGTGAAGGGAGGAAGGAAAACAATCCTGGTCATGAGAGAAACTTTGGCAAATTATAGGTTGGATTATTAAGATAGATTCTAAATTTGGGAAGGTTTGAATGACTAAACTTGTCCTTTCTGTGATGAAAGCCTTTACTGGAACTGGGCTGAGATTTTGTGGCTATTGTATTAATCTGATTGGACCAGGAGATTCCAATGTGGTAAAAGATCAGTTTCTAAGGGTCTAGAAGCAAGAGATGAACTAATGAAGCAGGAGGATATGCTAATAGCAAAGAGAAAGAGAGTTGAATTTGGAATCAGAAAACACAGGTTCACATCGCTGCTCTGCCATTTAGTGCCTAAATGACTTTTAGTAACTTAATCTTTTTGGACCTCAGTTTTTTTATCTGTAAAATCAGGAGGTTGGAAAACTAATGACCAATTAATGTCCCTTCCAGTTCTAACTCTATGATACTTGAATATCATATAATAATAATAAGTATGAAGCTAACCACATGCAGATCCAGGCATCCAGAGGCAAATCCAGGAAGCACAATCTAATCTGATCCAGCAAGCACTCATTAGGAGCAGCTAAATGGCTCAGTGGATAGAGTGCCAGCCCTGAAGTCAGGGAGATTCATTCCTCTTTCTGAGTTCAGATTTAGCCTCAAACACTTCCTAGCTGTGTGACCTTGGGCAAATCATTTAACCCTGGTTGCCTCAATTTCCTCATCTGTAAAATGAGCTGGAGAGGGAAATGGCAAGCCACCCTAATATTTTTGCCAAGAAAACTGCAAATGGTATTACAGAGCTGGGCATGATTGAACATAGCATTTGCTATGTTCAAGATACTATAACCAGAAGAAAAGCTATGTCAGTCATTCAGTCAGCCAACAAGCATTTACTAAACACTTACTGTAAGCCAATACAGTGCTAAGCTCTGGGAATACCAAAAAAAGGCAAAACATGGGTTTTGCTTTCAAGAAGTCTACTTCCTAATGGCAATGATAACTTCTTTGTAATATGAGATTTATTTAGGTGGTAATCTCATAGGAAATGCACTAACACTAAGAGGAAAAGGAGCAGGAAAGGTCACTTGCTAACAGCTAGGTTTTAACTACATCTTGAAGAAGGACAGGAAAGCCAGAATGTGGAGAAAAAAGTAGAATTTTGTAGGCCTGGGGGACAAACATTGAAAAGGTGTGGAAAGTGCTAGGAATATCAAGGGGGCTTGTTTGGCAGGGAGATTCCAGGGAAGAGGAGGACAACAGTCTTAATCTTGTTTGGAGCTCAAAAAACTCCACAAGAATATAACATAGCTTGAGAAAGCATTCACATACAATTTGACAATAATGTGAACATCCTCTTGTCCTTTTAAGCTTTACTCTCCTAGTTCTCCCAAATAAGCTTCAGCAACGGACAGCTCCTAACAGTTGCTGGCATTTTCTGAGGGAAACAGCTGTGTCTGAGCAATTGAGGGGTGCCAGCAGTTATTTCTAGGAGCCAATTGGCAGCTTCCCTGGAATCTCATGCTGATCCTGTGTCTTTGTTTTCAATTTCTTTCCAGTTTTTATTTTCACATTTGGCCATTTTAGTGGTAAAATGTCAGGAGAACTGTTCTTGATTCAACAAATATTCATTTATTGCCTACCTAGTGCTCTAGATGCTGTGCATCAGCAAGGTGCAGGGGTCCTGGGATACTGATTTTTCTTGCCTTCCAGCCCCTTGCTAGTTTGTGGTTTGGATTCTTTCTTCAGAGTCCAAGGGGCTTGCTTGACTGATAGTTGGAGCCACCTGATTTCTTACCTTGTGTGACTTGAGGGGGGTACCAGAAATATCTTCTGGCCAACAACATCTCTTTTTCTGGTCAGTCAGTGTAGAGTTGAGGGAAGAGAGGAAATGATCATGGTTCTTCAAGTTATTATCTTTTTAGATTAATTTATTTTCTCTAGATGGTTCTATTAAATTGAAAGTACATTTCTCAAGGTCCAGCTTACACTCATGTAGTATGTTGTATATCTTTTTACTTGAAAAGGATCTAAGGATACTATTGGATTGCAAGTTCATTAGGAGCTAGTGATGTTGCACCTTAAAGAGTGAATATGATTTTTTTTTCAACCAGACCTGTGATTTCATTGGTGTATGTGATTCCATTTCAGTGAAGTAGACCAGCCTACTTGGGCCATAAAGTGCACTAATGGAAGTAAAGTAAAAGAAGACTGGAGAGATAATGAAGGGCTAGGTTTTTAAGACTTTTAAAAAGTCTCACAGAATGCTTCATATTTGATTCTGGAGTTGACAGGAAGCCAGGGAAGTTAGGTGACATATTTAAACCTTCTCTTTAGGAAAATCACTTGACAACTGAATGGAAGATGAATTGGATTGGAGAAAGATTTGAGGCAAGGAGACCAGTTAGAATGCTATTATAGTAATCCAGGCAAAAATGTTGAAGAGGTTCTGAAATAAAGTGGTGGTGATTATGTCAGTGGAAGGGGACATATACAAATGATGCTGTGAAGGCAGAAATGCCAAGATTTGGTAGCAGATTTGTGTGATGAATAAAAAAAGTGAAGAACTAAGGGTAAACAATTATAGATGAATAAATTGATCCCTCAAATAACAATTAAGCACAGACATTGTGCTAAACATTGGAGATGCAAAAAGAGACTAAAGACAGTTCTTGCTTTTTAGAAGCTTACAAGGTTGTCTGAATATTGTAGATCTGCATTGTGAATTGTCTTTCCTGATTATATAGCCAACATTTTTTCTAACATGTCACATTGCTTGCAGTTGCTTATTCTCTCCACCTCTGAAGATCTATGATATTTATTATATTTTTATATTTGATCTTGCATTGTAGTTATTAGTGTATTTGTCTAAACTTGCCTTCCAGATTGAAATCTTCATGGGGAAAGAGACTGTGTCTTGTTCCTTGTGTATCCCACAATGTCTTTAATTCAATTCACTTCAGTTCCATTTAATTTAAATTCAAAACACATTTTTTAAAGCACAAATTGATATAATAGAAAGTAGATGCTCAATAAATATTGAATGAATGGTTATTGGAGGACTAACACATTCATCCATTATATCCATTATTGTATCAGTAGAAAAGATGGACCTTAGAGAGTTTCACACAAGATGGGTAGGCTTTAAAAAAATACAGATAGGAAATTCTTAGTGGGGAAAGAAAAGTCCAAAATATGAAGAGAGTAAGACCAGTTAAGATATACTCTATGAGTCTCTGGTTAGCTGAGGTTTATAAAGGTCTACCTTGGAGTGGCTCTTTTTGTACTAACAAAGAATTAGAGACCGAGTAGATGCCTATCAGCTGGGAAATGGCTGAATGAACTGTGGTATATGAAAGTAATGGAATATTATTGTTCTATAAAAAAAATGATGATTTTAGAAAGATCTGGAAAGATTTTATATGAATGGATGCTGAGTGAAACAAGCAGAACCAGGAATACATTGTTTACAATAACAGTCAGAATGTGCGATGATCAACTATGAAAACTTGATTCTTCTCAGTTGTTCAGGGATCCAAAGCAATCCCAATAGATTTTGTTCAGAAAATGCCATCTGCATCCAGAAAAAGAACTATGGAGATTGAATGTAAATCAACACATACTATGTTCACTTCTTTTTTCTCTTTTTTTTCCTCTCCCCATGGCTTTTCCCTTTTGTTCAGATTTTTCTCTCCCAATATGATTCATAAAAGCAATATGTATTAAAATAGATAAATAAATAATAAAGGTTTACCTTGGGTGGGAAGGAGGGAAGAAAGGGATTGGATATTGGGGCAGTAGGGAAGGCAACAAAAAAAAATTTCTACTTTATAGGTTTGCATAAATTAGGCCCAAGGTAGGCCTGCCTACTCTGTTCCAGAGCATTTCAAAAAGTTTTCCTATCCCTTAGGGAAACTGATTACAGTATTAGCCAACTATATAAGTTCTTCAGTAAGCTAGGTAATTCCACATTTTTCCTGGCACCTTCTTCCCTGAACTTAGCTGGATGTCCTGATGAAATCCAGGATCTAATTTTGTGACCTAATAATCCATCCTGCAGAGACTGCTGGGCTGCATTGCTGACCAGACCATCTGCAATTTGTGGCTGCTCTTCGAGCCCCTATAAGAAATGCAGTCTATTTGCTTAAGGTTTTACCCTTTATAGAAATGGTCATACTTTTTTTTTATCTACATTTCACAAATCCATGCCAAATATTGATATTTGATAACTACAAATATCACACATAGCTTTTAATCAAGAAAGACGGAGAAAAGATAAGGGGAGTAAATAGGGCTCTGTGAGGTGGTTCAATATTCCCAATAATGATTTTGCTAAGAAATAAAATTACTGGGGGAAAAAAATTGCACTCTGTGATATGAATGGAAATGTGCTGAACTACCTGAAATTACCTTGCCTCCCATCTCCAGGCCTCTGCTTGTACTCAAGTTAGATGTTCATTACCCGTATTGGTAGATGCTATCTCACTTTACAGAAAGGAGAGATTTATTTTAAATGTGGATTTCCAATATGCCATCAGCCTATCCCATTACTAGCTAAGCACATTGAGCCAACTTCTGTCCTCTATTGCTCATAGGAAACATGGAGCAGAATGTGAATTGTTGAATTGTTATTACCAATTGGACTATCAGAAAATGGTACTGGGCAGCAACTCCAAGAGCCCCTCTTTTGTGGGAAGTCAGGCATTTTGAAGTGTGACTGGCTAGGATCTTTGCCTTTTGTGTGTTTAAAAAATGTCAAAAAGTGGCATTTCTATATCCCTTTAAGTCTGGAAAGTGCCACATACATGTCATCTCTTTTGGGCTTCTCATTGACCTGGTGAGATAGATGCTACTGGTGTTATAAACTCCATTTTAGTGATGAGCAAATAAAAGTTCAGAAATGATGAGTGATTTGCCTATGGTCAAATAGTCATTAAGTATCAGAGATAAAATTCAAATGGCCACTTTTTATTCTGAATCCAACATTTATTGACAAGGAAACTCATCTGTGGGTTGTTACTTTCTCATGGTTATACAGTTAGTGCCTATAATCGTCAAGGTTTCAGAGCAAATCTTCCTGACTCAACTCTAGTATCTTAGCAATTATCTTATATTGCCTCTCTCTTATACCAAATCTCATTTTCCAGAATCAAGAGAATGAATTCCAGGTAAGAGCCTAGATGTCTACCTAGAAAATGTTTATGTCATTCTTTCTTTATCGCTGTAATCCTTGTCCAATTACTCTGTTTGTAATATGCAACAATTTGTGTATATGCTTTCTTTCCCATATAAGTATTTTGAGGGTCGGGTTGCTTTTCTTTTCTTTTTTTATTTTGATTCCTAATATTTAACATAATTGCTGGCATATAGTAAGCACTTAATAAATTCTTGTAAATTGTGAATTGATTGATACTGACTTTGAGACCCTGGGAAAATTGCTTAGCTTCTCAGTGCCCGGGGCAAGGTGATAAGGCTATAAATTGTAGGAAAGATACTACCTTGTAGAGGAAGTACCTTACCTATAGTTCTATGGACTGATAAAATCTCAGGCCTGGAAACCAGACTTGTCTTTCCCTTCATTATCCTTCCTACTACCACTCTACTAATTTCAATAACCTTTATTTCTATCTTAGATTACCCTAATGGCCTCTCAGTATGTCTCTTCATTTCTTGTTTGTTTTTCTGTACTCCTACACATTGCGATCAGATTAATTTCAAAACACAGACACAACAAAATCACTGTTTCTCAAAGATTTTTCCTGGATCCCTCATGCCAACCAAATCAAAGCCAAATGCCTTTGCCTTGTCTTTTCTGGTTTTCTACAATCTGGCTTTAACCTGATTTTCCAGTCCTAGGTCAGACTGTTCCCATCATAAACTTTATGTTCTTAGAAAATTGGAATAATTTGTCACTCCTCTCAGAATACATCTGAGTGAATTCATAATAAAAAAACCCCAACCACTTCAGTTTGAATCCTGTGCCTGAAACTTCATAGCTGTGGTGAACACAGGCAAGTTAATTAAGCTTGCTAAGCCTCAGTTTCCATATGTAAAAATGAAACTAATAATACCTGTAGTACCTTCCTTATTGAAGGGAGTGTCATTATTAACAAGCTAATGTATAGGACTGTGAAAACATGGTAATCCCACATACATATATTATTATTATTATTATATTTCTTTGTTCATGTTATTTCATGTTCCTGGGCTACCTTCCTCTACCATTCTACCCATCCCTCAAGACCATTCTCATATGCCATTTCCTCAACAAAGTCTTTCCTGACCTTCTACATGGAAAGTATTTCTCCCTTATAAAATTTCAAAGGACTTTCTACTCTAATGTTGTCATCATATTTTAATTTATGTTGAATTTATTGGCTTAATCAGTCAACGATTAATCTGTAAGCATATTGAGCATCTACTATATACCAGACATTGTGTTTTATATTGAGGATATTAAAACAAAAATGAAGCAGCCCTTATCGTCAAGGAACTTATGATCTATTAGGGAGATGGAAATTTAAATATAAGTATATGTAAAATATAGGCAAAATAAAAATAATTTTAGAAAGTTTTATATATTTTACATTTTACAAATGAGGAAACTGAGGCAAACAGGGTTAAGTGACTTGTCCAGAGTCAGACAGTAAGAGTAAATGAGCCCACATTTGAACTTGAATCTTCTTGACTCCAGGCCTAGTGTTCTATCCATTGTGCCATCTCACTATCCCGATTTTACAATGTAGGTACTAGTTATTTAGACAATAACAAGTGGATAATTATCAATTTAAGGCAATCAAGAAAAAACTTAGGTAGAAAATGGGGTTTAAACTGAGTTTTGAAGTCAACTGGAGTTTCCAAAAGGCAGAGATGAGAATGGAGAGCCTTCCAAGCATAAAAGTTGGCCAGTAAACAGGAACAGAAATAAGAAGAAATTTTTGTGTGAGAGGTGCAATGGGAAGACCAAATGGTTGTACTGTAGAGTCTGGGGAAGTGATTAGTATATGATAAGGTTGGAAAAATATAAATTGGGGCCAGCTTGTGAAGAGCTTTAAAAGCCAGATAGAAGAATTGATATTTGATCTTAAAGCAATAAGGAATCACTGGAGTTTTTTTTTTTTTTTTTAATAAGGTAGTGATATATTCAGACCTGTGTTTTAGGAAAAGCTCTTCAGCAGTTGTATAGAGAATGAGTTGAAAAGGAGAGGCACTTGAGGTAAGGAGATCAAATGGGAAGGTATTTCCTTAGTTCAGATGAAAGGTGAATTAGGATAGTAGTCAAGTGATTAGAGATAAGGAAATGAATACAAAGATATTTTGGAGAACTGGGAAGATTTGGCAACTCATTGGATGAAGGGGGAGAGAGTTGAGAAGTTAAAATATGCTGCTAAAGCTGTAAAACGAGGTAATTTAGAAGAGTGCTTGGGACAGTTTTTTGGGAAAGATTGTGGTGACCGCATATTTAAAATCAGCCAGAGTCAGGAATTCAGGTTAAGGGAAAAATCTTCAATCTTTATTCTCAGTAGAGGTGAAAAAGGATTGCGATAGCAATATGGACAGACAGGAAGCCAGCTAGCAGAGGGGGATCGGAGATAAAGTGCAGTCGCAATAGCAATGTGAGCATCTTTGACAAGACACCAGCCAGCAGTCTTTCTTTCTGCTTCCCTTTCACTCCCCTGCCTCCACCCACCAAAAACGTCATTTCCTATACAACACATCAGGACTTGCACAAAGAGTGGGCGGGGGCCATTCTTTCTCCAAGATTATATATTAATAGAGTGTGGTCCAATTACTATTTAGCCTCATGTGCTTGGGACCTCAGTGCATCAACTCAAGCCTCAGCCCATTACAAAAGATAATGAATTTTGTTTTGCATATGATGAAATTTAAATGTCTATTTGCAGATCTTATTATCACTATTTAGACTGTGAATGTTTATAGGACAGGAACCATATCTTAATAATGTGAATGCCTGGTATATAGCAGGTATTTAAATATTTGATTGAATGAAAGTAGCATAAATCCAGTGGATTTAAGGGAATCCTGAATCATTTCTCTATGCTGGACATTTACAATCTATAAAAAATCATAAAACTTTACCCTTCTGTTGTGCTAAAGCACATTCAGAGTTCTCATGTAGACACTGAGTTATCCAATGTACTCACCAAGCAGTAATTCTAGTTTATCAAGGGATCTAAGAAATATTCATATTATTCTGTGACATTGTTAATGTTTTGCACTTGACTGTCCTTCAAGAGGGCTCTTCCCATCATTGACTTTTAGTCTTCGTCCCAGACCACTCCCTTCTGAGCAAATATGGCATGCTATATGCTTCAAAGGCAGTGGAGAGAGAAATCCCATAGGAAACTGCTCTGTTAGGTATGAAATAATAGTCTTTGATGGTTGCACAAATAAATACTTTCCATTTCCTCTCCTATACCCAAACCCAACAGATATCCTTTCTACTCCTCAAGAAACATTCATAGTACTGTTGACATATAGCATACCAATATCTATTAGTTTTATTTACTACAGTGAAAAGAGCGATGGTTTTGTAGTCAGAGACACTGAATTTCCACCTCTGTTACTTACTACTTGGGTAATAAGGGACCAATCATTTGACCTCTGTGGGAGTCAGTTTTCTCAACGTTAATATGAGGAGGTTAGATTAGATAGCCTCTTGAGATCACTCCCCACTATACATTTTATGCAATTTCTAGTTCTAGTCCCACACCCAGCTACTCCAATATGCATCTTAAAAGCTTTATACAATTTGGAAGGTAGATTGGAAATGGGGCTGTTGTGAGTTTAACATTCCACATAGAGAAAATGGCATCAATAAGGGCAAGGAGACAAGAATGAATTTAGCATGTAGGGGTAGAATCAGTAAAGACAGCAGACTCATTGTCATGTGAGGAATTATTTGGGGTTATTCAGTGTTCAGTATCAGTTGATGGTAATAGAAATGTCAATACCTGAAATGTAATATCTGTGTCTTGAGTTAGGCAGGACAAAATAAAACTGACCATGATGTCTATCTTTCAGATTCTTTAAGCATTTGTGATTTGTATTGATATTTGTTACTGCGGGCTTTGTTTTCCAACCCTGTGGTACATTTGGCTTTTTATACATAGGCACAACTACACATAGATAGGCTTAGATTCTCTTGTTACCCATAGTTCATTCATTCTCTCCTTGTCCTGTACATTTTGTATGTCATGACAGAAAGCATACTAAATTGTAAGCCTTAAGTTCTAGTCTCATTACTACTAAATGCTACCTATGTAAATTTGTTTGTCACTTAATTACCTGAATTGCAATTTCTTTATCTTTAAAATGAGATCAGTAACTTTCTGATCTGATCCCCAAGATTGGCATGAGAATTGAATGAAAGATCATTTGTAAAAATGCTTTGAAAACTAGAGAGAATTGTAGAAGTGGAAGGCAATAATTCATATTTGCCAGGGGTCAAGACTCAGAATGCATTTTGTAGAAGTGAGATTGAGTTGATCTAAAAATAGCAAAAAATAAAAAAAAAAGGGGAGGGAAAGAAGAGCATTGACCAGCTAGAAATTTAGATTCTTAGGAGCTTGGGAACTGATAGAGACACTGAAATGTCAGGGAAAGTTCAGTGGCGATCAGTTCCAAATTTCATTTTATTTTAAGATGAAGTCTTAATGCACAGGAACCTATTCTTGGGTTTTCCTAGCAGTACTAAAGTTCAGATGATGATAGTATCATTATTATTGTTTTGAGAGTGCCTCTAATTCTATGACTTTGTTGCTTACTTCAATGTACAGGAAGAAGCATTCCATATTTTCTCATGCTCAGGATCTCAGGAAAGAATTAGGAGGGAATTTAGGATTCATAGATAATCTAGTTCATAGTTGAAATAGAATTTTTAATCTCCCCCCTTCCCCCACTGCAAAGAGAGTCATACAGTCATTTCATGAAGACTTCCAATGGAATGAATTCATCACTTCCTTAAGCAGCCCATTTAACTTTTGGATACTTCTACTTGTTAGGAAGTTGCTGCTTACAAATTCACTTCTTTGTACCTTCTACCTTCTGATTGGACCTTCTGTACCTTAAAGGAATAAATCTGATCATTCACAGGAAAGCCACTCAAATACTCAAAAATAGTTTTTATCTCCCTAATTTCCCTTCTCCCTACTTATCTCTTCTCTGTTCTAAAAAGTCCAGAGTTCTTCAATCAGTCATGATGTAACATGAACTTGAGATCCTTACCGTGGTTGGTTTTTCTTTGTATGCTTTCCATTCCCAATTTCATTGTCTTTCTTAAAATGATATGGTAAGAATATAAAATGATACTCTAGAGGTAATTTGAGCAGGATATTATAATATAGGGGGACCTTTACTTGTTATTTTTGGACACTTTTTTATTCTTGTCTTTTTTAAGGCTACCCAAAATGCAGTTAATTTTTTGAACTATCAAATTAAGCCGTTGACTCCTATTTCACTTACAATTCACCAAAAATGTAGCTCTTTCTCAGAAAAACTACTGCCTAATCAAAACTTTTCCAGTCTTCTACTTGTGAAGTCAATATTATGAGCTTCAATGAAAGATGTTTCCCAATTCAATTCCAAATTCCCAAGATAAGCCATGTCTAGTATCATTGTAACAGCAATCCTAACTTTATGATAGTCCGATATATAAAAATAGCTAAATTAGGGGAGATTATCTTGACAAAGAGATTTATTTCCATATAAAAGGATTCACTTAGGGGCTTAATTTAATAGTGAGACCCAAATATTATGTCAGTCCTTCATTTAAAATGAGTTGATTTACAGATATTCCCTTTACATAGCTCTTCAGGAACATATTGATGCTGTAAAATGACAATCAGCAGGATACCTGCCCCTGTCTCTAGTCAAAAGTGGCCAAAGACTGGGTCATGTCCCTTTGGATGATGGATGAACCTTTTCTGGAATGTTTTCCAAACCAAGTTATTGCCAGACTCACTGAGCTGATCTGATTCTTTGAATCAGAGCCTGGAAAGAGCCTGCAGAAAATATTTGACAAGAGAAAATGACTTTCACCCAGGTTAAAAATGAACCTGAGAACCCCTGAGGAGACTGCTTGAGGCCTAAGGGTCTAAGCAGGAGGGATATGGACAATTGTGTAGAATTTCTAATGCAACTTTCATCCTTCAAGTCTTTCCCTTGACTCCACAGGGATATTGTAAACATTATGTTGCTCCATTTCAATTCATTCACACTGAGCCATTTCAATGTGCTCTAATTATTCAGCCATAAATGATTTCTTGTGCACTTTAAATGATTTCTGATGCACTTCTGTCTATCAGGCTGATGATTTAGAACTCCCAGGGCCTTTGATGGTGTGCTTCACTGATTTCTTTTAAAGTTTTTCAGAGTTATATTTATTATAGAAGATACATTTCCATTTTCATTTACTTTGTAATTGCAGCATATATGATTCCCTCAATTTTTAATTCTCATTTTCCTCTGAATAACAAGAAGTAACATTTATAGAGTACTATAAAGTACTAACATACAGAGTACTTGCTGTGTGCAGAGGTATTCTAGACACTCTGGTTTAGAAGGAGGCACAAAAAGTTTCTTTTCATGAGGTTGAGGAAACAACCTCATGAGGAAGCATTAAGGTTGCTTAATGCTGCTATGGATTTGTCATTTCACTGATGTGAGCCTTTCACAAATATTTGTTTAACACCTTTTGTAGACCAACAATGATATTATTGTTGAGTCATTTTTTTTTCAGTCATATCTTACTCTTCCTAATCCCATTTGGAGTTTTCTTGGTAAAGATCCTGATGTTTCATTTTCTGACTCATTTTACTGATGGAAAAACTGAGGCAAGCAGGGTAAAGTGACTTGCCCACAGTCCAAGGCCTGATTTAAACTCAAGACTTCCTGACTCCATGTCTTGTGCTATATACTACTTTATCTAGTTGGACAGGGGGTCTTGGAGAGATAAGAGGCATGTATTAAATGACAATACAGAGTAATATCTCAAGAAAGGCCAAGTGAAATAAAATTTAACCAACTTCAGTTCTTCAATATAACTTGTGGAATGAAGGAAGGGCACTTTTCTATGCAGAGAGACATTCAGACTTAAGGAAGGCTACAAAGTCTATCTTCCTTCATATTCCTTCCTCCCACTCCTCCCACTAAGATTAATGGTCAGATCCTTTGTAGTGAATGAGTCATTTCCCCATGGAACTGAATTAGGGACGCTGAAAAGCTGACAATTTACCAAACTCCATCTCTATTACAGTTGGTCCCCAGGGCTAAAGATAGTAAAAAAAAAAAAAAATCATTTCTAAAAAAAACAAAACAAAACTATACTTCACCCTGAAGCCCACTTTGTAAATTTGAATTACAGATTCATGAATGTACAATGAAATAATGGAAACTATTTTTCCCCCTAAATTATCATATTGACCTGTACTCTTTATTAGGTATTCCTGATGAATATTTGAAAATCATATCTTCTCATAATCCATTTATTCAGTGAGCCCTTTAGCTCCTACTATGTGCCCAGCATTGAGAATAAAAAAAGATATAAATGAAACAGTTCCTATTTTTAAGGACCATATATTCCATTGGCAAGAAATATACATATATATGCATAATCAATCAGTTGATCAACAAATCTTTATGAAAGACCTACCATGAGTACTAGGTGCCAGGTATACAAATACAAAGAATAAAATTATTTCTATTTACAATGAGCTTAAATTCTTTTTTTTTTTTAAATAACGTTTTATTGATAGAACGCATGCCAGGGTAATTTTTTACAACATTATCCCTTGCATTCACTTCTGTTCCAATTTTTCCCCTCCCTCCCTCCACCCCTTCTCCCAGATGGCAAGCAATCCTTTACATGTTGAATGGGTTGCAGTATATCCTAGATACAATATATGTGTGCAGAACCGAACAGTTTTCTTGTTGCACAGGGAGAATTGAATTCAGAAGGCATAAATAACCCGGGAAGAAAAACAAAAATGCAAGCAGTTTACATTCATTTCCCAGTATTCTTTCTCTGGGTGTAGCTGCTTCTGTCCATCTTTGATCAATTAAGGCTCTCTTTATCGAAGAGATCCACTTCCATCAGAATACATCCTCAAACAGTATCGTTGTTGAGGTATATAATGATTTCCTGTTTCTGCTCATTTCACTCAGCATCAGTTCATGTAAGTCTCGCCAGTCCTCTCTGTATTCATCCTGCTGGTCATTCCTTACAGAACAATAATATTCCATAACATTCATATACCACAATTTACTCAACCATTCTCCAATTGATGGACATCCATTCATTTTCCAGCTTCTAGCCACTACAAACAGGGCTGCCACAAACATTTTGACACATACAGGTCCCTTTCCTTTCTTTAGTATCTCTTTGGGGTATAAGCCCAGTAGAAACACTGCTGGATCAAAGGGTATGCACAGTTTGATAACTTTTTGAGCATAGTTCCAAATTGCTCTCCAGAATGGCTGGATGTGTTCACAATTCCACCAACAATGTATCAGTGTCCCTGTTTTCCCACATCCCCTCCAACATTCCACATTATCTTTCCCTGTCATTCTATGAGCTTAAATTCTAATGAGGGAGAAAATTTTGTAATTGAGTTGTTTTTCAGTGACCCCATTTGGGAGTTTTCTGGCAAAAATATTGGAATTGCTTGTCATTTCCTTCTCCAATTCATTTTACAGATGAAGAAACTGAGGCAAATAGTCAAATGACTTGCTCAGCATCACACAGCTAGCAAGTGTCAAATTGGAGTTGAACTCAGGAACAGGAGTCTTTCTGATTACAGATCTGACACTACCCACTCTGACACTTAGCTGCAAGGGTAAACAATAAATAAATATAAAAATATATTACATAAACACAAATTAATATTTACATACAATAGTTAAATAAAGGAATTTGTGAAGAAGGGGAAAATAGTTGTAGAAATGAGAGTGTATAGCTTGAACGAAGAGAAGAACTCTATAAAGTGGAGCCAAGGAAGAGCATGAGATGGGATATAGAATGTCGTGAGTGAAGAACAGAGAAAAGGCCAGTTTGACTAGATCATAAAGTATAGGAAAGAAAATAATATGCAATGAACCTGAAAAGATAGGTTGGAGTCAAGTTGTAAGGGAGTTTAAAAGCTAAATGTAGGAGTTATATCCAAGAGGCAATAGGAAGTCATTGAAATTTGTTGAGTAGGAGAGTCTCATGGTCAGATGTATACCTAAGGAAAATTAATTTGACAGCAGTATAGAGGATGAACTACAGTGTGGAAAATGGATAGCTAGATGGCACAGTGGGTGGAGTGCTGGGCCTAAAGTCAGGAAGATGTCTCTATCTTGAGTTCAAATATGGCCTCAGTCACTTACTGTAATGCCAGAGAAACTGAGGCAAGATAGAGATTAGAGAGTATTTAATATTTTATTTGAAAGGGAGAGATTTACTGGGATCAAATGGATCCATGGTTTGGTCCCAGGGCTGAATGAGACTGTCATCTCCAAGGATCCAGCATCCAATATCCAGTAGCCAATATGAGTTCTCCATGACATATTTACACATAGTATTTAAACAAAGGCAGAGGAGTGGAGTCCAAACTCTGGTGATCAGGAATCTCTAGGCAGGAACCATTAATCTGGTTCTGACAGATTAGGGGGTAGGACCATACATTCTAACACACTGGGAGTTAAGAAAATGTCTGGCTAGACATAGAAAGTCTGGACTCCCCCTTTTTGAGTATACACATTGACAATTTATAACCTCTGAGTTATATCTGTCTTAAACTGATATACCACTGGAGGGGGGGGTTGCAACTAAGGGGATTGAGGCAGAACAATTAAGAAAACTGAGGCAGAACCAATTAGGGAAACTGAGGCAGAACAATTAGGGAAACTGGGGTAGAACAATTTAGGGAAACTGAGTCAGGACAATAAAAGAGAACTGTGGCACAACATTACCAGCTACGTAACACTGGTCAAGTTCCTTAACTCCATTTACCTCAGTTTTCTTTTCTGTAAAATGATCTGGAGAAGGACATGGTAACAAAATTCCAAATGGGGTCATGAAGAATGGGACATGACTAAAATGATTCAGCAACAACAACAATATGGAGAATATTTAAAAATAGAAAATAATTAGAGAGAACAGTTAATAAATGAATGAATGGAGAAGAGGCTCATGTAAGAATAGCACTTGAGCTTAACCTTGAAGAGAACCTTAGAATTCCAAGGAGTAAGGCATGCATTCCAAGGATGTGGAATAGCCAATTTAAAGTCATGGAGAGGGAAGATTGAATGTCATGGGTAAGAGTTCTGCATAAGTTAAGAGTGACTGCTAATGAATGACCTTTCCACTCCCATTCCCCTTGCCTCTTCTTCTCTGGGATACTAGTTCCATTTATATGCATGTATTGACTGTTAGAAATGGTGCTTATATTCCTGTGTCAGTCACTGAATTAGTCAGTGCAGAAATTGCATTAAAAACAAACAAACAAACAAACACACAAAAGGGCAATTAGTATAAAAAAAAATCCTCATCGCCTTAAGGGAAAAAAAAAAAAAAATAGTGAATTTGTGGGAGGGTATGAAACCAGGCATTGTGGGGAGATGGGAAAGTGTGATGACAACATGCCATCTAGTGACAGTTCTCAGGAGTGTAGCTTCTGAATGCTTTTTAAAATAAACCTTCCTTCCTAATCCCTCAGTGTCTCCAGGCCAGCAATGACTCAGAGGGTTTGTTCAGATCTCATCACATCAACTTCTGGATGGCTTGTTTATGGAGAGTCCATGGCTCAGTTTCAATTCCTGGTCTATTAGATCAAGAATAATCTATGTCAGATCACCTGTGATTTCTGCAATTGAGGCTCTGCCAGGGTAAACAGAGAAGCCCAGAGCAGCCTTTCTCCCCAGCATCCACCTCCACATTTGCCTTATTAGCCTTCATTTGTTGACATTTCAGTTCTCATATGCCAAAGGAATAAAGGGTAGTTATTGGATAAATTGTCAGACCCTCCATTTGCAGCTGTGAAGAAACAGATTTCTCTTCTTTTCTGGTTTGGTGGGATATTCACATTTTAGTTGTACCAAAAGATATTTTTTGCTTTCTTTTTGACAAGTCCTATGAGTTCACCAGTCTAGGAAGCTTTTGACAAGAAACTTCTTCTACCAATTCAGGTGGGCAGCTTAATCAATACTTTTGGTACTAGGGAATTTCTTAAGGCAGTTAAATAGCATTGGTCTGGACTCAAAAGGACCTAAATTCAAATCCGGCCTCAGACACTTACTAACTATGTGTTTCTGGGTAAATCAATTCCCAATATTTTTACTGTTTGCCTCAATTTCCTCATTTGTAAAATGAGCTGGAAAAGGAAATGGCAAACCATTCAAGTATCTTTTCCAAGAAGTCATGAAGAGTTGGACACAACTGGACTGAACAACAGTTATTATAGGATTGCTGAGGGTTACATCATTAGTATGTGTATTATTGAAGACTTGATCTAACTTTTCCTGACTTCAAAATTAGATTTCTCTCACTGTTATTTAATTGAATTCATTCCATGAACACTTCCTGAGTACCATTTGTCAATCTACCAGGTCCATCAAGGGGCCGGGAGACAAAAATAAAATATGTACTGCCTTCAGGAAGCTTACATTTCACTGAAAATGGGCAGAGTCTCTCTTTACTAACTTATTTGAGAGACATTTTGGAAATTTACTTTGTGCTTTATGTGATTTGAGTTTTGTAGCTCTGGGAGGAGTTTTCTTTGGGAATATGGGCTCTCTCTCTCTTGAAGCCTAAGGGTGAGGATCAACCATGGTTCTAGTATTTTGGGCAGAGAAGCTTGGTTCCATGTCCACTTCTTTGAAGAGTTCAGTGGCAATCTTCCAGACCTTCTCTGCAACCTTTTTTCAAAAAATTTAATTTAATTTAATTTAATTATTATTATTTTTTAATAACTTTTTATTGACAGAACCCATGCCAGGGTAATTTTTTACAGCATTATCCCTTGCATTCACTTCTGTTCTGATTTTTCCCCTCCCTCCCTTCACCCCCTCCCCCAGATGGCAAGCAGTCCTTTACATGTTAAATAGGTTACAGTATATCCTAGGTACAATATATGTGTGCAGAACCGAACAGTTCTCTTGTTGCACAGGGGGAATTGGATTCAGAAGGTATAAATAACCCGGGAAGAAAAACAAACATGCAAGCAGTTTATATTCATCTCCCAGTGTTCTTTCTTTGGGTGTAGCTGCTTTTGTCCATCCTTGATCAATTGAAACTGAATTAGTTCTGTTTATTGAAGAGAACCACTTCCATCAGAATACATCCTCAAACAGTATCGTTGTTGAAGTATATAATGATCTCCTGGTTCTGCTCACTTCACTTAGTATCAGTTCATGTAAGTCTCACCAATCCTCTCTGTATTCATCCTTCTGAAGCCTTTTAATAGTCTCCTTTTAGTCCTGTTGTGTGCCTTTGTTCCATCAGAAATAAAACTGCTGCTGGCAGAGCCAAGATAGCAGAGTAAAGGTAGGAACTTGCCCAACCTTTACCCCAAACTGCCCCAAATTCCTTTAAATAACGACTCCAAACAAATTTTAGAGCATCAAAACATCCCAAAGGATGGAATAGAACATTTTCAGACAAAGGCAACTTTCGAAGCTTGGCAGAAACGGTAGGAGCCCAGCAGTCCCAGCTCCAGAGCCCCACCTGGTCTGGGCTGGACCTCTGAATCAGTGGCAGCCAAATCATTTAGCCCAGAGACACCAAAGAAGACTTGGAAGGTCAGTAGAAAAGATCTGTGGAACCAGAGTTGGAGCCTATAGTCCCAGCCCCAGTTGTAGCACAGACCCAAACATCAGCAAAGTGGGACCTCTGAATCAGTAGCAGTACTGGAGGCTTTGGGACCTCTTAACCCCGGGAATACCTAGGAAAACTCAGAAGTTCAGTAGAGAGGGTCTGTGGCAAGGGAGTGGGAGTCAGTGCAGCTCTACTCAGCAGACCCCCAGACCCTGCCAGCATATTAGATCTTACAACTATAATGGGGTGGGGACACACCTAACAGCTCCAGGGAAGAAAAAAATGACTATAGTCAGATTCCTAGAAGAATTTCTGAAAACAGCTACATAAAACCTTTGAAGCTTGGAACAGAGCCCTCCTTTCACAGTTAAAAAAAAAATTAAAATTAAAAGCAGGGTAATAGGCCGGGAAAATGAGCAGAAAACAAAAAAAAAATTCTAACTATTGAGAATTGTAATGGTGAGGAGATTCAAAGCACACACTTAGAACATGATAATAAAGTCAAAGATCCTACATCCAAAGCCTCCAAGTAAAATTAGAATTAGGTTCAAGTCATGGAAGAAAAAGGGACTGAAAATCAAGCAAAAGAGATAGAGGAAAAATTAAGGAAAGAATTAAGAGAGTTGCAAAAGGAAATACCAAAAAAAAAAAAAAAAAAACTGCTGAGGAGAAGAAGGCCTTAAAAAGCAAAATTGGCCAATTAGGAAAGGAGGTACAAAAGCTCACTGAGGAAAATAATTTCTTAAAAAATAGAATTGAAGAAATGGAATCTAATAACTTAAGATACAATAAAGCAAAACCAAAAAATGAAAAAAAAAAATAAAGTGAAATAGCTCATTGGAAAAACTGACTTGGAAAATAGATCTAGAAGAGATAATTTTAAAATTATTGGTCTACCTGAAAGTCATGGTAAAAAAAAAGGGCATGGACCTCATTTTCCAAGAAATTATCAAGGAAAATTGTGCTGATATTCTAGAAGCAGAGAGTAAAATAGATATTGAAAGAATTCACTGATTATCTCCTGAAAGAGAGCCTAAAATTAAAAACTCCCAGGAATATTATAGCCAAATTCTGGAATTCTCAGGTCAAGGAGAAAATATTGCAAGCATCCAGAAAGAAATAATTCAAGTACAGTGGAGTCATAGTCAGGATAACACATACTTTAGCAGCTTCTACATTAAAGCACGAGAGGGCTTGGAATATGATATTCTGGAGAGCAATGGAGCTAGGATTGCAACCAAGAATCATGGACCCAGCAAAACTGAACATAATCACTCAGAGGAAAAGGTGGTCATTCAATGAAACAGAGGGTTTTCAAGCGGTCATGATGAAAATACCAGAGTTGAATGGAAAATTTGATTTTCAAATACAGGACTCCAGAGAAGCATAAGGAGGTAATCAGGAAAGTGATATCACAAAGGACTTAATAAAGTTTGTTTACTTTCCTATATGAGAGGATAATACTTGCAACTCATTAGAACATTCTCATTATTAGAGCAGTTAGAAGATATAGATAGTATAGATAGATAGAAGGCATGAGTGTGAGTTGAATACAAAAGGATAATATCTTTTTTTTAAATATAATGACATTAAGGAGTGAGAGAGGAATGTACTAGGAGAAAGGGAGAAGTGTAATGGTACAAATTATATGGCATAAAAAAAGTCAAGAAAAAGCTTTTATAGTGGAATGGAAGAAGGAGAGGAGAGAGGGGGAGTGAGTGAATCTTACTCTCATCAGAATTGGCTCAAACAGGAAATAACATACACTCAATAGGGGTATAGAAATTCATCTTACTCTGCAGGAAAATAGGAAGGGAATAGGATATAAGAATGGGGGAGGGTGATAAGACATGGTATATTGGGGAAAGGAGTGCTCAGTAGCAAAACACTTTTGAGGAGAGACAGAGTAAAAGGAGAGAGAATAAATGGGGAAAATACAATTAGCAATAGTAATTGTAAAAACAATTTCGAAGCAAGTTTCTCTGATGGAATATTATTGTTCTCTGGGAAATGAGGAACAAAATGCTCTCAGGAAAAAAAAAATCTAGAAAGCTCTACATGGACAAAGTGAAATATACTGTATATAAAGTAATAGCAATGTTCTGGGAGGACCAGTGGTAAATGACTTTGCTATTCATAGTAGTACAATCATCCACACCATTCTTAAGGATTTAGGATTAAACCATACTCAGAGAAGGAACTGATCCAGTCTGAATATAGATTGAACATTCTCTATTACTCTCTCTTTATTATTAACTTATTTTTTCTTGAGGGTTTTTATTTTCATTAGGGTAAGAGATCTATTTTCTTTCACAACTTGACTTTCATGGAAATGTTTTGCATAACTTCACATGTGATTTCTTATGTGGGCAAGGATAATGGAAAGAACCTAAAACTCAAAAATCTTAAAAACATATGTAAAAAATATTTTGAATGTAACTGAGGGAAAATATTAAATAAATAAAGTACAAAAATTGCCTTTCAAAGGGAAAACAACACACAGACTTAATTTTAAGAATTCAGGCAATTATTTTTCCATATCATTCTTCTTGGCCACTTTAATTGTCTTTCTTATTTGTAAATACCTACAAAAGATAGTTTTTCTCTAAATCTTAAGAAACTCTTTTGGTTAGTCATTTTTCAATGGTGTCTGATTTTTTTGTTTTCTTGAAAAAGACATTGGAATGGCCATTTCCTTTTCCAGCTCATTTTACAAATGAGAGACTGAGGTAAATAGGTTTAAATAACCTACTCAGGATCACACAGCTAGTAAATATCTAAGGCTAGATTTGAACTTAAGTCTTCTTGACTTCAGGCCTGAAATTCTAACCACTGCACCTCCTTAGCTGTCTATGAGGTAACCTTAGCACAGATAAATTGAGAAATCAGTTTAAAATCCATTCATACATTCTCCTTCCCTTCCCAGCCCTTCCCTTACCTTCCCTCCCTCTCTTCCTCCCTCCTTCCTTCCTCCTCCCTTCCTTCCTTCCTTCCTCCCTTCCTCCCACCCTCCTCCCTCCCTCCCTTCCTTCCTCCCTTCCTCCTCCCTCCCTTTCTTCTTTCCTCCTCTCCCTCCTTCCTTCCCTCCCTCTCTCCCTACCTTTCTCCCTCCCTCCCTTTCTTTCTTCCTCCTTCCTTCCTTCCTTCCTTTCTTCTTCCCTTTCTTCCTTCCTTCCTCCCTTCCTCCCTCCCTTCCTTTCTTCTTTCCTCCTTCCCTCCCTCTCTTCCTCCTTCCCTCTCTCCCTCCCTCTCTCTCTCCCTCCCTCTCTCTCTCCCTCCCTCTTTCCTTTCCTCTCTTTCTTCCTCCTTCTCTTTCTCCCTCCCTCTTTCCCTTCCTCCCTTTCTTCCTCCTCTCCCTCCCTCCCTCTTTTCCTTCCTTCCTTCCTCCTCCCTCCCTCTCTCCCTTCCTTCCTTCCTTCCTTCCTTCCTTCCTTCCTTCCTTCCTTCCTTCCTTCCTTCCTTCCTTCCTTCCTTCCTCCTTCCCACCTATTCTCCCTCCCTCCCTTTCTTCTTCCTTCCTCCCACCTATTCACCCTCCCTCCCTCCCTCCCTTCCTTCCTTTCTTCCTTCCTCCATCCCTTCCCTCCCTTTCTTCTTCTTCTCTCTCCTTTCCTCTCCTTTTTCCTTCCTTCCTTCCTTCCTTCCTTCCCTCTTGTCCCTTTCTTCCCTCCTTCTTTCCTCCCTCCCTCCTTTCTTTTCTTATCTCCTTCTTCCTTTTTTTCTGAATCATTTTTTGATGGAGTATTATACCTTCCCAGGGATTTAGTTAAAATGAGTCATCTTTGAGGGATGTGCTCGAGATCAGTTAATAACTCATTTGCTCTCAGGGCTCTTGCGAGTTTTCTATTTCACCTAGCTCCGGAGATTATACTCAGTGAATGGGGCAAGCAGGGCTTACTGTCATGTTCATCACCACAGGAGTTCAGGGCAGGCAGCCAATTTCAACTTCAGGGGGCAAAAGGGCCAAGAAACTCCAGTGGGCCAGATCTGATTTTAGCCCTGTGGCTGTCTGCCTCTCTGTATGACGGCTCCTTCCAGAGGGGCCTCTGGTGGTAAGGTCAGGTCTCAGAATGTTGTGGAATAAGCTCGTGTTTCTTCCATAAGGAATAGATGCAGCCCATCCTGATGGAAAGGGTATTCTGACCTTAATTCTTTCTGTAACCCTTTCCTCCTGTCTGGTATAAGAGGCTCCTCTAGGCATTTTCTTTTCCTCCCTCCTCGTATTTATCAAAGCCTGCTTACAGGGATATACTGCAAATACCACAGACCCTAAGGTCATGGGACCTGAGTTCAAATACTGACTTGGCCCTTTACTACTTATTATCTGAGCCTCAGTGACCTTATGTGTATGACAATGTGAATAGAGCACAAAGATCTCTAAGTTGCCTTCTACTTCTATAACTATTGAAAAATCACAATGAATTGTAAATAGTGTTACAGTTTTGTGTTGACTGTTTTAATGCCTTTCTGTGCAGAATCAGACCCAATATAATTTCAGCTCAACAAGCTACAATAGGGATTAACTTTTTCAGGAAGGGATATTCTAGGCACCTCTCAATGCATAATTCAAGAAGCATTCATTAAGCACCTGCTTTGTTCCATGTGCTGCATATAACCACATTGTTAATAATAACCATAATGATAACTAGCATCTATATAGTGCTTTGCAAATATTATCTCATTTAATCTCCATAACTGAGAGACAGTAAAGTTGCACAGTACTTAGAGCTCTGGGACTAAAGTCAGGAAGTCTTGGGTTTGAATCTAGCTTCAGTCACATACTAATTGGCTGATTCTGGGAAAAACACTTAACTTCTATTTGCCTCAGTTTCCTTGACTGAAAAATGGGAATGATAATAGCAGTTGCCTTCCAGAATTATTATGAGGCTCAAATGAGATAATATTTATCAAATGTTTTTATTCGCACTTTATAGGCACATTATAAATGCTAGCTAATATTATTAACCACTCTGGGAGATAGGTGTTGTTACTATCATTATTTTATAGAAAGGGAAACTGAGACATAGAGAGAATAAATCACTAGTTTAGTGCCACTTAGTTGGTAAATATCTGATGCATGATTTGAATTCGGGTCTTCCTGAGTCCTAGTACTCTATTGCACAGCATGTATCAAAATCAGACCTTGGGGAAAAATGTGCAGATGATACATTTCATAGTATAATCTGTATTATTGACATTTTCTCCATCACTTTCTTAAGACAAGACAATAAACAAAACAACAAACCAAGCTATAATTTGTTGTATTTGCTAATTTCCAAGGGGTATATATTCAAACAGAAAGTTCAACACTGACTTTCCTGAACTCTGTGTGCTGGCTCTAACACATCCCAGTTTGGAGCTATCTTATTTTGTTTATTTGTCCTTCCTTTTCTAAGAGGACCATGTCATCTGAGAGGTGATGCCATGACATTTAAGTGATTTGGATTTGAGGGAGGTAAAACTGTATCTGCCCAGAAAGTCTAGTTGATTATCTCCTGTTCCTAGGTTGGAGATTTGCCCTGAGATCAGACTCTAGGAGGATGTGAGAGCCCAGCTAGTTCAGGGAAGGTCAGAATTATCCTTTAGGAGCTGTCTTCTCATTAGATGCTCAAGGACGTGGTATTTGACCAGAATGGATTCCTTGGCAATGAGACCCCAAGAGACCCAGCTTGTTCTCCTTTTTGAAAACAAGGGCAGAAAGAAAACATCTAAGTCCCAAGGAAACCATCCTTGGCATCTTCAATGTCAGAGAAGAAATGATTATTAAAAAGTTAATCCTGTAAAGGTTTCTTATTTTACCTTTTAAAATGATACCTATGATTTCTGAACGAGGCAATCATCAGCTGGATATAGGGTGACATTGTTTTAGGAGTGGGAAGCCCCCCCTCCTTCATTGGAGGTCTTTGAGCTAGATTGGATAACTACTTATTTTTTAATGATGAATCCTTTTGGATATAGTTTGGAAAAAGAGTAGCAATGCTCCTTTTAACATTGTAATATTATGTCAGTATTTTATTTTAGTGAAGTTTAACTTGTGTTACCCACTATCCCACTAAGATTTTGAACTGTGACAATGGCTTTATGATATCCCACATGCCTTCAGCACTCCTAAGACAGAGGAGGGTAAGGGTATCACAAAATTCTTAGATTTCTATATAGATAAACAAATTTTTTCTAAAAATATAAATTGCAGATCAGGTGCTGAACTTCATTGGTAGAGGGACTTTCCTTACAGGAATTGTGAAATCAAAGGTTCTGTTAAAGTAAAATACAAACACTCACAGTGCGTGTCAAATAAAAACCTAATTGATTTTTCATGCAAAAACAACTCCATCTAGCAAGCAAACTTACTGATTGTGTGACTCTAGGTAAGTCATATAACCTAGCAGAGCTTTAGGCAACTTTCTAAGATTTTGTGACATAGAAGGTTCTGGTCTGCAGCAGTAGAGTTATTTCCTCTCCCGACAGTTTTCTTATATCAGTGAAGTTAGAGGCCCAGTCTTGCTTGTCTCTGTCTGCAAAGTACAATGGGAAAGCCAAAACAATAAACAATTCCAATCTTCACAATAACCACTGTTATTCTGCCTGTCTTCAGAAGCCCATTGTCATCAGGTTGTTTTCTCTAACCTGCAGTGGCTTGGAAAATGAGATAACCAAACTTGTTAGAATTTTGTCTGAAATCAGAGTAAATAGTTTCAGAATAAAGAAAGGCATAAGGGTCTTACCTAGGAGTGAAGTGAATTAGTCATAGTTCATGGGCTTTAGGACCTCTTTTTTGGCTAACAAGAGACCTACCTAGCTACTTTTCCCCCTTCCCTTTCCCTTCTCCCTCTCTCCTTCTTCTCCCTTCTTTTCCCTTCTCCCTTTCCCTTTCCTTTGCCTTTCCCTTCCCTCTATGGCAGAGAATTGAGAAGTAACATTTGTGTAAATAAAGTGATGTTTTATATCATTCAGGCAATATCGATAAGATATCCATAGATATTTGCTAGGCCCCATGTGCTATGGCCCTGTGGATAGAAATAAAAAAGTAAAACAGCCCATTTTTTAAAGAAACTTGGAAGATGCAAGTTATTCATAGTTAAGTAAATACAGTTAGTTACAAAATGGAACGATAGTTATTGTGGAGGTGTCTCAAAAACCAGGGACATCTGTGTGCATCTCACACAACACATTCAGTTATGAATATGTATGCCTATGTACAATTATGGGCATATATACATTTGTGAAATTTTTTTGAGGGGGTAGGATTATATCCGAGATCCAATTTCCAATGAAAAAGTTTTGTTATTTTGTTGTTGTTCAGACACATCCAACTCTTTATGATCCTGTATGGTATTTTCTAGGCAAAAGTACAGGAATGCTTTGTCATTTCCCTTCTCTAGTACATTAATGCAAATCAGAAATTAAATGACTTACATAGGATCATATAGTTACTGAGTGTCTAAGGCTGGCTTTGAACTAGAGTCTTCCTGAGTAGGCTCATTGTTCTAACCATTGAGTAACCTAGATGCCTCCAATGCAGATTAAAATTTGCTCTGCAATTTAGTACCAAAAATTTCCTGGGAATACAGAGAGGTGAAAAGATGTTTTCAACTAGAGTACATTATGGAATACAAAATGGATAATTTTGATTTTATTAAGTTAAAAAAAATTTGAACAAACACAACTAATGTGGACAAGATTAGAAGGGAAGCAATAAACTGGGGAAAAAAATTTACATCCAAAGGTTCTGATAAAGGCCTCATTTCTAAAATATATAGAGAATTGACTTAAATTTATAAGAACATGTCATTCTCCAATTGATAAATGGTCAAAGGATACAAACAGTTTTCAGATGAAGAAATTAAAACCATTTCTAGTCATATGAAAAAATGTTATGAATCACTATTGGTCAGAGAAATGCAAATTAAGAAAACTCTGAGGTATTATCACATCCCTTTCAGATTTGCTAAAATGTCAGGAAAAGATAACGAAGAACGTTGGGGGAGATATAGGAAAACTGAAACACTAATACATTATTGGAGGAATAATGAACTGATCTAGCCATTCTGGAGAGCCATATAAAACTATGCCCAAACCCAGCAGTGTCTTTACTGGGCCTATATTCCAAAGAGATCATTAAAAATGGAAAAGGAGCCTAATGTACAAAAATATTCAGCCCTTTTTGTAGTGTCAAGGAAATGGAAAATGGATGCCCATTAGTTGAAGAAGCTAAATAAGTTATGATATATGAATATTATGGAATATTATTCTTCTATAAGAAATGATTACCAGAATAATTTCAGAAAGGCCTTAAGAGATTTATATGAACTGATGCTAAGTGAAGTAAGTAGAACCAAGAGAACACTGTACATGGCAAAACCAAGATTATATGATGACCAATTCTGATGGATTTAGCTTTTTTCAACAATGAGGTAATTCAACTCAGTTCCAATTATCTTCTGATGGAGAGAGCTATTTGTGAGAGAAGATTGTGGGGACTAAATGTGGATTACAACATAGTATTTTCACCTTTTTGTTGTTGTTTGCTTGCACTTTGTTTCCTTTCTCATTTTTTCCTTTTTTGATATGATATTTCTTGTGCAACATGATAAGTGTAGAAATATGTATAGAAGAATTGCATGTTTAACACATATCGGATTACTTGCCATGTAGGTGAGAGGTTAAGGGAAAGAGAAGGAGAAAAAAATTTGTAACAGAATTACAAGGATTTTACAAGGGTTAATGTTGAAAATTAGCCATGCATATGTTTTGGAAATAAAAAAGCTTAAAAAATGACACTAAATAAAAAAACCAAACTAAATAGAAAAAAAGTTCTCACAGTTATACAGCCAAGTGTGTGCAAGAAGCAAGATTTGAATCCTGATTTTCCTGGCTCTGAGACTAGCTTTGTATTCACCATCCCATGCTGCTTTTCTTACTTGTCATACTTGTGGAAAAATCAACTGATGATAAGGTGTCACAACTACTCAAAGTCCCTGTAAGAATCAAATAGTCATTTATGATTTTTCTTTGTTTGTTTGTTTGTTTCTTTCTTTTTTATCATTTATAATTTACTTTTCTTTCTAGTCATTTATAATGTAGTTTTCTTTCTTTTATAATTTACTTTTCTTTGTTTTTTCTTTCTAATCATTTATAATTTACTTTTATTTCTTTCCTTTTATTCATTTATAATTTACCCTTAGTACTCATAATTCACTTTTTTCTTTCTAGTCATTTATAATTTACTTTTTTTCTTTATTTCCTTCCTTTCTGTCTACTTATTTATATTTTACTTTTCTTCCTTCATTTCTTTCTTCCTTTTTTTCTGCATTTGAGGCTAAGTGACTTGCTGAGAGTCACACAGCTAGGAAGTATTATGTCTGAGGCTGGATTTGAACTCAGATCCTCCTGACTTTGGAGCTGGTGCTCTATCCACTGCACCATCTAATTGCCCCTATAATTTATTTTTCAACAAGGAAGACATTGTAGCTAAAGTTTTCTTTTGTTGTTCAGTTGTTTCAGTTATGTTTGATTCTTCATTTGAGGTTTTCTTGGCAGATATATTGAAGTGACTTGGCATTTACTTCTCCATCTCATTTTATAGAAGAGAAAAGTGAGGTAAACAAAGTTAAATGACTTGCCCAGGGTCACAGAAGCTTTTAAATGTCTGAAACTAGATTTGAACTCAGGAAAATGAGTGTTCTTGACTGTAGGCCCAGCACTCTATGCACTGTGCCACCTTGTTACTCTAGTAACTTAAGTCATCATCCGCACAGTCTGGTTAGTTGATCCACAGAGGAATCCAGACATGGCTTGTCAGGAACTTAAGTTATCATATGCATAGTCTGGTTAGTTGAACAATAGAAGAATTTAGAGCTGGCTCATTAGTAATTTAAATTATCATATACATAGTCTGGTTAGTTGAATCTAGAGCTAGCTCATTAGTAACTTAAATTTTCATCCACACGGTCCAGTTAGTTGAACAACAGAAGAATCTAGACTTGGCTCATTAGGAAATTAAGTAATTGCTTGCATGGTCTGCTTAGTTGAACCATAGAAGAATCTAGATCTGGCTTGTTAGGAACTTAAGTTATTACTTGCATGGTCCAGTTAATGGAACCATAGAAGGATCTAGACCTGGCTCATTAGTAACTTAAGTTATGGTCTGTGAGGTTTAATTAGTTGAACCATAGAAGAATCTAGACCTGGCTTGTTAGGAACTTAAGTTAATACCTGCACAGTCTGGTTAGTGGAACCATAGAAGGATCTAGACTTGGCTCATTAGTAACTTAAGTTATTGTCTGTGCGGTCTAATTAGTTGAACCATAGAAGAATCTAGACCTGGCTCATTAGTAACTTAAGTTATCGTTCACATAGTACAATTAGTTGAATGATAGAAGAATCTAGACTTAGCTTGTTAGGAATTTAAGTTATTGCCTGCATGGTCTGGTTAGTTGAACCATAGAAGAATCTGGATCTGGCTCATTAGTAACTTAAGTTATCATTCACATAGTACAATTAGTTGAATGATAGAAGAATCTAGATTTAGCTTGTTAGTTATTTAAGTTATTGCCTGCATGGTCTGGTTAGTTGAACCATAGAAGAATCTGGATCTGGCTCATTAGTAACTTATCATTCACATAGTACAATTAGTTGAATGATAGAAGAATCTAGACTTAGCTTGTTAGGAACTTAAGTTATTGCTTGCATGGTCCAGTTAGTGGAACCATAGAAGAATCTAGACCTAGCTCATTAGTTGATTTTACCCACTTCTGCTACTGGCTGTATGCCTGCAGCCAAGCCCTGCCTGGTGCTTAATTGATTGCTCCATCTTTCAACTTCTCATTGTGAACTAAAAGCAGTTTCTTTCAGCCTTACAAACCCCAGGACGGTAATCTGGAATAGTTTTAGTTCAAGGGCTCCCTTTTGCTTAATGCCAGAATGAACTTTTTTTTGTGCTTTCCTTATTGCACATATTGGATTATTGACCCAGCATCCCCTTGCTGCCAAGCAGAATTATGTGAACTGGAGAAACACCATGTAAAGTGTGTTTGGTGTCAGGTTGCTGAGAGATGCCAGCTCTTCACAGGAGTTCGATTTCTGTGCTTCAGTCTAGATTGTTATTTAGCAGGACTCCAGCTGCCATCACCTGAACAGGACAAGATGTCTAATATGTTTACAGGTGCTCTGGTTATGCTAGATTTGGGGCTGTGTGGTGGAAGCCACCTGTGAAAACTGGCTGGTTTGCAAAGCCCAAAGGAGGGCCTGGAAGAAGCTTGATGGTTCTGCATCCTGCGTTGCTGTCTTAACTTGAATTGAAATGCAGTTTCATCCTAGAATGTTCAGGCTTTTCATTAGGATGGACAGGAAGGTGGGTGCTGCTGCTGCCCCTCCAGTGCCTCTGTGTCATGAGCAACATCAGCCCAAGTGCCATCAGAGAGTGAACTGTCACCTTGCAATTCTCTAAATGCCTGGATGAAGATGCCAATTGAGGGATGTGTTCAACAAGAGATTAACAGACTCTAGTTGGAAAGCTCAGGGGCCAGGGGCTGGGACCTGATTGCTTTGCAAGGTAAGCTCACGCTTTTCTGGTCTGAGATCTAATTTTTGACCTCATCTCTCACCCTAACCCCGAGACTTTGATGGGAACCTCGACTCAATCCTGGTTGTTACTAGTGAGAGATCTTATCGTATTAGCTTTTCACTCAAACAAAATTGGATTGAAAATCTTGCCAGTCTGCCCCTGGACAGTGCATTTCTTTTGACTGAGAATGACTGGATAACAGAAATAGTTACTGTCTTCCACCTACCATTAGCAGGCAGCACAGAGAACAGCTTATTATCCAGTTGATAGAGGACCCAACAGAATAATAGAAGTAAAACAAGACAAAACCCTTCATGAAACAACCAGTTTCTGAATCATGGGATTTGTAGCAAGAAGGATCCTTTGATAGTAATAATAATTCACATTTACAACATTTGCAACATGTTATCTCATTTGATCCTTGTGGTAATCTTGGAGAAAGGTGTTATTGTTATTTCTATTTTATAGATGAAAAAACTAAGGGAAACAGAGGTTAAATATGTTGCCCAAGGTTAGATAGCTATTAAGCACCTGAGACAACATTAGAACTTGGGTTTTCTTGACTTCATGCATTACATAAACTAGTTTTTTAGTTCAAAGTATTTTATTCTCCTCCCTCTTCTCTTCCTCCTCCTCCTTCTCTTCCTTCTCTTCTTTTTTAAAGAGCAAGAATTGGACTCCTAGAGACATTAAATGTCTTGTCCAAGGTCACATGGACATGTCTGAGCTTTGCTCCTCACTTGGAAGCATGTTGTGTCCAAGCAAAGAATGCCTTTATTGTACCTTTGGATTCTCCTATGTCAGTCATAGAGAACAGTGTCTGTTCTTGAAAGTGCTTTGAGTTCTCACAGAGGAATAAAGCAGACAAAGTAACAGTGGTCATGATAGAATACCTCATGCTTTCTACTGTTTCAGAATACCTTTGATGTGATTTAGGTGAGAAGTTTCTAGTTCCAAATGATGATGGTCAGGTATCAAATTTTGGAGTGTAGTCGTGTGAAGAATTCACACAGGCAAAAGGTAGGTTTATTTAGGAGAAGAACTTACAGGCAAAATGAAGAGGTACAGTAAAAACCAGAAATGGTGTATATGAAATTGAGTTGGGAGAGCATATAGTTAGCAAGGAAAGGGGTTTAACAATTAATGATGGAAAAGACAAGTTCCCTAATGGAACCCACAATTAACTAGGAAACAGGGAACACCAAGTGAGGTTAGAATATGCCCTTAGTTGACAGGTTAAATCTATGGAAGAATTTGACACCCTAAAAGAGTTAGTTAGCTATAAGAAGAAAAAAGACACCAAGAAACAGGAAGATGATGGGAGGAGATATTCAAGGTAGAGTGATGGCCTATATAATCCCACAAAATTCAGCAAAGATAATATGAGCCATAGACAGATTTATGGGGGTAATTTAACCTCAGGAGTTTGACCTAACTTGGATTGTTGACATAATAAGAGGAAAGGACTCTAAGATAAAACTGATCCCCATCAGAATCTTTCTCTGTTTGCTTTGCAGAGTAATTCCAAATTAATTCTTCTTAAACCAGCCTCACGTAATTACTTGGGACCTCAACACTTTAGCAGAGTTCTACTCATAACAATCCTTGGGTTTAGCTGTTTCCCAAAAGGTTTTGTCTCTGAGTCTTTAGTATCTGACACAGTGCTTAGAACATATTTTATGGCTGTCCATGCAGATAATCAAAGACAATTTCACTGAGGAACAGATTGAACAAGTATTCATGATATGAATAAGATTTCAATGTTCAGAGTTGAAAGTCTTAGAACAGTATATGTATGAATAGGGCAGGAGATTTGGAATCATATTGTAGCAGACCTTGATTGTAAGGGAAAGGGAATCTGGATGATTTTTAGTACATGAAAGGAAATGACTGTCACCCACAAAAGAAGTGACAGCAAGCACCTGTTGTAACTAAGGGAAAAAAACTAACAAAATAAAAATAAAGCTCCTCTATTTGACATTAAGATCCTTCATGGGGTAGCATGAATATCTAGAGATATTTATCTCTATTTAAATTACATCTTCTCCTCATACACTCTATATTCCAACTAAACTACTTATTCCTGTACATCATCTTTTGCCTTTGAAAAGGCCATCCATCCCCTGCTGCTAGAATGCCCCCCTACTTTACCTCTAATTTCTGAAATGCCTAGCTCCTTTGAAGCTCAGTTTAAATATCACCAGTTAGGTGAGGATTTTTGAGATATTTCTAGATATTAGAGTTATCCTCTGACCACTGAAACTATTGAATATATAGTTTGTGTTAACTTCTGCCCCAATAGAATAAAAAATTTGAGGTTTTTGAGTAGGAGTGCCCATTCCAGTTTAGATTTTGTGTCTCTAGCCCCTAGCTCAACTCTATGTATACCATAAGTGCTTAATAAATGCTTGTTAAATTGATATTCAGTCAACAGGCATTTATTAATCAAGTTTAATTAATTAAGCATTATTAATTAATTTAGCATATTGTTACTATTTATTAGGCACTGTGCTGTAAGCCTTGGTGATATAAAGAAAGGCAATACCCTGAGGCAGCTAGGTGGTGCAGTGCATAGAGCACCAGCCCTGAAGTCAGAAAGACCTGAGTTCAAATCTGAGCTCAGATACTTAACACTTCTTAGCTGTATGACCCTGGGCAAGTCACTTAACCCTAATTGCCTCGGAAAGAAAGGAAGGAAGGAAGAAAGGAAGGAAGAAAGAGAAAGAAGGAAGGCAACATCCCCTTCAATAGCTCTTGTTCTGAAGAAATTAAGGAAGAAAGAGAAGGAAAAGAAGAAAGAAAGGAAGGAAGGAAGAAAGAGAAAGAGAAGAAAGAAAGGGAAGGAAGGCAACATCCTCCCCCTCCCCAATAACTATTGTTCTCAAGGACTTAAGGAAGAAAGAGAAGGAAGGAAGACAATATCCCCCCAACAGCTCTTGTTCTCAAGGACTACACAGTCTAAAGACCATATGCAAATAATTTTGCACAAACAAGATATATTGGGTAAATTGTTCATCACTTGAAAGGGAAAGGCAACTAAATGGCTCAGGATAGTGTTAAGCCGAAGGTCAGGAAAACTCCTCTTTCTGAGTTTAAATCTGGCTTCAGACACTTAAGAGATATGTGATCATGGGAAAGTCACTTAACCCTATTTGCCTCAGTTTCCTCATCTGTAAAATGAGCTGGAGAAGGAAAATTACTCTAAACTCTTTGCCAAGAAAATCCAAATGGAATCATGAAGAGTTGGGTACAACCAAAAAGATTGAAAAACAACCGAAAGGGAAAACATTAAGATTGATGAGAACTAGGAAAATTTTTTGTAGAAAATGTTCCAAGTTAAGTGATGAAGTATTGTATTTGAGAAATAGCAAGGAAGTCAGTGTCACTGAATGGCTGACTAGAAGGGACCAGGTAAGATATAAGAGATTGAAACAGGAGAAAGAATGGTCAGAACTATATTTTAGGATGATTGTCTGGAAGCAGCATAAAGAACATATGGAAGAGAAGAGAAGAGAAAATGGAAGCAGACAAACCAATTAGAAGTATATTGTAATAGTCTAGCCTGAACTACATTAGTTGCAGTGATATTAGATAGATAGGAGAGGTGGGGAAAATACTACACTTAACACAATGCCTGAAACACAGTATATGCTTAATAAATTCTTCATGATTGATTGATTGGAAATTAGCAAGAAGTATTGAGTATACATCATAGATAAAGAAGAGGTAGATATCAAAGAAAGCTAATATTTCTAGTGGTAGTGGTAGTTATAAATGGAGGAAAGGTGTTGTTTTGTTATCAATTAATCACCATTTTATTAAGTGCCTAGTATATACCAGATACTGTGCTAGAAATGGAATCAGATGGAATAGAAATACAGAGATAGAGATGAAATGATCCATGGCATCAAGAAGCTTACATTCTATAAGAATGAAAAAGAAATGGGGAGTGGGTATCAAAAAAAGAATCTGGGTAAGTGGGTAAATGAGCTCAGTTTCACACATGTTGAGTTGCCAGTATGATACCCAGGCATTTGGAAAATGGGATCTGAGACTTCCCACCCACTACCCTGTTTTCTGTAATACATATTAGTAAATTTTATGGTGATGCATATATTAGAGCTCCCCAAACTCTCTCTCCTGTTCTCTCTCTTAGGCTTATGTATTTATTTATTTTGCTTCAAAATGCCACAGTATTTAGCATACCTACTAGCTTCCAGTTTTTTTAAATAGTCATTCTGGCAACAATAGTTGTGCTGAACAAGGATTCCTGGAATGGACCCAGATCTCAAATGAATCTTAAATCCTAGGGAATACCAATCTTTGTATCTTCAAGGAAATCCTATTTAAGAGATTTTTTTCATTCCTCTTGAATTTGGAAAATCTGAAACTAATATTTATCTCTTTTACCAAGCATTTTTCCTTTCTGTTCCCCTCTCTTTCTGTTCTCCCTTTACTTGCATTTTTTTTCTTTACTTGCATTTCTCCCCAATTTTTTCCTCTTTGCTTATCTTCTCTTTTTCTCCCCTTTCTTTTCATTATTTAAGTAAAATGAGATCTTTTTTTAAAGGCAATATTTAATCACTAGAAGCATCATGTTTCTTGTGATCTGATAGAAGAGGGTATAGATTAAATCCTTCCAAAGCAAGACAAACATAACCACTCTAAAGAAGTTGAAATTGCTGTTACTCTCTCCCTCTCTACTTTCCTGCCCCTGCCTTAATCTCAACAATAAGCAGCAAAAAAGCAAGTTTTTGCCTATATTACCACTCCTAGATCACTTTAGGTAAAAGCCTAAGATAGTTGTTTGTTTTTTGGCATCCTTAATACATCTTTGGGTTGAATGTAAGAGTCAGCTAGTGTAGGTAGTTAACCTTGGAACCAAGAAGACCTAATTTCAATTCTAGCTCTGATATATACTAGTCATATGGCATTGGGACATTTATCTCTTAAATCAGAAATAATGCTAACCTTCTTTGGAAGAGAGAGCTCCCTATCAATGAAATCATTGTTTATTCTTTCTATGTCTGGGTCAACTCAGAGCTGGGAATGTTAGGACAGAGAAATCATCATCACCATAATCTGCTCCTTTAGGATTCTTGGATCTTATGATACAGGAGATAACTAACATTAGAAAGTAGAACCAGCATCTAGAAGAGGATAGTAAAAATCTTGACTCCATGTTATTTAGATATTGGTTGAGGGAAATGGGGACCTTTAGCTTGAAGAAAAAATGGTAGGGACTTGAAATTGTTTCTTGAAATATTTGAAAAAATAGAAGAGAGATAAAACATGTTCTTTTGTTTGATTACATAGGTCAGAACTAAGAACAATGATTGAAAGTTGCAAGGAGATAAACTGAAATGTAATGTTAAGTTAAAAAAAGAAAATAAATCCTTACATTTGGGGCTATCCCAAAGTAAAATAGACTGCCTTGAAAGATGGTATTATTTCCTCCATTATAAAGTTCTTCAGGTAAAGACTGATCACCTGTCGGCTGTGATGTTGTAAAAATTCTTCTTGGGGGTTGCAAGTTGTACAGAAGGCCTTTAAAATTCTAAATTATGGGATTCAGGGAACATGAACAATGATTTTAATTTGTTGTTGTCCATCCTTTGTTTTTGAAGAGAACCAATGGATCATAGGATGATGTCTTGACTTGTGTGTGAATTGTATTTAAGTGAAGCAGATTTGTGCAAAGTCATCACTCTCACTTTTAGAGGTATTGAAGTTAAGTGGCAAGACAAAAGTTAGGATGATGGAGATGGCTTGGAATGCAGTGGAGGACCCCAATGGGACCACTGTTTCAAAAAGTTTGCCAAATTGTAAAAATTGTTCTTATATGATACCTAGTATGTGTGTGAAATCATATAAAAAGTTGAGTTCTAGCTCTGACACTGCTCTTATATAATGTAGCATAGGTCTTTGTCTTTCTGGTCTTGTGGACATTATCTGCAAGTCAAACGGCAATGCTTGTCTTGTCTAATTGAACTGATTGTTACAAGGATCACATGAAATGATGTTTGGGAAAATATTTTGTAAAACATAAAGCCTATACAAATTTGAATTCTCATTTAAATTAAAAACTCAGCATCTCTAAGTATCTCCTCTGAAATGGCATTTGGTGGGTGGGTGGATAGGAGAAGAGACTGATTTATCTTAGATAAATAATTCCATTGGCTTCCAACTTTCCTCTACCTATGTAGGTTCCTCTACTCCTTGAGAAGCGTTTCTGGCTTGTGACTCATGAAAAAAAAAAATCATCAGCAAAAATCATGTGCTTTTCCTTGCATAAACACATTGTCAGAGTTGTCAGAGACCTGGAAAGCTAAGAAAAGCCTTTGACTGACTTAGGAAAAACTGGCCCCAAAGCAACATTATGCCTCAGCCAAAAAGCTGAATTTGGTGTCAGAGGGCCTGGGATCACACATTGGCTCAATTACTTACTAGCTGTGTGACCTTGGAAAAGTTGCTTTATGTCTCTGAAACTATTTCCTTTTCTGTGAAAGTAAGGGGTTGATTTAGAAGATCTCTATAGTCCTTTCTAGTGACAAATATACCAGTGAATTTTGAAAGAAATGAAATTTTTGTTTTGAATGGACAGTTTTGGGATCTGCTTTGATCCCAGGAAGGAATGCTATATTACAGGGAGAACCATCTCCATTTCTGTCTGGTGGGAAGGCAACCTAAGCCAGTTCTGGGCTCAGAAGCCATCCCAGGAGTGAGGGGTGGCTGGGTTACAGCTTGAAGCATAAAACTTCTGAGAAGATCAGACTTTCTCAGTCTCCTTAGACCCAGTATTCTCTCACTTATCTTGCCACTGGGGAGGGATGAGGACATGACTAGTAATTACCCATCTTACTAATGAATTCAGACTGCCAGCCCCTTGCTGGAGTACCAGTGGAGGAAGGCTGCCATCCCTGTCCAAATGCATATGAATCAAATGGGGGTAGATTGCACACAGCCATCAATGAAGGGTGACAGGCCCTGGAGCCTGCCACAGGGACCTATTAGAGAAGTTGCACACAGAATGCCAGCCACCTCACAAAACACTTAAATCCATCACGGGGACCCAGAGGAACTACTGGAGTAGAAATGAACCATTTTACTATATGAAAAAACCAACCAGTGTGTTTACCTAGTGCCAAATACACTGGGATGAACAAGATTCTGGCAGGGATATTTCCTGTACCAATTGTGAACAATTGTGTTCATTGTACACAATGTAAATTGTGTGTGACTAAGCCCTCCTCAGCAGAAGTGGTATTATCAAGTTTTTTCAAAAACAAGGAGATACTGGCAATTATCAATGGTTTTGGGGGGCTAGGATGCATGTTCCGGTGGAGGACATTTGAAATTCAGACATTTATGTTTTTTATTTTGGATAATAGCTTCAGATTCCTCTTTCCTTGAAAAGATTAATGCCTTTTCTCTCCTTTCCCTAAAAGAAAACAAACTGGATTTGGTCCTTTTAAATTCATTTTAATTCCCCCCTTTTTAATTTTGGTATAGAAGATGGAGAAACCAAACCACTATGTCTGCATAATCCATGAGTTGAATAATACATAGAATTACCAATTTAGAACTGCAAATGACTTTACTTGTCATATAATCTGCCCCATACCTGCAATTTAGGAATAAGGTAACCACTCCAGAGTGGCTGAGTGATTTGACCAATATCACACAGTAAATGTTGAAGGAACAATTTGAATAAGAAAAGTTCTTTGATTCTAAATCCAAGGCTCTTTCCACTGTACAAAAATGTTTCTCTCATTTGAGAACGGACTACATAAAGGCAATAGAACTTTGTGGAATGCTTCTTTGGGTTTCAGTTTCCTTATTTGTAAAATGAACTAGATAAAGATCCTTTTTAGCTGTAAATTTTTGTTCATGTTGTTGGGTTATATTTTATTCATGCTCAACTCTTTGTGATCACCCCTCCCTTCCACCCCTTTTTGGGCAAACATACCAGAATATTTTGCCATTTCCTTCTCCAGCTAATTTTACTGATGAGGAAATTGAGACAAATAGAATTAAGTGATTTAAGGTTACATAGCTGGTAAAATTTTAACTCAGGTCTTCCCTTGACTTTAGTTATGGCATTCTCTCCATTGTACCACTTAGTCACCCATAGTTACAAATCTATAATCCTATAAAACTATGAATCACATAGCAAAGATTGAGATCTAACTTCCTGGATGTCCTAATTTTCTCTATATTAAAGCAAAGATTTCATCTGGGCTGGATATGTTCAAACTCATAGTACCAAAGTAAGAATCCATCATCTGCTTTATTTCTAAGAATTTATTACTATAAGCTGTACTGTCATTTTGAGGTAGAATGGAATAGTCTAATAGAATTGACAAGACTTGAGTTGAAGCCCTATCTCAAGCAAATACTGGCTGTATAATCCTGGGTAACCCCTCAGTGCTCTGGCACTGTAGGTTAGATTGTCGTTTGTTTACTTATTTCAGTCACCTCTGGCTCTTTGTGATGTTGTAGACCTCTGTTCATGGGATTTTCTTGGCAAGGATACTGGAGTAGTTTTCCACTTCCTCATTTTGTGGCAAATACAGTTTAAGAGACTTGCTAAAGGTCACACAGCTAGGATGTTTCTGAGGCTGGATTTCACACAGGTTTTCCTGACTGAACCTAGCACTATTCTCTGACACCTAGTTATCCCATAAATTGGACACCAGATGCTAATCTTCATTAGTATAGAAGATTTCTTATATTGAATTTCCTACCTAATGAAATCACAAATCTTGACTAAAAAACTGTCTACCATAGCATTTGAGGATCCAAAATTCCATTAGCATAGGCTTTTCCACTTTCCCTTTTGGACAAGAATGGATAATTCTTCCAGTGTCCATACTGTCATTGTACTTCTCAAATTCTTTATAAATTTAGTTATTTTTTGAGTTAGTATGGGCAAAAACATATACCACCTATAGCTAAACTTTGGGGATATTGCAAGGAAAAATGCTTGATTTGAACTCAAGAATGAGTTCTTTCATTTCTAAGTCCACTGCTCCATCTGTGCCATCAAAAAAAGACATAAGCTGAGTTCTGAATATATTGTTAGATTTGGTTGGTTGGCTTTGCTGAACTATTTGCCTCCCTCTATTTTATCCTCTGTTTTAAGGGATTGCTCTTTGGAAAGGGGAGGGGAGACTTATTTTTATTGTAGGTGATATAAAAATAAAATGTGCTAACAAAAATTAAAAAGATTTGGGCTTATTTAAAAAAAAATGGGCCACTAAAACATAGGCAATTAGTGGCACAGCAAATTGAGATATTGTCATGGAATTATGAAGATCTGAATTCAAATTTGGTCTCAGACACTTGTATGATTCTAAGCCAATCATTTAACCTCAGTTTTCCTCAGTTTTTTCATTTGTAGAATAGTAATGATAATAATACATATCTCCTGGGATTATGGTAAAAATCTAATGAGATAATAATTTTATACCCTTAACACACTGTGAGGCATATAGTAAGTACTTTATAAATTCTAGTTATTCTTTTTAATCATCATCATCAGTCACATGGTAGCAAAGATAACTGAAAGATACCTTATATGCTCTTTTGGTATCTCCATGATGTAAAACAAGATCTTAAGCATACAAGATGTACCCTTGGTGATTAATGAATAGGAGAACATGGATAAAATTTTCAAAAATAAGGCCTAACTTTGCATTCTTTCAGGGAATACACACCCTGATGAGACCATAGATCTAATAGAGTATTTAAGGAATATTATTAATTATTATTATTTTATTCTTATCTTTTTTTAGGCAGCTCGATAGCATAATGATTAGAACACTGGGTCTAGAATATGGATGATCTAAGTTTGCATCCTCACTCATATACTTGACTAGCTGTTTGACCTGCCCTTCCTCACTTAAATTCACTTCACTTGCATGTCACAGCATCATCTCCCTGATGTCATGGTCATTTTTGAGAATGAAGGACAAACAACAAGTGTGATTCTGGACAATTCATTGAACTTCTCTCAGTCCCAGTTTCTTCATCTGGGAATAAAACCTGGAATAATAATAGCATTTATCTCCCAGAGCTGTTGTAAGGATCAAATGAGATAACATATGTAAAGCATTTTGCAAGCATTCAAGTGCTATGTAAATGCTAGTTAGCTATTATAATATTTCTCAATGGTATTCAGACAGAAATGGTACTGGGACAAATCATTATCTTATTATTCCTTTATGTTCATTGTATGGATTACTGCACAGGTAGATAAAGTAACTTTTTTTGGTAGTTGAATAAAAGAAATGTGATGTAAATTCACTCTAGTCTTCCCAAAAGCATCCTTGTCCTGACATCAGTAGCAAAAAGGATGATAGCATATCTCATGCTGTTGCTATGTGATTTTAATCTCCTTGATCAGATCTCTATACTTTGAAAGCTTTTTTCCCCCCCAAATAGCTTGGAGATTATGAGAATTTGGGAAAGAGTAATCTTTATTATTGTAATTTTAATTATTTTAATTAGTGTCATATCAGCATTGTTGGTTTTTGTCAGTACTTTCTTCTGAGCATGTTCTGGGATCATTTGACACTCATTTTGATTTTGTTTGTTTTCTGGAAGGAAGAATTTTGCTTAATTGGAAATCTATACCTTGGTTTCATTTCTTTTTCCCTTTGAAAAGAAGGCTTCTCCATTTCTGTTAAAATTGAGAGCCCTGCTCAATTCTGATAATTCAGCTGCCTTTTAAATTACAATCTTGGAGGAAAAAGGCATCTTGATTCAACTTACTTTTTAATTACTTTTAGGTGAATTAGACATTCCTCCGTTGTAGTCTTTTCTTCCCTCAGATGTATTTAAGCCCTCAAATCTATTTAAAACCTTTCTTTTACCCAAATTAACATGCTGAGAAATTTTGCCATTAGAGAAGTGTGTGTGTGTGTGTGTGTGTGTGTGTGTGTGTGTGTGTGTATACAAAGTTCAGATTAATGGCTTCTCTCTAATTTGAAATAATTTTGAACAAAAAGTGATTCTATCACACAAAGTCTAATTACAGTGAAATGACATCTTTATATGCTCAGAAATATATTGAATAGAAAAAAACGGTATATTGGAAAGAGCACTGAATTTAAATCTAAGGACCTTGATTCGAATCCTTACTCTGACATTTAGTTGCTGTGTTCTTCCACAAATTACTTAAGCTCTCACTTTCCTCACTTATAAAAGGAAAGGAATGAATAAGATGGTCTCTAAAGTGTCTTCTAGCTCTTAAGCTATAATTTTTTGATTATATAAAATACAATGAAGAGAGCAAATCTTCTAGTGTGGTCCAAGTGCAAGGTGTCCCAAAAGTTTGAATGTGCAGTTTTAAACATAGCTTTAAACTGAATTAAAACTTTGGGGACATCAAAATTATCATATGAGATATTTAATACTACGAAGGTATTCATCCCACCTCCCTTACTACCTCTGCCACCTCCTTCCAATAAGAATAGCATTTGATTAGAGCTGCCTTACTAACAAACTAGGATAATTTTTAGCATTTCCTACAGGGTAACATCACTTCATACATGGTATCTTCAAAGTCAAATACTGTATCTAGGAAGCTGGTATTGGCAAGTTTCTGATGAAAGTGCCCAGAAGACATGGGCTATTCAGAGCAGATGTTTTATTTTTCACATCAACAGAAAACACAGGCAGACATTCTTCTCCATAGTTGATAGAGCACTAGACTTTGAATTAGGCAATTGTGGGTTTGAATCCCATCTTAGATTTTTATTGGCTGGCTTTGTATAATTCAACTAATCTTTCTAAGTCTTAGTTCCTATATTTGTAAACTGGAGGGATGTATGTCATAATAATGAAAAACAAATAAAATATTGTGTGTATCCCAACATTTTTTGTTCCTCACACCCCTTTTGCAACCACAATAAAAATAGCTTGTGAACCCCTCCAGGGCAATTTGATATATAGCTTATAATATTATTCACAATTATCTTTTTATTGATATTATTAAAGAATTTTAAGCATATGTTTTACTTGAAACATAGACAGAAACTCCTTGAGAACTACTGGTATAATGTATCCTGCAAACCTTTAAGCACTAGATACATGTGAACTATATTATTACAAAGCAATAAAGTATTCAGAAGTTCAGGACATTAATTTTTCTCCTGGCACATACTTTGTGTCCCCCCTCCCCATATAAAAAATCCCACACTGAAAGGGATTCCAGGGATTGAAATTGTGGACTTCTGTATGCAGGAGGAAAATGGACCACTGATAAAATCAAATTTATCAAGGTATTAAGTATGAGTAAGTATTAGGATGTTGTAGATGTTAAATAGCTCCTCTGCCAGTTGGGAAGTTCTTAAGATCATGTCCCCTGGGTAGGCTACTAAAGTTTGTGCTGTCTCTGTAGTTATTTATATTCGATATGGGTTGTTCACTTTTGAATATGGAAACTAGTATCTCCAAAGCTATGCTTAAAACTACACACTAAGATTTCTGGGACACCCTGCACTTATACCATATTAGGCATTGCTCTTTCTTCAATGAATTTTATATAATCAAAAAATCATAGAAATTCTATTTGGGGCTGTTTGAAGAGAGGGAAAAATGACTTGGAGTAATGCAGTTACATTCTCTCGGCACAGAACCTACGCCAACTAGGCTGTCTCATTTTCTCACCTGCCAAATTCTGATGAGAAGCTTTGTCCTGTCCACAGGAATGAAAATTGCTGACTGTAAACTCCAAAACGCTGCCAAGTATGAATGGGCTTGTGATTTACACTCATCTAAGCAAAAAAAAAAAAAAAAATCCCAAGAGGCCCACATTCAATTATTTATTAAAATACCTGTTCTCAGTGAGTTCTAATATGCCCCTGTGGTGTTTGAACAGTTAGTTATAAACTAAGGAAGATCATGCATGAAAGAACCTTGCAGCTTAGTATTTATAGCAAGTTATGGCTGATGCCAAATGTCGGCAAAGTAAACCATGAGTTTGATTAAATGTCTTTATAATGATGTTATCAAAGCCCCAAGCACCCATAACAGAGCAAACAAATGTGTCAGAGTAGCAGTAAGCTATAAAGAGAAAAGAAAAACTGTGATGCTCAAAATGGATGAGCAACAAAATAGAAAGTTACTGTTTATTTTTCCACTGGTAACTCATTGAGGATGCAAGATAGGAGTTTTTATGGATGCTCAGGGTCATTGGATTGATGTTGTCAAAGACTTGCAAGTAACCCCACAATGGACCTTGAAAAACTGGCTAGAGAATGGCATGGTTGCCCAAAGGAGACTCGACTCAAAATGTTAACGATTCTGAGAATGAATAGATTTCTTCAGTTCAATTAAATCTATTAAGCCCTGACTCTGTGTGAGTCGCTCACTAGGTGCCCTGTGATTCACAAGAAATGATAGAAGGGCTATGGGGATTGGACCTGTGATTTTGTTGGCATAGGAACTCCTTGGTGAGAAGCTTCCTGTACCAAAGGAGATTAATGTTTTCCTTTTAATTTATCATCTTAAAGGGTTTTTTAGATGTCAAATATGGGACTAGCTGGCTGCATGTCACTCACAATGTTCCTGAGTATGGTCTGAACCAGATGAAAATGTAATTGGTAAATATTTGACAAAATAAATATACATCCAAAAATAGATAGTATTTATATGTAGTTTTCTAAGTCACTCATAAAATCCCAAGAATTTTGGCGGCAAATCCTCATATAAATTGTTATGGACTCAGTTTCACAAGAGCTTTAGCCCAAAATAGAAGGCGTTGGCCCTTTAAATACTAGAAAGCCTCAGTTGCAGGGAGTGGAGAACAGAACAAAGTTATGGGGAATTTTAGTTATTTGTAGGATGGAGCTGAGTTATTATCCAGCCTCTTGATGCTGACTTATGTCCTTAGCTTCTACTCCTCCTAGGACATCTTTGGGTTTTAGTCCTTTCCTGAATTTGGATTCCCTGGCCATTTCAATCCTATACCATACTATGCATTCAACTTCTTTCTTAGATAGTCCCCAGACTGACAGTAGTCAGTAAATTATCCTTGGGCTGGTGATCAAGACATCGCTTCTTAAATTTTTTTCTATTTGCAATCTCTTTTCACTCAAACTTTTTTTTTACATTATCCTGATTATATAGGTGTATGTAATAGTTATACAAATCAAACAGTGATAATAAATCACAAAAAAATTATTTTAAAACAATTCTTTGATATAAGTGCAATTTTAACATTTATTAAAGATGAAAGCAAATTTGCATATAATGTGTATGTGCTTGTTTATTTTTATATAAAGAATTAAATCTTGACAGAATATTTGACAGTTGCTAAATTTTTGTGCCCCCCATATTGTTACTTGACTCCATATGGGGGTCACAACTTATAGTTTAAGAAGCTTTGTCCTAGAGTAACAGGAGGCTCCATTTTGAGGAGAGACCCAGATCAATAGTCTTCATTTCTCTTTTGCCTTAGCTTCTGACTTTCTGGGTTTTGCCTCTATGTCTTAGCTTCTATCTAACTCAGTGCCTCTGGTCTTCTCCCCTGGCACCTCCTTGTTGTCCCTTTTCTCTAATTGTTAAGTTCTTCTCAGAATCACTATTTGGGGTTCCACATTGGCCATACAGGGTCCCTGGTTGTTTGTGCTTCTGAATCTCTGAACTTTGACAATATGCTCCCCCTCAGGTACCTTCTTCCTACTCCCACCACTTTTTACTTACTCTCTATTCCACTCCTCTTTGGGGGTATTGTTTTCCAGTATTAGAATGTAAGCTCTTCTAGGACAGGAACTGTCTTATTTTTTGTTTTTATTTGCATGTCAGGGCTTAGCACAAATGCTTGTTGCCAGACTGCCTTTAGGATGTAGGATCACAACTTTGGATTTGGAAAGGATTTTAGAATTAGTTCACCATCTTCATTTTATGGATGAAAAAAACTGAGTTCCAGTGTCCAGTCCTTGGGTTCAATTGGGATGTCAATTGGTTCTTGGTGTGATTTTCTAAAGTGGGGCAGAGAGAGATATTGGACTTAATTTCTAATCTTGGATGATTCTTTGGAAATCACGTCTCCAGGAATTTTTTAATTTTCCCTGTTATACTCTGGTTCAAGGAATGTTTAAATGATAATGGTCTATGTGTCTTAGCTAAATATTATATCTCATCCAGGGCCTGGTATAATATTCTGCACAAAGTAGCTACTATATATATTTGTTCAATCAAATATTTGTAACTTCATTTCATAAGATTCAACAAAAGGACCTAGGAGTTCAAATAAGCTCAAGAATGGACCAATGCTCTTATTGATCAATACTGTTCAGGGAGGAGCCAGCCTCTCACTCTTTCTTCCATGGCTAGGTTTATCACCCATGGAAGCAGAATTATTCCTGGATGCACCATCTCTCACCTCTGGTTTTTCTATTGCTCGATGTTTATTTAGAAGAGAGATGGTTGTGTATCACCATGAGTAAAAGAGTTCTTTCTGAAACTAGAAGGAACCATTGAAGTTTTCTAAGGCAGCTCAGTAGCCAAATATAGTTTCTCAGTGGCTTTTGATGTTGTTTTCACCATCTGTTGTGAAACAGCTGCAGAATGGCAACTTTTGACATTTAAGGGTGGGGGGGGATGAGGATGGTGAAGATATTTAACTTTGAAAGGTCACTTGACATATGCAGGCAGACCACAACAAATGACCAGAAGGGTATTGAAAATATGGCACTTTTGGAACCTAAACTGATCACAGAGGTACCTGCAATTTTTTCTCTTTTTGGAAGCAAGGGGTCCTTGAGTGGGAAACTCCGCTGAGGCATTATGCACCAAACTGTCCATTAATATAATATGTTTGGGTCAGTGTCCTTAGGAGACATTAATGTTCTTTTCTTGTTCTATGAAAACAATGAAGGAATTGGCTACACTGCTTTCTCCTAAGCTCTCTGTATGACATCTAGGAGACAAGACTGAAATACCCAGGGAAATTTACTGCACAAGGTGCCTTTGCTTTACTGCTTTTGTGCTCTGATACCTAAGGAGCCAGAAAGTAAAGCATCTGGCAAGGGTCAAGAGAGATGATGACACAGCATGGAGGACAATTTTTGCATAGAAAGCCTCCACTAGGAGATAGCACACATTCTGCCCCTGAGTATAAGGAAGTTGCCAATGGGAAGATAATATTAACCTACTTCAAAGAAAGACTTTTTCAAGAAGCAAAGGGCTATTGACTATGGCACTTTGGAAGTGGAGTTAGATAGAGGGACAATATTCTGGGGATCAGTGCATTCTGTCTCCTTAATGATTTCATGGAAGATTCAGTTGCATAAGAAGTCAATCCAATTGAAGAAATATGGTGTATATATAGTATGTGTCAAGTACTGTTGGAAATACAAAAGCAAAAATGATATGGTTTCTATGTTCAAGGAGTTTATATTATATAAGGGAGATACAACATGTGCATAGGTAATAAAAAATAAGTATTAAAAAGTTATGTAGTTTTTGAAATTCGTTTTTTATTAAAGCTTTTTTATTTTCAAAACATATGCATAGTTTTCAACATTCACCTTTGCAAAACCTTGTATTCCAAATTTTCTCCTCCCTTCCCCCCATCCTCTCTGTTAGACAGCAGGTAATCTAATATATGTTAAATATGTGTAATTCTTCTATACATATTTCCAAAATTATCATGGTGCACAAGAAAAATCAAATTAAAAAAGAAAAATGACAAAGAAAATGAAGTGCAAGCAAACTACAATAAAAAATGAAAATACTATGTTGTGGTTCACACTCAGTACTCACAATCTTCTCTCTGGGTACTGATGGCTCTCTTCACCACAAGGCCATTGGAACTGGCCTGAATCACCTTGCTGTTGAAAGGAGTCATGTCCATCAGAATTGATCGATCATCATATAAACTTGCTGTTGCTATGTACAGTGTTCTTCTGTTTCTGCTCATTTGACTCAGCATTGGTTCAAATACATCTTTCCAGGCTTTTCTGAAATCATCCTCCTGATCGTTTCTTTTAGAACAATAATATTCCATAGCATTCATATACCATAATTTATTCAGCCATTCTCTACTTGATGGGCATCCACTCAGTTTCTAGTTCTTTGCCACTACAAAAAGGGCTGCCACAAACATTTTTGCACATACAGCTCCCTTTCCCTTCTTTAAGATCTCTTTGGGATACAGGCCCAGTAGAAACACTACTAGATCAAAGGGTATGCACAGTTTGATAGCCCTTTGGGCATAGTTCCAAATTAATCTCCAGAATGATTGGATCCATTCACAACTCCACCAACAATGTATCAGTATCCCAGTTTTTTCACAACCCTTCCAGCATTCATCATTATCTTTTACTGTCATTTATAAAGCACCCTCCAAGGGTTGTCAGAAAACTACCTACTGGGAGTGAGGCAAGGTCTTTTGTAGACAGTGGCACTGTAGCTTTGATATAGAGGAGGCCAGGGATTCTGTGAAACAAAAAGAAGAAAAAGAATGTTGGATATGGGCTATGATTCATGCAAAGTCATAGAGTCAAGAAATATAATTCATAGGAAATAGGTGTCCAATTTGCTTGGATATTAAAAAAAACTCGAAAGGTAGATGGAAGTTCTCTGTCAGAGACAATTTAAACAACAAGTTTAGTTTTTTTTATCATATCTTAGAGGAGTAGGGAGTCTCTGAAGACTTTCAAGTAAGAGAGTGATATGATCCAATCTATGTTTTAGGAATATCACTTTGTCAGCTAAGTTGAAGATGAATTGCTGAAAGTAGATAATCAGGAGGCTGTTGCAATATTCCAGGTGAAAGGTGGTAAGGAGATAAACTAATTTGGAGGTTTTGAGAATGAAGAAATAGATGTGAAAAATGGTATATAAGTAAGAGTAATAAGATTTAGAAACTGATTGGATATTCATTGAATTTAGAGAGATGAGATTCAAAGAAAGCCCAAGATTACAAACCTGGATTACTTGAAAGATATATGTTTGACCTAGTAGGATCTAGTGTGTGTGTGTGTGTGTGTGTGTGTGTGTGGTTGTGTGTGTGCAGCCTTTATTTATACATATACACAGAAAAGTTATAAATATGGTATGGTTTGGCTAAACTTAAGTGAGATAAGATAAATAATGTTTTGGGCATTAGTAGATCACAGGGTTTTAAAAACATCCAGATTCAAATTTCTCCTGATTTAGCATGAGCAAAGCACTTCAGATTTGACTTCTTCATTTTTAAAATGAGCAGCTGAGCTTGATAGTTTCTGAAGTCACTTCCAGCTTTAAACCCATGATTCTATAGCATTGCTTATGTGTATTTAGCCTGCCTCAGTTTACAGATTTCTAAGGAGAGAATCTCCCAAATCTATAATCCTGTGAACCAAGACTATTACTATAGTTTAGGTCAGAGAAGATGAAGGTCTCTGATTTAGGATGCAGAATAAACAAGGTGAGAAGAAGAGACATTCTGCAGAGAAACAAATATATTTAGCAATAGATTGGCTATGTAGGTTGAAAGAGAATAACGAGTCAATGTAGTGAGCTTCCAAGATTAAAAGTATCAATTATTCCTCTTTTCTTTATATGTGGTTAATCCATCTCCTTTTTCAGTCATACTTTAAAAAAAATGCATCCTTGACACCACTGCGGACATTTAATTTCTTGTTTATGATAGATTGTAACCTGTTCATGTTTGCCATGTGTTTCAATTGCACCTTTTTGAAGAATGTATGTGATCAAAATGGACATAGGAAAATAATTTCTATTACATGTGCTTGTTATTATATAAGGTTTAGGCAAAACGAAAACCCCATTCCCCCAACATGTACTGCTTTTTTATATGTATATTGGCTACTAACTCAACAGAAGTCAGCAGTATGGGGTCCTTGTCAAAAATAGCAATGTGATCTTAGACTATATTAATAGAAGTCTAATGTTGAAAACAAGGGAGGTGCTAGGTTCCTTATTCTCCTTTGCTCAGGTCATATCTGGAGTTTTCTGCAACTTGCAGCTATATAATATTAACACTTTAGTTAAAAAAAAAAGGTTTAGCCTATTATTCAAGGAAAGGGATCATTAAATTGGAGTCATTTAAAGTCAGTAGAACAACAAAATAATCAGGGATGTCCAAAATTTAGTTATCTATCTCTGGAAGCATTCAAATAGATGCAGAATTTTGTCATAGGTAGTAGCTTAGAGGGAATTGATAGGTTAGATAAAGGTTTTGACTAGCTAACTTTCAATTGATAGTTTATGTTTCTGTAAGACTCCCTATTCTACTAAAGGAGCAGTGAGTCTTAGGAACTAAGACCTTACTCTGTAACCTTAGGAGCCTAGAAACAAATTTGGAAAAGATTAAAATGGAAATAGGAACTGATAGATTATAATGAGCAGACTTTTCCCACTTTGAGAGATGAATGTGATGGGATATGAAGAAAAGGAATATATTTCCCATACCATTTTTTTCATGTAATTAAGAGTTTCAGCTTCAAACTTTCTGCCATCTTATTATGCAGGTGATTTGTTCATTGCCATGCATACAATTTGCATTTTTCTTTCTATGCCAAAAAAAATGTAGACTATGACTTGTACAAAGAAATTATCCAAAAGCACACATGAACATATCTTTGGTGTGTGTGTGTAAATATGTACATATGAATCCCATTAGATAAAAGCCCAGATGTCATTGAAAAATGACTGCTTCCAATGTCATATCTTCATGGCAGATGTTACATTTCATTACTGAAATTCCATCTTATACTTATTAGACTGTGTTTTTACAACATGCATTTTTGTTTGGTATCTAGCATGCCATGTCTACCTATGCACACTTATGTATCTGTAATATTTGTTAACCTAAAGGAACTTTCAACATCTGAAATTTTTCCCTAGAAAAGGTAGCCGGTAGCAAAGAGAATGGTTTAAAAGGGCAATAGGTTTGAAAAGACTTCAGATTTTTCTCTGAATTTTGCCACTGCAAATGGGGAATACGATTTAGACTACTTTTTGGTCTTTTCTGTTACTAGGAGGCAAACATTTCTAATTCTCAAAAACCACAAATTAATCATTTTTGCAAATCAGGGCTGAGCTCTGAGCCCCTGACCAGGAGTGCTGAGCCCATTGGCCTCAAGAGCTTGGATTTGCCAGTCTATGCTGCTAATACATATGCATTTGTGCTTCTTGTGGGAGCCTCAGCCCCGCAGGCATCAAGGGGTGAGGTTCTGCTCGCTAATCATAATGCAATATCAGTGTTTTCTGTAAATCCCCTTATTATCTCTACATCATTAGCAGTTTTTGAGCTTGTCTACAGCTAATTTCACAGTGAATCTTATTTTACCCAATATTTTGAATAAGCCATCACACTGGGCAGTGGCTGACATACCACTGAGAAACAGAAAAATCAACCTAAAGTGGGCTTTAAAATAATTTTCTCAACCTAACTCTGGATCATAATTTAGGACAAAAAAGAAGCTGGAAAATTTCAAGGTGAATTTTGTCCTAATGCCATTTGGGCTCTATGTATTTTCAACCAATGTTTGTGTGAGAAAAGGAAGATAGGGCATGGGTCCCAAACCACCATGTTAATGGAGAGAAGTCATTGGAGAGGCAAGTCTCTAGAATTCTCTAGGGGTCTGTCCTTGGTTCAGTTTTGTGCAACTATTTCATCAGTAACTTGGACAAAAGCATAGAAGGCATACTTATCAAACTTGTTGATGTCTCAGAGCTCACATGGATGACAGAACTGGGATCAGAGAAAGAGAACTCTAGACAGGCTAGAACAGTAGATTGAATCTGAAATGAAATTTAATAGGGATAAATGTAAATTTCTATACTTGTGTTTGGAAATTTGAGTGAAGCAAGTATGGAATGGAGGTGACATTGTTAGATAGATTTATGTTAGATAAGGGTTTATGTAAAAAAAAAAAAGCCCTGGGCTAGTGGCCTAGAAGTGCAATATAGTAAGTAACATGGGGACCAAAAAAACCTTAATAGAATCATGGGTTATGTTACTAGAGTGTTGAGATGAAGGGAGGTGACAGTCATATTACAGACTACATAGGTAATACTATGTGATAGCATGTAATAATGTGCCACATTTAAAGAAGGATATTGACAACTCAGAGTGTGTCTTGAGGATGACCAAGATTATGAAGGGATTTAAAATAATTCCATCTAAGGATCTGGGGATAATGAGCCTGAGATGAAGGAACTTGAGTTGTTGAGCCTGAAGAAAAGAAGATTTAAGGGGACATGATAACTATCTTAAAGTATTTCAAGGGCCTTCAAGTAGAATAGAGATTATATTTGCTCTGATTATCCCTGAAGGGCAGAACTAGGTGAAATAAGTAAAAGATGTAGAAATACATATACCCTTTATAAGAAGAAAACATTCCTAATAATTAATTGGAGCCATCCAGAAGTGGAATGGGATGCCTCTGGAAGCCAGTTTCTCCTTGTTATATGTCCACACACAATGGAGTATTGGCTACTTGCTGATGATGTTGTGGAAGAAAGTTTATCAGATAAATGATTTCTGAGGATTATCCAACTCTAAGATTCTTTGACATTTAGAGATATTGACATCAATGCATTCAAATTATCATGTTCAGAAAATCTAAGATGAGAGTTAAGGCTTCCTGTGGAACACATGATTATACAAAGAATATGGATTAGTAGGCAAGTTTCTTTTAGTAGTATATGAAATTGGACCCTTTTGACTAAAAGAAATCATCCATTTTTCTCACCAAGAAGTTATCACAGAATTTGTTCAGAAATAGAAGGGCTCAGACCATTCAGGGGCTCTCCAGCCCTAGAGACATAGAAGTTCCCAGTGTTTCTTTGGAAGCTAAAAACAATATTTAGATTTCCTTAATTCAGATCCTTCTCCAACTTAGGGAAAGATCTCAAGGTGCTAAGTAATTGTATTAACAACAATGATAACAGCAGTAGCAACAACAAAGAAGATGACAATTAAAATTTTATAACACTATAAAATTTAAGAAGCACTTTGTGTATTTGAACCTTTACAATAGCATTAGGGGATACAACTACAGACATTGTTCTCCCCATCTTAAAGATGAGGAAACTGAATCTAACCCAGCTAAGTACATAACATGGGCTAAGATGACTCTTGGGATTTAGCCCCAGGAGTTTGTTTGTTTAAGTAGAGAAAAGGGATAACAACAGCAAATTATAATGTATTCTGAAGAAGAAGAAACCTTTATAAGTATTTTGGCAGAACTCAGTTGCCAAAGGAGTCCTCTGGCCAAATGGGTACAGTTTAATATGGGCATGAGGGTTTTAAATGCTGAGGCTAATTTTTGATGAGTCCATTCCTGATTAGAATCTCACACTGGATTTTCAGCTGTCTCCTCCAGTTATCTATAAGTAAGAAAATATATGATGAGAAGTAAATTCAGAACTCTTCTTTGTCTATTCTATCTCTTTAGTGCTCTTTCAGATCTTTCTGTGTTTCTCTATATTCATCATAGTCTTTTTTTTTTATAGTCACAATAGTCTGTTACATTTGTAGAGTACAACTTATTTAGTTACTCTTCAGTAGATGGATATCTACTTTGATGGCTAGTTCTTTGCTAACCTATTTATATAGGTTTTTTGGTGAGTTTTTGTTTTTATTTCATTTTTTGGTCACTGATCTCCTTGGTATATATACCTAACTAGGGAATCTCTGGGTCAAAGCTTGTGGATATTTGAGTTATGGATATATAATATCCATAATATTATATAATTATTCTTAACATAATTCCAAATAGTTGGACCAATTCATAGCTGAACCAGTGGTGTTTTAGTGAGTCACACTCAAGTTCAATTTAAGTCAGCAAACTTATTAAATAAATGCCTACTATATAGGCTGCCCTATGGTAGATGTTGCTGATACAAAAATAGTATCATGTATAGTCCCTGTTCTTTTGAAGTTTAATAGCTCAGTAGGAAATGGGGCAGAATACACAGAAAACAAATATGATAACTGCCTAGGAGAAATATAACTAGATCTGTATGACAGATTGGATGGAAGAGGGATTATTTATTGGTGGAGGCAAGTTGTCATTAGAGGTTGCTGATCTGAACTAATTTTTGTCAAGGGAAAGGGATTTTAATAAAGAGGTAATAGAGTAAGGCTGGTACAATCTAGGCACTGATGATGCTGAGGCAAAAGACATGTAGGTAGAGGACAGGATGAAATCTGGGAATGCAGTAAGCTTGGCTAAAACCTGTATTTAGAAGAACTTGAATTGTATGTTCTGAAGTTTTTATTATATTTGGTAAAAAATACAGAGAGAACCCAAATTTTTGAGCAGGAAAATGACATGACAAGACATTTACTTTAAAAAATAATTTTGGCAGCTGTGAGGAAGGTGAATTATTAAAGAAAGAGACTAGAATCAGGGATATCACTTAGGAGCCTATGAAAGAGATGCTGAGTGAACCAGGGAAGTGGGAGTAAAGAGGAATGTTTCTTTGTAAGATGCTTTAAGCTAAAAAAGACTAAAATTAATTTACCCAGAAATATGAGGAATTCCTTCACCCATTCCTGAGCCAAATCATGCTGACAAAAGAAGTCTTCGTGGGGAATTCAACTGTTTCCTTTTTTATAGTGTAATGCATCTGGTCTTGATGTGGATTATGTTTGCCTTCAAAATACTAACGGTCTATCTAATTACCAGATATCTTTAAGGGAACTTTGGAAAGTATCTGAGCAATGGATAAATCTACAGTGTTCCTCCTTACAACAACCTTACATCCATTCCTCCTATAACTGCCAGCAGGTCTACAAACCTGTCTAACAAATCTTGTCTACAAACTAAATTCATTCAAAAATCTGATTTACAAAGCCTAGAGTACTACGTCCCCCAAGTGCCCACAGACCCTTGAAAAGAATATAGTTACTGAGATCCTGGGCTTCAGTTTACTCATTGGTTCCATACTAGAGTGGATCAGGGATGAGATTGTGCTGAGGACTAAGTAGGGATCCTTGCTGTTTCAAATTGCTCACCTCATTGAAATCCCCTGCAAAAAGGCAGCAATTGAAATAAGAGGAGAGTTTGTCCTAACTCTGCAAAATAAAAACACTTGGGGGAGGCCACTATTATGTCAGAAAAGATAAGAAAACAGTTCATTTGTAGCTTCTAAAATTTAGAACTAGTGTACAGTAGATGAAGATCTTTCTTTAAGCAGCTGTCTAAATTATCTGAGCAGCATGAAAGAAATCCATTTGAGATCAAAATCCTTAATTTTCAGACCTTTCTAGGTTGATACATTTTTAAAAGAGGGAGGTTTGGTAACATTGTTTAATGTTAATTAGTTAACGCTCACATGGTACTTTGAAGATGAAAAGCATTATGTAAGCACTAAGTAGTATTACAGTGAAATTGCCCAATTTTAAGAAGGGAGATTGAAATGAAAATTTCACATAAGCAAATGCTCATCACCATCAGGTGCTGTGATTGGAGATTGTGTGAGTATGAATGTGCCTACAGTCTTTCCCCTTGTACAGCAGCACAGCCAAACATCCTCTCCTGAATAGAAATCGACAAGCAGATGAATGGAAAATTTACTAGAGGTAATTATAGATGGTGGAAGGCTCCATGTGTTTTCTAAAGGGGTCACTCCTTTTTTTCTTTCTTGTCACAAAGGACTATTTTCTCTGATCGTAGCTCCCTGGCAGTCAACACATTCCTTCCAGGACTTAACTTTAGAGAATGCACCTGGGAGTGGACTGCTGAGACCTATCAGCTTTTCCTATCAGAACTGTCCAATCCAGCTTCACTTTAGAGCCTGTCATACCCTAATTTCTTTTAAGTTCAGCCTCCTTTCTTTTAGGTCTGTGAGGCTGTGATTACTTGCATGGTCAGTTCGAACAAGAAACACATTTCTTTTCTCCCTTTCCTACAACTTCTGCCAGCCTCCTGTTCTTCCTTTTCTTTCAGAACTTGGCTCAAAACATTCCTCCTCATGCAGGACCCTCTGCATGATTCACTTTAGCATTTCAAACTTATTTCAAACCTGCTAATTTACTCAGGAAAGGCAGAGCTAGCCCCCAAATAAACAAGATCTGGAAATAAATTCTACTTTTCTGATCAAGTCATTGACTTTACCAAAGGCTTCTAAAACTATGTTATAGGACAGATACTGATTTATACTAGTTGAGGGTGTTTTTTCTCTGGGAGTTTCTTACAGCACTGAAATTATGTCTAGGATGAAAAAAATAAAGTCTGTCTCCTCCCTTCCCTACATCCATCTCCTTCTTAACTCGGGACCATTTAGGAAAGGTGAAATTGTAGATGTAGTAATACCTTAATGACAATCACAACTTACAACCTCTAATAAATCCCTATTTAAGGATTTGTTTATAAGGCTAGACAGATTAAATGGAACTTCTTTTTTTATTAAAGCTGTTTATTTTCAAAACATATGCATAAATAATTTTCAACATTCACCTTTGCAAAACTTTGTGTTCCAAATTTTTTCCCTCCCTTCCCCCCACTTTCTCTACTAGACAGCAATAATCCAATACGTTAAACATGTGCAATTCTTCTACACATGTTTCCACAATTATCATGTGCATAAGAAAATCACATCAAAAATGAAAAAAAATGAAAAAAAAATGCAAGCAAATAATAAAAATGGTGAAAAAGTATGTTGAGTTTCATATTCAGTCTTCATAGTCCTCCCTCTGGATGCAGATGGCTTTCTCCATCACAAGTCTATTAGAAATGTCCTGAATCACTTCATTGTTGAAAAGAGCCAAGTTCATCACAGGTGATCATCACATAATCTTGTTGCTGTGTACAATGATCTCTTGATTCTACTCACTCACTTAGCATCAGTTTATGTAAATTTCTCCAGGACTGTCTGAAATCATCCTGATGATCATTTCTTGTAGAACAATATTCCATAACTTATTCAGCCATTCCCTAATTGATGGGCATCCACTCAATTTCCACTTCCTTGCCACTACAAAAAGGGGTGCTACAAACATTTTTGTGCATATGGGTCCTTACTCTCTTTTATGATCTCTTTGAGATACAGGTCCAGTAGAAACATTGCTGGATTAAAGGATATTTACAGTTTGGTAGCCCTTTGGGAGTAGTAAATGGAACTTCCTAAAGGAATCTGGTTTTCTATAGTTGTATAGTGTATATATATATATATATATATCCTATAGTAGATATAGTCTATATCCTATACACAGGATGTCATCTAATCTAATTTAAGTATTCAGAAAAGGCACAGAAATTTACACACAAGGATTGACTAAGGTAGGCATACCAGATGACTTTAAAGAGCCAGGTAACATGACAAAGAGGTTTGAACAAATTGGAAAGAAACCAGCAAGCTAAGGAAGAAGGATATAGTCTAATGCAAACAGACAATAATTAGCATCGAGGAAAAAAAAAGTTATGACCCTATTCTTTTTTCAACATGCTCTAAATTTGAGTTCACTTTTCCCTGAGCTCTATACACACTTGTGGGAGAATATGCCAAAAACTTTAGAGGATGCTTGTTTCCCTTTTATTTTTTTAAATTAAATTTTTTTTTATTTTTCAAAACATCTTCATAGATAATTTTCAACATTTACCCTTGCAGAACTATGTGTTCCAGGTATTTTTTCCTTCCCTTCCTCCCCCCCATCCCCCAGAAGGCAAGTAATCCAATATATGTTAAACATGTACAATTCTTCTATACATATTTCCATAATTATCATGCTGCATAGGAAAAATCAGATCAAAAGGGGAAAAAAAGGGGAGATGAGTTTTTTCATCCTGTAATGCTGGAGAAACTGAGGCAAGAGAGAGATTAAAAAGTTTTTAATATTTTATTTAAATTTCTGAGAGGGAGAGATTGTCTGGGGGCAGAGCAGAACCCATTTTTCCCCCAGGGCTGAATTGGACTTTTGTCTCGAATTCAGCATTGGATGTGGGATTCCAAAGATTTTTATAGTGCTCTATTGATCAGGGGAGGCAAAGGCAAGGGATGGAGTCTGAAAACTGGTGAGCAGGAATCTCCAGGAAGGGACCACCAGTCTGATTCTGACAGATTGAGGAGTGAGTACCATAATTTCTGATATATTGGCAGTGAGGAGGTAGTCAAACTAGAGACAGAAAGTCTGGAACAAGAGATATGCTTATATATCTTTAAGTAACTTATCTGCAATTTATGGCTCTATGGAATGCTAACGGTCAGGGCTCCCAGACCTAATTATCTCAGTTCTAATGAACAGGAAAGAGGTTTGCAACTAGGAGGATTGAGGCAGAACAATCTAGGGAAACTGAGGCAGAACAATTTAGGGAAACTGAGGCAGAATAGTAAAAGGAAATTGTGGCACAATAGTACTAATTGCCTGAATTTATCATCTTAGTAAATATCATTTTCTAAAAGCTAATTAACCCTGGATGATTGATTGATATCAGCTAATAATCTATGGGTGACTTAGGAGAAAGAATATTTGAACTTCATTGGGTTAACATTAGAATATGTAAGGAGGGAGGAGCCATCCTCAGGAGACTCAATTTGTCAACTTAAGTGGCAGTTGAGATATTGGCTCCAAAACATGTGCTACATAAATAATAGGGAGCCATTGAGAATTTTTGAGCAGAGAAGTGACATGACTAGATCTTTTTACAATATAAGCTATTCTGGCAGTGTGCTAACAAAATTGTTTGGGAGAGAGAATCACAGTGGAAAGATTTGTTAATGCATTGTTGTAATAAATCAAGTATTTGTCAGTATTTATGTACTCAGATTATAATACTTCACTACTTGATGGATCTGTGATCTTATGGATAAAGTCGTTGCTTCCACTGGCATAGTTAGAACTCATCATTTCTTCTGATCCTGTGCTAATCTTTTTGCTCCTCCATTGATTCTCTATAGACAATTTGTTGTCTATAGATCATCTCTCTACATGGAAGTCTTTCTTTAGCTATTAAAAAAATTGTGAATACCCAATGAAGGTTGTATACTATTGCTCCTGATCCTTGCTACATGAATGGCCTGGAAGGAAAGAAAAAAAGAATGAAATAAGAATTTATGAAACATATTCTATGTGCTATTTTTTGTGCGAAAGGTTAGTTATACAAATATAGACAAAAAGAAAACCAGTCTCTAACCTCCAGGTATTTATAGTCTAAAGGGAAGATAACCCACAAAAAGAAGCTTAAAAGCAGGATATCGGAAGAGAGAACATGATTTTAGAGTCTGAAAAGTCAAGAATATGGATGGGAGAAGAAAAAAGGCTGGTTAACGTGGGCCTCTTAATAAAATGGACACTCCAAGAAGAACTCACCAACAGAATAAGGGAAAGAAACTGTGTAGAGAAAGATTGCATGATAAGAAAGTCTCAGGGGTGGTATTATGTTACAGGACACAGATACCCTAAGAACTGATGGGACTACCAGCATGAGAAAACATTAAAAGTGTGATTTTGAGGTCCAAAAAGTCAGGGACCAGGTGGGAATAAACCTAGTCTGATATATATTTGCTTCAATGTTGCTCTCATTTAAGGACATCTAATCTATGAAAACTTAGATTTAGGAAATGGACAAATTAAGGGTGATTATTTAACCATTTATTTGATTTAAAGTATGTTTCACTTTTATAGATTCACTTCAATTTTCATGTCATTTTTCCTCTCTTCCAGGGCATTTACAAAATTAAGGTCATAGAATTCTAGACTTAAAGATGGAAAAGACCTGAGAATCCATTGAGTCTGACCCCTTCATTTTACAAATTAGGAACTGAGACCAAGAAAGTGATTACATACCTATTAATTGTTTAAGGCATGTTTTGAATTCAGGTCTTTTTGACTCTATGTTGAGCCAAAAAGACCTGAATCTAGAACTATTACTTCATTTAGCATCATTACTTAAATAATTAATAAACACTGGACTTGGATCTTACAGTTGTGAGAAATGATTATTTCTCTTATATTAACCAATTAATATGTGGAGGGAGAAGCATCCAAGTTATAATTATAATTATAATTATTATATCTTCATTCAAAGTCTAGCCTCTCAAGAGCATTCTGACCCTGTCCAAAGAATTTACTACACCCAAATCATCTCAAGTAGGTGTAATTCTTACCCCACCATTGTTTATTGTTCATTGATTGGGTGGAGCATAGATCCTTTTGTATTAGATTGCCAAGGTGAGAGTGATCTGGCTTGAGATGAATCTGTCTGTCTATGAACAACAAAATCTGAGTCATGTACCCAGTCCCTTATTAGAATAGGTCCACTTCTTAATATAATATTCATTGTCTCATTAATGATCAACAAATTTGAGTTGATTTCTGCCTTTGGGAATACCCAATCTTCTAAGGGCATATAAATATTGAGCACCTCCATGAGCTGTCTTTTATTTATGAGAGAAAGCCAAATGATTGTCATTTTATTAATTATCTGCCAATCTTAATTAATAAAATTGATTAATAATAACCCAGACTTTTCCTTTGTCATACAGACTTGGGTCTGAATTTTAGCTCTATCACATATTAGCTGTGTGATTTTGAGTAAGACATTAACTTCTCTGAGCTTTAGTTTTTTCATCAGCAGAAAAGGGTTACTAATACCTGTCTTACCTTACCTCATAGAGCTGTTGAGGATATCAATTATAAGATGCTTTCTTATAATAAAGTATCATATAAATGTAAGCTATTAATTATTATTTTTAAAAGTGGGGTTTATGAACAACTCCTCAGGCATGCATCTATTGTATAAAATGAGACATGCTTATGTATAGATGTTGGTGGCCCCTATTCTTTGCACTAATCAAATAATACACTTCCTTGATCAGCTATATGTGATTTTTAACAATTCTTTTTCCAACCACCACTGACCCTGAATTGTAAGCTAAGTTGATAATATAAAAGTCATGAGAAGGAGTTCACATGGAGCTGAGCTGGGCTTGCATTGCTCGTAAACAATATGAATAAAAATTCACTTTAAAATCTCTCTCCCCTTTCCTTAACAATGACATTATACCAATGGGCCCACTTAATTTCTTGCATTTGTACCTTTTCAAAAGAGCCCACTGCTTTACAATGTCAAATGTGACCTTTACAACAAAACGTACAAACTGAGTCGTACACAGAGGACTCTTGGAAGCTAGCAATTTTCATGATGCAAATTTCAGAGCAGAATAAGCCCATTAACCAAATTAGCAATTCATAAAAGCAAAAGTTCATGGTCAGGAAACAATTGTGTCTTTTCAAAAGGTGTAATTTTAGCCCAATTGTAGCTTTAAAGTGTTTTTTTTTTTTTTAAGTAAATTAGGACTTTAATTTAATAGGTTAAATCTATACATGAGGAGAATACAATTTATCTGAAGTGAAGTGAATTAGCAATTCATAAAAAAGGCAAAAGCCTGGGTAGAATCCAGTAACTCTCCCCTGAAGATGTGATTTTATCTATTATTTGATTAAAAGACTGAGGCGAGGAACTGAGGTACAATAAGCACCAAAAGAATATTATAGTATATTGGAACCAACCTGGAAGTAATAGGATTGGAGGCAAGGACTTGGATTCAAATCCAACCTCTAATAGGTATTAACTTTTGTGACCTTTGTTAAGTGAATCATTTAATCACTCTGAATCTTCCTTAGTTTCCTTCCTGTTAACATGAAAAGCTTAGATGAGATGATTTCTATATTTATTTTCACCTTATTGTAAGATATGGCTAAATTTATGAAGAATATCAAGATACAGGCATGGGTAATATTAGAATTTGTCATGATGGAATTAGACACTCTACCTAAGCAATTACAAATTTTCATGGAATGGTGGATACAATTCTGAAAAGCTGTCTTCACTCATTGACTCTGCTTTCTTTATTCTCATACAATTGTCATCCTCATGAATTCTAAATTCATTACTCAACTATAACTATTCTCTTCAAAGTTAGCAGCGATTCCTTAATTGTCAAAACTGATGTTTTTTTCTCAGCTCTCATCTTTCTTGACCTCTGTGCCACATCTGCCCCCACTGACCAACCTCTCTTCCTGTGTATTCTCTCCTTTTTTGTGATACCTCTCCTTTCCTTCTCGACCTCTGCTTCTTTATTCTTCTTCTGCCTCTATGACTCCTTCTACTTAGGGTCCTTTGCATACTTACCATTCAAGTCATACATACTCCCTAACTCTTGATTATCTGTGGATATGATTCATAGATCTATTAATTTAAAATCTACCTATAAAATTCCAGTTGCTCCTGAGCAAAAGAAAAATAAGACCTAGAGAACTCTTGCCATTTCCAATGTTACAATGAGTTATCTTTTAATTCCTAGCCTAATAATCTTTTCTCCGTCTTACACTGTACTATATTCTAAAAGTTACTTATTCAAATGCAGATGTTACTCTGAAGAGGTAACAAATTAATGAAGATATAGTCAGATATGCCAGAAAATAGAAATCAGGATTGAGTTTTTATCTTGGTGTTGAAAAGGTCTGGAACATATGACCACAAATTTAGATCTAGAAGGTGTTATCTGGTCCTAATCCTTCACTTTACAAATGATGCTGCTGCTTAAATCCATAGAGGGAAGGGGGCTTGCCTAAAGCTACAAGGGTATTAAGCAGCAAGATTATTTGATTACTGATTCTCTGACTCCATAGTCCCTGCTTAGATTCAAAAATACTCTAATATTCTATTAGTTTTGGGATCTCCTCAAACTGGGATATTTCTTCTGGTGATACAAATGGAACCTATCTATACCTATCTATCCTTCTTGATTTCTTCCAATAAGTTCACCATAGGAAATATACCTAATATGTTGCAAGATTTCCTTAGTGTCTGTTGACATTATGAGGACACCATTTAAGTCTAGAATGTGACCATTTGCTTCTCTTTTTGTTCACATTGTGTAACAGACCTGTGTTCCTTTAAAATAACAGAATTCTTGGATGATACTTTTTACATTGTTCTCTTCCATTATTTTCTTTTTTCATAAGACACTGCAGGCCGTACTTTTCCATTTTCTCTCTCATGATCTTCAACTTTTGTTCTTTGGAACAATCTTTGGAGATTGTAACAATATATGACTCACAATCTTTGCATATCATAGAATAATATGGATGTGCTGAGTCTTGGTTCTAAAGAGAATCTTAGGGATCTGTACAATTTCCATCATTGTGGCCATCCAGCAATCAGTCTTCTCCTATACAACTGTTGAACCAACTCATTACCCATAAGGCATCTCTCTCTCTCTGTTCTCTGTCTTTGTCTCTGTTCTCTTCTTCCTCCTTTTCCTCCTCCTCTTCCTTCTATTCCTTTGTTTCCTTCTCTTCCTTCTTTTCCTTTTCTTTCTCTTCCTTCTCCTTTTTCTTCTCCTCCTCCTCCTCTTCCTCCTCCTCCTCCTCCTCATTTTCCTTTCCTTCTCTTTCTTCTCCTTCTCCTTCTCCTTCCCTTGTCCTTCCCTCTGTATGTGTATATATATATATATTTGTGTATTTATATATATGTATATATAAATATACATATATTCATATATTCATGTATATATACATATTGACAGTTAAAGACAGAATAAAAGTTTTGGCAAAAAGTGTTTAAGGAAAGAAAGAAATCCTTAAGATACTGAAAAAGGAAAACCAGATGCTAGGAGCTATGAAAATTACTGGGTTATAGAAGGTAAGATTGGTGGTGCCCATGAGTAAGACTGGATTCTTTAGTTATGGTAGATGAGGGAGAAGAGGAGAAAAATCAGAGTGAAATATGGGCAATTTGGTCTTGGAAGGAAAGGATGCTATAGAGATTTGGAGGCTTCAAGCCAGAGAAGGAAGTAAATTGGGATGTGGAATTAGATTTTGAAGCTAATAATTACTTAGAGCAGATCACTGATTCACTCTGAATATAGCCTTCCAATGGAGTTTGCGATGCTTCTTGTAGTCATGTGCAAATTATAAAGAAAAATTAGTTACTTCCTTAAAGTTTAGGTGGATGCATTCATTTCTTCAATAGGTATTAGCAGCGTGAGCATCTTGAGATAACAAAGCTCTTGCTTTTTGTTTAAAGTTTAAAGGAAGTTTGGCACACAATGTCTTTGTCTCCTCTCTGTTCTATGGCCCTCTTTGTCTCATGTGCTCCTTGCTCACATCCATGGATATAATACCATCTGAATGACCTCAGCTTTGTACAACTTGTGAAACATTCTCAAGATAAGGCTCTTAATCTAACTTGTAAAAACAAAGCTCTACTGGGTAAGCCAGAGTAGTTATTTCTGACAGCTTTGCCAGACTTGAAGGGTTCCTTCCTCAGCTCTCAAATCACACTCTTCTCCCTCTTCAGATTCAGGAACAGTATCAGTTGTTGTGGAGAGAGAGAAAGAGAGAGCGACTGAGTGCCTACTTCATCATCCTGCCATCACTAGGACTCAGTGGGGGAGAGGCTGGTCAGATGCCCTATCTGCATGTTCTTAGACACGGGAGTTGAAAACCACATCAGCTCTGTGCTATTAAACTGGAGGATAATTAGTTATAGCAAAAATCGATTCTTTTCTTTGGCTTCAGGGAAGTCTTTTAAGTGTGAAAGGGGATGTTAATCCCCTGGGAAATGATATTAAGCAAAACTTCTTTAGTTCTGCTAGCTGCTTAGATAAACAATGGCACGGGTTTATCTCTCAATCCAACCCGAGGGTATAGAAAACTGTCCCTCCCTTCTCCCTTATTTATTTATTCTCATTTCTTTTCCTTCATTTCTATTCTCCCTTTTCTTGTTTTTTTTTTTAATGTTCCATTTGGAGCATCTTACCTGAAAATCCCCTGATTTGTGGAATAATCTTTCCTAGACAAAGAAGTTATCCATTCTGGCAGAGAAATGCAAAATAGTTACTGGTTCTCCAATGTTTTTACGAGGCCATGTCCTGTACTCTCTTGGGTAGTAAAGTGAACTAAATCATAATACCAATTATGCTTTTCAGCTCCTCAGTTATACTTGTCCCTCCTTCTGCATTCACATGAGAGGAGAGGCAGCCTATTATATATATAGCCAATAGAGAACTGCAACTGGAGTTAGAAGAGCCTGGGTTAAAAGACCACTTGTTAGCTTTGTGACTCTAAGCAGCATCAGTGAACCTCTTTTTCTCCATCACCTTTCCTAGCTATAAAATGAAGAGATTGGCTTCCAACAATCCTTTTGTCTTAAATTTATGAACCTATGATCTTATATTAGGAACAATGCACACTCCACAAGCAGCACACACACACACACACACACACACACACACACACACACACACACACAGGAATTTTGATAGTCTGTCTCTGGGTTCTTTGACATCCCTTATTAAAAATACTTGGACTCAGAATTGTACCAATCATATATTTATAAAGACTCTTCTTCTTCACTGTCCCCAAATGCTACAATTATTTTATGTAGGTCAGCGCAGCACTGAGACCCAGTATCTCTCAGTCTCAGAGATACTTGCTTTTACATTATGACTCAAATTTTCAGTCTTTCCATATTTCCTAAGTCAGGTTTCTGGTTTCGTACTAAGGGGTAATCCAAACACTCTGGATAGATGAGGGCTTGAAAGATACTCTTAAATTGGCCATCTACCATTCTCTCACAACAGGCTATGTTCTCTCACACTCTGACTCATCCCACTTCTCTGACCATCACCTTGATCATGTAAACCAATCAGTTCTCTAAATCAGTTCTGTACTCTGTCATAAATCTAGAGGCTAGACTCCTAACACATCTGCTCCGGTGATTGCTAGGGTAACTTTAGGTTTGAGTCTGAAACATATGCTTCTATCATCAAATGAGTTCTATCTTAGTTCAGTAATTTAGGCCCACCCTACTTCTTGTCTGAATATCAAGATAATCACTTAGTTGATTCCAGTTTCCTGCTCTCCTATTCCCAAGCTTCATATTCTTCATCTGAAACAAAGGATTTGAACTGGATGAGACACCTACCAGCTCCAAGTCTATGATGCTTCCAATTCCTAGCTGACAATTAGTCCCCAAACTTATTTAAGAAACAGCAAGGCATTCTCTTTTTGTTGGAGTTTGAGAAAGATGATGGCAGAAAATAGCCTGTGGTGTGAGGAAGATGGTTTGATAAGCACAGAGTAAGTTGAAGGAGAAAGAGGTAGTAGAAATGTGTTGGTGAATTGGAGAGAAAATGAGGGAGAAAAGCAGGGAGAAGAAAATAGTTAAAATTGCCTTTACTCCTCTTCTATTCCTTCATTCACTTCAAGGTGATCATTAGGTCCCTTTTAGTCTCTTTTTGATAATAATTTTTGTTCCTTGAGCCTTCTTTTCCTGAGACTGTTTTCTATCCCTTTCATATTTTGTGGGTGCTTTCTATAGGCATGGTTATTAAAAGGCTAAGAGTCTACTAGGTTTGTTTCAATGGGTCACAGTGGTCTGATGAATGGGAGAGATCATCACTTTCCAGATGCTGAAGAAAATCTTAAACACAAAGCTTTCCATTTTTAACTTCTAAGAAAGCAGAACTCAGGTTATGGTTGTGAGGATGACCTTCCTTTCCTTTCTTTCAAGAATCCCTTTCTTAGGAAGGAAAAGACTCACATATGCAAAAATATTTGTAGCAGCTCTTTTTGTGGTAGCAAAGAATTGGAAAATGAATAGATGCCCATCAATTGAGGAATGGCTGGATAAGTTGTAGCATACGAAGGTAATGGAATATTATTGTTCTATAAAAAATGATGAAAAGCTGATTTTAGAAAGGTCTGGAAAGATTTACATGAACTGATGGTAAATGAAACAAGCCAAACTAGGAATACATTGTATACAGTAAGTAACATCAAGGCTGTGTGATGATTAACTCTGAAAGAATTCTTTTCAGTGTTTCAATGATCTAAGACAATCCCAATAAACTTTGGATAGAAAATGCCATCTGCATCCAGAAAAAAAAATTATGGAGATTGAATATAAATCAATAAATACTATGTGCCACTTCTTTTTTTCCCCTTTTTTTCTCTCTCTTGTGGTTTTTAACTTTTGTCCTGATTTTTCTCTTTAATCATGACTCATAAAGAAATGTATATTTAAAAATTTAATATATAGTATACCAGAAAAAATAAAACAATAAAGGAACAAAAAGACACCTCCTCTTAAAAAAAAGAATCACTTTCTCTTTCCCTAACTTTCATTTCTCAGTCAGTCACAAGAAAATCATGGTGTCATAGAGCCCAAACTGGAAGAAACTTCTAGTCATACCTTATTTTATAGTTAAAGAAACCAAGCTAAGTAACTTGTCCAAGTTCATGCTGGTTGCATGCATCAGACATGGGATTTGAACTTGGCTCTTCTCACTTTTAAAGCCAGTGCTCACTTTCTTATCACATCCTACTATCTTCAAATTTTCTATTGCCATCTTAATTCTGGTAAATAATAACAATAATAATAATGAACATTTATATAGGACCTGTTCTATGTTAGGCACTGTGCTAAGTGCTTTATAAATATTATCTCAATGTGGTTTACAAATATTATCCTTACACCATCTTGGGTGGTATTATTCTCATTTTATAGTAAACTGAGTCAGTATGAGATTATGTGACTTACTCAGGGTCACCCAGCTATGAAGAATCTGAAGTGGGATTTCAACTCAGGCCCAAGTCCAAGGTTTTATCTTCTGTGCCAGCTAATTGGCAAGGGACAGGTATATATTACGTGCCTTTTTGTGAAACAGAAATGGGCTTGGTAACTCTTGGCTCCCATGAAACCAAATTTCTTCAAAAACTTCTTTGCAGAGTTAGCCTCTCGTGTCCTTGGACCTGATATAGAGGAACTGAATGAGACACTTGTGATCCTCAGAGGTATTTATTTCCAACCCTGCTGGGCTGGCAATCTCTCCCCCTCCCTGCCCTCCTCTCCTCCACTTTATAAAACAGAAGCACTTTCTGCACTGTAAGCATCCCTCTCCACGTACCAGTTTGGAATGCTTGACTTCATATGCAGGTGCTGGCTGGCTACTGGGGATATTATTCATCTTTGAAAAATGCTTAGCGGGGCTTCTTCCATTGGCTACTATTGCAAAGAACTCTGGATTTATCATGCTCAGCCAGTTTACCTGCTAGAGCTAAGTCTGTAGACAGAATATGCCATAATTGAACAGCTTGGTCCCAATGATGTTACTCCCGTTATTGTGTAATCCAAATAGCATTGGTGCCCAGTGAGAGAGATCCTTTCAGCCTGTGCCTCTAGTAATATTAAGGGACATAAGGACAAAGCTGACATCTGCCAGTGCATTTACCTTGATACCTTGCAAGCGTCCTGACTTTTGCCTGAAGCTGAATGAAGGAAACACTTAACTGAGTTGCACAGTCGCATTGTAGCCAGAATCAAGGATTCAATTGCAGGTGGGCAAGTTAGTTTTGCTCTTTTCTGTGGCCATAGAATATATCTGTAACCATGCATAAAAATTGTTGGTCATGAGGAAGACTGGCCACAAGTGTGTGATGGGACCAGGATACCTTTATTGCCACTAATACAAACATACCTCAAAAATCAAAGCAATGGATTGTGAATTCTGTCTTTGTCTTTATGACAGAGAGATGGAAGACTAAAGGTCAGAATGCTGTATTATCAGATGTGGTCATTGCATTGAGGGTTTTTGCTAAATTATTCTTTCTTACACGGGGTGGGAGAGATAAGATAATTACAGAGATAGTGGTGTTATATAAAAAGAGGTACCAATAATTTTTTTTCAAAAAAAGAAAAAATATTCAAAGAGTTCTGCTCAGAAGTAGCTCTAGCTTCAAATAGAAATGCTTGCATTAACCACCTGGATTGGCTGCCATTTTAGGTCCCAAGCAGAACTTGGAACATTAATTTAATTTTTTTAAAATTCTGAATTTAATGAACACCAAAAAAGAGAACATTTCCATACAACATAGTAACAGGGAAAGGGAACCATGTGAAACTGCAAATCTCTGTTATATACAGCTTGCTTTAAGAAATTATATAATAAATTTAACATGTTACTTTCAAAATATCTTGAATCTGTTTCTTTATGAAATTCCTTCTGTTCCTCTCTGTGCATCTCAAAAATCTTTCAGTGACCCTCTTTTATTTCATTCTTTTTGCAACCAGCTTCTCTTTTCCTCCTCCAAATCTTCTTAAAATAAAAAAAGAAAAACATAATCCTTTTTAAAAATAAGTATAGTCAAGCAAAACAGATCCATGTATTTTCCATGTCCAAATAAGTCTTATTCTGTAATTTTAATCCTTTGCCCCTTTGTTGGCAAACCTCCATTTCATTATTCTGGAACTATGGTTGGCTATTACATTGATCGGAGTTCTGAAGTTTTTCAAAGCAATTGTTATATGAACAAAATTATTATTGTGTATATTGTTCTCCTGGTTCTGCTAACATGATTATGTGTATTATAGCCTAATAATATTCTATTACATTTATATACTATTTTTTTTTAGAAATTTCTAAATTAATGACTATCCTTTTAGTTGCCAATCCCTTGTTAATAGGAAAAAAAAGATCTGCTTTAAATATTTTTGAACACATAGATTCTTTTCCTCTTTTATTGAATTCATTGATGTATAAGCCAAATAGTGGTATCCCTGGGTAAAAGTGAATACAGAGTTTAATTATTTTTTGGTCATAATACAAACTGCTTTCATGACGGTGCCATTTTCGTACTCTATTAACAAATGAACCAGTATGACTGTTGTCCCAAGAACCCCTACAATAGTTGCCAATTTTCCTTTTTTTTGGGTTATCTTTTCCAATCTGATGTGAGGTGGAACCTCAGAATTATTTTAATTTGCATTATCTAATTACTAATGATTTAGATTTTAAAATATGTATATATAAATATATACATATTTAAAAATCTAAATTTTTTATTTTATTTATTTATTATATAAAAAACTAATATATATATATACATATATATATACATGTGTATATATATATATATATATATATATATATATATATATATTAAGTATCTTGACTTTCATTTAAAAGTTATTTGTATACTAGGGCATTATTAGTAGAATTGTGAATTAATTCTGATTCTTCTAATTCTAACTTCATTGATTTTGTTTGTGAAAAATTTCTCAGGTTTCTCTATTTAAAACTATCCATTACATCTTCTTGATCTTCTTTGTCCATTTTCAGGTCACAAACTTTTCCTTTACCCATAATCATGAATGTTATTTCTTCCTTACTTCTCTCATTTATCATGTGACCTTTTATTTTGACTTATGTATCATTTGTAATGTATTGTGGTCTATATTATAAGATATTGGTCTTTATTTAATTTCTGCCAGACTATTTTCCAGTTTTCCAATTAGCTTTTGTCAAAGAGTGAGTTTTTACCCCAGGAGATTTGGCCTTTAGAATTATTAAACACTATTTTACTATGCTCACCTGCTTCTATATGTTTTCAACTTTTTCTCTTCTTTTGATCAACTTTTCTACTTTTTAGCCTATAGAAAACTGTTTTGATGATTAGTTTATGTATAGTTTATGATTTGATTCTGTAGTATAGTTTATGATTTGATACTGTTAGGCCCCTTCCCTTCCATTTCCCCCATTATTTTCCTTGAGAATCATGCTCTTTTATTCTTTCATGTGAAATATGTTTATTGTTTTTTCTAGCTAACATAATCCCTCAGCATATATTGGTATGGGATTTACTAGTTGTGCGACTCTGGGCAAGTTTCAACTTCAGTTTCATCTTCAAATAGTAATAATTATTGCCTTTACTTCAAAAAGTTTTTATATCAAATAGAATAATATATATATAAAGCAGTATGCATACTACAAAGCATCTTTTGTAAAAGATAGTTATCATTGTTATTAATTAATTTAGGTTTCATTGTAATTTTTATTATATAGACTTTGCCCTATCACAAATAATTACTCTATTTAAGTTAGTCTATTTCTATAAAGTATTTTATACTTGTAGTCTTATAGCTCTTCTGTAGTATATGTCTTGGTACGTATATTACTAATTATTTTCTATTTTCTGTAGTAATTTTAAATGGAATTTGTCTTTTTATTTCTTTCTTCTGGGATTTGTTGTACATACATAAAAATTCTCTTGATTTCTGTGGGTTTATTTCATATTCAGCTACTTAGATGAATTTTTAATTATTTTGTTAATTTTAGTTGATTCTCTAGAGTACTTTATGTAAATTATCAAACCATCTACAAAAAGTCTTAAATGCCATTCATTTTATTTTTTCTTTGCTTATTGCTATGATTTCTTATGATAATAGATAGTATTTCTAGCACTATTAAATAATAATTGTCATACTATACCTGTTTTATTCCTGGTATTATTAGAAAGGCTTCTAATTTGTATCTACTTTAGTAGTGGCTCTTGATTTTATAAAGATGTTGTTTGCCATATTAAGGAAAGTCTCATTTATTTCTGTGCTTTTAAAACAGGGTATTACATTTTGTCTAAAGTTACAGTTTTAAGTAAACAATCATAGAATCACGGAATTGAAGTTGAAAGGGATTTCACTAGCCATCAATTACAATGAATATATGAAAGGAAATCCCACTGTAACTTACCCAGTTATGTCTGTATGTATGTAGCTTGGAATGACTTTGATAACATATTTTGGGACCTGATATTTTTCAAGGTCACCTTCTTTTGCATGCTCCTCAAAATTGATTTGAGCCCCAAAGTTTCAGACAAATAGATCTGCTGGACATGGTTTATGTTCTCAATGAATTCTGGAGAATGAAACAAATTATTAATGAATTTATCTTCTTCATATTTGGAAACTTGGAGAAATTCCATTTTATGGGATAGCATATGGTAAAAGTATAGCCCAACACTTTCAATCACCACATTATTATTCTACCATGAGTGCCCCTACGTTCTCTAATAGACCTAGATTTATGTTGCTGCGTTTGCCAAGAGGAGCTCAGAGACTTCACATTGTGGAGCCAGATGAAGTATTTCAGGAATCATAGCCAAAATCTTACCTTGGTTTTTTTTCTAACTATATAAGGTTTAATTGGATAAAATTAAATCACAAATATACTCAGCTATAGAGAGAGCATACAAGAAGATATGTGTCCTCTTGCTTCTTTGATATTTATTGAGTCACTAATCTTTTGTTAGACTGAGGAAAATGAAGCTAGATTCATTCTTCTTTTAGATGGTGTGATATCCACAAAAGATCAGATTCCTTCCTCCACCATAGACTCTAAAGGTTTTCTAGTTTTATATCAAATTAGACAAAGGGAACTGGAGCTTCTTGTGAAGGCACCATCCTTTATGGATTAGATGAGTCTGAGCCAGAGGGGTTGCCTAGAATTCTTTGGGAATTAGTGGCTGTTCTCAAAGATATTCATTGGTCTAAGCATTTCCTTCCCCATTGGGGGGGGGGGGGCAAAAGGAACTTGGCCCTTTGAGAGTAACCTCAATTTTTCCCATATAGGTCTTGTTTGGACATAGTTATTTGCATGTTGTCCCCTTCATTAAAGTGTGAGGTTCTTGAGAATAGGGATTAAATTTTACCTTTCTTTGTATACCAAGATCTCACACATAATAGGTGCTTTGTAAATGCTAGTTGGCTGATTTACGGACCTAATTAGTCTACATCTCTTAAGTATCACATTTTCTAGTCAGGAAAATAAAGGCTCAGTGATTATGATTAATATACTTAAAATTATACAAAAATAAAAAAATCTAATTTTTAAAATTTGTGTTCTGTTGGATGCTATCTCTATATCCATCTCCCATTCACCTATCTACCAATCCTCGTAGAATCATCTATTTAGACCTCAGAAACCATCTAATCTAAGAGTAAATGACTTTCCCTATGTCAGACAGAGGATTCACATCAGAAACAGGAGCTGAACCCAGGTCCTTTGATTCCAAAGCCAGTAAAGCTTCCCCCCCTCGCTTTATTCCATTCATTCCCTAAATACAAGGGTGGTATGCATATGTAAGTATGTGTAAGAGAGAAACAAAGAGAGACATGGAGAACTAGAGAGAGAAAAAGATGGATACAGAGAGGACAGAGTCAGAGAGAGACAGAGGTAGGGAAAAAAAAAAAAGAGAGACAGACTCTACTAAGCCTATATCTCAGAGAAATCATAAAAAAGGGAAAAGGATCCACATGTGCAAAAATGTTCATAGTAGCTTTTTTTGTAATGACAAGAACCTGGAAACTGAGAGGATGCCTATTAGTTGGGGAATGGCTGGATAAATTATGGTATATTAATATTATAGAATATTATTGTTCTATAAGAAATGATTAGCAGGATAATTTCAGAAAGTCCTGGAGAGACTTAGATTAACTGATGCTAAGGGTAGTGAGTAGAACCAAGAGAACATTATATACAAGATTATGTGATGATCAATTCTATTGGATACAGCTTTTTTCAACATTGAGGTGACTCAAGTGAGTTCCAATAGATTTGTGATGTACAGAGCCATCTCCATCCAGAAAAAGGATTGCTGGGACTGAACATGTATCACAACATAGTTTTTTTTAACCTTTTTTTGTTCTTGTTTGCTTGCTTTTTTGTTTTTTTTTCTCTTTTTTTCTTTCTGGATATGATTTTTCTTGTGCAGCATGATAAGTATGGAAATATGTAAAGAACTGTACATGTTTAACCTATATTGGATTACTTGCTGTCTAGAGGAAGAGGTGGGGAAAGGGAGAGAGAAAAATTTGGAACACAAGGTTTTGCAAGAGTGAATGTTGAAAACTATTTTTGCATATATTTTGAAAATAAAAAGCTATTATTAAAAAAAAAAACAAAAGAAATGAGAGAGATAATGATAGAGAAACAGAGACAGAGAGACTGAGACAGAGAAGGAGATCATATTATGTAGACAGTGGACACTGACTAATGCAAATTAATTAAAGGATCAAGGACTTTGATTATTCAGGACTTCTACCCCTAACCTGTCTCCCCTTTAAGCCTAAGCTATGACTTGTCCAATCAAATGACTCACAGCATGTTCTTCTCTTTTAATTCCCACCTGTGAGACTATCAGAGGTGCCAGCACTTAAAAAGGAATAAAATATCTAATAGTTTTTTTTAAAAGCAATAAGGTAAATAATGTGTGAAATAGGCATTAAATCAATGGAACTAGGTATAAATGAACTGAATAAGTATTTAATTGCTATCACATGGTACATTTTAAACTGGGTTAACAAACACCAGTTCTTCAGCTATGTGGAATAAAGTGCAGAATGATTGGCTAATGAAATCTCACTAGGGAGTAACTCAGAGACTTTGTCACTCCAAGACAGACAGACTTAGAAAGAAAGTCAGTCATCAGACCAGGCTCCTTGTCAGAGAGTAGGAACTATAGAGATTCTTTAATTTGATTTTAGAACTCCAAGGGGAAAGGATCCTAAAAATCCCCAGAAAATTAAAACTATTAGTTCTTCGGTAAGTGGTAGTAGTTGTTGGCAGTATTGACTGTTTTGGATTGAAAATGACACTTTGCTGCGGGTACTTGAGCAGTGTATCTCTTGGAAAACTTTCTCCCATGAATCTTCTCATGATAGGATTGAAAGGGATGTGTGTGTGTGGGTATTTCAATTTGATTTAGCATATTTTTCTCAGGTCATAGACCCATGAATGATGACTCACTAGCCAAGTTGGATGATATCTCTTGATAGATCTCTTCCGCAGATGAAACATACAACTTCCCACAGTCACCTCTATTGCCTCCTGATATGGGGATTGATGTTAATTGGAGCCCTTTATGAACACATCTGGCAGGAAGTAACATCTGCAACAACAGCTGGCAATCGGAGGGAAAGGGATAAAACAGGAAAAGGATTGAGGAGAGAAAGATGACAGGGAGCTGTGATGAATGGCACACTTAATTCCTTGCTAGAGTTTTCCAAAATGGGTGTGATTACAATCATAGGAGCAACAAACAAGTCATCTTTGCTGTCATTTTTGCACTCAGAAAAATATATTGTTTCTTATATCCATTCTTCAAGACTTCCTGGAAAGAGGAATTGGATTGTCTTCCATTTCCTCCTCTCACCATCACCATGATAAATCCTTGCCAGGGATTCTTCCTGGAGTTGAGACCACCACATCTAGGTCTTATTCTTATTTAAATTTACAATCCAAGTATTGCTCAAGAGACATGCTTGTCAATATATCATAGGCCTTCTCTGCCACTCTAGCCTGAATCAGTGTTCATCTTCCTTATTAGTCAGTTACTCTTTATTGTACTTCTAAATCAATCTGCATTGTTCTTAATCTGTGTCAGGTATATATGTCTTTGTTATCCTACACTGTAATAACCTTTAGTCCCCAACATGGTGCCAGCATATCATAGACATTGTTTAACAAATATTTTGGTTAAACTTAGTAAATGCATTATATTCTATGTGCAAGAAACATACCATTACTGAAGTATATGCAAGAAACTGAATGATGCTGGAGATAAAAACATAAAACAGTTCAATATGGCCCTTAGAATCAGAGTTTACAGTCTAGAGGAGGGAGAGAGGGTACTCGAAGCCATGTGAATTCAAGATTAGGAAAGTATTGGGAAGTATTAGGAAATTTTGACCTTCTTTTAGATAGTTACTTCTCAGAACCCATATGGGAAGACCAAGAAGTGAAAAGATGATAGGGGAGTCCTTCCCTATTACCTTGTCTACTTTACTGCTCCATATGGCTTAGATGGAATAACATTCAACTCTTCTGTTCCTTCTGATAAGATGGGAGGCCATCAGACCTTGTTATCTGTCCTGCTTCTTATGATTCTCCAGACCTTGGCAGGTACCATGCCTTTATGGTTTTGTCATCTGACCTGTTTGGGTAGCCTAAGGATCTGAGCCTTGCCCTCAGACACTGCACCAAACCCTTAAGACTTCTGAACTTTTATATTCAAACTCCAGTGAAACTTTCTTCTGTGCACTGACTCCACCAGTTAGAATGTGAGTTTCTTGAGAGCACTTTTCCTGCTTGTTTCTTCAGCGCTTAGCAGAGTTTGGGCACATGCTCAGAACTTAGCAAATCCTTTTTCATTCTTACATCTATCCATGTATCCATTCAGTGAGAATGAACATAGTGAGATGAAAGTGAGAAATGGAGTAGATAGAAGTAGAATCTTTCTTGGATCAGTTATTGGGACAGGAATCAAGAACACAAAGCAGGTGATGATTAGGCTCTTAACATGATATTTCTATTCTGTTATAAAAGTTGCATCGGCAAGTCTCAACATAAAATCACACTGTAACATACACAAAAAATACAAAAGGAATTAAAACACTAACACTGAACTCTCATATACCCTGGCATATATAACAGGCTCTCAGTAGATACTTGGTCAATGAGTTTATAGGAAATTATGAAGGAAGAATTTTGTTGACCTCATTTTATAGTTCAGGAAATTAAATCAGACAGATATTATGACTATAATGTGTTTGAAATTGTATTTGAACTGATCTCCTGACTGCAGGAAGTTGCTCCATCTACTGCATCACCAAAGCTGCCTTCATAGAAACAAAAGAACTGGAAGGGAAACCAGAGGTTTTTCCGTTTAACCCTCTAATTTTAAAAATTAGCCCTCCTGAGATTAAATGGTTTTACCAAAGTCATACAGATATTAGATATCAGAAATGAGATTTGAACACAGGTCCTGAATCTAGAGTTAATGTTCTTACTATTCTTCTATTAGTAAAGAACATTTGCCCTCTCAATGGTCCATCATCATAGCTGTATTGTATGTATTTGATCAAGGAGCCAAGTTTGGACAAAGAATGCTTTTCCATAGCCAAATACAAAGCCAAATGGACATTTAACTTACTAGAAAAGGTAACAGAAGAAAAAGAAAGAATGGTTTCCATTTTGTTCTGTTTTCAGACCCAGACTTGGACCCCCTTTTCTCTCTTTTTTGGATGCTGCAGGCATTCAGCCCATATGAAACAACTCAGACCTTAACACATCAGGAAATACCTAAATGAAATAATATCATAGGCAAATCAAAATTCTATTTACAGTCCTGACTTGAGGCTAAAGTAATCAGAAATAGAACATACCTGCAGTGTCAGAATACCATTAAATGATCTTTTTATAGGAAATGTATCTCCTTGGGAAACATTTATTTCTGAAAAGGCATTTATTAATGCCTATTATGTATCAGAGATTGTGCTGGATATTGAGGAGTCTGAAATGAAAATGAAACAACCTCTTCTCTCAAGGAGCTTACATTCCACTGGGGGTATTAGTGGTGTATATAGAATACCTATTGCAAGATATATACAAGGTAGTTACAAAGCAATATTTTTTTTATTAATAGTATTTTACTTTTCCAAATATGTGCAAAGATAAGCTTTCAATATTCACCTTTGCAAAACCTTATATTCCAAATTTTTCTCCCTTTCTTCCCCTTTCTCTACCCCAAGACAGCAAGTTAATCTGATATAGATTACATATGTGTACTTTCTCTAAATATATTTACATATTTGTCATTCTGTGCAAGAAAAAACAAAGCAAAATGGAAAAAAAAAACTATGAGAGAAAAAAAAAAAACAAGCAAACAACAAAAATATGAAAATACTATGTTTTGATCCACATTCAGTCTCTCTCTCTGAGTGCAGATGACACTTTCCAACCCATATCTATTGGGATCACCTTGAATTACCTCAGTGTTGAAAGAGCCAAGTTCATCATAGTTGAGCATCACATAATCTTGTTACTATGTACAATGTTTTCTTGGTTCTGCTCGGTTCACTTAGTATCAATTCATGTAAGTCTTTCCATGCTTTTCTGAAATTATCCTGCTCATCATTTCTTATAGAACAATAAATAATATTCCACTACATTTATATACCATAACTTATTCAACCATTCCCCAACTGATGGGCATCCAATTGGTTTCTACTTTCTAGACGTTACAAAAGGACTATCACAATGTGACTGGAAATTGGAATTCAAGAGACAGGAAAAGGTGAAACATGATTGGAGAGGTATTTAGGGCCATATTGTAAATGGCTCTATATACTTAAAAAAGAGCTTGATTCTGAAGATATGACCTGATTATATCTTTACCTTGAATTACTGAACTAATAAAAGAATTGGATCAAAAATAATTTTTGGAAAAATAGTCATGATCATAAAAATCAGCCTGTGGATTGACTGTGAGTTCTCTAAAATTTCCAGACTAAAGGGGGATCTAGTTAAGCTATATATACTGTCTCAGGCCAGTTAGTAAACATTTTAAGTATCTACTAGATGCCAGGCATTGTGCTAAGTGCTGAGAAAACAAAGAAAAGCAAAATCTCAGTCCCTGCTACTGTGGTGATCACAGTCCAAATGAAGAGTCAGTATGCAAACAATTATATACAAACTACAAATACAGAAATGACATTTACTTGGTAACCCTGTCCTAAATGATTTTTTAAAATATTTTATTTTTAATTTATATAATAAAACAAGCATTTATATATCATAGTATAATAAAGATAATTGAACTTGAAACTGCATATCTATTATGTACAAATTTACTATTCCTTTTAAATATATAGTAAAGCTATCATATGTCTATTTTTAATTTGTGTAACAATTCAGGCCTTTTTGTTTGGTTACTACATTGAGTTTAATTGAAATTGGGATACATTTAATTGCTAAAAATTCTAAGTCAAACAGTTAAGCAAAGGGAACTATTAAAGTTGGGAAAGACTGATCAAAGGTCAGAAACACTGAGACTTAGAGGAACACAGCATAGGAAATCCAAAATGAAGTCAAGGGTGCAAGAAATTGAGATCTAGTTGCCAAACCTGGGTCAAGAACACAGGAGGATAGGCTCTAGTTGGCTTAGACAAGGTCATAAACAGTGGCCAAAAGTAAGGAGAGGCAAGGGGAGCACCAAAATTTAAACTTAGATACTGATGTAGGGTAAGACTTCAGAGATGGGTCAGTAGTACAGTGGCCTTCAGTATTCCCAAGATTCTCCTCTCCAGCCTTACCTTGGCATTTGGGTAAATACTTCATTGCTAGCCTGATTGCTTTCCCAAAGGGTTCTGATCTACCTGTCTCCTTTGTGCCTTCTGAGAGAAAGAACTCCCAAGGAAAATGGAACTGAGAATTTTGATGGCCAAGAACCCTGGTTAACTGGATAGTGAATAACTAAGAAATCTCTTCAAATGACCAGTAGTGAGAAGAATATTTTTGCATGTACTTTGCCTCTGGAAAGTAGTGGTTATCAGCATGACTTGCGCTTATCTGTCACCTCCCACTGTGAGGCCTCACAGGTAGATGTGATTGAATTTGATGACAGGGTAGCCTGACTATGGAATCACAGCCCATCAGGAGGATGCTGACCCTCCCAAGGAAGCCTTCCTTTCTGTTCTATGGAGCCTGTTATCTCCAAGTGAATAATGAGCACCTACTTGTGTAGCATAGATTTTTTTTTTTTTGGTTCATTAAATCACACAGGGGCAATTCCAGTCGGATGTTTTCATCATCTCTCAAAGAGAAATAAAATTTATTACCCTAGTTTGCTATGTTTAGATAATTTTGACATCCCCCCTACATGCTTCATTATTTTTTATATTCGCCATAGAGATAAGGTGCTTAAAATAACTACTTTAGAGTTAAGCTGATAAAGCAAACAGTCCCATAAATTGTGCTGTGAATGATCCTTTAAGATGTCTGCTGAGCCTCAGGAGGTTGAAGAAGACCAAGGCAAGCAAGGAGTACTCAGGATGATGGGAGCTCAGTTACAGAATCCCATTGTAGGGGAGAAAATATACAGGGTAGCTGTAACACACTGAAATGGAAATTGAATTGCTAGCATGTCAAAGAAGAAGGAGTCATGTAATAAGTGGCTTGCAAATGGCTTGCAAACTGCGATGGGGAAGTAAGCCCCATATTTAATTAGCGCTGAGCTCAGCGACATTCCATAACATGGCCCAATGGAACGGAGAGATTGTGATTTCCAATATGCAGTTTGTCTCATGCCTGCCAATCTCCTTGTGAGATAATATAGCAGAAGAAAAATGGAGAGGCTTTTTCTCCCTTCTCCAAGTCAAATTAGTATTAAAAGCCTCAAGATAAGCTGCAGATTGGGAATGCACACTAATTTAAAGCACAGGTTTTTAAGAGTGCTTTCCCATAGAAGTCATGTGGTTCAGGGGTAAAAGAATGGAATTGTACCATGAAAATGTCTATGTGACCTTACACAGGTCACATTGCTTCTCTAGGCTCAGTTTACTCAGGTGTAGAGAGAAAAGCTTGGACTAAATGATGTCTAAACTGTCCCTCTTCCTTGTCCCTAAAATTTTGGTTTTCCTGAGTCAGATGTGATAAATTAATATTTTTTACCTGACAGCTAGGTGATGCAGTGGATAGAGAGCTGGATCTGGAGTCAGGAAGACTCATCTTGGTGAGTTAAAATCTGGTGTCAGACGCTTCTTAGCTATGTGATGCTAGGTAAGTCATTTAACTTTGCTTCAGTTTCCTCATCTGAATAATGATGTGGAGAAGAAAATGACAAACCACTCAGTATCTTTGTCAAAAAAAAAAAAAACCAACCCTAAAAGGGTTATAAAAAGCAGGACATGACTAAAAAACAACTAAGCAGTAACACAAAGCTAAGTGGAAGAAAGAAAAGATTTTCAGATGAACAAGTCTTAAGTATTTCTTATGTTCAAGATATGATCTTAGAAGCCGGGTGCTGACAGATTTGGGATTTTCCTGAAATTCCTGTATAAGAATCTTACAATCTAGTCAAGTAGAAAATGTAATAAATTTGGCAATGTGTTATATGATCTCCCCCCCCCACACACACTTTTTGAAGTGAACTACTCATTGAATATTTTTCTATAAAGAATTCTCTTTTTAAGTATGGGTTGAACTAGTTAGCTACTTCTGTTTCTGAAATTCTTTGATTCTGAGCTATGAGTTAATTTTGGATTATTCATTAAAAAAAACTCCATGTCCGCTTCTTCTACCATACTAGAGATGCTTGACTTTCTAATGGCATATATTCATTGAAGCTTAGTCACTAAAATATAAGTAAGGATCACATGGAAGAAGAGATGCCTCAGGGACTTTTCAAGTAGTTATTTAGCCTAAAGTTTGCATTCTAGTTCAAAGAAACTGCCTTGTCTCTAGTTATTGGATCATGGGGACCAGATAAAACAACATGATATAGTGGAGAGCATTTTGAACTTGGAGTGAGGAAGATGGGCTAAAATCTCTCCTTAGATTCTAAGACCCTCTAACTTTGAGTGGAAAGAATTATTAAAGGTCATTTCATTTACTCCTTTTTTTTTTTTCTAGATAAGGAAATTGAGGTCCAGAGAAGTAATGACTTAACAACTTATACAAGTAATAAATCTATAATAGGAAGAGCAGTAGAAACAGACTCTTTAGATGAATTCAATGTCCTCTTTGCTACATCTTGTTGTTTTGGTGTATATAAAGTCTTAGATACAGGGATATTCCCCAGAATAAAGAATAAGAATGTTAACTGTTCCCAAGGTTTAATGGTTATAAAAAGATAAACAGGAAAAAATAGAATATGGCACACTTCCCTTCTCCTCCTGTGCCTGTCTTCATGATGCTTTTTCTCAGTGTGTGTCTTTCTGTTTGCCTATCTGTTCCCCACTTTTTTGTGTAGAAACACAAAACGACATAATGAAACCCACATGTCAAAAACTGAAGCTCTAATTTAGAACTATGCTCAAAAAGTTATCAAACTGTGCATATCCTTTGATCCAGCAGTGTTTCTACTGGGCTTATATCCCAAAGAAATCTTAAAGGAAGGAAAAGGACCCACATGTGCAAAAATGTTTGCAACAGCCCTTTTCGTAGTGACAAGAAATTGGAAACTGAATGGATTCCCATCAATTGGAGAATGGCTGAATAAATTATGGTACACGAATGTCATGGAATATTATTGTTCGATAAGAAATGACCAGCAGGATAATTTCAGAGAGGCCTGGAGAGACTTACATGAACTGATACTAAGTGAAATGAGCAGAACCAGGAGATCATTATACATGGCAACAAGAAGACTATGTAATGATCAGTTCTAATGGATGTGTTTTTTTTTTTAAACAATGAGATGATTCAGACCAGTTCCAATGATCTTGTGATGAAGAGAGCCACCTGCACCCAGAGAGAGGATTGTGGGAACTGAGTGCGGATCACAACATAACATTTTCATTCTTTTTGATGTTGTTTGCTTGCATTTTGTCCTCTTACTCATTTTCTTTCTTTTTTTATCTGATTTTTCTTGAGCAACAAGACAATTATATAAATGTTTGTATACAAATGTTACATTTACATTTAAATTTAAATAGACATTCACACACATACACAAAGAACTGAAACTCTGAGTTCCTACAGAGTAGATCTAAACTTGGTGGCTTCTCAATAATTAAGATTCCTTGTGAGTCTTTGTGTTTCTAAATCAGGACTCAGGTTTTAGAGCTAAGTGAATGTGATCAATTTTCAGTTTTTCTTCTTCTTTTATTATTAACAACTGAGGTTAACAAAGCCCAATGAAGTATACAAAAAATGAATCATATTCAAGGCTTCAGATAGTCAAGTCTCTTGCTTCTGGGGCTCCTCCCTCCCTCTGATTGGAGAGAATAATACAAATGCTATTTGAGTGAGTGAATGAATGAATGAATGAATGAAAAAGCATTTCCTAAGCACTTACTATGTGAAAAGCACTCTGCTATATGCTGGAAATACAAATTTAAAAGCAAATTCATCTCCGCTCTCAAGGGCTTCCCATTTTAATAGGACACACAAGACAAAGATTTCTATGTCATATATAACAGAAAGGCCCCATGGCTTATAGGTGTGGCTGGAAAGCAGATCCACAAGGCTTGTATTTTAATGTCATTTTCATGAATAAAACTTTAGGTGATATTGAACCATATGGTGGTGCCAAGTACTTTGGTGCCAGAATTAGTTTTTCCCTGTCTTCATTAACTGTGGTTAGTGAGGAGGAATTTGCCAGGTTGCATTTCTTCCAGGATTGATGCCCTGCCTGGATGATAGCTTTGAGAGCCTTATAGGAAGCACGGTATTTTCCCCAGGGCTCTTGGGTTCATGGGACTGAGTAGCTCCATCATCATTTGAGCAGAAATAATAGTTGAAGCGATGGTGGTGGTTTGACTCACCTGGTATATACACTACTTGTTCTTTCTTCCTTAGGGTGTCTTGCTTCTTTAGCTTAAACCCAGTTGCCTGCCTTGTGGGTGGCAGTTGATAAAAAGAAAATAAAATGTCCAAATGGCTTCCACAGCTGCTTTAATATCATTGAAAAGGAAATCTGGGAAGTCCATGTAAGTGAACTAATGTCATAGTTAACTGCTTCCACATTAATCTTCCTAATGGAGAGCTCTGATCATTTCACCCTTGCCTCTCTTTGCTCAGAAGCCTTTGTTCCTGGTTGCCTGCTGAATAAAATTTAAACCCCTTTGCCTGAATTTCTGGGTCTTTTACAATTCAGCTCCAATCTCTCTTTGCAGATTTATCTTACTCTAGTGAACTTCATATATACTCTACTTCAACCACACTGGGTAATCGTGCTTTCCCTTGTGCTTTCCCACTTCCACACCTTTGCTTACGAACACCTCAATGCCTGGAATACCTTTTTCTAACATTATCTCTGTTGTACCTCATGTCTTCACATTCCTCCTACACACCTGTGGATGTACACACATGCATATAGACATACACACATGCAAACATGCACACACACACTTACACAATCCCTTCCAGGAACAAAACTAAAAAGAGCTCAGAAAGCCATAATTTACATGCATTTTATGAAAGAATCTGACTTTATTAGCCTTTAATCATGGCTTTTCTTTCCCCTACTGTCACTGCAATTGGGATTTGAGTGAGAGGGATACAGCAGAATCTAATTCTTTACCTTAATCCTTCCCTTAGTGTACCTCAGACTAGGTTTTATTACATATCAGTGGCTCCCTTGTACTTTCCCTTGTGTACACTAACATATACTCTTTCTGTTTTCTCTTACCCTGTCTGCTTTCCTCTGCCCAAGTACTAACACTATAAACTCACTTTCCAAGCATATTCTAGTTTTATTCATCAGAATGGACTCTCATCAAAATGCTAGTTACCCGTTCATGTTTCTTTAACAAATGTTTTCAGATTCATCTGTACTTTCAGAAGGATCAGCATCAGAACTGAGACTAACTGTACCTTGCTTTTCTAAAATAGGCTTGTATAGATATAGGCAGTCATATCCCTTCTCCTTGCCAATCCAGTCATTTCAGCCAACTCTTCATGACCCCATTTTGGTATTTTCCTGGCAAAGATACTGGAGTGGTTTTCTATTCCCATTTCTGGTTCATTTTGTAGAGGAGGAAGTTATTTCAGTTTCCTCCTCTACAAAATGAACCAAAATGACAGGAAATGACAAACCAGGGTTAAATGACTTGCCCAGGGTCACACAACTAGTAACTATTTGAGGCTGAATTTGAACTCAGTCCTCCTGACTCCAGACCCGGCACTCTATCTACCATTTACAACATTTCTTTGCATCCTTTAAAGCTCAGCTTATGTGCTTTCCTGCTTGAATTCTTCCCTGATTTCTCTACCAGGAAGCAATCTCTCCTACAGAATTAACATAGTGTTTTGTATCTATCTTACTATAATGCCACATTATACCTTATATTTGTGTACATGTTTTACTAATTAGATAGTAAACTCTTTGAGGGCAAAAATGTGCTATGAATCTTTTAAATCTCCTACACTGTTTATAATATGTACTCAATAAACAGCCATAGAGTGAATGGATGGATGCATGAACCATTTGAATGGGCCTTCAATCACATAAGATGGTTGTTCAATATTTCTTCTCCTTAAAAAAACTCAAAAATCTACTGCCCTGATTTCAGTTCCCTTTATACAGAGCCCCCATCCCTGAGATTTCTTCCTAGTCACATTGTTGGCTTGTTTCTTGGTCCTGAAGGCTTCAGTACTTCTTGTCCTTGCATCTACTGGAATCATAGCTATGGCCTATGCCATGGAGGGAAAGAAGGAAGGAGGGAGGAAGAGAGAGAGAGATGGGTGTCAGCTCAAGCTGAAGTTTCGTCAAGAAGGACCTGTGGACAAGGCAGTATCAAGAGAGAAACAGAATTGAGGAAAATGTCAAAGGGTGAAAAGGATAATAAGGTCCCAGCCATCTAACAGGACATCAGTTTAAGCCTGTCAGAATTCTTTAAGAGAAATATTTTAAAATGTCAGTTTTTCTTAATTTTGTGGCAAATGGAAGACCCATATAACATATTGTGGCCCTTCTAGTCAGTTTCTTACCAAGTGCCTATATAGCAAGTAGAAAGTTGAAGGGCATTTATTTGTCTGAAGAAAGAAATATAAGACCTCAGGACTGAGTTTCTGAATGAAGATTTAAATACCATGTAGCAGACATAGTTGTCAGAAAGGAAAAGAAAGACAGCAGAGAGAATTGCAGCTCCTTAAATTGAGTAACCACAGGTGGAACAATGGGTCTAGGGATGCCATATCTACCCACTGGAAATGAATGACCACCTTGATCCCAGTGGCTGAACAGAATCTTATTTTCCAAATGTCTCTTAAGAAAATTTATCTTCCCTTCTGTGTTGCTGCTTAAAGAAATATGAAAAGCTTTTTGTACTTCTGTGGAGAGGTAGACAGAGCTAAGTAAGGTTCTGAATTGGGTAATAGCCATTCCCATAGCTATAGTGAAACTCTATTCCCTCCTGAGAGGAGAATGACCTTGTAATGGATTGAATCATTATCAGACTTCTTCTTAGAACCAAAGGGAAAATAATTCTTTGAAAAATTAAGGCTCTTTTGTGGCTGAAGGATTCCAAAATAGTGTGAGAAAAAGAAAATATGCCTCAGTTACTCTTCCTGGTTGGTGAATTGAGGGGGAGGGGGTTGTCTCTGATGGGATTTTCCAGTTATTTGAGGGTTAGTTCATTTATGCAATTAAAATGCCCAGGGCAAGGATGTCCCAGTATAGAACATAGGCATCTGCCTCTGGAACTGTTCAGTAAGCACAGATGTTGTGCTGGTCGACTTCTCAATAGTATATTTTTAGAAACATGGCATTTAACCAACCAAGACTTCAATCTATAAGCCAGACCATCAACCATAACATCATCATCCTTTGAAACAGGTTCCCTCAAATAAATACAAAGTTAAAGTTGTCTTGTTACTTTGGCTAGGCATCATAAATGTGATAAGGCAGAATCATATCTTAATACTCAAATTTCATGTGGCCAGAAGGAAGAAAGCTTTCATATTTTTGAAACTGACAGTTACTTTTTAAAAAATAAAGCAGGATTAAAAATTTAAGAAGCTAGAAGCAGTACTAAAATACTTGGGATAATTAAATAATTGTATATAAAATGTGTATTTTTATACAAAATATACAAATATACATAAAATTGTATATAAAAATAGTGATAAAGATATACATTTCAATTGCCCTTGACCTTGTAGAATCAACTTTAACTAAATGTAGGGTAAATCATCTTTCCATCCCAACTCATATCAAAACTTCTATTGTCAGGAAAATGGGAAGTTCTTGGGAAATGATAGGTGAGTTAAACCTAAACTGTAAATCTAAAGAATTAAATATATCTTCTGTGAGCCTAATTGGCATGAGCCAGAAGGGATTCTCCATCCCAGTTTACTCTGTTTTGTGACCTTTTATTCCTTTAGTCCCTTAAGGATAATAATTTTGTCATTGCGATTACTGCTTATTCCTTCTTACCCTATACCAGCAGACAGTCCTAGAGAATTCTTGCAGTCAATCATTAATTAATAAGCTAAGGTAGGGAGGAGCATCTCTGAACCTAACTGCCTGGTGTTTAGGAAAAGAATATGCAGTCTCTTATTTGTCCCACACTTGAAACCTTTCCCATTCTACAAATGTCAATATTTGTTTTCTACTGGTATAACTTTCAACATCAAGTACAATCTCTGTGCTATCATGAATCATTTGAGTAAAATATTAGTGTAGAACCTTTATAAATGGGCCTAAAATTTTCCAATGTGATTTCTGAACCATTTGTCTCTTTTCTAAAGATAGTAGAGTTTTGAGTGTTATTCAACAAAGGTTTATCAAGCACCTTCTACAGGACAAAGCATTGGGCTAAATGCTAGGGATGCAAAAGAACACAAAACAAAAACAAAAAAAAAACCTATCGGAGTTCATGGTATGGTGAGAAAGACAACATACAAGCAGTTCTATAAAAATAAGAAAGAGGAGAAAATGGAGAAAAACAACAGTTGGAAGGCAGTTACAGAGCTGGTAAAATGATACTTTTCCTGCTCACAAGAGCCAACAGTGAAAAAGGAGAATGGGGAATATAGAAATACCTACAAAATAAATTGTAATGTGATATATGTATAGCAGGGGTTTGACAAAGAGAAACTGCAAATTCTTTATATGTTGACACTGTCCGTGGTTTTAAACATCATCTGTAAATCTTTTGTCCTCTTTTCAGAGTGACTTCTAGTCCCATAGTAGTTTTTCCAGCTTGATATTGGTAAAAGTCCTGTACTACCCAGTAGGAGTTCTATTCTCATCGACTGAGCAGCAAATGTGTATTTTATACTCAATATAAACCCAGCACTCTTTGATATTTGTATTCTCTCTTTATAGCTTGTCTTCATAACTTCATCCATCGTCTTCATAAAAATGAAACAAGTCCATAAGCTTTTGAGTTTTCTTATCCCAAATACACATGAGTAGTACCAAGGAAGAAGTAGAAATTCAATTTAATTCAATAAAACAAGCATTTGTCACTGGCCTATTTTTGTGTCAAGTGTCTTACAAAGCACTGGATTCACTACTTTCAGTATCCACCAAAAACATGCTATGGGTATGGACTGACTAATCATATATCCAAAGTACCTTTAGAGCTTCCTTTTGAATTGCTCATTTCCCCTCTTAAGAGTAAGGCAAGAGAAAGATGCTAGAAATGTCCTTTACTGAAAACAGTTTGGAAATCCAAAAGCAAGGACACAGGAGGAGAAAGATTATCATCTTATTAGCGTAGGAGGATAAAGATTATCAGGCACTGACAATCCATTATTTATAGGAATGCAGTCCTTTTCTATACACTTCACTGAGGCATTTGATATATTTGTGTTGGAGATTAACATTGATGTTATTTTCTTTAATGTCTGTTTTTAGTGTATGCTATGCATGTTGGCATTCAGGAAATTCAGCCAGAGGAGAAAAACAATAGTATTAATTAGGAATGTCAGTCATGGGTGTTATGAAATTCAAAACTGCCAAGTTTCTAGAGCATTTAGTGGTAATTATAATAGACTGTGGAGACAAGCTGTTCTTCGTTTCCTATACAGAAATGCACCGTTTGATGGGCAAACGATCAAAGTGCTAATGTGAGCCCTCGTGAATGGGACACCTCTCTTGCCTGGTTATTTTTAGGACTTGCTGCCTCTGCTAATTCAGATGGGCTCTGAGAGAAGAGGCCATCCTGCAAATATGAGGTCTTTTGTCTTTTTATAATTTTAAATTACTATTTAAATTTTTCAATATCTCCAGGGGGGAAAAACACCCACCCACCAGGCGGGTTTATTCAGATTAAAATCAGAGCACTCGCTTTTCTAGGTAAAGTCAAATATCTAATCAGTTTTTTCTCAAAGCGATGAATATAAAATTGGTTGTGTGCTCTCCAGGTAACCCAGTTAAATGGGTGGTGATGATTGAGTCTTTCATGAGTGAGAAAGAGATTGTTCCTCACCAAATGCTCAGAGGACAGAATGGAGCTTTTCCAATTCAATCTAAAATGCCTTACTTTAACACCTAATATATGAAAAGCACTGTTGTTGATGTTGCAAAGACGAAATGAAAAACATTTCTTACCCTCTAGGAACTTATGTTCTTCTCTTTCTCTCTGTCTGTCTCTTTCTGTCTCTGTCTGCCTCTCTCTCTCTCTCTCTCTCTCTCTCTCTCTCTCTCACTTTTTGTCTTCTCTCTGCCTCTCTTTGGACCCTCCCTCTCTCAATCACTCTCACTTTCTCTTTCTCCCCTTCCCTTCCTCCCTCTTTCTGTCTCTGTCTCTCTCTGTCTGTTTCTCTCTCTCTCTTCTCCCCTCCTCTTTCTCAATCACTCTTTCTTTGTCTCTCCTTCCCTTCTTCCCCCCTCTCTTTCTCTGTCTCCATCTCTCTCTCTCTCTCTCTTTCTCTCTCTCTCTCTTTCTCTTTCTCTCTCTCTCTCTCTCTCTCTTTGTCTCTCTCTCTCTCTCTCTCCATCTCTCCCTCCCTTCCTTTCTCTGTTTCTCTCCCTCCCTCCCTTTCTTCATCCTTCCCTCCTTATCTCGCTCTCTGTCTGTCTGTCTCTAAAACACAGCATGTAAAAAGATAAGGTTGTGTGTATGTGTGTGAGAGAGAGAGAGGAGGGGGGAATGCCTGGGGTATGATTTCTTTGGTATAGGGAGACACCATGGCGAGATAAACCCTTCTTACCCTTACATATCAATAAGTATTCTGCAACTTAAGAGTTACCTGGAGTACTGAAAGATCAGTTGACTTTTTCAGGATATGAATATTTGAGGCAAGTCTTGAACTCAGTATATCCTGACTTGCAATGATAGTTCTTTATCAATCAAGCCATCCTTTAAGAGTAAATACATGCTAATCTGAGGAGAAAGCGTATCAAGAACTGGAGGCATTGGGAAAGGCTTCTAATAGAACATAAATCAAACCTCAAAGGGAACTTGTGATTCTATAACATAGAAGTGATGAGCAAGTGAATTACAGGCAGATGTTGCAACCAGTGCAATGGCACAACATGGGAGAAGGAATGTGGAGAGCTGTGTTTGTTGTGCCAGTAACTTCTCTGAAATAATTGTGCTGTGAAGGGGAAGCATCTTACCCATCCAGTGGAAGTTAGAAGATTTCCTATATGAACTACGTAAGTCCTTTGGATCAGTGGTGCCAAAACACCAGCACTTCTAAATGTGACTGACTGTACAGATTACAATGTAATTAGGAAATATTGAACAAAAGCACAAAAACCCAATAAAATAGAGAGAATATTATATTTTAAAACTAAGTTGGTATATGGCCCATGGGGATCCTTCAGTGTGATTTATTGGCCTTCATTTTTATCTGCATTTGATGCCATTGCTTTAACCCACCATGATTTATTATCCTCTTAGCATTCCTTAGCTTGAAATGAAAGCCCTCGATGAGCTTTGTATGTCAAATGATGGCATTTGGTACCCAGGTTCAATTGTGGTTAAGTTATAGTCAGTGTTTCTGACCTCCTATTCTCTTCCATAAAGCCTGGAAGACTGGGAAACACATTGTGAAACATCTATTTTCTTTGCCAGCTAAGAGTACTAATTTTCATATGGGTATGCTGTCTATTCCAACAGAGACCAAGGAAAGAACTTCCTTCCTGACTGCTCTTGAGACAGGGATTGTTGACACTTGGAAAGATATCTGTGAAGTACTCCACTATCTTTCCTAAGTATCAACATCAAGCCAAAGTCTTTTTTGCTTTCTACTTTTAGAGTGTGTGAAGAAACCTTAGATACTGTCTAGAGACCAAGACATTCTTTGTTTTCTATCAACTTATTTTTTTAAAAAAATGTTTTGATAACTATACTTCTATGTAGATAGGTTTTTTGTTTTCCTATGTATTTAAAACATGATTCTAAAAGGCGGTTCATTGACTTCAGTAGCCAAAGGGGTCCATGACATCAACCAAGGTTCAGGACCTCAGTACTTGTCCAACTTTATATGGCAGGTAAGAAAACTAATACCCTGAAATATTAAGCACCTTGTGTTTGATTCAGTTTTGTAGATGCACACATATATGTATACTGGCCCTGATTTCCCTTGTTTTTTCCTGTTCTTTTTTATGTAGAGACAAGTGGGGGACTCAGAATGGTGTCAGTCAAATAAAATTTCTGCCAGAGCATCATTATTATAATTCCCATAATGCTGCTCTTGACTCATGGATATTTGCAGTAGGATTTGGGCTAAGTTTTGTTTAAGTGCTTGAAGTCAACAAAAAAAAATCTTTATTAAGTTCTTACAATGTGTCAGGCACTAGAAATATGAAGAAAAGTCAAAACATCCCCAGTCCTCAAATACAATGGGGAAGACAACATGTAAACAAATACGTGCCAAAAAGATAAGCACAAGATAAATCGGAGGTAACACCAGAGGGAGGGCGCTGGCATTAGGGGGGTGGGTCAGGAAAGGCTTCTTGCAGAAGATGAGTTTTTAAATGGGACCTGAAGGAAGTCATGGAAACCAAATGGCGGAGATGAGTAGGGGAAAGAGTACTGGGCATGGGAGATAGCTGGTGAAAATTCATGGAGTGTCCTTGTGCCAGAAACAGCAAAGAGACTTAAGTCACTGAATCATAGAGCATATGAAAATGAGTAAGAAGACTAGAAAGATAAAAGGGGTCAGGTTTTGAAGGACATTCAAATATCTAAACATAATTGTTTAGCTGATCTCAGAATTGCTAGGAAACCAATGGAGTTTATTGAATAGGGAGGTAAACATGTCAGCGTACATTTAATGCCATTAATTTTGCCGAAATCATTCAAGGTTCTATATCTGAAGACCTGAAATGTACCCATAAGGAATGATAAGAGAAAACACTTCTTAGTCACAACATATGCCAAATCATACTCCATTAACAATGCACAGATTTCTAGTCCTGTTGCTTATAAACATTCATATTGGCCAACTAATCACTCACAATTCCACCTTCTTTACCAGCCTCCCCAATATAAACACCAAAGGGGTGGAGTTTACCATCTGCCTATTCTCCTACCTATTAATATCTAAAGAACATTTTGAGTTTCCTTTAATAATTTTATTATCATTATTTTTTTAAAAAGATTAGCCAGGTGGTACAATGGTTAGAGCAGTGGGCCTGGTATTAAGAAGACCTGAATTCAAATACTATATTGGACACTTAGTAATTGTATGATTCATGGTAAGTCAATGCTTTGGGTTCCCCAACTGTAAAATTGAGATCAATAATAGTATCTACCACATAGGAGTCTTGTGAGGATCAAAGAGGTAATATTTGTAAAGTGCTTAGCCCAGTGTCTGTGTATAATAGGTATTTAATAAATATTTTTGCCCTTCCTTTCCTTCCTTCCTTCAGAATATACCTCAGAATTTGTCTACACAATTCAGAATTTACTTTTCCAATCGGTCTGGGTTTTGTTTTTGTTTTCCTTTTGTAGTATTTTTGCCTTTGTAATTTTTTGTGGGGATAACTGCTAAATTTAGGCAGCTGTGGACATTGTCCACAGAACTTTCACATTGTCCAAAGAATTATTTACTTTTCAAATTGGGCGATTTCAGAGTCCAACACGGTCATAAACTGTCATTTTTTTAAAGTAAGCTCTGGTTGGCTCTTCTAGTGCGTAAATAAATGAAAATTCAGTAGTTCTGATAAGTCTGAATATAAAAGTATCAAGTTTATTCCCATTTCTTTGTCTTCTGTATTCTCAGTCAACACTTGTTATTGAGCACCATGTGTCTAGTAGTTCGGCCTAATATAGATTATGTGTGTGTGTGTGTGTGTGTGTGTGTGTGTGTGTGTGTGGTGTGTTGTGTGTGTGTGTGTTGTATATTCAGAAGATGGAGATGAGTACAAAGAAGAGGATGATTTCTTTTCACCTAAAGGATATATAATCTATCCAGGGAAACAGAAGACAGTTAAGATAATTATATGAAATGACTCAAAAATGCTAATGAGATAACACTTTTTTCTGATCAAATTAGATAATATTTGCTTTAAAAAGTGTTTAACACAGTACTCAGCACATAGTAGGTGATGTATGAATGCTTTATTCCCTTCTCTTCCCTTCCTTCTGAGCCTATGATTATTTTTTCAGTTATATTTCAGGCATTAGGTAAGTGTCCAATCAAATATGAGTGGTCTGTATTTCCACTGAGTCTCCAAATCCCCAGATCACTTTTGAGAGGTTTGGTTCCTGGCCTTTCTTCTTACTTCTCCCTCCTGACTTCACAGTTCCTGTGGATACCACTTGTCCTCAAATTAGAATGACCTCAGAGGGCTCTCAGTGGCTTAGTGACTCTATGAATAAATTTGAAACTGATTGAAATAATGTAAAAAGTGGCATTTATCCAGAAGAAGATTTTATTTTATTGACTATGGGCCAGGGTGTGTGTGTGTGTGTGTGTGTGAACATAAAGCTGGTATCTCATAGCATTCTGGAAGTTAGGTTTAGGAAGCTTCTGATTTAGCTGCTTCAATCCAAGAGCTAGTAACTATGTGAAGATAGCAAAATCTTGATTCTGTGAACTTTAGTTTTTATCTTTGCTTGTCTGCAAAATGATTTTTTAGACTCCAATTTATTTTATATTAGCCAAATACTCCTGAATGATAATCAAAATCTGTGATTGACATAATTGTAAAATTTTAGCTGCATTATATATCTCAGCGACCATCTAGAAGGTGGGATCTAGAACTTCCAATCTCCCTTCAAAGAAAAAAACTCAAATCATATTTGTCCTCTTTTGTCACTTGGCTGAACTACCTTGGAACCTCTGTGATTGCCCTCTCCATCCCCTTCATGGGGTACCTTCTTCCATTCTTATCCTCTTTCCCCACTTTTCAACATCCTTTTGTTATTGTCTTCCCCTATTAGACTATAAGCTCATGGAAGGCAGATACTTTATTTCTTTATTTTATAAATTTATATCCTTAACATAACGCCTGCAACATAATAGGCATTTAAAAATATTTAATATTTTTAGTTCAAACTCTATATAGGGTGAAATCTCTTCTATACCAATCCTATCACATGTATGAGAAACATAGCAGATAGATGTTTTATATGACTGTTTTTATACAATCTACATCCCAATCCTCTCATGTCAGAACATTAGACTTGAAAGAGATTTAAGAAATCATGTCACTCTCCCCCCTATTTTATAGACTAATACACTAAAGCCTAGATAAGTGATGTGAGGTTCTCAGGGTTCTGAGATTTATTAGTAGCAGATTCTTATAATTATAATTTCTACAACCTCAAGTTTATCTTAAAGATGAGAAAGACTGATTGTAGGATTATATGCAAGACTTTTGAGAGTTTGAGGTATATACAGTTGATTGGTTATTGTTCTTTATTCTCAAAGAATACCAAAATGACATCACTGTTAGAGCTGAGTTATGGTGTATCTGACTGTGGCTTGGAACTTAGAATGCTTTGCCACAGGTCGGTCACAAACAATCCCTATGAACATTTGAAATGACTTCTCTAACTTTACACATCTTTCATTTCTTCTGAGCTAATTCAATTCTGCTTTGTTTATAGAGCACATCACCTTCTCTGAAGAGCACATACTGTGCTGGGTGATCATGTACTAGAGTCTCCCATGTCATATAATCAATTCTAAAGTTCTTAAGAGAGAACTTGAGAGTGTCCTTGTATCACTTTTCTAACCACCTTGTGAGTGCCTGCCCTGTGTAAATTCTCCATAAAAGAATTTTTTGGGGGGCAAGCCTACATTTGGCATTCAAACCATGTGGCCAGCCCAACAGAGTTGTGCTCTCTGCATTAGAGTTGGAAGTTTAGTTAGAGAAAGAACCTCAGTGTCTGGTATCTTATCCTGCCAGGCAATCTTCAGAATCTTCTTAAGACAATTCAAATGGAAGCGATTCAGTTTCTCGGCATGGTGCTCATATATTGTCCAGGTTTCATAGGTTTACAATAATGAGGTCAGCACCAGAGCTCTGTACACCTTCATTTTGGTAATTAGTCTAATACTTCTCTTCCACACTTTTTTGGGAGCCTCCCAAACACTGAGCTAGCTTAGGTGATGCTTGTGTCAATCTCATTATCAATGTGGACATCCCTGGAAATTATACTGTCAAGGTAAGTGAACTAATCCACAGCATTGAAAATGTCACCATTTGTTGTAACTGATGGTTCTACATATGGATGGTGTGGTGCTGGCTGATGGAGGACCTACGTTTTCTTGGTTTTAATTGTTAAGCCAAAATTAGTACAAGCACAAGTACATATAGAGATCTGTTAGATACCATAGTCTCATGCTGAAAAATTCTGAACAATTGCTCCTAAAGCTTCTAGCTTTTAGTGGGTCTCTCTCTGTTGACGGGAGTTTAATAGGACTTGTTTTTCAAAAGTTGGCAGAGAGCGTCAAACACAATCACAGATTCTGAGATTTGAAAGGGCTCTCAGAGACCATATGTGAATATAAATGCCCTTTTCAATATTCCTATGCATTTATCTGAGCTTTACTTGAAGACCTCTAAGGATGAAGAATTCACTTCATCCCTAGTCAGTCTCCTCTATTTCTAGATAGCTCTCATTAACAAGAAAGTTTTCCTTATTTCTAGCATAAATATGCCTCTTTCTAACTTCTAACTATTATTCTTTTTTACTTTTTAAAAACTTTTTTATTAAAGCTTTTTATTTAACAATCATATGCATGGGTAATTTTTCAATGCTGACCCTCGCAAAGCCTTCTGTTCCAAATTATCCCTTCCTTTCCCTACCCCCTTCCCTAGATGGCAGGTAGTCCAAGACATATTAAATATCTAACCCATTATTCTTCAATTGGCTTCTGAATGCAAGAAGAAAAATTCTAATCTCCTGTCTAGGAGCTAGCTGATGTAATGAATAAAGTGTTGGACTTGAATTCAGGAAGGCCTGAATTCAAATTTGACCACATACACTTTCTAGCCATCTGACCCCACAAAGTCACTTTAACTTATCTCAAATTTTCTTTTCTTTTTTTAAAAAAAATATTTATTTATTTTAATGCATAATGCTTTATGAATTATGTTGGGAAAAAATTAGAATAAAAGGGAAAAATCATGGAAGATAAAAAAAGAAGTGAACATAGTATGTGTTGATTTACATTCAGTCTCCAAAGTTCTCTGAATGCAGATGATGTTTTCCATCCAAAGTTTATTGGGATTGCTTTGGCTCACTGAACCACTGAGAAGAACCAAGTCTGTTCATAAATGATGATCAACCAATCTTGCTATTTCTGTGCACAATGTATTTCTGGTTCTGTTGTTTCACTCAGCATCAGTTCATGTAAATTTTTCCAGGTCTTTCTAAAACCAGCTTGTTCATCATTTTTATAGAGTATAGTATTCCATTACTTTCACATAACACAGCTTATTTAGGTTTTCCCAATTGATGAGCATCCATTCATTTTCCAATTCTTTGCCAACACAAAAAGAGCTGCTACAAACATTTTTGCACAGGTGGGTCCTTTTCCCTCCTTTATGATTTCCTTAGGATACAGATCTGTTAGTGACACTGTTAGGTCAAAGGGTATGCATTGTTTTATAGCCCTTTGGGCATAGTTCCAGATTGTTCTCCAGAATGGTTGGATCATTTCTCAAATTTTCTTATATGTAAAAATGAGGATAATAATAGTATGTCTCCAGAAGTGAGGAAGGAAAAGAGAAAATTTGGAACTCAAAAATTTTAAACGACTGTTAAAATTTGTCTTTCTGTGTAATTAGAAAAAATACTATTAAAAATAAATGAATACTGGATAGAGTACCAGCCCTGAAGTCAGGAGGACCTGAGTTCAAATCTGGTCCAGACACTTAACACTTCCTAGCTGTGACCCTGGGCAAGTCACTTAATCCCAATTGCCTCAGCAAAAAAAATAATAATAATAATAATAATAATAATAATAATAATAATAATAATAATAATAATAAATGAATACATAAATGAGTGAATAAAATAACAGCACTATCTCCCAAGGTTATTGTAAGAATAAAATGAAATAAAATATATGCAGTGCTTCATAAACTTGTAAATGCTATATAAATGTGAGCTATTTAATTGTTTTTGTGATGGTATTCCAGTTACTTGAAGATAGCTAATATGTCCTTAAGTCTTTTTTTTTAATGAGGTAAACAATCTCCAGTTTCTTTAATTCTCCTGTTTGCCCTCCTCTGGATGTCCCCTAGATTATCAATATCCTACCAAAAATAGGAATCTCAGAACAGAAAATTATATTTTTGTTTTGACCAAGTGTAGTCTACCCAGAACAGAGTACAATGGTATTCCTATTTCTAATGTAGTAGATACTATTCTTTTCTTGATATGATCTAGAATCATATTTGTCTTTCTGGCTGCTAGATTGTACTATTGACTCATGTGAAATTCACAGCCCACTAAAATCCTGAGATCTTTTTCAGGGAAATTCTTATTTAGACATTCTTCTTCCAGATTGTATTCATAGATTATTTTTTAATTAAATGAATGACTTTATATTAATTTTTATTACATTTCATTCTGATCACATTCAAGTCAATTTTTCTCGCCTATCAACTTTTTGATACTGATTCTGCCATCAATTGTGTAGCTATTCCATGCTACATGTGAAAGATATTTCCAGTCTTTTTTTATCTGTACATTTATAAGCGTGTCTTATAAGCGTACTTATCTTTATCTAAGTAATTGATAAGCATGTTAAATGGCATGGAGTTAGTCTTGTAGAGTACTCCATTAGAAATTAGAAATCGTACAGTACTCCATGTTAGTAGGAGCCATTGGTTTTTTGGGTTCTCCCATTGAGCTAATACTGAATCTAATTAATTGTTAGTCATACATCTCTGTGTCAGATTATAAAAATAGTATAAGAACTTTCATCAAATTTTAAAAAAATATTAATAAATTATATCTACACTATTCCCTTGATCTCCTAATCTAGTAACTTTGCAAAAAAAAAAAAAAAAAAAAGGAAATGAGATAAAACAGACATAATAAAACAGATCACTGTGATCACTGCTTCCTTTTCCATGTTTGCCAATGATTCTTTTAATAATGCATTCTTGATTGTTGCCAGTAAGCAACTAAGCTGATTCATATCTCTGATGTCTCTTTAAAACTTCTCTTCTTTTTCCTGATCTGAATAGCAAAACAGTGACTTATTAGTTATCCTGTACTTACCTGCATGAAAAAATTCTTAAAACATGATTGGAGTTGATGAGAGAAGAAGACTACCATTTCTCTGAGAATCAGCATCCCTTCATATAACAAATGATGGTTAGAAAAAGCTAATTTGTCTGCTTTTCTGCTTAAGTAATAGTGTTGATAAGCCCTACATCGGCAATTTAATACCTTTGAAGATTATCAGGTTCACTATTAGTGAGGGAGGAGCTGGGATAAGGATAGCTGGACAATAGGACAGGAATCAAAAGAGCTCAAGAAGTCAATCTTAAGAAATTTTAACTCTTAAGAAAGCGTTTTGATGGTTTAAGGCAAACTGAGGGGTGAAAAGTGAGTTGAAGGAGGATGGACCAAATAGAGCTCAGTAATTCAGAATGACAGATAATGTGAGAATCTAGGGGAAGGTCTATTTGTCTTCTAGCCCTTATGTCTTGTTGAATCTGTATGGTTTTAGCCAGAGGCAGAATCAGAGGGCTTGAAAGGAGTTAAGGGCAGGTGAATGAGGGATTACAAAAAGGTTCTTTCATTCTTTTTATTCATGACTGTACCTAGAGCCACGGTCAGAGATTCCTGAGGGAAAGATCAAGTAAGAATGCAGAATGATTTTCCTGTGTTGGAAAAAAAAAATCTAAGATCTACTTCTATTGAGTTAATACCATCATTTATTTCTATTTCTTAAGTATTTATTGAGTACCTGGCAGCTCGTTGTATGGCCATGGGCTAGTCATTTAACTCTTGTTTAACTCAGTTCCTCATCTGTAAAATGAGCCGAGAAGCAAATGGCCAACCATTCCAGTATCTCTGCCAAGAAAACCCCAAATGGGGTCATGTAGTCAGGCACGACTGAAATAACCAAACAACAAATAGAACGCAAGTAGAAATAAACAAGATACTGATAATCCCTGATCTCAAAGAGGTTTCAATTTTGTATAAAGGATAGGAAAAAGGATAATTTAATAGGTTAATTAAATTAATTAGTTGACTAAATAAATTAATAGAGCATTGAGCTTAGAATCAGAAAGACTGAAGTTTGAATTTGGTCTCAGATAGCGACTAAATATGTAATTTTTTTAGGAGTAGGGTCCTTGATGGAGATAATAATAGCACTTAGCTCAAAAGGTTAAAATAAGGAACAAATGAAATTGTGTGTGTGTGTGTGTGTGTGTGTGTGTGTGTGTGTGTGTGTAAGAGAGACAGAGATAGAGACAGAAAAACACTTTACAAGTCTTAAAACTATATAAATATCAGCTTTTATTATTGCTATATTGTGGTAAGTATTACATAAACTGGACTCTGAAAGTTTGTGAGTGCATTGAGAATCGAGAGGAGGGAGGGATTTTTTTGTGATTATATATAAAGCACACCATCCTTTCTGACTCTAGCTCTTGCCACTATTAAGTACCTTCTAAACTCAGACCAAGCTCTGGGGTACTAAGCTTATAATATAATCCAAACTTTCTTCCTCCTTCCTACTGACTTCCTCCTTCCCTTCCCAATAATATAAGAAAATCAGGTCACAAAGAGAGTAAGACTCATGCATGGCAAGCCAGAACAGAACAAGGCAGGGGCAGATTTTGTGCCAGCGCTAGCCCGCTCCCTCTCTGGGACCCATGACCATTATTCCTTCCTATTAGGGAGAGATCATAGAGATACCCAAGAGGGACTCTCCTCATTTATAAGATGAGGAGGTTGGACAAGATGACCTCCGCGGTCCTTTCCCATCTTAAGCCTATGATTCAATGAATAGATTTGGTCAGTGTCCATCAGCAAGCAATTTTTGTAGCCTGAGAGTAGCTGGGTTGAATGCTTCTGCATATAGTTAATGATCCCACTTGGATGTGAGATTGAAAATTGAAGCAGTACTGATTAGAAGCCTGTCTGACCAGTGTGTGTTTCTCTCTCTCGGTTTTTTTTTTTGTTTTCATAATTAATAGCAGTTCCTTCCTCATCTTATACTATTTCAGAAATAATTGGGCAACTTGGGCTGTGGCCAGAAATCATTCAGGAATATGTGACAGGTTTTGAGAGGTCTTGGTTATGAGGTTGGTGGGAAACATCCATTTTCTGAGAGATTTTTTGGGAAAACCTGAATCTACCAGCCAGTCCCCACCCCCCTCCATCCCCCCACCCTGCCCCGGAAAGCCAGGACTCACTTTCCTGCTGAAGTATAATTCTAATTCAGTCTTAGAAAAGGAAGTGGCTTAAAATCAGAAAATATATCTGAGGCCTGTAATTCACTGTAGTACATAGTAGGCATCTCTGAGACTGTGCAGGGGAAGAAGAGAAGGGAAAATCTAAGTAGAGCTGGGGCCAGAGGGCAGAAATCTCTTGTGTGCTTGGCATTTCGAGACCCTGCCAGGAAGCAGGGCTGTGGGCTGTGACGTTAATATCAAAATAGCAGATCAATAAGAAAAGGAAGACGTTTCTGCAATCCCCTCACCTCTGAAAAACAAACAAACCCTTATGGCTTCATCCCAGCTCCCTAGCATTTTCCTCCTCCTGACTCACTGCAAAGGTCACTCAAAACTAATTTTCATATTAAAGTATAGAAAAGGCTTGTAGTTTTGCCACCAAATGTTGGGATCATTCTTTCTGAGGGCAGCATAGGTTGTGCTGTTAACTAGAAGTGGATCCTACAGAACTGCTGTTGAAACTCAGTGGAGAAAGTTTACTGATCATATGTTCCTATGATGGAGTTCTTAATAAATGCAGCCTGGTTAATTTATTGCTTGATTGATTAGATGTAGTGGAGTGGTCCCTAACCTGTTGCCATGCCTTTAGATTGGCTTTCATTGCCACAGGGCCCAAATCCAACTATACACTGTTCTAATCATTTCTGTGTCCAAACCCCTCACCCTAATACACACACACACACACACACACACACACACACACACACACACACACCATGTGAGAGAGACAGAGACAGACAGACACAGACACACACAGTTCTCTCTTTCCCTCCCTCCCTCCCTGACTTCTACCCTCTCTCTGTCTCTTTGTCTCAGTTTCTCTGTGTGTGTGTCTCTCTCTCTCTGTCTCTCTCTGTCTCTTTGTCTCTCTGTTTCTCTGGGTGTGTGTGTCTGTGTGTGTCTGTCTGCCTGTCTCTGTCTCTTTCTCTCTCTGTCTCTTTGTGTGTCTCTGTCTCTCTGTGTCTCTGTCTCCCTGTCTCTCTCTGTCTCTGTCTCTCTGTCTCTCTCTCTTTCTCTCTCTCTCTCCTCTCTCTCTCTCTCCTCTCTCTCTCTCTCTTTCTCTCTCTCTCTCTCTCTCTCTCTCTCTCTCTCTCACACACACACACACACACACACACACACACACAGTTCTCTTTTTCCCTCCCTGACTCCTTCCCTTTTTATATCTCTGTCTCTGTCTCTCTCTCTGTCTCTCTATTTCTTTCTATGTCTCTTTGCCTCTGTCTCTCTCTGTGTGTTTCTGTCTCTGTCTCTCTGTCTCTGTATCTCTCTATCTCTCTCTCACACACACACAGTTCTCTCTTTCACTCTCTCCCTCCCTGACTCCTTCCCTTTCTGTCTCTCTGTCTGTCTCTCTATGTCTCTATGTCTGCCTCTCTCTCTCTTTCTCTCTCTTTCTCTCTCTCTCTCTCTGTCTCTCTCTCTCTCTCTGTCTCTCTCTGCCTATCTCTCTGCCTATCTCTCTGTCTCTTTCTCTCTCTGTCCTTGTTTGACTTTATCTCTGTCTCTGTTTCTCTCTGTCTTTTTGTGTCTGTTTCTCTCTTTGTCTCCCTCTTTTTTCTGTTTCTCTGTCATTCTCTGTCTTTGTCTCTCTTTCTCTCTTTTTCTCTCTCTTTTCCTGTCTTTGTGACTCTCTGTCTCTGTCTTTCTGTCCTTCTTTCTCTTTCTCCCCCCATTATTTTCCTTTTCTTCTTTATCATGGGTATCTTCATAAATATTCTCCATCTTAAAAATTAGCAGAGGAGAATGAAGAGAGATAAAACTACAGGAGTACTTTGCCAACTCCTCCTCCGGTTCATTTTGTAGATGAGGAAACTGAGGCAAACAAGATTACGTGACTTGCTCAGTGTCACCGAGCTATAAGTGTTCAAGGCTGGCTTTAAATTCAGGAAGATGAGTTTTCCTGACTCCAAGTCTGGTGTCCATCCAGTACACCACCTAGCTGCCTTTGTTTTCCTAAACATAATAAAATACCCTAATGTACTCTTTGGGAAAAGAATGGTAGGGGACAGTGGTATCAAACTTAAATAGCAAGAATACTGTGGCTGCAGACTGACCTAGAAAACCACAAGTTGAAATCTCTATTGCATTGTATTTTTATTTTGTTAAATACCTCCCAATTACATTTTAATCTGGTTCTAAAAGCACTGGGGAGTTTTGCTGGCTGAGCAATTTGGCATCTCTGTTGTAGAAGATTGCTAACTTCAATTCAATGATTTGGAAATATATCATATCATATCATGTCATATCATACTTTAACCCTATGAGGCTAAGGTTCTAGTTAGCTAGGGAGTGCCATAGTACACTGTGCACTGGTCCTGGAATCAGAAAGACTTGAGTGCAGATTCAGCCTCAGACACTTACTAACTGTGTGATCCTGGGTAAGTCACCTCATCCTGTTTGCCTCAGTTTTCTCATCTCTAAAATAGGGATGACATAGTACCTTCCTCACAAGGTTGTTATAAGTAACAAGTGAAATATTTACAAAAAACACTTAGCACAGTGCCTGACACATAGTAATACTAGATAAATATTTGTTTATTTTTCTACTTTTCTTCCCTATTTTAATTCTAAGCTAAAAGATTCTGAAGTGATGTGAGATTGTTAAAGGGCAGCTAGATGACTCGGTAGATGGATCACTGGCTTTAAAGTCTGGAAGACACATTCAAATTCAGCCTCGGATTTAACATGTGACCCCAAGCAAGTCATTTAATCCTGTTTCCCTCAGTTTCTTTGTCTATAAAATATGCTGGAGAAAGGAAATGGAAAACTGCTCTAGTATCTCTGTCATGAAAACCCCAAATGGGTCAGAAAGCATTGAACATGACTGATTGAACGAGAAGACGGTGAGATAAGTGGGTTGGATTAAATAGCTTCTTGATTTCTTTCAGTTCTCAATCCATGATCCGAGTCTCATTTTATAATAACCTGGGATGTGTTTGATCTGAATGTTTTTTGAGGAACTGGAGAACTTTGTACTGAAATAACCACAAGAGGTATTCCTGTTTGCAGGGCAGTCTCTCCTTTCTGCACTGTCACTTCTTTAAGTACCCTTGCCAGAGGGGGATCTGAGGTAAGCAGGGCTCTAGTTTCTGTCCATCCCACTTGAAGGGAAGTTCTGAGAAAAGAAAAGGAGTATCCAATTAGGCTTCCAGCCAACCAGTTACAGACCTGAACAATAGAAAACTAAGCATAAATGCCGTAGTTGGGCTGAAGACAATTACTCCTCCAAACACAGCTGTCTTGTTCTCAATCGGACACAACTTTCAGCCAAATAATGGGACTATGGAAAACATGGTGAGGAGAAAAAATAGCTGTTTAAACATAAACACGAGCTCCGACACTGAGCCTTCTTAGATTGTTTCACCGCATCATCAAACAGCACATGTGGTAACTGGGAGAGGATCATATGGATTTCAAAGGCTATATGGTAGCCCATCTGTCAAGGAAGTGATGATTAATTGCATCTGTTATGTCAGTTCCCTCTCCAATGGTGTGTTAGGAAACTCAGCTGCTCCCCCTCAATCACTCCTGAGTGCTAGATTTGCCTGTGTAGGAATATAAAAGAAATGTAGCACCATCCCTAATCGTCTACTTTAGGAGTTAAGATTGGCTGTGGGAAAACACAGACTTGGGGTGGAGTGGGATTTCCTCTAAGAAGTCAGGGATCAGAGACCAAATTGAATCATCAGAATAAGAACATTAATTGAATGACTTAGAAGAGAGGGATATGATGTCAGTTTCCCTAGTGCTGGAGAATCAATAGTATGTAGACATGTGAACCTAATGAACGGCTGTAAGCATAATAAAACACTAGACAGAGTCAGTATCTACTCTTTCTTAACAAACTTTCTAGTAAGGTGAACCTGAGAAGGTCACTTAACTCCCTGACTCAGTTTTTTCATCTATAATATGGGTATATTCACAACATCTACTTCCCATAGGGTTGTCATTAGAGTCAAATGAGATAATGTCATGAAATGCTTTGCAAACTTAAAGTGTTATATAATCGTTATTATCATCCTGTGAAACATTTTCCTTAGTATCCTAATGCAATGGTTGGGAAAATGATGATGTTTGAGAGAATTGTAGAGCAATGTAGCATAACTTTGCTTATTCTGAAAAGTACTATTTTTGTGTAAGGTTTTATTTATTGTTATTTGTTATTTTATCTGGACCTGTATAATGGAAAGAACCAGAGGAGTCTACCTTCTATAGGTCTTCAGTTTCTTAATCTGTAAAAATCAAGGAGGTTAGACTGTATGGTTTTAAGGTTCTTTTTTAATCCTAAAAATCAGATCTCAGGGTCTTATGTTATTTTTTCTCCAGTAGAGGAATCTCTCTGCTCTGAAAAATTTCCCTAATTTTACATTAGCTCCTCATTTGGAAGTTAGAATTGTAGAGAACTGTCTGAGACTATTGCAAGATGAAGGTGACCCATACAGGATCACACTTAATAATGTGCATCTGGGGTAGAATGAATTCAGATGTTCTCAGCTCCAAGGCTAGATCTCTGTCCAATATCCTAAGCTCCTCTAGTCTTGTATTAACATTGTTAAATCACCCCTTGACAAAAATCTCTTAAGACTCAGAGCAAACTTTCCCTCAAATTCAAGTCACCTTCCATTTCTAACAAATAGTGATTCTATGATTACATCTCCCTAAGTCATAAGATTCATCACTAATCAGATCTTATAACAGCAGTTAATTTTTATTTAGCTTTTAAGGTTTACAAGATATTTCAGAGGCTAAGTTGTCCAGGGTCACATAGCTATTAAATGCCTGCTGTGGGATTAGAATCCAGGTTTTCCTCACTCCAAAGCACGGGTCAGAGTTCGATATAGAGATAAAATTTTGGACTTGATTCTTTCTGTATGTATATGAGAAGTCAATATGAGACATCAATCTGAGCCCTTTAGGTGACTGCCTTCTCCCCCTTTTCTGTCAATTATTGTGATGAGCAGTGTTCAATTCCCCAGGTATCAGCACCTCCCATCTTTAGGAATTTTGGAGGAGAGGGAATGGCAACACTTTTTATTGTTGTTGTTGTTGTTCTGTTTTGTTTTTAGTGATAGACAACAATCACCTGCTACCTCATTATCCCTAGTGCCCTATTTCCTAAGCATACATATAAGCATTATGGAGGATAAGGACCTTAGCTCATTCAAATCAATAAATGTATATTAAGTGTTCATTACATTGTCAACTCATTAGGCATCTTTGTGTATGATACAAAAGCAGAGAATACACTGCCTGTTCCTAAGTAGCCCACTTTTTGTTGGAGAGATAAAAATAAGAAATATGGAATGATGAGAGAATAGTGCTTGTTATCATAGGATTTAAAACTCCAACGGACTTTAGAGATCATGGGGTTCAATTTATTCATTTTGCAAATGAGAACACAGATCCTATGAAATGTAATAGCTGCCTAAGGCCACATAGGTAGTAGCAGGGAGTAAAGGTAGGATTTAAATTCAAGTACTTTAGCTTAAATCCAGCTTTCATTCTACCAGAGTACTTTCTCAACTTCAGTGATCAATTCGATTCAACACACATTTATTAAGTGTCTGCTGTGTGCCAGAGAAGAAGTAGGGCATTCAATTAATGGGGCAATGGACTTGTAATTAGAAAGAATAGGATTCAAATCCAACCTCACATACTTAATGCCTATGTAATTTAATAGGCAAGTCATTTAATTTCTGCAGGGCTCAGGTAACTTTCAGTTACAAGTGATTGGGACCAAAGATGATAGAAAGAAAGGATTAATATACTATTTGAGAATAACTTTTAAGAAATTTAGATATATGTATACATATTTATTTATACACACATATACATACACATATAAGATGTTCGACCAGTCTTAGTATAAAGCAATCTATTAATGCTTAAAGACACTTAGGTCACCTTATATATAAAGAGAATAAGTACAAAGTCGTTGTAAATCAAGAACCAAAATGTGTTTTTACAGATGAATGCATTTGAGATTCAAAATAAAGTGAGAAAAGAAAGCTGTAGTAGTCATTAATAGGACTTGAGCTAGACCTTGGAGGAAAGAGAACATTTGAGAGTATAAAGACATAATCTATGCAGGGAAACATAGAGATTGGAATGCCCCATAGCTATGGTTGTACAACAAAAAGACCACTAACACTATAGCCAACTGATGTGGGTTGAAATCCAATTTTTGACATTTAGTACATGTATGACTTTGGAAGTCACAAGCTCCTGGAGCCTGAGTTTTCTCATCTGTAAAATTAAAGGTTAAAACTAGATAGTCTATGGAGATCTTTCCAGCTTTAGATCATGAGGAAACCAACTTGACTAAAATTTCTGGGAAATACCAGGGAAAGCAGTGAGACTAGAAAGTCAAAAGTTCCAGTGCTTTGTCTTAAGGAAGAAAAACTGAATTAGAATAAAAACATTTCACCTTTCCACGTCCATGGATGGAGCAATTAGCTTTGGGCAGTGATGGTCTCTGCAGACAGCTCTGCGCTCTACTCACTGCAACTAATGTCAATGGGAGTGAGGCAAGGTCACAAAAGATGGAACACATAGAGCTTCTCTCAGATAATTACTCTGCAGTCAGGATTTCTGGGGATGTAAATTTTATTTCCCCTCCTGGGTTGGTGATGGGGGAACCAGACAGGCACTCTGAGCTCCCTGGCAAATAAATGCCTACATGGAAGTGATTTCTGTTGAGCAATTTTATATCTGTTTTTCAATTTTCTGACTGAGATAGGATGGAGGTGTTCACCATCCTAAGGGAAAAGCGTGAGCATGGTTTTTTGCATTTCTGAGTCTCATTCGTAATCTTACCAGTGCCTAGATAGCACTGAGTGACCGAGGGCAATGAGTATCTCTCCCCTGTGACTTGCTTCTGTTATTTTTATTGTCATACCAGATGTGATTGGGCATTTTCATCATTTTAGCTGATGTTTTCCTCTTAATTTAAAACTCAAACTTCTAAATAGTGAAAGCATTGATTTTTGGCACATAATAATCAATATTTATAGCCCTTTTGAGTTAGCTTAGTGTTTTGCATATTTTATCTCATTTATGCTTCACAACAACCTTGGTGAGAGTGTGTACAGTGATGTAGTACTATGATGCACATTTTACAGATGAGGAAATTGAGACTTAAATTCCTCAAATGATATGCCCCATGGTACCACAGCTAGTGTCAGAGACTGGAATAAATCCCAGGTCTTCCTGACTCCAACACCTACATTCTGTAAATTAAATCACATGTTGCAAAGAAATAATGCAAGTAGAATTTTGTTGGCATTTTTACTGGTTGCCATGTCTATTCTTGTCTTTTGTCAGAGACAGCAGTGGCTGTAGGAGGAATATACTCTCCCTATGTGAGTCAAAAATTCTAATACTCTCGCTGTTCTGCATAATTCCTTGAAGGCATGTGGTCAGAATCTTGGGACATGTCTGTTAAGAGGTTATCATCACTTGTCTTAATGACTTAAACCTCTACATGTTGTCTGGGTGGAAATGACTATAGAAATTGTTTCTGGTTGGGATGTGTTAGGGACTCTCTTACTGGGATAGATTTTATGAATCTGGTTTCATTGGTAATTATTTAATTCCCAATTGAAAGACATTTCCTCTGTTCAACTGTTAATTCAAAGCTTTTCTTTATTCATCTGTCTGCCTTCTCCACAATCAACAATAATTTATGTGCCTACTATGTACTAGACATATGTTAGGCACTGGTGATACAAATAAGAAAGCAAGATAGTCCAAGCTTTCAAGGAATTTCCATTTTCTGGAGAATGAATGAGGCGTGCAACATGGTTATAGGTAAGTAAATACAAGCTTTGTACAGAATAAATCTGGATCAATTGGAAGATGGGCACTTGGGGGAGTTGGAAAAGGACTCTTGAGGGCTATACCTATGGCTTAAACTGCAGGGGTCCTCAAACTTTTTAAACAGGGGGCCAGTTCACTGTTGCTCAGACTGTTGGAGGGCCGGACTATAGTAAAAACAAAAACTTTTTCATAGCCCTGGGTGAGGGGGATAAGCATCCTCAGCTGTTGCATCTGGCCGTAGTTTGAGAACCCCTGGGAACTTAGAGTTGAGATAGAGAATTCCACAAACATAGAAGTATAGACTTTGTAAAGTCAAGGAGAGTAGCAAAAATCATAGAGGGGAATAGGAAGCAAGAGTGTGTGTCAGGAACCTAGAAAATAAAAGTGCAGTAATGTGTAATCAGCTTGGAAAGATAGGTAGAAGGTGATTATGACAGGTTTTAAATATTATCATCTGCTCTCTTTGGATATTGGAGTTTCCTGGATTTTCCTGATGTTTAAAATGACTTAGACTTTAGAATTATAATATGAGGCTTGTTCTTTTTTATTCTTGTTCTTCTTTACAATTTGGGTTAAATGACTTGTTTAGAGGAGCTACTAAGTGCCTAAAGTTGGATTTGAACTCAGGTCCTCCTAATTCCAGATCTTGTATTCTAACCACTCTACCATCTAGCTGCCCTAATCTGAGGCTTCTTAATAAACAAGCAAGTAAACAAAAACCCTACCTTTTCTTTATATTCCACTAATCCTAACTGAAAAGCCTATATGTAATTCAATATATGGCACCATATATTTCTTTTGCAAAGATGAAAGAGTCAAGTCTTTCTAAGTTTTTCAGGAGTGATCCTCCTGAGAAAAGGTATTTAAGTCTAATTCCCCTCAGAGGTCTTTCTTGCTAGAAATCAAGATTTCTCAGATAAATTAACCTTCATATAAATATGCTGCTGAAACAGCACTTTTCAGAGTAAGAATGGAGAGAGAAGACCAGGGACAATAAAAATTTTAACAGCAGCCATGTTATTATTTAGCCCAAAGGGAAGCTGGCTTTAGAAAGAATATAATATTTAGGTAGGAATTTACTCCTTTGTATACCTCTTCCTTTATGTAAATATTTAAGAAAAACAAAATTGAGTTAAATATTGCTTATTCTAAACTTTTTATGATCCCACAAGTAAGACTCATAAACCTAGATAAATTTTATGATTGTTCTTGGCTCAGAATAAAATAATAATAAAAAATCCAAATAAAGTAGCGATGCCCTTATTTTAAGCAATGAAAGAAATACAAGACAAATTTGACAGTTTAGCTATTGTATCTTTATTATATTTTTTACCTCTCCCTTCCCCTTTCTGTGGTCACTAGATCTTTCTTTTTGTTGTTGGGAGAATGGGGATTTCTTTTCTTTATTCTGTGACTTCAGTCCAGAGGCTGCTGTGTCATCCTTGTGGCTCTTGATCCTGGGAGAAAAATCATTACCCTGTCTATAAACTGGCTTCTTAATGAGCCACCTATCTCTCCAGGGACTAGGAGGCCATTTGCTGTGGTGGCAGCGTTTTGCACAAGAAAGAACAAGCCTCCTCCTGCTCTGTTCCCAAGTCCCTCCATTCACTGTCCTTCCATCCTCCAAGAATTACAATTGATTCTGTGGATTTACTAAAGCTAAAGTTTATACCACAATTCTTCAAGGAAAGGCAAAGATATATTTAGCTTCTGTCTAATGAGGAAACACTGGCTACCCTCTGAATTTCAGGACTTAGGAGGGACTTTTGAGATTGAGATCATCTTGTCCTACTTGGCATCCAAGGATATGGAGGCCTACAGAATGTTTTATCCGAGGTTATATGGTATGTTAGATTCCAGGCTAGGGCTTTTGATTCCCAGTTTGATGGATAATGGCCTGGTACATTCAGAGTTAGAGGTCCTGGGTTCACATCTTGTCTTTGTCATTTATTAAATGTGTTAACATGGACAGTTTATATAACTTCTCTGGGCCTTATTCCCTTGGCTGTAAAATGAGTAAGGCAGAGTAGGAAACTTACAAGGTTCTTTCCAATTTCCCATCTAGGCCTCTCTAATCCATTAAACCAATAATAATTTTATCCAGAAATGTCCCAATAATGAAAGAACCTGTGGCTTCCATGATCAACCTCCCATCCAGCTATTCCTTCATTTCCTCTGCAGTGCTAATGTCCTTGTGTTACTTAGCTTGTAGTAGATGAATTACTGGTTTTTTAAAGTGTGGTTTTAAAATACTTTGATAGTCTTTAAAATTTTTTAAACCAGAGCATATGTGATGGAGTGGAATGAATTCTAGATTTCAATGGAGAAGGGTCAACTTAGAATTATGACTCAGTTTGTCTTTCTGTGACCCTAGGCAAGCTCCTTAACTTACAGGGACCTATATTTCCTCTTCTGAGAAGGTATTGACCTGGATTGTCCTTTCATTTTGGAGTGGAAAGAATTCATTGTGAACCTCCCTTTTGTTGCCCACTAGAAAGATCCCAGGTACCCTAGGCTTTGCTCTTCCCTGTGAGCTCCTCATCGTTCTCACCTCTCATTGAATTCCAACAGTACAGACAAGGTGATGGTCTTCCTGATTCTAAATCTAGTGGCCTATCCCCTATTTCACACTGCCCGTGTACATGACTAGATGGAAATAAAGGATAAATACAACCATGACCCAGAATCTAATACAGCTTCTGCCACATAGTTATCCCTTCTACATCATGAGAATTAGGGGCATATACCCCAACAATCTGGACAATCTATGTAAAATTTTTGACCCTCTTTTCATACTAGAGAAGTCCGATTGTTTTTTTTTTTTCTTTTTTTAATGGGATGTTGAGAGTGTTGAAAGATAAAATGTTATTATACAGCACCATACATATTTTATGCATTTATAAGTTTCTAAAATTTTTCTGCATCATCTGCAGCTTCCACAAAACTCCAAATTCCCATTTAATTTCTTATGCTGATTCATGTTATATTGAGACTGATGGGGAAAGTCACAATGTGGAAGGAATGTGATGATTGATTGATAACTTAGGAAAGACAATGTTTTGATCTGATTCTCATTTTCTGAAGATTCCTGAGCTATATTTCAAGCATCCTACTCTGCCCACTATAGATACCAAAATGTCTTATTGTGACCCTGGGGTAGTGTTCCTTATAATTTGGGCAAAATCATGGGTCATAGATTCAGAGGAATGAACTTTAGAAGCCACAAAATCCAACCTCCTCATATAACAAATAAAGAAACTGATTCCTCCCCAAGGCAATTGATTTACTCAGAGTCACACGGGAGGTTATTACCAGAGATGGAATTTGAAACCAATTCCTCTGACTTCAGAAAAATTGCTTTTTCCAGTGTCATATTGGGATTCTTCAACCAAAGGACCTAATGTTCTAGATCTCTTAGTGTCATATGAAGCCTAGGATCATAGTTGGGAGGAACTTTTGAGGTCCTTTAGTCCAACCCTCTCATTTATGAGAAAAATGAAACCTGGAGAGATTAAGTGATATCTTATTATTTAATATCACTCAGCTAATAAATGGAGAAATCAGAATTTGAACTAACATCTTTGGACTCCAAATTTAGTAGTATTTCCACTATACTATTCTCCAATTTTCTTCCATCCCCAAACAGGGGCCTCCTGAAAGATGAAAAATGTAAAGAGTGATGGCATAATTAATATTAACATATACCTTTTTGGTACTGCAGTTATAGCATTTATATAAGAACTGATTTGGACAGAAAGATACAATGCCGAATAGAATAATTGAACTGTTAGCTGAACTGTAATTCAGCAGTTAATCACTTTTATGAAACCTGCATCTCAATTCATTATTCCTTCGGTACATTGTTGTAATACAGAGCAGCTCAGCTAATTAGTAAACAGGAATACAGTGCAGAAAAACCTTTAGTGATGGAGAAAGATATGTGAGATGAGGTTTCATCATGACCAGTTGGATTTTTTGCTACATAGGTGGGTTACTGAAGGAGGATTAGTCAGGCACTGGAATGACAGGGGCAATGTTGGGAAGACTTCAGTTGTTTTTAGAGTGCTTTGCAATTTGGGTGATGTTTTCCTTGTCATAACCCCATAACATTGGTAGTAATAAGTATTATAATCATTGTATAGATGAAGGAAGGGAAACTTGAAGAGAATAAGTGATCTGACTGAGTCATACATCTATTAAATATCAGAATTGCAACTTGAATCCCAGTATCCTGATTGCTTGCCTAGTGCTCTATATCTTAAAATACACTGCCTTTTAATTTCAGTGTCAATTCAGTTTCCTTTTGGTTCCTGGGGTTCTTGATACTCAGAGTGCTATGTTATGTTGTTAGAAGCTATTTTAGCACAAGTTTTATCTTTCCAACTAGAAGGTAAGGGTGGGTAAGGTATATTGAATAGAGTGTCAGATCTGGACTCAGGAAGACTCATTTTCCTGAATTCAAATCTCAGATACTTCTAGCTGTGTAATCCTCTTTGCTTCAGTTTCCTCATCTGTAAAATGAGCTGGAAAAGGAAATAGCAAACCTGTCTAGTATCTTTGCCAAGAAAACCCCAAATGGTGTCACAAAAAGGAGGAAACAACTGAAAACAACTGTAGAACAAGAAGTAACATGTAAGCTTCGTGAAGACATGAACTATTTCTTTTGGGTCTTTATATGCCCACATTCTGTACAGTGCTTTTCAGCCTAGTAGGTGCTTAATTGAATTCATCTGAATTGAATCTAAGCCTCTTAAGGGCAAGGGTTATTAGTTAAAAACTTTTTAAGGGAAGGGACTATTAGTTTTTTGTCTTTTCATCTCCAGTGTCCAGTAAGGTGCCTGACACAAATTAGTCTTTAATAAATGCTTGCTGTGAATTAAATTCTTCTAAATCTATCCAATAACATTAGTATAATTCACAGATACACATTGAATGTTCCCTGGGAATTCCACCCTAATGAACAGGACCACACCATAAGCCTGCACATTACATTATGTATTTCCATTTCGACTCCTGTCTGCTATATTACTGTGAGAATAAAACTGCAAAAGACACTCACTACCTCATGGTTAATTATTCTTCCCAACATGGTATGCAGAATAGGGCGCTAACTTGGCATTCAGAGAATTTGAGCTCTCATCCAGAGAGCCTGCATTCTAATCCATGTTTTGCCATAAGATGGATTATTATGTGGCTTGTGGCGCCATTTTCTGCTTTGGGTTTCAGTTTCCCCATTTATTAAATAAATCTCTAAAGTGATCTCTGAGGTCCCATCTATTGCTTATATTCCTTGATTGCGAGCAAACATGGCAGTAGGATAAAATAGGGATTCATGGTAAGATTTGTTAGAAAGGGGGCCGAGGGGGAGACAGGAGTTTCCAGAGGACAGGGGCAATGAGGAAAAGGAAGGCACCAGTGTAAAATATCACCTGAGCAGGGGATCCCACAAAAAGGAGTCCCCTTTCTGTTAGCGGTCTCTCTTTTATAATAAACAAAAGGGTCAATGGTTCCATTCTAAAAACTTTGCATAAGGGATTGGATTTTTACTGATACCCACTGCAGAGAGGCTGTGGATAAATGGGTGGCAGTGAAGACATTTGCCAAAAGGGGAGAATCAAATTTATGTAGAGACCATAGCATGCATGTGAATGTAATATAGAAGATGGTATTTTTGAAGATCTCCACTGATGGGCTACTAGATGGCACAGTGGATTGAGCATCAGCCCTGAAGTCAGGAGGATCTGAGTTCAAATCTGGTCTCAGACACTTAACATTTCCTAGCTGTATGATCCTGGGCAAGTCACTTAACCCCAATTGCCTCAGCAAAAAAAGAAGAATATCTCCATTGATTACAGCATAGATCCTAAGTGAAAAACAGCATGGTAGTTCTGGGAATGCTACCAGGCGAAGATGGTTGCCTATTGTGGATACCTCTGGATGTCACATACTTTACTCTGGACTTTGACTCCCAGGACCAGGCCACAAGGCTTTGCGTTTAGCTACTATGCTTATTTTGATTTCAGATTACGGTTTCGCATCAGGCACTAGAGTAAACGACACTGAAAGCTATTAATGTAAATTAATGATTGCTCCTGCTGGCTTTGTTACAGTTTACGCAGATGAGGGATTATTAAATGCATCATGCCTGAGAAATTTGCATGCATTAAAAATCTTCATCATTGCTCGTACACTGTTGGCCTCCTTCAGGGGTCTATGAATTAAAAAATTATCACTCACCCATTGCAACTGGTACCTGATATCAACTGGTACAAAATGAGATGATGGATGGGAAAGCTTAGAAAAGTTTAAAGTCATCTATACACAAAAGGGAAAATTATAGAATAATATTTTCAGATTCAAGGCCTCCGAGCTTCAGAAGGTACTAAAATGTGTTATTTCAGAGTTGGGCACTGTTGGGGCTCTTGAACATATCTGCAACTCTATTTTTTTTTTCCCTATCAAAAAGTCAGTCTCCTGACCTTACAAGTAGGTCAGGTTGCAAAAGTACATTTGAAAGTTTTTAGTGTAAATCTTTTTGCTGACAGAAATTAGATTTTTCAGAATTATAGTTCTGGGATTTCTTTCCATAAAGGGAATTAGCTTCTGGGAAGGTATGGGGAATGCTTTTTGACTTTTTATATTGGCATCCTATTTATTGGATATTTATTTATTCAATGTTTGGCATGAATACACAGCTGGGCTAGGTCATTCTGTGGGAGGAGATTAAATACGTCCCTGCTTTCAAGGAACTTAAAATTTTGAGAAAAATTGTCCAGATATTGCTATGTAATCTGGGATGGTGCAGGTGGGGCTGGGTTTTTTGGGAGGGTAGATTGTGATTCTTAATTGTTGCCCAGGTCAAATAAAATCACTAGTCTTCTCTTTATCCACATAGAAAAGTTCTAAAGAGGCCTGTGTCTAAGATAAAGAATGTACATCAAGGCTGTAGGCCTGTTTTGAAAATATCTAATTTTGCTTAATCACTACCAGACACAATTCATAAAGATGTTTCCAGTGTCCTTTTGTACCACATCATACCTTTCATTGTCTTACCCCTAATCCTGCATTTATCAGAAGGCTACAGGAGCATGGAGCTATTTGTTTGCTATCAATTATACTCCCATCTGTAGGCTTCAGGTCTCTTAATCTTTGGGTATTTTCCTTTCTGCTCTCTAGCCTTTTTGGTACAGCATTCTTTTTAAAATTTTCTCATACCCAAACCTACCTCCTTCCTTTCAGTTCATTATTTCCCTCCAGTCTGCCTATGAGCTCAAGTATATTTACTTTTCTCTTCTTTCTCTTCAAAGCTTACCAGTTCCCTTTTCTACCCATTCAGACTTTTGCTAAATGACTATGGTTCATTTATATTAATGTGTTAATGTTGCAAAATGCCTTGGTGTTTTCTTTAGATGGCATTTTCATGTAATAATAAGTTTAAGGTACTTTTATACATTCAGTGGAAGAGCTAATTTGGGTCAGGGGACTTTCCTTAATTTCTCTCAAATGACTTTACCTAGGTGGCCAACTCCACTCCCTGACTGGTAGCTAGAAATCACCAAGTCCAATCTTTCATGTGACAGATGAGGAAACTAAGTCCTAGCAAGATTATGTGACTTGCCCAGAGTTGGGATTTGAATACAAGTATACTAACCACAAATCCAGGACTCTTTTGATCATACTACATGATGACCAACTCTTGTTACCCTTGAAGAAAACATCCAAAGAGTAAAAACAAAACTAGGTATATTTCCTCACCTTCTTGTTAGGTCAGAGACTCTTTATTTCTTCAAATATTTATTCACGAGAATGCATTGTAGTGGAAAGGGTGCAAGATTTTAACACTTGGCAGAAAGAAATTGAACTGATGGATGCTTCTGTGAGGATCACAGATTTCCTTAACCATAATTGACAGTCACACATGTAAACAAGAGAGTGGCTCAGCACAGTTGAAATGTTAATAGATACTATTTTTATGGAAGAAAGACTCAACAGTAATTACTTCTGTTTTGATTAAAAAAAACTTTTCATATTTCTGTGGGGTGTGTATGTGTTTGTGTGAAGGGCCAGAGGAATGAACATCTGGTCATTTCTGGTGACACATGTGCTCTGGACTCTTCCTGAAAGGCATGTGTGAATTATTAATTAAAGGTATAATATCCTATATTGGTGTGGTGGACAGAGTTGTTGTTCAATTATCTCAGTTATGTCTGACTCTTCATGACCCCATTTGGGGTATCATTGGCAAAGATATTGGACTAATTTGCCATTCTCTTCTCCAGCTCAATTTACAGATGAGGAAACCAGGTAATTCACCTAGAGGCAGACAGCTAGAAAGTATCTGAGGGTATATTTGAATTTAAGAAGAGGAAATGTACCTGACTCTGGACTTGGCACTCTATCCACCACTGCCCTTATCGGGTAGAGAGCCAGTCCCAAAGCCAAAAAAGACCCAGTTTCAAATCCAGCCTCTGACATGCTGGCTCTCAGTGTTCCAGGAAGCTCTCTAAGACTATAAGTTGTAGAAAATGCGCCAACCTGCTGCAGAACTCTCTATGCACTGTGCCAATGAGATGATGAATCCAATTCCTATTCTTATCCACACACACATGTGTATGTGTGTATATATGTACATATATGTATGTATATGTAGTATATGTGTGTATGTAGGTAGGTATATGTATATGTAAATTAGATAATTCTCAGACTGAGCAATACCAGGGTCATCTGGTCTTTTCTTCCACCTATTACTAGAAAGTAGCCAGAGAGAATCAGTGTTTCATTTTGAGGAAAGGAGATTGCAACATCTGCTTTTAAAAATGAACCAAGTGCCCAGTGAAGATGTTTCCAGACTTGTTTTCATTGTGAAGGAGGACTCAATGGCACTGCAGACTTTTCAATCAGCATCTTTCCCACTGGGGAGCTATTGAATCTACCAAATTATATCTCAGATATACAACCTCACTTTGCAATGGAGTGCATTAAAAATGCTTACTTGGAGAGCTCAGACTTGTTCCATATTGTGTGCTATGAATTTTTCCCCTCCAAGATAGCTCAGGAGTGTTTAGATTTGGATTAGTTTTTCTCCAGGTGAAAATACAAATGAAGCTTAAAAATGTTTTTATGCAGAACCACACTTGGGTTATAGGCATCAGGGAATCCCAGCCCATCCTGTTGAGTAGCTTGCATTATTTCTCAGATAAAGATATAAGGAGCCTTTAATAAATGTGTGGCAACCAGCCTTGCCCCCTGTTTCATTAGGATGCCACACATAAAGTACATATGATGGAATCCACTGCAATGCTCTTCTGAGCTCAGATGAATTGGTCTCATAACCAGTCATGGGGGGAGGAGAAAAGAAAGGAGGTGGGAGTAGTGAGAAAAGCAGTTGCTTGAGTTGGATAATTTAAAAAAATCTAAAAAAACCCTCCCAACTCCAAACCCCAGATTTCTTATGCCCATTAAGGAAATTACCTTCCTGATTGGAGACTCAGAAATTGATGCACTGTCCTTGGTCCTATTATGTTTTCAAACTTTAATTAAGTTTATGTCCTCTTCCACCTGGACCTCATAAATTATTAGCCTCCAAATAAGTCATTTGTCATGAAGCATCTCTTATGAGTAGATTCATCTTCAGAGCAACATTATCATTTCCTAAAGATTGGCCTTAAATCCATCAGCCCAATAAGAGCTAAAGTGCTCCATGTTATTTTGACATATTATCCATTGGAATTATTTTCCGATGGGCTAGTGACTAATACATTGAGTTATCACAAGGTATAAGCCTGCAGCCTCATTATTAGTTTTAAAAATGATGCAATGGGTGATTAAAGAAAATTAAATTATGGCTACAGTGTCTATCAGGAAGGCTCCACCATTCTTTAATTGTGGAGGGATGAACTTCTCTGCCTAAACTGAGACCACTTCTCATATGAAGATGACTTTGTGAATTGAAAGGAGGATAATGACTATACCTAAGAAATTGGGAGATGACCTGGATGCCATTTTTTCAGGTCCTCCTTGATATTTGCATTTCCCTCTTCCTGCTAATTTTAGGGTGGTATTAGGGCAAATTTCTTCTCAACTCTGACCATCTTTTTATTATTATTATTATAGCTTTTTATTTACAAATTATACACATGGGTAATTTTACAGCATTGACAATTGCCAAACTTTTGTTCCAATTTTTCCCCTCCTTCCCCCCGCCTCCTCCCCCAGATGGCAGGTTGACCAATACATGTTAAATATGTTAAAGTATAAATTAAATACAAAATAAGTATACATGACCAAACCATTATTTTGCTGAACAAAAAGAATCAGACTCTGAAATAGTGTACAATTAGCCTGTGAAAGAAATCAAAATTGCAGGCGGACAAAAATATAGGGATTGGGAATTCTATGTAATGGTTCTTTGTCATCTCCCAGAGTTCTTTTGCTGGGTGTAAGTGATTCAATTCATTCCTGCTCCATTGGAACTGATTTGGTTCATCTCATTTCTGAAGATGGCCAGGTTCATCAGAATTGATCATCATGTAGTATTGTTGTTGAAGTATATAATGATCTTCTGGTCCTGCTCATTTCACTCAGCATCAGTTCATGTGAGTCTCTCCAGGCCTTTCTGAAATCATCCTGTTGGTCATTTCTTACTGAACAATAATATTCCATAATATTAATATACCACAATGTATTCAACCATTCTCCAATTGATGGGCATCCACTCAGTTTCTGGCCACTACAAAGAGGGCTGCCACAAACATTCTTGTACATATGACTCTGACCATCTCTTAAGTGAAACTTGTCATTGTGAATCACAATTGTCAATTGGATATACAATTTTGTAACTCCTATTGTTTTGCTTTTCTTCTTGGTCTCATGAAGAGCATCTGACTAGGATTTAGAAGAATGAATTCTAGGTCAAGCTCAGTTATTATCTCTGTAATGTTGTCCTAACCAATGTCACACAGAGATTTCTGGGGCTCAATTTTCTTTTCTGTAAAATGGTGAAAGTAATTCTTTTATTTCATTCTCAAGATTATTGTAAAGATTGAATGATATAATTTATATGAAGGGACTTGACAAGAACAATGAACTTTTAAAAAATGTAATGGGTACTAAAGTCCCAGTTTAGAAACCTGAATATTTTTGCGTACTAGAGATTAGATATGATTACAATCCTATCAGTACTAGAAATTTAGTTTGCCTTTCTCTTAAGTATCCCAAACTCAAGACATATAACCAAAGATATGGACCCTCAAAAGGTTAAGATTGACTATACAACAAATGTGTATATATGTATATATAAAGAGAGAGAGAGAGAGTGAGTGAGTGTGAGTATTTACTAGGTGGTCCAGAATTGTCATTTTATGGATGCTTGAAGCTTTTGGTACCTCTCTTTCTGAAACTTCCTCTACCAAAACAGATCAAAATTTCCTCTGGAATTTATAATATTGGATAGTTGTCTGTTACACTGAGATGTATGTTTCTTCAATGAGATATTTCATGTTGTTTTCTATTTTTTCATTCTTTTGGTTTTGTTTTATTGTTTCTTGATTTCTCACAAGTATTAGCTTACGTTTGCTTAAATCTAATTTTTAAGGAATTATTTTCCTCAGTTTTTATACCTTTTTTTCAATTTGGCTAATTTTGCTTTCTAATGCATTCTTCTTATTAACTTTTTGTACTTTCTTTTGCATTACTCTCATTTTTCTTTCCAATTTTCTCCTACCTCCTTTAACTTTTGAGTTTTTCTGTGGCCTATCTTCTTCTCAATGTGTGTTTTGATCTCCCTTGTCACTATAATAACTTTCTGTGGTCAGAATCTTTTTTCTGTTGTTTGCTCATTTCCATCCTGGTGCAACATCTTTCCTGATGACCTAAGTTTTCTTGCTGAAAAATTGTTACACTCTGTCTTTTTGTGGATTTTGACAGTCTAAAATTTCTTTAAAAGGTATTTGGAGAGGATTGGAGAAGAGCTCCAGTGAATCCCTTCCTTTACTCTTCCATCTTGGCTCTATCTCTCCCCACTGAGATATTATATGATTATAGGGTCACACCAGAAGTATATGTTAGAAGAAGGATTTGTACCCAGACGTTTCAAAGACTCCTTTACAAAACTAATTTATTTTTGTCTGTATGTACTTAGGTCAAAACAGTAAACACTTAATTTTTTATAATTCAATTTTATTTTTTTTTAGTTCTGGATTTTGCTTCTGCCTTCTTTTTCTCCTCCTCTAACTGATGAAGAGTCAATAAAAATTACAAACATGTATATTATGCAAAACAAATATTGTTTAGTTTCCCCTACATCTTTTAACTTTTGATTTCTTCTGTGTCCTATCTTCTTCTGAGTGTGTGTTTTGATCTCCCTTGTCACGATAATAAGTTTCTGTGATCAGAATCTTTTTTCTGTTCTTGTTCATTTTCCAAGCCTATAACTCAGTTTTTAATTTGTTGTTAATGTTTTCTCATCTATAAAATGAGCATATATAAAATCAGGCTTATCCAATTCTTCATGACTGTTTATTTGGCAAAAATGCTGGAGTGGTTTTCCATTTCTTATTCCAGCTCATTTTACAGATGAAGAGATTGAGGCAAATAGGGTTAAGTGACTTGCCCAGGATTGCATAGCTAGAAAGTGTTTGAAGAGGGATTTGAACTTAGGAAGATGTCTTCTTGGCTCCAGCTCCAGCATTTTGAGCATTCTGGTGCTACACACCAGAATTTTATTTTATTTTAGTTTAGTTTAGTTTAGTTTTTTGCTTTTTGATGATGAGTTTGTTCAAGTCTTTATTATCCCATTCACAGTTTTCTTAGCAAAGACACTGGAATGGTTTTCCATTTCTTTCTGCTCATTTTTAGATGAGGAAACTGAAGCAATTTGCCTAGCATCACTCAACTGGTTGGAGGTCAGGTTTGAACACAGGTCTTCCTGATTCCAGGTCCCCACTGTGCCATTTAACTGCCTCATAAACAAATATTAGCCATGTCTAAAAGAAAAGAAAAGAAGAAAATATATTTTAATCTGCATTCTGAGTCCATCATCTCTCAATTTAAATGTGGACAGTATGTCTTGTCATGGTCCTTTGGAATTGTGATTGGCCATTGTGTTGATTAGTTAACAATTTTTCTTTTCTTTACAATATTTTTTGTTAACATATAAATTGTTCTCCTGGTTCTACTTACTTTACTTTGAATCAGGTCATACATGTAGTATTCATCATATTCACATACTATATGTTTTTCAGCCATTTCCCAAATGATGAATATCCCATCAATTTCTAATTGTTTGTCAACAAACAAAAAAGATGCTATAGATATTGTTAAACATATGGCTCCTTTTCCTCTTTCATTGACCTGGATCAAAATGTGTACAATTTAATAGCTTTTGGTACAGAGTTCCAAGTTGCTTTCCAAAATGATTAGACTAGTTAATGGTACATACTTAAGCAATAACTATGGATCTATCTATCTATCTATCTGCATATTAAGCTTTAGTAATTAAAACTGCATGAAGGGACATCCTATATGCTACATGTTGTCTTCTCAGATAAAACATAAACTTCTTGACAAAAAGGACTGTTACATTTTTTTGCCCTTATAGTCCCTTTGCCTCCCACAATGCCTGACATTTAATAGTAGAAACTTAGTAAATTTTTGTTCATTGATTTTACAGATGAGAAAACTGAAGCAAGGAGAGGTTATATCATTTCCCTGTATTCTCACAGTGAACATTGGAAATGGTCTTCAAAAAAAAATTGTAGATTATAAGTCTACAATTCTTTCTAAACACCATTTTGTACTGATAAAGGCAGAATAATCAGTAAAGTATATCCTCACACCAATCTCCTAATGTTCAACAATAAGAGGATTATTCCTATTTTAGAGCCAGGGAAAGTTACTAGATCACTGAATTATTTAATATGAATAAATCAACAATCATTTACTGAGCAACAACTGTACCAAGCAAGGTGAGAAAAGAGGCTTGGGAAAGACAAAGCTAAACCTCTTTGTAATCTGAGACTGAGTACCTTGCTATAATTAGTCACTCAATAAATGTTGATTGATAATAGAAATGCCTGAACTATTTTTGAGCAATTAGTTTTTAGTCATTCATATGTGCGCACACACACACACACGCGTGCGTTATATGATACAGTGGATAGACTCCATGGACCCTATGTCAGGAAGACCTTAGTTTAAATCCACCCCCAGACACTTACTAGCTATGTGACTCTGAACAAGTTACTTAAATGTGTTTGGCTCAGTTTTCTCATCTATAAAATGAGCAGAAGGAAATGGCAAACATCTTTAGTATCCCTATCAAGAAAATTCTTCAATGAGGTCATGAAGAGTTGGATATGACTGAAACAATTCAACAACCAGGACAAATATTATTATACCTATTGTATAGAAGAGAAAACTGAAGTTCAGAGACATATTTTAAATATGCAGAATTCGAACCTAGGATTTACAATCCAAGTCTCTTTCCTGTAAAATTATATAGCTGTCAAATTACACAACTGAACATAAGTACAGCAAATATTTAATATGGTAAAAGCCAAGGACATACAGGTTCTAAGTTAGCTTTGCCTTTAAAATCAGGTTGTTTCACATCTCTCATTTTCAGTTTCCTCATTTTAAATATGGTATGATTGGTCTAAGTTCCCTATCTACTCTAAAGATCTAGGATGCTATGATACTATGAGGTCTCTGGGAATTTCCACAGTTGGAAGGGCAATAACTAATAAGGGCAGGATCTGAGAAGGATATCGGTTATGTTTATCATTAATAATGATATTTGGCATTTATATAGCATCTTACATTATTAAAAACTGTTTACATTTTATTTCTTTCCTAAAGTATTAGTCTTGCTATATTTTGTTGTAATATAACCTTCTTTTCTAAATATATTATGTTCCTCTCCTGCCCAGTGAGCCATCCCTCATAACCAAGAACAAAAAGAAAGAGAAAAAAGTAATTCAGAAAAATTTATCAACACAGTCTTCTTCTGTATGTGCTGCTTCATGCCTATAGTTTGCCATCTTTGCAAGCATTTTCTATTATCTTTTCCAGAGTCAAACTTGCTAATGATAATTATATGACATTCAGTTTTTTTTTATTATTGTTGTTTAATCAGTTTCAGTTATATCCAATTCTTCATGACCATTTTTTTTACAAAGATACTGAAATGATTTGCCATTTTCTTTTGCAACTAATTTTACTGATAAGGAAACTGAGGCAAGCAGGGTTATAAGTGATTTGTCCAGGTTTGCATAGCTCCTGAGTGTTTGAGGTTGGTTTTGAACTGTGTCCTTCCTGATTCCAAGTCCAGCACTCTATCTACCATGCCACCTAGTTGTCACATTCAATTTTAGTACTTTGATTTCTAAAAGAATTTCATTTAAAAAAATTTTAAATCTTAATAAAATTCATTTAATAATTTAATAATTCCCAGTTACATGTAAAAAACAATTTTAACATTTTCTTTAAAACTTTGAGTTCCAAATTCTCTCCCTTCCTCTCTCTCCCACTTTATTGAGAAGGCAAGTAATTTGATATAGATTTTATTTATGTTATAAATAATTTGCATGTATAGTCATACAAAGCATTTCCACAATAATCATGTTGTAATAGAAACACAGATCAAAAAATACCTCAAGAAAAATAAGGAAAGTAAAAAAAAAAAAAACAAAATTATGCTTTAATTCTATATACGGAATCATCAGTTCTTTCTCTGGGGATGAACAGCATTCTTCATCATAAGTTAATTAGAATTGTCTTGGATTAATGTATTGCTGACAATAGTTAAGTTATTCACAACTAATCATCTTACAATATTGCTATTACTTTAGGCATAGTACATTTCATTTTGCATCAGTTCATGTAATCTTTCCAAGTTTTTTTTTTCTGAAAGTGTCCTGCTCATCCATTTTTCTAGCACAATAACACTTTACCATATTCACATATCCCAATTTGTTCAGTCATTCCCCAATTGACAGGTGTCCCCTCAATTTCCAATTCTTAAGTCCCAGAAAACAGGTTTATAAACATTTTTGTTTATATAGGACCTTTTCCTTTTTGTTTTTTAAATCTCTTTGAGGATACATACCTAATAGTGGTATTGTTAGATCAAAGGATGTGCATGGTTTTATAACCCTTTGGACATAGTTCCAAATTGCTTTACAAAACAGTTGAATCAGCTTGCAACTTTACCAACAGTAGTAGTATAAAGTCCCATTTTTTCCACATATCCTCCTCTACCATTTATCATTTTGCTTTTCTGTCCTATTAGTCAATCTAATAGATATGAGATAGTACCTCTTAATTTGCTTTTCTCTGGTCAATAGTGTTAGAGAATTTTTTCATATGACTATAAATAGCTTAGATTACTTCATCTGAAAACTGTTCATATCTTTTGATCATTTATCAAAGGAGGAATGGCTCTTAATTTTATAAATTTGACTCAGTTCTCTCCATATTTGAGAAATGAGTCCTTTATCAGAGAAACTTGCTTCAAATTTTTTTCACAGTTACTAATGCTAACTGTATTTTTCTCCACCCAATTCCTCACATTTATTCTATTCTCTCTCCTTTCTCCCTGTCTCCTCAAAAATATTTTATGTCTTATTACCATCTCCATGATCTGTGCTCTCTGTCTATGCATATTCCTAACTACTCTAATAATGAAAATATTGTTATGAGATACACGTTTCATCTTCACATTTAGGAATGTAAATAATTTAACCTTATTAAGTATCTTATGACATCTCTTTCCTACTTACTTTTTATGTTCCTCTTGAGTCTTTGTATTTAAAAAGCAAATTTTTTATTCAACTCTAGTCTTTTCATTGAGAATTCTTGAAAGACTTCTATTTCATTGAATCCTCATTTTCCCCTGAAGCATAATACTCAGTTTTGCTGGGTAGACATTCTTAGTTGTAATCCTAGCTCCTTTTCACTCTAGAGTTATTTTCCAAATCTTCCAATTCTTTAATAAAGAAGCCACTAAATCTTGTCTTATCCTCACTGTGGTTCCAAGATACTTGAACTATTTCTTTCTAGTTAATTGCAATATTTTCTCAATCTGGAAGCTCTGGAATTTGAATATGTAATATTCCTAGGAGTTTTCATTTTGGGATATCTTTCAGGAGGTGATTAGTGCAATCTTTCAGTTTCTATTTTACCCTCTGATTCTAGAATATCAGAATAGTTTTTCTTGATAATTTCTTGAAAGATGATGTCTTGGCTCTTTTTTTGGATCATTTTTTTCAGGTAGTGCAATGATTTTAAAATGATCTCTTCTAAATCTATTTTCTAGGTCTTTGCCTTTTTTTTTCCCAAGGAGATAGTTTACAATTTCTTCTATTTTCCACTCTTTTTTTATTTCTATTGTTATTCTGATATTATTTCTTATTTAGCCATTAACTTCCATTTGGCCAATTCTACTTTTCCAGGAGTTTTTCCTTCATTGAATGTTTGTGTCCCTTTTTCCATTTGGCCATTAAGACACTTTCCCTAATGGCTTTTTATACCTCCTTTACTATTTGGCCTACTCTGTTTTAAGGTGTTCTTTTCTTCAGTATTTTTTGTGTCTCCTTTACCAAATTATTGGCCCATTTTTCATTTTTTCTTGCATCCCTTTCATTTTTCTCCCCAAGGTTTCCCTCTCCCTCTTACTTGATTTTCAAACTCCTTTTTGAGCTCTTCATAATCTGAGACCAGGTCGTAATTTTCCTAGAGACTTTAGTTATGGGTGTTTTGATCTTCCTTGTTACCACAGTAACTTTCTATGGTCATAATTTTTTTTTCTACTGTTTGCTCATTTTCTCCAATCGATTGCTTGACTTTAAATAGGACTTTGTTAATGTAGGGCTCTGCTTCAAAGATGAAATGTGTCCTGGCCTAAGTTTCAGAGGCTTTGTGCAGCTGTTTTCCTAGAAAAATCTAGGAAACTGTAAGTTTTCAATTCTTCCAAGATGGTATAATGTAAGGAGAGGTATTTATTATGGTTTGTGCTCTGGTCTGAGAGTGACCAGATGCACTCTTTTCTGCCCTGGAACTCTGTGAAGGGTCTCTGCTCTACGTGGCTGCAAACGTTGGTGCACTAGTACTCCTCCGCTCCCTGGTACTGCCACCCAGAACTGTGATGTGGATTCAAGTATGGGGAAAGCAAGAGAGATCTGCCTCAGTGCTAGCAAAGAGGCCTCTGTAAACTCCTTCTCACCTGTTGTTCAATCCCTTTATCATCTGTGGGCTGAGAGTTCCATAAACAGCTGCTGCTGACACTGCTGATTCACCATCTCCTAATCAGGCATTGGGATTGCCAATAAGGATTACCTGATCCTGGTTTGGTGGGACCGAGGCTATGCAGATACAGTCTGAGCTGGACTGTGCTCTCCTCTCATGCAGGTGATAGATATTTCCACCTAATCTTCTGAGTTGTCTTGGGCTGGAAAATCATTTCATTCCATCTTGTTATGGATTTTTCCCACTCTTAAATTTATTTAAAGTCCCTATTTAAAGGTATTTGTGGGATTTGGGAGAAAGCTCAGGTAAGACCATGACTTTACTCTGCTATCCTGATTCCATCTTGAAATTTTATTTTATAAAGGAGTTTCTACTATTTTATTCAATCCAATGATCCTATGAAACAGGTATTATAATTTTATCACCATACCCATTTTACAGGTGAGGAAACTGAAGTTAAGAGAGATGAAGCAATTTGCTCTTTGTGATATATTGAAAGCGTGAAGATACCAGTGCATACCTTTCCTGAGCCACGTTCTCTTCCCACTATAACCTGCAGCCTCTTTAATCCATTTGTCTTTTATCTCATTTTTGATCCTCTGAAGAGGATAAGATTAGCAAGTGTATAGCTCTAAGAAGAGTAATGGAGATGGGTTTCCTTTTTAGTGTAAAACTGAAGTTTTATAATACAACATCAAAGTGCTGCATATTTGACTTTGGGTCACTGATAGAACTTTTCAGGCTTCATCCTGATGCTTCATACATTTGTAGACCTAGCAGAATTCTGGAATGGTCCTTAAGAAATGAGGTTAAATCTAAGGGGATCACTGTCCCACAAATCACATTAGAAAGATTAACTGAGTATTGTCATCTTCATGACAACTATTATATATACATCATGCTTTTGGCTATTACTCTTAAATGCACCCTGCAACCTTTTCTGTAATTATGACTGAAATTGTGTGTGTGTGTGTGTGTGTGTGTGTGTGTGTGTGTGTCTATAGCAACAGCTGCAGCTCCTTTTTTGTTATGGAAAACGTAGCTCTCTGTCCTTGACTTCTGCAAGGAAACTCACAAATTCTGTGGCTATTAGACTTCTTTCTCTCAGTTCACAATTCTCATTTGCATGGGTCTGAGTTGAAGGTAAAAGCCCTTTTGGGAACTAACAGAAAATTGCATATCACCAGGTCAAGTTCTCAGTCTGACTTAATCTTAATGCAATGTGGAAGAGTTGTTCCTGTTTATCTAACTCTTGTAGCTGACGTTAGAGCTGTTAGAAATGCAGTTTGGGTTTGAAAGGAAGGCAGCTTAGAAGGCTAAACTTAGCACCTGAGCCACTTTCCCTGTTAAGGAGAATTTAATAGATGTGTATCTCAGCAATGAGGGTATATGTGTTTGGCATGACAATTCATGTTGTTTGCCAGAAATGAATACTTAAAAAAAAAAAATCTCGAGTTAGAGCTGGCAGCAAACTCTGTTGGAGTCAAAATGATGTCTATCCTATCATACTTATTAGGCTTGGGGAAATTTATATTTTCAAGAAATGGAATCAGAATAAAGCTTTGCCAGAAAAAAAAAATCATTGGAATATACCTCAGTCATTAAAAAAAAAAAAGATCTGTTCTGAGTCTACAAGCCTGCTATGTAAGGAAAAGAAGCTGGATCCTGCAGTTTCCATAGCTCCTCAGTCTGCAACCTCTCGGTATTGAGTTGAGCAGGAGCCAAGCTGTGGTGCAGTATTGAAAAGGCCATCAGCACACATTTATCAAGGATTGCATACTAGCCTGTTTTAGGTTCCATCTCTATAAAAAGGAAGGGGAAAACTTAGTTGCCACCGAAAAGGTAGCCAGGGCCTAAGGGTTCACTGGAAGTTGTGTGAATAGGACTCCACAAAGAATAACTTTCTGTACTCTCTAATCGGGACAACTAAATGGCACAGCCTCATCTTCCTGTCAAATCTGGCCTCAGATACTTACTAGCTGTGTGACTGTGGGCAAGTCACTTAACCCTGTTTGCCTCAGTTTCCTCATTTGTAAAAATGAACTTGAGAAGGAAATGGCAAAATACCCCAGTATCTTTGCCAAGAAAATTCCAAAAGGGGTCATGAAGAGTTAGACACAACTAAAGAACTCTCTAATTACCTAAGCTAATGGATAGAAGGTGGGGGATAAAGTACCTGTGGGTACACTCTGAGATGAGGCTTATAAAACTGATACAGTATGGTGCAGCCTGGTCAATCAGTTCTTCATTGCCTCTGACATCTTGTCCAATAGTTAGGTGGCTGAAAATGACAATCCCCTGATTTATTCATCTCATTCATTCAACAAGCTCCTACATGTGTCAAACACTGTGGTAGGTATTATATTCTTTTTTTTTAATGAGATAATTGGGGTTAAGTGACTTGCCTGGGGTCACAAAGCTAGTAAATTTTTAAAAATGTTTTTATTAATTTTTTCTGGTTGTACTAACAAAAAAGTTATTAACACACAAAAAAGTATTAACTTTTTAATGCACATGCTTTATGAATCATTTTTGGAGAGAAAAATCATAACAAAAGGGAAAAATCACTAGAAAAAAACATCAAGAAGAAATGAACATAGCATGTGTTGATTTATATACAATTTTCATAGTTCTCTTTCTGGATACAGATGGAGTTTTTTATCCAAAATTTATTGGGATTGTCTTGGATCACTGAACCATTGAGAAGAACCAAGTCTTTCATAGTTGATCATTGTACAATCTTGTTGTAATGAGTAAAATACATTCCTGGTTCTGCTTGTTTTGCTCAGCATCAGTTCATATTAATCTTTTCAGGCCTTTCTATTATCAGCTTGTTCATATTTTTTTATAGAACAATAATATTCCAATGTCTTCCTAATATCACAAATTGTTCAGCCATTCCCCAATTGATGATGGGCATCTACTCATTTTCTAATTCTTTGCTGTGATGACCACATATTTTAAAATCAGCCAGTCAGGAATTCACATTAAGGGAAAAAATCTTCAATCTTTATTCTTTTTGAGGTGAAGGGGATTGCGATAGCAATGCGAGCAGCTATGTCAAGAAACCAGCCAGCAGTCTCTCTTTGCACCTCCTTTTCCACTCCCCTGCCTCCACCCACCAACATTGTCATTTCCTATACAGCACATCAGGACTTGCACAAAGAGTGGGCGGGGCCATTCTTTCTCCAAGCATATATATTAATAGAGTATGGTCCAATTACTATTTAGCCTCACGTGCTTGGGACCTCAGTGCATCAACTCAAGCCTCAGCCCATTACACTTTGCCACCAGAAAAAAAAATCTGTTACAAACATTTTGTACATGTGACATACAGATCCAGTAATGGCACTGCCGGGTCAAAAGGCATGCACAGTTTTATAGCCCTTTGGGCATAGTTCCAGATTATAGCTAGTAGGAATTAAGTATCTGAGGCTAGATTTGAATTCAGGTCCCCCCTAACTTCAGAGATGGTACTCTATTACAGCATCTAGCTGTCCAAAGATGTTATATTCTTAATAAAACTTAGAGCTTAAATTCTCTGTAAAATTCTCTGTTGTATAAAAAAGATCAGCACTGGGATCATGGCTGTTAGCTGTTCCTTTCTGATGCTCCCCCTTTTTGAATTTTGGGAAAGTTTCTATGGACAGGAGCTTTGTGTCTGAAAGCCTTCATTCAAAAATACTTGAAAAAGAGGGTGGAATTTGATTTATGAGAAGATATCATTCTTTCATCCATTCATTCATGTTCATTTGTCCAACAAGCTCCTACTATGTGTTAGGCATTTTAATTAGGTGCTATATTCTTAATTTGAGCTAACATTTATGTTCCCTGCCCTGAGCAGGACTATTGCTGGTATCATCACTTTTAGTTCTCCTTTCTTGGCTTCCCTACTTCTTGTATTTTGAAAAAGTGTCTCTTAATGGCAGTTTTGTGTCTGAAAATCTTCAACACTCACTTAATACTTGCCAAATACCAGGCATTTGCTATGTGTTAGAGTTATAAAGACAATTGAAAAAACAATACCTGTCCTCAGTTGGACTGTTATCCATTCACTGAGAAACAATATGTCCATCAGTCAGCAAGCATTTCTATGTACTAGACATAAGAGATGTTCAGTCATGTCTGACTCTTCATGATCCACTTTTTTATTGGCAAAGACACTGGAGTGATTTGCCATTTTCTTCTCTAGTTCATTTTATAGATGAAGAAACTGAGGCAAACAATTAAATGAATTGTCCAGCATCACAGAGCTAGTAAGTATCTGAGATTGAATTTGAATTCAGGTACTCTTGACTCCAAGTCAAACATTCTGTCTCTTTTACTGCTTTGTTATTATTCTTTTTTTTTCCTTTTTTGCTGAGGCAATTGAGGTTAAGTGACTTGCCCAGGGTCACACAGCTAGGAAATGTTAAGTGTCTGAGGCCAAATTTGAACTCTGGTCACCCTGACTTCAGGGCTGAGGCTCTATCCACTATACACCTAGCTGTCCCCTTATTAATAAAGAAAGTAAATAGTAAAACACTTGCAAAGTATTTACCACTGTATAAAAATAGGGTATAGGTGACTAAATTAATAAAGAACAAAAATTGAGTAACAAAGATCAAACATATTTTTAGGTACTCACAAAAAATATCAGAGATTGAGTAAAGTCAATAACTCAATAGCTGGATTTCCTGTGTTTACTTTATAGGAAGAATAGAATAAAATCCACATTGAATGGCTAGGCTTGATGGATTTCAATTCTATCATAGGAAAGAATCACTACATCAATGAGCTTACATATGCATTTGAATGTTGAGTATTATTTGAATACATATTACATAGCACTTCACTCTTTATCCTAAATTTTGGCTTTTCCCAAGCTTTCCTTCAGATTACCAGACACAGAAAATTTTAAATCCTGAATAAATCTACTTTTCTGACTAAGGCAAACATCCTAAAAGTCATCAAATTTTATAGAACAACCACATTCCTATAGTACTTAAAGGATTGTGCTTCCATACAATAACCTTGTGAAGCAGGCAAATTACCTGGTGGAACATAAATATATATTCCTTTTAGAACTGAATGTCAAACAAAAGTAAAATGGGTTTCCCAATGAAGGTCTTCAAACAAAGACTGAATGACCACTTGTTGGCCATATATTAGAGGGGATACTTTTACTGGTATTGATTGTATTAAATAACAACTGAAGTCCCTGTTGTGATTCTGGATTCATGCATATCTCTTTAACAAGGTTATAAGGATGTGGGCAAAGCCTTTATCTCATGCTTCTTTGTATATCCATATTTTTTTGCATGTCCATAGTAAGTCATTAGTATGCCCTTGTGGAAAGCCTTTACTGGTTATTTGTATAACCTCAAAGCTGAATTCTATCTTAGCCAGCACATCAGAAGATGCTTGCTGTGTCTTAAAGCACTCCTTCCTACCAAGATTTAGCTTTTCTTATTGCCTCAGTGTTTGATGTTCACCACTCTACTTCTGTTAATATCCCATCCAAATTGTTCCTCTCTGAATCATTTCTTTTATTTTCAGCTGAATGGCTTTGTTCCTTTAACCAAATAAAAGGGAATTGACTGAAATGCACATTTCTCATGTAGACATAATAATGTCCTGCATGCAATTACAGATCATTGCCTTAAAGTCAGCATTACTATCAGTAAGACTAAAATGCTTTTATGCCACACACTGAATTTCTCTCTACCTGAAAAGATGACCTTAAGTTTTCTGACTGCCAAGGCTAAATTTGTTCACAGATGGAGGATAGGGATATAGATTAGATCATCATTTCATTGATATGCGAATCTCCTGGTTGAAAAAATATCTCCTACCATTGTTTATTAGTATGACTTGGAACTCATGCTCTTAAAGACTTCTGGGATCATTGAGAGGTTACTTGACTTTCCCAGGGTAACATAGCTCATGAGTATTAGAAACAGAATTTGAATCATGTCATTCTGACTGAGACTTAGTCAAAAAGGGCAATAAATAAATAAGAGTTCTTCTTCTCAATAAATTTTGGTTCCAATGCTAGGAGACAGTCATTTAACTTATGTCTCAGGTTGTTATCTACAAAATGAGGATATTACTTGTGCTGTGCTACTTACAAGATAGTTATAAGGAAAGCACTTTGTATATATAAATATGTTATAGAAACTTGATGTTTTTTATAATGGGAGTTGAGAATAGGAAGAGGTTACTTCAAGCAAAGTGAATCAGGGAAAGCTTTATATAAGAAATGGTATTTAGGTAGGACAACTGGAGATAGGATGAAGGGCATTCTAAATCATTCCAGGTATCAGTGACCTAGGATATATCAGCACATTGTCATTCTGATTTTGAACAACAACATCCAGTTTTATCCAGGTCTGCTATCTTTGAAACTTCTTTTGGCATTTTGTGTCCATATTTAACAATGAAATTCATCACTTTCTTATTTTCATCTTCCTATCCAGTGCTGAATTTTTTTAATATTTAGGAAAAGGGGAGAATCAAAAAAGATATGAATGTTTCTTGGAGTGGATAGGACAGTGATAGTGCATGATGGAGAGAAATTAAGTTATTCATCTTATACTTCTATTTTCTTTGCTAAGAAAAAACAGAACAAAAGTGATTAGTAAGCAGGAGATTCCTCAAAAAACTAAATGTGAACAGATGAATTAAAACTTTAGTCTTTAAAAAACTGGCAGTTTTGCAAGTCTTATGTCCTTCCCCTAAACAATAAACTATTTTTAGGCTTTTGAAGCTCTTCTTAACCTGGCTTCAAGCTACCTTTACAGCTTTTATTATTTATTTTTCCCATTCTTGTACTCTATGATTTCTAGGATCTATGCAAAGAGACATTCAGGGTGATCCTCACATATGACACAGTCTCCCAACTTTGCACTTTTGGCTGCCCTCCATGTATGGAATGTTCTTTCTCTTCACCTATCCCTCATAGCAAATCCTCACTTCCTTCAAGGTTCAAGTTCCTTTTTTTTTTTTTTTTTGTTGAGGCAATTGGGGTTAAGTGACTTTTCTAGGGTCACACAGCTAGGAAGTGTTAAGTATCTGAAATCAAATTGGAACTCAGGTCCTCCTGACTTCAGCGCTGGTGCTCTATCCACTGAAGTAGATCTTTTTTATGAAGACTTTTCTGAGGGTTACACTTCTAGAGTTATTTTTCTTTAAACTACCTGATATTTCAAAAATTTATTCTTTATACACGAAGATACATGCTGATAGAATATAAGTCCCTTGGAAGCAGGGACTATTTCATTTTTCCTTTTTTATTGACACATTGCAAACTGATTGATCTGATAGGTTGAACCATTATCAGTAAGCTTTGAAAAATCAGATACAATGGGAAAGATGCTGGAAGAGTAGAGAGGAGCCAAAACCCTCGTTTTAAGGAATAGTTAATCCACAATTAGAAAAGGAGGTTAGTTCCCAGAGAGCTAACATGTCTTCAGCAAACCTATCCCAAGTCATTGCTGGTTTGTTTACTGTTTTTGTTTTTATCTTTGACAAGGTTGCTGGGCTGGTAGATTAACAAAATTCTGTAGACATAATTTGCCTAGATTTTTGCCAATCATTTGACAATATTTTTCATGCTATTCAAATGAAAAAGAGAAGAGAAAAAGGCTATTCAGATTCAGAATTGTTCTTATGTCCATATTTTAAAAATAGTAACTAATGGATTGGTGTCAATTTTGAGGAAGTCTCTCTGGAATGATCTGAGAGCTAGACTTGGCACTGGATTGCTTAGCTTTTTAATTGATTACTTAGGTAAAGTTATTGATGGCATGCTCATCAAATTTACAAGTAATGTAAAATTGAGAGGGATAGTTAATACACTGGAGCTCATAAAATGAAAAAAAAAAAGATTTCACTAGGCTAATGATTGAGACTCATTTAAAAATGTAACTTTAAAGAGATAGAAACATAATCTTGCACTTGGTTTAAAAAATTATCATCTTTTTAAGTGTTGGATGGGAGAGCATGGCTCGACCTTAGTTCATCAAAAGAAAAAGACCTGATTTCAGTGGACCAATTCAACAAACTAAGTAACAATATTATATGGCAGCCTAAAACTATCTATTTTTATCATAGGTGGCATTAAGAGAGACTGACTAAACAGGAATATGTGTAGGTGATGGACCTGTATTCTACCTTGGTCAGAAAACACATGGAGTGTTATGGCGCGCGCGCGCGCGTGTGTGTGTGTGTGTGTGTATGTTTGTGTGTGTGTGTGAATGTGTGTGCATATGCCATATTTTCTGAACAATATTGCTAAGATAGAGAATGTCCCATGAGGACTAGGATGATGGAAAGCCTTTAATATGTTGTGTGAAGAATGGATTGAAAGAACATGGTATATTAAACAGGGGCTAGAAAACCTGGATATGTATATGAGGGGTTGGTAGATGCTGATTTCTGCCTTAAATGGATCCTACAAATTGAAAAAAGACATTAGTAATTCATCATCTAGGGTGTACAAAAATGGCAATTTCTACATAGTCAGTGAAGGGGAGATTTGGTCAAAACTTCCTTTTTGGAAAATGTGCCACTGAAAAGCTGGTGGCCCTTTGTGGACTTCAGGCCCTTGTTTGTGGATTATTGGCAGAGGTTGCCAAATGTAGCTATACAGTTGACAAATATTCTATCATGTGGGAAAATGATTGCACTGAACTGTTTTTCAAAAACCTGACTGGTTCAATAAACTATGATAATGTGAAAACTCATTGTCTCTGAAACAAGTGTGTAAGAGGTGAGAGTAGAGGAGGTAGGGATGGGAAAGCTCCAGAGAATTTAATAGGTAACTGGTAGCTAACAAATTGTTGATTCATACTATCTGATGATCTTGTATGTTGGGCTGCTCAGTAACTAGTGAACTGGAACTAGTCATGCCAGAAAAAATTGTTTCAATAAAAGCTTCTGCGTATGCAGTCCAGTATGTGGGCCTGTCATAGATATACCTGGGTGTTTTTATGTGTGTGCATGTGTAGTCCAGATGACATTTAAAGAAATCAAAAGGGGCTAGTTGAAGCCCTGCTGGGCTTCAGCTGTGGTTGAAGCTTTGATGACTCTCCTCTGATGTAATGAGCCTGGTTTTTTTTTTTTTTCACTTTCACACATGGGCCCCAAATCCACATACAACACAATTCAATAAAGAATGATTATGAAGAGATAATCCCAGAAGCCAAGATACTGGAGTAAGCAGTAAATTTCTGTAACTCTCTCATATTCATTTCCAAACAACCAGAAAATAATGGCCCAGAACAAATTCTGGAGTAGCAGACCCATCAAAAAGACAAGGTGAAAAAATCCACTGGAAAATTACCAGAAAGGTCCATTTCACTTAGATAAAAGAGGAAAACACTCTGGGACCACTAGGACGTCATCTTAGGACCAGTTGTGTTGCCAGGCCACTTCCACAGCACCAGCTACTCCCCACCCCACCCCTCAGCATAGCACCACACATGGCCTCATTGGTCCTAAAGAAACATCATTGAAGCAATGGTACAGTCAGGTCTTACATCCCCTGGCACAAGAAGATTGAGATAGTAGCTCTTCCACCTTGGCAGTAGAACTTAAATTTAAAAGGAAGGGGAAAGGCCAAGAAAAATGAATACAATTTATAATAACAAAAGAGAATCTTACCATGGAAAGTTGTTATGGTGATAGGGAAGATCAAGATACAAAAACAGAAAAAGAACACCTAGGGGCAAAACCCCAGAGAAAAATGTTAAGGGGTCTCAAGCTCATAAAGAACTTATGGAAGAGCTCCCAAAGGAGCTTAAAAATCACATGAGAGGTAGAAGACAAATTGGGAAAAGAAATGAGAGATGCAAAAGGATTATTTAAAAAGAAAACAATTCCTTAAAAAATAAAATTGCCCAAATAGAAAAGAAAGCACAAAAGCTAATTAAGGACAAAAGCTACTTAGAATTTAGAAATGGGCAAGTGGGGGAACTAATGACTCTATGAGACATCAAGAATCAATCAAAATGAATTCAAAAGAGTTTGAAAAATAGTAGAAAATGTAAAATACATTATGGGAAAAACAACTGACCTAGAAAATAGATCCAGGGCAGATAGTGTCAGAATAATTAAAGTATCTTAAAGCCATATTCAAAAGAAGAACCAGGACAGGAAAACTGTGCTAATATTCTGGAACCAGAGGGAAAGATAGGCAATTGAAAAATCTACCAATTACCTCAGGATGATATCCCAAAATAAAAACTCCCAGGGACATCATAGTGAAATTTCAGAGCTATCAGATCAAGAAAAAAGTGCTACAAGTGGTTACAAAGAAATAATACAAACCCTGAGGAGCCACAGTCAAGAATTAGGAGCTGCAACATTAAAAAATTGGAGGTCATGAAACATGATATTCTAAAAGGAAAAGAATCTAGTACTATAACCAAGTTTCACCTACCCAGATAATTAGCATAATGTATCAAGAAAAAAAATACCATTTTAAGAAATAGAAGGATTTCAAGCTTTCATAAGGAAATTAAATCAAAAATCTAATCCTCAGTATCAAGACCCAAAAGAAGCATAAACAGGTTAAAAAGGCAAAAGAAAACATAAAAAATTCAATAGAGCTGAACTGTTTACATCCATACAGAGGGAGATGATACTTGTAATTGTTAAATTATACCATTAATACTATAATTAGAAGGAATGCACATAGAGTCAATAGATATAGGGTAAATTTGAGGGATGATAAAGAGAAAAACATTGGAGAAGGAAAGGACAGGTAGAGACACAAAATACTTGTTGTAGTGATAGAGAAGATGGGGAAATGGACAATAAATATCAATTAAACCTTATTCTTATTGTCATTGCCTCAAAGAGAGAATAATATACACATCAGTTGAAAATAAAAATCTATTATACCTGACAGGGAAATAGGATTTGAGTTAGATTAAGTAAAGGGATATGAAAGAACTGTCAGAATGGAGGATAAATGTGTGAGGAGGTGGTAGACAGAAGGAAAACACTAGTGAGGTGGGGAAGGTGTTTTTTTTTTTTTAAATTAAAAACATCTTTTTTTTTTAAATTTAATAATTACTTTATATTGACAGAATCCGTGTCAGGATAATTTTTTTTACAACATTATCCCTTGCACTCGTTTCTGTTCCGATATTTTTCCCCCTCCTTCCCTCTACCCCCTCCCTTAGATGGCAAGCAGTCTTTTATATGTTGGATATGTTGCAGTATATCCTAGATACAATATATGTTTGCATAACCGAACAGTTCTCTTGTTGCATAGGGAGAATTGGATTCAGAAGGTATAAATAACCCGGGAAGAAAAACAAAAATGCAGATAGTTCACATTCATTTCCCAGTGTTCTTTCTTTGGGTGTAGCTGCTTTTGTCCGTCATTTATCAATTGAAACTCAGTTAGGTCTCTTTGTCAAAGAAATCCACTTCCATCAGAATATGTCCTCATACAATATCGTTGTCGAAGTGTATAATGATCTCCTGGTTCTGCTCATTTCACTTAGCATCAGTTCATGTAAGTCTCGCCAGTCCTCTCTGCATTCATCCTGCTGGTCATTTCTTACAGAACAATAATATTCCATAACATTCATATACCACAATTTACCCAGCCATTCTCCAATTGATGGGCATCCATTCATTTTCCAGTTTCTAGCCACTACAAATAGGGCTGCTACAAACATTTTGGCACATACGGGTCCCTTTCCCTTCTTTAGTATTTCTTTGGGATATAAGCCCAATAGAAACACTGCTGGATCAAAGGGTATGCACAGTTTGATAATTTTTTGGGCATAGTTCCAGATTGCTCTCCAGAATGGTTGGATTCGTTCACAACTCCACCAACAATGCATTAGTGTCCCAGTTTTCCCGCATCCCCTCCAATATTCATCATTATTTTTTCCTGTCATCTTAGCCAATCTGACAGGTGTGTAGTGGTATCTCAGAGTTGTCTTAATTTGCATTTCTCTGATCAATAATGATTTGGAACACTCTTTCATATGAGTGGTAATAGTTTCAATTCATCCTCTGATAATTGTCTGTTCATATCCTTTGACCATTTATCAATTGGAGAATGGCTTGATTTCTTATAAATTTGAGTCAGTTCTCTATATATTTTGGAAATGAGGCCTTTATCAGAACCTTTAACTGTGAAGATGTTTTCCCAGTTTGTTGCTTCCCTTCTAATCTTGTTTGCATTAGTTTTGTTTGTACAAAGGTTTTTTAATTTGATGTAATCAAAATTTTCTATTTTGTGATCAGTAATGGTCTCTAGTTCATCTTTGGTTACAAATTTCTTTCTCCTCCACAAGTCTGAGAGATAAACTATTCTATGTTCCTCTAATTTATTTATAATCTCGTTCTTTATGCCTACGTCATGGACCCATTTTGATCTTATCTTGGTATATGGTGTTAAGTGTGGGTCCATGCCTAATTTCTGCCATACTAATTTCCAATTATCCCAGCAGTTTTTATCAAATAATGAATTCTTTTCCCAGAAGTTAGGGGCTTTGGGTTTGTCAAACACTAGATTGCTATAGTTGACTATTCTGTCTTGTGAACTTAACCTTTTCCACTGATCCACTAATCTATTTCTTAGCCAATACCAAATGGTTTTGGTGACTGCTGCTTTATAATATAATTTTAGATCAGGTACAGCTAGGCCACCTTCATTTGATTTTTTTTTTCATTAATTCCTTTGAGATTCTCGACTTTTTATTGTTCCATTTGAATTTTGTTGTTATTTTTTCTAGATCATTAAAATATTTTCTTGGAAGTCTGATTGGTATAGCACTAAATAAATAGATTAGTTTAGGGAGTATTGTCATCTTTATTATGTTCGCTTGGCCGATCCAAGAGCACTTAATATTTTTCCAATTATTTGAGTCTGACTTTATTTGTGTGGAGACTTTTTTATAATTTTGCTCATATAATCCCTGACTTTCCTTTGGTAGATAGATTCCCAAATATTTTATGGTATCAACAGTTATTCTGAATGGAATTTCTCTTTGTATCTCTTGCTGTTGGGTGAGGTGGGGAAGGTTAAAGAAGAGAGAGGACAAATAGGAAGAAAAATAGGATTGAATGAAATATATATAGTTAGTAATTCAGAACTATGAATGTAAATGGGATTAATTCTCTCATAAAATGAAACTGGATCACAGAATGGAACAAAAAAACTGAACCCTGTAAAATGTTGTTTACAAAAACACACTTGATGGAAGAGCATAGGATAATTTATCTCTCAGACCTGTGGAAGAGGAAGGAATTTATGACCAAAGAAGAACTAGAGATCACTATTGACCACAAAATAGAAAATTTTGATCATATCAAATTGAAAAGGTTTTGTACAAACAAAACTAATGCAAACAAGATTAGAAGGGAAACAGTAAACCGGGAAAACATTTTTACAGTCATAGGTTCTGATAAAAGCCTTATTTCCAAAATATATAGAGAATTGACTCTAATTTATAAGAAATCAAGCCATTCTCCAATTGATAAGTGGTCAAAAGATATGAACAGACAATTTTCAGATGAAGAAATTAAAACTATTTATAGCCATATGAAAATATGCTCCAAATCATTGTTAATCAGAGATATGCAAATTAAGACAACTCTGTGATACCACTACATACCTGTCAGATTGGCTAGAATGACAGGGAAAGATAATGTGGAATGTTGGAAGGGATGTGGGAAAACAGGGACACTGATACATTGTTGGTGGAATTGTGAACACATCCAGCCATTCTGGAGAGCAATTTGGAAACTATGCTCAAAAAGTTATCAAACTGTGCATACCCTTTGATCCAGCAGTGTTTCTACTGGGCTTCTACCCCAAAGAGATACTAAAGAAGAGAAAGAGACCGGTATGTGCCAAAATGTTTGTGGCAGCCTTGTTTGTAGTAGCTAGAAATTGGAAAATGAATGGATGCCCATCAATTGGAGAATGGTTGAGTAAATTGTGGTATAGGAATGTTATGGAATATTATTGTTCTGTAAGAAATGACCAGCAGGATGAATACAGAGAGGACTGGCGAGACTTACATGAACTGAGGCTAAGTGAAATGAGCAGAACCAGGAGACTATTATATACCTCAACAATGATACTGTTTGAGAATGTATTCTGATGGAAGTAGATTTCTTCGACAAAGAGATCCAACTCACTTTCAATTGATCAAGGATGGACAGAAGCAGTTACACCCAAAGAAATGACACTGGGAAATGAATGTAAACTGCTTACATTTTTGTTTTTCTTTCCGGGTTATTTATACCTTCTGAATCCAATTCTCCCTGTGCAACAAGAGAACTGTTCGGTTCTGCACACATATATTGTATCTAGAATATACTGTAACCTATTTAACATGTATAGGATTGCTTGCCATCTGGGAGAGGGGGTGGATGGAGGGGAAAAATCAGAACAGAAGAGAGTGCAAGGGATAATGTTGTAAAAAATTAACCTGACATGGGTTCTGTCAATAAAAATCATTAAAAAAAAAAAAAAAGGAAATGGCAAATCTTTCTAGTATCTTTGCCAAGAATACTCCAATTGGGGTCACATACTATTAGACATGACTGAAAACGATTGAACAACAATAACATTCTTTTATTCCACAGATAGTGCTTTTTGTTTTGTTCCATTTTTTTCCACTTTTAAGTGGGAATAAACTCTGGGGGGACTGGGAAAATGGGAATTCTTAAATTCTTGCTTCTCCCCAAGGAAATGCTAAGTACTAGCTTGAATGCTGAAGTTGGAGTTGAACAAGCCAAGCAAGCATTTGGAATGGAGCAGACAATTGCTTCTGGCAATTCACTGCCAAGAAGGAAGTGGATTCTGAATTAATTAATCTCAATTATACATTGTTATTTATCAGCCTTTATAAGTGAAAATATTTAATTTTTGAATTGACTTTCCCTGTCTTCACTTTGAGGAAAGCTTAAGGAATGCAAAGTAACTTTGAGTTTTGAGTAGAATAGAAAAAGAAAGATGCATCTGTGATGAGAAGTCTTGGGAAGCATTCAGAAGTTAAACAAAACTGCTTTATCTGAAAGTTTAACTTATTGGCAACATGGTTCTCTACTAACTCCAATATCCTTTTCAGTTTGAAAATTCTGTTGACACAGGTAAAAGAGAATTTCTTGTATCTGGGAGGAAAACTAGAGAGGAGGCTATTAAGTGATTCTTATCAGTCTCCAATCCTTATGGCCTGCATGGGACCAACCTAGACCTTTCCTAGTGTTAAGTTATTACTGTCTTAAATCCAGTGTGCTACTTGCTACAGCAGGTGAAAAGGCCATATGCCACCAGCTCTGAACTCTGAGATTCAAATCACATCTTTTATGCTTACTACATTTGTGGCCTTTGACAAAGCACATGCTCTCCCTGGCCATTATTTTTTCCATCTATAAAAAATGGGATTGGACTAGATGACCTCTGATCTAGTTCTTTGATCCTTTTCAAGAAATGAAAGGCCTACTCTGGAGTCACACTCACACTAAGTTTCTTTTTATGTTTTCTACTAGTTTTTACAGGCAGGTAGATACTTGGGGGAAAATCTGTTAGGTCTGCATTCAGGTTTTAGTTGAGTGAACACAGAGAGAAGATGCTAAAATGACCTTGAGAATCTAAGATCTGTCTTCTTTCTCAAATGGATGAATTACAAATAAATACCAACACCTTGGTCTTCAAAGATTTTACTTTTAGGAAAGAAATTCTTTAGCATATTCCTCAGTGAGGGGCCAAAGACATGGCTAAGATGTCTGCTCACTGCCCTCCCTATCCTCAGTCTCTCTAAGGTAGTCTAGTTGCATGGGGGGAGATGTCTCAGTCTGTTGTAGCAGTTGGGAGAGCTTAAAAGAGGTTATATTAAATACTCAAGACAGTCCAGGAAATGATTATAGAAGACGACCTTGATCATGATACATTTAAACTCACATAAAAAATATTTCAGGTAAAACATGAGATGCTCAGATATGGTGGAGAAACTATTGAACTAGGCTTATTGAACCTTAGCAGTCAAATGATCCTGAAGCCCTGGCAGAAAAAAAAAAAAAAAGATAGAGTTAATTGGATCAGTGGAACAAAGATTTAGAACTCTAAAAGACCTTAGAAGCCTTTGGGTACAACCTTCTTTTACAGATGAAAAAATTGAGATATAGGAGTGTAATAATTTACCCAGGGTCACTCATTTAGTAGCTTGTCTGTATAGAGATTTTTTAAAATGTTCTCTCTTTCTTATGTTCTGTCCCTCCTTAGTAGTGTTTAGCTTTTAACCCACCTCATCTTCTACTTGCCCTCCCTTTTGTAACTTCTTTTCCCTTCTTTTACCACTTTCTCCTATTGTTTCTGCTCTCCCTTCTTCAGCTCCTTTCTTTTTTTCCCCTTCTCTTCCTACTTCCTTATAGAATAAGATTTATATACCCAACTAAGTGAATGTTATTCCCAATTTGAGCCAAAACTGATGAGATTAAGCTTCAGACAAAACTCATCCCCCTTCCTATTGTAATAGGTCTTTTGGGCCTCTTGATGTGATCTTAATTGGTCCCATTTTACTTCTCCTTTCCTCATCTCCCAATACACTCCTTTTTTGACCCTTTAATGTCTTTTTTCTTTGATATTATCACATCAGAGTCCATTCATTTTCATACCTTCTATGTACACCCCCTCTAACCACCAAAAACAGATACATTTCTCAAGATACACACACACACACACACACACACACACACACACATACACACACACACACATTTATGTATGTAGAATTTTTCCTCTTGTTTACCTTTCTATGCTTCTCTTGAGTGCTGTGTTTAAAGGTCAAGTTTTCTGTTTAGTTCTGGATTTTTCAATAGAAATGATTGAAAGTCTCTTACTTCATTGAAGATCCATCTCCTCCCCTGAAAGATGATACTCAGTCTCACTGGGTAGTTGATTCTTGGTTATAATCCCAGGTCCTTTGCATCTGGGGATATGGCATTTCAGATCATTTGATCCTTTGTTATAGAAGATTCTGGATAATCCTGACTATTACTGCTTGATATTTGAATTTTTTGTGGTAGCTTATAGTATTTTTTCCTTAAGAATATAGTTCTGGAGATTTGCAACCATGTTCCTTGGAATTTTCCTTGTGATTTCTCTTTTTGAAGGTGATCAATGGATTCTTTCAATGACTATTTTGTTTTCTGGTTCTATTATATCAGGGCTGTTTTCTTTTGTGATCTCTTGAGGAATGCTATTCTGGCTCTTTTTTTGGTTGTGATCTTCACAAAGACTAATAATTAAGGTGTCTCTCCTGGATCTATTTTCCAGATTGGATTTTTTTTTAATGAGATATTTTACATTTTCTCTCTTTTTTCATTCTATTTCATTTGTTTGACTGATTTTTGATGTCTCACAGAGTCATTAGCTTCTATTTGCCTGGTTCTAGTTTTTAATATATGATTTTCTTTAATTAGCTTTTGCATCTCTTTTTCCATTTGATTAATTCTATTTTTCCAAGGTATTGTTTTCTTCAGGGGATTTTTGTTTTTGCATTTGTCCAATTGTGTTTTTTAAAGAATTGATTTCTTCAATTGATTTTTTTTTTTGCATTTGACTAACTATATTTTTTAAGGAATTGTTTTCTTCAGTCAATTTTTTACTTCCTTTTTCAAACTGTTGACTCTCTCTTGCATACCTTTTATTTCTTTCACCATATTTTTCTTCTGCCTCTCTTATTTGCCGTTTGAAATCTTTTATGAGCACTTCCAAGCCTCTCTGGACTTGAGACCCATTCATTTGAATGAATTCTTTGAGTTGTCTTTTGTGAGCATTTTTCCTAGTCTGAGTTGCTTTGGTCTTCCTTGTCACCATTAGTAGTTTTTTATGGTTAAGGTTCTTTTCTGTTTCTTACTCATTTTCTTTCCTTCTCTTCCCTCCCCCCCCCCTGCCTTTTTGTGCCTTTTATGATCAAGCTCTGATCTTGGGTTATAAAGATCACTGCCCCAAGTTTTCTGTGCAGCTCTGAATCTTGGCTTTGGGCACAAGGGCCCTTTGTATTTGATGTCTTGCTCACAGCATTAGGGTAGCCCCACCTACTCTCTACAGAAAATGTCCTGTTCCCCTACCTAGCAATTTATCTTCTTAGCTAGAATTGGAGGGAAAGGTATGTTCTGTTATTGGGCCAAGACCCAGGGCCTCAGTTACTGATCTGATATGATTAAGACCCTCTCACTGGCCTTCCTGGCCACTGAATGGTCTAGGCTAAGCACCCCTTTCAGCCCAGTGAGATTTACCTTTCTTAAAGTCCTGCCAGTCTATCTTGGACTGAAGAATGGTTTCATTCCATCAGACTCTGTTTAGAGGTTTGGTTTCATGTGGTTTTTGAAAACTGAGAAAGCTCTGTAGCTTCCTGACTTTACTCTGCCTTCTTGACTCTGTCCTGGAACTCCTTCTATAGAGAATTGACAATGTCTATTACCCCTGGCCTTGGAACTGGTAAAGGTAGCTTCAAACTGGGGTAGCTCATCCCTCCCTATGCTATTGTTGTTCATTCATTTCAAGCATGTCTGACTCTTGTGGCTCCATTTAAGGTTTTCTTGGCAAAGTGATTTGCCATTTTCTTCTCCTGTTCATTTTACAGAAGAGAAACCTGAAGCAAACAGGATTGAGTGACATGATCAGCATCACTTAGCTGGCAAGTGTCTGAGGCTGGATTTAAATTCAGATCTTCCTGATAATAGACCCAGTTCTCTATCCACTCTATCCACCTAGCCCATCCTCTCTTCCACCCTCAACTAAATTAACTCTGATCCTTGCAAATAGCTAGCACCTTACCTCTCTGCCCCATTGCATATTACCACATATGTGTATGTGTATGTGTGTATAGTATGATTTTTGTTTGCATATACTTACATTTACATATGTTGTGTTTCTGATAAAATATAAGCTCCTTGAAGAAAGGGGGACTTTTTTCATTCTTGTATCTGTATTCCCAGTGTCTACCAGGATTCCTAGTATTTTGGAGATAGTTAAGAAATGGTTGATTGATCAATCAGCTGTCATAGGTAGGGGCATAACACATATAATCAGATAGGCTAATGACATTGTAGTGTTAGGATTCTTCTCAGGTATTTTCTCTTCCATTCAAAGATATTAGATGTGATTGATTAAAATAGCATCCAACTTGAGAGCCAAGGATTAGATGAAAAGACTTTCACAGAAGTCACTGCGTCAGCCATTATATTCTGTATCACTATTGCTTTATAGCATGGGTCGATAATAAGAATGAGACCAGGGTTGTGAAGTCTAAGGTCAGGGAATGCCATAGCTCAACATAGAGACTCTTTTGGCCAAAGTATCCCTTTTTAGTAATGTTCTGTCTTTCTGTGCTGTCAACATTTTTTCCTGAGGAAATAAAGTGCTTTGGCTTTTAACCTATGTCTGTGTATCACATCCAGGGAGCAAATCCAGGTCCAACTTTACTGGTATTTTACTCTTGAATTGGCAAACAATGTAAAGAAAAATCCACTTGGCAGCATAAGGAGAAACCTTTAGGTCCTTAGGTGTGAGAGTTGTAGACAAAAGGAGGGAGAACAAGCTTCTCTGGAAGTTAAAACCATTTAATTAGACAAGGCAGAAGCCACTTTGTTAAGTATAGTTATACATGGGTACTTACCATAAATATTGAGAGTCCAGACAGACCTTGTATTGCTCCTGTAAGGAGGAAGAAAAGTGCCCAGCATAAATAACCATCACTTCAAGCAGAGTGTATCATAGCAGCTTTTGCTGGAATGGAAATAAGTCTTTGTGGCAATCTTTGAGACTTGCAGAAGTAATTATTGTGCATAAATTACATTGACATTTGCCAGGTAAATAATATTATACGTAGAGAATTCTATTATAATAGAACTCAAGTAGGTTGTAATGCTTTCTCTGTGTGGCTATGCATATGTATATATGGGGAACCTGCCTTGGGTGAGTTACCCTGGGCCAAACCTTTGAACATGTGTCTGCTCCACAACTATTCCTAGAACGCTCCCCTTTCTTATCTCTACTTCTTGAAATCCATTCCAGAACCAGGTCAAATACACTTCCTAGGATTATGGATTCCCAGGGGATTCCCTCAACCCACTCCTTGGAATGACTTTTTATTTAATTTGTGCATACACGTATTGACTAATCTGTGTGCAATCCCACCCCTCCAAAAACAACCCCAAACAAACCAACCCTTTCCTCCCACCCTACCCCACTCCTCCAAAAAAACATGCTTATCTGTACTGGTAGAGTTTTTTTCACCCAGGTGTAAATTCTTGTGCTAATGAAATCACAGGTACAATCCCTATTTTTATCCCTACCCCTTGAAATGATCTACTATAACGTGGGGTTCTTATAGAAAGAGTAGAAAATATAAAAAAGTGAAAAATATTTTCAAAACAGTTTTCTGTGGTTCAACTGAATATTAAATTCTGTTGTTATATATCAAAATGTGTTGCTATTTGCTATATATATATATATATATAATATTATATGTTATATTCCTGAGCAGGTGGCTTTCTGGTTAGTATGAAAGAATATGTAGTGACCAGCCATGGGCATAAGTCAAGCCTGTAATGAGTTATGAAAGGTTTCTCTACTTTTTTTCTGCTGCTAGCTATCTTCCCTCATTTCTGCATCAATTCTTCTCCCTTATTCTTCCATATCTAAACTCTATAATGCTGACACATATTAATCGTTTAATAATTCTGAGTTTTGAATGAGAAGAAATCTGACTCTAAAAAGGTAGAGGCTGTCTCTATTCATTTTATACATTGTTAATTATAACTGACTCTTAATAGATACATGGGTAGAGGTGAAGGTTTGTGATATATAAAATAGAGATTACATTATATGAAAGATGTCAGAGACATTTTACACAAGCTTAAACAATCTCAAAACCTCAGAAAAAGTGTGTACAATAGAAAAACCAAAATTGAATCCACAAATTAAGAAGGCAAGTGTAGTTTAAAAGGCAGAAAACAAACAAATTTTGAAATACGATTGTAATCACTAAAGAGGGGAAGCCAGTAATAGAAAAAGCCAGGAAGTTGTATAAGCTCTTCCCAGTTTCCCTTGGAAACAATTTTAAATCCAACTTTTAAACAGATTTTGTAGTAACAGAACCCATAAGAAGATAAAGAAAAACAATTTTCACACTTAAGATAACTTCAAAGAATTTCAGGAAAGGTCTGTCTCACTTGGGTAAAAGGGAGGAGTGCATTCTAGTACAAATGGTGTCTCAGTAAACCAGTGGGATGATTTTAGCCACAGCATAGATCAGCAATCAAGGCCCTTTGATTTTGGCTTAGCAGATCAATAGCAAAGCAGGATAGTTGTGAAGCCTCCAATACCAGCTTAGAATCCAAATTTCAAGTCTCAGAATCCCTCTGGCACAATAGATGAGATCGGCAAGACCATCCCTACATAGTGAGCAAGCTGCCAGCACCTGAAGTCCAAGTGCAGAAAGTGAATATTCAAGCCTCTGACCCTTAGCACAGGAAGCATGGTTTAGAGAATCCTGTGCCCCAGGAGCAGAGCCCAAATTTAAAAGCCATGAAATAGACTAAAAATGACTAAAACAGAAACGATCTTTGATTCTTGGTCAGTTGAGAGCTCTGACCATAGAAAGGTACTATGGCAACAGGAAAAATCAAAACACAAAATTGTTAGTCAAATGCACTGCATGCAAAATCTCAAGAAGGAAGGAGAAGCTTAAAAAGAATTAAAAAAAAAAAAAAAACAAATAAGAAGTGAAGAAAAAAAGTCAGAAAAAAAGTGAGAGGTATGCAAGAGACATCAACACTTCCAAAAAGGAAGGGCAAAAAGCAACTGAATAAAGCAATTCCTTAAAAATGCAATTGGCTAAATGGGGAAAAACATTGAAGGAAATAAATTGTTAAAAAGTAACATTGGTCAAATAGAAAAAAGGTACAAAGGTAACTAAAGAAAAAAAATTACTTAAAAATTAAAATTGGACAAGTGGAAACTAAGGATTATATGAAACATCAAGAAATATGCAAGAAGCAGTCAAACAAAATCAAAAGCATGAAAAATAGAAGACAGTGTGAAATAACTCTTTGGAAAAAAAAACTGACCTGAAAAATAGATCCAGGAGGCATATTTTAAGAATCATTTGACTATCTAAAAACCATGATAAAAAAAAAAGAGCTTTGATAGCATCTTTCAAGAAATTATCGAGGAAAACTGGCCTGATATTCTAGAACCAAAGGTGGCACAATAATTGAAAGAATCCATTAATTACCTTCTGAAAGAGATCCCAAAATGAAAACACTGAGGAATAGTGTAGCCAAATTCCATAATTACCAGGTCAAGGAGAAAATACTGCAAGCAGCCAGAAAGAAACAATTCAAATATCAAGGAGCCACAGTCAGGATTACAGAGAACTTAGAAGCTTATCCATTAAAGGATTAGAAGACTTGGAATATGATATTCAGGAAAACAAAGAAGTTTGAATTGCAACCAAGAATCAACTAAGGCATAATATTTCAAGGGAAAAAAAATGGAAAGTCAAACTTTCCTGATGAAAAGACCAGAGATGAATAGAAAATTTGATTTTCAAATAAAAGACTCAAGTGAACTATTAAAAAGTAAACAGGAAAAAAAAAGCAAGTTATTCAATAAAATTTAAGTATTTACACCCCTACTAATCACTAAGGAGGGGAAGCCAAGATGTAGAAAGAGCCAGAAGACTGCCTGAGCTCTTCCCAGTTTCCCTTGGAAGCAATTTTAAATCCAGCCTTTAAACAAATTTTGTAGTAACAGAACCTACAAGAAGATGGAGTGAAACAATTTTTTTAGAGAATCAACTAAAAAACTACTTGAAATAACTAACAATTTTAGCAAAGTTACATGATATATAAACTAAACCCACACAACCATCATTATTTCACCAACAAAACTCAGCAGCAAGAGAAAGAAAGAAAAATATTCTGTTTAAAATAACTGTAGACAGTATAAAATACTCATGATTCTTCTACCTGCCAAGATAGACTCAGAAAATATACAAACAGAATTACAAAATACTTTTCACACAGACAACGTCAGATCTAAACAATTGGAAAAAAATACCAATTACTCATAGGTAGGCTGAGCTAATATGATAAAAATGACAATTCTTTTTTTTTTATTATAGCTTTTTGTTTACAAGTTATATTCATGGATAATTTTACAGTATTGACAATTGCCAAACCTTTTGTTCCAATTTTTCCCCTCCTTCCCCTGACCCTCTCCCCTAGATGGCAGGATGGCCAGTACATGTTAAATATATTAAAGTATAAATTAAATACAAAATAAGTTTAAATTTCCAAACTGTTATTTTGCTGTACAAAAAGAATTGGACTCTGAAATATTGTACAATTAGCCTGTGAAAGAAATTTTAAAAATGCAGGCACCAAAAATATAGGGATTGGGAATTCAATGTAATGGTTCTTAGTCATCTCCCAGAGTTCTTTCACTGGATGTAGCTGGTTCAGTTCATTACTGCTCCATTGGGGAAAAAAAAAGACAATTCTACCTAATTTAGTTTATTTATTCAGTGCCATATTAATCAAACTGCCAAAAATTATTTTATAGAGGTAGAAAAAAATAACAAAATTAATTTGGAAGAAGCAGAAGGTCAAGAAAAACAAGGGAATTAATTTTAAAAATGCAAAGGAAGTGGCTTCCCCTCACCAGATCTAAAATTATATTATAAAGGGGCAATCATCAAAACAATCTGATAGTAAGAAATAGAATGGTAGATCAATGTAATAGCTAATGTGCACAACACACAGTAGGAAATGGCTATAGCAATCTCCTGTTTGATAAAACCAAAGACTTTCTGGAATAAGAATTCATTATTTGACAAAACAAATAATGTTTGGAAAATAGCATAGCAGAAACTTGGTGTAGATCAGCATCTCATACTATTTACTGTCACTACTAAATCTGTATCCCAAAGAGATCATAAAAATAGGGGAAAGGATCTACACGTACAAAATTATTTATAGCAGTTCTGTGATTGCAAAGAATTAGAAACTGAGGGAATGCCCATCAAATGGAGAAAAACTGAATAAGCTGTGGTATATGATTGTAATGGAAACTCATGTTATAAAAATGATGAGCAGGTAGAGTTCAGAAAAACCTGGAAAGATTTAGATGAACTGATGTTAAGTGAACCAGGAAGACATTGTATATAATAACATCAATATTGTGTGATGATCATCTATGATGGATTTAGTTCTAAGCAATACAGTGATCTAAGACAATTCTAAAAGACTCAGGATGAAAAATGTTATACACATGCAGGGGAATAACTATTATGTCTGAATACAGATCAAAGCATTACATTTTTTTCTAATAATTGTTCCCTTTTGTTTTGATTCTTCTTTTGCAACATAACTATGTTTAAAAAATTAAAAGTATGTTAAATATTAAACATATTTAATATGATTGTATATGTATATATTATGTTTGTATATATACATACATATATGTATACATACATATATGTATATGTATATACACATATACATATATGTATATAAAACACCTAAATCAGAATATCAGAATGGTTGCTGTTTTGGGGAAGGAAGAGAAGGAGGAGGAAGGGAGAAAAATTTGAAACTCACAGTTTTATAAAACTGAATGTTGAAATCTATTTTTATATGTAATTGAAAAGATACTATTAAATGAAAAAAAAAATATTAGACACTTGTCAAACTTAGAGCTCCCGGTAGTATTTCCATCTATATCTCATGCCATATAAAACTAACATGAGCTAGTTTTGTGCTTCAGGGTCTGCCTGTAAGGGTTTCCATCTATTTCCCCTATAACAATGGCAGCTGAATCCTCATCTCCTCCAAGATGTGGAAGTCATGAAATTTATCAAGCTAGAAAAGGTAAGGGAGAAGGTAAGGAAGGAATTGGCAGAAGAAATAGACATTGTCAACTGGCTAGAAGAGGAAGAGCTTCTGTCCCCAAATTGTTGTTTTGTCCTTCATTCTTGAAGAGGACCATGACATCGCAATGCCACAACTTACAAGTGAATTGGATTTAAGTGAGGAAGGGAGACCCAATATAGTTTAATCCTCTCTCTTTAAATTATACAGCACATTGACTTGTTCTAGTCCCCATATGAAAAGACTGAGAATAAACAGCCTCAAGGATCTATGAAATAGTGGATAGGGAAGAGTACAAAGCCTGAGAAAGAATACATAGATAAGCTATTGGAAATATTTGACCTAACATGATTATAATTCCTGCTTTTTCATAATCATCTGATGCAAAGTAGTTTTTTTGTTACAGCCTTTAATTTTCATTCTATATAGATCTTTATTTTTAAATGAAGTTTTATATGTAGCAATTTTTCCCCTACCCACTCTGCTATTCTTTTTTATGTTATTGGATTAGCCACTTATAGTTATTAGGCTTGTGTATTACTTAATTTATTTCTTTTGTGTTGACTTTTATCTACTTCCTTTAAAAAATTAGCCCTTAGTTTATGTGATTAATTTTGTTTGTATTGTTTTGATTGATATCTATTTCCAAATTTATCTATGCAATTTTGAATTTCTTGAATTTATTAAATTGTTCAATTCTTTTTCCCTTGCATAGTGCATTTGCCTCTCTCTCTTCCTTCCTTCCTTCTTCCCTTTCTCCCTTCCTCCCTCCCTTCCTCTCTTTCTCTTTCTTTCTTTCTTTCTTTCTTTTTCTTTTTCTTTTCTTCCTTCTTTGTTCCTCCCTGCTTCTAGATTTTTCTTCCTTCCCTTTCCCCTCTCTTTCTCGATTCTTTTCTCCCTTCCTTACACTTTTAAACTTTTTCTCATCATACTCAGCTAAACACATGGTTCCTATTTTTCCTTATTATTTCTAATCTCTTAATTACATTCTTTCACAGAACTTTTCCCCTTATTTCACCAACATCCAACTCTATTCTGAATTTGATTCACTAATCTTTTATTTGTTCTTTCTTTACTTTCTTTATTCCCTATGAAGTAGAGCTTCTAGCTATTATTATGTCAGTTTTACAGATGAGGGAATTGGGACATAGACAGATTGACTTACTCAGGATCACAGAGATAGCAAATGTCTGAGTCAGATTTTTTTTTAAATTCCAAACCTTGCTCTCTATTAATTGTGCCACCTATCAGCCTAAGTGTGTGTGTATGTGTGTGTGTGTGTGTGTGTGTGTGTACACACATATATGTTAAAAGTATAAATAGATAGATATAGAAACAATAAATATATCCTTTGCAAAAAAAAAAAACCCACTATACAGTAATAATTAAAGTAACACAAACAAAAGATATGGAATGGAATAACAATGGAAACTTAATGATATTCTGAATGGAGTAACAACTCATAATTATCTTTAAGAGAATGATCATGGGCTACAAATAACCCTGAGAAAAATATATCTCTGAGGAAAAATATATCTCTGAAAATAAACATTAAAAGGATTAATAAACTCATCATGCAGAGTAAAAATTGGAGAATCAAAAAATTTGCACAAAAGAGGAAATCTTGTAAATTAGAGTAGAAATAGATAAAATAGAAGATAGACTAGAAATGTTAAGACTAAATGCTGACTTCTTAGAAAAACTGAAAAAATTGATAAACCTCTAGCTTAATTTGATAAAAGATCTAAAAATGAAGCTATAACAATAGAAACAAGAATGAGGTAAAATCACAACAAATAGAGAAGAAATTTAGAAAAGATTTCAGAGCCTACTACACATAATTACATGCTAGCAACATTAAGCATTGAAAGGAAACACATAATTATTTATAAATGTAACAGACAAATAAACAGAATGACATTAAATTTTAGAATCCAAACTGAGAAGATGAAATTGAATAAGTCATAAAAACCTACAAACCAAGAACAAACAAGAAGAATTTGATTCAATTGAATTTACAAATCCTCCCAAAGAGCAATGGATAATTATGCTACACAAATTATTCTCAGGAAAATAAAGAAATGCTCTACTTCATACTTCAGGTCCTCATACCTAAACCAAGAAGGCATAGAGCAAGGAAAGAGAGCCATGAGTTACTATCATTAATGAATATTTACAATTTAATAAATGGATCATTAATCATTTACTAGTTGTTTACTATGTTCCAGGGACTGAGCAAGATGTTAGAGATACAAATAAAAGAAGTAAAACAACACTTGATCTTAAACTTGTGTCCTATATTTGAGTTAAATTTAATTTACTTCTAAATAAAATCCTACCAAAAAAAAAAAAAAAAAACCAAACTCCAGCATTATAAAAAATATTCACAGTGATTAAATTGGATTTAGGCCAGGGACACAAGGATCATTCAGCATTAGGGAAACAATTAGCAGAAATAATCATACCAAAATAAGAACATCACAAACTACCTAATTATGTCAATAGATGCAGGAAAAGACCTTTGCACAAGTAGAGTACTCACATATGCTAAAGACTTTAAAAGCACAGGCAGTGTATACGCCATTAAAATTCACTTTTTTGTGCCTGCAATATGAAAGCTAACATCATTTACAGTGGGAAAGCATCTCTCTGCTTTTGCTCATATTGTCTTTGTCTGAAATGGCCTCCTTTCTCTGCCCTGTTTAACCAAATACTAAATCTTCTGTTGCTTCACATAAATCCTACTTCCTTCACATGGTTTTCCTTAATTTTTCCAGTCTTTTTTTGGAGTCCCCCTTATCTGAACTTCTTTAGCACATGAGTGCCATGCCATACCACTCAATTTTGTACTTAAGAAATAGAACAGCAGGATGATGAAGGCAATAGCTTGTACTTAGGAAGACATGGATTCAAATCCTGGACACTCTGGACACTTAATAACTATTTGACCTTCAACAAGTCAACTAACTAAGTCAGTTTTGTCCTCTGAAAAATGGTGACAGTAATAGCACATACTTCATAAGGTTGTTGTAAAGATCAGGTGAAAAGGCATGAAAGGCGTTTTGTGAGCCTTAAAGTTTTATAGACATATTAGTTATTATTATTGATGATATATTCCTTTATAGTGTTTGTCTTTTTCACTTTTTTTTTTCTCTTTACAATTTGAGCTACTGGAAGGCAAGGATTATTTTGTCATTCTTCATTTCCCTTGTAATGCCTAGTAGTGCTGGATACACACTAAATATTCAATAAATACTCATAGGATGATTAACCTGCCTAATTATCTTGTCTGCCAGTTGAAGGAATGGGCTCCTACAAATCTCTGCACAGAAGTCCTATGCAGGCTAACCTGGAGATTTAGAGAGAATGTCAATAGAGCTCTGTGGCTGTCTTGCTCCTGTGTCCTGCATATCAGCTCAGATACTTGTAAGTTGAATAACCCTAAAGCAAATCAGTGATCCATTTTGGGCTTCATGATCCTCATTGTAACAGGAGAGAATTGGACTAATTGACTAATGGACACTTTGTGCTTTAAAAATACAAACTTATTACTTAAGCAGGAGGGAGAATTGTGATGATTTTCTATGGTTCCTCCATGTCCTATATCTATTTTTCTGCTTTCTCACCAAAAGGTGACACAGAGAGGAATGTGAGGAGGCTATCAATATTAATTTTAGGTCATTGTTGGAGGAAGCTTTTTTTACCTTGTGTAGTTGTTTGAATGCAACGGAACTGCTCCCCCAATTGCACAAGAGAGAAGCAAACTTAATATGTTCAATGAATTCCAGGTCCTGAAGCAGTCAGCCATCTCTAGATATCTCATTCTCACCCCCTTACTTTTTTGCCACTAGAGAATCATGTAAATTATTCACTGGAACAGAAAGTAGAAACCTGTGGCATGAGTGCAGGAATACTGAGACAGATGTTGACACTCATTTCCACCTATGACTTCATGTAGCTCTTTCTATTCTCTTTCTTCTTTACAAGCATAAATTGAAAGAGCCCTAACTGTTTTTTTTTTTTTTGCAAGATTTCTATTTAAGTGTGCCAGTTATTAGCTCTGTGACCATCAGGGAATCACTTAAATGTTCTGGGCCTCAGGTGTTTCATCTGTAAAAATGGGGATATCGCAGACTTCCTCAAAGGGTTGTAATAAAGACAAAGTGAGATAATATTCATAATAATCCTTTGAAAACTATACTATTTAATTACAAGATCATGATACCAATTAGTTAATTAAAATATTTATTAAGCAGTTGCTCTTGCTAAGATATAAGAACAAAAGTAAAACAGTCCCAACCCTTACACTTACAATGTAACACATATAGCTATGCTGGTTGGTTACCATCCTTCATTCTCAAAGGGGATCAAAATGACATCACTATGTTAGACTCGAGTCACAGTGATTTTGGCTGATCAGACCAATGCAAGATGAGAATAATCTTATCACAAGTCAGGCATAAATAGTTCATGAGAACATTTGGGGTGGATTCTCTAAATTTGTGTATCTCACATTTCTTTTGAGCTACTCTGTTCTGCTCATAGAAAATGGTACCTTCTTTGATGAGGGCATGCCATGCTAGGTGGTCCTATGCCATGCATGGTCTCCCATGTCTCACAATCAATTCCAAACCCACATAAAACAAAAATAAGGTAGCCTTGGAGCAGAAGGCTCCAAGGAAATCGGGAAATTCTGCATGCAGAAGTTAGTCTAGTGCAATCCTGAGGGAAACTAGGTTTCCAAAAAGCTAAAAAGGAGAGAATACGGAGGATTTCAGAAAGCATTATTTCTCCCTTTTCCTCTTCCCTTCTACTCTTTCTTTCCCCCTTCTACTTATCTTCTTCCTCACTGGTGTTTTCAGTTTACTAGAGGAGCAGATAAATATTGCTTAAATTGATAAATAATTCTCAACTTTAGAAAACTTGCTTCTCCTCAACCTGAAATCTACCCAATGAACGCTTTAATCTATTTCCTTGTTTTATCCTTCTTAAAGTGAAAGAGGTTGAGGCAGTGATAATATAGACCTGGCATTCTTAAGTTTTTCCCATTTGCTACTCCTTTTCACCCTAAAATTTTTTATACAACCCCAGGTATATAGGTATGCAAAATATAGATTTACTAATATATTAAATATACTAACATGTAAGTATATTAATCAAATACTTACTCGTAATAAATCATCATTTCATAACTTTCACATTCAAGACACTGTATTGCATCATAATCCAAAATTTAAGAAGCTTTGATATAAAACACAAAAGTCTTAGGTTGGCAACCATAGTTCTTCAATATATCTGGAGCACAGTATTTGTGATACTGATATACGCAACTTCTTTCTTCACATCAGGTAGTACTGGTGCACATCTCGGTGCTTTTCTGTCTTTGTTAGCTTCTTGAAGATGACAGCATAGATTAGTGCCCAGATAATTAAATTGTGGTTTGGAACCCCAAAGGGGCCTTATAACTAGTTGAATATGAGGGTCATGAAATTATGATATATTATCAATAATTGTTTGATTGGTAAATGCATTTTATATATCTATGTATCTGGTGTCACATAAAAAATTTTCAAGAAAAAAAGGGGCCATGATTAAAAAAAAAAAAGAAGAAGCCCTGATCTAGTGGATAGAGGACTGAAATTGGACTTGGGAAGATCTGGGTTAGGATTCCTCTTTTGTTACTACTGGTATGACTTTGGAAATGTTATTTGTCTGGAGACAAATCTAATTGTTTTGATGGCTAGGGCAATTCACTTGGGGGTGAGGAGAATTCCAGGGGTGTTAGTGGATGATGATTGGGATGAACTCAACCTGAGTTGCAGCACAAGGTTGGAAAAAGAACACCATCTGGTGGCTTTCTATCTTAATTAATTATTCTTCTCAACTCAATTGTTTCTATGCCACAGGAATATAAACACTATCAATAGCCTTGAAATTCTGATGGCCTAAGGCAAAATCCCACTCATCAGGCTCTAGTTATGGTACTGCACGTAACCTGTTTGTTCTTCATGAAGCTCATCTAGGACATACCTAATAATTGGCAGATGGCTTGCAATTTTCATTGTTGGAAAAAGTTACAACATTGGAAGCTCCTTGCTCCTTTGCAGATCTTTCCTATCTTTTGATAATATCTTTAATACTATGCATACAATGGCAATCATTGATTTTTAGCTATTTAGCTGTCACTGAATGAATATCAGGGTCATTGACATAGTAGAAGCAAGGGTTAAAGATACCTTTAGGATTCATTGGTAGTCAGGAAGTGTTGAAACTCCTAGATTATGGCATTGCATCATATTGGGTGGATTCATAGGATATGGACAAGAACTCCATGGGATGAAAAAATATAGATTCCTATGTCAATGAGATCACACATCCATTGGAGTGTGCTAACTTCTTTGATTCAAGGAGGGAAAGTGGAAAAACTAAAGAGCTAATAGCTTTGATGAGGTTTTATTTCCCCAGTTGTATCTGATTTTTTTTGTGACTGCACTTGGGGTTTCCAGGAGTAGGCTTGCCATTTCATTCAGCTCATTTTACAGATGAGAATATTGAGGCAAACTGGTAAAATAACTTGCTCAGTCAGACAGTTAATAAATATCTAAGGCTGGATTTGAACTTAGAGTGAAGAGTGTTCATAATGTAAGTCTGGTACTTTATACACTGCCCCACAGTAACTTCAGGCTTCTGGAAAAAGCAGAGTTAATGCTCCCCTTTGGCATATTATAAAACTCTTCTTCCTTTTAGATAAATTTGATCCTAACTATCCATTTGCCTGAAGGCTGAGAATGGAGCACAGCTGTGCTTCAGAAGTAAGTAACCCTAATACAGTGGGTGCTAACATTGTGTTAAAGTAAAATATATGGATGAAGATTTTGCATACTGCATTTTTCACGCCTGAACTAGGATGAGTGTTACAAGCCTGAGGGATAATAATTTACCAGCCTCATTTTCCAAGACTGTTATCCTTCATCTTGACACACTATTAAAATCATTTAATTATCAGTGTTTTGCCTTGTCATTACATAGCCACTGTGATCCATTATTTAGATTTGGAACAGTCTTCTGCTTGCCACCAATTGAATAGGGCATAAGCTATGACTTTTTTCAGTGCTTAGGTTCACTAACATCTTGGTTACATAGGGACTGAACATGTAATTGCTGTGGTGTGGGAAAGGAGATGAAGAAATGTTTTCTACAAGGCAGGTCAGAAATTCCTTTGCAACTTCTAGTCTTGGAGAACTGCCTAGATCACTAAAGAGTTAAGTAACTTTCCAGGGTGACACTCAATATGTATAATATGTCAATATGTACAATAATTGAGAAGTGAATCTAGGTCTTCCTGGCTTCAAAGTTGGCTTTTTTTCTCCTATGCCATGCTGTCTCTGTTACCAGATAGCAATCTCAAACCAATGGGAATCTAAGCTTGACTAGGCAAAGGTTTGAGGCTATCTATTTCCTCTAAGAGCAAGCCAAGAGAAAGTGGGCTCTAAATAAGCAGAAAGGTTTTGCATGGGATATGAATAATAGTTTCCTTGATTAAATATTTGTGGGACCCTGAAAACATTTTTCCAGTAGAAGTTGGGGGATTTATTTCACTAATAATCTTTAATACCAAAATAGACACCTGTAAAATTTGAAAATGGTGAAAAATCAAGAAGAAACTCTATAACCAAAAAAGATAACAAAGAAAACTTCTCTAAGTTAAAAAATATTCCAAACTTAATAAACACCAAATAGCATAGGCATTATATTCATAATATATGCTTCCTTCTTTCCTTCCTGTTTGCCTCCCTGCCTTTTCTTCCTCCTTTCCTTTCTTCCTCCACTCCATTTTTCTTTTTTCCTTTTCCTTTCTCCCTCTCTTCCTCTCTCCTCCATTTCTTCCTCCCTCCCTCCATCCCCCTTCTCTTTCTCCCTTTTTTCTAAATTCCCTCTCTCACTTTCTTCCTTCTTTTCTCCCCCCACCTCCCCTTTTCCTTTCTTATCCCTTTGAAATCCTAGATATGCTCTTAATGTTAATCCATGTAATCATTTCTGGAAGCTTTGATCAGAATCTTTGGAATACCTTTTCTTATTCACATGAAAATCTCTTATTCAAATCTCCAGGACTGAGTGATTTATCACACTGAGATACACTAAGCTATCTTTGAGTTTAAGTGTTACCATAATAATGAAACTGAACTTCCTTCATTCCTTCAACCAGTTTAGGACATTCTGAGACTTGAATCATGCTGCTTGATTAGAAAATACCAATTTTCCTCAATGGTTTCTCATATTGGTTTATCCATTAATTCCTGGTGGCAGGAGGGTAAATAGGGTTATCTCTAGTGCACCCTTTAGGATGAGGATTCTAGGATTTTATACATTGGTGCCTAGAATTTGATTTTGTTTTGTATTCTTAGCCAACACTGGCTACTACAAAATGGAATTGATGTTGTGAGGAATCATTTATTTTCATTGTATTTGCCAAAACTGAAACAAAATTTTAACCAATTTTAGAAGTCTTCATACAAAATCTTTCAAAGAGTACTTTCTTCTAAATAAAATATAGAAAAAATACTTCATAACAAAAGACTAGAGCTTTTTTTTTCCGTTCAGTTTCAGAGTTGAGATGATACTTTAAGTATGTGTTGTCTTTATTGTTTAAGTTTAGAAAAGGAATCTTTCAGAACTCTGTTTTCCTACAAAGAACAAAATAGGAATAAAACTGCGTGATAGGCCAATCTGAAGAGCCCCAAGTCCTTGGTGTGGGTAGGAGGGGATCAGAGAAAGAGGATGCTGATCATGTTCAACCAACTCATCAACTAAGTTTTTGGAGAGGGAAAGGAGAAAAGCACAGCTCCTATGCAGTTTCCATAAAGGCATTATGCATGTCAATAAGAGGACAGGTGCTGCAGTCATTTAGAGAAGTAACTGTGGGATAAACTGTAATCGTTTGTGTGAAATTTCTACAGAAAGAAGTCAAAGCTTTCCCCCAACCCCAACCAAAAGAACTTTGGAAGCCTAATCCATCACTAGAAGGTAGAAATTAAATAGTTGTTTCTTATCTTCCAAAGAAGAGTCACACACGGACAGAGTGCCCCCCGGGGCTGAGGGTCACTGCAGCAAACAGGGAGTTGTGGTGTGTGATTTATTAGAATGTGCACAACTCTCTTGGCTTTTTGTCCTTTAAGCAGTGCTGGGAGCCAACCAGACCCAGCTACTTTGCATACTAATAAAGATTGGTGCATGTAATTATTCAGCAGTCACAGTGTTATTCCTTGGAGATAAATCATCCCTGGTTTATTTACCCTTCTTTACTTAAGTTATTTTAAGTTGGCTTTAATGCATAGTTGAGAATGAGCCATATCTTAAACTGAAAGGCATTAGCCACTGGTTCTCCTTAAAGGTGGTTTTGAAAAATCATTAGGCTGTAGATATTCAATTTATTTCCTCCCGTGTGTCCTAAAATATGTCTCTTTAGTAGTGCTCACTTCTCCCTTAATCACCTATTGTAGCACCTCTTGGTACTCCCCAGTTCACATATAGGTATCCCAATCAGGGTTTGGTCTACACCTGCTCAAAAGTATAACTCACAGTAAGTGTTTTGCTAATCAGTCAGAAACCACAACCAGTTCAGAGCATAAGCTTTTAATGACAAGTATAGTAAGAAAAGTTGCAACAAAAATTTCCACTTAAATGTAGGACACATTTTTTTCACACTTACATACAACATCATTCAGAAGAGTAGACATATTGTGAACATATATATCCAAAGAACGTCAAAGGAAGGGGATCCATTTAGGGAACCCCCATAACCAGGACACAGGTGGGAGAGCATACTCACATAAAGGACATGTGTATTTGAGCCTTCGGAATGGAGAAATGACTGAAACTGATACTGATGTCTTTCATTGCTATCATTGAGATGCTCCCACTGGGCTTGTTCCCTGGCCAATTTATTCAGTGTACATTTTTGTTGGACTTATAGTCTTTGTCAGGAATGTGGTCTCTGGGAATATTGTTTTCTACTTATTTCAAGTGATTTCTGCATGAATGTTCCTGGGCCGGTTGATGCCAGGAGAGGTTTCAGTGGGCATGATTGTGAAAGTTGTTTTGCCTCCAGCTTTTGGTTTCAGTTGGAAGATTCAGTGGAGATGCTTTTTTTTTCCCCCATAAAAGAAGGGTGGATTCTTCAATCTCACTGTAAGCATAAACTTCAATATTAAGCTATACTTCTCTTCAAAAAGTTAAGTCCTAACCTTTTCAGACATTATTAGCCTGAGCGCATCATACCCTTATGTAGCTTTTCCTCCCATTAGGAACATTTATCTGTTCTCAGAATCTTGGCCCAAACATTCTTTTTCAAGAGAAGATTCATCATCTGAAGCACCTAACGCTCCAAAACACCAAATACCCCGCCCCCTTAACTATTATCCACAAACTTAAATCTATTTTTAACTTCTACTTTCTGTTCATTAAAGGAGCTTGCTCTGTCAGAAATCTTATTTTGACTTAGAGTTAGAAATTCCTTGTATCTTTTTGTTTAATGTTGGATAGTGAAACTACACGAAGTTTACATAGTTTGGGGGTTGCTTTTCCAATAGTCTACAAAGGGATTACTGAATCTGGATCTTCTTTAATGTTCTTTAATCTTTAGCACGGTGTTTTGCACATAGCAAGAAGTTAATAAATGCTCACTCTATTGATCAATCTATCATTTATCTAGCTACCTAGCTAGCTAGCTAACTGCTACCTAGTGCATAGTTCAAAAAAGTCCTCAAGATATAGTGACTGAATGAAAAATTCATACTCTATTTATCCAATGTATCATGAGGAAGAAAATATTCATTTATGTAGGGGAAGGTTGATTGGAGCAAGTGCAGCATTGTGGAAAGATAATCTATTATTATTTGCAATTTAGAGCATAAGTCAGTAAAATGTTTTCTTTCATCTAGAATCACAGGCTAAGTTAGGAAGAAGCATTAGTTTGATCCATAGAAAAGAGAAGTCTCTATGGGGCAAGTGGGTTTCTAAATTTGAGCCATTTCCCACAGGCTTTTTGACTATACAGAAAACACATAAATCAAGTTGGGTTTACATCTGGTCAGTTACTGGCCTTGGTGTATACTTTGTTTTGTTCTAGGGTGGTCTCACCCTAGATTTTCTAATCTGCTAGTATAGTTTTAGCCTTAAAGACCCAATACTAAGTGGACTCCGTTAGGTTATTGGTTAATATGTACACAGATTGGGATAGATAAGAACAAAATATAGGAGCTAGACATAATTGCCCGTTTACACTAAAATGGAAACTTCCTTACTCATGTAAAAAAATAAAAAAATCCTAGGTACTTTCTTTCCTCCTCTCTTTGTCTTTTTCCTTCTATCTTTGATTTTCTATCTCTATCTCTGTGTATTTCTCTGTCTGCCTCCATTTCTGTGTCTCTGTGTCTATATGCTTCTTTCCACAATCTCTCTCATAACTAAAAGTATAGTGAATAGTCACAAAATAAAAAGTTAACTGATCTTTACAGATATCAAACTCGGGACGTTAGTGTTAAAAAGATACTAATAAAGTAGTTCCCCCTTAAACCTGGAGCACAGTCTCCCACACTTGCAAATATCATTAATGTTATGAGCAAATTGGCTATAAATCAAAGTGGGGAAATATATCCCATTTATTCACAAGCTGCTATCTCCTTTCTAGGTAGTTTTTGCTGAAATTCTAGGCTGAGAGGACAGTTTCCATAATCCTGAGTGATAAATTTCCTCTTGTATTGGTGGCATTTTAATAAAAATAATAGTAAAATAAAGATAATAAAAAGCATGTACATAATACTAAAGTTTGCAAAGTACTTTTCAAATGACATCTCATTTTATTCTCACAACAGTCTTGGAAAGTATATGATATTTTACAGATAAGGAAACTGAGGCAGTCTAGCATCAGAGAGCTAGTAAGCTTCTGAGATCAGATATAGACTCAGGTCATCTTGACTTCAGGTTAAATACGCTATATTTTAGATTACCTAACTGAAGGATTCTCCAAAAAGTAAAGGTAACATTTATAGACTAGGTGGAAATGAGCAGTGATTTGATGATTTTTCCTTCATGCATGCATGTTGCAACATTATAAATCATAAGAAATTATATCTGTATGTAATATTTATATGTATGCATGTATACAGACATAGCTATCTAACTATATGAAGAAATAAGAGAAATTTAGGGACACTAGTAGAGAATGAGATAAAAATAACAAAGGAAAATATTGCTCACATATTGATCACATATTGACCATAATAATAATGTAAAAGAAAATCACACTAATAAGTATCATACAATGGTTAATCTGGGTGTCAAGAGGACAAGGCAGGTAAACATTCTACCTACTTCCTGGTAGAGGTGGTGGACTGGAAGCACAGAATAAGACATACAATGTTTTACTTAACTGCTCCTTTATTACTAGAGAGGGGTACACTAAGAAATGATAGCAATACAATAAAAGCTTCAATAAAATATATAATAAAAGAATTTTCATTCTTTCGGATCCTTTAAAACATAATTTCTTTTGGGAAACCGAGTGGAAATATAGTTCAAATGGATTTAAAATCAAGGTGCCCTCTACCTTATATTTTCATCCCCACACCCACCCATCCACCTCCATCTCTCAGAGCAGTCTTGTACTATTCTTCCCCATAGTGTGAAACATACCCCATGATTTCCCTGGTGCTCTCTTCATTTTCTGTAAGCTTACATGCCAAATGAGTCATAGTGGGGAAATGATTTAAAATGTAGTTTGGGTGGGAGTTAATCATTAAAAATGCATTTTCTTTGGGAGTTTGCTTTTAAAAACTCTGGGCTTGAAAATTTCTGCAGGAAAACTCAGCTTTAAATAATTAAATCTTGCATTGTTTTAATTTTCTCCAGAGTGCCTCTTGAGAGAAAAATAAAGTTGTAAATTCAGTATTTATGTCTTTCCTCAAGCATTAGTTGCCAAATGAAATGGATTTAACTATTTTTTCCCCTATGTGTTTAACTTGGTCTGAGAAAGCTCTCTTTAATTTTTTTTTAAAAACACCTTACTTATGTATAAAAGAATTGCATATGTTTAACATATCACTTGCTGTCTAAGGGAGGAGGTGGGAGGAACAGAGGGAGAAAAAATTTTGGAACACAAGGTTTTGTAAGGGTGAATGTTGAAAACTATCTAAGCATATATTTTGAAAATAAAAAGCTAAGAAAAGGAAACAATGAAAATAATAACAAAAAAGTATCTTATTTAAAAAAAAAGAATTCCAGATATATTGATATCATCTGTTTTGAAATCAGATCATTTCTGGATTTATTCTAAGCCCTAACTGGAACTGAACCATCCCCTTTAACAAATGTAGATGAGCAAAAACAAGGGATACATCACTGCTTCTGACAATGTATGCAGCATTCTGCTCCTATGGTGCCCTACCTCTCTACTTCTTTACCTTTTCTCTGGGACCAAGATTGATGATTGGAATTTTCAGACTTTTCCTTTTTAAGTGTTCTTTTGCCTTTGGTTTTGTTGTAGTTATTGCTTATATTGTTCTCCTGGTTTTCCTTTCTTCCCTTTGTATCAGTCCATACACATCTTCCCATGTTGCTTTAAATTTTTCTCATCCATCATGGCTTAGAGTACCATAATATGCCAAAATGTAATTTGTTCAGCACTTACTTCAAAACCCCTTATTTTCCAGAATAACAATGAGAAATCATTAAAGAAAGATGATCTAAAGAATTTGTGGGTTCTTGTCTCTGATTGAAAACAGACTAAGAAATGTGGTTCTGTAACTCCCCTCCACCCCCAACCCCCAGTCCTAGGGCAAAGTCAGCTTCTCTTTTGCTCTGTGCTTCACTCCATAGCACACACAATTCATTTTCAGGAGGAATCAGGAGCTATGTGCTTCATGGACAAAATCAATTATTTGTCTGAGTGCTTTAGGCACCTGTCTCCCCTGTACCAGGGAGTCCAGATATGTTGAATGTGAAAAATATCCAGCAAAGTTAACTAGGAATTTCATTTTTGAAAACACATAAATTCCCAAGCAACACTAACCTCATCGTTGGGTTTTTTCCTTCATCTCCCCAACTGCTGGCCTCATAGCTGTAATTATCTTCAATCCAGGCAAGACTTACTTGTGTGGAGCTCCTGAGGTATTCTGTGGCCTTGATGCAGACATGGGGAAGGGATTTTCTTTGTTATAGGTTGTAGAGGGCTGGAACTTTGGAAAAGTATACTTGAAACAAGGATACTTATACCAAAGTGTTAACTCAGTGGAATGGATGAAATGATGGTTTTCTAGTATACATATACTTAGTACTTAGCATGTTGATGTAATGGTTCTTTTGTTCACACATAATCAGTATTCTGTAATGATGTAATTGTAATAGGGTATTTAAAGGCTGAGAAGGACTAGAAATGAAACATTCTATCTTTGACCATCCTCTTGGTGGCTCTCCTGCCTCCTGCACTCCTCCACAGATCAAGAGTTGAGTCAGTCAGAGTCAGACAGACTGTGGAGGAGAGACTGAGTGAAGGAGAGTATGAGAGTGAATATGCTCTAGTTGGATCTCAGATTCGAGACTGAAGAATAAAGACTTTAGACTCTATTCCTAACTATCCTTGTGGTGACTATCCTGCTGAGAGCAAGGCCCATCAAAAAGACTCCTCCGGAAATCTAGCCCCCAAATTACAATAGGTGTTTTTTTGGGGGGAAGTCTCTGTAAAGAACAAAAACATAAACCAAACCCTCTTATGTGTTTAACTTTCCAAATAAAATGTACCTGAATCACTTGGCTAAGGGGATGATGCAACATGGTTTCATTTCTTGAATGAAGGACAGTCCTGTTTCCTTCACAGGAAATGTTTCCTCAATACTACCATCCCTACCACCAAAAAGGTCTTCCTAAATATGACTTCTGTGGATTGGGATGTGTAATTGACTACAGGACTTTACTGGTCCGTATTCTCTTCTCCACCATATCCACAGAGACAAAGAGAGATCTTTCCTTTGGTATATCCTTTTCTATTCATGGCATGCTTTAGCCAGCTCAAACCCTTATTTCTTCCCTAATAAGCACTTATTTCTTCCTACCATTAAACCCTTCTCTCAGAAAAGACTGGTAGAATTTTTTATGCTTCAATTAGAATTTAAGCTATAGGATTACAAATCTTGTACACTGAAAGGATACTTGAAGATCATCTAGTTGAAGATGAAGTTGAAGATATTCACTTAACTGATATGAAAACAGATCTGCAGAAATTAAATAACTTGCCTAAGAGTGACTATCAGAGCAGAATTTGAATCTTGACCCTTTGGTCCCAGAGAGCCTTTTTGCTCCTATTGTAGCACATGAATATTGCCATTCTTCCATGAGCATGGAGATTTGAAATCTCATCTCTGACTACAGGATTAAAGCATTTGTTCCCATTAGGAGATTTTTAGGTATCTCACAGAATATAGAGGAATCTAGGGTAAGAGGACAGGGAGAAAGGAGAGGAAGAGATACTATCTTCCTGAAATCAGAACATATTTGTAGTTGACCTATTCAAAGGCAGCCCTCCTCTCATTTTGCCTATTTATATTTCTTTTCTTCCTAGGGTATTTGTCCCTCCCCTGCATCATTTGTAGATCATTTTGTGTTACTGAGTCACAAAATTGTGATTCTTAAGGGTTAAAAACTCTCTATTACTGACCACCAATCACCATTCAATCAACAAAGATCTATTAAGGATCTGCTGTGTGATAAACACTGTACAAATGGGTATTTACATTGCTCAAGCATTTTGCATTTGTGATCTCATTTGTTCCTCCTAAGAGTCCCATGAAGTAAAAGCTATTCTTTTCTCATTTTACAGCTAAGGTAACTGAGGCTGAGCAAGATTAGGTGATTGTTCATTATCACTGAGCCAGTAAGTGTCAGTGATACCCAGATTTTCCTTTCTCTAAGTCCAACACGCTTTGATCTAGGGATTAAAAGTAAAAAACATATAGTCCCTGCCTCCAAAGAATTTATATTTTGTTAACTTCGATTCCTGCCATTTTATTATGTAACTTTGAATGAGTCTTGCAGAAAACACCAGATTTTGTCTCTAGAGAATAATTTCATTGAAAGCCATGATAAGTAGTATCTTCTCTTCTAGGACATTGGCTTCAGACACTAAACTTTTTGAAATTGAACACATTGGGGGCAAAAAAAAAAAAAAACAATATGAGAATTTTCTAAATAGGTTTGACACCTCCAAATACCATGATTCAAGTTTCTTTTTTGTAAAAATTGTTTAAAGATCAGACTTTGCACTCCTTTGGATCTATGTCTAAGTGGGTCATAGAAAAAGACAGAAAAGACAGAAGGGAAGAGAAGAACAAATAGAGAAGACAAAAAAGGAGAAGCGAGAGGAGAATTAAGAAAGAATGCCAAGAAAGGAAAAGAAATAAGAGAGACGAGAGAAAAAAAGAGAAGGAGGGAAGGAGGAAGGGAGGGAGGGAGGAAAAGAGAGAGGGGGGGAAGAGGGAGGGAGAGGGAAGGAGGGAGGAAGGGAGGAAGAAGGAGAGAGGAAGAGAGAAGGAGAGGGAGGGAGGAAGAGAAGGAGGGAGGGGAATCGAGAAAAAAACAGAGAGGAAGATATATAGAAAGGAGAAATAGAAGGTAGAAAGAAAAGGAGGTCATTTGAGAGAGAGGAGAGGAGAAGGACTGAGAAAGGAGAGATGGGAAGGCAAGAAGAGAGAAGTGAGGGAAAAGAGCAAATGAGAAAGTTCTGTTTAAGAAAAGACTTCATTGCCCTAGCAGAATAATGAGAATTTAAAATACATCCATATTGTTCTGTCTTTTATCTTTCACTTCCTTTCACCTCTCAAAGTAACACTAGGCTAGTCTGTAGTAAAACAAATCGCTGCTCTCTGCCTGTGTGTGCTGATTACAACATTAATCCATCTCCTATCCATCTCCTGTGTGAGGACTTCTTCTGTTGTACAGCAGTCCTCATTAGAGAGCTGTCTCAGGTGCTTTTTTCTTCTTCTCCTAAAGAGCAGCATTGTCTCCTTAATTCAGGAGTTTAAGCTAATCTGACACCTGAATGTAATACTGTACATCGGGCAGATTTAATAAGCCACTTCTATCCGGCACATCGATGTCCACCTTTTCCTTGGCCTTTCTTTATCTGTACCTCCCCTGCTCACAGTACTGGCAGGCGAAAATCAGCATTCAGATGAGAGACATGCTCTCCTCCACCTGTATCTGTGCTCCATCTCCACTCAGTCCTGTCTCTCTCTCCGAGGTACCAGTGAATAAATGCTGAAACAAACAGTCGCTGCTGGGGCTGCTGGCTGAGATAACATAACTCATAATGCCGCCCTAATTACTTACATTATAAAGCTGGCAGGTCTGGCACATTTGCTCTCTCAAGGCAGCTTTCCAATTAATCTTTTCCTTTTTTATTAAGGATCGTGTCTTGCAGTTGTCGTGGGGGGTGGGCGGTGGGGGTATGCACCAGTTTTAAAGAGTTCAGCATGATATGGAGGGCAGAAGACTTTGGGGTTAACAATACTGACATTATCTCAAACATGTTCTTTTCTCATTTTGGAACATCTGAAACAATATGGAGCACATTACTGTCAGCCTGTTCTCTGGGGAGAAGATGTATTTACCATGCATATTGGCTCTGGCTGCAGTGGTCAGCCAGGTTATGAGGAAGCTGGGGCTGCAAGTGCATATGCTTGATATTCTTGGCAGGATGGCACTAGGAAGGACGAGCGATTCAGTTTAGCTTGATTTCATCAACAATGTGTGCATTAACTGAGAGGTGTTATGCTTCTGAGGGTCAAGTCCACTTCCAAAATTTCCTTCTGCCCCACCAGGTGGTCCTGGCCCAGTTTTTTGTATCTCGAGGTCCAACTGAGGCCAGACTAGCAGGCATCTGGTGGGTGAGAAACAAGAAAAGGAAATAGTTTATTACAGGTGAAGGAACGATGCCAAAAAAAAGTGGAATTACTAGGTTTTTCCAGAGGAAGTTCCCAGTTCTCACTGTAGTTTCAGCTTTTGCCCAGTCACTCCTCAATGAATATTTGCTCACTGAATGAATGAAACACAAGCAAATGAATAAATGAATCCTGGCACACATATGGCCAGTGCAGAACTCTAGCTTTATAAAGCTGTTCTTGCTCGTGGAATATGAGAGATTCATGCTTATTGTCCTTATTTCGTTTTACTTTATCTGAGAGGTAATCTTGCTGTTTCAAGCGACTCAGATCCAGCTGTTTGCTATAAATGCTTCTCCCTCCACAGGGAATCTTTCTGTGTGTATGTGTATATACGCATGCACATGCATGTTTGTATGTGCACTCACTGAAGGGAAGGGCTTAGTGTTTCCTAAAGCATATTTTTAAATTATAAAAGTGAAAACTAGATGATGTGAGAATTTGTCTTGTCTGTTCTCCCCAAGATCTCTTCTTAGAGGATATATGAAATATGAGAGACTATAAATTCAGCATTTTAAGACTAACAAGGATAATGTAAGTGAAGCTTTATTAGTGAAATGGGCTTTTTTCAACTTCTCTACAGACAAAGGTATATGTCCAATGTCCCTGGAACAATGATCATATATCTGAGCTTCTTGCATGTAAGAAACTGATTTTGAAAAATATCACAAATGATTGTAAACATTAATGGGTATAAAGAGAAGACTTTGCTATCTACAAAATGGTCACCTAGCTTCTCTTTCCAGCTGACTGTAGGATTGTAAGCTATATTATAAGTATGTATCTTGATACCTAGTCAGTCAGTCTGAGACTACTTCTCTTATTGTCTTCTGGAGATCCATCCCCCCTTTGCCATCAGGGAGGAGTTCTGGCATAGAACATTCTTGGGGCAATATTTGTTCTGTGGCTCATAGATCTAAATCTAGAATGAACCTTAGAAGTCATTTAAGCCAATCACTTTATTTTACAAGAAGGTTAAATGATTGGCCTAAGATCATAGAGGTAATAAAGTGTTGGAGACAGGCTTTGGCTTTATATAGACAAACAAAAAACCTCTACAAATTCCCCCTTCAATCTCCACCCCCCCCAAAAAAAAATTAAAAATGTAGAAGATGAGTATTATTCTATCTGAATCGACTTTTTATACTCTTGACTAGTGAGTGTTGGTTGTACTTTTGTAAGAGTAAGAATGATAGCTAATGTTCATGGGGTCAGAGATCTCAAGCTGAAAGAGGCTATTTAATCCAAGTTTTTTGGGAAGGAGGAAATTGAGGGCACAAAAATTTTTGACTTCCCCATTTACTAGTTAGTCCAGCAGGTAGTAAAGTATTAGAGGTAAGTTTTGAACCTGGATCCTCTTACTCTAAAATAGGTATATTTTCTATCTCACCATGATTCCTCTCCCAGATCTCTTTTAGTAAATTCTTCTCCTGGCTATCTCACTTCTGAGGAGACAAGAAAGACCACACTGAACTATTTCTCTGCCCCAAATATTTCTTCGGTTAAGGTAGAGAGAAATGAATGCTTTCTTCAGAGAAATGTAAAAGGAATTCAGAGTTGAATTTAGTTTAAAAGTGCACTCACTGGATTGGAAGTCATAGGATCTGGGTTTGGAAACCAACTCAACAATTTATTATTTGTATAATGAAGGAAAAGTCACTTCTTATTTCTGAGACTTGGTGTCCTTATCTGAAAATGAAAGGGTTAGATTAGATAGCATCCAAGTGTTCTTCAGTTCTAATTGATGTTCCAATGACCCTAATATAGCCAAAAGCAGGCTGAAAAGGAAAGCATTTTAAGCTTCTAAGAAAGTTTAAATAAGAAGCACAGCCTTTTCCCTTTCTCCTAGCTTCTGCATGTCTTGCCATAGCGTGCAGCAAACCTTACCTCCCTCACATTTATCCAGTTTGCTTTATTCCTTGATACTGCATTAACACAGACCACAGGATTATCACCATGAACATGAAAGCATTCCCTGTTTTTTAAACAACACCATAAATCAGCTTTGCCTTATTTCAAAATCTAATTCAATTACAGACAAACTATACCTTCTGGACGATTAAACTGTAAATTGCAGGTGTCCACTGGGTTATTAGATTACTAAATGTATTCCTTTCCATAACTCAGCTCCCTGCCTACTGTATATTTCTTCATGCTTGCTCAAGGATGGGGACATTCTGCCTGACATGTACCACACTGCATAATATTTATAGTGCATCTAAAATAGAGAAGATCTTCTTCAAGGAGACACCAATGCATCATGCAAACTCTTAGGAGTGATGATGCTTTTCAAAGTGAAAATTCCACCTGATTGATCTCTTGCTCTCCTCAGGGCTCAGGTATTTGAAAAGAGAAATCATGAAATGTGACTTTTGGGGAGTTTTCCATGGAAACTATCTTCTACTCGTCTCTTTGTGGTGATGACAGGTGAGCAAGAAACCTTATTCTCTTTGTGATGAGTTTCCAGGGGAGGCCAGCGAGTAAAAAAGTGTCAGGAGCCAGGATTTGGGAGGCAGATCAAATGTGGGATCAAATTTGAAATCTATCATTTACTAACTAACTACATGATGTATCATGTCAGACTTGGGGCCAAAAAGACTTGAGTTTGAATGCTACTTCAGATACTTTCTAGCTGTGTGACCCTATAAAAGTCATTTATTCTCTCTTTACCTCAGTTCGCTCCTCTGTAAAATGAGGGGCTTCGATTAGGAGACTTCTGAGATCTTTTTCTACTTAGAAAGTTATGATCTTATGACCCCAGGAGAGATACTGAATTCCACAGATAATTGTGTTTTTTATCTCTAAAATGAATAGGTTGGTTGAAAGCAATCAGTACTGGTATCATCCTTCTCTGTCCAGAGAACAGAAGTAGATTTCTTTTTTTTAAACAATAGCTTTTTATTTTCAAAATATATGCAGATAGTTTTCTACATTCAGTCTTGCAAAACCTTGTGTTCCAATTTTTTTTTGCTCCTCTTCCTCCCCACAAACAGCAAGTAATCCAATATGTTAATCACGTGAGATTCAGAAGTAGATTTCCTTGGGTATTACATTAGTAGGGAAAAGATTTCTGGAGTCAGAAGAAAACCAGGATTGTATCTGACCCTTTCTAGCTGAGTGACCAGGTTATTTAACTTCTCTGAGTCTTATTTTTCTCATCTGTAAAGTAAAAGAGAAAAAATCATACTCTAGTATCTACCTCCAAGGCTCATTTTACAGATCAAATGAGATACTATATGTAGAGTACCTTCAAAACCTGAAAGTGTTATATAAATGTCAGCTATTACAATGTTCCTCCTGTGGACCTAGCACATGTCTCAGGAATTTTTATTGAATTAAAGGAACTATGTTAGCACAAAGAACTCTTTGCTTGTAGCTCTCACCCCCTCTACATTTCAGGCCACTTAGCAATGCCTAAAGATGCTTTTTCTCTCTTAGAAGGGTCAGGGAGCTCAGCAGGCAGAGGCCGACATCAGCGTTTTCTTTGACCTGTTTGTGGCTAACCAAAAGTACCAATTTATGATGATAATGAAAAACATTGCACAGTTGCTTAATGAATGTGTCGCCCTCAAGGGTTTCTCAGCTACAGAAATTATAGTTATCACAGGATGTGCTCTCTCACCTGCCTTCCCCATCTCCTTTCTTCTGGCTTTATTAAGGAAGAGATCCTGACATTGATTTGGGGGGTCTCCAGCTTCTTCTACTTTCCTCATTGCTAATATGCCAGATTGTCATTTCTCCTTGCAGAGGATTGATTGACAGTCCTGCTACACGGCCCTAGTGCTAATGCCTCATCTTTCAGTCCTAACATTCATCACGCGCATCCCCAACAGCTCAAAATAAACGAACTGCAGCCGCAAAACCCAAAATGAGCCTGGTCCCCTTTGAAAGTCTGGTCTGAATGTCTGGCCGGTACAGGAGTGTGAATTTAATCTGAATTCATTTGTCTGCTTTTTCTGCTTTGTCTGAGGACTCACTGGATTTGAGCACCATGGTTCCTGCAGAGAACTTGCACTAAGAAAGTGAGGAATAAAAAGAAGTAGCAGAGGGGCCTGCATTTGGTGCAGGCCTTGTTCCTGACATCTTGGGTCAGAGCATTGAGCTGGGTTGTAAATCAGCTACAGAGAATTCATTGTTGCTGCATCTTGGCTTTTAGGCTTTTATATAATTGTACCGTGGATAATATTGCAAAGTCCTATAAAATTAAAATCAAGTTTGAAATAGGGTTTGTTAATTACAGTATTTAACTGTTGTCGTTATTGTTTCCTAGGAGATTAATGAGGTGAATTATTGTAACATAATTAGACTACAGTATATCTAATCTCTTATATACCCTTGTGGTTTACTGTTGTTCAAGTATCATTTGAAGGTTAATTTCACTTAGCTGGTATATATTTGGCAATGCGCTTTATATTGAAATATGTTTTTAATTATATTTGACAATCATTAGGCAGTGGCTCTGCCAGCCTGATCACTGTAAATTCTTATAGTTCAAGTAATGATATAACTAGTCATGTACTTGGCAGGCAAATCCAGCTGGATAGACAGTATTTCCTTAGACATTCAGTTGGAAACTTAATATGATCTTAGGCAAATCATAAGTGCACTCAGCCTCAGTTTTCTCATTTGTAAAAGGAGAGGTCCCTTCCAGCTCTAAATCTATTATCCTGAAATCATATCTTCATGTACTCTGTGTGTCAATCAAACTGGTCCACTTGCTATGACCCATACATTTTGTTCCACTTCCCACCTCCTTTTTGCATTTAAAGTTCTTTCCACCCTGGTCCTAGTCAATCTTTCTACCTAATTATGCATCACAACTCTTCACAAGTATTTCCATCCAGCTAAAGCAGCCTTATGGTGGTTTCTCATGCACAGTATTCCATCTTCTGTCTATGTATATGAGTACCAGCTAGGTCTTGTGCCTAGAATGCTCTTCCTACTGCCTCTCACCTCTTAGAATTGATACCTTTATTAAAGGTTCAGTTCAAATATGATATCCTTTAAGAGACCTCTGCTTTTTCCAGTTGCCACCACCTAGTTAGTTCATTTATTTTCTATATATGTTGTATATATCTTGTATTGACTCACCTGTGTTATGTGTTGTTTCCTTCAATAGTATGTAAATCCCCAAAGGTAAGGACTTTTTAATCTATCTTTTTATCTCCAGAGTCTAGCATAGCATCTGGTACAGAGTAGGAGGCGCTTAAGAAATATTTTAAGATCTAAGTTGAATTTACAGGGCTTCTCTCTTGGCCATTCAAAGTGGGCTTGTTTAGAATTATACCTGATTTTATTCTGGAGAACTCATAAGCATATTCTGACAGAGATGAGTGCTAATAGACACTGTCACTAGTATTTGTTTCAGGGGCTTCATCATAGAACATGAATGGTTCTTGGTACAAAAAGAAGCACTATGTGATAAAAGAAAATGCACTGGAAACTATTCTCAAAAGACTTGGGTTGCATCTTGGTTTTTCCTTATCAGTTGTGTCACCTTGAGCAAGTCATTATCTCTCTGATTTTCAATAACTTCATTTTTCAATTCCTTCATTTTCATTCATCTTTAGAATGAGAATAGCAATTCTTTAATTATGAAGCATTTATTTTTTCTCTTCTACCCAACCCCAACCTCTAAAACAAACAATAATATCCTTGTAAGCAAGCAAAACAAATTCCCACAGAGGCTACATCCCAAAATATGTCTCATTCTGCATATAAAAGCTCTGGCAGGAGGTGGGTAACTTTTATGAAATGATACAGAGGGAAATTATTCTTGTCTTATCCTCATGTTGTAGGAATTGAATGGAATGATGTTGGTAGAGTATATTGGAGGAAGGCTATAATAAACTGTTTTTTATTGAAAGTAAAGCTAAAAGTGAATAAAGAAAATAAAGGCAATAGGTTACATTCAACCAGTCAATCAATAGCATTTATTAAATGCATACAGTGTTCCAGGCATTATGTTAGGCATAGACACCACCCTTTTTGAACTTACATTTTTCTGGGAGAATGTCCACATAGAAGTAAGGACAAAATTCAATGAAAAGCACATGTGAGAGAATGAGGACAGAGTGCCAGCAAGCAAAGAGAAATAATAATAGCGTTCTCTATAAGGTGGCATTTAAAAAATGAGCTTTGAGGGAAAATAAAGATTCTCAAGGTGGAGTTGACAAGGGAATACATTCCACTGCATTTGTGTTAGAAACTGAGTACCATATAATGAACACAATTAGTTGGACCTCAATGTAGGTGAATGGGAGAAAAAAATGTAGCAAACTTGGAAAAATTGGTTGAGGTTGATTTGTGAAGTGCTTTCAATGCAAGATAGAGGAGTTTACCTTTGATTCTAGAAATAAAAAGAAATCCCCAAAGTTTATTGATCTGGGGGCAATGATATGGCACTTCAGGGATATCACTTAGGCATTTGCTACTAGTATAGTTTTAAAAAGAAGAGAGACCTGAGGCAAAGAGACCCAGTAAAAGTCCATTGTAATAGTCCAGATGAAAAGTGATAAGGACATAAATTGGGGTAGTGATACCTGTGTGAGGAAGGAAAAAGGGGATGAAGGAAGAAAATAAACAAGGAAAGAAGAAATGAAGGAAACATTAAACACCAAGGTACTTTAGAAACATATCATTTATTCTTCACAACAACTCTGGGAAGTACTTGCTATTATTACTGTCATTTTGCAGTAGAGGAAACTAAGTCAGACAGATGTCAAGTGACTTGGCCAGAATCTCACGGTTAGTAAGTGTATGAGGCCATATTTGAGCTAAAGTTTTAATAATTCAAGGACCAGCACTCTATCAATTTTTCCATTTAGTTGTAGGGGAGCCAGAAAGAATCCTCTAATTCCAAATCTAATTCCTTCAAGGCCTTGGTAAGAACTGGGTATACTAATTTTCATTAACTAATTCACAATTGAATATTAATTATAATAATTTAATATGCTTTTTCCCCAGCATTTTAAAAAAGAAGAGGCTTGGAACAGTAGTACTTCATTTTAAAGGAATAAATATATATTTGAGAACATTTCAGGCTCTTGGGCAGTTCTTTGAGAGAGACAGATAGACAGAAAGAGACACATATACACAGAAAGGCAGAGAGAAATGGAGACAGAGAGAAAAAGAGGGAGAAGGAAAGGGAGAGGGAGAGAGATCTGGGACCAATGATCTTTCTTTGGTGCCCTCAGATCACATAATGCAAGTAAACAACTATTTTCCTTAGTCTAGAATCTGCTCTTAACCAATTAATTAACTGTTTTCCCATTTATATCACGAAAGCTCTGGGACAAAAGTGCTCAAAGGTCCCTTCTAGTGGGAATATTCTAACATTCTGTGCAAAAGTTTACTAGAGGCTGACACAGCTGAAAGTGAAGGAAAGAATCAAAATATCACACCACTCATAGCACTTTCATCAGCATAATCCTAAATTTTGTTCAATAACTTTTGTTAAGATATGCTTGTGCTTACAGTCTTTAAATTCTTTTCTATTATCCTAAAGATATTACAGTTTCTGCCTCCAGATCAAGGATAATAAATGGACTTGTACTTATTGGCTCTTTCCTTTATACTCTCCCTCTCTCCACCCCCCACCCCTCAGGACAAAATATACCTCTCATTCCAGAACACAGAGCCTTTGAGAATGTCTTCTAAAAAAGATATACCCCCAACTTGCATAAAGATTTTAAACAATCCAATTTCTGAAAATGAAATTGAACTAGCTGTAATAGAATTTCCAAAGTATGTATGAGTGTGTGTGTGTGTGTGTGTGTGTGTGTGTGTGTGTGTGTGTAGGCGACCTTAGTCCAGACACATTTAAGAATAAATTCTATCAAATATTTAAAAACCAATTAATATCTAAACTATACAAATTATTCTCAAAATTTGATAAAACATTCTGCCAAACTCCTTTTATGAGATAAATACAGTTCTAAATAGCTAAGCTATAGAACAATAAAGCAAAGAAAGAATACTAGACCAGCATTAGCAATGAATATTGACATAAAATGTTAAATAAATTCCTAGTAAAAAGACTATAGTAATTTTCAAAAACTCATGACAAAGTAGCATGGAAACAAGGGATATTAAAGTACTAGGAAAACAATTAACAAAATTAATCATATTAAAAATAAACACCTAAAACCATATAATTTTTATGTTAGGAGGTAGAAAAAGACCTCTGACAAAGTATAACTGTCATTTATGCTAAAACTCTTACAAGGCAGAAGACACTAGGTAGTATGGCTATAAAATACTGGGTGTGGAATTAGGAAAGCCTGAGCTTAAATCCAGCATCCGATATGTATTACCTATATGATTCTAGGGAAATTAATTAAACTCTTTGTGCCTTACTTTCCCTATCTATAAAATGGGGGTAATAATAGTACCTACTTTTTCTATGAAAATAAAATAGGATCATGAACATAAAATGCTTAATAAACTTCAAAGTGCTGTGTAAATGGAAATTATTATTATTACTTTGAAAGTCACTTTAACATGACAAAAATTATATTTAAAATCAATAGTTAACTTTATTTGTAACAGGAAAACATTTGAAGCTTTCCCAATAAATATAGAAACGAAATAAGAAAGTACCCTCTAATATTTGATTTAGTTCTAGAAATACTAACAATAGCAATAGGAAAAGAAAAAGAAATTAAAGGCATAAACATAGGCAAAAAATCCATATATATATATATATATGTTATTTTTTTATAGTTTTTTTTAATTTAATTTTTATTTAATAATTACTTTATATTGACACTCGTTTCTGTTCCGATTTTTTTTCCCTCCTCCCTCCCTCCGCCCCTCCCCTAGATGGCAAGCAGTCCTTTATATGTTGGATATGTTGCAGTATATCCTAGATACAATATATGTTTGCAGAACCGAACAGTTCTCTTGTTGCATAGGGAGAATTGGATTCAGAAGGTATAAATAACCCGGGAAGAAAAACAAAAATGCAGATAGTTCACATTCGTTTCCCAGTGTTCTTTCTTTGGGTGTAGCTGCTTTTGTCCGTCATTTATCAATTGAAACTCAGGTCTCTTTGTCAAAGAAATCCACTTCCATCAAAATATGTCCTCATACAATATCGTTGTCGAAGTGTATAATGATCTCCTGGTTCTGCTCATCTCACTTAGCATCAGTTCATGTAAGTCTCGCCAGTCCTCTCTGTATTCATCCTGCTGGTCATTTCTTACAGAACAATAATATTCCATAACATTCATATACCACAATTTACCCAGCCATTCTCCAATTGATGGGCATCCATTCATTTTCCAGTTTCTAGCCACTACAAACAGGGCTGCTACAAACATTTTGGCACATACAGGTCCCTTTCCCTTCTTTAGTATTTCTTTGGGATATAAGCCCAATAGAAACACTGCTGGATCAAAGGGTATGCACAATTTGATAATTTTTTGGGCATAATTCCAGATTGCTCTCCAGAATGGTTGGATTCGTTCACAACTCCACCAACAATGCATTAGTGTCCCAGTTTTCCCGCATCCCCTCCAACATTCATCATTATTTTTTCCTGTCATCTTAGCCAATCTGACAGGTGTGTAGTGGTATCTCAGAGTTGTCTTAATTTGCATTTCTCTGATCAATAATGATTTGGAACACTCTTTCATATGAGTGGTAATAGTTTCAATTTCATCCTCTGAAAATTGTCTGTTCATATCCTTTGACCATTTATCAATTGGAGAATGGCTTGATTTCTTATAAATTTGAGTCAGTTCTCTATATATTTTGGAAATGAGGCCTTTATCAGAACCTTTAACTGTGAAAATGTTTTCCCAGTTTGTTGCTTCCCTTCTAATCTTGTTTGCATTAGTTTTATTTGTACAAAGGCTTTTTAATTTGATGTAATCAAAATTTTCTATTTTGTGATCAGTAATGGTCTCTAGTTCATCTTTGGTCACAAATTTCTTTCTCCTCCACAAGTATGAGAGATAAACTATTCTATGTTCCTCTAATTTATTTATAATCTAGTTCTTTATGCCTAGGTCATAGACCCATTTTGATCTTATCTTGGTATATGGTGTTAAGTGTGGGTCCATGCCTAATTTCTGCCATACTAATTTCCAATTATCCCAGCAGTTTTTATCAAATAATGAATTCTTTTCCCAGAAGTTAGGGGCTTTGGGTTTGTCAAACACTAGATTGCTATAGTTGACTATTCTGTCTTGTGAACCTAGCCTTTTCCACTGATCCACTAATCTATTTCTTAGCCAATACCAAATGGTTTTGGTGACTGCTGCTTTATAATATAATTTTAGATCAGGTACAGCTAGGCCACCTTCATTTGATTTTTTTTTCATTAATTCCCTTGAGATTCTCGACTTTTTATTGTTCCATATGAATTTTGTTGTTATTTTTTCTAGATCAATAAAATATTTTCTTGGAAGTCTGATTGTATAGCGCTAAATAAATAGATTAGTTTAGGGAGTATTGTCATCTTTATTATGTTCGCTCGGCCGATCCAAGAGCACTTAATATTTTTCCAATTATTTAAGTCTGACTTTATTTGTGTGGAGACTTTTTTATAATTTTGCTCATATAATTCCTGACTTTCCTTTGGTAGATAGATTCCCAAATATTTTATGGTATCAACAGTTATTCTGAATGGAATTTCTCTTTGTATCTCTTGCTGTTGGGTTTTGTTGGTGATGTATAAAAATGCTGAGGATTTATGGGGATTTATTTTGTAGCCAGCTACTTTGCTAAAATTATGAATTATTTCCAATAGCTTTTTAGTAGAATCTCTGGGGTTCTCTAGGTATACCATCATATCATCTGCAAAGAGTGATAGTTTGGTTTCCTCATTGCATACTCTAATTCCTTTAATATCTTTCTCGACTCTTATTGCCGAGGCTAGTGTTTCTAATACGATATTAAATAATAATGGTGATAGTGGGCAACCTTGCTTCACTCCAGATCTTACTGGGAAAGGTTCCAGTTTTTCCCCATTGCATATGATGCTTACTGATGGTTTTAAATATATGCTCCTGACTATTTTAAGGAAAAGTCCATTTATTCCTATGCTCTCAAGTGTTTTTATTAGGAATGGATGTTGGATTTTATCAAATGCTTTTTCTGCATCTATTGAGATGATCATATGGTTTTTGTTTGTTTGGTTATTGATATAGTCAATTATGCTAATAGTTTTCCTAATATTGAACCAGCCCTGCATTCCTGGTATAAATCCTACTTGGTCATAGTGTATTATCCTGGTGACGATTTTCTGTAATCTTTTTGCTAATATTTTATTTAAGATTTTAGCATCAATATTCATTAGGGAGATTGGTCTATAATTTTCTTTCTCTGTTTTCAGCCTACCTGGTTTAGGTATCAGTACCATGTCTGTGTCATAAAAGGAGTTTGGTAGGACTCCTTCAATCCCTATTTTTTCAAATAGTTTATATAACATTGGAGTTAATTGTTCTTTAAATGTTTGGTAGAATTCACATGTAAATCCATCTGGTCCTGGGGATTTTTTCTTAGGGAGTTGATTGATAGTTTGTTCTATTTCTTTTTCTGAGATGGGACTGTTTAGGATATTTACTTCTTCCTCTGTTAGTTTGGGCAAGCTATATTTTTGGAGGTATTTTTCTATTTCATTTAAGTTGTCGAATTTATTGGCATAAAGTTGGGCAAAGTAACTCCTAATTATTGCTCTAATTTCCTCTTCGTTAGTGGTGAGTTCTCCCTTTTCATTTTTAAGACTAACAATTTGATTTTCCTCTCTCCTTTTTTTAATCAGATTTACTAAGGGTTTGTCTATTTTGTTGGTTTTTTCATAGAACCAACTCTTAGTTTTATTAATCAATTCAATAGTTTTTTTACTTTCAATTTTATTGATCTCACCTTTTATTTTTAGAATTTCAAGTTTAGTGTTTGACTGGGGGTTTTTAATTTGTTCCTTTTCTAGCATTTTTAGTTGCAAACCCAATTCATTGACCTTCTCTTTCTCTATTTTATACAAATAGGCCTCTAGAGATATGAAATTTCCCCTTATTACCGCTTTGGCTGCATCCCATACATTTTGGTATGATGTCTCATTATTATCGTTTTCTTGGGTGAAGTTATTAATTATGTCTATGATTTGCTGTTTTACCCAATCATTCTTTAGTATGAGATTATTTAGTTTCCAATTATTTTTTGGTCTACTTCCCCCTGGTTTTTTGTTGAATGTAATTTTCATTGCATCGTGGTCTGAAAAGGATGCATTTACTATTTCTGCCTTACTGCATTTGAGTTTGAGGTTTTTATGTCCTAATATATGGTCAATTTTTGTATAGGTTCCATGAACTGCTGAAAAGAAAGTGTATTCCTTTCTGTCTCCATTACATTTTCTCCAGAGATCTATCATATCTAACTTTTCTAGTATTCTGTTTACCTCTTTGACTTCTTTCTTATTTATTTTGTGGTTTGATTTATCTAATTCTGAGAGTGCAAGGTTAAGATCTCCCACTATTATAGTTTTACTGTCTATTTCTTCTTGCAGCTCTCTTAGTTTCTCTTTTAAGAATTTAGATGCTACCCCACTTGGTGCATATATGTTTAATATAGATAGTGCTTCATTATCCATGCTACCCTTTAGCAAGATATAGTGCCCTTCCTTATCTCTTTTAATTAGATCAATTTTTGCTTTAGCTTGATCTGAGATCAGGATGGCTACCCCTGCTTTTTTGACTTCACCTGAAGCATAGTAGATTTTGCTCCAACCTTTTACCTTTAACCTGCATGTATCTCCCCGCTTCAGGTGTGTTTCCTGTAAACAACATATTGTAGGATTCTGGCTTTTAATCCATTCTGCTAACCGCTTCCTCTTTATGGGGGAGTACCCCGTTCACGTTTATGGTTAGAATGACCAATTCTGTATTTCTTGCCATCTTGTTAACCCCGGTTTATGCTTTTCTCCCTTCTTTCCCCTTTCCCCCCCCTTCCCAGTATTAAGCTTGTGAGCACCACTTGCTTCTCACAGCCCTCCCTTTTTAGTATCCCTCCCCCCGCCTTAGAGTTCCTCCCCCTATCTTACCCCTTTCCCTCCCAGTTCCCATATTCCCTTCCACTTAGCTTATTCCTTCCCTTTTCACTTTTCCCTTCTCACTTTTCAATGAGGTGGGAGAAGTTTCACCATAGATTGAATATGTCTTAAGATTTTTCACTTAAAGCCAATTCTGAAGGCAGTAAGATACCCACTATATTCATCCCCCTCCATTCTTTCTCTCAGATATAATAGGTTTCCTATGCCTCTTCATGAGATGTACTACCCCCACTTTACCCTTTTTCTGATACAATGTCCTTTCCACATCAATTTCTAGAACAAGGTATACATGTATTCTTTATACATCTATATAGTCAAAATATAGTTCCCAAGATTAATCTTTACCTTTTTAGATTTCTCTTGAGTTCTATATTTGTAGATCAAACTTTTTGTTAAGTTCTGTTTTTTTCATCAGAAATAGATGAAATTCGCTTACTTCGTTGAATGTCCATCTTCTTCCCTGGAAAAAGATGCTCGTTCTCGCTGGGTAAGTTATTTTTGGTTGCATACCAAGTTCCTTAGCCTTTCAGAATATCATATTCCAGGCCCTTCGATCTTTTAATGTGGATGCTGCCAGATCCTGGGTGATCCTTATTGTGGCTCCTTGATACTTGAATTGGGTTTTTCTAGCGGCTTGCAATATTTTTTCCTTCATCTGAGGGTTCTGGCATTTGGCCACTATATTCCTTGGTGTTTTGATTTTAGGATCCCTTTCAGTGGGTGATCGATGAATCCTTTCAATGTTTATTTTTTCCTCTGTTCCTATGACTTCTGGGCAGTTCTCTTTGATAATTTCCTGGAAAATAGTGTCCAGGCTCTTTTTTTCATCATGTTTTTCTGGAAGTCCAATGATTCTCAGATTGTCTCTCCTGGATCTGTTTTCCAGGTCTGTTGTCTTCCCCAGAAGGTATTTCACATTTTTCTCCATTGTTTGATTTTTTTGGATTTGCTTGACTGATTCTTCTTGTCTCCTCAAGTCATTCAATTCCACTTGTTCAATTCTGATTTTCAGTGAAGTATTTTCTTCACTCACTTTTTAAAAATCTTTTTCTAATTGTCCAATTGAGTTCTTTTGTTCTGTGGAATTTTTTTTCCATTTCACCAATTTTGTTTTTTAGAGAGCTGTTTTCTGTTTCCAGTTCACGAATCCTATTTTTCAAGGATTTTACTTCTTTATCCACTCTCTCTTTAACTTTCTCCAGGCTCTTTTGCCAAGCCTCCCTCTCCTTTTCCCAAGCCTCACTCTGCTTTCCCCATTTTTCTTCTAGCTCCCTTGTGAGAGCCTTTTTAATCACTTCTATGAGGTTCATCTGTGCTGAGGAACAGATGATCTCCTCCTTTGGGGATTCACCTGGGGACTGTCTGTTTTTAGTCTCCTCAGGATTTAGAGTCTGCTCTCTATCTGTATAGAAGCTGTCAAGGTTAAAGTCCTCTTCAGCTTCTTGCTCATTCTGTCTAATAATCAGAGACAAACTACCAAAGAAAAACAGAAAAAACTGGAGTCTTTCTTTGGGGGAGGGGCTGAGTATGTTATCGAGCTTCCTCTACAGACTGCAGGAGGCAGCAGTGAGGCACTAGCAGGACTGTGTTGCGCGTGCGCTCTGAGATCCCAGAGCGTGCTGAGTCACTGTGGGGGGGGGAAAGGGGGGAGCAGCCAGGTCCCGAGAGACTCCAGCTGTTTGGGGTTGTATTCTTCAGCCCCGGTGTTTTTAGCTTCTCTGCTGTGCTGCTGACTTGCTGCCGGAGCAAAGTATCCAAACCTGGAGCAAAGTATCCAAACCTGTAGCGAAGCTCTCCCCGCAGAGACGGCTGCGATCACTCCCCACCCCCTCTCCAGTCTGCTCCCGTGCTCTCACTGCCGCTGCCCTCAGCCTGCGCCCGATCTAAAACTGCCCCAGCCCTCCAGTAAAGACAAACCTTTCTTGGCGAATCTCAAGGATGGCTTCTCTTGGTAACTATTTGTGGGTTTTTTTTCAGTCAAGCATTAATTCAGAGGTTTGTAATGGAATGGATAGTGAGAGAAAGCGTAGAGCTTATGCAGCAGTGTGCCTCCTCTCCGCCATCTTGATATATATATGTTAAATACCTGTATAAAGAATCAGCAAAAAAGAAACCCTGAGACAATCAATAAATTCAATGTTTCTTGCTCCCAATCAGTTTCTCTGTTTTCCTCCTCCATTCCCCAAATTTCCTTGTATTTATTTTGAATCTATTTTATATATTATATATGTGCATATCATCTTCCCTGAGAGAACACAAGCTTGTCCCTTGAGGACAGACTATTTCAGTTTTGTCTTTCTATCTTCAGTATGTAAAATAGTGCTTGAGATATAGTGGATGTTCAATAAATACTGATGAATGACTAGCAAAATGTAAGAATATTAAATTAAATCATGACATGCACAAAATTCCTATATAACTATATAAAATAGAAAAGTAAATAATAAAAATCAGTCCCATTCAAAATTACTATGCAATACATAAACTATCTGTATGTCAGTTTATTAGGGCACATTAAAAACCTACCTTTACCTCCCCGTGTGTGTGTGTGTGTGTGTGTGTGTGTCTGTCTATCTATCTAGTTATTCATCCATCCATCCTTCATTCCTCCATCCATATATACAACTATCAAATTCTCTTTAAGGAATGAAAAACATCTTAAATAATTGAAGCCATATCTATTACTCATGATTGAACTACACTGAAGTGAGAAAAATGATAATACCTATATTATTTTACAGATTTAGTGCCATAGTAATCAAAGCATCAGTGGGAAACTTTGGAAAAACAGACAACATAACAATATTCATTTAGATGCAAAACATCCAGAATGAAAAAGTAATAAAGAAGGGGTATTCATCACTTCCAGACCTCAAATTACATTAATACTTTACAAATTACATACAATAATCATTGGAACTGGTTAAAAAAATACAAAGGTCAGTGAAACAAAGTAGATAAAGAAGAACCAGAAACAATACACTCAATAGTTCAGTGTTTAATAAATCTGGAAACTTATATTTTTTGGGAGGAAGAATTCCTCACTTGACAATTTTTGGGAAAACTTGAAAGCAATTTACATAAATTTTAGGTTTAAAGCATCGACTTATATGGTATACCACAATGAGCTCAAAAGGATATATATCTTAAATATTAAAGGTTAAAAAATAAAACAATTATAAGAGAACTGATGACCTACTTTTCATAACTGTGGCTAAGGAAGAATTCTTAACCAAATAAGAGACAGGTTGTCACAGAAATGAAATGTTGGTCATATGAAATTTAAAGCTTCTGCAAGAACAAAATCAATGCAACTATGATAAGAAATGTCATTGTTCTGAAAAAATATTTTGGCATTGAATCTCTCTAATAGGATTCTTATATTTGAGATATTTAGTGTATGAATACGAATACATAAGGCCATGTTTTATTCTCTGGTTGACTGTCAAGAGATTTGAACAATAATCTCACAAGAAGAATTACAAATTATTAATAACAATATGAAGATAACTAATAACAATGTGAAGATAACTAATAATAAAAGAGGCAAATCAAAACAACTCTATATTTTTACCTCACAAAGATCAGAAAGGCAATGTTAAAGGAAATTCAGAAAACTACATTACACTGCTGGTGAAACTGTGAATGGTCTCTGCCATTCTGAAAATCAGTTAGGAATTATGCTAAAGATATGATTAAAATGTTAATACCTTTTGACTAAGAAATCCCACTATTGGGTATATGCCACAAGCATTAAGATGAAAAGATAAAAAGAAAGGTCTTACTTATATCAACATTTTCATAGTAGTGATTTGTGTGTGTATGTGCATGCATACGCATGTGAGTGGTAGCAGAAAACTGCAAAGTAGATGCTCATCAGTTGGGGAATAGCTAGACAAATTGACATTTCTTGAGAAATTCTAACATTTTCCTGTCTAAAGAATGATATGATCTCTTCAAATTTCTAGTTCTAGAATTAGATGACTTGAGCAGAATCAGACACTACTCTGAAGTCTAAATCTTCTTGCATAACAAAATGTGCTCCTCCTTTTTGACAGAACTATGAAAACATAAGATACAGATTCAAAAAATAAATCATGGCAAACATGAGCATATCATTGTCTAAGGAGCATAATGCACCTTCTTTATAACATTAAGAGAAACGGGGGCTACTTCCCCTTCACTTGTAAGCCAGAGCAAAGATAGAGAAGACATTTTGGGTTATTATGAGTCATTTTGAAATGTTTAATTTAGTGAAGGACAGATATAGCATGATTCATGGAAAGAAGATCATGCCTGACAAATCTGCTTGAATTCTCTGAATACATCATGGAATTGGGAGACAATAATTCCTTGATGGGCAATTTATCTGAATTTCAGGAAGGCTTTTGATCCAGTATGACAAAACTGATTGATTTGCAAAAAACAAAATTGTGCTTTAGGGAAGGAATACTGAAGTGGAATCCAAGAGGTTTAAGTTGAAACTTATTCTACTTGGGGGCAAGAAGTCTGTTTTTAAGAATAAAATAGATAAGTTCATGAACTGGTTGGAACACTTTAAAATTGGAAAACAATCTTTTGGGTGGAAAAGCTTTTGGAGCATCAACCTTGAGGATGCTATTATATGAGTTGTTAAGTTTCCCAAAGGCACTGCAGTGAACAATAGCAAATAAAGATGAATTGTGCAAGCTGTCTGCATGGTAGCAAAGGAAATCCAGTGGCCTTCTCATCTGAGATAGCAAGATGAGAAACTAAAAGTGAGATGAGATAAGATTCCAAGAGAAATCAGAGCGGAGAGTAGCAGTGAAAATAAAGGAAGTCATATAGGTTTTGGAATCGTAGAAGTTCAGAGCTGAAAGGGACCCCAGAGACTCATGAAATGTCTGTCCTGACTAGGGACTCATCAATCAGGAAAGCAGGACCCAGGACAAAGGCAACACAAGAGGCACACATCGGATGCCATGGAGGTGGAGAAATCTGGAGAATATGTTAACTTGGAAAGGAAGTTTGCATGGCCAGGACCCAAAAGGAAAGGGTAGTCCTAGCCAGAGATTCACCAATTAAGAAAGCAGAATCCAGGGTAGAAGCATCCTGAGAGGGGCAAAGTTGCTTGTAAAAGTGAATTGCTTTATGTCACACAGTCAATATCTAGCAATTATACATCTTTAAGGTTTATAAAGCACTTTAGAGATATTATCTTATTCGATTTATTTGGCATGGTAAATAGCAAAGCCAGACCTGTCTTCTGACTCCAAACTCAGTGTCCATTCTACTATACAAGAGACTCAAGATCTTCCCTGCATAATGATATGAGACACTCTGTCTATGCATAAGTCCCACCTCACCAAGCAGGTATTCAAGTTTATTTTGGAAACTTTGGGACTATAAGGCATAATATACGGGAAGAATACCGTAATCAGAATTGGAACTGGGTTTAAGTCCCTGCTTTACCATTTTAATGGCTGTGTGATAGACAAGTCCCTAAAACTCTTTAGCTTCATTTTCTTCATTTTTAAAATGAATACATAAAGCCAGATAGTGTTTAGCCTCCTAACCAGGTCTTACAATTGGTGAATTTAAGGATAGATGGGACATATCCAGCTGCAAGCCAAAACAACTTCGTCTCATTGGATAGAACAATAGAACTAGGGCCAAGAAGACCTGGATTCTCATTCCGGCTCTGATAATGACCCACTGTTTGACTCCATTATTCTCCTTTCTAAGCCTCAGTTTTCTTACCTCTGAAATATGGAAGAGAATGAACAGAAATTTTTATTCCTATCCCATAGAGTTATTTTGAGGCTAAAATGAGAAAATGAATGCAAAGTGCTTTGCGAACTTTCAAGTGTTATTGAAATGCTTAAATAGGAATTGAGAAGCATGTATAGTGTTTTGTAAACTTTAAAGTGCTATCCATGTCAGTTGTTTGAGAACTATACAAAGCACCTCACAAATTTTAAAGTGCTACATAAATATCAGTAGTCATTACTGTTCCTGGAAAGAGTAGAGTCTAGGAGATGAGAATCCTCAGGATCATTTAAAAGACACAGCTGAGTTTCTTTGAATATCTGTTTCTTGGTTTCATATGCCTATACCTTGCCCTAACAATTTAGCTACAGCTTGAAAAAAAGACCAATGCTAAAACAGAAACGGGATACTAAGATTTTAAATATAAGCTACCACCTTGCCTGGATTCTTCTTCCTCTTCCCTTAACTGTGAAGCTGCACAGGTCATTTACTCAGACAGCTCGTTCCTCCACCATACAAAAGGCCACGTCTATCAAAATTGTCTTTTCCTGCCCATGATGGAAGGAGTCATGACATCGTGTCATCTTTCACCTTAAACTGATGGTGATAAATGGTGGCAGGGTGAACTTTACAATGCTTGGCCCCAACAACTGTCAAGTGATTACACTGATGGGCCACAGCATGTTCACAGCCTGGACAAGGAAAACATCCTTAACTCCCAAGACATTGTTGAGACACAAAAAGAATAATAGCTGCTCTGCAGAACTTCCTGAGAATTTATTGGATGTTTAATGCTGCTGGAAGTATTTGGTAGGATGGTGGGGCACATGTTGGAGAGTTGCATTGAGAGTGAGTGAAGAGGGAGGAGTTAATCAACCAAGCCTTTATTAAGCACCTACTTTCCTATTATATGTCAGATACTCTGCTAGAAACAATCTATCCACATGGAGTTTATATTTCTATTGAGTGAGATACCATATATACCTATGTGAAAAATAAACAAAGAGTAATTTTAGTAGGGAGACACTAGAATATGGGGAAATCAGGCAAAGCCTTCTGAAAAGATAGTGCTTGATCTGAACTGGTATGCAAATGCTGAGAGACTGCTCAGCTCAACTTACAGAGGATAGAGCATTTGTCTCTCCTTGTTCTGTGTCTAAAAATTGAAGTTTGTGGACTGAGTCTGACCTCTAATTCAGAGGATTAGGTTTCCTGATATCATTTCATTGTTTCATTAGAAACTCTCGCTGCCCAGGCATTTCCAGAATAAACTTATTATAATAAAAGTTACAACTCAGAAGTTCAAGTTCTTCAAAAGGGGAATAAGAGAAGTAGTCAATTTACAATACATATCAGGTATGGGATGGAAATTTATTTTCTACTCAAAAAGAAATGTCAAACATGAAAGAATTACACTGGGCACATTACAAGGGTTACCAAGATTTGGTTATTTTATTTTAATTTAATTTTTAACTTACAAAATAGAAAATAAGCATTTCCCTAACAGTACAATAAAAAGATGATTGTATTTGAAATTGTAACTCTACTACATAGAATTTGCTATTCCTCTCAAATATATAGCAAAATTATTATATAAATTTCCTTTTTTTCTTCCTTCCCCTTTGCTCTAAGGGTAGCTACCATTAGATACAAATAGCTCTCTCTATACTGTCAGTTCTTCCTCTGGATAGAGATAGCATCTCTCTTCATATGTCCTTTATGATTAATTTAAATACTTATAATTGTCAATACTTATAATAGTCAAAATAATTTATTTTCTTGAAATCATTCTTAAAAAATATTGATGTTACTATATACAATATTTTCTTGTTTCTGCTCATTTCACTCTTCATTATTTCATGCAAATCTTTTCATGTTTCTCTAAAACCACTGAGCTCATTATTTCTTATAACCCAGTAGTATTCAACTAAATCAGGTTGTGTTCAGCTATTTCCCAATTGATGGGCATCTGCAATTTTCTTTTCCTTTCCCCCTAATTATCTTTGGAAATAAATCAAGTAGTAGAAATCCTGGGTCAAAGGCTTTGGTCATTTAATAACTATTTGGGCATAATTCCAGATTACTCTTCAAAATGGATCAGCTCACAATTCCATCAATAATCAATTAGTATCCCAATATTTCCACAATCCCTCCAACATTTGTCACTTACCCTGTTTATCATATTAGTCAATCTGGTAGGTGTAAAATGATATCTCAATGTTGTTTAAATATGTATTTATCAATCAATAATGATTTAGAGCATTTTTAATATGACTATAAATTGTTTTGATTTCTTCTTCAGAAAATTGCCTGGTCATATCCTTTGATCATTTATCAATTGGGAAATGACTTGTATTCTTATAGATTTGACAAAGTTCTTCATATATTTTTGAAATGAGACCTTTTAGTTATTTAAATTATAATTATGATTACAATTGACTGGGAAGACAATATTTAAGCCTCAGCAGAATATTAATCAGTTTTGCAAAGTTACTAATCATATGTATTATGTATTTCACTTCAGCATCACATTCTTGGATCCAAAAACATTATCTTTTTGGATTCAAACACTGTCTTCTTTCTATTGCCTCTGTCTCCTATGGAGCAGCTTCCCTTGATATCTTCTATTATATTCCCAGGCTTCCCAGGATCTTTGGACATTTTAGAAAGCACAACGTCACTGCCAATCTTGGACATATCAATCATCTAAATCAGAAAAAGAAATAAACTCAAAAAAGCAGAAGTCTCCAAATGTTCACGGCCACATGGAAGGTGGATGAAAACAAGGAAATCTCATTTTCCACCACCCAAGCCTCAGAATGAAGCTCAATCCTCACATTTCACAATAAAGCTGTAAATGAAAAAAAAAAAAAGATAGGGGAAAATTGGAGAATCCTAATGTTTATAGGGTTGTGAGAAGAGGCAGCATGTAGAGAGAGCACAACTGAAAGTTCGGAATTTCTGCTTTAGAGTTTATCTCCTATTTAGATGCTACTAGCTATATCAGTTAGTAAACAAGCATTTATTAAGCACTAGCTATGTGCCAAGCCCAATGCTAAGCACTGGAGATATAAATAAGAGTAAAAATAAAGACATTCCCTTCTCAAATTTAATGGGGGATGATAATACATAAAAGAGAGTTGGGAGTAGAAGTTGGAGGGAGAGCCCAGAGAATAAAAAATCAGAGTCAGGAGAAGAATGAGGATGCTTAGCCCAGAGAATAAAAAATCAGAGTCAGGAGAAGAATGAGGATGCTTTGTCTAGGCTCAAACTGGAAGTTTTGGGAATAACTCAACAAGAGGAGAAAAGAACAATAACAGAACAAAAGCATCCTACAATTTGAGAAGGCTGTAGGTGATAAGGGAAACTCTTCCACTTGTAAAGTAAGGAAGTTTGAACTTGATATGGCCTCCATTTTCTCATCTGTAAAATGAAAGGGATGGATTTGACTTCTCTAAGGTCCCTTTCTACTACCTATCTACATCTTTATGATCCCACAAGAATGAGTTGATATAAGCAGAAATTACATACTATAAAAATAATGTTATAATTTAACAACTTGTATGCATATCTCTTAAAGATCTTCAAAGTGGGTTTTTTGGGATATATTATCTCGTTTGACGTTCACAACCCTGTGAAAGCAAATTTCTAAAAGAAACCCCATTCTACCAAGGCTGATTTTGAATTTGATTTGAAGAAATTGATTTTCTCAGAAGAAAGTTAGTGCATGAGAAGGATTTTAACTTATATTTCTGGATTCTAAGTCCAAGTCAATTCTCTATTCATTTCTATTCACAGTATCACGTAGTTGCAAGAAACAAATAGGAAATAATATTGAATAATTTAAGGTCAAAGATAATTAGGAAGAACTCAAGAGTCAGGCTGATGAGTTTAACCCTGTATCATAAGGCATGGGGTCATGTGATTGTTATCAGGAAGGCATCTTATATATAGTTGGAAGAGATTATATTTACCTAGTGAATTTCCCATTATTGGGCAATATACATATACATATATAATATAAATTTTGGTATTCAAGTGAGATACATATATAGACATAATACACACATACATAATAAATAGAAAACTTCTCTGTGTATGTAGACACACATACACAAATATAAACATGTCACTTGGAGACCTTCAATAATGGGAAATTCACTAACCTCAGAAGTCCCTTATATTTTCTAATAGCTCTAATTGGGAGGAAAAGTTTCCTTATAAATGAGGGGAAATTTACTTTCCTGTAATTCTTCCCATCTATTGTAGTTCTGCCTTATAGAATCAAACAGAAAAACACTCACTTAATCTCCTTTAACATGATTTTTTTAATATTTGAAGATATCTATCATGCATTAAAATCCAAGTATTCCTTTCTCTAAAAAAATGTGCTTAATTAGAGATTCATGTTGGAAATATGGCTCCATGATCCTATAGAACAATATGTACTTGATTGGTTGGTTGTTGTCCTTAGTTTTCAAAGAGGACCAAAATGATATCATTATGTTAGGGTTGAGTTACAATGTGTCTGACTGGCTGATCAGACCAATATGGATTTGTAATGCTCGACTACAGGTCGGACACAAATTGTCCCTATGAACATCTGGGATGGTTTCTAACTTTGTGCATCTCATGTTTCTTCTGAGCTAATTCAATTCTGCTCTGCTCATAGAACATAGCATTTTCTCCAGTGAGGGTACGCGATGCTGGGAGCTCCTGTGCCAGTATCTCCTATGTTACACAATCAACTCTAAAGTTCTTAAGAAAGACCTGGAGAGTGTACCTGAATAGTAATGTCCTCTAAAAATCAGTCACCAAATATATATTATGTGCTACTATGTGACAGGCACTTTGCCAGAGTAGATAAAGTAATCCTACTCTCAAGGAGTTTATGCTATACCAAAGTATAGCCCACAAAGTAATAACCCTATCTGCCTTTGAAGACTACTAGGAATAGGAAAATCATTACCTCCTGAAGTAGCACATTCATTGCCATATTAGATTGTTCTAATTGTGGGATATTTTTCTTATAAATTGGTCCATTGGCCCATTATCTACTTTTCTAATCTGCCCCTTATTGTTACTAATTCTGGCCTCTAGGCTTCAGTAAATTATTATAATCATAGCTGCTTATATCTCTATCACTATCCCTGTATTTGTATCCCCAGCACTAAATACAGGTCTTGGCACACAGTAAGCGCTTAATAAAAGTTTTATCTACCTTTGTGTCTGTTTATCTAACTATCTGTCTATTTATCTAGCTATCTGTCTAATTTGTTATTCTGTAATGAATTTTAGAAATCATTATAGTTTCCTTCTACTTCAAGTGCTATGATGCTATAAACATATATAGGGTATTCAACTTTACAGATATAAGTATGTATATCCCTTTAATGAATTTAAAGCTGCAATAATTTTTAAAAGTCACCTATTACTATCATGAAGATTCAGGAAGAAAGGCCCACCAGTCTTCTCTGTAGTATGTGAGCCAAATCCATCATTCTACATCTAAGATTAAACAATCCCCCCTCCTCATCAAATCAAGTAATTGCAAGTCATCTTCCTTATATTTTAGAGCTAGAAAGCACTTTTCTTTTCTTTTTTAAAAAACCACTTTAATGAATAAATGATATTCCCATTGGTTATTTATCTACTTTTTGAATTTGAATAGAATCCTACTGATAATTATAGCATTTCACTATTTGATAGAAAATTGGCACCTGCTTCATGTAGATAATAGCACAATTTAACATCTATGAAATACAGAATTCTCTACTAATTTTTTGCCTTGAAATTTGTAAATTATCGGTGGAATTACTTATTAAAATTCAAAAGTTTTAGCGTCATAGAGCCAATGGGAATCAGCATTTGCTCGTTTAAATTTTTGAAGCTAGAGGAAACTGCAGACCACAGATACTCAGGCCAGCCTGTACCAAGACTCCTTTGGAGAGAAGCCGTTTCTTGGCAAAATGACTTTCTTTGGAGCATAGTTTCAGCCTGGGACCAGGAACTCCTTATAACTATTTTGCCAAATTCATTAAAATTCTATCCAAAGCAAAGAGGTAGATTTTATTGTTGTTTGTTTGTTGTTGTTTTAGGTGAGCCCTTCTAGAGGGCTTGAGCCAGGGCAACTAGAGAACAATTTAAATAGTAGAATAAGAATGAGAACAAGAGGAGCTGTCCCAGTTTCCATTTAGACTTTGGGACCTGAAACAATGCTAAAATTTTTGGCACCTTGTGCAAAATGACTATCTGTACCATTAGGATGCACTATTTGTTTAGAGGCAGCATTGTGATACAATGGTTACAGCACTGACTCTGAAGTCAGGAGGACCTGAGTTCAAATCTGGTTTTAGATACTGTGTAGCCCTGGGAAAGTCACTTAACCCAAATTGCCCCCAATATCTAACCCACTCCCAAAAATCATTGTTAAAAGATATATCATAGAATCATAGAATTTCAGTACTGTAAAAACCTCAAAAGCATATTTTTTTAGTCTGTTTGATAGAATTATATCTATAGTTCATATCATAGTGTAATGGAAATAGCTGAAGTTAGAGGGCCTAAATTCAAATTCTAGTTCTTATGTTTACTCAGAAACTTTATCTTCATTGGTAAAATGGAGATAATATAATAGCATTTTTTTCCTAAAAATGTAGATAATAGAATGACACTTTCTTTCTGGAGTTGTTGTGATTCTCAAATAATATATTTCAAGCACTTTGTAAACCTTAAAGTATTATATAAAACTTTGTTATTATTATGACCATTATGCCCTACAGGATGACATCTTGCATATAGTAGGTATTCAGCAAATATTTACTTGAGTGATTAAAAGAAGATCAGTGTCCTCACCTTACAGTCTATTTGTTGTTTTCTTGCTGGTTATAGTTTTCAAGAAATTACTTCTCTCCTGCTCTGGATACCCCTGGCCTATGCACCAGAGAATTAAACTCATGGCCTTAAGTAGAACTCTTAAAATCCTTACCAGAAAAAGACTTGGGGTGAGGACCTTGTTGTGACTCATTCAACAAAGCTCTTAAAACCTTGTCCAAAGTGAGGGAGGGAAAAGGTTTTTTGAGGTTAGAATGGAACTCACATGGGTGCTTAGAGGTGAAGGGTTTAGAGATTTTTCTTCTTCTGTCACTTCTAATTATTCCTCTGGGTGGATGATTTAAAAAAAATTAAATCTCAACTGTTGTTATATCTGGGTTTTAAAACAGATTTTTCTCACTGTTGCTTTCTGCTTATAATGGAAGGAAGTAGCCCTGGAGGAAAAGAAACCAGGCAAGTGATTGTTTTGGGATTCATTCATTCCCAGTATTTGTGAATACAGTCAGGAAAATTTTTTCCTTCATGGTTGGGCATCTTGTTCAATTTTAAAACTTGCAATGAATGTATTTCATCAAATTTATGCCCATCACTGGTAGATTATCTTTGCTGAGAAAGAAGATGCCGAGATCCTGAGTGGCAGAGCATGCCAACACAAGGAATATTGAAGAATGTACAGAAATGTTTTATCTGTGTGCTATAGCCAAGCCACCTTACCTCCCTCCATCTTAAATGGGACGGTTAGAAGTTGATATCCTGCTTCCAGCTTCTAATCTTCTGCCACATCCTTTCCTTTACTCTGTAACTACCTACATTTAGCCATGCTATATTTCTGTTTTATATAACATTTTAAATATTTCAGCAATTCATTACCTTTGGATTAGCCTGTTATAATGCCTAATTCTACACTATTGTGGATAAGAAGATCTGATTCTTAGAAGACATCTTAGATTCTGAGAAGACATTTTCTTCCTTTCTCCCTCTGTCCCTCCCTCCCTTCCTTATTCCTTCCTTCCTTAAATTTCTCCCTTCCTCCTTCTATTCCTCCTTCTCTTCCTTCCATATTCCCTTCATCCATTTCTTTTTCTTTAATTTTTTCTTTCTTCCTTCCCTCCATCCTTTCTTTCCTCCTTTCTTCTCTCTCTTTCTCACTTCTTCCTTCCCCTTTTGTTTCCCTCTCTAAAAAAGGCTATCACTTTCTTTGCATGTAATTTCCATCTGGCTTTTGTATTAAAATAAGCATGCTGGAAGATCTAATAAGATCAGAATAGTTTGGCATGATACCCCCATCCGTTTGAGAACTGGCTCTCTAGGTTCAAATTCATCTAACTCAAAACTGAGAGAAGAGATTCAAACTGCAGGTTCACTATGCAGCAGTGGGTCAGAGGTTGTGAGGATTCTGTCACTTGACTGTCCTTGAGCAAGAAGTGCCTAACAATAAACTGTTGTCAATGCCCAAGTAGATCAAAGCTGTGTTTTAGCTGGTCTGTCCTCAATGCTTTATTCCCCTTTCTAGGGCTAGGGCTATTTAAACCTTGCCTTTTCAAGCAAAAACTAAAAGTATTCTACTATAAATGTGCCTATTCTTGGTGCCCACTTCCTTACCTCAGGTTCTCATTCCCCTCCAATATTATATCTAGGTAAAATGAAGAGTTTCAACATGAATTAAAATTGGGCCCTATAGCCCAATGGTGTAAGACCTCATGGTCAAAACTATATTATCATATTCGGTTAGTGAACAAGCATTTATGGAGAATGTCCTATGTGACTGTATATATATATATATATATATATATCTGTCCTCAAGTGGCAGCCATAAGAAGAAACGAAGTAAAACTAATATAAAATGAAACTGCTAGAAACCAGTTTTGGAGATAAACCATTGGTTACCATAAGATCAGTAGAGGTTCAGAGAAAGGAGAAATGAGTATAGATTAAATAACTGGAAAAAAATTCACTAAAACATAGAATTTGATGAAATGAGCATAACCAGAAGATCATTGTACAGTATAAGATTATATGATGATCAATTCTGATAGATGTGACTCTTTCCAACAATGAGATGATTGAGACCGTTCCAATGATCTTGTGATGAAGAGAGCCATCTATACCCAGAGAGAAGATTGTGGGAACTGAGTATGGTTCACAACATAGCATTTTCATTTTTTTTGTTGTTTTCTTTTTTATTTTATTTTCTCTTTCATTTTTCCTGTTTTATTTGATTTTTCTTGTGAAGCAAGATAATTGTATAAATATATATGCATATATTGGAGTTAACACATATTTCTACCATGTTTACTATATATTGAATTACTTGCCATCTAGGGGAGGGGGTGAGAGAAGGGGGGAACTTGGAGCACAAGGTTTTGCAAGGATTAAAGTGGAAAAATTATCCATGCATATATATGTGTGTATTTTTACATTTTAGTTGGGGTTAAGTGACTTGGCCAGGGTCACACAGCTAGAAAGTGTTAACTCAAAACTCAAGTCCTCCTGACTTCAGGGCTGGCGCTCTACTGCACCATCTACCTGCCCCCATACATATATACTGAAGGTGAAAAGCTTTAATAAAAAAGATATTAAAAAATATGACTGGTTTGGTGATCTAGGAAGTAAAGAGAATTAAGTTTAGATTATAGAACCTTGAAATATGAGTACAGGGTTTTGAAACTGATGTACTAGCCTAAGAGAACCATGATGAGTTCTTGAGCAGGGAAGTAACATCAATTGTACAACAAGCATTTATTTAGCACCTAGTATGTGCCAGGCACTTTTCTGAAATACAAAAATAAAAATATAAGTCATGATTCTTATGAAGAGTTTAAATTCTAATGGCTACCTTTAAAGCTATATGATAATTCTAGTGCCATGTCTTTCAACCTTCTCATTTTATTTTTATTTCTACCAAGGTAAATATCATGCTTAAGATCATAAAGTAACCATCAGAGACAGGAAAAAAGAGATGCTTTCTGAAGATTAGACTGGCTGTGGTGCAGTTTTTATGAGGTGCCTAATTACATATCATCCTAGGAGTAGGGGACACAGGTCTGCTTCTAGTTAAGCATTACTATTGTAGAAAAAATGATTGAGTTCATCTATTTGTTGATATATATAGCTAAGGGAAGGGAAACATATAACATGAGTATCCAGCATAACCTGTAGGTTATGTGTTCTTTTGAGATGAAAAATGAGTTTTCTAAAGTTCTTTCCTGACTACGTCACCCACCTCCTCTATTAATTCTAGGGCTACACTATAACTTCTAGGATCAAATAGAAATTCACCTGATATTTAAAATTCTTTACAACTTAGTTACATTTCCAACCTTGTTATACATTATTCCCCTCCCATCACAATACAGTCTAATAATAATAGCTAATACTTATATAATGCTTACTATGATCCAGTCACTGTGTATAGCTTTACAATTGTCATCTCACTTGATCCTCACAACAACAAGGGAGGTATTGTTATTATTTTCCTTTTATTGATGATGAAGGGCAGATTAATGGCACAATGAATAGAGTGCCAGACCTGAAGTCAGAAAGACTCATCTTCCTGAGTTCAAATCCCACCTCAGACACTTAGAAGCTGTGTAACCCTGGACAAGGCTCTTAACCTGTTTGCTCATTTTCCTTATCTGTAAAATGAGCTGGAGAAGGAAATAGCAAACCACCCCCATATCTTTGCCAAGAAAACCCCAAATGGCATCACAAAGAGTTGAATGAACAACAACATATGATGAAATTGAGGCAAGCAAAAGTTAATTTCCCCAAAACATATAGCTAATAAGTTTCCGAAGTACGATTTGAATGCAGGTCTTCCTGACTCCAGCACTTTATTACACAGCCAAATGCATCTTCCAGGTCTTCCTCACAAAAGAGTCTGGATTTCCCCTTCTGATGAATCTTTACACTGATTGTCCCCATGTTTTCAACTCCCTTCCTCCTTACATCTACCTCTGGAAATCTCTGATTTCTACTCAGATTTAGTTCACATGCCACTCTCCATCTGAGATTTTTCTTGATCCTCTCAGATGCTACTGCCTCCATTTACCTTGTTTCTATTTCCATTATACCTTTATATGTCCCTAAAAGAGGCAATATACTTGGAGAATAGAGTTCAGAACCAGGGAGATTTGGGCTTAAGAGCTGCCTTTTGACATATTGTCTACATTCCTTACCCTGTCTGTACTCTAAGCAGCTCATTAAATCAATAAGTCAAAAAGGAAGTACCAACCTATACTGGTAGGAGAGTGTTCTGTATCAATGAAATTATATATCTTGTTTCTGTCTCTGCCTCTGTCTGTCTGTCTCTCAGTCTTTCAGTCTCTGTATCTATCCCTCTCGTTATATGTCTCTCTTTCTGTCTCTATTTCTCTCTGTGTGTCTCTCTTTATGTCTCTCTGTGTGTCTCTTTCTCCCCCTAGAATGTAATCCCTTTGAGGACGGGGGATATCTCACTTTTTTCTTTATATTCTCAGCACTTGGATTTTACTAAGAAGTTAATAAATATTTCTTGATGGATTCTGAATGTCATCAGCATGAACTATGGGTCTAGAGATTTCTTGTCTCCTATAATGACTGAATCCCATTCTGTGATTAGTTAAATCAGGGCCTTGAGCCAAAAAATGCCTATTTAGCTCACTCAATCAGGGAAGAGTGTGAAAGGCTTATCCACCCAGCTCCAGACATTGAATTTTAAGAGACTAGAATATTGTGGCAAAAATCTCACATTGTCTAGGCACTGAATGTCCAGTGTGTGAATTCATGAGGGGTTCCTACTACAAGAATCTGACCCACTGGGGCCAGAATGATATAACTTTGGGGTTCATCATTGATGTATCTTCTACAAGTCCCCAAGCAACTCATTTTGTTTCCTTTTTCTCAATATGATTGACCACCGGACTTGCAACCTAACATTAGTCATCAATACTTTCATTAGTGTTTTTTTTTTCTTCTGTGTTTCCCTTGAGATCTTTTTCTAAAAAGACAGGAAAAAATAACTTGGGGTGAGAAGTCAATGTTATCATCTTGCATCTCCTTTTCATCCTTCAGGATTCCTTTAAGATGCCACAGTATGCATGTGCCTTCATGGGTCCATGCCTCTGAAATAAGCCTTTCACCTTCAATTTATATTAGTATCTCTTTCTCAGCTACTACTGGAGAGAATACTAAAGTATTGCAGTGACTATTTCTAATAATCAACATTTGCTTTATGTATACACCTTTTCTTCAGTAGTATACAGCGCACAACTCTCTACTGTTGTTTTTCTGAGCATCATGGGGAAGATACCACTATTAGCATCTTTTCATGTTGCCTACCTAAAACTCCACCAAGAAAGATGAAATGTTTTGGGTAAAGAGATTGTTTTATTTTTAGCTTTGCAAAATGCACATACCTCTGAGAAGGGAAACACAAAAACAGAATAGATTAGACAATCAGGGTCTTTGTAAATGACATTTTTTTTGGATAGTACCTTGGACAGAAGAAAAGGTAGAAAAGGCCTCAGATAGCTGGTGTGTGTGTGTGTGTGTGTGTGTGTGTGTGTGTGTGTGTGTACATATCAGAGAAGGGAAGAAAAGTGGAAGTGGGAAAGCGTCCAAAATCAAACTCATCTGCAGATAACTTCAGGATTTCTCCTTCACTCCAAGGGTCTTATACCTGGATTATTAGCTACTGTTTTTCTCATAGTTAGATAGCAGTGGCTGTTTCATTTAGTGTATGCCCAGAAATAACTTGCAAAACTGGAACAAGAATGCCAAAAACTTCGCTTGCATTTAAAACTTTTGCAAAATTCATCTATATCCTTGCTCTCCTGCCTTCATCTTCAGTTCCTGAATTCCTTCAAGTCCCAATTAAAATCCTATCTTTCATAGAAAGCCTTTTCCACTCCTCCTTAATTTGAGTCCCTCTCTTGAATATTTTCTATTTATCCTATAAATAGCTTGCCTTTATAGTTGTTTGCTTATTCCTTTCCCCATTTTTACTGTGAGTGGTTTGTGGAGAGGGATTTTATATAATGCCCAGCATATAATAGACAATAAATGTTTGATGATTGACTGGCTTTGGTCACAATTGGTCTTTATAGCTTCACAACACCTATAAGATGTGTGTATGTGTGTATATGTTTGAAAGTAGGTGGTTTACAGAAGTATTACTTTTTAAAAAATAGATAAGTAAACTGAGGCCCTTTGGGATTAATTGACTTGCTCAGTGTCACATAGCAATTTAGAAGCAGAGCTGAAGTAATAAGCCCTGCTGTGCTGACTCCTAGTCCTTTTTCTCTTAGACCACCCTGAACCATGAACTGGGTCAGAATAATTTTCAACAAATCTTCCAGAGTCCCTAAGAAAGAGAAAATGGGCTGCTTCAGCCCAGGGCCTTCCCTGCTAAGCACTTTCCATTCACCTCAGCTCTCTCCCATGTCTATTATAGGATATGTCTGGCCTTGTGAGTCATGCAGCATATTATCTTTCAAAGCAAGCCAGTGAGATTAGAGAGAGACTCTCATGAAAAGCAAGTGAAGAAAATGACGGCATTAAATGAAATTCTAGCCTGGGTGAATGGGATTCCTACTTTTGTCTCTCTAACTAGAGAAAAGCACTGTCCAGCAATAAGCATCCCCTGAGGCTCTGGGCAACCAGTTCCTTCCTCTTCCCCCATGCCCCAAGATTCATTGAGCCTGCTTTTGTGCTGTCCTTTAGCAGAAGGCTTTTGTTACTGGCTGGTTACTGGAGGGGGAAAAACAACAAGGCTAAAAGTAAGTGAGTGATGAATCAAAATTATAACACTCTGGTCTCTGAGGATCAGCTAATGGCTTCAGCATTGGGTTCTCCCCCCCACCATGATTTTAGTGTCTAAAAAAGAAACATATGATGTGTGAGGAGAAGTATAAGCCTGCCCTAGTTGTAAGTGAAGTTTCTGTGAGACAAGCCTATGTGCTTTCTACCCTTATACAGCCTGTACTCAGTCTAATGCATCTGTCAAGACCCTTAGTAACCACAGGCACCAAGGAAACACAGAAAAAAATAGACATATGCCTGGTTGAGATGGGTATGAAATGTTTTTCTCTAAAACTGGTTTTTTTGAGTAATGCTATTTGATGGATGGGTGAAATGTTTAGTGTACCAGTCTTATAGGGGAACTAGGGGTCAGTGGAGAGAGTGAAGGAATTGGTGGGCTGAGAATTTGAACTGGAGAAGAATTTCACAAGTTTCATTGGACTGTAACTTTACTTTGGGAAAGTAGTATATGTCTAAAGGCTGGATATTTCTCTTGTACTTACAGACCTAGGTATTAAAAGAAAATATCTTGTTGTGAAGGATAAGTGTAGTATAGCATTGTGGTGCCAAATGTGCTGCCCACAACACTAATAAGAGTGCCCTGAGCCAGACTAAAATGCAATTGGAAAATATTTGACAAAATACAATAAAATACAACAAAACATAGATAATCTCAATCTATGGTTTTCTAAGGCAGCACGCAGCCTTAAGGATCCTTATGTTTAATGTAGTAGACTCTTTTTCTATTTGAGTTTAATATAATAGAGAAAATTAGGAGGATCTGATATCTGGCTTGCTTCTGATACCTTGAACAAAAAATCATTCTTATTGGACAGAGTTTAAACAATAACAACAACAAATAAATTAAGGTGTTATTATCTGATGATTGGATTGTCTGGACTCTCAGATTTTCTAAATGTGTGTTCCTATGGTATAAAAACTCTTATAGATTGGAGGTCACTCAAAGATTTGTAATAACACCAACAGAGAGATCTTTCTGATGAAAGTTCTATGACAGGAAAAGATGTTGAACCAGTCATGTGGCAAGAAGTCATGCATTCCCCTGGTTTCATCCTGGCAATGTCAAGAAATCTGAAGGAAGTACTTCAGAACGTGGGAGGGACCTCCTTGCTGAAGCTTTATGGGAAGGCATAGGCAAGAAGTTCACAGGAAAAAAGACTGATTTGCTGGTAATTTGTATCAATGAAGAGAACACTTAGAATGATGCTATCAGAGATCTAATGAATATATCTATCTCCATAGTCACGGGCTTATATTTGTCAGAGACCTTCAAAGGAATCTGGTCGAACCTTCTCCATTTTAGGGATAGGGAAACAGATATGGATAACAACCAACTAAACGACTTGCCTAGAACACAAAGGAAGCAAACAGCAGAACCAGAATTTAAATCTTAGGCTTCAGGCTCCATGTGAAATACTCTTTCTACCATACCTTCATCAGCAATTTAAGTCATTTAGTTACAAAGCTTTCATTATAGCCACACATAGAATGTTAGCACTGGAAAAGATCTCTGTAATCCAGTGCAACTCCTTATTTTATAGATTAGAACATGAGGACTCTAAAAGTGAAGCAGCCTGCCGTAGTTCACATAGCTTTACAATCTATAAAATCTATAAAGTAAGGAGTTGCTCTGGATTACAAAGGGGAAAGAGGTTATTGTCAAGCTGCTTTTGACTAATATTTTATGACCCCTTCTCCTAACTACATTTCTGCCTCCTCCTCAAAACACCTGAAGCAACTGATAATAAGTGGTTTCTTATTCACAGGGTCACAGGGTCACAGGGTCACAGACCCAGCCTAAGTTTCTATTATAAATCTAGGGATGGACTATTTTCTTAAGCCTAGAGGATATACTCTGGTTTGAAAACAAAAGTAGTCCAATAGACCAACAGATTGAGGAAGAGACAGCCATGATACAGAAAACTGGTCTTGGTGAGACTTATCTTAAAACAAGAAATTATCTGTTCCCCAGAATGAATGAGAAGAAAAGCAGGAAAGAGAAAGGGGGTGGGAAGACCATATTGTACTTCTGGAACTATTATATACTTTGGTGGAATGTTATATCTTTTATCTGTGTCTCCAAGGTCTTACCAAAAATATTTTTATTTAAAATCTAGGGATGTGGAGTAGAACAGATATGTGTTGGGGTAGGATGGGAGAGAGATATTAGGAAGACAACCTTATCTAAGGTTACAGTTTTCTAAAAGCAGCTCTGAAGTGTTTATGTATCTAAGAAACAGTATGAAAATGATTGAGGAGGAAATTTCCGACAGAATCTCATGGGGAAGTGATAATAGTTCAATTTTGTAGCACTTTAAAGTTGGAAAGATACATTAGTTTATTCCCAGCAATTCCACAAGAAATATGCCATAATTATCCCCATTTTACAGATCAAGAAAGCATGGATTATAGAGATAAAATTATTTGCTCCAAGTAATACAGCTAGAAAATGCCTAGGTGAGAATGTGAACTCATGTCTTCTTTAATCCAAATGTAACTACTTTATATTCTTTGAGATCTAATCCTGATTCAGTAGATTCTCAGTATGCACCCTACCCTTGGCATTAATCAGCTACAAGACCATAAGTAAGTCACTTTGTCTCTCAGTTTCTTCTTTTATATATATAATAGGATGAGTAATATTTGAAATACATTTATAGGGCTGTTATGAAGAAAGAGCTTTGCCAAACTAAAAGTACCATAGAAATATTAGTTAATGTTCTCTGGATCTCAATTTGAAGGGGTATAACTGTACTTACAGGTGCCTGACTAGCACTAAATCCCCTGATCCTACTTTTTGGCATTCCAATGAATCACATGATTGGCCCATAGAATAGTCATTATTTTAGGGGTAAATCCAGTTAAGGTGGACTACTAAAGATGAGAAGTACTTTTTCTCCCTACTCCCTAGTCAATACACACATGCACCTTCTCCATCAGAGGAATGAAAGGAATCCATTCCAACAATAATTGCAACAAGGAATACATAAAGCTTGCTTGCTTAAGAGAAGGCATCCATTGGCGAAGTTCCCTGTACAGGCATGATTAATTGATACCAAACTTGTGAGTGACGTTTTCATTGTACCTTTTCCTTTTAAGCAATCATACAGTGTTGTAAGGCTGGCTTAGATGCCTCAGACTTCAAATCAGATGAATGATATTCCAGACAATTCCTCCGAGCCTGCCTCTCAGCTTGATCCAAGCAGTTGCAAGTGCTTTTAGTCACTCGTGTCTATCATGTCAACCCACCCTCTTGCCATAACCATTCCTGCCCTCTATTCTACCCCCACTTTTCTGCTTGCAAAGTTGGATTGTGTTCTTGTTCTCCTTTTAAAACTGCATTACCCGATTTCACCCCCCGGTGGTTGTATCATTCATTTTCCCTCTTTTTTTCCCCAACAGTGTCACACAGCGTTTTCCTGCCGTAGGTTTTCTTGTAAAACTATTTCTAGTCTTATAAAATCTTCTTCCTCCTCTAATGCAGCTGTTTCATGCACCCCACACCTTCTAATTTGTTAGCTGGTTGTTAGATTATCAAGCCAAGGAACATCTGTTTGGAAGCTTTTGAAAAAACTGCTGAGTACCCATGGATTTCTATGGTTCCCTCCCAATCCTACTGAGAATTGGAACTGTCTCGTCAAGATTATAGAACTAGAAAGTGGAAAGGAAATAAAAATGTTTCTCTCTTCTCCTCCTCATTAGTTTATCAGATGTCCTGCCATACCACCACCACCACCATTCCTCATCCTTACCATCACTGTCATCATCAGAGACAACAAATGCTCAATAAGGACAAATGAGGTACAGAATACAGAGATAGTATTATTTACTTCTCCTTTAATCCATTATGCTTATTCTATCTTCCTGGAATTAGTTTTCTTTATTCCCCTTCATGCATTCTCCTTTCTAGTTATCACAAGACAGTGTACAGTCCGGCTCCCTCTATTTCTCAGTATCAGAAATTCAGAACTTTGCAGTACTGTTTCTATTAGACTGTCTGTTTTGGTACTAGCTGTCTATCAGTTCCCAGTAAGCTTTTGCTCTCCAAGGGCTGCCATGATATTGGTAGCCCCTCAACAATTTTCCATACCCTGAGACAGGATATCCATAGCATTGGAAAAAGGGAATAAAGTCTGGCATTTGAGGTTGGGTTTTGTTGCAGGCCCATGTGTGTGGGGATGGCTGGTGTAGCCTTTGTATACAGTAGCTAGGAAGGGTGTGTGTTCGTGTGTGTGTGTGTGTGTGTGTGTGTATGCATTTTTCTTCTTTTGGATTCTTGGTGTTCCAAGCAAAGGAGATAGCCAGAGTTGCCTTATCTTTAGAAGTCTGAATTTATTGTCAAAACCAAATTGGTGTTTCTATAGCTTTCCTTTCAAATATTATATAATTCCTCTGCTCAAAAGCCTCAGCTTATTATTGAAGATCTTGCTCAATATACACCTCTCCTAGCTGCACTGCTTGGTGTTGACTATACCTTCAGCATCCCTCCACACCAAGTACCCTCCACATTTTTCACTTTTCACCTTTTTGAACATAGTCTTCTCTGTTAGATTGTAAGTTTCTCAAGGACAGGACTGTCATTCTAATTTATATCTCTTCTGCTTAGGACAATGCTTGGCACATCACATTGGATCACACTGTAACATGACTCCCAAATACTTAACTCCATTTCCTATGTCTCCCTAATTCTGAACCTAATGCATTGCTTAACTACTTCCAAGACAAACCAGTCATCCTTGCGTCTTCCTCCAATTTCTCTGCCACTTCTTTCCCTATCCAAATACTATTCATTCTTTACATCTGGTTTATAGACCTCCCTTCTTCCACAAGGGACACTTACTTCTTCATCTTTCTTGGCTTCTTCAGCTTACAATAAAAAAAGCCCCTCACACAAAATACTATAACATTAACTGTTGAGATTGCTTACTGGGGCACACAACTCTCTGTGTTGATTTTTTAAAGTTAATTGCAATAAGTTTTCCACCTGTGCTTAACCTTAATTACTTCCCAGTTTGTGATTCTGAAAGATTTAGAAGTTGGGGGGTCATATCCTCTGACATGTCAAGGGGAAAAGGGTGGGGCAAGCAAGTGGTTCCTATGTTCCATATGAATCATCTATACTTCTAGTTCTTATCTCTATCACAAATGAATCCCTCCCCGACTTTTACAGATTTTTTTTTAAAAAAGCTTTGGATCCAAGACAAAAGAACATCTCAGTAATCATCAATTTGATGAGCTTGCTTATTTTAAATTTGGCTTTGCATGTATGGAGATTATCTATCTAAATGTACACATTTACATTCATAACAATAATAGCTAACATTTTAGATAGCACTTATTTTGTGGCAGGCACTGGGATAAGCCCTTTACAATTATTAGCTCATTTGATCCTCACAATAACCATGCAAAGTAGATGCTACTATAATCCCCATGTAACAAATAAAGAAACTGAGGCAGGCAGGTTTAAATGATTTGCCCACGGTTACATACAGCTAGTAAATTTGGGGGCCAAACTGGTATTCAAGTCTTCCTTAATCCTATCTGGCTGCAAATTCTGGGGATCAGTCCTGTCTTTTCATAGCTGGTTTTATATAACAGGAATTCACTCTACCTTGTATCTGCTAGATTGAAGTTAAAGATTTTGACAATAAACTTGTATTTCAATTAAAAACCATGTTAAGCATTTTCTATGTGTGAGACACTGGGGATATAAAGATAAAAAAGAAATAGTCTTTGTCCTCAAGAACATTCTACTTACATTGTATTCTACTAATGTTCTATTTAAGGGAGAGGAGAGTGTAACCTAACTGAGATAAATATAATACAAACCATAAATGAATGAATGAATGAAAAAGACACTTAAGTACTTAGAATATACCAGCCATTGTGCTGAGTTCTGAGGATACAAATATAAAAGTCAGTGCCTGAACGCAAAAAGTTTTCATTCTGATAGAGGAAGAAAAAAACATATAAAGGAATGATGGTGTGGGAAGTCACAGATATTGAGAATGATATAGTAGATTGGTGATTTAACTTTATACCCTTTATAGAAGCAATGGGAATGTCGGTTTGATTAAATTCCAAAGTAGCAATAAACTTCCTTTGCAAGGAAGATGCATGTTTGGATCTGGATCTGGATCTGGCTGTTTACAGTCAGCTCTCTCCAATGAAGATATTGTGGACCGAGATCTGGAGTTCTGGTTTGGAAGTAAAGCCACAACCTTTGCTGCCATTGTAGCAGCAGCAGCAGTAGCAGCTGCATTAATACCAACGTTCTAGGACAGAGGTAGCCAGAATGAGAAAGCCTGGTAGGGTCTGGGGACAGCTAGATATAATGAACTCACTAATCTCACCAATTAGGACAGCATGGTATGGAAAGATAAGGGCAAAGCAGAGATGAGGCAAAGAAATATAGCAATATTTGAGAATAGAGCAATAATAGCTAGAACCAAAGGGATAGGATATTGGAATGGAAAGAAGGCTGAATTCAGAGAGGAAACCTAGATTTGAAACCTTTCTCTACACTTATTAGACATTGGGATCATAGGTAAATCACTTAATTTATCTGAACCTCAATTTCCTTTTCTGAAAAGTAAGGATAATAATAGCGTCTCCATTTATATCCCTGTGAGGTAGCTACTGCTCACTTCATAGATGAGGAAACTAAGGTACTGAGAGGTGAGCTGATTTGCTGAAAGTATGTGAAACCCCATTTGAAGTCTCTCCACTGTACCATATTGCCATTTTGCAAGCATTATCTTGGAAATTGAAAAGCATTACAAATAATTTATTAATTCTTTTGGAGGTTGTCTAGACTTAAGAAAATGATGGATCAATGCAGATTAAACTTAAAAATATGTTGTGGGTACTTCCTCCTTTCCTTCCAGAGAGCCAAGTGTTAAACATACCTGCATGCATCTCTAATATTCTTCTCAGGACTAGAGGGATGAGCTTTAGGAGGTTACCTGAGTTCCTATCTGTAGAAATCCCACAGAGCATTGTAATCAACCAAAAACACTGAAGAATTCAGATGGACTCATCTAAAGTATTTCAGTAGCTGCCCTTATCTGTAGCTAAATTACTAATCTTATTTAAACCAATCAAATTCTGAGCCAGCTAATCTCAGTCTTTTATATAGCCAGATCACTAACCCTCTTATTTCTGGCCCAATATGTATCCTTGCATGCAGGTGGATCATTCACAACTTTGTACCTTGAAAACATTATCTTAGGAAGAAACTCTCCATGAAGGAGTAGATTTCACTGGATATCCTGGAGAGCCAAGACCATTCCCCATGCTTTGGGATAGTATCCTATAGTTCCAATCCTAATTCAAATGATAGTTGTCACCAAAAGCAATGCTAGTAATGAGTCAAGGGAGAGTTCTTGTTGATGGAACTAAGATAACAAATGCCACTTTGCATACATATCCACATGGATGTATGATGTACCCGGGAAAAGATAAAATGAGAAGGGGAATGAATGAAACCAAACTAAATTTGGACTTTGAGGACCAGGGTTTAACTCTGTGTGATCTTAAAGAAGTCATCTAAGCTCTCTCCTCATCAGTTTCCTTATTTGTAAAATGAAGAGATGACTTTTGGAATCTCTTCTAGCTCTATATCCATGCCATCTATATAGAAAAGGGAATACAAATAAAACTTTGAGATCCTAGAATGAAAAATCTTGTCCATAAAGACCTAAATGAACTAACACATAGTTTTGTAAGCAGAACCCAAGAAAAATATATTCATACAAGGACTAGACTAAATAGAGTAGGCTAAGCAGACAGATAATAAGATAAAAGTAAATATTACACAATAATGAATAGTTGGTCCTGGATAAGAGATGAGGAAATGTTCCTTCCTTTTTTCATTAAAGAGGCAGGTGACTGTGGATAGAATATTGCATTAATCACTTGCTTTCCATGCATAGATCAACTGATTCTGCTTAATTTGTTTTGCCCTTTGTTTCAAGAGAAGGCTCCTAAGTGTAGGGAGATGTTAGATGGAGGATGAAGAACATTTGGAAATGTAGAAAACAAAAGGTTTCAGCACAACTTCCTCCCCTTCCCCCAATTTATGGGCAAAAAGTCGGAGTTCAAAATCTACCTCTATTATTTACTACCCATGCAACTGTGGGCAAGTTATTTAATCTCTCTTGATTTTAGATTCATCATCTATTAAATGAGGGAGATGGGAAAAGTGACCCCTTAGATAGATTCCTTTTTTCTCTAATGATCTTTCTTATGTGTAGAGAGAATTTTGGAAATATTAAAAAGACCCTGATTCAATTTCTTGCAAATAGGGTCCATAGAGTAAGTGCTGGATTGATAGTGATAAGTTCAATTTGAGCCTCCTATGTGATCCTAGGAAAGACACTTCATCTTTTTGGCTTCAGTTTCCTCACTTCTATAATCAATGAATTACATTGTTTGCATGACCTCTGAAGCTCCATCTGATTCTCAGTCCATCCTATAATCTGTTCAAGCTGTTATATTCAAAAGCAATCTCAAAAGTTTGCAGTTAGGGGGATAGGGGAATAGGGATTGGATTTATGGCAGCACCTCTTTTGTAGCAAAGTCTTAGGTGATTGTTGAAATCTCTGAGAGAATATGTACCTTCTCACATAAACCAGCATTTGATAAGAAGCAAGACTTGCGAATCCAGAATGCCCTGGTTTTGAGGTCAGCTTTTGATCAACTCCAGTTCCCTGTCATTCAGGAATCATACTACTAACCTTATATGTGGTTTTCTAACATGAGGAAGAATGTGCCCTTGTTCGCTCCTTAGCATTGTCTTTTCCCCCGTGTTTGTGCTACACATGATGGAGAATAGTGAAATCAATTCAACATCTTAGGGAGACTCCTAGTGCTGCTTTTCTGTTAGTAATAGAAGGTTTTAAAAAATTTCTATGATGCCTTACTCATTTCAGGGCTTAAAAACACTTGGCTAGCTATAGATCAACTTACATTACTTTCCTAAAAATACCCCAGAGTAACACATTTGGAGAAGGTGTGATCCAGCCACCCACTGCCATATGTCTCTCTAGTTCTTATTCCTGTCTCCACTCAGAGTTTTCTACAGTCTCCGATACTCTTCTCTCTCTGTCTCTCTCTCTTTCTGTGTATGTTTCTCTTCTCTGTCTCTGTCTCTCAAACTTTCTCCTCTCTTCTCCTATCTCTCCTCTTCTCTCTGCTTTTTTCCTCTCCTCTTTTTCCCTCTCTCCTTCTCTTCCTTCCTCTCCCTTGTTCTCTCTTTCTCTCCCTCTTTCCTCACGTCTCATTCCTGCCTCTCCTTTTTTCCCCTCTCTCTTTATTTTCCCTTCCTTCTTTTATCTCAGGCTGTCTGTATGTATGTCTCTCCCTACCTCTTGTTTTCTCCATTCTCTTTTTTTCTTCCTCTCTTCCAGGGAAAAAAAAAGCTAGCTTTGGAGTAGGAATCTGGGTTCAAATCCAACCTCTGTTACTAGTTACCTAACCTCCATGGGCCCCAATTTCCTCATTTTTAAAATGAGTGAGCCGGAGTTTAGTAAATGGTTTCTGGATTCCTCCCAAATTCACATAGCAATATATATATATATACATATATATTCATATTCATTCCATGTTTATTGTGCACAAAGAACTGTTCTTGATGTAGGAGGAGATTCAGGGTTTAGATTAGACCTGCTCCTCTCTTTTCATGGAGCAAACTATCTCTTGGGAGAATAAGAGAATGAGTGAATGAAATAAATGGAGAAGCATTAAGTGATTACCATGTCCAAAGCACTGTGCTAAGTGCTAGCTGTACAAAGAGAAAAATATGACAGTTCTTGCTTTGAAGGCAATCACATTCTAGGAGAAGATAACCCATTTAGAAGGTTTCAGCTGCTAAGTCAAATGGCAAGGTCCAGTGGCAGTCCTTAGGGCATAACAGCAAGGCTGATGGTAATGTTTCTTCTTTTCTGTCATTTCCATTAACAAAACTATATTTCTTTCTCATATTGAATCATGTAATAATGCCAAAGATTTGGGCAGTGAAAAGTTTCTTTTCTGGGCCTTTGGCAGCTGTGCTTGCTGGGGAGATGGAGGCTTCAGCCCCTGCCAAGAAGCAATTGACAGCTCCCATATCTGCAGGGGCTGCTTACTTGGGTGATGAACATGGGGGCAGAGTAGAATCAGGACCATTGGTTTGTCGGGGCTCTTGGGCTGACCTGCTTATGAATTGTAAATGGTGGGCTGTTGGCATTTGTCATGGTGGATGCAGAGATGGCAGATCCCATGGGAAATGTTCTCATGGATTAGAGTGTAGTTTTAGAGTTATTTGTCTTAAGACTGTTTCTAGTTGAACTCTATCAATTATTAAATGAGAAATATGAAAACAATAATGATAATAATTAATAATAATAATAGCAGTGTTATAAGCCTTACGGAGCCCTTTACATACATTAACCTGACATACAGAAGCATCGATAAATAAAATACACATTATTACATAAATGCATTCGAGAATTGCCAAACAATACTCTAAGAGAGGGCTGAGAGAGTCCTGTAGTGAAAACAATAATCCATTTATATCAAGGTTTACAAAGATACTTTCTTTCCAACAACACTGTTAGGAAGAGAATGCAATTACTGTTACCATTCCTGTTTTATGGATAAGGGAACTGTGGTTCAGTGAGGTTGTGACTTGTCCAAAATCACATAGCTAAGGTCAATTTCAGTATTATCTGAGGGTGGAGAAGAGGCTGGTTAATATTAGCATCTGAAGTGAAAAAAATCCACACATAAGTGAAGAAGGATGAGCTAATTATAATGTTGTAGCTGTATTATTTTTATCCTTTCCAGAAATGACAAGAAGGCTAGACTTGGTTTCCTGCTTGGATGCTAATCTGGTCCAAATCATCCATCTTTTTATCTCTTAGACCCTGGGAGGGAGTTTTATGAGGGGAGGATACTTAAGGTTTTTCATCATAGGATCCTAGATTTGGAAGGGACCCTAGGAGGCCATCTAATTTAACCTTCTTGTCATGCAGATGAGGAAATTAAGGCTCTCAAAGCTTAAATTTCCCAGAGTTGGAGGCAGGAGAGGAGTATCAGATGCAGAATTTAAATCTGGGTCCTCAGACTCCAAATATGGTATTATTATTTTGCATTGTATCTGTACTATATCAATTCACTCTATGTTGCCTCATAGCTTAGATGTGCTAAATTATCTTGGCCTATAAGAAACACAAGGAGTAAAAAAGAAAAAACCCCAACATATTCAGAGTTAGTCCTCTTGAATGAAAACTTAACATAAGGGGGATGTAATGTCAAGGGCTAACTATTGTTTCCTCTTAATCTTTTACCCTCTATACCTCTTCTTAGAATCTAGATCATATAGGCCTATTAATCCCAGCAGGCCTTGAACTCAGGTAATTAATTTCCTGTAGTACAAGCTTCAACCTTGAATATTTGTACTAGTTAGTCCTACAGAAAATAATGTTATGAGACCTATATTTGTTTTAATATCTCAGACAAACAAGTAGCCTTCCTCACTGAGTTCATAAGGAAACCGTACTTCCCTGGGACATAGACAAGATTATTGTTATTCAGTTGTGTCTGACTCTCTGTGATCCCATTTGGGATTTTCTTGGCAAAGATGGTGGAATGGTTTGCCATTTCTTTTGCCAGCTTATTTTACAAGTCAGAAAACTGAGGCAAACAGGTTTAAGTGACTGAGACTGAATTTGACCTTTGGTATTCCTGACTAAGGCCCCATTGTACTATTTAGATAGCCCTTCAAAAACCTGAGGGTGTCATCCTCAAACTGCAGTAAGAGCTCAAGAAATTACACATCAGGAATACTAGAATGAGGTACCAGAAAAGTCTTCAGCAAGATGCCAGATAAGTGGATTCTGCAAGGTGAAGGCAATTCAGTACTTACTGCACAAACCCTGAAAGAAATCATTAATCTGGGGAACTAGAAACCTTGGAGACAGTAACCAGGAATAAAGAAACTTGCTGTGGTTTATTTATAGTACTCGGCAGCATAAATGTGGGGCCCTGCCTTTGATAAGCTGAACTGTCCTTGGTGTCCTTTGGACAGGTGGTGACACTAGCCACTGGGCATCATTCTGTCCCTGTCTAGGAACACCTAGGAAATGAAGTGAAAGTTGCATGCAGCATTTCTCCATTCTGATTTTCATTCCTAGATGCATAGGCAGGAGAGGAAAAAATGGATGCAACTTTTTAGCCACAAGCACAGTGTTTGAAAAGGCAGCATCTCTGAGGGGCCAGGGAGTGACAGCAGCAGGGGCAGCTGCCTAAGGGAGTAGGTCCTACTATGTAGCTCTATCACGTATTTGGTATTTTTCCACAACAAATAGAAACGGAGACCTTGTTCGCTTTAGAGCCACACAGCTGCGAGCATCAAGGGCACATCAGCCTGTGGGGAGCCAAAGCAAACAAGAAGGGGTGGAGTTGGGACTTTCAAGTTTCCACAAGCTGTGACCTCCCAAGAGAGGTTTCAAGATGGTTAATATTCACCAGGTACCCAGGAAATCAATTGCTATATGAGAGAAGGAAGTCCAGGGGCACCAGGTCACCAAACATGACACATCCCCTGGAGGTCCTACAGGGAATTCTACTGTACAAATGGCAGAAATGCTTGCAGATCCAGCCCAGATCATGGTGGCAGGCCCCAAGAGAAGTGCAGTAGAAATTCTGTTGAAGGACAGAGAGCTTTTCTCCTGTAGGCACAGAATCATTGAAGAAAAATCTTCACTCATTCAAGGTGTTCTTTCTCCTTTCATCCTTTGTTTAAAAAGTTCAGAATGGTGTTTGGATATTACCTGCTTACAATGGTGGTATCAAGAAGGAGAAATAGATCTAGGTGGTTCTGGGTATGGAGCACTGGACATACTGTTAGATTCTATTAATATGTTGGTTAATTTTGCTGATCTGATTTTTCCCCCTTTCATTTTTTTGCTCTTTGTTACAAGAGATGGTTTGCTGGATAAGGGAAGGAGGAGGGATATATTTAGAAATGAAGCAGCATGGGCAAATGAAAAGAGCACTCATTCTCGGGTCAGAGAATCCAGATTGAATTCTCACACTATTCATTGGCTGCTTTTATGATCTTAGACAGTCACTTAGCCACCCTTGGCCTTAATTTCCCCATTTGTAAAGAGGAGGAATCAGAAAAAAATAACTTCTAAGGTTTCTTCCAGCTCAGAATTTGTGTGAAAAAAAGAAAAGCTGTTAATTTTTAAAATTTTAGAAGTGCCCTATCTGGAGTTACAACTTTGGTTCAGATTTTGCACTTGCTTTTTATTACTTGTATAATTTTGAGAAAATGATTTCAAATTTTTCAACTGTAAAATGAGGAGCCTTTCTATCTAGCATCTAGCACAGTGCTCAACACATTCTAGGTATTTAATAATTGCCTGCTTAATTGGCTGATAGGTAATATACAGGGTTCCTTTCAGCACAAAATCTGTGATTCCCAGAGTATAAAAGACATGATGGGAGTTTAGGTCTTCCTGAATTCCTTCCTGGAGTGTTATGTCCCAAAGTCCTCATAACTTCTTATAAAATGTCTCACTTTCCCAGAAGGCAGATATGGTTGATTTAGAGTACCTAATCAAATCCTTTGCACCAAATGCCCTGTGGAAGGACATATTTTGGCCTCTCCACAAAGAAGCCTGCATATAAACTCAAGCAGGAAGAGATGAGTAGAATGAAGGGCAGTTCAGTTGCCTCGAGCTTTAGGGATGACATGGCCAGAGTTATTAAGCAAACAAACAAAAGCAGTAAGTGTTGAAGTTGAAGTCAGTCTTCCTGACACTGAGATCAACTCTCTCTACTACACATTATTTCCTTTCATTAAAATAAATACAAGGTGATTTGAGTGAGGGCAGTGCTAGTTGAGAGTGGGGGGGATTATGAAAGGATTTCATGTGGAAAATGGATTTTGACCTGAGTTTTGAAGGAAAGTAGGTATTATAAGAAGCAGAGATGAGTAGGAAATGTATTACAGATACAGGGCTGGGTGAATGGGCAGTCTGTGCAAAGGCAATGGAAACATAAAATGGAGAGTTGAATATGAAGAACAGGAAGAAGGTTAGCTTGACTGGATGGTAGCGTATGGGAAGAGTAATTAAGTCCAGTGAAGTAGGAAAGGTAGGTTGGAAGCAGATTGTAAAGGACTTTGAATACAGATGAGTTTATATTGTACTTTAGAGACAACCATTGGAGTATCTAGTGAGCATGGTCAGATCTGGACTTTGAGAAAATCATTTTGGCAGGGTGTTGATAGAGTGGATTACAGTGGGGCTAGATGAGGCAAGTTCTTACAATGGTTTAGGTAAGAGGCGACAAGGGATTGAACTAAGGCGATATCTATGTGGATAGAGAAAAGAGGATGAATTTGAAAGATATAGAGGTTGAAAAAAACAAAATCTGGCAATTGATGGTATAGACTGAATTCCTTTTCTGGGAGATAACCCTTTAAATACTTAAGGCATAGCTAAATGTTTCTTAATCTTCTCTTCTTCAAGTTAAATAGTCATAGTTCTTTTACTCAGTCCTTAAATAGCATATACTGGAGTCTTTCCCCATCCTGGTAATCTTCTGAATGTATAATATCTCATTAATGTCCTTCACTGATAAAGAAAATAAGGTTAGTATGAAATGACCTGTGCTCAACAAGATCATGATGGCTCTTTGTAATCACCATGTCTTTTTCTAAGTGTTTCCTATTTCCTTAATAACATAGTCTAGAATTTTGCTAGGAATCAAAGTTAAACTCACTATGGCATTCAGAACCAAGTATGGTATTCAAGTATGGTATACATGTTGAGCTCTCCAACACTTTCAGATGGTGACCTGTTCTTTAGACATCTTGCATCCCCATCTTGCAATTGTTTGGTTGATTTTTCAACTCCAAGTATAACATTTTGTGTTTATCCCTCTTTATCTCATTTTATTCAGTTTAACCTAGTGATCTAAATTATCAAGATCCATTTAAATCATCACCCTGTCAAACAGTATTTTAGCTATCTCCTTTAATGATGAAAGTTTTATGAGCATGTCATCTATGCCTTTATCTATATTGTCAATAAAATTGTTGATTAGCACAGGGCCACGCACAGAACCCTGAGGTACTCCAATGGAGATTAAGTTGATATAAAACCATTAATTACTACCCTTTGGATCTGGCCATTCAGTTAGTTCCATATGCATCTAAATGTATTATTATCTAGTCCTTAATACTCCATATTTTCCAGGAGAACAGCATGGCAATTTTTATCATATAGCTTGCTAAAATCTAGATAAGTTACATATAGCATTTACCTAATCTACCAGTTTAGTAACTCTGTCAATAAAGAAAATAGGTTTCTTTTCAAAAAGGTTGTGCTGGCTCTATGATATCACTCTCTCTTTTTCTAAATGTTCATTCACTGTTTTCTTAATAATTTTCTAGATTTTGTCAGTAATCAAAGTTAAGTCCAGTAGCCTATAACTGGAGAACTCCTTTTTTCCCCTCTTTTTTTTTTAATGGTTTTTCATAAAACCATTCAGAGATAGGATCCTGACAACATTTCACTAGTTACAATGTCCTAGCTCAATGCCTGGCAAATGCTATCAATGTTTGTTGATGGGTTAATTGTCCATTTCTTTCAGTATTTGAGGTTATTGTTTTTCTTTGTTAGATGAGCCAAGTCTTAATTTTGACTTCTAGGAGACAGTAGTAGAGATAGGTTTTCCAGGATTTGTAGGATAACGTATAATTTCAGTTGGAATTATAATTAGGAAAAAAGGATTAAAATTCTTCTTTCAAGTGATTTCTGCTAGATAGAGACAAGGGAATGCATGAAAGAATAATGCAGAAGGGCACATTGTTCTATGGGGCAATAGGATCCAGGTCCAAAACCAAAACAATCAAAGGGTACCTGAGAGATCCATTCTTGATTTCCTGGCCATGCATCCTAAGGACAGTTTTATCACAGTAGGAATTGACTGGTTATGGATAGATTCTAAGCATGTATTGGATATAACCAAAAATCTTCTGCTATCCACTTCCTTCTTCACTTTTCTATAAATGTGTCCTTGAGTCCATCATGTTTCAACAACCATGGAGAAGATGGTGTTGCTGAAAACCTTGTCAGGAAACCTATAAATCCTGCTGGTGTCACAGGGATGATTCTCATGGCAAAAGGCTGTTCATACCACCATTTCCATCTTCTTTAATGCTAATTACTTTTTTCACGTCAACATAAAAATCATCTTAAATGTCCCCATTAAAGTTGATGTGATTTCTGACCATAGACTCATCATCTCTGTCTAGAGAGACTTTCGGGGAGAAAATGTTCTGTGAGCTCTGGCTGCAATTTTCAGTGATTTAGAATATCAAGTTTGTATGATTTTTAATCATTAAAGGCAATGTAAAAACATATTTTATACACAATCTTTTATCTTACATTTATTTTTATATTTCTCTATAACAATTTATTGCAACACATATATCACCATTACTTGAGACATTTATAGCTCCATTAAAATTCAATGCTGCCATAAATTTGGGCTCTTTAAAGTGTTGACATTTGTAACAGCTTCCACAAGGGCATATTTTATATTGAAAGTGAAACTTGGAGAAGAAACTTTTGTTAGGGAAAAAAATAATAACATGGAGTGAACTGGAGGAGAATAAGTTTTCTCATATCTGCAATGACTAATACCACATTAAGGGACTAGACTATTGCTGAACACAGCCTGTGCTATTTCGTGGTATTTAAGGATTAGCAGAATCATATGATAATGTTATCATTGACGAGCAACATTCAGCACAGTACAATTCTTTTTTACTGAGGATAGAAGGGAGAATTTCAGGAAGAAGAAGAAAATTTTAATCATAATTTTGTCATTTTATTTCTACCTAAAGAAAGGTTTTCCAAATGTAGATCTCTGTGGAGTTTAGGATATGATCTGATCAGGCACTTTACTGCTGGCCTTTTCAAAGTATGGGGGTTTCTACTCAGAAATCAAAGAGTGCACTTCATCTTATTCAATAAATAAATGTTTGCTGATTATCTCTTTTGTGTTCAGTGCTCTCTGGATATTTTGGTAGATATGAATGACAAGGAAGATGTTGATCAGTCTTTTTTTAGTCATGTCTGCCTCCTCGTGACCCCATTTGGGGTGTTCTTGACAAAGATACTGGAATGGTTTCCCTTTTTCTTCCTAGGTCACACAGCCAGTAAGTGTCTGGAGCCAGATTTAAATTCACAAAAATGAGTCTTTTTGATTCCAGGCCTGGCTTTCTATCTACTGTGCCATCCATCTACTTCAAGGAAGACAGAAAAAATCACAAAAGGAGAGGTAAACAAGTACAGCAGTAGTCAGAATGATATGATGGGAAGAATAATAGCTTTGGAGTCCAAGGACTTTAATTTAAATTCTATTTCTTCTTACTACCTGAGTTAGCTCAGATAAGTAGCTTAACTACCTTAAGCTTCAGTTTCTTTAATTATAAAATTATGATGGCCTCCAATGTCCTTTCTGACTTTAAATTTATGATCAGTTGATCCTTTGATTCATGGAGGATACAAAATTTAAGCTAAACTTTAATGGAGAAACTTCAAATAGGAAAAGAAGAGATGGAACTAACGATGTTCCTGAGATATAGAAGAATTTTTCAGTGGTATGATTGGATTATCACTATACTTCAAGCTCATGTCCAGATTAATTAGGACTTAATATAATCAGGAAAAATAATTTTAAGAAGTGAATATTCCAAAGATCTACCTCAGGTCCCTGGTCCTACATATTTTCTTTTCTTTTCTTTTTTTTAAATTATAGCTTTTTATTTACAAGATATATGCATGGGTAATTTTTCAGCATTGACAATTGCAAAACCTTTTGTTCCAACTTTTCCCCTCCTTTCCCTCAACCTCTTCCCCCAGATGGCAGGTTGACCAATACATGTTAAATATGTTAAAGTATAAGTTAAATACAATATATGTATACATATCCATATGGTTATTTTGCTGTACAGAAAGAATCAGACTTTGAAATAGTGTACAATTAGCCTGTGAAGGAAATCAAAAATGAAGGCAATCAAAAATAGAGGGATTAGGAATTCTATGTAGTGGTTCATATTCATCTCCCAGAGTTCTTTCGCTGGGTGTAGCTGGTTCAATTCATCACTACTCTATTGGAAGTGATTTGGTTCATCTCATTGTTGATGAGGGCTACATCCATCAGAATTGATCATCATATAGGTCCTATATATTTTGAATTGGAAATTATAGTATTTCCTTGTTATAAGTGTGTCTCAAAAGTCTTCGTGCTACAATAAAACTTTTGGGACATACTGTATAATATCTCACACTAAAAGTTTACCTTGTGCCCCTTTTCTGGGATTCTGTCATGGAAAAGAGGGCTAAAGTGGTCCTACCTGGTAATCAAGATGTTAATAATATATTCATCTATATACCCATACATTCACTGAATCTTAAGGATTGGAAGAGATCCTAGAAGTTATCTAGTCAAATCTACCACTTAATTTTAGGAACCCTTCTATAATATCCCTGACAGATATAGACTCTTTTAATATCTCTAGTAATAAAGAGCTTAATACATCTTACAAAATATTAAGAACATTCCATTTCTCCACAATCTCATTTTCTAACTCTATTCTCCATACCTACCACAGCGCCTGGCCTTATAAAGTAGGTGCAGTGAGATTTATAGAATCTGATTCTCACCTAAAAGTCTTCCCTGAGCTTCATTTTCCTCATTACCATTTCTAACCTGAAATCTAGAGTAATCTTGGGGACATGTTTTGATATTTTCTTTCTAATTAATAAAATTGCAATCTCTTTCTCATTTAATTACACACTTGGCTCTAACTCTAGCCCCAGTTCATTAACTATTATTTATTGACTGAACTGGAGAAATCTCCTTTCCCAGTAATGGCTACTTTTATCTATCTCTATATTAAATCCTTTAATCTCCAATGATGAAATAAATACCATAATTACCCGTGCTTGGTAAATTTCTGTTGATTGATTAATTGATTGGACAGCTTTCTTCAAAAGTTCTTTATTATATTGAAACCAAATCAATCCTGTTATCATTTCATCCATTGTGTAAGTTTTGTTTTCTTGTACAGCATAATATAGATCTACAAATGCTTAACAAATACCTCCTATATATAAGGCATTTACTAAGTTATTTGATAAAAAGAAATATATATGTAATATATGATATACATTACACATATATATTTAGATCTATAGCTATTTATCATCTATTTGTCTCTATCTATCTGTCTGTCTGTCTGTCTGTCTATCATACAGAATCTGACCTCTAGGAACTCATAGTTTGTTTGGGAAAAAAATAACAGAAGTCAAATGGTTGCCACATTTCTTTCAAATACTATGGGATGGGATGGGGAAGCAAGAAGTTTAGGATTGGTGGGTAGTAACATTGTAGAGAAGAAAAAAAATGAATTGGGAGAAATAAAATATCAATAAAGCATGTTAAAATACACAGACAAAACCAAAAATAATCTAAGGAGTGTAAGCAAATAATAGTATAATTTTGTTATTACTATATTAAATGTAACATATGCTTTTTAGAAAACAAATTCTACTTTAAAAAAATTTTTAAATTACTTTAAAAATGATTCATATATAATTCACCTGCCTTTTTACTCTTTGTATACTGAAATAGTTATGTTTGTTGATGTTATAATTCACAATAGAAAGAAAATTTGAAAATGATATATTTGAAAATAGAAAATTTGAAAAGATATGTAAATGAGTAATTTTAATACAGATTGTATTTTCTAAGTACCAAATGAGTGAATTTGGAGTTCAAAGGCTAGATAGATCACTTGTGTTTAGGGTAATAGGGGAAAGAGAGACACAAGACCTATGCCCCTGGGAGTTAGAATGAATAACAGAGGGGTCTGGATAACAGAGCTTGGATAACAAAACTGGATAAATGAAATTGGCTATCCTCTGTGGAGTTGTGGCTTTGACCCACAAAGTCCTACTCAGGATCCATATATGATATGTAAAATTGATCCTGGGTTTTCAAAGTTTATGATATCTGAAACACAATCTTTGCCATGTCTAAGCTGCAGTGGCTTTGAGCACTGATCTCTCATTGAGTGGCTAATATCTCAGAAATGGTAATAAAAGTCAGAGACAATAGAGTAATACATAAAAAGATCCATCATGAAAGCATTGGTCACTAGAAGCATCTAGATAATGTCAAGAAGACCTGAATTTCAAGCCAACTTCAGATGCCTACTAGCTGTGTGACCTTGGAAAAGTTATTTCATCTTTGTCTGACTCACTTTTTTTAATCTGTAAATTGGGAATAGTTATTAACACCTATTTCCTGGGGTTGTTGGCAGGATCAAGTGAGATAATATTTTTAAAGTGTGTAGTACAATTCCTGGCACATAGTAGGTATTTAATAAATACTTGTTACTTGTCTTCCTTCTTCCTCCCTTCCTCCCTCCATTCTTTCTTTCCTTCCTTCCTTTTTTCTTCCTCCCTCCCTCCTTTCCTTCTTTCTTTCTTCCTGTTTTCTTTTCTGAGGTATAGAAGAATTTGTTATCTGCATTAGTGAATGTTGTACCTATACAGCTAGATCCTATAATATGAATAATAAATCCCTCCTCCTTTAAGTGTATGCATTATTTGAATCCTCTTTTCATATTTTCATTAGGTTAGAACTAGTTACCATATTTTACATAATTTTAAGTTTTTGTATAATGGGAATGTGAATAGATGTGATCCTTCCTGTGATTCGGTATTTGTACTAATCAAGACCTGGCTATACTGAAGTAATAATCAAATCCTGATGTATTGAAAAAATGTGTGTGTGTGTGTGTGTGTGTGTGTGTATGCGTGTGTTTCTTCCACATATTTTTTTTTCTGATGTGTACAATGATCACATAGTATATTTTACCATGAGACACATCATGTCATTTCCACTGGCTTATTACAATTATTTCTGAATCAAAAGTCTATGAAATTTTTTGTAATTTTTGTGATTTTTTTCTCCTCCTTTTTTTTTCTTTTTCTTTCTCTTCTCTTCTTCCTCCAATTTCTCCTTCTTTTCTTATGTTTCTTCTTTCTTTCCCTCTCAATTCCCCATATCCTCTGATTCCATTGAAGTAGGAACCTTCACAATGTGGAAACTCCAGCTAATAGGTCACCTTTGCAAAGTACTTTAAAGTTTGCAAAGACTTAGACATAGATTATTGCATGAGTTCCACTATAATAACACCATACTATTATTTTTATAGATGACAAACCTGGGGTCAAGAAAAGTTAAGTAAATTGTTCAGGTCCTATAGCTGGGAAGTGTTTGAGGCAGGGTTTGAACCCAGGTCTTCCTCAAATCAAGTTCTATGTTTCTGAATAGTCTCTACTAATCTAGTTTAGCCATTGATCTTCTTAGAGAACTGCCTGAGGGTACTGAGAGAATAAAAGACTTACCTAGGGTCACCCTTTTAAAATGGTTCAAAGTCAGGTCTTGAATCTAAGTCATCCTAATTCTGTGGCCCCATTTCTATTGTGCAATTCTGACTTCTAAATTAGCACCATCATCAACCTGCCATCTGGGGAAAGGGGTGGGAGGAAGAAGGGGGAAAATTGGAACAAAAGATTTTGCAATTGTCAATGCTGAAAAATTACCCATGCATATATCTTGTAAATAAAAAGTTATAATAAAAAAATAAATTAGCACCATCATATATATCATTATTTTTATCACATATAATGTCATATATCAATATATATCATATATGTTATCATATATAGCAATATCTTTAATGTATATATCATATGATATCATATATGTCAATCTCATATATATCATTTATGTATATATATATGATATATGCTATTATATATATGTCCTATATGTCACACATATACTGTCCTCTTCCTCCTCCTTTCTCTTCTTCTTCTTCTTCTTCTTCTTCTTCTTCTTCTCTCACAGTGGAAAGTTATCAGTCTTATCTCATAACCAATAATACTTGTTTGAGTCAAAGCACCTCCATATATAGTATTTCCCTGGATCTTCAGCCCATATCTCTTTGTTAGGCAGACCAGATATTATCTCTACTTGATAGAAGAGAAAACTGAGGCATGGAGAGAGATTTTTGAATTATTTTGTTATTGCCTCTACCATAAAGTTCCATAAAGCTCCATGAACTTGGAGATCACAATTTTGCCTTTCTTTATATCCTCAGGGTTTATTGCAGTGTCAGCCACTGAGGCAACTAGGTGATACATGTTGGCAGAGAGACCTGAATTTAAAGCTATTAAAACATTATAGAAATGCTAGCTTTTATTATTATGTAGCAAGTATTTAAGAAATGCTTGTTCAGTAAATGCTTATAGTCAAACAATTATTTGTCTTAAGTGGCTGGCTAGATGCTAGGTCCAGTTTCTGGTCTGCATGAGGTAAATGAAGAATGCAGGTTAGTTCTGAATGTATTCCTCTTAGACTTTTTTAGTCTGCAAGCTGATTTTTAGGTGAATAGAAAGGAAAGTCAGGAAAAGCTAGGAAAGAAAAATGTAGACTATATATATGCAATGCCAACCTCATCCATCCTCTTGGTTGAAAAAGTAAAAAAAGGGGACCTCACATTTAATTGCCAATATTTTTACAATTATATCAAATATTATATATACATATGAGAAAAAGAATAGCGTTCTCTTTAAAAAACAAAAACAAGCAAAGAATTTCCCCCTGATATTCAGATTCTGCCAATTATACTTCCTTTAACATTTAACTTAGATATTGTCTTCTATAAAAGGTTTTCTAGGTCCTCTCACACTCTATCAATGGCAACCACCATAACAAAAACAACCACAACCACAACCACAATAATAAAAGTTAACATTTATACAGAACTTACTATGTGTAGGTACTATGCTAAGTACTATACCATTAACATGTGCTTTTATTTTCTCTGTTTTACAGTTGAAGAAACTGAGGCAGAAAAAAGTTAATTGACTTTTCCAGGGTCACACAGCTAATAAGTGTTTGAAGTCACATTTCAATTCAGGGCTTCTTGACTTTGGACTTTATTATGCTGCTAATCTACCTCTGAGATGATCACCTCTGAGATAACCTCCAATTAACCCTGTATATATCTTGAATATACAAAATTGTTTGCATTAATTCCTCCATTGATATGGGAGCTTTTTAAAGACTGTTTTTCTTTCTTTTATCTCAGCATTTACCACATTATCTCACTCATAAAATAAATGTTTATTAACTGACTACAAATTTGGGCACATTATTTGATCTCTCTCAAACCCAGTTGCATTATCTATAAAATTCAGGAATTATATTATCTCTAAGATCTCTTCTATTTAATATTCTATGGTTCCATATGAGGAAAGTTGAATTTTCTCTGGACAAATAAGTCATTAAGTCCTTCTTCCTTCCTTTGTACCAGGCTTTCAGTAATACCTCAAATAAACAGGTATTTTTAAATAACTTGGGGAAAAGGCAGTTATTAACTTCTTTGGGTTAGTTAGCAGTTTGAAGAGTTTGGCTAGACCTTTCTGGACTTCTGAAGAGTAGTAGGTTGGTCTGCCCACTAGATTTTAAAAGACAGAACTGAATATAATTGTCAACTCATTCCTTTACTCTCAGATTCTTAGAGCTTTATAGTTGGTCTATTTTTAAGATCAAGATGGAAAAAAAAATACAATTAGAAAGAAAAAAAAATCTTGTACATATCCATGTTCACAAAGCAACATGAATGATTTCATGCATACTAATTATAATTATGCCAACTATTCTCACAGCTAGGTCCTTTCAGTACTTGTTATTCTAAATAATAAAAATTATATTCTTTTTACTCTGCAACATAATGTGCTTACACATAAAAAGCTTGATTGCAACAAGCATTTTATCAAAATTATTAATTTTCTAAACAAATTAATGGTTTTTACTTACAATCTGTGGAATCTTCTAGAACCTGTGAAAAAGTTGCCATTTAGAAACTCGATTATATATTCCACACTTTGAAAAAGGTTACTGAATAATGGTTGATGCTGTGGTGAAGCCGACCTCATTTTGCACAGTTCAGCCTTGGAACCAATTCCCATTAAAACAAAGTTTTCTAAGGTCTGAAGCAGAGCTCAACAAATTTGCTTTGGATTTAGGAGGCTGTCCAAAATTTAGGAGAAAGACACAATTCTCAGAATAAAAAAAAAATCAGAAGGGGAAAAATAGGCAACAAATTGCCAATGGACAATTCTTTTCCATCTCAGATCCAGAACTAGAACCCTAATTTTGGGCAAGAAACACTGAATTCTTCCTCAGGGTGTACCAGAATTTAGGAAGACATTGACAATATTTTTAGTTATTTAGTAGAATAGCAATAACTGAGCTTATTATCTACTTAGCAAGAAGAGCTAATTAAAATAGGAAGCTACCACAAGGCATTCTCTAAACCCCCAACCTTCCTTTTGATGGTTGCATATTGGTTGAACTTTTTCCTTGCTCTTCCAACTCACTTCCCTATAGGGGCTTGGCTGGGCAGTAATCTCAGAGTTTCCTGGAGTCTCTGTGTTCTTCCCGATCTTCCCTTTTTCTTTAGAAGTATTCTGTGCATCTTTCTCCACATTCAAAAACTATTAGTATTGGCCCTGTCAAGGAGCAAATTGTGATCACTAAGTTTCTACAGAACAGTCTCAAAAATCTTCTCTTTAGAACTCTCATTCTGCATTTACAAATGTATACTCTTATTGTTTTCTCAATTCTATCCTATCCAAAGTTAAATTCTTTGTCTTCTCCCCAACTCCTCCTTCTGGCTTTTTTATTTCTGTCACTTGCATTATTTTCCTCACAGTAACACAGATTTAAGATGTCATAGCCAACTTTTGACTTCTTATATCTTATGTCCAAGAACTAATAAATTCCTGTCCTCTCAGTTTGTGTTCCAAACTATCTTTTTACTTCTCTTATTTTCCTATTTCTGATTCGTCCAATCCATTGCTTTTCTCTAAAACTTTTGTAATAGTCTTCTGTTATTCCCACTTCCAGTCTTTTATTTTTTAATTATTTTCATCATTTCTTTTCTGTATCTCTTGCACTTTCCCCACTGAAAACAAAAACAAAACTATGCATAGTCAAGCAGAAACAAATTTCCATATTGGTCATGACCAAAAATGTGGTGCCTATCTTGAGTCTATCACCTCTGTCAGAAGGTGGGCAGCATTCTCTATTGCTGGTAATCTGGAATTGTTATTGGTCATTGTTTTGATCAGAATATCAATCTAATTTTTTACATTACAACTCATGCAATTTTTATACCCTGTCACTCTGTACACCTTATACTTAGTGTTCATCTCCTAAGGATTAAAGTATAAATTCCTTAATGTTCATTCAAGCTCCTCCATAGGCTACCTTCCAGCTTTATTTCACATTACTATTCCTTTCCATGCGCTCTCTTTCAGGCGAATTGAATTCCTTATCCATCATTTGCTCTCACTTGTCTTCATGACTTTGCTCATGTCATCCCTGGAATGACCTTTCTTTCCCACCTCTAATCCATACCTATTGAAAATCTTCCCTTCCTTTAAAGCCCATATCAGGAACTACTTCTAAAGCATGTTTTCCTCTGTATTTCAATTTGGGGGTGAGGGGGCAGCTAGATGGTGTACTGATGGATAAAGTATTGGGCAGACCTATGTTCAAATCTGTCCTCAGACCCTACTAACTACATGATCCTATGATCTGTAAACAGGAGATATTAATAGCATCTACCTTCTAGGGTTATTGTGGGGATAAATGAAATAATAATTGTAAAATACTTAGAGTGCCTGACACATAATAAGTGCTATATAAATGTTGTTCTTGTTATCTGGAAATATTTCCTTCTTTCTCTAATTTCTCTGTACTTTGTTTGCACTTCTCTGCCCTTAAATTATATTTTATATCAGAATTTTGTTGTGCACTTGTCTTCACATTATATAGTTAACTCATTGAAGATAGTCTTCAATTTCAATAAACTTGGGATGGAAAATGTCATCTGCATCCAGAGAGACAACTATGAAGTCTGATTGAAGCACACTATTATCTTCTTTTTATTTGTTTTTTTTTTCTTTCTTCTGTTTTTGTCCCCTCTGATCTGAGTTTTCTTGAACATGACACATATGGAAATATTTTTAAAAGGATTGAACATATTTAACCTATATTAGATTGCTTGTTGTCTTGAGGAGATAAGGAGATAGGAAGATAAGGAGATAGGGATAAGGAGAAAAGAAGAGAGGGAGAAAAATTTGGAATACAAAGTCTTACAAAAATGAATGCTGAAAATTATCTTTAAATGTATTTAGAAAAATAAAATACTATAAAAAAGAAGAGAGATATTATTTTCTACCCATATCCCCAGCATCAAGCACAGTAGCTTGTATTTTGTTAATGTTTAATAAATGCTGGCTAAATTAGATTCTACCTGACCTTAATACTTTCCAGACCATGTTCTTCCCATTCCCTTTATCTTTCTCTTTTTTCAGATATACAAAAAGAATCATGGATTCTGGACTGGCATAGGATCTGTGAAGGTTAAACAATCTTAGGAGTACTGAGAGAGGTCCCATGTTTTGTGTAGAATATAATCTTTCTGAGAGTAGAAACTTTCAAACTTCACTACCTGTCATGGGGCCTGGATTATAGGGATAGAGATTGTAACTGGATCTATTATTTCCCTAATATTGAAAACTTACAGAAAATCTCTTCATCAGTGCAAATCAGCATTGCTCTGTGACTTAGAGTCTTAGAGAGTTGTCTAGAATACTGAGAAGCTAAATAACTTGCCCCAGGGTCATCTAGCCAGTAAGTGTCAGATGGATCCAAGTCTTTCTAGCTACAAGGCTAGTTTTCCTACTACTGCACCACCATAGCCTTTGCCTTGCATATGGCAGGTAGTTAAATGCTTATTGGATTGAATTGAATTGGTGTCAGTGAAGGGTGCTATGGTGTCTTGTTATTAAATTAGTATGAAATTAGAAGTTAAAAAAATAAAGTGCTCTTCTGTAATTTCAGGTCAGAACTCATTACTAATACCCGCGGCCAAAAGGCAGCCTTCTCAGTGACCAAACACCTGGGACTTTGTCAAGGCTTGATCTAAAGGGAAAAATTTCCAATTGTTTAGTGATATTAAGAACCATAAGAAAATAGCCTGCATTTACATCCTTAGGCATAAGATATTGGAATACCATCATGAAAACGTCAGTATCTTCATCCCAAGGGAAGAAGTAGAAAGGAATTGTTCTCTTTTGTTCCATGTTGCTATATCCTTTTCCCTCCTCCTTCCTGACCAGTGGGATACTTTCCTTTCTCCCCTGTTTGAATGAGGAAGGATGAGCAGCTTCTGCAAAGTGACAGGGAGGTTTCAGTAGATTAGCTTCCTTGCAGAGGCCCCGTAAGGGTCGTTTGGCTGGCGTAGTCTCCCACCAACTCCTTTTTATCCCATTTAATGACCCAAGAGAAGAATGACCTCACTCAACAAGGGCTGTTGTCTGGTATAGAAAGAGAAAGAAGAAGAGCTCTGCTAATGTAGGGAGGCTTACCTGGCATAGCTCTTTGAGGCTCTAAGGTCAGATGGGTTCTCATTAAAGGAGGTTACAAAGGAATCAAGCTTAGAGCTGGAAGAAATATTACAGACTGGATGAGGTAAGTGAGACTAGGGGACTTGTTAAGGGTCATTTGGCTAGTGTGGGAGGCAGAATTTGGTTCTAGACATAACTGACTCCAAATCTACCTACCCGATCTGCTATACCTACCAGGCTCTATCTACCCTGCCATATTGCTTCCAGAATACTTTGTTATTCAGTAGTTTTTCAGCCATGTCTAACTCTTTGCGATCCTATTTGTGGTTTTCTTGGCAAAGATACTGGAATAGTTTGCTATTTTTTTCTTCAGCTCATTTTACAGATGAAGAAACTGAGGCAAATGGAGTTAAATGACTTACCCAGATTTACACAGCTAAGAAATGTCTGAAGCCAGATTTAAATTCAGGAAGAGGAGTCCTCTTGACTCAAGACTTGGCACTCTATCCACTGTGCCATTTAGCTGCCCTTCCAGAATATTCTGCTGGAAAAAGGATTGACCAGAATTCAGAAGACCTGAGTTTGTTTTAGTCATACAAATGTTAATGACCTTATATAATTCTCACCAACTTTGAATATAAGTATACTCATTGATCGGGGGAGAGAATGATACTATAGTAATTTAGTTTCACACACACACACACACACACACACACATCTCTATCTCTCTTCCTCTCCATTTCTCTCCCTCCACCCCTATCTCTTCCTCTCTCTCCCTCTCTTTCCCTCCTTCTTCCTCTCTTTTCCTCTCTTCCTCTCTTTTCATCTTTCTCCCTCTCTCTTCCTCTACTTCCTTCTTTCTTTCTTCTTTCTTCTCTCTCTCTCTCTCTCTCTCTCTCTCTCTCTCTCTCTCTCACACACACACACACACACACACAGTAGAGATTAAATGAAGGAATGAACATGGAAGGAGAAAGTTAAAGGTATTGTACAGAGATAGTACCAATAATATTCTCCAATGACACTATAAGCTCCCTTAGGGCAAGAATAATGTCTCATATACTTCTTTTTTATCCTCCAGTACCTAGACAAAGGAAGAATATAAAGCAACTGCTAAACAAATAGTTACTGGATCAATAATGGTTGTTATGTAGTAATGGAAAGAAAGTACAGCACTAACCTTTGTTTTCTTTAGAGAAGTAGAAAAAGATCTCCTAATCTCTAAGAAATTATTTCCTCTTGGGAAAGCTAAGTTTTGGGATTGCCATCCAGGTCATGCATTAGATTAGAGTTATGACAACACAGAATTCCTTAAATCACATTAAGTCAACAATCGTTCATTAAGTGCTTCCTATGTGTGAGGCATGTGCTAAGTACTAGGAATATAAATAAAAGCAAAAAAAAAAAAATAATAATCCCTTCTCTCAAGAAGCTCACAATGTTATGCAGGAGACATGCATATAACTATGTTAAAACAAGACATATATACCAGATAAACTGGAAATGATTGTAAGGAAAAAGCACTAACATTAAAAAGATCTGGGAAAGTTTTCCTATATGCATTGGAACCTCAGTTGAGACTTGAAGAAAGGAGAGTTGGATTAAAAATAGGTTGTCCTAAACCATCGTTTGCCTTACATTTGTTAAATTTTGTTAGATATCCCTGATGATCTGGACAAATATTACTTACTGTGAATAGTCACCATTGTCCCCTGGTGAGTTACCTTATCCCTTTTCTACCTCAATCCCCTTTAAGTTCCTTCTTCTTCATCATGGATACATTCCCTACCATTCATCTCTCCTGGTTATGCAAACAGTCTATCTAGTACTCTCTTCCATTTACTCTTTGATCCAAGGTCATTGGCTCCCTTTTTGTTCCTCATACAAGACATTCAACATGTAATAATGATTCCAAGTCTTTTTATCCTGTAGCAAACTTACAACTGCCTAGTGCACTACAAAATAATTTTGAGAGTGTAGCTGTACCCAAAAGGAATGATGGTCACTACTGATGATGGATAGTCTACCAACTACCTTCATTTGAATCCATTCTTGAGATAGGTTCCTTTTGGGGAAAGGTAGAAGAATGGAATGATAGAGGGTTCACAGAGCACATTGGCAGAAACATTCCCCTAACAGCTATGTAAATTAGCATCATCTGGGAAAAGGTGACCTAAAACTTTCTCTTCACTCAATGGCTCTCCTGTCCTCCTCTTTCCCACAGCAGACCACCTTTTCATAGCTAATAGACATCAATCTCCCCAAAGATACTGATCAGGATTTAGATATTGCAAGTGTTGTGCAAGTTAACAATCTAAATCATTAATAATCAAGTAGCTAATAAACATAAATATTGAGCATCTTTGTGCCAAGAACAGGGCCCCACAATCTTTCAAAACCCTTTCTTTGATAGTATAGAGTGGCTATGTTGGGAACTCTCTCTGCTGTTTTGTATCTTATAGTCTGAGAGAATTATCTTAGGACTTTGAGAGATAAAGTGAATTCCATAGTCATATAGCCATTATGTTTCTAAGGCTTCACTTGGATCCATGTTCTTCTTATTCCAAGTTTCTATCATCTGGCTACTGTTATAAAGGGTTTTATTCATTATTTTTAGGTTATCTCAGGTCATTTCTGTAGGATCTCAGAAGCAACCTCTATATATAATAAATAAAGTGATTTGACTCCAGACAACTAATTATATAGGTATGAAAGAGTCCCTATTCGACACCCTCAAAATTCTCCATTTTTTTCCATTGGTTTTCAATAATCAATCAATTTCAATAATAAGAAAAACAATGACTTAGTGTGACATATTAAAAAGCATGTGTGGATTCTTGAACAACTGATTTTATCACTAGAGTTTTGTTTTACTGTTATTGTTGTTGCTCTTAATGTTGAATTGTATTTTCTAGGAGTCCCATCTTAAAATGCACATAAGGGGAAGGGAAAGGAGAAGGGGAAACACATGAATTCATCATCAACCAATAACATCTTAGCAGGAAGTATTTTATCAGATTATTTTCTAACTTGCTACCTAAAAGCAAACAGGTCTCTGAAGAAACTTGGGGGAAAGGTGTTAAGGAGAAGAAAAGTTGAAGCCCCCCAAAAAATAGACCTGTCTAAGACTATATCCACTGGAGAGTTGAAACCAACATGGAAAAAACTAGTCCCCTTGAGGGAAGGAGACAGAAAACTTCAAGGGAAGCCAAAGAAGATCTGACTGGGAAAGTGGTAGGACTTTGAAAACAAATTTGACTTCCTTTATCTATTTTTCCTAAGGTCAACTACTTCTGTGAATTGATAATCCCTTTCTCAATGATGATTCTGTTTGGCATTGAAAGCCCCACATATTTAGAAAACATGGCTTACATAGTGAATCACAGTTAAAAGAAGGCCAGGTTTGGAATATCTGTGTTCTGCATTTAACACTGTCAGACCCCTAGGTAAGTCACAACTTATAAATGTCCCTAAATAGTTTTCTGAAACTATAAACTAGTTGCTGATTCAGGAGCTCTTCAGACTGATGAACTCACAGTTCCTGACTAAAACAAAAACCACGTTAAACTTAGAATGAGTACAGACCCGAACCTGGAGTCAGGAATACTTGTGTTCAAATACCAGACTCACATTAGTTATGTAACCCTGGACAAGTCTTTCCATCCTTATTTTCCTCATCAGTAAGATATAAATAATAACACTTATCTCCCACAAAACTCAAATGAGATAATATTTCTAAAGTATTTTGCAAAAGTAAAAGTATTACAATAAATGTTAGCTATTATCATTATCACTTCTAGATAATTGTTAATTTTTTTGGAAAATATTTTTGCATTTATTATTTCATTTTTATCCCTAAAATAAAAATTTGGAAGGTAGGTAAGAACAATGAACTATTTTATTATATCTTACAAAGTTTTTTAGGGATAAGTAAAATGAGTATTAGAGAGATTTGATGACTTTCTTGGCGGGGGGGGTGATTACACAAGTTTGAACTAAATTTGATGTAGATTAAAAATATTTTCATTTTGTTGTTGTTGTTGTTTGATTGCTTATTTTTTCTTTGTCATTATTTTCCCTTTTTGATTTGATTTTTCTTGTACAGCATAATAAATGTGGAAATATGTTTAGAGAAATTGCATATATTTAACCTCTATTGGAGTGTTTACTGTCTAGGGAAGAGAGGAGGTGGGAAGTGAGGAAGAAAAAATTGGAACACAAGGTTTTGCAAGGGTAAATGTTGAAAATTATCTTTGCATATATTTTGAAAAACAAAAAGAGCTAGTATTATTTTTAAACAGAACTAATAAGTAACCAAATGAATTTTTCTCTTGTTGCCAGTTCAGAAGATCCTATCTGAGAGGACACAGAGAAGAGGGTTGTTTGTCTCCCACATTAGAATGTGAATTACTTAAGGGTAGAGATGATATTTTTGCTTTTTCTTTGCATCTCAAGCACTTAGCACAATGCCTGAAACATAATATGTATTTTAAAAATGTTTTTTGAATGACTAGAAAGTAGCTTTTGCATTATAATTCCATGGAGCTTTGCTAGTGCAGGCCAGCTCAGGGAGCAGCCTTCCCATGAAGCATGTGTGTGTGTGTGTGTGTGTGTGTGTGTGTGTGTGTGTGTGTTTAAACAGTTCCCAAATGACTGGGCTTATCTCGTTTCTTAAACTCCTAGTTTCCTGTCTTGGAAACTTTAATAAAGACAAATTTGAGAAGTAATGAATGAGGAATCAATCCTTGTAGAGCAATGAAATTTATTGTGGCTTAACTAATCTGGTACCATTTATGCATGCTGCCTGCCTTCCCCACCATCGGATGACTAATTGATAACTAATTTCCTCAATTTGTAGTTCATTACTTATTTTAGCAGAGAAGCTTATACCTAACTCTATGAATCAGAAAGGCTTCTGAAATCAATGAAGATATTACTTGTCAGGACAGTTGACAAATCATCTACCCATATCCAGGGTCAGACAGGTCTATAAGGACAATGGACATCTTTTGCTGAGTTCTGCCTAAGGAAGATCAAGAGTCTCTAGGTGGGGGATTGGAAGTGTGACCCTAAAGAGTGAGCTAGAAGGTTCATAGATATAGAAGAGATCTCATAGGTCACTTACTCCAACCCCCTCATTTTGTAGTTGAAGTAACTTGAGCCCAGGGAGTTAAAAAAAAAAGTTGTCTAGGTAATTAGTGCTAATGTAGGGGAGAAGAAAGGATTTAAACACAAGACCTTTGACTCCAGAGACAGTAGTCTTTACACTGACCCATACTACTTCCTCCATAAGAAAATGAAGCACAAAAAAATTCAGTGACTTGTCATAGCAAGTGCCTCACCTCCTGGGAAACTCAACTTTTGCCTTCACCCTTGCTCTCTGCCCAGGGCACTTATTACATAGATGAACAAGGAAACCACTTTTGACTCTACCATTTTCACCTAGCCATCTTGAGAATAGTACAGGGGAAAGAACACTGCCACTGGAATCAGAGGATCTGAATTCAAATTCCTCTCAGATACTTACTCCCTAAATGACTTTAAATAGATCATTCATTTCCTTTGATGAATTTCTTCACTATAAAATGAAAGGAGAATTAGATGACCACTGAATTCCCCTCAAACTCTTTGCCTTTGATCCTGTGACCTAGGATTCAAAGTGAATATATGGTAGACTTGATAAACCTAAAGATGTGCTTCCAAGTTTCCAATAACAAGAAGAACAAGCAGTAGGTAATGCTGGGGCTTCTCTTTACCTGTCTCTGTCTGCCCTGCCGTTTACTCTGATGGTGGGGCAGAGGGCAGCTGTTACACAGAAATAGGACAGTTTCTAGTAATTATGGCTTTTGAAAAATATGCCGGTCAATGGCTTCTTAACAAGTGATGCTATTAATCCCGAGTGTTCTCGATTCTTTATTTTGTTTGGGGAAAGAAGTCAGAGGCAATATTGTGTTATTTATCCCTGGAATAATGTTGCCATAGTAACCTCTCTACCTTATAACAACAGCAGTGAAGTCACTGAAGCAAGGAAGCATGGAAGCTTTTTTAATAACTGGGAGCATGGGTACCAAGGTTGGTAATGGAGAATACCTTTGTTGGGGGGCCACAGCATTTAACCCTAAAGCATGATGTGCGGGGCCTGTCTCTGAGAAGAGCGTGGTTTTGTGATGTCCAAAGCGAGCCATTTGTATTAAGTTGCTCTGCTATTAGCATTGTTTCACATGACACTCTTAGAATGCAAGAATGTAGGGTTGCCATGGAAACCAAAAAAATGTACAAATTAAGACCCAGAATAGGAAAGCTTCTACTGTTGCAATTCTGTTGATCATTATTAAAGAAATTATGTAGTGCAACTACAGGTATTGAATGTCAAAAAAAAAAAAAAGCAGGGGGGATACATTCAACATCTTAATCTGGTGCATAATTCCTCCTTTTTCAGAATGGTAGAGGATAAAGAATATTGGATTTGACATTAAGTGACCTGGCTCAAATCCTACTTTTCACTTATTATCTGTATGGTCTTGGGCAAATCTTGGGCTTGAATTTCTTCTTCTGCAAAACCAAGACTATGGACTAAATGTCAGCCAAGCTCTGTGGTAGTGTGAAATCTGCAATCCTGTGAAATTACTCAGTGTTGTAGATAGGTTAACAATACATACCCTTGAAGATGATATGTCTGAGGACAGATGATCATGGACTATCAACCTTTGTGGATTTGTGAAATTGTTATAGCAACTAAGTGAGGTTCTTTAAAGAACATTAGTTGATAGAAGAAACATGGTGGAATGGAGAAGGTAAAGTAACTCACCATTCCTCTCTAAGGCTAATCATTTGATCTGAGACTTTAATCTTCTTATTCCTTCATAACTTTTCCAGTACCTTGATCCAATAACTCTCCTGCTGCTTTCTCCTTTATCTTCATTTTTCTAACATAACATAGCTCTTTTCTATCTGCCTGCTAACATATTTAAATCTGTCCAAGGTAATGAAGTGAATAGAATGCTGAACTGGAGTCAGGAACACTCATCTTCCTGAGTTCAAATTCAGCCTCAGATACTTTCTAGCTGTCTCTCATCTGTAAAATGAGCTGGAGAAGGAAATGGCAAACCAGTATCTTTGCCAAGAAAACAGCAAGTTGGACACAACTGAAAAATGACTAAACAACAAAATTCTACAAAAAAGTCTTCCCATGGATCATTCTCTTCCCATGATCATTCTCTTCCTAAGTAATCATTCTCTTTCTCTTCCTCCTCTTCCCTCCCTGTTCCTTTCCCTTCTCTCTGTCTCTGTCTTTCTGTCTGCCTCTCTCTGTCTCTGTCTCACTTTCTCTCTCCTCCCCTCCCTTCCCTTTGCTCCTTTCCTATCCTCTCTTCTCCTCTCCTCTCCTCTCCTCTTTTCTCTTCTCTCTCTCTCTGCCTCTCTCTCTATGTCTCTCTCTCTGTCTCTCTGTCTCCTCTCTCTCCTTGCCCTCTCCCCCCTCCTTCTGCTTTTTTACCTTCTTGCTTGTCTCTGTTTACAGTTAAACTCTTTGGTAAAAAAATTTCTAGTCAGCAAGTCTATAAGTATTTATTAAGCACTATCTATGTGCTAGGCACTCCGGTAAGTTCTGGAAACTCATAGAATACCGCCATTTCTATACTCTTCTTCGGTTAAGTCCCATTGCAGTTTGGTTTCTGCCTCTATCTGCCTTCTGAAACACTAGTATTTTCCTAATCACCATATTTAACCACCTTTTAGTCTGTTTCTCCTGTTTGTAACTCTTTTCTAAGCATTTGGCTCAAATTTCTGATTACCTGGAAGTCCTACTACTGTCTTAATCTCAAAATGTTTAGGATTGGACTTCAGTAGAAAGAACATTGACTCTGAAGCCAAAAGATCTTGGTTAAATTTTGCCACTGACCTTTAGTACCTGTGTGACTTTGGACTTAACCTTCACTGGACTTCTTAACTTATAAAATGAAGTATTGAATTCAATAGCTGCTAAAATCTCTTACAGCTCTGTATCTATGATCCTATATGTTTGCTTTCCACTTCTCAAAACCTTCCTCTATCTAATCCGATTGAACTTTTTTATTATTTCTGAATCTTCTAGTAGATAGGAGCTATTTTTATTTGTCTTTGTATCTATCCCTAGTACCTAGAACAGTGTCTGGCACAAAATAGATGCTAAAATACTAGCTGAATTGTGTTGAAAGTTTCTTAATTCTTCCCTCTACTCTGGGGAATTTTCACAGGATTAGCATCTCTGGTATGAGGGCTTATTGAGCTCTTTTTAGCCTTTTTCATCTTCCTGTCACTTAACTCTCGCTAGAGACTCCAAGAAGCTGTAGTATGTGCAGCAGCCACACCCTGGTAAAATCATTTCGACAAATAGGTTAACCCAAGTTGAACCAATTTGGTCTCAAGCTCATCGGTGAGTTAGGGGGATGTCTGCCCAAGCAAGTAAAGATATCCGTCAATGAGCAGATGAAAAGAATTTGTTCCAATGGCTATGAAGGTGGCTGAAGCAGGCTTAAACCTCAGTCAGACATCAAAGACACCAAGGGTATTCATTGCAACCTAGGCAAGCTCCAGTGGCCTTGGTTTTTGTCTTGGTACTAGGTTTTGATAACTTTGAAAGAGAGTAAGAATGACAACTTTCTGCAACTGTGCCCCACTTAAATCCAATTTACACACCAGTCAAAACACTCCCCCCATGATATCTTTGGTCCTTTGAAAAGGAAGGGTGAGATAGACTTCCGGGGATAGAGCTAAGATGTCAGAGACAACATATATTTCTCTCTGACCTTCTATACAACCTTCACACTAATTACAAAATCCAGCCTCTGAATTATCTCTGGACAGGCATAACCCACAGATATTGGGAATGAAACAAATTATCAGCAGCAGATAATTTCAAAGATCGCCTGAAAAGGTCTGTTTCAATCTTAAATGGGAGGGAGGCAGCCAGTGCAGCCAGCACAACCATTGCAGACAGCACAGAATCCAGGCAGATTCGGACTCTGCTGGGGGTGTGGACTCTGCAGGATGGTGTGAACTCTGTGTGGCAGAGAATCTAGGGGGAGGAATCTACAGCAGTGTTGGCCACTTTGCCCTGGCTGCAAGCCAGTAGATCAGCAGAGAAGTTATAAAACATCCAACATAAACACAAAAGATCAATAGTGAACCCCCAAACACCAGAATCTAACAGGATCTGGTCATGCCCGCTCAGGGACAGGAGTGAGTCAGTACAGACCCAGCACAGCCGCAGCTGTTTTATAGAGGAAGCCATTGCTTGTAGAGGAAGCTTTGAAAACTTCCCCCGCCCTAAAGACAGACCTTAACTTAAAAAAAAAAAGAGTAAAAAAGTAAAGAGAATTCTGATGATAGACAGCTTCTATGGTGAAAGAGAAGAACAGACTTCAAACCCTGAGGAGACTAAAGGCAGATTGTCTCCAGATGAAGCCCCAAAAGGTGATATATGCTGGTTCCCTCTACACAAGTCTCTCCTAGAAGAAATTAAAAAAGAATCTTAAAAGAGAGCTAGAAGAAAAATGAGGAAAGGAAATGAAAACTTTGCAAGAAGGTTTGGAAAAAAATATATAATTGAAAGATAGATTTAATAAAATGGAAAAAGAAAACAACTCCAAGAAAAACAGCATTTGTGAAACAGAAAAAGAAAATAACTCCTTAAAAAACAGAATTTGTGAAATGGAAAAATAATTCCATAGAACAAAACAACTCATTTAAAAATTCATTTGGACAAATACAAAAAGAAGTTTTAAAAAAAAAGTAAATGAAGAAAATAATTCACTAAAATTCAGAACTGAACAAATGGAAATGAATGACTGATTGAGACAATAGGGATCAGTCGAGTAAAATAAAAAAAAATGAAAAAATAGAAAAAATTGTAAAATATCTAATTAGAAAAACAATTGACCTAGAAAATAGATCTAGGAGAGACAATCTAAGGATTATTGGACTCCCTGAAATAGATGATAAAAAAAGGAGCCTACACTATCTTTTAGGAAATCATCAAAGAGAACTGCCCAGATATAGTAGAATCAGAAGGTAAAATGACCATTGAAAAATTCACTGAACACCTCCTGAGAGAGACCCCAAAATTAAAACCCCAAGGAATATCATGGCTAAATTTGAGAACTATTGGATCAAGGAAAAAAATATTACAAGCAGCCAGAAAGAAACAATTCAAATACTGAGGAGCCACAATAAGGATTACTCAGGACCTAGAAGTTTCCACTTTAAAGAATCAAAGGGCCTGGAATCTGATATTCTGAAAGGTGAGGGAACTTGGAATGCAGCTAAGAATAAATTACCCTGCTAAAATGAGCATTTTTTTCGGGGAAGAAGATGGACATTCAATGAAACTCGTGAATTCCATTTATTTGCTTTGGGTCAGTTTATCACTGTGCTCTGCCTTGTGGTGTTTTTCCCTTCACCCCTCTGCCATGCCCTATAGTATCTTTCCTTTCATCTCCTAAAATGTCCAAAACTCCTTTTCTTACTAACTAGATACTCTCCTAACCCTATTTCATATTTACCACTCCTGATATCTATTGTATTTCTTCATTTTGTCTGTCACCTCTTCTCCTAAATAAACCTACCTTTTGCTAAAGAAAATGATCATTGTGAATTCTTCACATGACTGGCCCCCAACATTTGGTGCCTGCATAGTCTCTTAAACAACCATATCATATATATATATATATATATATATACATATATATATATATATATAAACATACAGATGGGTATATATGCACACACATAAGTACCTAGATATACACATATAGGTGTGTGAGTATGTATAAATAAATACACATACATGTAGGTACCTATATATGCATGTATCCGTATATGTACCTTTATCAACAGACTAAACACTCAAGGAGAACTGGAACCAAATCTCCCAAATATTTGTTTCCCTACCCTATCACTTAGCACTGTGCTCTGTATACAGTAAATACTTAGTTCATGGCTGTTGAATTGAAGGTATGATGATGATCTTTATCATTATCATTTCAGCAGCAAAGTGCTGCAAGTCTTTAGTAGGTCAAAGCCAAGTCTTAAGCAAATAGGTTATGCTGAAAGAATAGAATTCCCAGGTATATGTGCGTTGAATTAGGAATCCAGTTGGTAGACTTGTGCCTATAGATGTCTTTTCAGAATAATGTTTTAAAACTTATAAAATAAAATACAGAGAATTATAAAGGAGACAAATGATATTGAAATTCAGTTATCAAAATATTGAAAAAACCCTAACCAAAAAGCAAATTCATATATCAAGTTTAAGAACCCTGTCTCTAGGGTCATCTGATTTTATTCAGACTTCCTTGGTAAGGATGGACAGAAGCAGCTACACCCAAAGAAAGAACACTGGGAAATGAATATAAACTGCTTGCATTTTTGTTTTTCTTCCCGTGTTATTTATATCTTCTGAATCCAATTCTCCCTGTGCAACAAGAAAACTGTTCGGTTCTGCACACATATATTATATCTAGGATATACTGTAACCTATTTAACATATAAAGGACTGCTTGCCATCTGGGGGAGGGGAGGGAGGGAGGGAGGGAAAGAGGGAAAAAATCAGAAGAGAATTGAGTGCAAGAGATAATGCTGTAAAAAATTACCCTGGCATGGATTCTGTCAATAAAAAGTTATTTAAAAGAAAAAAGAAAAAAAAAACTTCCTTGGTAGTATATCAATGACTACTCTGCTCAGCCTATGAAAATTTAGTCCTGTACAATAGAATGGAATATAAACTCCTCAAGGGCAGGTACTATTTCTGATTTTTGTTGTGTTGTTGTTCTTTTTTTTTTTTTTTAAATCACTGGGGCTTTGCATAGTGCCTTGAACAAAATAGGGACTCATTAAATGCTTGATAAATTCAATTGAATGTTTAGACAAATTTAAATATTTCATTATTCCCAATTTTATAAATAGGTAAACTGGGATCAGTGAAAACAAAGCACTAAGAAAAACTAGTGATTCGTTATAATCTAGGATTCCTGTATTCCTGTATTCCTACCTACACTTGACATCATCAATGAATTTAGTAAATATCCACTGTGGGTACTAGACTAGAGCCTAAACCTGTCTTCCATGTTATCCTTCCTACTTTAGAACTCTATGTGGAGTGTCCAGACTAATTGAGGATGTAGCTATAAGTGTCTCAGCATCCCCTTCACTCAGCTTTTGCATTTTAAGTGTCTTCTACTAATGATCAGCACTAGGAGATTTCATGAAGCTTGACTCACTGAACTAGTTTTAAGACTTGTTATGTCTGGGAAACACACACAAAAATTGCATGTGTTTCAGTGATGAGTCACTCCCCTCCCACTCTCCCCAGACACACTGATAAGACATAACATATGTCAGTAAAATGATGAGAATATGTTATTTCTCTGGGGCAGGTAAGTTCTTCTACAGACTCTGGTAAAGAAAAGAGCCAGATCCTCAAGTAAAGACCTGACTCCTGGGACCAAGGAGGAGGTATATTTGGGGATTCCTTAACTCTTTCTAGTCCTAAAGATTGCTTTTAGTAAACTGCTGCTCTAGCACACGGTACTTTTATTTTATTTATAAAAATTGCTGCCGTCGCAGTCTTTTTTGCCTCATGAAGTCAGCACAAAACTGAGAATATTCGTTCCAAGGGAGTATTTTTAAAAAGCTCATTTCATAAAATGGTGACCTTACTATCTTGCCCTGAAGGTCAGTAAAATAGGTTGTTCCAAATCAATGTGGCCAGTGTAAAGTATAAAGAATATTCTACCAGGAATCAGAAAATAATAATAATGTTGATAATGTAATATTGTTAAGTCTTATATAATCCCTTTGGGGGGAGCAGAATGGTTTCATCAGAAAACTTGATAATTGCAGATCAGCAACTTTTCAGAAGCTTCTAGAAAGAGTACATTATTTCATTTATTGTCTTTGAATCCTAAGTGCCTAGCACTAACTTAGGCATATAACATGAACTTAATTCATGCTTGTTGACTGAATGAACTTTTTATTTTCTTTAAAAGTTGTCTGGGGCCCAGAGAGACTTATTTATTGTCACATAGCCATTAAACCACACGCAGGAATAATCTAGATTATACTACTTGGAGGTCAGCCATCTGTACATTATGGCAAATTTTCTAAATATATTTGAGCTTCTATGTGTGTCTTTTTCTGTAATCAATGATATAATAAAGTAGCATTTTATAATATCTTAGAGTTTATAAAACCTTTCTGCTTATAATACACATCTAAGCTTGAGGCATTCTCTCTGATGATTCCCCATGTCTGGAATGTTCCTACTATTGACCTTTTAGTCTTTAAGTCCCATCTAAAGAAACTTTCTTTACTCTAATTACTGTCTAGCTTTCATTAATTTACAACTAAAACTCTACCTTCTATAGGAATTCTTCCTGAACCCACTTTAATTCCATTGCCTTCCTTGTCATAATTATTTCCTATCTATCCTGTATATAGCTTGTTTTATGTACATTTGTTTGCATGTTATCTACCTATTAGATACCCTCCTTGAGGGGTAGGGACTGTTTTCATTTTTCTCAGCTCTTAGCTAGTACATAATAGGCACTTAACAAATGTTTATTAATTGAATTGTCATTTAATATATGTAGCACAGGTATCCCCTGTTTTCCAGGTACTGACTTTTTTTTTAAAGCTTTTTATTTTCAAAACACATGCATAAATAATTTTTAACATTCACCCTTGCAAAATTTGGTGCTCCAATTTTTTCTCCCACCCTTCCCTCTCCCTAAGATAATGGGTAATTCAATTTATGTTAAACATATGCAACTTTTCTATATACATTTCCACAATTATCATGCTACATAACAAAAATCAGATCAAAAAGGAAAAAAAATGAGATAATGCAAGCAAACAACAACAAAAAAGTGAAAATACTATATTGTGATCCATACTCAGTTCCCACAGTCCTCTCCCTGGGAACAGATGGCTCTCTCCCTCACAAGACTATTGGAACTTTCCCGAGTCTTGCTGTTGAAAATAGCCACATCCATCAGAAGTGATCGTCATATAATCTTGCTATTGCCTTGTACAATATTCTCTTGGTTCCCCTCACTACACTCAGCATCAGCTCAGGTAAGTCTCTCCAGATCTTTCTGAAATCATCCTGCGGATAGTTTTTTATAGAACAATAATATTCCATAACGTTCATATACCATAACTTATTCAGCCATTCTCCAGCTGATGGGCATTCACTCAATTTCCAATTCCTTGCTAATACAAACATTTTTGCACATGTGAATCATTTTCCCTTTTTTATGATGTCTTTGGGATATAGGCCCAGATACTTCTCTAAAGCAGAATTAGAGTGGTCATAACTTGTTTAGGGTCATAATGAATTAATTGTCAAAGTTGTTATGCTGGATTCTTTTCTGTTACATCATCCATATTCTACCCTTTTTTTTAAAGCATGACTTGGAAAGTCACTCAGTCTCGGATTCCTCACATGTATATGGGGATAACAACCCCCAAAGGATACAGTGATCAAAGGCTTTTCCCCACCGATCAAACAATAACAACGAATATAAAAAAGATTTTATAAGACACTATAGAAATATAAGGTAGAATGGATCTTCAAGGTTCAGTCATTTATGGAAGAAATAAGACTAACATAAGGAGCTTTTTTTATGTGGGAGTTCCCTATACTGATAGGGAAAAGTCCTGTAATATCATTTCTTCTTTTTTTTGTTAGAACTGTCATTTATTAGACTTTTTCCTACCACCCCATTTTTCTTTGATTCCCTACTATTCCAGGTGCCTTCCCAACTCCTAGATATTAACAATCTCTCTTTGTTGGTATAAAGTTATCTCTTCTATATTTTGCATACTCTAAAACAATTGGGAAAAGAAATGAGTTATACAAGAGAATTATGGAAAAAAGAGTCAATAGCTTAGGAAAAGAAATACAAAAATTAACTGAAGAAAACAATGCCTTCAAAGGTATAATTGACCAAATGGAAAAGGAAGTAGAAAAGCTCACTGAAAAAAATTGCTTAAATATTAGAATTAAGCAAGTGGAAACTAATGACCTTATAAAACAGCAAGAAATAACAAAAACAAAATTAAAATGCAAAAAAGAAGAAAATCTGAAATTCCTAATTGGAAAAACAGCTGTCTTAGAAAACAGATTTAGGAGAGAAAATATAAGAATTATTGGGCTATCTGAAAGCCATGATTTAAAAAAAAAAAGCCTGGATGTCTTTCTTTCTTTTTCTTTATTATTTTTTATTAAAACTTTTTATTTTCAAAACATATGCACAGATAATTTTTCAACACTGACCCTTGCAAAACCTTAAGTTCCAAATTTCCTCCCCTTCCCCCACCTCTTTCCCTAGATCCAATATATGTTAACCATGGTAAAAATATATGTTAAATTGGATAATATATTTTAAGATGTCATCAAAGAAAAACTGTCCTGATATGTTAGAATCAGAGAGAAAAATTGAAATAAAAAGAATTCACTAACTACCAATGGCATATCATAGCCAAATTCTAGAGTTCACAGATCAAGGAAAAAGTATAAGTGGCCAAAAAGATACAATGCAAATATTGTGGTGCTATGGTAAGGATTACAAAGGATTTGGAAGCTTCCACATTAAAGATCAGAAAACTTGAAATATGATATACCAGAAGGCAAAGAAATTAGTATTATAAGCAAGAATCATATAAACAACAAAATTGAATATGGGGGGAAATGGATATTTAACAAAATAGAAGACTTTTAAACATTCATAATTAAAAGATCATAGCTGAATTTTAAAAACTGACCTCCAAATACAAAGCTCAGGGGAATATTAAAATGTAAAAAAGAAACCATAAAGAAAAAAATGTAAGAAATTCAATAAGGTTTTTAACTTTATATTTCTAGATTTTTATGAACTCATGCAAAGTGAAGTGAGTGGAATGAAGATAACATTGCACACAGTAATAACATTAATATAAAAATGATCAAATGGGAAAACTTACATACTCTGATCAAGATTACAATCCAAGCTCCAAGCTCCAAAGGACTCAGGATGAAAATGTTACCCATTTCCATAAAGAGATCTGATGAACTCTGAGTGAAAAATGAAGCATACTTTCTTTTCTTTTTATTTTGTCTACATTTTCTTTTATGATGTAACTAATATAGAAATATATTTTGCATGACCTCAAAAGAATAATTACAATTAAATTGCTTGTCTTCTCCAGGACAGAGGAGGAATGGATAGAAGTGAGAGAATTTAGAATTTAAAATTTTAAAAAATGAATATAATTTTTACATGTAATTGGTATTTAACAAAATAAAAATAACTTAAAAATAAAAAAACCCTTTATATTTATATGTGGCAAGATAATATTTGTAACTTTTAACTTTATTACAATAATAGCAAATTAAGAGGAGTGCATGTAGACAGAGGGTATAGATATAAGGTGATTTGGTGGAATGATACCCTGTCCCTCCCCCCAAATAAAGATGTGAGTGGGGGGGGGGGAAATCACTGGAAAAAGAGGGGCAAGATTGAATGGGGATAAATTATCACACACATGAAAAAAGAAGCATGAAAGGTTTATTATAATGAAGGGGAAGATAGGTGGTGGCAAGCAAAGTTTAAATCTTAGTCTTATCAAAATTAGCTCAAAGAGAGAATATCATACATACTCAGTTGGATACAGAAATCTATCTTATCTTATAATGAAGTAAAAAGGGACAAGGACAATAGAATTGGAAGGGGGAACTCAGGATACATTCAGAATGGTGATGATCAGAAATAAAACACTTGTAAGGAAGGAGAAGATGAGCAATAAAGAGGAGGGGGAATAAACAAGGGAAAAATAGCATCTAGGGCAATGCACACTTAGTTATCATCACTGTAAATATAAATAAGATGACCTCACCCATGTAATGGAAGCAGATAGCAGAATGCATTAAAATGTGATACCTACAATATGTTTACAAGAAACACATTTGAAGCAGAGAAATACATACAGGATAAAGGTAAGGGAGCTAGAACAGAATCTATTATGCTTCAGCTAAAGCCAAGAAAATAGAGATAACAATTGTGATCTCTGATATAGCAAAAGCAAAAACAGATCTAAATAAAAGGAATAAAAAAGAAGCCACATCTTGCTGAAAGTACCACAGACAATGAAGTAATATCAGTACTAAACATATATGCACCAAATGGTATAACATCTAAAATTTTGAAGGTACAAGTTACAGAAGTACAAATTACATTATAGTAAATGACCATTATAATCTAGTGTATGAAAAACCCAAAGACCCAAGTTATGGTGCAAAAATTCATTATTTCATAAAAGCTATCAGGAAAATTTGAATACAGTATGACAGAAACTAGGTATAGACTAATATCACATATCATATACCAGGATAATGTCAAAAGAGGTACATGATTTACACACAAAGGGTGATATCATAAGCATATTGAAAGATGTTTGTCAATTATTTGTCAGATTTATAGATAAAGAAGAAATTTAGGATTCAAGAAGCTATAGAGAGCATTAGAAAATGTAAAATAGATAATTTTTATTACATAAACTTTAAACATTTTTTCACACACAAAACCAATGCAAACAAAATTTTAAGAAAAGTAGAAAAATAGGACGGGGAATTTGCAATAAATATATTCAATAAAGGCCTCATTTCTCAAAGGAAACTGAGCCAAATTTATAAAAATACAAATCATTCCACAATTTGACAATAGTCAAAAGTGATGGTTTTCATTCAAAGAAATCAAAGATATCTATAGTCACATGAAAAATTGCTCTAAATCACTATTGATTAGAGAAATACAACCTAAAACAACTCTGAGGTACTGCTTCATACCTATCAGATTGGCTAATGTGACAAGAAAAGGAAAATGTTGGATGTTGGAGATGTGGGAAAACTCAGACACTAATGCCCTTTTTGTGAGGTTGCGAATTAATCCAACCATTCTGAAGAACAATTTGGAACTATGGCCAAAGGGCTCTAAAACTGTGCATATCTTTTGATCCAGCTAAGTCTATATCCCAAAGACATCCCAAATAAGGGGAATTATTTATAGCAGCTCTTTTTTGTGGTGGCTAAAAATTAGAAATTGAAGAGCTGTCTATCAATTGGGTTATGACTAATAAACAGCTGTGGTATATGATTGTAATGAAATATTATTATGCTATAAGAAATCACAAGCAGGGTGATCCTGATGCATAATGAAGTGAACAGAAACAGAAGGACATTGTACACAGTAACAGCAATATTGTTCAATGAAGAATTGTTAATGACTTAGTTATTCTCAGCAATATAACCATCTAAAATAATCCCAAAAGACTAATGATGAAGCATATTTTCCATCTCCAGAGGGGGAAAAAAAACTGTTATTTGAATTGAGACTGAAGCATGCTATTTTTTACTTTCTTTCTTTCATTTTTTTCTTTTATTCTGGTCTTCTTTTACAAACTGCCTAATATGGAAAGATACATAATTGTATATGTTTAAATTATATCTAATTGTTTCCTATCTCAGTGAGTAGGGAGGGCAGCAAGAAAGGGAGGGATGGAATTTAGAACTCAAAGCTTTAAATAAAAATGTTTAATTTTTTTAAATTGAGTTTTAGGTTAGCTTATATATTATTTAATTTAGAGTGGTTCCTAACAATTTTATGTCATTTTTACAATCTGATGAAGCTTATGGACCCTATCTTAGAAAGTTTTAAATTTACAAAATAAAATACATATGATTATAAAGGAAGACAATTATATTTAAATACAGCTATAATGTTTAAGAAATGATATTTAAAAAAACATTTATTTTAAATATTATTAATTAAAGGTAAATTTAAGCCATATTTAATATTAACAAAATTACTAATTATTTTAATTATTTAATATTTTAAAAACAAACAAACCCTGGGTTAAAAACCTCTAAAACCCAACTTCTTCATTTTATAGATGAAGAAACTGAGGCCCAATTAGCTTAAGTAATTTGCCCATAGAATAATATACTTAGAGGTGAAATGATCCTCACAGGTCATCTAGTGTAACTCTTACCTAACCATGAACTGAATTTCATAAAATATTGCTCTTTGAGAACTGACCTGAATTTTTGGACCAGTATAACTCTTGTAATTCCTAAAATCCTGACTATATGAAGTCTTTCTTAATCAATAGTAACTGATCATTTAGGGAAACATGGATCCTTTTCCCAGAATAAATTACTCATTAGTAAAGTGAGGATTTTATTTGCAAAAATGTAAAATATTACCTATAGGTGTGCCACATGTTCTTTTTTTGTAAACACTCATATTTTTGCTTTTCACTGACCAAGTAAATGAAGGGAATGTGGCAATGGCCACAATTTCTACAAAGAATCCATGCAAATATCTGATGTAGAAGTATATGATCTCAGAAATATAAAGCTTTGCCTAACTATTCCCAAAGGGCTATCAAAAATGGGCACACCATTTGATTCAGCAGTATTTCTGCTGGGCAAGTAACCCAAGATCATAAAGGAGGGAGAGGGACCCACATATGCAAAAATGTTTGTGGCAACTCTTTTTGTAGCGGAAAGAAACTGGAAACTGAGTGGATGCCTATCAATGGGAGAATGGCTGAATAAATTATGGTATATGAATATTGTGGAATATTATTGTTCTATAAGAAACGATCAACAGGATGATTTCACAGAGATCTGGAGGGACTTACATGAACTGATGCTAAGTGAAATGAGAAGAATCAGGAGATCATTGTACACAGCAATAGAAAGATTATACGAAGATCAATTCTGATGGATGTGGTTCTCTTTAATAAGTGATCCAGGCCAATTCCAATGGTTTTGTGATGAAAAGAGCCATCTGCACCCAGAAAGAAGACAGTGGGAACTTCAGTGGACTACAACATAGTATTTTCACCTTTTTTTGTTATTTGCTTGCATTTTGTTTTCTTTCTCATTTTTTCCCTTTTTGATTTGATTTTTCTTATGTGCATGTTAAATGTGGAAATATATATGGAAGAATTACATATCTTTAACACATATTGGATAACTTGCTGACTAGAAGAAGAGGTGGGGTTGGGGGAGAAGGGGAAAAAATAGAACATAGGATTTTGTAGGGATGAATGTCGAAAATTGTATTTTTTTAAATAAAAAGCTTTAATTTAAAAAATTAAATAAAGCTGTGACTAGATACACAAATTCAATCATATCAGAGCCATTGATTTGTATCCAGGAATTATTTTTTATGTATTTAAAGAAACAAATGTAATCCAAGGACTGGTTATTGGTTGAACTTAGTTATTTCTTTTCTCTTAAATCTCTTCAAAATAATTGGTGTTTTGCATTGAAGACAAATTTAGTCATATCTTTTCTATATAAATGCTAAATCCTTGTGACTGGGGTCCTTGTGCTTTCTGACATGTCTTAAAAACTTGAGAGTTCCCTAATTACACAACAATTCATTCTGCTGTGCTTGGAATGATCTATCTTCTACCTGAGAATTTTCTCAGAGTTAGAAGATCAGGGGAATATTTTTAGAAATAGGCAAGTATTTCCTGTTTTCAAAACATGGACAAGTTTCTACAGGAGGAGGCAGATAGATCCCTTGATCCAAACAATGATAATAAAAAATGAAAGGACTTCAGAGTCAATCTTGTTCAACCCCTACTCGATTCTATTTACTGTGGGCTCATTTAACCTCTGCTTCAAGACTTCCAGAGATATTAGGTCTGATCCAACATGGCTCTAGTTCTGATTTAATTTGGGTATCTAATAAAATGCTCATAAGTTATTGATATTAATAAAAAAATTTTGACTAATAAGTCATTTTGTTCTAAACTCACCGAATTTAACTAACCAGCATTTATTAAGCACCTACTATATATAAAACATTTTGACAAGGACAGAAATTGAAATACTTCCTCTTTTCAAGGAAGTAAGGTCTACTGGGGAGAATCATACTGTAAAATTATTGAAGACAGAGCTCCCTACCTTATCCACAGAAATAATAGGTGAGATTATCTGAAATGCCTTGCTGTAATTTAGATATATAATAAATTGGCAGTTTGCCCTACTCTGCAGGTCTATTATACCTTTTTTTTTTTAAAGGTAGTTAACTTGGCAAGATTTGTTCTTTTATAGGAAAAAGAGTATGGGACTCAGAGGCAGCAAACTTGGGTGTTTATCCTAACTCTGACACTTATTAACTGTCAGATCTTTGATAAAACTATTAACCTCACTTAACTTCTTTCCTCTATTGTAAAATGAAGAAAGGGGTAGTTATAGTATTTAATTCCCAGGATTGTCATAAAACATAAAATTTAGAATACTATGTAAATGTCAGTTGTTATTATTATTATTACTATTATTATTTAGGAAAATATGGAGTACAATCAGGGAAAGAATAAATAATTTGGAATCCAAAGATCTGAGTTCAAATGTTGGCTTTTTTGAGTAGCCCTGGGCAAAATCACTTAATGTTTCAATAGTCTGGGCAACTCTCTTAAAACTATAATCTGAATTGACAGAGAGGAGTTTCCTCGACTGGGAGTTCCCTATATCAATAGCTATATGTTCCACCCCTATCCTTCCCACTATTCCTAATCTATGTCCCTGTTATTATCCCTGTCTGTATTCCAGTTGTTATTGTGTTAAATTAAATCATCCCTTCTCCTATAACCCAAACTGATATTTACTTTCTCAGATTTCTTTAAGCATTTTATTTAATACACCCAATTTAATCTTGATTACAGAAGTACATTAATTGCCACATGGGATCAGATTCATTGTTCAGTTATTTTGTAGTCTACCTTGACTGAGGAACTATTACAAAATATCTCATAGAGACCATTGTTGCCCTTCTTGACATTTTACTAAAATGTTAAAGACAAAGCACAAACTTTTAAATGTCTTTTAATCATCTATTACAGACCCCTTACTCATAAACTCAAATCTTTATGAAATTCAATCTTTACATCTGTACCATCCTCTTGGCAATAATGAGTCAAAATGTTCTCTGATTCTTTCATAAAATTAAGGGCTTCACAGGAAGGGTAAGTCTGATATTTCTCTACTATGTATGTCACTATATCAAAAACAGAGTTGAGAACTGAGCAATCCGTGATATTTTTTGAGGGGGGAGGAGACAGTCAGGGTTAAATGACTTGTCCAGGGTCATACAGCTCGTGTCTAGGGTAAGATGTGAACAGAAGTCCTCTGGACTCTAGGCCTAGTGCTCTATCTACTGCACCATCCACTGGTTCCAGTCACTAAATAAGTATTTGATTCATGAAAGAATTCCACCTGCCAAAAAACTCATATCAATTAGGATATCTTTAAATGACAGTGCTCCCTGAGTATATCATGAAAGGATTTTCATTTTAGAGTTAGAGGTTCTCAGCCCAACCCTCTTGTTTTTAAAAATGACAAGCATAAGAATCTTGAAGTGCCTTGTCCAGAGCTACAAAGCTGGCAAATATCAAAGCCAGGAGTGGAACCAAGATTCTTTAGTTTCAAATTTAGTGTTCTTTCCACAACAGCATTTGTTCTCTTCCCATGTCAAATCTTTACAGATAAAGATTTAGACAAGCACTCCAATTCACCTTCTGCCTTACAAGCATTCCATGGGCACCAGCAGGGTGTGAGTGGAAGGCAAAGGAGGGAGGTGAGAGGAAATAGCTCTTACCATCTATTTATAGAATACCTTTCATCCACTCCTTAAGAAAAACAAAACAAAACATAAAATCTTTTTTTGAAGGGGGAAGCCTGTTTACTATAATTAAATATTAAAAAACCCTCATTAGCAGAGTTTGCTTTGCCTAATACACAGCAGTATAAAAATGAAAGGGTTTTAGTTTATTTCCCTCCTCCTCTTTACCCAGTATTTCTCTTTCCAAATTCTGATTTTTAAAAAATTTTTCTTCAGCAGTTAGGCCTCGTGACAATCTACTTGACCTAATGAAGTTACATTAGTTTCTCTTTGCATATGATATGTTTTTCCAGTGGAAAAGGTTAAGAAACAATGAGGCTATCCAGCATAACAAATGCACATCACATCCTAATATGCAATTAACTAAAAATAACACATTTTCATTCTAGAGAGGGGACTGCATTTAAATAAGTATTTTCTTCAAATAAACTTTCATTAGGTCAAATTTCTGTACCACTTGCTTGTTTAACACTGTATGTGTGTGAACGTGCACGAAGTGCAAAAATTACCTCTTCATTTTTGTTTTGGGATGGCAAAGTAAACTGAGATATGACAGCATAAGTAAACAGCGTTTGCATAAGTAAAGTTGGTCTGGAACACAGATGCTGAAGCTCACTCTCTGAAATCTGTTATTCAAGGATTACTAAGGTTTCTGGGTTTGTCAGATGATAGAAGCATAAAATGTTTGCTCTCTCTTTCTGTGTCTCTCTTTCATCTTTCTCTCACTCTCCTTTTTCTCTCTCTTCTCCTTCTCCTTCTTTGCCTTTTCCTCCTTCTCCTCTTCCTCTTCTTCCTTTTCTTCCTCCTCCTTCTTCTCCTTCTCCTTCTCCTTTTTCTCTTTCTCCTTCTCCTCCTCCTCCTCTTCTTCCTTTTCTTTCTCCTCCTCCTCTTCCTCTTCTTCCTCCTCCTCTTCCTGCCCCTCCTCCTCTTCCTCTTCCTCCTCCTCTTCTTCCTCTTCCTCCTCCTCCTCCTTCTCCTCTTTCTCTTCTTCCTCCTCCTCCTCTTTCTGTCTCTGTCTTTGTCTCTCTATGTCTTTGTCTCTCTGTTTGTGTTTCTCTGTCTCTGTCTCTGAGCTTAGGATCCATCATCTTCCCTGCAGTATAATTGAGAAGTGATGGGAAATTGAGAAGAAGTCTGGCCACAGGTGCAGAACACAATACTCCTTTTCTTCTGTTTTCAGTCAAAATTAAATATCGGTGCCAATCCCTTTCTAAATCTGCCAGGTGGTAACATTTATTTTGGATGAAACTCCCCAAAACATTGCCATAGTCCCCAGTTCTAGAGCCAATGATCCTCTTCCCTACATATTATTTGAGTGGGATTCTGTCTTGCTGCTGCTGATACAAAAGACAATATTCTCATAGAGGCCACTCAAATGTTGCTCTGCTGAAGTAGGACCATATGTCCCATTTTTCATTTCATCCTGTGTCTCACAAAAGCACTGTCTCTTCACCCAAATTCTGCTGTACTCTGGCATGATATCAACCTGGTCACTAAGAATGACTTTATTGTCAGTGAAGTAGGATTTTGTGGCTCAGGAGGCAAGAATTAGACACTAGAGAAAATGAAAATGGAGGTGGAATAATCAGAACACAGGATGTTTTTTACCCAGATAATTTCAGGCAAGTCATTTTACTTCCTTGGTTATACAGAATGGCTTGCAAGTGTTTTTTCATATCTAGATGTGTGAATTCTGAGTCTGTATTTAAAGTTTACAAGGTGTTTAAAGAAGGAAGAACTTTTGATAGCAAAAGTTGTCTGTATGGGTAAAGATTTTTCATGGACCAAAAGTTGGGAAACTATTCTAAAAGCTGGTTGCTTATTTCTGAATAGATCCTTTCCCACCTAAGATAATAGGGCCTTAATCATTCAAGGAATTATATGAGATTCTTCCACCCTCATTATTGCTATATTCAAGATAGACAGAATTTACAAGGACCTGGAATTTTTAACGACCCAGGACAAAACTTAAGAACATCAATTTGGTTCAGTTCAATTCAATTCAATACAATCCTATTCAATATGCATTTCTTAACTGCCAAATTGCCATGTGCCATGTGTAGTCACCATGCTAGGTTATAGGAATTTAAAAGTAAAAATAAGAGTGCTGTTCTCCAGGAGCTTACATTCCTTAAAGAGGGTAGGCTAGAAAACAACATGCACAGAAAGGCAAATCCAGAATATCTTCAAAATAAATACAAAGTAATTTTATGGGGAAGAGGAAGCACTAAGAATTGAAGAAAAAGGGAAAAATATCCTATATAAAATTTCTATAGGTCTCTACATCTTACTCCATAGTATCTCTTATTTATCCATCATTAGGAATGTTTAGGTGAATAATATTTTTTAATTTTAATAGAAAATTCTGTTTTTGTGGGAAAAGCAATCATGAGTAGATAATCTATTCTGAGATTCAACCATCCATTGTAGGAGAAAGGTTAGACAGTTGCTGTAGGATGTCATAACTCAAAGAATTATCATTTACCTGGTGACAGTTACCTGAAGTGTTGAAATCATGCCTAACAGGAATTAACCAACCTCTGGAGGATTTAACTAACAAGCTCAAACCCACTAAGTCTTGGCAAATGTCACAGGAAGATAAGTGAGCCTTTGTCAGGCACTGACACTGTAGTGTGAAATGTTTATCCAGTCACTTTCTTTTCAAATAAAATTAAGAAATAGTTGGTGAACACAAACTATGTGCCATGGCTAAGTGACAGTTAGCTGGAAGGAAATAATTCAAGTAATAGAAATGGAAGGATGACCATAGACCTTCAGGAATAGTGATCCTGAAAAAAGGAATATCATGGGGCAACAGGATGAAGGACTAAGTACTTAGGGAAGCATTTTTATCTGAGAAAAAAGACCAAATTAGGAAGGGGAAGAAACCCATAGAAAAGGTCAGTGGGGATACCAAAGGCAAACTGCATCAATTTTGCAATTTTGCAATAGGGCCTTAATAAAAGGATAGCAGAAGTCTGCTTGGTGACAAAGCAGGAAGGCAAGTTTTATCATCAAAAGTTTCTTTTGCGTTGTCTGTCCAGCTGTGTCAGAGGTGTTCCACAATGCTGTGAGGGAGGCTGAGCATTATTCATTTCCAAATCCTTCATGTTCCTTCCTCTCTTCAATAATCTTTTCTCTTCTTAGGGGCCCAGTGCTCTCCTATCTGTGAGAAAGCCATTTGATAAACTAATCCACACCAACGTATTAGGGACTTAATGTGTTATCTCTCTCTAAGGAGTATTTATATTTTCAAAGAGGCTACAGATAGAGGAAAACATTCTAAGTAATGAATCTCAGATGTTAAAATCTCAGACATCAGTAGAGGAGATATTTTGGCCAAGTACTACTCTAAGGACCTCTCCCAATCATAGAACACTGCTTTGTCTCAGTACTTGGCTTCCCAGGAAAAGTTCTCTCATATACCTAACCCTTCCTGGAAGGCTAATAGCTATTTGGGAGTCCAATGTATCTTAATAAAAAATGGAAATGGTTTTGCCCCTTCATTTTAATTAACATTATGTCTACATTTCTGTGATAATGGATAATTAAGTGAGTTCCCTCGACATTGGAATGTTCTTGGAAATAATTTATGCTTTAGTTTTACTACATGAAAGCTGTTTGGGTTGGGACTGAAGTTTCATCATAAATATGTCTGAGTGTGCCTAGTGCACGTCAGTGATTTATATTCATCTGGCTGAAGTTCTGCAGGCCAGGAAAGTTTGCATGCAGCATTTGAATATGGGTAAATATTCAGCTATTTGCATTCTCTTTTCAGTGTAGTCAGCCAATTGGTCAACAAACATTTGTTGTAATGATTATTAATCTTTTAATCTATGTATCTATATATGTGTGTATGTATGTATATGTACATATATACATTTATATATATGGAGATAGAGTAAATATATACACATATTCATTATATATTCATTTTCCTGCTTTGTGGCATCTTTCCTGAAATTTTGGCCAATGAAGTCAAATCATAGAACTGAACACTGTACTTATTTTTTTAATTTAAAATTTATAATTTTAATGAACAAAAATATATATTTCCTCTTAGCAGCTGTCTTCCTTTAAGAAAAAAAAACAAACTAAACCAACCCTCGAACCAACATAAACTTCATTATTGGCTATGTCCAAAAATATGTCTCATTCTATATGCTGAATTCATAACACTCTTATAGGGGATGGATAACATGTGTTATTATTAGTCCTCTGGAGTTGTAGCTGGTCATTGAATTGATCAGAATTCTTGTCTTTCAAAGCTTTACATTACAACCCTGTACCTACCATTGATACATGGATACACAACTGACTTCTAAACTGTCCAAGCAAGGAGATATCTGAGTTTCCTTTTACTATATACACTAAGTATGTAAAGTAGTAGTCTCTAAACTTTTTTGGTTATGTACTTCTAATAATAAAAAGACTCTGAATGCTCCAATATGTGTATATTTGTGTATTTATAAATTATGCTCATGTATATATATCCATAATACATTCATACTAATAATTAGAAATTTTAAAAGAGAAGCATAAAGAATTTTAAAAATCTGATTATAGAATCAAACCAGCCACTGAGGTTTGTTGGGTGAGAGAGGCATAGACAGATCTATGATTTAGGAAAAATGACTTCTACTATTGTGTGAGGCTGAAACATCAATTAAGAGGCTCTCACCAGGGACCAGTTCAGTGAAAAAAAATGATGATGTCCTGGATCTGGGTGGTCATTCCTTGAATAAACAAAAGGGAACATTTGTGAAAGATGTGGATGTATCAAGAATAAGATTAGCCAATTTATTAAATTTATGGGGTGATGGAAAATGAAGATGTGGAGGATGACCCTGAGCTTGTAAACTTAAGTGAAGGAAGGACAAGGATGACCTAAATTGATTTAGTGAACTGGAAGATGAGTGAGTTTAAGGGAAAAGATAATATGATGAGATAAAATATGAAGATCAAGATCTATCCATATCTGCTCATCCTGTGTGACTGATTCTGTTCATTCAAACATAAAAAAGAAGGAGGCAGGGCTGTTAGCAGTTACTACAGAACTAAAGAACACATCTTCCCAAGAGCACCTATAGCAGTATCATTATATGATTTGGAAGGTGGGACAGAGAATTGGGATACTTAGGGGAAAGAAATGCATTTTTCTTGTGGTTCCTTGGAAACTGCTACTCTGAATTGCTTAGGTTATTGCTTAGGTTATAAATGCTCTATGGGACCAGTTCCTGCCTCAGGAGCAGGTTGAGAACTTTTAAAGGAGATGGAGAGGAATAATGTGGGAATGTTAGAAGATAAAGTAAGGATAGATAACTTATTTAAGAGATAAGCCACATGTACTCTAGTGTAGAAGGTAGAATGGGATCTATCTTACTAATTGGTTGATAACACACATTTTGGGATCTGACCTTTGTTCCCTACTTTAGACACCTGCCAAATGCAAATTTTAACATGTTATAATATTTTGGGATAATTCAGGAAAGTAATAAGAATACTTAGACATATAATTAGGCAATTTTAAGCTTGACTACAGGAAGAAGTTCCTAACAATTAGTGCTCTAGAAAGGGAAGGGTCTGTCTCTGAGGATAATGGCTCCCCCCATTAGAAATTCTTCCAAGTAAAAGACACATGACTCCCTGTTCCCAGTGTGTAGTGGTGGGTTTCTTTTTTCTGGTATGGTTTGGACTCTCTCAGGGATTAATATGGGGGGGGGGTCAGTGAAGTTGTGTGCAGATAGATAGTAAGATAACTATATTTCAATATAATTGGTTCCCTTTGTAACTTTCTATTTTTTATTTGATTTACTTAAAAGCATTATTCTGAGAAGTTCAAAGCCTTCCCTAGACTGTCAAAGGGATCCACAATACCACAAAGTTAAAGAATTCCTTGACTAGATGATCCCTGAAATCACTTTGATCGCAAAATCCTATGATTCTGTGTTGTGACACTTTCGTTTTGTTCTCTCCTCTTTATAGATAGTTGACCTGGATGATGTGGATTTAAAAAAAAAAAAGGAAGGAATAAGACTCAAACATATAGGCCATAGATATAGGTACCACACCCCCATATTTGATATCATTGAGGTTGCAAGTGAGAAGGCAGGCCACTTCTTAGGAATCTTATTTCTCTGGTGGCTTCCACAAAGCTTACTTGATGATCAGGAAAATCATTTTACTTCTAACTTACATAATGAGAGTTGAGTTCACTTACAAATGTCAGAAAGAAAATATGTTTAGTGTTGGAAAGAGAGATTATTTAGTATGACTCCATTTTATCATGAAGAAACTGAGACTTACGGTGTTGAAGTAAATTTCCCAACATGCACACAATCTGCATATGTATATATGTCTGTATGTGTGTACATATATCTATATTACAATGTAAGGCTCTGGGATAGAAGCCAAGTTTTTCTTCTGCTGTTAAGGATACCTGAAAATAGACTTTCAGGCTATCAAGTTCAGACAAAGAAAAGAGAGAGAAAAGAAAAGAAAAGAAAAGAAAGGAAGAAAGAAAAGAAAGAAAAGGAAAAAAAGAAAATTATTAACCTGAAGGAGCTTATTGGGTTGGGGGAAGGGGGTATGGGTAGAAGGGGGAAGACAACATGTGAAAATATATGACAGTTATATAGCACTTAGCAGTCTGCAAAATCTTTTTATGTATCTTATCTTTTTTGAGTCTCACAACAACTCTGGGCAGGAGGCTCTCCAGGTATTATTACGCCCAATTTACTGAATAGCTCTTTTCCCCCTGGTTAGCTCTGAAGAGGCCCTTTTAATGCCAGACACAGATCTTCCATTCCAGCCAAGACAGTTCCTTTGACATAAAAGACTGCCCTCTCGGGAAAGTTGACAGCTCCACAACCCCAGGTATATCCCCGGAGTTGAAGGCTAAAGTTTTTCCCCATGAGAGCAATAAGACCAGTCTCAAAGATTGCTCAGAAAAACTATTTGAACATTACTGACAATTTGCTCATATCCAGGGCTGTTTGGCTTCTATCAATGTGAACTATTATCATATGAGGAGATCCAAGAACTAAAAACTACAGTTTCTAATCATCAAAGCTTTTTTTTTTTCTTTTTCCCCTGTAGGCCTAGGGATGGAAAATTGTAAGGGAACTTAGAGGCTTAGTCTAATTCATTCATTTTTCAAATGAGGGAACTGAGGCCCAGAAAAGCTAAATAATGTACCTTATATAGCAGGTCTAGCTAGTGGCAAATGTAAAATTTGAACTAAGGGCTTCTGATACTAAATTTAAAATTTCTACCTTATCACACTGCCTCATATCCAGATATACTTCTTCTCTACCATGGACTGAGACGTTTGTGGCAGGGAAGGAAGTTATACCTAAAGATATCACTTCAACATCAAAATTTGAGAAAAAAAATTAGAAGGTTTTTTCCAAATCTTCCTAGAAGCTCCTCCAAACTTCCCTATTTCTGCTGAGGTCATCACCATCTTTTTAGTCCCCCAGCCTTTGTCCACTCACATGGCCACTACTCTAGTTCAGACCCCCATAGCCTTAACATCCTAATGACACTCCTCATATTCCATGTCTCTTCTTCCTTACAAATGCCAAAATAATCTTTTCAAATCACAGATTACACCATGGTTTGACCTTGCTCAAGGACATTCAGAGGCTCACAAATTCCTCAGTCAGACATGTAAAATCTTCCTGGTTAAATTCTAGCCTAACTTTTTAGATATTTTACATGATTCCCCTCTACACAGTCTATTTTCTAACCAAATGGGTCTAATTGCTGCTGTCTGAATTTTGATGCATATTCTGTCGCATTTCTTCAGACAGTTCTAAATGTGATGGAGGATCTCCCTCCTCCTTTTTACCTCTTAGAAACCTTAGTTTCCTTCAAGGCTTAAATCTGATGCCACCACTACTCAAGTATTTTACTGTTATCTCCCTCTTCAAATTATGTTGTATTAAATTTTCCCTTTAAATGTTGATTTTTCTGATAGAATACAGATTCCTTAAATATCTAGATTTTTTATTCTTCTCATAAGCTCTCCAGTGCCTAGCATAGTGCTTTAATTATAAGTATTTAATAAATATTTGCTGGTTTTGTTTGAACTGAAGAAGTCACAGCACTTACTTATGTTATATTCTCACATTATACTGCCTTTGAAATTAGGCCAAACAAACAACTGAGACAAAATTCATTTTTCTCCCATTGAGACAAAACTTCACAAAGGTTTTTCCCCTTTCTGTTTACTGAACCTCTGCTAACCATCAAGTACAAGGAGCAAGAGTTTGAGTTCCAATTGTATTCATTTTATTAAGAGTTTACTGTGTATTTGATACTAGAGGATATGCAAAGTTTATATGACACATCCCTACCTTCATGTAGCCTATAGTCTAATACAGTTGAGACCATTACTTCACTCTTCAGAAAGTAATGATCCAAATCTACAGCAACAGTCAAGGTAAATAGAATGAGAATCCTCTTTCTCCAAACCCATCAAGAAAAGAGGAACTGTAAGATTATCTTGGAATGCTATGTTCTAAACCCTCTAAGTTTCTGAAAACTGAAAATTGGAAAGGACCTTAGAGATAATTTAGTCTATTTCTCTTCTTCTTTGATAGCCTTCACATTAATACTTATGGAAAAACAAGGTCTTTCAATGAGTAGGTTAGAAATGATTTGGGCAAAACTTGGGGTACATTAAAACCTCTACCTTTTACATAAATATGATATCAGTATCTTTTCATCCAAAACCTGTCTACATTCATTGATTCTCAGTTTGTCTCTGTGGAATTCCAAATTTGCATTGAATTTAAATTCTTCAAAGGTAAGAAAAACACATCCCCGTTAAGGTTTTAAAACCAACATTAAATTCTGTTCTCTTTTGCCCTTACATTATAGTACAAAGAAGTTTTCATTAGATGATCACATCGTCTGTATCTGGCATTGCACAATTCCATTTTGTGCATGAAGATGTATTTCTTTTCTGCTGCATTATATTACACTATTTATTGAGCCATTTATCACATAATGTGGTTCCTGGGTTCAGTTTTCTTGAAACTGCAGAATCAAATATCCATGTCTCCATATATCTGAGCTCTTAGTGTAGCTACTTTTGTAAGAGAATTGCTCCTTGGGAGTCTTGACAGACTGGGCAATCTTCCCTGCTTCTTTTCCCCGGGTGCCGGCAGGAGTTGATTGTAAATCTATAATGGAGGAGGTACTCAAATAGGAGAGTAACACCCAGAGAGTCTCTTGGCTCCTGAAATGTGCTCAAAAACTATTCAGCAGTATTTTCTCTTAGCTTTTTAAGGCATTCACAAGGGGGAAGTAAATTTTTCTTTGTCTTCATCTCCTACCCTTCTTCATAGTCAGGGATAGCCTGATAAGTATGTAGGTGCCCAAAATGGCCCCCACATTTCTCTCACTCTGTTGTCACAATCCCTAAAATTCTATATTAGAGATTTATTTCTTTGGGTTGCTATGGAATAATTACTTCTCAGGGTTCAAAACAATCTAAGGTCATTTATTCAATTCATATCTAAATACCCTCTAATAATACTCCCCAATAAATGGTATTCCAATGTCCCCAAAGATCTCCAATAAAGAGACAACCCATTCTCCTGAAAGACATAATTGTGAGGCATTTTCCTCTTTATATTGAGCTAAAACATATGTATCTCTAAAATTCCTTTTATTATTTCTAGTTTTGCTCTCTGGGGCTCCCCAAAATAAATCAATTTGTTCTTCTCCATAGCAAAATTTGAAGCCGCTTGAAAAGCTACTTGAACATTGATATCAAAACTTCCTTAAATTTGTTCTTCTCTGAGTTAACCATTCCCAATTCTTTCAACAGATAGTATGATTTAAAGTTCCTTTATCATCCAAGTTACCCTCTTCTGGACATATTCCAACCTGGCAATGGCTTTTTTAAAATGCAGAATCCAAAACTGATATTCCAGATGTGTCTATTCATGGAAGAGACCAGCGACACACCCCACTAACACCCCTTCTGGACTGTATATTCAATTAATGACTGTCCAATTTCACAACTCAAGTCGTACCTTTGGCAAGAATCCTTTCCCAATCTTTAGTACCAGATTTTAGGGCCTTCTCTCTGAGATTATATTCACTTTATCTTTATTATATCTTTTTTTGTATATAGTTACTTGGATGTTGTTCGTTGTTTACCCTGTTAGATTTCGAGCTCTTGGAGAATAGGAACTACTTTTTTTGAGGGGAAAAGTGGCTTTTTTTTGTATCTTTAGCACTTAACACAATATGTGGCACATGGATAGGCATTTAATAAGTGCTTGTTAACCTACCATTTCATATCAAATTAATAGTCCACTAATCCCACCAGTTCTCTTATATAAAATGCTATCTAATTATATCTCTTCCCCTGTCCTGTACTCAAGCAGCTGATTTTTTGAACCCTCCCCAAAGAAGGACTTTATGTGTATTCCCTTAGTAGTCAATTAATTTTATTGTATGTTCTTATATAGTGTTTTAGTCTACTGATGTCTTTTTGGATTCCGATTCTCTTGTCTAATATGTTAGCCATATGAGATATATGTCTATGTCATGTGCATATGTGCTAAAATTCCAAAGCTGTTCTAAGAATAATGTAGGATGTATACATATATTGTATTTAACTTATACTTTAACATATCTAACATGTATTGGTCAACCTGCCATCTGGGGGAAGGGATAGGGGGAAAAATTGGAACAGAAGGTTTTGCAATTGTCAATGCTGAAAAATTACCCATGCATATAACTTGTAAATAAAAAGCTATAATAATAATAAAAAAAGAATAATGTCAGGCAGAAAGGACTCATGACTATACAACAGTGATTCCACAAACAGAAACCTATATGGCTCCTATCCCTTAGTTTCTTTGCTTCTGCTTACATATGAAACCCATAGACACAAGTCTGTTGTCTCTACTGAGTAATATGGAATTTATCAAGAGAGCTAACCAAGAGGCTAGGATGAAAAAGTACCCCTTAGGAAATTATGCCCTTTAATGTTTGCACTGACCTTTCCATGTGTTCTAGTAGAAATCAAAAAGAAAACAACAATAACTTAAACCACTCCTGAACACAGTGTCATTATACGATTAAAATCTTGATATGTGTTTCTTTTGTGTTGGAATAAAATTTGACTTTGCAACTTAAAAAAAAATATTCAGAGGAGGGCAACTAGCTAAAAACTTCTTAAAATGCTTAATAAATGATTGTTGGTGGAATGATTAGTTAATTAAATCTTTTTCAAATTCACAATTAGCCTGCAAAAGAAATGTGATCGATTGAGATAAAGTATCTGGGGTGGGGAAAAAAGTGAAAGTAATAATCAATAGCACCTAGCTTTGTTATTGTCTACAGGAAGAAATCTAAGGAGTCCTTGATGATCAGGTTTGGAAAACACTTGTAGGTCTGTATTTTAAAAATAATTTGACTGAGGGAGCTCCCTTAGCTTGTGGGAGAGGACAGGGGCTTTTTCAGCTAAGGATTTCAATGCTGCATGCATGCAAGTCTGCATGCTCCATGGGATATTGACCCTGTCAGCAAAATACCCCAAGCTTGACTTGAGACCATGCATGTTGGATTATATTTAAACAGCATTGCATTGTCCTATAATTGCTTCACTTGTGCTGGGCTTGTCTCCCCAAGAAGACTGTAAGTTTCATGAAACCAAGGATCATGTTGTGTTTCTTTTGAATTCTCTTCTACTGGGGTCAAATTGTTGATAACTTTAGAATTGGAAGGGGACTCAGAGTCTGTTGAAAGTAACTCCCTCACTTTGCGGATAAGAAAATTGAAGCTTGGGAAAAATATGTCACAGAGATAATAAGCATTAGAGGTAATATTGGAAGCCACATTAGTGCTCTTTCTTCTCTACTATTTTGCCACGAAGAAGACTAAGTAAATATCTGCTAAATTAAATTAAATACATAGGCAGCTGGATGATTCAGGCTGTAGATCTCTGGCCAAAGAGCCAAAAAGCACTGAATTCAAACAAAACTTTGATATTTACTGCTTGTGTGACTCGAGCTAAGTTATCTAACCTCTATAAGTTTCTCATTTGGAAAATGAGACAATATTAGTAAAGTGCTTCATAAACCTGAGAGTGCTAAATGGTGTTGTTGTTATTTTTATTATTAACCTCAGAGCCTCATAATGTGGTGGTTATAGGAGTTGACTGGATTTCTTCCTCCCCTTCATGATCTCCTAATTCACCCTTAATAATGATGGCACATCTGAGATGCCAGCCAGTGGGTTAAAGATTCACATTTTATATATCATTCAATAATGTTATTTATGGGTTCAAGGGTGTGAGTAAGGGTCCTACTCATATCTCAGGGTTTAATTCCAGTGTCACCTTCGTGAAAAGCTGTTTCTTATGAGATGGGCTTACAGTGATCTCTCAGACTCTGTATCTCCGTCACTTTCTTTAAATTGTTTCCTATAGCATATAACCTTGACCACTAATGCTATCTTATGTTATTTTCTATCTGTATCATGTCTTTATTCCCATACTAGATAGTAGGCTCCTTAAAGGCAGAGATGGTTGCTTACATTTCTTTTTCTCAAAGGGTCTAACACTAATTACCTTCAAAAAATCAAGTTTAGTTCTTCTGCAATGAAAGTCATGGGGTTTAGAGCTGGAAGGGACATTAAAAGTCTAGACTGGGGGTTCTGAAATCTTTTTTGGAGTATTTTAGAAACCTTTGGGAGTCTGAGAAAGCCACAGATTATTCACAGAATAATGTTTTTAAAAGCATAAAATAAAGTCCACAGATTACAAAGGAAACCAATTATATTTATTAAAATCTCTCTCTATATGGTTATATGTATACATGTCTAAACAAATGAATACAATATAAAAATATAATACATTATAATTTTAAGATATATATAACCAAAGGTTAAATGTATTGAACTTAATGATCTCTCAAGTACCCCACCTCAAGTTCTGACATTTTTATGATTCTTTGATTTTCAGAGTTCCAGGGTTATGCAAGAATTCCAAGTTTCTATGGAAGCTTTTGTTTTTCTTTAGGCTGCTCTCTCAATTATCCTAATGTGTGGCTGTTTAGGTCTGCTTATCCTACTGTGGTTTGATATTAGTTGGCTTCATTTTGACACGCTAATGAAATAAAAAATGGAAAATAAGTAACTGATTACATCTGTGATTGGTGGAAAGAAAGAAATGGAAAGGGGGGGGGGCTGAATGTGATGAACTGATTGAGAGAAGCTGTGATTCTCCTCTGCAGAGAGCTTTACTTGGGGTGATTAAAACAAGATCTGCATCGTATGGCTCCTGGGGCTGTTCATCAGTATTTAAGGGAGCTCATAAATCCACCAAGGAGACAGTTCTCTGGCAAACTTCTCCTCTGTGACCTGATTGTAGCAAAAATCAAAGGCACTATCCAAGACATGCAAAAAATCACTCTTAATGAGTTGGCTGGAAGAACCAAAATATTTCCCAACAACTTGCTGATCAATGAGTTTTCACCCCAAGAGGACAACAGTTAGTCCTCCATAAGCTTCTAACTCAATTAATCAATCAACAAGTATATATTATGTTCCTACAACCCCACAGTGCTAGACACTGGCAGGGATACGAAAGTATAAGGTATGTTAACTGACCGCACAGAACTTGCATTCTGTGTATAGAGAAAATCATGGGGAGATATATTGATATGGTTTTGTTGGTAAGCAATCATTCTACCAGTGCAAATTTCAACCTCTCTATTTTGATTAGATCAAGGTTTCTTAAGTTTTTTCTACTCACAAATCCTTTTAGCCAAAGAAATTTTTATGCATCCCCATCTCAGATATGAACGAGGTGTTTCTGGCAGCATTCATGCCTGTGCAGTAAGTGTTGTGTGTTCAGAATCAAGGCTGCAGTGAAGTCAGTGATACAACATGGCAAACATTTCCAGAAACACCTCAGATCCAATATGCATTTGATTTTGAATTAATTTTTGATCATTACATTCAGAAACCAACTGTTGCCAATTTTTTTGTGATCCCCACATTTAAATGCCCCATATAGAGCTGCAACCCACAGTTTAAGAAGCTTTGGATTGGATGATGATCTACAAGAATTTCTGAGGTTGAAAAATTCATCACTTAATGATTGGCATTCTAAGTGTGATCATCTCCAAACTCATCCAAGCTGGTCTTAGATCATAGATCATACAATTTCTCCCCTTCTGCCTTGTTTTAATACTTTTCTTAAGCATCTAATCTACTTTGGGGATTCTAGAGGTAGTTTATTCTCTTGGGATCCTAGAATTGTAGATACAAAATTAGAGGGGAACTTTGAAGCATTAGAGTAGAGGAAGATTATATATTTTAAGCACTAAATTACCTAAGCATTCAGAGAGAAGGGGGCCAATGAAGTCTGAAGGAGCTAGGGAAAGTTTAATTTAATTTGAGATTTTCTAAACCATGTTGAGTTTAGATAGGTAGCAGAGAGTTATTCAATCACAAAATAGAAAATTTTGATTACATCAAATTAAAAAGCCTTTGTACAAATAAAACTAATGCAAACAAGATTAGAAGGGAAGCAACAAACTGGGAAAACATTTTCACAGTTAAAGGTTCTGATAAAGGCCTCATTTCCAAAATATATAGAGAACTGACTCAAATTTATAAGAAATCAAGCCATTCTCCAATTGATAAATGGTCAAAGGATATGAACAGACAATTTTCAGAGGATGAAATTGAAACTATTACCACTCATATGAAAGAGTGTTCCAAATCATTATTGATCAGAGAAATGCAAATTAAGACAACTCTGAGATACCACTACACACCTGTCAGATTGGCTAAGATGACAGGAAAAAATAATGATGAATGTTGGAGGGGATGCGGGAAAACTGGGACACTAATGCATTGTTGGTGGAGTTGTGAACGAATCCAACCATTCTGGAGAGCAATCTGGAATTATGCCCAAAAAATTATCAAATTGTGCATACCCTTTGATCCAGCAGTGTTTCTATTGGGCTTATATCCCAAAGAAATACTAAAGAAGGGAAAGGGACCTGTATGTGCCAAAATGTTTGTAGCAGCCCTGTTTGTAGTGGCCAGAAACTGGAAAATGAATGGATGCCCATCAATTGGAGAATGGCTGGGTAAATTGTGGTATATGAATGTTATGGAATATTATTGTTCTGTAAGAAATGACCAGCAGGATGAATACAGAGAGGACTGGCGAGACTTACATGAACTGATGCTAAGTGAAATGAGCAGAACCAGGAGATCATTATACACTTCGACAACGATATTGTATGAGGACATATTTTGATGGAAGGGGATTTCTTTGACAAAGAGACCTGAATTTCAATTGATAAATGACGGACAAAAGCAGCTATACCCAAAGAAAGAACACTGGGAAACGAATGTGAACTATCTGCATTTTTGTTTTTCTTCCCAGGTTATTTATACCTTCTGAATCCAATTCTCCCTATGCAACAAGAGAACTGTTCGGTTCTGCAAACATATATTGTATCTAGGATATACTGCAACATATCCAACATATAAAGGACTGCTTGCCATCTAGGGGAGGGGGTGGAGGGAGGGAGGGAAAAAATCGGAACAGAAACGAGTGTCAATATAAAGTAATTATTAAATAAAGATTAAAAATAATAATAATAATTTAAAAAAGAGAGTTATTCAGAAAACTGTTAAGTAGAAGTAATCCCAACTGCCATCTAGTCCAAGTCTTTATTTTAGAAATGAGGAGACTGAGACCTAGAAAATTTAAGTATCTTGCCTAAAGTCACACAGGAAATATAAGGTAGGAGAAGAATTTAAATCTAAATCCCCCAAATCACCTTGCAGCGGCACTTTAGTACAGTTCTTTTGGTTCACTGCCAGATTATGGGAGTTCTCAAAGACCAGAGCACAATATTCCCAGGTATATATAATCCCTTTGATCTGTGAGGTTTGGTGTCAGCAAGAACTACTATTGGAGACTGAGATGTCATCCAATGGAGAGTTGGAGATAGATGGATAGATACATAGATAAATGATAGATATTTTTAAATTAGCAAATGAGCATAAATGAGTGGAAGAAGGAAAAAACCACACATTCATCGATCTAAATATTCTAAGCACTGTGTTGAAGGCCAATGATATTAATATGAAAGACACCCCTGATTTAATGGAGCTTATTTTCTAATGGGAGAGACCACACACAAAAGAGACTGGTAGGGGCAAATGTGGATAGAGCACTAGCCCTGAAGTCAGGAAGACCTGAGTTCAAATCTAGTCTCAGACACTTAACTCCTCCTAGCTGTGTGACCCTGAGCAAATCACTTAACCCCAATTGCCTCAGAGGAGAGAGAGAGAGAGAGAGAGAGAGAGAGAGAGAGAAGTGGGGGGGAGGGAGAGAGGGATGGAGGGAAAGAGGGAAGGAGCAGGAGGGAGGGAGAGGGGGAGGGAGACTAGTGGCCAAGAAGGTACACTTTGGTCTGGAAAATTCCTGGGATAGTGAGTAGATTCGAGAGGAAGTGGATCAGCACACTCAATCCAGAAACAATGGCAAAATTTATTTGATTATAGTTTATGTTCCTATTGGTGTGTGTGTGATGTATATATTTGTAGAGTAGATGACTTGAGAGTAAGAAGTGACATTAAACATGGTACCAGGCTGAGGCTCTTGGGAAGCAATGATATTAGTGAGGCCATCACCAGTCATGATATCAGGGTGTATATAATGTGGTACTACAGATATTAGAGATAGATGTTGGAATCTTTACAAACTGCTAACTCATTAGAGTTGATAGATTATTGATCTGATCTTACAAGGATGTTTTGTTTTGGGCCAGAACCTGAAACAAGGTACTAAGTAGAACTAATTGATACAATTCTTGTGTTCACACCTTTACTCATTGGAGTTTACACTTTTGGGAGATTTCAGGGTTTAGTATGAGATATCCGAATTCACACCTCCCTTGAAGCTCTTAGGGCCAGAGAGCACTATGGGAGATATCCCACAATCCCACTCTCTCATATATAAGAAACAGACAGAGGCTCTCAGAAAGAGTTCAGCTGAAAAGACTTGAGAGGGGAGCGTCAAGTCAGTTCAGAGAAGCCCTCTCTCGGAGGCACAACCAGATTCACTTCATCTCACACCACTGTGGTGGCTGGGCTCCTGCACTTCTCCCACTGAGACCAAGCTGGTCTGAAAGGCTCTCCAGAAAGCTAGCCGAGCCCCAAGTGAAGGAGGCAAGAGATTCATTCCATTTTCCACTTGGCTGGCTGGAGGCTGAAGAAAGCAGAGGCAGAAGCAAAGGACAATCTGCAAGAGCTCTTAGAACCAAACAGAGAGATAGGCCTCAACTAACCAGGCTATTTTGGAAGGAGAAAATAAACGTTTGCATTTTTACCAGCTGGCTGCATTTTGGGTGATTATTACTTGTAACTGAAACTAAGGCTGCCTCCAGAAAACCTCCCTGAGAAACCTGCTTTCTCCCAGAGAGAACTATTATATTTTAAAGAAGAAAATCACCACAGATTGACATAGACGGTTCCATAACTTCCAGCTCCCAGTGACCCAGTGAAAATACTAGAGTCATCTTCTTCCTTTTAGGTGATCATTATAGAGCCAGAATCCAAACTCAGGTCTGAGTACCACAAGTTTGATGCCCTTTCCACTACCTTAAAATGCATCCTTAAAGGAAACTACTTGAACAAGGAGGTGGGAATAAACATAATATGTTTATAGTATGCTGCACTTGATTTCATAAGAGTAGACAATGTATTTTGTAGAGAAGTAGAAAATAAAGTCAAATGGATATAGGATGATCCTTTATCATGGGAAATCTTTAGCATTGCAACAGACTATGCCAGGGGATGAGATCTATTTACTTATACAATAGCTAGCTTCCCATCTGGCCTTCCTATCCTATGGCCATCTCTGGTGCTGCTCTCCAGGGGAAAACAAAAGCAGAAGGATGAGACCTTTACCAGCTTATTATCTGGCCTGGCTCAGGGATTATTCCTACCACCTTCGTCTTTTATTCCTATTTATATACTGCAGAACTGGAAAAAAATATCATGAAACCACACTGACAGAGTCCACTACAAATTTTTATTATCTAATTTCAACTGGCTTCTCATTGCAGCAGGACAAATATTCTATTTCTACTTAATTGATCTGCTCTTCTTATTTTTCATAGCAGCTGTTGCAAATGTTCTCATCTCTCCTCAAACTTCCCATGGTATTTCATTTCCCTATCTCAACTAAGGATCTTATTTTATACTTCTCTGCAAAATTGAGATTACTAATTGAGGATTTCCTGTCATCCCCTTCCCCTTATCTCACATCTTCAAACATATCCTTTCTACTCCTACTGCCCAATCTCCTTCTTCTGCTCTTTGATGAAGTAGCACTTGTCCTTGCCAATGTCAGCTCCTTTACATGTATCCTTGATTATATCCCTTCCTATTTTCTCTACTGAATTTATAATTTTACTTTGTTTTCTGTCTTCCATTCTTCCATCACTTCCTATCTCTTAGTTCTTTCTTTCCCTTTCCTCCATCCTTTAAAAACTTTTCCTACCATCCCCACTAACTCTCATCCAGTTCCTCTTTTCCTCTTCTTGACTAAAATGCTTGAGAAAGCCACTCAATGCCTACACTACTTTTCTCCTCATTTGATTCTAAATCCTGTTTTCTGACTTAAAACCCAATCATTCAAAGGAAACTTTTTTTCTCTAAAGATACTCATGATCTCTTAATTGCTAAATCAAATTGATCTTTTCTGAATCCTGATCCATCTTGACCTCTTTATGGACATTTGAAACTACCCATCACTTTCTCCTGGACACCCTCTCTTCTCTAGCTTTTCATGACATTGCCCCATTCTGGTTTTCCTTCTGATGACTCCTTCTCAGTTTCAATCCAAATTGTTGACCTCCAGATTCAGTCCTTTCTCCATGGTACCACAACTGTATCATTCTACTTTTTGGGTTCAAGCCTAATCAAAGATAATTATCATGTCCCTCACTGATTTTATGTTTTCCTCGCTAAATACGGCATATAATCTAAATCTACATATTACCACAAATAACATCTTGAACAATCCCTTCATTTTACAAATAAGGGTCCTGAAGCTCAAGGTAGTTAAGTGACTTGCCTGCAGTCACACAATAACTAATATGCATTAAAGGTGGTCTTTGGACCCAAATCCTCTGACTTAGGAGTCATTGTTCTTTCCTTTGTACCGCCTTCCTGGACTTCACAATTCAAATTTCTGGACATAATTTGAGGCACTTAAGATTTTAATCACTCTCTTCTGAATATTCTCAAGCTTATCAATCATTTTTTCCCCTATAATGTGATACTCAGAACCAAGCATTGTATACTAGTAGACTATCCCTATTATGGGACAGTGAGTCTCTCTGGATATAAGCTATCTTTTTTGGCTATCTTTTTTTCAACTTATAGTGAGTTTTTAGTCTACTATGACCCCCAGATTGTTTTTCCTAAGAGAGATTACTATCTTTCCACACCTCTTCATTTTTATATTTGAGAAGCTGATTTTTTGAATCCAAATATAAGGGATTTTATTTATCCCTATTAAATTTTATCTTAATAGATTTCACTCAACGTGAAAGTTTAACCTGTTAAACCAATTAAAAAGCAAACTTAAGTAATTAGCCCTGGGAACAAAAGAGTAAACAAATGTAACATCATTTTATCTGACAAGGAGGAAAGGAGTTTGACAGAGGAAGAAGAGAGACAAAAAGACAGTACACATACCCCATATACACACAGTTAATATCCAGGGATTGATGTTGTCAATGAGATCCAAGTGCTTTTTTGTTCCAAGCAAAAAAAAAATACTAATAATAATACGAAGAAGAAAGAAAAAAATAATAATCCCCTGAAGCATGCCAGATCTGTGAAAAGCTCGGCTGTATGCAGGACTTTTCTGTCTCCTAGCATAATAGAAACCTCACTCAATGAGACATCCCCCCCCCCCCACAGGAAATGTCAGTGTTGGCAGCTGACAAATTGTTCAACTCCAGATCTGATACTAATGTGACAGACAGGCCTTTCGTGCTAACAAAAAGTTTATGAGAGTCCTGGAGTCCTTGTGTACAGAATGAATCTCAGCTTCTCTCTCTCTCTCTCTCTCTCTCTCTCTCTCTCTCTCTCTCTCTCTCTCTCTCTCTCTCTCCTCTCTCTCTCTCTCTCTCTCTTCTCTCTCCTCTCTCTTCTTCTCTTCTCCCTCCCTCTTCTTCTCCCTCCCCCTCTCTCTCCCTTTCTCTTTTTAAATAGAACACGAAGTCTGAAGGCACATTTATGTAGGGAGGATTCATCAAAATCTCTAATTAAATACATGACAGCTGGTGAATTAAAGCATTTTGTCTTAGCTCTGCCATCCTATAATACTTTATAATCCTGAGAGTCCAAAGTATGAATTAATTATAATTCTAAGAACCCTGATACCCAATTGAATGGGGAAGGAGGGGGGGTTGAAGGAAAGGAATCAAATGGTGGCTTCAGATGCCTCAGAGGAAGAGATGCTGTGTGGTTAATAATAAATAAGGAAGAAAGAATTATTGCTGGATTCTAGAATTTTATTTAGGGAAGGAAGCAACCATTAAGAAGCACTTGTAGACTTTTTAATTTATTTTTATTGATTGATTGATTTAAGCAAGAGATGATGTGAAATGGCACATAGGAAGGTAGCAAGAACTGGGTTCAAGTCCTATCTTTGATGTGCATTGATTGTATGACTTTATTCAATTCACTTATTCTCAGTGTACCACGTAACTCTTAAAGACATTTATTATTAGCATCATTATTATAACAATAATACCATTTATATAATGCTTTATGATTTGCAAAATACTTTACAAATATCACCACTCTTTCTCATCACAACAACCTTGGAGGCTAGGCATTATTATTATCTCCATTTTATGGATGAGAAAACTGAGGCAGACATAGGTTAGGTGACTTGCCCCAAAACACACAGCTAGTGTATATCAGAGGCTAAATTTGAACTAAGATGTTCACTATTCATGGTCTGGCACTGTGCTATCCAGTGACAGAAAAGGTTCTGAATTGCTTTGATAAAATTCTTCAGGGAGCACTCCTTATATCAATGAAATCTGATTTAGTTTAAGGCTATGTTCAAATCTAACTAGCTTGACTTTGTGTTTGCTTGTTTATATGTGCATATGTGACTCAAATCTGTTTATGAATATAGACTCAGACACAGAAAAAAAAAGTCCCCACAATGGGATGGGGAGAAAACAAAAGTCCCTCTATTATTGATCATTGAGATTAGATATATTAAGCAATTTATTTGGTGCTCTAAAATTCTAGTATCATCTTTCTAAATGTAGTTAATAGTCAAAGATTGCTATAATCATCTTTCTATTTCAGTTCAATACAACATTTCTTAAATGTTTTAACATACTACAAAGTGCTGAGACTACAAAGATAAAAGCAAAAAGAGTTCTTGCCATTAAGGTTTTATATTTTTTAAGAGATCTCATGCTCTTAAACATGGGATAGTAGATAGAATAGTTGAGAGAGTCAGGAAGACCTGGATTTCAATCCTATCTCAGACACTTTGTGGCTATGTGACTCTGGATATGTCAGCTTACTGCTCTGACCATCAGTTTCCTTATCTGTAAAAGGAGGGGAGTCTCTGGGGTTCCTTCAACTCTTTCTTTCCTCCCTCCCTCTTTCCCTCTTTCCCTTCCTCCTCTCCCTCCTTTTCTCCCTCTTTCTTTCCCTTCTTCCTTTCCTTTCCTTCTGCCCTTTCTCCTTCCTTTCTTCCTCCCTCCCTTCCTCCCTTTTTTCCTCTTTTCCTGGCTTCCTTCCTTCCTTGCTTGCCTACTTCTTTTCTTCTCTCTTCTCCTCCTCTTCCTTTTACTCCTCCTCCTCTTTTTCCTCTTTGTCTTCTTATTTTTTCTTCTGCTTTTCTATCTCTGTGTGTCTCTCTGTGTCTGTCTGTCTATCTGTCTCTCTCCTTTACTCAGTTTGTAGGTTGAATCTACGCTTACCCTTAAGATTGGGTATAGAATGTAACTGAAAATTATTGGTGGAATTCAGTCAATAGTTTATTATGAAAATAACCTGCATTTTTTTCTGAATTCAACTCTTTCCTTTCTTAACCACTTCATTGGTATAGATGCAGCTACTGGATTTTTACATGTTAGGTTTCAGTAGGTGTTGTTTTGAATGTTCCAAAAAAAATAGCTGATATTGAGTTATGATTCTTAGCTTTTGTTTAATAATACAATAGGGTATCTAATATTTCAAGAGAGGGCAGGAAGTACTTATAGCACACATAACATTTATAAGAAAAGAGCCAGAGCAGTCCTTTTTGTAGTAGCAAGAAACTGGAAACTGGGATGCCCATCAATTGGAGAATGGCTGAATAAGTTATGGTATATGAATGTTATGTAATATTATTGTTCTGTAAGAAACGACCAGCAGGATCATTTCAGAAAGGCCTGGAGAGATTTACATGCACTGATACTAAGTGAAATGGGCAGAACCAGGAGATCATTATACACTGCAACAACAAGACTATACGATGATCAATTCTGATGGATGTGGCTCTCTTCAACAATGAGATGAACAATTGTTCAATGATGAAGAGAGCCATCTACACCCAAAGAGAGGACTGTGGGAGCTGAGTGTGGACCACAACATAGCATTCTCACTCATTCTGTTGTTGTTTGCTTGCGTTTTGTTTTCCTTCTCAGTTTTTTTTTTTACCTTCTTGATCTGATTTTTCTTGTGCAGCAAGATAACTATATAAATATGTATACATATATTGGATTTAACATATATTTAACATGTATTGGACAACCTGCCATCTGGGGGGGGATGGGAGGAAGGAAGGGATAATTTGGAACAGAAAGCTTTACAAGAGTCAGTGTTGAGAAATTACCCATGCATATGATTTATAAAGAAAAAGCTTTAATACAAAATACAAAAAGAAAGAAAAGAAAAGAAAAGAAAAGAAAAGAAAAGAAAAGAAAAGAAAAGAAAAGAAAAGAAAAGAAAAGAAAAGAAAAGAAAAGAAAAGAAAAGAAAAGAAAAGAAAAGAAAAGAAAAGAAAAGAAAAGAAAAGAAAAGAAAAGAGCCAGATTTGGCTATCCTGGCTTCAAGTGAATAAAGTTGTGTTATCTAATTGGGAATTGTTGTGTTTGGGTATTTTTTATTATAAGGGATTTATAGGTCATGGTTTAACTTAATTGTCAGCAGCCCTGCAGTGAAAAAAAAAAGTAAATATCCATTTGTTCATTTCATTTCTTTCCTGTTGTGTAGATATGTCATCAGGACCCATATGCAAACCCAAAATATGATAATGCTTTCCCTTGGGTGTTGGTTTTCCTTTATTTTTGATTCAACATGCATGTTCGTGTTGGAACTTTAGGTATTCACATTCTTAAAGTCTGGAATTGTTAGTTTTATATCCTTCATGTTCAAATGGAACCAAAATTATACCGTGATTTTGGGGATCAATATACACTGTGTTTAGGTATGGCTGATCAGACCGTTACCAGTTCAGAAGGCTTTTACCACAGTCCCTATGATCATTTATTAGGGAGCTATCTCTAAATTGGTACATGTAGTGTTTCCTTTGAGCTATTGAGCCTCACCTTCTTTTATGTGGGTACACCATGCTGAATTTTAGTGTCTCCAGTGTTTCACAACTCATTCCAAAGTTATTTAGAGAGATCTTGAGAGTGTCCTTGTATTGCTCCTTCTGATCATCATGTGAGCTCCTGCCAAGTATGGATTCTCTGTAAAATGGTATTTTAGGCATATGTATGTTGGCATTCAGACAATATAGCCAGCCCACTGGAATTACACTCTCTGAAGCAGAGTTTGAATGTTTGTGAGTTCAACTCAAGAAAAACCTCATTGTCTGCTGTCTTGTCTTGCTAGATGATCTTCAAAATCATCTTAAGATGATTAAAATGGAAATGATTCAACTTTCTGGTATGGTGCTGGCAATACTGTGGAGGTTTCATAGGTGTGGAACAATAAATCAGTACAATTTTTCTGTAGAACTTCAGTTTGGTAGACAGTGCAATACCTTTTCTCTCCCACATATTTTTGGAGTCTTCCTAATGCTGAGCTAGCCTGGCATTATATATATCAACCTCATTGTTTATATGTACATTCCTGGAAAATATGCTTCCAAGATAACTGAATTTTGCCACAACATTCAAAATTTTCTTCACTTATTTTAATTGATGTTTCCATGTATGGATGTTGTGGAGCTGGCTGGTACCTCTGTTTTCTTGGTGTTATTAGGCCAAAATTAACACAAACTAAAGCTTGGAGTATTAAGAGACAAAATTTCATAAAACATTCGATAATATCATTTCTTCTTTTTCTCTTCATCCTCTTTCTTTCCCTTCATCCTCATTCCTCTTTTCCTTGTCTTTCTCCTCCTCCTGTTCTTCTACCTCTCTTTCTCTCTCCCTTTCTCTAGATATTTATGTATGTGGCCTGGTTTCCCTCCCTTTTATTCTTTAAATCTCCTTGTTTGACTTCTTAGTTGAGGAGCATTGCTATTGAGGAATCTAAGTACCATGTGTCATACCATGTGGTGAATGCACAGAATGGCTCTGTTAAAGAGCCAACCAGGACAGAGAGAGAACTCAGCAGGAGGACTAACAAAGCAGAACACCTTAATGATGGCTTAAGAAACTTACAAATAAAGCTAAGATTTCTAATGTTTAACTTCAAGTGACTGAACATTAACATTTAATTAACTTCTGACTGTTAAACCAATATTAAATTTGGTAGGAAGCTAGTGAAATTTCTCATGTATTGGATGCTCACATGTCTGTTACATTGTTATTTAGGAGGATAGAAACCCTGAAAGATAGCATATGTAACAATATGGGAGCCCAGATATATATGCTTATCTGATTTAAGACCCCTCCATTTTTATGATCAATATGTAGTTGCCATTTATAAAGTAGTCAGCATACATTATTTCATTGGAACCTCACAGTGGGGAGAAGGGAATGGAAAAGAAAATAAGCATTTTATACAGCACCTACTAGATTCTAGGTAGTGTTAAGCATTTTACAAATATTATCTCATTTGATCTTCACTACAATCATCTGAGTTAAGTGTTGTTATAATCCCCACTTTATAATTGAGAAAACTGAGGCAGGCAAAGATTAAGTGACTTGCTCAGAGTAACATGGCTAGTAAGTTCATGAGACAGCCTTTGAACTCAGGTTTTCTTAACTCCAGTGCTCCAACCACTGTGCCACTTTGCTATCTCCCAGCAATCCTCTGAAGTAGGCAAGTACTAAAGGAATTATTGTATTCTTTTTTTGTAGATAAAAAAGTGGGGCTCATGGAGATTATGAGATTTTATTCAGGCTCACATAGGTAATTAATATCAGAAGCAGTATTCAGTCTAGGACCTCTCCTTTGGACCATTATTCATAGACTACCATAACAATTTGCATTGAGAAACATTGTTGTCTATAGAAAGAGTACTCAATGTGCAGTCAGGAAGGTCTTACATATGTTTGCCATGAGCTGATCCTATAAATGAGAGTTAAATATAACAATAAAAAAACCCAACAATAACAGTAAGAACATTTTAATAGCACTTTACAATTTTATCTTATTTGCTTTATCTCATTTGAACTACCCTGTGATATAAATACTATCATTTCCCTTATTTTACAGATGAGGAAACTGAGGCAAACAGAATTTAAGTGGCTTGCCTAGGGTCATATACCTAATAAATATCTGGAGAGGGATTTCATTTTCAAGTTTGTCATTTTATCTACTGCACCACTAGCCTGCTTAACAAGCTGTCACTTAGTACAACTAAATACTCAAGACACTATGTGTGGAAAATAACAAGAGCTCCTATTTATAGAGCATATTGAAACTTTCTTCAGAATCATGCTATCAGGTGATTACTAAAGATTTATTCTTCCCATTTTACTGATTAGGACACTCAAGTACAGAAAACTAAATGCAGCTTGCCCATAGACATAAAAGTACAACTTATGGCCAAGAAGACAGAACTCTGAATCTTCTTATTGCAAATCCAAGGAAATCTTCTGTGCCACAGATATCTATTAAGTTTTCAGTGTCCATCCTAAGTTTTATGATTACATGATTTTAAGTTTTGAGTTAGAAGTGACCCGAGAGATTATCTGATCCAATCCCCTTATTTTATAGGAAAGTTAAGGAAACTGAGGTATAATGAGATTGATTTCTGGCTGGGATTTGAACACAGTGTCTTTCAATCTAAATTCACAGTTCATTTCATTACACTCAGAAAGGGATGCCACAACAAAATACATACTATGGTTACCCTCATCCATGTTCTTAGGATCCTCTGGCAGAAAGGGCAAATGAAGATGATTCTAATCTAACTCTGATTCTATTCTCTAATGTTCTCAAACACAGTTTGACAACTTGACCTAGCTAAGAGATGGAAATATGGAAGCTGAAAGCCTAATAAACAAAGGAAAAATTGAGACCAATTTTTTGGACAGTAGATCATTTGACTTTCTTGATAGTCTAATGGACTCTGCCCAAACTTCCCTTGCCCTACCTCCCAAATGATTTCTATGATATCTTTTTTTCTGTGTGTTCTTTTTATTTGGAATTGGAGGGGGGTGCAATTGAGGTTAAGTGACTTGCTTACGATCACACAGCTAGTAAAGTGCCAAGTATTTGAGTCTGGATTTGAACTCAAGTTCTCTTGCCTCTAGAACCAGTGCTCTATCTACTGTGCCACCTAACCACCCCTTCTGTATATATATCTAAGGGCAAAGTCTTCTTTGGTTATGCTATAATGTCTTAGGTTTGGTGATAAATGGCCTCTAAAGATATCACCAAAGCTTCACCTAATGTTCTGTCCTTATGTTAGATAACTAATTCCCTGACTTCATCTTTCCACTAAGAATATCTTTTCTATATGTCAGTATAACTTTTCCCGTTAATGCAGACTAACTTGGCTTTGAAAGCTTGAGTCATATGCTTCCCTTGGGTATATTCATACCCCCTTTGGGTAACAGGAGACCAATTATTACACACACTCTTCCCCCTCATCACCACTGAACCGAGATATAATCCAATGCAGAGGAGTCCTAAATCCAGTTAAGTGCTATTTGCTTGAAACATTTCAAAGTAGCCAGCTTGGCTGGTCTTCAAATATTTTGTTAGCTAATCAAAGCCAGATTGCAGTCAGAGGCCATACCTAAATTTGTTAGGAAAATTAATAGGCCATTTAAATTTTATTGGAATGAAGTGAAAAATACAATAAGCATTCACACTAACAGATAGTCACTCATTATTGCCCTGACCCATGATGAGAGCCAATAATGAAAAATTGACTTCTAGGTTAACCAGGAGACATAAGATTGGGAAGGACAGTTTTCAGAAGGAAAGCTTCACTCAATGTGTTTAAGTTTGATTGAGGGGTTTGAGGCAATGGAACATTTTTCTTCCACCCACATTAGATTTATTTTGGAAAATAGTGGGTCTGGGTGGTTATTATTGAAGATCATCATGTAACCTTTAAGGCAGTGAAAACCTATTCTGAGCATTGCTCAGTGAGCTGTGGGTTGCAAGAAACCTGCTTCCTCATCTAGTCAAGGATCACCTCAGAGTTGCCAACTTAGTCTGAGCCAGGGAAAAACTGTCAAGGGTAAAGTCTTTAAGGATCTGTGCCCCTGTTCTTTCAATGGAGTGAAAAATACAACACAATCTCTAAGTGGTAGCACTAGAATCCATAATTATTGCCATCTGATTCTTGCTGGAAGTCTAATTCTTGACTTCTAGAAGTGGCATTAAGTGGTGAGAGAAGGAAAGCGTGATGGATCCTATCAGCGTGATCCATGTTCTAGTTGCAAGAAGGAGAGATGAGGTAGAAGGTCCCCTAATGAATAAAGGAAAACTCAGCCCATTTTATTTATTGGAGAGTGGAACAGAGCGTATGGGAAAGAGCTTCAGTAATGATCATTTGACTGTTTTAGTGGGCTAGACATTCTTCATGAAGGGTTACCCTCTCATATGATGCTACAGTTTTGATGAAGATACAAATAAGTTATAAATAGCCCAAGTACCATAGTGCCTCTGTTCCTACAGGAAGGCCCCAAGGTTACCAGGCGCATGTGTGACATAAATGCAGTAGAGCATTTTAATTAGATTCCTTTACCAGAACTCCTGACCTTCTGTGTAGCACATTAATGTATTTTACTAATTATAAATGCAATTAAAAAGTACTGAAATAAAATTAGGCTGATCTATCTAATTTACATTAAGCACTTTCAAATTATGCAGATTTTTAAGTCTCCCTCTTTTTTTTTTTTTTCAATTTGTGTTTCAGGGTAAAATTGTCTGCATTAAAACAGCTGGAAAACAACCTTGTAGGAAAACAAATTTCTTTTCTGTGATTATTCACAGTGTGTGAGTTAATTTCCTAGGCAGTAATATACTTAGCTATCATTAGGGTAGTGACTCACACAATAGAACACAGGCCGGCAAGTGATGACGATTTGGGGGTGTTGGGTGAGCCCGGGTTTTCGTTACTTATGGGAACGAGGTTCAGAGGCTAACTAGGCAAAAAATACGGATCTGATGGTCGCAAAACAGTTGAGATTTATAAACTGAAATAATAGCTGAAGCAATCTGCAGATCATAGAGACAAACCATCTGGTGAATTTATCTAGCAGAGCAGGTTTCTGCTGACGAGGTTGAACTACAGTAGCTCAGATGCCGAAATTATTGCATGCCGTTATTAAAAATAAGAATGTTCAATTTAACTGGCTGTGGAAGTTACGGACTCGTTGCAGCTATGTATTAGTAGATGAAATGGGGCAGAAATGGAATAGCATTCCTATCCCACAGCATCATTTCCCAAAGGATTTGCCCTATGTATAAATTTTTTCCCCTCTGTGTTGTGAAGAAACAATCCAAGACTAGGTTTGTTTGGAAGCTGTGATTGCATGAAGAAGAGACCTTTGCGGGGCTTCCTCCTGGATTAAACCTGATCCTTTGGCTCACTCAAAGCAGGGGTATAATGAGCTGCTCTCCAGAGTTGCTTGTAAGCTGCTTACAGCTTCCCTTGCAAGATTTACCCGCTCTTGCTTCATGCACTCAATTTTATTTCCAGTCCAAACTTTGCCCTTTGAGCTTCTGATCAAAAATGAGCCTAAAATAAATACCTCTAAATTATGCCAGTTGAGCCGAGAAGAGGGAAAGAGAGAGAGGGGAAAGAGGGAGAGAGGGAAGAGGAAGAGGAAGAGAGGAAGGAAGAGGAAGAAGAGGAGGAGAAGAAGGAGGAGAAGGAGAAGGAGAAGGAGAAGGAAGGAGAGGGGGGAAGAAGGGACATAAAATATGGGGAGAACAGAGAGTAGAGGACAGAATGACATGAAAGGAGAATGGGCAAAGGGGGAAGATAGTGGATGGAGAGGGAGAAGAAGTGTCTCTCTGTTTGTGAACATGTAAAAGAGAGAGGTGAGAGATGTTCTACTTTTTGACATTGCAGTTTAATGTTTCTATTAACAGCCAAGGGAAGTTGCTTTAGCTTAGAGGACAAAATGGGAGTCTTAAGAGCTGCTCAAATCATCCTCACAAGATGACTACAATACCACTTTAATGGAATTATTTTCTCTCTATGATCTGAGAGCAAAGCAAGAAAGGATAGGGGATAGATAAGAATTGTGGAGCTGTTATTTTTGTTTTTTGTTTTTCCTGGAAATGTCAAGAATGGGAATGGAGAGAAAGAGTTAATTCCTTTCTCCTCGTATTATTAGGAAAGACAGGTGAAATATCTTGAGTATTTCAGGTTTAGTCTTGACAAAACCAACCTTATGAACTAACAGATATGTAGTATTTCTAGTTCAACCCTCTCACCTTAAGAAATATAATCTAGCCCATTCCTTTAATATAGGGAGCTCTCAGATCAGGTAACTCTCTTTGACAGATAAGGCTGGGACTGTCTCCATATCAGTCTTAAAGAGTGACCTTAGGGCATTAAAAGTCTGTGACTTGTCCATAGTCTTGAATCCTTCAAATTTTTCTTGACTTCAAGGTCCATTGTTTATCCATGATACCATTCTGCTTCTCTTACAGATCTTCTAAATAATGGAACTGAGACTCAGAGATATTAAGTCCTTCCCCAAGGACACTCAGCTAGTAAGTGGTAGAGCTAGGATATATCACTTTATATGGTTTGATTGTGATGAATAGAAATAATATTAATAACTCCACATTTGTTTTGCATTTACTAGTTATAATACGTATTACATGCATCATTTCATTTGAATGTCGGACAATCCTAAAGTAGATAGGAATCAGCATAACAATTTTCATATTCCTGTGGAGGAAACCCTTGTTCTGAGAACTATAGTCAAGTCATTATCTCTGAAAAGGGTGTATCATTAGATTGTTTAGATTATTCCACTCACCATCCTTGTGACTTCCTAGGTTATAACTCCCTTTCTCAGCTACAAGTTCCCTATATTACTGTAATCTCTTCCACATCATGACTTTTCCCATCATAGTTTCCATATATCACAATTTGGCATAAAAATAAAATAGAAATTTTGGGAGAGTTTTGTGCAAGCTGCAGATAACATGCAAAGGCCAGCAGAAACTCAGAAACATATAAAATAGATGTATAGCATTGTATAATATCCACATAGTTTATCTTTTAACAATACAATAATTCAGACTTCTCTGGTACAAAGTAAGGGCCAACAGAGTTAACCTGGATTTTATAGAATATGGAGGCACCCTATCTCTTACCTTTGTGATGTGAAAGGGCTAGCTGGAATTAGTTGTCTTCCCATTTAAAAATATATTCCATGAGTATAGGGATTGTCTAGTTTTTAATTTGAATTCAATTTTCAAACAGGCTGGTCATATACTGTCACCCAAACTTACCTTGTATACATCTTTCCTTTTCCTACCTTTTCTCAAACTGTTCTGGTACAGTAATAATAATAATTATGATAATGATAGCTAGCATTCATGTATCACTTTGAGATTTGTAAAGTGCTTTAAAAATTATCTTTTATTCTCACAAAACTCTGGGAGATAGATGCTATTATTTTAAAAAATATATATTTTTAAAAAAGGAAGCTGAAGCCCACAGGTGAATGATTTGTCCAGAGTCATACAGTTACTGTGTCTGAGATCTAATTTGAATTGAGTTTTTCCAGGTTCTGAGTCTAGCACACTACTCACTGAACTGCACAACTCTCGGAAGGATTAAAACTTATTTTAGAATCAGAGGAACTGGATTCAAATCCTGCCTCTCATGATTACTATCCATGTGATCTTGGGCAAATCACTTAATTTCCCTAGGCTTTAATTCCATCAGTAAAATACTATGAATACATGCCATGGTCTCTGAGGGCCCTCCTCTTTCTATAGCTACTACTCACTACTTCTCTGCCTACTCATGTCCTCATGTCAGTAAAATACTATGAATACATTTCATGGTCTCTGAGGGCCCTCCCCTTTCTATATCTACTACTCCCTTTTTCTCTGCCTACTCATGTCATATATTTAGAGATATATCTGAAGCTCATTTCTCTATTAGCGGTCAGGTCTTATCTGACAAAATGTGGGCAGCTAGAATAGATGGAGTCAGCAAGACCCAACTTCCTGTGTCCAACCAGACACTTATTAGCTATAAAAGACCCTGGGCAGTCACTTAATCCTGTTTGCCTCAGTTTCTTCACCTACAAAATGAGTTGGAGAAGGAAACAGCAAACCACTAAATACCAGAAATACTCATTTTTTTTCAAGAAAACACCAAATAGGGTGATAAAGAGTTGCACATTAGTGAAAAACAACTCAACAATAATATAATAATATAATCCTTGGCCCACAGCTATATGTCTTAGATGCTACACAAACGGATGCCGACTGATTCTGTAACACAAGATTTCATAGACCACCCAAAAAGGCAATCTCACTCTGAGTCCCGGTATAATTCACAGGATGAAAATGGGAGAACAGTTGAACCAAAGCTAACATGCTGTCGAATTAAAACAGAAATCAGAATTTGTTCTGACAAGGGAAGTGCCTCACCTCTGTGCTGCTGTCCTCCCATCTCCTCCTCTGTTTGCTTTCTATAACTAAGTCTTAATTAATAAATATAGCCTTTCAGAAAGGAAACATATTAATGCGAGTGTTTTCTTTGGAGCTAGAAACTGCCTGCCATGCCTCCTGTTCTCTGCCAAGCTTACCTCACAGACAAACATATTTAGCAAGTATTTTCAGTACCTTCATAATAAGAATTGACATTTTCCAAATGAGGATTTCCTTGTTGGGCCTGGTAGCCCTGATGGATATTTGGGGAAATTGACGGCCCCTGAGAAATGTTTTTGCCATTACCAGCACTTCTCTGACAGGTTTTTAATAGTCCCACTAAAACTGCAGGATATTGAAAATTTTGTAGATGAAGTGGAAACTGGTGAAATGTACAGAAATGGAAAAATCCCACCTTTGGACTACAGAATTTCTGGAACATGGTCTTTTAGTATGTTCATAATGAAAGAAGTGGGGGGATTGACATTTGTAGAATGGGGTTAATGACACTAATATTACATTATAAGATTCTAAATAAAATACTTTGTAAATCATGAAGTGCCATAATAATAGTCAATATATACTTTTTTGCTCTACATGTATAAGCCAATTTGATCCTTATAATACTGGGAGGAATACAGAAATACTAATAACTCCATTTTATAGGTGAGCATGCAGAAGCTAGGGTAAATAGACAGGAGTTTTGAATTGGGGAACTGATGATGCGGTTGGAGATCAGGGTGAGACTTTTAACCTACAATGGTCATTCAGTAACATTTACCATGTTGGTATTTAAACCAAATCCTTTGCCTTTTCCATGATTATAACATCATTTCTTGGGGGAACTTTTCATGGTGATAAGAAATCTCTAAATGAATGAGCAAACTCCTTTCTCTGCATATCTGCACTTAACTATTGTGACAGTCTTCTATGTCCAGATAGAATTTTCTCCACATCCAAAACTTTTTAATAACTAAGTTTCTCCATTATTATGTTTCTCCAATAAGGAAACTAACATGGAGAGAAGCTATATCCTTGTCCATAACAGAAATCTAGAGCTGGAAGAGAATACAAAGGACATCATAATCAAGAATCTCATTTTATAGATTAGGAAACTGAGGCTGAGGGAGGTTAAAAAAATTGTCCAAGGTCACACAAATAGAAATCTTGACTCTGGAGACAGTGTTTTTTCCACTATGCTAATAAATGTCAGAGATCAAAATTGAAACTTTGGTCACTCCTGACCCCATATCCTTCTACTATACAGTGCTTATTCTCAGTTATATAAATATGAGATATTGTTGCGGATAGGAGCAGACCCTGTGATATTATAGCTGTGGGGAAGTCTCTGCATGAGGAAAACCCCTTTTCCAATGCAGGTTGGCATCTTCCTTTCCATTTATAGTCTGTGAGAGGTGCCTATAGCCCAGCTTCTTAAATTGTGGTTTTTGATCCTAAATGGGGTTGCAAAAAATGTGAAGGTTGTGAAATTATGATTTATTAGCAGTAAATGTTCTATTTGTATTATTTTTATATACCTATATACTTGGGGTCACATAGACATTTCTCAAAGGAAAAGATGTGAGCAGAAAGAATTTAAGAAGCCCTGATCTAAAGTACTGAGAAGTACTTTAGTACCAATTGCCCTTGGTCACACAAGTTTGTCTCAGAGACCAGTCTTAAAGCTAAATCTTCCTGACATTCTGTCCACTTTTTCTCAATATTAGTAGTAGTAGTAGCAGTGTTGTTGTTACAAAATCTTAGGAGTAGATTAAGTTGGGACAAAAGGCCTTAGGGAAATACTAGGGTGAAACCCAGTTCTCTTTTTGGAGGTATTGCTAATAAGGAAGCAGATAAGAGAGATGACATTACAGAGTGTGGCTTATATATTTTTTCATGGAGGATACTGAGGGACATTGCTTTTTAAGCATCCTAGCAAATACTTTAACTGCTTTTGATTTAAGAATTCAGGCAATTGAATGCTGAGTAATCATAATGACCAATTTTGGCCCTGGAGAAGAGTGGAGGAAGCAATTCACGGGGAAAAGAGTCCTAAAACTGGCATTCTTGGACCTAGATGTGAATTTGGGTCAAGGCTTAGGAAATATGCCACCTTATAGAATGATCTATTCTTTCATTCTATGTTATTTTCCTTCATTTCCAATTTGATTCAATTCAATTCAATCAAAAGCAATTCAATTGACTGAATTCAATTCAAACAATTTAATTTCATATAGGATAAAAGACCCAGTGTGAGGATGATTAGACTCCCTTGATTCTGAAAAAGAAAAAAATGCCTTTTAAAATATTTAAATAAGTCATTTTAGTGTGTAATTGCTCACCAGCATAAACCCTTCCTTGTAATAATAAATTGTAATAAGCAAAACAGTGGTGTGTCTAGCAATATATGCAACATTCTGTATGGATAGTCCCTAATCTCTTTACCAGAAGTACCACAGTGTGCAAGATAAGAACTGGAAGATCTCCTCAAGTTTTTGTAATCCTACTGTTTCACTTTATATATAAGGAAATAGTATTATAAAAGTTAGATGACTTTCTCAAAATCACCTTACTATGTCTTTAGTTTTCATCAAATGACTCACAGAAGGAAATTAAATAACTAAAATAGAATTGATTAGAAAACTAATGGTATAAATCCCTATTCTGAAATCCAGGGCCAAAGAATCCAAAGCATATGAAAATTTGAGAGCAAAAATGATAGGAACTGAAAGATGAACAAAGAATGCTACTGTGGGATGAGCTCTCCTGATTAGCTCTAATATTGTACAAGATAATTGAACAGTCCCAACTAGGCTCAAAAAGCTCCAAAAGGCTGTCTTCTTGGTCCTAAATATTCTGATCCAACTAGATTAACTCTAAAACAACCAAGGAAACAAAAAGAGATTGGACCAGATGACCTCTTTTGCTTTAAGGACTAAGATTCTTGAGGCTGCAACAATTTTTTCCCTTTTACTGTTGATTTCAGTTTTTAGGTTATAAAAGAGAATTTTCCAAGCACTAAAGAATTAGATGATTTGAATCTGGAACTATGCCCAAAGAGCTACAAAATTGTGCGTACCCTTTGACCCAACAGTGCCACTACTGGGTCTGTATCCCAAGGAAATCATAAAAGAAGGAAAAGAAGCCAAAATGTTTGTAGCAGTTCTTTTTGTCTTAACAGAAAAATTGGAAAATGAATAGATACCCATTATCTAGGGAATGGCTGAATAAACTGTGGTATGTGGAGGCAATGGAAGGTTATTATTCTATAAAAATGATGAACAAGCTGATTTTAGAAAGGTCTGGAAAGATTTACACAAACTGATTTTGATCAAAACAAGCAGAATCATTGTGCACATTGTGCACATTAACAGCAAGAACATGTGATGATCAACTATGAAAGACTTTGCTCTTCTCAGTGGTTCAGTGATCCAAAGTAATCCCAATAGATTTTGGACAGAAAATGCCATTTGCAGCCAGAAAAAGAACTATGAAAATTGAATGTAAATCAACACCAGCTATGTTCACTTCTTTTTCTGGTTTTTTTTTTTTTTAATCTCCCATGGTTTTTCCTTTTGTTTTGATTTTCTCTCCCAACCTGATTCCTAAAGCAATGTGTATTGCAAGTAAATAAATAAATAAATAGATAAATAGATGGCTTGACTTAGAGATTGGTGACTGTTCTAAGGCTGAGGGGGGAATCTAAATTGCCATTTAATAAACATACTGGTGGCAGTAAATCTAAGAAAAAAACAAATAAACAGAACTCTTAAATTAAATTTAATTAATATTTTCAACCTTAGTATTGGAAGTGATCTCCAAATTGTATTGTTTCCATCAGTGACTGATACTCTGGGATTGCTATCTATGAATTTATACAGATATTATATCAGTCTGTTCCTGTTTTTTACCTCAATTATCTCATAACATAGAAGAGTGGTGAGGCATAAAGTGTAGACAGCTTGTACACCTGGATTCCAGGCTCTCTTTAGATGTATATTGGTTCTCTGATCTCTGACAAGGCATTTAACCTTTCATTGCTCAACTCATGCATCAAAGTAGATTGCAGAAAATGTCCTTAATTCTTTTGGTAAAAGTTCCTCAATGGAAGTTTATTATATACCAAAGAAATCACTATCATTCTAATAAGTAAGAGGCATCTTAGGGTAATGGATAGAGAGCTAGTCTTTAAGCCAGTTCCTATCACACACACACACACACATATGACTATATATAGGTAGGAGAAATTATATATATATATATGTATGTATATATATGTATATATATATACATACATATATATATACACATGGGTATGTAGGTATATATATTTACAAATGAGTAAGAAATATAATATATATATATAAAACTTACATACATATCTATATATGTCTTCAAATATAGACTCATCACCAAATCAGTAAATATTTATTAAGTGCCTCATATGAGCCAGACACTGTGTTAAGCATTGGGTTTGCAAAAAGCCAAAAATAATCCCTGCCCTCAAGAAGTTTGTGTTCTGATGAGGGAGATAACATGCAAAAACATACAAAGCAAGTGAAATATAAAATAAGTTGGAAATAATTAAGAACATATGACATCAGAATTAAGAAGCCATGGGAAAAGCTTCTAATTAAAAGATGGGATTTTACTTGAAACTTTTAAAGCAGCTTAGTAATCAGAGCAGAAGAAACATTCCAAACATAGGGGATGGCTAGAGAAAATCAGTCTCTCCCTCCCTCTTTTTTCCTCCCTCTCTCCCTCCTTCTCTCTCTCTGTCTCTCTGTCTCTCTCTCTCTCTGTGTGTCTCTCTGTTTCTCTGTCTCTGTCTCTCTCTTTCATATATGTGCATGATGTGCATATATGCACACATGTCTGCATATAGTAAAATTATGTTTATGTATATATTGTAGAGATAGGTACAAAAATTCCCTAACTCACAAATTGAAGTTCCTACTGAAAAGTCTTCCCTTGTGTTTTCCCATCCATCTGTACATAACAAAGAGTGAGTCCAGTATCTTTCTCAGAATTAGCTGGACTTCATCAAAGACTCATCATCCTTCCTCTCAGGAATTGCAGTGTCAACAGAGACAGAGCTGGAATCTTGTGATAATTTCATTTAATGTAAAAACGGGTCATTACCGAACACATTTGCAAAACAAAGAAATCAATTGGGTACAAGCCTGTTGCTAATAGGTCTCGTTATATCCTCATTATAACTTAATTACATAGGTAGCCCCATTAGTGAACAAACAAGGACCAAGGAAGGTTGGAGGATCTCAAGGCTTTAGTGCAAGTAACAGATCCCTTTATACCATCTATAGAAGGAGGGACCTTAGAATGGGCCCAGGTCTCCTACTGCACTTCATATACCTTTCCCCCCATCCCAATTCCCAAAGTCTAGTGGAGAGTAGAGTTTTCCCTTTCTTCCCTCTTCACTATTCCCTCTTCAACTCACTCCCTGTTCAACTTCACTCCTCCTCAGGGGTCCAGACCCTATCAACTACCTACATCAGTAATTCTTGCATTTTTTGGTGTCATTGACTCCTTTGGCCTTCTGGTAAAGCCTATGAATCCCTTCTCAGAGACATACTTTTAAATGAATAAAATATAATGTAATAAGATTGCCAAGGAAACCAATTATGTTTAAATGTAGTCATCAAAATATTTTTAGTATGTTCAAGGACCCTAGGCTGAGAACTTCTAACTTGGATATAAAGGAAATTGTAGAAAGATTCACAAAAAGAGACAAAACGTGCCCAACAAAAAACACTATTTCTTAAAGTTCACTGAAAATTAGTGATTAGTATCTCTGAGTGTCTGACCTAAAATCTCATAAGAAACTCTCTTCTGAATATATTTAAAATATTGTTCATAGTAAGGACTAATGATAAATTAAAGAATTTAGGAATGTCATATGCATATTGTCAAAAGGTAAATAGAATCCTGACACTGATAGAGACCTTGCAGTTTATAAACAAGTGGCTTGTTATACCAGAGAAATGGTCTGAAGAAATTTATGATAGTAATCAAAGAAATACATGATGAAAAAAGAAATTAGAGTTATCATAAGTCAAGAGCCAGGGTAAATAATATAATGAATGAATGTGAAAGCATTTATTGAGTGCTTACTATGTTCATAACAGCATGTTAACTATTGAGAAAACCCTCAAGGAGCTTACCTTCTAATAAGTAATAAGACCTATAGGAAAATAGTAACTTTTATTTTGGTTTAGGAAAGTATAGGGATGGAAAGTAAAGCCAAAGAAGGGAAATTGACAGAATCTTTCCAGCAATGATACTAGTATAATCAGGTAGCCAGCAATCTAATATACATATAACTGTCAACCTATAGAAATATTTGATCTGAGATCTGGCTCCCCTTATTCTCCAATCTTGGATAGGCAGAAAAAGTTGGATTTCGGTAGGTGTTTGATTGATAATGATTTTAGAACTGGAAATCAAGGTTTGGGGTGGAAGTGAACAAAAGGTACACATTGTAGCAGGATAGCTATTGCAGACAAAAGGTACACATTGTAGCAGGGTAGCTATTGCAAGGCAGTTGAGAGGTATAGTGAAGTACTGGAGGGGGGGTGGGGTGGACCTTCTGTAGATGTAGTGGAATAGCTGAGACATTCACTGATCCAGATAGCTACTGGTATGTTCCATTGTTTCTTCATGACATCAAGAAAATGCCAGGAACACCCCTGGAATGTTAGATTCCCCTATGGAGAATTTACGGGAAGACACAGATGAGAGTCACCCAGTATAGATAAGAATTGATATTTGCATTATTGTGTGGGGGCGGGGGGGAGGAGGGGATTGGGGGCAGAAGGAATACCTACTTTAATGAGATCCCAGACCAATGTACAATTATTTAGCTACTAGAGGAGTTTGTGTTCTATCCAGTCTCATCAGGTTTTGGTTCAGAGAAATGGAAGACCTTGTTCCTTTGAAGAAGTAAATGTTAGATACTTTAGGGGGGCATCAGAATTATTTCACTCTAGCACTAACAATGAAGATAGAATTACTGTCCAGCAGCAGAAGAGAGAGTTGTTTAGAAAAAGCCTAGGGGGAGAAAAATGGTGTTTTCCTAAACACTGTGTTGAAGAGATGTCAAGGTTCCATTTGGATTCCACTTATGTAGTAAATTTCCCTCATTGGGTAAGAAATTGAAGTGTGCCTAGTGGGGCCAGTGCCAGCCGAGAATCTATGCCTATTTCCGTGGGAACATAAACCATTTTTCTTAGGTGGGTGAAAGTCCTCAAATAGTGAGGTAATAGGCTTCTTTATTAAAAATTAATCTTCTTGTAAAACCAATGCAATACAATGCACTTTAATAAATCACACCAAGCTTCCGAACACATTTATTATACCTTCACAGGAAGCTACTGAGCACAAAGCCATCTCCTTTGCAGTGGGAAAGAGAGAGTTGTTTAGATTTACCCACTGTTAAAAAAAAAAAAAAAAAGATCATTTCAGCTGTCCTAAAACTTAGAAAAAGAAGAATGGGAGCTATGTTTTAACTTGAAAGTGTTAAAAATATACTAGATATAATAAGCAGGGTTACATTTATGGCTACTCTAAGCCAAGAAAATTAAGATGTTCAGTTATTATGGAATATGGCACAAGTGACCTTTAGCTAAGAACATTGCACAAAAAGCTGAAAATAAAACCTGTTTCATATTGGACTAATATAAAAGTGATGGTTGTCTTGAAGACTTGTACTCATTTCTAATTCATACTTTTATATGATCAAGATGAATTTACACCATAAATAAGGAGCAAATCTTAGCTTATTTATTTATTTATTTTGCTGAGGGATAGGGGTTAAGTGACTCACCCACGGTCACACAGCTAGGATGTGTTAAGTGTCTGAGACCAGATTTGAATTCAGGTCCTCCTGACTTCAGGGCTGGTGCTCTATCTACTGCACCATCTAGCTGCCCTGCTAATTTATTAATGAAAGATATATTTGCTTGGACATCATCAATGAAATTCAGGTGTTTGTTTAAATTACTCATTGTAAAATATATTTTTCTATTAAGAAAATATGACTGATTTTTAAGAGTAGGCATCAATTGATTAGAATGCCCTTCCTTATCCTAGCTATCTTTTTTTAATAATAGTTTTTTTTTCAAAATATATGCAAAGATAATTTTCAACATTCACCCTTGAAAAACCTTGTGTTCCAAATTTTTCTCTGTTCCTTCTCCCCATACCCTTCCCTAGACACTAAATAATCCAATATATATTAAACATGTACAATTCTTATATACATATTTCCACATTTATCATGCTGCACAAGAAAAATCAGATCTAAAAACAGGGGAAAAAAGAGAAAGAAAACAAAAAACAAACAAACAACCACAAAAAAAGTGAAAATACTATTTTGTGATCCACATTTAGTCCAGATAGTCCTCTTTCTAGATGTACCCATCTTTTAAAGAAATAAATACCAAAGAAATTATACTGTGAAGCTATAGAATATTTTTAAAAGGCATCCCCTATCCCAGGGCTAGGAAGACAGAAAGAAACCATGTTATAAAGAGTTCATCATTATTTTTTAATTGATTATGAAAATAATAGGGACCCATGGAGTTTATGGAATACAGGGTTACATTGACAAAGCTTTTGCTTCATTTTGGTAGCTGAATAAAGAGTGAACTGAGGTGAAATGATACTTAAAGCAGGGAAACTCCTGCAACCAGCAGACAAGAGCATACACAGATTGGAGAAAAGGTGATATATAGGAGAGGTATTGGGAAGGTGGAAAATGATAAAACCTGACAACAGACTGTATATATGGAGTAAACATGAGTGAAAAGTCGAATGCAACAAGTTTGAAAGTCTAGGTGATTGGAATGATTGTAGCATCAGTACAGTAATAAGTAAGTTTGGAAGGAAAGACCATGAATTTAGACTTTTTTCAGGTCAATTTAAAATGTCTATTTATTCAAATTGCCTATGGGAGACAAGAAGTTGGGAGAGAGTTCAGACCTGGACTAGTAGATCTGAAAATAATCTCCATAGAGATGATCATTGAATACCTAGAAGCTATAAGATCACTAGATGACAATATAGAAGGGGAAGAAAGAGGGCCAAAATTAGAAGACAGAACTTAGATTACTAAATGTGACTCAAATAAAAATCCAGCAAAAGAAACTGAGAAAGAGTGGTCAAACAGAAAGGAGGACAGCTGGGACAGAGCAGTGAATGAAAAACATTGAGAGAATAGAATATCCAGAAAAGAGGACGATCAATAATGTGAAAGGTTACAGAGAGTTCAAGAAGGATGAGGATTAAGAAAAGGCCATTAGGTTTGACAAATAAAAGATCATTGGTGACTTTGGAGGAAGTATTTTCAGTTAAAAAATGAGATCAAAAGCCAGAATGCAGAGAGTTTAGAAAGACAGAATGCCAGAAAGGGAATTTAAAGCATTATTTGTAGAAAGGTCACTCAAGGAGTTTAGCTACAAAATGGAGGAGAAATATAGCACAGTTGCTAGTAGCAATATTGGTATCAATTGAGGGTTTTGTTTGTTTGTTTGTTTTTAAGGATCAATATGTTTGTAGGTAGCAGAGAAAAGCAGCCAGCAGGCAGGGAGAGATTGATGATTAGTGAAAGAGTGAGATGATAGAATCATCAACTTGATGGAGAGGACAGAGAGGAATGGAGTCCAATATGAATACAGAAGGAGTTTGGCTTGGTAAGGCCAAAGGTGCTACTTTTTGTTAGGCAGGGAAAGGAAAATATTATGGAGGAAGATACCTGAGTGATGTGAGAGGAAGAGAAAGAGAAATGTGGAAATTTTTGGCCAGTAACCTCAATATTGTCAGTAAAGTATGGGGCCAAGAGTCTTAGTTTGAAAGGGCATATACAAAGTAAATAAAAACTTAGTTGGGAGATTGGGAGACAGCCATAACAACTAGGGTTCAGAGAAAATTAGGGAGAAAAAAATTCTCATAAAATGTAGTTCTTGAGTTGAAAAAAATATATAGGGATTGGAAGAAGGGGAGGAGAAGAGGAAATGTATTCCAGGGAGTCTTTGCCAAAGCAGGGAGACAGAGGATGTCATGTGTTTTTTCTTGTTAGTATTTCTTACAAGTGAGCTTTCTCGATGAACTAGTTGCCTCATCATTCTGATCCCTATGGAAATATCATAAAAAATGTACCAGCAACAAACTGTATATAGCAAGTTGCAGCTTTGAGTCCCCTGAGGACTTTATCATGAGTCTATAATAGTGTCATGGGCAGCAGCAGGAGGGAAAAAAGATAGTCCAGGCAGGAAAACCCTGACCTGGGGAACTAATGTGTTTTGCCGTTGAGTTCTTTGTATGGGCAATGATGTCCTGATCCACAGAAAGGTGTGGGCTTTGAGGATTTGATTTCTTTTCAGCCTGAAAGGAGGGTTTGTGCAGAGCTCTCCCATCCTCCTCTTGTCTTCCATGCATTTAAAGTCCTTTATTTGTCAGGCTGAAAACTGTTAGGGACTGTTATGTCTCTAGCCATATTTTGACTAACTGATTCACAAGAGATCAAACCTAGGACCTCTTCTTTAATAGCCTAACTCTATAACCAAAAAGGCTAATTAGACCCAAACTTAATTAAGTAACTCTATGAATTGAAACCAGACTTACTCACAAGACAGTCAAAAAGTCTACCACTAACTGCATTTATAGTATCTTCATCCACTGGTAATGCTCTCTGCTAACTCCTGACATAGAGGTGATACATATAAGATGCAAAATGAGAATTCAATTTTTGGGGCCTTGAACAAAGCCAAATTTATTTTACTTTGGCTATGTATGTTTGTGGCAAGTATTTTGCTTTCTTTCTCTTTTTCTTTTAAATTGGAGAATGAGTAAAAGAGAACAGAAATGATTACTTGTTCATTGAAAAAAAAAAAGGTGAAAAAAAAACACACTATATCCATCCTTGGCTCCTAGGTCCTGGTGATCTCCCTCAGCTTTGATCCTGAACATGTCCCAACCTCACACCTTATCCCTATGGACATGGCCACCATGGTTATTTAATGAAATCCCCCAATGCTTCATTTGCCCACCATTCCCTTTTCAGTTTTCTGAGACCCTACTATTAACCTCTCCTGATTGATGCTGTCCACTTGGAGTTGTCCAGCAGAGTGTGGATGGGGAGCACCATTATAAATATAGTTATGGATACTCTCTCAATCTGTACCTAGAATTAACATAGAGCACTGACTTTGGCTGGCTCACTTCCCTCCTCACAGAGAAGGGTTTGTCACAGTTGAGCAAAAATATTTATAAGCCTGGATTTCCAAATGCTTAGTGAACACTCACAGGCCTTTGACTTATCACCATTGTGACAATTCAAACTTTGAACTTCAGGGACAAGTACAAAGAGACATATTATGTGTCGAGAGAAGAGCTGCAGCCTGAATTGAAGCCAACTTCAAATGGGGAGATTTGGAAAACAAGTCATCATCTTGGCCATGAAATGACTTAGTGGTATTGCACTTTATCTTTATTCTGGCATTCTGAGCTTAGTAGTTGAAGGCTGGCTGCCTCACTCAGCTCAGTAACTGAGAAAACACCCTTCCTTATGTATAAAGTCTTGAAATGGCAAGATATAGGGGGATGGGGAAGATGCAGGGAAGGGTATCAAAGAAAGACATGATAGGAGCTATTTTTCCCTTTTTTTCTGGACTATCTGCAGAAAGGAGCATGATGCAGCATGTAGTTACCTTAGATCTAGGAATACTTAAATTTAAACCATGCTTCTGACCCTTCCTTGCTGTGTTATCTTGGGCAAGGAATCCTCTCACTGCCCTAAAGCTTTTTCTTTACAAAACATATGCATGGGTAATTTTTCAACATTGACTTGCAAAGCCATATTATATATATACACATAGTTATACACTTATCTTGCTGCACAAGAAAAATAGGATCAAGAAGGAAAAAACTGAGAAAGAAAATAAAATGCAAGCAAACAATAACAGAAAGAGTTAAAATACTATGTTGTGGTCCACACTCAGTTCCCACAGTCCTCTCTTTGGGTATAGATGGCTCTCTTCATCACTGAACAATTGGAACTGGTTTGGATCAATACCATCGTTGAACAGAGCCACGTCCCTCAGAATTGATCATCGTATAGATTTGTTGTTGCCATGTATAATGATCTCCTGGTTCTGCTCATTTCACTTAGCATCAGTTCATGTAAGTCTCTCCAGGCCTTTATGATATCTCCCTGTTGGTCATTTCTTACAGAACAATAATATTCTATTATATTCATATACCATAATTTATCCAGCCATTCTCCAACTGATGGGCATCCACTCAGTTTCCAGTTTCTTGCCACTACAAAGAGGGCTGCCACAAATATTTTTGCACATGTGGTTGTAGACCTAAATCTCAAAGAAGATACCAACCTGCTCTGGTAGATGGATTATCTGAACCTTGAAGTTCCCTACATGAATGAAATTATATTCTCTTTTCCTATACCAAATCCTATAGTATAAGACTGGTGATTAGATATCAATAGTTCTTTAAGATATGTTTTGAACAGAACAGAATCAAAAGAAATGTTCTGAAGGAGAGTCAGATTTCTCAGTTACCAATCATAGTAGAAAAAGAACTGAACTCATTATCATAATATCCAAATCCTAAGTTTAATACATGTTACTTGACCAACGTCAGGCAAGTCACTTAACCTCTTTGTGCCTCATTTTCTCATCTGTAAAATAAAGAGGTTGGATTAGAGCAAAGTTTCTTAATTATGGGATACAACCTCATATAAAGTTATGTAATGAAATGTGGGGATTACAAAAAATTTGGCAACAATAAAAGATATTGCACTAATATTTAATTCTTAATGTAAAAATAAACAAGCACATCCATCTCATTAGTATGTAAATTTGCTTTTATCTTTAATAAGTGGCAAAATTACATGTAAATATATTATTGTATTATATATTATATTGTATTATGTATTATTATATAAAATTATATGGCAAAATAAATTTCTTTATGATTTATTATCCATAAATGTTTGATTTGTATACCATCATTACAACATTAGTGTTACTGTGCACAATGATCTCCCAGTTCTTATTTCACTTTGCATCTGTTCATGTGGCTTTCCTTTTTTTTCTGAAACTATACCTTTATCATTTTTATAGTATACTATTCCTTTGCAATGATGTGCCACAGCTTGTTTATTTCCCAGTTGATCTAATTTTTATCACAATAAAAGGAACTACTATAAATATTTTTGTATATATAGATCCTTTTTTCCTCCTTTTTCTTTGATCACTTCGGGGTACAGACCTAGTTAGTATTATTGCTAGGGCAAATGGTATGTACAGTTTTATAATTCTTTGTGTAATGGTTCCAAATTGTTCTCCAAGGATTAGATTAGTTCATAATTCCACTAACAGTTTATTAGTATAATTATTTTCCCTCAGCCCCTCTAGCATTCGTCATTTCCGACTGGTATAAAGTGGTATCCTAGAGTTGCTTTAATTTGAATTTCTCTAATTAATAATTATTTAGAGCATTTTTCATATGCCTATAGACAACTTTGATTTCTTCATCTGAAAACTGCCTATTTATATCTTTTCACCATTTGTCAATTGGGGAATGGCTCTTCTTTTAATAAATTTGACTCAATTCCCAGTGTATCTGAAAAATGACCCCATTTAACAATGAAACTTGCTACATATTTTTATTGCTTCATTACTTCTTACTTATCTATTTTAACTTTTAGCAAAATGCAGTTTCCCTGATTATCTCCTTTAATCAGATCTGTTTTTGCTTTTGCTTTGTCTGAAGTTGTGATTACTATCTCTGTCCTTTTTTTTTTAACTTCAGCTGAACTATAATCAATTCTACTCTAATCTAATCCAATCTAATCTAATAATTATTTTACCTCTGTATGTATCTTTCTATTGCAAGTATTAATCAAGTCTAAATAAAGTCTAATCAATTTTGTTATCTGCTTCTACTTTACAGGTGAATTTATTCCATTCACATTCTATGATTTCGGTGTATTTTCTTCATTCTCATTCTCTCTCTCTCTTTCTCTCTCTCTCTCTCTCTCTCTCTCTCTCTCTCTCTCATTTTCTCTCTTTTTTTCTCTCTCTTATACACACACGCACACACACACATTCAATATGTGTGTGTTTCGCTCTCTTTATCCTGTTCCTCCTCTAAAATCTGTTTTGCTTCTAACTATTACTTTCTTTAATCTGCCCTTCCTTTTGTCATCTCTCCCCCATATCTCATCCCTTTCCTCTATTTTCCTGTTCAGATAGATTTCCATATTCAAGTGAATGGGTATATATTACTTGCTCTTTAGAGTCTGATGAGAATGAGATTTCAGCATTGCCCACCACCTCTCATTTTCCTCCTTTTTAAAAAAGCACTTTCTTGCATGCTTCTTTTATGGTGAACATTTCTCCATTCTACCTTTTCCATCCCTCTTTTCTCAGTGCACCTGTCTTTCTCACTCTCTCTCTCTCTTTTTTTTTTTTTTAGATCATCCCAACATGATTGATACTCATAGTCTCTATCTATGTAAATTCCTTCTAACAATCCTATTAATGATAAGGTTTTTAGGAGTTGTATGTATCATCTTCCCATATAAGAATGCCAATGGTTTTATTTTATTGAGTTCTTTGATTACTCTTTATGTTTACCTTTTCATACTTTTCTTGAGTCTTCTGTTTGAATATGAATATTTCTATTCAGCTAAGGTCTTTTCATCAGGACTGCTGGAAAGTCTTTTTTTTTCACTAAATGTCCATTTTCCTCCCTGAAGGAGTATACTCAGTTTTGCTGGATAGGTTATTCTTGGTTGTAATGCTAGCTCCTTTGCCTGCTGCCATATCATATTCTAAGCCCTTCACTCCTTTAATGTGGAAGCTACTAAATCTTGTGTGACCTGACTGTAGCTCTATGATAGTTCAGTTATTTCTTTCTGACTGCTTATAATATTTTCTCCTTGACTTAGGAGCTCTGAAATTTTGATACTTTTCTTGAGTCTTCTGTTTGAATATCAATATTTCTATTTAGCCAAGGTCTTTTTATCAGGATTGCAGGATACTCTTCTTTCTTCACTAAATATCCATTTTCCTCCCTGAAGGAGTATGCTCAGTTTTGCTGGATAGGTTATTCTTGGTTGTAATGCTAGCTCTTTTGCCTACTGCCATATCATATTCTAAGCCCTTCACTCCTTTAATGTGGAAGCTACTAAATCTTGCGCAACTTAACTGTAGCTCTATGATATTTCAGTTATTTCTTTCTGACTGCTTACAATATTTTTTTCCTTGACTTAGGAGCTCTGGAATTTTGATATATTTGTGTGAGTTTTCATTTTGGAATTTCTTTCAGAAGGCAATTAGTGGATTCTTCTAATTTTTATTTTATACTTTGGATCTAAAGTATTAGAACAATTTTCCTTTTTGTTGAAAATTATCTCAAGGTTCTTTTTTAGATCATGGTTTTCAGACAGTTTAATAATCTTAAATTGTCTCTTTGTGATCTATTTTCTAAATCACTTGTTTTTCCAATGAGGTATTTCACATTTTTTCTATTTTTCTTTCCTTTGACTTTATTGTTTCTTAATATCTCAGAGTCTTTGGCTTCTAATTGCCCAATTTTAATTTTCATGAAATTATTTTCTTCAGTGAGATTTTGTACCTCTTTTATTCTATGTTTTAAGGATTTCTTTGCTTTAATGAATTTTGTGCCTCTTTTACTATTAGGTCAATTTTATTTTCTAATGTGTTATTTTGTGTCTATTTGTGTCTGTTAATCATTTTTTCCATATTTTTTTTGCATTCCTCTCATTTCTTTTTGCCAATATTGCCTCCATTATTCCTTTTTCTTTTCTTAACTCTTCCAGGAATTCTTGTTGTGCCTGTGTTCAGTTAGCATTTATGTTTAAGGCTTTAATAGTAGCTGTTTCCACATTGTTTTCTGAGTTTGTGCCTTGTTCTTCCTTAACAATGTAGTCTTTTTTATGGTCATGTTTTTCTACCATTTCCTCATTTCCCCAGTATATTTCTTGACTTTTGACTTTATGTTAAAGTTGGGCTTTGCTCAGCTGGGGTGGGAAAGTACTGTCCCAAGTTTTATCCTTTTCATGCAGCTATTTTCAGAGATGGTTCTGGGATCTGTGAGTTTTGGGGGCTTCCAAAATGGTCCCATGGGGGGAGAAGTGTGATCATTGCACTCTTGGTCTTTACTCTGGTTTTTACTCAGGAAGGGACCCAGATGTCCCTGCAGCACAAATGCTGGCATTTCTCTTGGACCTGGAACTTGACCCCTATTCTCCTGCAGCCACAAGTGCTAGTGCTCCTCTTTGCCTTGAAATTTTTGCCAGGGCCCCTGCTCCCTTTTGATGAATCACAAACACTCCAGTCCACCCTGAAACTCTGACTATTAATGTCTCTGGGCTGAGAATTCCCAAAGCTGCTGCTACTGACTGCCACAGTTGCTGTCACTAGTGTGTATGCTCTGGTCAGCCTTCTACTCTAGTGTCACAGACCTCTCCTGCCAACCTCTTAAGTTGTCTTAGACATGAAGAATATTTCCCTCTGACATTTTGATGGCTCTGCCACTCCAAGATTTTATTTGAGGAGTTATTGTAAAGCTTTTTTAAAGGTGGGGAATGTTAGGCAAATTCAATTGAGTTGCTGCCTCTATTCTACTATCTTGGTTTCCACTCTACCCAACTCATTATCTTTTAAGATCCCTCCTAGCTCTTAAGATCCCAAATTATCATTATTATCATTATATAGATGGCAAAATGGAGGTAAAGAGACTCACCCCAAATCACACAGTTGACCTAGGTGAGAGTTAAACCATAGACTTCCTTATTCCAATGTAGGAATTTATTTACTATGCCATACATATTATGGTCCAACTGGTAAATGCCAGTTTCCCTTTGCCCTGTCCACCAACTTTGGACTTATGTATGGCAACCAATAGTGATCTGTTGTAAGGAAAGTCCTGGGAGGGGGAAGATATTCCTGGGAGGTGGAACTTTAGGACATTTATCCCAAAATGTTGTGCAATTCAACTGACAAAGTAGAGTCATATAGAATGAAACTATCACAAAACAGAAAAATAAGCAAGACAATTTTCCCCCTGTGGGGTTTGCTAATTCCTTTCCCTTTAGCTCTTGGTGGTGTGTACTGATCAATTGTCAGAAGTAACTGAAAATGAGTTTTGTAAAGGAGGTAAAAGTTTTCTTATAAAAAGGTATAAAATCATTTCACTGAAGAATAATAGCTGCTGTCCTCCCAAATCATTGCTTGTCTGACTCAGACATCATCCTGTGTGACACCGTGCCCCTCTCTCTCCAGCTCACCCAGCCTCACTGGGATTTTAAGTGGATCAGACAGTTAAACAAGCCAGTCTAGATTCATCTCTCTCTGACAGCAATTTCTTATTCAGAGAAAACCTTGATCTCATTTGCTGAGAGCTGCTCTTCCTCCCCAAGCTCTTGAAGCCCCTCTGATTGACAATTTCACAAAACTCTAAACCAAAAAGTCCTGCACAGTTTGAGCTATCCATCATCACATGACAGCAGAGGAGCCCACCTCGGCTGCCAACAACTGGAAGCACCTCAACTGCACCCACCGTCCTCCCTCCAGCTTTTCCCTGCCTTGCCTTTCCTTTCCATGATCCCACAATATGCTTTCTCCTGCTTCTTCTGACTCCTATCTTTGGGGTTCTAACTCAGCATCCTCCCATGATGGGAATGCTAGAAGTTGAGGAAGGCAAGGGAATGAGGGGCTTACGGTAGAAGAAAGCTATTTTTCAGATGAGTGTTGTAATTTCTCACAACTCAGCATGTGAAACAAACCTAATGAAAAATAGTGCAAGTTGTCTCTAGTGCTGTAGAGCCAGAACCTGGCTCCGTTTGATAGCTTTAGAATGTAGGTGGAGGGATGGTGGTTTTCAGTCACTTCCCATTCAAGATTATATAGCCATCATTTTGGCTTTGGTGCCATCTTTTCCCCCTTCCTTTTGTTTGTGAGTTCTCTGGCTGAGAGCCATATATCAGTTCTGCCACCTATTACCTAGATGACCTGAGACAAATCACTAAATCTCTCTAGGTCTATTTCATCTTTAAAATGTGGAGGTTGGAAAAAATGACCTCCAAGATCCTCTGTAGTTCTACAAGAATGATTATGAGTATATATTTAGTTAATATTTTTTCTTTGTGATATTTTTTATCTTTCTTGAATATGTCTTGTTAGTACATAGTTGTATGCAAATTGTCTGCCTATTAGACTGAGATCTTTGAGAATAGTATTGTTTTGTCAATTGTTTTTCTCTTTCTTTGTATCCATAATTCTAGCTTGTTTGTCCTAGGCTTATTGTAAATGTAATAAATGCTTCTTGACTTGATTTGTTGGCCCATAGGTAAGACTCAACTTACTGTTGAGTCTGTGGTATACTGCATAAATCATTGAGTCTGGAGTCAGGAAAACCCAAGTTCAAATCTGACATCACACTTACTAGCTGTATGACCCTGGGCAAGTAATTTGACCATGATTGCCTCAGTTTCCTCATCTCTAAAATGAGCTAGAGAAGGAAGTAGCAAACCATTCTAGTGTCTTTGGCAAAAACAAAACAAAACAAACAAACCCAAATAGGGTCATGAAGAGTAGAACATAATTGAACAAAAACAATAATAATATGATTATATAATTCCACTTTCAGTCTTAGGACTGGGCATGCCAGTAGTATTTACTTAATATTAGCAATCTCAATAATTCTTCACAAACAGAAATACTTTTAGGAAAAGAACTAGTGAGTCATTCTATAATTCATTTTGTAGATTGTTTTCGGTCAGTCAATTAATCAACAAACATCAATAAAGCCCCCACTATGGGCCAGGCGCTGTGCTAATTGCTGGGGATACAAAAAGAGACAAATGATAGTTCCTGCTCTCAAAGAGCTCAAAATTTAATAAGGGAGACAATGAACAGACAAATATATGCAGTCTATATACAGGATAAATAGGAAATGATTAACAAAGGGAAAATTCTAAAATTGAGGGTTTTGAAAAATCTTCCTAGAGAAGATGAGTTTTTAGCTGGGATTTAAGGAAAGTCTGAGAGAATAGAAAGCAGAGATAAAGAAGGAGAATATTTCAGGACAGATTTAGTAGTTGGAAGCAGGGTCCAAGGAGCCTGAGTTCATTCTGGTGTTTCCTTACTACTCAGATAGGAAGGAAGGTCTTGGTAGACTGGTGTCATGAGTGGTTTGCATATACACATTAATATATCTTTCTATTCATTCATATATATATATGTATATACATATATACACACAAGGGGATCACATACAAATGTATATCTATATCTATAAACATCCATCTATCTACACAAACATACACATATACACACAGACATCTATGTATGGTCAGAAAGCTTAGGGATACTGCCATCATGTGTTACCATGAGTAACCTAGTTATTGAGTAGCCTGAGACAGTATGCTTCTTGAATCCTTGAACAGTTTAGAAGCTACCTCTAACGTAAGATTTTAACATGAGGTCCTTCTTGATCTCCCTATATTGTTAACAATATCTACGTCTTGAAATCATTTTACTATATTTTATGTATTTACTTCTCTGTGTATATTTTTTATCTGTCCAGTAGAATTACATTCTTGAAGATTTTTTTTTCATTATTTGTCTTTCTTTCCCTAGAACCCCACTCAGTGACATGTTCATACTTGGTGCTTAATAAATATTTGTGGAATGTTACTTCAGTTTATTATAGTTTGGGAACTGGAATATATTCCTAAAAGATGATTCCCAATAAAAGTTACTGTACCAACAATACAAGGTAGCCAATTAATGCTGAAGCTCTGATCCAATGGCTTTGAATTTAGACAAATGAAGGAAAAAGATACACGACAAGTGTAGATACAGAAGTGAGAAGTTGTTTGGAAAAGAGTGAGTGTCCATTGGAAGAGAAAGGAGCCAAGTATTTGATGTTTGCAAGCCCCTGTATCTAAGTGACTGATGTAGTGAAAAGAGCTCTGAATTTGGAAGAAAACTAGAATCAGTTCTTAGCTCTATTACTCACTATCTGTGTGAACTTGGTCAAATTAGTTTGTGCATCAGATCTTCAGTTTCCTTATCTGTAAAATGAAGAGGATGAACTCTCTGTTTGCCAAGGTCTCTTTTTAGCTTTTAAGCTATGACTCTACAATTCTCTTACTTTGGCATCAACTTGTATAAACCCTGGCATCTCTGAGGCATATAGACCCTATGATCCATCACACTATGGATCATTTCCAAACATGTTTATAGGAGTGAAATCCAGTTAAAGTGCACATTGCTGTTGGCTTGGAAGAAAAAGAGATGTTGTAAAAAGGCAACATATAGCCTGAGAGAAGTCCCATTTGCTTTATTTTGGCAATGATTGAGCATGGAAATAGGGAAGCCTATGTCTCATTTTTTTTAATAGTAATAACTGGCAGAGTAATTGTCTATCCAGAAAATAAGACCTATATAGTATCATCCCTGTTCTTCCTCTCCCCTCTTCCCCACCCCCCACCCCCCCACACACACACACAAAGAAGAAAAGAAAAGGAATTAGGTAAATGCAGAGATTTTCCATTTCCTGGATTTTGGAATATTGGATTATCAGCTCCTTGAGGGTACAGATGGAAACTTATTTATATCCTGTCTAATATCTTTCAACAAGATAATGTGGGATAGTGGATACAACCCAATGACCTATATTCAAGATTTGCTCCTGACATTTGACTGGCTTTGTAACCCTGTGTAAATCACTTAATTTCAGAATGATCCAGGCAATTCTTTAAGGCCACAAATTACAAAGAAAGTGCCAATCTGCATTGATAGAGATAGTTTCCTCATCTGGAAGTCCTCTCTATTGACAAAATAACTGCTCTGCTCTTAATCCTTTTTTAATCTCTCATCTAATCAATAAAGAAAAAATATGTGTTTGGGTTTGATTTAATGAATCAAAAAGTTTCTAGAAAGGGTAAGATGGTGGGCATTCAATTTTCCCCACACCCCACACTTCCCCTTCCCAGCTTATTCTCAGGAAGACAGGCATCCAGACAAGGTCATAATCAAATGATGGAAGAGTGGCCAAAGATCTGAATGAGCCCTGGACAACTGTGACTTAAAGGAGTTTAACTACCTTCCAGCTGCAGCTTTCTTTTTGCTTTAGGATGTCCAGGCAAGCCCTCATATCTCATTGGGGAGGCAGCAACTGTTAGTGGAAATGCTGAGTGCTTCTCTGCAGGAGACCCCCAAGAGCCTTCAAGACATATGATATCATTTATCTCAGCACTCAGGTTGGTTTCAATATGCTTCCCAGATTCTGCCTGCGGTTGGGGACACTAAGGCTGCAAAGTACAGCCTCTAAATTTATGTAGGTAGAGATGTAATTTCTTTCTTCAGAATCATACAAATTGGACTTTATAAAAAATGGAAATCTGATTCCAGCAAGTAATCAATTGTTGGTGAGTATTCTTTCATAATAGGCTTACTTTGTGAATGTATATAGCTTTTGCAAACTGTGATAATTGTGGGTTGAAAGAAGAACTTACATTAACTGGGAGAAGAATTGAAAACTTTGCTAAGGACTTTTGGAGGGAAAAACTCATTTACAAAAAGAGGACATTGTGCTCAAAGAAAGATCAGAAACACATTAAAGTTACAATAGAAGTGAAGGGAAATGAGAGTTATTGAAAAAGATGAATAACCAGATACAAAAAAAAATGCTGGTTGGTAAGGAAGAATGATGGGAAGGGAGTCTGCTGAAGAGAGAAATTTAGGTACAGGTTTTGAGAAAATAAAGTCTTTTATGTTTTTTTTTTTATTTTACCCTTGATATATGTGTCTTATAATTTCCTTGTAGTGAAATAAATTACATTTTTTTCTTTGTTTGCATCCCCCAAAACTCTTCCAGTACTAGTAAGCTACCCCATTCCTTTTTCTAGCTTTATCCCATATACACAGAATATATTTCACTTAGACGTAATCTTTTGCTATGTGCCTTTAAATTTATCAGTTTGGTAATTTTCTTATCTGATGGTATTTGAACTGGGTGATGGAAAAAAAGAAATCTTTCTCCTTTTTCTTACTATTTATATAATCAAAGATTATCAGTCTTGCCTATGTGTGCCCCCATGTCAGGAAACAAAGATGCTACTGCCCCTGTCCCAGGATTCAGGAACAGAAAATCTTCAAATGGCTCAATGTAAATCTGGAGGAACAGGGGAAATTTTATAAAGCTCAGTAACATTCTTTCTTAAATCACCTCTCAGTTTAATTATATATCTATTTTGTTTAAAATATCTGTATTGTGCATAAAACAGTTGGAGGTTCTATTTTTCCACCCATTTTCTTTAATTGGCAAATTGAATCCATTCATATTAAAGCACAAAATTGTGCAGTGTGCTAAGTATTTTACAAATGTTATTTGATTTGATACTAACAACAACCTATTATGATCCCCATTTTATTTGAAGAAACTGAGTCAGAGAGACATTAAATGCCTAGTCCAGGATCATATGGCTAGTAAGTGTTTGAAGTCATGTTTGAATCTAGGTCTTCCTGCCTCCAGTCCCAGAGCTCTTTCCATAATGCATCCTAGGTTCCTTAGGGAATTCACTAAGATGAAGGAAGATTGGAAAAGGCATCTTATAGAAGGTAAGACTTTAATTGATATTTGAAGGAAATCATGGAAACTAGATGACAGAAATTATGAGGGAGAGATTTCCAGGCCTAGAGACAAACAGGAAAAAATATCCTGTGTCAGGAGATACAGGGAACACAGAGGACGCTGGTGTAATTGGATCATACACTCTGATATGCAGAGAGAGGAATAAGATGTAAGAAAACTGGATAGGTAGGAAGGGCAAGATTTTAAATGCCAAAGAAAGGACTTTATATCTGATCCTTGAATTAATTGAATTGGATTCTTGATCTTATAATCTGATCCTTGAATGGAATGGAATTTGGTACTTGAATGGAGCAGTAGTGTAAAGATGGTCAATTCTGTACTTTAGGAAGTTCTGATAGTTGAGTGAATGAGGGACTAGAGAAGGGAAATACTAGTTCAGGTGTGAGGTGATAAGGATTTGAATCAGGTTGGTGGCAGTATCAGAAGTGCTAAAGGAGCACATATGAAAGATTTAAGGTAGAACAGGACTTGAAAGATGATTGGAAATGGGGGGTGGGAAAAAAAAGAGCCTAGGTTTTGAGCCTAAATGATTGGAAGGAGGATAGTAACTCAAAAATAATATGAAAAGTAAGCAAAATGGAGGAGTTTGGGGGTAAACATAAAAAGATCAGTATTGAATATGTTGAGTTGTCTACAGGACATAAATCTTGAGAAATCTAATAGATAGGTAGAAATGTGAGACTGGAGGTTGGGAAAAAAATCAGAGCTGTACAAATAGATTTTAGAGTCATTTGCACAAAGTTAATAATTGAAACCATGACAATTAATGAAATCCCTGGAGGAAAGGGCAAAAGAGAAGAGGGGATGTACCCATAATTAGGGAGCATAACCGATATGAAGATGCAACAAAATAGACTGAGATGAAATGATCAGAAAAGGAGAAAGAGGGAGGATTCTAGGAAGATCAATTCCAAACTCTCCAGATTTCTCCCAAACAAAACAAAATTGTACCCCAGAGTAAACATAGACAAGTGAAAAATGAATAAGACTTGGGGTACAATAGGGGTCCTCTGAGGACAACCCAAGAAGAACTGAAGATAAACCTAAGAACTTGGAGGGGGAGTGTGAAGTATAAATGCCTCAAGGCTAGCTCTGCAGAAACAGCAATTGGGGATCCCTGGGGCTAGCTATGTTCAGGGGTAGCCTCAGCCTGAATCACAGGAAGTTTTCTCCTGGACGGCTTTAGGGGTTTTAGGGGGCAGAGTCTGAATCTGGGAAAACTGAGGGAACATCTGCTAATAAGGAACACCAGGCCCAGCTGTGCTACAGAGAGGCATCCCTGACTAGAAGGAACCCTGAGTACAGAAGCAATGGGGCAGGAACCCTAATGGGGCACTTGTGGAAAGGTGGAACTTTTGATTTGAGGTTCTAGGTCAGAGGGGAGAGGTGAAGTGAAGTCACTGATATATCTCCCACCCAGGATTAGAGGTGTTTACACTAATAATTCTTATTTTAAAAATGAACAAAGATGAAAAAAACCCAATCATAGAAACTTACTATGGGAATATGGAAGACTGGGGTTCAATTTTAGAGAAAGTGAAGTGAAAGAAACTTCTCTTACCCCAAAGATAAATGTTAAATGACTTTCTGCCCAGAAAGAATTTGTAGAAGAACTCAAAAAATACTTCAAAAATCAAATGAGAGATTGAGGAAAAACTAAACCAAATTAAACTAAAATAAAAACCATCCAAGAAAAACAAAATTATGAAAAAAAAAGTTAACCAACTAGAAAAGGAGATAAAGAGTCTTGAGGATATAAGAAAATAATTCTTTGAAAATTAAAATCGGGCAAGGGAAAGCCAGCAAATCTATAAGAGACCAATAAATAACTAAACAAAATTTTAAAAGTGAAAATATAACACAAAATGGAAAACATTTTGTAAAAAAATCTGGATATCAGATCAAGAAGATAAGATAAACCATAAGAACAGTTGGAGTACCTAAAAGCTATGACTAAAAAGTTAACCTTGACACAAGAAATAATTTAAAAAATTGTCTTGGAGGGATAGAACATGAGGGGAAAGAAGAAATAGAAAAAAAAATCCAATGATCACCATCTCAAAGAGATAGGAAACACATAGAAATATTATTGCTAAATTTTGAAACCACCAGATCAAAGAGGAAATGTTACAAAACAAAACAAAACAAACAACATATTAAAATATTCTGGAGCTACAATTAAAATTGTACAGGATTTATCAGCAGTTACAATAAAAGACCACAGGTCTGGAATGATATATAATAACAATCAAAAGAACTAGATCTGCAACCAACAATATCACATCCAGCAAAACTAATCATAACATTGAACAGAAACAACAAAAAAGAGGACATTCAATAAACTCACAATTTTTCCTGAAAACTCAGGAATTTTTTTCAACCACACCTGAACTCAAAAGAAAATTTAACATGTAAGAGACAACATCAAAGATTAATATCAGGGAACTCAACAAGGACAACTTGTTTGTGTTTTTTACATGGAAATATAAACCATGATGCTTAAGATTGACATCAGTAATTGGGTAGTTAAAAAAAAAAAAGATTGAGGTAGAGCAAAGTGTGATCTGACTTTAAAAAAGCAAAACTGTCTAGAAAAAGGTAAAAATAGTAATTATGCTATACAAATGAGGAAAAGAGGAAGAACTGACATAAAGACATAACAGAGAGGACAACTGGTAGTTCTGAAAATTTATTCACAGTGGTAATTGGTTTAAAAGGGAAACATATATACACATACATACATATATGTGTGTATATGAAGAACATGCCCTCAATCTATAAAGAAATAAATGAAGAGGGAATAAAATAAGATGGGGTATCGAAGGATTTATAAGATTTTTGATAGTGAGACTGACACAAGTTGATAGAGACATATTGAGTATAATAATGGGGATGAGATAAAGAGGGAAGGAAAGAGTGGGAGGAGAGGATAAGCAAAGATGTGAGTAGGGGGAGGATAGAATTAGAATTAAAGTAGAAGAATTAGCAAGGATCAGAGATAAAAAAATATCCAGAAACATGATAATAAGGATAAAGCATGGAACTTATTAGAAAAAAAAAAGTATGGTTAATAATAATAGATCTCAAAGACAAACTTAAAGATTCAATAAAGAGAGAAATCTACGTTATAGATCAGCCATATTTATATTGTTTTAGAGTCATGTCTACATAGGCATAAATGTGTATGTGTATATATATGTATATTTGTGTATTATGCATGTAGGTTTTAATTTGCTCTACTTGACATATTTTAAATTTTTAAATAATTGCATATAAATTACATGTCAGGACAATTTATAATATTCATTTTTACAAGATTCTTGAGTCCCATATTTTTCTCCTACTTCCTTCCCTTCCCTCTCCTCTTCCTAAAATTGTAGGCAAATTCATATAGATTATACATATTTTATCATGTAAAATTTGTTTCCATAGTAGTCACAGTTGTGAAAAAGAAACAAATAAAAAATCCATTAAAATAAAGTGATAGAAGTATGCTTTGATCTGTATTCACAATCCACCAGTTCTTTATCTGGCTATGGATAGTATTTTCCACTTTCCCCCACACTTAATAGGATTTAGTTTTTTGTTTTTGAAATTACAGGTAAAGGTAATTTTTAATATTTTTATAAGCACTTTTTTAAGATTTTGAGTTCCAAATTTTTTCTTCTTCCTTCTCTCTTCTCCCTCCTCCAAGATAGCAAACAATCTGATATTGGGTTATAGATGTACAATTATATTAAAGATATTTCCACATTAGTCATGTTGTGAAAGAAGAATCAGAACAAGAGGGAAAAACCAAGAGAAGGAAAACAAGCAAAAGAATAGAAGTAGTATACTTTGATTTGCATTCAGACTCGATCATTCTTTCTCTAGATGTGGAAAACATTTTCCATCATAAGTCTTAAATTATTACCTTGCTAAGAAGAGCTAAAGCTGTTATAGTTAATCATCACAGGGTACTGTATACAAAAGTCTTTAGGTTCTTTTCATTTCACTCAGCATCAGTTTATATAAGTTTTTCCAGGTTTTTTTCTGAAATCTGCCTGCTTACTCTTTCTTATAGTACAATAGGGAAACTGATCTATAATTTTCTTTCTCCATTTTGACTTTTCCTGACTTAGGTATCAGCACCATATTTGTATCATAAAGAAAATTTGGAAGGATTCCTTCTTCATCTATTTTTCCATATAATTTATATAGTAATAGAATTAATTGTTCTTTAAACATTTGGTAGAATTCACTTGTAAATCCATCTACCCCTAAAGATTTTTTTTCTTAGGGAGTTAATTGATAATTTATTCAATTTCTTTTTTTTTAAATGGGGTTACTTAAGCATTTTATTTCTTTTTCTGTTAACTTAGGTAATTTATATTTTTGTAAATATTCATCCATTTCAGATTGCCAGATTTATTGGCATACAGTTGGGCAAAATAGCTCCTAATTACTGCTTTTATTTCCTTAACCATTGGTGATGAATTCACTAGTTTCACTTTTGATACTGGTAATTTGGTTTTTTTTTCCTTTATTTTTTTAAAAATTAAATTAAACAAAGGTTTATTTATTTATTAAAAACCAGTCCTTAGTTTTATTTATTAATTCAATAGTTTTCTTTCAGTTTATTTACTCTCTCCTCTAATTTTCAGAATTTCTAGTTTAATATTTAATTGGGGGTTTTAATTAGTTTTTCTCACTTTTTTAGTTGCATGCCCAATTCATTGATCTGCTCTTTCTCAATTTTATTTGTGTAAGTATTTAGATATACAAATACAACTTTGACTGCATCCCATAAATGTTGGTATGTTGCCTTGTTATTGTCATTCTCTTTGATAAAATCACTGATTATTTTTGTGATTTGCTGTTTAACCAACTCATTCTTCAGGGATTAGTTTATTTAGTTTCCAATTAATTTTTAATTTCTCTTTCCATGGCCTTTGTTACATGTAATTTTATCACATTATAATCTGAAAAGGATCATTTAATATTTCTGCCTTTTTGCATTTGATTGATTTTTTGCCTGAATAGATGGTCAATTTTTGCATGATTACAATATACCTCTGAGAAAAAGTTATATTACATTTTATCCCCATTCAATTTTCTCCAGAGGTCTAGCAAATTTAACTTTTCTAAAATTCTGTTCACCCTCTTAACTTAATTATTTTTTATATTGTGGTTAGATTTATCTAATTCTGAGAGGGGGATGTTAGGTCTCTGAGCACCAGTAGAGTTTTGCTGCCTATTTCTTTCTGTAACTCATTTAATTTTTCTTATATTGGATTGCTTGCTGTCTTGAGGTGAGGGAATAAGGAGAAGGAGAAAATTTTGGAACATAAGGGTGGGCAAAAGAGAATGTTGAAAACTATCTTTGCATGTATTTGGAAAAATAAAATATTATTTAAAAAAATTTTAAGGAATGTAAATGCTATATCACTTGGTACATGTAAGTTTACTGTAGAGGGCTGAAACTATTGGGTTGATTCACTGAGGTCAGCACTGTTGAGCACTTGAGGCTAACTTCTGATTGGACAATACTCTATGGGACTATGCTTGGAAAATAGTCCTTTCTACTATCGGTACTGGCTCAATGATTGATGTATAGAGGATTGTAGGAGGGACTAAGAGGTGGAGTAATTCTAGTGAGGCACACACTCTGGCCGGTAGACGAGAGGGAAGGCGGTGGAGAATCTGCTTCCATTCTGTTTAATCCTGCATCTGGGGACTGAGAATAAAGACTGAAGACTGAGAATAAAGATTGAGGACTTTTTTTTATCCTGACTTCCTGCTGATTCTGGGGTGTCCTGGGTGCTACAGCAGTCATTATAGTTTACTATTGATATTAGTTTATTGTCTGTGTACCTTTTAGCAAAAGGTAGGTTCCTTCTTTTAATTAGATCCTATTTTGTTTGTTTTGCTTTGTCTAAGATCAGGATTGCATCTCCCAACTTCCCCTTTTTAAACTTCAACTGAAGCATAATATATTCTGGTCCAGCCTTTTATCTTTATTCCTTGTGTTTCTCTGCTTAAATATGTTGTAAACAGCTTATTGCAGATTCTAGTTTTTAATCTACCTTGTTATTCATTTCTCTTTTATGGGAGAGTTCATCCCATCACATTCACAGTTATGATTATTAATCGTGTATATCCCTCTGTCCTATTTTTCCTCTTTTTAATACATTTTTCTTTCCTTTTACCCTCTCCCTCCTCATAGTGCTTTGCTTCTGACCACTGGTTCCTACAATATGCCCTCCATTTTTTCAGCCCTCCTCTTTTCTTTCTCCTTTCCCCTCTTACTTCAGTCCTCTCTTCTGTTCTAACTTTATCCACCACCCTCCCTTTTTCTTCTTATTCTTTTTTTTGCTTCTACTTCCCCATAAGGTAAGAAATATTTCTATACCCAACTAAATGTGTATGTATTTCCTCTTTGAGACAAATCCAATGAAAATAAGTTTCAAACAATGCTCACTCTCCCTTCCTTTCCTCAATTTTACTTGCTAGTTGATTCTTGGTTGTAGTCCAAGCTCCTTTGCCTTCTGGAATATCATATTTCAGGCCATCTGATCCTTTAATGAAGAAGCTGCTAAATCCTGTGTAATCCTGTTTGTGGTTCTTTGATATTTGAATTGTTTCCTTCAGGCTATTGGCAGTTTTATCTCTTGACCTGATGATTTTATAATTTGGCTTTAGAGTTTTCATTTTTAGAACTCTTTTAGGAGGTGATGGGTAGAGTCTTTTAATGACTATTTTACCTTCTAGTTCTAGAATATGAAGGAAGTTTTTCTAGATAATTCCTTGAAAGATGATGTTCAGGCTTCATTTTTGATCATGTCTTTCAGGTAGTCCAGTAATTATTAAATTATTTTTTATGAATCTATTTTCCAAAAATAGAAAAAAAAAATTCAGTTGTTTTTCCAATGAGTAATTTTCTATTTTCTTCCATGTTTTTAAGCTTTTAATTTTGTTGAATGACTCTTGATATCTCATAGAAGCATTAGAATTTCTTCAATTCTAATTTTTAAGGAATTAATTTATTCAGTTACATTTTGTACCTCCTTTTCCATTTGGCCAATTTTACTTTTTAAGATATTGTTTTCTTAAATGGACTCCCCTGACTCCAATTTAGTCAATTGTATTTTTTTTTAAGGAATTGTTTCCTTTGGTTAATTGTTCTAAACTGTTGGCTCTTTTTGCATAACTCTTATTTCTTTTCCAAGTTTTTCTTTTACCATGCTTATTTGATTTTTTAAAATATTTTTGAGATTTTCCAAGGAGGCTTTCAGAACTTGAGGCCAAATGTGTTTTGTTTTTGAGTTTTCACACGTAGGTATTTCAACATTGTATTTTGATCTTCCTTGTTGCCATAGTAGCTTTCTGTGGTCAGTGTTCTTTTTTGTTTCATTTTAAAAACCTATTTCATAGCTTTTAAAATTGAGCTCTGTTTCTAAGGCACATGGAGCATTGCCCAAGCTTCTTTTGCTGAGGGTCTGGTGTCTGGTTGCTTGCTCACTGCACTGGGGTGACATGTCTGTTTTGCCTTCTACATTCCTTCAACATAGCTACCTGGCTTTACCACTCACCTGCTGAGCCAGGATTGAGGTACTCTGCTGGTTAATCTGTGCTGTGGTGAAGAGCTTTCTGTTGGTTCGTTTGTCAGAACTGAGCTGAACTCCCCTTTTACCCAAGTGAAACAGACCTTTCTAGAAGTTCTTTTAAGTCACTTTAAGCTGAAAAATTATTCCAATCCATCTTTTCATACATTCTGTTGCTCTAGAATTCATTTAGAGGCTTTATTTAATGTTGTTTCTAAGGGAGATTGTGGAGAACTCAGGTAACTTTTTGGTTTTTCTCCACCATCTTGGTTCTACCCTGGATAGCATTTTCCTTAGTGAGTCCTTTGTTCTTGTCTTGGATCATTGTGTTGCTGAGAAGAGTATAGTTGAAGTTCATGGTTGATCATCTCACAATGTGGCTGTTACTGTGTACTGCTCATTTCAGTTTAGATCAATTTATCCAAGTCTTGCCATGTTTTTTTATGAAATCTGCCTAATCATCATTTCTTATTGCACAATAGTATTCCAATACTTTCATATACCACAACTTATTTATCCATTCCCCAATGAATTAGTATCCCCCCAATTCCCAGTATTTTACCACCATGAAAAGGGCTGCTATAAATATTTTTGCACATATAGGCCTTTCCCCACATTTATGATCTCTTTCTTTAGGATATAGACCTAATAGTGATATTGTTGGTCCAAAGGGTATTCACAATTTGACTGCCCTTTGGGCATAGTTTCAAGTTGTTCTCCAGAATGGCTGAACCATTTCATAATTCCACCAACAAAGCATTAATGTACCAATTTTCCCATATCTTCAACATTTATCATTTTCCTTTTTTGTCACATTAGCCAATTTGATAAGTGTGAGGTGTTATTTCAGAGTAGTTTTAATTAGCATTTCTTTAATTAGCAGTGATTTAGAGCACTTCTTTCTATGTGAATGGATACCTTTGATTTCCTCATCTGAAAACTGCTTTTTCAGATCCTTTGACCATTTCTTAATTGAAGAATGGCTTGTATTCTAATAAATTTAACCCGGTTTTCTATATATTTAAGAAATGAAGCAATACTTGCTGTAAAACTGTTACCCAGTTTTCTGCTTTTCTTCTAATTTTGGTTACATTAGTTTTGTTTGTACAAAAGCTTTTTAATTTAATATAATCAAAATTATCTATTTTATATTTTGTAATGTTCTCGATATCATTTGGTAACTCACTTAACTTCTCCTTTAAGAATATAAGTATTATGTATTATATATAATTATAAGAATATACTATTATACCACTTGTTGCTTATATGTTTAGCATTTATATTAATTCATTGTCTATGGTATCTTTTAGCAACATGTAGTTTCCTTCCTTATCTTTATTAAATGGGTTTATTTTTGCTTTTCCTATGTCTGAGATCATTATTGTTACCCCTGCTTTTTTAAACTTCAGCTCAAACATAATAGATTCTGTTCTAACATCTTATGTTTTTATGACTCTCTGCTTCAAGTGTGATTCCTGTAAACAATATATTGTAGTATTGTAATTTTTGATCTACTCTGCCTTCTGCTTCCATTTTGTGGGAGAGTTCATCCCATTCACATTCACAGTTATGATTAATAACTGAATACTTCCCTCTATGCTACTTTTCCTCCTTGTTGTCCTCTTTGTCCTTTCACCCTTTCCTTCTTTGACAGGATTTTGCTTCTGTCTGCTGCCACCTCTGGTCTGCCCTTCTGTCGTTTCCACTCTCTTGCCCACTCCCTTTACTTAATCCCCTTCCCTTCTACTTCTCTATTGGATAAAATATATTTCTGTATTCAACTGATTGTTTATATTATTCCCTTTTTGAAACAATGCTGATGAGAGTGAGATTCAAGTGACACTCTTAGCCAATCCTTCCATCTTTGCCTCCATATAACAAGTTTTTCCACACCTTTTCACATGAAATAATCAATTCCATTCTACCTTTCCCTTCCTTCTGAACCCAGTGTACTTTTTCTCATGTCTTAATTTTTATATAATTCCCTCAAATTCACCTTATACTCATAGCCCCCCCCCTCTCTCTCTCTCTGAGTGTCTGTCTCTGTCTCTGTCTCTCTGTCTCTCTCTATATATATGTGTGTGTGTGTGTGTATGTGCACATGTATGTATATATATACATATATATATTCCTTCTAACTATACAATTATTACAAATTACAAGTATCAACTTCTCATGTAGGAATGTAAACAGTTCAATACCATTAAATCCCTTATGTTTTCTTCTGCTCATTTTTTTTTAGACTTCTCTTAGGTCTTGATATTGAAGAACAATTTTTTTTGGTTTAGTTTTGTTCTTCTTATGAAAGCTTGAAATCCATTTATTTTATTGAATGACACTTTTTTCCATGAAGTATTATGTTTTGTTTCACTGATTGGGTGATTCTTGGTTGTAGATATAGCTTCTTTCCCTTCCAGAATGTCATGTTCTGTTACTTCTGATCATTTAATGTTACAGCTACTAAGTCCTGTGCAATACTGATAGTGGTACTCTGATGTTTAATTTGTTTCTTTCTGGTTACATGAATTATTTTCTACTTAATATGATAATTACTTTGAGAATGATGTTCCTTAAAGTTTTTATTTTGGGATCTCTTTAGTGAGGTGATCAATAAATTGTTTCAATGCTTATTTTGGCCACTGGTTCCAGGACATCAGGGCAGTTTTCCTTCATAATTTCTTCATGGATAATGTCCAGATCCTCTTTTTGATTGTGGCTTTCAGACAATCCACTGATTCTGATACGGTCTCTTCTTTTTTCATTCTTTTTAATTTATTGGATTTATAGTCATTAGTTTCCACTTGCCCATTTCTAACTTTTAAAAGTTATTTTCTTCAGTCCATTTTTGTATTTTCTTTTCCACTTGACCAACTATATTTTGAGCAGTTGTTTTTTTTTTCAGTGGGTTTTTGTATCTCCTTTTCCATTTGGTCAATTCTTCTTTTAAGTAATTATTTTCTTTTTCCATGCTTTTAACTCTTTTTTTCATAATTCTCTTGCATCACTCATTTCTTTTCCCAATTTTTCTTTTACCTCTCTTAAGCTCTTCCATGAGTTTTTTTTTTCTCAGCTTGAAACAACTTTACATTTGGGGAGGGGGGGATTCCATCAGGGTTTTGATATTGTAGCCCTCTTTTGAGTTTGTGTCTTGATCTTCCATATCACCATAGTAACTTTCATGGTCAGATTGTTATTTTTTGTTATTGTATTTTTTTTTTTTGGCTCATCTTTTTGGCCATTTTCTTTTTTTTCCCTTAAGTTTGAGGTTTGCTCCTGGAGTGCAGGAACATTGTTTCAGACTTCTTGTGCCTTAGTATTGGAGGCTCTGGCTGTTTGATGGGTGTTGTACTGAAGTTGCCCTGAAGCTCTCAGGATACCAGAGGTCAAAAAGGTCTAATGACTTACCTGATGCTGAGCTGGAATTCCAGTGCTGGTTTCTGATATGTGAGTCTTCTGTCTTTCTGGGACTCTACTGAAGCACATGCAGTCTGGCCATAGGCTGCCTATTTGCTTGGGGCTATTCTGAAGCTTGGTGAAGATTCTTGGAGTTGGAATCTGCCCATTCCCCTGGCTATCCTGAGGTAGGGGCCCTGGTGTTGTCTTTTGACTGCTCCACTACATTTGGGCTCAGGATCTCCCATTGGTTTGCTGAGTTGGGGTTTGCTATTGACCTGCTGGGATACTTCCTATCTTGAAATACATCCCCCTTTAACCCAAATGAGAGTGATCTTTCTTGCTAATCTTTCAAGTTTCTTGGGCTAAATGATTGTTTCACCCTGTCTTTTTGCTGGTTCTGCTATTCCAGGATTTGTGTGAGGGCACTTTTTAATGTTTGTTTGGAGGTAAATATGGTAGAGTTATAGTGATTTACTACATACACTACCATTTTGGCTACCAGAAGTCTACTTGACACATTTTCCTGACTAAGCAATAAAAGAGAGCGTTTTCTCATTCAACTATCTTACCAGAAGTTGCCAATGTTCTTTTTAAGCTGTGTTCTTTTCAGTAGGTGGCATAGAGTTCTGGTTAATTTAGGTCCTTTCGAGTGCCTTACCTTGTGATTGACACATGCAATTTCTCTTCTCCTGTCTGGCTGTGGTATGAACAGAAAATTGGATGTTATTGAATAATTGAAAAATGAAAATCCCACTGAATTGATTCCTATGAAAACAAAATCAGGTCCCACAATTAATTCTCTCACCTCTGAAGGGTATCTGAGGTCTCAGTCTTCTTGTACCATAAAATTCTGATAATATTTTATAAAAGTTGGTTTTCTTTCTGCTTTTGAACTTTTTATAGCTTAGACCCTATCCAGCCTTAGATGGTATGTAACAAAAGTGAAACTTTTATTTTTTCCTGTTTTACTGGTGTATATTTAGTTTACAGAGTTTAGCAAAGATTTATAAATCTAAGTTTAGACATAGTTCCAATATTTACAATATTTTACTGACCCTTGCATGTCATTTCATCTCTCTGGTCCTCAGTTCTCATAATTGTAAAATGAAGTCACTGGACTAGATTATCTCTAAGGATCCTCTCAGCTTTAAGTTCCTGATCCAATACTTAATTCAATACACATTTTTAAAGTGTCTAATACATATGGTTCACTTTGTTAGGCAGTGGGATATCAAGAACATCAAAAAATTTGTGATTTCCTCAAGATTGGGAAACTCCTTACATTAATGCAGAGGAAATCTTTTCTGTGAATGGTGACTAGGATTTGGAAAATTGTGACAGGGAGAAGTTTTGATTTACCCAAAATCATGCAGTTAATAAGTCTCAGAGACAAGATTTGATCCCATTTTCCCCAACTCAAAACCCAGCAGTCTATCTCCTTCACCATTTTGTCTCTACACCAATAAATAAATACAAGATAATTTGAGGAGGAAAGAGAGCACTACTTTAGCTCAAGCTCTGCTTATGAGGGAATTTACTTATTTGTTTATAAATAAACACACTATTCTAGAAAACACTTAAGAGGTGCAGCCTGAAATTCAAGTAAATTCTTCTTTTTCTCTATACAAAGGGTTTCCCTTAAGCCACAAATCCTACCCCCCAAACATTTTATTTTGTCCTCTCTGATAGTTTAAAACAGGGCTCTCCCTGACCTATATTACATGAATGAGTCATCTGAAAGTATCAGGATTCATTCCCCTCAACATAAAAAATAAAAAAAAATAAAAAAAAACCTGGCCTTCAGTTATCTTGGACCACTCTCCCCATACATCTTTACTTGCCAGACCACATTTTTATCTGGCATGATTTGAAACACTAACCCCCTTGTAAATTTTTCTACCCCCTCATCTAGGGCCTTTCGAGGTGACATTGTTGTCGTGGTAGTCGTGGTCATCGTCGTCGTTGTCATCATCATCATCATCATCATCATCATCATCATCATTATCTCATCATCTTCATTCTCCTGTTGCCATACATTTGGTTAAAACCCCCTCCCTATGAGTATTGTTTTTGTAAATGGGTGACTGCACAGCCTTGAAGTTCATAAGCCAAGCATTCAGCAAAAGAATAAGAGAATAAAGACATCACTAATGCTATAAATCCTGGATCCAATTTATTTGTTATTTCAATCTATTTGAAATGCACCTGTTACCCTGAAGGCCTTTGAATGCCAACAACAACACACACAGAATCAAAGTGAAATTGGAACCTTAAAAAAAAAACCCAGTTAGCTTTTCAGAGGGAAAAGAGTTCTCTGCTCTAACAATATACCTGGCCCAATGGTTATGTTTACAAGTGATCCTAAAGATCAATGAACCCCAAGTCTTGTTAGGATCACCCCATCTTTTGAGTTCCTGCTTCCTTCAGTGAATGTTATGAAATATTCCTGAAATGCTGGCATTTCCTGCTTGAGTTTTCAAAATCAAATTACTGCCTCCCCTTAGGGTAGAATTGGCTCATGCCCATTTTTACCAGCTGAAAATCTCATTTGTGGCTTATTCCTCTTAGTTTAATATTGCCCCACAAACAGAATATTTGCCTGAAGATCATTTGCATATAAGTTGGATAGAGTCAGTTAAACCTTCCCTATATGTCTTGCATGCCCAGTCTTAATATGCATTTGTTTTATTGCATTGAAGGTGAATATCATTTCAGTCCAGCTGAGACAGTCAAATTGTCTAACCAGGAACCCAGAAGCCTAAAGGGATCATTGGATTTCCAATTATTTGCTCTTCAGTTTTCCATAAAAATAAATGTGGCTCAAAGAAAGAACTTCATCTTTTATTTCTTTTTAGCACCATGGGTCTAAAATACTAGTATAAGTGTCTTATACATCTGACTGGTGTGAATACAGATGGAAGTATTTAACATTTTAATGTCATTTGGTCCAAGCCTATTATTTCATCAGTATAAGGAACTCCAGGGGGTAGAAACTCCTTCCACCAATTCAGATCAGCAATTTTTCTGCAACATCTAGTCTTAGAGAGTTGCTCGGACATTAAGTGGCTTGCATGTGCGTTCACAGCCAGTATATGTCAGAGTCAAGACTTTAATTCGGGTCTTCTTGACTGTAAGGGCAGGTCTCTATTCATTCTGCCATGCTGTTTTTTTTTAAATGGTATAGCTTAAATTTTTAAAAATCCCATTATTAAGCAGAGAAATAATTAAATAAAAAGCCATGAATGAAAATGAAAGTATACAACAGAGTTAATTTTCTTATGCTGGGACTAATGATCTAGTTTGTGGATTATCTGAGTAACTCCTCTTTTCCCTTTATTTTAGCATCATATATCAGGAAATGTAGTTTATTGAGGGCAATCAAGAAAGGAGGGATTAAAAATAAAATTGAACCTATAGCTACTAATTAGTGACATTTTAATAAAGGAACAAGGTAAAATGGAAACTAAAATGAGGTATGGTGCTTATGTTTCTTTATCCCAACTCTGTCCCTAATCATCCTGGATAATTTGCAGATAAGTATAGTGTGCTTGAATAGGTATCTGTCCCTTAACTTGTGATCAGCTGTGTTGCCAGGCAACAAGGTGACCAAAGTGTCTGGAAAGAAATTTCCTCACTGAGTCCAATTTGGATTCTGAACCAGTGGACTTTGCTGTCCTAACTCCTTCTTAAGAGAGTAAGAATGGAGGTCACAGTCTACAGATTTTAAACTAGAAGGAATCTTAGAAGCTAAGTGCAGCTCCCTTATTTTAAAGATGAAGAAACAGAGTTCAAGGGATCTTCCTCAAAGTCTTACAGATGTTATCCAAAAATGAGATTTGAACCCAGATCCTCTGATTTCAAAGCTCTTTCATTGTACATGAGTATTAAAGTATTCTTTCTCCTTCTATGTAAAAGTATCAAGAACAGAAAATTCCATGATACTCTTCATTTAATGCCGGCTACTCATTAGCTGATTTATATTTCCTGATCAGTTTGAACGTGGATGTATGGAAGCATCTGGAATGTTCTCTAGGAACATTTATTATCTCCTAAAGTGGAATAACTGTCTTATCTTTTTCAAGCTAAATTAACCATGTACATGCAAAGAATACAGGCTACCCAATACTCAGAATGCAGACATTAGAATTCATGTCAAAATATGAAGTATTCCAGGAGTAAAAGAGATGGGAACCATGCAAGAACTATGAGAAATGGAAAAATAAGAATTGCTTGCAAGTCTGAACACACACATACACACACACACCCCAAAAACAAAAAAGTAAGCTTTTTGCCATTATATCCAATAAAACCCGAGAGTTACAAGATAACTAGATCAAAGACAGATGACTGATTGGAGCAAGGTGGCTTATTTTAATTCATCAAACATCTGTTAGGTGCCTACTATGTGCAAAGATTTGTTTATTCTGTGCCTTAGAGAATGCAAAGGTTTGTTTTTGAATGATAGCCCCTTAATATTGTAAAAAAAATTACCTTGGCATGGGTTCTGTCAATAAAAAGTTATTTTAAAAAATGATAGTCCCTGTGTTGAGAAGATTACCTTTTATCAGGTATAGGGGGATTTAGTAGGTACACAGGTAAGGTTAGAATGTGATAGGACAAATAAGAAACACTACATGCCCTAGGACAATTTTTGAGGAAGGAGCGAATACTTTCTTCTATTAGAATCAGGGAAGGGTTACTGGAAGAGGGGGCAACTGAGCTTTAAATCAAAGAATTCTGAAAGGTACAAATGACAAAATCTTAGTCATAGACATGAGTATGAACCAGTACAAATACACAGAAGTAGACAATAGCAGAATGAGTTTGAGGAAAAGCCAGAAGTCCAGTTAGGCCAGCATATAGAGTGTGAGGACATGGATTTGCTTTCTGCCAAATACTAAGTCCTCCATCACTGCATGCTTTCTATTTATGCATCCATCCATCCATCCATCCAATAAGCAGTTGTTTCACTGCACTATACATCATGTATTCAAAGACAAAAATACCTTTTGTCTTCAAGGAGCTTACATTGAACTGAGGAAAACAATATGCACTCATATAAGTAAGTAAGTACAAAATAAGTACATTAAAAAAATTGGTAAAGTAGCACTATCAAGGGTAGAGGGATTGGGAACGGATTTTTGTAGGAGTTGGTTTTTGAGTTGAATTCTGAAGAAAATTAAGGATTCTAGGAGTGCCTTCCAGAGATGAGAGACAGCCTGCATACTGGCCTGCAGGTGGTAGTTCAAATGCTGCAAATGGGGAAAAACAGGTAAATTATTTAGATTGGAAAGCAGTCATGAAAAATGAACCTGGAAAGATAGCTCAGCCCTGATTGTGAAGGACTTTAAATACCAAATGAGAAGGTCCATTTTTGATCCTTGATGCAATAGTGACCTATTGGAGCTCTTGAAATGGGAATGAAAGTTCTTCCTTCCTTCCTTCCTTCCTTCCTTCCTTCCTTCCTTCCTTCCTTCCTCCTTTCCTTCCCTTCTCTGCTTTCTTCCTTCCTTCCTTCCTTCCTTCCTCCTTTCCCTCCCTTCTTCCCTCCTTTCTTCCTTCCATCCTTCTTTTCTTCCCTCCTTCCTTCTTTCCCTCCTTCCTTCCCTCCTTTTCTCCTTCCTTTCTTCCTTCCTTCCCTCCTTCCTTCCTTCCTTCCTTCTTTCCTTCCTTCCTTCCTCCTTTCCCTCCCTTCTTCCCTCCTTTCTTCCTTCCATCCTTCCTTTCTTCCCTCCTTCCTTCTTTCCCTCCTTCCTTCCCTCCTTCTCTCCTTCCTTTCTTCCTTCCTTCCCTCCTTCCTTCCTTCCTTTTTTCCTTCCTTCCTTCCTCCTTTCCCTCCCTTCTTCCCTCCTTCCTTCCTTCCATCCTTCCTTCTTTCCCTCCTTCCTTCCCTCCTTCTCTCCTTCCTTTCTTCCTTCTTTCCTTCCTTCCTTCCTTCCTTCCTTCCTTCCTTCCTTCCTTCCTTCCTTCCTTCCTTGCTTCCTTCCTTTCCAATGTCAGATTCCTTGCCCCAAGTTCTCATTTAGGTAGAGGAAGGGGTCAATATATTTCTACCCAATTAAACTGCCCACAAAAAAGGTCATACTTTGGTCTTTACCATTACCCCCAAATTTTTCTACTTTCATAATCTTAAATAATCAAAATCCCTTCTGAATCACAGTCTTCTGCTTATTCATCTTCTGCCTCACTCATTCTCATGCCATTCTTCAACCTAATCATAACCTATTATCCCCTAAAGTCTGTTTTGTTCTGTGATTTTTCTCTTCATAGTCTTGACCTAACCCTGTTTACGAGTTCACTGTTCTAGCTTTGAAACCTCTTACTTCTTGCTTTTACATTCATATCCTGCCAGTTGTCACATATGCATTACTCCCAACAACTGCCTTCTCTGGTACCATTACTGAGATACTGAATGCTGCTAGAGGAAGACACACAATTTAGCTAGCTAAGTCCACTGGAAATGAATGTTACCTAATCACAACTAGTGAAGTGATTAGAAGGTCTGACTTGGGAGTCAGGAAGAGTTATATTCTTGAGTCCATTTCTGGGTTCAGACACTTATTAGTTGTGTGATCCTAGGCCAGTCACTTTACCCTGCTTGCCTCAGTTTTCTCATCTATAAAATGAGCTGGAGAAGGAAATGGCAAAGTACCCCAGTACCCATGGCAAAAAAACCAAATGAGATCACAGAGTCAGTTGTAATTGACACAATTGAATAACAGCACAAAAATTATAACCTTCACTACTACACTATAATTCTTTTTTTTTTTTTTTTTTACTATGGACTTACTGTCATATCTAGATGGTAGCTGTTCCAAACTCCTCTCTCCTCAAGCCCCAGGTCTTACTTTCATTCCACTTGTTTTCAATATTGAATCTCAGCTTTTAACCTGTATGACCTTGGGCAAGTCCCCTGTCCAATTTTCCTCTTCTGTTAAATGATTGGACTGGATGGCCTTTGAGTTCCCTTCCATATCTAGATGTAATACACTTATCTCCTGGGAATTTGTCCTATTGATTATTCTGCCATCTCCTATCTTCAATCTCTTCCTTTCTTTTTGCTACTTCCTACAAACATCTTCAGTCTTTCATACATTTAAAAATCCCTTCATTTAATCCTGCCACCCCCTCAAATTATCATACTATGTCTCTCCTCAGTATCATTGTTGAACTTCAAGAAAAAGTCATTTCTTTTTCCACTACCTAATGAATGAATGAAAATATTTGTTAAGTTTTTACATTATACTAATCCCTGAGGACAAGAATACAAAAACAAAGACAGTCTTTGCCCTCAAAGAGCATATATCATAATGAAGAGAAATTACATTTTACACACACACACATACACACACACACATATATATATATAAATATACATTCATGTGTATGTATCTATATAAATATAGATACATATAAATATAGAGAAAGGGGACAGGGAAGAAAGGAAAGAGAGACAAAGAGAGACAGATACAGAGACAGAGACAGAGACACAAAAACAGAGAGAGAGACAGAGAGAACAAAATAAAGACAGAGAGTGACAGAAAGAGACAGAGACAGACAGACAGAGATAGAGAAAGGATTAGTGAGAAGAAGGGAATGTTTTGGTTTGGAGATATACAAAAATGGTAAATGGACCTATAAGATAGTATATCAATATATACTCTTTCCAACAGTAAAGAAAATATTTATTTCACTGTGATTCCATAATTATAAGTTTTGTGATAGTAGAATGTACATATGTGGGGGCAAGATAGTTGGCAATAAGATATGTAGAGAGTAAAATGAAATATGGTTGGAGCTGGCCAGGTGATACACTTAGCAATCAGAAATGGGGGAGGGGAAAAACCATAGTCCTGAAGCTGAAACAATTAAATTTATCTCTATTATAATATTCATTCTCTCATTAATTGTTAACCAACCAGAGTTGATTTCTCCCTGTCAGGAACACTTCCTGGTTACTCTTCCAAGGATATTTAAGAATTCAATGCATTCCAAAGAATCTTTGGTTTCTGAGAGGGCCAATGACATAAATTTATTGATTATTTGCTAGACACAATTAATAAACTGATTATTAATTACTCAGAAACTATGTCTTTTGGATTTTTCATTCATTTTGGAGGTTAACAGTCTTCCTAGTTACTTTGTTCCACTTCATTCCAGAGACATGTTTCTTCCTTCTTCCTCTGCCCTCACATCCAATTCTCAAAGCTTGCTGATTCTCTCTCAAAACATTTATCATATTTCTCCTTTTATTTTCATTCAGTTGGTCCTTTTCCTAGTTGAGGTCCTTACCACCTCTCACTTGAACTATTGCAATAGCCTCTTAATTGGTTTCCCTGACTCTAATCAATCTTTCCCTTCTCCAGTGAATCCTTTGTTCAGCTGTCAAAATAATCTTTCAGGGGCACAGGCCTGACCATTCCCTTCCCTCCTCATAACTTGTCAGTGATTCCCTATTACTAATATTAATGTCAAACTCAAAGAAAAAGGGATTCCTATTGGCTATCTATTGATTTTTTAAAAACCCACAAATTAATATAATCTGTATTTTATTGTATTTTTGCATATTTTGTTAAACATTTTACATTTACATTTTAATCTGGTTTGGGCTGTCTCAGAGAGTTTGGGATATATATTAGAGACCTATGAGCCATGAATTTGATGTCTTTCACCTATATGATAACATACAGATAACTTAGCTTGGCACTTCAGGCCTTTTGTAGTTCAATTTCAGTAGGATAGATGTGCTTTAAAGATAGGAACTGTGGATTTTGATGTTACTATGCATATTGCAAGACATTAATATGTATCTGTGAATTAAATTGAATGAGGCTACACAGTTGATTGGAGATAAACTGTGGAGGACTTTGAATATAATCATCTAGGAAAGAATAAGGTAGTGAAAGTTTTTGAGTAGAGTAGTAATAAAGCCAGATATATTATCTGGCAAAATTTAGGGTCATCTAGGTAGTGCATTGGATAGAGTATTTGGCCTAAAGTCAGAAAGATTCAATTTCTTGAGTCCAAGGCTTTAAACACGTATTAGTTGTGTGATTGGACAAATCACTTAACTCTATTTGCCTTATTTGTAAAATGAGCTAGAAAAGGAAATGGCAAGCCATCCTAGTATCTCTGCCAAAAATATCCCATATAGGATCGTGTAAAGTTGAACATGACTGAAAAATGATTGAACAATATGAATATGAAGAATGGATTTTGAAGGGGAAAGACTGGAGATAGTAAAGAGACTAGTAGAATAATCCAGATGAGAAGTGTGAAATGAGGGCCTCAGCTGGAAGGTGTGGCAGGGTGAGGGAAAGTAATTTGTGGCAGGGTAAAGGGAGGTACAATTTGACAACCGATTGGGAATGAAGGATGAGGGATCAAAGATGATGGACATTGAGGTCTCAACCCTAGGTAACTGAGAGAATAGTAATTAGTGTATCAGTACAAGTACAGAAGGCTTGAGAAGACCTTCCTGTATCTCAGATTCATTTAGTGTCAGAGCCAATGGTATGAATGCCCCAGAAAGAAGCAAGCACAAAAATGCAGGGAGCAAGGCTTGATAACTTCCAGAACAGAACAGATCAAAAGACATGATTTCTCAAGGGTGAGGGATGGGTGGGAAGGAATTTCTTATCCTCGGGATCCTGTGGTGCTAAGACATTTATTCTGTCAACACTGACAGAAGAGGATGTACAATGGACCTCAGAGAGTTTCTTCTATACCCTCCATTTAAGGAAAAGAATGGTACCCAGGGTCGCCATCTTATAATCTTCCAGAAGCCACAGTATTGCAAAATCCCTGTGTACTGGGCATAGAGGCCAGGGGCTGTTGTTTGCTTTTTATTGTATCCCCAGTACTTATCACATAGTAGGTGCTTTTTTTGGCAATCAGTAAGCATTTATTATACACCTACTATATGTTAGGCTTTATGTTAAACCCTGGAGATACAAGGAAAGACAACCCCCTTAATAATACTCTGAGCCAAAACAAGACCTCCTAAAAGTCCCTTAGCACAAAAGTCCTAAAAGTACATACATATAGAGAGAGAGAAAGGGAGAGGAAAAGGAAAAGAGAGAGGGAAGGGAAAAGGAAGAGGGAAGGAGAGAAAGAACAGAAGAGGGAGGAGAGAGGAAGAAGGAAAGGGAAAAGGGGAGAGAGACAGAGAAATAGAGAGACACAGAGAGAGAAAGAGACAGAGACAGAAAGAGAGAGAGAGACACAGAGACACAGAGACACAGAGACAGAGAAAGAGACAGAGAAGAGAGAGCAAGCAAGAGGGGGTCACTTAAAAGGAGAAGGAAGGTGTCAGTAATTGAGATAAGAAGTTTCATGTAGAAGAAGCTGTTTTAGCTATATATTAAAAGAAGAGAGGGATTCTGTGAAGAAAATAAATAGGGATTGCTTTTTTGGTTTGAGACATGCTCCCAAAGACATAGACATAGGAAATGGGATTTTATATGTAAGGAATAAAGAAAATCATTCTTACTACATCAGAGAGTATGGAATAGGGAACAATATATAATAAGGCTGAAAACATAGGTAGGGACCAGACTGAAAAAAAATTTAAAAAACTAAACAAAACTTATATTTTATCCTAGAGGAATCATTTGGTGGACTGGCATCGTCAGGAATGCCTAAAGAAAATCATAATAAAATAATAAGGATGACTCACATTCTAATGCATGAATAAATAAAAAAGAATTTTTGATTACTATGGGCCACACTCTTTGCTAACAGCTTTAAATCTATATGAAATTTTATGATATGAGTGTGTGTGTGTGTGTGTGTGTGTGTGTGTGTATGTAATGAAAAAGTTGTATCCCTCTTGAGGTTAATTGGAAATAAAACTATATTAGAATAGATATTTTATTTTTAGTAGTAAAAGCATAACCTATCTCCATTTGTACAATATAATAGAATCTCAGTGCTAGATAATAATAACAACTACAGTAATAGCTAACATTTATATAATGTTTAGTATCTGCCAGGCACTATGCTAAAGCCTTTCCAATTATTACATTTGATACTCACTGCTATTATATTCTTTGTTTTCCAAATGAGGAAACTAAGGCAAACAGAAGTAAAATGACTTGCCAAGGGTAATATAACTAGTAAAGTGTCTGTGTTCAGATTTGGATTTACATATTCATGATTCTAGGCCTGGTACTCTATCACCTATGGTACCTAGCTCATAGATCATATCTTCCAACCTTAGCTCAAGAATCCTTTTTTCAGCATGCTAAAAGCTAGTCATTCAGATCCTATTTAGAGATGTCTTTTGTTAGGCTATTAGGTTCTCATGACTTAAAATAGACATTTAAAACCAGACACGTCATAAACTCTTTTTTTTCCCCTGTTAACAGGTTGACTATGTCTAGAAATGCCATCCTTTTTCTCAATCTCATAAACTGAGATTAAAAAGGAATAGCTATGTTTAACCCTTGAATAATTGGATCAACCTTTAAAGTAATAGAATTGTGCTTTTAAGTTGTGAAAGCTCTGATTACAACCATCTCTTGTACCTTTTCCAATAACAAATTGTAGTGTTTAAACTAGAAATCCTGTTAAGAGAATATTAGGCAAGGCTGACCTCTCTGGGAATATTGAGAAACAATCTTTATTGGTAAAATGACTTAGGGGAAATTAAGCATTTAATAATAAAAGCCCACGTTTAAATAGTAATATAAGGTTTACAAAGCCCTTTGATGACAACAACTGAGTGAATTAGGGAATGATACCTTTAATATGTTTGTGTGTGTGTGTGTGTGTGTGTGTGTGTGTGTGTGACTTGTAGCTTACATGATTCAGTGTGAGATATATGACTTTCTGAAAGTGAAGCTCAACAAAGTTACATGACCAAAGGTCATGTGGGCTCAAAATGGCAGCATAAGGATACAAGCTCAAATCTTGAATATGAATCTAGTGTTCTTTTTATGACCCTAGAGTTACCTCCCATTTGGGCAGAGTAGGCAGTTTCAAGATAAGAACTGACATTATTTGGTTGAAAGGTTATCCTCTTTTATCCTCCCTGTTTTTTTGCACCAAGATAAGATCCATTTACAATAGTCCAACGAGATTTCTAGTGTCCCTTCTCCACAGGTGCACTTAGTTGCTCTTAGCTGCTGAATATTAATTCTATGGCATTACTCACTAGAAACAACAATATGGCTAGTGAATAGAAAGTCAATCTGGGAGTTAAGACCTGTATTCAAGTTCTTTCTGTAACATATTCTGGCTTTATGACCAAGGGCAAATTTGTCAATGAACCCTTAGAGCCTTAGAGAACTAGAAAAACTATATGTTGCAGAGCAGGTGTTGATCTGCTTTGGTAGAAGAAGTTTCCTCAGTTGGAGTTCTATATACCAGTGAAATAATAAAATTAAAAAAAAAACTAATAGGTGCAACATAAAATGGGGTCATAGGATATCTCTTGATAGTGGTGAAATCTCAGCACACTTAACAATAGATAACCGACTCTTAAAAACTGATACTATAATGATGGAAGGAAGGAAGGAAATGAGGAAGAGAGAAAGGAGGGAAGAAAGCAAGGAATAAAAGAGAGAAGGTTGGATGCAAGGAGAAAATAAGGAGGGAAAGGGGAAGGAAGGAAGGGAGGGAGGAAGGAAGGAAGGGAGGGAGGGAGGAAGGAAGGAAGGAAAAAAGGAAGGAAGGAAGAAGGAAGGAAGAAAGGAAGGAAGGAAGGAAGAAAGGAAGGAAGGAAGGAAGGAAAGAAGGAAGGAAAGAAGGAAGGAAGAAAGGAAGGAGAGAAAGGAGGGAAGGAGGAAGGAAGGAAGGAAATGAGGAAGAGAGAAAGGAGGGAAGAAAGCAAGGAATAAAAGAGAGAAGGTTGGATGCAAGGAGAAAATAAGGAGGGAAAGGGGAAGGAAGGAAGGGAGGAAGGAAGGAAGGAAGGAAGGAAGAGAGAAGGAAGGAAGGAAGGAAGGAGAGAAAGGAGGGAAGGAGGGAGGGAGGGAGGAAGGAAGGAAGAGAGGGAGAGAGGAAGGGAGGGAAGGAGGGAGGGAGGGAGGAAGAGAAAAAGGAAGGGAGAGAGGGAGGGAAAGAAGAGGAGAGGAGAGGAGAGGTAGAATGATGTTATTATCACCACATTATAGTTGAGGAAATTGAGGCAGACAGAAGTTAGGTGACTTGTCCAGTGTCACACAGCTAGTAAGTATCTGAAGCAGGATTCACACACAGGGCTTCCACACTCCAGGTCTGGCATCCTATCCACTGCACCACCTAGAAGCCTCTAGGCATCTTTTGATAGGACAAACCAGCTGGCAGCTTAATAGCCATGTTCCCCAACTCTTTCAAACCTCAGAATCCCCCTTTCCCATGCAAATATACAGTAAGAACTAGACTCAACAATGTCATCTTACATGAGAGTTAGGTTGTTAAGTGAACATGTTAAGTAAAAATCGTGTATGTTCAAAATTAAATTGTCTAAATGTGAGTCCTTTTCATTGGAAGGCTCCCTTTTCAGCAGGGAGGTTTGAGCAGCAAGTAGAAGTTAATAACCTTTTCTTGGAATGTGTTGCTATTGAAAGGCTCATGTTCACAGTTCATGTCTTTCAGCCATAAGTTTAATGCTTTTTTCAGTTCTCACAAATGCCTTTGCCACTTTTAATTAGTTAGAAATGTCATTACTTTCTTATTCAGATGGAAACTAACTTAAGGGGGAAGTTTCTCCACCACAATCCACTGGGTAACCAGGGGAAGATCTAGAGCTGAGCAAGGAGTTAAGTTGTAGGAAATACTATCTTTCTAATGTTGACCGTACTTAGAAGCTTGATGATTTTTATTGTCCTGGTCCTTGAAGAACAAAGAGGATAATGCCTTGACTTGCACATGAATTGGATTTAAGTGAGACAGAGCTGTGCAAAATCATCAGCCTCACTCTCTGCTCCAGTCATGGAAGTTCATTAACAAGACTTAAGTCAAGATGGCTGGCCAAGGCCTGGGATGAAGTGGATGACCTTGGTCTCATCTAAATTAAAGTCTTTTTCTGGCCTCAGTTTGTGTCCCTGCTGGAAGAAAGAAATTGGACAGTTAGAATGCTGGACTTGGAATCTCTATATTTAAAGACTACCTCATACACTTAGTAGCTTTGGGATGCAAGGTCAGTCATTTAACGTGGCTGGTTCTGTTTCCTATTCTTTACAATGAAAAAGTTGGGATGGACTAGATGGGCAAATTCTAAGTCTGTGACCCCATACTCTTAGGACCTGGCTTGGAAGTACCAGTCTGGAATATTCCCCCCCATTCACATTTCTGTTAAACATATATTCTCTGACGCTAATCTGGGATGACAAGAGGTAGGAATTGTTGTCTTGTCCCTGGTGCATAGACAGTAAAGTCTCTTCTTTTAAGGGCTAGCAAGTGATGTCAGCTTATCCAGAAACAGAAACTATAAGTCAAGGAAACACTGGATCACACTAAGAAAAAGAAAGGTTTAAAGAACCACAGAAGAGAAAATTCCAATAATATTCAGACAGGCTATGTTCATATATATATGTATGTGTGTATATATGTATGTATATATATTTATTTGTTTGTTTGCTTGTTTATATCTATATTTTATCTCAATAGAAAGTAACTGAGGCCCTGACAGAGCTTTAGCCAAGGAACTAGCTCTTTAAACAAAAAACATATTAGATGAATCTGATTGTGAATTTATGATACAATACTGTAAAGATGGACTATAACAGTGGGAAGTGTGCTAGACTTAAAGTCAAAATGAATGATAAGTGAGAAAGCATTTATTAAGCCAGTACTATGTGCTAAACATTGTACTAAGCACTGAGGATAAAAATAGAAAAAATGAGACAGTTCCAGCTCTTAAAAAGCCAGTATTTTAACTGGGGAAGATAAAATGTTAGAGAAAGATCAACCATTTGATAGTTGATAAGACCTGGAAATCCTAAGAAGAAAGCAGTTTGGTGAATGGCAGGGCCCAAGATATCTTTAGTGGGTCAGATGAGCCTGTCAGAGACATAGAGAAGTGACAATCAGGGGCAAATAGTACAGCCTGTTGGTTGTCCATCACATAATAACTACCATATTATCCAAACCCCATGAGCATTCAAGAAGAAAGGGAAGGAAGAAGAATGTCTGCAGTGAAAGTGAGTTTCCCCCCATCTTTTCCCACCCAATTATTTGGAATGGTTCTGGGACTGCTTAGGATGGAGAAGGAGTCAAGGGAGAAGACATGAGCCTACATTTTAGTTTTGACTCCAATGTATGACTGTGAATAAGTCACATTTCCTCTTGGGTTCTCTATTTACTCATTCATAAAATAGGGATAACGATGCTTAAAATCATCAATTTGCCCTAGAAGACCTAGAAGAAAAGTACTCTCTAAACTATAAAGTATAAGATAATTGTACCCTATTATAATTTATGAGCTTATATCTTTGCAAGTTCAGTCAAATCGGGCATTGATTCAGCTTCTTTCCTATTTAGCAATACTCAAGACTTAATGATTTACTTCATAGTCTAATTGAAAGTCCACGATTACATTATGTATTATTGTTATTATATTTGCTGGTATGAAAACTGGAGACTGTTCAATGTCAGTGCTCTCTTGGGATGAGGAAATCTCTTTTGCCTATGAGCTCAATCCATCACCTATAAGGTAGGGTGGGTTTTGAGCAGCATCATTACTAAAACCAAACATTAGAGGAAAACAAACAGCAGGGGGAAATATGCTATGTAAACAAGAGGGAAAGCTTTTGCACTAGAGGAGATGAGATGAAGTGAGAAATGGGCCTAAAAGAGAATCGGGGATCTGTCAAGATAAGAACCTTTAGAAATAAATTCTATGGACAGTGGTCAGCTGTGGATACTCTCCTTTAATTATCTTCTTTTAATTCTGTGTGTATTTGGTTATATTTTTATGCATATGTTGTCTCCCCCTCCAACTCACTCATAGACTGTCAGCTTCTTGAGAGTAAAGTTTTTTTTGTCTATCAGCAGCACTTAGCATGGTGTATAGCACATTATGAAATACTTTTTGATTGACAGAATCTTATCCCATTCCCAAACTCTCTTCTCCAACTGGACAATTATTCAACTTTTACCATAGAAAACAATGAAGATTGAATGATTTTGGGGGGACAGTCTTCCCCATAATTGCACAAAAATATAATTGTGTTTTCTACTACTGTCATCTAGTCCTGGGAACAAGAAATAATTCAATTTGACTCCTCCTGTCTATCCAACTTAATTTCCTGTCACAGTTATCCCTTTCACATCACAACTTTCCCCATCTTGATTTGGTATATCACAAGTCAGCATAAGAAATTAAATGGGAATTTGGGGAAAATTTTGTAAAAGCTGAAGACAACATGCAAAGGTCAGCAGACCAGACAGAAAAAATCCAGAAAATCAGAAATGCATAAAATAAATGTATAGTGTTGCATACTATCAAAATATTTAATCTTTTAATATAATAATTTCAGTCTGCTTCTGTAGTATGAAGAGAGAGCCAAAAATGTTATGTGGATTTTCCAGATCGTAGAGTGCCATGCCTCTAACCCCAGGATGTGGAAGAGATAACTGTACATCTCACTATATATTTTCTACTACCAATAGATACTTCAGGGAGGTGTCCCACTGCAAAGGCACCTAAGGTCAGGAAGACCTGATACCAAATTGGGCCTGTGAACTTACTAAACATGTCACAGCCTTTAACTGCCTACTTTTCCCAAATGTAATTTAGGGATCACCTACCTTACAAGATCATTGTGAGGATCAAATAAAGTAAAATGAGGTAAAAGTACTGTTCTAGGCACATGGTAGGCACTTAATAAATGTTGATTCCTTCTCTCATTCCCACGATCTGGTGAATATGACATGCTTATTCCTACTATCCTATTAATACTGAAACATCCCCATTTTCTATAACCCTTTCAGTAGTTCTAATAAATAACAAATTCTAAGCATTATGGCATAGTGAAAGAGTATATTCCTGAGAGGAGAGCCATAACTAAGCTAAGGCAAACAGAGCTTTCTCCAATGTTGCCAACATCTAGGGGTGCTCTTCTTTGGAGGGCTCACTTCCTCCCCATTGTGGTGACTTTTATTTTATAATCCTCTAACAGCTCCCATACCTCATTCTATGAGCCAACTACTACCATCTCCAGGGTGCCACACTCAGGGATCCGTCACTATGACACTTATCTTGTAGGCCATATCTTAGACTTCCTCAAACCTCAGTGGGATGTGGAGAGAAGTGGGGAAAAGTGACATTAAGGATGAACTCTCTAAAGGTCAAGAGAGAGGAAGGGGATTAAGAAAGACTCAGACTGCATCCACAGTTGCTGAATTCTTGTGCTACTTTGCTAACTCCCCATGATGTCTTCTGTTCCACCATTTTGCCTCTCAAACTAATTTGCCTCTGGTGAAAGAAATCCTTGTTGCAGCTCTCTGGAATCAGGAGCCCTGCTTTTTGGTCCAGTTTTACCCTAATCATCCAAATGATTTTGGGCAAACCAGAGCCTATCTCTTGGGCTTACAATATTGTCCCGTAAAGTGAGAGGATTGGAGAAGATTGTTAAGGTTTCTTTAGGCTATGGAATTTTATGATAGGATTTTGTGATAGGCTCTAGGAGTTCTTTCCTCTGACATGTATTTTCATCCTTGAATCCATTTAACTTTAAAGCATTTTGCCTATAATTGAAAGAAAAATGATTTGCAGTCAAAAGATCTGGTTTCTAATTTGGGTTCCACCATTTATTGCTTATATGACCCTAGAAAAGACATTTCTCTGAATTTTAGTTTCCCCATCTGTAAAATAAGAGACTGTATAAGAAGAGCTCTAAGACTCCTCCAAGCTTGCATTATCCTTTGATTGTCTTACCTCCCTATTTGACTTCTATCTGATATTCCCAGCAGTGCTCAGCACAGTGAAAGTCCCATAATAGGATTCATCATTGTTTGGGGGTGTGTGTGTGTGTGTGTGTGTGTGTGTGTGTGTGTGTGATATTTGAGTGGGGATGCAGGGGGATGTCTGGAACCAAGATTCAGTTTAGGGAGTGACTCCTAGTGTGGAAATCCTTTGAGTGGGGCAAATGGGATGTTGCTCTTAGGTAATTAGAGCCTTTTAGAAGCTTGCCTGGAGCATGGAAAACTTGATTGACTGCCTAGGGTCAAAAACCTTGTATGGATCAGAAGCAGTACTTGGACCCAGGACTTTCTGACTGTATTATACCAGATTTTATCTTCAGAGCTCAAGGGGTATTTGTTATATAGAATCAAAATAACAAGTGAGTGGGAGAAATAAAAGACTATTTTAGCACAGAGATTCTTAATCTGGGAAACAAGAGTAACAAGACACATTTCAGAGAGTCAGTAAACTTGAATGGGAAAAAAAATTCATCTTTATTTTCACTAACCTTTAACTGAAATTTAGCATTTCCTTCAATTATTTACAAACGTTATTATTCCAAGGAGCCAATAGGCTTCATCAGACTGTGAAAGGGGTCTATGCAGGGAGTCCACTCAAACTTTCTTTAGACTGATTGCTAAATTTCACTGGGAGAATTTGTCCCTCAGAAATCAGCAAATGCTACAAATCCAAGACCTCATTTACGATGACATTTGATTTTCCTTTTTAAAAAAATTTTTGCAAGACATTGTGGTTAAGATTACACAGCTAGTAAATGTTGTGTCTGATGCTGAATTTGAACTCAGGTCCCTTTGACTCCAGAGCCAGTACTCTTTCCACTGCACTTTCTAGCTGCTCATATTTCTTTAATTTTCTAAACTGAAGAAAGGAATGGATAAAATGAAAGTGTAAATAACTTTTTTTTTTCAGAGAGCTGGTTGTTACACATTTATAAGCACACCCTCAGATCCATGACATTTTGATCCCAATTTTACTCTAATTGTCTAAATGATTTTGGGCAAATAAGAGCCTATCTCTGGGCCTACAATATTTTCTGTAAAACGAAAGGAGTGGAGAAGATTCTTAAGGTTCATGAGGCTGTGATAGGATTCTGTGATGGGCTTTAGGAACTCTTTACTCTAACATGTTTGTTCTTGAATATAGCCATTGTAGCCTTAAAGCATATTATCTATAGCTGGAAAAAAAAAATGTGAATCAAGTGGCAAAGGTCCTGGTGCTTTCACTTGCTACATGTTTGATCTTGGCTAAGTCACTTAACCTTGGTTTCCTCATTTTAAAATGGCAGAATTGGATTAGATGTTCTCTTGCAGCACTAAATCTAGAATCCTAAAAGATGCAGTTTCAAGGCTCTTTGCCTGATTTGGAAATACCAACTGGGAGAGGCAAGTTAAGGGTTTTATGCTGAAGACTCAAATTGGTCCCTGATAAAAGTTAGGCAGCAAGGCAATTTAGCAAATTGCCATTTGTAGCAGCTGTTCAATTAGTGATGATGCAGTAAGATGACTGAGAAATGGGAGGTAAGCAAGTTGCTAATTCCTTTCTTAGGGAGGTGAGGTGTGCTTTGTGAGCATGGTGGTCCCAGTCAGAAATAATATACTGGAGCTCAATACAGCACAAAAATGAAAGCTTCAGAGTGCACACAAGACAAGAAAATAGTGGATAGAGGTGGAGGTCAGACCTGGGTCTATATAGGCTTGTAGAGGGTATAGCATTCGATCCACTGCTGTATCCAGCAGCTCAGGCCAGACTGAGATAAGAAGTCATTGAAAAGAGAAAAGTGTCTGGGTATATGGAGATAGATAATGTTGTGAAAACAAATCTTTTTTATTTGTTTTTGGCCCATATCACCATTCTGCCTCAAGCTGGCTGTGGACACAGTGATTTAATTCTGTACTTTTAAGAGGAAAGTGAATCTTTCTTGGAACTAGGAGGTACAATGGTTAGAGCTCTGAATTTAGAGTAAGGAAGACCTCAGTTCAAAATCTAGCATCAGATACATGTTTGCTGTATCACTGAATTTAATTTCAGTTTCCTCATCTGTAAAATGGGGATAATATTTAATAGGATAAAATGAGGTATTATTTGTAAAATCTCAGGAAAACCTCACAATACTATCTAAATGTTAGTTGTTATTATTATTATAATTATTATGGTTTTTCATTATATCAGCCATTCATTTATTAACTTGAGCAATACAAGCACAAGAGGTTATTTTCAGTATTCTATAAGAGATCATGATTAGCTATATGTTCTTTTATTTATTTTTCCTTTTTTGGTGAAGGTAGTGAATAGGTCTGACCTTGTGATCTTATCAGTGTAGGGAAAAACTCCTTTGATAGATGTTAACCAGCAACTCCTCTTTAGCTTAAAAGTTTAGAGGTGCCTGGAACACTGAGAATTTGATAATGATAATAAATATTCATAATATGCAACATTAATAAGTAATACTAATAAAGACAAATAGCTAGCATTTATATAGTACTTCAAGGTTTGCAATGTACTTTATACATATGATCTAATTTGATCTTCACAATGACCTTGAGATGTACTTGTAATTATTAGACACATTTTACAGATGGGAAAACTGAGTCTGAAAAAAGTGACTTGGCCAAAATCATGTAGCTGTTAGTATTAGAGGTAAGATTAAACTGTCTTCCTGACTCCTAAACCTGGTTTTCTATTCATTATTCCACATTCTTTCCTAATTCAGGAATAGTGATGTAATATTGTTAGTATTTTCTAGGATCATAGTAATCTGAAAAAGGCCTTAACATTTCCTAATTCAACTTCCTCATTTAAAGATGAGAAATCTGAAGCCCAGAGAAAGAAATTATCCTGTATAAGGACCTTAATGAAATATACAGTAACACTAGAATCCATACTTGTGTCCTCTGACTCTAAATAGAGTGTGAGCCAGAGGCACAGAAATGAAGAACACAGATCCTATTTAGGATAGTACAATTTTTCTGTATAAAAGTAAATAATATAAAATAGTTGAGAAAGCAGAATGGTGTCAGATTAAAGAGGGCCTTGAATGCTACAGAGTAATGTTACTTAGTTACTTAGTACACAAAAGAAAGTCACTGATAACTTTAAAAACTTTTAAAAAATTGATGATCTTTGTTTTTCTATTACTTAGATTTACCTATTTATATTCTCCCTATCCTTCCCACAGAACCCTTCCTTAAAACAAAAAAAGTTTAAAAAATCAGCAAAGCAACAAAAAAGACATTTTCTCCATGAAATGGTTTTCCCCGTTCCCTCTGAAAATGAAGAGATTGAACTCAGTGACTTTTGAAGTCTCATCCACTTCTAAATCTGTAATCCTACCTATATTATTATGCAGTCATTTTTCAATTCATGTCTGACCCTTTGGGTTTTTCTTGGCAGAGATACTACAGTGGTCTGCCATTTCCTTCTCTAACTCATTTCATAGATGAAGAATTGAGGTAAACAGGGATAAGCCACTTGCCCAGGATCACACAGCTAGTAAGTGTCTGAGGCCAGATTTGAACTCAGGAAGATGAGTCTACTTGACTTCAGGCCAAACACTCTATCCACTATGTCACCTGGCTGGTATATACACACACATATCCATGTGCATATATGTATGTATATACATACATATATGCACATGCATCAAATATATTTATTAGAAACATGGGATCATATGTTAAAATCTGGAAGGAATCTTAAAGATTCTCTTACTTTTCAAAGAAGGAAACTAAAATGCAGAGAAAGAAAGTGATTTGTCCAAAGTCCTCCAGGTCTTAGTAAATTAGATACACAGCTAGGGGGTGTCATAGTGCACAGAATGCCCAACCTGGAATCAGGATGACTCCTTTTCCTGAGTTCAAATCTGTGTGACCGAGCAAATCACTCAGTTTTCTCATGCCTAAATTACAATGTTTTTTTTTCCTGTTTTTATCTGCTAATACTCTTCAGGATCAGGATTGGTAGATCGATGATAGCAGTATTTTTCCCTTCCTCTTACCTCTAGTTCATTGTTCACAGATTTAAATTTCACAACTGAAATAAGTAATCTAATGGGAGTCTCTTTGTCCATAGAGCAGCCTCTGTTGTTTCCATACTATACTTTTGGAACTTTCCTAAATATTGCATTGAAGAAACACCTTATATGAAGAGGACATGAAGAAGTCCTCTAGTTGTACCTCTTGAATGAAACATCAACTCCAGCCAATACCTAGTCAATGATACTTTATCATTCTTGTCAAAGAAATCAAAGGAGCACCTTCTAAAATAATAAATACTATTCACAATCCACTGACCAATTATCAGACTTATCCTAAGTATCTGCTATATATCAGTCACTGTGCTAGGCTGTAGTTTAGGTAAATATAAGCAAAACCAGAAAAGTCCCTACATTCAAAGAGCCTGTATTCTATGAGGGGAGATACTAATAACATGTATAAACATATGCAGAATAAATATGAAATAAATATAAAGCAGATAAATAATAAGGCAGAACATTCACAGTTGTGATCTGGGAAGACATCATGTAGAAAGTAGCATATTGTGAAGGTACATCTTTAAGGCAAGTTAGGAATTTCTAATACTACAAAAGAGAATTCCTCTCTATCAGAGTCAGCAGAACACAAGATATGTATATATTTAAATCTCTGCTACATGGATGAACCAATGGACAAGGCTATTTGTAGTTCTAGGGATGAATGGAGTACAGATTCTCTCAATTCTCTCATAATTGAGACTATGTCATTCAAAACTCATTAGAAAGAGGCCCCATTTCAGTATTCTTACCTCCAAAATCTGGAGATTAACTAGGATCCAGTTTCTGAAAGTGTTGTTTGGGAACTCATATAGTATCTCATAAGTGAATGTGGGACTCATGAAATTATGATTTATTATAAGTAAATGTCTGATTTGAATACCTATCTTATTTACCTATTTATCCAAGAAGATGTAAAATTTTCTCAGGTGAAAAGAGGCCTTGAGTGGAAAAAGTTTAAGAAGCTTTGATATGGTAGGGCTGGCACAATAAAAGATGGAACTCAAATCTACATGGCAGAAGAAGGAAGTCCTGTTTCCCACTGATTTTCCTCCTCTTCTTCTGTCCCCAGAGGGACAGACTCTGCAGGTGATTCAAGGAAGTTACTCTTCTTCAAGAGGTTCTTCACTTGCTAGTTGAGAGATCAGGTTAGTAGCAGGAGGGAGAGTTTAGTTACCTTGTGCTGGCGAGATGGAAGACATTTCTTTAGTATAGATGGAAGTCTCCTGTCTAGCCCTTTACCATCTTCTCTCAGTAAGACAAGTATTTAGAGAAAAGTTTTTTGGCTTCTTTTATCACAGAATTTTAGAGTTAGACGAGACCTTAGTAGATATCTACTTTAACTCATAGCCAATGGGAATCAATACTTCTATACTACTACTACTACCCCCACCATCTTTATCACCTAATTTTAAGATTAAGAAAACATTTTACATATATTATTTCATTTGATATTTACAATGATCCATTGATTCAATCATGTCCAACTCTTTGTGATGCCATTTGAAAATTTGGTGGGGGAGCAAAAATACTGGAATGGTTTGCCATTTCCTTCTCAACCTCATTTCACAGGTAAGAAAACTGAGGCAAACACGGTTAAATGTCTTGCTCAGGATGACAAAATTAGGAAATGTCTTAAGCCTAATTTGAACTCATGAAGAAGACTGAATGCTTTGTCCACTGTGCCACCTTAATAATCCATTAGGAAAGTGATATTGTACTCTATATGAAGAAGCTAAAGCTGAGGGAGATTAACTATTTCTCTTCAAGTTCTGAGGCAGAATTCTAACTTAGATCTTCCCAATTCCAAACCTAGAGTTCTAGCCACTGTCTCAATCTTCCTTTAATGTGACAAGTGGCCATCTAGTCTTTCCTTGAAGATTTTCAGTGAGGGGGGAACTCACTAGCTCCTGAGTCAGTCTGTTTCAATTTCAGACAACTCTAAGTTTTAGGAAGTGTTTTCTAGCATCGTCAAACTTTTCCTCTTTGGAACTTCTGCCCATTATTCCTAAATCTTCCTTCTAGAATCAAATTAAAACAAATCCTTAAGACAGATGTCATGTCTTCCCTGAATCTTTTCTTCTTCAGGTTAAACATTCCCAGTTTCTGCAGTCTTTTCTCACATAAGATAGACAAAGGTTTTTCATAATAGTTTATCTTCTCTGGATGCCTTGCAATTTAATAAATCCTTTTTCAAACTGTAGCACTAATAAATGTGCACAATATTCATTGGATGTCAGTGTGCAGAGTGATTCTCGCCATCTTGTTCCTTCTCTTAATCCAGCCCAAGTTCCCATTAATTAGCTTTTTTGGCTGCCACACCACCTTGCTGACTCACATTGGCTTTGTAATCCCCTAAAATCTCTACTCTCAGGACCACACAGCTGCCACAGTGATAGTGCCAAGATTAAAATCCTGATCTCCAAATCCAGCATTCTTGTCCCTAACACCATGTTGACTTGACTGTGTCTTTCCAAATTTGCACATTAGGAAATGAAAGGAAAAGTAATTGTGCATGCTGGGCTATCTCTACATGTTCCTCATTCATATCATATGAATCCATCTTCCTGCAAAACTCTGACTCAAGACCAAAATGGGTCCTTCCCATTGCAGCTGAGATCAGAGGACTTTCATGCCAAATCCAGAGTGTAGAAAAGACTGTGGCAATATTTTAGATGAATCAATCAAAAACACTGACTAAGTGGCTACTGTGTGCCAGGTACTGGGTATAAGACAAAAAAAAGATACAATACCTGATATAAAGAGCTTATCCTTCCTGCTATCATAGTCCTCTTTGAAAATGAAGGATAAACAGCAACAATAAAAATCTAATATTTTTGGGGGGAGAAAGCATATAGTTATAAATACAGCACATACAAAATATATAATTCTAAATCAATCAAAATAAAGTTCAAATGCTCCTTTAAACACATACTAGCTTTGTGATCTTGGACAACCCACTCAGCCATTTTCAGCCTTAGTTCCCTTACATTTAAAATAATAGTAATTACCTTACAGAATTCAATTACAGATTGAATGAAATAATGCATGTATAGCACTTTGCAGACCTTAAACTTCTACATAAATGACAGTGATGATGGTGATGATGATGATGACACAAGGTGATTTTGAGAGGAAAAGGGACTAATAGCTGAGAAAATTATCAAAGACTTAATGTCAAAGGTGGTATCTGAGTTGAGTTTTGAACTTTTATGAACTGTGAAAATGTACCATGTTCAACAATAGAAACATTCATAGCGTCTCCTTAATAGCCATTTGACATTTATAGTTATTACAGTAAAGCTAATAATTAGGTAATATTATAAATTCTACAAAAATTATTCCTTTGCATCATCTCTTTTGAGCCTCACAATATTGTTGTTGTAGTTGTTTGTTTTTCATTTTCAATGAGAGCCATAACATCAGAGAGATGATGCCGTGACATGAAAGTGAGTTGAATTTAAGTGAAGGAAAGCTGTGCAAAGTTACCAGCCTCATTCATTTCTCCAGAGCCAGATCTGGGTCCAGGGGCCAGATATAGATCAGGATGACTAGAGTTGGTCCTGGATACAGTGGGAGACCTTGGTTTTTTTTAAGTTAAGGTCTTTAATAGGTTCAGTTTGACTGAGACAACAACCATTCATTGATCAACGTTAGGTAAGAAAGAAGTGAGACAGAGAATGGCCTTTTTTATTTTTTTTTATCCAGTCAATAACAAACAAACATATGAAGAAAGAAAGGAAAAAAGGAAGAACAGAAGAAAGGAAGGAAGGAACCAAAGAAGGAAGGGAAGAAAATAATGAATAAAAGAGGGAAGGATAGATGCAAGGGCAAAATAAGGAGGGAAAAAGGAAGGAAAGAGGAAATAAAGGAAAGATAGAAGAAAGGAAGGAAGGGAGGGAGGTAGGAAGGAAGGAAGGAAGAAAAGAAGAAAGGAAGGAAGGAAGGAAGGAAGGAAGGAAGGAAGGAGGAAGGAAGGAAAGGAGAGGAGAGGAGAGGAGAGGAGAGGAGAGGAGAGGAGAGGAGAGGAAGAGGAGAGGAGAGGAGGAAGAAAGGAAGAAAGGAAGAAGGAAAGGAGGAGAGGAGAGGAGAGGAGAGGAGAGGAGAAGAGAGGAGAGGAGAGGAGAAGAGAGGAGAGGAGGAAGAAAGGAAGGAAAGGAGGAGAGGAGGAAGAAGGAAGAAAGGAAGGAAAGAAGGAAGGAAAGAAGGGAGGGAGGGATGGAAGAAAGCAATGAATAAAAGAGGGAAAGATAAATGCAAGGGAAAAAAGGAGAGAAAATAGAAGGAAAGAGGAAATAAAGGAAAGATAAAAGGAAGGAAGAAAGGAAGGAAGGAAGGAAGAAAGGGAGGGAGGAAGGAAAGAAGGAAGGAAGGAAGGAAAGGAGGAAGGAAGGAAGGAAAGAAGAAAGGAAAGGACAAAGGGATGGAAAGAGGGAGGAAGAAAGAAAGGGAAGGAAAGAGGGAAGGAGGAAGGAAGGGAAAAAAGAAAGAAGGAAAGGAATCAATCTGAGAGGGAAGGGAAGACACGTGGGGTTTCTGGACAAAACAACTGCTATGAAGTAATGTTGGCCAAAACAAAAACCAAGTGGGGCTTGGCCTGGGACTTATTTTTGGTAAATCAATGAAAGTCAGAGTGAGTTGAATTTATGGCATGATCCTTAAGAAAGAAATCCATGAATCCAAAGATACAGAAAAAAGAAGGAAAGAAAGAAGGAAAGAAGGAAGTAAGCAAACTGTTTTGTCTGGTCTTCAGTAGGGAGCTCCTTCTTATAGTTTGTCCTTTCTGGAAGTTGACCATGACATCCTGAGGTGATGCCATGAATGCAAGTGAATTAAATTTGAACCAGCCTCATTTTTTCTTCCAGAGGCAGTACCAGTATTATCTCCCCTTTACAGATGAAGAAATTGTGGCTCATAGTCATTACTTTGCTTTTTCATAGTCACATAGCTTTTAGGATTCAGAGACAATTTGAACCTGTACTCTTTCTGACTCCAATTCCAAGACCTGATCCATAAAATATGACGACTTATTTGAGTCACTGCATAAAGGAAGCAATAATTTTCTAAAGGTAGTTATATATTATTTCTATACCTCCTAGTATAATTAGCTTTGCTGGTCAAAAGTTAGTTGGAATAAAAGATTTAGTCAGGAAGACCCAAGTTCAAATACAACCTCAAAAACTTACTAGCCATTTGATGTGGGCAAGTCATTTAACCCTATTTGCTTCAGTTTCCTTATTTATAAAATGATGTAGAAAAAGAAATGGTGAGCCACTCCATGATCTTTGCTAAGAAAACCTCAAATGGGGTCATGGAGAATTGGACATTACTGAAAAATGACCCAACAGCAATAGCATATAACACTTTAATGTTTACAGGGACTTAAGTTTAAATTATGCTTCAAAACCTTACTAATTTTGTGAACCTGAAGAAGTCTTTTAATCTGTCTGCCTCAGTTTCCTTATTGGTAAAAGAGATAATAATATTTATCTTACAGGATTGTGAAAATCAAATTATATAATATATCTATAATACTTTGCAAAAATTAAAGCACTAAATAAATGTGAGCCATTAATGACATTAAATATGCTATCAGGTAACTTGGTAACAATATATCAAAATTATTTCCTCTGAGAATTTGGGTGAGTTACACTTTTTGACTTCCTATTATCAAAAACAGTGAATTTCAAATAATTTTAAAGTATTAGAAGTGGATCATGAATATGTCCTTTTCAACAGATCCAGTAACATTTTGTATGTTTGAAAATTATTAAAATAACTAACTTCAGTTTATTTACTGGATAAGGATAGGGACTTACTGTTCAATGTACTTACTGGATAAGATAGGGATAGAGACTGGACACCAGCATATAGGAAATAATGAGATCATGAAAATGCCTTATCAAAGGAAACTTAGCATTTTCTCTTCAACTTAGAAAATCCTTCCTTACTTACTATGCTGATCTGAATATATAATCTACCTCTCCCTTCATATAAGTCATTTTTCCTAAAATGAGATTTGCAAAAAGGAAAAATTCAGTGAAGTTTAATTTAACAAATGTTTTTTAAATAAAGCCAAATGCCAAATATTATTGAGGGAGTACAGGGCAATTCAGGTTAAGTCAAGAATTAAAACTCCCTTGTATGTATATATGCATTTATATATGTGTGTGAAAACATACATATATACACAATGAAAACTTTTTTCTAGGATTTTTGATTTATTGATATAGGGAAATCAAAGAAATCCCATATATCTTTGCAGATAGTACTTGCTTTGCAACTTTGATATAGACTAGACTTGTATTCTTACTACTACAAGGAGATCTCAGTGAAGAAAAAGTGATTGGACAATGCAAATCAGCATTTTCTCTATACCTTCTAGTCTTAAAATACTGAAAGATTAAATAACTTGCCCAAAGTTATAGCTAGTATATTTTACTGAATGGGTTGCCTCTGACACACTGAGATCTGGGATGGACCTTAGATTAAAAAGGCCTAAGTCTCCCACTGCATCAGGGGCCATCTCCAGTTATCCTGGTCTGTATCTTGTCATTGGACCCAGATGCTCTAAAGGAGAAAGTGAGGCAGGTGACTTTACCCAGTCCTCCCTCACTTAAATCCAATTTACTCACAAGTCAAGACATCACCCTACTGGAAAGGGACATGTGCAAAAATGTTTGTGGCAACCATTTTTTGTAGTGACAAGGAAGTTGAAACTAAATAGTTGCCCATCAATTGGAGAATGACTGAATAAATTATGGAATTTGAATATTATGGAATATAATTATTCTGTAAGAAATGATCAACAGAATATTTCATAAAGAACTGGAGAGACTTACATGAACTGATGCTAAGTGAAGTGAGTAGAACTAAGATCATTGTACACAGTAATAAGATTTTAGGAGGATCAATTCTGATGGACATGGCTCTTTTCAACAACAAGATGATTCAGATGGCTCCATCTACACCCAGAGAGAGGTGTGCAGACTTAGTGTGAATCATAACTTAGTATTTTCATTCTTTTGTTGTTTTTTTGGTTGTATTTTGTTTTCTTTCTCATTTTTTTCCTTTTTGACCTGATTTTTCTTGTGCAGAATTATGATTATGGAAATATGTATAGAAGAATTGTACATGTTTGATATATATCAGATTACTTCCATCTAAAGGAGGGAGGGAAAAAGAGAGAAAAATTGGAACAAGGGGGTTTTGCAAGAGTGAATGTTGAAAACCATGCATATGTTTTGAAAATAAAGTTTAACTTTAAAAAAAAAAAAGCATCACCCTCCTAATGCACCAGTCTTCTTCAAGAATTAAAGATGAAAAACAATGTTTTGCAGTGGACAGAATGTTGCACTTGTAGTCTTGAAAGATCTGAGTTCAAATTCTGCCTCAGGCACAGCTAGCTGCATGACCCTGAATTCTCTCAGCTTCGATTTCCTTAGCTGTAAAATGGGGAAAATAATAACCCTTACCTGGAAGGATTCTTAAGGGAATCAACTGAAATAACACACATAGAAAACCTTGAAAACCCTAAAGCCTTATAGAAATACTATTTTTATTATTGTTGTTCCTATTGACATTATTTATGACTTCAAGGAAAACTCTCAGTCCAGTCCTCCACAAGGCCTCTCTCCCTGAGAGCTAAATACTAAAAACAAAATGACCTCATAAAATATATTTATTGTGAAAGTTCTTTTTTCATTTTTCTCATCCTTTTCACTGGTGTTCTTTTACTGAGAGCCTCATTACAGGCTACATTTGGATTTTGTACAAACTAAATTTGGGGAGGAAAGTGGGCCTAATAACTAATCTAATAACTACCTAATAACTACTTTGTGCTAAATTTTTTGACCTTGATGCTTTAGCTTGCACTCAATTGATACTTAGAGCATAGATGATAATTGTCTCTTCTTGACCTTTTGCCCAGCACTTTTTAGTAGGAAAACCTCAACTAACTCTTGAGTTCTCCCTCTATAAAAGTCTTTCAGTGTTTTGCTTCTATAAATTTTGTCTTTATTCTCTTTTTAATGCACCCTTTGATGAGCAGCTAGTCTGGTAGGAAAGTATTGGACCTAAAGTCAGAAAAATCCATGACTTGAAATCTGGCCTCAGCTACTTCCTAGCTGTGAGACCTTGGGCCAATCACCTAACCCTATTGACCTGAGTTTCCCATCTATAAAATGAGTTGGAGAAGAAAATGACAAATCATCTCAATATCTTTATTAAGAAAACTTAAAATAGGGTCACAAAGAGTTATACGTGACTGAACAATAACTGAACTACAGATAAGCAACTTGTAGCTACTATTTATAGAGGTACACTTGATGTAATTATCTCCCCAGGAGAAGAATTTTGGGTTTGTAGTTTCCTCTAGCACAGAAAAAAAAAAAATCCATCTAATCAGCCACCATTCCTGGGTTCCAAATTATCAGATAAGTACAGAATTTCCTTGATTTTCCCAGTAGCTATTTTATTCCCCTTATCTGACATCCAGTTTATAAGAATCCTTTTCTGCTTTCCCATTAATTCTTCCAGTTACTTTTAGTGAAAGGTAGTATAGCATAGTAGAGAGAGCCCTGGACTTTAAGAGTCAGAAAGATTGGATTCAAATCCTATTTCACATATTTGATGCAATTATCTCTTCTATCTCATGGGTATTAGAGGTGTTCCCTCCATCTGAAAAATATGCATAAAATTTTTTGGCCCTTCCTTTGTACCGGAGAAGTCTGAATTAGTATGGTATTAAAGAAAAAAATATGCTGGTATTATATAACATTACATATATTTTATTCATTTCTGAGCTTCTGAACTTTTTCTGTGTCATTGCTGGCTTGCCTGTTGTCTGTGGTTTCCACAAAATTCCCCCAAAATTTCCACTTAATTTTTATTCTGATTCATGATACGATAAAAGCATGATGAGGAAAGTTGTGACAAGGAAAGGGTAACCATAGTCCTACAAATCTTGGCAGGTCACTTAACCAATGAAAAGCAGCATAGTAGTGGATAGATTTCTGATACTGAAGTCAGGAAGATCTTGATACAAATACATCCTCAGATGTGCTTGCTGTGCAATGCTGTGTAATTCTTAGGCAAATGTATTCATCTTAATTCCTTATTAAAATGAGAATAGCCTAATATATGTTAGTAAACATACGTTCACTTCCACCTTAATATTTATGATCCTCTCTGAACCCACATCCTCACCTGCAAAATAGGGGTGGTGTTCACTCTAGCTGTGAATCCTTGATCCTGTGAGATATGGTCCAAAGCTCAATCATTCAGTTAAACATTCAAATAAACATTTGCCCACAACTTGCAAAATACAGAGTCCTATGAACCAACAACAGGACAACTAGCTGGTGCAGTGGATAGAGCATTGGACCTGGAATCAGGAAGATTCTTTCTGAGTTCAAACCTGACCTCAGACACCTAGCTCAGGGCAAGTCACTTAACCCGTGTGCTTCAGTTTCGTCATCTGTAAACTGAATTGAAGAAGGAGGTGGCAAGCCACTCCAGTATCTGTACCAAGGTAACCCCTTTTGGGTTAGTGGGACATGATTGAAATGACTACCTAGGTGAACCAAGAAGCTTCTTATACTGTAAGTATAAATATAAGAGGTTCTCTGTGTTATTTGCCTTATTCCCCCTCTCCCCTAGCACTCTGCCTCTAGTCCCTATCAGATACTAAATGGCACACCAGAAAGAAAGTAAGTCTGGAATCAAGTAAACCTAAGTTCAAACCCAGGATAAGATACTTACTAAGTCACTTAATTTCAGTAATCAAGTAATTAATTAATTAAATAATAAATTGAATTGAGTAATTAAGTAAGAGACAATTTCTTGGCTGAGTCACTTAATTTCTATCTACTTCAGAATTCTCAGCTATAAAATGAAGGTGATAATAGTATCTAAATTCCAGATTGTTGTGAGAATCAAATGAAATAATATTTGCAGTGATGATTATTTTGATTAATGGCACATAATAGGTAATTAATAAATGCTTGTTTCCTTTACTCCTGTTATAAGGAAAGCACTTTGTAAATCTTAAAGTACTTATATGAATATTATAATTGTGCATTCCCATTGATATACCATACCCATTCCAAGTAGACTGGTGGCTAGGGTACTAGATTCACAAATCCTATCTTTGTCTCTTCATATGGATAAATCTCATTTAAGAGATATTTCCCACACTGAAATACCCAATCCCAGATCCTTCATCTGGTATCACAAAAAAATAAAAGACTCCCCTGTGGGTTGCGGGGTTGTGGTCTTCCCATCAAGGAAGGAGTTCAAGTCAAAACTAGAGGAGCTGTGCTGTGCAGATAAATTTCTTCATTTAGATTGAGAAGTTGGACTCTATGATCCCTGAAGTGCCTTTGAACTTTAAGATTCTGGATTCTTCATTTTTTAAGGAATTGTTTTCTTCAGTCAATTTCTGTACTTCCTTTTCCAAGGTGTTGGCTTTCCTCCAAAAAAACTTTTATAATTCTCCTGCATAGTCTCATTTCTTTTCCCCTGTGTTTCTTTTAAGATCCTTTCGAATTCTTCCAAGAGAGCCTTTTGAACTGGAAACCAGTTCACATCTCCCTTTGAGTCTTCACTTGAAAGCATTTTTGCTTTTTCCTGTCATCTTCTAGGCTCATGTTCTGATCTTCCCTGTCTCCATAGTACCTCTCTATGGTCAGCTTTTTCCTTTTTGGCTCATTTTAAAAATCTACTCCTAGGATACAGGGGAAATTGTCTCAAGCTTTATAGGTACTTCTCACTGACTGCAGCTGGAATTAAAAGCTTCCCCACTACACTGGGTGGGCTTGGCCAGGTCTTGCCTGTTATGCTGGGATTCAAGGGCTCACCACTTGCCTTATGTAGTTGCATTGGAGATCTCACAAATGGTCAGCTCACCTACTGACTTTCTGAACTAGGGCGGAGTAACCAATGCTGCTGTATTCTTGCTAAGGGTGAGTCTCCATGTGCTGGGCCTCCAGGCACTGTGCCTGCCTTGGGCTGTGTGTTCCCTTGCTCAATTGAGAGAGATGTTTTCTGAAATTCTTTCAAGATATATTAAGTTGGAAAATTACTACACTCTGAATGTTTGTAGATTCTGTCACTCCAAAAATCCATTCAGAGGCTTGATCTATTGTTGATTCTGAGGAAAGTTGGGGAGATCTCAGGCAACCTCTCTACTCTCCAAATCTTGGCTTTGTCCCTGGATTCTTCATTTCTTTGAAAACCAAGAATGCATATTCTACAGTTTGATAGCAATAACTGAAATACAGATTATATTCTGTAACAATATATAATCAGCTCTTTGATATGTATAATCAAAATGCTAAATGAAGTCCAGAGCTTATGATTATGACAAGTATCATGAAGAAATGATATATGCAAATCATGGCATCCCCTTCCTGATGTGTTCATCACAAGATGAACTTCAAGAACAAACAACAAACAACAACTGTAGCATGCAGTAGGTGCTTGTTTCTGTTGAGTCCTGTTGAACTAAGTAAGCATCTCTTGACTAACTAGATAGGGCTTAGTAATTGATTAGATATGAAAGGTGAGAGAAGCAAAAAATAGTAAGATATCAGAATGATTCTAGACTATTAAATTTATGGTCTAAGAGTATAATAAATTTTGTACTTTAAAATACCTTCTTATGATGGTGACTGAGGCCAGTAATAGAGCATATTGCTAGCCCATCTAATTTATCTATACTATATAGTTCCTTGTTTCTGTGTTTATCCAGATCCTTTGCCATTTAACCCAAACATCCTGCTCCAAATCACCCTTTTTATTTTCCAGTTAATTCCACTTAGTCTTTTTTTTTTTTTACTTATTCCACTTAATTCCACTTAGGGTTCTTTTTTTTCTCTGAAAAGTGCAGTTATTTCACCAGCTTCCTTCCATCCTCTTCATTCTCCCACTCCATTAAGTATTTTACATGTCAAGTTTCCCCAGTTGGTAACAACAGGGAAAATTGAGCCACTGAAATCAAGTTGGGACTTGTTAGAGGGTATCACTATAGAACATTTCCCAAATATGTTAACTGCAGCTGTTCCCCATGATAAAAGAATCAGAATGATTTTCCAGCCAAGATCCAGGAGATTATCAAATGAGAAGTAGCTAAGCAATGATTTAGCATTGTTGTCATGTGATAAGTTGCTGCAGTCTCTGTCTGGCTTCAGCGTTAAGGATTTTTTTTTCCCCTTTCCCTTCTTTTAGGAATTCCAAGTCTCTCATTTAAGAAAAAAAAAAAAATTTCTCTTGATTATCAAGTGCCTCACAGGTTGAGGCAAAATGGAAAGTTTGGAGGAAATCATAGTAAACAAAAGAAAAAAAGAAAAGCAAAAATACAAAAACAAACAAACAAAAAAGAAAGTTAGCTGGAACTGGGGCAGAGTGACTGGGCCTTTGCCCTAAAGCACTGAATTCAGAAAGTGAGAAATTTGGAGAATATAAAATTTAAGGACCATTGATAAGGTAGTCTTTTGACAGCATAGAAATAATCATGCTTAGCACCTAGTTAGAAAAAATAGTTTGAGGAAGAAGCTAGCAGATGATGACTAGAGGTAGTTCCTCTCTTGCCCCACAGTTCTTCCTCCCTTCCTGCTTTCCAGTTGAAGATCTCTCTTGTTTGTGTCCTTTTCCTAGAGCATCACTGACATTTCTAATCGTGGCTTTGTCCAGGGTTTCACCTGAGTTAAGAAAATATGACTAGCAGATGCTTTCTAATACTTGTCCAGACATCTCAAGTACTTTTTAGAGAAAGCCTATTAGAGATAGTGGGGAAAAAACACATTAAAAAAACACTTGCTTGAAAGTCAGGAACATCTTAGTTTAGTCTTGGCTCTGTCAACTGACCAGCTGTGTGACCTTAGTCTAGTTACTTAATTTCCTCTTCTGAAATAAAAAATAATAGTTGACATTTTTAAAATATTTTAAGATTTGCTAAAAAATTTATGTTCATTTGCTCATCCTATATGGTATCCTATGAGGTAGATTCTAGAGGTATCTTCATTTTCCAGATGTTGAAACTGAGGCTTAAAGCAGTTAAGTGCCTGACTAGTATCCTGCAACAAGTATGTGTCAGAGACAAAACATTAACATGGTAAGACAAAACATGGATGTCAGATTTGGAATCAGAAAACCTGGATTTGGATTCTGGTTCTACCTGTGTGACCTTGAATTAAAGTCATTTAATCTTTCTGTTCTTCAGTTTCCTCATCAGTAAAATGAGGATGTTGAACTAAATGGTCTTCTGAAGCTACTTCCTGATCTATATCTATAAGCCTATGATTTTGCATCTTCTTAATTCTGCACCATGACACCTGACATCTAGACTGAACACACTGGACCTAATTATCTCCAAACCTTCTCCCTCCTCAAAATCTGGTGGTCCTGTGATCTGTTCGATCTCCTCAAACACTAAGGTTTCATGTTCCTGTGCAAATCTTGCCCAAATTTTGGGCTAGTGTGGTTGGCAACTAGAAGCATCGGCTGCATTTTAAAATCTAGTTAGTGTGATTTATTCTCCATGCTGATGTTTTCAAAGCCCTAGAATAAAACATCACATGACAGTAAGGGCTGGTACGGAAAGTAATTGGCAGTACATTATTGATAAAGGTGTCCGGCAATAATAGCAATATGCCATCAATCATTGGGGCTGATGTTTGATAGCATCATGTAAACTTGCCGGGACCAGTGTCCTCTGCATTCACCTTGAGTGTGCATGCAACTAGCTCTGTAGGAAAATGATATTCTTTCATTAACTGGTAGCTTCAAAATAGGCTTGCATCAAAGGAAAAAAAATTAACAGCAAGCTAGTTTCAGAATATTTGTCCTGAATTAAAAACTACTTCTGTTCTCTTGTCCTTTCTCTGCAGTCTTATAAATTGGATTAGTCATTATTAAACATTTTGAAGTATATTAAAAGAGAAGAAGAAGAAAAAGAAGATTCCAAGGGCATACAATGCATCTTTGATCTTACTGGAGCTTCCATTCTGAGAAGTCTGCACAATGCTGTTTTACATTACACGTTCAGATACTCATAATTAGGCCCTTGTCGTAATGACCCATTCTAAAAAGAAACAGCTCTCTTCCTTATTTTCCATTAACAGCACCAAGAGTTTATTTGCAGAGAATTGGGTTTAATTCAATTAGCAGGAATTGTGAGACATTTACAACACAAGGTATATTAGCATAGCACTTTGTTTGTAATGAGAACCAAAAAGCATTTAGGGAAAGAAGAAATAATTATCCAAGATTTCCCCCACCTCCTTTTTTTCAATAACATCAAGGGTTTAGTCCAAATTTCTGGAGCCCAGATTCCCAAATCCCTTAAGCTTTAATTAATGGTTAACAGAGAAGTGGAAGAGGATGGAGAGATTTTGGAGAGCTTTGTCAAACTAGTCAGAATGGAGAAAAGCTTGTTTTTCTTTGGTAACTTTCACCTTAATTCTGAATATTCCCCCGAAGTCAATTTATTTTGTTCCTTGCATGCCATTAGTTTTTTTTTTTTTTAATCAAAATTTGCCTGACAGGGTGAAGGCTTTGGTCATGAAACCAAATTGGCAGAATCTTCGAGTTGCCTATTATTTGCTGGAAGCTGCTACCACACTCAGACCACTGTCATTAATTTGTAGTGATTGCATGTAACATTCATATTATCAGTGATGGTCTTGGGGATCAGGTCAGGGGCAGATCATGGGCAGCTGCAGGTTGGAATTCTCCTGTAAGTCTAGCTCATTCTAATTTTCCACTGGGAGTGGAGGAAAAGGTTTATTGGGCCACAGATCTCCCCACCGAGTTTGTTGCTCTGTTTATACTATCCTTTACATGGCCAATGGTTGCTGTTGTGAGGCAGGCACATTGCCCCGCTGAGCTCCTAGAGAACTGCTTGCTGCCTTTGTTAAGAACCTGCCTGCTCCCCTAGTGTCAGGGAGTTTATCTCTGGATCTCTGAGCAGCTGTGAAAAATGAGAACATTTGCAGGCAGACTGGCCATGCACATAAACTGCATTATTATCCGATAAATCAATTAGCACATTTGGGCCCTGGCATCTCTAGGCCCTCCAAGCAATGCCTTGAGACAGATGGGCAGTCAGTCTGCTTCTGGCCTGCTTGGCATTTTCTTTACAGACTGAAGGAGAGGGCAGAGTGACAGCAGCCCAGAAAAGAGAGCTCACTCTAGGAAGCCTCTTTTAAGATGAAGACAATGAGAAAAGGAAACTTTAGCTGAGGATTCAGCCATATTTCAGAGACTATTTGTGCCCTTGAGGTTTTTTTTTTCCTAAAGGCTTTTTGGGGAATGAATCTGAATTTAGCAATGGATTTAGAAATTGAGTGAGAAGTAAATTCTTAGGAAGGGAATTAGTTGAGGTTATTTTGGCAGGGTCACTGAAAAAGCGGCATAGTGTGGTAAAAAAAGAGTTAGACAACGAATTAGAAAACCTGTATTCTGGGTCCAACCCTTACACTGACTTGCTTTCTCTATGACCTTGGGCCAATCCCTCTACACCAACCTTGGTTGCTGTATGATTCAGACTCTATAGCAGACATGAAAGTATTTTTGAAAAGCATTAAACTTTAAGGAACAAACAAAAACAGACTTCAAAAAAATCCATGTGTTTCATATTTTAAAAGATTGTATTTTATAGGATCTTCAGGTTTCCAAGGAGATTTACACACATTATTTCATTTTATCTTCACAATAATCCTATGAGGAAGGTTCTACAGATATTGCTATCTCTACTTTACAGATGAGGAAACTGAGGTTCAAAGCAGTTAAGTGATTTGTTCATAGCTACAAAACTTTTAAGTGGTTGAGATCAGTATATAAAACTCTCTCCTAACTTAAATAAATTTCCTCCTACTAACCCTCCTTAGAATTTTTATGCAGAAGATTGCAATGTTTTAAAGAAAGTAAGATTTTAGGTTAGGACACAAACAAAACAAAGGAGTGTTATGTGCAACTTTATGAACTTTATGATGGTGCTGGAAAAAAATTAGTTGCTTTAAATTATTATTTTTAATGAGACTGACTTTGGAGCCAAAAACAAAAGTTTCCTTAGAAAATGGAAATTTAAGAAGCCCCATGAGGACTTAGGGAATTTTGCATTTTAAAATTTAAATAAATCCTGATGTTTGAGAAGCAATATCAACTGTACCAATAATGTTTTCTTAAGCAAACTTTAAGGAGCCAGAGTTTTTCTTTTTACTTCAGGTTAATTATCTCTGCCCCAAATATGTCTAAGAAGAGAACTCACAAATTGTTGGCCTTAGGAAACAATCAATCCAGAAGATAATGATTTGAAGTAACTGGGGTCACCTGGTCATTGTTTCAAAGAACTTTGAGGAGCCATCATGTAGCTCATCCTCTTAGTTGAGTTCAGAGCTGTTTATAGCCATTTTTTTAAACTAAGAGTAGAAAGAGTAAAGGCAGAGAGCAAAGTGACCAGGGAAGTACAAGGAGACTTTTGGAGATCTGTAAAACAAAAGGAAGGAAGATCAGGATTGGATTTCTTCTGAAATAGCTTCTGTTTCCTTCTGTTTTCATTGAGACATGGCAGAAATGTGCTAAGGGCCACTTAAGAGTAGTTGAGCTGGTATCCCTCTCTTAGTTGAGAAAAAGGCAAAGCCTCAGCACAAATTAAACCTCCTTCAGACATCTCCTGCACAGGTGGGGACAATCAGCAGTTTGCCACAGCAATTAGCTATGAAATTTAGCCAAGAGCTAGGAAAAAGAAGAAAAATGACTGAATCTTCCTTCAAGCTTATGTAGATGGCAAAGAGAATTTTTCAATGACTTGCAGAGAAGTCTTGTCTGCCAGCTCAAATTACATCTTTGAAGAACATTTGATCTGCTATACAGAGTCCAGAGGAAGATGACTAGAAAAATGAAGGAATTGTATCATGTCATATGGAGACCATTAGTGAAAATGGGGCTATTTTGGCTGAGGAATTTGGGGGAACATGATAGGTGTCTTTAAATATTTGAAAGACTGTCATATGGGAAAAGAATTTGCCCCATTCTATACTAGAACTAGAAGCACAACTAAAAGCAATGGACAGAAGTCATAAAGGTAGGTTTAAGATTGTTGTATGGAAAAAAAAAACTTTGTGAATATTAAAACTATGCAGAAGTGATGTGGGTTGCCTTGGAAGGCCATGAGTTTTTCCTCACTGGAAGTCTTTAAGCATAGATTATATCACAACTGGTTGAGAATAGTCTTAATGTTCAGGTACAAGATTACTAAAACAGTCTCTCAGGTTCTTTCCAAATATGAAATCCTGTGATTCTTAACAATTCCTATTTGCCCATAGTAAGAATGGTTTTGGGCGCAAGACAACAAAGTAAAAGGATTGGCAATACTTTTAGATCTTTATGGAGGATGGAATGTTCCTTGAAATAAATTTTCAAGGCAAAAACAAAGAAGAAAAGGGAGGTGAAAGAGGTGGTTGTTGCTCTTCATTCTTAAAGAGGACCAAAATGATATCACTAAGTTTCAGTCAAGGTATAGTGTGTCTGACTATGGCTGATCAGACTGATAGGAGTTCAGAAGACTTTACCACAAGTCAGGCACAGATAGTCCATGTGAACATTTGGAGTAGCTCCAAATGTGGAGACACAGAGAGAGACAGACAGAGAGACAGAAACAGAGACAGACACACACAGAGATAGAGACAAAGACAGAGAGACAGAGAGAGATAGAGACAGACAGACAGACAGAGACAGAGAGACAGACACACACACAGAGAGACAGAGACAAAGACAGAGAGATAGACACAGAGAGAGACAGAGACACAGAGAGAGAGAGAGACAGAGACAGAGACACAGAGAAAGACAGAGAGACAGACACACACAGAGAGAGACAGAGAGACAGAGACAGAGACAGAGAGGGATGGATGGCAGAGAAGGAAAAACGTATTTCAAAGAAAAGGGAAAAGGACCATTGACCATTTGGGCTAAGGAATAAGGATGAGGTCTACTACAGGCAGTTAGGTGTACTATATATAGAGCACTAAACCTAGAGTCAGATCTGATTTAAAATTCAACCTCAAACATGTACTAGCTGTGTGACCCTATTATTTGCCTCAGTTTCCTCATCTGTAAAAATGGGAAGCTTTTACCCATAAGATATATTATTTATAAATGCTTTGTAAATCTTAAAGTGTTATTTAAATGCTAGCTATTACTATGAAGTCATTCACATAGATCCACCTGGACTATCTCATTAGGAACCAACTTCTTGAAGAATGTTTTAAAAAAGAAAAGTAAAAGTACCATGAGTTGAAAAGTCATCCAAAAATAGAGGAACAGGAGATGAATAGTGTTAAGCTATAAGTAGCATTATCAGAGATAAATGGCTATTTGCCTCTAACCAATATACCCAGTGGAAAGTTCAGTTGTTTTCCTAGAGTACATCTCTGGGATGTGACAGAGAACAATTGTCAAACTTGAGAAATATAAGCTATCTATTTCTGATGATTGATATGGGAAATATTAAACTGCCAGAAGACATTTTGAAGGCATTATAAAATCCTGATCAATATATTTAACACAATGCAGGTATAGGTCTTGTTTTCAACATTGCTGGCCATGCAAAATAGGGGATTCAGAAGACAGAGGAAGATTAGAGGAATAAAGAGCATGGTGGGGAAAGAATTTGAATTCCTGGACAATGACTTAAAAACTGAGCAATAGGATCTTGGATGGGGATGGAAAATACTTAACAAGGGCAATTGAAAATATAGATATCATATCTTTTGAATCAGATCTGGAGACCTTTAACTTGAAAAGGGAGAAAAGGGTGAGAAAGCTGCCTAAATATACTTGCTGAGTCTGACATCACAGGAAAAAAAAAAGCATGTGTAACATAAGAGGAAGATAGGACCAGAAACTAATGAGAAATTTTCCAAGTAGAAAAGCATCAATAAGACCCAGGGCCACAGATGTCTCTATATGAATACATAAATTATAGGCAATAATCAGAGTGAACTAGACCTCTTAAATCAAGGAAATAAATTTGACTTCCCCAGGTATCACTGAGACTTGGTGGGATCATGACTGAAATATGTCTCTGGAAGAATATACCTCATTCAAAAGGAACAGATTATTTTAAAGGGATGTAAAATAGCATTATAAATTAAGACGATAATAATAGCTAGCATTTATACAGCATTTTAAGATTTGCAGATCCCATTACATTTGATGATATACTCAGATAAGTAAATTCAGAAATTGAATGGGGAAATTAGATAGAGAGTCTTTGAGCAATATTAATGGAGGGGGGAAAAGTCCTGGAAAGGATATTATTATAGGACTAGTACACTGATCATCTGGTCAGGTTAGATTCAAATTTATGTGACTAACTCTCTCTCCTAAAATCTGCTATTGCTACATTGCTGTTCTTTGGCTATCTTCACCTAGAAGTCCCACAAGCAACTCAAATGAAACATGTCTGAAATTAATCTGATTATTATTGCACTACAAATCCTCCCTTCTCCAAATTATAATATTATAAATGAGACTTCAGTCTCCTTCCAGTCACTCAAGGTTCTCATCTAAAGATCATCTTAGACTGTTTCCTCTTCTTCATCATTCATATCCAATCAATCACCAAGTCTTGTTGATTCTCCTATTTTTATAAATCTCTTATGCCTTTCCTCCTTTCTCTATTCATACTACTATCACCTTACTTTAAATACTTGCAGTAATCTCCTAATGGACCTCACTGGTTCTAGCCTCTATTCTCTCTAATTTATCCTCCATCTAGCATTTTCCTTTTAGAATTCTTAGCTTTCTTCAAGGCCAGTTCAGATGTCATCTTCTCTGAAAGCCTTCCTTGGTGCCCATCTTTATTAGTATTCTTTCATTCCACAGATTTTGTGTAGTTGGTTCTATGTTCTTTCCCCAAGTAGATGCAAGTTCCTTGAGGACATGTACTATTTTTGTCTGTTATCCCAAATAGATAACATACTGTCATGTACATGGTAACTACTGAATAATGTGTGTTAAATGAAAAGAATTGAAAGTAAAATTACATGAGGAGTTGAAGAAACCAATCACCAAGTGTGATGTAGGCTGAATTTTTAGCAATATCACCATCTTCTGGAACTTTCTCTTTCTGCTAAGAGCAGAGGAGCTGACAAATGATGACTTCTCTTAGCACACTTCATCCCAAATAGTATGCAGTTTATTCCTTCTTCCCTCCCTCCCTCCCTCCCTTTCTTCCTTTTTTCATTTTTTCCTTCTTTCTTTTCCTTAAAACAAGTTTATCCTTCAAAAGTAGAGGAAGTAACAAGATGAAGGGGTTATTCTGCATTTAATTGGAAACAACAAAGAACTGATTGTTGAATAGAGATGACTGGTATCTTGGAAATAAGTGAACTCAAAGAGATCATAATAGATGATAGTAACAGTGGGCATAGTCAATGCCTATCATAGAAATGAAATGAGTAGGCATCCAAAATTCAAAGAAAAGATAGGTAAGATATAGAAATGTAAAATTCTGCCTGCAAAATTAGCCAGAGAAGGATACAAAGTACTTAAGAATAAAATTCCAAAAATATAAACAGAACACAAGCAAATTTTGAAGAGCACAGATTAAAGAATATGCCTCAAGTAACCAACATGGCTGCATGATTCACCTATCCATTAACACAATTTTTTTTAAAAAGATAAGTATAGAAGATTGAAGCAAAGTAGATGCCTGCATATGAATAGTAAGAGTAAAATTGTCCTGGAAGAATGGTGTCAAGTATTTAAAACTGAGAATTAAATGAAGCTATCTATGAATGCTAAGGACAACAGTTAGCACTTTAAAAAGTGTATTGGTAGAAAAGGAAGCCCAAGAAAGGATATAATTACCATTTGGGGTGGATAGATTGATAATAATGGATGGAAAGAAGGCTAAAATGCAAGCCCCTTATTTTGCTTTTTTTTTTCACCAAAGAGAATGATATTTGTGTTGAATATGATAAAGATATAAGTAGCTATCAGAGAGTTGAAATCAAAAATAAGTAAGAAAACTATCAGTGGATATTTAGCTGCCCTCAATGTGATCAAGTCTTCAGACTCAGCTAAAAGAAAAGGCAGAAGTAATTACTGAACAATTGTCAGTGGTTTTTAAAAGACTAAATAAAAGCAAAAGAATGCTCTCACATAATGTCCCTAGGTTTTAGCAAATAATTTGGCAAAAATCTCTCTGTTTTTTTTTTTTTCCTGGCAAGAAGGAGAACTGAGAGCCAGGTAAGAGTTTAATAGATATAAACAAAACTGTTATCTATTCTATCTATTCAAATCAAAACAAAGTGTAGTTATTAATGCATTGTTATCAATTTGGAGATATTTAGCAGTTTACCTCAGGAATTTAGTCTTATGCTGTTTAACAGTTTTGTCAATGTCTTTGGAGAATTGAAAAGTTCTTTTAATGACCTCATGCATCTCTGTGAAACAAAGGCTTGCCTTTGTTCTGGTTGTGTTATATAACTATGAATCATGAAAGTCTACAGTTTCTACAGAATTGAAATTGAGGGTCACCCAGAGGGTAATGGAGAGGTTCATAGTGGGCATAAAGAGACTACAGCAAAGGATTACAAAAGAGAAACTGTAAAAGTTATCAAAGAAATGAGTGCAAAAATGTGGGCTGATCACATAGTGAAGTGAGAGAGAACTTATGAACAGCTCTTAAGATGTCAAGAGAAAATGAAGATTACTCCTTAGCTTGGTGAATAGAGTTGTCTATAACAAACTTGTAGGATGAAATGGCCAAGAATTTCACAGCATAAGCATACATAAATGAGTTGTGATTTGCGTCCCTAAAATAATTAACCATATTGACAAGATCACAGGTTCTTTGACTTGAATAAGAGCATAAATTGCTATAATATGGCAAAAAATAATAATAATAAATAAATAATGAAGTGCCACATAGTTGAAGTAACTAAGGATCTTTCTCTTGGAAAAGAGAATATCTAATTAGAACACAATAACCATCTTCAAGTCCCAACAATCCTCTTTCTGGTTGCAGATGGCCCTCTTCATCACAATACATCCTAACATTCAGCCATGCAGTATACAATACAAGTAGTATTGTTCTGACTTGTTTCAAGTGGCTTGCTTTGAGTGAAACACTCTTTCTCCTTGCAAAGGACTCAGGGTTGTGAAACCTCCAACACAGTGATTGCCCATATATCCCTGTCTTCTCTGGGCACTAGCTTTTGCTAAATCTGGCAGCCTTTCAAGGTAGCTTCACCTAAGCTGCCATTTGTATTCAAAGCAAGCCAAGACTGGCCATCACCTGCATTGTGGCAAAGCTCTTCCAGGGCCATCCTGCTAATGGTAATTCATTATTTGTATTTATGAGCAACAGCTGACACACTAAAACATGCTAATTTGTTAAATTGGAATTTGCCACACCACATTAATATTCCATTATTAACAATATCCACCCCAGAAAAAAATCTCTGCTTCCTTGTCTTTGAATTTTGAGACAAACTCAAGTTTAGGGTTAGAGCTAGTAGTGTTTGAGATAAATGCAGAGGTTTGGTAATTGGTATAAACTTCCTTACAATCAAGGCGATATTTTATAAATGATGGAGGCATGATGGAAGTTCGGAAGACCTAAATTTGAATCTAGTCTGACATTTTTTCATTATTTGACCCTAAACAAATCACATAAACTCTCTGAGTCTCAATTTTTTCATCTGAAATATGGGGATGATATTAGTACCTATGTCATAGAGTTATTATAAGGACCAAATAAAATATCTAAAAAAGGGATTAATACATTTCAAGAGACTAATTTAAATGGATTCTTTTATGTGTCTAGTCATTCATTCATGCAACTCTGCCTTTTTTGAGGCTTTTTTCACAGATCTATATTTTTCTCATCCTTCAAGGCCACACTCAGGACCCACATTTTAAACTGTGAAATCGTCTCAAGTCAGCACTATAGATTTAGAGCTAGAGATTATCCTCCATTAGAAGTTATCTAATAAAGCTCTTTAATTTTACAGATAGGGTCAACAGAGATCCCATGACATGTATTCTTTATCTCAGAGTCAGGATTTGACCCCACATTCTCTGGGTATTCCACTGAATGATATTGCCATCTGTAGCATGCACTGTTCTTCTTTTGTCTAAATTCTTTTTTTCCTTGGTGCATGAACCCAAACAATAAATTACTATTAGAAATTCAGTATATCAATTAAATATTTTTAATTGCTTTGCATGTGTTTGGTCTCTTCAATTCACCCTCAACTGCTGTAAGGGCAAGAACCGTAACAGACCTCTGAATATTTCACAACCACTAACACAGTGCTGGACAAATAGGATTTGGTGAAATAAATACTTGTGCATTGAATGATTAAATAAAAAAAAAAGAATCCTTGTGAAGATTTGGCCATTTTTCTTGGACATTCCTCTTAGAACAAGCCACTGGAGAAGCTCATTAGCTACTTTTTTGGGATTTCAGACACAGTCAACTTTCAACTACCCAACTGTGGACTTTCCATTTTTGTGGATTATCCATGGCTAAAATATCATCCTCACCAATTTTTCTCATTGCCTAGGTATGAAAAATGAATACAGACAAAATCATGGTATTATCCAAAGTTTAAAAAGTAGGGAAAAAAGGAAAAAAAATCATTTCTCTTTCTAGATGCAGATATCAGCCTTCATGGAAGGCAGGGGAGAGAATTTTTTTTAAAGAAAGTTATATAGTAACATTTATATATTTAAAAGAAATAGTAATTTATACATAATAGATTTATAGTTTCACATGCAATCATCTTTTAAAAATTCTACTATGTTATGGAAATACTTGTTTTATTATATAAATTAAAAGTGAAATAAATAAAATTTTTAAAAAATCTATTGCAATAATAATAATAGTTCCTTATATTATATCAAAAACAAACATTTATTGTACACTTATTGGAGAGAGAACATTGTATTAAACCCTAGGAAAAAATACAAAGTTCAAATAAAGCATAAAGACCTGAAAAACACCATGGTCAACAACTGTATCCTGAGACATCTCCAATCATTGTGGCTTTTGAATCTGGAGAAGAGAACGAGGTTAAAGATTTCCTGAAATTCTGCCTCACTTTACTCTAATTTATGCACAAATGAAAAGACAACAGTAAATAATTAGGAGCCACTGAGGAATCGGGAGCAAGAGTGACATGACCAGTTAGATTGCAATTGCCCAGCCTCTGCAGATTATAGACGAGAAGACTGACACCCAATTAGTTAAGTGGGAAGTGGTAAAGCCATGTTTTGACCCCAGATCCTAGGATTCTAAATTCATCACTCTTTCTATGGCCCTACCATTCTTTGTTTACAAAAAGCTCAATGGCCATGGATGAAAATTTTGAGAAAGGTAGGGAATATGATACTCTAGTTTTCTGTGTACGTAGAATGTATGGATTTTTGGAATGTAGAGATTTCTACAGAAGAAGAAGCAGTGTTTTCTGTATGCCGGGATCTATCTTTAGTGCTGAGGTAAAAAAGAAAGGCAAAAACAGTCCCTGTCTCCAAGGAGCTTACATTCTAATAAGAGATACAATATATATAGTAAGATACAACATAATTAATAAGAGATACAACTTATCTAGTAGGTACAAGATACCTGCAGAGGAGATGGGAGGTAATCTTAACAGGGAAAGTTCTTCTAGCAATTGGGAAACTGAAAAAGCCCTTTCAGTAATAGGGCTTGAGAATAGTTAATGATGCTAAAAGCAACAGGATTTTATTCAGTGCACTTTGATGATACAAGTATGACTTGGGATATACCTGGAGGTAGGAAGGAGACAATACTGCAGAGGAGAGGACAAGGATATCACTAATTTGAAATCATCTGAAAGACAGAAATATGAGATGACTTGGAGAGGTCGGATGCATTCATAATTCAAACAGTGGAGGCAAATTAGGATCTTAGATGAGACAAGAAAGAAGAATTATCTTGCAAAAGCTAGCCTTCCTAACCTAGCTCTCAGATTGTATTAAGCTTTCATCTTCACTCCCCTTTATTCCCTATAGATACATCTGGTTGCTATAATCAATACTTGACTCTGTTAAGGAAGGTTAGACTCTGCAAAGCCAGAAAGTTTGGCTTTAAAAAAAAAAACTATCATGATGAAGAAGTTAAATTTCTATATAGCTTCAATAGGTATTACTTTAGCTTTAGTGAATGACTCCATGTCCCTGGTTGAAAGAGGAATTGAGAAGTGATTTCCCATCATCCTATTCCCTATAATAAAACTACTACTACTAAAGGTAGTGGTAGTAGTAGTAATAGTAGTAGTAATCATAGTTGTAGTAATAATAACAATTGTCCTTTGTATAATCTTTTAAGATTTATAAATCATTATGTTTATGTATCTGTGTGCATATGTGCAGGTATGTATGTAGACACACACATATATTGTTCAGCCATTTCAATCATGTCCAACTCTTCATGATCTCATTTGGAGTTTTCTTGGCAAAGGATGCTGGAATAATTTGTCATTTCCTCCTCTAGCTCATTTTCCAGCTAAGGTAACCAAGGCAAACAAAGTTAAGTTACTTGCCCACTAAGTGTCTGAAGCCAGATTTGAACTTAGAAAGATGAATTTTCCTGACTCCATTTTTAAGTACTTTTATCCACCATATTACCTAGCTATTATCAAAGATAGATATGTATGTACATTCACATATATTTGTATACATGTCTAACAGTTTATATACATATATATGTATAGCTGTACATTTTTTAAAGATCTTAGTGAAGTAAATGCTATTATTAGAAGTATTCCCATTTTTAGATCAGAAAATAGAGATTAAAGACAAATGACTTTCCTGGATGGTACAGTTGAGACAAGGTCTTTCTGAGTCCAAATCCAACATTACCAACTTATCACTTCTTCTCCTAGGGGACTGTCATCCCACCTCTTCTCTCCCCAATGAGGTAGATCTAGATGAGAATAGAGTTTAATTGCCCAGCTCCCCATGGCCATTACTATATCTTAGCCGGCTCCTCGGCCCGCCAACCTTAGCATCTGACTCCTAATTCAGTTTCATTGAATTCCAGATCAATTGCTAATATATTGCCACTCTTCCTGACAGGAAAGTGGAAATAATGAGCAGACCTGGAGGCTTGGTAGGATGTGAAAGATTAATTCCCCTTATTAGGGTGCTTGCTGCTTGGTGTTCTCCTTATCTCTCTGCCTGGGATTGGTGCAGAGGCCCTGAGAGTGTTTATTCAGTTTGCTTTGGTGTAGAGAGCTTTGTTGTAACTTCTGGGTCCCTCTTGGTATGTTCATTATCATTCGCTTTAATTATTATTTATTATCGTCTCCCAGACATCACAGGATTCATGTTGCTGGTGTTTGATCTTGCTCAGAGACCCTTTCTGCTCCTCACCCCTCCATCTCAGAGTTGTTGGAGATGTCATTTATTCCCCATGAAGTAAACACTGATGCTTTCCCCCCCCCTCAAAGCATTTACAGCTAATCCAAATGTAGCCCAGCATGTTTCTGGTCCTAACTCAAGTTAAATGTCATATATTGGATTTGTTTTCCTTTTCAGATCATCTTCTCACAGATGTTTGTCCTTTGGCTTGTTTCTTTTTCTAATTAATTTTTGATTAAGTTTTGAAACACCTTCTGTCTCTGCCAATTCACCCATTGTAATGGTCTGGTGGTAGTCCCAGTTGGTCCACTTGATTTCCTGAGACCACATGTGACTCTTAGACATTTGGGTATTGGACTCTCAGGAGCCTGGCTAATGCAGGGTGGAACTGAACTGAATATTTTACCACTCAACCGATATGAAACACCCCTTTGACCTGAACTCTGGGTAGGCAGCATGGAAATCTTGGGAAACAACTTCAATAATCTGCAATTGTTTTAAGTGCAATATAATTAATTTCTCTCTCTTCTCCTTCACCCCCAATGAATTGTTCAGTTAATACAATTATCCCTTCTATAACACAACTCTCCCCATTGTGATTTTGCTATGCCCTGGGTTAGCATAAAAAACTAAATGGGAATTTTTAGGAAGTTTGTGGAAGCTGCAGAAGACATATGATGGTAAGCAAATGATTGAAAAAGTTCTTTTCCATAGTTACTTAACATTGACCTATGACCAAATACTCAACTCAGATTTTACAATAAGGTACCATAAACAACCCATAAAAGAAAAATTAAAAAACAGACTTCTTCTCTGGTATGGAAGGAGAACCAAAACAACTGTACCTGGATTTTCTAAATTGTAGGGGCACCATGCCCCTAATATCCAAAATATTGAAGGGATAACAATATTGCAATGCAAGGCTAGGAAGGAAAGAGCTCATCATGGTCAACATGGTCCAAAAATAATAGCAACTAGCTTTTATAACTTTATAGTTTAAATTAAGGTTTGAAAAGCACTTTCCATACATATAGGACAGATAGGTTGCACAGTGGTTAGAGCATCCACCCTAGAGTTAAGATTCATCTTCTTGAGTTCAAATCTGACCTCAAACCTGAGTTCAAATCTGACCTCAGATACTTACTAACTCTGTAAGCCTGGGCAAGACAGCTAACTCTGTTTGCCTTAGTTTCCTAATCAGTAAAATGATCTAGAAAAGAAAATGGCACATCATTCCAGTATCTTTATCAAGAAAACCCCAAATGGAGTCACAGAGTTTAATGTGACTGAAATTATTGAAGAACAACAATTCCACAAAAAAAGTCTTAGTTTCAAATGTCTTAGTGCAGTTTAAAGTTTTTTTTTTAAACTGCACAAAGACTTTTAGGAAGCCAACATTATCTCATTTGATCTTCACATCAATTTTATGAAGTAGGTGCTTTTTTTATTATCCCCATTTAATATATGAGAAAACTGGAGCCAAGAGAGGTAAAGTTACTTGCCCTGACTCACACAACTAGTATTTGTAGTGGGATCAAAATTTGGCTCTTTTAACACTCTATTCACCGTGTCACCTAGCTGCCTAAATGGCAGCTAGTATCAATAATAACTAACAATTAGCATTTATCCAGTAAGCATCGCACATGTGCTATCAGATATGATCCAGTTATTGGAAAGAGAAAGATATCTAGACTCTGGCAACCTGAATTTCAATCTTGGCTTTGCAACTTACTACCTATCTGCTTGATCTTGGACAATCCTTGATTCTTAGTTTCTTCATCTGTAAAATGGAATGATAATAATTATGCTTTCTTCATCACAGGGTTATCATAAAGTGAGTACTTTGTAAAACTCAAAGGACCATAGAAATAAGAGTTCTGGTTATTAATTTTCATTATAAGGTTGACTGGCATTATCAAAAAAGATTTTAAGGAAAAGATTAAAATTGAATCAGAACATGAAGAATGAATAGATAGAGAGAATGTGGGGAAGGCATTCTAGGTGGGGAGAACTATAGGAACCAAAGATTACTAGCAGAAATACATTGCATGTCTGGGACAGAGAGAAGAATGACATCATTAAAGGGGAGAATATGTGTTAGGTTCCAAGCAATAAAAGAAAAAGTTGCAAAGGTGAGGTGAGATTCTAATAAACTTCTAAATGCTAAAATGAGAAATCTTTATTTGAAAATATAAATAGTGGGAAATATAGTACAAAGCATACTTATTCACTTTTTCCATTTTTTCCTTTTGATCTGTTTCTTTTTTATCAACTATGACTAATATAGAAATATGTTTCACATGACTACGCATATATAACCTATATCAAATTGCTTATTGTTGTAGGAAGAGGTGAAAAGGAGAGAGGTAGAAATATTTGGAACTCAAAATTTGGTAAAAACACATGCTAAAAATTGTTTTACAAAAAAATTGGGAAGAATAAAATAACTATTAGAAGAAAAAAAGGAAAATATAGACAGTGGGGATCCAGGCTAAGTTCTTGAGCAGGGAAGAATCATATTATGAAAAGCCATGTTTTAGTAATATTATTTGGACAGCATTTCAGATTCACAAATGTAATCTCAAACCAGTTCTTACAATTGCCTAGCTGATGATTCAATCCTCCTGGTCTTTAACAGGGAGATAGAAAGCAAGGAACTTTTTGTATGCTTTGTCCATAGGCACAGATATTGGACTTCAGCTTTATTTTTGGACATAATCATATGAAGAAAGCTTTTGCTTAAAATAATCAGAGAACTAAGTCTGAATAATTAGCTCATTGACCTTCCTCCTCTTCCCACCATCACTTCCCTGTATTCTGAAGCCTAATTCAATTCTCCTATTGGTTTATCATCTTTTGGTCTCCTCTGTTATAGTCCCCAGAAATGCTTCCACTGACCCAACACTGTTGTACCAGAATCTATTATGATAATTTGTCTCCTGACTATTACCATAATTATTCTAAATTATGTTCCACAACAAGCAAGCAGGACATTAGAGTTTTCTCAAACAAAGACTATAGATCATGTCCTAAGTAGAAACATGTTCCTTTTCTCTCCAGCCTTAACATTAGGTACTTTATACTTAACCATCAGCAGTTGACAGAGGCTGACCCTGGTTAACTTGCCTTCACTTTTCCCTCCTCTTTGCCAATGCCTTCTTTCATTCCATTTATAGAGAAGATTTTTTCAGAGAGTACTTTTCCATCTTGCTATATTTTCCCCTGCATACTTTCAGAAGAGTTTTACATGCTGCCAGGAATCTTCTGAAACTCCCAGCCCTTCTTCAGAATATAAAATACAGGGCTGTCACCTGAGAGGACGTATTAATAAGCAGACCAAACAGTCAACAACTGCCCTGGTAAGGCTGAGACAATCACAAAACCCTGCTATCAATTTATACATTGCAACAAGGGAAGCAGAGGTAGTGGCATTGAGACATAAATTACAGCAGCTTGTTTATCAGAGGTTTCTGCCGTTCAGCTCATATTGCTTTTTTTCCTCCATGTTAGAGCCATAAATATAGTGTGTCCTTTATAAAAAATCACAGAACGTGAGAACATGTGGAGGTTAGCAAAACCAAGAAACTGTAGGTTTGTCAGGTTGTATGTTTAAAGGAAACACAGATTACTTTGAAAAAAACATGGAACAAAGGATTCAGGGTGCCTTTTGGCATTGAGGACGATTTCCAAATAGCCTCATCTCAACCAGAGGATCTAATGGGTCCTTGGCAAGAAGGTGAGGTAAAACTGGAGAGGCACTGAGATCAATCTGTATATTTCAAAAGGAAAATAGCATTTACACTTCACATTAAGAATGGCAAGGCATTTTATAACTATTAACTGATTGGATCTTCACAATAACCCTGGGAGGGAGGTGCTATTATTTGACCTATTTTACAGATTAAGAAACTGAGGCAGAGAGCAATTATATGACTTGACTGGAGCTACAGAACTAGTAAATAACTGAGGCTAGATTTGAACTCAAGTCTATGACCTTCATTTCTCTGTACCCAACTCTGCTCTGAATATAAGGAGACTGAGAAAGTGTGGAACACTAGACAAAGCAGTAAATTTGGAGTCAAAGCATCTGGTTTCAGTGCTAATTGCTACCACTTGTCCCCGCTATGACACTGGAAGAGACATGTAGTATCTCTGGGTCTGTTTCCTCAGTTTTCCTAAATGAGGGTGTTGGACTATATGACTTCTAATGGTCTCTTCCAGCTCATATCCACTGATGCACAATTTTGGGAGCCCATGGCAATCTCTACAGAATTCCCAACCCTTCTATGAACACATTTGCTGCAGCATTCACTAGATCAGTGTGTCTTCTGCTGTCTTTCAAAGATATTAAGCACTCAGTAGCCAGTGCCACAACCTCTTACTAATTAGTCCCAAGAAGAGAAGAACCTTGTGTCAAAGCCTATGTCATAGTAGAAACTTTCAGAGAAAGCACTGATTTAACATGACTTGGAAGATTGCCCACAGATCCACCTTCCTTGCCCCATCTTGCTGCCATCTTCCCAAAGGATCTCAAATCCTCACCAGTAAAGTCTACCCTCTAGGCTAAAAAATGGAAGGTGGGTATCAAACTTAGTTTAGCAATAGTTGTTATCATGATGCATTATTATAATCTAGGTGATCAATCAACAAGAATTTATTAAGTTCATTATGCACCTAGGCAGCATGGTAAGTGATACAAAGACAAGAAAAAAAATCCTTGCTCTTAATACTAAAAATAGCTTTTAAAAAACCAATAGCAAACATTTATATAGCATAGCTCTTACGTTAAGTGTTAAGTGCTTTACAATTATTATCTCATTTGATCTTTTTCAACAATCCTAGGAGGTAGGTCGGTCCTATTATTATCCCCATTTGACAGATGAGGAAATTGAGACAAACTGAAGTTAAATGATCTGCCCAGGGTAACACAACTAGTACATATCTAAGACCAAATTTGAACTCAAGTCTACTTGACTCAATACCCATTGTTCAATCGGTTGGGCTACCTAGCATGCCTATGTTTTATTAGAAGTGATGAGTGCCTGAACTAGAGTGGTGTTTGTGCAAGTGGAGAGAAGAAGACATAAAGAAGGAAGGTTGTAGAAACAGAAACAATATGTAGTAACTGATTTGCTGTGAGGACTAAGAATGAGGCAACAAGGAAGACACTGTGAACCTGGCTAGCTGCGAGGAAGATAGAAGTTTCCTCAATAATAGGGAAGTTAAAAAAATGGGGGATTGGGGTGAAAAGAGAATACATTCTGTTTGGAGAATGTTGAATTTGAAATGTCAATGGGCCATCATTGAAATGATAGAATCAGACTTTTAGATGCAAAGATAGCCTCTACCTTAGAAGTTTTCTAATCTACCCACCTCATTTTACAGATTAGGAAACTGAAGCTCAGAGAAATCATACAAGAAGTGGGTGGCAGAGCTGAGATTTGAACATAAATATTCTTATTTCAAAATCGAATTTTATCCCCCTGAACCATTCTGGTAAAATAGAGCTGTATAACATAAACAATCAGGGCTGGGTATATAAATTCAGGAGCTGTCCACAAAGAAATAATGATTGAACCCATAATAAGTGATGGGATAACCAAGTGAAACAACATGGAAAGAATCTAGGAGTTGTCTCTATAGAAATAATGATTGAACTTACAGTAACTGATGGGATAGCCAAGTGAGACAATTTAGAAAGAAAAGAGAAGATGACTTAGAACAGAATGATATAGATAAAGATCCAGTGAAGGAGAACTACAACAAAACAGATAAATAAAAAGAAACAAGAGAGAATAGAGTCTCACAAAAAAAGAGAGAGAGAATAAAAAGTAAACCAGGAGAAGAAATGGTCAACAACTTCAAATGCTGCAGAGAGATTGAGCAGGATGAAGACTGAGAAAAGGTTGTTTTATTTGGCAATCAAGAGACCACTAGCAACTTTAAGAACAGTTTCAGTTGAATGATGAGATTAGAAACCAGACTGCAGAAGATTTAGAAGAGAGTAAGAAGAGATGAAATAGACACAATTGATGTAGATTGCTTTTTCAAGGAGTTTAGCTGAGGAAAGGAGAGAAGAAATAGAGAATGAGAATTGGTGGGGATGGTAGAATTTAATGAATTTTTTTAAAGGCTAGAGGAGACTTAAATGTGTTTATAGGCAGCAGGGAAAGGTTCCAATATACAGCAAATGGCTGAACATTAGAGGGGGGGATGATAGATAGTAAGGTCAATCTGCTGGAAAAGATGGGAGGCAATGAGATCAAGGTCAGCCCTTGGCAAGGAGAAAGGTCACTTCTGCTTGTGTAGGAATTATTTTAGCTTGAAACCCATGTAGGAATGGGTTGGAATAAGAAGAACAACTGTAACCTGGAATATAAGCCCTAATAGGACAATGTAATGAATGGAGTCGGATGAGGAAATAAATTTTGCCTAGTAATTAGAGCCAAGAGCATTAGTACCTTATCTTGTGAGATAGAAGTACAGGAAAATATCAGAAAAAAGAATAAGAATGATAAAAGGTGGATAGTGAGGAATGCTACAAATTCAGATGTGATATGCTTTGAAAAGATTTAATATTTGAAAAGCTTATTTGTACATCTGACAGAAATAGCACACTTGATTAGCTATATGAGGCATGCAAATGGTGAAATGAATAGAATATTGGATGGAAAGTTAGCAAGACCTGAATTTGAATCCAATGACAATCACTTACTTTGTGACTGTAAAGTCTCCTCTCTCAGCCTCAGTTTTCCCATCATAAAATGGGAAGAATGATAGCACCTACCTTGGGAAATTACTTTAAGAATGGAATGAGGCATGTGCTAAGTGCTTTGTATAACCATTAAGGCACTATATAAGTGATATCCATAGGAAACAGTTGCTCGAATGAGATTTCTGGTAACTAAACTCCTTATTTTATTAGAGTGCATTGCATAGGGTGTAGGAAAGAAAAGGAAGGGAGGAGAGGCAACAGGACATAAAGTAGAATTCTCGTCCTCAGTTTGATTCCTGTCTCAGATATTTATAAACTTAGTCGCTCTGAGCATTCACTTATCCTCTTTGATCATCAGTTTTCTTCATCTGTAAAGTAAAAATAATAATATAACTTAGAAGAGGGATCTTCAAAACAAAGAGATATTAAGTCCCTACATTTTTGCCAAGCATGGTGCTAAGAGCTTTATAAATATCATCCATTTAATTCTTCACAACAATGCTGTGAGATAGGTGCTATTTATTTATTTTTTCCCAATTGCCATTGAGGAAACTGAAACAAAGATCAAGTGATATGTCTAGGATCATTCAGCTAATAAGGATCTGAAGCCATATTTGATCTGAAGTCTTCTTAACACCAAGTCCAGGGCTCTGACCACCATTCCACCTACCTACCTTTTGGAGTATTCCCTTTGGGTTAGATTAAAAACTTTCAGCATATCCCTTAGGTATGTTATTAAAGAGACATATAAATATTTGGTAAATGATTATGTTTTCCTGTTGAAATTAATCTCCTGTTGAAATTTTCCAGGAAGAAAAACTAGCCTCTGGTTACCCTCACTCCAAAGGGGTTTTCCTATTGAAGTTAAATATTCTGTATATCTTCTTCATAAGCTTTTAAGATTATTTGTAATTATATTATCCTAGTGAAATTAATTTTAGATTATTTCTTTTATATTTTAGCTTTTTATTTACAAGATATATGCATTGGTATTTTTTCAGCATTGACAATTGTAAAACCTTTTGTTTCAATTTTCCTCTGCTTCCCCCCACTCCCTTCCCCAGATGGCAGGTAGACCAATACATGTTAAATATGTTAAAGTATATGTTAAATACATGTTTACATATTAGATTATTTCTTATGTGGTTATATGGTAAACTCTAGAATTTATTTCCTTTCATATTGAATAGGTATAATGGGAAAGTTTTATTCTACAAGCATATGCATTGCAAACTTTAACACTGATTTCCTTTCATAATGACTAGGAGATATGGGAAGGTTAAGAAATGCCAAGAGGTAAAAAGACTAAAGGAATATTAAAAGCTTAAAAACTCTTGTTCTGGGAGGTGGATAATAATAATAATTCCTATTTCCTAGGATTGTGAAGCTTAAATGAGATAATTCATACAAATAATTGCAAACCTTAAAGTATCATATACATATGAGACAATATTATTATTAGGAACTTTGTAAACCTCCAATCCAGCAAAAACTCAAGCCCTTTTTTCAAGAAAAATAGGGTTAATATGCCAAAATCTGCCTCTTATTTTAATCTACATTACAAATCTGCCAATAGCAAACTTTGTGAGTCCCATATACCCAATCCCTCTAGAAAGCCAGGTTTAGTTAGATTTTACAGGTCACATTTCTAGGATTTATTCACAAAGAGGGAACATTTTCTGGGATCATCAGGAATGAAGAGCCATTACTAAACTAGTTGTTTTAGAGGCCTCTTCTGTGGCACCTATGCTTATTTCTGTAACTGGTTATAGCCAAAGAACCTTGTTATGGATGCTTGGATATTGTTAAGGAAATGTGTCCATGCCTTCACGCCATGATGTATTTTCTCCACCCTCCCCACCACCACAAATACCTATGAAAGATTTCCTCTTTCCAAGGCAAAGGGAAAAAATATCATGTACAATAGATCCTCTGGTTCAAATCTGAGCCCTTCTCCATTATACAACTTCCTCACTTTTAAAAACATATGCCTCTTGAGGGTAGCCCATAGAGTAGAAAATGTATATTCCAATTTTACATTTTATGACACTCTACCCACTTGACTAGTACAGGGGTAGCTAAGCAATTCTGGCAACTATAAGGAATGAAGTTGAAGTAGGAAGAATGGCAGATAATGAAGCTGTATTCGGTTAACCTTAGTAAGTCTCAGCTGTTAAGTAAGGGAGGGGAAGAGTGGATTGGTTGATTTCATTAAACTAATATTTGTTAACATTTTCTATGTGCAAACCACTCTGCTAGGTGATAGAAATACATTTTTTTGTTTTGTTTTATATCAATCACTGCTACAAGGATCTTAGATTCTAATGAAGAGCATGTAAGAGCTGGGAAAGAAACAATACTACTTGTAGACTGCTAGGTAGCATATAGGATATAAGGGGTCTAAAGGAAGATGATGGTGTAAGAAAATGTATAGAATGGAAGAGCTCTTTAAGTTCAGGAAATCAGAGAAGGCTATTTGGAGGAGCTCTCATCTGAGCTGAACTTTGAAGAAAAAGAAGAATACTAAGAAGATGAGAGGAAGATAGAGCATAATCCAAGAATAGAGGGAGAGCCTATTCAAATACTCAGAGGTGGGAGATGGCATGTGGAGTTAGAAATATAGTTTGACTGGAACATGTAGTGCATAAAGGAGAGCAATAGGAAAAAAAAAAAAGGTCAGAAAGATAGGTCATGGTCAGTTTGTTGAGGGCTTTAAATGTCAGGCTGTAGTTTTCTCCCAGGTCCAGTGTTCTCTGAATTTCTATGCTCCAAGCAGACCTAATTTAGAAGGATTCTGCATTTCCTTAGTGACTCAGGTTAGATATTCCTACTTCAGAGGATCATGTGGCATTTTGGGTGGCTGAACTTCCCCACTCTAGAATCCAGGGGGGATCCTCTGGGGAGCCTCCAACAGTCAGTAGAAGGTAGGCAAAGTCAGCACCCCTTGAAAAATTAAATTTCCCAGGAAGAGAAACTAACCCAAGTGAAAATACCCCCACCTCAGGGCATATTGGTGTCTTCTATTCCTTTTTTCCCTCCCAGCAGTCTGACAGGCAGGATCCTATTTCAGTTGGAGTCAGAAATCAAGCTTGACCAGTTAATTTAATAATTTCACATCCCAGAGGCAGCTGACACAACATGCCAGTGATTTCCCTTGGCAGTGATTTTACTTTAGCTTGAAGACAGGGGCAGCAACAAGTGCCAGGCTGGTGATGGATTGAGAGACAGTTAGAAGTACCCAGTATTCCAGGAGCCCCAGTGGAACTGGCTGGAACCACAGGCCCTGCCCCCTATTCTGAGCTCAGCCCAGGAAAGGGGCTGTCCAGTGCATTGCATCTTCCATGTACAGGTGTTCAGCTGGTCCCCAAAGGAGGGAATGGGAGGAATCATGTGGGAGGGCAAATTTGTCTTCCATTGTCTGAGGCCCTCTTTCCCCTCATCTTTCCTTTTTACAGTACTTTGACTCCAGCTTTCCCTCGATACCCAGATTGAATCCTTCTTTCCTCTCCCTCTCCTGATCCATCAAACATTCATCTTCTCACTGATCCCTCTCAGCTAGAGGCCTGGGAAGAAAACAATCTGATGAGCTCATTCACACAAAGAAGTGATAATGCTTGATAATTGCTTAATGTGTCATTAAAAGTATTTGTATTTCAAAAGAGGATGCCTGGAGAGACTATACCTTCACCCAAAGGAAATTCTATTTGCTGGAATCTATCTAATGATGGAATTTCAAGTAGCATAGAGCAGGAGATATTGAGGGGGAGGGTGTATTTTTTTTTTTTTTTGCAGAGGAACCTCCCCAGAGATAGTCAGATCACAAAATTATGGATTTAAAGCTGGAAGAAACATTGAAGGCTATTTATTCACATTATCTTCAGATGAAGAAATTCAGTACCCAGGAGGCAAGTGAACAGCTTGCCCAAGGTCACACAGATAGCATATGACAGAAGGTAGCATTTGAACCCAATTCTTCTGACTGCAGCTAATGCTCTTTTTCTCTATTGCTGTCTTTCAGATAAGCATTACCTAATGTTTAATTACGTGATAAATTTGAATCTTAGTTTAGGGAGTGAAAGCTGGGACTTTCTGAGGTAATAGTCAGGGAATTATAGGATTATAGATTTAGTGCTAGAAGAGACTTTGGGGGCTTTCAAGTCCAGCCCTCTCATTTTACAAATGAAATTAAAACTGACAAATTAAATGATTTACCTTGGATCACACAGGCAGAATTCAAACTCTGTTCTTCTTGAATCCAAGCCCAGAACTATATCCATACTGCAATCTAACTCCCAGAGGATTGCTCAAAACAAACCATTTTTGCGGAAGGACAACAGTAATTCCATACATTTATATAATGTAGAATATAGTGTACTATAATGAAATAGAAACTAGGAAAGCCTGGATTCAAGTCTCATCTCTGTCATATCTTGGCTGTCTCATGATCAAGTCACTTAGTCTCTTGGCTCCAGAAAGCTCCCCAAGGTTTTAGGTGTCAGAGAAAGTGCTGATTTACATAGAGAGAAGTTTTGCATACAGAAGTGTCATCCATTGCCATCCATTCCTTATATCAATGACATGCCAGGTCCATTCCAGGTCCTATTCTATTTTTGCCCTATTTTTTAGATGCTTGCCATTATCTCGTTTTACCTTTTACAACAACCCTATGAGATAGACAAGTCAGTTATTATTATCCCCATTTTGCAGATGAGCAAAGCGAGCCTTGGGAAGGTCAGACGCTTTCTCCAATTGCACACTGATAAATCTCAAATCAGGTCTCATCATTGAAGTATTTTTTATAGCATACTCCATACCCTTTCCCCATTTATTATGTCATATAGAAATTTAAAGACTTCCAGTTGGGCTTTGAAGATAAGATACCTGACAATCAAAGGATCATAGATTTAGAGAAAATGCCTTATTCTGCTTGATATCAGTGAAGTCAGTAAAGCTGACCTCCTCATTCACATGATGTTTCCTCTCCAGACTCCATACGTTTTTGTGGGTACTTCCCCCATCTTTCCTGGCTTCCTTCAAGCTCTCATTGAAATTACACATTTTATAAGAAGTCTTTACTGTTCCTACTTAATGTTAGGATCTTCCCTCTAAAATTGCAATCTATCATTTATATTTCATGTATATATAAACTTGTTTGCATATTTCTCTCATTAGATTATAAGATCCTTGAGGGCAGAAATTGTCTTTCTTTGTATCCTGAGGATTTTGTATAATGCCAGGGACATAGTAAATACTAAAAATGCTATTGATTCTGGAGTTCTCAGAAGCTGTCACGTTTAAACACAGCTTCACAGATGAGGAAACTGAGGTTTGTGAACATTAAGTGACTTGCCCAAGCTCAAAAAGGCAGTTCATGATAAAGCCAGAATTGGAATTTAGGTTTTTGGATTCCCATCCATAGTTAGTACTTTTTTATTCAGTATTATGGATTCCTATCTCTTTTGTGACCATCCAATTGATGTGCTGTCAATCATCCTTTGGGGTACTTGCCATTCATTGTCCCATCCATATCACTGAAGTTGATTGTTTTAGCTAAATAGACATGTACATTTGGGGCCAGAGGTGACAGAAAAGGAAGATACAAGGGTCTTTTTCGATCTGCAGAAGGGGCTGCAAGGCGCTATATATATATAAGCAACATCCTTCTCTCTTTAAGCAACAAGGTGAGTTCTGGAAAGAGAAGGCAGCTGAGACTTGTCTCAAATGCGATCCAGAGAAAGGGTATGGCCTCGAGAAGTCCTGGCCTTCACTTCCTAAACTAAGTTTCATATCTGCCACATAATTAAGCTTCAGATAATGTTTGCAATCTCTCAATGTATTCCACCATATGTCAGGGTGACTGATGGTCTTGTCAAAGCCCAGACACCCATCATCACTGTGCTATAACTACTCTAACCTTCTTTAATGCACCACCACTAAGGGCAAACCAAGGGCAAGGATTTGTCAAACACTCTCCCCTTCCTCCCTCTCCCCTTCCAATTCTCCCTCTCTCTCCCTTGTCCTCTTGCCGCTCTAAAAATCATAAGCAAGCTAAACCTCAGACAGTTGCTCATCACCATAAGTAAAACTATTCTTAGGTTACAAGCTGCCAGAATTTCAAGCAAATGCATGTAAATATTTCACTACTGACAGCGGGAGTTATTAAGAGAAACCTTGTGCGTTTTCTAGAGGGATTTTAAGAGGCATTTATTCATTGGGCATGTCTAGAGCTTAAGAAGTTTAGGAAATGGATATCACCTGTGAATGGGATGCTTTTTTTTTTTTAAAACCTTGTATTAAAAAAAAAAAGTCTCATCCACCATTTTTACAGATGGTGGCAAGAATCACTTCTTCAGCAGCATGGGGAGGGATGCAACAGGGGTAAGTGGTAGAGACCAGTGTATTCCTCAGAAACACAGATCACAGCTGGTCCCTTAACAACAGCCCTATTAAATGCAATGGGCCCTTAAATGGGGCTGATGTTTCATGGGTCAACCCCTGTGCTGGAGTAACACTGATATAGTAAATTAATTAAGTCTGTTAAATAAAGAAACTTCCAAAGAAGGAATACCCATGGTTCATCTAATGAAACCATTTCTTTCCTAAGCTGTGCCTACATTAGGCAAAAAGGAAAAAGACAAAATTAAAAATGGCAAGGTAGGCAGTTTAAACTACTAGTCATAAATTAAGGGAATGAAAACTGTCCAAGAACCTCATCTCTTCAGTCAAAACAGTTGACTCTGTTTATATTATGTTTTTATTTTTTTTAAATTTATGTTTATATTTTATATGTATATTATACATTTAATATATATATTATATTTTATTTATGTTCATATTATGGCTTGCTTTTATATATATTGTAAGCATCTTGAAGGCAGATTGTGACCTCCTTCTGGTCAGGGACTATTTTTGTCTTTCTTTGTAACCTAAGGGTTTTTCACAATGCCTGGTATATACTAAGTACTTAACTTATTGACTTGCAAGGGAACCTCAGAAGCCATCTGGTTCCAACTTAGCTTCACAAATGAGGAAACCAAAACCCATGAACCCTTAAGATTTGCCCAATGTCAGAAGACATCTCAAGGTAAAGAAAGGATTTGAATCTAGGTCTTCTGGTTCCCTTCCATAAGCAGGTTTTTTTTTAAATATTGAATCTTGGGGTCCTAACTCTCCTTTGGTGTCATTCTATCAATGTGCTATTAATTATCATTTGTTAGGAGCTAGAATTATCATTCATTGCCCTATCTCCACCATCGAGGTTGACCATTTCAGTTAAATAGATATATGCATTTGCAGAAAGACAAGAAAGGAAGACGTAAGGGAGCTTTTCAAACCCAGGCACTACTGCTTTATTTTCTTCTGCATATCCCCAGCACCTAGCTCAGAGGGTACAGTATAGCAAGTACCTAATAAATGATTGCTAGTTGCCTGACTACATAGACTACTTCTCAAACAACAATTTGTAGTTTTAAGGAGTTGAGAGGTACAGAGAGGTTAATCTATTTTCCCCTGGCCCCAACCCAGCCTTTCCTGACTCCAAAAACCAGCACACTAAAAAGGAAATTACACTGCCCAAGGTAGCAGAGGCAAATTACATTTCTAGACTCCTTTAAAATTTACAGGGTTCTATCTTTATTCACACCAACCCTGAGAGGTGGGTAGTGTACATAGTATTATCATTCATTTTTTTGGATTAGACCTATAATTACAAATATGAGGAAACTCCCTCTATTAGTGAAGCCTTGAGCTTGCTCTATAACTTATGACCTTAGAAAGTTTTGTGAAGGTACTGAGAGATTAAATAACTTTCTTCCCCTCTCAAATTCAGTTATATGTTAGAGATAGAACTTGATTCCAGACTTTCCTGACTTTGAACCTTACTTTCTAACCATTGTATCAGGGAAGTATTATATAGAATTTTTTTTAAAATAAAATTTCTTTTGTATAGGATAAGAAACAAAAGTTGAGTGACTTGCTTAAGATCACACAATTAATACATATCAGATGCAAGCCTTGAACCCACATCTTGTAAATCCAAATTCAGGACTCTTCCCATTATGCTATATTGCCCTATCTCTGCAAATTCTGGATCTGGAACACTTCACTCTGCAAACCATCAGTAAGTCTAGACAAGGTGGGACTTTTAAATTTTTAATTAAATGATTGTTAAGAAATCACTAAAATGCTTTCATGTTGAAAAGTGTCTGCAAGGGGGCTCTACTTAAAACAATTGTTTTAGGACCATGTTGAATCTTCTGACAGGTGAGGGATTTCCTGCTCAGCAGAATAGTCATTTGTTTACCTAGAGACAAATCCAAACTGCCACAGTCTAAGTGTTTGAGGCCACTGCTTCTGGAATTCAATGTATTATTCACTAACTCAGCCCAGTAGGACACTTGTAACAATGTCACAGAGATGTCTACAATGAGTTCCAAAGAGAAAAAGAAGGGAGACAAAAAGAAAGGGAAGAAAAAAGGAAAAGAAAGAAAATGATTCCTGTAACACATCAGAGATAAACAGAAGATAGTTACTCTGAGCCAGATTTTCAAGGATTTCAATTACTCTTGTGCCACTTCCCTAGGCCAGTGGCTCTCAAAGTTTCCAGAGAAAGCTCCTGCCTTTCGTTTACTGGAGACATGTTAAGATTGTACAACACATATATGTGCAGTTGTTTATGTGTCTCTGACATAGTGTGTAAAATTTACACCCACAATTGTATATTGAGACCTCATACAGCCCGAGGTTGGTGACAGTATGACTGTAACCCAGTTTTGTTTTTTGTTTTTTATTACAAGTCTGTTATAAACTTTCTTCTTTTCTTTTTACATGAGCTCCAAATTACTCAATTCACTAGATATTCTGGGGGAAAATAAGTCCTATTGTTTGATCTAGTAGGCAAAGCAACTGGTTGAATTTTTTTTTTCATATTTTGAGCTTTATTCCACTTACAATGAGTGACTCCTTGAGATAAAAGGACTGAGGATATGCATTAGAAAGACATAATCAGCATAGTAAGCCAATATAAAATTTACTATTTTTATCATTTTAATCTAGATTGCTATTGAGGTAATTCCAACATGATCAATTTTTTTAAAGTTATCAGTGCTAAATATAAATGTATAAGAAATAGATATTGGTACAAAATCATCATTTCCAAAGGAAATTTAACCTGTGTAAATCAACCACCACAATAATGGGATAAAAAAAAATCTTATAAGTGTCTTGGAAACATTTGATTTCTTTGCCAAGTCAAGAGATATGGCAACTTAGAATACAATTCATTTGCAAAATCTTATGGAACAGGGTAATAGAAAACTATAGCTAGTGCATAGTAGTAGAAGAAGAAAGAAAAAAGGAGGAGGAGGAAAAAAAGGAGGGGGAGGAGATAAAAATGAAGATTAGTAATGGGTCCTGAATGTTAAAGCCAAAAGAACTGTGTATATCCCCACTGATTATGATATGGGACACAGATTTTTTTCTGACAAAAAAACTCCATACATTTTTTCCCTCTTAATTCTTCTAAAGTTTTATGATCAACTGGGATAGAGAAGTGAAGAAAGTATGAGAAATACTGTTTCTAAACCACACTACTTCTTGAATGGAGTCCTTAACAGATTCAATTGAACTGTCATTTATTTAATTGCCTACTATGTGCAATGTACCTTAGAGCTAGATTGTGATTATATAAGATTGTGGTGAGTTACTGGTTAAGGGCTAAATGGCATACTGGAGGTGAGAGGACAAGTTGGCTGAAAAAAACTAACTAGATTAAATTAGATCTTTGAATAATTAATATATAAGAAGATTATAAAATCATAGGTGTTTGTAATATAGTAGAGATGGAACTCAAGCCAGCTTGTTCTCTCCCTAAGGCTAAAATTTCTTAATCAGATCCTTCACTCTGAAACTATCTCCCCAATTCTTTCCTGACTCCTTCAAATGTCCTTTCTCTCCTCAACTCTTTCCTGCTTTCTCCCTCTTTCTTCTGGGTATAAAAATCACCCCTTCTCCAAACATGTTACAAAATCATCTGTGAATTTTGTCTCTGACCTTTTCTTGTAAATAAAAGTACCATTTAGCAAACATAATTCCATCATGAATTTGTCATAAGCACCTTTCACCTAGCCTTTAGAATCAGTAATTGCTCTGCCAAACTTCATCAGTAGTAATCATTCAATCAATGTTTGTTGTAAAAGCCAATGGATAAACGACCTATGGGAAGGGTCATTATAACATAAATAAAGTTGGTTATTTAGGATTTTTTCAGAATAATAATAACATAGACAAATCACCCAGAATGCACGATTATTTGGAATGCCCATTGCCAAGATTCACAGATTCAATAAAGTCTTAAGATTTAATAAGTGATCACTATGGGAATTCCTGGGCAATGTTGAATTTAGTGTTTTTCTCTTTTCCTCCTCCCCCACCCAGATTTTTATCAGGTTTTATTTTTTAATCTACAGGAGTCCAATCCTCTTCTTTCATAGATGAAAAATCTTAAGCCCAGAGAAATTGAGCCTCATAATAATTTGGAGATGCAAGTACTACTATTGTTATAATCCTCACTTTACAGATGAGGAAACAGAAATAGAAAAATTTCCCCAAGGTTACACAGAGAATTGATGGCAAGACTAGAACCAGAGTCCAGATCTCCTGACTCCTTGCACAGTGTTCTATGTATTCTACCCTCCCCTCTCATCAAGGTCATAAATACTCTTGCTGGGTGAAGATGAGTTTTCATTCAGGATAATTTCTGCCTAGCCTGAAAGGTTAGTTTCAGGGATAATGTGAGTAAGCTCCACTCACAGGTGAATCCCTGAAGGAACTCAAAGGAAAAGCAAGGGACAAGCCATTGAAATTCATTAAACATTTGAAAGTTTCCAGAGACCTGTCTTCCCTCCCTCTCTGCTCAGTGCTTAGGTTGGTGAGCCACAGGTCATCATTAATGGAGTTTCTGGGCTGAGTTCAGTGAGATGTTTGACCTCTCGTTTAAGAACCTGATGATGTGTGAAAGCTGCCCTGTCAGGGAAGAGAGATCGCTCATGCCATTTTAGGGGCTAATGATTCTGGTGACCTAATGTCCTCACACAGCTGCTCTGATTACTGTAGCTTAACAGGGACATTATAAGCTCCCGGGACTGATTTGATAACATGAGAAAGCCATACAATTCCAAGAGCTAACAGGACCCAAGATCTAAATTTCTTCTGTTGGGTTCATGATCTCTGGTTGATTTTTGTCTGTGTTGGCAATAGGAAGACTAGGAAATATGATTTTGTTTTTTCTGGTTAACCTGGTTCTAAGACCCTAGGAACCAGGTAATGGAAGGAAGACCAAAAGGGGGGAAAATGTCATGAGAGACCAAGACTGAATATTTAGGGATGAATGAAGTAGGGGGCAATGTTGTATTTTTGCCTTTCAGGATTTCTAGGGGAAGTTAGGGTAGCATAAGTAGGTAGATGGGTAGATAAATAGACAGACAGACAGATAGAGAGATAGAACCAACATTTATTAGTTGCTTACTATGTACCAAGTACTCAATATATGGTAACAGGGAAATTTCAGATTTCAGATATTGGAAAGTCAGACTCTAAAATCTCTTTCAATACTAAGATTCTAACATTATGTCTTTAAAATCCTAAAGATTTATTTTGGGGTCTTTCTATGCTCTAAATTCTTCCTAGATATTCTATAGGATAGGTTTCCATCCATTCTAAAGGGTTTGAAAATGGCTGGAAATAGAAGAATAGGTTTATTTATTTCTAAAGAAACCTTTCCAGACTAAACATCTATGATCCATAAACAATTGCGAGGGCAACAGCTGCCCACAGACTATAATTGTATTATTTTAAAGTGATGAATATTAGCAAATAGGCAGCCAGATAGCACAGGGAATAACATTTCAGGCCTGGAGTCAAGGAGACTCAACTTCTTGTGTTCAAATCCAGCCTCAGACACTTACTAGCTGTGATCCTCAGCAAGTTACTTAAGCTTATTTGTTTCAGTTTCTTCATCTATAAAAATGAGCTGGAAAAGGAAGTGGCAAATCACTCCAGTATCTTTGTGAAGAAAACCCCAAATAGGGTAATGAAGAGTTGGACATGACTGAAAATGATTGAAATTAACAATTGGGATTTGGAGGTGATTGTGGCATATTTTACATACACTGTGATTTGTTCTAAACAGTGCCCTTTGGATTACAATTGTAAATCTAAGCTGAATACTTAATTTGAATGGAGACTATTCTAGCTATTAAAAAATATGCAATACTAGCTTCAATCTAAAAGAGAAAATAAAATTAAGGATTTCTTGAAGGAAATTCAAATCAAGAAGTAAAACTTGACTCAAAAACACTAACAATTACCTTTTAGCTTGGAAGCATAGACAGAAGGATCATTTCTTTAAAATTGCTAATGGTAATTTTCTTTACTACACAGACATTATCTATTTTTCTGTCTTTGACATAGCCCTGGTGCAGGTGTGTGCACATGCAAACATATGTTACCTAGTGCTTCTTTAAAAAAGAAAACAAATCCCCAAAAAACTTTTTCTTGATTTTAAAATGTTCATTTACTTCTTATCAATGATTGATACACAGTTCTCCCCTTATTTTGGTGGGGTTGCTGGACTGTGTGGGAAATATTAATTATCTGATGTACCTGATAAACAGGATGGGGAAACAAATTTCAGAGCTAGGCTTGGTGGAAGTAAAAGCTTATGTATGTATATGCATGTGTTTATATATTTGTAGGTACGTGCATGTTGCTGGGTGTATTGGGGGGGGGATGCACTCTTGCGCATTGTCCCCTCAAGTCATAACATAAACTATTGATGTCAGTTCCTTTAAAAGGCAATTAATCCAATTACTAGCTTGTTGGATCAATACTAATGCAGTCTTCCTATAACTTGCAGGTTTTGACAAGCCAAGCTGCTAGCAAATTCGAGGTAAGAAATTTTCTTTCTTTTTTTCTTCTCGTTATTTGCAGGAGAAGTAGGATGTGTTTTGTAATGGTTTTCTTTCTCTCTTTTGGTGAAATGGGGCTCTGGTTTGATGGCCTTGTTAAGTGTGATCTGTTTGCAGTTTGGAGAGTATTTTATCAGGTGGTTGGTTTCAAGTGCTGGATGTTTGACTGCCGAGGATACTTGGTGCTACTCCAAAATGGCTCAGAAAGTATATTGAAGGGCAAGGTAAAAAGTATTAGATGGTTCTGAAAAATACATTCATGTTGAAGTTCCCTTCGGCAATAGGGCCAAATCTCCCTAAGAAAAGAATATACTTTTTTTTTTCCCCTTCTCTTCTATTGCTATTGTGGTTGTTCTTTTTTTTTTAATGGAGCAGAGGACTTTGCTTTGACTTTATAATCCAATCTGTCTCTTTATTGTCCTGTGTAACTCCCCCCTGCTTCCTTAAAACATGAGGTTAGTCTCTTCCTGGAAAGCTACGTGAAATCATGGTCTGATACAGAGAGCATCGACAGCTGGAATGGGGAGCTGGTCAGAGGCCAGTAGCAACATATACCGACTAGGTAGCTCACTGTGTGATGTGATTTAAGGGCTACTATGAAAAGCCTCCCTTCCCCCCCAAAAAAATTACCCCCTCTCCGAATCCTGTGATCGGTGGTTTTTGTTCCTTCCCTTTGTTTTCTTACAAAGCAGAAAGAACTCTGTTATCACTGCTTCATCTTCGGTGTATTCTGGATTTATGTGGCTACATCCCTTTAAGAGGAAGGTGATGATATTCAGAGATCAGTCCCATCCTCTCCTGCCAGTGTTCTGCTCTCTATATTTCTGTCTAAGGACTGCAGAACAAGGTTTTTCAGTTTGTCTATATCATCACAGTGCCAAGAAAACAAACTCAAAGCAGTGGGTTCCTTGACAGCTCCTTGCCTAGAGTACTTTCTTTTGTGTTGTCACCTGGAGGTACAGGCAGTGCTGACAGATGGTACTGTGGGACACCTAATCCATTGAGGGGATCATAGAAAAACCTGACCTCCAACCTCCCTTTAGGGTTTGGGTAATGTATTACTTGTATAAATAACCCAGCTCTATGCATTCTAGAAGAACATATTTCTCAGGAACATCTCTGCTTTTGCTCATCCTGGGATACCTGCTGAAGCCTGTTCAAGGTACTCCTATGAGAGTGGATTGTAGATTAGGTTGGTAAGAAAAAGGTTTTGCTTTAGTGCTAGTGGCCTGGTGAAATTACTTTATGCAGAGGTGAAAGAGGGAGTTGTCCATAAAGCAGGGCAGACTCCTATCTTCTGCAAATAATCCCATTTCCTATGTGTCACAGTTACTGATATTCTACTGTGATGAATTTATATCTTTCACTTCAATATTGTCCTATACCCACTTTTTTGTTTCAGAAAATAAATCCCTGAACTGGAAGAAGAGGAAAAATGTATCTATTTCTGTGTCTTTCTTGGTCTATCTTTTCTTCTGTGTCTTTCTCTTCATCTCTCTCTTTGCACAAATTGGGGACAATGGATATGAAATATTGTATACACCTACTTTCTCAGTTGAAATTTTGCTGAATTGTCATTTTCTTCTTCTTTCTTTTTATTCTGTGTTTCAACGAAAGATTACCTGGTGGTAGGGATGAAAGAAGAATAAATTAGAGTGATATAATAACAAAAATATCAAAAAAAATAAGAATCAAAAAACAAAAGGTAATTGCTTTTTGGAGGATTAGGAAATTGTCACTAAGACTTTAGTATAAATGAATTTATGAACTCAATTTCTTCCTTGGCAGGAGGCACCCAGGACTACATAAAGAATCTGAATTCTCCCCTGGGGTAGAGGTGGGGGTTTGTGGTTTGCATAATCTATCCATCAACATGTTTTTATCAAGCTTCTATTATATAAGAGGCACTATCATGGGCTTGAGGTAGAGAAGATGAGGAAACAATAAAAAAAAAAAAAAACAGATAGTATTTCTGTGCATAAGCACTTAAGGCAAACTTCAATACCATTTTGGTTCAGTTCCTGTTTTCTGCCCTTGTTACTTTTTCCCTCTCAGTAGCAATATAGTTCTGCAACCTTTTTCTAATGTTAATTATTTTTCTATATGTCTTACTTCATAGGATGATAACATTGAAAGCTGAGAAAGAACCTAATCCAAAAGGGCTAAGCCTTTGGTCTTTGGAACTCCCTACAAAACTCTCAAGTTTATTTGAAACAGATAAAAATGTAATTGGGAAATACTGAACCAAATAAATAAAAATGCAATAAAAATAGATATTACATTGAAAGACTAAGTCAATATGCATCCCTCAGGAATCATTAAATTTGGATTAGTAACTCATATTTCTAGTGAAGTTTGACATCCTTTATCTAATTCAACCATTTCCATATAAAAGGAAACTGAATCCAAAAGAAGGGTAGTGACTGCCTCAAATTTATACATGTTAGAAGTGAGATTTGAACTCAAGTGCTATAATGATAGAATCATAGATTTAGTTGGAAATGAACTCAGAAGCTGTCTAGTCAAATTCATTTATTTATCAAATTAAAGAATTGACACTTGAACAAGTCATCAAGTAAGGAATGAATGTGGGAATCCACAGGGATTTGAGACCATGGGGGATTTGAGTTCTGACTGCAGAGCTCATGTCCTTTCCATTGTACTATGAAGCTCACCACCTTACCCTGTCCACTCTCTGCAATCCAATCAGCTTATGTTTGATGTTCTCATTGATGATCCCAACTTAGAACTCTTTGGTAAGAGCAGATGAAGTAATCTAAGAGGGTAAACTAGCTAAGAATAAAAGAACAAAAACAATAGAATAGATAGATAGACAGACAGAGATATAGATAGAGATAAAGAAAAAGAGAGAAACAAAAAAGAGAGGAAGGAAGGAAGGAGAGAGAAAAAGAGAGAGAGAGAGAGAGAGAAAGAAAGAAAGAAAGAAAGAAAGAAAGAAAGAAAGAAAGAAAGAAAGAAAGAAAGAAAGAAAGAAAAACCTTGAACCTTAGCTTGACATCTTGAACCATTGAACCTATAGAAGAAAAGGCCCATGTCTATATGGGCCAACTGAATCAAAGAATCAAATGAAGTTTTCTAATGTGTTTGACTAGTTGGGACACCCAATCTGAAGACCTTCAGCAAGAAGTCTCCCTTGTTCACACAAACAGGTATGGATTTTTATTTATATTTTAATTACCTGGATAATTGCCTTCCAATCTTTTCATTTTTTATAAGTAAGCTTCATTGCTACAGAGCGTTCTCAGTAACTTCTGTTATGTGTCTATGATTGTGGTGGGATATACATCATGACCATATTATTGGTTCTGTCTAGCACTTTTAAAATGTGACATTTATTGGTTAAAACACACTGAGCTCCTTACTGCAGATAGATCTGTGTTATTCAGTTAATTGTTCACCAAGAAGTCAAATTTTAGAATGATTTCTGACATGATCATCTCTCTATCTCATTGTCTGTGATATTTTTCTCTGGGTATAAAGCACATCCATCACAGATCGAGTGACAGGTCTTTAAAGGACATTGAAAATTAGCTTGAGCACTACTCCAAATTGTAAAATGTCACCTCCCATTAAACCTCACAACTTGCCAGTCCCGCAGAAGTCTCCAACTCTGTTCTGACATAGTGGTGGATAAGAGGAGGAAAATGAGAATTGGCTATTTATAGACTTTAGATATCTCCAAAGTTTCAGTTTCCTATGATGCTCACCACTTTCTGTGGCACAGAGACTAGTTAGTTTTAAACTAATAATCAGAAAACCTTGGACTGGAAATCTGTTTCTAGCATTTGCTATCTGTGTGACACTACATAATCATTTAATCCTCCTAGCCTTGATTTCCTCATTTGTAAAATGAGGATTATAATAAGTGTAATACCTTCCTCGTAAGACAGTTGTAAGGCTCAAATGAAACCATAATGTTGAGAAAATGCCTTGGTGTGAAGGAGACAGCTCTGGCATCAAGATCCTGGATTTAAAAATCCTGCCTTTTATGCTTACCATCTCTATAATCTTAAACAGGTCACTTAAACATACTTAAACAACAATCCTCAGTTTCCTCTTCTGCAAAATGAGATTTGAATAGTTAGCTTGAGGTCCCTGACAGAGCCAGATCTACAATCCTATAACCTAGGTTTAAATCTCACTTCTGATGCTTACTATCTGTAAGACTATACAAGGTGGTTGGACTAGCTAACCTCATCTCTTTCTACTGTAAATCTCCAATGCTATGCTAATTACAATTATTATTATTCCTATTACTATTTTCTAGTGAATATTGGCAGACAAAAATTGTTGTCAGAGCAGGATGGTGCAACATTGTAATTCAATATCTCTATGCTAGGCTTATCCCCTCTTCTCTTCTAGACTGTTTTCATTGGGAATTAATAAGGTACTCACATAGTTGGAAGAACATGGAATCCCAGCAGGAAAGAGTTAAAAAAGAAATTTAGTAAATGGGAAAGGGAAAGAGAGATAAAGAGATAAATTAACACAAGTAGAAAGGAGACAGGAAGGGGAGAGACATACAAAGATAGTGAGAGACAGAAGGCATAAATAGATGGAAACAGACAAAAGCAGAGAAACAGGGAGTCAGATGATGAAAGAGAGACAGAGATAGACAGAGATAGAGAAACCAAGACAGAGAGACAAAAAGAGACACACAGAGAGAAACAAAGAGACAGATGCACAGAGAGACATGCTTAGAGAAACAGAGAGTCAGAGACAGAGACACAGAGACAGAAAAACAGAGACAGAGAAAAACTCACATGCAGAGAGAGAGAGAGAGAGAGAGAGAGAGAGAGAGAGAGAGAGAGAGAGAGAGAAAGAGAGAGAAACATGGATATTGGGTGCACAGGCACACCGTAGGAGAATCACATATCAAAGTGACCTACAAATGAGTTTATGATCTACCTAGAAGAAAACATTTCACCAGCCTTCTGCCCAGTTGCAACTGACTTTTGCAAACTCTGTTGTCTTTGCTTGTGACCATTATGCCTGAGATAAAAAATAATTGCTGCAGCTGGAGAAATTTTTATGCTACTGAAGGGAGGTAACCTTTTATTAATTGAATTTCTAATGGAAATTCATCAAAGCAAGAGATCACCATTATTTAATGGGCGATCCATATTCACAGTGCACACCATTATGTAAATAATAATTTGACACCACTGAATGTGTCCTCTCAGCACCAGCTGACTTTCTTATTAAGTGCAGATAAACTTAGGCAAATCTTGAAAGTTTTCTGTGACATGCATCAATGCTATGAGCTGGACATGGGCTAGAGAGAACACAAAGAAAATGTGTGGACTTGAAAATTAATGAGAACAAATACTTTTATTTTATTTCTGTTTTTAATGCTTTTCAATGAACATAGGAATAACATTTGCTAAATACGGACTTGATAAACATGACAGCAAACTCTTTTTTTTGCCAATAATTTTTCATGACACACACTCTCCCCAAACCATGCACAATTTTAATAAGATAGCACATGGAGTTTTTGAAAATATTAAACCTTGCAGAAGGAAGAGGTTTATCTCCTGACCAAATTCAGCCCGGCAATGTTTATGACAGCTGAAGAATTTATCTTAAATTCCCTCTGCTAGCAGCAAACCACATGGTCTTTTTTCCCCTAGCTGCCTGCAAGAACCAAACTAAGATGTCACATACATAATATAACAGATAAATGGCCCAATTTCCATGTCCACATGATGAATGGAATGCAAGTTCAGCACACACATATTTGCACATTAATTGGCACTGCATGATTCTATTCTGTTCTGTGAAGTCGCTACTGTATGTCCTGTAGACTATTTCCCCTTCAGAATCATTAAGCCTGTTTTATCACACAAACGCATGCACATTTTTTCCTATTTATCTTCTCACAGCTTGCCCTGCTGAGAGAGAACAGAGTTACCTGGGCACTGTAGTTGGATTGAAAATTCATACACTTGGTGCTTCCCCCAACCCCTTTGGGTCCCTTCCATCCCCCCTATCACATTAACATGAAGATCTGAGAGTCCCAAGGATGCTGAAATGACAACAAAACAAAGAGGTTGTAACTAGGGATGTTTGAAGGAGCAATTTCTTTTGTTAGCATTCAACTTCTCACCTCACCTTAATGATTTCCTGTTGATAGTTTAATAGAAAATAGAAACCTGGTAGAGGGCCACAATTTTGACAAATTGGTACACTTGTAATTCACGGCCAAATAACTGAGCTGAGATTGATTAATATTACGTCTCTACAATCTCTCACAATTGTAACATTAGAGATACCAGCAGCAAAGCCCAAACGCCTTTGGGAAACAAAGGCAAAACTCAAAAAAAAAGAAAAATGCTAAGTCCTACTCTGTCACCCCCAATTTTTCTCAAGAAAGAATAGTTATGCAAAGAACAGTCTGACTCCAAATGAACTAGAGTGTCCTGTAGATACACTGGTCCACCCATAACAGTGTATCTATTCCTACTTGCTTGAAATTGAATGAGTAGTCTCTTTGTCTAGACTAGAGCACCATTTAAGACTATTCAAGAACCAATCTAAGAGCCAACATATTTTGAAAAAAGACTTACAACAAGGCAGGTGTCCAGTCACTTCTGACTTGGATTAAACAGCATAACGCAGGTGAATGACCATGAATACTGTTGAATCTGGGAGAAAACATATCCTTAATTTACAAATAAAATTCTTTCTTTTCAATTTGACTACTTACTTTTTGTCCCTCAGACTTGCATTCTAAAAAATGAATTTCTCCCTAGGCTATCCATAGAATCCAGCTTGAGAACCTCTGTTAACAACAGCATGGTAGAGAAAAATATGAACCTCTCAGAAAATTCTAATGAGATATTTGTCGTTCAAATCTTCACTCTGAAGTAGGAGATTATTCTTTATTTGACTTGGACAAATCCAAGAGAGATTGGAATGATAGAGTACTGAGCTTTTACACATAAAGCAAGTAGAGTCCAAACTTATTCAAGGCCACACAGTTAGTAAGGAGCAGGAGGAAAAGCTAGAACCCATGCTCCAAGATTTTTACTACAAATGCACTTTCTACTCTATCCCAATTACTTCCAGAGAGGAGTGCTTTGGTAGCATTTTGCTTCGGAAAAGTTAATTGTCTCCTATTAGAAATAATCTACAACTTTAGCAAAGTTTCAAGGTACAAAATAAATCCACATAAATCATCAGCATTTTTATACATCACCAACAAAATCCAACATCAAGAGATACAGATAAATTCCACTTAAAATAAGTATCGATAGGATAAAATATCTGGGAATCTATCTGCCAAGGGAAAGGCAGGAACTATATAAACAAAACTACAAAACACTTTTCACACAAATAAGATCAGATATAAACAATTGGAAAAACATCAAGTACTCTTGGATAAGTTGAACGAATATAAAGATGACAATACTACCTAAACTAATCTATTTACTTAGTACTATACCAATCAGACTCCCAAGAAACTATTTTAATAACCTAGAAAAAATAACAACAAAATTCATCTGGAACAACAAAAGGTCAAGAATTTCAAGGGAATTAATGAAAAAAAAAAGCAAATGAAGATGGCCTAGCTGTACCAGATCTAAAATTATATTATAAAGCAGCGGTCACCAAAACCATTTGATGCTGGCTAAGAAATAGACTAATTGATCAGTGGAATAGGTTAGGTTCACAGGACAAAATAGTCAATGTTTGTAGTAATTTAGGGTTTGACAAACCCAAAGACCCAGGTTTTGGGATAAGAACTCATTATTTGACAAAAACTGCTGGGAAAATTGGAAACTAGTATGGCAGGAACTAGGCATTAACCCACACCTAACACTGTATAACAAGATAAGGTTAAAATGAGTTCATGATCCAGACATAAAGAATGATATTATAAACAAGTTAAAAGAACATAGGCTAGTTTACCTCTCAGGTCTATGGAGGAGGAAAGAATTTGTGACTAAAAAAGAACTAGAGATCATTATTGATCACAAAATAGATAATTTTGATTATATTATATTAAAAAGTTTTTGTACAAACAAAACTAATGAAGACAAGATCAGAAGGGAAGCAATAAACTGGGAAAACTTTTTACATTCAAAGGTTCTGATAAAGGCCTCCTTTCTAAAATATATAGAGAATTGATTCAAATTTATAAGAATTCATGCCATTCTTCAATTGATAGTCAAAGGATATGAACAGACAATTTTGAGATGAAGAGATTGAAACTATTTCTAGTCATATGAAAAGGTGCTCCAAATCACTATTGATCAGAGAAATGAAAATTAAGGCAACTCTGAGATATCACTACACATCTGTTAGATTAGCTAAGATGACAGAAAAAGATAATGACAAATGTGGGAGATGATGAGGGAAAAATGGGACACTGATACATTATTGGTGGAACTGTGAATAGATCCAACCACTTTGGAGAGCGATTTGGAACTGTGCTCAAAAAGCTATCAAAAGTTATCAAATTGTGCATACCCTTTGACCCAGCAGTGTTTCTGCAGGGCTTTTATCCCAAAGAGATCTTAAGGAAGGAAGGGGACCCACATGTGCAAAAATGTTTGTGGCAGCCCTTTTTGTAGTGGCTAAAAACTGGAAACTGAATGGATGCCCATCAATTAGAGAATAGCTAAATAAATTATGGTATATGAATATTATGGAACATTATTGTTCTGCAAGAAACAAATAACAAGATGAATTCAGAGAAGCCTGGAGAGACTTACATGAAGAGATGCTCAGTAAAATGAGCAGAACCAGGAGATCATTGTACATGGCAACAACAAGACTACACATTGATTAATTCTGATGGACGGGGCTCTCTTCAACAATGAGATAATTCAAACTAGTTCCAATTGTTCAGTGATGAAGAGAGCCATCTACACCCAGAGAGAGGTCTGTGGGAACTGAGTATGGACCACAACATATCATTTTCATGCTTTCTGTTGATGTTTGCTTGCATTTTGTTTTCCTTCTCAGGTTTTTTATTTTCCTAGATCCAATTTTTTTTTGTCAAGCAAGATAACTGTACAAATATGTATACATATATTGGATTTAACTACATTTTAACATATTTAACATGTATTGGACTATCTGCCATCTAGGGGAGGGAGTGAGAAGATGGAGGGAAAAAATTGACAGAAATTTTTGTAAAGGTCAATGTTGAAAAAATTACCAATGCACATCTTTTGTAAATAAAAAGCTTTAATAAAAAATAAGTTAATTTTAAAAAAATGAAAAGTTCATTGTCATTGGGTTTTCTTTTCCTTCCTTCCTTCCTTCTTCTTCCCTTCCCCCTTTCTTTTTCTTTCTCCCTTCTTTCCTCCTCTCTCCTCTTTCTTTCTTCTCTCCTCCTGTTTCTTTTTCTCTTTCCCCTTCTTTTCTACCTTGCTTCCTTCTTTCATTCCTTATTCCCTTTCTGCCTTCTTTTTTCTTTCTCCCTCTTTTCCTCTCTTCTTTTGCTCCTCCTCTTTCTTCTTCTTTCCCCTCCTTTTCTTCCTTTTTTTCTCCTCTTTCCTCCTCTCCTCTCTTATTTCCTCTTCTTTCCCCCTTTTTTTCTTGCTTTCTTCCTTTCCTTTCCCCTTCCTTTTTTTCTCCCTTTTCTCTTCTTTCTCTCCTCTCCTCTTCTTTTCCTTCTTTCCTTGCTTCATTCTTCCTTCTTTCCTCTTCCTTCATTCCTTCCTTTCCTCTTTTCTTCCTTTCTTCCTACCTTTTCCCCTCCTCCTTCTACCTTTCCCTCACTTTCTCCCCCCCCCCTCCATTCTCTATAACAAAGTGAAGAGAGAATTTTTGCCATGCCTATAAGATTTCAGAATATTTTTAGAAGATGTCACTGTCTCAGCACACTGACATAGCTAGATGTTTCAGGTTAGGCCTTTGGTAGTCAAAACTGGAAACTGACATAACTAATGTCATGGAGGTAATGACTCATTCTAGGAAGGGCCATGTTCTCTCTGAAACAGAAGTTGGATTTCCTGTGATGATGCTATTTGGAACTCTACCTAAGTCTGTGTCTGATGTACCAAAGAGCATCCCCAATGAACATTGTCCTGCACCTTCCCTCTCCTCTCCACTGAAGAGGGAAAAGACAATTATGATCTTTGCCACATCTACGTCCATCTCTTTTCCTCTCTGTGTTTTAAGTTTTTATTCATGTTCTCCTTCGATCACGAAACCAGTTCCCACACCATAAATTATTTCCTACAGTTTTGACATCATTTATTTCCATAGCATTATACATTCCAACCTTCTGACTATTTAAGATCAAAAGATTTGCTCCCAGGCTCATATTTCACTCCAGTGCTCAGACTTTATGAACCAAATTAGACTGAGCAGTAGCAGTCCCAGCCTGGCATTGTCTCTAATGGGGCAGAACTCCAAGGCTTCTAGGAGATGGTGGACAGTGCTGAGTCATTAGAGAGGAAACAAGACTGACACTGGAGCCAAAGTGGGCATTAAGTACTCCAGAAGGACTGAACGTCCTCAATCCAACACTGTTTAAATAAGATATCCCAGGAGCCCAATAAGATACAGCCAGAAATAATGCTGGGCAATAGCATAGCAAGAATCATTTTTATAATTCCAAACAACAGCTAGATGTTTACTGATTGATTGATCATAGCATCCTAATTTTAGAGCCTCAAAGGCCATATAGACTAATCCCTTCATTTATGGTTGAGGGTAATAAGACCTGAAGTTATGACATTATTTGGCTAAGTTCATATAAATAATATAAGAGGGAGAATTTGAATCCTGACCCTCCAATTTTGTAATACCAGGTTTGGTTATTATAAGTATATTTTTCAAGAATTCCTTTTTTAAATATTATCTATCATTTAATCTTTAGTTTATAATAATGATGATAATAGGTTATATTTCTGTAGTACTTTATATTAAAAACAGCTTTTCTTATTTGGAAATTTTCTTGTTGAAAAGAGCCGTCAATGTTAAGGATAATGAGGAAGAGAAAGGGGACTTGAATTCTGAGCCTGGCTCAAAGACCCACTAGTTGTAGAATCTTTGTCCATAGCTTCCTCCCCTACAAACAAGGGGGGTTACTCTTGATTTCTCTGATCTCTTCTAGTCTTAGCATTCTATGACATGATGTTGTTTTAAGAGTCTTATGGCATCTTTGCAAGATCAAGCTCATTTTCCAGAGGAAGAAAATGTAGGACATAGAGTTCCAGTGATTTTTCATACAGCCAGGAGGTGAAGGAACTGAAACTTGAATCCAAGACTTTTGTCTCCAAGTCTTGTGATTTTCCTTTTTTCCTCCCACAATTTCATAATTGAAAGAAAGTAGGGAGCAGGGAAGCAGAATCTTCTAAAGAATCTTCTCTCTAAAAAAGAGAAAAGAATTGAGGAAGTGAGGGATTATGTCTGTGTAAACACAGGGCAGAGGGGTACAGGAATATAGGGGTGGGGTTTGAGGGGGATAAAAGAACAAGTAGACTTCAATAAAGATTAAACATAACAGTTGTGGACATTGTTGCTCCAACTTTCTTCCTGATTTCTTCAAAACTCATTCCCTTTTATTCTCATATCTCTCCCCTACTCCAGCTTGGTGAGAGTTATAATACTATACTATGAGGTTTTGGAATCAGACAATCTGTCTTCAAATACTGGCTATTTACTACTAGGTGGCAGCAGATAAGGTACTAGACTTGAATCAGAAAACCTAAGTTTCCATACTTTCTAGCGTGACTAGCCAAATCACTTTATTTCTGTTTACCTCAGTTTCTTCATCTGCAAAAGGGGAATGATAATAATAGAACCTACCTTTCAAGAGCTAGAAGAAGGATCAAATGAGATAACCAAAGTATAACACTTTTCAAATTTCAAGGTGCTATATGAATATTAGCTATTATTATAGGACCTTGGAGTGGGAATAATAACACAAATTCTGCCTACCTCCATGAGTTGTAGGTTTCAAATACTTTGCAACTCTCAAAGTACTGTAGAAATGTAAGTTATTCTTATTCTCATATCACTCCCCCATTCTAATCCATGTCATTCTTCCCCTCATCCTTCCCACAGCTGTGTGGGGAGAGGCAAATCACTTCACCTTTCTCAGGGTTTCATACTCATCATCAAAAAAGTGAGGATTAAAAAAAATACAACTGATGACCTAATCTTTTTTTTTTTTTTTACAGAGCTGGTATGAAGCTCAAATGAGATAAAAAATATGGAAAGACTTTGAAAAGCATTAATTTTTTATTACACTTCCATTCTCTCAGTCCCTTGACATCACACTTCCCTGTTGAATTCTTCCTGACCTCTTTCCCTACTCTTTAGTCCCTTTCTCCCACCCTCTGACTCTCTCATGAATGTTCATTCCTGCCATTGAATGTGGGGAAAAAAAAAGAAACCAAAGTAGAATTAGTAGGAAGAGAAAACAGAAAAGTCCTTTGTTAGAAAACTCCAAAGAGCTCCCAAGTTGTTAATTATCCTAGAACACTGATCTTTTGAGAGGTCATAAAATCATAGAGCTGGACAGGACATTGGAGGCCATCTATCCAACCATCTTAATTTACAGATAAGGTAATTAAAGGCAGCTAAGTGATTTCATAAAAGTCATACAATCAGTACATGTCTGAAACAGGTTTTAAACCCAGATATTCCTGAGTCTAAGAGTAATACTTTTGACAGTGCTAAGGGAAGCTTCTTGAGAGTAGGAATTAGGGAGAGAGAAAGAGACACAAAGAGAGATAGAAAGAGACAGAGAAAGACAGAAACAACAAAGGGAGACAGAGAAACAGAGAGAACATTATAGTGCTTGCCAGACACTATACTAAATACTAGAAATCTAAATTCAAGCACAAAGATGGTCCTTACCCTTACATATATTCTGATGGAGGAAGAAAACACATTCTCTCATCCCTTTTATTACTCTCTTCAACACTTAGCCCAGTGCTTAGAACACAGAAGTTGCCTAATAAATGCTTGCTTATTGATTGATTGATGATATTAGATGTGGGTCTGCCACAGCCTTTTCGCACTAGGAGGGAGCGTGTGCCAGCTTCTAAGTTCCCTATGGGTACCTGCTGTCTACTCTTATGTCCTTCACAGATGGTGACAATTGGCTGACGTGCCAAAGAAAACCATCCCACATGCCATTTGGTGGGGGTTGGCAACCTCCACCCTAGAATTTGGTTTCATTGTCTATTGCCTCAAATAAGTAGGCCATTGGCCAGGATTTGGATATCTTTTTGAAAAAGAGATTGCTGTTGGAATAGGCTTTGAACTAGATGCACTCAATAAGGGTTTGCTGAAAAAGTGAATGCAAAAAAATACAATGCACTGTCACAGTGTTACAATGCTACAGTTCCCTTCTTCGGCATGGCTTGGCATTGAGCATCCCATTTCCCCTCCATTTTGGGTTTTGTCTGCAGCTGCAGTGGGTTATATAACAAGAAATACTCTTCCAACTTCCTTATCTCAAGTGTTTGTGATCTATGTGCAAATACTGCAAGTGTGCTGTTTTTCCTTATACCCTGAATCTCTTGGCTTTCCTTGAGAGTGGCAGGTGATTACAAAACTCAGTCTACTTCAATACAATTCAATTTAATAAACTTTTAATAAGTACATGTTATTTGTGAAGCATTGTCCTATATATTTACACAAAGGGACATTTATTTAACATTCAAGGCATCCAAAACCCAGTTTTGTAGAGGATTCTGTTTTAAAATCACCTCCTCTGTACACATATACAATAGCCACACATACATGTAATATGCACATCTCTCCATGGTCCCCTAAAATGATTTCTCTATATGTCTGTCTCAGAAGGCCCTTTCTTTTATAGTCCCCAATCGACTGTTTGTATCATGGCTCAATTTATACCTTTCTTACCAGCAGCACTCCTGTCTTACCAAAATTTATTTCAACCATGTTTAAAAATTATTTTATTTGTCAATACTGGATTAGCTATTATGTACATTTTTTAAAAAATCATTTACTAATGCTTTAATTTCTCTTAAGTGTGTCTTTGAAGGTCTATTCATTCAGTTATCAAGCATTTGATTAAGGGCCTTCTATATGCTGGACCTAGAGTCAGAAAGACTCATCTCCCTGATCTGGTCACAGATACCTACCTACTGGCTGGGTGATCATGGACAATATTGACAATTCACTTATCCCTGTGTTTGCCTTAGTTTTCTTATCTGTAAAATGAGCAGGACAATAAAATGGCAAATCACTCCAGTATCTTTGCCAAAAAAAAAAAAAAGCCTAAATGGCTGAAAAAGAGTCAAATATCACTGGAGCAACAGAATAAGAACATCTGCAGAACACTATATTAGGCACTATTGGGAGATGTAAAAAGATGAATAAAAATGGTTCTGCCCTCAATGAACTTGCCAATGAGCTCAGTGTCTAGTAGGAGAGATTGTTGTTGTTTGTCCTTCATTCTGGAAGAGGACCATAACTTGAAAGTGAATAAGTGAAAGAGGGCTGAACGAGGTCACGTGCCTCACTTTCTCTCCAGAGCCATCTGGGTCCAGTGATCAGATATAAATCAAGATGACTGGAGATGGCACTGGATGCAGTGGGACACCTTGGTCTTTTTAAGTTAAGGTCTTCAACAGGTCTCTGTTTGATTGAGTTTGCAGTCTTTTAGTGATTAAGGCTAGGTAGCAACTAAGGCAAAAAATCTCTTCTTTTCCATAGTCCAAAAAAAAAAGTTAATAAATATATGAATGAATGAATCTAGGAGGGGAAAATACTCGGGGTTTTTGGCCAAATCAGAAAAGACTGCTATTTACATTCAATCTGAGTCAATCTGGACTCAAACAATGACCAAATGGGGCTTAGTCTAGGACCTATTGGTGACCCATCAGATTGGTTTTACTTTAAGGCTTGGTGCTTAAGAAAGAATTCTAGCCAATAAACTCGAAGATATCTTAAGAGGGTTCAGAGGTGCAAAAGAGAAAAAATACTTTTAAGAACATTTGTAGGTAAGGTCATCTAAAAAACAAGGGGGTTGTTTGATATGATTTCTAAGACCCTTTCCAAGTCTATGTCTATGGTTAGGCCATATGGGTTGATATATAAGTTCTGATTGCAAAGAGCCTTGAATACAAGTCTAAAAAGTTCAATTCATTTCTTTTAATATAGTCAAATCATCTCCCTCATTGCCCTGCTATGGAAGCTCCTAGTGCTCCAGGTGAACTGTATCTTCTATCACATTCTTGGAACATGTGGTTTGCCTAATTTGATTCTGAAACTCAGGTCCCCATCAGATGGGGAAAGAGGCTGCATGAAGGTACCCCTGAGCATCAAAACCCCATAGTTCTGTTTATGACTCAGGGCAGAATCAGAGAGAGCTCAGCCTCAAACCCCTCCCAATAAGTGATGAACAAAAAAAAAAAAAAAAAAAAAAGTGGAAAAGCAGAGCTACTGTGGCAGGATATCAGCGTTAATGTAGCTTGACTCCAGGCTGATATTCCACTTATCTCTCCAGAATGACAATTAGAGAAAAAGAGTTATTGCTATTCTGGCTTCCTCTATTGAGCTATGAATAAATGATGATCGCTGTGAAATAGTGTGCTGTTTAGATCTTTTCTGGTAAATTAAAAAAAATAAAAATTGAATAAAGCAGTAATATATACAGTCGTTTAAATAAGAGCAGCGGAGCAGAATTAGGAAACTATTTCAGTATCTTCCCTTGTGTTGTCATTTTAATGTAATTAGTTTGCAAAAATATTAATTAATACTTAAACATCTGACACTTTTTACATGTTGATTTGAAATGTGTTGATTATATTTTTCAGTTTGCCCTAGTGCTCTCCCACACTTGTATGATTGGAAATCTTGAGCTTCCAAGCAAAAATAAATAAATAAATAAACTAGACTGAGCCCCCTTACCCTTTGTGAATTGCCAAATAAAAGAATTTTCAGCCTTGAAGGCCTACTTTGGTTGCTTATATGCCCTTGGAGAGAGATAGCAAGGGGTTTTTGCTTTTTTTGCTTATATAGTTAAGTGTTATAAAAGTAATTATCCCTCAACAATCACAAGTGATGTTTTTTTTCAATAAGAAGGCCCCCCTAGAATTTGTTAGTTAGAATCTAAATTATTTGAGAATAGGGATTGCTTCATTCATTGTAATTGTATCCCTAATGCCTAACACAGTATTAGCCACATAGTTATTGATTGGTTTAAAGGTTTGAATTAGCTGACATAGATTTTGTTTGTAAAGGCAATATTCTTGACACTTTCCAATCTCATTAAAAGTATTATAACTAGCATTTATATATAGCTTTATAGAGTGCTTTATATAAGTTAATTCATTTGATGCTCAAAACAACCCTTTGAAGTGGGTATTATTGTTATCCCCATTTTCAGACAAGGACACTGAGGCATGCAGAGCTAAAGTGACTTGCCCAAGTTCACACAGCTAGAAAATGTCTAAACCAGGATTTGAATATTTGTTCAAAGAAGAATGTGTTGAAGAACAAAAAGGAAATGACTGCCAAAGAGTCATTTCCAAAGACTTAGAGCCAAGCAATAGATGCCAGGCTCTTCTCCCAAAAGAAAGGAGCTGAACTCTCTGAGGAAGAAAATATTGAAGGATAATGCATTTCCATAGGTGCTGGCAGAGGGCCAATCTAATAAGGATCAGAGGAAAGAGAGAAGAGAAGAGAGATACTGAGGTAATTGTTTATTGACTTGATATTCTATTTATCTTTAATATAAAAGTCTACTCTCTTTTATGAACACATATCTAGAACATGACAGAGTTCTTCTAAACTGTTAAAACAAGTGGAAATTACCTATTTCTGGTTATTTACTTGGCACAAATGTGACTGCCAAAAAGTATCTAGAAAGCGTAGATAAGATTACAAAATCTTGGGTAATAAAGTGAAAACCATAGGAGTGTAGGTAGTGTTTGCATCACTACGGCTGGCAAGAACTTTAGAAGATAAAGGAAGATTTGGGAAATGAACAACTGGTTAAGAACATGGCATCTGAGAATACAATTCAGATTGTTAAACTATATAGAAATTACATGCTTCTGGAAGATACAGAACACGCTTAACAAAGACTGATGATAATGCTTTTGTCTGCATTTTTGCAGATATAAACAAAGGGGCTTTAAAATGAAAGAAAGAGGAGAGAGAAAACTGACTTAAATATGTCTACAAAGATAGCTCCCAAAGGTAGCAGCAAAAATGTAGGAAAAATAAGAATAGAGATTTTAGAATTCACAGGAAATAGAATTCAAGAAAAGAAACAATGATCAAACCTATGGCATCAAATATCTATGCATAAATATACAAAGTATGAGTATCATACTCTGAACTAGATGACCTAATGTAAGAATGTAAATTTGACCTCATGGTCAGATCCAAGAGTAGCATATTACTCTAGAAGGATTCTTTATTTAAAAAAAACAAAATAGGTAAGATAATGAGGAGATGGGATGGGAAATTGAATTGTTAATTAAGATGTATTCATGGGAAAAAAAACAAAAAAAATTTAAAAGATATATTTGTGAGAAGAAATTCAGAAACCCCCAAAAAGAACACAACAGAAAGCCTTTGGGTAAGGATCAATGAAGAGAGAAACAAAAAGGATACTGTATTCTCAGAGATACATACATATACATGTATGTGTATATCTGTATACATACATATATAGGGTATATACATGCATGCATATATACACATATGTAACATATATATGTCACCACTTGAATGGAAAGAACTGGATGAGGAACTTGGGAAAGTAATCTCAAACCTGGCACAAATAAATTATGTCATTCTCTATCTCATTATCTGTCTCTGCCTCTATTTCTGTTAGTTTCTTTCTCTCTCTTTTTTTTCTCTCTTCTTCTTTTTTCCTGTCTCTTTGTCTCTTTGTTTCTCTTTTCTCCTTCTTTATCTTCTCTCTTTCTTTGACTCTCCTCTTTCTTCACTTCCCTTAATGATTTTGCCTTTCAAAAAGTAGAGAAACCAACAAGGGAAATTGATTCTCAACAAGGAATGGTGAAGGTCTTGGTGATCACTCAATATTAAAATCTGCAATAGAAAAAAAAGAGGGGGAGTCAGTGTATAGTCTGGTATGAATACTAAATTTGGGGGATAACTGAAATTAAGGGAGGTCAGAGAAAAGCCAGATAGTATGCAAAATTCTAGAGATGGGTCAGTGGAAGAGAGATGTGACACTTTTAAGAATGAAATGCTGAAGACACTAAAAGGAACAATAATGTTAGAAAGAAAAGGAACTCTTCTAAAGAGACTGATATAAATGAATTGAGGACAGGAAACTGTGTAAAAAAAAAAAAAAAAACATGATACAATCCTGTAAAAATAGTCAGGAATGAGCTGAGGATGGTGAGAAAAAGCTAAGGACAATACAAAAGCATGTGATGGTTTTTTGTTTGTTTTTGAGCTCTTTGGAGAAGAAGAGGAGGATCAAAGATTAGAATCCTGATTGGGATTGAGGAGGGGATCTCAATCAGTGATAGAGGAAGAGTTGTAATACCTTTATTTACTTACTGTTTTCTAGTATGTTAGATATCATCTAACATGATAGTGCTTTAAGGTGAAAAAAATGTTTTGCAAATATTACTTCATTTTATCTTCATAACAACCTTAGGGGACAAGATATCATTATTATTATACCCTTCTTACAGATGAGAAACTGAAACAGAAAAAGGTTAGATGACTTGCTTAGGGCCACATAGCTAGTAAATGAAACCGGATTTTAAGTCAAGTCTTCTTAAACCAGGTCCAATATTCTCTCCACTGGGCCATTTAGCTGCCTCTTTCAAAGAGGAAAATAAATTTTGGACTGGAAAGGAACAAACATGAATGAGAAGCATTTAACTAGTTTTAATATGTTCATAACCAGCCCCAGAGTGACTATTTTTGTGGAGACAAAAAGAACTAGTAAACCTGATTACAGAGTCAGTGTGTGTGTGTGTGTGTGTGTGTGTGTGTGTGTGTGTGTGTGTGTGTTTAAAACCTTGATCAATGAAAGAGACAGAGCAAGAATATAGAAGAGAGAATGTCCCAACTGTCTAGAAACAGAAACAAATAGTCAGCCCACTATAATCTACTGAGTTTGGCTTTGATTTCTAATAAAATCCTAAAGTAAACTATTAAAGGAATAATTAATGATCATGTAGAAAAGGAAGCCCTGGTGACAGAGAGCATATATACAAGCCTGTTTGATCATTGCATCGTTTTGCTCCCAGTTAGGAGAGACCTGCAAACATTTTCCCCCATCTATTACCTTACACAATCTTCATGGATCTTATATAGTATTTAGGACATGGCATAATACTTTCCAGAAACAAAGTTTTCCCAGAACCCAAATTGATTCCTAGATTTTTGAATCACCAAAACAAAGAGGACACATTCACATGATGTAGAGCTGAAAAGTTTTTTAAAGAGCATTGAACCCCACCCCTCATTTTATGAATGTAGCATTCTGCTACATTCTTACACTCTTACACTGGAGTATTGAATCCTAAAGGGTGGTTAAATTAATTCTTCTCATCAACAACAGTTGATGTTACGGTAGTGATGGTGATTTTCTAATATTATGTTCATGAATCCCCATCTAATGTGTACCCCATTAATTATTAGCTAGCCAGACTTAGTAACTTTTGAGAAAGGATATTTACTAATATTATATAATAAAAAAATTAGTGCAAAAAAATCCTGGGGGAAATGTATTTTAAGCTTAGAGATCATAAGTGGCAAAAGGTTAACTAATACACTTTGGGGTTGGATATAAGTCCTTTCCTTCCTTCATAGAATCTTCATGGAGTTATCCTAAAGTAGAATTCTCTGATGAGCTGTTTGGTAACCTTATAGAATCTTAAAAATGCCTTTCCTCAGTGTATCCTGTTTATTTTTAACTCAATATAGCTAGATAACTCTAGGTATTTTTAACTCTAGATACTACCAATATCTATAGCTGTGTGGCAATAGCAAAAAAGCCAATGACAAGTACAAAACTTCCATCCTTTCCAAGTTTACAATCTTATTTTGGAAATTGAGGGTGAGGAGATGAAGATTCTACTTCCCTCTACCAATTACTTCTGAGGGAACTTAGAGGAATCTTCTGTACTTCAGTCCAAGCTGCTATTAGAATGTTAAATTCTGATCTAGCTTGCTGTTTTATACAAACCTAACAGAAAATGACTGATTCTCTTCAACCAATCACAAAATATTTTTGGTTTGGCATAATTTAATTTGTTCCTAGTTTACACTGTTGATTTTGTAAACCAGTCAAAGATATCCTGATAAAAGCATTAGAGTATAATAGAGTATCTTATTAATTACATTAAGCTATATTGAACAGCATAGGATAAGCTTCTTCTATAGATAAGAAATCTAAGGCCCAAAGTAATGAAATTATTTACTAAAGATCACTTAGTAGTTTTAAAAGTTAAAATTAAGCTAAGTTTTCTGTTTGTATATAGTCATCTTCTTTCTGTCACTTCCCTATATCCCTTACATATTGCTGTTTCAGGTTTGTGTGTGACTCAATCTTGAATTAAAGACTTGGAGCCATTTTATTATGGTGTGTTTCCTTAGAGTGTTGTCTGTAAATCAAGATAATTATTCTCTAACTCAGAGACAGTCATTTAGCACTATTAAAAAGTTAGCAAAATTTGCCTCTGGTACTCCAGTCTACTAGTTTTTTCTCTTCTCTCCTTCCCTCTCTCAGTAGAATTCCTTCCACTTAGCAGGTATACAATTCCTAGTTTCTAGTATTCTCTTAATTTTGTATTTTTTTTTACATTTCATATTTATTTACATGGCTACACAATGTTTCCATACACATATTAATAGAATTCAGTCCCATTTAACAAGTATTTATTAAACATCTATTATATGCCAGGAATCGAGCTAGGCATTGAGGGATACAACTCTTTGTTCCATGGATTTAAATTCCAGAGAATAAGATAGCTCATATTGTTTCCCCCATCTCACTTTCTTAACTTCTTTCCTATGTTGTCCTTGACCAATAGAATATAAATTCCTTAAGGGCAATAACTTTATTTTTATTGATTAAATCTCCCACCCCTTTGTACAGAGCCTGGCACACAATAAGCTCTTAATAAATGGTTAAAGAATTGGATTGAATAAAAAAGTAAAAAAGTTCTCCCACTAAAGGAGGTTACTCTCTCTGTATTTTTAAAACCCTACCAGGATCACAGTTTTGCAAGAGTGAATTACTATCTTTTCAAGTATTTTGAAAATACAAAGCTATTATTAAAAAAAAAAAAAAACTCTACCGTGTCCTTCCCCAAATCTGATCCAAAAGAAACACTTGATATGTTGGAATGATGTTAAAAGATGGGTTTGGTTCTCTGCCTTCTGGCGGCAACTGCTTCAGTGGAAGATCCTTGAGGACATGACATTATTTTTTCATGTTTTGTATCCCCAGTGATCAGCACAGTACTTGCAGTATAATAAAATTTAAGAAATGTTTCCTGGTTGAAATGAATTCTACTTTATCAAGAACCTCTACACTGGTCTGCACCTTTCCTAAATCTGTATATTGATAATAGTAAACTATTATCAATCTGTCATTGATAATTTGTTATTCTATGTACCAGTAACTATTATCAGGGAAGAAAAAAAATTTTTTTCCTTTCTAAAAAGAACTAGTTTTAACTTTTTTAATTTAGCCAAACTGTCTAAAAGCAACTAACATTTCCCCATTTTCTAACCAAAATTTATAGAAGGATTTCAATTATTTCTGAAATATCCAATCAGTGGTTCACCAAGTTTCATTTCAATTAGTAATTAATATTTTTAAACACACATTGTTTTTAATTTTTTGCTTTCTTGTCTTTGTGTCTCTGGTATAGAATACAATTCCTACCTCATGGTAGATGTTTGTTGAATGACTTATTCATTCCCATTGATGTATAATTGAACAATAATAGTTTAAAGTGTTAATATTGTGTTATAGATCATTTTGTTTAGTCATGTCTCACTCTTTGTGCCCCAATTTAGGGGGCACAAAGAGTGAGACATGATTTTTAAAAATCCCAATTTAGGATTCTCTTGGGAAAGATACTTGAGGACCTTGTCATTTCCTTCTCTGGCTCATTTTACAGATGAGGAAACAGAGGCAGATGGGAGTTAGTGATTTGCCCAGAATGATGTAGTTAATAAGTGTCTGAGGCCAGATTTGAACTCAGGGAGATGAACCTTCAAGTCCAGTACTCTCTCCATTTCTCCACTTACACAATGGATAGAATAAAGGACTTGGAATCAGGAAGACTCATCTTTATGAGTTCAAATTGGCCTCAGTTCTTGTTATCTATGTCATACTAGGCAAGTCACTTAACCATGTCTGCTTCAATTTCTTCATCTATAAAATGATCCAAAGAAGCAAATGACAGGCTTCTCTAGTATCTCTCTCTCTACCCAAAAAGACCCAACTGGGGTTATTAAGAGTCTGAAAAATATTACTAAGGACTTAAATAAAAGGATAACGTTCTAATCAATGATGACAGCAGTGAGGTAGGATGGGAGGTAGATGTCATTCAATTCCTTTCAAATTATATCATCTATGCAGGCTATCAGAGGTTGCCCTCTGCTTCTAAGAAAATCATGTGGAAAGCAAAAGGGCCAAAAGTCAGATTTGGATGATTTCCAGAGATAATTCTACTTCTAGGTAGTTCAGCACTTAGCAAAGGTCTTTAGAAGTTACGCCAAATAATAAACATTTCCTATACTTTGGTTCATCTGCAACATCCCTGTAGTGTCATGACCTCAGAGACCTGCATGATGGAAGGTCCTCATTCTTTTTGGAGTGTTGTGGATTGGAGTTTACCATCAAATAAATGATCACAAGGGAGAGAACATGAAAATCACAGTCCCTGAGGATCTGAGTATTAGATTTATTTTTATTAAATATGCATATAGTCTTCAGATGAAATATGTCAAATGGAAAGTAGATTAAAGTGTCTTATTAGTCTAATACCATAAATTCAAATGAATACCAAAAATTAGCATTTTTGCAAAGAAGATAGATATATAGATTTTTTTAAATTAGTAAGAGACTAGAGTTCTCTTAAATTTTCCTGAAGTCAGGACTGGGGAGACCTGAAGACAGTAGATGAAGGTGAAAAATAAAAGGAGGCTGGGGAAATTGTCAGACAGTATTATTGAAGCTGGATATCCAGTCAGTGATACTTGTTGAGCCTTGGTCATACCATTAAATCAGCACAGGAATGAGTACACTACTCTAACCCTGACAATCTAGGGGAGAAATACCCCATTTAAGAAATAAGGGGGAAATCCTCAGTTGTCTGGGGAGGAATCACGGTTAAAAACCAGACAATCCAATAATCCTCTCAAGTTAATAGCCTTGCGTCTACCTTCTTTTTAACAAGTCAAGCAAAAATCCTTTCTTAGGCTGCTTTAAATTATTCTTCTCCACCCTTTTGGCTCCTGATTGAAAGTCTATAGTATGTGCTGGCTTTGAAATCAGAAGAGCTGTGTTCAAATACAACTCTACTACTTACTTAAATCATTTATCATTGCAGAATTTTAGTTCTATAAAATGGAACAGTTGAAATGGACAATCTCTAGGGTCTCTTATGGCTCTAAGTTTAATATAACCATTGACTCGGTGCTAGGCATTTATCACAGAACCACGGGAAATGGTGTTAACATCTGACCAAAAATAATGCTGTTAATTTTTATAGCAGAAATAGAATCCTGCTTTTTGTTCTAGTTGATGTAACACTGAGCGATAACTCACATGGGGCCACTAGAGTTTTGTCCAAGGGCACTGATACTGGAGGGGAAGAAGATGAGTGGCAAGCTTCCTATTTGTAGTAGTACTAAGTTGATCAATCAAAGCCAGTATCCCTCCTAACCTAAGTTTCATAAACTTGCAAAGAGTACATAGATATATTCCAAGGTCTGGGAAATTAGGTAGAAAAATATACATTTTAATATAATTGATTTTCTTTGTAATGTTTTATATTTTGCTTTATTCATTTAAAATATTCTTTGAAGGTGGTCTATAGATCATGGACATGCATTAAGTCAGCACAGGAATGTTACACCACCCTAACCCTAACAGTTTAGGGGAGCAATGCCCCCTTTAAAAAATAAGAGGGAAACCCTTATAAAAAGAGAGAAAGAGACAAACAGACAGACAGACAGAACAGATAGATAAATCATTAGATAGATAGGCAGGCAAAGAGACAAACAGATAGAGATAGAGGGGTCCATGATACAAAAAAAAAATAAGAGCTCCTGAACTAGAGACTGGGATCTCAAAGTGAGTTAATACTCCCTTCCCATCTGGGTCACCCTTCTAACACATAAACCTCAGAGTTCCATCATATCATGCCCTTCTGCAAGTGCTCACATCTTCCCCCATCGTTGTACTAATGCAAATGCCACCCTTAAGAGAAACTGCTCATAAACTTGTCATAGGGATTCATACTATATGGAATACTCGGGAGAATAAGCAGCAACAGTAGCAATCACCACCCTTGACAGGTCTTTGGTCTTTGCATCCCCTGTTACAAATTTAATTTTGTACAGGATCTAATGCTCTTGGTTACAGCTCTGGTATTATACAAATTGATGGTCCTTGTGATTCCTTCCAGAACTCTTAACACACTTGAATAAGGATACCCTAGATGTGGTTTCTCTGATTGGAGCTGCAGGATTTAGGACTGCAGCTCAAAACTCCAGTGATTACTTCATACCATTCTCCAAAGTTCTTTATCCTGCAAAACAATCCTCAATCATTTTAATTAGGCTTCCACTCAGGTTCTTTACCCATCTACCCCCCTTCTCCCCAACGTCATTATTCTCATGAGTACAGTATTTCTGTTTGAGGACATTTTTCCTCTAAGCAAAATATTAGAGCAGTGACTGATCTTGCCAGAAGCAAGCTGTAAAAACACTTTTCAATCCATTTGTGGCAGCTCACACCTCATTCTCCAACTTTAGAAGTTCTTCTGTTCATGCCCCTTTTGTATCTCCATGAAGCAAGGTGTTTGGAGAAGGGGAAAATTGCCCTTCAGGGAAGGCTACAGAAGGCTTTGAAGAAAGAAACCTCTTTCTAGTAGAAACAGGCAGTTACCAAAGACATAGGAAAAGCCAGCCCAAGTGAAGTCTGTTTGTGGAGTCTGAAACTCATAGAACGAGTCCATGAGCTGGGTCTCAGGGATTATTGGAATGAAAGGAAAGCACTAGGCTCTGTTCTCAGGGAATAACAACTCTTAATATTGCTTCCAAATTTACCTGAGCCACATGGATAAAGAGCAAGCACAGTGGAAAGCTGAACTGATGAACAGAAATTCAGGGGAAAAAGACAAGATTCATTATGAATGTGAGCCATCAGAATGTATAACATGGAATACAAAACTAATAATAATAATAGTAATAGTAATCAACTTATGTGAGCTTATGGCTTTAAAGTTTACCAAGTACTTTCTTCATAAGGACTCTGTAAGACAGGTAGTACAAATTTTATTACCTTCATTTCACAAATGAAGAAGTTCAGGCTTTTGAGAGGTGAAAAAACTTCCCATAGAGCAGTGAAGTGTCAGAGTAGGTATATAAAGCCAGGTCTTTTCAATCCAAACCAGAATTATAGTATCTCAGAATTGGAAAAGACTTCAGACACCATATTTAAATCATTTTTAAATAAGAAAATGAGAATTTGTATAGACACACACACACACACACACACACACACATATATACATGTGCATATATGTTTGTATAGATACATACATCTACACACATGTATACCTATCCAACAATATATACATGCATGCATATATACCAATTATCTTTCTATATACATATAAACTCATATATATATGTCATTGACAAGTGGATAACCAGCTAGCCTTGCCTTAAAGATGGCTAGTAAAGGGGAAGGAAGCTACAGTTTCTTCAGTTTTCTATGTAGCTAAGTGTTAGGAAGTTATGCATTAAACTGAGTCTAAATATTCCCATCTTCAGCTTCTATCACTTGGTCCTAGTTCTGTCCTCTGGGATCAAGCAGAATAAATTCAATATCTCTTTTATATGACAAGACCTTCAATCTATGACAGCCCCTCCCCTCCCCAAATCAAATCTACTTTTTTCTAGGCAAAATACTCCTAGTTTATAAGTACCTAGATTTAGAAGTAAAAATGACCTTAGAAGTCATGAATTCCAACCCAGAGGAAACTTAGATCTAAAGAGACTGAGTGATTTGTTTTACAACACATAGCTAGTAAGTCCTGAGTAAAGATTTCAATTCAAGTTGTTCTGCCGCCATATCTAGCCCACTTCTCTATCCACTACACCATGCTGCCTTCAGTATCATTTCTATGATTTGATCATATTAACTACCCTCCCCTGACATCTTTCTAGCTTGTCAGTATCCTTAAAATATGGAATCCCATACTGAACACCATTCTGTACCTGTGGTCTGATCAAAGGAGAACAGTCCAACTGTCTCATCTAGTTTGCTATCTTGCCTACTTGCATGTGATCTGGAAAGTTGACAAGGAAGTCATTTCTGCCTTCATTGAAGTCATTGATAAAAATGTTAAATAGTGCAGGGCAAAAGACAAATCCTTGGCTCACTCTGCTGGACTATATAAGCCAATGTCAAGTGATTAATGATTATTCTTTGGATCTGGTCACCATAATTAATTACATTCAAAATGAAAATATTAGTTTATGTTAATTTTAGGAGTGAGAAATACAATGCTTAGGAGTTCCCTATTTCAGAGTTCACCTACCAGTCCAGAATTTTCCTTTTCTTTTTGCTCTAGTCACAAACTTTCCTTTGTAGGATTGTTTTCATTGCTGTTGATAGTTTGATTTGGACTTCACTGATATAATGTAGTTGAATATGAAAATCACTTTGATTAGTGATTTTTGGGGGGTTTCTTTTCTTTCATATTTTTTGGTTTGAATGTTTTATGAAAATGTTTTCTTTCAAAGTGAATTAATATTGTGACTTAAATAATGTGATTTGAAAGAAGAAATACTGGTATTTTTCTCCCGGGAAGAACTACACATACACACTCTGAACCTATGTGATAGAATTATAGAATAATAGAACTGGCAGAGTCAGTGAGGGATGAGAAAAGGGACAGAGAGGCTACCATCAATTCATGTGACTTTAGGAGGTACACCATACATAGTGGAAAGTGCACGGACCTGAGCATCAGAAACCTCTAGTTGAATCCCACATTGGCTACTTTCTAACTAACTTCTTAGATATAGATTTTACTTCTATATTTCTGCCCAATAGTTAAGGCCCTTATCACCTTTCACCTCAACTATGCAAAAGCTTTCTGTCTGATCTCTGTGCCTTAAGAATTTCCCAACTTCAATTCATTCTCTATTCATCTGTCAGAGTTATATTCCAAATGCACGTGTCTGAACATGTGCCTACTATATGCCAAACACTTTACTGATTTCTTGAAATACAGAGAGAAGTAAAAGTCAACCCTACTCTCAAGGAGTTCAGTGTCTATGGGATAAAATAAAAACTCTTTTTTAATATTTAAAGCCTTCACCATTCTGCTTTCAGTCTTCTTTCCCTGTTTGTGTGTGTGTGTGTTGTTTTTTACACATTATTCCACTCTCACACACTCCTATCTTTTGGCCAAACTGACTTATTTGATATTTTTTCCATTCTATCTTCCATCTTCTATGCCATTGCTCAGTCTATAACTGATGCCTGGAATCCTTTTCCCCCTCATTTCTTGGAACTCTTAACTTCTTTTAAGACTTAAGATTAATTGCCATTTCCTATAAGAGGCATTTTCTGATCTGTTTGGTTCCATTTCTCTCCAACCTCTATAAAATAGCTGTGTATAAATTTTGTTTATGCTTTGAATTTACTGATCTGTATACGTTATCTCTTTCAAGTAGAATATAAGCTCCTTGATGGCAAGGACTATTTTGTCCTTATTTCTCTAGTGGTTAGTACAATGCTTGGTATATCACGGGAGCTTAAATGTATTTTGAATTGAATTAAATGAAATTGAATGTGTGGACAGTCATTGTCTCACTTATTAAATGAGAAGATTAGATAAAGTGATCTTTAAAGATCTTTCCTTCTAACCATCCTTTCCTTCTTTTTTCTTTCCCTCCCTTCCTTCTTTCCCTCACTGTTCCTTTCTTTCTTTCTTTCTTTCTTTCTTTCTTTCTTTCTTTCTTTCTTTCTTTCTTTCTTTCTTTCTTTCTTTCTTTCTTTCTTTCTTTCTTTCTTTCTTTCTTTCTCTTTCTTTTCCTTCCTTCCTCCCTCCATCCCTTCTTTCCTTCCTAAGTTCCCTTCCCTCCCTCTCCTACTCTCTTTCTCTCTCATCTATTGAGGAAAATGCCACTAGCATTCTTCCTTATCCAAACTGGCCTCATTAGGATGAATCTTAATCCATGTAACTCATCATTTTTATGTTCTGCATAGCTAGCCTATACCAGTTTCTTCTTTCCCTTTATTCAGCATCAACAAATGCCCCATATTTCTAATTGAGCATATTTTGAGTCTTTGTCCTTTGCTTTAAGCTTCCAGCACTGTTAAAAACTGGTTCCTAGAAGAACTAGATTTAACACAGCTAATGGCCAAATACAGATTGTGTACCATGACTACAGACTTTCTACAAAGGATTTTAAAAATTGGATTTGTACAGCACACACTCCTGTCTTAAATTTAAATATTTGCCTTTTGATTCAGTGCTTAGCTGTGTCCATTGCACCGATGAAATTGAAATTAAAGTCCTTCTGAAATCTTATTGTTTGCTTTTGTACTTAACCTGGAACCAATAGAAGGAAATCCAACAATGAGTGCCAACTTACTGACAAGGGTATTTTTCCCTGATGCAGAGCCAGATGTTCTATCTCTATCTTTCTGGGGTGGGAGGGGGTAAGTTTTTCTCATTGATGAATAGGGTAAGATTTGGGTTTGGAATTTCCATGTTGGAAGAGGCTGTCAGCTCTTGAGAGCCCCAGGATCTCACTCTATTCATTGAAGCATCTCTTTACCAGTGTTTCTCTGGAAGGAATAAAAGAGGGGTGGGCTAGCTACCAATGTGCTAATTGTATCCTTGAATACTAGATTTAGTAAATTAGAATATCCTCAGTGCTCAACAAGGGCTTATTAACTGTGGAGGACTGGAAATACTCACCTTTTATGTATTGAGACATATATATATGTGTGTGTGTGTGTGTGTGTGTGTGTGTGTGTGTGTATTTTATATATATATATATATCCCATTCCATCTCTCTTTTCTTCTTCTTTCCTGTTTTCTCTTTCTTGTCTGCTTTTAGTCTGTTCCATTCTTTTTCTCTCACTTCCTTTAAAGTATTTCCTCTCATTCCTTTTCCTTTCAATGTTCTTTTTCTTGGTTTGGTTTTTTACTTTATCTTGTCTTAATTTTCCTGATCTTTTTCTCTTTCCTCTTTTTCTTTTCCCCTCCATCCCAATTTGAAAAGAAGAAAGAGGTCAAGTGGATTTCCTCTGCTTAACCTCCTACTGTCAGGGGGCCTCTGGGACTCTTCTGAAGAAAAAAACATTGATTTTTTTTTAAATAGGGAATTGAGGAACTCGCAGGTATTTCAACTTGTTTAACTCCATGTTAGGCATTATTTAAAAGGCTAGTTGGGGCTTCTAGCTGCGTGCACATTTATGTGATGTACTAACAAGAAGAGACTTATATCGTTGAGGAAGATGTCATGTGCTAACAACATAATGCTATGTCCTTACTCAAAATGTCATACCAGAATCCCAAAGGCTTAGGGGGGAAAAACAACTTCAAGTACATCAGTAAAAGATTTTTTTTTAAATAACCCCATCTGCCATCTTATCCCCAAAAAGATAAATGCTGGTAAAATATCAAATATCAAAGTTAAGGAGAAAAAAAAGTTTTTGGCTAGAAATGTGAACATTTGCAATGTGTATTTTTGTTATTAGCATTATATACTCATATATATGCAAATATAGACAACTCTTGGCTTCCCCTTCCATATTCCATGATGCCTAGCACAGTAACTTACCTTCTATATTCTATAGTGCCTTATGCATGATAAAGGTTTCATAAATACTATTATATTGATGTCTTAATTCCTTTGATATGAGCAAGTTTAATCTGAGAACATTCTGTATAACTTCAGACAAGTCACTAAAACTCTTTTCACTTACTTATCTTTCAAATAAGATGACTAGATAAGATGACTTCCAGGATCTACAGTACTAATTCCAGTATTAAACTTTTCCTTAATTCTTCTGATATTTCCTTGGGCAAAATGTTTTCTTTGAGCCAGAATAATGAAACAGATTGTGCTTAATCCCAATTGCCTAATTTCTGTAAAAGCATAAAAAAAGATGTCTTTGGCTATGCATGGGGGAATATCCTGGAAAAAAACTAAATAGACTGGACAGAGAAGTGATGATCTCAAAGGTGTGGAATGAGACAAATCTTTTGGTCATAGACAACATAGGTATTTGTTTTATATAACTATGCTTATTTATTATGAGGATCTTCTCTCTTTCTTTCTCTCTGTCTCTGTCTCTATCTCTCTCCCAATGGAGAATGATGGGAAAGAGAAAAAAATTGACTGTTAATTTAAAAAAATTAATATTAAAAAAAAACCTTAATAGAGATTTTTATGGAATTGAATTATGAGTTTGAAAATTAAATGCTTTGCCTTTTTGTCCAGGTGTACCACTGACTAGTTACAATTTATTTTTAGGCTTCAGTTTCCCTATCTGTAAAATGAGAATTAGATGATTGCCAAATTCCTTCCTGGCTCTAAAATGTATTTTACACTTCTAGGGATTGCTTCCATTTTAGGAAACCCCTGAAGTCTACTTCATCATAGAACAAGTAGGGATCTAGTGACTGTTCCCTGACTGGTTTACTAGGATTGGGGACCTTCGACATAACACAGCTGGCAGACAGGAAGAATCTATGACTCAAAGCTTGTGCTTTAGGGGCTTAGAATTTTCTGCTTTCTTATCATGTAATTTGGTTTGATTGTTCATAAATGCATAGGAAAAGACTTTTAGGGAAACATGGCAGATGTATAACTATAGGGTGACTGAGTTTAAGATGCTTCCTAGGATCCAAGAAGCCTGAAATATTTATTGACCCTTGAAAATCATTTGTTCATAGCTCAGAAAAAAATACATTACTTTCCTTGATAATAGCTGGCATCTCTCTCTGGTATTTATATCTCACTGTAGTAAGAATATCAATTACTTTTATGTATACAACAATTGATTGTTACAAAGCACATTCCATTTGAAAAAATTCAGTTTGAAAATTCCCCTTCATTCAGACAGATTGACAATTTGTCTATAATTTATAGTTTCTGAGAATAGTCTTGGAACACTTAGAGATCAAATTGCTTGCCTATAGTAACATAGGTAGTATGTGTCAGAGGCAGGATTTAAACCCGTATTTTTCTTACCCTAAGAATGCATGCTATACTCTCTACTACACCATGCTGCATCACTAAAAGCATTGTTACCCTCATTTTAAAGAAGAAAAAGCTTATGTCCAGGAAGATTGTTCCTTAAGGGTAGGAACTATTTATTGTTGTAGTTGTTGCCTTTGAATTCTTAGTGCCTTACTTAAGAAATGTCCCCTGATTTATTAAGTGGCTTGGTTAAGCACACAAAGCTAGAAGATGAGAGATTCAAATCCAGATTTTCTATAATCACGTACATCTTTCTTTCCATGGATTCTAATACTGTATAATAATTTAAACTCCAAGTATTTATGTAAATAAATAGATAAATAAATAAATGCTGTGCTCAAGAGCCATATATCCTATGGTGTATTAAAATGTATTATTCTTTGTATATGGAGATGATGTTACTACCAAATCAACCATAGGACTTTGTAATTTTTCTTCCAAATCCTTAAACCATCCAAAGTCTCTTTTTTGTTTGTTCTTTATGGTGAATTATATCAAAGTGGAAATAGCTGATTAATGTTATGCATTTGGCTACAAACCTGTTATATTTGGAAGAAATGAACCCAGTAACTCACGGGATGAACTGATTTTGTGGTCTAACCAACTATGCAGCATAGTTCTAGATTTGAAGAACTGAATTTGAATTTTGGTTGACTTTAAATTAGATGCCATGAATTTGTGTTTTAGGTCCATTTTCAACATATACTATGTGACCATGAGAAGGTCATATTACCTTTTGGGGGAGGAGGGCTTCAGTTTCCTCATAAATAATATTGTGACGATACTACCCATCTTTACTGCTACTTAGGACCATTTGTGAGGATCAAATGAAGCATTAGTAATAAGCATCCATATAAAGGAAAAAATAATAATAGTTCCCTGACTATTACTATAGAATAGACTGGGTAGGTGGTAGGACAGGTTTTCCCACAGGTAGCTTTAGCTCAAGGCTGGAAATGATTGGGGAAGTAGAGGGAAAATACTCTTGGTCTAAGACTCTTAATGTTCTTTCCCCAAATCAGTTTTCTACAATGCCAAGTAGTCTTCTCTGCACAATACTTTAATTTACATCTTTTAATAACTTCAGTTGCCATGGAAGCATAGAAATTCGGTTTTAAAATAGACAAACTAATTGTTCTAGTCAGTTTGGGTATTTGCTGTCAAGGAAACAAACAGCTTTTTCCTTCCCTCAGAGATGCCGACTAATTGGATGTGTGAGGTAGCAAAATGGTAGAGCAACCCGCCTACCCCCAATTCCCAGGAGAAAAATGTCAAGGAGCTGTCACCCGAAGTTTCACAAAGGTCACCGTGATGATGCTCCCCCAAATGAGGAAAGCTTATGAGATAATGAAGAGAGACCTGAGTGGGAGGCAGGGCAAGAATGGTACCTGGAAAGACTGAGAAGCCTAGGGAAAGAGTGACCAGCCTGGAGACATTCTGTCCGGCAGAGGCTCCAGAACAGACTAGGGATTTGCAGAAGCCAAGAGCAGTTACATAATTGTAGCTATTTTCACATCCTTACTCTGGTCAGTCATTCACTCTTCTAACCCCAACTCTTATATTTCCCTGGTTACAAGGCCATCTGCCCTTAATCTCTCAACTGGAGAAAGAGTCAGTAATGATACAAGATGGAAAGACTGTTTACTGAGTAATGGTTGTTCCTTCTTGATCAGTCTTGACTAACTCATTAACTAAGAAGAGCCATTATGTAAAGACATCAGGGAATGTCAGACTGGATTGGCCCCAGGGTCCTGTTAGCCCAGAATTCTTTCTCCATGACAAGGGTACCACAGAACAGTTAACAGAGGCTGTAGTCATTTTCCTTAGGATCATAGGATTTACAGCTAGAAAGGACCTTAGAGACCTAAACCAAGTTGCTTATTTTATGAATAAGGCCTCAAGAGAGAAAATTACTTTCCTAAGGTCACACTAGTTATATGACAGTCAGAATTCAGGCAAGTTTTGGATTCCAAGCCCTATATTCTTTCATTGCATGATTTTAATTTTCTTTTTTAAGGATATATATACTTGATAACCTCATAAGATATTAATACTACAAGAAATCATATATATCTGGCTCCAACCCCCTCCTAGAGGCATTGTGTTACAATGGAATTAATACTAGAGAATGCAGATTTAAATCTCCTTTCTGCATGTGTGATCTTGGCAAGTCAGTTAACTATTGCAGGGCCCCACTTCCTCACCTGCAAAATGAGAGCTTGGATAAGAAGAAATGGTTTTTCTCTTCTAGCACACAGTAATTGATCCTATTATTTTGAAGAGGAGGAAACAGAAGCCTAGACAAGGTGAAGAGACATACTGAAGGTTTCACAGAGAATTAATTGTAGTGTTAAGACTGGAACTCAGGTTCTCTGATCACTACAGCAGCATAAACTTCATTACATCAGGCTTGTAACCAATGGATAATTTAAGTATATCACAGTTTATTCCCATCACTCCCCCATGGGAACCAGATTTTTACATAATCACTCCTTTCTACTTCCCCTTGGTATGAAAACTATTATCCATAAATGCATTCAAATCTTGTTTGAATGTGATTTTGTGACTCTGACACCTCTGAGGACAATAGGCTCCATAACCTTACCACCAATATTGATAATTCAAAGGAAAAAGTTGTTTGTTTGTTTTTGAGGGGGGATATGAAAAGGTCAGAGAACATGAAAACATCTTTAGTCTTTCTTTTTATGCAGTTTAGAACATTAACATTTACTGTTGACAGATAAAATGCAAAGTAAAATCTTTTCAAATAAAAATGATTTATTCCTCAGACTAGGAACTTATAATTGGAGGCTTAGTCCTTCCCCAGAAAGATGGAAGGTCCATCTAGAATAAGAATTTTTTAAAATAACTTTTTATTGACAGAACCCATGCCAGGGTAATTTTTTATAACATTATCCCTTGCACTCACTTCTGTTTCGATTTTTCTTCTCCCTCCCTTCACCCTCTCTCCCAGATGGCAAGCAGTCTTTTACATGTTAAATATGTCACAGTATCTCCTAGATACAATATATGTGTGCAGAACTGAACAGTTCCTTTGTTGCACAGGAAGATTTGGATTCAGAAGGTAAAAATAACCCAGGAAGAAAAACAAAAACGCAAACAGTTTACATTCATTTCCCAGTGTTCTTTTTTTGGGTGTAGCTGCTTCTGTCCATCATTGATCAATTGAAACTGAGTTAGATCTTCTCTTTGTCAAAGAAATCCACTTCCATCAGGATACATCCTCATACAGTATTGTTGTTGAAGTATATAATGATCTCCTGGTTCTGCTCATTTCACTCAGCATCAGTTCATGTAAGTCTCTCCAAGCCTCTCTGTATTCATCCTGCTGGTCATTTCTTACAGAACAATAATATAAAATAAGAATTCTTAACATTTAAAACAAATCTTGAATCCTTTTGGCAATGAGGTGAAGTCTATGGACTCCTTAGAATGTTTTAAATGTATAAAATATGTAGGAAAAGGAAATCAATTAGATTGAAAACCAAATAGGAAAATATATTAAAAAAAAAAAAGATCAGCAACTCCAGATGAAGAATCCCTAGAGAGGAACTTAGGGAAACACAGGAAGTTGTGTCCAGAGGACTCTTCTATACTTTTGATATATAAAAGGAGATTTTACTATTTTAAGAGACTTTTGAGCATAGTGATAAGACTGCTATTTTAGGGTTAGAAGCCTAGGATTTGAGTTCTGTTTCCAACCCTTGCTAACAATGCAACTCTGGTCAAATTACTTAACCTCTAAAAATACCAGTTTCCCCATCTGTAAAATGGAAATGATTAAGAGTACCTACCAAAAAAATTTTTTTAATTAAATAAAGAGCACTTACATAAGATTGTTGTAAATGTACTTTGTGTGTATATATATATATATATATATATATGTACATATATATATATATATATATATCTTAAGGAATTATATAAACATGTTGTTATGATGATTTGCAGAAACTAGACAAAAATACTCTATGAAGTACAAATAAGCTCATCTGAGTTTCTTAGACTTTGGAATGCATTTTGGCCCCTAGTTGAGAAGAGTATAGTGACTGTACAAAATAAGATCTTATTTTTTTTGTGATGGATCATTAACTGAATTATCATGGTCCATCTTCTGCTAGATTTTTTTGCAGTTGTCATCAGCTCATTTCAGTCACTGTCTTGTGTCCCTATCCTCTCCATTCTCTCTCAGCTAGGAATTTCTTTCTTCATCTTTCACTTTTTAAATTTCCTTTGGATTCCATAGTTGATATCATTTAGGATTAACATTAAAAAAGTAAATTTCCTTATGTGAGAAAGTAGGAAAAAAAAGAAGAAAAGAAAAGGAACTTCCAAGAACTTTGAACTGTGTAATGACCTACTTTTCAAACTTTTAAGCAATGAATTATTTAAAAAGGATTTTTTTCCCCTGAAAGTGCCTTATTAAAAGGAATCTCTGAATTGCTCATTCCAGTCCCACCTAATCAGAGAGTTATATTTGAAGTGCAAATTTTGTTATGTGCACCCAGAACCTTTTAGCTACACAATGTTGTTAGGTTTCTCCCATATCTCTCAGTTCAGACTAACTAGAAGTTGGCTCTGAAGTGGGAGGTTTGTGGAACCTATAGTAGGCCTGTGGAAAGTGAGTTATTCTCAAATAATCCATTTGTAGCAAGCATCCTGTAGTGAAGCACACATTGGCCAAGAGGACCTGAAGAATGACCCCATTTGAAATGTCTTTGTGGCCAGAGCCTCAGACTTGGTTTGAAGACCAGATATCTATGGCACCACAGGTATATCTTGAAAGAAGATTTTCAAGAAGAGGGATCTTAGGTATTTTAGCAAAGAATGTGTAAACCTGAGAATAGAGAAGAAATGGAAATGGCCTTTTCTTGGCATTGCTTAGAGTGCATGATTTCTAGGATTTAAGGCCCCTTTCTCTTCTCCCCCCAATATTTATCACTCTGCTGCCAACCAGATTATGAGCCTTTTTTTATTATTATTATTTAGTTAAGTTACTTCTCAAATGACAGATGAGATCAGGTCACATACTCACAGCCTTTCTAAGAAGGGCTTGCTAAAACTTGTGGCCCACTGGTATTCTCTTCCTGAGCACAAGTTCATCACCAGGAGAAGGTAAATTGGGAATTTACCCTCAAATTAGTAGAGGTCTATTTCTGGAGGTTGGAAGAGGATAATGAAATTGGGGAGAAGACAGAGTGAGACAAAGAGAGAATAAGGTTTTAGTGCAGACAAAGTGTTGAGGTTCAAAAGTAAACCCCAAAAGGTTAGGGTCCCGAGTTATCTCAAAAGAAATTCCAGGGTTGAACCCATCTCCAAATCAATGGGCAAAGTTTATTATAATTATAACATCAGTTGAAATGGGCTGAGTTCCAAAATGAATTTAGCATAGAACCAAGAGCAAGAAGATAAATTTATCAGAAAAGTAGAAAGATCTGGTTCTTCATGTCACTGATATCCTAATTTTATGGCTTAAAGATAGAATTGAAGAGTGGTCTGATATGTACCTCAATATTGAATTTTATGGTTTAGAGGTAGGGTTGAGGAGAAGTCTCTATGTACCTTACCATTTGTCTCAGAAACCCTGTTGTCATTGACCAACAGATTGTTATCTGGCAGTCAGCAACATTTGTAGGATTATATTATAGTCTTCCTAAAACCATGAGACTTTAAGATCATTGACAAATAGATTGTTAGAACAATAGCATTCCTAAAGTCTGGATTATTGCTGTATTTGTCCTAGAAGCTGCACCCTATCAGAAGTATGTATGAAAAAAAAAAAAAAAGAAAAGAAATATACCACTGGTTTGCTTTCTAAAACCATTGAATATAGGATTGGGGTGGTGTTCTGATAGCTTCAGCTATCAAATAAATTATCAATAGATCTATAGAAATGGAAAATTTCAAGGCATTCCCCCTTTTCTATCTACCACCTCACTGAGTAAGGGAGCCCACTAATTGAAGGGTCTCACAAAGACATTAGACCACGCATAAGAAAGAAGGAGCTGAAGGAGAGAAGGCCCATAAGCTGGCTGAGATACTCTGTCAGATGATTCATATTATACTCAAGCCAAGATGTCTCAGACATATATGTTTAATTCTTCTTTTCTGTGATTATGTTGTCATCATTCTTCTGCCATTCTGCAACTTGATGATATGGGGCATTGTATGCTATCCACTACAGATACAAAAAGAGGGAAAAGACAATCCCTGTCAACAAGAAGCCCACAATCAAATTAGTGGAAACAACAAAGAGACAAATATGTGCAAACAAATCTACATACAGCATATGTAGGAAGTAACTGAAAGAGAAGTCATTAGAATTAAGAGGGATTATTAGAATTATGTTGTCCCTATTAAATTATGATCGTAAACTGAGAGCCTAAATCTGGGGTTTCATTGGAACTGAGCAGTCTCAAGTGTGGAAATTTTCAAAGCAGTGATCTTTGCAACATATATGAAGAACATATGTCTTCAGGTATTGACAGAAAATGAGAAGATGAGTGATTTGCCCAGGGTTACATGCCAACTGGGGGGAGGGGGGGAGAGGGCTGAACCCAAGGCTAGCTTCTTATTTATTGCATCTCAAGCATAACACTATTTTTTCATTTAGCCAGTACTTCATTTTTAATAACTTTCATATTGATTAGTTCATTTAATTCTAACAATGTCTCTACAATAGGTAGAATACATACATGTATATGTATGCATACAGATGTGTATATACATATATATACATACATGATCTGTGTGTGTACACAGAATGTTTCTATAAATATACATATCTCCATTGCAATTAGTCTGTATATTTCCTTTTTGTCCTACTTATATTGTTGAAAACTCATTATTGATAAGTTCTAAGTTTATATATGACATATATATGTGTATACACACACACATATATGTGTATATATATATATATATTTAAAGTTGCTTCATAAGTGAGAGGCAATAGATAGAAACCATATTGTGGATCTGTGGATTAGGGAGGAATTTATGACAAGTGATAAAGAAAATCAGACAAGACAAAACTGGACAATTTTGGTAATATAAAATTAAAACATTTTGCATAAACATATCTAATGAAGTAAAAACTAGAAAGGGAACTGGTAACTGGGAAAAATCTTTGCAACAAATTTTTCTGATAAAGTCTCATTTCAAATATTTGTAAAGAACTGATTAAATTTATGACTTTCTTCAATAGACAAATGGTCAAAGGATAGGAACAAACAGTTTTCAAAGGAAGAAATTCAAGCTACTAACAATTATGTTAAAATGCTTTAAATCACTAATAGAGATATATAAATTAGGAAAATGTAACTCTGAGATTCTACTTTATACCATTTAAACTGGCAAAGATGACAAAAGAGAAAAATGAAAAATGTCAGAGGGGACACAAATATACTTGTGTTCTGTTGATGGAGTTGTAAATTGATCCAGCCATTCTAATAAACAATTTGGATCTCTGACCAGCATGTTACTAATCTGTTCATATGCTTTGACCAGTTATACCACTCTATTTCTATACCAAAGAAGTCAACGAAAGAAAACAAGGATCTATCTATGTGTACAAACTATTTAGAGCAGTTCTTTTCATGGGAGCAAAAATTGGAAAGAGGGAATTACCCCCTCTAGGTAATTAAAGGAACAAATTGTAGTAGAGCAACATAATGGAATATCATTATACCATAAGAAATGATGAAATGTACATTCTGAGAAAAGCTTTATAAACCGATGCAACACAAAAGGAACAGAATTAGAACAATTTATAAAATAATAAGTTTAAAGAGAAAGATAACTTTGAAAAATCTAGAATTCATAAATCAAAAGTCTAAAAGAATAGACATGAAACCTGTCCCTCAACTCCAGACAGAAAGATAATGAATTTCAAAATAGAAAGAAACGTACATATTTGCAAGTGGTTGATATGAAGATTTATTTTCTAGGCTATATAGATATATTTAGGGATTTGTTTTTTAACTGCTTACTTGGGATAGCGAGGAGGAAAGTAATAAATATAAAGTGTATTAAAATAGAGGCAGGGAAAAAATGGTCATTCTTCTTAGAAGACAAAATGGGATTTTTTCTTCATATACTAATATAGGAACTATATTCCTGGGAGGCAAAAGAGGTTGAGAGCATTAAGAAGAAGGAGAGAGGAAGGGAGAGATAAGGAGAAAGGAAAGCAAAAAGAAAAGGAGAAAAGAGAAGAAAAGGGGAAGAGAGAAAGAGAGAAAGAGTATGAATAGGCAACAGAAAAGTAAATACTCTGAAGAGGTCAGACAAACATAAAGAAAACAAACTAGCTTTTCATTATTGGAAAATAAACTGATACATGTGATGCAAGAATGAAATGGAATATTACTGTGTTATAAAATATGGCAAATATAATGAATACAGAAAAAGAATGGAAAGAATTACATGAACTGATGCAAAGTAAAGTAAGCATATCCAGGAAAACAATATGTACAATGATTACAATAACGTAAACATAAAGAACAATCACAAAAAAAAAAAAAATGTGGATTTTTTTTTTTAATTGACTCCAAAGAAAATATATCAGGATATCTCTCTGTGTTCCTTTGAAGAGAGATGAGGTCTACAAATGTGGGACAGTGTATATGACATCAGATTTTTTTTTCTTTAAATTTTTATTTAATAATTACTTTATATTGACAGAATCCATGCCAGGGTAATTTTTTTTTTTACAACATTATCCTTTGCACTCGTTTCTGTTCCAATTTTTTTCCCTCCCTCCCTCCACCCCCTCCCCTAGATGGCAAGCAGTCCTTTATATGTTGGATATGTTGCAGTATATCCTAGATACAATATATGTTTGCAGAACCAAACAGTTCTCTTGTTGCATAGGGAGAATTGGATTCAGAAGGTATAAATAACCCGGGAAGAAAAACAAAAATGCAGATAGTTCACATTCGTTTCCCAGTGTTCTTTCTTTGGGTGTAGTTGCTTTTGTCCGTCATTTATCAATTGAAACTCAGTTAGGTCTCTTTGTCAAAGAAATCCACTTCCATCAAAATATGTCCTCATACAATATCGTTGTCGAAGTGTATAATGATCTCCTGGTTCTGCTCATTTCACTTAGCATCAATTTATGTAAGTCTCGCCAGTCCTCTCTGTGTTCATCCTGCTGGTCATTTCTTACAGAACAATAATATTCCATAACATTCATATACCACAATTTACCCAGCCATTCTCCAATTGATGGGCATCCATTCATTTTCCAGTTTCTAGCCACTACAAACAGGGCTGCTACAAACATTTTGGCACATACAGGTCCCTTTCCCTTCTTTAGTATTTCTTTGGGATATAAGCCCAATAGAAACACTGCTGGATCAAAGGGTATGCACAATTTGATAATTTTTTGGGCATAATTCCAGATTGCTCTCCAGAATGGTTGGATTCGTTCACAACTCCACCAACAATGCATTAGTGTCCCAGTTTTCCCGCATCCCCTCCAACATTCATCATTATTTTTTCCTGTCATCTTAGCCAATCTGACAGGTGTGTAGTGGTATCTCAGAGTTGTCTTAATTTGCATTTCTCTGATCAATAATGATTTGGAACACTTTCATATGAGTGGTAATAGTTTCAATTTCATCCTCTGAAAATTGTCTGTTCATATCCTTTGACCATTTATCAATTGGAGAATGGCTTGATTTCTTATAAATTTGAGTCAGTTCTCTATATATTTTGGAAATCAGGCCTTTATCAGAACCTTTAACTGTGAAGATGTTTTCCCAGTTTGTTGCTTCCCTTCTAATCTTGTTTGCATTAGTTTTCTTTGTACAAAGGCTTTTTAATTTGATGTAATCAAAGTTTCTATTTTGTGATCAGTAATGGTCTCTAGTTCATCTTTGGTCACAAATTTCTTTCTCCTCCACAAGTCTGAGAGATAAACTATTTTATGTTCCTCTGATTTACTTATAATCTCGTTTTTTATGCCTAGGTCATGGACCCATTTTGATCTTATCTTGGTATATGGTGTTAAGTGTGGGTCCATGCCTAATTTCTGCCATACTAATTTCCAATTATCCCAGCAGTTTTTATCAAATAATGAATTCTTTTCCCAGAAGTTAGGGGCTTTGGGTTTGTCAAACACTAGATTGCTATAGTTGACTATTCTGTCTTGTGAACCTAACCTTTTCCACTGATCCACTAATCTATTTCTTAGCCAATACCAAATGGTTTTGGTGACTGCTGCTTTATAATATAATTTTAGATCAGGTACAGCTAGGCCACCTTCATTTGATTTTTTTTTTCATTAATTCCCTTGAGATTCTCGATCTTTTGTTCTTATATGTGAATTTTGTTGTTATTTTTTCTAGATCATTAAAATATTTTCTTGGAAGTCTGATTGGTATAGCACTAAATAAATAGATTAGTTTAGGGAGTATTGTCATCTTTATTATGTTCGCTCGGCCGATCCAAGAGCACTAAATATTTTTCCAATTATTTAAGTCTGACTTTATTTGTGTGGAGACTTTTTTATAATTTTGCTCATATAATTCCTGACTTTCCTTTGGTAGATAGATTCCCAAATATTTTATGGTATCAACAGTTATTCTGAATGGAATTTCTCTTTGTATCTCTTGCTGTTGGGTTTTGTTGGTGATGTATAAAAATGCTGAGGATTTATGGGGATTTATTTTGTAGCCAGCTACTTTGCTAAAATTATGAATTATTTCTAATAGCTTTTTAGTAGAATCTCTGGGGTTCTCTAGGTATACCATCATATCATCTGTAAAGAGTGATAGTTTGGTTTCCTCATTGCCTACTCTAATTCCTTTAATATCTTTCTCGACTCTTATTGCCGAGGCTAGTGTTTCTAATACGATATTAAATAATAATGGTGATAGTGGGCAACCTTGCTTCACTCCAGATCTTACTGGGAAAGGTTCCAGTTTTTCCCCATTGCATATGATGCTCACTGATGGTTTTAAATATATGCTCCTGACTATTTTAAGGAAAAGTCCATTTATTCCTGTGCTCTCAAGTGTTTTTATTAGGAATGGATGTTGGATTTTATCAAATGCTTTTTCTGCATCTATTGAGATGATCATATGGTTTTTGTTTGTTTGGTTATTGATATAGTCAATTATGCTAATAGTTTTCCTAATATTGAACCAGCCCTGCATTCCTGGTATAAATCCTACTTGGTCATAGTGTATTATCCTGGTGACGATTTTCTGTAATCTTTTTGCTAATATTTTATTTAAGATTTTAGCATCAATATTCATTAGGGAGATTGGTCTATAATTTTCTTTCTCTGTTTTCAGCCTACCTGGTTTAGGTATCAGTACCATGTCTGTGTCATAAAAGGAGTTTGGTAGGACTCCTTCAATCCCTATTTTTTCAAATAGTTTATTTAGCATTGGAGTTAATTGTTCTTTAAATGTTTGGTAGAATTCACATGTAAATCCATCTGGTCCTGGGGATTTTTTCTTAGGGAGTTGATTGATAGTTTGTTCTATTTCTTTTTCTGAGATGGGACTGTTTAGGATATTTACTTCTTCCTCTGTTAGTTTGGGCAAGCTATATTTTTGGAGGTATTTTTCTATTTCATTTAAGTTGTCGAATTTATTGGCATAAAGTTGGGCAAAGTAACTCCTAATTATTGCTCTAATTTCCTCTTCGTTAGTGGCGAGTTCTCCCTTTTCATTTTTAAGACTAACAATTTGATTTTCCTCTCTCCTTTTTTTAATCAGATTTACTAAGGGTTTGTCTATTTTGTTGATTTTTTCATAGAACCAACTCTTAGTTTTATTAATTAATTCAATAGTTTTTTTACTTTCAATTTTATTGATCTCTCCTTTTATTTTTAGAATTTCAAGTTTAGTGTTTGACTGGGGGTTTTTAATTTGTTCCTTTTCTAGCATTTTTAGTTGCAAACCCAATTCATTGACCTTCTCTTTCTCTATTTTATACAGATAGGCCTCTAGAGATATGAAATTTCCCCTTATTACCTCTTTGGCTGCATCCCATACATTTTGGTATGATGTCTCATTATTGTCATTTTCTTGGGTGAAGTTATTAATTATGTCTATGATTTGCTGTTTTACCCAATCATTCTTTAGTATGAGATTATTTAGTTTCCCCCTGGATTTTTGTTGAATGTAATTTTCATTGCATCGTGGTCTGAAAAGGATGCATTTACTATTTCTGCCTTACTGCATTTGAGTTTGAGGTTTTTATGTCCTAATATATGGTCAATTTTTGTATAGGTTCCATGAACTGCTGAAAAGAAAGTGTATTCCTTTCTGTCTCCATTACATTTTCTCCAGAGATCTATCATATCTAACTTTTCTAGTATTCTATTTACCTCTTTGACTTCTTTCTTATTTATTTTGTGGTTTGATTTATCTAATTCTGAGAGTGCAAGGTTAAGATCTCCCACTATTATAGTTTTACTGTCTATTTCTTCTTGCAGCTCTCTTAATTTCTCTTTTAAGAATTTAGATGCTACCCCACTTGGTGCATATATGTTTAATATAGATAGTGCTTCATTATCCATGCTACCCTTTAGCAAGATATAGTGCCCTTCCTTATCTCTTTTAATTAGATCAATTTTTGCTTTAGCTTGATCTGAGATCAGGATGGCTACCCCTGCTTTTTTGACTTCACCTGAAGCATAGTAGATTTTGCTCCAACCTTTTACCTTTAACCTGCATGTATCTCCCCGCTTCAGTGTGTTTCCTGTAAACAACATATTGTAGGATTCTGGCTTTTAATCCATTCTGCTAACCGCTTCCTCTTTATGGGGGAGTTTACCCCATTCACATTTATGGTTAGAATGACCAATTCTGTATTACTTGCCATCTTGTTAACCCCGGTTTATGCTTTTCTCCCTTCTTTCCCCTTTCCCCCCTTCCCAGTATTAAGCTTGTGAGCACCACTTGCTTCTCACAGCTCTCCCTTTTTAGTATCCCTCCCCCCGCCTTAGAGTTCCTCCCCCTATCTTACCCCTTTCCCTCCCAGTTTCCGTATTCCCTTCCGCTTAGCTTATTCCTTCCCTTTTCTCTTTTCCCTTCTCACTTTTCAATGAGGTGGGAGAAGTTTCACCATAGATTGAATATGTCTTAAGATTTTTCACTTAAAGCCAATTCTGAAGGCAGTAAGATACCCACTATATTCATCCCCCTCCATTCTTTCTCTCAGATATAATAGGTTTCCTATGCCTCTTCATGAGATGTACTACCCCCACTTTACCCTTTTTCTGGTACAATGTCCTTTCCACATTAATTTCTAGAACAAGGTATACATGTATTCTTTATACATCTATATAGTCAAAATATAGTTCCCAAGATTAATCTTTACCTTTTTAGATTTCTCTTGAGTTCTATATTTGTAGATCAAACTTTTTGTTAAGTTCTGGCTTTTTCATCAGAAATAGATGAAATTCGCTTGCTTCATTGAATGTCCATCTTCTTCCCTGGAAAAAAAGATGCTCATTCTCGCTGGGTAAGTTATTTTTGGTTGCATACCAAGTTCCTTAGCCTTTCGGAATATCATATTCCAGGCCCTTTGATCTTTTAATGTGGATGCTGCCAGATCCTGGGTGATCCTTATTGTGGCTCCTTGATACTTGAATTGGGTTTTTCTAGCCGCTTGTAATATTTTTTCCTTCATCTGAGGGTTCTGGCATTTGGCCACTATATTCCTTGGTGTTTTGATTTTAGGATCCCTTTCAGTGGGTGATTGATGAATCCTTTCAATGTTTATTTTTTCCTCTGTTCCTATGACTTCTGGGCAGTTCTCTTTGATAATTTCCTGGAAAATAGTGTCCAGGCTCTTTTTTTCATCATGTTTTTCTGGAAGTCCAATGATTCTCAGATTGTCTCTCCTGGATCTGTTTTCCAGGTCTGTTGTCTTCCCCAGAAGGTATTTCACATTCTTTTCCATTGTTTGATTTTTTTGGATTTGCTTGACTGATTCTTCTTGTCTCCTCGAGTCATTCAATTCCACTTGTTCAATTCTGATTTTCAGTGAAGTATTTTCTTCACTCACTTTTTAAAAATCTTTTTCTAATTGTCCCATTGAGTTCTTTTGTTCTGTGGAACTTTTTTCCATTTCGCCAATTTTGTTTTCCAGTTCACCAATCCTATTTTTCAAGGATTTTACTTCTTTATCCACTCTCTCTTTAACTGACTTCTGCAGGCTCTTTTGCCAAGCCTCCCTCTCCTTTTCCCATTTTTCTTCTAGCTCCCTTGTGAGAGCCTTTTTAATTACTTCTATGAGGTTCATCTGTGCTGAGAACAGATGATCTCCTCCTTTGGGGATTCACCTGGAGACTGTCTGTTTTTAGTCTCTTCAGGATTTAGAGTCTGCTCTCTATCTGTATAGAAGCTGTCAAGGGTTAAAGTCCTCTTCAGTTTCTTGCTCATTCTGTCTAATAATCAAAGACAAACTAGCAAAGAAAAACAGAAAAAACTGGAGTCTTTCTTTGGGGGAGGGGCTGGGTGGTGTTACCGAGCTTCCTCTACAGACTGCAGGTGGCAGCAGTGAGGCACTAGCCCTACTGTACTGCGCCTGCACTCTGAGATCCCAGAGCGTGCTGAGTCACTGTGGGGGGGAGGGGGGGGAAGAGGAGGGGCGGCCAGGTCCCGAGAGACTCCAGCTGTTTGAGGTTGTATTCTTCACCCCGGTGTTTTTAGCTTCTCTGCTGGGCTGCTGACTTGCTGCCGGAGCAAAGTATCCAGTCCTGTAGTGAAGCTCTCCCCACAGAGACGGCTGCGATCACTCCCCACCCCCTCTGCAGTCTGCTCCCGTGCTCTCACTGCCGCTGCCCACCGCCTGTGCCCGATCTAAAACCATCCCAGCCCTCCAGTAAAGACAGACCTTTCTTGGCGAATCTTAAGGATGGCTTCTCTTGGTAACTATTTGTGGGGGTTTTTTCAGTCAAGCATTAATTCAGAGGCTTGTAATGAAATGGATAGTGAGAGAAAGCGTGGAGCTACACAGCTGTGTGCTTCCTCTCCGCCATCTTAACCGGAAGTCCGACATCAGATATTTTTAACATATTGATTGATTTGGGATGATTTTTCACCTATTCTTTTTTTCCTTTTAACAATCCTTTTTTAAAAGAGATAGCTCTGGGGAAGCTAGTTAGTGTAGTGGATAGAAAACCAATTCTGAAGTCAGGAGGACCTGAGTTCAAATGTGAGCTCAGACACTTAACAATTCCTGGCTGGGGCAAGTCACTTAACCCTCAGCAAAAACAAATAAACGAGAGAGAGAGAGAGAGAGAGAGAGAGAGAGAGAGAGAGAGAGAGAGAGAGAGAGAGAAACTCTTCCAAAGGAGGAGGGATGACTTGGTAAGGTAAAAGGAGATACTAGAAAACAAAAATTTAAAATACCAATAAAAATGTTTTAAAAAATAATGAGCAGCACAGAGAAATAGGCAGGCAGAGAGACAGAAAACAGGTAATAGTCCAGACACTCCAATCTACCAAATAGTTGCTAAGAATAGGGAAAGGCTATCTTCTTTTTACCTTTCCAGATGAAAAAGTGAGAGTAACAATTCTACATATATCTCATTTCCATCTTAAAGAACAAGGCTTATGGAAAGTGCTTATCTTATCTCACTTTGTAAGACCAATTCTGGAACTAACCTTGTGTAGGTTTGTGGATATGTGTACATGTGTATGTATTAGTGTAAACATGTGTATATAAGTACATATTTCCACAGCTCTGAAAAGAAGTTTGTGTCAGTGACTATAAGTTAGAGAATAGAAATGTAACTTACTCTTCTGAATTTTTTTACCCCATAGGAAATTCATCTGAGAATCACCAAAGTCCAAGTGGACAGCTTAGGCTTACTGGAACAGTTTATTTCCTCTGTCATTTCTCTGACTAAACTAGCTCTTCCTCATAGATATTCTGGGCAGGCCACCCCTCTAGCATAGCGATCTGTTCCTGTCCTCCTAAGAGGCTAAAAGGACAGAAACAAATCATTACTCTTCAGACTTTCACACATGGTTCTCTTGGAGGTTACTGTTTTTTAGAGTTTGAAGAAGAGAATTTGAGGGAAGGAGAAACTGCAAAGAATATCAAACAAGCCTGCACCCCACCGCAGAGGCAGGAAATTGTCCCAGAGATACCTTAGTGGTCACAAGATCATCCCAGCTAGTTATAAAAAGAAGTAATAGGCTAGATTTGTACAAATCCAATAAATGTAAAAATGTAAAAACAAAAGGCTGAAGTATTTCCTCCTGAAGTATTCAGATATTAAAAAGGCATTTCACCTTTATGATTTAGAAGTGAAATGTCTACACTACCTAACTCACTGTATATGATTCCTTTTACATTGTACAATCTTGATCTGCTCTAGTAGTATTGGATTATCCCATTTCCACAAAATTCAGTTTATGGTAAGTAGCAGGGAAAACTGATACATCAGTCAAAGCAAAAGCTGGTGTCAGATTTAGGGATAGAACCTGGAGGAGTCCCAGTCTGCATTTCTATACGTGGCCCTATTACTTCAAGATTAAATTATCTTTGAAATACTGTGGTCCTTGTCTTTTTCACTGTACTGTTTTATCTTGGAGGTTACTGTCTCTAATAGTGTATCTTATTGATCTACTTTCAGTGAATCTTGTTAGGATCATAGAATCATCTATTTAGTCTTTAAAATGGACCTCATTTACAGATGAGGGAGTTTAGACCCAGAGAGGTAATATCTTGACCAAGATCTCATGGATAATAATAGTAAAACTGGGATTTGAACCCAGATCTTTTGACTTCAAGTCTAGAACACCTTACTGTATTTATCTAGCTGTGATAACTCTGCTTTGCCCACCCCTATTCTTAATCCTTTCCCCTTTCATGAACCAGAACATTTCCATAATGGCAAGCCAAGGTAAAGGGGTAATCCGTCATTCTGAATGCAAGCAAAGTTAACTGAAAGACATAAGAAGCAGCAGAACTTTCTCTAAACAAGTGAGCTCATTGATAATGAATTCTGATGAGAAACCTAAATATCATCATGAATCATATTGCTACATACCTTCTGGAATATCTCTAGGGACCAGCTTAGTGCCATAGTTATGTATTGATGAGAAAAGGTTCAATTCCCAATTTGAGAAAGTTGCTTCAAATCCCTTACATCTCTAACATTCTGTTTCTCCATACAAATTACAGTGCTCCACCCCCCTCACCTCCTATCTGATTTTTCCTTTTATTTTGGGAGAAAGATATAGGGAGAAAGCTACTCTTCAGCTCCTTCTTCTACCTCACATATTAAGAGTAGCATCAAATTAAAACTGCAGGGATAGCTAAATCTTGATGCAGGACCTTGGAGAGCTCCCAGTGGGACTCATTTAGGAGTTCAAGTTTTGTATCATGATCTTTATCCAGGGACATCCTAGAGTAAAGGTGTTAAAGGGGTTCCATGAAATTCCTCAGTGTCCTAAACCAAATTAAAATGTAATTGGCAAATGTTAAACAAAATAAATAATAATTCGATAAAACACAAGAGAAGGTTAATTTGTGGTTTTCTAAATCAATATGTTGTACCTAATTCAAGTTTGACACCACTGTCCTAGAGTATGGTCAAAAACCTAAGACTTTTTTCAAATTGTTTTTGAATGGAGGGTGTCAATAAGAAGTTATAGGGGAAGGAAGAAAGTAGTGGCAGCTAGGTGTCAATGGGAATAGAGTTTTGAACCTGAAATCAGGAACTTGAATTTGCATCCTGTCTCAAAAATTTTAGTTATATGTATTTGAGCATGTCATTTATCTTTTTTTGCCTTATTTGTTAAATGGGAATAAAAATAGTACTTATCTCCCAGGCTTGTTTGTGAGGATCATAGGAGGTAATATTTGTAAAGCACTGTGAAAACCTTATGGTGATACACAAATGCTAGATGATGATGGTGGTGATCATGGTAGTGATGATGATGCTAATGATGTTATCAATCACTGGAAATCATATCTTAAGATATTCCTCCCAAATCCTCAGAAGCTTACCTGGAGCTAGCATTAGAGGAATTTGTTCAATCTTTTAATAATAACAATTCCTTATGCTGGCATATTATTTTATAATTTAAGAAGCACTTTCACTCTGCAACTGAAACAAAAAAAAATTGATCTAGCTTAAAAGTACTTCATACAGGAATAAACTGGGAAAACATTTTTACAGTTAAAAGTTCTGATAAAGGCCTCATTTCCAAAATATATAGAGAATTGACTCTAATTTATAAGAAATAAGGCCATTCTCCAGTTAGTTGATAAATGGTCAAAGGATATGAACAGACAGTTTTCAGATGATGAAATTGAAACTATTTCTACTCATATGAAAGGGTGTTCCAAATCACTATTGATCAAAGAAATGCAAATTAAGACAACTCTGAGATACCACTACATACCAGTCAGATTGGCTAAAATGACAGGAAAAGATAGTTATGAATGTTGGAGGGGATGTGGGAAAATGGGGACACTGATGCATTGTTGGTGGAGTTGTGAACAGATCCAACCATTCTGAGAGCAATTTGGAACTGTGCTCAAAAAGTTATCAAACTGTGCATACCCTTTGATCCAGCAGTGTTACTACTGGGCTTATACCCCAAAGAGATACTAAAGAAGGGAAAGGGACCTGTATGTGTCAAAATGTTTGTGGCAGCCCTTTTTCTAGTGGCTAGAAACTGTAAAATGAATGCATGCCCATCAACTGGAGAATGGTTGGGTAAATTATGGTATATGAATGTCATGAAATATTATTGTTCTGTAAGAAATGACCAGCAGGATGAATACAAAGAGGCTTGGAGAGACTTACATGAACTGATGCTAAGTGAAATGAGCAGAACCAGAAGATCATTATATACTTCAACAACAATACTGTGTGAGGATGTATTCTGATGATGAAGATCCAATCCAGTTCCAATTGATCAATGATGGACAGAATCACCTACACCCAGAAAAGGAACACTGGGAAATTAATGTGAACTACTTGCAATTTTGTTTTTCTTCCCACGTTATTTTTATCTTCTGAATCCCTTTCTTTTGTGCAACAAGAGAACTGTACAGATCTGCACACGTATATTGTACTTAAGATATACTTTAACATGTTTAACATATATGAGACTGCCTGCCATCTAGGGGAGGAGATGGAGAGAGGGAAGAGAAAATTTGGAACAGAAGTGAGTGTAAGGGACAATGTTATAAAAATTACCCATGCATATGTTCTGTCAATAAAAAGCTATTTTTAAAAAAGTATTTCACACACACAAACACACACACACACAACTGTACTATTTTATTCTTGTAACAAACCTGTGAAATAGGTGAGCTAGGGCTTATTATCATATACTGTTTTACAGATGAGGACACTAGGCTCAGAAAGGTCAAGAAACTCTCTTAAGAGTCAGTGTTTCATAAAGGATGGCACACTGAACATGAAAGTTGGGAAGACTTGAGTTCATCTATCAGCCATGACATTTCCCAGCTGTGTGACCATAGGACAATTATTTAACTACTCTGAGACCCAGTTTTCTCAACTGACACAGGAGAAAATACTTCCTGTATGAATAGTAACTCACAGGGTTATTGAGACTTGAATGATATAATATATGTGAAAGGACTTCACTAACATTAAATGTTATATAAATGTGATTTTATTTTGCCTAGAACACATTGCTTTTTTACAGAACTTGTTGAACCAGGGCTTACCAAAGTATATATTGTGTTTGTTACTCAACTAACCCATGGAGTTACAAACACAGCCGACTATGCAAAGACAGGCTCTCCCTTTCCTCAAGATACTTACATTCTATTAAAAAAAAAAAAGACAACATATAAAGAGATTGAAGGGCATGGTGTGGAGCTCCCTAGGGAGTGGGGAAGAGATTTTGTTCCTGGCAAAATAAGGTAAAGACTGTAGTAAGAAGAGCCTGAAAGGATTGGAGTTTTTGAGGGTAAGGACCAAGTTTTAAATTTCTCTTTCTTCTATAGTTCTTAACATGATACTTAGAACATAGAAGGTATTCCATTCATCAAAAAAGTTTTTTAAAAAAATAAGAAAATAAAATTCAAGCAAACCACAACAAAAAGAGTAAAAATGCTATGATGACCCACCCTCACTTCCCATAGTCCCCCTCTCTGGGTATAGATGGCTCTCATCACCACAAGATCTTTGGAACTGGCCTGAATCTTTCTATCTTCTCTAGATGTATCCTGTGTTGCCCACTCATGTACATACTCACTTCTAGACTGTGATCTTTTTGAGAAAAAGAGCTGTTTTTGCCTTTCTTTCCCCCACATCCCCCATCATCATAACACACTGCCCAGCATATAACAAGCACTTTATACATGTTTGTGACTATCTGTCCCACAGTCTCTGTCATTTTTTATCAATTGGTTAAAAAGTACTTTTCAATCTAGAAGGTATCTTAAAGAAAACGAAGTCTATTGCTCTCATTTTACTAATGGGGAAATTAAAACCCATGATAGTTGTGACTTGCCCAAATTACACAGACAGTAAGCAGTAAATGGTGATTCAAACCCAGGGTGGCCCAGGCCCCTTTTCCAACCGGTACCAGTTCCTCCTCTCCCCACTTCCCAGGACTTCTAGAAAGAGGGGGAACCATCAGTCAGTAAATGCAAAGAGAAGGAAGTTTGCAGAGCAGTCAGGTTGAAGGACAGTGTCCCAGCAGCTCGCCCCTTAAGCATAATCCACTGGCTCCAATCTGAGCTCCAAAGTCAGCCTGGAATCCGGGAACAATTCATCACCTTTAGTGCATAAATCCTGGAGGCTTGTTGTCTGGGTTCTTAGAAGTAAAACCTCTCTGCTGTCAGCCTCACATTCAAGTCACCGAGCAGATGTCCTGCATTTCTTGTAGTGGGAAGTTGACAGAGGCGTATTTTCCCTATAGATCTGGGCATATGTCACCTTCGGGCAAAAGATGAGCTAATAGAATTGAAATTAATGTAATTGGCAGAAGGTCAGCCAGGGAGCCATGTGTGTCTAGGGCTTCCCGAAAAGCCCAGCTTGTTTCAATGTTCCCCTATCGCTTGATTAGTATGCAGGTAAGGCGATTGTGCCTCAACAGAGTAATTGGATCATTCAAATATCTCCAAGCCCTGGTGTATGTACAAAGCCTGAACAGTGATTAGATCCTGCCCGTTCATCTCAGCAAGCCTTGAAATTCTTCCCACTGTGAAAAACTAATTTTCTGTGGGAATTTATTAAATAAGAAATCTGCATGCCACTTTACCTTGTAAGCATAGCTAGCAGAATACAAAGATTCCCCTCGACTTTGATGTATGCACTTGGTGAGGCTTTTATTTCACGGGGGGGAGGGGCACGGGAGGAGGGGATGGAGTTTTGTTATTTTTCCCCCTCTCTTTCTCTCTCTTCTCCCCACCCCCGAAATCAAATTGTCACTGGCAGTGCAATCAGCGGACACTTTAGGAATGAAAAGGTTTCTGAAGGGGGCCTTGGAGTTTAAATTCCACTCTTGGTACCAACTGTGTCAAGGCAAAGGAAAAGACAGACCGGACATATTGGGCCAGAATTTAGAATGTTCCCAAGCTTCTGGAAAAGAGGGATCGAAAAAGTTGCCAACTTTCCCCATCTTGCCCATTCCGTTCCTAGAGACGTACTTTCTGACTGACATCCCCTAAATGAATAGAACTCACCAAATTCTAAGCCATTAGGCCCTTGGCGATGCTGCTTTGGGGTTGGAACACAGATCTCCAAAGAGATCATCCCATGCCGGGAGAGCCACTGGAGCTGGGAAAACTAGGATACATCTTGGGCTAAATCCCCCACTTTTGTCCTTCCCCCTGTCCTTCTGGGGTTCAGCCAGGCTACGCAAGAGGGTGGCTGTTTGCTGACTTCTCTGCTGAGATGATGAATGCAAATCGAACTGTGGCTAATGAGCACCTTGGTTCAAAATGTGAATGTGAACCAGGGTCAACAGAGCCACTTGTTCAGCCTGGATCTCCCCATGCCTGCAGCCGGTCTCCATGTGCTGTCCACACAGAATCCTAAATTAGCACCTGACAGGTGTTAGGAATATCTCTGCCAGCTCACTGGCACACATCACAGCCTCTACACCCCAGCCTCTTCTCCTCACCCACGGAAGAGCAGACTGAGAGTTATGGGGAGGATAATGAGCTTAAAACTTGGAGCCTCATGATATTTTCTTATTGTCTCCAAATCCTCAGTCTCAAGGGCCCACTGAAGGTCAATGTATATATCCTCTTTGAGTTTAGACAGGTGGAAAAATTGCCAAGGAAGGAGATTTTCCACCTCTAGAATCAGGGCTTTGATGTCAGTAGTTGATTTGGTATTTTTAATTACTACCAAAAAGGTGCATCTCTTCATCTCTTCAAGTTAAGTATTTGGAGTCCATGCTAATAGTTGTGATAAGATGAAACTGCCTCTGCCCCTCATAAACTAGTAGACCTTGAGCAATAGAAACCTGTCTTTGGAGCCTTAGTTTCCTGCTTCAGAAAATAAGGGCTTTGGGCTTGATCAAAGATTTTTAGCCGCAGGTACATGGACCCCCAAAGGGTTGGTGGATTGATTTCTGGAAGTCTGTGAATTGGTGGAGGGCCGGCAACTACACTTCATTTTCATGTAATAGGTTTACTTTGTAATCATATGCACTTTATTTTATGCATTTAAAAATGTCATTCTGAGGAAGCATTTATACTTTTGGCAGAATCACTAAACATTGCCAAAGAGATCTATGACACATATAAAAAGGTTTCAAAGGACTCTTGGACTAGATGATCTCCAAAGGTCCTTTTTGGCTCATAACATCTTTGGTTGCTTTAGATTCTTTCTTTAAGGAATTTATACTCAAAAGAAAAAAACTCATTCCAAAAAAAAAAAAATGAAGATAATAATAGAGCCTACCTTTCAGAGATTGTTGTGAGGATGAAAAGAGAAGATATATGTAAAGCACTTTGCAAACATGAAAGTACTATATAAGTGCTAGCTATTTGTATTGTCATTACAAGGGAATGACTGAAAAAGGGAAGATTTGAGCTGGGATTAAATAAACAGATTGGGGTGCTGATCTGTACTTCCTGGAGGAAGCAGCCTCAAGGAAGAATTGATATAGTGATATGTGACTCCTTTTCTAATACCTCCCCTGCAGTCAACCTCCAGCTTTGCCTCTATCCCGGCTTGTTTAATTTTGTAGTTATACTGCAAAAATTAGTATGTGTTTCTGCAAGTGAGCAAAGCAGTCCTTCTCCACTTCCCGGTCTCCTCCCCACCCCTTCGTCTCCAGCCCCTTCCATTTTGTCTTTCATTGCTAATCACTGAAAAGCACTCAGAAGTCCTTTCAGACCCCAGAGCCTAAAGACTGTTAGTGTTGTCACACACTCTGCAGCCTGTTTTCTCCCCAGCACCCCTTTCTTCCTTTCTGTTCCTACCCTGGGCTTATCTCTTCAGGGGAATTTCACCAGATACTTGTTGAAGATCTGAAGCACACTAGAGATCCCTTTCCCCTTATCTTGTGCTGCAGTAATATCTTCAAAGACCTCTTGCAGATTTTGATAAGCAGAGCTTCCCTAAGGCTTCGTCCAGGATGACTCTCCTTAGCTGCTCTTCTGGCCCCCAGAGTGCTGGCTACAGGTTCAGACCCTCTCTTTTGAAAAGACAATCATTCCCTTGAGCTAAAAGGCGAAAGGATTGAATACCTCTTTTCTGCCCTTAGAATCTGGGGGCTCTTTGGGTGGTACCAGAGGCCAGATCTCTAAACAAATCTAAAGATACACCTAAAGGCATCTTTCACTTAGACCCTGCTATACTTCATCACAGATCTGTGATTTCATTCACCGGGCGTTCTTTCCATGGATGCAGATCACAGCCTATTCTTGCCTTCTTATCCTGCTTACTTTTTGGTAAAAACATGTCCAGGGAAGCCAGGTCAAAATACTCACCTTCCCTCCTCTTATTTGCATGTTTGTTTGTTTGTTTGTTTTCCACAGCAAGGACATATAGTAATTCCTTGACATGAATCCTAGCTCCTGGAATTCCTCCATCCCAGTTCTGTGCCCTTGCCCCCCCAGTGGTATTTTCACCCCACTCTTTCCCATCTATAACCTCTCAGGAAAGGATCTGAAACTCATTCATGCTAAAGCATAACCTCTGGTAGCAGCTTAAACTGTTCTCTCTCCCCAAAGCATCCGCATTTAAACAGGGATCAAAGCCTTAAGATGAGGGAAAGAAGCTCTTACTAGAGAGTTTCAAGCATCAGTAAGCAGGGAAAGAGAGAGAGAGAAAAAGAGAAAGAGAGACAGAGAGGCTGAGTGACTGACTTTGGGGGAGCCTTTACACCTGAAGTCCATAACAGTTGTCTCCTGCATGAAGACCCCAGCAACTTTTCTTGTACAGATAATAGGATCTTAGTTTAGGACCTAAAGGGGTAGCTTATAATGTGACTTTCTCTCTTTTCCTGTCAGGAAGAAGCCCAAATAGCCATGATCAGATGTAACAAATGTCCAGTTGATCCTGTAGAATAATTATGAGAATGAAACTCTTTATTTTCCAGTCCCAGACTTTGTGCATCTTTAAACAACTTTTGAGACATTGATGAGCATATTTTTAGATAGGTCTGGGACTGGTCTACCAAGTGTATTCTATCTGACTCTTTGACTCTCCCTCTTGAGTTCACATCTTCACCCTGGGAAACCCCCAAAGCTGTATTTCCGCTATAAAAAGGCTTGTTTATGATGATGATCTTTGCTAAGTCCTTTTCAGGACTAAGCCCACTAAGAGGTACTCTCTTTCTCTCCTCTATAGTGCCTTCCCTCTATTGGCACTTTTCTCCTTACTAGCTAATTCATTAGTCTAACTATTGCTCTCCCAACTCTATTTCATATTCCCCATTTCTAGTGTCTATTATTATATCCCTTCATTTTGTCTGCAACCTCTTCTCCTAAATAAATCTACCTTTTCCAAAAAAAAAATGATCACTGTGAATTTGTCACATGTTTATTTCAAACTAGGAATTGCTACCCCAACCTCATCACTTGGAGGCCCTCATTTTAAATAGATGAGGAAACTCAGCCTTCCATAGGTTGCGACTTGCTCAGGTCTGCTAAGGTCTAGTAATTTTTTTGAGTCAGGAGTCAACTCAGATTTTCCTCATTCTAACACCAGGGCTCAGTTAATTACACTTTGTTCAGGCTTCCAGGATCCTTCACTTTTCCAGACTAAGATTTCATTAACAAAAAAAAAAAAAAAAAAAAAAAATCATACCTCCCTTCACTTAATACCACTTCCTGCTATGCTTAACTTCCCAGACACTTTACTTCATTTTGAGCCCTGCTTGGGCAGTTTCCACCCTCCTCTGGGACCAACGCATCAACATTACTTGCCTTTTGAAGTAATCATTTTTGCTAATCAGTATTTTCTTTTACCTATAGAATCAGTATGGGACAGTGGGAAAAGTGCTGGATTTAAAACAAAAATAACTGAATTCAAATTCTAGTTTTGTTATTTATAATCCACATGATCTGGTATAATTTCTTAATCTATTTTTTGGGCTTCCATTTCCTCATCTGTAAAATTAGAGTTGGACTACATATCCACTTTCTCCAGTTCAGCTACATACTGTCTTTTTCTGTACAATTTTTCATCCCCTTATCTTATTGATAGAAAGCCTTAGCTTTGGATTAATACCATCTTTCTCTGCCTTCGTTCCTATTCATGTACAGCTGAAAAAACTAGAGAAAATCATGAAATCAAGCTGAGTGGATCTACTACAAATTTGTGTTATATAATCTCAAGGTTGTTCTCACTGTGGCAAGGTTATCTTTTTATACTTCCCTAATTGATTCACTATCTCATTCACCACAAAACATTTTCATCCCTCCTTAAAATTCTCATGTCTTCCCCTCCTCCTACCCTCTAGGTGGGGAATCTTGCCTCATATTTCACTAAAAAATATAACAACAACAGCAACAAAAATCCCCCCAAAAGCTCATTCACTGAGCTTTCCTCTCCTTCTCATCTTACACTGCTCAGATGCCTCCTGCAACTATTTCCTCCTTTTCTCGTTTCACTTGAAGAATGGCCCTTCTTTCCAAAGCTAAATCCTCTATATGCACCAGTGACATAATTCCACCTATTCTAACATATTGCCTCCCCTGTTATCCCTACATTTGTACTAAGCCTTAATCTTGTCTTAGCTACTGAGTATTTTCTGATTGTTCACAAACATATCCATGTTTTCCTCATCCTCAAAACAAAAGAAAACAGACAAAAAACCCTTACTTAATCTTACTGTCTCCATTAAAGATCATTCCATCTCTCTCTTTGCTTTTGTAGTAAACTTCTTGAGTAGGCCATCTATAACTTGTGCCTATACTATCTTTCCTTTCATCCTTTTCATCACTCTTAGATCTGGTTTCCATCCTTGTAATTTAAATGAAACTGCTCTTTCCAAAATTAACAGTGATCTCTTAATTACCAAATCTTTTTTAAAAATTATTTATTTTATTCTGAACTTAAGACATTTATATAACACAGTAGAATGGGGAAAGGGGAAGATGATTGTATATGAGACTGCAAATCTATTATGTACAACTTGCTATTCCTTTTAAATATATAATAGAGTTATTACATAACTACGTACACATACATATATGTTTGTGGGTGTGTAAAATCATTCTACACACACTTCTATTTATCAGTTTTTTCTCTAGATGCAGGTAGTATCTTCCTTTATATGTTCTTTGTAGTTTATAATTGTCAAAAAAGCTTAGTCAAAGTCAATCTTAAAACAATATTGCTTAAAAAAAATATTGCTAATGCCATATACAACATTTTCTTGGTCCTTTATTTCTCTCTTTATTCGTTTGTATAAATCTATTTCATCCCCAAATCTAATGGCCTCTTCTTAGTCCTCATCCTTTTTTTAAATTTTATTAAAGCTTTTTATTTACAAAACATATGCATAGGTAATTTTTCAACACTGACCCTTACAAAACTTTCTGTTCCAAATTTTTCCCTCCTTCTCCACACCCTCTCCCCTAGATGGCAGGTAGTCCAATACATATGAAATATGTCAAAACATACACTAAACCCAATATATGTATACATATTTATACAATTACCTTGCTACACAAGAAAAGTCAGATCAAGAAAAAAAAACTGAGACAGTAAACAAAATGCAAGCAAACATCAACAGAAAGCCTCATGCTATGTTGTGGTCCACACTCAGCTCCCATGATCCTCTCTTTGGGTGGAGATGGCTCTCTTTATCACTGAACAATTGGGACTGGTTTGAATCATCTCATTGTTGAAGAGAGCCATGTCCATCAGAATTGATCATTGTATAGTCTTCTTGTTGCTGTGTATACGGATCTCCTGGTTCTGCTAATTTCACTCAGCATCAGTTCTTGTAAGTTTTTCCAGGCCTTTCTGAAATCTTCCTGGTGGTCATTTCTTACAGAACAATAATATTCCATAACATTCACATACCACAATTTATTCAGCCATTCTCCAATTGATGGGCATCCACTCAGTTTCCAATTTCTAGCCACTACAAAGAGGGCTGCCACAAACATTTTTACACAGGTAGGTCCCTTTCCCTCCTTTAATATCTCTTTGGGATATAAGCCCATAGAAACATTACTGGGTCAAAGGACATGCACAGTTTGATAACTTTTTGAGCATAATTCCAAATTGTTCTCTAGAATGGTTGGATCCATTCACAATTCCACCAACAATGTAGCAGTGTCCCAGTTTTACTAAATCCCCTCCAAAATTGGTCATTATCATTTCCTGTCATCTTAACCAATCTGACAGGTGTGTAGTAATATATCAGAGTTGTCCTAATTTGTATTTCTCTGATTAATAATGATTTGGAGCACCTTTTCATATGACTACAAATAGTTTCAATTTCTTCATCTGAGAATTGTCTGTCATATCCTTTGACCATTTGTCAATTGGTGAATGGCTTGAATTCTTATAAATTTGAGTCAATTCTCCTACATATTTTGGAAATGAGGCCTTTATCAGAACCTTTGAATGTAAAAATGTTTTCCCAGTTTATTGCTTCCCTTCTGATTTTGTCTGTATTAGTTTTGTATATACAAAAACTTTTAAACTTAAAATAATCAAAATTATCTATTTTGTGATCAATAATGATTTCTAGTCATTCTTTCCTTCCTCTCAGGTTTGAGAGGTAAACTATCCTATGTTCTTCTAATTTGTTTGTAATAACATTCTTTATGTCTAGATCATGAACCCATTTTGACTTTACCTTGGTATATGGTGTTAGGTATGGGTCAATGCCTAGTTTCTCCCATACTAGTTTCCAATTTTCCCAGCAGTTTTTGTCAAATAGTGAATTCTTATCCCCAAAGCTGGGGTCTTTGGGTTTGTCAAACATTAGATTGCTATAGTTATTGAGTATTTTGTCCTGTGAAGCTAACCTATTCTACTGATCAACTTCTCTATTTCTTAGCCGATACCAAATAGTTTTGATGATCATTGCTTTATAATATAGTTTTAGATCTGATACAGCTAAGTCCTTATTCTTTTTAACCTCCCTATTGACTGTCTCTTTTTTAAAACTCTATTCTATCTAGGTTTCTATGACACTACTCTCTCCTTTTTTTTTTCTTCTTGTCTAACTAATTCACCCTCTCATTTTCCTTTGCTGGATCTAACTGTGAATGTTCCTCAGAAGTCTGTTCTGGGCCCTCTTTTCTCCTAACCGATATGGTCTTTCTCTTGATTATTTCATCAGTTGTCTAGGATTTAATTATCATCTCTATTTTGATGATTAATAGATCTACTTGTCCAGCCCTAACATCTCTAATAACTTCTAATTTCAATCTCTACTTATCTATTGGACTTCTTGAACTAAATGTTCTATAGACATTTTAAATTCAACATATCTAAAAAATGATCTTAAGTTGAGTACATCTTTCTCCCTTTAGCTGTTTCCTCTTCCTAACTTTCCAAATACTTCTCCATCATACTCATAGTCACCTAAATTTGCAACCTAAGTGTCATCTTTGATTTCTCAGTATCTATTGCTCCAATGATACTCAGAATTGTATAATTAGAAATTAATTTCATAAACTTAAGCTTTATTTCCTTTTTAAAGTCACATATTCCCCATGAAAAGGATAGAAATCAAGCCTTTCAGGAAACAGAGAGTTTTTATTTATGGAGAGAGGGAGAGAGAGAGAGAAAAAAAGAGGGAGAGGGAGAGAGAAAAAGGGATAGGGGAAAGAGAAAAAAAGGAGAGGGAGAGGGAGAAAAGGGGAAAGGGAGAGGAAGAGAGAAAAAGAGAACTGATTCCTGAGATTGTTTGAAAGAAGGTTAAGGGCTCTGCTAGTAAATATTTAATGACTGTCTCTCTGAAAATGCACAACACATTTTTAAACTTAATCTCCATTATTAATATTTTCCCATCATTTTCTTAAGTATAGACAATCAACAAAACAATAAATCAAGCCTTGGATGTGTAGTGCTTGCCAATTTCCAAGGTATAAATACTCACACTGAAAATGTAACAATTGTTCTCTCCAAAAGCAAGTTGAGCTGGCTCCAGCATCTCCTTGGTTAGGGGTACCTCCACATTAGAGAAAAGGTACAGAAAGGATTAGTAGGCAGAGAAGTGAAAAATAAACTTCACTAACTTTCTAATTTTGCCTCGTTTCGCCTAAAAGCCTCATAGGTCAAGGGCCCTTGGCCAAGACTGAACTCCCCTGAAATTCTACCTCATGATTGCCCAACTATAACAGGCTTTCCTTTGAATTTTGAATGATCTTCGTAATGGGAAATAAAGCTTCCAACGCTACTAGCTCCCTTGCCAAGAATCATTCCCAGGGCCAAGGCTTTTCTTTAACTGGGAGATTGTTTAGACAACCAAGTTTGTTGAGAGCACCTGTTCCACTTAATTACTTGCTTTGTTAACATCTCTGTTTCCTGCTTGGATTTAATTTACATGGGTCTATAATCAGGGCTAGCCCTAAGCAAACTCCCCTTTCTTCATTCTTCTTCTCTCTTTTTTTTTTCTTTCCTCTTCTCTTATAGTAGCTTTCCCCTCTCCCTTGTAGAGAAAGCTTCTCATAACCCTGTCTATACGAGGGTGACAGGACTTCAGTAACTACCCTAGGCCTCCAGCAATTTCTTTTAAAAGGAGCTCAGAGCAGTGAATCTAGTCAGATGATGATTAGAACAGGAGACCTAATACTAACATCCATAAAACTATAACGCTAGACAGAGCCTCAGAAATTATCTAATACAGTTACAAATAGTGGAACTGAAGACATTGGGATACTCGGATGGGGTGATATTTATATTTTCTTTCAGATTCAATTCGATGAAAAGAAATATGTGTCAATTATGCTTAAGACAACATAATGGCAATGGGTATAAAAATTGACTAACCAACCAACTAACCAGTAACAATAACAACAATAATAAAAACCTGCTCTCAAGGAACTTACATTCTATTGCCTCCCATGCCTGGTCTACTAGTCAATCAATATTTATTAAGCAACTATTCCATGCCAAGGACCATGCTGATCACATATAATACATAATAAAAGTGATCACCTACTCTGCCCACAGGGACCTCATTTGAAATCCTCACATTTAATCATATCAGGCTCCAAGAAAATTTTGTTCTACTTAGGCTTTTACTTGACATCAAAGATTTCATATCTGTCAATAACATTACATAATAACAATAATGAAGATAACAATAGCAAACTTTATATAGAATTTTAATGTTTATAATGAACTTTACCTATATTATCCCATTTCATGACAAAAGTAGGGATAGAGGCAGAATTGGGAAATTTGGCAGCTTTTGTGTTCCTCCTCAGTCAGTAAGGTCTCTTCAGATGTGACATTTTTGTAAAATGAGAAAATAATAATAACAAATTGGAGAATTTTCATGACAAAATCTTTTTTTCCCTCTGGATTTCTTGTTTTTATACAAAGTGTTGTGAAATTTAATAGGTATCTGGCAAAATACCAGAATCTATCAAGATAAAATATAATTATTTCCTATTTACTTGCTGGGATTTTCAAATCAGTGCAGTAATTTAAACATGACTCTTGGAAGCTTACAATAAGATGTTATGATTGGTTTTATCTCTTTTGTTCAAGAAAATAATGACAGTGAAATAATTAGAGGCAGCTGAGTTGACCCCAGGTTAACAAAGCTGGCCTAGAAATGTAACTGAAGGTCTCCAAGAAAGGCACAAAAAGACAAAATTGTCCTCCAATTCAAGTCAGGTGCCATCCTAAAGCATAGTGATAGAATAGTCTCCCTTAGGAAGTTTGCTTTTAATAGAGTTAACAAATTTGCCACTTGGGCATCTTAAAAGATGATTCAACTCAGATGGCAGATTAGGTTGTTAGCCCACTCTCAATGCCAAAGGCTTTATACTGAGACTTCAGTGATGTTTCCACTGGGTTGCAAGCTTTTCAAAGTCAGGGACCAAATCTTTATATCCTTTCCATTTTTTCTTTCAATAAATATTTATTAACTGCCAATTACATGCACAGCATTATAGTGGACTCTAGAGATGAAAAGATAAAGTAAGCAGCTAGGAAATAAGAATTTATTAAGTATTTACTATGGATCATGAACTATGCTAAATACTTGGGGATATATTCAAAAGCAAAAAAGACAGTCCCTGACTTTAAGAAGGAGAAATAAATGGAGAGAATTTGGGTACCAGTTTGGAGTGCATGGGAAAGCAATAAAATCAGAATAACAGCTAGGAAAGGAATGAAATTTTGTCAGCTTGGGCCTGTTTCAAAAATGGAGGTTCTGAAGGAATTCACAAATGGGAGAAGGGGGCTGAAATGATAGAAGGATCTTCTAGAATAAAAAGAACCAGACACCAAGAATAGTTCAAGATCATGAGGCAAAATCCTAAGACAACCCTTTACTGTCTCTGAGGAGCTTATATTCTATTAAAGACAATAACATCTATGGGCAAAAAAGAGAATTTATAAAAAGTAAATATAATATCTGGAGGAGGGCACTAGAAATTTAAGGCTGAGGAGACGGCTGAAGTAGATTATAACACTTGAATAAAGAAGTATAGCTTAAGCAAAGTTAGAGGCAGGAGATGAAATGTTGTATATTGGAAATAGCAAAGAGGCTAATTTTGTCCGAACATAGATTTCATGAAGGAGAAGAAAATGCAGTAAGCCTGGAGAAGGAGACTAGAGCCATATTGCTAAGGTATTTAAATCACAACTAGAGAAATTTGCATCTTATCCTAAAATCAAGATGGAGTTCCTGAAGTTTCTTCAGTAAGAAAGTGACTTGGTTATAACTATGCTTTTGAAATGTTTAGCTAGCACCTGTATGAAGGGTACATTGAAGAGGGTTAGATACTGTATGAAGATCTATTAGGAGGTTACTGTAGTGATCTAAATGAGAGGAAATGAGAGCTGGAAATGGGGAGATGTCTATGGGAGGGAAAAAGAGATGGACTTGAAACAATTTTTAGAGGTAGAATAGATGAAACTTGGAAACTGATGGATATGAGGAGTGAGGCTATGAATCTGGGTTACTGAAAGGAGAGAAGTGTCCTCAAGAGAAATGAAAAGGATTTTGGGAAAATAAGCATGGATTTTGTTTTGGACATTATTAAGTTTTAGAAAGAAATTTATTTGATCATTTGACAGAGAAGAGAACAGGTATGGCTCTCCTCCCAAATTTTTGGGAAGTTACATTATGTAGAGTTCAGACAAAGGTATAAAGACTAATTGCTCTCATGTAGGTATTCTAAAGAGGACTGTTCGAGGTTTGTATCAACAGATAACATAATCTAATCTGGGGAACCCAAAACACAAGTTTTTGGTAGAACCTCATAAGATATGGGTAGATCCAAAACAACATCTGAACAGAACCAAAATATGTACTGAGTGTTATCTAAGTATTGCTTAAAGCGTTCTGGCTTCTCTGAAGCATCTCTGAGGTCAGTCTGACCTCTACAGTAAGCTGTTAGGTTAGACAATTTTCTCATCTTACAAATTTAGCTTCAAAGAATATTAATAAATTATAACAAAATATTTTTCACGACATATTGAGTTTGAGATACCTATGGAACATCCAGTTCAAAATACCCAATAGTTAGTTGGGAATATAGCATTGGACTTCAGAAGAGATTGTATAAATAAGTCTGAGAGTTATCTGCATTAAGATAACAGTGATAGCAATTAATGAAATCATCAAAAGAGTATAAAAAGAAGGAATGAAGGACCAGGATAGGAGCCTGGTATATACAGAGCCACAGGCAGCAAGGCTTAATACAACAAGAGGAAGAATAGCTGGATAGGTAGAAAAAGAAAGAGCTTTAGCATAAATACCTAAGGAGGGGAGAGTATCTAGGAGAAAGGATTGGTTAACAATGTCACATGTTTCAAAGAGGGCAAGAAAACTGAAAGACACAAAATAAAGCATCCAATCTGGAAAGTTAGAGGACATTGATACCTTTGGAAAGAATAGTTTCAGTGTTGTAGTGATGTCAGAAATCAGATCATCATTAGCTGAAAAGTGAGGCAAGATAGCCAACTAAGATATACAAAGAATTTTCGAGGAGTTTGGTTATCAAACAAATAAGAAATACCTCACCCTCAACTCATTAAACTGAAGTTGCTCCCAATTATATAAAAATTAAATTTAAAATCTTCTATTTAGTGGCTAAAACCCTTCTCAACCTTGGCCTTTTATCTCTTTCCAGTTTTCTGACATTTTATTCATCTTTATGTACTGAGAGATTCATCAGCACTAATCTACTTTCTGTTGCTCATAAATGACACTCTATTTCCCCACTTTATGTATTTGTACTGGCTGTCCCCATATCTGAAATAGTTTCCATCCTCATGTCCAACTCCTAATCTCCCTGGTTTCCTTAGAGACTCAGCTTAAATTTCACCTTCTGCAATAGAATGTTACTTGTCCCTCCCAATTTCTAATGCCTTTCCAATGAGTTTAACTACTATCTACACTGTTTCATGTATGTTACCATTATTTTTACATCTTGCCATTAAAATATGAACCCATGAAGTGAAGAATTGTGTTTTTTTTTTATCTTGACATATAGAAAGCTATCAATACTGACTGATAGCTTGAGGGGTATCTAACATTAAATGAAGTTTGTTGTTGTTGTTTTTTAAAGACAGGGAGTAGTGAAAGAGCCATGGAATTACGAGATGTAAACATAAGAGAAAGGGGATTGGAGTCAAGTGAGAAAAAGTATTTGTGCCTAACTCAGCATACCTCCTCAACACTGACCTAGAAAATATATCAAATCAAATTCTTATCAGAAAAGTCAATTAAAAAGTCAAAGCAGGGGCAACTAGATGATGCAGTGGATAATCAACCCTGAAGTCAAGAGGACCAGAGTTCAAATCTGGCCTCAGACATTTAATACTTTCTAGCTGTGTGACCCTGGTCAAGTCACTTAATCCCAATTGCCTCAGCAAAAAAAAAAAAAGTCAAAATAAATCATAAAAAACAAACAAACAAACAAACAATCTAGAGCATCTTAAACTAATAGACAGAGAGGTCTCTGGACACTGGGCATGGGACCTGTTCAGAATTGATGGCTATGGAATGGAGCATTCCTGCAACCAGAGACAGAAAGGGGCCTAAGAAAGAGCACCAGGAAAAGAAGTATTGAGGCAGAAAGAGATCCCAGGGGATCGCTGATCTAGCACTCAGTGCAGGTATGTATCATCTAGTAGATCTGTAATCTATAACCTAGTTCCTGATCACAGATCCAGAGCATAGAGGAAGAAAAAGAGAATAACTCAAAAAATATCTACAAGCAAAGCCTCAAAGGAAAAATAAAGGTAGGACATGTCAAACAAAAATTCTTAGAAGAACTAAAGAGATGTTTAAAAGGAGTAAAATTAATTAAATTAAATTAAATAATTAGAATTTAAAATAAACAAATTAGAGTAAAATTGGAAAAGAAATGAAAAATTATAGAATAAAAATATGAAAAGAGAATAATCAGCTTGATGGAAGTATAAAATATTATTAAAGAAAAAAATCCTTAGAAGATTATAATTGTCCAAGTGGAATCTAATAATGACTTTGTGAGATATCAAGAAATAATAAAAAGTTTGAAAGATTGAAAAAATAGAAGAAAATGTGAAATATCTCATAGGAAAAAAAAAACTGACCTAGAAAACAGATGAAGGAGAGAGAAATTAAAAATCAATGAACTACATGAAATCTATGAACAACAAAAAAGAGTCTAGACATTGTATTTCAAGAAATCAAAAAGGAAAACTATCCAGATATCTTAAACACGTAAGGTAAAATATGATTGAAAAAAAAAATCCACTAGTCACTTTATGAAAGAAACTCCCCAATGAAAATTCTTACGAATATTATAGATGAAAAAAATAGAGTTTTTCAGTTGAGGAGAAAATATTTCAAGCAGCCACAACAAAAAAAATCCAAATACTGTAGAACTATAGTCAGGATTACACAGAAATTATCAGTATCCATTATTAAGAGCTTGAGATAGAATAGTCCAGAAGGCAAAGTATCTAGGATTACAACCAAAAATAAATTATCTAGAAAAACAGTATAATCTCAAATAGGAAACAAAATGGATCTTTAATGAAATAGAGGACTTTCAAGCTTCCCCAGTGAAAAGAACAGTTAGTAGAAAATTTGATATTCAAACATAAGACTCATGAGAAGCATAAAAAATTAAATATGAGCGAGGAATCAAAAGCTACTAAAGAAAAGACGATTCTTTACATTCTTACATGAGGAGAGTATACCTATAACCCTCAGATTTAAGATATATAATTTGAAAATGGGCACCTTCTATATAGCTTTGAATGATATTAAAAGACAAATGGAATGGTGGACATAGAGGAATGCACTGATGAGGGAAGAGGAAAAATGAGGGAAATTATCTCATAAACTGAGGTATATAAGGAAGAGTTTATGTAATAGAGGAAAAATTTATGTAAAAGAGCAAATGTCACTTTAACTTCTCTCTCATTTGAAGTGGTTGAAGAAGGGAAGAATGCATATACTCAAAGAAATACTTACCCAACAGGAAACTAGGAAGGAAATGGATTAAGTGAAAAGGGAGAAAAGAGGGAAGATAAATTAATAGAGGCAGTGATCAGAAGCCAATTTATTCAAAGGAAAAGGCTGTTTCATGTTTGTCTTTATAATTCCAGTGTTTAGCATTGTGTTTGACACACAATAGATGCTTAATAAATGATTATTAACCATTTGATTGAAATAAATTTAAGGGGCTAGGGTGAAAAGGTTTTGAACTACTTGTTGAATTCTATGAGAAAGTGGGAATAATGACCTAGGAGATCATAGAGAATAGAGAATCAAGGTTCTGGACCTATGTGAATGAAGTTAACCATAAAAGAAGATAACCTTAAAATCTTTGAGAATATATATGAATGGAATTAAAAGAATAGAAAGTGCTGAATGCAGGGGAGATCTACAAATGATAGGAATATGATGCTTGAACACTTTTCCTTCTGGCCCATTGTATTAGGTGATATGTGTCATAGTCTACTAGAAGGAATCAGGATTTTATGATTTCAAGAAAATGGAATAAACATGACAGGAAGGAGTTAAAATACATAAAAGATTTTTAACAATAAGAGTTCCATAAGGCTTGATGGAAGGAGGAATGGCATAGAGTGAGTTAGAAACATATAGAGATAGTGATGGTGATGGAGTGAATGTATTCTAGCAAAAAGATCATATCACTGATAGCAACCCAATATTTGAGTGATCCTCAGTGAGGAACAAACTAACTCTGTAGAATTATATTGTACTGAAAGAATTATCACATGTAGAGAAGTCTATCCAGTACTGATGCCCACTGTTACCTTATACAATTTGGAGGTTAAGTTATAGATATCAGCTCTTGAGGCTATCTTGTACAAATAAGATGGCTGTGACCTTTTGTTTAATATTATGTTTTGGTAGTGATGTCTTTACTTATTGATGCACACAATTAGCATTTTTAAAATACCTTGCTCTCAATTCTTTCTCCTAAAAGGAACTTTGCCTCCTTGTTAATTGTGAATTTATTAAGAACTTTGCAGGCCTTATGGTATTACAGTATAGCTTTGCCCCTTGACCAGGAGATGATTTGAGCCTGTGAATTTATTCTGGATGATTTCCCACTTCATGACTAGTCACACCTCATCATGACTTGTTGAATCTCATCAATGGGAAGGATCAGTATGAAGGCAACAGATGATCACAGCTGGAGAAGAGAGTTTTTTGTCTCAGCAGCCTATGGCTCTCAGGAGTTCTGAGTGTAGCCATGAGACAATGGGTTGTCATGACTTTCCTAGCAACAGTGGTACTAATGACTTGATTATTGTTCCCTGAGCAAGAAGTGAATGAGTTGGGGGAAGGGTGTATGCACATGTGCACTTAATAGTAGAACACCTGATCAGTAGTTAGCGCTGCTTGGAAGCTGGGAGAGCTTAATGGTCAAAAGCAGGGTCAGAGGCTACATGGGACTGAGTCTAGGACTTGGCCAATTATAAGGAAAGAGAAATAAGGTGTGGTTGCTTCATCAGCTTCCAATTACCAGAGCAGCTACATCCCAGGGTCAGTTCTAATGTCAAATTGATTATCTCCTTCTGGTTTAGGGATTTAAAGATAAGTAATGAATTGACCACATTAGCCATTTAATGAATTTTTGTCGAATGAATGAATGAATGAACAGTATGGTATAAATGACACTTTTGAGTTTGCTCTTGTTACCTTAGAGTTCCATGTATCAAAGGCAGTAGTAGAGATCAGGAAGAAAGAAACTGCTGCTGTAATTAAGAAACAATCAAAGAAAAATCTTGGAAACATTCCGTGATATATAATATAAGAAACAGATTTAATGTCTCCTTTCTACTCCCTGCACACCATTATTTTTGCATTTTATTTGATATTATAGCTGTCTCTGGGTTCTGTGAAGCATTTGGTCTGAACAGGGAAAAACTGGATCATTCTCTGTTCATTTCCCATTATATAGATGTCTGGTGGTGTGGAGATAGGATAACTATGGGTTTGACTGAATTTAGTTCACTTTCCATCAAGGATTCATGTTGAACAGAAAGGATCAGGTCTCAAACCTCGTCTAGAAGCCTAGTCTTAAACCTTGACACTGTGACTTTGTGTCTCAAATGTAAGGAAACCTCTTCTGAGAGGCCAGAATGACAAGCTAGAGAAGCTTTGGGGCTTGAATAAAAATCCTCACTAATTGTATCTCAGCTCTGCTGGTATTTGTTGGTGTCCCTGCCTTTTGCCCCTTGGAAGACAGCAGCTGGTGCAAGATAAGTTTCTTTATGAGATACTCTAAACTGGGGGTAGGGGTGGGGGGTGGGATGCTGGGTAGTGATGTAGCTCTTGTCAGAAGATGCAAATGCAGAGCCCAGCATCCTAGCTGCCAAGACATCTGAAGAGTGAATGTGTGTAACAGGCCTTTGTGACAATCAGCCTGGAGCTCACATCAGGCATCCTTAAGATGGCCAGAAGGAGGTGGGTGGCGCTCAGCATTGTTTTTATGAAAAGTCAGGATAATTACCAAAGAGGGAGGCAAAGAGAGGAAAAATCAACAGTTTTTTGTTAGTCTCACTCTTGCATTTTTCTGCTGGGTTCTGCCTGAATAATGTGCTTACTCATTTGTTCCAGTCTGTGCATCAAGGTAGATAATGCCTGTTTTGGGGAAGCCAGACCAATTCCAATTCTTTTGTAAAGTAATGACTATCTCAGGTTTGGCCCTATTCCTTTGATGAGAAAAAGCCCCCCCTCTCCACTGAAAGTAACTATTGCAGCAGGTCTTTTTCTTACCTTGGTCTTCCATTAATTGCCATATGACTTGTACATGGCCTTGCTATGGGAATAGTAAATTACATGGGTCTCAACTTTCTCTCTCTCCTTTATTGCTATTGGGGAGCTTCATCAACTCTACAAAACAAAGATTTATTAAGCCGTAACTCTGTGCCACGTTCTGTGCTAGGGACTGGGGATTTTTTTTTAAGTCCCAACCTGTGATTTCATGAGACAGAGAACTCAGACTGAAAAACAAACTTCATCTACCATCACAGACTGTTTCATTGTCTGCAAATTACAGTTGCTGGCAATACTGAGAGATTATATAAATTGCCCAGGATGGTACAGCCAGTAAAAGTCTAAGGTAGGACTTTTTCCCCAGGTCTTCCTACCTCCAGCCCTCTATTCACCCTGCTAGATGGATTTTCAGATGTTGGGAAGAAAGACAAAAATGAAATTAGTACTAACCTCAAGGGATCTGCATCCTCCTTAAGAAGTAGGAAGACATGATGGTGGTGAATGTAGGGAAACTGGATTCATGTCCTCCTTAATGCATAGTAACTCCCCAATGTTACAGTAAGCTTGTTAATTATTGAAAAATTGATGATTTACATCGGTGGAAGGAGCAACTCCATTGCTGAAATCACAAATCTAGGCAGACCTTCCTCCCTCCTCTCTGCAAAAATGTCAAGGTTTAGTGGTAAGTGAACCCTCAAAGAGAGGGGCCCAGGTACATCATTCTAGCAAATGAGTCTGAATCTAATACCCAGGAGGAATTGTTCCCTTTGTGGCAATGTAGTTGCATTGCTTGACTTTAAACTCTCTGACCTCAGTTCAATTTCTTTCCAGGCTCTCACAAAACTAAATTTGAGGTTTCAATCTGTCTCCTGATTGAGGCATGAATCTTTTTTTCTTCCCAAGTCTTCCTTGAAAGATGAAATAGATCACAGCAGTCTGCTCCTCGAAGTGGAGACCCGATACTGCCATGTTTCTACTTCCTTTGCTATTCTTTGTCTAAAAGCAGACACGGAAAACAAGGAGAATGAACTAAAAGAGGACTACTTCAGTGGAGGAGGATGAAGACATGGGGTGGACCTGGGTACCATAGACCTCAGAGCATCAAACATACCACATCAATTTGTTTCCCTGGGAAATATGGGTCTAGAGAGATTCCCCTGCCCCCACCCACCATACAGGCAAGGAGAGATGAGAATTTGAGTCAGTGAATAACACAGCATCCTCTTGACAGGGAACACAACTGTAATTTCTGAAATTATTTCTATAATGCATTTCCTAAGCTGCAATTATTCTTCAGATAACAACAACATTTTAATACCTGCCCACAAAGTCCAAATGATACAAATTTAGATGACGCCTGGTATAGTGGAAGGAATACTAGAGAGAAGACAGGGGTTCTAGTCCTGTTTTTGATACTGTATAACCCTCCATGTGCCTTCTCTGGGTGTCCAAGTGTACTCATCTGTCAAATGTGGGATTTGTATTCATTCTTCAAGGTCTCTACCAATTCTGACATTCTGAGAGTTTTATATGAATCAAGGGATGAGAATCAGCAAATACAATAAACAAAACAAAAGTTGTCTTAATGTTTACAAAATTAATTTAGTTCTGGGAGACAAAGAGGCTTGAGCACAAGTTTCCATATACAGAGATCACAGGACACTTTAAGGTTACTTCTTGGGAGGAAGGCTGCCTCTAGGAGAGGGAGAAAACAATGGAGTTCATCCAGGGAAGAATTTTCCTGTGGTATACTACAATTCAGTAGGGGGATGAGCATATACCATCTATTATCTTATTTTAGCTAATTATTCTTTTTTAACTAGGAGGTAAGCTCAGTATTTTTTCTACCTGTACAAGTATTGTCAGCACCCTCTAATTTCCAGAACCTGGAAAAAAGCCCTAATTGTCCCATGAGCACTCAATTTAAATAATAATTGGTAGATATTTTTTAAACTGCAGAAAAAGCAAAGTAGAAAAGTCATTTATTCCCTAACAGCCAGGTAGAAGGTTACCCGGGCCATCTAGGAATGAGGCTGAATAAGAGAGAGGGCTGTCCTACTCTGTGCTCCACATCAATAACACTATCTCCAACTGGTAAAATTCCTTTTTTTTGCTGCTCGCAGTGTTCCAGAGGAATAATCATTACATAAAGGGAGCTAAGGAACTACAACCACACTGAAGCTCCAAGGGAGGCTCTAGAAATAATGATCACCATGATAAGTAGTACTTAAAATATTTTTTCAAAGTACTTTCACATCTATTATCTCATTTTAACTTTATAACCAAGATTGGGAGGTTTGTCAAGGAGATATGATCATCCCAATCTTATAGATGAGGAGAATAAGGAATAGAGATTGCGGGCTTTTCCAAAGCAGAACAGCAGGCACATAACTGAGTTGGAACTAGGAAATAACCATATCTGTTTATCTGCAGAATCCCTTCTTCCCTTCTTTTCTGCATTCCCTTCCACCTATCATTTTGTGTTTATCATAAAAAAAAGTTTTTAAAATTTTCCCTACAATCACTGTATTGTGGTAATGTTTGGTGCTGATATTCCCTTGGAACTGAAGTGCTGTCCTGGAGATAGTATCATTACCACAGGTTTTAAACGATCCTTTCCTTTCTCTTCTAGCCTTATTTATTGTAGCAGCAGCCAATAGTGCAAAAAAAAATAATCTAACTATCCTGGGTCTATACCACAACTCTGTGTTATAACAGTCCCAGCTGGCATTGTCGGAATAAGGGGCTATTAACTCCTGCCTCCCCAGTTCCAAGAGGAGTGTGAATTTGCATGTAATTGTTTAATACTCAAAATTTTAAAGTTGATTTGCATCATTCTCTCCATCCCCATCACTTTCTTAAGTCTAGACAATCAACAAAATTCCTCATCTGTATTTCTTATTTCTATGATATAAATGCTTTTCTGACATTGAAATCTGACAAGGGAAACTATTCAAGCTAGTTCCACCTCTAACCCCTTACTGAGAGAATTTGAGGTAGGATGAGGGCCACTACACCTCCACCTTCTCCCCAACAAAAACAAGTATCACTCCAGATTGGAATCTAGATCAAGGGTTCATAATATATTTTTTTCTCATGCTCCACATAGTCATCTGGTCAGAGCCTATGGATCCCTTCTCAGAATAATGTTTTTAAATGCAATACAATTGCATGCCTCTACAAAATGGGAGTATTTATACTATAATTGTACAAGCAAAGTTCTTGAGACAGTCAAAGGAATTGGCAAGTATAAAGTAGTTCTCATATCTTAAAGCACTATATAAAAGCTAGATAATAATTTCCAGGCCCTTGAACTCCTGAACACTTGCTTCCAGAGGCCAGGCAGGAGGTAGCAGGGCTAATCTACTAAATTTTGGTATTCTACCCAGGGCTGAACTCTCCTGTTTAGAAAGTGAGTGGAAATTCAATTCAACCCATTATATCTAGCCAGCACTGAACCAGGTTTTACATAACCATCCTGCAGTCCACCAAGGTAGTAGCATCCACCTGGCATGGGTAGCTTGCCAGCAGCCCAACAGTCACTACCATCCTGTGGCCGAAACTCCCTTCCATGGCTACCACTCTCCCATATAATATCCCTATCAGAATGAAAGTTCTTTCACCATAGGGACTGTCTCACTCACATTTTATTTTTATCCCCAGCACCTAGAGAGGTTTATGAAACCTAGCAATCAGTTAATGCTTGGTGATTTATTTAAAGTCCAGTAGATTGATAAGGTTAAAAAGAGAGCCAGGGGTGGTTTTTCCCAAATTCTGTGCAAAGTCATGAGTTCTTGTCTGGGCAGATTTATCATGGGGTTACTTAGTGAGGGGCTGTTGTCCAAGAGAGAATATTACAAAGTTTTGTGGGCTTGGAAGATAACTGAGAAATTGACTTCGGATTTTCAGTGTGAAAATGTTGGTGACATTAACCAAAATGAAGAAAAGACTCATTAATGTTATTCTCCATATTCTGGAGTGGTTGTACAACTGTATGTTATGTTTGATTCTGTCTCTCTTTCCTCTTGCTATTTCTTATCAGTGTTTCCTTCTGTCTGTATTCTATTCCTAATTCTCATAGGATCAGAGCTGGAAGGTATCCCAGGGATAGTCCAAACCCCTTATTTTACAGATAAGGAAACTGAGGCCAAGGGTGGTTAAGGCTTGCTCAAGGTAATAATCTTCAGAGCTGGAATTCGAAGCCAGGTATCTAAATCTAGAGCCTGTGTTCTTCCCAACCGTATCATGCAGCTGCCTGTGTTTGTCTTTAAGTCAGTCCTCCCCCCTCCCCCCCATTCTCCCTCTCCTTTTGTTTTGTTTTCTGTGGGGTTTGGTTTCTCAGTTTCCCTCTCCTATCTGCCTGTTCTCATTAACTTGAAGGTCTTTTGGAGAATCCTGGAACAATTCTGCCCCCACCATTTTCTTTGACCTGATTTCTGAGAAATGAAAAAAACAATTTCTGAGAAATGGTATTGTCCAAGCCACACAAGTGTAAGAGTCATTGAAGAAAACAGCCAGATTCTTGTCAGTGACCCCCATACTAAGAATCTTATTGGTAAGATTTCTTTATTAGGTTTGATTTCCTAAACACTCAGCTCACAGGTCAAGCCAGGAAGGTAAAAATGAAATCCTATCAATCAAGAGATAAATCCCTCTGGCTGAGGAAAGGGCAGCTAATATAACCCTGCATGGTTAGTCCTTTCTGTCTTACCTCTTTCCTTAAATGGACATTCAGTGGCATATTGTGGCTTTCCATTTGATGTTTCAGTGAGCAAAACACTAACTAGGAGTAGAGACCCATATTTGAATCCCAGATCTAACTTAACATGTTTTTGTTCATGTCTTGATGTGAAAAAAAGAAAATTGAGAGCCAGCCATGATGTAATTTATAAAAGGTTGAGCTTGGAGTTAAAAAGACTTGGGGTTAGTCCTGTCTCTGACATATACCAGCCGTGTGATCTTGGACATGTTTCTTACCAACCTCTCAGTGCCTTAGACAGCTCTCTAAGACTATATACATAGAAGTTTCTGGTATGAATCCATGAAAGGGGTTTTTACAGCATTCCCTACATTGAAAGAAAGATGGAGGAGGGATAGGAAGGAAAGAGGGAAATAAGAAAAGAAGGAAGAGAATGGAGAAAGAAAGGAAGGAAGTCTCAATTATTTCATCTATAAAATGGGGGCAAAATAGTACTTACTTTACAGAGTTCTTATAAGATCAACTGAGATAATACCTGCAAAGCTCTTGGTCATCCTATTATTATTTCCAGAAATTGGGAGAGTACAAATGTCAATTATCTCATACATATGAGATTGTCACTGTATGTCACTGATTTTGTCAGTCTGCATCATCATATTATTGGATCTAGTTCATAGTAAAATGAATATTCAAGACAAATACACGGTGTCCCCACTTCCTACATATGAGTAATTTTCTCTTGAATCAGACTGAATCCATTAGTTCTCTAATCACCAACCTTTAAAGTATGGTTCATAAATGATGAGATCATAAAATTGGAAAAAAACTTTTAAAATTATCTAATCCAGTTCTCATATTTTATAGGTTAGGAAACTGAGGCCCTGAGTAGTTAAGTGAATTGTCCAAAATTATGCAGGTTTTGAATCTGGGTCACAGAATCATAAGTTTAAAGCCAAAAGGGAACTGAAAGATCAAGTAGGCCAACCCCTAATTTTATATATAGATGAGGAAACTGAGGCACAGAGAAGTTTCACATTGTTACACTAGGGACAGATCCAGTTTATGAGCTTCTATTTGATCTCCTAATTTTAGACTCAGCACTTTCTCCACCTCCCCCCCCCCCTTTGTACTATCTTTAATCAGAAATTATAATGATTATAAGGTAATTCCTAGGTAATGGAAGGAACATGTTATGGTCTCTTGTGTTAATAAACATACTTTGTATCTCCGGTCATATTACTATTTAGTCTATTATTCCTTGTGTTTAGTTTATGAAAAGCAGTCTTCCCATTCCTTATAGTAAATTTCTTGGTGTGGCAAAGAGGGAATAGTGTAGGGGACCCAGAAGGTCTTTGTTTCCACTCATGCATTCATGATCTAACCTGGACCAATATTCTGCAGGGAGCAAAAAATAGGAAGAGACTAAGAATAAATGAGAAATAAGCATGAATAGGTGAAAGTGAGCTTTGCCATCCCATGGCAGAATTTAATGGATTACTCACTAATGCTGAGTTTTGATTTCTTGAGAGAGGAAATAGCTCCAATTTTCCACAGTCTCAAATCAAGCTAAAAAAATAATTAGGCATTTACTATGTACCCATTTTGATGATATTATTTGGAGGGGAGAAGAGAATTAAAACATTAAAAGACAAAGCATCTGCCCTCAAAGAGCAACACTAACATAGTGAGTTTAAAAAACTGGACTTGGAAGCCTTGAGTTCATATTCTACCTCATACACTTAAACAAGTCCCTGGATAAGTCCACTTAACCTTATAGGCTGGTTCCCACGTTTGTAAATGGGTGGTGGGAAGGGAAGCTCTTTCCTCCCAGGGATATTATGACAATCAAATGAGGTCATTTTAACAGGCTTTGCAAACCTTGAAGGGCTATATGAATGGTTGCTATTATTACTGTTATTATTTAAGTTAGCTGGAAAACAAAATGTTCATACATGAAGCAACTAGAGAACATTGCAAGAAAGTATGTAATTGTATTTATATTTATTTTTTATATGCATACATAAGTATAAAGAAATTTATATACTCTCTTGCATATAGGAAGAGAGAGACAGATAAACAGATAAAGACAGAGATAGAGAGAAGAGAGAAAGTATCCAGCCCCATACCTCCAACTATCTAGAGATATCTCTCAACTGGATATTTTCTTCACTAACTTAAACTAAAAACATCTAAAATTAAGTGCTACTTTTCATTTAAGTCCTACTTTTCCTTATAACTTCACTGTCTCTGTGAGAACTAATGTTGTAGTAATAGTAGTAGTACTAGTAGTCATAACACTTATGTTATTTAAATAGTGATTTAAGGCTTGAAAAGTTCTTTATAAATATTATTTAATTTGATCTCAACAACTCTGAGAGGCAGATACTATTACTATCTCCATTTTAGAGATGAGAAAATAATGGCAGATTTAAGTAGGTCAAACAGCTAATAATCATCTGCAACCAAATTTAACAACTCTAGGTTTAGTACTTCATTGGTTGCCCCACCAATATCTAAAAACTTGATGTTATTTGTTTTTCCCTTTCCTTTACTTTTTTTATCTGGTTATTGAAACTTATCATTTCTATCTTTGAAGCCTTTGTTCCATCTTTGAACCTTGAAACCTTGAACCCTTGAAACCATTCGAGTATAGCCTTATGTCCACATACTAAGACTTTTATAATAGCCTTATTTTTCCCATTCCCACTGTCTCCTACTTCCAGTATACCCATCAGTAGATGGAAGTGATTGCATAACATTAAAGACATCACCAAAATCCAGTATAGTGTACCCACATCAAAGAAAACACTTAGGTGTGCTCTAGGAACAAAGAAGAATTGCAGAAGCTCAAAAGAAATGTGAGAAGTGCAAATTTAGAGACTGCTATTTGTGCCTGATCTGTGATCAAGCCTTCCAAGCTCTTACTGGTCTGGTCAACCACATTCAGACACACTGTACCTTGGCTTCAACATAGTGATGTCATTTTCATCCTCTTCAAGAATGAAAGAAAACCATCAGACCAGATTAATCACTCTTGTCTTATATGCCAATTACTGGGTTATTTTCTTCTACCAAAATTTCCCCAATGTGTCCCTTCACCTAGCTAATTCAACCTGGCATTCAAACTTTTTTTTTTTACAATTTAATGCTATAATATCTATCCTATTTTATATTATTCCATTCCTTCTTTTATATGCTCTGTGCTCCAAGAATTCATCATGTCTTATAAATTCTTATAGTCTGTATTTCCCTAACTGTAGGACTCTGCTCACTCTGATCCCCTTGTCTGAAATGCCCTCTTTCACATTCTGCCCCACCCCCGCCCTCGAAAGCTTCCCCATCTAGTAAAACTCAGCTCAAATGTTATCTCCTTCATTAAAACTTCGTATCTCCCTAATTGGAATTTTCCCATCTGAAACCTCACTCAGGATTCCCTCTTTCTTATGAATTGATCATCCATTATTTTGTATTTTATTTATACTTATGTCATATCTCATACTAGGACTTTCAATACCATGGGGACAGATAATTCATCAATAAATTTTGTATCTTCCCCATCATCTTTGACAGAATTCTTGATGAATTTATGATCATATCAGTTTGTATTCTCAACCTAGAGTCCAGTGAGCCCATGAAAGCTCTATATCCTGTGAGACACTTGTCCCATAATACCCTGCTTGGGAATCCATACAACACAATGAGTGACTCTTTCTAATTTTCTTAGCATTTTAAGATAACCAAGGAGAAGAACTGTCTTTTGCATTTCTTTACATTCCTAGTGACTACATGCTTAATGTTTATAGAGTGACTAACCTATGATACTAATGGACCACACATGCTATCTAATAATCCTTTGCTTTCAACAAATGATTGTTTGACATTCTTTTCTGATCATACATCTTTTTAATGTACTATGCTTTCTCTTGTAAAGTTTTTCAGTAATATTATGTTGCATTGTGCTCTTTATCTCCATTCACTGGATTTTTGTCCTTTATGTGGTCTACAAATTTAATTCTTCCCATAATGTGATATTCCCTGACTTAAAGTGTTAAAAAGATGGGTTATTGTTTCAGAAAGAAGTCTTTGGTCATTAAAAGCACTTCTTATTTCCCCATTGCAAACCAGCCAGTACTTTCAATTTAGGCCCAATTCAATGTCCATCTTTAGTAACAGTGCAAAATCTATCTGTATATCTCTTTCTTTCTGTCTCTCTCTCTCTATATATATGTGTGTGTATATAGATACAGATATATATATATATACATATATGTATACACAAACACATATATACAGATGTAATTTTACATTCATAATTATGATTATTATATATGTCTTTCCATACTATTCCTCCCCCATTTATCCTTTTTTTTTTTCTCTTTTTGCACTGTTCTTCCTCAAAATTCTATTTTGTTTCAGACTACTATCTCCATTAATCTACCTTCCTTCCTATTAGTGCCCCACTTTCTTTTTTCCCTTTTCTCTCATACTTCTGTGTAATGTTAAGATAGACTTCTATACCCAACTAAGGGTGTAGATTATGCCCTTTATCAGCCAATTCCAATGAGAGTAAGTTTCAAGTTTTGTCTACCACCCCTCTTTACTGAAAAATCCTTTCCTTTTGCATCTCTTTTATGTAAGATAATTTCTCCTACACTTCCTCTCTCTCCTTCTCTCAATGCATTCTTTTTCTCATTCCTTATTGTTTCTAAATCATCCCATCATAATCAACTCACACTCATGACATCTACCTCTGTATACTCCTTCTCATGCCCTAATAATGATAAAGTTCTTAGGAATTACAAGTATCATCCTGATATAAAGGAATGTCAACAGTTTAATCTTTTTGAATCATTTATATATTTTTTCCTTTTTTTTTCTCTTTATGCTTGTCTTGAGTCTTGTATTTAAAAGTCACACTTTCTATTTAGCTCTGGTCTTTTTATCAGGAATGTTGGAAAAAAACCTCTATTTCATTAAATATCCATTTGTTTCCATAAAGAATTATATTCAGTTTTTCTGGATAGGCTTTTCTTGCTTGTAATACTAACTTCTTCGTCTTCTGGAATAGCATATTCCAAGCTCTTTACTCTTTTAACATAGAAGCTGCTGAATCTTATGTTCTCCTGACTGTATTTCCACAACACTTAACTTGTTCCTTTATGGCTTTTTGCAATTTTTCTCCTTGACATGGGAGCTCTGGAATTTCACCATAATATTCCTCAGAGTTTTCATTTGGTGATTTCTTTTAGGAGATGATTAGTGGATTATTTCAATTTCTATTTGGTTCTAGAATATCAAGTTAGTTTTTCTGGACAATTTCTTGAAATATGATGTCTAGGCTCTTTTTTTTTTTCCTGATCATGACTTTCAAGTAGTCCAATAATTCTTAAATTATTTCTTTTTGATCTATTTTCCAAATCATTTGTTTTTTCCAATGAGATATTTTACATTTTTCTTTTTTATTGTTTTCTTTTTGTTTTATTGTTTCTTGATGTCTCATAGATTCATTAGTTTCCACTTTCTTGATTCCAGTTTCTAAGGAATTATTTTATTCAGGAGTTTTTGTACTCTTTTCCCATTTGGCCAATTCTACTTTTTGAACCATTCTCGTCTAGTAGATTTTTGTGTCTTTTTTTTTTTTTTTACCATTTGGTCAATTTGGGGCTTTTTTAAAACCTTTATTAGTTGTTTTATTTTTCTAGTCATACATGTATATTGACTTCTTTAATACACATTTCTTTGAGTCATGTTGGGAAAGAAAAATCAGAATAAAAGAAAACCACCACAGGAAAGGGGAAAAAATAGAAAAAAAAAAAAAAAAAAAAAGAAGTGAATATAGCACTTTGACTTACTTTGAATCTTCATAGTTCTTTTCTGGATGCAGATGGCATTTTCTATCCAAAGTTTATTGGGATTGCCTTGGATCAGTGAATTATTAAGAAATACCAAATCTTTCATAGTTGATCATCTCACAGTCTTGCTGTTATTGTGTTTAATGTATTCCTGGTTCTGCTTGTTTTGCTAATCAGTTCATGTAAACCTTTGTGGGCCTTTCTAAAATCAACTTGTTCATTGCCATAATATACCACAATTTTTTCAGGAATTTTCCAACTGATGGACATCTACTCATTTTCTAATTCTTTGCTACTACAAAAAGAGCCGCTACAAATGTTTTTTGTACATGTGGGTCCTTTTCCCTCCTTTATGAAATTCTGTCTTTTTAAAGCAGTATTTTCTTCAGTATTTTTGTGTGACTCTTTTTGGTTGGTTCTCTTTTTATAATTTTCTTGCATCATTCTTGTTTCTTTCTCCAATTTTTCTTTTTGTCTCATATTTAATTTTTTAAATCCCTTTTGAGCTCCCCTGGGAATTCTTTTTTGGATTGTGCTCAATTTATATTTTTTCTTTGAGGCTTTGTATTTAATTGTTTTTTATTTCATTGTCTTCTTCCGAGTTTGTGTCTTGATCTCCCTGGCATCATAACAACTCGTTATAGTCATATTCTTTGTTGTTGTTGTTTACTCATTTTAAGCCTATTTCTGAACTTTTAGCTTTATGTTAAAATTTGCCTAATTTTTTGGTAAAGGAGATAACATCCCAAGTTTGGGTTTTTTTCATGGCACTGTTTTTGAAGCTAGTTCTGGGAGTCATCTTAAATTTTAGGTACTTCCAAAGTGGTATGATTTAAGAAGAGATATGATCACTGCTTTCTTGGCTTGCACTCTGGTCTACGACTGACTACATGAATTCTTCTTCTCCCTAAAACTATAATCAGGATCCCTGCTCCCCTGTGCTTCTGCTTTTCTTTACTCTCAGACTGTGATTGAGAACTCTGCATGAACATTGCAATAGCGTCCAACACCCAGTGCTAAGAAGGGATCCCCTATAACCTCCTTCTGAAAAATTATCTGAACTCCTTGCCATCTGTGGGCTGAGAACTCCTGAAACTTTGCTACATCTGATGCAACTTCCTCCAAAGTCTGCTGCTAACTTGCTGGCCCTTATGGCATTCCAAGGTCAGTAACCACCTCAGTGAGACAGATTTTTCATGCCTACCTCTTAAGTTTTCTTGTCCGGGAAATTGTTTCACCCTGATCTTTTGTTGGTTCTGCCATTTCAGAATTCAATTTGAGTCATTGTTTTAAAGTCATTTGTAGGGGATTTTGGGAGAGTCAGATGAGTTTTTGCCTTTACTTTAACATTTTGGCTGCACTTCAATCTCCTTTTCTAGGCTTGTCTCCTATTCCAGGTCTTGATGGAATCAATACAATATTACCAACAAACAGAAGCGTTTGAAGAATCTTATAATCTTTAAGGAATTCCTGACCTACTTGGACCCCATGACGGATATCCTTCAAGACAGTATCAAACACTCTTTGCAAGTAAACATTTGCCTCTTTATATCTTGCTTGATATCACAGGCTTTCCTAACAAAGTTATCCTTGTGGTTTCATCTTTCAAATAATTTTATTAAATTTGAAAGTATGCATGGAAAACACCTTTCTGAAAGAGAGACTCCAAATCAAATCTGTTTTTAGAGTTGACAATGGTCCTTCAGAAAGCGTGTCCTTGGACTTAGCACACCCAAGTTCTATAAAACTTTTATCAAGTCTTCCAGTAAATGAATGATGTGCCTCATCTATTTGTTCCCTTTATACAAAGGAAAATCATCTCTCTGTAGTACTCATAAGTGTTCATGGAACTGAGGAAGGCAATTGTGAACAGTTCTGACTTTAGACATTTGTTGGAGGAACTAATTAGAGACTAAGTTCATGGTCCCTGATTCTGATCTAATAAATGGAGATGATTCTAATGGTTTTATACAGATTGTTGAAAGAAGGGGCACAAATAAAGAGATAATTTACAAAATGCTTATAGAAGAGTAAAGAGGTTAAGGAGATTATAAATAGTAAATAAGGAGAAATATAAGAAGCTTCTCTATTTTGCTATATGCCATTACTTTAAAGCTTTGGGTTACCTCACTGAACAAGTGTTTTGTAAATTGAATTTCCTAGTTGCCTTAGATGGTGGGTCTATGCTAAGAATTAGGGATACATACACTAAATTCAAAATAGTTTCTATCTTCCAAGTATTTACATCCTAACAGAAGAGGATAATCCAAAAAGTGAATGGTGGTCAGGGAGTACGGACTTGGTTTAGGAAATGACAGGGATGGTAAATAGTAAATAGTACAATTGATCAAAATTCTCTGTATTAGAATGGTAATATTGATTTCTTACTATTCCTAGAACAAGATTTTCTAGATTTGAAAAAGAGAGGGAGAGAGTTGAAGGAGAAAGAGAATTATGGGAAGGGAGAAGAAAAGGAAAGGGAAAGGGAAAGAAATCTACAGGAATCTACCAGTGAGCTTGACTTCAATTCCTGACAAAGTTCTGGAATGTATATTAAAAAGATATAATTGAAAGGCACATTGTGAATACAGCAGGCTTCATGATTTTACCAGTGATGACCTGAATATGAAAAGTGGCAAGAGAGTCATCAAGAATAGGGAATATAGTGAAAGAAACACTGCATTTGGATTCAAAAGCACTGCATTCAAATTCTGCATCGGTCTCATATTGTCTGTATGACCCTGAACAAATCACAATCTTTCTGGACTTTCGTTTTCTCCCATGTAAAATGATGAGTTTAGATTATATGACCTCTTAAGTTCTTCCTAACCTTAATTTGTGTTCCTGAGATTCTTTATAATGAGATCAAGAGATAGCATACATTTTTTCCCCTAACACTGATATCCACATTCAAAGAAACAAAGGAAGTTTTTCCACACAATGAGTAAATCTTCTGAGGAAATCTCTGGAAAGACATAAACAAGAATCTGACTACATGAAGAGCCATGGATAAGTTATAATGTGTATCAGTAGAGGGCATGTCAAGACTGAAGAGATCATGAAATTAATAAAGCATCAAAATGTTATACTAGCTATCATTTTAAGGGTACATTACTACCATATAGTACTTTACATACCATATCCAATTTAACCCTCTCATCTAGCCAGTGAGGCAGATAGTATAAATTTTATGGGTGATAAATTTGCTTTCAAGAAACTGAAATGATTTAAATATATCTATAGCCATAGGAGCATAGATTTCGGTAAGAAAGGGACCTTAGAGGACATATAGTCTCATCCCTTCATCTAAGAGAAGAGGACACTGAGGTTTAAAGAGGTAAAATCCTAAGGTAACACAGGCTCCAAGTGGTGGAGCCAAGATTTCAACTCTAAATCTTCTATCTCCAGATATAATGTTCTTTCCATCAAAGTTGAGATTAATGTAATTCTCAAGTCTATTGCGTACCACCCTGCCTCATTATAAAATGCCCTCAGAGTTTAAGTGTTCTGACTGTAACATAAATGGAATACAGTTCTCCATCAAGTAGGAGTTTAGACATGCATTTGACAACTTTGTACCCAATGCCAAATGCTAGACTATTTGGAGAGATCCAGATAATTAACTGAATTTTTCACCTTTTTATCTGAGCATATAGGCTGTGAGTAGAGATACAACCTGACAGTTAATGAAAACCAAATGCATAGATCTCAGCTTTCAAAGTGTCTGCTGAGATTGCTGAATGAATTGGGTTCTTCAAACTAAGGCAATCATTGCAAATTAAGCACTGGTCACATCCTCTTTCACTGCCTCAGGGATGGGCTGTTTGCTTTCTGCAGGGCTTGTAGATAAGTACCTATTTCCTAAGAATTGACTGAAAGTACCTCACATTGCAAGAAGACCAATTGTGAGGGAAAATAGATAGATGTTCTGACAAAAACCTGGTCCTTGAGAAGGAAGGTCTTCCTGAGATAAATGGATTTATGTGTGACCAAGAAAGAGTTGTCCTTCATGGGGATGTTAGCTTCCAAATTGCTCCCTCCAAGCATTTCAATTTTCAAGAATGATCGAGAGAAAAAAGGTACATCATGAAAATGTACAACACTGAAAAGCATAAATATATTTTCCACCAAATTGAATATATTAATATTTGTGATGTAAACCAATGAATGTGCTTTCTGACAGGCAGTATAACAGAAAAAAATCATTTCTACTTTTTTTTTTCCTTGTGATACAAAAAAGGAGAGATGGGGAAGAGCATGTGATTTAACAGATAGGTCTGGACAGGTCCAAAAGGCTAGAAATGGGTTCTATTAGAGATACCATGCTGTGAGAATTTGGGATAGTATACAGAGGACTAGTTTTGTATTCAGAATGGCCAGGGTTCAAATCCTGTTACAGACACAAGCTCACTGTGGAATCCACAGCAAAAAACTTCATCTTTAGTTTTCTTAGCTGAAAAAATGGGGATAATACCTATAGCAAAGTTGTTTTGATTATCAAATGAAATAATGTATCCAAAGGCTTTGCAGTCTCCAAACATTATCTAAATATCAATTGTTATTCCTATTTTTAAGATCAAGAATTATAATTTTGAATGTTTTAAATGTCTATCAGCAACTATTCTGAACTTTACTTCTTTAGAATGTTGTCCAATGTACTAAAAGAGATTAAAAGAATTTTGTCTATGCTAACATAGCCAGTATGTATCATATTTTTTGTTATTGTTCAATTGTTTCAGTCATATCCAACTCTTTCTGACCCAATCTGGGGTTTTCTTGGCTAAGATACTGGAGTGATCTGCCATCTTCTTTTCTATCTCATTTTATAGATGAAGAAACTGAGGCAAATGGAGTTAAATGACTTGCCCAGAGTCACATAGCTAGATAGTGTCTCAGTTGGGTTTAAATTCAGGTTTTTTTTGACTCCAGGTCTAACATCTACCATCTAGATATACCATCTAGCAAATAATTGATTAAACAATAAATATGTAGCAGCTTAAATCCAGGATTTTATGATTCAGAGTCTGATTCTCTATCCATGACCCAATTTCTTTTCAGAGTAAAGATGATTTTAATGAAGATAATGTCAACTAACCTCCTTGTCCTAACTTTTTCTCAGTGAAATCAGAATGAAAATTTTGGTTTCTTTTCTTCCTCTTCAGCTCAGGTTCTATATATCAAGCAGTGATGTTCTCCTAATCTATGTGGGCTCTCTCTCTCCATTAATGATAAACTAGGCACCAACTTGCAGAATCAGAATTCATCCAAATAATGCCATCAGAGCTTAAACAGATTTCATTCAATTCAGTACATCAAGTATTAACTAAGCCTTTACTTTGTTTAGATAACCCAAATAAGACAGAATGAGAGAGAACAAGAGTATCTGCCTCATGAAGTTTATAGTCTGTTAGTATAATGCCGGAGAAACTGAGGCAAAATAGAAATTAAAGGTTTTTAATATTTTATTAGAGTTTGGACTGGCTAAGCCATCTTAGCCAGCTGGGTAAATGTGATTATTGTCTCAAAGCATACAACCATGAGGGAGGTATTCCAGAGACTCTAATAGGGCTCTAGCAATCAGGGAAACAAAGGCAATGGGGGATAGAGCACTGGTGAGCAGGAACTCCAGGAAAGGACCATAAATTCAGTTCTGACAGATTGGGAGTAAGGAGCAAGGATTATAAATTCTAGGAGCCAGAATGTCTGAGGAAGAAGATATTCAAATATTTGAGATAAGCCATCTGGAGTTTTATCACTCTTTGAGCTAGTGGCCAGAACTCCCAGCCTTAATTATCTCAGTCCTAATGACCAGGAAGGTGGGGTTGCCACCAGGGAGACTGAGGCAGAATAATTCAGGGAAATTGAGGCAGAACAATTCAGGGAATTTGAGGCATAACATTGGAACATAAAACATTTACACAGATAACTATGAACCACCACAATACATGATAATGATGTTAAAGGGATTCAGAATAAAGTTCCATAAAAGACAAGAGGGACATTCATCTGTGATAAGGGAAATTAATAACAACTTCATAAAAGGTAATGTTTGAGTTGTGTTTTAAATAATGAATAGTGTCTGAGTAGGTTGAAAGTAGGCAAGAACTCTGGCCACAAGGTATATAATGAATAAAAATATATGCATTTACATACTGAACTTACAAAAGCACAAAAAATATAAAAAATAAAACCAGGAGCAATACGACAGAAGGCTAGGAAGATTACATCATGTTGTGGAGAGCAAAGGAATTTGAAAGGAATTGGGCAGGGAAGAGATCCTGAATTTTTTTCATCAGAGGAGTGTATTCATAAGAAAAATAATCTCATAACAGAATGAAAAATGGGTTGAAAGGGAGTAATAATGGAAGTGGGAATACCTGTTAAAAGGAGAATTTAAGAAGGTGGTGATAAGGGTAGTACCATTATCACAATAGGAATAGAGAAGAGATATGGATGATTTCAAATACAGTTGAGGTAGATTTTAGATGGCATTTTAAATAATTGTCCATGAGAGATAAGGGAAAAAGATAGATAAAACAAACAAACCAACCAAAAAAAAAAAAAACCACTAAGATATTGAATATGATAGTTTATAGAAATAATGGCACAGATGACAGGGATATTGAAGTCAGAAGAAAAAGATGACTTTGAGAAAGGCAGTGAACTATTTTTTTGGTCATGTTGAATATTAGTGGGAGAGCTATTGAGAGATAGTCATTGGGGATACAGCTTCTGAGTCTGGGAATTAGACTAAGCCTGTAGATATCGATATAGGACAGTCATTTATATAGAAGTAGTAGTTAAGCCTTGGCCATAAATGAAATTGTAAAAGAAGAGAATAAATAAACAGAAGAGATCCGAAGACAGAAACTTGAAGATTATATTCCTTAAAAAATGCTTTTGAACTTTTTTCCCTTTATGGTAGCAAAGACCTTCATACAAAATGGTTGCCTATTGATTTAGGATGACTGAACAAACTATGATATATAAATACTAGAATACATAGTGACACAACTCATGACACAAATATATTGTGTCATAAGAAACAACAAATGTAAATAATTTAGACAGAATTGTAGAAGACTTGTATGAGCTTACAGAGAATGAAGTAAATAGAAGAATTTTTAGAATGACATAATAATGTTAAGAAAAATAATATCAAAAGATAGCAGAACATTAATCAATGCAGCAATCAATAAGAGGATTTATAGGGAAGCATACCTTCTACCTCTTGAAAAAGAGGTAGTAGACCATAACTGTGGAATGAGGCATGCTTTTTCTGAAATAGCTAATGAGATACTTTATTTATTTATTTATTTTTACATATTTATTATAAGGGGGAGTTTATTTATAGAGTGAACAGATTTTTTAAAAAGCATCAATAAAGCATTTAATTTTTTTCAAAGATCATTAGAGGGTTTAAGTTATTTTTGAGTAAATAGTTTTAATAAATGTGTGGGGGGGATTAGAATGTAGGTTGCAAAAGTTGGAGAAAAGCATAAGAAAGGGAATCTTAGACATTTTCATGAAGTTCAGTCAGTGGAGGTATACAGTAAAACAGAATAGTAGCTGGATAGCATCAAGGGGGTATGTATGTGAAGGCTATTTTTTAAAAGGATTGGTGATACCTGAATATGTTTATAAGTAAATATAAGCCAGTTAAGAGGGAGATAAAAAAAATTTCAAAGAAATGGACAGTATTTGCTTCTTCTTGGTTCTAGAAGAAGCAGGACAAGATGGAATCAAGTTATAGACAGATGGATTAGCCTTAGGAGCAGGCATATGCTTACTCTTTCTCCTAGACAGGAGGAGGGAAGGGATGAATAAGTGAAAGTCAGGAAGTTTTGAAAAGGAGAATATCTCAGATGGTCTCAATTTTCTCACTGAAGTGCTTTTGACAGAAATAGTGAGGAGAGGACTATTGAGGAGAATAATAGAAGAAACTAGAATGTTAGGTTAGAATGTAAGAGGACAGGGATATAGACAAGAATGGGGAATAGTTTCCTTTTTTGCAAAGGGAAGCCAGAACAATTCTACTTCACTGACTTTTTCCCTCTTGTTGTCTCTCTGTCTCATCTTTTCTTCGGTCCTCATCTTTCTAAACTCTCATTCTTGCCTCCTTAATATTCTGTTACCTCTTAATCCTCCTGTTCCTTTACCTGCTTCTTTTCTCAAATTCTCTATAACACAAAGAATATCATAACAGGAAGGAACTAACTACTTTCTTTTTTTTTTTTTTCATATATATTACAGATAAAGAAACTGAGCCTAAGTGAATTAACTTATCCAAATGCAAACAGTGAATTCAGGCAAGCTATTTACCAATTTAAGTCAATCCAACAAAACATCCATTATGTGGCTATTATGACAAAGGTATCATGCTAGATACTGGAGACATAGAGATGAAGAAAGGTGATAATGCTAGCCCTTAAGGAACTGATACTTTAAAAGCAATATGTACAGTTTTTTGGGGTGACATTCAACTACCTATTATGTCCATCTCTACTGTAGACTGGATCCTCCCTAACTTCATGACAGCATCTGGACACCATGGATAGCATCTGGATCTAGTAGATCCATATGGTATAATCACACAGCACCAAAAATATTGTACTCACCTGAATAAATGTCAATAGTCAATAAACATTCATTACACATCTACTATGTGTCAGATGCCATGCTAAGCACTGAGGATATAAATATAAGAAAAGAAAGTCTCTATTCTTAATGAGCTCATACTATAACAGGGGAAGACTACAATATGTGTTTTTAACTAACTTTCATAAAATTGGCATAGTTATACAGCTATAAAAATTCTATTACCTTAGATAGGAGCCTATTTCAATTTCAAATGTTTTAGAGCAGAGAGTTTTCAGGTGGATTGCTTATTCAGATTTGAATTGAACTAGTGGTCCTTTCCAAATCAAACATTCTATGGTTAAATGACTGAAATTCAGGCAACCTGGATCCTAAATTCAGCTCTGTCACTAAATAGAGATAGAGAATTTGGGCAAATCCCTTTAATGCTCTGAGCCTTGAACCCTGATCTTTAAAATTCAGTACAAACTCAGCACTCGTTGAGTATCTCTTTGGTACCAGGCTTTAGAAATACAAAAATAAAAACAAAACGATCCTTCAAAAGAACTTACATTTTGCTGAGAACATACAATATATACACATTCTAGCAAGAGCAAATTATATACAAAATAAATGAAAAAAAATTGTGACCATTGGCAATTGGAGATTTAAGAGAGACTTTCCTTAGGAGACGACTCAGGTGAATTGAGGCTTAAAGGAAGGGAGGAATAAAAGAGGAAAACATCCTAGACCTGGGAAAGAGAGCCCATGAAATAACTGGAAAATAGAAGATAGAATGTTATCCCAGAAGGTATATGTAACAGAAAGCAGGTAAATTTGACTAGAACATAATGTGTATGAGAGGGGATGTGTAAACACCTGGAAAGAAAGACAGAAGGAAAATTGGTAAGAACTTTAAACAACAACAAAGAATTCACATTTTATCTTAGAAGCAATAAGGAAGCACTGATGCTTTTTCAGTGAAGAATCATGGTTATTTCTTGACGGGTGCTTCAAACCAACCATTCTTCTTTTCTAGGATTGAAGAAAGAGGAAGAAAGTATGTAGAAAGGTGGGGAACAGTAAGGACAAATTTTGCCTACTTTCCACTTTTGCCTATGGCAGTGACACACCAGATGGCTCCCCCCAGATCAGCTCAGAACCATCTGAGCCCCCACTCGAAAAGCAAATCATTACAAATGACAAACATTCCCGATTTTTCATTCCCTATGATGCCACGGAACAGAGAGCAGAGTGGCAGAGCCTAAACTTTCCTGAGAAAGCATCTGCTTACTTAGGTCATTTCCTCCTATTCTTCCTCCCAAGCATAATTTATTTATCTATTCATTCTTATTACTCAGATTTCCATAAAATCTTTCAACCACACAGTGTATTCAGATGGAAATAAATGAGTTTAATTACTTTAAGTAAATTTGGAATTCAGAAGAAATCTTGTTACATTTTGCATGTTATCCCAGACATAAAAGGATTTTTTAAATATTAAAAGATGTGAAATATTAGAGCTGTGTGGCTTGGCACAGGCAGAAAGCTATAGAGTATGGTGGGTCTTAGGTAAAGATACAGGTAAAGAAATAGTCTTTCCTTCTTCCCCTATTTTAACAAGGAAGTCAAGGGAACACAGAAGCTGAGGAGCCAGCAGTATCTCCCGTGTATCATCTTCCTCCGAGGGGAGTCCCTTCAGGCATAATGGCTTGTTTTAACTATTAACCTCGCCAGTAGCTAGCCTAGACCAGCTGATGATTTTTATATGCAGCTAATGATGCATGAGAGTGCTCAGAAAATCTTTCACCGGAGGGGGAAAAATGTTGCTAATGTACTACTAATAGGGCAGTTTAGATGAGGCTTTCATGGAACAGGAAATTTAAAATTTAAATAAGAAAAATAATAAACTTTAAATTAACAAAAAAAAAAAAAAAAAAAAAAAAAGGAGGGGGGTGGAGAATAACTCCAGGGCTAGTCAACTTTCTCTTTCCTTCTCCCCCTTTACCACACCAACTTACTAGGCAAGGATAGGAGCCTAAAAGGAGTCTCAGGAAGTAAGTGATGCAGCATTATCTGTTCCTATCTGTAGGACCTAGGATAAATCTAAAGACTGTGTACCTTATTTTCTTCTATGTAAAATGAAAGCTTTGGGTTTGGTGACCTTGACATCTGGATCCTATTCATGCTCAAAGCAAGTTAGCCTGCATCTTCTCCACTCTGTCCTTGGATTCTTTCCCCCGTGTTGCTCTTCAATAGAGAAAGGTACAGGTATTGCTGCTCTCTAGAGCTAACATGGTGTCCATGAAGAAATTTCAGGAAGCCCATGAATATGGATGGGATTTTTTTTTTCTTTATCTTCACTAACATGTAACTAAAATTTAGCATTTCCTTCCATTGTGAATTTAAATAAAGATTCTGAGAAGGAATCCATAGATTTTAATAGAATGCTGATCCATAACCAAAAAAGATTAAGAATTTTTGCTCTACATTTTGGAACTATGCCCAAGGACTATCACACTGTGCATACCCTTTGATCCAGCAGTGTCTACTGGGTTTATATCCCAAAGAGATTTTAAAGGAGGGAAAGGGACCCACATGTGCAAAAATGTTTGTAGCAGCTCTTTTTGTAGTGACAAGGAACTGGAAACTGAATGGATGCCCGTCAATTGGGAATAAATTATGGTATATGAATGCTATAGAAAACTATTGTTTTGTAAGAAATGACCAGCAGGATGATTTCAGAGAGGCCTGGAGGAACTTACAAGGAGATCATTTGTACATGGCAACAACAAGATTATACAATGATCAATTCTTTTAGATGGGGCACTTCTCAACAATGAGGTGATTCAGACCAGTTCCAAAGGACTTGTGATAGAGAGAGCTATCTGCACCCAGAGAGAGGACTATGGGAATTGAGTGTGGATCACAACATAGCATTCTCATTCTTTTTGTAGTTCTTTGCATGCATTTTATTTTCTTTCTCATCTTTTTTCCTGTTTGATTTGATTTTTCTTGTGCAGCAAGATAACTATATAAATATGTATGCATATATTGGACTTAACATATATTTTTACCATGTTTAACATATATTGGATTACTTGCTATTTAGGGGAGGAGATAGGGAGAAGGGGAGGAATTGGAACACAGGGTTTTGCAAGGTTACTGTTGAAACATTATCAATGCATATCTTTTGAAAATTAAAAAGCTTTAATAAAACAATTTTTCAAAAAAGAACTTTTGCTTTAGAATGATGCTTTAGATGTTTAGGGAAATCATCACTTGTCTCTCCTTTGAGTTAAATAATTTCAACTCCTTTCTGTTCTACTATCCCCAGGTATTTTCCAATTTCTCTGCTCATTTGTTATGATGATTAGCAGATTAAGTAGAACTAGACAATTCTGATTTGGCTTGTTCCACTTAACAGACTGAAGTGTTTTCAAAGACCAAGGAAGAACCTGAACAAAACCAGCTGTCCTTTTTATTTCCCCCTTTTTGATTCCCCCCCTTTTTAGTCCTCTCTTTTGAAACCCAGAGGTGTTCAAAACTGCTTCCTACCTATGAAAGGGTCTCCATCATGATGCTTCTCTTCTTCCAGTAAATTAAAGTAGCATTTTGTGTTCCATATCTCTGCTAGTTTCAAATCAAAACTTGCCTATCCTATGTCTTATTTCTCTAAGATCAAATTAAATGACTAGGGCTGATCTATTAATTTAACATAAGGTCTTAATAAGCAATAGTAACTTGACTGTTAACTTTTCCAAATAACATTTTGATATGTTATTTTAATATACATTTTATTAGTAATTCAAATTACTGTACATGTAAAATTTTAACATTTTTAAAATTTTGATTTCTCTCTCCCTCCATCTCCTCCCCTACCCATTGAGAAGAAAAATAATATATCAGTTGTATTTGTGAATTCATGCAAAACCTATTTCACATTAGCTATGTGGCAAAGGAAAACACATACGTGTGCATGCATGCGTGCGCACACACACACACACACTGAAAAAAAAAACAAATAAAGTAAGAAATGTATTCCTTAATCTGCCCTCAGACTTCATTAGTTCTCTTTCTGGAGGTGGATAGCATTTCATATCATGGATCCTTTGAAACAGTCTTGAATCATGGTATTGATTAGAGTATATACATCTTTTACAATTAACCGTCCTTAAAATATTGCTGGTACAGTGCTCATTACAATGTTCTTCTGGTTCTGCTTATTTCACTTTGCACTGATTCATAGAAGTCTTTCCAATATTTAAAAAAAAAAATTCTTGTAGTATAATAACAATATTCTATCACAACCATATACCACTTGTTCAACCATTCCCCAATTAGCAGTTTCCTTTTTTTTTTTTTTTTTTGCCACCACAAAAAGAGATGCTATAAATATTCTTGTACAAATAGATCCTTTCCCTTTTACAATCCTCTTCAGAATATAGCCCTAGTAATGATATTTCTTGATCAAGGAGTATGCACAGTTATATAGCCTTTTGGGTATAGTTTTAAATTGTTCACTAGAATGGTTGCATCAGTTCATAATTCTGTTAATGATGCATTAGTTATCTCACTATTTCCACATCTATTCCAGTATTTGTAATTTTTCTTTTCTGTCATATTAGCTAATTTGTATAAACTTGTTTTAATTTGCATTTCCCTAATCAAGAATGATTTAGAACAGTTTTATGTGACTATTAATAATCTTGATTCCTTCATCTGAAAACAACCTGTTTATATTCTTTGGCCATTTATCAATTAGGGAGTGGCTCATATTTTCACAATTTTTTTCAGATCTTTCTATATATTGAAAAACAAGGACTTTACCAGAGAAATTTGCTATAAATTCCTCCTCCCTCAAATTTCTTGTTTTCCTCCTAATTTTGGCTATATTCATTTTATTTGTATAAACATTTTTATATTTCATGTAATCAAAATTATTCATTTTATCTTCTATGTTCTTCTCTATTTCTTGTTTGGTTATAAACTCTTCCATATCCATTATTATGACAGGTATGTATTTTTTTTCCTATGCTCCCCTAATTTACTTATAATATCAACCTTTGTGTCTAAACTATTCATCCACTTAGACCTAATCTTAGTATGCTGTGAGAGATACTGATCTCTGCCTAGTTTCTGTCACTGCTTTCTAGGTTTTCCAGCTATTTATGTCAATGATGAGTTCTTGCTTGCATCTTTGGGTTTGTCTATGGTCATTTATTATTGTGTGTGATGTACACTATGTATTTCACTGATCTACTGCTTAGCCAGTACTATACTTTTTTGATAATTACCATTGCAAAGTTGTTTGAAATCTGGTACTACTAGGCTACCTTTCTTCATTTTTTTTTTTTTTTTGTTGTTGTTGATTCTTTTGACATTCTCGATATTTTTATTCCTGGATAAATTTTGTTATCTTTTTTTTTCTAGCACTATAAAATTATTTGGTAGTTTGATTAGTTTATCTCCGAATAAGTAAGTTGACACTCATAGAATTGTCACTTTTATTGTACTGGCTCAGCCTATCCATGAGCAATTAATTAATGTTGGTATTTTAATAGGGTTTTTCAATACCTATTCTCAGAAGCAATGTGTTAAAAAGTAAGGAAATCTCTAGAAATTTTACCCTCAAATCATACAAGTATATCATATAATATGTTGGTCTAGATACACACACACACACACACACACACACACACAAACACACACTCTCTCGCATCCACACCCACCTATACATACATATTTTCATATGTGTGTATATCTATGTTTACAGAGACATATAGAAATATACACATATATGGGCGGCACAGTGGATAAAATGCCAGGCCTGGACTTAGGAGAAACTGAGTTCAAATCTGACTTCAAATTTAGCTGTATGACTGTTTCCCTTGGGTACTCATCTGTAAAATGAATTAGAGAAGAAAATGGCAAAATCACACTAGTATCTTTGCCAAGAAAACCTTAAATGGGATCACAAAGAATTAGACATGACTCAGTCATATAGTTGTTGTTACATTGATTTAGATATACACATACATATGATATATATTTAAAATCTATATATACACAACTATAGGCATATATGTACACAGAGACATATACACATGTACATCAAAGCTACTCTATACTTGGACAAGTACTATCTTTTGAAAAGAACAAAATGCAATGGATAGAATTTGTCTTTAGAAATGAAAAGACTCACAGAGGCCATTTCAGTCCAGGCAGAAGGGAAGACTATAGTCCAAGGAGGTTAATTTCTTTGTTCAATGTCACACAGAGAGTATACATTGGAGGCAAGATTTAAACCCAGGTCTTCTATCTCCACACATTCAAGCTGTGAACTAAATCAATATTTCCATAAAGAAGTTCCATTAAATCCAGGTATTCCAGGGAATATAAATAGGAGTTTGATAGTAAAATATTGAGGGGATAGAAAATTATGCAGTGGTAGAAGAAGATAACATTTTTATTTCCTACTTTCTTTACTATGAGGAGAGGGGAAAGGAATAACATGGCAGTGGGAAGAAAGGTTTTTAGAAGAAAGTGGAAATCTTTATAAAGTCAAAGTAATCTTTGACTCTGGGACTACCAGTAGAAGAAGTTTCTAGTAAATGGTATATATAGTGTAATGCCAGAGAAAATGAACAAGCTAGAGATTAGAGAACAATTTAATAATTTATTTAAAAGGGAGAGATTTACTGGGATCAATGGATCCATGGTTTGGTCCCAGGGCTGAATGAGATTATCATCTCAAAGAATCCAGCCCTGAATGTTGCATACAAGATTCTTTTATAGGGTTACAAGACCGATGACATAATGGGGGAGGTACCTGGATGGGGATAACCTAATGGGGGAAGGAATTTAGGATGAGGATGACATAATGGAGGGAAGTACTGGAGAGGTTCCTGATATGCTAATGATGTCTAAAATGGATAAAGACCTTTATCCCTTTAAACAGTGAGGGAATAAGTATAGCCTAAGAAGATCTTTATCCTAACTTTAAAAGGGAATGGTTATAACCTGAGGCAGAGTAACTGAATAGGACAATTAGGGAAACTGGGTCAGGACATTAAAAGGGAACTGTGGCGCAACAATAGTAGACAATTAATGAAGACTTTTGTTTTTTAATGTCATAAAGGTAAGAATGACAATAACAGCTTTGAATAATAAAACAAAGTCCCAATGAAAGTTAAAGCTTATTTGTGGGAGAGTATTACAGAGAGTTGAGCTTGAATCCCAGGGATTCAGATGTCCTACAAGAGAAACAAAAATCTGACAATTGCAGTAACTACCTTCCTCTCTGCTTCTCCTCTATCTTCTCAGTTATGTGTTTCTTTGAATTCCTATCAGCCCAAAGGTCAATCAATATCTCCTTGAGCTTTAGTTGACCCAGTGCTATTCTGTCTCATATCAAATATCCCTTTCTTAAAAAAAAATAGTAATCATTTCTTCCATTTGGGTCCATAGTTTCCTCAACTTTTCTATTATTCCAAGAATACTTCCTGATCTCTGAGACTTTACTCATGGATATTCTTTCAATGTATTTTAAAAACAAGAGTATTTCATGTTCAAATGTGGTCTCAAGAAGCAAAAATCTCTTTGTCCTTGGGAATAGATTTTTTTTTTTTATGTTCCAATAGTAATTTTAAAATATACAATTTGAATGTCTTTAGCTTTTCCGGTGGTCTGGGAAGTCCCAGACTCCCCCAGAAAAGTTGGGCCAGATTGTGATGCAAAGAAACTTATTAATTTAGATTTATTAAAAATGTGGGACTGGAACTTTCTCTTCCCAGTGGTATTGGAGCAGGATTAGGAAAGGGCAGCTTCTAAGAGATTTGAAAGAGTCAAGGAATTAAAAAATGATGTGGTAATCAGGAAGGTCCTATAGAGATAAATAAAAATTAATTCCCAACCCTCAAGTAGCTCATCATCTAATTAGGGAGATCATAAGATTCTAGATCTGAGGGTTAAAAGGCCTTTAGAGATAATCTAATCCAATCATTTTGTTTTATACATAAGGAAACTGAGGTATAGAGAAGTTAAATGACTTGCAAGATCACATACTGGTGAGCAACACAGAGCTGGAATTTGAACTCAGGTTCCATGTTTAAGAGCAAAAATCTAAATTCGATACTATACCTAACACACTCTGCTATCTTTCCACAACACTAGTACTGAGATTGAGAAGGGGACCCCCAAAAGTTTGGGGTCACAGACCGGTGTCATGAGGTATCTCAAAAGAATTTGCAGGCTTGAACCCATGTCCTAGTCAAGAAGTAAAGTTTTATTGCAATAGTAATTATAACAACATTACAAAAAGTGGGCTGGAATTCTAAGGGAATTTCAGCAATGGAACAGAAACAAGAAGAGACTTTTATCCAGTTTCTACCATAAATATGCTGATTCTATGGCTCAAGGGTAGGGCGAGGGAGTAGCTGACCAAATTATCAGTCAGCAGTGAATTGAGGGATTGTCTCCGGAATTTGATTATCACTGACCAGATCATCAGTCAGCAGTAAACTGAAGAGTGGCTCTGGAACTTGGTTCCCACTGACAAGACTATCAGTAATCAATGAATTGAGGAGTGGTCTTTCTCAGGAGCTTGATATGTGGGAGTTTCCTGAGGTCAGAAGTTATCTAACTAAAGAATGGTCAGACATTGGGTATGGTGGTTTCCTGAGGCAGATTCCAAAGCTAGAAGATTTAGGAATACTGACTTATTGTTAGAACAGAAGTCCCCCTAAAATCAGGGGACCACAAAATCATATTACATCACTACTACAAATATTATATTAGTAAGAGTCATAAATTCTAATAGAAACTCATATTTGTCTAGTGTCTCTTCACTCCCCACTCTGGTAGGTAGCAATATTCCCCCATTCTACAGATGATGAAACTATTATGTAACACACACAGCTGGATTCCTGATTTCAAACTTTCTACCTTGTAGAAAAGATATAGATATTTGTCATTTTCCAGGTAATTTTTCCCATTACAGTTAATATTTTTTAATCTCTTAAAAATTACTTAAAATTATCTAGGAACTTTTGTTTAAAGCCACAGTAAAAACAATCAAATGCATACAAGTAATTTCAGTAACTTTTAAATCATTCTTAAATATTTGAATTTTTTTTTTTTAATTTAAGTAAAGATTCTGTCTTTAGTTCCCACTTACTTTATCTCAGTTCTCAACCTCTGAGAGCTTCCCATTTTGACTCACAACAATATTCTCAGGGCTAGTGCATCATCTCAGTGGTTGCCCTTGACTTTTGAAACAGTTTTTACCTATCAGAAAAGGCCAATGAGTCTTCCTAGAGATATGTTTTCCAAACTCCAGGGAGTGATGTGGGAAAGAGGGGAGGGGAAGAGAGAAAGATATCTTTTGTCCTGGAATATTCTTTTACATTGGTAAAATTGGTACATCAAACTCTGAGCCTATATTCTTCCAGGAATAGGAATTTTTTTTTTAAATTACCTTCTTAGGAATGAAGTAAACCAGACTCCCTTGTTTATTGTTTGCTGTTCTTTACATTTAATATTTGTTAGTTAATTAAAAGCTTGTTTGGTTACTGCAGCTGCCATAGTTGTAGCCAGGACTCTTTTTTAAAGGAACAGAAGAAAAACTTAGGTAAGAACAGAAACTTAGGTAAGAAAGAAGATTTTGGACTGGTTTCATCATGGTACAGGGGAACATCACTCCAGATTGCTCTGTTTATTTTGAAGTGGCAATATGAATGGTCTCCTTTGGCCAGCCTCTATTCCCTCACTCTAAGCTGCCATCTTGGTTGCATGTCTTCTGACCATATTCTCTCCACTGTGGGTTGAGCAGGTTATAAATCTTTTGTTTTCCCCCTTTTTCAATTACAAAAGCCTGTTTGAACAGCCTATGTGACAGCCCGTGTTCAAACAGGCTTTTGTAATTGAAAACAAAGCTTGCAATGTGGCAAAAGGGACTCACTCCTCAAAAGGAGGGGATCGGAGATAGCTGCTGTGAGCAGGTCCCCACGGCCACTTTCAAAGTGTTTAAAGCTTCATTTTCAATTACAAAAAGCCTGTTTAAATACACACACAGAACAGCCAGATTGGCTTTTGTAATTGAAAATGGAGATTTAAAGTGGTACCAACTTTGCCACAGGGATATAGACTCCAATGTGGTAGGGGCTGGGTTTCTTCAAGAATGAAAGTTGACCTTTCCTAACCCAAATGGTACAATTAGGAGGAACTCACTAATGGGATAAATGGAGGAAGACTGGTTTAAGGTGAGATGGTTCAGGGAAGGATGAATGTTCCTATGTGAGAAAAAGCCAAGGAAGTTCCAGGGTGAGCATAAAGATGTGCTGATATCCTGAAAGTCATAAGCACAATCAATATAGACTGGACTTGGAGAAAAAATTCAAATTTGGCCTCAAAGATTGAGTGTGTGACCCTGAGCAAGTCACTTAAACTCTATTGACTCGGGTTCCTCATCTATAAAAATAATGATAATGTGATAATAATAATACTTACCTTCCAGGATCATTGTGAAGATAAAATGAATTAATACTTGAAATCATTTTGCAAATATTAAAAAACACAAAATCCTAATGATGATGGGGATGATGATAATGAAGATGTAGATACACAGACAGGTTCAATAATTTGCTCATTTTCATGGATAGTAAATGGAAAAGATAAGACTTGAACCATGTACTCTTATTTCAAATCCAATGTTCATTCAAATCTTTCTCCATCTAAAAATAAAACATTTGCTTCCAAATTTTGAGAAACTCAATAGTACAAACAAGTTCAAAATATTCAAATTTAAACAAAGAATATTCACTACAGAGTTCTTGACTCAGAGGAATTCAGACAGATTCTCTACCTCCCTTAGCTTTATATTCATGTATAAAATGGTGATTAAATACAGTCCTAAGACAATTGATTTTTCCTTAATACATCTTTTGGGAAAGCATATGATGAGTTTTACTATAGAAAGAACTGGGGTGGAAAGATGGAAGTGCTCTAATTTCACTGGAGTATTTCCCTCCTGTTCTTTAATTCATCACTGAATGTTCTGTAATTCTTAAAATCTGAACCTTTCATTTATAGAAGAAGTCATGGTCCCCAGAAATAAAGGGACTTGTCCAAGGTCACAAAATCCTAACTCTGATTCCCTGTCATAGGAGAGAACTCATTCCAAGGAATATTTAACAGCTATGTGATTAAAGCATTTCCCCAGTTAACTCACAGTTCCTTAATGGATCTAGGGAAGACACATATGATTCAGAAATGATTATTAGGCTGTAATTAGATTCCAAAGTATATGTCCCAACTCCAATTAATCAAGATTTTCCAATATTCCAACCACTAGGTATTCAATCCATGGCCAGCCAGTGGCTAACTGCAACCCTAAAAGAAATAGGAAATTAATAGGAATTACATGTGCACATGCACATTTAAGTGTTAACATTCTGTGAGCAGTCCTATGGTATTAGCATTCCCTACACCAAATTGTATATTCCAGATCTTTAACCCTCCCTTGCTTCCATTTCCCTTCTTGTCATTCTCTCTGTGTGACTTTGACCAATTTCACTTCTCTGGGCCTTTTTATATTCATTGATACAGTGAGAAAAGTTAGACAGAACGGTCTCTTCCAAAGTTTCCCCTCATTGGTAATACCAAACAAATGGGATGATCTCCAGAGCTATGATCCTTCCTTTATGGCACTAGTAATAAATAGCATTTATATAGAGCTTTAAGATTTGAGAAGTCCTGTGTGTGTGTGTGTGTGTGTGTATCTTCTCACATTCTATCTTGATAACAACCCTGAGAGACAGGTGCTATTATAATGCCCATTTTATAAATAAGGAAACTCTAGCTGGGAAAGGTAAAATGACTTGCTCAGATCAATAAACCAATCACTAAGTATTTATTAAGAGTCTATTATGAATGTCAGGCACTGTACTAAGTGCAGGGATTAAAAAAAAAAAAAAAAAAAAAAAGGAAAACACAAGCCCTGCCATTAAGAAACTCTAATGCCACACAATATGCAAACAAAGCAATTTGATTATAGCATAAATAAGAAATAATTTAAAAGAGGGAAAACACTGGAATTAAAAAGTTTTGGGATCAGAAATTAAGTTTTTAGTTGTCGAAGTTAAGATTTTAGTTGGACTTTAGAGGAAGCCAGGAAAGTCAATAGTCATAGTGGAGGAGGGAAAACAGTCCAGTCATGGGAGGCAGCTAGAGAAAAAAACACTGAGAAAGGAGAGTTTCTTCTTCTGGAAATAGACTAGGGGCACTGGATTGAAGAATAAATGTAGAAGTATAAAAAGACTGGAAAGATAGATTATGAAAGGCTTTGAGTGTTAAACAGAGAATTTTTCATTCAGTTCTGGAGGCAATAAGAAGCCATTTCCTGAGGTTTGATCTGGCCTTACATTTTCCTAACTTTATAGCCAGTGTTTTATCCATTTCAACGAGTAACTAACAGTCACTGCTCCAAAACTTTGTGTAAGCTCCTCACAGTGGCAACCTTTCATAATATCATAGCTATAGAACAGCAAACTACCTAAGAGGGTATCGAATTCAACCTTCACTTTACAGAGAGAGAAAGTGAGGCCCAGAGAGATTTTTCCAAAGTCCCACATATAGTGGTAGTGTTAGGATTTGAATTTGGGTCCCATGATTCCAAATTTAGCATCTCAAGTTGTTTGCTACATCTTCTGTACCAGAAATTCTTTATTTCTGATCTCTTTTCCATCTCAATAGTGTCCTCTACCAGGCTATTAAATACAATCTGATAAAACACATTTTGAGTAAGTTGTTGGTGATGATGCTACTACAAAGAACTGAATTCTGCTTAATAACACTGGCCTGAAATGAATTTAGGGTGGTTTAACATGATACCAACTTATAGAGTTATATTTCTAAATAGGGATAAAAACTTAGTCAAAGATCATGTTAGCTGACTACATTCATTGTACAAAACAAGATATTGAGCTGCAGAACTGATAAACTGATTAAAAAAAAAAAACACCCCAAAACAAGCATTGAGTGAGCCTGCTTAATGAGTTAATTAATATTAGTTTTTCTTCCCCAAAGGAGTAGTTTTCCACTATCTTTGAACGGGGGTTGCATGATAAAGGAGCATGTTAAGGAGCAACATACAATGGGGGGACTAAGAAGTCTGTTAATTTCATCATCCTTAGTCAATTGGAGTGATAAAGGCGGGACCTTGCATTTCAGGGCACAAATCTGCCCAGGGACTCCCCCTCGATAGCATATTTCTAAGAACCCCAAATTAGACATGTTTTTAAAGTTTCGTTTTTAAAGCTCTTCATGACTTGGTCCCTTCCTATCTTTCCAGTCTATTTATACTTTACTATCCTCCATGAATCAGATGATGTAGTGATTCTGGTTTCCTTTCCATTCCTAGAAGAAGATACTCCATCTCCCAACTCAGTATATGTTCCACTGGTTGATGAGGTCAAATGATGAGGTCAGGGAACCAAATGATAAGGTGCAAATGATGAGGTATGAGAATTGGGGTGGGAGATCCCCTCTACTTGGAGGCGCAGGTCCTATGCAAAAGAATTCACAAACTCAAAATCTGTGTGGCAAAAGCCATCTTGCTAGGAAGACAGACTTCTTTGTGGGCAAAGAGGTCTGGCAGGGCAGCTTGATAAGAAGAAGCCTCCTTAGCAAGCAAAATCCTGTTTAGGACTTCTGTAAAGATGGGTTACACTGAGAAGAGAATATTTTAACTGTGGGCATAGTCTGTTAGGAAGTCTATGAAGATTGGGGTTCAGAGTTCTGAACTTCTGAGGCTTGGGGGTTCAATTCAAAATTGAATGAGATTCACTTAATATTGACAATGCCATGGCCTAGATCTCCAATTAAAAAGAGATTGCTTATTACTGGGAGTGGGTCCAGATAAATCAACTCAATAGAGGATGTGACCATGCCCCTGGCCAAGATCTCCAACTGAGTGAGACCATTTAACTGGCTTCCCTGTGGATGGGCCTCTTTCAGAGCAGAGTTTGGACAGTTTTAGGGTCCACCCTCATCATTTCCCCCCAAAACTCTCAGTTTATGTAATCGTTATTTCCCTTGCCTAGGATTCTTCCCGTCTTTATTTCTGTCCTTATGGCTTCCTTCACATCAAATCACAGCTTCTTCAGGGAGCCTTCCCAAATCTTCCTTAATATTAGTGCCCTCCTTCTGAAGTAATTTTCCATGTATTCAGTGTGTGTGTGTGTGTGTGTGTGTGTGTGTGTGTGTGTCTATGTCTGTGTGTGTGCAGGTGTTTTCGTGAATTATACTACTTTCACCTTGCTTTATGTTGACTGTGTTTAACATAGTTCCTGATACATGATATGTGCTTAATAAATCTCTGTTGACTTAATAGATTTTCAGTGCTTTAATCTAAAGGAAATAGGAAATATCAGATAGGATCCATGGAGGATAGATTTTTGATCATTTGAACCTTTCAGTGTACCTTTTGAAGTAACTAAATGGATAGATTGCGGGACTTGTATTTAGGAAGACATGGGTTTAAATTCCACAGCAAACTTAATTAGTAGTATGACTCTGGGCAACTCACTTAAGTCATCTTGACTCCAATTTCCTCGTTTATGAAATGGGGATAATAATAGTATCTACCTCATATAGTTGTGGAGGACCAAATGAGAAAATGTATAAAAAGAACTTTATAAATTTTAAAACACAATAGAAATGCTACTATTATCATTATTATTGTTTCTTCAAAAACATGAGATGCCCCTCCTATTCTGAGTATCATTAGGTCCAGGATAGCATCCAAATAATTGGAACTCACACCTAACTGTTAAGAACTCCAGAAGTGCATCAAGGTCTTTGCTTGATTGATCAAGACATTTAATAAAACTTGGGCCCAGGGATGAGATGGAACATTGAGAAAACATATTTCAACTCCATTCCCAATTCAATCAACAAGTGTTTTTAAGTGCTTACAATCTGACAAGAATTCTTCTAGGTAATGGAGTTATAGAGACAAAAATGAGGGTCCTCATCCTCAAAAAGCTTAAAAATATTAGAGGACTAATATTAGGAAAACCTAGGGAACAGCACCTTTGCACCTCACCACATAAACATTCTCATTGCATTCTTTGTGCCAGGCTAACAAAGTTGATTTCTTTTCACTTTCACTCCCTCTTCCCACCCCCTCACCCTTACCCAAGAGGCCATCTTGGAAGAGCATCAAGACATTGTGTGGTTTTTGCCAAGCTATTTGCATCTATTTCCCTTCCTGCCTCGGCAATATAAAGCTCTCAAAATTATTAGGTAATGATATCACTTTAAAAAGCTACACAATATTTTCACAGCATGACTCCACTTAGTTGTGGTTTAATAAAATGTAGAAATATCAGAGTCGGAGAAGCTGTGGTGGATGGGTGTTGCAGACACACAGCACTCTCAACTTGTATCATGAAAATGGCTTTTCTTCAAATGGAAACTTTTCAATTGCTTTCAAATAGCTGAGGCTGATAGAAATAATTTCCTTAGCACGTTTGCATATGCTTTCCATGTCTTCTCTGCATGGCTCCAATAGCTTTATTAATAAAGATTTTACAGTGTTGGTTCTGATGTGTTTCCAGGCCTGCTTGGCTCTTGTTATTTAGAAAAAGTACTAAACCAAGTCAAAGGAAGTCAATTGATTACTAAATGCAATTCCTGTTTGGTGTCCCTGAGGCAAATTGAAAGAGGTGGAGAGAGGACAAGTGTGTACTGCCTGTGGCTGCCTGTTGATGTGGGTGTCAGAGTAAATGCAAGATTGTAATTTCATTCTAATCTCTACATTCTGTTAACTAAGGGACTTGGGTGAAAACTATCTTATAGGAGTAAGAATCAAGAGGCTGGTAGGACATTAATGATTCCAGTTTAGTCTGCTCTTCCTCCTCCTCCTTCATCATCATTGTCATCATCATTATCATCTAAATGATAGATTTAGAACTAAAAGAGACCTTAGAGGTCAATGAGTATAATCTCTACATTTTGCTCCTAAGGAAACTGAAGCCAAGGGGCTTCCCTAGGGATATATAACTGGTTAAGTAGCTGAAGTGGAATTTAAAACCAGGTGTTCCTGACTCCAAACCCTAAGTTTTGACTCAAGACAGGAAAAAGTTGAGGCAAATAAAATAACAATAATAAATAATATGATAATAAAATAATTACAATTGTTGATATATTTATTATTATAAATAGGGCTTTGCAATTTGAAAACCTCTTACACTTGTTTTTTCGTATGAACTTCAAAAATTCTGTGAGGTAGATTCTCCAGGCAACCCTTTTCTCATTTTGGAGGTCAAGAAAGTAAAAGCTGTTTGAACTTTTAGTGCCCTGCCAATGGACATCTAGATAAATGAGTGGCAGAAGCCAGATTCAACATAGATCTTCTCCATTCCAATTCTGGAACCTATTCACTACCCCAGAGGGTGTACTAATATATATATATGGGCAGCTAGGTAGCACAGTAGATAGAGCCAGCCTAAAGTCAGGAAAATTTGAGTTCAAAAGTGACCTGATTTAGCTGTGTGACCCTGGGCAATTCATTTAATCCCAATTGCCTCAGCAAGTAAAAAAATATATATATGGGTGGGGGTGGGGGCTCACTATCCATATGCATCCAACGATGCTCCCAAGGACAGCAGAACCAGATTACAATGCTACTGGAAAATATTTAAGTTTTGTTTGTTCTAGAAGAAAATTGACTCCAAAGACAAGATCAAGAAAAGGGGATTCAGATAGGCAGGAGTTCAATCATTTTTCTTTCTATTATGACAAATTCAGCTGTATTTCCTTGCTGATATTCATGGTGTTTTTAGGTATTCATGCAATTAAAGACAAGTATTTGAAAGATATCAGTGAAAGTGGAAAAGAAAGAAATTTAGGCTAGATATAAGTGGAATGAGTTGTCCTTTGAATAATAGGTTCCCTTACCCACTGGAAGTCTTTAAGACTGGATGATCCCTTGTTGACCATGTGGCTAAGGAAGTTCTCATTCAATTCTGGGTCACATTCAATACTTTCTTTAAATTCTTTACAGCTTGGTCTCTTCTAGTATGTCCAACATATTATTCATAAATTTAAGTAATTTTTTCAGGAACAAAAAGTGAAGTTTATTGGGATTCATTGCTAGATGCAGTATTCATTGAGGGACTGGTCTGGGTTCCTCTCTAACACCCAGAACCAAATCATGTCAGACTGGAAATAAATACCTAGGCTCAGCCCTTTATGGCAAGATTAAGGGGCAGCATTATTGGTGGTGGCTTCAGAGTCAGAAGTTCTGTTTTAGAATTTTCAGGTGTACCACTTACTAGTGACCCTGAATAAATCATCATCTCTCTAAGCCTCACCTTTTTCTGTATAATGGACCTTATCTATGAGATAATTTATTTTATTATCATATTAATAACTAATTATTAATTTGGGATCCAGGCTTTTCTCCTTTACTTCCTCGTTTAACAGTCAATCTCTGTAAAAAGATGTCAGTTTCTGAAGAACATGACTGATTGATGAGATTGTTCTAATCCTCAAGAAACATACTTTTTCAATCTTGAGCAGGACTCTGCCCATTTAGGAGACTGCTTCTGTTTAGAGTACAAATAAAACCCAGGCTAAAATAGTTATTTTACTGAGAGAAAGAGCCCATATCCTTCAAACAGTTCATTAGAATTTAAGATGACCTTAGCTCATGAAGGAGAAAACAAACCATAGTGGTAATGGATGGAGATGGGTTCCCTTGTCTAGATTGCTGAAGAAAGCCTGAATCTCGAGATCAAGTAACATTTTCAGCTGGAGGAGCTGAAAACTTTTATCACACCTCATTAAATGTCTACCAATCAGAGGTGATTGTCAATTGTCATGGGAATTTCCTTTCAGGCATTATTTAAATCTTTCAGGTTCGCAATGTCTTTTTGCCTTTGGTTTTCAAGAGAAATCACGACCATTAATCTATTATTATCTAATCTAAAGGATACAATGATTATTAATTATGGCGTTTTTAATACATCGCATCTAACTATTCTATGTTTAGCTTATGAGCTGGAACTGTTTTCTGGACACATTCCTTCCCTAGTTGGTCCTAGAATTATTCCTCTCAACTTGGAAAAAACCTCCAAAGCCATTTATCTAGTCTAATTCCCTCATTTTAAAGATAAAAAAACCCGAAGACTAGGAATGTTAAAGAATTTACTTCTGATCACATGAATAGCAGACAATCAGAAATTAAATTTGAATGCCATTCTTTGATTCCAGAGGCAATAGTCTTTCCATTATTCTGCCTCATAGCATTGCTGTATAAAATAATGCACAGAAAATATATTGTAAGTTATGAAGCACTATACATATATTGTAAGCTATAAAATACATCAATACATGTATACACATTCATATTTATATTTACATATATGTGTATTATTTTCTGTATGTATATATGTATATATATATATATATATATATATATTTCACATTTCTCATTAACACTGTCAAACAATTGATAGATAGCTCTCTACATCCTTATTAATAAAATTACTAACCACCTCTCTCTAGCCCTCAGCAAAGGGGCAACATTTATCTGGATGGTTCTCTAGTGAAAAAGGCACTTACATCCCCAGCAGCATCTTTCCTGGGTTACTGAAGCATTTAAAGAAAAATCTTCCTGCTGTTTTTCCATTACCCTAGACCAAGAAGGTATGAAGTCCAGTGATTCTGGACTTTAACTCAACATAATAGCTCATCAATGCAGGGGATTCAAAGATGTCAATAGTATAAGTTCTTGATTCTTCCCCTATCCATTTTTCAGTTTGGCACATCAATAAGATGGGATGTCTCATATTTTCTTTTCTCTTGGAACAACAGCTTTTCTATCAATCATTGTGAAGCAAGTACTGTAATATTTTTAAAGAGATTAACATAATGCTTGGCACATAGTAAATGCTTACTAAATTTTTTTCTCTCCTGCTTGCCAAATTTTAGGATAGCCACTAGAAAAGCAGCTGGACTCAGAATTAGGAAGACCTATATACAAGACCCAACCTTAACAAATAGTGTCTGTGTGACCCTGAGCAAGTCACTTAATCTCACAATGCTCCCTAGCTGGTTCTCTAAGACTATACATTACAAATCTGCAGGCATGAAGAGGGTTCCTTAGGACTGGGGAAATTATAGTCTCTTTAATTATTATTCTCCTTCGTCCCATTCCCCATATTCTCAAAAAAAAAAAAAAAGAAGAAAAAAAAACTTCAAAAAACAAAACAAAACAAACAAAACTATCCAACAACCTTGCAGATTTTAGAATAGAAAAACAGAATTATAAGTATATAAATATTTATGACTAAACATAAAATAGTTAATTTACTTAACCACAAATGTCAAATAATGGCAGATAATAGTACAAATAAAAATATAAAATACAAAATAACCTAATAACAAAACAGCATAAGGGACTTAGTGAGCAGATCAAAATAACAGGAAATAAAGTATCTCACTAGACTTCTAGTTCCTATGATATACCTTTATAACTTAGTATTCAGCTCTTTATAAGCACTATTTTATATTAATATTATTTTATTATTCCCCACCAGGCTAAAAGTCATGAGATCTTGCATAGCTGTCCATTTTTATGATTCTTGAGAATGTTAGAATAAGTCTCTTCTTCCTGAAATAACCTGAAATAAAAATTTCTCTTGCCTTTGTTCTTTCTTCTGAAATAGTCTGTATTCTTCTGAAATTTTCTCTGTAGAAGGTCTCATCTCTTTAATCTTCTCATTGTCATTTTTCTTGCTTAGTTTATGAGTTCAAACTATTTCCTCCCTAGACTTCAGACTAAAAGGAATGCCCCAGCTCCTTTGATTGAATCAGTTAGGTTTTTGAATGGGTCACATTTGGAAGCCTTTGATGACATCATTGCTTCATTATATTCCAATCAATTTTCTCAGAATCAATGACTTGGCAACTTAGTATCTTAAAGAGTCCACAAATTTACTCATGATGAGAGTTATCTTCAGGTCACCCACTTAATCTTATCCATATTCCTTTCCTTGTATGATAATAAAATCTCTTCAAAATCTGAAGGTTAGCACAATAACTGGCTATTATAATAAATAATAAAAGCCTAAATAAAAGCCTAAAAAGTGCTTCTTAATGATGATTACAAATTCCTAGAAGACAGAAACTACATTATTTTTTGTTTCTTTTTATCCGTATGAAAAATGCCTTTCTCATATTTTTTTATTGGCCATTTCATCAATATATTATAATCCTGATAGTATTTGCCTTGCAATTTATCAGTCAATCAACAAGCATTCAGTAAGTGATGGCTACTTACTAGGAACTGTGTTAAGTCGAAAGGATACTAAAATAATAATGATAATAATAATAATAAAAACTATCCCTGACCTTAAGGAGCTTAAATTCTAAAACATTACATAAATTGGTACATATAAGATAAATACAGAGTAGAGGAAAGTAATTTGAGAGAAGACAATAACACTTGGGGGAAAACAAGCATTGAAGTTAAAAAAAAAAAAGAGAAAAAAAGATTTTTTATTAAAAATCAATTTTATAAATAGCTTCTCTTTTTTGTTTGACTACTCAAAACCTGATATAAAAAGAACATTTCTGACCTTGGTCAAAGAATTCACCCCATCTAGACTATCTTACCAAGAGGAATTTTTACTGGTATCCCCACCATTGTGCAACTCTGGTAGGAATGAGTAGAGATGTATTCTTTCATAAAAATTGCTGGAGGACAAATGCTGGGAGAATGCTGAACTTGATCAGAGTCAAGTCTTCTAGATCTTCACTAGAATAAATCCACTCATTTTCTCATTAATTGTTAACCAACAAGATTTGATTTTCATCCTTTAGGGATAACTCTTTCCCCAAAGGAATTTAACAATTGAAACAGCATCCAGGTGGGGTATCCAGTTTCTGAGAGAACCATTGTCCTCAATTAATACATTATTAATTACTCAGAAACTATATCTCTCAGACTTTTCATATATCAGAAGCCAAGGAGTCTAAGAGTCAGGATTGAGGAAGATGAACATTCAAGACATAGAAGAAAGCCAGTTCAAAAGAAAGAGTGGAAAAATGAAATAACATGTGTGATGAATGACAGCCTGTGGCTGTATGTTTCATTATGGCTATGGCTAGATCATAATATATAGAGAAAAATAATGAATATATTATATGAATGAATATAATATATATTTATTTATAGATATATATGTGGAGAGAGAGAGAGAATGAGTATATAAAATACTGCAAACATAGAGACTAGAGCAATGACAAAGTAGTCTCTCTGTCTCAGTTCTTTCCCCTGTTAAATCTATCATCCATGCAACTGTCAAAGTGATTTCTCTTAAAGCACAATATACAATACAACCATTTGAACCTCTTACACAATAAACTTTGACAACTCCCTATTACCTTTGGGATAGAAGTGCTTTCTTTTTTTTTTTTTCCCAATAGTATTTTATTTTCCAAATGCATGCAAAGATAGTTTTCAACATTCATCTTTGTAAAACTTTGTGTTTTGATTTTTTTTCTCCCTCCCTTCACTACTTTTTCCTCCCCAAGACAACAAGCAATCTGATAAAGGTTAAACATGTACAATTCTTCAAACATATTTCCATATTTATCATGCTGTGCAAGAAAAATCAGATTAAAAGGGGGAAAATATCACAAGAAAGAAAGAAAAAGCAAGCAATCGAACAACAATCAATGACAAAGGTGAAAATGCTCTTTGATCCACATTCAGTTTCCATAATTCTCTTTCTGGATATAGATGACATTTTCCATGGGATAGAAATTCTTAATCTAAAGTTCATAAAAAAATTTTTAAAATATTTTTATAACTCTATAGTTCAATGTAAGAGACTTCATTTGGAATTCCTTATATTTTATTTTATGCATATGAAAACATAATTCTGAGAAAAGATGCATAGGTTTCACCGGACTACCAAAGGTGTCCAAGATGCAAGAAAAAGAATAAAAACTATTATTTTCAGGTCAAATAGAAAGCCCTCTGGGGACACAGAAACAACCATATTCTGAAAGAAGCTATTCATTCTAATCAGAGGTCTATGATAAATCTCCTTTATTCCACCAAAATCTTTATCTGAAAATAACCTTGGAAGAATGTTTCCTCCCCCCCCCCCCCCATCTCCCAAACACCATTCTGAAGGAATAAAAGAGACTGTATCAAAGGAACTAAAAGTCAAGTGAGATACTTAATTTCTAATTACTTTGGTTTGTATGGCAAGGCCCTTTTGATATTTTGTATTTTATATCTTTGTTTGCTCTTTATCTGCCATTATTTGATTTTTGTGGCTAAGGAAATTAACTATTTTATGCAAATATAATTAGAATCACAATAAGCCAGCTGAGAGATGATGATGTCCTGAACAGTGTAGTGGCTGTGTCAGTGAAGATGAGGATAAATGTGTGAGAGATAAGATGTCCTAGAGAAAGAAATTACAAGATTTAGCAACTAATTGGATATGTGGGATGAGCAATAGAGAAGCAAAGGATGAAACCAAATTTTCAAAGCTAGATGACAAGAAGGACAATGATATCCTCAACAGAAATAGGGAAGAATAGAAGAAGAAGATTGAGTTTATGAAAAAAGATAATGAGTTCTATTTTGAACATATTGAGTCTGTGGGGCAATCAGTTTGTAATGTCCAAGAGGTGATTCATGATGTGGGATGGGAACTCAAGAAAGAAATTCTGGATAGATAAATAAATCTGGGTATTATTTGAATAGAGATGATAATTGAATCTCCATGGGAGCTGAAATCACCAAATGAAAGAATATATAGAGAAAAGATAAGAGAGCACAATAAATAGTTCTGAGGAACATAGTGAGCTTCGTGTGGATGAAGATCCAACAATGAAATCTGAGAAGAAATGATTAGATGGGAGAAAAAGCAGAGTCACAAAATTCCAGGGAGGACAGAGTGTTGAAAAGAAGATGGTTAAAAAAGGCAAAGGTTACAGGGGATTTGGATAAATAAGGATTGGTAAAAAGTAAATGAGTAGTGAAGATGAAAGCTGTATTACATAGGGTTTAAGAAGATGAAAGGAAAGAGTACAAGAACCAAGTATAATTAACTTTTTTAAAAGAGGAGTTTAGCTAAAAAGGGAAGAGGAGAAATATTTAAGGCACATACTAGGATCTATCTGTTTTGTTTTGTTTTGTTTTTTGTTTTGTTTGTTTGTTTCATTTTGGTTTGGTTTGGCTTAAGAAAGAACAAACAAGAATATTTTTGAACAGCAAAGTAGAATAGGTAGATAGGAAAATATTGAAGCTAAATGGGAACATGAGAAAAATATTGGGAGATCCCCAGAGAAAACAAGAGAGGATGGGAACAAGGATCCATGTAGAATGATTGCATTGATAAGTAGAGGCCTACCTCCTTATCAGGGACTGGAATGAAGGAGGAGATAGTAGGAAATATTAAGGTAAGGTGAAGATTAAAGGAGAAGAAACTCTTGATAAATGGTTTTGAAGCAATAAGTCAATATGGCAGAATGGGAGTCTTGAAGAATGAAAGTTTAGTATAGCTTCTATAGTGAAATACCAAATTAATGAGAGGGCAAGTGAACTTCCTTGTCCTAATAACAACCCAGAGATTGGCTAACACAAATTTGTTAGGGACCTAGTCAGCCTGATTTTGTGATTGCTTCTACTTTCTTTCTGACTCTAGTCTTAGAGTTTCTGGAACACTGGGAGCATATGTGAATTTCCTGGTATCATATGAAGGTTTCATAGGCAGATCTTGAAACTGAAGCTCTTTTATATTAAAGTCAGTTTTTTATCCACTATACCATGTTATTTCTGCCTGACATTTAACTAGTGCTTAATGAATATTTGTTACATTGAATTGAATTTAAAAACCTAAGTTGTTCATCACCTGCTTAGTGATAGTATAGAAGGAAGCCCCAAAACTCTCCCTCACTCTTATCTCTCCGATTTTGGATTTTGGAGGGAATGCTTGAGAAACTCCCCTCCTCCCCCCAAGGTCTCCCCTGAGAGACCCGCCCCAGAAAATCAAGATAAAGTGGTTTCATTCTGTTTTCTGGGTAGGACTAGTTAAGTCCAGGACCACTCCTAATTAGCCCAAGCTGGAAATCTAAATTTTGACCTTTATTGAGTTGGAGATTAGTCCAGGGACACTCATTCAAATGGAAAATTTCCATTCAATTTGGGAAAATCTCTGTCTGATTTCAACTCAAACTGCCTCAGCCTCTAGCCAAAGTTTCAATGATAAAAAGAGGCAATTTGGAGCACTTCTTAGCAGAGGGCCAAAAGCAGGAATCATGCCAGGCCAAGGGACTTCCTTTAACATAGCTGCCTGTGAAGGACTCTGCCTGCTAAAAAGACATTCTCTTTTCAGCATTAAACTTTGTCTCTCTCATCTATTTCCCTAATAAGACCTTACCCCTCTTTATCTCTGTGTGGGGATTTCTCTGCTACACCTTTACTTCTTTGTCACTAAGGAAGTCAGCCTCCTAGCAAAAGCTGACTTCTCGGTGCCAATAAACTTCTTTTGCCCATCTATTTTTCGGGTTCATAAACTCATTAATGAAGGACCTGTGGGCCAACCAGAAGAAGATCCCACAACTCTCTGCCCTGTACTGAATCTCATCAATAGGAAGAGAGAGTATCCATAGAGGTCTTTAAAACCAAGAGAAAAATATGAACAAATGTCATTTTTACTCATTTGCAGGGGGACAAGTTAGGTGTATGAAATTCTCAAGTGTGTTTTAGGAAGTTTTATGTAACAGTTTGAGGGAAAATGCATGTATTAAAAAAAAAAAACTAATCAACACTATCAAGAATGAAGCAAATAGTTGCTCTAGTAAACAACAGATTTTTTTTCTTAGTAAGTTAGCACTTCAGTAAATAAACAAACATTATTAAATAAATATATAGTGACCAACCAAAATGAATGAATGAATGAATTGCTAAGTCTTCTAAGCAGAGGGAAGAAAATGACCCAAAGCTAATCTCTGTAACTAGCATTGGTAATGGAAATATCCAATTGCAGGAAACCTATTTTCTTCTTAAATCTGAACCTATAAAAATGGACAAAAATGATCTTGGGATTGTTCTCCCTTAGGGGATCATTCTATCATACCAATTCTTTTTTTCAAAATGCAGTTTTAACAAGAGCAGCATAGGGCAGAGGGTAAGCATGCTGGAGGTTTACTCTAACAAAGACTGTCTGATTAATAGCAACTGTTGAAAAAAGAATTATGAAGTCATCGTCTTGCCTCCTGTCAGAAGGAATGAAAACATCAGCCAATTGCAGAGCTAACAATGATCTTAACTGGAATGGGACAACTTAGGGTGCTATGATGCAAACAAATAAATTGCATTAGGGTCTCCTAGTCATTGACCTTACTTTTGAAATAAGCATAAAAAAACTGGCTGAACTGAAGGGTCAGCATATTATACTTGGTGTTCTTGGGCACATAGACCTAATCTAGGTTTCTAGGAGTCTTCACCAAAATGCCACATTTAACGTTTTCAACAAAACTATTATTTCTGTTGCTGGTCTATAGGCCCAAATGAGTGACAGTGACCTTATTTGCTTGGACTTGGAATGGACTTTAGAGTGAGGAGAGAGAAAAGTCAGGAGCAAATAATAATAATGGCCCTTCCTTATATTTGTATGTGCTTTTAAATTTCCTAAAGCATCCTTGTATCTAATTTTTCTTTAAACCCATACAATAGGCTGGGGGAAGGAAAGGATATGAGTGTGGGGGATTATTGCTCCCATTTTTACAGAGAAGAAACAGAGGAAAGAAAGATTGTGGCTGAGTAAACAAACCCTGTAGCTTTATAATGAGGGTTGTTTTTGTTCAGTCATGTCCGACTCTTCATGATCCCGATTGAGGTTTTTTCTTCTCCAGCTCATTTTACAAATGAGGAATTGAGGCAAACAGAGATTAAGTTGATTGGCCTAAGGTCATTTGGCTAGTAAGTGTCTGAAGTCACATTTGAATTTAAGGCTTTCTTACTCCCCACCCAATCCTCAATCCACTATACAATCTTTCGGTTCAATAATAGCTGAGATTAAATACTTTAAATTCTGTATGACAAAAGCCCTTGCTGATACCTAGGGAAGACCATTATTTTAAAATTTATTTTATTTTTTTAATTTATAGACTAAAACAAGCAGAAGATCACTATTACAAAATTGTTGATTCCATAGCCTGTTTTGAAAGAAACTGCTCATTCTGAGTAGGGTTATGGGGATAAATCTATTTCCTTCCCCCACTTTCTCACAATTGGGAATATCCTCTGAACACATTTTATCATTTCTCCTTTCCATAAACCCCATCTTAAAGAAAGAAGTGGGTGGAACCAGGTTTAATGTGTATTTAAATCCTAGGCTACAGGTTGATGTGTAATCCAGGCACTTAAAAAATGGTAAGTAATGTATCTTGGGAGAGACAGCTTCTGGGAAGGCATATCTGGCTGGGATATTGATTGAGTTATTAAAAATCACTTTGAGAACTACCAAATGCCAGTTCAAATCTGCATCAGGTAGTGAGCAAAAAAGAGTTCAGTATTGTTGGGGAGAGTTAGAGCTTATTTCTTAAAGAGTCTCAGTTCTGCAGGCACAAGTTATGAGTATCCCAAACTTGCCCTTCTTAAAGGATCTTAATAGGATTTTTTTTTTGGTAGGGGGAGAATAGGGAAAAGGGGAAAGCAAATCCCTGTTAACATGAGCAAAGTCTCTCTTTCAATGTTAATATGCATTATCTACCTTATAAATCTTATATCTGTCTGTCTGGGACAGTCAGAGGTTAAGTCAATCTGTCATAAAAGCATATTTATAAGGTTTTAAATATATATCGAGCACAGTTTTTGATATAATGAGAATACACAGAAAAAACAAAAGCAATCCTTGCATTTACAGAACTTACATCCTATCCTAAGGTTAAGACAATACACATTGGTATACATACAAGTTAACTACAGAATAAATATTACCTAGTATTATAGAGAACTTAAGGTTTGCAAAGCACTTTGTGTATATTATCTTATTTAATCTTTATACACTTTTGAGAGGCATGCACTATTATAATCTCATTTTATACATGACTAAAATTTTAAGAGATTTGCTCAGGTCCACATGGCTAGTGATTATCTGACTTAGGATTTGAACTCAAACCTTATATTCCTATCTCAAAGTTCATTATTCTTTCTATTGTACCTCTTAAATGTCTCACAGATTGAAAGGAAGCAACATCCCTGGTGTCACAAGATCATAAGCAGGATTTAGACCCAAGCCTTCTATTCTCTGAGACTTATTATCACTTAACTATACCATGATCCTTTTTTAAAAAAATAACCTAGGACAAAAATGATTTTGTCACATCTTCAAAGAATGTTTCAAAGAAAAATACAAATCGGATAAAAGGCAAAAAGAATTTCTAGAGGAACTAAAGAAAGAGCCAAAAAAGATCAAAGAAAAAAAATTATCACACATGATTATTAAATGGAAAATGAGAGCAATGCAAGAAAAAAAAATTTAAGTTGGCAATTGAGATTAAGTGACTTGCCCAGGGCCACACAGCTAGGAAGTATTAAATATCTGAGGCCAGGTTTGAACTCAGGTCCTCCTCTCTACAGAACCAGTACTTTATGCACTGCCATTTAGTTGCCCCTTGATTAAAGCTTTTTTAATTTCAAAACATATGCATAGATAATTTTCAATACCCTTGCAAAACCTTGTGTTCCAAATTTTTTTTTCTTCCCTTTCTTCCAGCCATTCCACAGATGGCAAATAATCCAATATGTTAAACATATGCGATTCCTTTGTACATTTTTCCATAGTTATCATAGTGCATAAGAAAAATCAGATAAAAGAGGGGGGAAATGAGAAAGAAATTAAAATTCCAGCAAACAACAACAAAAAGGTGAAAATACTATGCTGTGATCCACATTCAATCCCCACAATCCTCTCTCTGAGTGCAGATGGCTCCCTCCATTACAAGACAATTGGAACTGACCTGAATCCCCTTGCTGTTAAAAAGAACCATGTTCATCAGAACTGATCATCACAAAATCTTGCTGTTGCTACTCACTTCACTTCGAATCAGTTCACATAAGTCTCTCCAGGCCTCTCTAACATCATTCTCCTGTTCATTTCTTACAGAATAGTAATATTCCAAAACATTCATATACCACAACTTATTCAGCCATTCTTCAACTGATGGGCATCCACTCAGTTTCCAGTTTCTTGCTACTACAAAAAGAGCTGCCACAAATATTTTTGTACATGTGCGTCCTTTTGCTTTTTAAATGATCTCTTTGGAATATAAGCCCAGTAGTAACACTGCTGGATCAAAGGGTATGCACAGTTTGATAACTCTTCTGGCATAATTTCAAATTGCTTTACAAAATGGTAAGATCAGTTCACAACTCCACGAACAATGTATTAATGTCCCAGTTTTCCCACATCCCCTCCAATTTTTCTGTCATCTGAGCCAATCTGAGAGATGTACCATGATTTTTTTTTTTTACCACATAGGAATGAAGGTCTCTTCTCTAAGGGGTGAGGGGTCAGAGAAGATGAACTAGATTGTTAGAAGTTCATGGGAACTGGCTGCTACCCATGGAATCACTATGGCTGTCAGCATTTTACACTAAATCATAAGTGATCCAGGAAACAGCTCCTGATATAAAGCAGAGAATCTTCTTCCTCACCCAGAGCTCTTGTTTCCAAACTCTCTTTTGGGGGAAGGCCTTGTAGCAGTTTTCTGGAATTTGCAGGATGGAAAGAAAATTATCCTGAAAATTGAGAGACCTCTCTATTCTTGGAGTCTAGCTTTGGCTCTATCACTAACTGTGAAAACTTAAGCAAACAACTTGATCTTTCTAGGTAGGCTTCATTCCTAGTGAAGAAAACTAGAAAACCTTAAAAATCCTAGTGAAATAGCCCAGGCAATAAAATTCAAGACATCCAAAGTGATTCATAATTTAGAGACAATTTATTTACTGGCCTGGATGGCCTGCAAGGCCAGGACAGACCTCTGGTTAAGTTCTGACCGAACTGAAGTAGGGACAGCCTTATAAGCATTCTTGTTCACTCTTGCTCTCACATTTTGACATTAAACAGTGATGAGACTTTACAGGACAAAAGATACAATGGCAGATGTTTGACATAGATTATAGGTCAGGGTTATGGAACACTGTTAGGCAACCATCTTTATGGAATAGATACTCCTCAGAGCATTGTTGAGCAGGCTCTTTGAAGTGCAAAATACCTCCTTTAATCTAGCTTGAGCAGACATTTCTCTGGGAACCTGAGGCCCTTTGACCTAAAATTGAGAGAGGGGAGTCCTTTGTCCATTTCACTGTCCAACTTTAAGCTCAGTGATGGACTCCATGCTCAAAAGGCTTCCTATGAACTTGGGAGTTGTTTTTTTTTTTTTTTTTTTTAATTAGCTATCCACCTTTTGAGAGCTTTCTACCAAACTACTTGCCTTGCCCTAAAGTAGCATGGAGAGGGATTGTTGCAGATGGTGGACAACCTTCCTCCATTGCACTGGCACTTCTAATCAATTTTTCCACCTGTTGAGACTAACACACCTGCTCATTGCAGTGTTTCACTAAGAGAATTTAAATTTAAGTTGTATTTTAAATTGGTTAAAAGCACCTGTTGTAATTACTGTATAACACTTAATGGGGATTTATGTAATTATTAGTTTGAATGGCTTTGCTCATTATGTCTTGAATTTTTAATTGGAACAATGCATCATTAGATTCTTGATCTGATTCCCTTCTGACCATGAGTAGAGGACATATGTTCATACATTTTCATATTTTAAGTTCTTCCGCTCAAACCACTCTGATTAAGGCTTACCAGATATGTTATAATCACATGCCATGTTGCTAGATCAACTTGGGGGACCCGTATTAAAAGAAGTGGTGGGATGATGCGGGAGTGGCAGAGGGTATTACCATCTGTGGGATCATTCTTGCTAGGATTTATTTTCTGTAAACCAGAGAGAGGAGTTTCTTGGAAGTTATATCATTATGATTAATTAACCAAAAGAAGTAGGGGGATGCTATGCTTGAGAAAGTTTGATGCTCTAAACAAATGAGTGTAGAAGTTATAGTTACACTAGTATCCTGCAGAAAGTGTATATTTTTTTAATGGACTCCTGAGCTCTGACAATGATTTGCCCTACCAGGCCCCAGAGTCTAAATTTATTCATTTTATCCTATTTTTTTACATTAAAGTTTCATTGAAAACTTTTGTTTTTATATCAAAGTCATTTTCAGATACTCCCACTCACTCAGTCAGCCTTCCCCTTTAACAAAACAAAACAGTTTAGCAAAATCAATGCTATAGAAAACTCATCTGATAGCAAATGAAGCATACTGTGTGCCTAGTTCCCCATCTCTTTTTTTCTGAACTCAGTAAATAAATGTGCATTTTATTTATCACATAAGTATATGCAGATACTTGATAAGTAGGAATATAGATATATGAGAGAGATTTACTGAATCTATAGAAGATTGTCTTGCTTATTTATCATACTGAGAGCATATTTATCATATTTGTTGAAACCAAATAAATGACACTGTTTGGGACAAATTTAGACTCAGAGAACTGTTTTAGTAACTTTCAAACTTCCAGAGTCTTTAGTCTTCATAATCTCTGAGGTCCCTCTATTTCTTATATCATCTCTTGCATTCTTTTGTTAATCCTATATTCTCTTCAACTCAATATACAATACAATGCTAAACATACTATTAGGAAGATAATTATCAATTTTGTCATCTGAGATAAATATCACAAAAAGCAGACTAAACAAAACAAAGAAGCAAATGTATCTATGTATATGCATGTGTGTATGTATGTACATGTGTGTATGTGTTTGTGTGTGTATACATCCATATACAGACTTCATCATAAATCTTTTGTAGTTATCTTGGATCATTGTATTGACCAGAATAGTTAAGTTATTTACAAATGATTACCATACAATATTGCTGTTACTATGTACAGTGATATAGTTCTGCTCAGTTCCACTTTCATCAGTTCAAATAAGTCTTCCCAAGTTTTTCTGAAAGCTTCCTTTTTTGTTATTTCTTATAGCCAATAGTATTCCATCTCAATTGTATAACCACAACTTGCTTATCCATTTCCCAATTGATGGGCATCCCTTCAGTTTCTAATTCTTTGCCACCATGAAAAGATCTGTTATAAATATTATTGTACATATAAATCATTTTCCTTTTCCTTTTTTCTCTTTGATATACAGACCTGGTAGGAGTATTGCTGTGTCAAAGGGTATGCTCAGTTCTGTTGTCTTTTGGACTGAGCAGCTAAAAGTAAATAACTAGAGGAAATAATGAAGTAAATGGAGTAAAAATTTCATTTTTAGGAGGAGATCAGATAATTAAATATGTCAAATATAAAAATTGGGTTCAGAATTCTTTTGATTTCTCAGTTAGTATTTGAATTTCCTAAGCATATCAATACAACAATTTGCTAACTTATATCACAAGATAGTTAATTATAGGTAAAAAATACTGAAGTTTCTCCCATTTCTGGGATTTGAATCTGAAATAAAAAATGAAATAGGTGAACACCAGAAATTAAATGATGGCAGAGTTAATGCTAGTTCAAAGGGCATTCTTGACTTTAACTTCACTCTGATAAATATCACAAATTCACTAGAAGAGTTCTTTCTACAAGTCAGATAGGTAAAAAATACTGAAGTTTCTCCCATTTCTGGGATTTGAATCTGAAATAAAAAATGAAATAGGTGAACACCAGAAATTAAATGATGGCAGAGTTAATGCTAGTTCAAAGGGCATTCTTGACTTTAACTTCACTCTGATAAATATCACAAATTCACTAGAAGAGTTCTTTCTACAAGTCAGATCCTCATAGATTCTTTTAGATTCTTCTTTCAGCCTGCTGTTGCTAGTGTCTAAATCAAGTACCCAGTTTAGCTAAAGAAAGAAACATTAAGGAATATGAAAAAATGTAAATTATCTGGTCTAGAGAATTTGATGCTTTTTCTAGAGCCATGAGGTTTGAACTAGCTTTCACTACATAACATAGTTATTGGCAGAGCAAAATCAAAGTGACTATACTGAATTTTATTAAGAACTATTTTTCAAGAAACTTTAACAAAAGGGAATCATTGAAAGTGACCTGAATCAAAGAAGCAGATTTGTTATTCTGGATGCAAAAGAGGAGAGAGTTCCAAAAAATTGGAAAACTGCAATAGATGTCAGAAAACAGATACCTGCATAAGACAGTTGAGTCCTAAGACATGATGTACTGATGAAATGGACAATACTTCTTCCCATTGCACAATTGTTCTAAAGCCTGCTTGCTGAAAGAGACTGCCCTTAATGGCTCCTGTCAATGTATCAATTGATCTCTTTCTCGTCCCTTCATCTTATTTTCCATAATATCAAAACTCCTAAGCCTCATAGTCAAAAACCCTTAATGAATTGTTTGTCATGCTAGTTAGTGATTCATCAAGAGTTTTTTTTTGTTTTTTTTGTTTTTTTGGTGAATTGAAAGGGGAATGAAACAAATTAATTTAATGCTGTACCATTTGATTATTAATGATAACCTGTAATATTCCATTCTCTATTAAAAAAATATTTCTATGGAAGGAACCCCTACCCAACTAAAAAAAAGTCAGAAACATTCTAGTTCTGCTCAAGGCATCTGGGTAAGACCCCACCAAACTGGAAAACCTGATTTCTGTTTAAAGTATAAGCAGACTTCAGTATATGTGAGGTTCCTTCCTGGGGGAAAGAGTTCATTTCTTTGTTCCCTTTCATTAGTTTAGTGTGACTCAGCTCATGAAGGAGAAACCAAACCAAACCAAAATGAGCTTATTGCTTAGTCTCATGATCAAGTCATTTTCTTAGAAGGAGGACAGGAAAAATTTTAGCCTACCTCCTTTTTAAATGTCCACCAATTAGGTCTTTCTCTGGTCAGGGGAGGACCCAATAATATGCTGTTAGGAAGACACACATATACTCCCCCATACACATTTCAACATAATTGATTTCCTTAGTAATTATATACATTTCATATATTTAAAAACACTATTCTGAGAAAGGGTTTGTAGACTTCAAAAGTCTACCAAAGGAGTTATTAGTACAAACAAGATTAAATATCGTTTCCCTAAAATCATCTTTGTCCCAAATTTAAGTATTTTAAGTTACCTCTTTCCATTCACACAATTGGAGTAATTGTCAATTCTTATCTCATTGCCATGTTCTGTTGAATCTTACCTCCACAACATTCCTTACATCCATCCCATTCTCAGCACTCACACAATTACTACCCTAGTTTCAAATCTTATCATCACTCACTTAGACTTATGATAATGACTGATTGGTTTCCTTGATTCTCTTTAATTCCAAACAGCTTTCTAATTAATGTCTTGTTTAATTCCATACATCTAGGTGGCACAGTGGATAAAATGTAGTACCTAGATCCCAGAAGAATTACATTCAAATCCAGCTTTAAACACTTATTAGCTATGTGACTCTGCAAGCTACTTAACTTCTTTTGACTCAACATCTTTATCCATAAAATGGAGATAGCAACTACCTGCCAGGATTATTGTAAAGACAAAATTAGATAATATTTGTAAAGCTTTTTGGAAACCTTAATATGCTAGATAAATGTAATCATCATTACCTCAACATCTTTTAATCTATTATCCAAGCAACTGCCAACATAATCTTAAGGCATAGTCCTTACAAGGTTTCTCTCTTGTTCTAAAGGCTCCATAATTCCCTAATCTTTAATGATAAAACAATTCTCTCCAATTTGTTATTTGAAATCCTTCATAACTGATGCAAACCCAGTTTTTAATATCATACACAATCTTCTTTCATACATTGGATATGGCAATTAAATCAAACTCCTTGCTATTCTTGAAACTCAAAATTTCTTCTCATGCCTTCATGTCTTTGCTCAGATTGTCTCTCATTTCTGGGATGCACTCCTTCCTTAGTCCAGCTGTGAAAATCCTTTCTTTTTTCAAATCTCAATTCAGACTTCTTTCTGTGGAGTCTTTCCATACCCCTCCAGGAGTGGGTATTTTCTCTCTCTCCTCACATGATCACATATTTACTCATCTATTTATATGTACTACCCTCTAATAGAAAGAAAGTCCCTTGAAGACAGGGATTGTATTAATATTAATTTTATTTTTTATCACCAGTAATTGAAATCTATAGATAGTGGGCATATATAATCTAAATTCCTTAATTGTTCTTGACCAAATAGTGAACAAATGAAATTTCTACCATATTCTCATTCTCTGTCTTGGATCAACTATGATCACTTTTAAATGGTCACTGGGGTATCTTGCTTTAATGACAATTGCTGAGATTTGAGGACTGATTATAATGTGTTAGATAAAGAGGCAGAAATTCTAAGGAGATTAGTTTGCTTCATCTAAACTGATATTTAGCTCTTGATCAATCCCAATTCCTAAATTCTCTCTTGGCATTCTGATACAATGAAATTTGAAATTACTGGTGTTGAAGCTTGGCTGAATCTGGTGACTCATTTCTGCTTTGCAATGTCCTTTAGTTTTTACTAAAAAACTTTGATCTATCCAGGAGACTCTGATGACATACTGAACTCAGATTATTACATTCCTGTTTAGCCAGTCATTATCATCAATCTAGATGAGAAATGTTTCCTTTTTTGCTTGAAATTTCTGTTTATTCTGAATGTGTATCAGTTTGATTTCAGTAACCAAAGTTAATACCTGAGTCCTCTTTGACTCTTTTCTTTCTCCAATTATACCCCCCTACCCCATTCAATTGATTTCCAGATTCTGTCAATTCTACTCACTTAATCCTACATTGTTCTCTTATTTTTCATTCCCACTATTGCATATCCTAGTTTATTTAAGACTGCTGTTAAAGTTTCCTATTCCTCCAGTTTTTCTCTCTCCAATTCATCTTTTCAACTGATGCCTGAGTAATCTCCCTAATGTTTCACTCTGATAATGTCACTCCTCTATACAAAACTGTTAAGTAGTTCTCCACTTCCCATGGAAGAAAGTATAAACTCCTTACTCTAGAATTCAAATCACTTGACAAAATGATTCCAAAATAATTTTCTAGTTTCTGCATGAACATTATCTCTTTCAATTACTCTGCATCCCAGGCAATCTACATTTATTTATTGTCTTTTCCCTCTTCAGTCTCATTTTGTTCTCTCCCATATCCAAAACTTTATTCAAACTGTCCCACTTTGATAGGATCAGAGTGCCCCCTTTCCCCTACAATAGAAATTATTTTTTTCCCCTAAAAGGCAACAAAGCTTTCCCTGGTACTTGATTGCCCCTGCCTTCCTTCACTTATCTTCCTGATCCCCTAAAGCAAAATAAACTCCACTCATGTGGATGGAATCAGAGATTTTCCAACTTGATGAATTTCTGAAGACACATTTGAGTTACCATACCTCTTCCCTCCCGACCAAGACTTTTTCCATTCAGAGATTGGGGATGAGGAAAAGAATGTGTCCAGAACAGGTAAGTGTTGTTATATTCTTGTTGCAGATTATTGCTATGTTAAGAAAAAGTAAACTTTGGTTTGTTAACTATTTAGTGACTTTTGAATTTTTTATTTTGTCTCAATGTGAAACTGAAATAGTAAAAGTACAGGTGTTAAGCTCACTTTATTCCAGTTTTTCTGGAATATATATATATATATATATATATATATATATATATATATATATATATATATATATGCGTGCTTGTGTGTGTGTGTGTGTGTATGTATCTTCCTTTCCTGTCCCATCCTGTCCCAAACCATCTTTGCTCATTGAAAATCTTCCCTTTCTTCAACCCCTAACTTTAGCACCACCTCCTCCATGAAGTCTTTAATTAGATGTTTCTTTGATACATCACATTCTGTTTAATATAGCTATTTGGGTGATTTTTAAATTCTATCCTACCATCAACTGGGTTATAAACTCTTACTATATCTTTATCATATTTTATCATTGTATTTTTATCACCTTGATTATATTAACACTTAAAAATATGGTTAAATTGCATTAACATAGTTTTAATTTTGGATCATCAGCTCCTGGTGGCACAGCTAAATTAGAATCAGGATCTTATTCCCCTGTAGGACCTGGATAAAGAACCTCACTTTTAGAGGTGATACGAAAGACACAACCCATCTAGTCTCGTTAACTATGGCCTTAACTTGAGGGAATGATGCAAAGAAATGGGGAAAAGCAGAATTCACAAAATCAAGTTATAAATGTAATTACCTGGGAAAGTGAGTCTCACAGTAACTTGCTCTCATAAGATGTCTATTGCTACAAAATCTTAAATAGCCTTCACTGTGTTGTGAGTGTGATGATGGGTATAGCAGATAGAGAACTGACTTTCAAATGAAGAAGACCTGAATTCAAGATCTGTTTCTGATACTTACTGACTTTGTGGATCTGGACAAGTTATTTTATCTCTCAATGTTCCATCTCATGCTCTGACACTATACCTTGTAGGGTAGGTGTCATTCTGCATTGATAGTAAAAGTTTCTACAGCAGAAATTTCCTATAAGTCTAGTCCACGCGAAAGGTTGACTAAAGTAGATATGTAAAGGGTAGCATGTCCTTGGTCAGTGCCTATTTTTGCCAAAGACCAAATTCAAAAATCTTGGTTTATTTTTATTAGCTTTCAGCATCTCCTGGGCAGTTTGATTACCAGCGTGAAACTCATCTGATTCAGCACCATGGACAGCAGTTAGCTGAATATTGTTTTGATAGATAGCTTCTAAGGGGTTTCTCTATTAGAGATGTAACTAGAAGTACCATAAGCAATTCTTAGTGTATGCCTATGCTTTTTCTTAAAGAAACATAAATACTCAACATATTGCTCTTTCCAACTATGCTTCATCTCACTCACATCTCAGCTCTCTCTGGACTTTTCTTCTTTGCCAACTAACTACCTTGCACTTTCCCCTTACTTTCCAGTTCCATTTTATATGTTGTCTTCACCCATTAGAATGTAAACCCCTTGAGCATAGAAACTGCCCAACTTACTTATATCCTGTTACATAATAAATGTTTAGTGAATGATATTTTCTCTCTCTTCCCCCCTCTCTCCCTGCCTCTCCCATTATTATAAGGTTATTAAAATGTGTTTGCATCATAGATTCCAGAAAACATGGTTTAAAGAGGAAAGCCATGACTGAGAATTTCACTGAAAATATTTGCAGCCATTTTAGAGAGAGGGGTAATGCATTTATCCTAGAGGAATAGCTTTGATAAGAACTTTAGCATTCAGACAAATATTCTAGTTGTCCATTCTGCCTTCACTGACTCACAGTTTCATAAACAAAATTTTTTTTTCTGTAAAATGGACATCTAATATCACTTATAGGATCTGCAAGTAAAGAAATAGCTTCTCCCAACTCAGAGCAACAATTCTTCTGCAATTTATGGCTTGGAAAGCTTTTGGAGGCATTGAGAAGTTATGTGACTTGACCATGTTCGCATAGTTAGTGATGTTGGAGAGAAGACTTGAACTCTTATTTTTCTGATCCCAAATTTAGCAATATATCTTCTATACCACTCTGCCTTGCTCTTCCCATGAAGGAACAGAGGACGAGAACACTTGACTTTTGTCCCATCTCTTCTCTATTGAGTTTGCTTTGAGAGAAACAGAGAAAGAGAGACAAAGAGAGACAGAAACAAAGAGAAAGAAGCAGAGAGAGTGATTTAGAGAGACAGGCAAACAGTCTGGGAATAGTTAGAGCACCCACAGATTAAAGTCACTCTCCTGTGAGAAGCTGTGTTGATTTGTAGACTATGCTAGCTTCCCTGCATATGCTTAAAGTATAGTCACTTATGGCAGGTGGTACCTGCTCACTTCTGCAGCTGGACACTGCTGAGAAAAAAGTACTTAACTCAGCATAAAATGGTCATTTTGAAGGTACAGAAATTGAAGATTTTTCATCTTAATTTCAGGAATGTTCTCTGTGCCCTTGTGAGGCTTCTTGAGTCCTCCATTATTAAAGTTGTTCTTAATTAAAGTGGTTTATGACCTTCAAAGGGATGAGGGCATAAAGTGCATTGTTTTGTTGTGCTAAGCAGAGTTTTTTTCCGCTCTGCAAGACCTAATGAGCACTCATAAGTTAGCAATGTAGTCAATAATCTTCCCTTAACTATAGGCAAGCCACCCATTGTAGATGCCAGGAGTCATTATTTAATCTTTGTAACTCAGGACTTGTTCAGACCACAGTGGTCTAATTAAAAAGTGCTTTAATACATCCTTGATTTCTTGATATGCCTGCTCATTCCTACTGTACTCCTGGCCAGAAATGATTACTACCCTTGGCTAAGTTTGTATGTACAGCACAAGTAATAGCATATCAAAGAGGGAGTTGTGGATTTAAAAACAATGTAATAGAAAGAAAATCTTGATTTTTGAAATTGTTTTAACTTGGTGAAATAGACCTTCGCTTAAAAAATGAATGGAATCAAAGTTATGAATTTTCTCTATTATTATTTGATGATTCTAGAAAGTCTAGTTATAGCAATAAGAAAAGAGAAAAATTAAAGATATAAACACTGGCAAAGAGAAAATGAAATTACCTCTATTTGTTTCCTAAGAAAACTATGAGGAATAAGTGGAGGAAAAAAAAATTGAAACAATTGATAGCTTCAGAACATAGTAGTATACAAATGAATCCACAAAATCATGAGCATCTCTATACTATATTAAGAAAAACTAGAGGAAATGATAATAAGAGAAATTTCATTCAAATTAACTTCAATATGCTTAAAATTTCTAGAGCATAACCTACAAAGACACAAACAAGATTTATATAGGTAGATATATATATATATAACAATTTTTATAGAAATAAAGGAATACTTAAATATTTGCAGATCTATCTCATACTCATGGTTGCATGGTGCCAATATAAGAAAATGACAGTGCTATCTAATTTAAATCATTGTGATAATGCCATACTGATCAAATTATAAAAGAGATATTTTATATAACTATGCATAATAATAATGAAAGTTATTTGGAAAAACAAAATATATGGGACTTTAAGGGAAATATTTGGGGGGTGGGGAGAGAAGCAATACAAGAGAAAAATTTCCTGATCTCAAATAATATAATAATCAATAATCATCCATACTATTTGGTACTACCTAAAGATTGAAGAATTTGATTATTGGAATAAAAACAATAAAGAACCAAAACAAACAAACAAACAAACAAATAAACAAACAAACCTGTCAAGAAATTCCCAAAGTCTGACAAACTCAAGAAGTTGAATATTAAATAAAATGAATAGGGAAGGATTCCCTATTTGACAAGAATTCTGGGAAAATTGAAAAGCAGTTTTGCACAAATCAGATTTAGAACAGTAGCTCACATAATGTTTCTGAGTAAGCTAACATTAAATATACAACCTGGTATAGAAGATCATATCATTAAAAAATAAAAACAAAATAATAAGAAAGGAAGTATCTTTTCTGAATTTATATTAAGGGAAGAATTTTTTACCTCAAATATATATAAAGTTGTTCAAAAAAAGGCAAAATAGACATGAGTTATATACAATTAAGAATTTTTGCATGAACAAAATCAATATAATTAGAAGGAAAATTGTCTTGTGTGAAAAAATTAAATACAGTTAAAAAAAATGATATCCAAAATATCTAACATGATAAAGAGCCATTTCCCAAAAGATAAGTAGTCAAAGGATATGAACAAATAGTTCTTAAAAGAAATATAACATTAACCATCATAAGAAAGGAAGCCCCAAGTTATTGATATTGAGAAATATGTAAATGAAAACAGCTCTGTGTTGTAATCTCACATTCTTCCCAATTTTTAAATGAAAAAAAAAGTGAGAGCAATCAATGATACAGAGATTGTAGAAAGAAAGCTATATTGATTGATTTGATGGTACTGTGGATTCATCTAATAGTTTGTAAAAGCAAATCAGAACTATGCAGAGATAGTAGCAATCTGTCCACATCCTTTGACCCAACTAATCCCATTGGTGAGATTATATCCCTAAAGAAGTCAACAACAGAAAAAAAAGGTCCAAAATGTGCCAAAATATTCAGATAGTTTTTTTTTTTAATCATAGCAAAGAACTAGAAGATAAGTGGATTTCTAGCTAACCCAAGAGTCAGAAATCCCTCAGAGAAAGTTGCATATATTGTTACATTTAGTCACTAAATCAATTGTTTACTTAACTGTTTCCCTTTGTTCCACAGAAGAGTTCAAATGGGAAAAAATAAAAGGCTAGAAATAACTGATATCTAAGAAACCAATGTTTACCAATTGTACCAATGAAATTTATTTTAAAGAAACTTAATTGTGTATTTAAAAGCTGAATGATCAACCCCCCACCCCCACTAAGATTATCTCTTAAGATAATATAGAAGTATAGAAGAATGCCTTGAGAGAATACAAATATGCACCTTGATCTTTCTTAAGCATTTTATTAGATTGTAAGTCCCTTAAAGGCAGAGACTGATTTATCTAATCTTTGAATCTTCCTTAATACTTATAAATACCTTAAGGAACTATTTAATTAAGAACTAATCAAATTGGTAGAGAATGGCAGAGGATAGAATCAAGCATATGAGTAATGGAGGGTCAGCAAAGCAAAAGATCACCTCTTCATTAGCTACTAGCATAAAAAAATGAAAGAATGAAATATTATATCAAGAGAACTCAAAGGAATAACCATGATTTTTTTAAAATTAAAATGTGAATTGAAATCTATGGTTGAAAAAGTGAGAAGAGAAGATAGCATGGGAGGTTTGAGGCGAAAAGATAAATTTCTGTAGAAGCCAAAAGTAGAATTTGAGAGTAAAAGGCAGAAGAGTAAAAGAATTGTTCTGTGATAGTGAGGGTCCATCTAAGATTAGATCACATAGATTTGTAATGGACTTAATCAGCCTAGTTGCATAAATCCTTTTGCCATAATTGAGCAACGTGTGACTAGAATAGAAGAAGTGGATGATGGCAATAGCCCAAAATTATCAATGGGGCAAATGATTTAGAAGGAAAGGACAATACATCATTGAAATAGTTAACTATAGGCTCAAAACTCTATAGGAAAGAAAACAAAATCAGGAGCTAGGACAGCAATGAGGGATGGAGAAACTACAAGCTAGTCAAGAGGAAAAATAGGTTTGGGAGAAGAAAGGCATCTGGAAAGTAGAAGGATAGGAAGCTATAATTACATAGAGAATACCAGAGTTCTTGATCAAAGAAATAGAATACCAGAGTGTGGTCAAGGATGTAGCAATGTTGTGAGTAAAATGAAAGTATAAGTTATAGGAGCTGAAATTTTTGAACCAGTTTATTTATGGGGATATCAATAAGTCTCTCAAGGTTGCCAAATATAAATTAGAAATTTAATATGGAAAGAAAATCTGATACCTGAGTAATTAACTCCTTCAGAAAATAGTAGGAATGACTTTGGGGCTCCTAGCAAATAGCAGCCAGGATTTGGAATGAGTGATATATGTGAGAAGAGTGAACTTCAAAGAAGAAAGGATGTTTTGGTGAATTAGGCAAAGTAGATCCCCCAAAATGAGAAGTATATTTACTTTCTGCCTAGTCTTATATGATCTTGGAAGATGGAGAAGGGGAATAAGAAGAGGGCTTCTGGTCCTGAAGATCACTAGGAAGGCAGCATCTTTTTTTGTGAAGCCAAAAGATGAAAGGAGCATAAGAAGGAAAAAATATATAAGGGGAAAGGAAGTTAGTTAATGATAGAATCATGTTTCTAATGAGATATTGAAGTATGCCTGGAGTCCAATGAAAGTTCTCTGATTAAAAGTTCTTAAATAATAATAACATTTTTTTTTCCACTTATGATTCCATTTAGGGTTTATTGGCAAAGATCCTGGAGTGATTTGCCATTTTCTTTTCCAGCTCATTTTATAAATAAGTAAACTGAGATAAACAGGGTTTAAGTGCCTTGCCCAGGATCACACAACTAGTAAATGTTTGAGATTGGATTTAAACTCAGGAAGATGAGTCTTCCTGATTTCAGGTCCAATATTCTATCCACTAAGCCACATTACCCAATATTAACAGTATTCACATTTTCATAATACTTTAAGGTTTGAATAGCTATTTCTTCACAAAAACCTGCTAAAGTCAGCATTGTAGTATTATAATTGCTATTTTGCAGATTAGGAAGTTGATGTTTTAAGAAGCAAATCTATTTGACTATGGTCATGTGTGGCTGAGAGGGACTCCTGCTGCTCTCATTTTTAGTAAGTAAGCCTTGGCTTTGTGAGATAAAACAGAGACATTAGATTTTACCCCAAACATAGGGAACTGCAAGGCCTTTCTGAAGAAGACAAAACTTCAAAGCCTATTGTTATTGTTGAAGTATTGGAGACTTCTAGTTGGTCTTGGAGTCAGAAGGACCTGAGTTCAGATTCTATTTCAAACATGTATTAGCTATGTGATTGTATGTAAGTCATTTAACTGCTCTTCATCTATAAAATGAAAGAGTTGGATTTGTTGGTCTCCAAGGTCCCTTGATCCTGTGACTTCCCATTGGTTCAACAGAAATTATGGTTTAAGAGGAGGATTCTAGAACAAAAAATTTCAAACTCTCCAGATTTCCCCCACAAACAGAACAAATATGTGCCTCAGGATGAACATAAACTGGTGAAAAATCATGAAGACTTAGGGCAGGACAGGGGTCTTCCAGGAACAACCTAGACCTGAGGAAAGATCCAGGTGTGGGGATTGATTAACCACGGTGAAGTGCCAACACCTTGGGGCTAGATCGAAAAAATACTTAGTTGAGAGTCCTGGGGCTAGCTGGAAGTGGCTGGAGCATCAGCAGGAGCTACACACTCCTGGACTGCTTGTGGAATCCTAGTCTGAGTACAGGAAAATTGAGGGAACCTCAGTTTATTAGGAACACCAGACCCAGCTGTGCTGAGGGATACAGCCCTGGGTGAGAAGGAACCAGCACACCCATGAGAGCAGAGAGGTGGGGGAAGAGTTACTGCTGGCTTTGGGTCCTTGTTGGTCCCTTCATTTGGAAAGTCAGAGGGGAGAGCTGAAGTGAAGCCAGAAGCACCATTCCTCCCACCCCAGGATTAGAGGTGCTTACACTAATACCTCTTATTTAAAAAAAATAAATGAACAGGCAAAAAAAAAAAAAAAAAAAGAACCCCACCATAGAAATATGCTATTGGAACAAGGAAGAGTGGGTTCATCTTCAGAGGAGGACACTGAAGTAAAAAAAAAAAAAGCCTCTACCCCAAAGAGTAACATGGAATGGCTCTCTGCCCAGTTAGAAATTAAAGAACTAAAAAAAAAAAAAAAAAAAAAATCAAATGAAAGACATTGAGGAAAAACTAAAAAAAATACAAATACAAATAAAAATCATTCAAGAAAAATGAGATTTTGAAAAAAAGTTTACCAACTAGAAAAGGAAATAGAGTCTTAAAGATGAAAATAACTCTTTGAAAATTAGAATTGGGCAAGGGGAATCCAGTGAAGCTATGAGTCCAAGAAATAATAAAGCAGAATATAAAGAATGAAAAAAATAAACCATGAAATATCTTCTAAGAAAAATAACAGATTTGGAGAATAGATTAAGAAGAAAAAATATAAGAATACTTGGACTACCTGAAAGTTTTGACAAAAAGAAAGAAAGAAAGAAAAGAACCTTGACACAATAATAAAAGAAATAATCCAAGAAAATTGTCTTAGAGGGATAGAAAATGAGGGGAAAGTGGAAATGGAAAAAAAATCCATGGATCACTACCTCATAGAGATCCTTTGTAGAAAATACATCAGAATATTGTTGCCAAATTTCAAAATCTCCAAATTAAAGAGAAAATCTGCAAGAAACAAGAAAAAAAAAAGCAAATACACCAGAGCTACAATTAAAATTGTACTAAATCCTGTACAGGATTTAACTGTACCAGATCTAAAACCATATTATAAAGCAGCAGTCATCAAAACCATTTGGTACTGCCTTAGAAATAGAGAAGTTGATCAGTGGAACAGGTTAGGTTCACAGAATATTTGACAAACCTAAAGGCTCCAGCTTTTGGGATAAGAATTAACTATTTGACAAAAATTGCTGGGAAAATTGGAAACTAGTACGGCAGAAAGTAGGCATTGACCCATACCTAATACTGTATACTAAGTTAAGGACGAAATGGGTTCATGATCTAGACATAAAAATGATATTATAAACAAATTAGAAGAACATAGGATAGTTTACCTCTCAGATCTGTGGAGGAGGAAGGAATTTGTGACCAAAGAAGAACTAGAGACCATTAATGATCACAAAATAGATCATTTTGATTATGTTAAGTTTAAAAAGTTAAAAATTTTTGTACAAACAAAATTAATGCAGACAAGATTAGAAGGGAAGCAATGAACTGGGAAAACACTTTTGCATCCAAAGGATTGGATAAAGGCCTCATTTCTTTCTTTCTTTTTTTTTTTTTAAATAACTTTTTGTTGACAGAACCCATGTCAGGGTAATTTTTTACAGCATTATCCCTTGCACTCACTTCTGTTCCGATTTTTCCCGTCCCTCCCTCCACCCCCTCCCCCAGATGGCAAGCAGTCCTTTACATGTTAAACAGATTACAATATATCCTAGATAAAATATATGTGTGCAGAACTGAACAGTTCTCTTGTTGCACAGGGAGAATTGGATTCAGAAGGTATAAATAACCCGGGAAGAAAAACAAAAATGCAAGCAGTTTATATTCATTTCCCAGTGTTCTTTCTTTGGGTGTAGCTGCTTCTGTCCATCCTTGATCAATTGAAAATGAATTAGCTCTCTTTATCAAAGAGATCCGCTTCCATCAGAATACATCCTCAAACAGTATCATTTTTGAGGTATATAATGATCTGGTTCTGCTCATTTCACTTAGCATCAGTTCATTTAAGTCTCACCAGTCCTCTCTGTATTCATCCTGTTGGTCATTCCTTACAGAACAATAATATTCCATAACGTTTATATACCACAATTTACTCAACCATTCTCCAATTGATGGGCATCCATTCAATTTCCAGCTTCTAGCCACTACAAACAGGGCCGCCACAAACATTTTGGCACGTACAAGTCCCTTTCCCTTCTTTTGTATCTCTTTGGGGTATAAGCCCAGTAGAAACATGCTGGTTCAAAGAGTATGCACAGTTTGATAACTTTTTGAGCATAGTTCCAAATTTTTCTCCAGAATGGCTATCTGTGTTCACAATTCCACCAACAATGTATCAGTGTCCCTGTTTTCCCACATCCCCTCCAACATTCCACATTATCTTTCCTTGTCATTCTAGCCAATCTGACAGGTGTGTAGTGGTATCTCAGAGTTGTCTTAATTTGCATTTCTCTGATTAATAATGATTTGGAACACTTTTCATATGGCTATAAATAGTTTAAATTTCTTCATCTGAGAATTGTCTGTTTATATCCTTTGACCATTTATCAATTGGAGAATGGCTTGATTTCTTATAAATTAGAGTCAATTCTCTATATATTTTGGAAATGAGGCCTCTATCAGAACCTTTGAATGTAAAAATGTCTTCCCAGTTTATTGTTTCTCTTCTAATCTTATCTGCATTTGTTTTGTTTGTACAAAAACTTTTCAATTTGATATAATCAAAATTTTCTATTTTGTGGTCAATAGTGATCTCTAGTTCTTCTTTGGTCATAAATTCCTCCCTCTTCCACAGGTCTGAGATGTAAACTATCCTATGCTCTTCCAATTTATTTATAATCTCATTCTTTATGCCTAGGTCATGAACCCATTTTGATTTTATCTTGGTGTAAAGGCCTTATTTCTAAAATATAAGAGAATTTACTCAAATTTACAATAGTTCAAAGCCATTCTCCAATTGATAAATGGTTAAAGGATATGAACAGACAATTTTCAGATGAATAGATTGAAACTATTTGTAGTCATATGAAAAGGTGCTCCAAATCACTATTTATCAGAGAAATGCAAATTAAGACAACTCTGAGATGCCACTACATACCTGTCAGATTGGCTAAGATAACAGGAAATAATAATGACCAATTTTGGAGGAGATATGGGAAAATTGGGATACTGATACATTGTTAGTGTGAATGGATCCAACCATTCTGAAGAGTTCTGAAGAACTATCCTCAAAAAGTTATCAAACTGTGCATACCCTTTGATCCAGCAGTGTTTCTATTGGGCTTATATCCCATAGAGATCTTAAAGGAGGGAAAGGGACCCACATGTGCAAAAATGTTTGTGGCAGCCCTTTTTGTAGTGGCACAAAATTGAAAACTGAATGGAGCCCATCAGTTGGAGAATGGCTGAACAAATTATGGTATATGAATGTTATGGAATACTATTGTTTTGTAAGAAATGATCAGCAGGATGATTTCAGAGAGGCTTGGAGAGGCTTACGTGAAATGATGCTGAATGCAATAAGCAGAACCAGGAGATCATTATACACGGCAACAAGACTATATAATGATTAATTCTGATGGACTTGGCTCTCTTCAACAATGAAATGATTCAAACCAGTTCCACCTGTTCAGTGATGAAAAGAGCTATCAACACTCAAAGAGAGGACCGTGGGAGCTGACTGTGGACCACAACATAGTATTCTCACTCCCTCTGTTGTTGTTTGCTTATGTTTTGTTGTCTTTCTCAGTTTTTCTTTTTCTTCCTTCTTGATCTGATTTTTTTTTTTTTTGCATAGCAGGAAAATTGTATAAATATGTATACATATATTGGATTTAACATGTATTTCAACATATTTAACATGTATTGGACTACCTGCCAGCTAGAGAAGTGGGTGGGGAAAAAGTGGGGAAAATTTGGAACAAAAGGTTTTGCAAGAGTCATTGTTGGAAAAATTATCCATGCATATGCTTTGTAAATACATAAATATATGTATGCATATTTTAAAAATATATATAGGAAGAAAAAGCAAAAAAAAAAAAAATTATAGCATTTATCAGCAGCCACAGTAAAAAACCACAGGTTCTAAAAGCATATTTACCAGCAATTAAAAGGACTAGGCCTGCAGCCAAAAATATCAAATACAGCAAAATTTTCTGTAATGTTGAATGAAAAAAAATGGACAGTCAACAAACTTGGAGATTTTAAAGACTTCTTTCAACCAAACCAAAACTCAATAAAATTTTAACATATAAAAGCCAATATCAAAGATAAATTTCAAGGACAATTTGTCTTTCTTTGTGTTTCTTAACATGGAAATGTATACCATATATTTAAGATTAACACTAGCAATTGGGTATTTCAAAAGAAAGATTGAGACAGAATCTAATATGATCTGACTCTAAAAAACAAAACTGCCTAGTAAAAGGTAAAAATAGTAATTAAGTGATACAAATGGAGTGCAGAGAAAGAATAGCCATAGAAGCCTTAGAAGGCGGAGGGGAGAGCTTAGAGTTCTAAAAATCTACTTATGTCTCTAATGAGTTAAGTAGGCAATACTACTGCAATGCTGGAGAAACTGAGACAAGATAGAGATTAGAGAGTTTTTAATATTTTATTTGGATTTCTTAGAGATAGAGATTTTCTGTGACCAAAAGGATTCCATTTTTTGGTTTCAGGGCTGAATCACACTTTTGTCTCAAAGGAATCCAGCAGGGAATGTGAGTTTCCCATGAAATATATATACATGTGGCTTTAAGTGACTGGGATAGACCAAGGCACAGGTGGAGTCAGAGCACTGAGAATAGGAATGGACCATCAATCCAGTTCTGACAGGGTGGGGGGGTGAGGACCATGAATTCTGATAACTTAGAAGGACTTAGGAGCTAGGAAGTCTGAACTCCCCCTTATCTTGAGATTACATATTTATAATTTATAACCTTAGAATAACCAGTCTTAAATTATATCAGTTCTAATGATCAGGAAGCTGGGGGGGGGGGGGGGGGGGAAGGGGGTAGTGGTTGCAACCAGGAGAATTGAGGCAGAATAATTCAAGAAACTGAAACAGAACAATTTAGAGAAACTGAGGCAGAATTGTTTTTTTTAAAAACAGAGGCAGGACAATTAGGGAAACTGAGGCAGGACAATCAGGGAAACTAAGGCAGGACAATCAGGGAAACTGATGCAGGACAATTAGAGGAGATTGTGGCACAACACTACATGAAGGTATACCATGAAGAGGATAGTATTCTCCAAAATCTATAAAGAAATAAGAGGAGGAGGGATATGTGGAGGAAGAAGCAAAGAATAGGGAAAGAAAATAAAGGAGGTATCCATGGATGGGGCAAGTTTAGATAATAGCAAAGCTAGTTGAGCAGAATTAAAGCAGAAAAATCAGCAGGGACAGGAAAGAAGATATGTTAAGTTTAAATATTCAATCTAGAGAGAAATCTACATTATATGTCAGCCATACTAATATTGTTTTAGATGCATGTTTCCATATGAGTAAATATGTGCATATGTGTGTATATGTGTATGCATATTCTATGCATGTGTAGATAGATTGATGTATATGTGATTGGGATTAGGTATGAATGTACATCTCTCTCTCTCTCTCTCTCTCTCTCTCTCTCTCTATATATATATATATATATATATATATATATATAAATGGGGGCAATGTTCATGTGCGTATGTACATGTATGTGCATATGTCTATATAATGTAAACTGTGATCTTTGGGGGAAGAGTGGTCCTGAGTTAGAAATCTCAAATCCTTCTGGAAGGAGCCTCACCCTCTTGTCCATAGAAGAAACTCCCAGATAGTAATCTCCTCATTCAATTCATTGGAGATCTTGGCCTGGGGCATAATCACTACCCTCTATTGAATTGTAAATTAGTCTCTCAAATTCATCTGGAGATTGGTACTCAGTTATGGGCCAAAGAAACCCAATATAATCAAAGCCTGTGTGCCCAAACATTTGCAAAAAGTCCTAACAGGATTTTGCCCTCTGAGAAAGTTGTTTTTTCAGTGAAAAAAAACCACTTTTTTCCACAAACCTCACCTGTATTCCTTCGGGTTTGCAAATTCTGCAACAGGCCAGAGGATTTTTCAACCCTCATTTCTCACACCTCAACATATATATGTATATAACATCTATGCATAACTTTAGCCTCCTTGGGGAGTAGAGGTATAAAATAAATTAAAAAGGTGTGCAGCAAAGAACAAAAGAATAACTTACAAGGAAGCAAAGAAAAGGTGGACATTCATAAATATAATTTTTTCTACTATTATGCATTTTTTCTTCAACTGGTTTTCTGAACACTTGACAATGTTGTGTTTTGTTTTGCTTTCCTTTTCTGTTTTTCTTTTTTACTATGATTTTTTTAATAAAATAAACTTTGTAAAAAGAAAAAAAAATAAATTAGAACTTAAAAAATAGCCCATTCTGTTTATAGTTTTAAAATTAGTTCCATGTGACTGATTCTGCTGTACTTTTCTACAAATCAAAGACTGAACTCAAAGAAAAACTGACTTGAGTGAGCAGTTAACATGAAATTGAAATTAGGACACTCTAAATACTAAGTAAACTAAAAGCTAGCTTTGAAAGTCTCTTCTGAAGAAGACTTTGTCTCTTTACAATTATTAGTTACATTAAAATTGATGACAACAAGCATTTATCAAACTTTTAATTTGTTCCAGACCCTATGTTAAATGCTGGAGACTCAAGGAAAAGAAAAATTAAAAACAAACAAATGAACAAAATCATTCCTGTTTTCAAAAAGCATTCTATCTAAAGGAGAACACAATCTGCAGATATCTGGGCACATATGATAACAATCTAATCTAATCTATCATCTATCCATATCATTTATTTAAATATGTGAAGGTAATCTAGAAAGGGAGGGCAGAAGCTAGAGGAGGAATAGGGAGATGCCAGTAAAATCCTCTTGCAAAAGGAGACATTTGAACATTGTACATTTTCTTTTATAATTCTGAGAAAACTAAATAAGTTGGAATAATTTATTGATGAAAGTTAGAGTCAGTGATACATCTGCATTAGTATAGAGGCTGAATTATAAAAATTCTTAGAGAATGATTTTAAATGAACCCCTATTACCAGAATGCCTTCAAATATATTAAGTAACTCAGAGTAACTCCTAACCAGGTAGTAAATGCAGTGCTGGTCTTACTGTTATAAACAGATAAAATTTATCTGTAATTAACATCATTTGCATACAAATCATTAGCATGCTCTGGAAGTTCTTAGAAAATAATTCCTTTCCTAAGAAGTTTAAATATAGCCCTTTGCAATCTCTTTTGCCCATTTCATTTACTTAGTAAACCCAAGTCTTAGTAGATAGGGCAAAAGCCAACTTTCTTCTTATACCCATGGGAATGGTCATAATTCTTTATTCATTAGGGAGAAACAGACTCAGCACAATGTAGTATAACTGGATTCTTTTAGTCTTCTGGATGTAGACTCCAGTGCTCCCCAAACTCTCCCAAATCAATTCAGGGTCCAAAGAGCAAGGTGTTGACATTTTATAGATTCTTGCCACCTCTGGATCTCCTCTAAAGTGGCAAGATCCCAGGAGTCTGAATTCTCCAGAGACAAAGGTTTTTCCCAAATGTTATTTGCCTGAGGACACTTTCCAGGAACAAAAGGTTGAATGTTATTAAAATTTTAATTTAGTTTAATACAAATTCAAATATCTAAGAAAAGCCCTTTACCCCTTTATTCCAATTATTTGGAGTTCAATTTTAGTTCAAATCTTGCTGCACATACCTTTTCGTGTGAGTGTGTGTGTGTTTGCATGTGTCTGCGAGGAAGAGCATCAAAATCTAAATCCCCAAATAGTTGCTTCTTTTCATTTTTATTTTGAAGAATAGCAGCTTGCATTTCAAATGCAGCCATTCAACAATGCAATAAGAATGTTTAAGACTTTAGACTAAAATGCCCAGAAGTGGTAGGTATAATGAGCATCTCTGCCCCTGAGAATTTACAGTATAATAGAGGAGATAAGACATGCAAAAATAGTCGCTCAGAAAATAGCAATCGATAATTATAATAGCTCATATTTGTATGCAGGTTTGTAATTTCTAAAGCACTTTTCACAGTTAGAACCACTTTGCTATTACAGGTAATAATGCATGTAACATTATCCCCATTTTAGAGATGAGGAAAATGAGGCTCAAAAAGTTCAACAACCTTCCCAGTCACTTAATGGATATGTAGTTTTATTGATTTGGAGTTTTACTTCTTCTTCCCCCCACCCCCTCCAGGTAAATTAGTATACAAGTGGTTGGCCCATATTTACTTCATTATTAGGTATTTTTACAAATGTCCTAACTACAATCTTTTTAGAATTCAAAGCTTTCTATTCAGTTGAGATCACATACCCAACACCCCCCCACCACCACCACCACCTTATTCCTTTTTTAAAAATAGCTTTTTATTTACAAAACATATGCATGAGTAATTTTTCAACATTGACTTCTTGCAAAACCTTCTGTTCCAACTTTTCCCCTTTTTCCCCTCACCTCTTCCCCTAGATGGTAGGTAGTCCAATACATGTTAAATATGTTAAATCCAATATATGAATACATATTTATACAGTTATCTTGCTGCACAAGAAAAATTGGATCTAGAAAAAAAGAAAGAAAAAAACCTGAGAAGGAAAACAAAAATGCAAGTAAACAATAACAGAAAGAGTAGAAATGTTATGTTGTGGTCCACACTCATTTCCCATAGTTCTCTCTCTGGTATAGTTGATTCTCTTCATTACTGAACAATTAGAATTGGTTTGAATCATCTCATTGTTGAAGAAATCCATGTCCATCAGAATTGATTGTTGTATATAGTCTTATTGCCGTGTACAATGATCTCCTGGTTCTGCTTATTTCACTTAGCATCAGTTCATGTAAGTCTCTCCAAGCCTCTCTGAAATTATCCTGCTAATCATTTCTTACAGAACAATAATATACTATAATGTTCATATACCATAATTTATTCAGCCATTCTCCAATTGATGGGTATCCATTCAATTACCAGTTTCTGGCCACTACAAAGAGGGCTGCCACAAACATTTTTTGCACATGTGGGACCTTTTCCCTTCTTTAAGATCTCTTTGGTATATAATCGCAGGAGAAACACTGCTGGATCAAAGGGTATGCACAGTTTGATAACTTTTTGAGTGTAGTTTCAAATTGTTCTCCAGAATGGTTGGATCCATTCACAGTTCCACCAACAATGTATTAGTGTCCCAGTTTTCCCATATCCCCTCCAAAATTCATCATTATCATTTCCTGTCATCTTAGCTAATCTGACAGGTATGTAGTGGTATCTCAGAGTTGTCTTAATTTGCATTTCTCTGATCAATAATGATTTGGAGCACCTTTTCATATGACTAGAAATAATTTCAGTTTCTTCATCTGAAAATTGTCTGTTCATATCCTTTGACCATTTGTCAATTGGAGAATGTCTTGATTTATTATAAATTTGAGTAAATTCTCTATATATTTTAGAAATGAGGCCTTTATCAGAATCCTTGAATCTAAAAATGTTTTCCCAGTTTATTGCTTTCCTTCTAATCTTATCTGCATTAGTTTTGTTTGTACAAAAACTTTTTAACTTAATAAAATTAAAATTATCTATTTTGTGATCAATAATGATCTTTTACAGATATTCCTCCATTTCACTTAGGTTATTGAATTTATTCATAAATTCACAAAGTTGGGCAAAGTAACTTCTAATTATTGCTCTAATTTCCTCTTCATTGGTGGAAAGTTCTCCCTTTTTATTTTTAAGACTAACAATTTGATTTTCCTCTTTCCTTTTTCTAATCAAATTTATCAAAGGTTTATCTATTAGATCAATTTTTGCTTTTGCTTGATCTGAGATCATGATGGCTACCCCTGCTTTTTTTTTTTTTTAACTTCACCTGAAGCATAATAGATTTTGCTCCAGACTTTTACCTTTGCTCTGTATCACCCTGCTTTAAATGTGTTTCCTATAAACAACATATTGTAGGATTCTGGCTTTTAATCCAGTCTGTTATCTGCCTCTACTTTATGGGAGAGGTCACCCCATTTATATTTATGGTTAAAATTTCCTGTCATCTTATTATCCCCAGATTATACTTTTCTCTTTTCTTTGCCCCTTACTCCCCTCTCCAGTATTTAACGTAGGAGTGCCACTTGCTTCAAGCAGCCCTCCCCCTTTGGAATTCCCCCCCCCTCCTTATAGTCCCCTTTCTTATCTTTCCCCCACTATTTCTGTATTCCCTTCTATTTAGCCTACCCCTTATCTTTTTGCTTTTCCCCTCCTACTTTTCAATGAGGTGAGAGAAGTTTCTTTGTAAACCAAATATGTCTAATATTTTGTCTTTGAGCCAAATCTGATTCAAACAATGTCCATCCTCCTCCCTTCTTTCCCTCAGATATAATAGGTTTCCTTTTCCTCTTCATGAGATATAATTTCCCTCTTTTTATTTCCACTTTTCTCTTTTTCTGATAGAATCCCCTTTCCACCTCTAGTTCCTTTTTAATATTATAACAGTAAAATCAAATTATACATATACTCTCTATGTATGCCCATAACAGTAATACAGTTCTCAAGAGTTCTTTTTACCTTTTTATGCTTCTCTTGAGTTCTATATTTAAGGTCAAACTTTTTGTTTAGCTCTGGTCTTTTCATCAGAAATAAATGGAATCCACCTGTTTCACTGAATGCCCAACTTCTTCCCTGGAAGAAAATGCTCAGTTTAGCTGAGTAATTTTTTCTTGGCTGAATTCCAAGTTCCTTTGCCTTTCAGAATATCAAATTCCAGGCCTTTCCATCCTTTAACGTGGAAGCTGTTAGATCCTGAGTAATCCTTATTGTGACTCCTTGGTATTTCATTTTTTTTTCCTGCCTGCTTGTAATATTTTTAGCTTGGTCCAATAGTTCTGATATCTAGCCACAATATTCCTTGGAGTTTTAATTTAGGGGTTTCTTTCAGGAGGTTTTCCATGAATTCTTTCAATGGCTATTTTACCTTCTGATTCTATGCCATCTGGACAGTTCTCTCTCGTGATTTACTGAAAAATAGTGTCTAGGCTCTTTTTTTCATCATGATTTTCAGGGAATCCAATAATCCTTAGATTATTTCTTCTAGATCTGTTTTTCAGGTCTGTTAGTTTTCCTAAGTAGGTATTTAACTTTTTTTCCTATTTTTTCATTTTTTAGGTTTTGTTTGATTGATTCTTGATGTCTCATCAAGTCATTCATTTCCATTTGTTCAGTTCTGATTTTTAACTAATTATTTTCTTTATTTACTTTTTAAATTTCTTTTTGTATTTGTCCAATTGAGTTTTTAAATGAGTTGTTTTGTTCTATGGAATTTTTTTCCATTTCACAATTTTTTTTAAAGGAGTTATTTTCTTTTTCTAATTCACAAATTCTGTTTTCCTGGGAGTTCTTCATCTTTTTCATTTCACATTTCAGGGAGTTGTTTTCTTTTTCTTCTTTATCAAACCTATCTTTTAATGAGTAATATGCCTTTTCCAAACTCTCTTGCAAATTTTTCATTTCCTTTGCCCATTTTTCTTCTAGCTCTCTTTTAAGATCCTTTTTAATTTCTTCTAGGAGAGCCTTATGTGACGGGGACCAGGTTATGTCACTTTTGGGGCTTCATCTGGAGACAATCTGCCTTTAGTCCCCTCAGAGTTTGAAATCTGTTCTCTTTCACTATAGAAGCTGTGTATAGTTAGAGCTCGCTTTGCCTTTTTACTCATTTTTTTTTTAAACATTGGGATCTGCTTTTAGGGCAAGGAGGTTCCAAGTTTTTTCACAGACCAGGAAGCAACAGTGGCTGCTCTGTGATCATGCTGAGTCATTCCCGATGTTGGGTGGGCCTGGCCAGGTCCCATAAGATTTCAGCACTTTGGGTTACACTCATTACCCTCTGGATTTGTGTTGGATGTTTTATAACTTCTCTACTACTTTACTGGCTTACAACCAGGTCAGAGTAGCCAACACTGTGGTAGAAGGACTCTACCGGCAAGGAGGCCTTCCCGGCAATTTTCCATCCACTCCCCCCACCCCCTGTTTGCTCGCGTGAGCTGGCCTCCGTGCTCTACCCTTCTGACTGTTTCTAGCCTCCTCTCATACTCATGCCTGATCAAAACAGACCTTTTCTGGCGATCTTTGAATTTATTTTCTCCTGGTAATTTGCCACACGCCCAATATTTGTGTATTATACCAGTCAAGCATTATTTCAGAGGCTGAAATTTGTAATTAATATGAGGACAGTAGGAGAGCTCAGAAAGAAGCAGGTGTCCTCTCTGCCATCTTAGCTCCACCCCACTAATCCTCACCTCATTCCTTTCAAAGGAACAAATAAAATGCACCATCAGATATTTTGCTATGGGAGATGTGGGTTGCTATAAACCTATGCAGAGATTGATTTTCCTTTTTTTTTTTTTTAAATATTACTTGGAATTTTTTTTTTTGGTTATACATATATATTAACTTTTTAAATGCACATTTCTTTATGAGTGAGACAAAAAGACCAGGAACTTGGTAGTCAGGTGTGCCATAAAGAAGGGCATTGACAAGAGAAGGTCTTTGTTAAACTTTACTTTTGTGGGCCCTGATTGAATTCTCACAGTTTTTATATATTATTACTCTCTGAGGCAAACAAGGAGGGCCTTTATCAGAATTATCTTGTCCTTTGTATCCCTAAGTGTGCCTTTGTTGCAGCGGGCTCTTATTGAATTCTTTGATTTGAGAGGATTATCTTGATCTAGTTATTGTATACAATTAGGAGGACAAGCAACCCCCTAGGTTATTTTGTGACAATATAAGGCCCTACCTTCCCCCTTGATCAACTCAGGTTCATTAGAAACTGCCTGCCTTATGGTAGCAAGTTCTCTAGGAATTTTGCCTGTCTTATGGCAGCTTTCTCCTTATTATAACTAGTCTATTAGGAACTTAACCCACCTTATGGAATCTTTCCCCTTGTTATTGGCAAGTTCTTCTAGGAAACTTTGCTTGCATCATTAAACCTCCTTTTGGAATTGAGCCCACTGTTGACAGCTGATTTCAATATAATTGGTTTCCTTTGTAATCTTATGTATTTTATTATGTGATTTAAAAAGAAAATTCTGAGAAGAGATCATCAAATTGCTAAAGAAGTCCATGACACAGAAAAAAAAAAAAGCAGAATCCCTGCTCTAACTAAATAACTATCCACTGAATTTGCTCAGTTCAATTTGATTTAATTCAAAAGCATGGACAAAGAATTTTGAATAAGTAGAGAAAAAAATGAAAATAGTTTTTGCCTCATAGGAGTAAATAGTGATTCCACAAAGAAACGTATTGTTAAAGCACTTCAAAGGCCAATAAGAAATAGGAGATTTTATAATTGGAGAAGAATGAGTCAGATTGTAAACCTGAGGGCAGCTAGTTGAGTAAAGTACAATCATGAGATGATTGGGGTAAAATGAAGAGAAAAGGAGATTATGGGGAGAATTAGGACATTTTTTATTTTAGGTAAAATCACTATCTAGGGTTTATGGAATTATAAGAACTGAGGACTACATCTGAAAATTAAGATAAAGTGGTGTAAGCTTACAAATTCTTTTGAGACACCTCACAGCAATGACCTGAAATCCCAATATATTTTTTCATTCAATCCCCAAATCCTATCAGTTAGGGTATAGAGTGTTTGAGAAAGTAGAGTGAGAGATTAGTAGAGTGAGAGGTAAATTGGTACCAATTCCTTATTTGAATTGAAAGTCTCAATAGCCAGTTCAGAGTATCTTTCTGCATGCAAACTCTTTCTTGTGACTCTCTTTACCCTGAGACTTCCTTGACAAAGCAGCTTTCCCTGCTTCTGATAAATAACTTAAAAGACTTCCCTAGTCCCTGTTGTGTTCCCCAAAGTTATGACATTAAATCTAAGTACCTTTATAGTTCTAAGGAAGGGGAAAAAAAGGACAGTCATTTGTGAGCTTTGGAAGTAGAATGTTGGAGTTGATTTCCCCCCAAGTAACAGGGTAAATTGTATATGTCTCTTGAGCCCTCTTTTTCCTTGGATAAAATACAAACTCTTCAAATTGGCATTTTAAGTCTTTCACAATCTGCCTTCAGTCTTTTCAGATTGTCTAGACTTATTTAATATTTTTCTTCCATACACACTCCATTTCAATCAAGTTGAACTGCTTGTTATTCTCTGAATCCCAAAACTTTTCCTCTTTTCTTCCATCTTCTAGAATCTATAGTTTCATTCAAGGCTTAACTCAAGTGCCACCTTCCACAAGAAGTCATTTCTAGGGGAAGCTAGGTGGCACAGTGCATAGAACCACCAGCCCTGAAGTCAGGAAGACTGGAGTTGAAATGAGGCTTCAGACACTTAACATTTCCTAGCTGTGTGACCCTGGGCAAGTCACTTAACTCCAATTGCCTCAGCACACACACACACAAAAAGTCATTCCTGATTTCCATTCTGATTCCCTTGCAGCTAGATGGAAAAGTGGATAGAGTGATAATCCTGGAATCAGGGGAAACTAAGTTTAAACACTTATTGAGATACTTAATGACTGTGTGATCCTGGGAAAGTCACTTAACCATGTTTGTCTCAATTCCTTACATGTGAGAGAAAGAAATGGCAAACCACTCCAGTATCTTTGCCAAGAAAACCCAAAATGGGGTCATGAAGAATCAGACACTACTGAAAAATGACTGCACAATAATTAATGCTGACTCTTCACCTTCAAATTTCATTTAGATCATATGTTTAAATGTTGAATCCTAATCCCCAGTAAAATATAAACTCCTATGGGTGAGAAGCTGTTTTCATTTTTTTCTCTATTTATCCAGAATTTTTTGAACAGAGTAGTTACTTAATGGATGCTTTTGAATTAAATCAAATTGAAAGAGCAGATTCAATGGAGAGATTCTAGTTAGAGCAGGGATTTTTAGTCTCTTTTGTGTCATGAACTTCTTTAGCAGTCTGGTGATTCCTTCTCAGAATTTTCTTTTTAAGTGTATAAAATAAAACACACAGGATTTCAAAGAAAACCAATCATATTGAAATACATATCAATTTTTTTTTTTAATTCATGAGTTCCAGGCTAAGAACTCCAGTAGAGAGTGATTCCATAGAGAAATAGATCATTAAAGCAAATTCCAGTAAGAAACAGGAGATTATAATTGGATAAGAGTAGATTGTAAATCTGAGGGCAGCTGGCTGAATAAAGCACAATCAATGAGATAGAGTGATGTTGGGAGAAAAGGAGTTTATGGGGAGAATGAGATCATTCTTGGTTTGGGTAAAATCACTATCCAGTGTTTATGTAATTGTAAGAGTTGAGGATTCCATCAGGAAATTAGGATAAAGCGATGCGTAAGAATGAGTGCTTTGGGCAGTCTTATTTTTATGTTTATTTATCATTTTCTTTACCTTGTATAATCTTTCCAATTTTTTCCCCACACAACTTCCTTGCTGATAAACCCCTGAAAATGATACCTCAAGCCTTGATGATGTGTGGGCAAAAAAAAGTAGAGTGTCAAAGAACAAGGGTTGTGAAAGTGGGGGAGGAAGGCAGATAAGCAGTGATTTAAGGTATCTCTGGTCTTTCAACATGGGGAATCAAATTGGCTCAGGGGCTAAAAATCAAGGAGTTTGGTGCCAAGAGCTAGAAACTAGGATAGGAGGAGGTTTAGATTAGAGTAAGAAAAAAATCCTTAGGCAAAAGACAAGGGGTCCCCTGGGTCAGTTTCATAAAGGATCTGTTTTCCCAGAAAGCTGAGGGCCTTAGTGGGTTCATGGCTTAAGGAAATCCCTTAGAGGAGGCAATTATATTACAAACTCTTTGCATGCAGATGTAAGCACATTAATTTTGAATTTTTATGAGCCTCACTGAAGCTTAAATATTATATCCTCCACCTATATTTTCCCCTGCGTTTTTAGAATTACTCAAATATAATATTAATAATAAAGATTTTTAAATGGCATATATCTTTGATGTCCATGAACATTTTTACTCACTTTCAGGCACTTTTAGAAGGAAGAGGTTTTGCTTCCCTGGAAGAGTTGTGGATTTTTCAGCTGCCCAGTCCCTTTTCGTTTTCCTATCTATCATTGTTTATAAACTCCAAAGTGCATTAATATTGCTTAATCAGTCTATTTTATGCAGAGCAGCAGCCAAGGCTCCACTTCACAACAGCAAATTATTTCCTGGAATGCAGAGATCAATGAAGTTGATAGGCTGTTGACAAAGCATTGCCCATAAAACAATTAAATGGAAAACTAAACTGGAAATCATTATCAAGTGGCCTCATCCCCAATATGGCCAAACAACATTCATCCCAAGAGTAATTTTGCTTTCCTCTTCTCGAAAGAAAGTAGAGAGAAACCTGTTGCTTTTCACAGTAAATTAAACAACATGTAAGTATGGTAATAATTCTGTACTTGGAATTAGGAAGACCTAAGTTCAAACCTTGCCTTAGACATTTACTTGTGTAATTCTGAGCAAGTCTTTAAACCTGTTTGTCTCCGTTTCCTTAACTAAAAAATGAGGATCATAATAACATTTATCTCAAAAAGCTGGTAGAAAAAGGTAAAATATGTAAATAGGTTCAAAACCTTAAAATTTTTATGTATAAAGTCTTAGTATTAAAAACCACTTACTACTAGGTTCTTTAAATCACACTTTCTCAGTAGTACAATTTACATCCTCTAAGAATGGGGAAAGATAATCTAGAATACCAAAGTTGGAATCTGAGAATCATTCAATTAAATTTTACTGGAAAGCCTGATTTCTCTGATAAAGCCCCATTGTGGTTATCTGGTATTCTCTTGAATATCTCCACTACCAAGGAATTCACTACCTATGAAGTAGCTCATGCAATTATTAAACAACAACATCCTCTTACTCACTTCTTTTTCCTGGTCTAGAACTACAATTTCCCTCTTATAAGGGACTTATGATCTTGTGATTCCTTCTCCATACAATTTACCAATTTAACAATAATCTGAAAGAGTTGCCTGGGGATTCTGAGGGGTTAAATAACTTTCTTTTAATTACATGAAATATGTGTTGCCAAAGGCAGGACATGAACCCAATTTTCCTGATTCCCAAATCTCTTTTATTTACTGGGTCACATTATTTCTCTGATAGAATGTAATGATAGGAACATGGCCACTGGAATCAGATAGATCATTCAGATCAAGTTTCACTTTTATGCAAATATGCTAATGACTTTAACCTCTTTTAGTTTGTGAAATGTAAGCAAAGAGGTATTGTTCAGATTGTTGCTTTTTGCTACTTCCTCCCCTCCCACATATCTATTTGACTCTTATTGGAATAATGTTGTTGGGCAGAGGAAGGAGTGAAGGAGAAAAGAGTAGTTAATCAAGTCCTTGGTGACATTTGCCTCTAAAATTTCATGACTAATTTTAGGGAGAGAAATTTAGGATTAGCTATGGAGATAAGTATAGTAATATTACAAAACCACTATAGAGACTTTGAATACTGACTTGTTTACTCTTGAAAGAAGATGACTTGATTTTCCTTTTCTGTGTGTTTGAAAAAAACTCAAGACAGTAGGTGTTGTGCCACAGTTCCAATTTATTGTCCTGCCTCAGTTTCCTAAATGTCCTACCTCAGTTTCCCAGAATTGTTCTGCATCAGTTCCTTGAATTGTGCTGCCTCAATCCCCCTGGTTGCAACCCCCTTCCTGACCATTAGGATTGAGATAATTAGGGCTATAGAGATCTGGCATTCCAAAGGATAAAACTCCAGATGTCCTATCTCAGACACCTAATTGGCATCCTCTATCTCAAAGTTCTAGATTTTGTGTCTCTAACCAACTACTCCCAGTTTATCAGAATTTATGGTCCTACCCCCAACCTGTCAGAACCAAATTGATGGTCCTTGCCTGGAAATTCCTGCTGTTTACCAATGCTCAGACTCCACCCCTGCCTTTGTCTACCCTGACCTAAGGAAAACATATATTTCATTGGAAGTTCAATTCCTTGATGATGATGAAGCTGCTGCTACTTGTGGAATGCTTTGAGACATCAGCCCTGGAACCAAAATGGATCCTTTGGTCCCAGAAAATCTGTCCCTCTCAGAAATCCAAATAAAATATCAAAAACTCTCTAAACTCTATCTTCCCTCAGTTTCTCCAGCATTACATGGGTACTGCCAGTGATACTCCATCCAGTGACAGTTTTAATCATTAGGATTTTTTTCCTAATATCAAATCAGAATTTTCTTATTTTATTCTAGCCACTGTTCCTTGTTTTGCCTTCTGCAGTTAAGCCAAAGAAGACTAATTCCTCTGAGAGCTATCTTCTTTCATTTCTTTTCTGTCTCCATGACCTTGTGTCTCTTATCTGACTCCATGAATCCAAAGATCAATTCTATGCAGTGGGCTGCCCCAGATGAATATGTGGTATTCATGTCATCTGAAACCTCTGTTCTTACAGCACCGACTACCTTCTAGTAATCTCCATCTGCATGTTCCATCAGCATTTCAAAACCAGCATGTCCAAAATCTGCCTCATTTTTTTCCCTCCCAGACACATCCCTATTCTAAAATTATCTCTTTTCATAGAGGGCATCACTACAATTCAAGTCACTGACTTTTGGATTTATTTTTAACGTTTCCTTCTTCCTTTGTACCGACATCCAACCAGTTGCCAGATATCATTGGTTTTCCATCCACTTCTCTAATATATACCTGTGACTTGTTTTTCAGTCATCTTTCAGTTGTGCTTGACCCTTTATAGCACCATTTGGAATTTTCTTGGCAAAGATATTGGAGTGATTTGCTATTTCCTGCTCATTTTACAAATGAGGAAACTGAGGTAAGCTGGCTTAAATGACTTGCTCAAGGTCACACAGATAATGTCTCTGAGGCTAGATTTAAACTCAGATCCTCCTGATTCTGGGGACAGCATGCTATCCACTGCACCACCTATCTCCCCATCAGTGCATGTGAAACTTTTTATATTCATTATGTTAGTTGTTTCTTATAGCAAAATACTATTTATTCCATTACATTTATAAATTATAATTAGTTTATCCATTTCCTCACAAATTGTCATTTACTTTGTTTCCTGGTCTTTACTAGCACAAAAAAGTTCTCTAATATTTTGGTGTATTTCAAATCTTTCTTTTTTGTCAATTACTATCTCGGAACATATGCCTAGCAATAGAATTTCTGAGTCAAAGGGTATGGATGTTTTAGTCACTTTATTTGCATAATTCTAAATTACTTTCCAAAATGATTATAGCAAATTCATGGCTCCATCAACAATGCATTAGTGTGTTAAGAATGACACTCATTTTCAATTCTTTAGAGACTATTGTTTTCCATGTCTCATAATCATGTAATAGTACCTTGAACATGCTAGGAACTTAACAAAAGTTTGTTAAATTGGATGTGGGGTTTTCAGAATGATATCTTTTTTATTTCTAATAAGTTCTAGAATGTTACCATCCAGAAGGGACTCAAAGAGGAGTTTTATTTAGGGGGATAGAATTAACTCAGTCCAAATTCCATTCAGATTACCTATGAGCAAGGGACTTGATTTCATCTAAAAAAAAAAAAAACATAAGAAGTTTTGATAAAAGATCCATATGCATAATAGATTTTGGTTTAGAACATTAGTACTAATTCTTAATGAAAGTTAATTGATTGACTTTCAGCCTTTATTTATAGTTCTAAGCAAACCTTAAATATATTCTCCAGTACTAACCAATTACTCTTATTTATTTCCCATATCACATCACCTCAAATTCAGTATATATCTAAAAATTTAGACTTATAGAATTCATATGTGGAATTGGAATTTCAAATATGAACATAGTTGAGTCTTGAGTCTTTTTAGATCTAGATCTATCTTCCTTTCAGATCTCTAGACTAACAAGTCTATCTTCATACCTATCAGATCCTTCAACTCTATGTTCTGCTACTGTCTCAAACCCACATATCCAAAGATGAATTTATCATCCTTTCCCCAAAATCTCTTACTCCTTTTGGTCTTTCTATTTCTGTCATTGACATCACTGTCATCCAGATTTGAAACTTCAGAATCACCTTTGACTCTGTCCTGTCCTGCTTGTTTAATATTCTGTCATTCACAAAGTCCTATTATTTCTTCATTCAAAGTATCTCTCTAAACTCTTCAACTTCTTTGCCTTGCTACTATTATTGACCTAGTTCAATCCCTTATGACTTCAAGCCTATAGTACTAGTTAATTTCCTAACTTGATTCTACTCCCTCTATCCATCCATCACAAACTACTAAATTTTTCCCTCAAAAACATCACTTTGTTGGTATTGCTCAGTGCTGATATATGGAATGTACTGTCTGACTTTATAAAATTCAAACTTTTTAGAGTGAAATTCAAAGCACTTCACAATCTGACCTTTACTCATCTTTCCAACCTTTTCAGGCAGAATTCCCATGCATGAATCCATGAAGCAACATGATATGAAAAAAAAAAATGCAGCAGGCATGGAGTCAGAAAACCTGGGTTGGAATCTTGACTTTGCCATTTAACTAGTACTTTGAGCAAGCTATTTAATTGCTCTGTGCCTAAATTTCATCTTATGAAATGGAATATCAAATTCCAGATCAAATGAAATCAATAAGCATTTTTTTTTTTAATGAGGCAATTGGAGTTAAGTAATTTGCCCAAGGATGAGTGTCTGAGGTCAGATTTGAACTCAGGTTCTCTTGACCTCAGGACTGGCATTCTATCCATTGCATCATCTAGCTATTCCTCAATAAACATTTTTGAACAACCACTAAAAAAATATTTAGAGTCAAAAAAAGCTTAGAAATCTAGTCCAGTTCGTTCATTTTACAGACTAGTAAAATAAATTTCCAGAGAGGCAATTCATTTATCTTGTCTGATGTCACATAGATAATAAATTTGGCAGCTAACTGAGACAGAGGTTAACTTTGAGTTAGGATGATATGAAATTCTGTCTCAGAAACTTGCAATGTGACCCAGGAAAAGCTACTTTGCCTCAGTTTCCTCATCTGTGAAATAGATATGATATGTCACCTACTTTACAGAGTTGTTATGATAACAAAGTGAAATAATATGTAAAATGCTTAATGAACCTTAAAGTGCTCTAAACATGTTCGTGATTGTTATTATTATTATATAGCTCTGGGATTTGTTCTAAGGTCCTCTAACTAAATAGAGCATTCCTTCCACTACTTGATGTAAGCCTTTTACAATCAAACAATTTTACAATCTGAGAAAATTCTTGGTAAACATCCAAGCTCTTTCCTCTCATCTGATCTAGCTCAGTTCTAATAACTGAATTACCAAATTTCTCTCGTTATTAGTCATCCCCACTGTCCCAAAGGTTCTCTGTATTTCTTTGTCTAAGTATATGATATTTCCCTTCAGAATATAAATTCTTTTTGGGTGGAGCCTATTTCTAGATAGGGAATATCACTGAAGAATTACAAATTAACATATAATCACAGAGAACAATGGAGAGTTTAAACAATGATAACAATGTAGAGGAGTATGATGGGTATGAATATACCACAGCCTAAAATAACCTCAGAGAAATTTTCAAAAAGAAGAGGAAGAAAAGACAGTCATATTATGATAGAAAGAGGAGATGGGCTGGTGACATGGTAAACATAGGGGATGATGACAATGGATATTCAGAGTACTACAGTGATACCCTCTCAATGTCAGGAGAAAGTAAAGAAGACTTGAAGCATATTGTTCTGAAAGCAAAGTTAAAAAAGGGTATGAATAAGCATTATAGAAGAATGGCCAACATGGACACTCTACATATGTATACTTAAAGGGAACTTCAGTGTGGATGAGGTCAAAGATATTTTGAATATCACAGTAAGTAGTGTCCCACCTGTTTTATTAAGGATTTAATAAATACTAATTGAACTAAGTTGGCACAAAAAGGCCTTTTTACTTAATAAATCAGAGTTTTTAAAACTGTGGTTCAGGATGCTATATGGGGGTCATATAACTGAATGTGGAGGTTGTGAAGTTATGATTTATTATTAGTAAATCGTTGATTTGTATGCCTATTTTATATACCTATATTCCCAGGGTCACATAAAAATTTCTCAGGCAAAAAGGGGTCATTAATGGAAAAATTAAAAAAGTCTTGCATAGATGACCCAGGTGACTTTATGCAGAAGGGAAAAGGCATAACATACTTTTCTTGTGATTAGAGAGTTGTCACATCAGCTATGGTTTCTTATTTAAAATGTGTTAAGTTTTACTAAACTTGATAAACAAGTGTGAGGTTTTAATCCATTCAGGACCACATTAATGCATCATTAACAATAATATATGTGAGTAAACATTTCTGGAAAGAAGAACTAGTAAGTTTTAATTAAAGGGGAAAGAAAGGAATCAGAAAAAGTATAAAATATATGGCCCAGCTCTGGGAGGGAAAAGCCAGTCTAAGAAGCCACAAAAAGGTAGCTCAAGAATAACAACTTATACTCAGTTTCCAGTTTTGTCAGATGCCCTTTCCATCTCAAAAATTCTGTGAACATGATTCTACACTCAGAATCATAGTCTTAAAGTTGGAATTTATCTCAAAGGCCACTTAAGTACAATCCAAGAATCCAAATGGAAGGGTCCTTGGAGATTAGCACCTGAGATCTATGGAATATATCAGATAGCTCCACAAAGGTCACAGAAAGCAAGATGGACAAAGGAGGAAAAGAACTGACACATTTCTCCAACTTCTTGATTGTGCTTTGAGCCATCCCTACTGAAAACCATCTGAGTTCCAAACAAAAGTTCTGTCTATATCTGATTTACTTTCTTTCACATAAATAGGAACACCATCACTTATTTGCATGGTCCTATAATGCCCACTCTCATGACCCAGAGTACCAGTTGTGATATAGCTCTTCTTCCAGCAAGCCCCCGACTTGGCTCTCTGGTGCCCCCAACTGTTTACAAGTTGTCACCAATTCCCTTTTCTATATTACTTTTGAGGTACCCAATATTCATTTCAAGTTACTAGAAAGGGTACCATATTTCCTAACACTTGAATCTGAGGGTGAGGTAAGACAGCAGGAATCACCTATTTTTAATGTATGTATTTTAAAAAATCCTACTCTGTACTGCAAGGAAATATATCAGGGAGGAGTATTATAATGTCCAATATAGCATATACATAGACAGCTTTAACACATACCATATTGTATATGGAGTTTCCTTCAATTAGATTCTTAGTCCCTTGAGAGCAAGGATCATTTTTCTTTTTCTGTCTATATCCTCAGGACTTAAGAACAAGTGATACATGTTAAAGCCTAAGTAAATGTTACTTTTGTTTTTCTTCATTCAGTAATTAAATAAGAAATTTAAAAAGTTGAATTCAAATCATGAATCTGCTGCTTGAAACTTCAGGCAAGCTAATTTACTTTTACAAGCCTTATTTTTATCATTTGAAAAATCAACTTGAGATTATCTTCATGGTCTCTTACAGATCCAAATATATGATTTTTTAAAAACCAAAATTCTCTGATTTAATTGACTCCTCACCTTCCTCTATAATAAGAAAACTCTGTGACAGTTAAGTTCACATTTAAGAATTCTGAAAAAAAGATTATTTTACTCATCCCTGACATTTTACTTTAAAATACTGATAGTAAGGGCAACATGGCATAATGGATAAAGATTTATATCAGTTTCACAAATACATGAATTCAAATCTAGTTTTTGATACATCTCTGAAGCTATGATGTAATAATGCTAGCCTTTTACAGACTCATAGGGAACTCACTCTTTTTTTTTTTTTAAATGTTTATTCTGCATCTCTCAACTGAACCCTTTTACTTCTGTTAACTCTTCGTAGAATCAGTGAGAGAAGTAAGAATGTATAGCATTCAGTCCAGGCACATTCTGAAACCAACTCAGGCAAGAACTGGATGTTAAATTTTCAGTTTGAGCGTTTATACCTCCAAAATCAGCAAACCACAAATCAGGGATTGAGTTATTGTTTTATTCATTTTCTAGCCTTAAGAAAATGATGGGAAAATTATTAATGCAGTTTAGGCTTAAAAGTATGTCATTGTGCATTTCTCCCTCAAGAAAATACCCCTAAGAAAAACTTCTACCAGCACATTCTTGATTCAGGCCACAGAGTATAAAAGAGGGAGCACTATGTAAAAGCCAGTTCTGGGGATTTCTCCTTAGTAGAGGATATGATTAATCAGGATTAAGGTGACATAAGGTTTATGGCTAAACAACATTCTAATGCTGCAGAGGCAAAAACAAAAAAGCTGAAATTTCTGACAAGCAAGATATTGGGCTGGTGCTGCTGCATTTTAGGTTTCTTCTTGGCCATTCCTCTTTTGTGAATTACTCATCCTGGAAAAGATGAACAGAAGATAGATCTCCTATTTTTATTTGTTAGGGAGAATAGCTTTGATAGGACCACTGGTCTTACCTCTTTGGAAGTGTAATGGTATGTATGGTCTCCTTGAAAATCATCCAGGGATGGGGCAAATTATCTTCAGGCCTATTTTCATACTATATGTTTTGATCTTTTTTCTAGGGCTATGCCTATAGGAGCATAGTGGCTCTTTCAGTCACAGTAGCTGTGGTTTGGCAAACAGGGACCTTAGAAATTTCTTACCTATTCCCCCAATCCTTAGTTTTAGCTCTACTAAACTAATAGCATGGCCTCAACAGGCACTCCTATTTTGATGCTACTCTCTCTCCTCCATCAAAGTCTTTACGGTTCTATTGGGGAAGAGGCATCTTTGTTCTGACTCTGGATGACAATCATCATTCCTTCTCAGATTTTCTCAAAAATTTGCCATTTAGGGTTTTTTTGGTTGTTGTTGTTGTTTGTTTGCTTTTTAAATTTTTTTTTTTAGTCAATCTGCTACGTTCAAGACATTTATCACACCTACTTTCCTAGAGATATTGGTACTCCATCTTTCTAGATGTTTCTTTTTTTCCATCTTTTCTTATGTCCTAAGTAGTATGGATATAGTAGGTAGAGGGAGAGATTTAGAATCAGGAAACCTGGATTCTTATCTTGTCTCTGTTAATTACTGCCTAACTCAGCACATCAATTTCCTCAACTGTCAAATGAGAAAGTTAACCTAGAATTAGAACTAGTTTTTTTTCTTAAATATTTTATTTTTTCCAATTACATGTAAAGACAATTTTTAACATTTTCAAAATAACATTTTGAGTTCCATTTTTTTCTCTTTCTCCCCTTTTTCTTCTCTAAGATGGTAAGCAATATGATAAAGATTATATATGTGCAATCATGTAAAATGTATTTTTATATTAGTCATGTTGCATAAAAAGAAACAGAACAAAAGGAAAAAAAACTGAAAAAATAAAGTGAAAATAGTATGCTTTGATCTGCACTTAGACTTTATCAGTTCTTTCTCTGGATAGGGATAGCATTTTTCATCATGAGTGTTTGAGAATTGTCTTAGATCACTGTATTGCTAAAAACTAATTCAGTCATATTAGTCATTGTACAATGTTACTGATGTTGTGTATTGTTGAATCATTGGTTCTGCTTATTTCATTTTGCAACAGGTCATGTAAGTCCTTCCATGTTTTTCTGAAATGCACCTACTCATCATTTCTTATAATACAATAGAATAGAATCAGAGGTTCCTAATTTGGGATCCAGGAACTTCATACACAAACACACACACACACGCACACACACACATACATACATACATATATATACATATAACATAAATACATACATATGTTTCACCAGATAGCAGAAGGGATATATAAAACCACAAAAATGGTTGGGAGACTCTGGGATAAATGATATCTATGGTCCCTTCCATTTTTATGACTTGTATCACATGCATAATTCATCCTGTCAGAAATATGCCCCATCTTCTTATGTTAGATTAGAGCTGGCTTCTCTGCACTATTGTCTTAGTGTGGAGACTGACTCTTAGTTCCCTTACTCTCACCCCATCCTTGAGCCATATGATCTCGATTAAGTCATTATAATCCTGTTCTTGAATTTATCTCATTCATGCTGCTTCCTAGTCTAGTCCCTTCTCAGATTTAGCTTCTTTTCCTGTTTGAAACTTGAGCCCTCTAGGGCTCTTTTCACCAGCCTCCTGTTTCTGAATTTTTCTATATCTATTAGACAAAAATAAGTATCTTTTTTTTTCACCTTCTTCACCAATACCACTGAGTCTTGGCTTGGAACTTTCTCCCAATGTGGCACACACAAATGGGAAAGAATGTTGAATCCTGGGAAGTCCTGGGTTCAAATCCTTAATTTTGTTATTTCTGTGTGACTCAGGGAATGCCACTTAACTCATTTGGGTTCCCTCCTTAAAATATATATATATGTGTGTGTGTGTATAAGCTTTTAAAATAAATGGTATATGTATATATAATGAGAATCTTGAAATAAATGGAATTTAAAGACTCTTCTCTGTCTATATGTATCAAGACCTTTTTTTTTTTTTTTTATGTGACCCGTGAGGTCTCTTTCATCTCTAAATCTATGACCTTACCTATAACTCTACATCAAAACTGTACCTGAGTCAGAGCTATAATCAAGTTCTCTTGACCCTAACATGCCTTCTATCACCTCATAGTTTCTCTATGCAATGAAAGGGGGATACCCCTATGCTTTTGGATCAGCATTCCTTCCTAAAATTGGCAAGAGAAAATGGGTATGTTGAATATTCCCTTTTCTATTCCCTGTAGGGACTTTTTGTTGAGTTGATGTTTTTACCACTATGCCCAATTCAGGGCTGTTCATGCTAGATACATCCTCAGCAGGATTTTGAAACTGTCATTTTGATTTGTAGAACTTTGGCCAAGGTGTTCAAAGTGACTGGCTGCTTCTTGCATTTTATTATCTAATACAATATTTATAGAATCATCTGTTCTGTTGGCACACTTTGTCCTGTCTTAGTACTCTGTCTGGATTAGAGGATTGGGAATATTTTTTTGTTTTATTTTCCTTTCCATTTCCTAAATTTACTTGTCTCCTTGTTGATCTCTAACAGGATAAAATCCTCCAAAAGAAAATATCATCCCTGGGGTGGAATTTAGAGACTGTTTCTGTCTATTTTATGTGCTGCTCATTTCTAGCAAGATTTCTTATTGCACAACTTTGGAAGCTGGACAGAAATTCAGGAATGAGGGAATTTGTTATTCCAATTTGTGTTCATTTGAATCAGGCCTCTGTGGTCATCATTAGATGGTAGATAGTGAGGCTTAAGATTTTATCGTTTTAATAAAATAAAAATTTATTGATTTTTAAAATTACTCTGATGTCACTTCCCAATGATTTCCTTCCTTTCCCTGCACTTCAATTAAACCAATTCTAACAACAAAGTTCAACTAAGTAAAGCAAATCTACACATTGCTTATAATAAAAATTGAACAGGTCCACAAATTTATAGACATATTGAGTGCTACTTAATTATTGAATCATCATTCAGATGACTCCAGAACCTTTTCTCCCTTGATACTGAGTCAGAAGCCCTTCAGCTTGGACAATTTTCTCAAAGCACTAAAAATCTTTTGGAATAAAAAACCTTATTTTCCTTCTTTGTGGAGACAAGCTTAGCTGTATAACAGAAGTATTGATAATAGTTAGCATTTATATAATGCTTTCAAAGGAAGGAAATAAGTATTTAAGAGCCCACTATTGTCTGGCACTATGCTAAGTACTTTATAAATATCTCATTTAATCCTCACAATACCTATGCAATGGATGTTCTTATTAACCTCATTATACAGTTGAAGAAACTGAGGCAGAGATTGTGACTTCCTCAGGATGACAACTAGTAAGTATCTGAGGATGGATTTGGATTTATTTTTTCCTAGGACCAAGCTCAGCTCTCTATTTGCCATTTTACCTAATTGCCTAGTATTGTATTTAAAATTACCTCATTAGGTCAATTTTTATTTGACATTTAAAAAATGACTGACAAATAAAGAGCTGTGGTTTAATTAGGCATCAATCCCTTTTATGTGTGTATTCCACTATGGCACAATCTCATTTATCCAGATTTTTGGTATCTTGTCCTCCTTAGGCACATCGGTATTAATGGTTCAGTGATAGAATTCTGGCCTGGGTGGTAGCTGCAAGTGTTTCACAGCATTTTGTTTAGTTCAAGAAAGACAGCATTGGGTGTTGTAAAATATACTTAGATCAACTCAGAAAACCTGTGTTTAGCTGTTAATCTTTCACAGCCTTTGTGGTCTTGGAAAAGTCACTTTTCTTCCTGGTCTCCAATTTCCTTACCTATAAATAAAAGAATGAGATAAAGTGATCTTAAAGCCTTCTTCCAGCCATGACACTCTACGATAATAAAAAGTAAATTGAATTTTCAGTACCCAGTCATCTAGATCAAAGTTTCTTAACCCATGAGTCATGACTCCATATGAGAGTCACATAATTAATGTAGGGGTCATGAAATTTTGATTTATTATCAGTAAATGTTTGATTTGTGTATCTAACTTATATACCTATATACCTGGGGTCATGTAAAAATTTCCTGGGCAAAAAGAGGTCACAAGTGGAAAGAGTTTTGCTCTCAATTATCACTTCTCTTTCTCCTCATCTCAAGCTCTTGGCTTCCCCAGAAAGCAACTTTCTTCAAGTCCTAGTTAAAATTCTACCTTCTACAAGGATGCTTTTCCAATCCCCTTAATATCAACACTTTCCATTTGAGATTGTCTACAATTTACCCTGTATTTATTTTGTTTATAAATAGTTATTTGCAAGTTGTCTCCTCTTGTAGACTGAAGTCTCTAATGCCAGGGACTCTCTTAAGCCTTTCTTTGTAGCCTCAGCCCTCAGTACAGTTCCTAGAAAATAGTAGGCACTGGATAAATGTTTATTGACTTTCTTGTTGACTAAACTTCAGAATTGGAGGTGTAGGGAAGGTCCGTTTTCACGTCTCAGGATATCTCTCCATTATATTTAGCTTCTCTGGGCCCTCTTTCAGAGACACTATCTCTTTAGATTATCCAAATTTGTCTCTTCTATTGATAATCTTGGTACCTATAGACTATACTGTGTTAAATGACCATTATGTAAAGAGAAGCAATTTTTTTCTGAAAAAAGTGAACCAAGAGTCAGGGAACATAGAGTGAAAGGAGCTTTGTACTGGAGGGCAGAAGGGCAGAGTGATATAGGGTTGTACAGATTGTTGGGCCTTGAGTCAAGCAGTTCTGAGTTTGAATCCTGCCTCAAACATTTGACTTGCTATATGATCCACAGTAGTCATGTAATTTGCTTCTGTGTACACGTTTGTGTGTGCATGTTTGAAATATGTAAAATGGGAACAATTATATATTGTTTCCCACAGAGGACTGTTGTAAGGGTCAGAGGCAATACTATATAAAAAACATTTTGTAAATCTTCAAGGCCTATATAAATGTCAGTTTTTGTATATTGTTTTCCAGAGTGCTATGCTTAGAAAAGACAATTCTATAGTCTTACAGTTATATTATGGGGCTCCTCTCTGAGAAAAAACCCATCTAGATGTTCACAGATTAGTTTGTCTCTTCTTGTTAGATTCTCTTCCCATATAATTTTGGGAAGCTTAACTTCATTATACCAGTATTAAATAGGTTTCAAAGGCATAAAAATCCCATTCCTAAAGATCCAAAATGAAAAAAAAAAGCCAAACCAGTCTCATGAGTACTAAAAATAAGTAGCTACTTAGGTGATACAATTTGGGAGGCCTACTAGTGCCTTGAGAGCTCTCAAAATGCCTGTACCATGCCTGAGAACCCATCATTTGAACTCATTCTTCTGGGATTTTTGTTCTTTTACAGCCTTTTATTAAAATGTAAATATTGTTAATAGAGGCAATGTCATACAATCAATCAAACATTTATTAATGATAAGTATGTAGCAAGAATTCCCTGACCTTTCTCTTCTAGAATTACATTTGCTACTCAAGGTTCTAGGGCACCCTAAGGGTTTGGGGTATGTTCTGTGTCATAGTTCAAATCGTCACAGCTGTGTCCTCACTACTCCACTATTAGATACCAACGACTAGCACTCCAATTCTACTTAACCACTTAAAATCAATTAGTTTCCAAATGGATATTTACTTCATAGATACAGCAAGAACATAATATAAATATTTTCCTTAATATCTAAAGGATATACATACTGTTGTTCTCTGCATTGGTTTGGTCTCTGAGGAAAGTGTGTTCACTCTTATCTCAGTTCCAATGTAATATTAGTTTCACCGAGCTCGCATCTGGATGTAGCACTAAAGCCACGTAAATCTTCATTTCAGCTATGATTTGGATAGGTCCCTAAGGTCTATCCTTGTCCCTGGATGCTGATGCTTAGTTGACTGCAGATAATACACTTTGGAAAGCTGGTACAATAGCGAACCCTTCTGACCTTTAGGGACTCAAAGGAGCAAAGGCTCTCAAGGGAAAAGAATACATACAAAGCCCAAAGACAGGGGACTGCTACATCAGGGCACATTTCAGTCCTGGTAGGAAGGGCCTAAGGCCATTCTCTTTGGTCAGATCAGCTGAGCAGTTTAACCCCGAGCATAACAGAGTCAAAATGAATCATGACAAAGACAGTACCTTTCCCAATTCTTAGGTATGTAACCATTTGAAAAAGATTACTCTTAACCCTATGGTTAGCAGACCAGAACCAGTTACAGAATGTCTACATATTCTCAATAATCTCATCAAAGCACTTCAATTTCTCATTATCATCATTCTTCTGGAAAGTTTCCCCAATATATCTACATGGGGAATATTTTAACATGTCTGGAAAATGTGAAGAGCATCTCTCATGGAATGCTAATTCAAATATCTATTGCAATGTATTATGTGTATATATACTTAGATATAAAAACAGATATTGATATAAATATGGGTTTAGTTATGTATCATTGTTCATATTTATAACATATATATACATACACATATACATATACATACACACACACATATATACAGAGAAGATAATACAATAAACTTTTGAATTCCTAGCATTATACTTTAATAAGAGAATAACTTTCTAACAGTGATAAAGCTTAGAGAATGAGTTCTATTCAGAGGGCAGACATGAACAGAAAAGTCAGAGAGGGATATAAAAGGAAAAGCAGGAAGACACCAAAGGGAAATTTTAAAATTTTGGGTGTCTTCCCGCTTTTCCTTTTATATCCTTCTCTGATTTTTAACCCAGTTTTGCTTGGAGCAGGCGTTAACTGACGCTAACTTCTGGTACACCGGACTCATTCTGAGCACGCTGTGTACTGTGTCAGGAGGGCTATATGCATTTGAGTTATTTCTTTTCCTGTTTCTCAATTCTGGTTGATCTGCTACCTGGATGGTTCACTCCTGGGCATTGCTTGGTCTTGGCTGGTTGGTTTCCTGAGTGGTAGGGAGGTTGGTTTTTGTCTTTGAGATTGCAATTTAATGTTGGAAGGAACCCATCCGGCTCCAATTTCCCAGGCTTCTGCACAGGCGGTAACAAGGTTTTACATGAATCACCATTCCCTTTGGGGTCTGTGCTTCAGCAGAGAATGTGGGGGTGATTGGAACATGTTTGCCTTGCAAGCTGTCAAGCATATCATGTCATCAGATAGGATGCACCTTCCATGATGAAAAGTGAGTTTTACTTTAGGGATTAGGATGCACATGGGGTGTGCGGCCGACTGGTGTGCAAGTCTATTAGCTGTCCCCTGGGTAGAGACAAACCTGAGAATATTGCTCCTATTTTATCACACTGAGAGAAATGATTAGGCATAGGCAGAAGTAGTAGAGATGCCCTGAGGCAACCCCTCTACTGGATAGCATAGAGGTAAGAGAAAAGAAAGGGGAAAAAAGGGAGAGAGTAGTAAGTAATTAATTTACAACTGTCAGTGACACAAGTCGAGAAAGATATGAATAGAATCTAACTAAGAAACAGACATTAATAATGCCTCGCACTTGTATAGACTTCCACAAATATCTACTTCAGCGTTTAATTATGGCAGGGAGATCATAGGATCATAAATATGAAGAGATCTTACAGACCATCTAGTTCAACCCCCTCAGTTTACAAACGAGGAAACTGATGCCCAAGGATATCCCCTGAGTAATAAATGGGATTTAAGTTCAGGTAAATGAAAAAGCCTTGAATTTTTCATCATGGCAAACAGATTATAAGCTCATACATGGAGGGATGGAAGAAATCTTTGAGGTCATCTAGCCTAACTCCATTTTACAGATGAGGAAATTGAGGTCCAGGAAGGTCATATAGTAAATGAGAAAACCCAGAATTTAAGCTCTGGTCTTATTAGTCTGCTGTATTCCACTGATTCTATTGGGACTTTAAGATCATGCAATGATTCCAAGTTCGTTACAATTAGTTAATTAGGCTTTGAGTACAGATCTGACAATGGATCCTTTATCTATCAGCCAAGAACCAGCTCAGATAAGTTTGGAAACTTAGCTGCTAGGGGTCAATCTTTTCATCCCTAACAACTAACAAAGACCTCTTCCTAAGGAGCAGCAATCTACATTCAGATCATCTAAATGTCCTTCAAGGTTCTTTTAAAAGCTTTTCATAAGTCAAGATATCACCCTCCTGAGGTCATTGGTCCTTTTGGAAAGAAAAGGATAAACCACAAAGAGCAACATCTAAAATTTAGCTTTAGGAGTAGCTAGGTAGCATAATAGACAGATCACCAGCTCTGAAGTCAGGAGGACTTGAGTTCAAATGTGACCTCAGACATTTAACACTTCCTAGCTGTGTGACTCTGGGCAAGTCACTTTAACCCCAATTGCATCAGCAAAAAAAAAAAAAGAAAGAAAGAAAGAAAGAAAGGAAAGAAGGAAGGAAGGAAGGAAGGAAGGAAGGAAGGAAGGAAGGAAGAAAGAAAGAAAGAAAGAAAGAAAGAAAGAAAGAAAGAAAGAAAGAAAGAAAGAAAGAAAGAAAGAATAAACAGACAACAATCATGTGAGTGTTTTGCTCCTCTTCCCCACCCCTTTCCTATGGAAAAGCAAGAAAAACAAATTCACCTTAGACACACACACACACACACACACACACACACACACACACCCTTAACTGCACTTTCAATTAATATTTACTAAATACAATGTGCACTCTTCTCTATCTAGATGGAAATGGTTAAGTTGTTTCATCATGAGTTCTCTGGAACTACAATTGGGTAATTATGTTGATCATAGTTCCTAAGATTTTCAGAGTTGTTTGTCTTTACAAATTGTTTTTATTATACAAACCCAACCACAATCCAATAGTGCCCATTCTGTTATGGGGCAATTTATTTTAAGAGTTAAGCCAATGGGTTTCAGAGAATTGATTCCTGTTGGAAAGTCCTTATGGCCAGATATTGTAATACAAAGCTACTGTCAGATTTCAAATGCCTTTGTAGCTATAGAAATATTCCTCAATATAAACAATGGTCAAGGTCATCCCTTTTCCCCTTTCCTACTCCGAGAACCCTAAGATGAGAACCAAGAGCTGTCAGACTGTCCTTGGTTTAGAGCAACCAACTTTTTGAGGGTATGCCTCTTGTTTGGGAATATATATAAAAACAAGACTCAGCATATTGAAATATGTGTAGTTCCTCTTTTCAAGAAACTCCTCCTGATGGGAAATTTTAAAGATGGGTTTTCTTAGAATGAAATAACTTCAGCATAGATAATGAAAAGTCATTATTCCTGGCCAAGTTCAAGTGTTTCATTAACCTTAGCCCTCTTTCAGAGGGCTACAAAATGTAGCATTTAAACAGTGCCTTAACATTTGCAAAGTACTCTACAATTATTTAATATTGACAACAACCCTCAGAGGTATGTGTTATTATTTTTCCCATTTTACAAGTGGGGAAACTAAGACTGAAAAAAGTAAAGTGAATTTTCTAGGATTATATAACCATTACATAACTAATTCTCTGATTCCATCTAGGTCCTATGTTCCATTAACAATACCTCTTAGTTACCTCCAGGAAGGAGAGTAAAAAGAAAATATTCAGGGGGTAAAAAATAACCCACTTACTTTCAGAGGCCCTCTAGCACACTTGTCATTATTCTGTATGTTCTCCCATTGCTAATTCACTAAAAGCAGCCTGCCCTTGTTATCTTCTCATCTGAGGATGTAGTCCCATTCAAATGAACATTCTCTCCCTAGTATTTGATGTATAATGAGATATTTGCAAGTTTCTTTTTGTTCTTTGCCTTTTTAAAATTTTATTTTGTCATTCCTCCTTAATATACTGAGCTTTGCAAAGAAGATAAATAAGGCTATATTATGTGATCTGGTAAGAACACATTTAATAACAAAACATATCTTCTAAGATTTTTTCATTTATTCTAGATTTTTCCCTATTCCAAATTTAAAAATTTGATAGCATGCAGATACTTGTTTAAAAGTACATACCTGCATACACATACAAACATAATAATACACATTAGGGGGTTGTTTGGAACAATGGAAAGATTTTTGCTTCTGGAATCAGTCGATCTGGTTCACATCATCTTTTCCACTAGCTTTGTTATCCTAGACAATCTTTTCAACCCTGATTTCATCATCTGTAAAATGGGGATAAAAATAATATTCTCCTTCTAACAGAGTTATGATAATTAAATGAGATTTCATATGCAAGTGCTTTTTCAAATCTTAAAGCACTATGTAAATGCTGCTTACTATTATTGCTAGATAACTGGTCCACTTTTTCTTTTCCTGATTATACATTTCCTGGATGATATGATTCATGTTATTATTTTTTTTTAGCTCTTTAGCATATACAAATCTCTCTCTTTTTCACATTTAGTGAGACCAAAGAGAACATTATTCATGGGAGAGAATTTCTAGATTCCATTCCCACAATTATTGGGAGTGTGCTAAGCTTAAAGTTCTGATCAACAGATCAGAACTCTGGTTTATAGCACCTGTTCCAAAGTTTTTGATATATTTAAAAATATATATCTTAGAACTCTTTAATTCTCTAAAATAACACAATAAATAGAGCATTGGGTGGGGCAGCTAGATGGTAGAGCAGATAGAGTACCCACCCTAGAGTCAGGCGGACCTAAGTTCAAATCTGAATTCAGACAACTTAATACTTGCTAAGTGTGTGACCTTGGGGAAGTCACAACTCCAATTGCCTCCAAAAGAATAATAATAAAATAAAATAAAAATTAGAGCTTTGGATCAGAAAGTTGTTTAGTTATCTCCGATTTTTTTGTGACTTCATGGAGTTAGGTTCTTCTCCATCCTCCACTGTCTTCTAACGTCTGTCCAAACTCATGTTCATTGCTTCCCTCACACCATCCATCTGTTTTGTCCTTTTTTCCTTTTGCTTTCAATCTTTCCCAATATCAGGGCCTTTTCCAATGAGTCCTGACTTCTCATTATATGGCCATTAAGCTTCAGCTTCACTATTTGACCTTTCAGAGGATACTCTGAGTTAATTTCTTTCAGCATTGATTTGATCTCATTAATGTTCAAGGGACTCTCAAAAGCCTTCTCCAACATCACAATTTGAAAGCACCAATTCTTTGGCAGTCAGCTTTCCTTATGGTCCAACTCTCACATTGCTACTAGAAAAACCATAGTTTTACCTATACAGACACTTGTTCTGTCTGCTTTTTAGTATGCCGTCCAGGTTTGCCATAACTTTCTTTCCAAGGAACAAATACCTTTTAATTCTATGGCTAAAGTTATGATCTTCACTGATCTTTGAACCCAAGAATATAAAATCTGACCCTGCTTCCTTTTTCTTTCCTTCTCTTTGTCATGTAATAATGGCACAAGTTGCAAGGATCTTAGGCTTTTTTTTTTTTTGGTGGTAAAATTTAAGCAAGCTTTTACATCTCCTCTTTCACCTTTATCAAGAGATTCTTAATTCTTCACTTTCTATCATCAAGAGTAGTATCAACTGCACATCTAAAATTATTGATATTTCTCCCAGATTTTTCATGATATACTCAGCATAAAAGCTAAAAGAAAATTAAGGTGACAATATACTTCTTTTTCAATCTTAAACCAGGAAGAACTGAGTTCAAATATAGCCTCACTCACCTTCTAGCTCTGTGGTCATGGACATATCACTTGACCTCTGTCTAGTTTCTACTTATGATTTCTTCAACCATAACAATGTCACCTGCCTCTCTGTATTGTTGTGAGAATCAAAAGAGATAGTATTTATAAAACATATAGCACCATATCTGACACATAGTAGGTATTTAATAGCTACTTTTTTCTCCTTTTCTTTAAAAATTGATTCCCCCAAAGAGTTTTTTGTATAGATTTTATTTATCAGACTCATCAAATTAGACATTAAATTATCTTGATATTATTATACTGTCATAGTTATATATAAGAATATTATATTAAAGTTTTTAACTCACAGACCCCCTTAAAAGGGAATCAGTCGTTGAGAACCACTGCTCTAGAGGCTTCTTTAATATGAGAAATTTATGCGTAGAGCAAGTAGGAATGGTGAAACAGAGCTGTAGTATGGGAGTAAAAATAAAGAAAGCTTTCATTTTGGAGCAATAGTCATCATGTGCTGAAACCTACAAATCCATCTATACCACAATGTCTTTTACAAATACAAGGTAGAAATTTCCAACATTCTCTACTCTATCCAAGAACTAATCACAGTATATGCTATGTTCAACCATTAGGGCAGTCTACAAGATGACTGCACCTTTTTGCTATGCTTTGAGACAGAAGCATTGAATGAATATTAAATTATAATTCCTTTGGAAATATAGCTAATTTATTTTTCTTTGTGTATTAGTACTGAGAATGTTTAACTTTTATTTGATCTCTTCTTAGTTATGCTGTTTTATGTTCAAATTAAATATTTTTGGTCACTGCATGTAATATGCTTCTTGGGTATGTTTAGCAATATAGCGACACACTGATTGGGGCTTCAAAATGTGATTTGAATAATTATCACCTCCCAAACAGCAGTACTTAATTTGGAAGTAGCTACAAGAAGTGCTTTATGAATATGACATCATTGCAATATATTACTTAGAATATTATATAGCTCTCCATAGTCCTTGGGTCTTCCTTATTTTTGATTCTTCAGATATTATAGAGTTCTGTAACCAGAAATAATATGTTGTCATCAGAAGAAAATTGGCATTCAAGCAGATAGATTTTAATTTGGGGGAACAGCTTGAAATAGTTCAAAGTACTACATAATTTCTTCTCAAAGTTTGTTCTTTTTCCCTTGTTCAACTCTTGGCCTGTCTTATTGTTTATTTGTAGTGTATGTTTAATAACATTTGTAAACATGAACATTTGGAGGACTTCAATATATAAGAGATCTTTCTTCCCTGTGAACTCTGCTCAGAACAGCCTTTATGACATGATTTTCCTCTTCACAGGGAGATCAAAGTTTGCTAGTTGAAGTGGTATCTGCTAGCTGAAGATTCACTGGAATCTTATCATGGAATCTATTTTATGTTGGCTATATTTATATAGCAAATTGAACATTTAATGTTGATATCTTTTCCTTGTTCCCTTTCCCATTTCCTGTGTCAGTAGCTATTTGAATAGGTCAGGTTGGAGTTATTCTAATTGCCTGAAGTATCTCTTTCTCAGATTCATCCATTCTTTTAGTTCAGTATTGATTTTAACCTTTGCTCTACTAAGTTAATGGTTTGTCTGCAAAGAGCTAATTCAGAAATGGCTCTCACCATGCCTTCTGACACTCTTCTGGAGTAAAATATTCATTATATGGAAGTGAAAGGCTTCTGAGTCATTTGAAGTTTAACCTTCTTTTGTTGCTTAATACTGAATCATATTTTACAAAATATTTTTCTCCTTTGTAATGAAGTCACTGATTAATGAAGACACTTATACATGTGTGCAATATTTGTGTACACATGTTTACATATTACACATATATATGAATATGTATATATGCATATATATTTTGAAAGACATCAAAATACATTGACTTAGAAGATCTTGTTGAGTTTTTTGGGATTTTTGTTTGGTTTTAGAATTTCTCCACTTTATCTTCCATAATAGATGTTGAACCATCTACTGTAAAAAATGTCCATGGTGGGCATTTCTACTTAGATTTCATTATGAGTACTATAAGGTAATATGACCAAGTATCCCCACAACTGATATTTCTTGTTCTCTTTAGGGGTACAATGGAATCTGTTCTGCAAGCTTCTTTATTTACTTCTTCATAGAGCACTTCTAACCCATCCTTTCATCTATCTATCTATCATCTATCTATCTATCATCTACCTTTGCTGAGATAATTGGGGTTAAATGACTTGCTCAGGGTCCACATAACTAGGAAGTGTTTAGTGTCTGAGTGTTTGAACTCAGGTCCTCCTGACTTCAGGGCTGGTGCTCTATCCACTGTGTCACCAAGTTGCCCCATCATCCTTTCATTTATTTGGAACTTCTTATTGTCATGATACTTGCAGCAAGAATGTCAGCATTAATATGGTTAGTAATATATTGACTGCATAGTTCTTATGTATTATATCCCCATTTATACAACTCTATTCTGTCACTGAAGACTAAAGCCAATACTGAAGAGCACTTTGTATTTTATTTGTTTTCTGAACTTCCATAGTCACAAATATTACCTGTTGGCCAACCTATAGGTGTTGTTTCTACCTGAACTTACTTAGGCTACACTTCAGACATCAGAAATAGCCTGACACTGACAATTGATGAGTTGACAAATATTTACTAAGTATTTACTATTTGCAAACATTGTGCCTAAAGTGTTGGGGATATTAAAAAAAAACCTGGGATTCTCCTCAACACCCTTTGGACATGGTAGAACTTATGAGAACTTGAACTCTACTGTCATGGCTTATAATAAGATCTTTGGGTCCCCTCCATGCCAAAATATAGCCTTGGAACGAGATTTTTTTTGGAGGGTATACATATGTAACATACACCTGGATCTAAGTAGCAGGGTACAATGGAAAGAATATTAGATTTGAAATTGGAAAGGCAGATGTGGATTTGAATCCTGCTTCTGATGTTTCTTTATGATCCTGAGCAAAGTACTTTAATCTTGCGCTTCATAGGAAAATAAGGATAGAAACATGTGCTATTTACCCTTACAGAATTTCTGTGATCCAATAAAAAATGTATATTGTATATACACAAATGTATGTGTGTGATTATATGTGTATATATACATGTATATATATACACACACACACACATATATATATACACATGTGTACACACATATGGTACTTCACAAACTTAAGTATGAATAAATATTTTTTTTAAATTTAAGTTGAGTTGAAACTAAACAAACATCTTTCAATGCCTTTGTTATTTACTACTTAATAAATCATTCAGCATAATTATGTTGATAAATTCCACTAGCCCAGCAGACTCTTTTTTCTTGATGGTGAAGAGGGCTGTCTCTGATAAATCAATCTGGGTAGTTCTGTGGGCTTCTCAGGCACACTGATATCCTTTATGGGATCTGCTTGATTCTTCGAAGGCACTCCCCTTAGCAATATATCATACAAGCCCTTCATCCTTCTTCCGTATCGTTAGACCAACAGCTGGTTCTGATAATGTATTAATGTAATACATCATCAGAGCAGGGTGCTCTGCTCTTACATTACTCAAAAGCTAATGTTATAGAGTGGGGAGGGAAACAGGATTGCAGATAATATGGAGTTGGATGTTTGTTGTATTTTTTTAAACCAGAAACTTCAGGATCTATTTATTTTCCTTTGCTGTTTCTGTTTTCATCTCTTTAGACCACTTCATTCTTCCTGACAAAAAGTCCACATGTGGTTTCTATGCTATGTGGGCTACCTTGGCTGCATACTGAGTGAGGGCTGGCCTTTCTCTGGAAAGAGTATGTTTCTGGTAATCTCTGTCTGTGCCAAATTATCAGTTCATGAAATAATAGAAATGGAAGTGATCTTAGAGATCCCTAGTCCAACCCACTTATTTTTTAATAGTATTTTATTTTCACAAATACATGTAAAGGAAAAATTTTAACATTCATTTTTGTAAAATTTTGTATTCCAAATTTTTCTCCTTCCTTTCTGCACCTCCTCTCTCTCCAAGACAGCAAGCAATCTGATACAGGTTAAATATGTGCAATTCTCCTAAATATATTTCCATATTTTTCATGTTATGCAAGAAAAATCAGATTAAAATAGAAAAAATACAAAAAGAAAAAAAAACAATCAAACAACAGCAACAACAAAAGGTGAAAAGATTATGCTTCAATTCACATTCTGTCTCCATAGTTCTCTTTCTGGATGTGGATGACATTTTCTATCCAAAGTCTAATGGTTTTGTCTTGAATCACCTTTTTTGTCGAGAAGAGCCAAGCCCATCACAGTTGATTGTCACATAGTCTTATTGTTGCTGTGTGCAATATTCTCTTGATTCTGTTCAGGTAAGTCTTTCCAGGCTTTTCTGAAATCAACTCATCATTTCTTACAGAACAACAATAATGCATTACATTAATATGCTATAACTTATTCAGTCATTCCACTCATATTTTTTTGTGAAAAGACAATGAGCTATAGTGAATAAAGAGCAGAAGCTAGAGTCAGAAAGACATGGCTTTTGGTCTGAGCCCTGACATCGACTCCCTGTGTGACCAGGAGGATGTTACTTCATCTCCCTGAACCATTTCCTTATTTATGAAAATCAAAGAATAATACATTGTTCAGCTGAATAGATTGGTGTGAGAATCAAATGAGATCATGTCTGCAAGATGTTTTATAAGCTTTGAAGTGCTATGTAAATATTAGCTATTATTACAGAGATACCTCTGAGTAGATCTGGCTTTAAGATCAGCCTCTAAAACTAACTGGCTGTGTGACCCTAGTCAAGTACCTTAATCTCTCACTGTCCCAGGAAGCTTTGAGATTTTGAATAGGAGAGAAATAGCCCTTTTTGCATGGTGGAAAGAGTTTTCTCATCAAGAATTCTTGAAATCAGTGATATTATAGATCTTATATCATGTGTATATAAGTATGCATGTATTTATAATTTTATGAAAGAGGAAACTAAGACCCAGAGAAGTAAAATGATTTAATATCATTAGAGCTCATGCTAGAAAGAACCTCAGAACCATCTAGTCTAATCCTAAATTTACCAAAAAGGCTCAAGCCTTTGCAGTGACTTGCCCAAAGTTAATCACTTATAGATGTGGGTGAAATGACAAAGGCAATATTTTCTAAATATACAAGGATATACTGGCCCTTCCTTGCAGGACCCAATACTGATTCAGGCTCAGCCCTTAGGTCTTAGAAATGGCCCATAGTCTTTTCTCAGAATCTTATCGCTCTTTCCAAAGTCAATGGCTCCACTGCTAACAGTAGTATTTATAATCCTAACTTATTTTTATAGTTTAGAGCAATGTTCAGCTCTTAACATTCAGTATATGAGTGAACCTGGGCAGGTCTAAATTCTCAGTGCCCTTCGAACAACTCTCTAAGACTGTAAGGTCTAATTTGTATTTGTTAGGGGAGTTTCCCCAAGTTTCCTTATACCGACAAAATTTCAGGTCTAGTTTCTCACCAAAAAAGATATTAGAGGCTACTTTTAGGTTATCAAAGCTTTTATAGCTGATTTTATTTAAGCTATGATTTTGGAGTCTCAGGTATATCTACCCCTGTTTTAAGGATGAGGAAGCTAAAGGTAGCAATCATGACTGCTAGTAATTAATAGAAACAATAAAAGAACCCAGGTCCTCACCCCTCAGTTTTGGTTTCCTTCCTCCTGACTGGTCTAAGCTCTATGCATGAGATGCTTACAGTATTTCTGCTTCCTGTGCTTCAATTTACTGAAGAGGATTCTAGCAACAGATGGGTCTCCCTAGCTTCTGAGGAAGCCCATAACCTAAAAGCAGAATCCATTTTGGGGCCTTCTTGGTCGCTGGTGGGCTGGTCCAGCCCTGGAGCTGCTGTTAGAGAAACCAATCCTTTGCCTTTGGTGGTTAATGTGAAAACATATTGTTCTGTGATCTCTGGTAATTCTCCTCTAGGGAAATGTGTGCAGGGAGGATTAGTTTGAAATGGAGACACGTATACCTGGTCTCGCTTGCCAAGTCACTGGAGAGAGAGCATGACAGTACTCTGTTTCCATGGTGACCAGGTGATTGGTAAGCTCACCTTTGCCACTGGAAAGGGCCTGGGGCTTCTGGGAGCAGCAGTAGTCTTGCTGCTTACTGTGAACTAGAACCTCAGGTGGGAAAGAGAGAATAAGTTGCTTATTTAAAAACCAGCTCAGGTGCCCCTTCCCTGAGATACAGGGAAGAATTGGGGGGTGGGGGAAGCTCCCATCATCAGAAATGGAGAGATCCTGCTGAGGGTTCCATCTTCTGATTACAAAATAACATTTTATTTTTTGTGAGTCTCTCACCAGGTGTATGGGTAGGTATCAAGTCCCATCCTACCCTCCACTATCCCATTATGGCATGGTGGCCATAATGGAACATCTCTTGTTTGGAAACCCCAAACCATTGTTTTTGCAGCGACTCCTCTCCCTCCATCAACACAAAGATGGGGAAGCCGCCTGAATTCTGTAATCTCAGCCGACAGAAGCAAATCTATTTATTTAACTTGGGAAATAAAGGTCAAGTGTTTAAAGTGCTTAAACTTCTGCTGGTGCTGTTAGCATCTCTCTTGGTTAGCTGAATGCCATCTCTAAATCAAATTTTCCCCTTCAATAGCAATACCTGACCAGGTCACAGCATAGCAAGGAGCTTATCTGCAGAACCATCAAGGTATTAAGGCATCCTAAGCCACCTAGGTCTATACACCCAAGGGGGCTGAGTGGAATCGGTTGAAAATGCAATCAGACCAGGTGGAATGGACACTTTAACACAGCTGGGTGGGTGTGTGTGGAATGGGTGCTAAAGTGGAAAACAAGAATTCTGGCATCCTTAAGCTCTGATTTTGCTTACAGTAAAAATGTACCCTGGAGTTCTGGGTAGGCAGTCTGAAAGCTCAAGTCCTAGCCCTGATTCTGCCAATAACTAGTTGTGTAGTCCTAAACAAATCACTTAATCTTCCTTGGGCCTTCATTTCCTCATCTGTCTAGATGAACAGGATGTAATGAAAAGAGCATTGCATTTAGATCTGAGCTTAAATCTAAGCTCTGCTATTGATCTTGCAAGTGACTTTAGGTCAGTTAATTAACCTAATTGGACCTCAGTTTTCTACTTTACAAAGTTAAAGGATCGGGCTAGGTGATTTCTAGCCCTAAATCCTGGGACTGCCTTTAAGATCCATCCATTCTTAAAGTCAAGGAAAGTGGAGTAAATTACATGTTGTTGGGACTAAATGAGTGTTGAGTGAGTTGAATTTGAATGAAATAATATGCCCTCAAAACAATTCCAAAGCATGATGGCTGATATCCTACCTCTGAAATGAAGTGTGACAGCAAGCTTATAAATGGTGATCACCTGCCTCATGCATTCTACTTCTAAATCCTTCCATCCATTCCTCCCATAAAACATGAAAATAGAGAACTGGAAGGGACCTTGTATGCTATTTAATCCAACCCCCTTGTTTTTCAGATGAGGAAACTGAGGCATAAAGATATTAAAAGATTTTCCCCGCATAGTATTTGAGGCAGAAGTTGAATCTATACTCCTGATACTAAGTCTAGTAGCCTATCCAGTCCTCCACACTACCTTCCAATCCACTGGCATGTATTTGTTAAGGACCTACTATATAGAATATGATGGCTACATTGAATGGGTTCTAGAATATGGAAATGGGATTAATGTATATTAAAGCTGGAAAGGCAAATTAGGACCATAATGTAAAGGATATTATATGCCAAACAAAGCAGTTCCTATTTGATCTGAGAGATAAATAGAATACCACTGGAGATGATCCAGTAGGAAAGTGACATGGTCACATAATTATATATTTATAATTAATTATTATAATTATAATTAAGGAATTAAGGAAATTCCTTATAATTAAGGAAATTCCCTTGGCAGCTGTGGGGAACACATTGGCAAGGGAAGACAGTTGAGGCAGAGAGAACAATTAAGAGGCTTTTATAATGGTCCACATAAGAAGTGATAAGGGCCTGGATTAAACTTTAGTGGTCATATGAGCAATAAGAAGGAATTTGATTTGCACTATATTGTGGAGGTAGAAATGATTGAAGCAGCTGTGCGGCAGAGTGGATAGAATACTGGCCTTGGCATCAGGAATTCTTGAATTTAGATCTTGCCTCACACAGTAGCTGATGTCATACATGTCATTTAATTTCTGTTTAATTCAGTTTCCTTATCTATAAAATGGGGATGTTAGTACTATCTATCTACCTTTCCAGATTGCTGTCAGGATAAAATGAGATAATATTTGTAAAGCACTTTGCAAATCTTAAAGTACTATACAAATTCTAATGGCTATTATTATTATTATCATTATCATCATTGGCAAGCAATTGAATATGTGGAGTAAGGGAGAGAAAGGAATCCAAAATAATGCATATGTGACAAATCTGGGAGAGTGGAAAGAAGATGGTATGAAGATAGTACCATAGACAGAAATAAGATATGGGTTGTTTTTGTTTGTTTGTTTGTTTGTCTGTTTGTTTTTTGGGGGGATAATGAGTTCTCTTTTATACATAATGATGTTTGGTTTTGGGGGGGTTTTTGGTTATAGGACACCTGATGGAGATGCATAATAGGTAGTTGGTGTGGAACTGAAGCTTAGGAGAGAGTCTGGGTCTGCGTATATGAGTGTACAAATGTAGAGAGAAAGTAAGCTAATTAGCTACATACATACATAGATACATTGATCTAGGAGTCATTTTCTTAGATAATAATTAAACCCATAAATGCAAGAATGATAGAATCACCAAATCAAAGAATATAAAAGAAAAAAAAGAAGAGAATCCAAAAAAGAATATTGAAATACACTTATAGTTAGTGATCATAATATGAGTGATCCAATGAAGGATACTGAGAAAGAACAGTTAGACAGGTAGAAGGAAAATCAAGAGAGAAATATCATGAAACCCCCAAAAAGAAAGTATATTGAGAACAGGTAGTCAACAGAGTTAAATACTGCAGAGAGATCAAGAAAGATGCAGACTGAAAAAAAAAGCCATCATATTTGGCAATAGATTGCTAATAAATTTGGAGAAAATTATTTAAATTAAGTAATGAGGTTTGAAGCCAGATTGCAAAGGATTGAAAGATGGGTGAGAGAAAAGGAACTAGAAGCAATGGTTGAAGGTTAAGATCTGGCTAACTTAGCATGTTATCAAACTAGTTAGTAGGGATATATAACATCTTTTATTTTATAATCAGCTAAAGTATGGGCCACAAGAATAGGATCTAATTGATTTCTTTCTGCAGACTGAAATGTATCATAAAATCATCATCTATATATTGCTGCACTTTTTCAGCTCTGGATCATCATTTTGCAGGACAATTTTAGGCTCAAATTAGTATCACCAAGTGTGATACATGGTACACGTGACAATCAATTGATAAACACCTCTTAAGTACCTACAATGAAACAGATTTTCTACCAACTGCTATTCTCCATGTATAATGATGAAGAAGGGAATGTTTGTTTGTTTCTCCCCTCCCCCCCCAGGGGACAGGAGAATGAGAAGACCAGAAGTATTCAAGTCTGCTTTCCATTCAGCCTAGTTAATTCTATTACCAAAAAACATTTAGAATGGTAGGCCAGCAACACAGTTTTTTTGTCTTCCCATAGTGTCCAGACTTTGACTTAAAGTGTTTTTCTTCCTTTGCCTTTGGTTTAATTAGATTGAAATAGATTGAATTAAGTAGGAATAACCACTGTGCTCTCCAAAGGGAAAAAAATATAAAAAGTCAGAAAACAAAATCTGCAACTAAGCTATTATCCAATTGGACCAGCAGCTCATAGATTGCACAAATAATAAAGCTCTTTCCTGTCCCTTAAAGAATCAGCAAAAATCTGTCACTCACCTACATTCTTTATCTTTCCAATCAGCTCCGTGCTGTCATCACTCTTGCCAACCCCAGGCATACACTCACCCTTTCAAAAGCAAGCCCTTTCTAAAACTTGAGTGGCGATGCAGGAGAATTACTAATGTTAGTACTATCTGAAAGCACAGATCCATTGTGTGTATGTAGCTAAATTCAGTAATTAGGAAAATGTAACCCTTCAGCCATTTAAAAAGCTTAGTGGGCAGAAATTTTTTTTAAAAATACACCTTAATATATTTTGATGGCTATTGCATATCCAAGTAGATGAGATGCTGCTCCATCAAAAAAAAAAAAAAAGATTTTGTCACTGAAAAACTGCTTCTGTATTTAAAAATGACTATGTGAAACAAAAGAATCAACAAAGGTAAATATTAATGGGGTTACTCAATCCATGACAAGACCTGAAGTCAGGAAAGGCAGAATGTTGAGTGGATGGAGCATTATCTTTGGAGTAAAAGAACCTGGATTCAAATTCTATTTTAAATATTTATCAGTCTGTGGTGCTAGGGGAATCTCTTAAATTCTGTAGATCTCAGTTTTTTCATCTCTAAAATGAGAGGTTTGGATGAGGTGGCTTTTATAGTTTTTTCCTATCTAAATCTACAACCCCTTGGTAGATGTACCCCTTGGTACATTGCAATCTAGAGGAAGAGGAAAATGGTAGATTAACAGGGAAAGGAAAGAAATGGAAGATGGTGGCAACATGGATGTAGAAGAAATTCTTTTACATTATTTTTGAGCATAGTTAATTCTATATTAGTTCTAGAATAGATTTGCTCACTAATTTTATTCCAATGGACTCCCACAATTCTGATGCCATTGGATGAGATCTTTAGAATAGCACTATAGTTCATATATCACAATTTGTTCTGTAATAAATGAGGAAATATATGATTTCAAAAAGACATGGAAAGACTTGTATGAACTGATGCAAAGTGAAATAAATAGAACTATTATTATATTGTGAATTCTTTGAGTGTAAGGACTATCCTTTGTCTGTTTTTGTATCTCCACTGCTTAGTCCAGCACACAGTAGATGGTGCATAGTTGATGCTTAATAAATGTTTATTGACTAGCTGACTGAATCAGAAGAATGCATCATCAATAATATAAATGTGAGCAATTTTAGAAACAATGTAAAATGATGAAGAATAAAATGAACAGAACTAAGAGAATAATTTATACTATAATACTATAGACTCAAAAAAACTTTGAAAAGTATAAGAAACATGTAAGATATTTATGAGATCTGCGTATAGTAGTGTGTATGTGTGTGTGTATCTCTATTTATTGTTCTCATCCACAATGTTCTTCCATGCTTTGGTTTAAGCTATCCCCTAACCTAGGAGGGACTTTTAGAACTCCTTGGTCCTTTCAAGAGTCAACTTAGTTGCAATTAGTGGCATGAAACCCTGCTTGATCAGGATTACGAGCGGGGCTGAGATATTAGGAGAGATAGAGTATAGAGTGGAAGAAACAATGGTTTTGGAGTTAGGTGACATGGATTCAAATCCTGCCTCAGACTTTATAAGCTGATTTGATAAATTATGTGGTATACATAACTTGTATGATTTAAGGTCAAAAATTTTACACACACATAATTTATAGATAGAAGATATTTAGGTTCTATAATTATGTAATATATGTGATATATTACATTATATAATTATATATAAACATATATACATATTGTATATAACATGCACGTGATATTTACATAATACAAATAGATATGGGGTAATTAGAGTGGCTATATATGCACACATATATGCATATATGTATATGTAACCTATTTGTATATAGATAGATAGATAAGATAAATAGATACTTAATATAACCATTGAGGTTATTTGTTTTTTTGATGAGACATATATATTACAAGGAACTAATTTTTCTTCTTTCACACCACTGAAGTAGGAGTAGAAGGGGAAAGAAAATAGATCTATGTTCATTTTTTAAACAATGAAAAATAGATTGGGGAGGGGCTATAGGTATGAAGTGTTACATGCATTTTAAGATATTATACTACTAGTTTTGCTTAATGTTGTGCTTTGTTACAAGAGAGTTTTCACAGGCTAGGAACAAATTGAAATTATTTATAACATAAAAACAAATCACAATGGTAAAACTTAAGGAAGATTCCATTTAATAAGCATTTATTATCTACCTACTAATTTCTAGTCGTTGTGCTAAATAGGAAACAAAAAGAAAAAAAAAAACAAAATAATCTAGGACTCAAGGAATTTATATTCTAATGGATGAAGCAATACATATCCCCACACATCCTATACCCACCACACACCCAGAGACACAAAGAGACAGAGACAGAGACAAAGAAACATAGAGAGACACAGAGAGAGAGAGAGAGACAGAGAAAGGTAGAGATAGATACAAAGTAAGAGAGGAGAGACAGAGTGATAGAGAAGCAGACAGATAGACTCAGAAAGAGAGAATATTGTTATTCTTGGGTATTTTCTCTTTCAAGTTCTACAATGAGGTCCCCTAGTCTCTCTTGTGCCTTCAGCTTCCCCAGTTTCCCATCCTCATTCAATGCAAACATCCAGGATCTCCATAAGACATTTTGTTTCCAGTACAGAAATTGTTCCTTGTTCCAGCTAGCTAAGGATGAGGATTTTGTCATTAAAAGATAGTGGAGAAAAACAGACATGGGAGGATGGGGAATTTCCCTAAAATTATCAGTAAGGAAAGAAATTCCATTTATCCAAACCAGGAATAAATTAATAATAACACATTAGTAAGGAAAGATCTCAGGTTATCATTTTGATTATTTTGTAAATAAAGAGCACTTTTTCCATTTTTATTGATTTTTTTCTTTAAATAGCTTTTATTCCCCAGTTTTCCCTCTCCCTTTCAATCAATCTGTAACATTTATTATATGTCAGGTACTATCTAGGCCAGAGAGCCATGACTTCACCCAAAGAATTTTTTAAAAAAGAGAAAAAGTAATTCAGCAAAACTAATCAATACAATCCTACAGTATATACAATATTACATATCCCTAGTCCTTTACTTCTTCAAAGGATAAAGGGAGTTGAAAAGTGGTATCTCTTTTTGGGGAGCAGGTTTGGTTATTATATATACATGACATTCAGTTTAGATTTTTTTCTTCTTCTTTCCTTTTACAATCTTGTAATCATTGAACATTATCATTGTAGCTCTATTTGCCAGTCTTTTGGGTTGTTTTGTTTTGTTTTACTTTATTTTATTTTTTGAGACTAGATTTTCTTATCTTGCCCAGGCTGAAAATACAATGGCCACTCTACACACCTGACTATACTTTGGCATGAGAACTTTGATCTACTTGGTTTTTGACTTGGACAGGTTCATTCCTCTATTGCCTGTTCCATGGCCTCTCACTCACAGGGTCTTCTTATACTGGTGCTAGACTTACCGTGTTTCCCCGATAATAAGACCTATCCCGAAAATAAGCCCTCCCCTTACTGTGTGAGATTCCTCTAAAATACGCCCTCCCCCAAAAATAAGCCCTATTGAGATTGCTGCTGTAGTGAAGGTGATCCCCTGTGTTACACGCTACATTATGGTACCCTCAAGGACCATTTGCACATGGAAGTCAATGACTACATTGAAAATAGAATGGAAAGAAATCAGCGTGGAAACTTTGTGAAGCCCTGTCTGCAAGAAGTCGTGACTTGGGTGAAGAAGTCATAAGATAAAATTACTGACAGCTGTGTCACCAAGGCACTACGAGCAGGTGACCTGGACAAGACATGTTCATTTAAAGAGAGCTATATTGCTGGACATGACAGATTGGGTCCACTTCTTCTGAAGGAAATAGAGGCGCAAGACATCAGGATGGAATTCAGGATATGGACACTTATGATGATGTTGTTGAAGAAGATGACATGATCATTATTGAATAAAGGTACTTTTTTTTGTTCACATTTACCTGTTTATTAAAATTGCTGTCAATGTTCATTAAAATAAGCCCTTCCCTGAAAATAAGCCCTCTGGTGTTTTTTCTGTCCAAAAAAATAATAAGACAGTGTCTTATTATCGGGGAAACATGGTAGTAGATAGTCTCATTTGACTTAGCTGCAGCTCAGAACTCTAGAGCTCAAGAGATCCATCAGCCTCAGTCTCCCCAGTAGCAGAGATTACTGTAAACATAAGCCACACCATGCTTCCTTTCTGCTCAATTTACTTTACATTAGTTTATATGCCTCATCCCATGACTCTCTATGTTCTTCCTATTCATTATTTCTATCATTTGGAAGGAACTACTTGGTTTCCGATTCTTTGGACCTCCAAAAAGAGGATCAATTAACATTGAAATAAATGTAACCAGTTGATACTTACATTGACTTTAAAAAGAAGATTTATACATTGTAGTTGACTGCAAACTCAAATGGAATTCAGGCTTCATTTCAAACATATGGCTTATTTAGGGCCAATATTGAGAAATATACTGCAGCTAAATCCAATTTTAGAAAGATGCAAATGTAATATAATATGAGATATCTGTTCATCATTTAACTCCTTGGCAAGTTTTTTCTTCACTAATATCCATAATAAAGTATATGCAAATGCATTTAATTGAACATAATTAAAATAATGAGAGTTAAAAGAATGTGATATTCAGAATAAATGAAATACGGACTTGGGCATAGGCATTATACTAATTCAAAATGATTACTTTATGATTACATTATTAGGTTCTCTAATAATTCAGTTTTCAACATAATTTTGTTTACTTTTTTCAGTCAGATGTTTTACATGAAAGTGACTAGATTTAGAACCAATGGATCTCATTTGGATCTTTGCTTTCATACTTAACTACTTCTTACTACTGACATTTCTGAAGTCTACCCTTCCTCACTTTCATTAAGCTTAAGGTTAGTTTTGTTTGTTTGGGGTTTTTTTGGGGGGAGGTGTCCCATAATTTACTGAAATGCCTTTCTCTTAGGTTACCCAAATTTCTATCTAAATTCAATGAGTTTTTCTTATATTCTTTGAACTCTCCACAACTATTCTCAGGCTTGATTATCCCTCCTCCTAGGTTCTTTCTCCCTCCTTGTCTTTTGTGACACTGACCTCTCCTGGTTCTTCTCTTCCTCATCTGATCACTCTTGATCAGTCTCCTTTCCTCCATCTCTGGCTCCTTAATTTGGGATGCTTTTTACTGTTCTATCCTCTCAGTATAACTGACATTTTTGTTCATATGGCCTTCAAATCAAGGTAGCTTTCCCTAATCTCTCTCTCTCTCTCATTCCATTCTAATATCACCAATCGCCTAACGGATGGCTCCTTATTCATCTCACTGTCTTAATTGTTTCTTTATAAAATGTCCTGGTTTCTCAAGGATAGTACTATACTTCATTCTTAACTCTTCCCACTCCATCATCTTCCATATTTCACCTTCTTGTCAAGTCTTGTTGATCCCTCCCTCTCAACCCCAAACATCTTTGTTATTTTTTGTCTTCTCAATTCACTTGGCCACCATCCTTGCTCAGGACCTCATCATCTCTTACTTGGACTATTATAATGGCCATTTAATTGGTCTTTCTGCCATCAATATTTCCCTATTTAATCCTTCCTTCACTAACAAAATAATCTTTCTTGAGTTCAGGTATAACTGCCACTCTTCTGTCCAAGAATCTTGAATAGCTTCCTTTTGCCTCTAGGATAAAATACGAAATCTACTTGGTGCTTAAAATTCTTCCCAGTTTATCTTGATTTTATCTGCACCAACATCCTTAATAGTACTTATTTTTACTTGCTCTCATTTTAGTCAATCTCATCTTCTTGCTGTTTCTAGTGGCATTCCATCTCCTATCTCTTTTTCTTTGCCCAGGTTATCCCCCATGTCTGGAATGCACACTTTCCTCATCTCCACCTCTTGGAATCCCTAGTTTTCTGTAGGATTAGATTAAGTCTCATTTTCCACCTCAGACTTGTTCTGGTTCTTTCATATGTTAGTACCTTTCAAAGTCTTTTATATATTATATATGTATTTGTGAATTTATCCATATAGTACATTGCACATATTTCTTTGTATCTGTATGCATACAAACATGTGAACATATATAAATGCATATGTGTATATATCTGCATATTGGTTATCTCAAATGTCTTAATATCTTAAAATTGCATCTTTAGGATACCCTGTATATTCTGAACTATGTATATATTCTTTCCCCTTGATAGAATGTAAGCTCCTTGAGGGCAGGAATTGTTTCATTTTTGTCTTTGTATCCTTAGCATTTAGCTGTTTCTGGAATATAATAATTACTTAACAAATTTTTGTTGGATGGGCCAAAAGCTGGGCCGGGGCGGGGGGGGGTGAGGAGGGAAGGGGGAGATGGGAACAAATCTTATTTCTGTGCATACTTTTTGTTAATTTATCAGGATTTATATATCTTCATGTTTCTAAAACAAGAGTGTAGCTGAGTCTTGAAAGCTTAAGCTTGAGTTTTAGTTATGAAGTAGAAATGCATTAGGGCACTTTGGGCACGTAAAAAGTATTAAGAAATAATCATCATCACAATAATAACTTGGAAATGGCAATTAGCCTCTCATTTGTGCAGAGGGATATCTCTGGAGACCCTTGCTTAAGTATTATTTGTTGACAAGATATGTGCAAAACCATTTGATAGGAGTTAGAAACCTGAGCTCTCCTTTGCCTATGCCCACTTTTCAGCACCACCAACTGAAACTTCTCTCCTAATATATGCATTTTTAGGACTTTCAAATCCCAAAATCCAGTGCACAGACAGACTCAATGACAGTCTCATAGCATGGATCAAATTACATATACTTGGTGCTTCCATGCAGTGAAGTCTGTTAGTTACTAAAACAGAAGAGAAGAATGTGGGGTTTCAATATCTTTCATATCCATCTCCTCTCCACACATCCCACAGCTACCTTTGTACAAGCCCTCATCACCTGTACCCTAGACCGTTTTTCTTTTTTTTTTTAATTGTATTTTTTAATTTATAGAATAAAACAATTATTTCAATCTCATAATACAAATAAAAGAGATGATTGCACACAAAACTGCAAATTTACTATGTACAACTTGCTATTCCTCTTAAATATACAAATTTAACATGTAAATTCCTTTTTTCCCTCCCTCCCCACTCCCATCCTAGAGTTGGCTACCATTAGACACATACACACATATAAAGATATGTATCCCTGTATATGTGTGTATGTATATATCTATATAGATAAAATTATTCTATATATACTTGTATTTGCAATTTTTTTTCTTGATGCAGATAGTGTCTTTCTTCATATGTTCTTTTACAGTTTATTTGGATATTTGTAATAGACAAAATAATTTGTTTGCTCAGTCATTCCAAAACAATATCGCTGTTACCAATACATGTTCACTTAGTTTGGCTCCAAGCATTTTTGACTTCTCCCTCTGACTCACTCCATACATCCATTGCTAAATCTTATAATTTCAATCTGTATACCATCTCTTGTATATGCCCTCCACCCTTGTCTTCACTCATGGCCATAGCCCAAATTCTAGCCCTCATTGCCTATTAGAATAGCTTTCTAATTGGTCTTCCTATGTCAACTCTTTCTTCTCTCCAGTCCACACTCCTTTCACATTTTCCTAAAGCATAGATCTGCTTATATCACACACCACCCACTCCCCACTTAATAACCTTCTATGGCTCCCTATTACCTCTAAGACCAGATAACAAGTTGTGTTGTTTAAAGACTTTCTCAAACTGCCCCCTTCCTACCTTACTAGTTTTTTTTTTTTTTTAATATTTTAGTCCTGTTTCACTCTACCATCCAGATCCACTGGCTTATTTATGATCCTTTGAATAGGATACTCCATCATCTGTTTCTCTTTCTGAGGACTAGCTCCTATGTCTGGGATGCTCTGTGACTCTACCTCTGACTCTGTTTTTCTGTCTACTTTCATGGCTCAGTTCATTTTCCCCCATTAGGAGAATTTTTCTTCTCCCCAGCTGCTAGTGACTTCCCCTGTCAAATTACATTTCATCTCCTCTCTATATAATGCACACCTACTTCATTATTCATCCTTTCTTTGCAGCTAGAGGGTTCGGGAGTAGAGCACTAGAACTGGAGCCAGGAAGGTCTGAATTCAAATCAGTCTTAGACACTTATTAACTTGTACGCCTGGACAAGTCACTTAATCTCTGTTTTTCCTCAGTTTCTCATCTGTAAAATGATAGAGAAGGAAATGGAAAACCATCCTAGATTTTTTGCCAAGAAAATCCAGTGGAAAGGTTTTTGCTCACTTTACTTTGCTTCAGTTTATGTGTTCTACCATGAAGTCAGACACAATTAAATAAATCAATAACAACAACAATCCCTCCCCCAGAATATAATATAATTTAGGCTATGGACTGCTTTTTGCTTCTGTTTGTACCTTTAATGCTTGGTACAGTGTGTGACAGTTACTAAGACTTAATAGAAGTTTCTTGACTGATTGGCTGGTTGCTCTGCTTCTGTTTTTGCTAACCCTTCCCTATGGCAAATGATTGTCTTGAGGATGAATGAATGTGCAGTGTGGCAAAATGTTCTAAGATTCTTGAGATGACAGCACTCCTAGAGGGAAGGAAATGACAGTCCTGCTGTATTCTCCAGCGATTAAAAAAACATCTGGTGTATTATACTCAGTTCTGGCTAACATGTTTAGGAGGGACGTTGACAAGCAAAAATCTGCCCAGAGAAAGGTGACTAAATTGATAAAGAACTTGAAACTATGCTAGAAGAAACATTTTGAGGTAGAATGAAAAAAGCATTTATTTATAACCAACTATGTGCAAAACACTGGGCATCAATATAGAAAAAAAATTTACTTTCAAGAATTCTCATAGTCTAATGAGGAGAAAATGTTTTAGCTGCTAGTCAGATAGAAAGATTAAAGGCTCATGGGATGAATTCACAAAATACATAACAATGTGGTATTTGAGGGAGAAGAAAAGAAGGGACTACAATTTTTTAATCTAATTTTACCAAGGAAGAAGTATAAGTTACCAGAGTAGAAATGATGGCAACTTGAGAGGTAGATTGTTCAAACTATGTTACTGAAAATGCTTCCATTCCAGGATGAATACAGAGAGGACTGGCGAGACTTACATTAACTGATGCTAAGTGAAATGAGCAGAACCAGGAGATCATTATACACTTCGACAACGATATTGTATGAGGACTTATTTTGATGGAAGGGGATTTCTTTGACAAAGAGACCTAACTGAGTTTCAATTGATAAATGACGGACAAAAGCAGCTACACCCAAAGAAAGAACACTGGGAAACAAATGTGAACTATCTGCATTTTTGTTTTTCTTCCGGGTTATTTATACCTTCTGAATCCAATTCTCCCTATGCAACAAGAAAACTGTTCGGTTCTGCAAACATATATTGTATCTAGGATATACTGCAACATATCCAATATATAAAGGACTGCTTGCCATCTAGGGGAGGGGGTGGAGGGAGGGAGGGGAAAAAAATTGAAACAGAAACGAGTGCAAAGGATAATGTTGTAAAAAAAAAAATTACCCTGGCATGGATTCTGTCAATATAAAGTAATTATTAAATAAAAATTACAAAAAAAAAAAAGAAAATGCTTCCATTCCTGGTAAAATTCTAGAATCTAATTTTAAGGGGGGATGAATGAGTATTTATAAAGGAGGAAGCTTTCCTAGTATACAAAGAATAGGAACCGTTTTCAAAAGAGGAATTACGATATAAACATACATAGTAACATATACTCCAAATCACTAATAGTAAGATAAATTCAAAATGAAACAACTCTAAAGTTTTACCCCATATCACACAAATGGACAAAAGTGACAGAATATTGGAACAATCAATGTTGGAGTAGGAAAGGGGGTAAGCTGATATTATACTGATGGAACTATGAAATAACACAACTACTTCGGGTATGCAAGAAAAGTGACTACATCGTTTACATCCTTTAATGAAGTGATCCCAAATCTAGGGCATTATACCCAAAGAAATAAAAGACAGAAACTAAGTTCTAACAACATAAAAATTATCTACAGAAACTCTCTGTCATAGCAAAGAAATGTCAGCAAAGTAGATACCTATCAATTGGGGAAATAAATAAAATATACAATATGTGATTGCAATAGAATATCATTGTGAATCTAATCAAATATCAATAGTAAGAAATAATAAATTTTTAAAAATTCAGAGAAACACAAAACTTTTAATGAAAAATTCAAAAGCATTTATTAAGTCCCCACTATATCCTTTAAAGGATATAGACTGTGCTAAGCAACAGAGTGAAAAATATAAAAGTTAGTTCTATATCCAAAGGAATTTATACCCTTATGGAAGATAGAACAGCTATTAAATGTTGGTCAGTTAAAGGTATTTTGGTTTGAGGAATCATGAAGATTCTGGATAGAGTCACATAACTCTTGATTGCCTTGCTCATTCCAGTAATATTGGTAGTATTTATTTGATCACTATTCCCAGAACAAGAACAAAAGAAGGAAGTTCATTACAGAATGGAGGAAGGCCTGTGGTAAGACCCAAAGATTGGAGATGGAATGCCAGGAAAAGAGAATTAATAAGTAGGTCAGTTTGGCTGGAATGTAGAGTTAAAGTCCTTTACTACCTGTTCCCATCCTACCTTCCTACTTTATAATCTGTTTCTCCTAATCTCACTACAATTTAGCTAAACTTGCTTTCATAACTGATACTCTATTTTAAACCCCCATAACCTTGCTCTGTCTACCCCCATGCCTGGATGTACTCCATCATTACCTCTATTTAGAATCCTTAGTTTCTTTCAAGGCTCAGTATAATTGCTAACATTAAACTTTTCCTGATTTCCATCACCCAGCTGTTAATGCCTTCCCTCAAATTCTCTTATTAACTATTTTGTACAAACCTTTAAGCATTAATGTTGTTTCACCTCACTAGAGTGTAAATTCTTTGAAGGTAAGAACTCTTTCCTTTTAATTTTTGTATTAGCAATGCTTCGTATACTGCTAGTTAACATAACAGGCACCTAACTAATGTTTTTTGATCAATTAATTGACGATTGAGTAATTTGAAATAAATTTATAAAAGTAGCCTGGAGCTAGACTGTTAAATACTTTTAACACCAAACAGAAGAATTTATATACTATGCTAAAAATAATAGGACATCAATGGAGCTTCTTGAGTAGGATAGTGACATGGTCAGATCTATGATTTAGGAGTATAATTTTGGCACCTGTGTGGATGATGGATCAGAGAGGGGAGAGAGATAGGACTTGTTCACCAAGAATGGGTCATGCCAGACTAACCTCATTTCCTTTTCCTGACAGTCTCCTGACATAGAGTATGAGAATTAAATAGATATAGTGTTTGGGACAAGACATTTGACAAAATTTCTCATAATATCTTTGTGGACAAGATGGCAAGATTTGGGCTAGATGAGATAAAGTCTGATAGATTCTGAATTTATCAAATTACTAGGTCCTAAGACTAATGATTAATGCATCAATGTCAACATGGAAATATACTTCTAGTAGAAGGCTCCAGGTATATGTCCTTGGTCTTATTCAATTCAACATTTTTATCAGTGACTTAGAAGGCACAGACTGCATGCTTATCAAATCTGTAGATAATATAAAACTGAGAGGAACAGCTAACACATTGGATAACAGAGTTAATATCTGAAAAGATCTCAACAAGCTGTAACAGTGGACCAAAGCTAATAATGTGGAATTTCATAGGGCTAAAACTAAAGTCCTATACTTGAATATATATTAAAAAAAATCAGATGTGACTATACTGTAGATTCAGTGAGTCAGTGGTGTGATATGGTCACTAAATAAGCTACTTGTTTTTTGAGGATGAGAGAGATGGGGCCTAAACCTGTTATTTCAATTTCTATCCATGAAGATCAGTAACTTATGTATAACTTAAAGTCTCAGAGGTCTGTTTGAGGTAGAGCCAGATTAGGTAACTTGCCTATGGATAAAGGCCTAAAATAGATCAGATGGGTCAGAGTTATGATCGAACCTTGGTTTTCCTGACTCTGAGGAAAATCCTTTACCCATTAGCTAATGCTAGTGGTTAGTGTAGTTGCATACCCAGCATAGTGTGAGACTATATTAATGGAGTCAGGGCATCTGGAATAGGGGAGATGGGTATTCTGCTCTCCTTTGCCCTTGTCAGAATGCATCTATTTTGTTCAATTCTGGATGTCACATTTAAGGAATGATATTAAGATAAAAATATTTAGAAAAAAACATATGCTGGAGTATTGCAAAGGAAGGTGATATGAATGACTTATAAGCTGAGAACTATGTAATTTGTGTTAGAATTGGAAAAACCGGGGATATTTGGGCTAAAGAATAGAAGATTTTGGAGTCTAGGGAAATCCAGGAGTGCCCTCTATTAGGCTGGTGCTTGGCCCTATCCAATCACAAATACTTCTTATCTATTCATTAAAGCTGGACCCTGCCTAATTCTCTTGTTACTCAGCTGCAGGGCTCGTTGACCAGTTGCATTTTCTGAATAATTGTGGAAGCAATGCAAAGGCATTTCTTTGGATAATATTCCATAATTCAGATAGAAACTAAGATTGGTTTTCCACTCCCCAAATAGACAAAAATCAGTGAAGATTTATTCTGCCTGTACATAGGCTTATTGACTGTTTCTGCTAGACTCTTATGAGAAATTACATTGAGCTACAGTAAAGTGCAAGGTATGTGGTTATAGGGCTTACTGAAAAGCAGCAAAAGGCTGTGTCCATGAATCTGTGCTTAGAAAACAGGTTTGGGAAAGGTGAAAATTTTGGTTTTGCACCTGCTGATCCTCTCTTCCCCACTTAGCCATTCTCTCAGACCTGAGCATGCTGTCCTATCTAAATTGAAATGGATACAGTGAGCACTGTGCCCACAATGTTGAACCACTGACCTTCTGTCTTGCTCATCTCCTTCTCCTCCTCCACTTACCCGTGATGAATAAGCATAGGTATGTGGTGACAGATACCTCAAAGTGAATGTTACTCTACTGGGCTGTTAGCCATATAAATCCATCAATTTCTCTTTCGCTTTGCAGTTTATAAGTGAAAACCACCAGAAATAAAGTGCTTAAATGTCTGAAAATGGTGTGTGTATGTGTGTGTGTACATGCACATATGCCCATGAGCTCTTGTATTCCAGTAGAAAACACAGAAATGTCTAATGATTTTTCTGTTTAGTGGTAACTTCTTGTAAGAACCAGACTGTATTCATTCAAATGTCGGTCATTATTCTGTTTGACTTTACTGATGTTCTCAGGTTGATACGTTCAAGATTAATGAGGCATTAGTTCTCAATCAAGGCACCATAATCAAGAATGCCCATTTAGCTCCAGTGAATTGTGTAGTTACAATAATTAATATCATTTGACCTTTGTATTTTGGGGTGGGATGATATATCGCTGTATTTTCCTGAGCAATGTCATAAAATTGATAGCTTGAATATTGCCTCTAGGATAGACCGGCAGTTCGTTTAAGTTAAGTGCTATGCTGGTAATTAATATATGATAGGTAAGTTTTAGCAGATGATGTGTATTAATTCTTCTACAGTGATGCAGGCACTGGGTGGTGAATTCAAATACCTGACTTTACCACAGCATTTCCAGTTCTTTGCCACTACAAAGATAACTGCTATAAATATTTTAGAACTTTTACATTCTTTTCCTTTTTTCATGATCACCTTAGGAAACAGATCTAATGGTGATATCTCTGGATCAAAGGATAAATACACTTTTATAAGTCTTTGGGCATAATTACAGATCGCTCTCCAAAATGGTTGGATCAGTTCACAGTTCCACCCACAGTGTATTGTATCCTAGTTTTTCCACATCTTCTTTAACATTTGTCATTCTCTTCTATCATTTTAGCCAATCTGATATGTGTGAGATAAGTGAATTCTTATGAAAAAAGAATCTGGAGTTCCTGTAAGTTCAGTTCTCATGTCTACATTAGCATTTAGGTGACACTGTTGAAACCACTTTAACCTTCCACATCATTGAAATAGCACAAACAATATAATTTAGCTCACTTTATGAATCACACCCAATTGTAAAGAAAGAAGGATTGCCATCTCCTATCAGAACTTCCTCTATTATTTGTGGCTTAAGACAATCAGGAGGAAAATGAAGACCTTTCCCATCTCTGGCACAACTTTGAACCTTTCCTGGGTCCTATGGATTCCTTAAATAAGTACCTTTTAGAAACAGCATATTTACCTCCTAACATTGAGATACATAGGTAGATAGATCCCTACTCTGTCCTTTAACCCCCCCAAAAAAGCCTCTACTAGTTTATCTTTTGGAAATTATCAATATGTTAAATCACATTATTGTGACAACAGTTTCCACTGAAGTGAAAAAATATTACTTATGTGTTAAGTAATGAGTAATATATGAGTACAATAAACTCATCATCCCAAGCTAATCAATTAGCTTGGACTAATTTATAATATTAATAGAGGGGGGAGTTTTGAGAAAATTGAACATAAGATAGATGAGTTTTGTTGTGGGAGTTTCCTATCCTTAGTTTCATAAGAACACAGGGAAAAATCTTACCTATCATGGGTTCTATAAGATGGGAATGGGAGGAGAGGCAAAGGGGTAGCTGGACTAAAAAGAAAAAATAATAATGTACTAAGGAAGACTTATTGGGCTGGCAGCAACTTTGCCTTCTTAAAGTACAAATTGAGGGTTAAAAAAAATAAATAACTGTTTAGATTTGCTTAGAGCAGAAAGCCGATCAGGGAGCTTCCTTGGTAAAAAAGAACTGGGAGGGAGGAGGGATGTGAAAGTCTTAAGAGATATAGTAGTTGATAAAGATCAGATGGGGTATTCCTGTTGGGGAAAATGCATTTCTCTGTAGTTTATAATCTTTGAGATAGTGGAGCCCCCGGTCAAGATAGAATCAGCCTGACTCATCCTGTTATGATCAGGACAGTAAAAGAGGAGAGTAAATTTCAATCTCATGGTCTCTTATTGGCAAACTCTATAGCTCAGTCTGTGGCTCCAGAATTCAGCTTAGCCCCAATTCTAACATTTCTTTATTAGGGGAGATATGTTCCACAAACTCATAGCATTTGTACTCACCCAACTACACAGTTTTGATGGTGGGGATATGAAAGATGCTTTACCCAAGAAAGGCAAATTTTGGCTTTGGCAAAGTAGGGACGATATAGGTCACTTATAAGGACAGTGGGTACCTTAGTGAATAATCCTAATGGGGACTGGATTATAGTAGATGATTAATAAATATTTGCTGATATGTTGACTAAGGGGACCCAAAAAAGAATGAAACATAATGGCAGCCTTTTCCTACTTGACAGTTTTGCCTAGGTCCCGTATAAAAGCTTGGTATTTTAAAAATATACAGCTATACATAGAGATGGACAGATAAATGTTCGTAGATGTGATTGATACATAGATGAATAGAAAACTAGAAATGAACAAATACATATTGATAAAAATTTAAATAAAAATCTTTATAACTGCATATTACCACTATACTATCTGTCTTAAAAAAATTGTAAGAATCAAGTGAAAACCAAATGTATGAGTGGCTTTGAAAACCTTAAAACAAAATACAAATGTCAACTATTATCATGAATAATAATAATTAATAAATAAAAATACATAAAAACAGGAAGGTATAAAAACATACATAGATTAATAGTTATCAGTATACAGACATATAGAAAAAGACTTTGATAGCACAAAAAGGAAAATAGGGCAAAAAATAGATAGGGGAGGGGGAGCCAAGATAGTGGAGTAAAGGCAGGAACTCACCTAACTTCTCCAAACTGCTCCAAATTCCTTTAAATAATTACTCTAATTAAATTTTAGAGCATCAGAAGAGCCCCAAAAGATGGAATAGAACATTTTCCAGCTGAAGGCTACTTAGAAGGTAAGCAAAAAAAGGTCTGTGAGACAAGGATGGAAGTCCAGCATGCAGTCCTAGTGAAGGCTGTACCAGTACAGCCCCAAATTCAGGCCCCATCCCCAGACCCAATCTCTGAATCAGCAGTCCTCATGGCTTCCAGACCTCTCAGACTGGAGACAACAAAGAGGATTCTGAAGATCAGCAGAAAAGGTTTGTGCAAGGAGGGTGGGATCCCAGTATGCAATCCCAGCATTGGCTGCTCCAGCCCCAGTCCATATCCTAGTGGAAACAGGACCTCTGAATCTGAATGGATGGCAATGCTGGTAACTCCTGGACCTGTTGGCCCAAGTTCACCAAGCAGGGCTTGAAAGGTCAGTGGCAAAAGGTCTATGGCAATGGGGTGGGAGTCCAGTATGCAATACCAGTGCAGACTGCACCAGCTAGCTCTGGCCCCAGCCCCAGAGTTAGCAAATCAGGACTCAGTTGCTTTAGCACCCTTGATCTTACAGTTACAGCATGAGGGGATATTCCTAACAGGTCTAGGGCAGAAAAAAAGTACTTGTTATCAGGTCCATAGAAGGAGCTCTTAAAGCAGCTGCACAAAATTCTGAAGCTTGGGACAATACATCCTCTACTCTGGAAACAGTCATGCTTTAACATATATATATATATATATATATATATATATATAGAGAGAGAGAGAGAGAGAGAGAGAGAGAGAGAGAGAGAGAGAGAGAGAGAAAGCGCACAAATGTGAGTTAAATGATGAAATTAAGGAGGAGAGGAATGTACTGGGGGAAAGGTAAAGGGAAAAGTGGAATGATTTTAATTATCTGCCATAAAAAAGAGGAAAGAAAAAGTTCTTATAGTAGAGGAAAAGGGGGGAGGAGAGGGTAAGTGAGTGAACCTTATTCTTATCAGAATTGGCTCAAAGAGGAAATAACAATATGCATATAGAAATGTATTTTTCCTCTGCAAGAAAATAGGAGGGGAATAGAAAAAGGGAAGGGGGGAAGGGTGATAAAAGAGAGGACATATTAGAGGATGGAGTGGTCAGTAACAAAACACTTTTGAGTATGGACAGAGTGAAAGGAGAGAGACAAATTTGGGGGAAATACAGTTAGTAGTAATTGTAAAAAGAATTTTAAAACAAGTTTCTCTGATAAGGCTTCATTTCTCAAATTTAAAGTGAAGTGAGTCAAATTTAGAAAAAAATAAGAGCCATGCCCCAATTGATAAATGATCAAAAGGTATAATCTGTGCTCAAAGGGCTATAAATTCATGCATGTTCTTTGATCTATTAGCCACTATTAGTCATGAGTACTAAAAAAGATTTTTAAAAAGGCGTAGGGGATGGGGGAGGTAGGAAAGGACATATATGTACAAAATATTGGCAGCAGCTTCTCAACTACAATGCAACAAATAGGAAATTAAGAGGATGTCCATCAATTGAGGAATGGCTGAATAAATTGTGGTGTATGATTGTCATAGAATATTGTTGTTCTATGAACACTGATGATCAAAATGCCCTTGAGGGGAAAAATCTGGAAAGTCCTCCATGAATTCAAGCAAAGTGAAATATACTTCATGCAAAATAATAATAATGTTCTGGGATGACCAGCTGTAAATCACTTTGCTATTCTCAGTAGTAAAATGATCCACAACTGCTCTGTAGAACTTATGAAAATACTATCCATACTGAGAGAAGAAATTGATTATGTCTGAAAAGAGAGTGAATCATACTTTCTCTTTTTTAAAACTTTCTTTTTTTTAAGGGTTTTTTAGTTAGGGTGGGAGATCTATGTTTTCTTTCATAACATGATTTTTATGAAAATGTTTTCCATAACTTTACATGGGGTTTCTTAATGGGAGCTGAAGTTGGGGAAAGGGAGAGAATCTGAAGCTCCCCCAAATTTTTTTAAATGTAAAAAAAAATGAATTGTAGAGTCATTTTGTGGAAGGAAATATAATTTTTGAGATATTTAGATAGAATAGATGATATTAATATGGAAGATGAGGTGCTGATAATGGAAGATAATAATAATAATAATAATAGATAATACATTTCTTGTAAGCTATATCATCCTGAGTGAGTCACAACCTCTGCCTCAGTTTCTTGATCTATGCTATGAGAATAATAATAGCACCTACTTTTCAGGGCAATTGTTAGAATACAATGAGATAGCATTTGAAAAGCATTTTGCAAATCTTAAAACACTGTATAGTTATTATTATTAATTGTTAGTCCTAAGAATCTCAATTGCTTCATAATATTTAGGTTGAGTAGGAACTTTAGATTTGGCAGTCCTTTTTCCTGGATATATGTAAATCAGTTCCAAGAAATTTTCTGTGCCATTTGAAAGTCTGAATAAAAGAATCTTCTTACTTTTTTTCTAGTCTATTCTAAAAGATGCCTTGCTATCATATAGTATTTCACTGTTCTCACAAGACAAAGTCACTCTTGAAGTAGCATTCGTCCTATTTATCGAAAGAAAGTAACATGGTGTAATTAATATTTTGAATTTGGAATCAAGAAGACCTTAGTTCAAATCCTACCTTGGTTATAAAATAGTTGTATATTCCTCCAAAATTTATTTAATAAGCCTCTTTGGTTCTTTTCTGCTTGGCATTTAAAATTCTTTATAATTTAATTCCAGTTTCTCCAGGCTACTTTCATATTACTTCTTCTCATGCATTTTACATTGTAGTCAAAATGGCTCACTTTCCATTATTCATACACAAAATCTCATCTACCTCTTTGCTCTTGCATATATTGCCTTTCTGTCCATCTCATGCCTGGAATGCTTTCTTTCCTCACCTCTACCTTTTGTAATCTTTAACTGTCTTCAAGACTTGACTCATCCAAAGGGCTATCAAACTGTGCGTTCCCTTTGATCCAGCAGTGTCCCCATTAGGTCTGTAACCCAATGAGATCATTAAAAAGAGAAAAAGACTCACATGTGTAAAAATGTTTATAGCAGTCCTTTCTGTTAAAGGCAGAGGACTGGAAACTAACTAGATTTTAGGGACCAGTTGGGTAATGGCTGAATAAATTATGATATATGAATATTATGAAATATTATTGTTCTATAAAAAAATAATCTGTAGATGATTTCAGAAAGACCTGGAGAAACTTACATGAACTGATGTTAAGTGAAGTAGAACCGAGTAGAACCAAGAAAACATTGTACACAGCAACAAGATTATGTGACAATCAACTTTGATGGATGTAGCTCTTTTCAACAATGAGTGATTCAGGCCAACTCCAATAGACTTGTGATGGAAAGAGCCATCTGCACCCAGAGAGATAGCTGTGAGGAATGAATATGGGTCACAACATAGTATTTTTACCTTTTTTTGTGATTTGCTTGTTTTTTTTTCTTTCTCATTCTTTTTGATATGATATTTCTAATGCAGCATGATAAATGTGTGAAATATGTTTAGAAAAACTATATACATGTTTAACCTAAATTGGATTACTTACTGTATAGGGAAGGAGAATAGAGGAGGAACACAAAGTTTTGCAAGGATAAATGTTGAAAACTATCTTTGCATGTATTTTGAAAATAAAAAGGTTTTATTTAAAAAAGAATTCGTATGCTATTAAAAAAAAGTCTTGCCTCATATGTTACTTCCTGCCTTAGGCATTTCCTCTTGCATTTAGTCTTTTCCCCACCACCAGAAATTACTTAACTTTTACTATTTTGAAATTTTGCTTATATTTAACCATATTATCTCCCTTCTTCCCCAAGTAGAATTTAAGCTCCTTATGAGGAGAGACTATTTCTTTCTTTTCTTTTTTTTTTCTTTACCATCACCCAACACCTAGATTGAGGAATCTGAATGTTGAGAAGGAAATGGCAAACCATTCCAGTTTTTTTTTTTTTTTTGCCAGCAAAATCCCAAATGGGATCATGAGGAGTCAGACATTAATGCCTGAACAATAGTACCTAAACTGGGCTTAGCATATAATCAATAGCTTTCTGAAAAACTAGAAGTTAAACAAGATGACCTCTATATTCCATGATCATGGTGATGGTCAAAATGACAGATTACCCAAAGGACAAAGAATTTGGGGAGTATTATTTTTTTTTCAAATTTATTTTAAAGAAACAGAATAAGAAAAAAGAAAAACAGAACAGGAATACAAAACAAAATGAGGCAAAAGAGAACATTGTTATATGCCCCCAGAACATCAGGGAGGATTCAAAATATATTGACAACAAATACTAGTTCAAGAAAGTTTATATATTAGTAGAAGATATCTTCATGAGTGTCCATCTTTTTTTTACTTCCTTGTAAATTATTCTTTGGTTCTCTGCTGTGCACCTTTTTTTTACTTTTTTTTTTTTTCATTTCCATCCCTCCCCCCCATTCCTATGCAGGCTATAGTTAAGAAAAAATATATTTATATATACATTTGTAGATAGACACACACACACACACACACACAGCTGGGGTGGGGAGATGGTGTCTCCATCTTCACTTCAGCTCTCTTTCTGACTAGGAACCCCAAACCAAGAGCCCCACCCTCCAGCAAGTGCCCACAGCCCATAGTGTCCCTGTCCCCCTATCTCTTCACTCACAGATGTGCTGATTCCTTTTTCTCCCAGGGCTATGTCTCAACAACATATCTGGGCCTGGGTTCCTAATCACCCAAGATTCCTTCAGTCTTCCCAGACTCAGACCCAGACTCAACAAATATTCTGGTGAACATTCTTGCTCTTTCGCTGAGGCTCCAGCCACACCCAGCTCACCTTGGGGCTCCCAACTTGGCCTTTCTGTGATGCTAGACTAGAGGTGTTTGCATTTCACACTGTTTGATTCCAGCACTGGCTCTTTCTTTGGATCTTCTGGTGTTTTATCTGTTCTAACCCAAGTCTTGATTTTTCAGGAGTCTATGTGCACTCTAAAGGAGCAAATTTGTTCTATTTAGGGGGAAATCAGGAGATATTGAAATTTACCAACCTACTCCACCATCTTCCCAGAATCCTCCCTGGGGGATGTGTAATGTGGCCTAGTTAACAATATCATCATAAAGGAGAATATTTTCTTCTTCATTCCTTAAAAGGAATAACCTTCCTTCCCTTTCTAGGTAGAATCATTAATTATTTCCCCAAGTACACATATTCTCTGGGCATAATATGATTTTTTTCATCTCTCAGAATTCATTTAAGTTCTTTCTAACCATGAACAGTTGCTTAGGTGGAATTCCCCGATATGAAATGGAAACCATACTGAGATGACTTCTTTACCAATGGTTATTAGGTGTGCTGCCTTGGCATTTTGAAATTTGTGCTCTACTCTATGTGTGTTATAGTTCAACGTGCTTTGAAAGACATAAATAAGGGTCTTGTCCATGTAGGCTGACCTTCTACTTGACATCCACTACATTCATGTGCAGATAAGCTTTTCTATTTAGCTCAAGGGTAGAGATCCTGTAGGGATAAAGGAGAAGTTTATGTGCCATGATTGAAGTCTTACTTAGAAGAAAAGAAAGTGACTTTCTATTCCTTCCCCCCACCAAAAAAAAAAAAAAACTATGAAAAATTTATTTGGTTCTTTATTGTGTTTGTAATTCTTTCATTGGTAATTAAAAGACCATAGCTCAAAAAAACCCTTATTAAAATATAAATACCCAGAGAAAGGTACTATCACTAATGGCTTGATATGAATTAGTTTATCAGAAATTAACAGCAACTAGACCTCCAAAAAACTAAGGTAAGCATCACACAAAAGGCTATGGAAAGGAGGGGCACATGGTGGCTGTGAACAGGCTGCACAAATAGCAAACGTGAAATTTTAAAGAATAGATGCCAAGAATGCTATCAAGAATTTGTACAACAGGAAGAGAAGATGGGTTGATCAAATGCTAAGAGCAAAGGATGATGATTGCCATTCTCCTGGCAATACTTCTTTTTTAAAAAATTCTTTCCAGTGATATGTTGCTCATCCAACATTTGATCAGCTGTCATTTATTAAGGAGATGCTGTGCTAGACACTGGGGATAAAAATAAAAAAAGTGACATAGTTCCTGCTTTCAAGAAGCTTACAATATAAAACCTTACAGATAAGCTGTATAGGATAAATAGCAAATAAACATAAAATAACTTACTTGGAAAGGGGATCACTAAAAACTGACTAATTCAGGAAAGTAAGAGGTCTACAAATGAAGTCTTTTTATTTCTAAAATTTTTATGTTCCCCAGTTACATGTAAGAAATAACATTTTTGTTATATATGTACATTCATTTTTTACATATTTTTTAATTAAAGTTTTTTTATTTTTCAAAACATGTGTGGATAATTCTTTGACATTAACCCTTACAAAACCTTGTGTTCCAATTTTCCCCTTATTCCATGCCCTCCTCTAGATGACAAGTAGTCTAATATATGTTAAACATAGTAAAAATATATGTTAAATCCAACATATGCATATATATTTATACAATTATCGTGCTGCACAAGAAAAATAAAATCAAACCAGTAAAAAAAAAAGAAGCAAAATAAAATGTAAGCAAACAACAACAAAAAGAGTGAAAAAAACTGAGTGAACCACACTCAGTTCCCACAGTCTTCTCTCTGGGTGTAGATGGCTCTCTTCATCACTAAACAATTGGAACTGGTTTGAATTATCTCATTGTTGAAGAGAGCCATGTCCACCAGAATTGATATTGTATAATCTTGTTGCCATGCATAATGATCTGGTTCTGCTCATTTCACTTAGTATTAGTTTATGTAAGTCTCTCCAGGTTTTTCTGAAATCATCCTGTTGGCCGTGTCTTACAGAATAATAATATTCCATAACATTCATATACCATAATTTATTCAGCCAGCAAATGAAGTCCAAGGGGTCCAAGAGATAGTAGTGAGGTGGACAAATTTTTCAAGACTGGGAGAAAGACTATATAAAAACATGGAAATGAAAGGTAGAATGTGGTGTAAAAGGAACAATAAGAACACTTTTGATTACAGGGTACAAATACCTGAGGGGAAGTAACATGCAATCAGCCTGAAAGATAGACTGGAATCAGACTATAAAAGACTTAAAAAATCTGACAGATAGGTTTGTAATTTTTCTTAAGGAATTCCTGAAATTGCTCAAATAAAGAAAATACATGACAAAACCCTGAAAAAATTTGTATTCTTTTTGGCTATGATGTGTTAGTTTCCACATACTTCTCCTTTGAATACAATACAATTCCATCTCATTCCATCTTATCTCATCCTATAAAATAAACATTTATGAAGTGCCTTCCATGTGCCAAGCAGTGTGGTAAGCACTGAAGATACAAATAAAAAAGGAAAAATAATGTCTGCTGTCAAAGAGTTTACAATCTAAGAAGAGCAGATAGTACAAAAGGAAGCTAAATTAGGTGAGGGGAAATGTAATGGGCATGGAGGCATGATGATAGTGGAATGGAATTCAAATAATACAAATGCTAGGAAATGAAGTCTAGGTTCTAAATGTCTTTGGGCATAGAACAGTAACAAAGGGGAAGAAAGAGACTAAAAGCTTCTTGGTCTTAGCCTAATGTCTTTTCTGCCTAAAGCCACTGTTAGTTTGCTATGAGACACAAATATAGCTTCATTTTTTTTTTTTTGGCTAAGATTTGACCAGATTGATTCTGATATTTGAGCTACAGAATTCCTTTCTTTCTTTCTTTCTTTCCTTCCTTTCTTCTTTCCTTCCTTCTCTCTCTCTCTCTCTCTCTCTTTCTCTCTCTCTTTTTTTCCTGTTTTTCCTTTCCTCTCCTCTCTCCTTTCTCTCTCTTCTCTCTCTCTCCTCTCTCCTCTCCTCTCTCTCTCTTCTCCTTTCTCTCTCTTCTCCTCTCTCTCTCCTCTCTCTTTCCTCTCCTCTCTCTCTCCTCTCCTCTCCTCTCTCTCTCCTCTCCTCTACTCTCCTCTCTTTCCTCTCCTCTCCTCTCCTCTCCTCTCCTCTCCTCTCCTCTGCTCTCCTCTCCTCTGCTCTCCTCTCTTCTCCTCTCCTCTCCTCTCCTTCTCCTCTCCTCTCCTCTCCTCTCCTCTCTCTCTCCTCTCCTCTCCTCTCCTCTCCTCTCCTCTCTCTCTCCTCTCTCTCTCCTCTTCTCTCCTCTTCTCTTTCCCCTTTTCTTTCCTTCAGTAATTGGGGTTAACTGACCTGCCCAGAGTCATACAGCTAGTAAGTATCTGAGGCTTTGTTTGAACTCAAGTCATCCTGACTCAAGGGTGAATGCTCTATTCACTATGAGGAGGAGAACACTATTAGTCAACAATTCACTCTTTCAAGGCTGGAGGCTTCCATTTTTGTCATGTCTCTTTTCAAGCTGTAGGTCACTTGGACTAAAAACCTGAAAAAGTGATATAAATTGGTTGAGTTGCTGAGTTTTTGCAACATGATTCCCAACCCAAGCATTGCCCTCATCCCTGAGGACTTTTAAGTAAATTCTTTGTTCTATAAAACTTAGAGGGAATTTTTCACATTTCCTCCAAGGGTATGTTTTAGCTATATGACTGAGGCTTTTGTACATGAATCTGTCTAACTGTTTCAGATGGTATTAGATTTATATCCTCTCTCAAAACAATAGAATCTTATTTTTTCTTCTGCTGCTATTGAATGGCCCGTTTAGTGCAATAGATGTTTAAATGATGCCTGACTGGGCAGGTCCACACCTTGGAATATTGATACTTACATATAAGATTGTTCTAATAAGTTTTATTGACTTAGGTGAACCCCAGAGTACTTTTTATTGACAGTTGTGTAGATCATTCTTTCTGACATTTGAATGTCCTTTCTCGAAAATATATTAGCCCTTACAGTGAATGAGGTGATATACCTAAATCTTAGTCAAGCATGCAGTTACCTTTAGATGAACATACTGTATGCACAGTCTTGTTTTAAATTAAAATCAGATGGAGAAAAATACCCATAGAACTATGCTCTGGTTTCTCATGTTTTATTAGCTGTAGAAGGGCTGTGATTTTTAATCAAGAAATGGAATAATAGGATTGTGGATATTTACTGTGGATGGGGAAAGGAGACCGAGCAAAATGGAAACATCTAATTTATAATAATCCCTAGTATCAGAAGGGCAAATATCTATAGATGAACTTGCCTCAATCATCTCAGTGGAAGTCACTTAACTGAAAGAAAAGAACAACTTCTCCTTCCCAGCTCCTCCTATCCCAACTTTATTTCTGTCACTGTGCTTATTTATGACCAAGTGATTTTCTCTGGACTTCAGTTTCCTAATTTTAAAATGAAGGCGTTCTAAGTAATATCTAGTTTTCCTTCTAGCTCCACATTTTATATTTGACATTATGGATCAGTAGCTTGGAATTTCTAGTGCAAAACAACCTCATTTCTAGAAATTTTTCTGCAATAGTGTTTTGTAAGATCACCTGTGTGTCCCTCCCCTTTTACTTCCCTCCTCCCTCCCTTCCTTTCCTCCCCCTCCCTCTCTCTCTCTTTGTTTTCCTTCCTTCCTTCCTTCCTTCCTTCCTTCCTTCCTTCCTTCCTTCCTTCCTTCCTTCCTTCCTTCCTTCCTTCCTTCTTTCCTTCCTTCCTTCTTTCCTTCCTTTCTTCTTTCCTTCCTTCCCTCCCTCTTTCCCTCTCTCTTTGCCTTTCTTCCTCCCTACCTTCCTTCCCTTCTTTCCTTCCTTTCTTCTGCCCTTCTTCTTTCCCTCCCTTCTTCCTTACATCTCTCCATTCTTCTTTTTCTTTCTTTCTTCTACATTTATTAAGTATCTACTATGTATACAGTATTGTCCCAGATGCTGGAAATACAAACAAAAGAAATGACAGTTCCCTCAAGGATTTCAAGGATCATATATTCTACTGGAAGGGTTTATATAGATGAAGATAAGTAAATAAAAACATGTACAATGTAAATACTAATGTTGGTGGGTGAGCAGAGCATTACCATTTAGAAGGATCAAGAAAAGCCTGATGGAAGTAGCCCTGAGTTGAACCTAGAAGGCATTAAAGGAATCTCAAAAATCAAAGGTAAAAAGGGCCTTACAGCAATGTAGCCAAATTGTAGAATGGTATAGAAGTGGGAGATGGAATATTTGATGTATTCTCCCTTGATAGCATTCTCCTTTGACTGGAATGGAGAATATGAGTGCTAATAATGTGAAATTGGCAAATTAAGTAGCCAGTCTATTGTTCTTTCTCTGTTAGACTTTCCAGAACAAGTAGAAACATGATTTGCAAAATTGTTAAATTGAGTTGCAGGATAATAGTAAGGTACTCTGAGAGGGCTGGATCACAGAGATGGCTCAAACAAAGAAGAAATAGTGAAATCAAATAGATTGATGAACTTTTCATTGAATATTTCTCAAATTGATTTCCCTTTTTGTTTCAGCATGTAATATTTGCTGACATTTTTGTAATATCTTTTGAACTTTCAATTAAGAAAAGAAAAAGAAAATTTTACATTATGAAATGATGATTGTTCACTTCATTCCTTAAATCACACAACAGCTTCTGAGGCAAACTCAAGTTCAAAACCCATTCTAATATCAATGATCTTTAAAGCAGAGACTGAGTCTTGATTCTAGGGATGTGTTTTGTCCCTGAGGGGATGTTTCATTATTTAAGAAGGTGAGAATATAGGTGATATCTAAGGTTATGTTAAAGGCAGTTCAAATCAGTGAGTGCTGATTGTTATATTTTTATTGTGAGCATTCACATCTCAGAAATTTGGAAAAGGCTATAAATTATTCTTTATTTATTTATTTATTTTTGAGTTTTATAAAAGTTATGGAGAATATGTCAACAGCCTAGATTAAATTTAAAAGTGTATTTTACATTTTCAGAGAGTTAGTGGTTAAATATTTACTGGTACACCCCTTCCCATTCCATAGCCCAAATGATAACCAAATAGAAGGCTTGTTTCCAATTCAGTCAGACTTGTCCTTTTTTTCCAAATATTCCCCAACTCTGTTTTCTCCCTCTTCTATGTGAAGCATTTTAATGCTACATAATCCAGTTGTCCATACTCTCTTTGCAATTCTCTTTATTCCAGTGTATCTTCTGAAGTACAGAAATGAAAAAAATCTTTTCAGAAAGGCAAGGGAACTCTTCATAAAAACCTCCCAAGTCTTAAAATGTTGGATTCCTTTCTTCCTCATTTCCCAATATCCCTTCTCCCTTCTGTGAATGATTATATGCTGAATGTAACATTTTTGTACGATCAGCCAAGATCCTGAGATGCCAGCCCAGAAGTCTGAATTCATTTTTCATCATTAAACGATGAGGGAATTAAGATTTCACCATGTATCTCACTCTCCCCTCTTTCATGACAGAAAACTAAATACCAGACATTTCCTTTTCTAGGGCATATTGTGAGTCGATACATTAAAGGACCAGGAACTTCTTGAAAGATGAAAGCTAAATAACCTGGGCTAGCATTGTCATATAAGTTAGGCATCTTGATGGTACAGAGGATTACTAGCTGTGTGAACTGAGGAAGTCACTTATCCTATATCTGCCTCATTTTTCTCAGCTGTAAAAATAAGATAGTAATAGTATCTACCTCCTAAAACTATTGTAAGGATCAAATGAGGAAACATTTGCAAAATACTTAGATACTTTATCATCATCATCATCATCATCATCATCATCATCTTGATGAAATGAAAGAAGTAGAAGTTAATGGCAATCATATTGTGGGAGAAAAAATTCCCTCAATAAGAATCAATTGACCAATTCTTTACTCTTCTATTCAGAGATCCAACTACTGAAATCTGGGAATTAAAAGACAGAAAACACGTTTCCATTTTTATAAAAATATGCACAATAACATTTAAAAAAATAAATGTTCTCAATATCTTTTTAAATATTGCTTAAATTTCCCCTTCTATATATCTCCCTCTTGCAGAGGCATTCTATAACAAAATTAATTTTTGTATTTGATTTATTTAATGTTTTTATTTTATTTATTTAATTATTTTACATTTGTTTTTAAAATGTTTGAGTTCTAGGTTTTCTCCCTTATTCCCATCTACCATTAAGAAACCACATATGAAGTTATGCAAGACATTTCCATAAGAGTCAAGTTGTGAAAGAAAACAGATTTCCCACTCTAATGAAAATAAAAACCCTCAAGAAAAATTAAGTTTAAAAAAGAGAAAGAGAGAATGCTTTAGTCTGTATTCAGACATCATCAGTTCCTTCTGTGGGTATAGATAGCATTTTTTATCATAAGTCCTTCAGCATATTCATCCATGATTGTACTACAGAGAATAGCAAAGTCATTACAATCCATCATCCCAGAACATTGCTATTACTTTGTATACAGTATATTTCACTTTGCTTGAGTTCATAGATGACTCTCCAGTTTTTTCCCCCTTATTTCTGAGAGCATCCTGTTCATCATTTCCCATTTTCCATCACAAACACATACCATAGTTTATTGATCTATTGCCTAATTGATAGTCATCCCCTCAATTTCTAATCTTTTTGCCCTGAGAAGAGAACTGCTATGAATATTATATATGTATAGTCATTTTCTTTTTTTTTAAATTAAATCTATTTTAGTATTCATGTATAGTAATAGTGCTGTTGAGTCAAAGGATATTCATGAATTTATAGCCCTTTGGGCACAAATCATATTTTTTGATCATTTTTCAATTGGGGCATGCCACTTATTTTTTATAAATTTGACTCAGTTCTCTCTATAATTGAGAAATAAGGCCTTATCAGAGAAATTTGCTTCAACATTCTTCTTTTACAATTACTATTGCTAACTATATTCCCTCCTACCCCATTTATTCTCTTTTAATACCAAAGAAATTGAGGCAAGACAGAGATTGATTTTTAATCTTTAACATGGAGAGTTAAGCATTTCATGCAGATAAACTGAGGCAGTCTTATATGGGGTTTTAGCTAACTAGGGTTTAACAAAGGAAGATAAAGGAAGTGAGGACACTGGGTGGGAGGAAAAGCCATAATTCCAAGAAAGAATCATAACTTAATCCTGACAGGATAGGGGTCAAGATAAGAAGGTCAAGGGCAGGAGACAGTGAGGTTGTTGAGGGGTGAGAAATGAAGGTTGAGAGAAACCCTAACAGCAATGGGGTCCCCAGGTTGGTGTTGCAAGTTTTTGCTAAAGAATTTGCAGCCCCAATCTTCAAGTAAAGTTTTTGGCAAAAAATGGGCTTATTCACTGAAAAATTATTTCCTCAGTGGGCCAGTTCTTGGTAGGAATTAGCAAAGGTTTGGGTACAGAATCTTGTCTTTTATTAGCCTTCTATGATTTGGGGCTAGGGAGCAATTAGGTGCTAAGTTTCAAATTAATAAAGGGTGGTGATTGTTTCACAGACCAAAGTGATTTCCAGATCAATTGGGAAGTGGGAATTTCCCCATGGGAAATGAGTAGCTTTCCCAAGGGAGATTCATATGGGTGGGGATCATTTTTAGGAATTTCCCCGGCTAGATGACCCCCCTCTCCACAAAGATCAGGGGACATCAAGTTGAGGGGCAATACTCAAAACAGAGAGGTAATCATCCTAGCAAGGATCCAGGTGCATTATTCTGGAGTTTATGACACAATGATATGTAAAGGTAATCAGAACTCCAAGGTTTTCCTGACTCAATTCTGCCAATTCTAATGGCAGGGAAGGAAGGTGGTTATACCCCAGTGCCCAACACTCTCTCTCCTTTCACCTTGCCCTTCTTCAAAAGTATTTTAATACGTATCATTTCCTCCCTCAATCTGCCCTCTCTATTATCATCTCAACCCCCTTCCTATATCCCATTCCTAATTTTGTCCAGGGTAAGATAGATTTCTATACTCATATTCAGTATGTATGTTATTTCCTCTTTGAACCAATTCTGATGAAAGGTTCACTCATTCCTCCTCTCCTCCCCCTCTTCCCCTCCACAATAAAAGCTTTTTTCTTGTCTCTTTTTATGACAGATAATTTACACCAACAAAGATTATTTTTAAAAGAGAAAGAAGAGAAAAAATCAGTAAAACTTGTTGTGGAAGATTGCATATATTGCTAGACTTTTTCAATGTGTTAATCACACTACCCTAACCTCTATAAGGCTGTTGCTTGTCCTTTGTTAGCTAAGATGACCATGATATCAGGGAGGTGATACAACCACATGCAAGTGAATTGGATTTAAGAGGGAGAGTTAAGCAGGGTTTCCTGACTCACTTTCTCCTCCAGAGATATCTGGTTCCAGAGGCGAGATACAGATCAGGATGAATGGAGATGGCCCTGGATGCAATGGGAGACCTTAACCTTTTTAAGCTAAGGTCTTCATAAGTCTCAATTTGACTGAGGCTGTACTCATGCAGTGATTAAGTTACAGTAGAAATTTACACAAAGAATCCCTCTTTCACCTAGTGCCCTCCCTCCAACAAAACTCTAGATAAATAAATGAATGAATCCGGGAGGGGAAGTTCCTCAGGGTTTCTCCTCAAAGCAGAAATGATTGCTATTTCATCCAATCTTAGTCAGTCAGGACCCATACAATAACTAAATGGAGTTTGGACTAAAGACTTATTTTACTGAGTGAAGGAGAAAACAAACATATATACAAAAAAGCCATAGACAGAATCAATAGGAAATAAATAGGGAAGGCATTAGAATTAAAAGAGTTTGGGGAAGGCTTCCTGTGTTAGGTGGGATTTTAATTGGGATCTAAAGGAAGCCAGTAGGTAAAGATGGAGAGGAAAAGCATTTAGGTTATGGGAGACAGCCAGAAAAATGCCTAGAGTCAAGAGATGGAAGGTTTTTGTTTTTGTTTTTGTTTTTTTAATTGAATAATGAAGAGACCATTGACCATGGTCAATCAAAGAGTATATAACTAAGAGGTAGCTATAAGAAGACTGGAAAGGTAGGAGGGGGCTACTATAAAGGGCTTTGAACACCAATCATAATATTGTATTGCTATGCAGAAAATCAAAAACAAATAAAATAAAATAACTTCCCTGCTCTGGATATATAGCATTCCATGGTATAAAGAGTAATTAAAACTGCTTCCTCTGGTTGTCTATATCTGTTACATTCAAAGTGCCTCTCTTTATTTAATCATATTGGCTACCTATAAAATTTAGCTTTAGATGACATTTCCAGGAATGTTTTTATTTTAAAGATTTTTTTTTTGCCCCTTCATTGAAGTTTAAAGAATAAACAGAAATAATATATATGAGCAGAACTCACAGTAATGTATACTTTTACGAATGATTTACATGGAGTTTATTGCTTAGAACATTTATAACACACCAGTAGCCACCACAAATGCATTTTCTTCATTGTAAGGTTGCATATTTCATTTTTAATAGCGCAAATATGTTCACTTATCCATTTGTAATGAAATGCCTGGTGCTTAAAATAAAAAAGTAAGTGCATTTTCAGCAGATCTGTTGTCAGTGTTCTGTGCTTCTGATACATGGAGCATTTTTTTTCCTGAAATGTTAGTACATTAAGGTAGACTATTTATAACATTCTTATAAATTCATTAGCTACTTGTACCTTGTTGACTTACAACTTTATTCCTCACTAATGCTCATATTTGACCTTCAGGAAAGGTTTGCTGTAGCCGGTTTTATGGAAAGTGAGGGTTTTGATAGAATTTTGTTGTAAAAAATTACTCTATCTGATTGGACAATGCATTCCTAGTACACATAGAGAAAGAATATCCTCTCTGAGTTTTATCTTTCTAGGGCACCTTGGTTTCCTAAGTAGATGATGAAGTCTCTTCCATTTCTAGCTGACCCATGAGAAAAATGTAGACTCTATAAACTAATACTTGAAATTGCTATTAAATTACTATTTATTTATCCGTGAATAAAATTAGCAAATACTTTTCTCAGTGACCTCTGAAAGACATCCCCCCCCCCATTTCTCTAGTTCATCTGTTACTAAACTCTAGAAGTAAAGAGCATCAACTGGAAGATAGGCACCTGGGTTCTGGTCCTTGGTCTGTCACTAGCTGGCTATATAACCTTGGAGAAGTCACTATGCCTTTAAGGGTACTGTTTTGTGTATTTAAAATGAAGTAGTTAGATTCAAAGTGTATAAAGCTCCTCCCAATTCTGACTTTCTTTGGGTTTATGAGAAGTCATTTTATGTTATAAGAATAATGAGCCCTTCTCACAATAGTGTTTGTGATTAAAGGTTCCCTTTGCCAGACTGAACCCTTGAGCTGAATGGTTCACAAAGTAGACCATTAAATACACAGAGTGGTAAAGTAAAATATTTTGAGGTGAGGGGGAAAAATGTAATTGTATTTCATATTTTTTTTAAAAGCCAAAATGGCTGTGAAAGTTTGTAGGTCACCTTAACCATTATGGTTATTGGCCAAGCTTTAGTAAAATCTTGCATGCTTCACTGTGATCTAACTCAAAAAGTTTATGTCCTCATCATATTCTGTGTGAGAATATTCCCATGAGTGCTGCTTCAAGTGTGGTGTGTGTGTCTTTGTGTGGGTGTATATGAGAGAGACAGATAGACAGAGATAGAGAGAGACAGAGCCCTCCCCCCCCACACACACAGAGATACACAGAGAGACAGAGATTGTGAGAAACAGAGAGATAGATAGATACACAGAAAGAAGGGGGCAGATACACACCCAGAGAAGTGGAAAAGGAGAGGATAAGAAAGAAGCAAGCAAGCAAGCAAGCAAGAAGCAAAATTGATGTTGCAATGGATACTCATTCTATTTCCCCTCTGTTCTTCTATAATTTTATTTTTTCTCTCACACCAAGACATAGGGGTCAGGGATCATTAGCTTTATATTAAGCACAAGTCATAATGATTTAAATAATACATAAAAACCTATTCCAATATCTTGTTAATTTAGATGGTATAAAGGTAGATGGTAGAGGTTTTTAAAAAACCTCATGGTTGTTGGCTTTTTTAGTTTGTTTATTTGTTCCTTTGTTTCATATTAGGAATTCTTTGTTGAAAAAGACAGTTAAAAAGTTCTCAATACGATGAGTAACCAGTACCATAGTGAAAATGATAGTATCCTACCAATCAAGAATGAACTAGTTACCCTTGATTTCTGAATTACCTGTATCCTGTCTGTCAACAGGAAGTCAAATGATCTCAAGAAAAACAAAATTAGAGAAGAAAAAAGATCAAACTAATTTAAATAAATTATCAACATTGAGAAATAAATAAAATTCAAGATGCTGACTCAAAGTATTTTCACTTTTTAGGAAAGTTGAACCTACACAAAAGTTACCAATTAAGTAGAAAGACTTGAGAAATCATAATGCTTTATAAACTTTTGCTAGGTGGTAAGACAGTGTAATGCCGGAGAAACTGAAGCAAGATAGAGATAGAGAGTTTTTAATATTTTCTTTGAATTTCTGAGGAGAGATTGTCCGGAGGCAGAGCAGAATCCATTCTGCCCCCAGGGCTGAATTGGACTTTTATCTCAAAGAATTCAGTATCAAATGTGAGATCCCAAGGATTTTTATATGGCTCTAGCAATCAGGGGAGTCAAAGGCAAGGGGTGGAGTCCAAACACTCACCCCTCAACTGGTCAGAACTGGATTTATGGTCCATTCTTGGAAATTCCCACTCACCAGTGTTTGGACAATTTTCTTTTATTGTTCTGCCTCAGTTTCCCTAAATTGTCCTGCCTTTGTTTCTTTAAATTTTTCTGTTTCAGTTCCTTGAATTGTTCTGCCTCAATCCCCCTGGTTGCAACCCCCCCCTTCCTGATAGATTCTTGATAACTTAGGAGGACTTAGAAGCCAGGATGTCTGAAATAGAAGATCTTCCTCTTATCTGAAATTAAACATTACAGTTTATGATCCTAGATTAGCCAGCCCTAAGTTATATCAGTCCTAATTATCAGGAAAAGGAAACTTTGGCACAACAATAGCAGAAAGAGCAAACGGTATTGTTTCTTGAAAAAGACTGCAGAGGAGGAAGAAAGAATAAGAGCAAAATATTTCACCAATGGCAAAAGAAAAGTAAAAAATAAATCTTAGGCAATTGAGAAAAAAAATCTTCAGGATTTTGGCAGGAGATAAAGCTAAAATAAGATATCTGAACACGTTTTTAGATGTCATGGAGAGGAGGACAACAAATACATACAAAGGAAGAAGATCTGCTGATGCTTTCATAGTGATCTATTCTTGCCAGCAAAAATTGTTGAAACACTTTTGGACTCTACCCCCTCTGTTACCTGATAATGATAAATCAATCAACCCTAATAGCTCCTTACCACCAGTAGAATCAGTCCTGGTCCATTTTATCAATCCAGTCTCATTAAATGTTACATTTCACCATTTTCACTCTCCTGTCTCAGTCAAACTCCTCTTTTTTCCATTCCTCAGACATGACATTCCATTTTCTTTTTCCATGCCTTTTCCCTGGTTGTCCTCAGTTCTTAGAACATATACCATCCTCAGTTTTGGCTCATAGGATCCTCTTTCTTCAAGTCAAAAGTTCATATACTTTTCCTTCCTTCCTTCCTTCCTTCCTTCCTTCCTTCCTTCCTTCCTTCCTTCCTTCCTTCCTTCCTTCCTTCCTTCTTTCCTTCCTTCCTTCCTTCCTTCCTTCTTTCCTTCCTTCCTTCCTTCTTTCCTTCCTTCTTTCCTTCCTTCTTTCCTTCCTTCTTTCCTTCCTCCATCCCTCCATCCCTCCCTCCCTCTCTCCCTCTCTCCCTCTTTTCCCCTCTCTCTTCCTCCCTCCCTCCCTCCTTTCCTTCTTTCTTTCTTTCTTTTCTTTATTTCCCTGGAAATAAGAAAGAGCCATTGAAGTTTATTGAATAGAAGGATGACATGGTCAGAACTGGTGTTGCCATAATCAGATCTCTACTTTAGAAAAAAATTAATTTGATTGGTAAGTGGAGGATAAACTGGGGTAGAGGAAGTAAGGTGATGAGAATCTACACCAGTGTTGACTATGACAGAAGATAGAAGGGAATACATATAAAAGATATTACAAAGGTAGAAACAGTAGAATTTGGCAACAGATTGGTAATATAACAAAATGTTCCCATTTTTATTTCTATAAATATTTATGATAATGATCTATATCTCATGGATTTAGCTACAAAAGCAAACTGGGTATGTTTGGGGATCTGAACAGGAAATTCACCCTCAAAGATGCTAGGAAGGGAAACATGAATAAAAGATAAGAAGGGAAGAGAGAGTCCAATGAGGAATAAGTACAAGTCAGACTCTTTTGTTTAGTCTCTATTGCATGGAATGAGAACTATGGACACACCAGGATGAAAAGATCACAGCAGGACTGATTACCAAGCTATAAAGGCAGAGTTAAAGAACCATAAGAAATATCACAGAACCAGAGGGGACAGACAATTATTTGCTCAAGGATTGTTGGGAACAATCTATTTTATAAGCCTTTCTTTTTCAAAAGTAGGCACAAAAAAGCCTAGTCCATGGCATACACACTTTAAGGACATCATTGATAGAAACAGGACTAGGAAGGTTGATACAAATATATAATCCTAGCTCCTGGGGGAGGTTAAGGATGGTCTATTTTGAGGATTTTTGAGCTACCAAAAGTTATGTTGACATTAAGTTCAGTATTAATAAGGTAATTTCCTTAGAGAAGAAAAGAGAAGAGAAGGAAGGAAGGAAAGGAAAGGAGAGAATGAGGGAGGAACAGAGAAAAGAGAGGAAGGAAAGGAGAGGAAGATTGCTTAGGGAAGAGATTATTTGCTGTTACCTAACTTCCTTGGAAATTAATGGGAGATAATCATAACAATGGAAACTGAATTCAGGAAAGGATATAAAGTGGGACTAATCCCAGGATAATTAGGTAGCACAGTAGATAAAGTACCATGCCTGAAGTCACAAAAACTAGTTTTCCTGAGTTCAAATTTGGTCCAAAGTCCTTAATTATATGGATCACAACAAAAAGTAGCAGATCATCAAAAAGATGAAAATATCAGCACATACTATTTGTCTCCTGAGGAATCTGCATTTGAACCAAGAAAGAACAGTTAGAATTGAACATGGAAAAACTGATTAGTTTAACATTGGGAAAGGAGTATAAAAAGGCTATATATTGTCACCTTATTTATTTAACTTATATATAAAGTACATCACCTGAAATGACAAACTGGATGAGTCAAAAGCTGGAATTAAAATTACCAAGAGAAATATTAATAATCTCAGAAACACAGACAATACCACTCTTATGGTAAAAAGTGAAAAATTAAGAAGCCTTTTGATGAGGGTAAAAGAGGAAAGTATAAAAGCTGGATTAAAGCTTAACATAAAAAAAAACCTAAAGTCTTGGCAACTGGTTCTATCATTCCCTGGCAAAGAGAGAAGAAAGGGAAGCAATGTTAGATTTTATATTCTTGGGCTCAAAGATAATTGCAGACAGCAAATGCAGTCATTAAATTAACTCTTGCTTCTTGGAAGGAAAGCTATGGTAATTCTGGGCAACATACTAAAAAGTAGCGACTTCATCTTGCTGAGAAAGGTACATATATTCAAAGCTATATGTTTTTTTGTTTTGTTTTGTTTTGTTTTTTTTTTAGTGCAATGTATGACTGTGATAGTTGGACCATAAGAAAAACTGAGCCCTTCAGAATTGGAGCTTTTAAATTGTGGTGCTAGAGAAGATTTTTGCGACCCCTTGAACAGCAAGGAGGTCAAATCAATTAATATTTAAATCAATTCAGGGTATTCTTTTTTTTTTCAAAATATATGCATGGATAATTTTTCAACATTAACCCTTGCAAAACCTTGTGTCTCAATTTTCTCCTCCCTCTCCCCAACCCCTCCCCTAGATGGCAAGTGATTCAGTATATGTTAAACATAATAGAAATGTTGGAGTTCAAATGTTGGAGTTCTTGTTCTTCTCAAAACACAGACGGTTTAGCTTAGAGCCCTCCAAATATCTCCAAATCCAAGGGTTTTGTCCTTCAGCCTCTGCCTCTGCTTTCTTCAGTCTCCAACCAGCACAGAAATGGAATGAATCTCTTGTCTCCTTCACTTGGGGCTCGGCTAGTTTTCTGGTGAGTCTTTCAGACCAGCTTGGTCTCAGTGGGGGAAGTGCAGGAGCCCAGCCACCAACTACAGTGGTGTGAGATAAAGATGAATCTGGTTGTCCACTGAACTCTCCACTCGTAGCTTTATCCTCTGAAAACTCTTCTTCTGCCACCAGCCAACCAAGTGGAAAATATATTCTCTCTTGCCTCAGAGAGAGGGCTTCTGGAGTAATTCAGCTGAAATCTCTCAAAGTGCTCTGTGTCTGCACCAGAGTGCTCCTCTCCAACCAGCTGAATTCTCTTCTTCGACCAACCAGCCAAGTGGAATATATTCTTGAATAGCTCTCTCTTCACTGGCCTTATATCTTGAGTCGTCTGAGAGAATGGGATTATGGGTTTTCTCCCATAGTGCTCTCTGGCCCAAAGAGCTTTAAGGGAGGTGTGAACTCACCAAGTTACAAGTTTACTTTGTGAATCTGGCATACTTGTGAACTCCGATGAGTAAAGGTGTAAACACAAGCATTGTACTAATTAGTTCTACTTAGTACCTTGTTTCAGGTTCTGGCCCAAAACATCTTCTTGTAAGATCAGATCAACAATCTATCAACTCTAATGAGTTAGCAGTTTGTAAGGATTCCAACAGTAGAAATATATGTTGAATCCAATATATGCATATATATTTATACAATTATCTTGCTTAACAAGAAAAGTCAAATCAAAAAGGTAAAAAAATGAGAAAAAATAAAATGCAAGCAAACAATAACAAAAAGAGTGAGAATGCTATGTTATGATACACCCTCGGTGTCTGCTGTCCTCTCCTTGGATATAAATGGCTCTATTCATCACAAGAGCATTGGAACTGGTCTGAATCATCTCATTACTGAAGAGAGCCATGTCCATGAGCAATTCAAGATATTCACTGGAAAGTCAAATAATGAAACTGAAGCTTAAATACTGTAGCTACATAATGGGAAGATAGGATTTATTGGAAAAGAGGTTGATTTGGGGAAATATTAAAGGCAAAAGATAAAGGAGATGATAACAGAGAATGAAATATATAGATAGTGTCATAGAACCAATGAGCATGAGCTTAGACAGACTTAGAGAGATAGTGGAGAATAGAAGGACCTATTGTGCTGTAGTCCATGGGGTCACAAAGAGTCAAGCATAAAACAAAACTGAACAATTGAAAGACAGCAGTAATAACAAAAGAGCAGTCCCTTGTTATAACAAGCTTAAAAGCTTAAAATGCTTAAAATTTAAGCTTAAAAATGATAAGTATCATATCTCTAAAGTCAGCCAGGTAGGAAAGTAACAATTATTTTTATCTACTTTAAACCTTTCCTTCTTGCTCCTTTTCTTTGAAATTTTGTACTCTAAAAACCAGGCCTTACTTATCTTGATGCTCTTTAAAACCTTATCATTTCTGGTTTTGTCTACTTCTCTGTAGATATTTTGCATATATCTATTTATATACATGTTATTTCACCCATCTGAATGTAAGCACTTTGATATCTGGAACTGTTTCAGTTTTCTCTTTGTATGTCAGTGATTAGTATAGTATAACACATACAGTAAGTGTTACATAAATGCTTTCTGATTTGCCTACTGTATCCTTCTCCCTCTTACCCCTTCAACTTCCTTGTTTTTCTTTCCTTTTTGCACCTCATGCTTGATTTCTACCTGGTTGGGAACTTCCAACTTGCTCTTTTTTAGTGTGTACCAAATGCCAATGGAAACACTATATTGGTAGGCTTTTGCAGATGATTATTTTATAGTCGATCACATTTTTACAGTCAAATTATTGATTTAGATGCAGAAGATATTGAGATTTTGCAGAGTCAATTTTAAGAAAACATTTGAGTTGGCAGAGCATAGTACTTAAAGGCTTTTCTCCAATAAGATAACTTTTATATGTATTTCCAAATTTTGCATGGCCATACATTATACAGCTACAATTGAAAGACAACTGAAATAATTACTGCCTTCATCTGTTGCTACTAAGTAAGATGTTAAGCAGAGGAAAAATATGTTTATCAAAGATGTTTAATTCTTTTGTAAAAAATGTCCTATGGTAAATCCAAACAAAAGGATTATTAATGGAGAGATTTTTCAAATATTCTATGCAAAGATTGAATCTAATTTAATTTAATTGAGCTCCAGGTAAAGCTTCCAGAATGAAATAAAATTTAAGAAAAAATTCCACAAACAAACCAAAAAAGTCAGTCTTAATTATCCAGAATAGAAAAACAAAGTGGATGAAAAATACTTATTATCCAGACTGTGGTATATACTTCAAGGGTAGTCCTTGAATTAAGTCCCTTGAATTAATGACCAATAAACATGTTAATAACACATGCAATGTAAATGCATAATAATTTGGATGTGATATTGAATAGGAATAGATTGCTTTGAATTGGATTTGGTGTATATATATATATAAAACATTTTCTATGATCTTATACATCACTGTAACAGAATTATCTTTAAAATATATATTCTTCTATTGATGTTATATATCTGTAAATACTTAGAATTCTGCATTCTCAGAGTAGGTAAAATTATAATCTGTTTAGAGGACAATGGGAAGATACATATGGAGCTTATACTCTTCAATAGATATATTATAAGCAGGAAAGGATGTTAGCTAATAAGCCAATCTGCAGGAACTGCTGTGAGATGGATAATAATAGCAAATACTTACACAGCATTTTTGGAAATTTACAACTACATTTAATCTTTAAATTATTATGCCCATTTTATGAATAAGGAACTTGAGGCTGAGAGAGTTTTGATAACTTACCTAGGATCACATAGCAGGTGCCTAAAACAGGATTCAAACTCAGAACTTCCTAACTTTGAGTCCATCACCCTTTCCATTATATCAAAAGTTTTCACAAAAAAGACTGACCAGTGATTTTTACATGTGTATCTTAACATACAGAAAGAAAGTAGAAAATTAATTGAAGACATCAGAGCCCAAAATATGGCAGAACACAAGGAAAAGAAGAAAGATTCAGAGAAAAGGATTTATTTGGAACTTAGTCAACGGAATTTGGTAATTGAACCTCCAATATGATGACCTCCACAGAAAAACAGCCAAGTTAATAAATCTACAAGCATCTATTACCTGCTTCATATATGCTGGAACTATGCTAAGCACTGAGGATACAATGACAAAAATAAAAATCAGTTCCCTTGCTCTCAAAGAGTTCATATATTATTATAGAAGAGATAACATGCAATCCAGCTAAGTACAAGCAAACATTTTCCATCTATCTATTATATCATTTGTAATTAATTAGTGATAAGAAACTAAGAGAAGCTTTAGCAATAAGAAAAGAAGAAGAAATTAAAGAAATTAGAACAGGCAATGAGGAAATAAAAGTATTTTGCAGATGATATACTTAGAGAATCCTAGAAAACCATCTAGAAACTTACTGGAAATAAGGCTTTAGCAAAGTTGCAAGATATAAAATAAACCCACACAAAGTATTTCTATATATCACTGACAAAGCCCATCAGCAAGAGATAGAAAGAGAAATTCCATTTAAAATTACTGTAGACAAAATAAAATATTTGGGCATTTATCTGCCAAGACAAACCCAAGAACTATATGAACACAATGACAAAACACTTCTCACAAAAATAAAGTTAGGTAAACAATTGGAAAAAATATCAGTTTTTCGTGGCTGGACTGAGCTAATACAATAAAAATGATAATTCTGCCCAAATTGGTCTGCTTATTCAGTGCCATACCAATTAAACTATTAAAATATTATAGAAAAAAATAACAAAATTCATCTGGAAGAACAAAAGGTTAAGAATATCAAGGGAATTAATGAAAAAAAAATACAAAGGATGGTAGCTTAACAGTACCAAATCTAAAACTATATTATAAAACAGCAGTCATCAAAACTATTTGGAACTACTTAAGAAATAGAGTGGTGGATCAGTGGAATAGATTAAATACAAAGGACACAATAATCAAGGCCTATAGCAATCTAGTATTTGGTAAACCCCCAAACTCCAGCTTCTGGAATAAGAACTCACTATTTCATAAAAATTGCTGGGAACACTGGAAAATAATGTCAGAAACTCAGTATAGACCTATATTTTATATCCTATACCATAATAAGATTAAAATAAATACATTATTTGGCCATAAAGGATGATACCATAAACAAATTAGGAGAACAAAGGATAATTTACCTATCAGATTTTGGAGATGGGAGAAATTTGTGAGCAAAGAATTAGAGAACATTATAAAAGGCAAAATGGACAACTTTGATTACATTAAATTATTAAATTTTTGCACAAATAAAACCAATAGAAACAATATTAAAGGCAATATACAAAACTAGGAAAAACTCTTTAAAGCTAGTATTTCTGATAAAGGTCTCATTTCTGAAATATATAAAGAACTGGGTCAAATTTATAAGAATATAAGTTATTCCCCAATTGATAAATGGTCAAAGGATATGAACAGACAATTTTCAGATGATGAAACTAGTTATCTACAGTTATATGAAAAAAAATGCTCTTAAAAATATCTAGAGAAATACAAATTAAAACAACTCTGAGATAACACCTCATACCTCTCAGATTAGCTAAAATGACAGGAAAGGATAATGATAAATGTTGGAGGAAATGTGGGAAAACTGGGACACTAATGCATTGTTGGTGGAGTTGTGAAATGATTCTGGAGAGCAATCTAGAACTATGAGCAGAAGACTATAAAAGTGTGCATACCCTTTGACCCAACAGTGCCATTACTGGCTCTGTATCCCAAGGAAATCATAAAGGAGGGAAAAGGACCCGCATGTGCAAAAATGTTTGTAGCAGCTCTCTTTGTGATAGCAAAGAATTGGAAAATTAATAGATGTCTATCAATTGAGGAATGGCTAAATAAGTTGTGGTAATATAATATGAAAAAAAAATCATGAACAAGCTGATTTTAGAAAGGCCTGGAAAGATTTACATGAACTAATGCTGAGTGAAACAAGCAGAATCAGGAATGTGTTGTACACAACAATAGCAAGAATGTGCAATGTTCAACTATGGAAGACTTGGTTCTTCTCTATGGTTCAGTGATCTAAAGAAATCCTAAAAGATTTTGGACAGAAAATGCCATTTGCTTCAAGAAACAGAACTAAGGAGATTGAATATAAATCAACAAATGCCATGTCTTTTTTCTGGTTTGTTTTGTTTTTGTTTTTTAGCTCTCGTCCACGGTCTTTCCTTTTGCTCTGATTTTTCTCTCCCAACATGATTTATAAAGCAATGGGTTTTTAAAAAGTTAAAAAAAATAAAATAATTTTTAGTAAAAGGAACTGAGGGAAGATTAATTCCTTCCTCAAGGAATAGAAGAAGATGGCACAGTGATGATTATGTTCCCTCAGGAATTGGCATGCTCTGGTTCCAACAAGTTCTCATTAATCCTACTATTTCTCCTGGAAATCATCTTGGTTCTTTCCTCTTTCACACCCAGGTAGTTTAGTAATGCAAGTAAGGATAATGGGTAGAGGTGTTTGGGTAAATATTTTTAAATTGGCTCTTGACTTCAATTTAATCTGTGTTGCTAATGCATTCTCCATAATTTTCCTAAATCTAGAAAATGATTTTTAAAAAATCAAATTTCAGTTTCTAATACTTGCAGATTGCTGACATGTAAGGGGTGACTCCAGCACATGTTATTATAGGGAGGGTTGAGATCTTCAGCAAACGCTTCTAATTTCCCATGTCCACTGTTATAATCATGGAGCCTAAGGAATGGCCAGATACTTTTCTTGCCCCTTTCAATCATGAAAGTGGAAATTTTTAGCATGGAAGATTATAGATATAGACTATATCAAAAAAAGGAGAAGACTGAGATGCTAAAAACAATGAAACGTTGTAGATGAAAGGTACTCCTCTAAATATTTTTTTCAAATTATCACAGGTGGCTATGTAGTGAAAATGTAGCCAACTGAAATGATCCATTAGTACCCGAATTTAAAAAAAATTATTGATGGCATCTCCTTTTAACATCACAGCTGTTCCCCAACAACTTGTTTACCCACATCCTTCTCTCCTCTCTCCATGACTGCCATGTTAAAAAAAATTAAACAAAAGTGACTTGACATGGCTACAGCTAACAACTGATGAGGAAAGGAATAAGCATTTATTTATTAAGTACTAACTGTCAGATACTGTGCTAAGCACTTTACACATATTATCTTATTTAATTTTCATAGTAATCCTGTGAAGTCAGTACTGTTATGATTCTTATTTTACATGAACTAAGGCAAACAGAAGTTAAATGACTTGCCCATGGTCACATAAGTGTCTGAATTTGGATTTGAACTCATCTTCTTCAATTCATGTCTAGTGTTCTTTCCCCTGTGTTACATAGCTAATAGAAGGTTCTATAGTCATAGTCCCTATTCCTTTATTAAGAGAAGACAAGTGTTATGTTCTCAAAAACTCTGCATCATTTTATTTATTACTAGTACAAATTTGGGCTGAGCACACAACCTGTCTGAGCCTCAGTTTACTAGAATTTGACTAGATGACCTCCAAACTCCATTCCAGTTCTAAAGCTTTGATTCTCTGATCCTATTTTAGCTTGATAGCTAATGGCCATTATCTGTTTTTACTTTCATTATTTTAATAAACATTTTCATTCTGCTTTGAATCAGTTCATAAGTCTTCCTTTGTTTTTCAAAATTCTTCCTATCTTATAATTTCTCTTGATACAATAATTTCCCATTATATTCATATATCACATCTTGTTCAATAATTCCCCATGGAGAGGTCCGCTCAATTGTTAACTTTTTGCTACTACAAATGCACTATTAATATTTGGTATATACAGGATTTTTACGTCTCCCTGGTTTGAGTATATGCTCAATAGTGAAATTGTTGGATAAAGCACATGAACAGATTAATGACTTTTATCTCATAATTCCAAATTGTTTTCTAGAATAGGTGGAGCAGTTGAAAATACTATCAACAATGTATCAATATGTTTACCTTCCCATAGGTCCCCTAATATTGCCAATTTTAATAGTTTACCATATTTGGCAATTTGGTCAGCTATTTAAATTTTTATTTCTCTGAGTGATGGAGCAATTTTTAAAATGTGGAACTTTTTCTTTTTAAAAGAGCTATTTCTTTTTAAGGCCACTCCTATTATCATATGAAAGGAAATAACTATTATTTTTGTAAATTTGTGTTTTGCTTATATAAAAACTATTAAATTATATATAATATAATATAATTATATATAATCGATATTATATATAATATGTATAATCAAAATTTTCTATTTTTTTTCTTTTTGACCATTTATTTCCTTTCTTGGTTAGAAAATTTCCTCAACTAAAAATGTGAAAAGTGCTTAAAAATGATATATTTTGGTTATAAATTTGTGTATAATATATTGTGGTATGTCATGAGATGCATCCTATTCACTATCAATTTTCTCCTACGGTTTTTGTAATACTAGCACATAACAAAATTTCCTCTCACTTATTAGAAAAGCTTCCAGTTTTTCCTTATTTAATAAAATGCCAATCTTTGTAATTCAATGTATATCAGGTAAAACTTTTAAAGAGCTTTTTTATTAATATTTCTAAACTTACTTTTTAAAATTGTTTACTTCTTCAATATTTTAATTTATTCATGTTTTTATTATGATTTATGATTATTTTTCTAGCATTGAAACATCTTTACATCTCACAAATAAATCCAAGTTGGTCATAAAGAATAATTTTTAAAATTTATTGCTAGAGTATCTTTGTGAAAGTTTGAATTAAAGTTTTGCACTAGAGAAATGGATCTGTAACTCCCAAGTTTTGCTTTACTCTTTTCTAGTTTGAGTACCATGATTGTATTTGTTTTATAAAAGGAATTTGATACAATGATTACCATCTTGATTATTGAAAATAATTTTTATAACTTAGATAAGTATTATTCTTTAAATGTCTAATAAATTTTACTTGACAGAATGAATGAATGAAAAAAAAGAGCATCTCTTTTCTTTTGCCAATTCATTATTTTTTTCTTGTAAACAATCACACATCCCTTTGTATGTGTGATTTTCTTAATATATCATCATCTTTCATAATTTCTGATAATTTTTATTTCTTCTTTGTTGGTAATTCCTCATGTTTATTTTTTTCTTTTAGTAATTTGAAATTGAGCTCTTTTTCTTCATCAAATTAGTAAATGGTTTGTATAATGACTTTTGTCATTCTCAAAAAATGGTTCTTTTGCTTATCATTTCTAGAATCCTTTTGTCTTCAATTTAATCTATTTCCAATTTTTATATTCCTTTTGTTAATGTTTAAGTTGGTTCCATAAATTTGTTGGTTTTAGGGTTTTAAAATGACTACTCAGTTTATCAATTCTCTCTTCCTATTTTAAAAATTTATGTTTATCTTCTTATTAATGTTTTATATTCTTCTTTTCTTATGTGTCTATCACTTGAAAAGCTATCCTACCTCATCAAAATCCTTCTAAGAACTAAGGGTAGTTAAAGAAAGAAATCTATATCTTAAAATATATTGCTTACTTCTCACTTATACCTCAACAATTCTTTGCTGCAAATATGCCAAAGTCATATATATCTGCAAAATTAATTTCATTACTATTTATATTTTCAGAAATATTATTTTTCATCATTTGGCTTCGTGCCAAAATCTGTATTATTTAAAAGGTATATTTATTGTTTCTCTGATTTGGTCCAATTGTTATTCAGTATATCACTATTTAATTTTCATTTTGGATCACATCTTTTGGAAGTTGCTAAATATTCTCTTTTTCTGACCATGATTCTACTGTAAATTATTTCTTTCTGGATACTTGAAATATTTTCTTCTTTACTTGGGAATTCTGGAATTTGGCTATAATAATCATCTTGGGATCTCTTTCAGGAGGTGATCGGTGGATTCTTTCAATTTTTATTTTACCCTCTAGTTCTAGAACATTAGGATATTTTTCCTTGGTAATGTTTTGAAATGTTTGATATCTGTGCTCTTTTTAAAATCATGGCTTTCAGGTAGAGTATACATTTAAAATTATCTCTTCTGATCTATTTTCTAGGTTGTAGCTATTTTTAGTTGAGATAGTTCAATATGTTTTCTTTCATTTCATTGTTTTTTTCTTGATTTCTCATAAAGTCATAGTTTTCATTTGCTCAATTCCAATTTTTAAAAAAATTATTATTTTTAGTGAGCTTTTGTACTTTGTTTCTCATTTGGCCAATTTTGCTTTTTAGGGTATTCTCCTCATCAATTTTTTGCATTTCCTTTTGCATCATTCTCATTTTTCTTCCCAATTTTTAATCTAATTCTCTTGATTTAAATAATACCTTTTGTGTTCTTCCATGGCCTGAGACCAATTTTTATTTTTCTTGAAGACTTTGGATATAGGAGCTTTGACTTTCTTATCTTCTTTTGAGTATGTGTTTTGATCTTTCTTATCATCATAATAACTTTCTATAATCAGAATTTTTCTGCTGTTTGCTTTTAACTGGACTTTTAAAAACTACTGTATTTAACTACTTTATTAAAGTGGGGCTCTGTTTCCAGGGTGGAAGATGCTCTATCCCAAACTTCAGGGGTTTTGTGCAGCTTTTTTCAGAAATCCTTCTAGGGACTTGTAATTTTTCAGTTCTTCCAAGGAAAGTGTGTTTGAATGATCACAAGTATTCTTTCCTGCCCTGGAATTGTGAGGAGGATCTCCATCAACTCTGGCCATAAGTTCTATTGTGCTAAAAACAAAAAAAAACAACAAAACAAACAAACAAAAACAGAGTCCTTCCTTAATGATAGTAAAGAAACCTCCTGTGAGCTAAGGTCTCTGGAAGCTGCCGCTGCTGCCACCTACTCTTGGTTTGCTGGTTTCCCAAGGTCTTCTTACCCTCGTGATACAAATTTTTCCTGTAGACCTTCCAAGTTGCTTTTGTGTCTCTGGGCTGACAGGCTGGAAACCAACCATTATTGTTGTGCATTCTCTGGAATGGGGCTGAGGCTGTGCTGGTATGACCTGCAACAAGACTGCACTGGATTGCCACTCTGGTGCAACAAACTCTTCCTACTGACTTTCCAAGTTGTCTTTGCCTGAAAAATCATTCCACTCTGTCTTTTTGTGTATTCTGATGCTTTAAATTTTGTTTCAAGTCATTATTTAAAGGTATTTGGAGAGGATTGGGACAGAGCTCAGGGGAGTTCCTGTCTTGACTCCACCATCTTGGCTCTATGCCCATGTAATTGGATTTTCTTTGTGAATTTAGTCTCTATGCCATTATATATATATATATATATATATATATATATATATATACACACATATATATATGTATGTGTGTGTGTGTGTGTGTGCGCTCTCTCTCTCTCTCTCTCTCTCTCTCTCTCTCTCTCTATATATATATATATATAGATAGATAGATATAGATATAGATAGATAGTTTCCTTCTCTGTGGTGCCTTTAAACATGTGATTTTCTTTTTTTTTTAATTTAATATTTTATTTTTCCACAAATACATGTAAAAACATTTTTCAACATTTGTTTTAAAAACTGAGTTCCAAATTCTTTCCCTCTCTTTCCATTCTCCTCATTGAGAAGTCAAGCAATTTGATATAGGTTATACACGGATAATCATGCAAAACATATTTCCATATTAATCATATTGTAAAAGAAAATATATGTCAAAATAAAAACTCTTTATCAGAGTCCTTCAGCTCTTTCCCTGGGGATGAATAGCATTTTTCATAAGTCCTTCATAGTTGTTTTATTGAGAATAGCCAAGTCATTTACAATTGATCATCTTGTTTTATTGCTGGTACTGTGTACAATATTTTCCTGGGTCTACTTATTTCATTTTACATCAGTTCATGTAAGTCTCTCCAAGTTTTTCTGACAGCACCTAATTCAAGATTTCTTATATCTCAAAAGTAATCTGTCACAATCATACACCACAAATCATTCAGCAATTCCCCATTTGAATGCAACTCCTCAATTTCCAATTTTTTGCCACCAGAAAAAACCTGCTACAAATGTTTGGACATCATTCCAAATTTTTCTACATAATGGTTGAATCCATTCACACCTCCATCAACAATGTATATAATATTATCTCTTGTCATTATATATTTTTATTTTGCCTTATCTGAAATTATGTTTATAATTTTTTTCTTTATGAAAATGCAGTAATTATGTTCTAACTGACGTGCAATAACTTTGTTGAAACCCTTGCAATTTTATTTAGTATGTATTCTTAAAATATGTCTTTGTATTCAGCAACTTGTGGTTTTTTTCACTGAATCATTTTTGAGGAGTTTTGATATAAAATTAAATATATTTACATTTAACTTCAGATAGGTTTGTATTTCCCCTTTTTTAATTCTTTTGCATTGAAATTCCTCTTTTTTAAAAAATCAGCATTTCACCCTTGTCATTAGTTTTGTTTAAACTAATTTGATCCGGGTTCTCGTTTCATAGTCTTCCTTTTCTCTCTTTTGATTCCCTGATTAATCCAAAGTTTTATGGGTTTAATTTTTTATCTTTTTATTTCCTTTCAGGCTTTTCTTTTCCATCCCAGGTATGAATACAGTTCTGTATGCTGACTGTTTGGCTCCTTCAATCTACTCTCTTAACTTGAATAACAATAATTTTGAAACTTCTTATTCCTCCCACCTTCAAAGTCATTATTAATTTATCTTATATTTGCTGAGTTTATGTTTATAAGTTCTTCCTTTATTCTGTCTTTGCCTCTCATATAAAGAAGAATTTTTGGAAGACAAAAGTTTTGCTCCTTCTTTGCCTTCCTACTCCTAGACTGAATGATTTACTACTAGATAACATTATTCTTCACCCAATGGGGAAAAACACATGAAAAATATTGATTTATTTATAAAAAGTATGGTGGGTTTAGTTTATGGAATATTAATTTGATCTTTCTTTTGACTTAACTGAGTTAGTGAGCCAGATGCTTCTATTCATTCCCTTTGTCCATGTTTAGCTCTTGATTACTGTGAAAAATTTTTAAAGCAACCTTGTTTTGTTTTATAAACATTTATTTTTATTTTTTAAGCATTTTCCTCTTAGCCATACTTCAAATTTTTGTATATTTTTCCTGTTTGAAATATTTGCACATCAAAACCCTATTCATCTCTTATTTCTTTTGAAGCTTTGATTGAAATATCTCCAAATTTGTTGAAAAACTCAATCCTTTTTTGTTGGTAAATAGTATAAAATTTATGTGATACATTATTTTGTGGTATAGCCTAATCTCCTTTGTTTTTGTGGACCAGCCTATGTAACCTATTCTTTAATTTCTTGCAGAGATGGCATAATCCTTGGCTAAAAATAGTTTTTTTTTCCTTTATAGCTAATTGTCTTTTTCTTGGATGCTTGCAATATTTGTTGCTTGATATAAAATCCAGCAGTTTAACAAATATGTACCTTTCTGATTTGAATATAGAGTGTCTCCATATCATTAATCTATGGTCTATTAATCAGGATTTTTATTTTTGTTTGCAATATTCCTGTGCAATTTTCTTGTATTATTTTCTATAATATAGTAGTATGCAGTCTTCCAAATTCATTAGTATACTTATGTATTTAGGTATATGCCTATGATGCTTAGATTATTTAAATTCTTTCCATTTTCATTATTGAGTATTTTAAAAGTCTTGCATTGAATTGGAATACTCTATCAGTGCTTTCTTTTGATTATTTTGTACCAGACATTAATCAACCTACCTATTTTTAAATTTACAAATCTTTTCATGGACTCCACTATTATGGACAAATTCTATATTGTGTGAACTAAATACTCTCTTTTTTTCTTATAGATACTTCTGTAAATTTGAAGTACTTTATTATTTCATCTTTTAATTATTATGTTAATCTTCTGAACTATTATGAAGAGATTTTTTTTTGCTGCCACTGCTGTTCTTTCATTTACTTTTTCATTATTTTTGACATTCTGAAAATGTGTCTTTTTTTTTTCTTTTGGAATTAGAAGATCACAATTTTTTTTTTTGCTATTTACTAATTTATTTTCTTATTTGCTTTTAAATTGTTTACTTATTTTCCTTTGTTTCTTTATGAATCTTTCTTCTGGATTATCTGGTGATATGTCAGGCCTATACAAAACTTTATTGACAGTATATTTTTTTTTCTGCTCTTTCTCTTCTATTTTGGACTACTTTATGTGAATCTCACTATTTTTCTCCTTCTTTATACACTGGCATTCATTTTATTCTTTCAAGACCACTAAGTGGCTTCAATTTTGATATGTAGAAAGGATATGAAGAAAAGATTGCAGCTTAATTCATATCATTACATATTCTTTGAGCATAGAAGTATTGCCAACCCAGCTAGCTTTGCATTATTGGTTCTCTTTCCTATCCATAATTACCTATCTTCTTTGTCATAGGTGACATGGGTGAATTGAATGCTCTCTTCCCACTAAATGTCACAGCCTGTGTCATTGCTAAGAGAGAATATGATCATCACAATCAAAAATAAAAATTCAGGTCACTCAAGTTTGATTATAATTGATATGGGGTTATCAGGAAATGATTAGGTGGAAGGTTCAGTCATTCAGTTCTGCTATTATTTCAGAAGACTTTAGATAATAAACATGTTTCATCTTTTTTGTGATTTAATTACTTTATTCTGTATCTTGGTATCTTGAGGTGGTAAAGGTGGAAATTATGAGCAGCATTCAAACATTTTGTCAGAAGCGCCAAAATATCTGTGATATTAAAATATTAACAAAATTTTCTGCCATTCTGAGCAATTCTGTTTGACATCTTTATTGGGAAAATAGAGAAAATAATCACAAAGAATAAGAAAAAATAGAAATCAGTGATCTTGGACAAGGCTTTTAACTTTTCTATTCCTCAAGCTTCATATCCATAAAATGATGGAGCTGATCATTATGCACTTCAAAGTCCATTAACACTTTCAATCTATAGTTCTATAATCCATTTTTAATAAATTGATGAAATATATTCAAAAATATAAATTGAAATATTTAAAGTTTTATCAACATTGACAAATTCTTTTAGTATTCCTAAAGCATGGGTGTCATTCTCACATAATTTTCTGCTCAGGAAGATTCAGTACCTTCCTATTGTTCTGGGAAAAACACAAATGTTTTTGTTTGGCACTTAAAGCTTTTTAAAATCTTATTTATCTTTCTAAACTGATCACTCCTTAGTTCTGCTTGTACATTGTATGTCAAAGCCAAACTGGCATCATCATTGTTCTTCAAATGCAACATTTCCTTTTCTATCACTATGCCTTTGCTCAGACCATTGCTCCTGCCTTAAGTGTTATCTCTTCCCTCCGAGACCCCAAGCTCCCTTCAAGATTCAGTCAAGAGCCATTTACCTTCTAGAAGATTCCTAATTTCCTCAGTATTTGGTACTTCCTGACCCTGAAATCCAGTCAATAAGCATGTATTAAACATTTAATATGTCCTAGGAACTGTACTAAGTACAGGGAATACAAATGCAAGCAAAAGATAGTCTTTGTCTACATGGAGATTACTTAAAAAAAAGACAAAAAAAGAAAAAGAAAGCTGAGAATCAGGATGAATACAAAAGGCATCCTGGTAAAATCTTGGAAGTCAGAAATGGAAGCTAGAAGAAAATGAAGTTATTTCTTCTCCCCTATTAGAAATTCTTTATAGGCAGAAACTATTTTGCTATTGTAGCCCTACTGCCTAGTGGAGGGTTTGGTATTTAGTAGCATTTTTTTTTTAATTAAAGCTTCTTATTTGCAAAACATGCATGGGTAATTTTTCAGCATCGATCCTTGCCAAACCTTTTATTCAAATTTTCCTCTCTTTCTCCTATGCCCCTTCCCCTAGATGGCAGGTAGTCCAATACATGTTAAATATGTTAAAATATATGTTAAATCCAATATATGTATATGTATGTATATATATATACATATATATATATATTTATACAATTATCTTGCTGCACAAGAAAAATCAGATCAATAAGTAAAAAAAAAAAAAACTGAGAAAGAAAACAAAATGCAAGTGAACAACAACATAGTGAGAATACTATATTGTAGTCCACACTCAATTCCCATAGTTCTCTCTCTGGGCGTAGATAGCTTTGTTCATCATTAAACAAGTGGAATGGGTTTGAATCATTTCATTGTTGAAGAGAGCCATATACATCAGAATTGATCATCGAATAGTCTTCTTGTTGCCGTGTATGATGATTTCCTTGTTCTGTTCATTTCACTTAGCACCAGTTCATGTCTCTCCAGGCCTCTCTGAAATCATCCTGCTGATTGTTTCTTACAGAACAATATTATTCCATAACATTCTTATATCCTAATTTATTCAGCCATTCTCCAATTGATTGGGCATCCATTCAGTTTCCAATTTCTAGCCACTACAAAGAGGGCTGCCACAAACATTTTTGCACATGTAAGTCTCTTTCCCTCCTTTAATATCTCTTTGGGATATAAGCCCAGTAGAAACACTGCTGGATCAAATGGCATGCACAGTTTGATAACTTTTTGAGCATAGTTCCAATTTGCTCTCCAGAATGGTTGGATCCATTCACAATTCCACCAACAATGTAGCAGTTTCCCAGTTTTACTAAATCACCTCCAAAATTGGTCATTATCATTTCCTGTCATCTTAGCCAATCTGAGAGGTATGTAGTAGTATCTCATCAATAGTGATTTGGAGCACCTTTTCATATGACTACAAATAGTTTCAATTTTTTCATCTGAAAACTGTTCATATTCTTTGATCATTTATCAATTGGAGAATGGCTTGAACTGTTACAAATTTGAGTTAATTCTTTATATATTTTAGAAATGAGGCCTTTATCAGAACCTTTGAATGTAAAAAATGTTTTCCCAGTTTATTGCTTTCCTTTTAATCTTGTCTGCATTAGTTTTGCTTATATAAAAATTTCCAACTTAATATAATCAAAATTATCTATTTTGTGATCAATAATGGTCTCTAGTTCTTTTTTGGTCACAAATTCCTTCCTCCTCCACAGATCTGAGACGTGAACTATCCTATGTTCTTCTAATTAGTTTACAATATCATTCTTTATGTCTAGATCTGAACCCATTTCGACCTTATCTTGGTATATGGTGTTAGGTGTGGTTCAATGCCTAATTTCTGCCATACTACTTTCCAATTTCCCCAGCAGTTTTTGACAAATAGTGAATTTTTATCCCAAAAGCTAGGGTCTTTGGGTTTGTCAAACACTAGATTGCTATAGTCATTGACTATTTTGTTCTGTGAATCTAGCCTATTCAACTGGTCACTTACTCTATTTCTTAGCCAGTACCAAATAGTTTTGATGACCATTGCTTTATAATAAAATTTAGATCTGGCACAGCTAGGCCCACCTTATTAGCTTTTCTTTTCATTAATTCCCTTGAAATTCTTGACCTTTTGTTGTTGATGAATTTTGTTATTTTTTTTAGGTCAATAAAATAGTTTCTTGGGAGTTTGATTGATATAGCATTAAATAAGTACATTAGTTTAGACAGTATTGTCATCTCTATTATATTCACACAACCTATCCAAGAGCACTTGATATTTATTTCAATTGTTTAGATCTGACTTTATTTGTGTGGAAAGTATGTTGTAGTTTTGCTCATATAGTTCCTGACCCTCCCTTGGCAGATAGATTCCCAAATATTTTATTCTATAGACAATTATTTTAAATAGAATTTCTCTTTGTATTTTTTTCCTGTTGGATTTTGTTAGTGATGTATAAAAATGCTGATCATTTATATGGATTTATTTTGCACCCTGTAACTTTGCTAAATTTATGGATTATTTTTAATAGTTTTTTAGTTGATTCTCTGGGTTTTCTGAGCATACCATCATATCATCTGCAAAGAGTGATAATTTGGTTTCCTCATTACCTACTGTAGTTCCTTTAATCTTTTTTTTCTTCTCTTATTGCCAAAGCTAGCATTTCTAATACAATATTGAATAGTAATGGTGATAATGCACTACATTGTTTCATTCCTGATCTTATTGGGAATAGTTCCAGTTTATCCCCATTACATATGATGCTTTCTGATGGTTTTAAATAAATGCTACTTACTGTTTTCAGGAAAAGTCAATTTATTCCTCTACTATCTAGTGATTTTAGTAGGAATGGGAATTGGATTTTATCAAATGCTTTTTCTACATCTATTGAGATAATCATATGTTTTTTGTTAATTTGGTTATTGATATAGTCAATTATGCTAATAATTTTCCTAATATTGAATCAGCAGTGCATTCCTGATATACACACTACTTAGTTGTAGTGTATTATCCTGAGGATGATTTTCTGTAATCTCTATACTAATATTTTATTTAAGATTTTTACATCAATATTCATTAGGAAGATTGGTCTATTCTTTTCTTTCTCTGTTTTCATCCTACCTGATTTATATCAGTACCATTTCTGTGTCATAAAAGGAATTTGGAAGGAGTCCTTAATTCCCCATTTATTCAAATAGTTTAGATAGTATTTGGGGTTAATTGTTCTTTAAATTTTTGGTAGAATTAACATGCAAATCCATCTAGTTTTGAGATTTTTTTTCTTAGGGAGTTAATTAATTACTTTGTTCTATTTCTTTTTCTAAAATGAGACTATTTAAGTAATTCATTTCCTCTTCTGTTAACCTGGGCAATCTATATTTTTGTAGATATTCCTCCATTTCACTTAGGTTGTCAAATTTATTGGCATAAAGTTGGGCAAAGTAACTCCTAACTATTGCTCTAATTTCCTCTTCATTGGTGGAAAGTTCTCCCTTTTCATTTTTGAAACTAACAATTTGATTTTTCCACTTTCCTTTTTCTAATCAAATTAAAGGTTTATCTATTTTATTGGTTTTTTCATAAAATCAACTCTTAGTTTTATTTATTAATTCAATATATATATATATTTTACTTTCAATTTTATTGATCTCTCCTTTTATTTTTAGAATTTCAAGTTTGGTATTTGAATAGGGGTTTTTAATCTGTTCTTTTTCTAGCATTTTTAGTTGCAAACCCAATTCACTGATCTTCTTTCTCTGTTTTATGCAAATAAGCATCTAGAGATATAAAATTCCCCTTTATTACTGCTTTGGCTGCATCCCACACATTTTGGTGTGTTGTCTCATTATTGTCATTCTCTTGGATGAAATTATTGATTGTGTCTATGATTTGCTGTTTCACCTATTCATTCTTTAGGATGAAATTATTTAGTTTCCAATTATTTTTGGTCTATTTTCCCCTGGCCTTTTATTGAATGTCATTTTTATTGCATTGTGATCTGAAAAAAAACCCTTTACTATTTCTGCATTTGATTTTGAGGTCTTTATGTCCTAATATATGATCAATTTTTATATGGGTTCAATGAACTGCTGAGAAGAAAGTGTACTCCTTTTTGTCTCCATTCAATTTTCTCCTAAGATCTATCATACCTAATTTTTCTAATAGTCTATTTACTTCTTTAATTTCTTTCTTATTTATTTTGTGCTTTGATTTATCTAGTTTTGAGAACGCAAGGTTGAGAACTCCCACAAGTACAATTTTGCAAGTCTATTTCCTCTTGCAGCACTCTTAACTTTTCCTTTAGGAATTCAGATGCCATACCACTTGGTGCATATATGTTTAGTATTGATATTGTTTCATTATCTATGGTACACTTTAGCAAGAAATAGTTTCCTTTCTTATCTCTTTTAAGTAGATCAATTTTTGCTTTTGCTTGATCTGAGATCAGAATGGCTACTCCTTTTTTTACTTCATCTGAAGCATAATAAATTCTGTTCCAGCCTTTTACTTTTGCTCCATATGTATCACTCTGCTTTAAATGCGTTTCTTATAAACAACATATTATAGGATTCTGGTTTTTAATCCAATCTGCTATGTGCTTCCACTCTAAGGGAGAGTTCACTCCATTCACATTTATGGTTAAAACTACTAATTCTGTATTTCTTGCCACCTTATTAATCCCAAATTATACTTTTATCTTTCCTTTCCCCCTTTCCTTTCTCCCCAGTATTTTATTTATGAGCACTACTTACCTCAAGCAGCCCTCCCTCTTTATAGTCCCTTCCCCTTTCTTATACCTTTCCCCTACCATTTAGTAGCCTTTTAATAATGCTCATTTACTCTTTGTTTCTATGTGAACTTGCCATTTAAAGATACATCAAGAAAACTGACATCTTTCTCCTACATCTCTAAACACTTGTAGAATATATAATCTTGATGATGATGATGATAGCCAGCATTTATATAGTACTTTAAGGTTTTCTAAATGCCATATAAATATTATCTCATTTTCGAAATTCTGGGAAGTAGATATTATTCTTTGTTTATAAATGAGAAAACTGAGGGAAATGGGGTTAAGTGACTTGCCAGGTCACTCAGCTAGTAAATATCTGAGGTCAAGATTTTTCTGACTCTGGCTTATACTCTACCCACTGTGCTACCTATCTGGCTGACTTTGTATTTTTTTTCCTCAGAAGGAGAGGGCTAAAACTGTGATTTCATCAGTGTAAAAAACTTCCAATGTGGAAACTTTCCCTATCAACCTGATGTTTATAATTTATAGTCATATGAAGTTATCTGGAAATACTAAGAGGTTGTCCCTGATTCCAGAGCTTATATCCATGAGCACAAATCCTTGAGCCCAATCAATACTGATGAGGAGGGTAAATGGGAATGAGCTCCAGAAGAAAATTAGGTTTGTAATATCATAGGCATTCTTAAATCTGTATGAGCAAATTTGGAAATTATTCTACTTTCTAAAACTGACTTTTTCTATGAAAAATGAGGATCATATAGTAAAAAGTACTAAAAATTCTACTTATTGTGAAAACTTTGAACTTCATAATAATCAAATGATGAATATTTCAAAAACCAAGAAGTATATGCAGAATGTATACAGTGTACAAATCACTGCACCAAAGACATATGTGGATATAAAGAATTATAAGACATAAACCCTGATTTCAAGTAGCTTAGCATTTAAAAATTATTTTATCAGTTTGACTTTCAGTCAGGTAAAATATAATTCAATTCAATAAACATTTTCTAAGCCCCGGGGATACTAACAGAAACTATGATAACCTTTTTTATTTTCAAGGATGAGCATTTGAGAACAGTCTAAGTCTTATGTGATACTTAAAAGTTTGTTGAATCATATCTTGATTGAGTTAAAAGAAAATCTTAGTGATCATCATCTAGTCTAACCAGCAAACTTTAGATATAAAGAAAATGAGAGTTTCTATGATTCCTCAAAATTACATAGCTAGTTAGTAGCAGAGAATTGACTTGAACACAGTCACTATATGCTGCATTCTCAATAAATTTAGATTGTGCTTTTCAGTGTCTTTATAGTGAATGTTGCTTCAGTGATATAATAGCTTTGACATGAAGTAGAAGATCTGGTTCTTCAAGATTTTTAAAATTTTCTACTCCAATGCTGTCTTATTTACCAACACATAAAAAACAAACAAAAATGAAAATATATTTGGATTTTCCCCATATGCCCAATTAATTTTCTAGGCTTTTAGTCTGGTCTATTGAACATTATTAATCTCTTCTTTAAAGATACTATAAAAATCTCAAACTCTGTTATTGCTGACGTTAATGACATCAGAGTATAATTTAATACACATGGCACTGTAATTGATTGGCAAATATGGTGGTAATTCTTTTCAAACCTTACTAATATATTTAATAAGTTGGCCCTGCTAGTGAGCTGCCAATTTACCCAGGACAGAAAAGAATGTTAGATTCTCATTATACTAGACTATGCATAGCAAAAATGATAGAATAGCTAGAGGATTTCACTAGAGCCATTTTGATCTAGTATAATGAAATGAGTGAGTTCACATAGATTTTTTTCTTTCACCTACCAGTAGAAAAAGTTAAAAATCTGTTTTGTTTAAATATTATTATCCTTGTAGTATTATCCTTGGGCTTGCTGGCCTGTTTCTGGAGCTGTCCACTTCAGCACCTTTCAATAACTTCTAATTACAAAAAACAGAAACACACACACACACACACACACACACACAGAGAGAGAGAGAGAGAGAGAGAGAGAGAGAGAGAGAGAGAGAGAGAGACAGAGAGAGAGAGAGAGAGACAGAGACAGAGACAGAGACACAGAGAGAAAGACAGAATCAGAGACAGACAGAGACAGATAGAGACAGAGAAAGAACATTACATGGGATTCCAAAGACTTTTTTAAAATGGAACTAGAAATTTTCATAAGAAATAGCATCTGATATTGATTTTCACTTTATTTTTACCTTATATTATAATGAATGTCTTATTCACCCATATTGAGCTTCCTAGTCCACACAATCTTGTGGCAATAAAAATACTCTGAGTCATCTATAGAGACTCATTACTGAGTTTCTAGGCCTTTTTAGCTCCAAAAATAAACAAAACCTGACACTGACCTTGATTCTGAAATAGTTGAATACATTTGATTTATTTCAAATGGGAAAAAATATGTAAAGCCCACCACCAAAATATAACCCATGTATTGAAGTTATTTAAAGGAAGCATTTGCCTTGAATTGTGGGATTCTTTTTTTCTTAAGAAAAAAATAAGGGCTACAAATAAAGAATTCCTGTTGGTGAATTTCTTCAAAACATTGTTTCCACAGAATTTCCCATTAACTGCCATTTATTTCTTCTCTCATTATTGATAATTTGCTTTTAAATTGAGAATACCTCTTTTACAACCCATCTCATCTTCCTATATGACTAGACAATTACATTTAAATTCTGTGGTTTTTCCATTGTAAACAGTTGCTGTGGAAATGAGTATGATGTTAGTAACCCAGATTTATGGCTCCATTGTGCTATCACTGAAGGATAAGACACTATTTTTAAAGGAAAAGAAGTTGTTTACATATAGATATATTATTATTGTAAGGAATCTGAAGGAAGCATATGGTGTAAAAAAAAACCCATATTGTGAAAACATTTACTGGATTTGGTGATATAGATATCTTTTTTACATTTTGCAATCTCTCCTCAAATGGTAAAAAAAAAAATGATCTTTTTGAATGTCTCAGATTTTTAATAAGGTTGTCTTTATTTAATTTTTTTTAATGAAAGAAAACCCTGATCATTTAGTCTTTAATAAGCATACTCTGTATGATTACCACTCTTTTAGTTAGGTGTTATTAAGGGAAACCTGACTGAGGAAAGAAATTCCTCATATGGATAACTAGAGTATATGTCATATCACAGAGTCATAGAACTGAAAAGTATGACTGCAATCCATGGAGTTTAAAGTCATATGCTTACAAAGAGTCTTCCACATGCTAACCTCTGTGTTGTGTTATGTTGGTAGGAATCTGACTCAGTGTCCTTTACCTCTGGAGTCATTGGTTACCCTATCTAAAAACGTTAATGGTTTGGAACTTGCCAGTATTCTATGATGATTTTCAGTCAGTTAACAAACACTATGTGCTAGGCTCTGTGCTAAGCACTGAGAATATAAACAGATTTTTTGATGAGCCATACAATTGGAGGGAGAGTCCCCAGATTGGAGTGTTTCCAGTATGTGAGTTGTGAGGTTTCAAGATGAAGAGCTGGGCCTAGAGTGCTGCCTAGTGAAGAATGAGAGATGGTTGTAGCCTGTCACTGCACAAGCTAGGCATCAGCAGCTTCTCAGACAAGCACATAACATTTGCAAAGGACTAAGTGTCCTTTGTTCAACTATTCTTCTTCCATCTTTCCAGCCTACAACAAGATTTAGGTAGTGTGTGAAGTACTTCTTAAATCTTAAAGCAGTCTATAAAGCTGTATAGGGACAAGGATAATACCTGGACTTATGAGTCCATTATTACAGAATTTTCCAGAAGGGGGAAATTTGGCACTATATTTAAGATTGCTTTAAGAAGAGTTGGGAAGACTTGAATTCAAAATGCTTTCTGGCTGTGTGATTCAGAGAAAGTCTGTTAGTCTTAGTTTACTTAACAGAAAAATGGGGATAACAATAACAGCCTGCCTCACAGATTTGTTGTGAGCATCAAATGAGATAATATAGATAATATAAACACAATGCCTTCTTATTGTTGTTAATTACCACTGCAGGTAATTACTTGCTTTGCAACTTAAAGTCTTTGAGAATGTCTTAGAGCTGTGTGATATTAAATGGTTTGCAAAGGGCAATACTTGTAAAGGGTGTCAGTTCTTCAGTTATGCTGCCTCTCAGTGTTTTGATTTGTTTTTTGTTTGTTTGCTAAAGGTTAACCCTAGAATCCATTCATTCATTCAATGAACTATGCTAATGATCTACAGCTTTGAAACTTCTGGAGCTCTTGTGCAATCTTTTCTTATCAGAATCTAGTGTCATTTCTATTCACCTTCTAGCCCTTGAACTGTGAGCAGATTTAAGTCAGTGAGAATAAAAGGTATAAAATTAAAAGGAATTTTGTAACCAGAAAGGGGGGAAATTTAGAGGTGTTCTGGGAAGCATCAAATTAAATTTTTCCTTCAGTCCTTCTGAAGAGGAGAGACAAAGGCCTTGGAGGTATTGAAGCACTGAAAAGACAAATATTTACTGATATAGTTGTGGTCCTCCTCCTCATGCCAAACATCTGGATGTTACCAGGGGTGGAGTAAACAACAATTTTACTATAGTCTCAGCTCCACCCCGCACATCCCCTCCCAGCCAGAGCTTCCCAAGAACTGTTTTTGTGAGATTTGCTAGGCTCAAGGTTCCTTAAAGTAATTCACCATGAAACTTTCTCTGAGTGTGTTTCCCTAGAAAGAAAACAAGGTTCGCCTCTTTTCCATCTCCATTCCCATCCCCCTACTCTTCGGTTACTGCTAAGTTTTCTGTTTTATTTTGATTTTTGGCTGGGGTAAGCGCCCGGAAAGGAGGTTCCTTGGAGAGGGCGAAGGAAGAGTATGGGGCCATTGGAAGTGGGCAGGTGGATCACCCCGTCCGCCCTAGCCTGGTGGGGAGGCAAAGAAGAACGGCAATCAGGAGTGTGGAGAAACCTTGCAGCTCCGGCAGCCGCCACTGTCCCCAAATCTAGGGCTGCACGCGTGACCGCGGCGGCGGCGTGTGTGTATGTGTGTATATGGGGGGGGGGGAGCGCTCCCTCGCGTTGATTATTTTTGGCTCTAGCTGCCTAGGCTGCTCCCTACCTCTTTCTTTTCTCTTTCTGTCGCGCTCTTCTCTCTTTTAATCGCCTCTTCACCCTCTCCCGCCTCCCTACACTCAGGCTGCCGGAGCAGCTGTTCGAGTGCAGCGGGGCGCGCGTAGCCCCCCCAGACCCCTCCTTTTTTCTCCTCCTCCTCCTCCCCCCCCCAACCCCGGGCGCAGGGTTTGAAGGTCACCTCCTTTCTGTCCCTGTCGAAGCCGACGCCGCCACCTCCAGCTCGGGCCAGTGGAGTCGCCGCTACCGCCGTTGCCGCTCTAAAGCGGTCCTATCAGCAGCAGTAGCACCAGCAGCAGCAGCTGCGGAGCTGGGTCTGGCTCGGGGAGGGGAAGCCCGAACCCCAAGAGGGGAGCAGGAGGGGCGGGGGGAATTCCTCAACCTCCGAACCCCAGGGGCTAAACACATAGCTGGGATAGGGGAGGCGCTCCGCCTGTCCACAGAAGCAACGTACGAGGCGGCAGCATCAGGGGAAGGACTGACCTGTGCAACCCAGGAACAAGAGGAAAGATAGAAAGCACTCTGCCCCACATCTGGAAGAGGCAGAGGTGCGCCCCACATCTGGTGGAGGAAAACCTCCCTTTCCTGAACCCGGCCGTGCAGAGTTGGAAAGAAAGAGGCGAAAGAAGGGATTGTGCGCTCCGGGACACAGAGAGGCTCGGGCGCTCTGGGATCTCGGACTGAGACCAGGACCGCCACCCCAAGCCCAGGGGCTTGTGCGCTCATCAGCTTCTCAGACAAGTCAGCGAGCTGTTCTTAGACTAATCGGCTTTTTTGGGGAAGTGGGTGGGAGCGGGGCCCCGGTTGCCTGACCAGGACCGGGGCCGGACACCTCGAGGCTGACCTGCCCTCGAAGTTGCAGCCGGCGTGAGAGGTAAAAACACGTGCCCTCCCTTCGCTGGCTACGGCTGATGGTAAGTCTGGCTCAGGGGATGAGGAAGCGGGTGGGGGCCCCGGGAATGTGGTCTGGGGGGCTCAAAGATGTGTAGTGGGGGCAAGAAAAGCAGCAAGAACCAACGCCCCAAGTGAGTGCAGGTTGAGTCGTTGCCGCGCCCTGCTCTCCCCTGTTACCTAGGGTCTCCTTAGGTAAGGAGGGGAACTGGATGGGAGAGCACTACCGAAACGGGCACTCCGGGGAGGGAAAATTGTCATTTCCACGCCTCAAGTCCCTGGCAGCTTCTCTCCATAGGAGCCGGCTGGTTACAGCGGGCGTGGACGGGCACGCGCGCGCTCACCAGGGTTTGGAATAGCTGCCGCCGCCCGTTTGGACTCTGAACTTTTTCCCTGTCTTTGGTGCGAGCTCCCGGGCGGTCCCGGCAGCTCCCAACGGAGCTGTCTTTTCATTCCGACTTAGAAAGGAGGAGCGCCTTTGGAACTATGGGCAGTTCTTAGGGAGCTCGGGGAGACCTCAGCTGACTCAGACCAGGTAATTTGGGTAACTCCAATGGAGAAATCAAATCCTAGTCTGGGAAAGCTGGGTGACCGGGGACCGGGCGATTTGGGCAGCTGCGCACTTTGCTCTAGTGGCCAGGACTTACCATGGACCCCTAGCTTATTTCCCTTGAGCTCAATTAGAAGGCTCTGGGGCACCCTGAGGATCCTCACTCTCCTTTGGAAAAGGTAGTGGGGGTAGGTGGGGATGCAGTCAGTTAATTTGGCTTGGAGGGAAAATCGCAGTGTGTCTAAGGAAGAAAGGTAAACACCCTTAAAGTAATTCCTAATGACGACGATAACAATACTCTAATAGTCATTGAAATTGTGTATTGGAAGCCAGTTAACGTTGTTAACTATAAATACTCAAGAGCAAAAGAGAAGATGAGGCTAGTTTCGACTAGTTGGTAGAGATTGGCAGGTCCTTAGACCCAGAAAACAAGTTGAAAATTGCTCCCTAGGATTTCTTTATTTATTGTCGGGGATAGGGGGCGGAAGGGGGAGGGGGAGAGAAGAAAAAGGAGATTTGAGTTCACTTAGAGTAGCGCCACCAGCTTGATTTACAGCTAGTCCATGGGGTTCTTGAAGGCTGGGGAACTGAATAGATCACCCTAACCTCGGGAGAGACAATCTTCACTTAGAACTGAGCCAGACGCCGTCTGGTTCAATGCTAAATGCTGGGAGTCTCCTTGGAATACTTATTCTCAAGGTGGTATCCAAAATTGGAGGTACATTGGAGCTGTGTTATGTATTACAGTAAGACAAGGAAATCTGAGGACAGCACGGTTTGTTCGTGGTGAATCTAGTCAGAAGTACATTCTTCTCCATCATCTCCCAAGAGACCTCCCAGTCGCACTTCCAGACCTCTTTCTATGTTACTCGGTAATGGGTACAGCAGTCTGAGGGGCCTAACGGGAGAAACCTTAGCTAGGATTCTTGTTGATTTCAGTGTGGACAGTGGATGAACTCCAGAAGCAGGTTCTCTGATTCGCCTGCTTTTATATCCTCAGTTATCATGGTTCCAAAGGGTTCCACAGGTTTCCCAAATGGAAGTTGAAAGTCATGATTAATTACCCATCCCAATGGCCAGGCTGCCTAGTGGTTTATGCTTATCTTTAAATGAACTTCATCCTCTTAACAATTCTGATCAAATTTACTTTAAAAAAATGACAAAGTTGTATTTGTTGTATTGCTTTCAGGAGTGGGGGCACTTAGGCTAACTTAAGCTTTCATTGAAAAGAATACATGCAGTTTTTGAATGGGGTAATGAGAGACTGAACACATATCTCCATTTTTTCTTGCTTCCACTGCCTGTTTCTTTGACACAAAAGAAACCAAGAAAACAAGAAAACCAAATGATATCCTTTTGTGCCCCTCCCCCAATCTCTTGGGGTTTCATGGCAGATTTATTGCCATAGCCCTGTCCTTAAGAAGAACTAACTCAGGAGACTTCTGAGTATTAAGGGCACAACAGTACACTTTCCAATGGACAGGTTAAAATGTAAAGTTTCCTTTTCTTTTTCTTTTTTTTTTTTAAGCTGAATACTTATGTGCTGTTAACAGCATTCCTGCTTCACTCCTTGAATCCTTGCTGATTCTGGATCTTCTTGTAGTACCATTAATAACAAATAATAGTAGCTCATATTTTATAGCACATTGAGGTTACAAAGTAGTTCAAAGGGTTTTCTACTAAGGTACTTTAAGTTGAATTTGGGAATAAAAGAAAAACTAATGTAATAAAATAAGGTTTATTAGGTGGGAATGAGTGGTTATTGGAGAACCAAATTCTCTTCCTAAGCCAAAATTGTCATACCAGAAGTTAAATTTAAATAGATATTAATTACATATTATATAAAGATTACTGTTCTGAATTAGACCAATGGCTTGCTATCCCCTCTCTACATGGTCAGTATAGCTGGGAAACAGGTACTTTTCAAGGATCCCTAAGAGAAATAGTTCCCATGATGTCAGCCTATAGCTCCATGGGATTTGACCCCTCATCCACCTCCCAAAGCCTTACTTAGAATGCTGTGAATAGAAAGAAATCATTTCCAGGATCTTTTTTTTAATTTGTTTTTTTTGCAGCTAAAAGCTCTCACTACTCTTGGTTTCTTTACCCAAGAGTATTAAAGTAGAAATAGCCTGACATCTCTCCCCACCACACCCTATTTATTTTTTAAAACACTTCTTTTAACTACAATCCACGATCCTCTAGCTTCCTCCCAGGAAACTGAGCCAAAGGATAGGGCTGAACAGATTTTTACTCATGATTCTGACATACTGTGCCCTATTTTTCTCTCCATGATAATTGATGCTATTTTTTTTTTCCTCTGGCTCAATGTCTGAGGTTTAGGCCTTTAGCTGTCTTTATGTCTCAGAGTGCATTTTAAACAAGAATGTAGTTCACCCTACTCCAGCAATTGTATGCTTTGTAGCATGTACTTTATCAATCGTCCTTTTCAAATATATCTTTACTTTTGGAAAACATTTCTGCTCTGTATAAATATGTCTGACACTTCACCTTTCTGAAAATTAGAACATTTTATTTGCATCTTTTAAGCTGATGTGTTGAGTAATGAACACATTCCAAGAGGGAAATTGTATTTGACACAGAAAATACTTTGGGGACATAGGGATTTCACAGTGGTGTGTAACAAGACTATTGAAATCTGAGTACAAATGGTCTGAAGGACACTGGGAGGCAAGGGCTTCCTTCTTTTTACAGCATGGGCTTTAGTAAGGAAACATCCTCGACAAATTAATACCTGCTGACTTTCCTAAAATTATCAAGCAATTTACTATATTTAAGCTTTTTTTTCTTCTTTTGAGAAAACTGTAGCATAGTTCTTTGGTAAGAAAGACCTATAAAATCAAAATTAATTTTAAATGGAGCTGTAGTGATTCTCTCCCCCTCCCCAATATGTAAAATAGCTCATCCCCTGAACTGCCTCAGGGCTCAAGTGCAAAAATGGAATGATTAATTAAAGAGTAAAATAGTGGCAGCAGCTAAAATGGCATTAAATACTTTTGGATTAGTCCTTCATTAAGTATCATTGGAATAGAATTTTAGTTTTGGAGCTATCTTCATAAGAAATATCCTGTAGAGTTATTGGTTTGAGGCCACTATCTGAACTTCCCCCACAATAAGACTGAGAACTTCTGTCAAAATATAGAAATTGTATTCTTGTTTCTAAAGCAAAATATGTTTCTTTTTTTAAATTAATTTTTAAAATTCAGAGACACTTATTTTCTCTCCCTCCTATTTTCTCCCCTCCCCAAAGAATTACAATGCACTTTTATTATAAAGAAGAGCTATAAAATAAAAAAATTAATAGTCATATAGTTATTTCTCCCTACCAAAATACAAAAATATACAAAATAGCTCCCCTTCCAAATAGCCTCAAGGATCAATTGCAAAAATGGAATGCTTAATTAAAAAATAAAATAAGAGTAGCATCTAAACTGTCATCAAATACCTTTGGACTATTTCAAACAAAACTTTTTACAATAAACATGTACCATCAAGTAAAATAAATGTCCATAATGGCCATGTCCAAAAAGATGTATCTCATTCTGCATATCTAGGTTGTTTGTTCATGGTATACAGATTTTTGCAGGAGGTACATGTGGGTTTAAAGTTATTGGTTACTTCTAAAGAGAAAGGAACCTGGTATTCCTTGTTGCTTTTTCTCACTATTAAAAAAGTGTCTATTTAATCTATGTAATAATGAGCTTTGAGGTGTAGAAAGGCCATGATTCAGAAAGGCAAATCTTGCAACAGTTTGGAAATGAAATTCCATCTTTTCGGCAATTACTTTAGAATTTTACAATCAAGAATATTGAACAAGTTGAAAACAGACATGGAGGCTATACAATCACAGTTATCCTGTATTGGTGGAAGAAGTTTATGTGTCTGTACAAAGTACTATATAATGTTTGTCTTCAAAGAAAAAGTTGTGGATTAGCTGGAATCTCCAAAAACTTCTGAAATCAGTTGCCTCCTAAGTTCCCATTTGTGTGTGTGTCAGTTTCCTTTTAAAAGGGAACCATGTGTTCTCCTTTGAGTAGGAGTTTGGGAAGAATGTGCTTGGTGGTAAGAACATTGGAACCAACATGAACAGGTGGATAGCTTAATGAGGGCTATGAGTTCCAGAGGAACAATATGAGTATACTGTTACTCATCCAGATATTGAGGTAGAGGTAGATTTTGATAGAAATCTTTTGCCATCTGTTAATTCAACTTTCTCTCTACCCTTTTGATGGCCAGTTTCTTTTTATCCAAAGTCCAGGAGCTGTTCCTTTGGTTTAGTCAGTTAGTGAGAACTGGGGTGAAGTAGGGGATGGAGAGGGAGATAAGGGTGTTCCATTATGTTAATAATGGAAAGCAATTCAGGAAACAATGTTAGAGATGGTGCTGGCTCAGTCACAAGTATACACGTTAGATAGGAATGGGAAATAGTTGCTAGCTATCTTGGAGAATTATCTTTCAGTTTTGGATGCTGCTCAGGTACTAGTACTTATCTCAGATTTCTATGTGCCACATCTCTAATTGTCCACAGGATCAAAGGTTTTAATGTTGGAAGGGATCTTTAGAGTCATCATATCTTACTCTTATAAATGAAGAAATTGATATCCAGAGAGACCCCCTAATTTTCCCAAGTTCACAAAGCAATCAACATCAGGGCAAAGATGGCAGCCAGGTAACTTAAGGGATAGAATTCTAGACCTGGAATTTAAATCCAACCTCAAATACTTACTTGCTAAGTGATTCTAGGCAAGTCATTTAACCTCTCTTTCCCTTAATCTGTTGGAGAAGGAAATGGCACACCACTCTAGTATCTTCACAAAGAAAATTCTTTATAGTGTCATAAAGAATTGGACATGCTTGAACGACAATCTTTGATTCTAAATTCCACTATACCATATTATCTCTTATATGAACTGCATTTCTTATATTTTGTGCATTAACCATCATTTTTGAACCATAGACTTTTGAGTTATAAAGTCCTTAAGTAGTGTTGGTCCTCATTTATGAGTATAACTGATTATACTCAATTATATATTTTGAGCCCACTTAATGTACATAGGCCAGAGGTACCTGTTATCTCTGGCTCTCCAAAATAATAGGCTCAAGACTTAGGTTTTAGTGATAGCTATAGCCAATACAGTATATAGGTTTCTGTTTTCTCTATGTCTTGCTATTTCTTTTTTTAATCATCATAATCAAAATCCATCTTTCTCTTCATATTTTTCCTAAGAATTAAAATTAGATATTTTCAGATATGCTAGGTCAACCAGTTTGATGCATGAAATCTCCTTTTTCAATGAGGTGGCTTTTCTCCATTCCTCTGAGATTCTGGAGAAGCGATAAGACTAAAAATTCAAGTATACTTAACTGTAGTAGATGAAAGACACCACACTAAATAGATAGAACGGACCCATTTTTCATGGTAGGTAGTTAAGGAAATCATGAAACCCTAGAAACCATTATGTGATTTCCTCATTTTCCTTTTTCATCGGCAGTTGGGTGGTAACTTAGATGTGTGTTGGGGATAGATTAAACAGAGCCCCAATAGAATAGTAGATGAGGTTGAAGCAAGTGGCTCTGTACAAAGATTGCTGGCTACAAAATCATCTTGACAACTTCCATATGCACAAAATCTAATTGACTGGCAGAGAGAGGCACTAATTTGTTATACTCATCATGAAAACTGACAAGGCCATGGGAAGAGAGTGCTGATTCAGCACTGAGTAGCCTTAGCCAAACCCCACTGGTGCCAGATTTCTGATCAAATGAAGAGATTTAGTTTAGATTTCTTTTGGTCTAAGACTTCATAACCTAATTCTTGTATACACAATAGCCACTGTAATTGGCATTGGTTATGGATATATGTTTTAAGAGTAATTTTAAAGAAGCCATTTATGGGTCACATTTTTTTCAAAACTTTATCAATGTCTTTTGGTTTTGCATCAAATTATTATTTCAAAAAGTTTTTATTAAATAGCTAATATGTGATTGACACCATACTAAGGATTAGAAACTTAAAGACAAAAAATACCACCAGTCATTTCTCTCTGAGTTCTTATGCTCATTTTTTGGTATGTTGTTGCATCGTCCTCTCTCAGAATATAATTCTCCTAACAAAGAAAAATAGGCAAAAACAGCCAATATAGTGACCAAGTCTGACAGAGCTGACAAGTCTGTCCCTGAAGACTCCTATCTCTCTGTCAAGATATGATTACTTCTTCTTTGGAAGAAAAATTTCTTGTTTTTGTTCCTTAAAGATTGATTTTCCTTAGTGTTCTTTCCATTTTTATTGTTGAAGTCATTGTATCATATAACAACATGTTCTCTAATGTTTATTTCATTGTGCATCAGTTTATACAGGAGTTTCACATATTTCTCCAATTTCCTTATATTCATCTTTTCTTATTGTAGAATAATATTCCATTATATTCATGTAGCATAGGTGATTAAGTGTTTTTAGTAGTTGATGGATACCATGATACCCATTAATAATTATATTATCCATGTATATATTATATTATATATTATCCATATGCTATTGCAAAAAACTGATGCTGTGAATGTATTGGTATATATGGGATCTTTAAGAGAGTAAGAATGTTTCTGGTCTAACCCATACCTAAATAAAAATCCTCATTAAAACTTATTTTTTCTTTTTTTTAATAATAGATTTTTTATTTTCAAAATACATGTGAAGATGGTTTTTAACATTCACCTTTGCAAAACCTTGTGTTCCAAATTTTTCTCCTTCCCTTCCACTACCTCCCTTCCCAGCCACAAATAATCCAATAGATTAAACATGTGCAATTCTTCTAAACATATTTTCATGTTTATCATACTGCACAAGAAAAAATAAGATCAAAAAGGAAAAAGAAAGAAAGAAAAAAGTAAGCAAACAACAAAAAGGTGAAAATACTATATTGTGATGCAGTTGCCATAGTCCTCTTTCTATATGGCTCTCTCCATCACAAATCTAAATCACTTCATTGTTGAAAAGAGCCAAATCCATTAGAGTTGTTCATCTCATAATCTTGTTACTGCTGTGTAAAATGTTCTCTTGGTTCTACTCACTTCACTTACTCACCAAAACTTATGAAAAGATTATTGAGCCCAACAACCTCATTTTGTAGATGAGGAAACAGATTGAGAGAGTAAGGGATTTAGCATCTCACAATTTGTAAGTGTTTGAATCAGCATTTGAACTGGGGTCTTTTTTGATTTCCAGTCCAACATTTTAGCTACTACTCCACCCAGCACCAATGTTAGTTTTTAGTTTTATCTAGAGGAACTCCAATGACCTATCAAAGCAGGCTAATGTACTTTGGACAGTTCCAACTAACATTTATGTAGCATTTTAAGGTTTGTAAAATGCTTTACACGTATCTCTTTTCCCCTTCAAAACAACCTTGAGAAATGAGTGTGGACCATAACATAGCATTTCCACTCCTTATATTATTTTTGTTTTCCTTCTTAGATTTTTTTTTTACCTTCTTTCTAGATCCAATTTCTCTTGTCTAGCAAGACAATTGTATAAATATGTATACATATATTGTATTTAATATATACTTTAACATATTTAACATGTATTGGTCTATCTGCCATATGGGGGGAAGGTGGAGAAAAGTTGCAAGAGAAGGTTTTGCAAGGGTCAATGCTAAAGAATTACCTATGCATATGTCTTGTAAATAAAAAGCTATTTTAACAAAACAACCCTGAGGCGTAGATACTATTTTATCCTCATTTTATAGATGAGAAAATTAAGATAAAAAGCTAGTAAGAGACTAATTCAGGGTTGTGCAGCTAGTAAGTATCTGAGATAGGATTTGAATTCAGGAGTTCCTAATTCTAGGTCCAATGCTTCATTCATTTTGGCCACCTGGTGGCCAAAGCATGTCATCCTACAGCATGATGCTTTTTGCTACATTCTAAGAATAATGCATCCTCCATATTTAGACTTAATAAAGTTTTACATTTATTCTAGGTCATTTAAAACATCCTTTAAAACTTTGTTAATATTTCTAATATCCAGCCCTCCTATGGCCCTCTAATACTCAGAAACCTTCTATGGGTTCTCATTGCCAACTGAACAAAGACCAGGTACTTTATCTTGGCAAGCAGAATTCAATAGTTTCTGATCTACCTTCAGTCTCATCTAATGATGAGAATCTCATTAGAATGTAAGTTCTTTGTGTGTAAGGATCGTTTGAGTCATTGTATTTGTATCTCATCACTTAATGAATTGAGTATTCAATAAATGTCTGCTGGTTCATTCATTCACATATTTTATGTTCCAGTCAAACAAGTCTATTTGCCATCTTATTGGTCATACCCTATTATTTTCTTTTGCATGTGCCTTTGCTCACTTGTTTCATAACCCCTTGAAATGATCTTGCCTTTCTTCTCCATTTGCTGAGGTTCTATCAATACTTCCAGGTTCAAATGAAATACCCCTCCTCCCTGATTTCCTCAAGCACAGGTATCTTTTCCATCAACCATTGCATTTGGTCTCCTTCTTTGGTCTTAGAGATCTTTTTTTACACATTAGACATTCTTACTAAGATATAAGCTCAGGGACTGGCTCTTATTTACCTTTTCTCCCTCAGTGTCTATTAAGTAAATTACATACAGTAGGAACTTAATATTTTAAATAATTATGTTGAAAAATATGAAAAGAAAGTCATAAAAGTACTGTACAAATAAATGATTTAAGGAATATAAAGTAGTTTCAATATGAAGAGATAAGAACTAGAATGTCTAGCCTGAGAAAAATGATAATATAGTTATTGGCTTTATGAAAAAAAATAGCAACAAAATTAAGATTGGGCTAAAGAAGATGTGGATTCTGAAGAGCTTTGAGAAGTCACTAGATAAATTTCTGCTGTGATTGCTTTAAGCATAAATTAATGAAAAGATAGGAGTCAAGGCCCAAATGAAGAAATTAGGTTGGAAATTAGGTGGAGAAAGTTATCTCCACCTCCCAAACTATAGACTTAAAATTAGAATACCTCTGCAGTTTCATAAAAAAATGTAATATAACTCTTCAGTCTAGGTCTACCTTCTTTGAACTCTGGTTGTGTTACCCATCAGATACTTGAGCTCCATGAGTCTAATAAGAGTTGAAAATTCAGGATGACAGTATCCTGTCTCACTGATTTCAATTGAAGTCTAAACCATACAATTGAAATATGGAAACTCTATCCAGGAGGAGATGATTTAGGAAATAAGTTTTTTCTTTGTTTATTTTTGACAGTTTTTTTAAATAACTGTCTTAAAACATTTTGGAAGACTATTACAAAGAATTTAATTTACTTTAAGGAACATATGTTAAAGGAAGGAATAGTTTTTTTTTTTTCTGTTTGTCCCAGAGACAGAACAAGGAAGAGAGGGTAGGATTCAATTCAACAGACATTTGTAGGATTCAATTCAACAGACATTTATTTATTAAAGCCTAATATATGCCAGGAATTGTTTTAGGCTCAGAGATACACACATAAATACACACATACATATCATATGTATAATATGTTCTCAAGAAAATGGTATTCAATTCAGGTTCAACACCAATAAGTAAATATTTGGAAATGTAAAAAGGGGGAGAACATTGACAAGTTATGTAAGGAGAATAATAGGGAAAACTTGAAAGGCTAGGAAAGTACCTGAGCTCAGATTCGAAATTAGATAAGGTTTTTGAGAGAGGGAGGTAAAGAAGAGGTGCATTATAGGATAAGGGAATATCTTCAATAAGTATTGTGAAGATGACTGGGAGATGGATTTCCAATTTCTAGTTAAGAGTAAATTGGCCGGTTTAACATTTGACTGGAAAAGTAGGTTAGAACTAGGTTGTAGAAGACTTTAACTTACAGACTGAGAAGTTTATATTTTATTCTAGAGCAAAAGGAAATCATCAAAAGTTTTGGAATAGGGGAGTAACGTGGTAAACCCATGCCTTCGGAAGATTATTTTGGTAGCTTTGTGATGATTGGATTGGAGAAGGGGAAAGATTGGAAGTAGAAAGATGAATCAGGAGGTTATTATATATAATCCAGGTGAGAGATTGTGAAAAACTATTCTGGTTGGTGAGTATTTGAGAGATGTTATTAAAGCAGAATCAATACAATTAGGAATTTATTCCCTGGAAAGGAAAATGTTAAGGGTGACTCTGAGATGACAAATCAAGGTGACTGGGAGGGTGTAGGTGGACAAAAGAAGGTAAAGTTGAAGGTGCGATAGATTGTAAAGAAAGATGTTATATTTCAATTTTGGATGTATTAGAATGAGTTGGGATACCAAAATGGAGATGGCTAACTGACAGTTGGCCATGCCATACTAGAGTTCAGTGGATAGGTAAGCCCAGGGCACATAACTTTTAGAATCATTTGCAAAAAGATGAAAATTCAATTGATAGAGAATTCAATACAAGGTTGCTAAAAAGATCACCAAAGGAGAGAGAAGAAAAGAGGACTCAGAATAAAGCTTTAGTGAACATCCCTGCTTAAGAGGCAGGATCATAACATTTAGAAACAGAAAAAATCTTAGAAATGTTATAGATCAGCCTCCTCATTTAACAGACATGGAAACTGAGGTCTATAGTGACTAAATAATTTCACCAAGATTGCACGGGTACCAAGAGGCATGAGATTCAAACACAATTTCTCTGAGTTTATACCCACTGCTTTTTCCATTACATGACGAGTATTTATAGAAAGCAAAGTAAAAAACAAAAACAGATAGTTCTCTAAGTACTGGGAAGACCAGAAGATAGCTATGTCATGAAATCTAAAGAAGAGGAAATACACAGAATCATGGGTTAGTCACATTCATTCAAAAACTTCTGAGTATTCAAGGAAGGAACCGATTGAGAAAAGACTAATGGATTTCACAATTAGGTTTCTTGGTAACCTTAGGGAGAACTGCATCAATAAAATGGTAGAGAATGGAATCCTGATTATAATAGTTAGGAAATGACTGATAAGGAAGTGAGAAAGCAAGAAGAGAAGCTACATGGAAAGGAAGCTTTACATTCAGTGTAGTGGCTTGGTTTCCAGTGGTTGGAACTGTCAATAAATAGAATGAGGCTGCTTTACCTGAGGTTTGCAAGTAGAAATGTGTGACATATTGGGATATTAAGGAATAGATACTTATATGTGTGCTTTTCCTCTGCTAGCCTTTCAACTGTAATCTAAATATTTTTTAAATGTTTTCCTGGCCATAGTCTTTCCTGGGTTCTTTCCTCCCTTTCCAACACTTTTTAGATCCCTGAACTAGAAATCAGAGTATTTAGGGTCTAGTCTTAATTCTTCTACTAAATTGCAGTGTGAATTTCCTCATACATAAAATGAGGGTGTTCTTGATTAGATGATTTCCAGCAGTGCTCAATTTTTATCTTCAATGAACTTAAATAAACCCTGAGTTTTTATTCATTTCCTCCCTAGCCATGCTGCCTTCCATGTTCCAAGATCCATCCTCTCTTCCATTTTTTTTTTCTTTTAGGGAAAATAGGATTTTTGATTTAATTGTTAAATTTGACTATTTTAGTTCCCTCCCTGCACTCTTCACTCATAGTATTACTTCATTGTAGCAGAAATCCATAAGCAAGGATTTCTTAAAAGGTTACTCTAGTAAGGACTGAGAACACAAATATAAACACCAAAAAAATCCACTCCCAATATGTTTACATTCTAATTGGGGAATTCTATTTAAGAAGAAATAGAAAGGGGACGAGGAAGATAGCTAATTGGAAGGGCTATAAGATGAGGAGGATGTTGGAAAGTCCCAAGTACAGCCTGGTGAGAAAAGAAAAGATGGTTGGCTTAGGCCTTCTTAAATGAAGCCATCCACCCTTTAGTCAGAAGGTGGGTGACAGGGACTAAGGGTAGGTACTTTAGAGTTGTGATTTCTAAACCTGAAATGATCTTCCAGGATGATGTTTTTTTGGGGCTCTAATGGAAAAATCTGGAGGATTAAAGTCTGGTGAGAAATGAATATCAGATAAATAGTTGAAAAGTAAAAGAACAACAAATAGTTGAAACAGGGAACATTTATGGGCCACAAAGCATTGTGTTAGACTTGGACTGACATTAACTTCTCTATAGCAGTGATTCTGCCCAGAGATTAAAAATCAAACATTTCCCTTTCCTCCAACCCATTAATTATAGCTTTTTGACTGCTCTGGTGAAGAAGGGAGGGAACAGATCCTGCAATTTCAAGAAAAAAAGAGAGTCCAGTATTTTCCATCATTAATGATCTTCTTCAGTTTCAGGTAACTTTATAAATCAATATTACTCTTGTTAGTCTCAATTTGAGTTTATTATATAATAGTACGTAAAAGTATCTTCCAACTCCAAGATTTTGTGAGTACATTGAAACAAATGTTCTTTAAAAAAATGTTTATGAAATGCCAGCAGATGTCAGTGTGTTCTTGCCATTTAACTTCTTTCCCCTTTTCATTTTTTAAAAACAATGTCCATTTTCAGTGGTAAAAGTATATTTCTTGAGAGATTATGAAATAACAATACTTTGTGTATTTTGGGGCATAGCAATACTATTTACAAAAGGGGAGACCTCTGTATTATCTTGCATGTATAAGGGAATTTAGGCTTTCCCTGGAGTAGTTATTTTTATTATTACTAATAGTAAAAATACTAGCATATTTACTTTAAAATTTGTAAAGTATATTATATTATCTCATTTATTTCATAATAATCATGTGATGTGGATTCTATGAGTGTTTTCTTCATTTTACAGACGAGGGAGTAGACAGGTTCAGAGTATTTGTGATTTGCCTAGTCACGTTGCTAGTCTCATAGGCTGATTTTAAATTCAGATTTTTCTGATTTCAAGTCCAGTGGCCTATCCACTCTCTGCCAGAGCCTCCCTATCCACCCCAGGATACTGTTAGAAGTTTTATATCTAGGCATATAATATTCTTATGAAAATTGGTTTCCTCTAATAACTGACATAGTGGTTTGGTAAAACTGAATTTTGAAGAAGAAATGTTTAGGTGGAAGAGCCTGATAATTTGCCTCCTTTGTGATGAGGTAAACATTTCAAAGTTTCTAATCTACTGATGGAAGCTTAGTTGCCTGCTAATATAGAGTACATTACCATTTAATTTATGTCAGGATTAAGCAGAGTTCAGTATAGTAGAAGGTTGGAAATTGCATTTAAAATAACTCATTCTAAACCAGAAAGGGCTTCCTAGAGTTTAAGAAATTGAAATTCAGAAGTTGTTAGACAGCTTGGTGTAGGGGAAAGCATTTAGTACTCAGTCATGAAGATGAGTTCAAATCCTACTTTGGAAACGGACAATGAACAAGTTACTTAATTTCTTTGATACCCAGTTTTCTCAAAATAAAATAAATGAATAAAATCAAAGCAGTTATAAAATACAAAAGTGACACAGTCCTTTTCCTCACGGAAAGGGCATTTGTGGCCGGGAAAGGGTGTGGGAAAATCACAGGGATGGTCAGTGGAGTCATGGGACAAGTGATCTTTATAATCTTACAAAATGCATTGGAACTATTAAGTTGATTTCTGCTCCAGGAGCAAGAGGTGAAAATTGTATAAGGGGGTGATGGTGAGAGGAAGAGAGAAGAGAGAAGAGAGGAAAGGCAGAGTGAGGGTGAGAAAAGGAAGATTACTTTGTATTCACTAACTTATAAGCACAACCCTTCCTCCAAACTGGGGATCACTTCCCCTAGTGATATGGATCATGGTCTTGGAAGTTCTGGTTCAGAGGGAACCATTTTAAAGAGGGAGAGAAGCCATGTCAGGCTCCAAGCAAAATGCATGGAATGGAAAAATCTTTAAATGGAAATGATATTTTCATCTATCTCACTGGGCTGTTGTGAGAAACAAATGAGACATTTTATATAATTTTTTATATGATAAAGCCCTTATATGAATGATAAAGTTACTATGACATATTTTAAGAGAAGGTTACATCAAAGCTGGTTTGTTTGAGTCATTTAACATATGTCTGATATTTGACCTTGATTAGGAAAGTCAAGTTGGGAATGGCTGTAGCCATGGAATTTGGCATTTCTTGATAACACCAGTTATATACGTGTCTGTATTTTCATAACAACAATTGGAATTATTTTGATTCTACTTTTGTCTCTATGTGCCATTTTCCCCCTCCCAGTAATATGCAAATTTATTGATTTAGCACTTTCATTTTTGTCTATATCTTAGCACTCAATGTAGTACCAGACTTAAAGTAGGGGATTAATAAATGCTAATTGATTTGGATTCTATTTTTGGTTCTGATAGGTTGTCTTTGACCCTATGTTCCATGATTTTGTACTGTTACAGTTTGGTTTGCATAACAGTATTTCACTGAAATGGAATAGGTTACAGTTTGAGCATGTATTTTAATGCCAAAAGAAATGGTTTTTTAAAAGGGCACCATAGCTTTTTGATGGCAGAAAGGTCAATGGTTCATTGTCCTGGTAAATGGAAGTCTTAGGTCAGGGCTTGCCAAAACAATGACTCAAATCCTGTTCATTGTCCAAAATGATATCCCAATCAGAAACAAAAGAGTGGATTTAAGCTAATGTAGTCATCACCAGTCACAGGCATGCTTCCTAGCATGACTTCACCCATAAAAATTAAATTTAAAGATGACTACAGCAAAAAGCCTAGCAAAAGCCAACCTTTTAGTGTATCTTCAAATAAGTATGACCTGAATGTTAGAGAATTTACATGCAATTTGTATTTTAACTCAGTCTACTATAGGAAATGAAAAAGAATAATAGCTAACATTTATGTAATAGTTTTTAAGGTTTACAAAATGCTTTATGTACTTTTGATTCTCGTTTGTACTCATACGTACTTTATGCTCTGAGAGGTAGATGCTGTTGTTATTTTACTGATTCTGCAGATATGGAAACTGAGGCACTGAGGTCTAAAGTGACTTGCCCAGGATCATATAGCTACTGAGTTTCTGAGGCAGTAACAGATTTAATGATCTCAGAATTCTTTCATGATCCAAAAGCTTATTATTTCTATCGGTTACTCCTAGGGAATAACTTATATTCAGGCACTGGAAAAAGCTGGACTAAAAACTCTTTATATATATATATATATATATACATACATACATGTATATATTGTAGAGTAGAAGTTATTAACCTTTTTTGGTGTGTCATGGATGCCTTAGGCCATCTGGTGAAACCTATGGACCCCTTCTCATTATCAGGTTTTAAAATAATGAAAAAAATTTAACTATAAGTTGATGGAAATAAAGATATATTTTCCCCACTCAAAATTACAGATATTATATGTTGAAATTATAAACTTTGGCTTAAGAATTCTTTTTAGTAGTTTATTTCATTTATTTTGCCCCAGGCCTATGATTAATATGTGGAACGCTCAGTGTCAAAACTTCCTCTATTGATGCAGATCAACAACTTATTGAGGTTTTTGAGGCACTGAGAGATTAATTTAACTTGCCCATAAACCAGAATGTTTCAGAGGCAGCACTTGAACCCTGGTTTCCTTAACTCCAAGGTCAGAGACTTGTCTGTTTTTTATACTGTCTTATACTAAAACATCCATTTTATGCATCTATTTATATGGGTAAATGCACACACACACATATGGTGTTCAACTATATCTATATATACAAGGCATGTGTGCAAATCATGGATATATTTACAAGTATATGTCATTTGCATGGGTAACACTTTCCCTGGCCCAAAATAGCTCCTTATTGTAAGACTTTATGAGATTGCCAACAAAGAATGAAGCCAAATACTTACAATAAGAACCGAGACAATTCCCTTAGCAAAGGACATTCATAAACTGTGGGGCATCTCTGAAACTGTGTCACCTCTCAGCATGATGCATAGGAGGAAACTTTAAAAGAGAACCACAGAGAAGGGAAATCAAAGAAGGGAAAACGGACACTTCCAAGACCTCAGAAAGTGTTCTCTGTTTTAAAAAGGAATTTCAGGTCAGACTATTCTATGGAATAGAATGTTTATTTCAAATGCAAATGTGTTCTTAGGGGGCAACCTTATGAGTCTGGTGAAACCATTATATTGTATTTTCCTTTATGTTTAGTGTACAGAATAGTCCCAAATAAAATTTTATGTGCTGCTGTGACCAATATATAACATGTACCCATCCTAGTCACATTTCTTAAGTAATACCTAGCTTGTGATTCTAGGGAAGTCCTTCAAACAATCATTATCCCCAAACAAAAATACTATGATCAAGGATTTCCTGATCTGTCTTCTTTCCCTGGAACTTGTAATAGTAGTTCTTGCCTGTCTCATAATTCTGTATAAGTATATTTTAGACAGCTTTCTCCATGTTCTGACTATCCATGGAGGACATAGTGTATTTCTAAGATTTTTTGAAAATAGTATTTTCCAGATATTTTTCATCTCTGCCAAACCACATGTGGCTTTAAAGTCAAACTCTAGAGTTGAATCTTGGCTCTGAATCTGCCTGTAAGTCACTGGACAAGTTATATAACCAGTTTGGACCTTAGTTTCCTTATCTGTAAAATGAGATGGCTTTATTAAATAATCTCCAGTTTTTCTCCTATTTCCTATGAGCCAACATATTTACTCATATATATTATGGTTCACATGTACAGAAGCTTGCCTTGTGAAAAAATAGTGCCCCTACTTGCTCATTTTTCAACCAGTATTAAGGGTAATCAAAAGTCAATTGAAATGGCAAAAATCACTTGAAAAATATCTATTACCTTTGCAAATGTGAAATTCACTCATTTAATAAATATTTATTGAGATCCCACTATATGAAAATCCCTATACTAAAAGATACCATTACTGACACTAGTAATAAGAATGAAAAAAAAAAGAAACTAAAAGATGGGTATTGGAAGGTATTTAATCTTTGAAATTCTACTTTGACAATTAAAAAGGAAAAAACAAAATTCTTCAGAATGGGGATTTGTTTAGTCTGTTTCTTTAATATCATATCCAACAACTGAATTGTCTTTTATGAGTCTTTAAATTTGATCAAAGTGGTTGTTATCCTTGTAGAGAGATATGATCATCTGGCAATGGGACAGTATCTGTACATCAGCATAGTATACATCAATATATACCAAAAACACATTAGCCATCTCATTCTCATTCTCCTTTCTTTCTTCATTAGTCTTTGACACTTCTGCCTTCTAGTTGAAGGAACTAGTAAGAAAGCCCATGGCATCAATATGCTAGGGCTGTCTTGATTTATACAGTCAGTATGTACCTGCTATATGCTGGGCACTAATATAGATGCTGGGAATTTCGAAACAAAAGTGAAATAATCCCTGATCTAAACGAATTTGCCTTCTAATGGGGAAGCATCATACACACATACCTATATATGAATAAATAAAAAAGATACACAAAGCAAATATAAATTGTTCTTGTTCATCTTTTATTTTTAAAAAGGACCAATGGCATCATGAGGGTGGCGTCTTGACTTTTGTGCATAAATGGGATGTGATACAGAACTTCACAAAGTCATCAGCCGCATTTTCTCCTCTAGAATAGATGAGGTCCAGTGGCAAGACAAAGGTTAAGATGGCTGGCAATAGCTCAGGATGCAGTGGGTGATCTTGAGCTTTTAAAATTTAGGTCTCAATTTGTCTGAGACTGGATCCATTCAATGACTAAGAACTAGGTAAGAATTGAGACAAAATCTCATGATAAATGAGATTTTACCATGGTAAACAGAATCTTTTTTTATTTATTTATTACCATAATTTACCATCTATTTATCATCGCTGAGGTCTAGGAGATGAAGTTTCTCAGAGCTTCTGGACAGAGCAGAATACAATTGCTATTTATACAAATTCTAAGCCAAGAAAAAGTAAACAATAAGTTTCAAGGGGGGTTAAAAGTGGGAGACCATGAAAAGGTTATTATAGGAGGTGGTACTTGCTATGAATTTGAAAGAAAGGTAGAGATATAAGAGTAGAAGTGAATTCCAAGCATGAAATATCACCTTTGCAAAGACTGAGAGATCAGAGATGCAATGTAACTGCCCACCACAGTGTTCTGACATAGCAGTTGAATATGTTTTTTTTTAATTTCCTGTGATGACTTCTTGAGCCATCTTGGTTGTTAAGGTCAACTGATTCTTCAAATCAACTGATTCTTCTTCAAAGGTTCATCTGTGAGATTTCTATCAAGTTCTTTTATGATTGAGTGTTAGTATATTAATGCCAAATTGGGGGTGTGGTCGATCTTGACGTGGTGGTATTTTATGAGTGAAAATTCAAGAACATAACTACAAATACAAGCATATAAAAGGATCTGTGATTTCTTCACATGTGTCTGTGCATGTGCATATACACGTACACAAAACATTGAGCTGCTTGGTGGTACAGTAGATGGAATTCCAGGCTTGGAGTCAGGAAGATTCATCTTCCTCAGTTCAAATCTGGCCTCTGACATTTATTAACTGTATATCCTAGGACAAGTGACTTAACCCTTTTTACCTCAGTTTCCTCATCTATAAAATGACTCAAAGTCTAAAGAAATGGCAAAGCAGTCTAGTATCTTTGTCAAGAAAACCCCAGCTGGGATCACAAAAAGTCAGACACATTGGAAACAATTGTTTCCAACAACTACACATATAAAAGCACTTTACCTTTTAATTCCAAGGCCTTCACAGTCAATCATTTTAGCATTTCAGGACACATGGTGCTGTCTCTGCAAAAATGAAAATGTTCTGAAAGGCTTGGAAAGTTTTCACTTCCCAATCCAAGCTGTGCATAGGAACAGAAAAGGCCAGATGGACTGTGAGACCTAATCAGCTGAGAACCAGCTGGGAGAGCATCCCTGCTTCATTTTCCCTGGATCTGTGGTTGGGGTGAGTGTCTTGTCTGGACCAGGGCTCAGAGATTTCATTTTGATGACCTCTCTCTCTGGCTGTCTGTGTGCTTTAGGGAATAGGAGTTGGATTCAAAGTTGGCAGGAGGTCTGAGAATAAGCTGCTGGTTTCCTGTTTCCAGAGAAAGAAATGTCAAGTTGACAGAAGGTTTGCGGAAAATTGCTGGCCTGCAAATACTTTAACTTCTCTGTAGTAGGCCCAACCTTGAGACTAAAGTCTCAAGTGTTTAGCAAGGTACTGGTGCCTTACATAGTAAGTGCTGTATAAACGTTAGTTAATATGATGATAATGATGATGATGGTGATGGCGATCATGTAGTACTTCTTAGTTAATGATGTTCTTCATATACGTGAGGTTTCTAAAGGAAGGACCTTGTTTTTTCTCTTAAAGTTTCTCAGGTTGTCGACTGATTTTGGACACATCCCAGGGTGCGTCCAATAATCTTAAGGAGAGATGTGACGACTTTTTTTAAAAAATTAATTTCTATTGAAAGCAATCATAAAACTAGTACATTCCTTATGGCTCATTTTTTCTCCACAGATAAAATGAAATGGGAATGTGACTTTATGAAATCAAGCAAACAGTATTAGAATTGTAGGAGTTTGAATATAGAAGGGATCTCAAGACCACACAGCAAGTAAGTGACATGGCTGGCATTAGAACCCAAAGATCTTGGCTTCCAGACTATATCACCTAGAACTGTTGGCATTGATGCAATATATCCACAAGATTTGGGATTTACTAGTTTTAGAAAGATGGGAGCATTGTTTTACTACTGAGAAGCAGTTTAATAGATTAAAAAGTAAGCTATAAAATGGATTCTAGTTTCAGCTGTGAGATTTCCTAGCCAGGTAATTATGAGCGAGTTATGTAAATTCTGAGCCTCAGTTTCCTCAATTATAAAATGGGGATAATAATGAATTACACTGCCTCCTTTACAATATTACTGTGAGGAAAGGAGAGTATGCCATAAATGTGAATCGTTATTATGCTTTTCATTACCCTGGGAGGTAGAGAAATTGGATGGAACCCTTTGATTTGGAAATCAGGAATACTTGGATTTAAGCCCTGCTTCTGATACATAATATTATTGTGATCTTAGACAAGTCAATTAACCCTTTTATTGAGTTAGGTTAAGACTTGAGGTATAGAATACATGCCAGAGGGAGTTTTCTTCTATCATTAAAAAGCATAAGTCCCCACATGCCTATAATGTGCAAGTGACTGTGCTAAATGCTTCACAAGTATTTACAACTCTTGGTAGTAGATACTGTTATCATATGGTAGATTTTGTATTTGAAGCTTGCCCAGGATCACCTAGCTGGTGTCTGAGGCTGGATTTCAATTCAGATCTTCCTGACTCTGGACTTGTGCTCTATCCTTTGTACCACCTAGCTTAACTGGAGATTGGATAAAGAGCAGATCAGGTGAGAAGAAAAGGCCAAAAACTAGACTTGACATGAATCAATCATATAAATTATCTGCTCAAAGCTAATGCATTTTTGAGCTTCTACATCAGTAGAAGCCATTGAGGCAGCTAGGTGGTACAAGTAGTTTCAGCAGGAGTCCTAGAATAAGAAAAGTTGTACACTTAATAACACTCTGGCCTCAGGCAAATCATGTAGCCATTATTTGCCTCAGTTTTCTCAACTCTAAAATGGGGATAATAACAGCATTTATATCAAAGGATTGTCATAAGACTCAAATGAGATAATATTTGGAAAGGGCTTAGTATACTAACAGGTGCATAGGCCCTATATATAAATACTTATCCTTCCTGCTTCACCTGCCAGTGCCCAGAACTAGGGAGGTGATAGTCTTATTGTTTTTTTTACTAGTCACAGAATTTTGCATTCAAATATATGCATATCTAGAGAAATTGTAAACAGGATGAGAGAACATGTCTTAAGAGGAGCAATTGAAGGAACTACTTGTGTTCAATAAGGTAAACAGAATTTTATTTCAAATGTGTGAAAGGCTGTCGTGTGAAATCAAGATTAGAAGTATTCCATATAACTCCAGAAAGCAACATTAGGACCAACAGATGGAAAACCGACAAACATACATATATATACATGTATATTCTCTTTCTGTATAATTCTAATTATTAGAAATTAGATGCCATATTAAGTAGTGAGTTCCATATTGTTAGAATATTTTAATAGGTATCCAAACCAGAAAAATCATTTATCAGATATAATATAAAAGATGTTTCAGATGAAGATTAGAGTATAAAGCTTCAAAGGCCTCTTCTTATGTAAGATTTTATGATTTCATTTGATTCTCACAACTATCTTTTGAAGAAGCCAGAGTAGATATTATCCTCATCAGATGGCTGAAGAAATTGAATCTCAGAAAAAGGTGAGTGAGTTGCTTATAATACATAGGGATTAAGAGGTAAAATGGGAAGGAAAGAAGGGAGGAGGGAAACAAGAAATCATTTATCAAATGTTCTATGTCACAAAGTATGCTAAGCACTGAAAATACAAATATTAGCAAAAAAGAAAAACAGACATTGTCCTCAAGGGACTTATTTTCAAATGAAGGAAGACAATACACAAAAAAGGAGTTGAAAAGATGAAGAGTAGACTTGAGGTAAAATTATTGTTTTTATCTATAGAAAATCCGAAACTGGAGAATGTAGGCATTCCAGCCTAGGTCATTCCACAAAATGGAGACTCTAGAAGAAACTAAGCAATGGGATGAGATTGGGGCATAGGGGGTTCAAAGAGAAATATTATAGGGTAAGCAGGAGTTGCAAGATAGTCTAGGTGAGACCTCATGAACCAACATTAGAGGAGAATAGTTTTGAATTCCTGAAAGAAGAGAATAAAACTTGAAGAATATAGAGACTTGAACTGAGATCACCCCCAACTGCAGAATAAAAGCACTTTAAGTCAGGGTAGGGGAGAGAGGAGGAACTATTTGATTTCTTATCTTTATTTCATGAACACTGTCAATAATATGTATCTAATAAATGTTTGTTGAATTAATTGAATTTATACTCCAAGGCAAGTGCTATTTACCTGTTGCCAAATTATTTCCTAGAATTCTAAGCCATCAAAACAAACAGAACCACAAATCTTATAGGTTTTATCAAAGCTTCTTACCAAGAATCATTTCATTTGGCTCACTTTGTTTTGTTATCTTTGAAAGTTGCAAAATTTTTCCCTGTGTCCCTTCTACCACTTTGTGATTTAAGGGAAAATAATTGATTTTTCATCTTAACCTCAGATATGAAATAAGTGTCCTTATTCCTAGGACTTTTCATATATACTCAGTTTGTCTGAAATTTTAAGACACAATTTTTTTAGGTTTTAAAAAAAGAAAGCACAGGTGAGTTAATGAGCTAATTACAGGTAACAGTTTTGTATTATTGGCATTCAACAAGCAAAGCAGCGTCTGCCTTTGATTTGGTTGTGAAGTAAAAAAAAGTTGTGAAATTATGGACAACATTTGAGGTTGTTTGTATGCTTAAATTTTTTTGATGAAAAGGGGGCTAGTATTATAAAATGTATGTGTTTTTCTGGAGGAGAAAAGAAATATAAATAACACATGCCTGGAGACATCCTTCCTCTCATCCCTCTTCCTCCTCCCCCATCCCATGTGTTACGAACAGGAGAATGTTTTCTCATCCTGGTTTGTAATTGATCAGTTAACTGGCTCTGTTCTGGATTACATCATGCCTGGTGTTCAGTTCTGCATTTTGGTTTTGGGAATGCATATTCCTTGGGACTTGATGGACAATTAATAGAGAACTTGGAATCCCTAACTCTTTGTGTTAAAGATTGAGATGACTGTTAATGAGTTTTTAGTATCCCTCCCCCCACCATCATTTTCATTCATCTTCAGATACCAGTTTTTCAACCCAAGACTCAGAAAGTTCTCTAAGAAGTAGAAAACTTGTGGAAAAACTTTCTAAAAGAAGATCTCCATGAGCTGAGACTAAGTCCTATGATTTCATGACTAATGATAAATTTCATCATCACTGAACAATCATTAAACTTGTGTCTGTAAAGCAAGAATTTTTTTTACCTGAGGTTCATAGGCAGAGTTCAGACTTTTTAGTGCAGAGGGTATCCTTGAACTTGGATGAGGAAAAAAATTACATATTTATTTTAATGTAATTGGTTTCCTTTTTAACCTTATATGTTTTATTACATTCACAGAAAAACATTATTTTAAGATGAGATCCACATACTTTGCCAGGATGTTTAAGGTTTCTATCACATAAAATAAATAAGAATCTCAGCTAAAAAAGTTGGTAAGAGAGATAGTGTGAAGTACTGGCTTTGGAGTAATGAATTGGTGTTCCATTGTTTTTTAGTCATGTTCAACTCTTTGGGACCTCATTTAGAGTTTTCTTGGCCTAATTACTGAAATGATTTTCCATTTTTTTCCAGCTTATTTTTCAGCTGAGGAAACTCAGACAATATATTGAGTGACTTGCCCAGAGTCACACAGCTGATAAGTGTTTAAGACCAGATTTGAACTCAGCAAGATGAGTCTTCCTGACTTTAAGCCCAGTAATATGTCCACTATGTTACCTAATATGTCCTTTGTAATATGAAAACTTTGGTTTATCTTATGATATTCCTAGCTGTGTGAACCTGGACAAAGCCTTATGGCTTTATGGATTTAAGAACACTACTACTACTACTACTAGATCACAGAGTTATTGTAAAGAGAACATTTTTCAAACTTTAAAGCACCATGTAAATCAATCTGCTTATTAATTTACTATTTGGGGCTATCCAACTAAAACCCACAAGCATTTATTAAGCACAAGAATTATGTGGGGAGAGAGAGAAAAATGAAAGCAAACAAACAACATAGCTTTCCTCCAAGCTTATATACTAAGCAGCATAAGTATAGGGAGGTATGTGCATGATAATTTTTTGGCTATCCCAGAAATATTTTTTCACATAAAAATACTAAAGTGCCCTCAAATGAGGCACTGGAACATTACATACATATTATGCAAAGAATTCAATTTAAATAAGCAAGTAAATCAGCCTTTATGGCCAACTTTCTGTTTGCCCTTTCCATTATTCAAATACATCATTGTTTAAAAATAAGTACTAAGGGGGCCGCTAGATGTCTTATTGAATAGAGTATTAGCTCTGAAGCCTGGAGGACCTGAGTTCAAATCCAACCTCAGACACTTAACCCTTCCTAACTGTCAAGTTGAACAAGTTACCTTATCCCAATTACTTCACCCCCCAAAAAAGTACCAAAAAATCAAAATATGCATGATAATTAGAGGAGCAAACTGTGAGAATTAAAACTACAGGAATCAGGACATGTTCAGTCATTTCAGTCATGTCTGACCCCTCATGGCATTTTCTTAGCAAAGATACTGGAGTAGTTTGCCATTTCCTTCTCCAGATAAAGTAACTGAGGCAAACAGAATCAAGTGACTCAACCAGGATCACACAGATAGTAAGTATCTTAGGCCAAATTTGAGCTCAGGAAGATGAGTCCCTGACTCCAGGTCTAGCCTTCTAGCCATTGTACCTTTTATCAGCCTCCATAGCATCAGGAAAAACTTTCTAAAAGAAGATCTCCATGAGCTGAGACTAAGTCCTATGACTTCATGACTAATGATAAATTTCATCATCACTGAAAAATCATATAAATCATGGATTATTGGACCTCTAAATCCAAGTTAACTTTGTGATAATAAGACTTTGTGGTAATTCATCCAGGAGCTTTTGATTAAAAGAAAAATCTCAGACAAGAAACATCTGGGGAAAAACCAATATAATTTAACATTACATTAGTTTCATCTAGATGCATCTCACACATTCTATGAAGAGAAATTGCAAGCAAACAGATAGAACTTTAGATCATCATGGAGGGATGGGAGTGAAGGGAGGAGCCTATTGGGTTCTTAGCCAGATGTCTAAGTATATGGTAAAAGAGAGTTAATAGATGTTGGGGAAATGTACCACATGTGAAACAGATCTCACCATTGGCATCTTTTCAGAAACACTTAGCAAGGTTGCAGATGAAGGACACCCACTGCTGGAAACAGAGCTGAAGATATATTCTTGGACTCAAGAAAGAAACACAGAGGACACATTATCATGTAGAATGATTACTAGACTAATGAGCCTTGAGGGGCAAGAAAATTGACTACAAAACAAATTAAATGGGCACCTGACATTCTGGTGTTCTCTATATAAACAGGGAATAACAGTTGTGTGTGTGTGTGTGTGTGTTGTGTGTGTGTGTGTGTGTGTGTGGTGTGTTGTGTCCTCATTCTCTGTTATTTATCTAAGTAAATCTAGTACATGTGAAATGACCCAACCATTCCGGAGAGCAATTTAGAACTATTCCTAAAGGGCTATAAAACTGTGCATACCTTTTGAGCCAGCAGTGCCATTACTGGGTCTGTATCCCAAGGAAATCATAAAGGAGGGGAAAGGACCCACATGTGCAAAAATGTTTGTAGCAGTTTTTTTTGTGATAGTGAAGAACTGGAAAAGAAATAGACACCCATCAATTGGAAAATAACTGAACAAGTTGTGGTACAAGAAGGTAATGTAATATAATAAAAAATGATGAACAAGCTGATTTTAGAAAGACCTGGAAAGACTTACAAGAACTGATGGTGAGTGAAACAAACAGAACCAGGAATGCATTATACACAATAACAGCAAGAGTGTGTAATGATCAACTATGAAAGACTTGGTTCTTCTCAGTGGTTCAGTGATCCAAAGCAATCCCAATAGATTTTGAACAGAAAATGTCATCTACATCCAGAAAAAGAACTAAGGAGACAGAATGTAAATCAACACATGCTATGTTCACTTCTTTTTTCTATTTTTTTCTCTCTCCCATGGTTTTTTCCTTTTGCTCTGATTTTTCTCTCCCAACATGATTCATAAAGCAATGTGTGTTAAAAATAAGTTTAAAAAATGATCTAAATAAAAATATTATTAAAAATTAAAGGAAAAAAAAGTAAACCTAGTACAAATTACACATTGTTAGTTTGAAACTTTTCTTTCTTTCCAGAATGTAGATTATGAACATAGTGGATTCATTGCCATTTAAATACTTTACTTTCTGTTATTCTTGGCATAATCTAAACAATGACATTTCTCTTTAAGGAGTAATTCTTTAGAATGGAAGCTTAAGCACCAATTCTTTGCCCATCTCCCCCTCCAAAATAATCAAATCCCTAATGACCAGAATGTTTGGAAAAAGAATCTCTAATAATAAAGATATAATATATACAAGATTTGCATCAGGAGTTCTACCACTTTCAGTGGTTAAAACAAAAGAAAATGGGTAGAAAATAGATTAGGAAAGGTGCTTTTTGTCAATACAATATAGGAAGGAATACTAGATTTGGTGCCAAAATACTTGAGTTTCAATATATTTTATACTATTTATTATTATCTGTGTGACTTTGGAAAAGTTAATATAGATAGACAGTTACATACATGTATCCCCTCATAAATGTAATTTTCTTGGGTACAAGACTGTTTCATTTAAAAAATAATTTCTAATGCTTTTTAGCATATAGTAGGCAATAAATACTTTTTGACTAAAATCATCTAATCTTTCTAGGACTTATTTTTCCATATCTGAAAAATGTGCAAGTTGGTTTAGCTGATCCATTAAATTCTTTCCAAATTTTAATCTATGATTCTAGCAAAGATAATTTAACTTTTGAAGATCAGCTAAGAAAAGAAGATTTAGCTTCCTGGGAGCCATTAATAACTGAGTTGGGAGCTAGAAATGTTAGAAGAAAGACCTCACAAAGAATTTCTTAGGCTTTCAGTAATACAGGGTGTCCTAAAATGTCTAATTATAATTTTAAGTTTTAATAGATTATTAATAGCAATTAAGGCTTAACTAAAATTTTGGGGGTATTCTGTATAACCAAAGGATGTATCTAGCCTGATTTTCTAAAAATAATGGTTGTCAAATATTTTTCTGAAAGTCAGTTACATGAAACAACAATTAAAGAGTTGAGCTACCCTTTCTGATCCCACCTTGGTTGCCTTTGGCCTAATTCTCTCTCTAAATTGTGACTGCTATCACTAATAAAATACATCAATATGGGCAGGACTCATGCAGCCAAACAGGTTGTTGGTCAACTAATGGATTATTGGCATTAGAGAGTTATTTGAATAACTGATCTAGAGCTTTGGAACTTTTCAATAAGAAGGGAGTAGGGAGGGAGATAATGGAATAGAAGGCTAATGGAGACATGCATTTCTCTCTGGTTTTTGAAAAGTAAGAAAAATTCTCATCTCTCTAGGGAATGTAGGTGTTCTGCATGTTCACAGAAATGAAAAAGATGAATCCATTTGAGGAATTCTTCAAGCCCTGAGTTTCTTTGAAAAGTATAGCAGAAGCACAAAATGTTAGTGACAACAGTCTCTTCCAACCTCTCAGATGCCTTTCTAATATCAAGAAATTATACTTGCCTATTGCTTCCAGTTCCTAATTCTCTGGAGAAGGTGACTCATGGTTGCCTGATACCAGGAACTCCATTTGAATTGTGATTTCTTCTTTTATGCTGTCACTGAAAGCTCATTATTTACTGTTCCTGTTAATAATAATGAAAACACATTCCTGGATTAAGGCATGTGCATTGTTAAATGATAAATTTTTGAAAGGTTATTGTTAATAAAGGTAGAATTAACAGTACCACAAATAATTGTAACTTTAGAGGCTTAGTAAATCCCCTGCAGCAAAATGATTAAAAAAAAACTTTAAAATTCAGCTGACTTTTAATATAGGATGATCTTAAATGACCCTTAACATTTATTACATACTAATGACCTTTATGGACTTGGAAAAGGTAGTTATAATAACTTTTGTGCATTAAAATCTGGTTGGAGTAGGTAGGCAGCACAGTGAATAGAGCCAACTGGTCTTGAAATCAGGAAAATTTCATCTTCCTGAGTTCAAATTCACCTCACATACTTTCTAGCTATATGACCCTGGGCAAGTCACTTAAACCTGTTTGTGTCCATTTCCTCATGCTAAAATGAGTTGAAGAAGAAAATGGCAAACAACTTTGGTATCTCTGCCAAGAAAACCCCCAAATAGGGTCAGGGAGAATTGGACAAAATTAAAACAACTGAACAACAACAACATATGTACAGGTTTTTGGACAGTGAATAAACTGATACAAATTGACTTCCATTCAAGAGACATCATGTATTACGATACTGGGCTAGGTTAAAGGGATATAAAGACAAGAGCAAAACAGTTTCTGCCCTCAAGGAGCTTATAGTCTAATGAATAGACACAATATAGTACCTAGGGATAGGGACTAAATCTGTGATTTCATCAGCACAGAGAATTTCTAGATGAGTAAATTCTCTCTTAGAATGTAGTTCAGCCTCTTCTCTGCCATATATTGTCTTAGAGTTTTCTAGGAGACTGAGAGGTTAAGTGACTTGTCCAAAAGTCACTTACACTAGAGATGAGACTTGAACACAGGAAGAGGTATAGAAGGCATACTTTTCTAGACATGAAAGACAGCCTTTGAAAAAGCCCAGGGAAATTAAATAGCAGGTCAGTTTCACTAGAGAGTGTGAATAGAAGTAATGTGAAATAAAGTTGGTAAGGTATATGGGGATCCTATTGTGAAGAATTTTAAATGCCAGGCTTAGAATTTTCATGTTTTATCCTATAAACTTTAAGTAGCCATTTAACATTTCTGAATAAGGAACTGGCATAAATAAAATTATTTTAAATGTCTGAGATAATATGACATCCTAAGTTATTTACCTTGTTACAGTTTCATGAAAAAATGGCACATTTCAGGGGATTGCCAAAAGTAGATTAAATTATCCCCAATTTTATGTATTTATCAATTATATTATTATATATTATAGCCAGTGGGGTGAAGCGACTTTCTCAGAGTAACATAGCTTGAGATTTAAACTCAGACCCTCCTGATTTCAGGGACAGTACCCCTAATCCTCCATTTTAGATGCTTGGTTTCACTACATAGATTAGCATGAGACTAGTAGAGGAAGAATTTCCAACTAGACAAAAAATTCTGGAAAAACTTGGGAGCAGCAGTTGAATAGAAATCAGGCTTGGCTCATTCTCTCAGCTTAATAAGTATTAAAATCCATACCAAAAATATGGTTTGACTTGGGGGAGAGTTTTTAACCAAACAAGAATTAGAGGTAATTACAAAAGATGTAATGGAGAATTTCATTTACATGAAATTGAAAAACTTTTACTTTAACAATGTTGGTAGATCCAGGATAAGAAGAAACACGTTTGATTGAGAAAAAACAAAAACAAACAAAATAATACCCATTACATCCATTATCTCTAAGGTTCTGTTATATGAGTTACTTAAGGAACATAGACACACATGCATTATTATCAAATGATATATTCAAAAATGTGATCAGTTTTCAAGAATTACAAACTTTTAATAAGTTCATGATAGCTCTCATAATAACTAATAATAAGAAAAATGTAAATAAGAATTAATTCTGAGGTTTCACCTCATTCCCAGCAAATTCGTAAAGAGAACAAAACATGGTGATAGTCAAAGTAGAGGGATATTTATAAAATATACATACATTCTTGGTGGAGCTAAGAAGGGGTTTGCCCATTTGAAAACAATTTGGAGTTTAGGTTAAAGGAGTATCCACAAGACTTATATAGTTTGGCCCAAGGATTTCCTTAATACATATATTCTAAAGAGGTCAGATAGAAAGACAGTAGTAGCCTCACATACACAAAAATATACATAACAGCAAAAAAAAAATGACAAAACAAATGATAATTTACAGGGAGTAGCTAAACGAATTATTGTTCATAAATGTAATAGAAAAATGTAGCACAATAAGAAATTACTAATATGAAAATCCAGAGAAATACTGGAATATTTTAATTGAACTGATAAATACTGAAGCAAGTAGAATCAAGAAAACAATATATAACATGACTGAAAAAAAAATGAAAACATAAAGAAGTATCAGTAATAACAATCTAAAAAATGAATCTGAACACTCAGTGTTTATAATGACCAAGTCTTTCTGTAAAGAAGAGATGAGAAAAGTGATCTTTCTCCCTTCCTTTGCAGAGATGGAGATATACTGGTGTATATTGTTGACAACATATTGCATATATTGTTACTCAGTTGATGTGTTAGTTTTGATGAATTTTTTTTTCCTCTCTTTGTCATAAGAGTTTGTTGGTCTGGGTGTGAGACTAGAAGAATACATTAAGAAATGATAATGTGAAAACAAAACATGTCAATAAAAAATTTTAAAGTAATTACTATGAGATTATCATGTCAAGTCTAAAAAGAAAGAAAAGCAAGTTGTTAGTTGGATTATTATCATCCTTCTGGAAAGTATAGGAAAAAATGATGAATTATATGACAGACCAAATAGATATTTGGCCCTACTGAACCAGGAAAACATTGCCACCAAAGTAGGAAGTTTGAGAGGTAGTTAGAACTACAAGCAACAATTCATACTCTATTGCAATAACTCAATGCATTTTTTTTTTTGAGTAGAACTGTGTATGGAATGGCATGTTAGGCCCTAGGGAAAATGCATGATTAATTAGGATCCAATAATCTCAGGGAGTTTTTAATCTTGTAATCCACTTATTCCTTCTTGTAACTAAAATGTTGGGATCAAAGATACATAAAATAGGGCATATTTTCTGTCCATGCCAAAAAAAAAAAAAAAACAATAAATTTATATGCTAGCCAAGGAGGAAAGACTCACAAAACAAAGGAGAATGTGATTGGTTGCCAGAATGTATAGTATAGATTTGACATACTTTCTTCTTCAGTAAATGTCTGTTTGATTCATCCAGTGCAACTCATTATTTTGCATTACTCACTTTATTTGTCTTCATCTTTAAGTATATTAGTAGACAGTATTTTGGCTACTATTTCAAAATACTTTCATAATTTTTAATGTGCATTTACAAATCCAGCATGTAGACAGCAAGTTTCAAATAACCATGTTTCTTTTGCCAGTGGGTGGTGTGTAGATAGCTGTCCTCTGAGCTTTCTGTAGAATAAAAAAGAAAAAAAACTCATATTATTTCTGGATGGCTTTGTTACTTTGTTACTTTAAAACTTGAGGAACATCACAAAGTATTCACTTATTTGGAGAAAGAGTAGATAGGTTGACTAATAATGCCAAGAATGCCTTTAAAGATCATTAGGCAGAGATACCTTTATCCTCCTCCTTCCCCCCCCCCCCCATGTAACATATCTGAACTGTTGGCATCTCAAACAACTTTAAAAGAGACATTCTATTCGATAATTTACCTTATGAGGATTAGCTGAAAATAAAAGTGGAGGATGGTATTTATATCATAAAGAGTTATCTAGATGTAAATTCTATCTTTTGCTAGTCAAGAAATGCTGATGAGTTTTAGTGAATCAGCATGTGCTATAATTGCCATCTCCTCTTCTTATAACCCGCTCTTCCCCATACTCTCATCTTCATGTTCAAATAATGGTTCTCTGCCCAAATCATACTTTATGTTATCCTAGGAAAAAGGAGACTTTAGGTCTTGCAATTGCTTTCCACAACAAAATTACAGGAAACAAGTTCAATCATGTTATCTTTTAAGAATTATCTGTATTTCTCTCTCCTTTCTCTCTTTTCCTTTCCTCAGCCTGGGTGGGTTTATAGCTGTTAGTGCAAGACAGTAATGATATGATTCTTGACTGATTCAATGAATTTCTCCTTCAGACCCCTAGTTTACATGTCTTGGTTGTGATAAGCATTATAAAAATCTAAGTAAAATTGTCCCTGAGAAGTACATTATGAAATCAAATCTCCTGTTATCCTGTTGACTGTTAATACAGATCATCAGTGATAAATTTATGAGACACTGGGTGACTGAACATCTCATGAAGAATGAGAACAATTTTTTTTAGACCCTGGAAGTGAGCCGAATATAGAAAGAAATCAGACTGGATACAGATTAATAACCCAAGTACTGATGCGGCAATTGATTAAAATAACATTTTATGATAGCTTTTCTCTAGGGTAAAGTGGACATTTGTGTTGGTAAATTTCCTCGTAGGGGATATTTTTCTCCCTAAAGGAGTAGACCTGTGTATAATTGAATTTTCTCAAGGAAATAGGGGGAAAAGTAATAAATCAAGTATATGGGGAGGGTTATGATCCCTATGGCAAAAACATATTTCAATGATGATAAATTATGTTAGAGAATAAATTAGATTGCATAAAAGCTAGTACTAAAGGGCAGTTCAAATGTTGATATTTACAGTGTTTAAATATGTAATTTACTTTCTATGTGTGCCATTTTATTCATTAGTCTTACAGGCATGTATTTTTCTTTATGGGGGGCAGAGTTAGGTAGCATTTTATTTTATTTTATTTTTTATTATAGCTTTTTATTTACAAAACATATGCATGGGTAATTTTTCATAATTGATCCTTGCAAAATCTTCTGTTCCAACTTTTCCCCTCTTTCCCCCCACCCCCTCCTCTAGATGGCAGGCAGTCTAATACATGTTAACTATGTTAAAGTATATGTTAAATACAATATATGTATACATATTTATAGTTATCTTTCTGCATAAGAAAAATCAGATTTAGCATTATATATTTCAACAATTCTATATGAGATTCAATTCTGATGGAAGTGGCTAAATGAAAGGATTCAATTCAATTCCAGCTGATCAGTGATGAACAGAACCAGCTACACCCAGCAAAAGAACACTGGGAAATGAGTGTGGACCACAACATAGCATTTACACTCATTCTGTTGTTGTTTGCTTGCATTTTTTGTTTTCCTTCCCAGGTCATTTTTATCTTTCTAAATCTCATTTTTCTTGTGCAAGAAGAGAACTGTATAAATATGTACACATATATTGTATTTAAGATATACTTTAACATGTTTAACATGTATGAAACTGCCTGCCATCTAGGGGAGGGAGTGGAGGGAAGGAAGGGAAAAGTTGGAATAGAAGGTTTCACAAGGGTCAATGATGAAAAATTACCCATGCATATGTTAAATAAAAAGCTATAATAATAATCAAAATCAAAAAAAGAAAAGAAAAGAAAAATCAAATTCAGAAAGAAGGTAAAAATAACTTGAGAGGGAAAATAAAAATTCAAGCAAACAATAACAGATAGAGTGGAAATTCTATGTTGTAATCCACTCTCATTTCCCATAGTTCTTTGCCTGGGTATAGCGGGTTCTCTTCTACTTAACAATTGGAACTGATTTGGATCATCTCATTGTTGAAGAGAGCCACTTCCATCAGATTTAATCATCATATAGTATTGTTGTTGAAGTGTATAATCATCTCCTAGTTCTGCTCATTTCACTTAGCCTCAGTTCATGTAAGTCTCTCCAGGCCTCTCTGAAATCATCCTGCTGGTTATTTCTTATCAAACAATAATATTCCATAACATTCAGATACCACAATTTATTCAGCCATTCTCTGATTGATGGGCATCCATTCAATTTCCAGTTTCTAGCCACTACAAAAGGGCTTCCACATTTTTGCATATATGGCTCCCTTTCCCTTTTTAAAGATCTCTTTGGGGTACAAGCCCAATAGTAATACAACTGGATCATAGGGTTAGCATTTTATTTTAAATCTTTGTTCTTTACACCTTAGCATATCATATAAAGTTAATTGATAATTATACCTGGAAAGAATTTTTTTAAAATTTTATCCTAACATCAAAACAAATTAGGTAAGATTCATTCTCTGGTCATCTGTGCTTTTTCCCTGGCCACACATTTCACCTTATTCCCTCCACACCTCATTTAGAAATCTCTATTCCAAATAACCATGATTCTAACTCAGTGACCTTTAGAATTGGGGAGGCCTTGAAATTCTAAACACTTAAAAGAATGAATGCATGAATACATGAAAATACTTATTAGGTGATTATTAAATGCTAAGCAATGTGTTAAACACCGATCATATGAAAATAAAAAATGAAACTTTTAGGAAAAAGTTCTCAGGACCCTGAAAGGATGGCAAGGACGGTTCCTAGAAGAAGGTTGGATGAATTTCCAGCCATTATTTAGGTTAAGCAGGCTTTCATGACTCTTATGAAGTTCTTCCTTCCTTCCCTCCTTCCTTCTTTCCTTCCCTCCTTCCTTTCCTCCTTCCTTCTCTCCTTCCTTCCCTCCTAATTTCCCTCCCTCCCCTCCTTCCTTCCTTCCTTCCTTCCTTCCTTCCTTCCTTCCTTCCTTCCTTCCTTCCTTCCTTCCTTCCTTCCTTCCTTCCTTCCTTCTTCCTTCCTTCCTTTTGCTTCCTTCCTTCCTTTCAGGAGAGCATCTTTTCCTTGCTTAGAAGCAGAATTTATTTTTTTTGAGCTAAACTTTGTGAAGATCACTTTGTGAAGGAAACTGATACTTCCTGGCATTCCTGATGCAGGAAAACTGAGGAATCAATCTGATACTGATGCCAGAGGTCAGGGATTTAGACAATCCAAAAAGATTTTTAGAGTTGATGGCTTGTTCCTTTCAAGTAATTTGGTTGACCCCTCAACAGCTTGTTTTTTGTTGTTGTTGTTGTTTTTGTTTTTTGGAAAACTGACTAAGTTTTCCATGCTTGAAATAATGCTAGATTTCCAGGCAGTTATACCTCAAAGAGAAATGTAGTTTAGCAGGGAGCAGAGGACCTTCAAGTAGGAACTTTAATGAAAGAAAAATTCTTGAGAAGAAAAACAACATTAGTACTTTTGTTCAGGATGCTCATTGTGGATTTTTTTTTTCTATAGATAAGATTATGTGTGTATATGTGGTATATCTTAGTATAGTGTGAATGTGCAAATGCTCTTTGTCTTTGAATTTTAATTACTGGTTGGTTTTTATTGTTGTTGCTTTTCCTTTTTCTTTCTTTCTTTCTTTCTTTCTTTCTTTTTCTTTCTTTCTTTCTTTCTTTCTTTCTTTTTTTTTGTCAAGAGCTTCTTAGTTCTGGAACCCTGAAGTTTTAGGCTTTAGGAAATTATTGACTTGGCTCTGGATGGTTTGTGGGGCTTTGCTGCCAAGTCAGTGCCAGGAATGTCTTTCTTTTTCTTCCTTCCTTCTTTCCTTCCTTCCTTCCTTCCTTCCTTCCTTCCTTCCTTCCTTCCTTCCTTCCTTCCTTCCTTCCTTCCTTCCTTCCTTCCTTCCTTCCTTCCTTCCTTCCTTTTGAGGCAATTAGGGTTAAGTGACTTGCCCAGGGTCATACAGCTAGGTAGTATTAAGCGTATGAGACCACATTTGAACTCAGCTCTTTCTGACTTCAGGGCTGGTGTTCTATCCACTGCAACACCTAGCTGCCCAAGAAATGTCTTTCTTTGTAAAGAAATTATCTTTATGAACAAATGTAATTCACTTACATACTTTCTTTTTATATACAAAAGCAACATGGCCCAGGGATGGGCATGGAGACTAGTTTAGAATGTTGGAAATATATTTAATTTTTAATTATTTTGTTTGGATTTATTAGCCTATTCACTTCAAGTTTTTTTTCCTAATCTTTGAAATGGGAATAACCAAAGAATATTTCCTCCCCATTTCTAACTGATCCTCTTTTCCCATCCTCCCAAATTAAGACAAATACTGATAGACAATTTCTACTAGTTCCTTCAATGTACTCTATGTTCCAATTTTATTGAACTTTGTCTCTGGAACATACCTTTTCCATTTTTGGTCATGACACCATTGTTCTTTAATTCTCCTATCCTAATTCCTTTGCACCTTACTTATCCTATTTGATTCTCAGTTTCCTTATCTATAAAAAAAGAAAATTGGATTGGATGACTTCTAGCATTCAGCCTCTGATCTTATGATTTATCCTCACCCTCATGCCTCAAAACTTTTTTCTGTTCTAATTTTACCACATTATTCCAGGTCAAATGGTACCTTTTGTTAATCTCTTACTGATTTCCCAGAATAATATGCTTAATTCAAAATCCCATAGCACTCTCATGGCACATCATTACATCTTCAATCATGGTAATGTGTGAAATATCCTTACATCTCTTACTAAATTACAAGTTCCTTAGGTGTAGGGGTCATAGCTTATTCCTGTCCCTAATGGCATTTAGCATAAGAATTGTTACATAGAAGAATTATCCAAGAATTTTGGAGCCATAAAAGGCCTTTAAGATTTAGCTCAAGGGTTCTGTATCTTTATAGACTTCATCAAACTTCCAAAAGGATCCATATCACACAAAAGACTACGAAACCTCTAATCTAGCCCAATACCTTTACTTTGTAGTTAAATTCTTTGACCTTCAATTTCTTTAAGTCATTTGTAGACAGTCATATTTCTAGTAAATGACAGAACTGTATTAAAAACCAGATGTGTGCTGACAGCTAGGTTGCTGTTTTTTCTACTGTACTAAGAGTTCTTAACCTTTTTGGGTTCGTGGCACCCTTTGGCTATTTGGTAAATAGCCTCCTTGGAATAATTTTAAATTCATACGTGAAGAAAACTCTAAATTTCAGTTAGCATTTTGTGAAAGTAAAGATGTATTTTTTTTCTATCTAAAGTCAGGGGCTTTCCAAATCTATCTATGGATCTGTTGAAGATTAAGAACTTCTGTATCATATCATACTAATTAAATATTGAATAATGAATAAATGAGTGAAAAAATAAATAAAAATGGATGAATCTTTTTATATTACATATCATACAAAATGACAATTGTAAGAAAATTTTTCTTCTTCTATTTGAATTAACAATTGAGGGGAGGTTAAAACAATTGGTCTAATATACTAATATTGAAGGCTCTCCACAAATCAAGAAATTTAAGAAAATATTAAAAGGAAAGTAAAAATATCAGGACCCTGGAAGGAAAAGACAAAAGAAAAGGAAAAAGCAACTTCAGATAAAGGAAAAGAAGTAAATGCAATATGACTGAATGAAACAATATGAAATGGTCAAAGGTATGAGAAAAGAGTGAGATGAAAAATGTTACTTACCATTATGTAGCTTATCTGCTCTCAATGGGTTCAATCAGCCTAACTCATGTGGATAAATTATATCTGAAGCTGTTGGAAATAACTTGTGGCTAACATATTGAACAACTGTCAGGGATTATGAAGAACTGTTATGCATGAGAGTGGTGCTAAAAGACTGAAGATAGTCAAGTACTGTCCCAATTTTCAGAAAAGTGGAAGAAGGTAGATTCTTAAGACTGTAAGCTGGTGAGTTTGGCTTCAATTCCAAAAATATATATTAGAAAAATAGCAATTTATGAGTATTTGATGGGGGGATTATTGATTACTGTAAGCTAGCATGGGTTCATTAAGAAAAAGTCATCTTTGACCCGTTGCCAATGGCAATACCATTACTGTATTCCAAGGAAATCATAAAGGAGGGAAAAGGACACACATATGCAAAAATGCTTGTAGTAGCTTTTTTTGTGCTAGCAAAGAATTGGAAAATGAATAGATGCCCATCAATTGGGGAATAGCTGAATAAGTTGTGATATAGGAAGGCAATAGAATATTATTGTTCTATTTAAAAAATGATGAACAAGCTGATTTTAGGAAGGCCTGGAAAGATTTACACAAACTGATGCTGAGCAAGCAGAATCAGGTATACATTGGACACAAGAACAGCAAGAATGTGCGATGACCAACTATGAAAGACTTGGTTTTTCTCAGTGGTTCAGTGTTTCAAAGCAATCTTAAGAGACTTTGGACAGAAAATTCCATCTGCATCCAGAAAAAGAACTAAAGAGATGAATGTAAATCGATACATGTTATGTTCAATTCTTTCTTTCTTTCTTTTTTTTAAATCTCTCCCATAGTTTTTCTCTTTTGTTCTGATTTTCCCCCCAATATGATTGTTAAAGCAATATGTTTAAAACAAAAGTAAAAATAAATTAAAAAAAAAAGAAAAAGTCATGTCAGACTTTGTCTTATTTCTTTTTTTGAAAGGTTTATAGAATTTGTATGCCAAATTCCATACCAAAGACGTAGTATGCCACAATTTCAGCGGGACAAAATCATTTCATGATTTCCTTATGAATGTTAGTATAGCCTGGTAAATTCAGAGCTAAATGAATGATCAGACCCAAAAGTAGACATTAATGACTAAGTATCATCTTTGAAGGGATTTCTAGAACTTTGTGATCCAGATCACATATAGTAGAGAGTAATCATATTAGTAAAGGAACTTCTAACCATGCCATAAGATGAATTGTTGAAAGTGCTAGGAATCATTAGCCCAGAGGAAAAAAAAGATTAAGGGAAAATATAGTTGATATTTTCAAATAATTGTATAATGGTCATGTGAATTAAGGATTATACTTGTTCTTGAATTGAGAAAGAGGAGTTACATTGAATGGGTAAATAACACTAGGGAATAGGAATTCACAGGATATAGAGTTGATTTTCCGAATAATTAAGAGCATCATTTAATTGAGTGATTGCCTCAGGAGATGGTGGACTACTCTCATTGGAGAGTTTGGAACTGGTTGATCACTTAGTGGAGATATAATAAAGGGAATTCATGCTTCAGGCAGGAATTAGGCTAGAAGACTCTGAAATCCCTTCTCAAATCTGAGATTTCACGATTTGTTATTTCTCCCAAATTCTATGTCTCACTCTGGTTACGGAAATAAAATATTCAAACCCTAGAAAGGCCTTCAGTGTTCAAATAGATAATTTAACTGTTTGAAGCTTTTGTCCAGAAAGGGTGATTTATAGAATAGGATGCTAATCAAAATGCCTTTTGCATCATTTACATAAAAAAGGAAAGCCTTCCTTTTTTATGCGTTTACTTTGCAATCCTGCTTATTACTGTTTAAAGAGAGCTCCAGAGAGATATTCAGGGGATAATCATTATTATCAACAACATTAATGATATTAATAATAATGAAATAAACAAATACAGAGTTCACATTTACTTCCAGGAAGGCTGAATACATGCTTAAAATATCATCTTGTATATCCTGGTAGGTATACAGGGTGTCCTCAAAGTCTGGGAATAAGACTTTAGTAGCTTAAAATGCAACTTAAAAAAAAAAAAAGAAATAAAGCTTTTAGCAGTTTAAAGCTACATTAAGACTTTGGGGACACCCTGTATAAAACAGGTGAGCTTGCTGTTATTTGTTACTGTTGTTGTTTTTCCTAAGCACAGAATACCCCTCACTATAAGACAGGATACCTCTTTACTCTTGTATCAATTTTTCATTACTCTTCGGAACTGAGTAGAATATCATTGTAGCCCTCTGCTTGTTGCTTTCAGTCAAGCTCACCATTGTAAGTAATGTGCATTTCACAACTTAGACTCACTTAGAGATCACTTTTCATCACTTAAAAAATATTTAGCTATAATTTCAGAACTAGAAAATGTGTCTGAAGACCTATAATAACTTGATGATAAAATAAAAGATCATTTGAAATGCAGTGCGTATCAAATTATAACAACTTTCTCCCATGTTTACTGATGAAGGGCATTCTGACTCCCAGGGGGGCTGATTCTCCAAATTCTAGGTATAAATGGTTTTATGTTATACTCTTCTAATATATTTGTAACCTTGGAAACAAATACAGTAGTCTGTGCTGTACAAAACAGAAGTTTAATTGGCAATATCACCCTTCAGGTTACAAATCAAAATGGTATTCATGTAACTAGAATAGAAAATGAGTTGCTTATAAATCAGGCATTTAGACTGGCCTTCAAAGCTCTTCATAGTGTTTTTTACTCTACCTACCTAATCTTATATCTGCTTGTTTTTCAACATTGCCCCTCTGTTTCATTTATCCAAGCCCATTTCAGTGTTCCTCAAATATGCATATTTATTCTCACCTCTAAATCTTGGTCCATCCTTTTTTTGTTTTGTTTTGTTTTGTATTGTTGTTGTTGTTGTTTTGGTAACATGTTCTCCCCTTCTTCCTGCTTGAGTCCCACCTATCTATCTAAAATAAGGCACTCAACAAGTCTTATTTCCTTCATGAAATCTTCCCCTGCTCCAGGTGCATCTGTGGAATCCCCTTTTAGAATTCGTATAACATTGAGTCCTGGGCACTTCATTTATATAACATAATGCAAGTCAATAATTGATTCTTTCATTTATATATAACATGCTTCTCTGGTGAGACCATAAATTAGGAAAGGAAAGAACCTTGACTCAGTCTTGTGTTGACTACTCCTTCCATTCATAGCATTTAACACAGCCACAAACACATACAAGTTGAACTCAGAGGAGCTTTTAGTTGCATTGCCATTTCCTTTACCAATGCAGAGTATTTTTGTTGTTCAGTTGTTTCACTCATGTCTGACTATATATGAAATTTATTTGCAGAGATATTGATTTTCCATTTTCTTTTTAAGCTTATTTTACAGATGAGGAAACTGAGGCAAACAGGGTTAAGTGACTTGTCTAGGGTCACACAGCTACTAAGTGTCTGAGGCTAGATTTTTAACTCAGGAAGATGATCTACCTGACTTCTATCCTGGCACTCTTACTTACTGCCAGAGCTGCCAAAGCACTAACTAGATAACTGCTAAGGAATTGTCTTAGAGACTAAGTGACCTGCTCAGGATTATACTTTTCACAGGAAGTATTTCATCCCAGGTCTTCCTGATTGCAAACTTACCCTCTATCTACTACCTCATGCTTCCTCTACTGAATTCATAATGGATGTGTATTAAGTGTTGAGTAAATGAAGAGAAAATAATTCTTCAAGACTATATTGAATGCAAAAATTATATCAACATCCCAGCTAATGAAAAATGATTCTGAGTTATATTGTAAAAACAGGCCTTTAGTTCTTAAATTTGGCAGTGCTATTATCAGAGGTAATGGGGGGATTGGGGGTTGAAAGGGTATATTGAAAACATTAGTTAATTACGTGGTTTCCATTTCTAACAACACTGAACATCACCTTTTGTTAAAAATGTAGAAACCAAGAGGGAAAAGCATATACAAAAAGTTGATCGTTAATTAGAAACTACCAGGAAATGTCTACAAAAAATGTAATGGTTGTTCAGGACTTTACACTTCAGCAACTGTGCCATTTTAATCAGCTATTCTGATACTATAAGTAGAACATGTGGTTTTAGATGGCAAGAACTCAGAATTTTAGAGTCTGAAGTCTCATGATACCCTGGAAGGGCATTCAGCTTCCAGGAATAGATGAATTATTCCACCAAGATAGATGTGAATGCCCCGTGCCAGGCATTGGCCTTTGACCAATCATCCTCTGCAATGTCAGTGATGTGAACTGAAGCTGACCATATGGGTCTGTTTACCTCTGGTGCTTTCCCTGATTTTCACCAAATTGGAAACAGAGTTTTCTTCATCGCTGAGAGAAGGTAATTAATTGTTTGAGACTTCACCCTCTGAGTTTGACCCTTGCTTTTCCATCACTCTGTATTATGAAATGGAGTATCAGTAGTTTTGCCAGAGGGGAGGGAGAAGAAGGGTGCTCCTAATATTGACACTTCACAGTTTAAATGTCAGGCTCTGCAATTTATAAGTGATCAGAGATTCATGGGAAATGCAGTGGAAAAGTCATCCTATTTTCCCTGAGTTATAAAATAGATTATGCCATAAATTCTGTGCATTGCTAACTTTATGATCCTACTGTAAGAACACATTAAACATAGAAATCCTTATCAAGTTTGATTCTTGCCTAGAGTGTTCCCAAGCCAAAAGATGCTCAGGCAAATGGTTACTTATTAATTTCACATTTTCATCTGATGGTGTTCCCCCACTCCATCCCCCCAGCGTTAATTCTCTCAACAATGCCCTGGTTTTAATGTCTCTTCTATCATTAACAATAGGTGTGAATGGATTTATAAAATTGAGAATTTTATTAAAGGAGAGACCTGTTTAGAATTGTTAAGCTTAAATGAAAACAAAAGAGAAATAAGTATGTATTCACTACTGTTGAAAAAAAGGCCATAGCCTTTCACTGTATCCAGCAACATCTTCAGTTCTGATCTATATTTTGCCCCTGGACCCAGATGTTTCTGGAGGAGAAAGTGAGGCTAGTGACTTTGTATGACCCTCACTTAATTCAAATTTATTTAAAAGTCATAGTATCATCTTCCTGATATCATAGTCCTCTTCCAGAAAAAAGGACAAACAACAACCTGTGATCATTGTTGTAACTAGTTTTGTTACTTTGGAATGCCAATGTGGTAGGTGTGTCATCAAGTTTCTGTGTAATAATATATCTAGTAGTAAAAATTCTGAAAATTGCAGAGAGTTTTTCTGTGTCATTTGAGTAGAAACTGGGCATTGAGAGGTGGCAGACTTATCTTTCTCTGAATGATACTTTGCATCTTGGTGAGATGTTTCTTCATGAAAGAAGGCTCTGTCTAGAAAGGGAGGACTGCTAAGGGCCAAATACATTAAAACCGATTAAAAGGGGAGCTATTATTTGCTTAGGAAGAGAAAAAGGATCATTATATATAATGAAATGTCCTCTTCAGGACTGAGGAATTGACAGTTGATGTTTAATTATACCCATCTGCCCGAAGCATAAATGAGAGATTTCTAAAGATGCTTAACACAAGCATATGTGGATTTATTATTTTATCAATGTGTCATAATTTGTGCTTAGAAGTGCCAATAGCCTCAGCAACAGCTACCTACCTTCTTGTCAACAGGCCCATTGTAATAATTTTACAGTGAAAATATATCAATTTTATAAATATTGCCATCATTTTCATTGGTCTTTTGTTCCTGCAGTCAACTTGAATATTTATAGAAATGTTCTGATTTTAAGCTACTTGCTAATTATTTTTTCTGTTAATACATTAATCAAGAAAGCAATGTGTATATGGGACTTGAGAGCTAGACTTATCTTTATCCTTTAGGTTCTTCCTTTAGGTCTTTAAAAAATATTATTTCCCCCCAAATGTTGGATTTTTGTTTTGTTTTGTTTTTCTTTCTGTGAATGAGGAATTTCCTAATTCCATTAGATTTTGTTTTGTTTTGTTTTTTGTTTTTGTTTTTAAATTCCCATGGCATAAATGAATCTGAGAATTAGAAGGGACTTTAGAAGTCATATAGTTCACTTTTGTACAGTTCTGCTTCATTTTCATTCTTTTGTAATTGTTAGAAATTGTTAAACCAAGTTTTACAGTGAGCTGAAATCTACTCCCCTGAAAATTTCTCCTTATCGGTTCAAATTCTTTGGAACTACACAAAGACTGATATATTGGATCTATTCTCTAGGACATCAGAAGACTAATCTTCACTGGCTCTGTTCACTAAAGCAACACAAAGAATAATTCCTATTGGCCCTGTTCCCTGTAACTACACAAAGACTAATCCCTGTTGGAGCTACAGATTCACAAACATCAATTCCTCTTCCATATAAAACTTTCAAATATTTATAGACAGCTCAGATATCCTTCCCCAAGTATTCTCTTGTCCAGATTAAAAACAAATCAAATTACTTCAGTAGTTATTCTCATGACATAGTTTACAGAGCTTTCCATATCTGAGTCATCCTTTACCTAAGGGTTCGATTTCTACTTGACAGGTAGATCATAGGGAGAAATTCTTGTTGAGATATTTATTAGATTAATATCCTTGGAGATACTTTTTAACTCCAAGATTCTGTGAGCACCTTCCTGTGGACAGAATTCATTTCGATGTACATTTATTAACAGCCTACTTAGTGCCAGGTACTATGATATAAAACCAAAGCTTCTTAACTTGTGGGTTATGACCCCTATTTGAGGTTGCATAACTGAATGTGGGGGTCATAAAATTATGATTTATTATCAGTGTTTGATTTGCATATCTATTTTATATTTTTATATACCTGGGATTGAATACAATTTCTCAGGTGAAAAAGATCACTAGTGAAAAAAGTTTAAGAAGCCCTGCAATTGACTCCACTGTATTCATTTTGTAGATTAAGCACTGGGATTATAAAGATAAAAATGAAATAGCTCTCTACTTGGTGTTCCAAAATGAATATAACATCCAGATCTGTTAAGCACAGAGTAGAAGTATGCAGTTACCATTCTCTGGAAATTTCAATTAACAAAATGTACCCAAAAATTACATTAAAAAAAAGTATCCATACCATACAATTAGCTCCTATAGCTCCCATAGTCAAATATAAAGAGTAGGTCTTTTCATGTAAACTGCTTTTAAAGTAGCTAGTCCTCTAGTGTATATTTGATCAATGTATTATTTTCTTAAGTTCTGTATTTTACATTTATTCTTATTTAATTCCATCTTATTAGTTTCAATTCATCGTTTCAACCTATCAAAATATTTTTGAATCCATAGTCTGTCATATATCAAATTGGCTATTCCTTTAATATTTTTTTATCTAAGTGAATGTTCTTTGTCTAATTGTGTTAAAACATTTTAGCGAGTCACTAGAGACTTCCTTCAAATTAGACATATGCCTATACTTTCAGGTGTGGTATTCAGTGAGTAGCGAATTTACCAAATTTGGCAGTATATTAGGAGCATTTCAAAGCCATAGTCTCTCCCTTGTGAAAAAGGAAGAAGGTATTTTTTTCATATCTTCTTGAGGACTAAACTTTGTTATCATCACACAATGTTCCATATCTTTTCTATCAATTTACATTGTTATAATCATTTTTATATGGTTTTTCTGATTCTGCTTTCTTCTGCATCAGTTCATGTAAGTCTCTCTTCATTTTTATCATCCCTTACTATGCAGTAACATTAACTACATTCATGTATCATCATTTCTTTAACCACTTTTCATTTTATAGATATCTACTTTGGTTCCAGTTCTTTGCTGTTTCAAAAAGTGCTGCTATAAACATGTTGGTGTTCATTCTGACCTTTCTTCTCTTTGGGATATATGCCTCTTCTTTTTAAAAAAGTGTTATTGAGAATTTTAAAATACTGTTTTTTTAAAAATATTTTCACTTCCCAATGACTACCTGCCTTCTTCTCACCCACATTACTGCCATAGAGCTTTGCATTATAACAGAGAAATATAATTTATGACAGCAAACTCAGAGTACTCCCCAACTTCTTTCAATGATAACACTATCTTCTTAGAAAACCAGGCTTAAAAACCTCATTTATTTTGACCCTTCTTTCTTTGTCCCTCTCACTTAATCAGTTGTTGAAATTCTGTCATTTCTACATTCAAAATAATTCTTAAATCTTGCAATATCCTTTTCACTCACGCTGCTATCATATTAGTTTTGACTCAATTCTTTTTACAGCTACCAAGATAATTCCCATTTGCACAGGTATGGTAGTGTCTATACAATTCTTCAAAACAAACAAACAAATAAACAAAAACTTCAGGAGTTTACTCTTCTGTATTATTCCTCAACCTATCTTTTGCCTTTCTAACTTTTTTATTTTCATTTTGTTCTTTTTGGATTCTATGCTCATGCAGGCAAAGTTATCTAGTTAGAACTAGCTAGTTCTCTTATCTTACCTTCATCTATATTTGAGCACTCCTTCCTCCACGCCTAAAACATCATCTCTCCTTATTTATGTCTGTAAAATCTTCCTTTTCTTCAATGTTCATCTTCTCCACAGTTGTAAATATGAGCTCCCTCATATGTAAAATAAATAAATTTGACTGGCCATTGTTTCCTTCCTCTAAATTATGTGATCCGTTGCTGATCTGCCAGCTAAAAGTGATCCCTCCCTTCTCAAAAGGACTTTGCCTAGAATTAAAGAGAGATTGCCTCTAACTCTCCTCTCAACTCTAAATCTATGATTTTGTGATCCTATAAAGATTCCTTTTTTACCATGATCATATTATGCCATAAATGTGCTGAATATCTGTGAATCTTACCCTTCCTTTTAGATTGTAAACTCACATTGTCTGGAACCAGAGGATCATAAATAGATCGGAATGGGACCTAATTCATCACCTAATTCTATTTCTCAATTATACAGTTGAATAACCTGAGGTTTTGAGAGAAATTACTAGCTGAGGTTATAGAGGTAGAAAGTAACAGAACTGGTCATTGGATTCCAAATCCAGTGGGATTTATTGTACTATACCATTATCTCTGAATCCACAATCCCTAGTACAGTACTTTCTACCAGATAGGTGCTTAATCTTAGCTTTTTAATTGGAAATGAATTACAGCTATCCCAAGACCTTATTATTATCCTGTAGTTTCCATGTTGAATAATGTTCTATGACTATGGAAACATTTTTAGTAAGAAGTTCCAGGCAAATAAGTGTCACAAGCATAATTAGTCCTTAACACTGATGGTTTTCTAAATTCCAGTAAACATGCAGAATATTTCACACATTTCTTAGTACATGACTTTTTCACAAGCACAGCTTAATATAGTTAAGCCAACTTGGGCATTTAAAAAAGATCAGCATGTAAGGAGATTTTCATGGTTTCCAGGACAAGCTCAAGACATTACAGTAAAGCATGAGTCAAAAGTATCTTCTTGTCAGATGAATTTTATTCAAACAAATCACAGTGATAGCAGTAAAATCAGCCTGTAGCAACAACTCATTTTGGAGATGGAAATTTGTAGTAATACGGTTATCCTAATAAAATAAAAGTTTACACTTTTGTTGAAATTGTCATGTTGAGTTAAGTTTTGCAAAGGTATACCTATGGACTATAGAATTGTTACCATATTGGCATGTATTAAATAGCTTCAGCATCTATTTCTATGTGATAGATTTGTTAAATGTTTATTCTTTGTATTTCCCTTTTGTCATTCTTTGTATTAGATAGAAAATAAGTTAAATAACAATGACCATGATATTTAACCTTTTTGTATAATGCACAGAATAGAACTATAAAAAGTGAAATTAATTATCAAGTATTCTAATCTTAATCCTAGTTTTAATTTTTATGCAGTCTAGTGCCCAAATTAGAAATGATTTGAAAGAAAACTTTTTTTGTTGTTTTTTTTTTAACTCGGGGTGCAAAAAAATTAGAAAATATACACTTAAATGACAGGGAGCAAGGTGGAGTAAAAAAAGTCCGCCTTCCTCCATTTCCTTCATTCCCTCCCTCTCTCCTTTCCTTCCTCCTCTTCATCTTCTTCTTTCCTTCCTACTCTCCCCCTTTCCTTCTTTCCTTCCTTTTCCCTCTCTTGCTCCTTCCTCCCTTCCTTTTTTTCCTCTTTCCATCCTCCTTTTCTCCTCTTTTCATTCCTCTTTCTCTTCCTCTTTTCTTCCTTCCTCTCTTTCTTCTTCTTTCCTTTTTCTTTACCTCCCTCCTTTCCTTTATCCATGCCTTCCCTTCTCCTTCTTTCACTTCTTTTCTCCCTTTTTCTCCTTTCTTCTTTCCTCCCTCCTTCTCTCCTTCCCTCCCTCATTCTGGACAGCAGGTTTCATAATTGGTCCTGGAATAATAGTTGTTCATTTGTTGCATTGATTATAGTTTTTAGATCTTTCAAAGTAGTTTGAGTTTAGAATATTGGAGATATTGTATAAATTGCTGTCTCATTTCCGGTAACTACAGTTTAGCCCAATTCATGTAATTCTTTACCAAGTTTCTCTGAATTTATTACTTTTATAATTTCTTAGTGTGTAATAATATTCTATAAATTTTAGACCATAATTTATTGATCTGTATCTGTTTCTCTCTCTTCTCTCCTTTCCCTCACTGTAGCAGGACTTCAGTAGTATCCCCAGAGGATTTGAGGACTCCAATGGGAGAGGGGAAGCTGTTGTCTCCTAGCTATGAGGTTATGTTATGGGCTTTCTCTTTTCCCCTACACGACTGAATTTATCTTAAAATTTTGTTTCAAGATACATTTTTGTGATGCTTGGTATGGGCGTCAAAATTGATAGCTACAGGTTGGGGAGGGGGGGAGAGAAAAAAGATTAAGTCGAGTAGTCCTAATTTGCTTGGGTGACCTTGGGTGAGTATTTCCTTTTTCTGTAAATATATATTTTTTTCTACAAAGTTGATGGTTTACATTCATACTGATATATCTTAAATAGGTCCTTTGTTTAGGAACAAAAAAAGGATAAAAAGATTAAAAGTTCAAGATATCATGTACATTTAAAATAATGTTTGCCATTGAAGAAGAAAATATTCATTATATCAAAGTATTTAATGCTTTATGCTGTTTTCCCAACAGGATGTATGTTTTTTGAGGGCAATTACTGTTTTATTTTTATTTCCTTATTTTCAACTTCCCAATTAGTCTATCAACTAGCATTTATTAAACTCCTACTTTATACTAGCTACTCTGTTGAGCACTGGGGATACAATAAAATAAAGAAAAACAAAAGTTGCTCCTCTCAAGGAAATCACAATCTAAGAAACCCAGTGTCTGGCACAAAACAGATCTTTAATAAATGCTTATTGATTAATTGATTTTAGTTAAATTAATTTGAATTTCAAGTGAGCTTTTTTTTATTGATGGTTGCTGTCTTCCTCCTGCTATACAGCAAAATATCTTCCAAGCAACTTTACTTAGTCAATTTAATTGGAAATGATGCCTTGCTTAGTAATTTTATCAATATATGCTTCACTTAGCTTTGGTAAAGATCATAGCCTAATTGTTATGTTGTTGTTCTTAAATAGTTGCAAAGTTGATATGGAAAATAGCATAATCAACTAGTAATTTTACACAATATAGGAGATGACTTCTAATTAGAATGTATTCTATGTATAAAACATTGATCAAATAGAATATTCCTCATTTGTGTATTTGGGCAAGTAATTTAACATTTTAGGTCTTCCATTCCTCCTTTATAAAATAAGAAAGTTGGTTTACCTGAGTAATTAAGTCTTTCCCAACTCTAATTCTTTGAGCTTATGACATGGTGGTAAGAAATTTAAAGGTTACTCTAGTTAACCTCTCTTTCATTGGAATCATTGAATATTAGATATTAAAAAGGCATGTTACTCTACTTACATCAGTTAAGGAACATTCCATCAACTAGTACAGGTTTTAAGGGTAGCCTGTAATATTGGAAATCAGTAATATTGGAAAGTCCTATCCAGAGTGGAAATTCCCTCCAAAAATACATATCAGAAACTTTCTTGTAAATGTTAGTTTTAGAAAGTTATTTGGGGGACTTTTACAAATGAAATGACTTACCTAGGATCACATAGCCAGAATATGTCATTTGAATGTAAGACTTCTTGCCTCTGAAAGTATATTCGCTATATTATGCTTCTTCACAGCAATAAGATGAACAAAATGTGTTTGAATTAAGACTTGTGTTTTACTCTAAACTTTAAAAAAGGAAGAGTTTTGGGATAGAAAAAGACCTTGAGAATCATCTATAACTAGCTCTGGAACTACTTAGAGATCTTTTGGTATACATACACACACACACACACACACAATACATATATACATTTTAAAGTTTTTTAAAAGTTTTTATACCAAATGTATATAGCATATACATGCATCAAATAAAGTATACAAACATATAGACACATATATATTTACATAGATATGCTAAGTAAATATGCTTTCCTCAGCTTATTGTCTCAATGACATTGAATTTGATCATTTCTGAGAAGCAGATGACAAACAAGGAAAGGAGAAACCTTGAAAGTGAAAGATCTCATCATAATTGAAAGCACTGGCAAATGGAAGCAGGTCTTCTCATTTTCTGAACTTGTCCAAGCTGGACCAATGTGGAAATCCCAACTTGATATAAGTAAAAGGAATAGAAAGAATGGAAAACTAAATATGGCTTAGCAGAGATGATAAATATATGCTGAAGAGGTGTGTGGATTTGGTCCAAGACGGGAAAAGGGAAAACAGACTGAGAAGGCACTGGCCCAGCAGTAAACTGAATATGATTAATAATGATGCTCATACCTGGGGAATAATAGCCTTCCTGAGAGTGACAGCTAATATCCATTGTATCTAAGAGTGCAGACTAAGCACTCAGTAAATTTAGTTTTATTTACAACCTTGTAAGCCTGAACTGGTAATTCTCAGAGGTGTTCTAGTAGAGATTGGGGGGGGGGGGGAGGGAGAGAAGAAAGGAAAAGAGAAAGGAAAAAAAAAACATACCATATAATACTTTTCAGGAGTGGATGGTTTTAAGATATCCAAGTTCAATCTCTCCACATATTGCACATCAGTACCCACAGCTGCTACCCGCCTGTGTGCCAGAGGGGAATTGAAGCTGGTTCGACAGTTGACATGGCAACTTGGCAAGGTACATCGTTGTATATATCACATATGTTTCTTTTGATGTTAGAACCCAAATATCATCTTTACAAAAAAGTCCATGTGCTTTGTGCTGTGTGAGTATTGAAAGTCACTTTCTAGTCTTTACTAAGAAAGGATTTCATGGTCTATGCCATTTAGGGATGTTTGGGGTATGGATTTTGTACAAAGCCATTGCCAAATTATTAAAATTATAAGCTAAGAAATTAATCTATGGAGCAGCATTTGAAATGTTTTTTGTTAATCAGGGATGAGTTGTAGGAAGTCTACAAGATCATTTTAGCCTTGTCATGTTTAGTTTGATATTTCTGAAGTGAAATTAAAAGGAGATGATTACATATCTTCCATTCTTGAGGTACTCTATGTTCTCAGTATCCTATTGACCATGATTGAGGGATTTAATAATTATTCTCTCTGTAAATTGAAAATAGCAGGGAGATTTTACCCAGCATTTATATTGTAAATGTTTCAAAATTGACTAAAATTCCATGCTACCATTCCATTGGACAGCTAGGTGGCAGGGACAAAGGACTAGTCCTAGAATCAGGAAGATCTGAAGAGACAGATATGGCCTCTTATACTTACTGGCTGTGTGACTATGAGCAAATCACTTATTCTGTTTGCCCCAGTCTCTTAATCTGTGAAGTGGAGAAAATAATAACATATACCTCCTAGGGTTGTTGTAAGAGTCAAATGAGATAATAAACCATAAAATTATACTTAGCATATAGTATCTAGCATATGGTAAATGCTGTATAATTATTATCATTATTATTACTGTGGCTATGGAATTAAACCTGGGTTCTAGATGATTCTGCCCATGTGAGCACAATGTCTGGAAAAGGGTACCATTTTTGAAAGATTGATTTCTAGTATAGGCTTGTTATTGTACTTTACAATGCAGCCAACTAGCCTGGTTACTATTTTCCATACGTGATATACCATCTTTTTTTCTCCATGCTTTTATACTGACTAACATCTTAAGTCTGAAATGTTTTCCTTCCTTCTTTTAGAATCTTTTGGTTCCTTCAGAACTCACCTCAGGTGTTACCTTCTATATGAAGCTTTTCTTCCTTCCTTCAGCTACTCTAATTTTCCTCCTCCAAATCACCTTGTAATATGTATGTATGTATGTAATTATTTATGCCCAGCACCTAGCATAGTAGTATTTAAGAAATATCTTATTGATCACTTGCTATTCAAGCACCAGTTTAACTAAATGAGATTAGGCTCATCACCAGAATATCAATTACTAGGGCAGGAGTTCCTAATTCATTTTTTATTTTTTAGCCATAGTCTTTGATAGTCTTGTAGAGCCTATGGATCACTTTTTATTTTTAATAGTACTTTTTCCAAATAATGCAAAGATTGTTTTCAACATTTACCTTTGCAAAATCTCTCTTCCTCTCTCCTTACCCCCCCTCAAGACAGCAAGTAATCTGATATAGTTAAAACATATGCAATTATTGTAACATATTTCCATATTTGTCATGCTGTGCAAGAAAAATCATATCAAAAGGCAAAATGGGAAATAAAAAAAACAAGCAAAGAAATAGCAACAACAAAAGGTGAGAATAGAATATACCATGCTTTGATTTACATTCAGTCTCCACAAGTCTCTCGTTGGATGGGAATGGTACTTTCCATTACAAGTCCATTGGAATTGTCTTGAATCACTTCACTGCTGAAAAGAGCACAGTTCATAACTGAAAAATCTTATCACTATATAAGGTGTTCCACTGGCTCTGCTTACTTCACTCAGCATCAGTTCATGTAAGTCTTTTCAGGCTTTTCTGAAATCAATCTGCTCATCATTTCTTATAGAAAAATAATATTCCATTACATTCATATATCATAACTTACTCAGCCATTCTGCAATTGATGGACATCCACTCAATTTCCTGGATCATTTTTTTTTAAATAATAAAATAAAACAAAAATTTGTAAAGGAAAACAAATATATGGAATATAATTATCAACTTATTAAAGTATTCATGAGCCCCAGGTAAATAATCCTTGCAATAGGAGATGAATAATTTTGAAATCCTGCTAAAGATCTTCTATTTAGCCTGGAGTGGTTAAGATCTGTATTATTGGAGGGAATACACATATTTGATGAAATCATGACTTTTTTGAAACTTTTAAGTATTAGCTTTAGTTTACAACAAATTTGCACAGTTGATTATACCAATACCAAATTTTAATGGTATTCAGCAGAAATAAATAAAGATTATTCATCTTTGTAAGAAGGAAACAACTAGAGAGTAATTTAAAAACTTCTAGAATCTGAGATCATGAAGGCCACCACTTAAAGCATTTGAATGGAGACATGAAAAGGAAAAGTTAGTTGCATTCAAGAAATATTGTGGAGAAAGATTGTCAGTAGTTAGTGATGGATTACATGCAAGGATTTAAGAAAAGAGAAGAATGAGAAAAGGATTGACAAGAAGAGTACTGTCATTGATAAATGGAAAAAGAAGAGACAAACAGGGAAATGATTAACTTGATTTAGGGTTTCATTTGGGTTAAATTTCAGATATTACAATATCTAAGGAGAAATAATGTGGTTTGGCAATAGAAGAAAGGAAACAAGGTTTTAGGAAACAGGGTGCTAGGTCAGAACAAAAGATGGAGAGTTGGGAGTCATCCACTTATGGTTAGTAGTCAAAACCATATGGGCATTAGTAATATTCAAGGGAATGAGTGATTGAGGAAAAGAGGAGCAGGCATGAAACTGAGCCTTAGGGGATGCCCAGGGTTACTGAGTAGGAAAAAGAATCCCGCAAAGGCAATAGAGAAGAGAGCTGTCAGGAAGAATCAATATCCTGAAGCTAGTGGAGAGGCTCCACTAAATAAAGAGGATCCGTTTAACAGCTTCCTCCAGGTCAAGGACTCTTAATGTGAGATCTCTGAACTTTAAAAAAAAAAAAAAAAAGGTTTGATAACCATTCCAATAAAATTCATTTCCTTCGTTTTTTATTCCTTTGGTTCCCTGGTCTTACCATACTACCAAAGGGATTAATGACACAAAAGAAAGCTGTTGTTATTATTTTTACTTATTTTAAAATAACTTTTATTTTAAAATAATCCTTGCTTAGTGAAAAAAATGACTCTTATCTAGTTTTTTTCAAAATACCATGTCATTTTTTCCCCTTATAAAACTTCTCTCTTCCTAAATTTATATAAGACTTTCCATCATTACAAAATATCAAAGGGATTTCATAATTAATCAAGTATAAATACCTCCACAGTCTGTGCCCACATGGCACACTTGAAACATTTTGAATTGCATTTATAAAAATCAATTTTTTGTCTTTTAGGATCCCATTGATGCCTCTCTTTCTTTGTACCAGTGATTTTGACTCCCAGACCTCTAGAAGAGGAAGAAGTACATCTCTTTTCTTACAGATATAATTTTATCCCATGCAAGAAGGGGCAATGGGACATATGGACGCTGTCCCTAAGGAAGTGAAGGAAGTAGAAATGGGACTGCTTTGGCCCCATTCTTCTACCCTTGTTTCCCTTTATGTGATTCTTCTCTTTCAACTAGCTTCCTCTTTCTTCACCTCCACCGAAGTAGGAAGTGATGATATTATATGTATGATGACATCAGTATGATGTGCATACTGATATATTGTCCTGGTTCTGACTATCTATAATAGAATGTGAGCTTTTTATAGCACTCAACTCCTTAATAATAATACAATTAATGTTGATAATAGCTCATATTTAAGCAGAAACTTGCAGTTTACAAAGAGCTTTCCTTCACAACAAGGATGTGAGCAGTAGTATGTTGGAAAATGTTTAACTAGCTGCTCTGAAAAAAAATTTTGAATATACTTCCCAAGGGGTAGATAGGTGGCTCAGTGAATAGAGCATTGTCCCTGGAGTCAGGAGGAGCTGAATTCAAATCCAGTCTTAGACATTTATTAGGTGTGTGACTTGGACAAGTCACTTAACTCTTGTTACCTCTCCTCCCATATTTATATGCATACATACAATTGTATGTATCTGTGTCTGTGTCTGTGTGTGTGTATTCACATTTAAATTCATTACACACTTTTATATTTAATCTGCATCATTAACATTTTCTGTAATACTTTTATAAGTCTAGACCAGAGATGTCAAACATGCCCAGTGCTGCTTCAGACACAGATTAAAATGTAACAGAGAAATAATTAAGAAAATAAATAGAAATAAAGTAAACCATATAATGTCAAAATATGGTGTGCCAAGTCAATATAATCTCATAATGATTGTCATGTATGATTTAGTGGCTCTCTTTTTATCTGAGTTTGACACCACTGGTCCAGAAATCAACCAAAAAAAATTATCAAGGTCTGATGTGCCATTTCATCAGTTTGTAAATTATAAATACTTACACTCAGATTGTAGCAATCAGCTTTCCCGACCCTATGTGCAAACTGGCTCCAGATTTTGTAATTAGAGTTTGTAAATATTCCATTTTACAGATGGGAAAATTGAATCTTAAGGAGATGAAGTTACCTATGACCTCACAGCTAGTTAGAGGAGGTATTAGAACTTGAATTGATATCTTCTGATCCCTACACCCCAATCTAAAACTGTCTCAGACATAGATAGTACCTAATATACTACAGTCAACACACAATTAATATGTTAAGGAAAAGATTTAACTTTGAGAGCTCTTTATATGTGAAAGTTAGAGGAATATTATAAAGAGAAATTCCAATTTTAATGTGAAGATTGTTTAAGAGGTTTTAATAGACTATCAAAATCAAGACAGTTACACAGGTTAATATAATTTTTTTCCTGCTCTGTTGTGTTGGAAATGGAATGGAAATACCACTTGTTTTAAACACAAATTTATTAATATCAATATAAAAATATATGGATCACACAAAGACACTGACATATAAAAAGAGCTAAGGACTACAAATCTCATAAATACCAAGCAACCTGTTAGAAAAACATTTTTCATACTTTGAAATCCCTGAGAGGGAAGTTTTATTTACTTTCCTGCCATCATGTAAGGTTGACTGATCTAAGAAATTGGCTTTTAAATAAATGTAGAGCACAGTGTCCCTTTGCCCCGGGTGTTTAAAAATAGACCATGAATTCCTCTCAGGGCATCCATCGGACACACTTTTGTAAATCAATGCAAGGCCATTCCTGAGGTAGATTTAAAACCAAGATGAAATAAAAGCTTAACAAGGTGAGTCTCTTCAGGTTATAAGAATCTACAGCTTTGTATTTAACTGGGTTCCTGCATAGTCAGACAACCTCCCCTGGGCACACAGAGCCAATTTCTATGTTACTGAGCCATTGAACAGAGTATGTAGGAGCTTAGTTCCTGTTGGCCATTCATTCCCTCATTAGTTCAAAGAGTACACAGTCGTCAAAGCCTTCATTGCCATCCAGAGTAATTTAATTCAGAGTTTTATCATTGCCAAGTTACTGGCTATCTTTAGGCAAAAAGATTATTTTCCAAACAATAAGTTGCATAAAATGACTTTTTTTCACCTCCATTTAGGGGAACTCTTGAGGACCATAGTGATTTTTTTGGCTTTAATTCAAAGATAATAATGATAGAAAAATTAATTTTAATTCTGCTTGAATACTTCTAAAACCTTCATATAAGAACCCTTTCCTGTTTGATTTGTTCTTTATAGTAAACTATTTTCCTTTACAAATTAGTTTGATGAAGAGAAAGAGAAAGAAACTATCAGTCTATTTTCCCCCTTTCACTTTCCTAGCTATCTGTCCTAGTTTTAGGTCTAGGTCTATCTGTGATTAGTGATAAATATCATGCTGGGCAAGAAACAACTTCCTAAACTCTAGACAAGATGCCGATTTGCTTTGGTAGAGGGAGTTTCTTCCCCTGGGAGTTCTCCATCAGGGAAATGACAGGTCCAGCCCCTGTTTCTGTTCTGAAAGATATAAGGATAGAAAGTAAGAACAGGGATACTGCACATTATCAAGAAGTGAAGCTAAAGAGTAATAACATGTCCTACTAAGTGTACTGAGAATTGTCTCTGTTATTACTGGCTCTGTATTGCCAAAATGAGCACCCCCACTCAGAGACTTGTGGTCTTCTTGACCTAGGTCAAACTTGAACTTTTTGTTTGAGATGGAGGCACTAGCTAGAGAATCTTGAGAGTAAGTCCCAAGCTTTTATTATGCTTTTTCTGAGAAAATCAGTAAAGCAATTATTATCCTCTTCATCATCAGCAAGGTACTTAAATAGTAGTAGACGGATTTGTGATTTCATCAGTATGATAATTTTCTTTACTGAACAGCAGAAAGCAGCTCTTCCTTGTCTTAAAAGAAAGTTTTTGTTAAGTTGCAGTGGTTGAAGCTATTCATAATTTAGGGTCCAATTTTTTTAGTTGATTTTTTTTTTCTCTGAATTTAGGCTGGTTTTCAGAAGACAAACATCTTGAGATTGGACCTATACTTGGAATGTTCTTAACTTGATTGGATCTGCTAGGGCTTATGCTGTATTGCCATAACTTTTGAGAATCCAAGGACACTTTCATATTGCCATATTGAAGCTTGGGGACCGAGAGGATTTAATGGATTATACTAATGGTAATAACAACTGACATTTATAAAGTCATTTTACATAAATTACCTCATGTGATCCTAACATCCACTTAGTATGCTTGACAATGAAGATAGTATTATATCTACTTTACATATTCAATTCAAATAATCCTTTATAACCTTACTCCATATCTGTGCTTGCACATGCAACACATGCACACACACACACACACACACATGCTCTATCTCATGTCTTAGACTTAAAACCTAAGTTCTTTAAGGGTAGGAAAGATTTGCTATTAGTTTTGTACCAAGGGGTTTAATAAATGCTCATTGATTTGTGAACATTTATGAAGTTCAAGGGGTGAAAAGGCTAGGTGATTTACTTTATATCAGATCGCCTAGAAAGAAGCAGAACTGGAATACACTGCAGTCTTCGACTCTATTCAGTTTTTTTTTTCCATGACACTCTTGCATTTACAGCCAGAGCCCCCCTTTTCCCCAGCCAGCTTGTTATAATATACCTGTATCCTTTACTTCATCACCTTCTTTGCCACTAAGTTTAATTATATTTCTCTGTGCTCCTGCAGATTCAGGCTGATCTATAGAGAAGGATTATCTCTTGTCCTAACTTGGGATTAATAGGAAAACCTAGATGAGAAAACTTATTTACTAAATCAGATCTCCTCATGTGATGGAGTTTGTCCATAACTCATCCTAACTGATAATTTTTGATATTGGAGTGTGTGTATTCAAATTCCATCTTGTTGCATACTCCGCTGGCCTTGTCACTTAACTTCCTTCTCCACCTACCCACTCTGCCTCAGCTTTCTCATTCACAAAATGAGGGGTTTAGATTAGATGAGCTTGGGAGTAACTTCCAGCTCTAGTTATAGAATCCTGTGTCCTGGGTTTTAAATCTCCATCCCGGTTAGGAGTCTTGGATGTTCTATCAAATCTTAGTGAACTCGGCATCTCTGACTTTTTAGCTTGACCCTGACCACTGATAATCACAGATCTCTCATTTTTTGACCCATTAATTTTTTCCCCCTGTCTTTGGCTTGCTACTAACCTCTAGTCTTATTATTGTACTTACTAACCAATTTTTTTCTGTGCCTTAGTCCCCAGGGTCCAGTGAAAGTCTAAAACCCACACATAAAGGTTAAATAGACCCAGATGGAAGGTCTTTGGAGCAAGAATATTATTATGTAACCTTTTTGCTTCTAATTGTTTCTCTATGGTGCCTATTGAACACGAGAACAAAGAAACCAAATATTTTTCACCAGATGGTAGTGAATTAACATCTGCTTGGTGGTTCTTTCACATTTGCATTGATTTTGGGTGGACTTTATTTGGAGGGGGAAAAAAAGAGAGTTGACATGCATTCAAATCATGTTTACAATTTGGAATTGAACCCAAATTTTAACCCAAATGCAGAATAGGCAGTTAGAGGACAAATGGAAATATGATGATTTTTGGTATTTGTAGTTCTTAGGCCTTGCTTGCTGCATGTTTAATTGGCCATGATAGTTGTCAGCGAAATTAAACAGTAAACTGCTTGCAGTTGTACTACAAGATGGAACCTTTAAAAACATCTTCTCATGTCATTACAGATTTGTAATTCTTTCAGATTTCTGCAGATCTTAAAAAAAATGCAGATTTACCTTTAGTATATCATTTGAGCTTAATATTGGTGATTTGCTGAATGTTAACCTTTCTGACAGTATTTGTCATTTTCATGGTTTATAAATCTCACAATGACAAGAGATTTACCTTTTGGTAGCATTTAGAATAACATATCTATAAATTTATTTGTTGATTCTAAGTCCTTTTTCTAGTTATTGCCTTAATTTGTGACTTATCATACTGAAACAACTAATCAGTTGGATGTAATAAAACAGAGACAGTGGACCCAAATTATTTTTCTTGTCTCAGTATTTATCATCATCATCATCATCATCATGCTATATTATTATTATTATAGAATAAATAAGAATTATGTATCTGGCAGTAAAATCTGTATTCCAGAAAAAAATTTCTTGATATACTGTCAAACAATGGGGAAAAGTTTCCAAACTATCAAAGAAAAGTCTATTGCAGGTCAAATGGTAAATGAGGGAAAGTGGGATAAATATTTGGAGTTTCTCAAATGAATGTGAAGGCACTTTGGCATTCTTTAAAACAGGCAAAGTAAGGCAAGGATGCCTAGCCTGAAATATTCTTTTCTTCCTTAAGGGTAAGAAACTTATTAGGCATCATAAAGAATATTTGATAAATAAGTATGTTATACTATTTAATTTAATGTAAGCTCTTTTTTTTTCCTTTTATACATACACTAGGGGAACTGTAGAATTTGCTTCCTTTGGTTAAATAAAAGGTGCCAGGAAATTTCCCCAAAGCACTAAAAAGAATAATTCTCTGCATTAAAGTGTACAAAGCTAATCTTATGGAAATGAAATATTTTGGACAACTCTTGAAGTATAAGTAATTGTTATCAGGTGGACAATATTGTTTCTAGAAGATAGTTGAACCACTGGGGTAGGCTTTTTTCAGGTATTAATAATTGAGAGAAGGAAAGATAAAATTCAATATTCATCAACTTTCTATCCCCAAAAGATAGTTGAAGAGATGCGGAATGTGCTCAATGTTGTTTTTATTTTGTCATTCCTTTTCCTTTATATACAAAGTCATTTTCCCTTGATGATATACTTCATTCCATATCCATAGTCCTTCCTTTTAATGAGATAGCTTTCTTCTCACCTTATCAATTTTCCAGAACTGAGATTGTTCATTGAAATTCATCAGTTATATTGCTTTGTAAATTTCTCATTATTTACATCATTGTAGTCATTATTTTATACTGTTCTAGTTCTGTTTTCTTCACTCTGCATTACTTTACTGAAGCCTTCCCATGCTTCTCTGAATTCCTCATTATATTCATATGCCACAATTTGTTTATTCTCCAATTCACGTGTATCAGTTTTGTTTCATGTTGTTTTGACTAACTCCCAAAAGTGTTAATAAGAACATTTTATTCTATATATAGGATTTTCCTTTCTGTCACTGACCTTCTTGGAATATATAGGAAGGCCTTTTATCTTTGCTTTAACCTCAGTTAGATTTGATTTTCAGAGAAAACATTGCTAATTACCTTCCTAATTCTACCTTGTTACCTGGTGAGCACTAACTACTCAGTTTTTAACTTCTTTCTATTAAAGCCATTATTGGCTTTCCATTCAGTGTTATCTCTTTCCCTTGAGTCTTTGAGCTCATTCACTAAGAATCCTAGTGAAGTATTCCTCCATTTTGTCTTAAAATAAACACATATTTTTCTTCATGACTATTTTTAAACCATCAAAAAAAACCCTAACAACCTCTCCCCACAAAATTAGACCATGTTTTAAACAGTCCTACCAGATATTTTCACTATTCTCATGCTGCAAAGTAGGAAGCAAATTAAGAAGAATGATCAATGAATGTAATAATCAGTTGAGACAAAGGTATTTAAGAATGTATTTTAGAGTTCTGGATCATGGCTTAAAAGGAGGAGTGATGAGTTCTTGGCCAGTGTTGGAAAATACCTATGAAGAACTGGAAAAAAAAAACTACTTTAAGTGTTGTAAATCTAATATCAAACATGCTAGAAATATGCTCTGCCTCCTGCCTCTTCTTTTAGAGATGTTATTTAAGAGGAGAATAACAGTAAATCCCAAATGCCTCCTTAAAAATATTTCAAGCTATTACAATTTCACTGTTGCTCAGAATTTTAGGGACCTGGTTAGCCATCATGTACAAGTCACATGTAGTTCTAAAATGTGTATTTTGTTTGCTTTTCTTAAAATCTGTTTAGAACCTTAGGAAACCAGTCATTTATTTTCAATAACTTTGATTCCCCAGTCAAAATGCTGCTTTACCAAGAGATGACAGTTGTTTCACTCTTCCCATCTATTGTGTTCCCAGTGTTAATTATTACCATCTAGGCAGGATACTTTAAAATAAACTTCTGAATATTGAAGCCAAGAGTCATAGAAGAGTAATGAGATAAAAGTGTGTGATTAATCTGTAGGTTTTGAATGCGTCGTTATTGGCATTAGACTGGGAAATGTCTAAAGAGCTTTTCAGATTGAATCTTCCCAACAGTAGATAGAGAATAGTGTAGCTTGCAGCTTTCTGGCAACACACACACACACACACACACACACACACACACACACCTATATATTTATGTGTGCAAATATACACACAAATACTTATAATTGAACTCATATTTTTTTTTCAGTCATGTCCAACTTTTAATGACACCATTTGGGGTCTTCACGGCAAAGATACTGGAATGGTTTGTCATTTTCTTTTCCATTCTTCTAAAGAAGAATTCTCTAAAGAAGAATGGATTTTTTGGGGGGAGAGTGTTTTGTTTTGCTTTGTTTGTCTTCGGGAGTACTCTGTTGTCTAAGCTGTAAATAGCTCTCCACTGAGTTAAACCAAAGTAGTTAAAACCTGACTTAAGAGCCAATTTAGGGCCAGATTATCCTGGAACAGGACATAGATTGGGCATGTAAGAGATGGGAGAAAAGAGAGAAAGGCCCCTAAAAAAAGAAATGAGGGAGAAAAGATGCAACTTTTCCTGTTTCACATTTTATGACATTAATGACAAAGATAGTGTTGTATGCCTGTCAAACCTTAGCTTTATTTCTTCAACAAATTCTTAGATATTGGTATGTCCCATTAGGGAGGTTAAAACCTTTGGCATTTTCTCTTTTCATCCCGAGTCCCCTGGTCCTTGGTTGTTATTTTTCATAATCTTCATTGATAAATCATTGTCCTTAACGAAGTCTGGAAGCCCCTTCCTTCAATTAAAAAAAATCTGCAAACTTTAGTTTGCTTAGGAGATCAATACAAGTATAAACTTTTAAAAGTTTTTTTTTATCTCAAATTTTATCTCTAAAAGAAATGGGTTTTGTGTATGTGAGATAGAGGAGAAATGTATTATCTGTTTCTGTATGTAGAGATCACAATTCTTAAACTTCTGAATGACATCAAACTGTACCTGAGCCTCTCTTTCAACTCTTTCCCCCAGCTGACTCTTTATTCTGAAATTGGGCAGATGAATAGAAATTGTATTTGCTCATAATTGGGGAACAAATTAATCATTCTAATAAATTCTAGGTCTTCCTATTCTCGTTCTCTAACCCTTACATAATAAAGAACTATCTAAATCAATATACTATATCTGGCTAAAAACATATTCAGGTCACTCCAAAATTTAAGATGATCATGGAACCTAAGGAAGTTTACCAAATAAAAACGTAGAGACAAAAGAAAAGAGGGATAAGAGTAAATAAAGCATTGGAGTAAAACAAACTTAGTACATGTGATTTGGATGATGTTTTAACAAAAGAGGTGGAGGAGACAGATAAGAAAAGAACCAAAGTAAAACAGTATCATGAAACCCTGGAGAGAATTTTTTTTAATAAAGCTTTTTATTTTCAAAACATATGCATGAATAATTTGACATTGACTCTTGCATAGCCTTGTGTTTCAGATTTACTCTCCTTCCCCCCACTCCCTCCCCTAGCAATTCAAAATATGTTAAACATATTAAAATATATGTTAAATTCAATATGTATAAACATATTTATACAATTCTCTTGCTGCATAAGAGAAATCAGATCAAAAAAATAAATTGGTAAGAAAATAAAATGCAAGTGAATAGCAACAAATAGAGGGAGAATGTTATGTTATGATCCACATTCAATTCCTACAGTCCTTTCTCTGGGTGTAGATGACTCTCTTCACAAGATCATTGGAACTGATATCAACCTGCTTCTGCTCATTTCACTTAGCATCACTTCATGTAGGTCTCTCCAAGTCTCTGTGAAATCATCCTGCTGATCGTTTCTTATAGAACAATAATATTCTATAACATTCATATACCATAACTTACTTAGCCACAATTGATGGACAGCCACTCAGTTTCCAGTTTCTAGCCACTACAAAAAGGATTGCCACAGACATTTTTGCACATATGGTTCCCTTTCCCTCCTCTAAGATGGAGGGATATAAGCCCAACAGAAATTCTGCTGGCTCAAAGGATATACAAGTTTGATAATTTTTTTAAAACATGGTTCCAAATTGCTTTCTAGAATGGCTGGATATGTTCCCAACTCCAGCAACAATGTATTAGTATCCCAGTTTTCCCACATCCCCTCCAATATTTGTCCTTATCTTTTCCTGTCTTCTTAGCCAATTTGAGAGGTGTGTAGTGATATCTCAGTGTTGTCTTAATTTGCATTTCTCTGCTCAATAGTGATTAAGAGCACTCTGGAGAAAATATTTAGGTGGAGTCAGATGCTGTAGAGAGGTTAAAAAAAAGGATGAGGGTTTTTTTTTTTTTTAATGTCATTACATTTGGTAATTTGCAAAGTTACCCTTGGTGATATTAGAAGGGGCATTTTTCTTTTGACCCAAGGTGTTTCTACTAAGTCTATATCCCAAAGAGATCATAAAAAGGGAAAAGAACCCACATGTGCAAAAATGTTTATAGCAGCTCTTTTTGTAGAGGCAAAGAACTAGAAACTGAGTGGATGCCCATTAGTTGGGGGAATGAATGAGGTACTATATATGAATATAATGGAATTTTAATGTTTTATAAGAAACAATAATTAGGATGATTTCAGAAAGGCTTAGAGAGACTTACATGACCTGATCCTAAGTGAAGTGAGCAAAACCAAGAAAACTTTGTACACAGTGACAATAAGATTATGTGATGATCAACTGTGATGGACATGGCTGTTTTTAACAATGAGGTGATTTAGGGCAATTCCAAAAAAAATGATAGAGAGAACCACCTGCATCTTGAGAGAGGATTATAGGCACTGAATGTAGATCACACCATAGTATTTTCACCTTTGTTATTGTTGTTGTTATTTGCTTGCTTGTTTTTTTTCTTTCTCATTTTCCCCTTTTTATCTGATTTATCTTGTGTAGCATGATAAATGTGGAAATATATTAGAATTGCACACATTTAACCTATATTGGATTACTTGCAGTCTAGAGGAGGGAAGAGGGAGGGCAGTAGGGAGAAAAACTTGGAACACAAAATTTTGCAAGTGTGAATGTTGAAAACTATCTTTGCATGTGTTTTGAAAAATAAAAAAAAACTATTATTATTTTTTAAAAATTAAGAAAAATATTGTAATTCAATGATGAGTTGGAAGCTAGATTGCATATAATTTAGAAGAAAGTAAGAGGAGTAAAAGTAATACGCTTAGATAGTATCCTTCTCGAGTGTGGGTACTATTACATTTTTCTTTTTATATCCCCAGCCTCTACCACAGTGCTATACACATATTAGGTACTTAATTAAAACTCAATAAATTTAGTAGAATTAGGATTTTATTTGACTTTTAAAAATAGAGTATCTCCTACTTCTATTTCTTCCAATCTACTCCTATTCCTGGCTTCATCATTTCTGGCCACAGCAGGACCATTTATTTAGCTTCCTATGTTTTAGAAGTTAGAATTATCTTTGATTTTTTTCTTTATTTCATTTTTCAAATGCAGGTAGTCTCCTAGCCTATCAATTATAGCTCTCAACAATTGAACCAATCTCTTTCTTTTTCTTCCCATTGCCATTTTCCTGTTATACACCAAATTCCCAGATACCTGGGCTATTTCAAAAGACTTCTAACAGTTCTTTCCACTTCTATTCTTTCTCTGTGTCTCTCTGTCTCGTGTCTGTCTGTGTCTGTCTGTCTGTCTCTCTCTCTCCCTCCTACAATTAATTATTTATAATTTTGCTAGATATTAGGGCAGTTATGCCAGTTATTTCTTGCCCTTTTGCCCAAACCCCTTCTTTGCCTGGTGATTAAAGTTCATTATTTTTTCCTAGCATTCAAGACCCTCTACAGTATGATGCCATCCTATACTCTAGTGTTTATTTTTTACTCTCTATATTTGTGCTTTATCTTTATGCTCTAAATTGAGAATGGACTTTGCCATGAGGGTTTTTATGTACCCAAGTGAGATATTTTGATTAATTTTAATAAATATTGCCATAAATTGAATGCATTTCCATTTGCAAAGATGTGTCCATCAAACTATTTAGGACAAGGTTAAGGTACAGTTCTGAAATCTATTGAAAAGATGCATTTTTTTTATTTGCAAAAATAATGTTATATGAAAAATGAAAAAAAAAGAAAAAAAGAAACTTCATTTTTTCAGTGCCTCCATTCAATGTAATCAGTGATAAGGCTGCAAGAAATATGCAGTAAGATTGGAAATATAGGATAAGGTCATGTTGTTAAAAAAAATTATGGGGGAGGGGAGCAAGACAATTGGTGGTAAATAAGTTACCAAAGGTCTCACAGCTGGTAAGTGTCATGTGTCTGAGGTCATATTTGACTCCAGGGTCCATGCTCTAACCATCACACCACCTAAGTGTCTCTGTTAAGAACTTTAAATATCTAAGAGAGATTCTGGAAACAATTGAGACCCCCAGGCTTATTGGGTTACATGGTTAGACTTTCACTTTAAGAAAATCACCTAGACAGCTAAGTGAAGGATAGATTGAGATGGGAAGAGACATGAAGCAAGAAGACCAATTAAAGTCTATGAAAATAATTCAGGTCCGAGATGATGAGGGCTAAAACTAGGCTGATTGCCGTATGAATAGAAATAAGGGATATATGAGATGTTTTAAATGAAGAAATATCAAATATTGGCAAATCATTGTGTATTTGGAATATGGGAAAGAAAGAAGTCCAGGATGGTATTAGGTTTGTAAACATAGGGACTGGAAGTATGGTGGTATCCTTGGTCAAAATATGGAAATTTGGAAGAAGGGTCAAATGAGGTAATTTATATAAACACACTGTGGCCATAAAATGCTGTATAAAGTTAGCTGCTCTTATTAAAATTTGTAATGCTTTTCCTAAAGCAATAGAGATGACCTGAATGGAGCCAATTTGGGGATAATTTCTGCTTTAATAAAAAAAAAGGAATTAGAAACTAAGCAAGTAATAGGAAAGCTAGGAGAAAAATGGGCATATGCAAGCTACTAATAAACTTATGGGAAATTTTTGAGAGGTCATTTTTCCAAAAAGATATGCTATTTCTCCCTTGGGTGCTTTCTGTTCTGTGATGCTTTATTTGTCTTTTTAAAACATATATTCCCTATCTGGAGTGCTAATCCAAACGTTAACATTGCAAAGGCTGCAATGAAAGGCAGAACATATAGACAACAAGGATCTTCTTCTTGGTCCATTGAGATTTTCGATCCCCAAAATTTAACCAATTTAATGAAGTGATTGGATGAGGAAGATTCTCTTGTAGGATTCTTTTATTCCTTGAATCACCAGTCAAAGGAAAGATAATCATCATTGGAATTAATTTCTAAGGGTTTCTATCATGTTTTTAATAGTCTTTTTAAAAAAATGATGTTCCTTAGTAATTGAAAAGCATTAAGGCAACTCAATTAAGAGAATAGGATAGCTTCTATGTATGGTATCTAAAAATACTACTAGTTTTTAAGTTCTTTAAGAGAAGGTGCCATGTCTTAATAAACTTTTTCTTTCTGCCAATGCCTTGGGCAATATCTTGCACATTCAATCCAACAGTATTCTAAGCATCTACAACATGCCAGATACAGCCAAGGATTGGGAATACAATGACAAAAGCAAACTGATCCCTGGGCTTGATGAAGCTCAATTCCTCTTGAACAGACTTTCACTCTATGATTCCATTGATACTGTTGCCTACAGTACATATCAAAACCTATCTTCGTCTTCATATTGTTCAGTTGTTGACCATATCTTCCCATAAATTTTATTTAGACAATCTATGCATCATGCAGGAGACTAATTCTTTTAACTCTCTGCAGGTACAAGGCCAGAATTCAAGATTTGTTATCTATAATTTTTCCTTTATGATCAATTGACCTTCCTTTCTGATCATATAATTTCTGGATGATCTCTTATATACTAGTTCTTGCAAGAAATTAATCATTTGTAATGTACTGCCCTACTACTTGTTTTACATACAGTAGATTCTTAATAAATGATTAAAGGAAAGCAGATAGGAAAGCACTCTGATCTGAAAGGAGAAGAAAGAGATGATTGAATTCTAAAAATCATTTAATTCTGAAAAAAAGAGAAAATTCAGTCAATCTACTAGCAAATATTTAAAAGCCCATTGTGTGCCAGCTATGGTGGTATGTACTGGGAATATAAAGACCAAAAAATTAATTTATCTACTCCTTGATATCAAAAAGGTTTTATCCCCTTGAGTAGAAGGGATATTTATGTTTGTAAATACACAAACATATAAAAATATAAATTTTTTGGGGGGGAGCACTAGCAATTGGGAAATCAGGGATTAGGAAGGAAGCAAGGAAAAAAGCATTTCTTAAACCTTTACTTTTTACCAGGTACCATGTTAAATACCTTACAAATATTTCGTTTGATCCAAAGTCCTGGGAGGTGGCTCTATTATGTTCCTCATTTTACAATTGAGGAAATGGAGGCAAACTAAAGTTAACTGATTTGCCCAGTGATAACACAGGGAGTCTTTTAAATTTGATTTGAACTCAGCTCATCCTGACTTGAGTTACAGTGCTCTATCCACTGTACCATCTAGTTTTCCTTGGGTCTCATACATTGCTTGAGGAGAATTATGAAGTAAAATTAGGTATTCTGAGAAGAAGGGAAGCAGAATGTGCTTATGATGAGGACAGTATCTGAGATTTGAAAAAAGTAATTTGAAGACAAAATTAAATAGTACTTTTAATAGTGGGAATTAAACATATGAGATACATTTGGCGAGGCTGTTCAAGGAAACATTATATTGAAAAATTACATAAATTTCTGATCTGTGTGTTCAAAATTAGTTCAAAATGATTTGAGGAGAGTTAGGGTATTTAGAACATATTCCTAACCTTTATATAAAGTCAGAGAGATCAGTTTCTAGGCTTTCCCACAAACCATTTTCCAGAGACTTAAGTATTGGTTTGATTGGACCACTCATCTGACCTTACTGTGACACTTATGTCCTCTAAACTTGCCTTTTCACTATCTCTTTATTTTTCTGAGCCTTAACCATCTTACTGTACTAGTAGCAAAGGAAGAACTCCTTGAATCTTGCATTCATCCTCTGAAAGCAGATATCTCTAACAAGTCTGTACCTGATGTATTCTATTCTACCGGAATGTTTGGTAACTGGCCCAAACTTTATCATCTCTCAACTCACTTTTGATTAGTTCTATCCCCAAGTCTGTCTTTTTTACTCTCCTGATCTCAAACTATAGGCAGCAAGAGAGTAGCAAATAGAATGAACCAAAGAGGATAGGTTGATGAGTCACAATCATTCTAGGGAGTGAGATATATCCAAGAAATGCCAGCTGTACTTTTTAATTCCCTGGAGATTTGGTCATCCACAAAAGCCTGTAACCATTTCCATAATTCACAGAAGTTTAAATGATTTCTTAACAATGGCTTCAGTTAAACATTACCCCAAGTTTGGTTAAAAGATAAATTGTCTTGAAAGGGCTTTATCCTAAAGTGAAGCCCAGGGGAGCTCAGGCCAGATACTACAATGTCAGTAGTGGGGGAAGGATTATAGAACATAATGACCTTGAAAAGAAATGGGAAGACTCAAGGTAGTTCCAGAGTAAGGTTTGGAAGTTTCAAAGAGTTGCATACTTATATGATGGGAAATATTGTAGTGCATTACTTTGCCTTTGACTCCATGTTGCCATGGTAACTGAACATGGATTTTTCATGGTAAGCGACCTTGTCATTACTCTTATATATGCTTGTAGTTATTGTGTTGAGGTTATTTATAGCCCAGTGGAGGTGACTCTCAAGAGAACTGCATCACTTTGTTCTCCTTGATTGTTCCAGAGGGAAAATGGATAAAAACCCACCCCACAGTAAAGGAGGGAGGGGAAACTTGGAGAAATGTTACTGCTAAACACTATGTCTTGCATTATTTAAAACTATAGCTCTTCTGTTTTGTTTTCCATATATGGTTGTTGAATTACATTGAATTCCTAGGTATTCACTTCTTAATTCATATTGCCACCATGCCTTTTGCTCCAATTCCCTTCAAAGGTTGTTCATTTCTGTTGTAATCTCCAAGCAACATGACCTACAGAAAGCCAATAATTCTTCAAAGGGTTTACCTCAGCTACCTAACTGCTAGCTTTTATTTCTTAAACTATTAGGGCAAACCAATAGCAAAAAAGAGGCTTGGACTTGGCTGACTGGTTTCATATCCTGGATCTACTTTTTCTCAGTTTTGACAAGTTAAACCTCAGATTTCTTCACTAGTTTAAAAAAAAATGGAGTTAATAAAACTACTTCATATGATTATCAGGAAGATAAAAAGAGATAATGCATTTTAGATGCTTTGTAGCTACAAAATCCTAAACAGATTCAAAATGTTCTTATTTCTATTCAGTTGTGACAAGCTAATGTGCTTCTTTTTTGTTGTTAAAATGAACAATGTCTTCAGGTTCTATGATGATTTAGACAAGAGATTGAAGAAGGAATACAGTCCATGAAACAGGGGACTGAGGTTGTCTCCACTGAGATCTAGGAACACATTCAGATTAGTATATTTAAGGGGAGAAAAGTATATATATATATTAGCTACACAGTGCCTTCTTAGTCACCCCACAAGAGCTCAAAATGCTTTGTAAACTTTGTCTCATTAATCTTCCTAACCCTGGGAGAGCCCACACTGCTATCTAAAGATTCCACTGACGAAGAGACTGCAGTACAAACTCAAGAACAAATTCACCCAAAGTCACTTAGTGACTTACTATAGAATTCAGAATTGACTTTGAATAGATAGACACTGCCTTTCCTCACAGTTTTCATTCTCTCTATCTTTCTTCTTTCCTCCTCCTCCTTTCTTCTTCTTCTTCTTCTTCTTCTTCTTCTTCTTCTTCTTCTTCTTCTTCTTCTTCTTCTTCTTCTTCTTCTTCTTCTTCTTCTTCTTCTTCTTCATCTCTCTTTCCTCCTCCCTCGCTCCTTTTTGATTATCTATATTATTTCACATTACCTTCAAACTATCTTCTTGACTAATTGCACCAAAATTTATCCATTCCTTTATATTTCTTTACATCAAAATAATCAAATATTACTTGAAAGTGTCTATTGTTTACAAGGTACAAGGTGTGGCCCTCCTGATCCTATACAGATCATTGATTTAGAACTGGTAAAGAGGTTTTTTCCTGCAATGCCTTCATTTACACATGAGGAAACTGAGGCCAAACAGGATAAGTGGCTTATTCAAGGCTACACATATTATGAGTGGCAGAACCAGACCCTCACATTGCAAATCCAACATCACAATATCTCCAAACAACTTTATTTTATGGTATTTTAATTTGTATTGGTGACATGCACTTTATGTGGGTTTTTTTGAAATTCTTATGTTTTACTTCATCTAGTCAACACGATTTCAAGTTCCTTGATGACAGAGATTAGTTATTTTCTTCTTGTACACTCTTTCTTCTTTATTCCTATTTAAGGGAGCTTGGCAGAAAATAGTTCTTCAAAGTACTATTTCTGATGAAATGTCTCAGTCACGTTGCATGTGCAACTCCTTTCTAAAAGATGAGATACAATATTGAGAGTATGGAATTTGGACTCTAAATACCCAGGATTCACATCTTAGCTCTAACTGGGTGACTTTGACTGCACCTGGCTAGGTCTCAGTTTTGTCATTTGTAAAATGAGAGGGGTGGTTTAGTCTAGGTAATCCCTTTATGTGGTGCCTTTTAGTGCTGAATCTATGATTTATAGAATAAATTAATATATTATCCCTTTATGTTAAAAAATTTTTGTCTCATTCCTTTTGATAGTCTAGGAAGTATGGGAACTCTTTCTTATAATAATATTTTTAAATGTATACAATAAAATGCATAAAATTACAAATAAGCCTGTTATATTTGAATGTAGTTATCAAAATATTTTTTAAAATTAGTTTATGGACCTCAGATTTTAAACCACTTCATTAGATGCTCACTGTTTGGGAAATGAATGAATAAGTAGTAAAAGATACAGAATGAGTATAAAGAGGAGTTATTTTTGAAGTCATTGAGAGAAAATAAATTGATATAGATATTTATGTAGACAATAAAAAATGATTCTTCAAACATCTCAGAGAGATGGTGACAGAGTTGATCTCACTTCAAAGGCAGTCAACAGAGCTTTGATTCTAGGTTCTTTCAGTAATTCATTAAGTTACCTTAGAGAAATCACTTTATTGATCTATGCAATTCTCCCTTTATCTGTGAAATAATTGTAGGAGCCATGACCCTTTAGGATGATTCCATTTAAGATCTCATCTATTTCTTAATCTGTTATCCTAAGTATTTTTCAGGATATTTTGAGAAAGTCAAAATAATAAACAAGAGACTATTTAGTAATAAAAGATGTTGAAGAGATACTTGTTAGGATAGTCAGCCTGTGTATTAGGAATAAATGTTACCTATGAAATTAGCAAGAAGTTCATTTAGGTAATGCCATTGCATCACACTGAAAAAGAAGGTCTGGTTCTCATCATATGTTTAATGTTCATTTACATGATGACAAGACACTAGATTGACTACTAGTTTCCATGAGTAGATGACTCAACCTGCTCCTTTGTTCCTGGGCAATTGGAGGTCCTGTCTTTCTAGGCCAGATGACAGTACTCTTACCTCAAGGATGAGCTTTCTGATTTTTCAATTCTATCCCTACATTCTTGTTCTTAAAAATGCTAAAGTCTTTCATTTAACCTCTGTCTGCCTAGAGATGTCATCTGTGAGATTACCAGAGTTATTATGAGGATGGAATGAGATAATATTTGCAAAGTTCTCAGCAAATCTTCAATCTTTATACATGGTTACCAATATTACTACTACTACTACTACCACCCACCACTATCCCCACTACTACTAGTAGTAGTGGCAGTACTATTTCTGCTACCACCACCAGCACATTACTACTACTACTACTACTACTACTACTACTACTACTACTACTACTACCACCATCACCACCACCACCACCACCACCACCACCACTACTACTTATCACTACATTATCACTACCATTATCACTACAGTACCACTACCACAATCACTATTATTACTACTAGACCACCACTACTCACAACTACCACCACCACCACTACTACCACTACTACTAATACTATTAACCACCATCAATTTGAAATAAATGACCAAATTTCTGGGCACCTTTTTCAAATTGTCAAGCATGTCTTCCAAAGTTCAGGATGAGTAGGGAGAAATTTGAACAGCCACAGGAACTCTCAAGCTAGCATGAACCTTTCATATCCACGGTCATCTGAAGAGGGTGTCTATTGATATCAGAGAAAAAATACATAATCTAAGTTTGTCAGTTGTGCAGTGAAATTGATTTCACATCCTGAGAGTCTTTGCAATATCTTCTCAAAAAAATCCACCCTTGCCCAAGAGTGCAAACTCCTTTAATCACAGACAATTTTGATCTCTATTTCCAGTGCCTGCTTTAGGATCCAGGATTATGACCATAAGGTTAGAAAGTTTCATAGGATCACAAATGTAAAACTGAAAGAAACCCCAAAGGGCATCTAAAACAACCCATTAATTTTATAAGACAAGAATCTGAGGCTCTTGGAAGCTTTATGTTTTGTCCAAATTCACATATGTACTAAACTTAGATGATAGAATTTGAATTGAAGTTCTGTGAAGTTGGCCACTTTTTGTATTGTACCAGATTGCCTCCATAAGATTTGAAGATATAATTATATTTCTATCTCTGGTCAGTGTAGCCTTTGAATTCTCTTCCACCATGGAACAATGGTTTTGGGGGTCAGAATTAAACATTTTCGGTCTATGCAAAGGAGGTATAATATGCTTGAAATTAGGAAGACCAGTAGTCGGAGTGAAGGTAGGAGAGTATTGTAGGCATGGAGGGTGAGCCAGAATTTCTAACAGCTTCTCAAGAGCACCTGTGTTTCATGTAATTTGACTGAAGGATGAGTAGAGTAGGTGACACTCATATTGTCCTGGGAGTACTTGAGATGACTCAAAGACAAGAAGTCACAAGTAGGCCAGAGATGGAAATCATCCAGAGAATGATATTTATTTATTTGTTTCATTCAAGGTTAAAAACTGACCATGGAAACTCTGAAAAGAAGATTCAAGGGCATGGGATTGCAGTGTTCAAACATTTAAAGGACTGTCATCTATAAAAGGGGTTGAGACTTGTTCTGTTTGGTCCTGCAAAGCCAAGCCAGGAGGAATGAATAAAAATTACAGAAAGGCAAGCATTGAAGTAAGGAAAAACTTATAAATAATTAGAACTGAACAAAAGTGGAATGAATTGCATTGCCTCAGTCTTTATTTTAGGCTAGATGATAACTTGCCAAGTTGTGGTACAGAAAAAAATTAGTTTTCAAGCATGGAAGATTAGCTGACTCCTGAGGTACCTTTCATTTTTTTTTTTTTTTTGATTCTGGGAAAATTGTGTAGCTGTCTAAAATAGAGTGATTCTCATCTCACTTTTGATCAGATTTTTGGCTCCCTGAGATGGGAGCAAGAAACTCAAACCATAGATACCAGAGAAACTGCCATAGACCATGGATGAAGGTCATTTAGTGTTGAAGAAATTGCTTTTGTCTTTTATTTAAAATTTTTATTTCTATTGTAATCATAAGTAAAGACAATGAAATATATAGTGAATTAGGAACAAAAGTCTCTATCATATCCCTAACCTTTAACAAGGCAGAACCAAATGAATTAGCAAGCCACCAAGGAAAGTATTTTTTATTTTGTGTCACCTTCCAGGCACAACTTATCTTCCACCTTTAGTCTTTTTCCCCCGTTTTGTTCTCATAGTAGTTCTCACAATGTCTATGAACTCCTGGGGTCCCTGAAAATCACTCTGATGGCTTTGAAGGTCAAAACAGTTTTCATAAGTATATTAAGATGTTATTTGCCTGTTAAGATACTCCTTCTTTTTCCTACTATGCACATGTATGAGAACAGATTTTCCTCATATATTTAAATTAAAACAACCTTTGAGAGTTCTTACAAATCTCAATAAGGAATGATGCTGGTGATTTCAACTTGCCCCATTACATAAAGATGTGAAAGCCTCTTTGATGTTTTTCCTAAGGTTTGCATGTATTGAGTTCCTACTATTGCACAAAATGACATATTAAATCAGATTTTGGGCAGCTCCAAATTAGCAGCAATTCCTCATTCAGTGTAGGTATATTTGATTTTTTTTTAAATAGTTGACTTTTTTTTTTTTAAAGACTTAGTTTTCCTAACAAGCCAAAGCTGGAAGTTCAGGGGCTACTTATGAGTCAGGTTACCACTACTGATTGGCACAGGGATCTTTAATCTGTTTTGTATCTGACCTGGATTGCTCCATTGTTCCTCAGGCAACAAAATACTGAATTTTGTGAGTATATCTCACTGGATCTTGGAACTTCTGAGACATTAACTTCAGTTTTGTCCTTAGTAGGCATACATTGCCATCTCTGGTCAGTATAGCCTTTGAGATCTCTTCCACCATAGAACAATGATTTTTGGGTCATAATTGAACTTTTTTTCACTCTGCAACAAAAAAGTGTCACAGATCTTCTTGACCACTGCCCCCACACTATGGCTACTTCAGGACTTTGGTATCATTAGCTTCCCAGTCTTTATAAGGACTCTTTATGTACTTTTGTCTATGTATATGATTGTTGTTACTAGTTATTATTATTACTGCTCATATTATTAGGATATAGTGGATGGAATATTGAATTTGTAGTCAGGATTATTAATCATTTAAATTTCTTGGACCTAAGTTTTCTTATCTGTCAAGTAAGGTTGGAATATATCACCACTCAGGTCTCCTCCAGTCCTATATCTCTAAGTCCTGATGCACTCTAACAGAGTATATATTATACTATGTGCAAACCACAGGGACATACTCCCTTAGTTACACCATCATGAGTCTCAGCACCATAGAAGGGACATCTGAGGCCTTCTACTCAGCCTCCTCACTTTGCGTAGAAGAAAATCGAGACTTAGTATGGTTAAGTGACTTGACCAAAATGCTACAAGATAGAAGGAGAATTTGAATCTGGGGTCAATGATCTGGCTTGTTCAACAAAGTGGTGTTATATAAAATGATTGGGGGCTTTATTTACACACATACACACACACCCCAATAAACATTTATTAAATGTCTACCATGTGCCAGATACTGTTCTAAGTATTGGGACTACAAAAAGGGACAGTCCACAAAGAGTTTACAGTCTTAATGGGGCAGCTAACTTGCTAAGGAATATATGCAAACAAGCTCTATTTAGAATAATAGGAAATAATTGAAATAGGAAAGGCAATGAAATTAAGAGGGATTGGAGAAGACTTCCTATAGAAGATGGGATTTTAATTGGGGGCTAAAGGAAATTAGGAAGACCAGTAGTCGGAGTGAAGGTAGGAGAGTATTGTAGGCATGGAGGGTGAGCCAGAATTTATGCTAGAGAGTGTCTTGTATCTGGGAAAGCCAGGAATGTTGTTGGATTGAAGAGTCCATATTAGGAAATAAGGTGAAGAAAACTCAAAAGGTAAGAGTAGGACTGAGTCTGTATACACCCCAAAAAATCATAAAAGAAGGAAAAGGAAGCATATGTACAAAATGATTGTAGAGACAAGGAATTGTAAACTGAGTAGATGCCCATCAGTAGGGGAATGGTTGAATATGTTATAGTATATTAAAATAATAGAATATTATTGTTCTATAAGAAATGATCAGCAGGATGATTTCAAGAAAAGTCTGCAATGGACTGATGTTAAGTGAAGTGAGTAAAAGCAAGAAGACATTGTATACAGCAACAAGAAGATTTTGGAATGGTCAAATGTGATGGACTTGGCTCTTCTCAACAATGCAGTGAGTCAAGGCAATTTCTATAGACTTGGGATGGAAAATAACCCCCACATCCAGAAAGAGCTAAAGAGAAAGAATGTGAATCAAAATATAGTATTTTCACCTTTTTGTTTTTGTCTTTTTCTTTTTCATGATTTTTCCCCCTTTTCTTGTATAACATGACAAATATGGAAATATGTTAAGAAGAATTGCACATATTTAAGCTATATCAATTGTATTCTGTCTTGGATGGGGGAGGAGAGAGGAAGAGAGAAAAATTTGAAACACAAAGTCTTACAAAAATGAATATTGAAAACTATCTTTACAGTATTTGGAAAAATATTGAAGTAAAAAAAGATAAGAGTGGGCTTAGTTATGAAGATCTTTGAATGCCAAATAGCATTTTTTTAAAATTTGCTCTTGAAGTTTTTTGAGTAGTGGAATGACATGATCAGACTTGCATTTTAGGAAAATCACTTCAGTGGCTGAATGGAGGATAGATTGCAATGTGGAAAAACCAAATGGGCAGACCCACCAGCAATTTATTACAATAATACAGGCATGAGGTGATGAGGGCCTGAACTAGAGTGGTATCATTGTCAGAGGAGAGAATGGGAGCATTTTTGAGATATGTTGCAAAGGTAAAATTGACAGGCAGGCTATACTTAGTTATGAAGTCTGAGGGAGAATGAAAAATCCAGAATGACTCTTAGATTGCAAGTCTGAGAGTCTAGAAGGGATAGAGTTTCCATCTATGGTTAATGGGGAAGGTAGGAAAAAGGGTGATTTAGGAGAAAAGATAATGAGTTTTGGGTGCACTGAGTTTAAAATGATTACTGAATATTCAATTTAACATATTTAAAAGGTAGTTAGAAATAGGAGATTGAGAGATTGAGGCAAGAAAAGTAGACTTCAGGTGTCACGAAATGAAGTAATAAAGAAGAGGAGTAAGGCCTCTTTCAGAATCCTGAGAATCACCTGAATAATTGTCACTATGCACCTAAAATCCCAAAGTAAGGCCTCAAGTTCATTGAACAGAAAATCTACAAAGGTGTTATAAAGGGCTATGAACAAGAATACAAGATAAAATATAAAGAGATTATGGGATCTTGAATCTTTAACTATAAAGGACCTTAATGATGATTTACTCTAGCCTTCCTCATTTTGAAGATAAGAAAATTAAAAACCCATAAAGATTTAGCCACCCAAATAACACAGAATCAGGGTTTTAAATAAAGTGCTCTGACTTCCAAGTTCAATATTTTCCCACAGCACCAAAGCTACAAGGTGTACTAAAAGAGGGAGTAAATGACAACTAGTGAAACATTGACTTGCATGTAAACAAAACTAGATTCCACATGAAAATAAAAGTAACAAAAGTAACATAAAATACTAATCATAGAACAATCTACTCTAGATTATTTTTCAAGTAAGCATGAATGTTCACTTTTAGAGTAATAGTAACATTATTATTAGTAATAAAATAATAAAAGAAACATTATGATTACATTCTTTCTTCAGTTTTCCTCTGGGTCTTATTATTATTGCTGGTGCTGCTGTTGCTACTACTCCTACTCCTATTACTACCTACTCCTACTACCATTAGATGTGACAAAGAGCACAGTGTCCATTCCGATTCTGCTTTCTCTATGCTGTAGCGTTTCCTACAAACCATCCTATATTTTTTGCATTCTTTTTGTCTCTCTTCTCTAGGATCAGTTGACTTCTTGTTGGCACAGCCCTACAGATGATTCCATTGATCTGATAATAATGTTCCCCAAGAATTTTCAATCCCTTATACTCAAGAACCCATGATTCTCTGGAGCTTTACTTTTGTTAAATTTTCTTTCCTTAATAAATGGAAGACCAGGGTTTCAGTGTCTCAGACTTAAGGAATTATGGTAAAATTTCTTGATTTTATTTCCTAAAAGTAACTGAGATAATTGGCCTGGTTTTATATAGTGGAGACATTGGAAATCTGTTCCAAGAAAAGTCTTTATAAGAGGTCAGATGATATCCTTCAGGGAATGTTGGGGAAATCATTAATTTTAGGGAGAACACAGAGCCTTGGACTTTGTGGAAACTTTGGCTCTCTTGGGAAAAGGAAACATATCTTTCCCTGTTTCTAAAGGTATATTCTGGCCCAAAGCTATGTTACCTTGACACCATTACTAAGTTTAATTTAGGGCAGTTGATAAGCTAGTGTTCTGTCACACTCTAATTACTAACCCTTATGCATGTGTGTATAAAAAATCTGAAGCCATTAAAGTCTCTCAATTCTAAATCTCTGAGCCCTAATTCACCCTAGAAAAGCCTGTATTACATTGTGCACAATTCATATAAACTACTCCCTTAACAGCTGTGTTGGAAGTTCTCTTAGCAGCATATAGTATGTGTGTGTGTATAAATTCAAATATAAATTTGGTATTAATGGTATTAATTAAATTAAAAATAATGGTATTAATATTATATCATATATGAATATATTTATGTAAAATGTATATACACTAATATATACACACATCAACATTATGGGTAGATATCTATAGCTATCTATCATTCAAAAAACACTAAGACTTTAAAACACCCTATATCTGTATAGGTACATGCTTTTTTTTTTTTTTTTTTTTTTTTTTGTCCTATATACACAGACTATATTTTTCCTGCCATCTCTCCTAAGAAATTGGAGTTCAGCCAGATCGTGTACACATAAGATTAATGTTGTTCATTTGCCCAGTGGGATGCAACTTTTCATGACCCCCCATGGACCATAGCTTGCCAGTACTGTCCATAGTTTTTTTTTTTTTTTTTTTTTGGCAAAGAGAGTGGTTTGTCACTTCCTTCTCTAATAAATTAAGGCAAATAGATGCTCTATCTGCTGAGTCACCTAGCTTCCTCCTCCAAGATTAATACATATACACACAAATGTATATTAATCTAACAAAGATTAATATACTTTCATACACCAAAAAGCCCCAGAAAGTCAGAAGGTAGTACATTTCTTTATAATTATTTATGAGGCTACTTGAGGATGTCAGAAGTAGCCTTAAAGCCAGAAATGCAGGCTCCAAGTTCTGTTTCTGATACATACTCTCTATGTGAGTAAAGCCTTTCAGTGCTTTAGACTAGAAGTGGAATGATGTCTGAATCGTATTTAAATGTAATTGGGAAAGGTTTAGCAGAATAAAAATACACTAGAACATAGATAATGCTCATATGTTGTTTGTGAAATCAATGTATTGCTCACTGGGATTTCTCTATATATTATAATGATTCCCAGTTCTATTTAAAGTTGTTCTAGAATGAGGGGATTCCATACATTAGAGCATATTCCTTCACCAGAAGGCAGTTGAGTCATGGGGGGAGGAGGGTGAAATCTGGTAGAATCAGAAGCATATCTGGGAAAGTAGGGAAGGATAGTTGGCCTTACATAGATGCTATGATTATTATCATTTTATGGATGAAGAAACTGAGATTTAGAAGGATTAGTGAGATTTAGAGGTTGAATCCCTCCCCGATATCTCTTTCTTCTATCTACTTATAGCATTCACAGGGCTATCACCTAGTAAGTTCCTTGACAACAGGAATTCTTTCACTTTTGTATGTTTTTTTTTTCTCCCTTCAAGTGTTCAGCAAATAGTAGGCATTTAACAAATGCTTGGTAACTGATCAACTTCAAGGGTCTGTATCTAGTATATATCTAGGAAAAATAGGGGAAGAAATTAATAAATGGTCAAAGGATATGAGAAATTTTCAGATGAAGAAATGCAAATTAAGACAATTCTGAGGGACCACTATACAACTCTCAGATTAGCTAAGATGACTGGAAAAAATAATGATGAATATTGGAGGGGATAAGGGAAAACTGGGACACTGATACATTGTTGATGGAGTAGTGATTGATCCAATCATTCTGGAGAGCAAACTGGAACTATGCCCAAAGGGCTATCAAACTGCATATCCTTTGATACAGCAGTGTCTCTACTGAGTCTATATCCCAAAGAGATCTTAAAGGAGGAAAAGGGACCCAGATGTGCAAAAATGTTTGTGGCAGCCCTCTTTGTAGTGGCAAAAAACTGGAAACTGAGTGGATATCCATCAGTTGGAGAATGGCTGAATAAGTTATGGTATATGAATAAAATGGAATAGCATTGTTCTATAAGAAACAATCAGCAGGATGACTTCAGAGAGGCCTGGAGAGACTTACATGAACTGATGTTAAGTGAAATGAGCAAAACCAAGAGATCATTGTATATGGCAACAACATGATTATAAGATGATCAATTGTGGTTGACATGGCTCTTTCCAACAATGAGATGATTGATGCCAGTTCCAATGATCTTGTGATGAAGAGAGCCTTCTACACCCAGAGAGAGGACTGTGGGAACTGAATGTGGATTACAATATAGCATTTTCACTCTTTTTGTTGCTGTTTGCTTGCATTTTATTTTCTTTCTCAGTTTTTTTCCCTTTTTGATTTGATTTTTCTTGTGCAGCAAGAGAATTGTACAAATATGTATGTATATATTGGATTTAACATATATTTTTGCCATGTTTAACATATATTGGATTACTTGCCATTTGGGGAAGGAGGGAGGAAGGAGGGGGAGAAATTGGAACACGAGGTTTTGCAAGGGTCAACGCTGAAAAATTATCCATGCATATGTTTTGAAAATAAAAAGCTTTAGTCAAAAAAGAAATTAGGAGAAAAGTCTGAACTCATGTCTTTTTTTTCATAGTATTTTATTTTTCCAAATACATGCAAAGCTGGTCATCAGCATTCCCCTTTACAAAATCTTGTTTGAACTCATGTCTTTTTGATGCCATAAAATCTTTAGTATGCTCTACTGGTAGGGCAATCTCCACTTTTTTTTTAAACCCTAATATACAAGAACTATAATCCTAAAAGAACAAAACTGCTAACAAATCAGTATTTTACTTTTAATATTGTGTCTGTTTCTCATCTCATGTTGTTCACATTATCTGAAGAATTTTGTAAGAGTTGGTTACAGTGGTACAGTAGAGATTCATCAAGTTAGATCTGCCTCTCAAGCTGACTATTCTCATTTAATGTGAAATGATTATTCTAAATATGACTCACATATGTGAAGTGCCCCATAAAAATCACTCTGTAAATGAGTGATTTTTGGCCTGAACTCAGAATTTGATATTATGGTCTCAAATAATGAAATCAAATCTCACTTGTGGAAACTGAAAAAAAAAAAAATAGAACTTAAACATTTGGTTCTGATTTTTAGAATCTGTTTATTCTTATTTAACTTGAATTTTTTTTTATTTCTGTGGCAAGGGATTCCTTATTTGAGAGTGTTTACTACTTCAGAAAAAATTAAAAGAAGACTGGAATGTTAAATAAATTTTTTGGCACTAGCATTTTGTAATGTACCAAATAGGTAAGAAGCCTGCCTAATTCAGTCAGGTCAGTCAGTCTTCACTGTACACATATCATGTGTACAGGTCTATATGGGATAAAGGAGAAGAAAAATGTCCACTCTCCTTTTTGCACTTTTGTGGAATTAGAATGCATTTATCAAGCATCTGGTATGTCCGAAGACATGCTAGATGGCCATGAGGATACAAAGATTATTTTGAAATCATTTCTGTTTTTTAAGAAGTTTACATTTTGCTAGGGGGTTACAGCATGTATATAATTAAATAAACCAAAATAATTGTAAAAAGAGGAGAACATTAACAATTTGGAACAGTAGGTGTGAATAAAGCTATTAGGAAAGATTTCATATGGGATGTGGCACCTAAGTTTTTAAAGAATTGATGGAGAGAAAAATAAAATACAATTCCCTTTTTCACGGAACTTGCATGTAATGTAACAGCATTTAAACAAATAGTATGACTTACAAAAGAATATGAAGCTTTTCACTAATAGTCTATTGCCTAAATCTAAAAATCTATTTCATTTGTTATGTCTGTTTTGCCAGTTTCTCAAACTTCATATCCAATAGAGGCTTCAATTATCTCTTTTCCCATCCTCCCTTGTGAGTGATTGCCAACTCTTTATCTGTTCTCAATATTTTTGTTCTACCTCTCATAATATGTCTGTTTCTCATCTCAGCAAAAATCTAATGCCTTGACCAGAGAGGAGCCTAATAAGGCAGAAATTTCATTATGGATTGTATGATGTAGAATATAGATTTAGGCTTAATTCCAGGTTCTGTCAAAATGTCATCCTTTCCCCCTTCTCATGTACCTCACTTTCTCCATCTGAAAAATACAAAAAAACTCACTTTTTTCCCTCTCCTTCACTCGGATATTTTTGGTATTAATTAAGGTAATTGAAATCCTCCAGGAGCTTATTAAAATATATTTTAAGGAGCTGAAGTACACTATAATAGAGTCACAGGAATCAAATTGTATGTGGCCTTTTTTTTCTGATCATTTCCCAAATAATCTAGATGATCTGTCAGTTCTCTTCCAAGTCTAGATCCATGATCCTACAAATTTCTGTGAGGAAAACACACTTTTCTTTTCACTGTAGGAAAAGAATGTGTGTGTGTGTGTGTGTGTGTGTGAGAGAGAGAGAGAGAGAGAGAGAGAGAGAGAGAATGAATGAGAGACAGAGAATGAGAGAAAGAGACAGAGACAGAGACAGAGAGAGACAGAGACAGAGAGAGATCTGAACTCAAGGCTCTTTATCTTGTAAAAGAACTTTAACATAAAGGCTATTTGAATTTCCATTGTTTTCCTTGTTTTGACAAGCAAATAACTCAGAAGTCTTGAAGGATGACACTTCTGCTTGAATTATACTCTGAAAAGAAAAATAGGCTTCTCATATCAGATATAAGTGTTTTCCCAGAATTCATCTGGTCTTTTTTTGAATCCCATCTGGGCCCAACATTTAGTCTTCAGTTCAAATGCTGAATAATATTATGAAAAGCCTATTGGGAACTTACTAACAGATAGAAATGCTTCAGGACAGCATTTGCTAGGGGAAAAAAAATGCCAATGAAGTACATGATCCATCTGTCCCTGAGCTCTGTCCCATCACTAATTTGTGGTTGGTGTTGAGTGAACCACCTGAGACAGGTTTTATTGACAGTTCTTAGGTTAGTTTGTGCCCATTAATGTCATATTTTGCAAATGATACTATGGATTTTTGCTAATTAGGGAGAAGGATTCCCTGCTTTAAAGTTTATGGTGTGTCGTTCTCACATTAAACCTACTAGAAAGTCTATTATTATCCTATTTTTTTTTAATGAGAAAAATGAAGCTTTTAGACATTGATTTTCTCTGGGTTATGAAGCTAGAGGTTGTGCTAAAATCTGAACTCAGTATGGTATAGTGGATAGAAAGTGAAATCTCTACCATGTAATAGACCCTGGGCAAGTCACTTTACTGCCAATACCTCTAGACAATTATCTAAGAATAAAAGTTGTAGAAGAATCTATCTTAATTTGGGGCATTTTCTTTCTAGAAATTTCTTTCACTTGTAAAATCCCAGGTCCAGACCAATTATAGCAATACAATCTTGTTGTTTTCAACTATATATGTAACTTTGCCTAGGTTAATTGTTTCTCTTTTAAAATCTTTATAGAATTTGCTCTAATGAAGAAAGGAAAAAAAAGTAGTAATTAACTTATTAGTTCTTTGCTTACAAAATGATCTTTTTTAAATATCTGAGAGTTACTAGATGACTAGAAGCTATAGTAACAGAGACTACTTAAGATGTCTGCTCTCTGTGTGATACAACTTCGTTTCAGACAGATTCCTCCTGGATTAATGTCTTTTAAAAAAACTTTTTGTTCATACTTCAAAAATACCTTTCTTGCTTATAAAAAAAAAACAGAAGAAAGGAATTCTTGGCTTCTCTTCTCTTGTAGCTGCCTTACTTTATGAGTTTTAAGGTCATTTTTTTCCCTTGGAGGCACCCAAATGATAACAGCAGTGGTATCTTGATTTTCTGTGTGTATGTGCATGTGTGTGTATGTGTATGTGCATGTGTTTTCCTGTTAGTCTATTTTTCAGCAAAATTTTTGAATTCCCCATATATGCTTTAAAAAATCTCTTGTCTTAAGGCTTAGAAAATGTCCTGCAGAGGTATCTAAAGAAATAGAAATAGTGAGATCAGAAATGATACTGTCCCTACTTGGCCTAGACAGAGAGGCCATCAGAAGCTGTCCACCCCAGAACTGGCTAAGGAGCTAGTGATCAGACAACTGGCAATTTCTATATGCTGCATAAGTTTTCAGCTCTTTCTGCTTTTCTTTTATTTGTTCCTTTCATGACCCTTTCTTCCTCTAGCCTTGTGACTAGGATTTCAGGAGGCCATGACTGTTTAAAAGGTAGGAGTAGAGGCTACAGTGTTATGATTGTCAGGAGTGGAACCTTAAAACAGTTCACACACACACACACACACACACACACACACACACACACACACATAACCCCAAATCAAAAACAACAAAAACCACATTTTTTAAAATCCATGGCCTTGAATGAGATAAAAAGTGAATGCTTCATACACATATCCATTCTTTTTTGAAGTAGAAAGATAATATATGTATATTATATACCCCAAAATGTAGGGGATTACTAGTAGGAAAACTAGGGAACTATTTGGTGGCACAAATTTTTATAAGGTGTTTTTGGCCTGATTTTCACTTTTATTTTATGCTATATAAATACCTCAAACTATTGATCATAGCATACTTTCTATATCTGTGAATATATTGAGAAGTTACCTGAGAGAGTGGACGTCTCCTGTGGGGTGGGGGCTATAGAGATGGCAAATTTCATATTTTGATATTTGAACAATATTATATACCATCTCTTGAATTATATTGCAACATAGACATCAAGGGGGTAATTAGTTAATCTAGGTATTTATTGGATGTAGTTCTTCTAGTGGTGGGGGTTGGGAGGGATACATAATATTTTTAGAAAGTTGATATTCTTTAATCAGTCTGCCAAAGACTAACTGGCTTACATAGAGCACCACCTGGTGGCTAATTCAGATATCATACTGAACAAATCAACCTCTGTTTTTGCTTTAAGGAGGTGTTCCAACCAAAAAAGATGTATCATAAAGTCAAAATCATTATAGTTTTTGAATTTCTGTAGTACAACAGTCTAAGCTTGTGGATGAGAGGAGATCTGAGTTTAGATAAATTTTATTTGGATGTTAAAATAATCTTCCCAAGAATTAGAGCTCACCAAAAGTAGAATTGTACTTCAAGAGGCTAACGGTTCTCCTCACTTGAGATTTTCATGCAAAGACTTGATAAGCACAAAATATTCAAATTAGAAAAGGACCAATAAGTTTGAGTCTAACCATTTAACATGAATAAAAATATTTGTTCTGAGTATTGTAACAAAAACAGCAAAAAAATATTCATTTATATTTATTATAATATTGTAAAGTTTGCCATGTACCATCCTCATGATAGACCTAATAAATAGTATATTTTTATTTTAATTTATTTACATTAGGAAATTGAAACTTTTCAAGACTGTGTCTTCCTTGGATCAGACAGATAGTGTTTGTCAAAAAATTTTAACCCAGCTACTGTCCATGATATATAAATGTTACATATATTATATGCTATAGAAGCAGGCTAATCCCAGCAGCCCAGAACCCAATAATGAGTATTTCTCATGACATAAAGACTAGAAATTCTTGATTCTTCCAGGGGCCATATAGAGACATCCATAATACAACCTTTTTGTGATAGATGTCACGTCTGTTAGTCTTAGGTTTCTAGGGCTAAATGTCTATTTACTTCCTCAGTAAGTCACTGTGGGGTCCATATTATCATCTTGATATCAAATACTTCTCAAGTGAAATGACAGGTGATAGTAATGATAGCTAGCTAGTAGATAGATAGCTAGTAAATTTATAAAGCTCTTTTAACATTTACAAAGATGTTTTCTTAAATTACATCATTTGCTCCTACAAGAAACTAACAAAATAAGTGCTATTATCATCCCTATTGTACAGGTGAAGAAACTGAAGTCAAATTATTTTATTTGCCTAGAGTTACACAGCCAGTTTCTAAGATCTTCCTGAACCCAATTTCAATACTCTATCTACTCTGTCACCTAAACTTTTCTGAAAAGAGATTTTTAACCTGGAATCCCTAAATTTGTTTTGAATATTTTATATGTGACTATCCTTCAACATAACTGGTTTCCTTTATAATCTTACATATTTTATTTTATGTTTTTAAAAATATTATTCTCTGAGAATGGATCCATAGCTTCATCTTTACTACTGCAGAGGTCCAGGACAGATAAAAAGATGCTTCTAGATAATGAGTATAATGAGCTTTGTAAACTTTAATTTACTGTATAAATATTACTTGTTTTCTCTTCATGTCCATACACACATGGATTACCTGTTTCCAGTGGCCATTGTTGTCGTTCTTCCTTTGTTCTTGAAGAAGACCAAGGAGTTGACTAGATTTAAGTGAAATGGAACTAGCAAAGTCATTAGCCTCACTCTTTGTTGCAGAGTCTCGTGGCAAGACATAGGTCAGGACAGCTGGAGATGACCCCTGGATATAGCAGGAGATCCTGGCCTTTTTAAGCTAAGATCTTTCCCAGGTCTCAGTTTCCCAGGTCTGAGGCAACTCTCATTTTGTGATTAATGACTAGGCTGGAATTGAAATATAAGATGATTTAGTTTAATTTTCTAATAGAATCAGTCTGAGAGAGGAAGACCCTCAGAGTTTTGCTGCCCATGGGCATAGGATCTTATCCAACTGCTAATGTGGTTTCTTTTCTTATCTCAAGTTGAAAAAAAAATTGGGACTGGAGGATTCTTTTGAGGCTTTCCCATCTAATAATGTCTGTATCAAACCACATTTTATTGTCCTTATACAGAACTTTTTTCCTTCACAAAAACACATGCCTGTTCATTGAGCTTTAACCTGTAATCAGGTTGGAAAAGTGTGAATATCAATGACTTTGTCCTAAAGTACACCAACCAATGACTCTCTCCAGGAGAGGATGGCATGTCTTCCCTATTGGATAAAACTATAGGAGTTGCCAAATTATTCCACCATATCTACAGCTTGTTCACATTGGACACACAGATAATAAATACCTCAGCTAGGGGTTCTTTTCCTGAGGTTCATGAACTTATAAAAATATTTCAATAACCATATTTCAATATACTTTATTTCCTTTGTAATTCTATGTAGTCAATATATTTAAAGTATTATTCTGAGAAAAAGTTCAAAATTTCACCTCACTGCCAAATGAGTCTATGACACAAAAGGTTAAGAACCCCTTGATGCAAGCAGATTGCTTGGGACAATTGTGACATGTAGGGATATTGTATCCTCTCTACCCATTCCAGTTCCATTTAGACCTGCATTCCAAGAATATTTTGAATTTGCCCTTAAGGCTTCCTTCTTTCCTTCCCTCTGCTAATTGGGATTATACTGTTCAAAAATAGGCTTGTGACACCACACAGCTACATTTTGGTTGATCATATTGGTAAAACTACTGTATTTGCTACAGTTAATGGAAATTTAAGGCAAATTTTGGTTCCATTAGAGAAATGAAATAGCATACTCTTTGTAGAATTGAGGCAGTGACTGACAGACGTTCTATTAAGCCCTCAGGGGATGCTGTTAATAATAGGGAAAGAATTGCATATTGGGCACCTCTCTTTCTGTGGGCCAAGCCTTTTGCTGATGTGTAAAAGTAGAAGAGTGGAAATCAGAGTACTCTGGAAAGTATCTAGCAAAGAAAAGAGACAGGCTCAGAATGGAACTGGTGTTTTCTATCAGGCAGAGATGAAGTGGTTTGATCTGCTGGTTTACAATAACACCATACAGCCTGATGTTATTAACAAAGGCCTTTGATTTGATGTCCTCTGAATTGTACAGCCCCTTTTCTAAAGGTTTAACACCACCCTTTTTGAGAAGAATTGGTTTTATGAATAAAAAGCCTAAAATAAAGTGCATTTATTGAACGTTCTTGGATCAATATGGCACTTATATGTTGCTGAATTTTGCTGATATCCATTCGAGTTAGAGCTCCAGCATTAGCCTGGGTATGATTTGCAGCACCACCACACTGGGAAGCTCTGGCTCCTTCTGTCACAGTTCATTTCTTCCTCCTCTGGAGTGGGAAGACTTCCTTATCGCCCCCGGGGGTTGCCAGAAGGATGATTTTTCCTGCTGAAGCACAATGCAGTTAATTGATGGTGTAGTTGCTGAAGTACTTTTTCTCCCCTATTATAATTCAACCTTAAATTTTCCCAGATCTTCATTTGCTTTCTTTATTTTTTTTTTTTTTTAGTGCACTAAAAAGAAAATACATTTGCAGCCATGATTTCTGGGGTGAGTTATAAATCCTAGATATTAGAATTTTTATGCATTAGAAATAATAAATGAAGGCTTCCCAATTAAAGATAAAAAACTACTGGGCTGAGGATAGTAGAATATTTTATAAGGAGTATTAAAATTTAAGGCCAGCTGAAATGCCACAGGAATCTGCACAACATTTCAGTTAGAAAAGTTGGTTTAGGGAGGAGTTACTTTTTTACATATCAGAAGATAAGCTTTTTTAGAAAAAAAAAAAGAAAAATTCATACACAAACACAAAACCTTTCATTTTTGTTGACTAGAATCAAATATACTGCTTTTCCTCTGGTTACATTTATGGTATTTTGCCTATCATATTTGGAAACACTCTGTGGACACTTGGTTCCTGATAGTTGCAGCTGTGTTTTGTAAAATGATGTTGATATCAGACATGAAGTGGAATAACCTCCTGTGAACTATTAGGAGCAATTGCTCCATTTTAAATACCAATATTTTAGCAATAAAAACAGGCAGGAGAAAGTAAGCTAAGGCTGGCTATCCAAAATAGTGGCTTTAATGAATAATTTTTACTCACATTCCATCCCCTCCTTTCTTTTCTTTTTTTTTTAATTCAGGGTATTTATCTGGGGCCAAATGTTGCTTATTCTATCTAGGTAATCACAGCCTTTTTGTATCAGCCTCCTAATTCTCTATGATATCCTAAGTAGCTGCTTTAGAAATTGATGATTGCTGGGGAATAAGAAGGGATCTTGGGTACTCAGAAATGAGAGGTTGGTTTCTCATAAAGATATCCATATTAGGAAAAGGGGAATTCTATCTGCTGCACAAATACAATTGCTGCCTAAATAGTCTATAGTCTTAAGTCATTTGTGAAATAATATGAACTTGCCGTTGCAAGATACTAAAATGGTTATTTCCCCAAATAATCCCCGTCCACCTAGTTAAGATTGAAAAGAGTAATTCATGATTACTAAAAGAACTCTATCCACCAACAAATGGGATAGAACATAACTATGCATGAAATATTCTACTATGCACTATAAGGGATTCATTTCAGTTGACTTTTTAATGAAATGCCTACTATATGCAGTTAAATGCTAAGAATGCCCCAACCACGGCAGAACAGTTCTGCCTTCAAGGAGTTTACATTCTATCAGGGAGATACCATTGCTTATCTTATATCCTATTAAGAAAATAGAGCAATCAAAACAAAACTTGCATGTGGTAATTGAAGAGCTATAACAAGAGATAAGGAGGAATTTTTAAAAAGAGCCAAACTTGAGATTTTGAGTCTTACCAACTGGGAAAATCTGCACCATTAACCAAATTACTATGGTAGGAAGTGGTTTGGCAGCATGAAAGATAATGTTGAGATTTAGCTTTGGGGTACCTAAATGAAATTAGGGTTAAGGTCTAATGGCAGGTTTGGGGTACAAATTCGGCGCAAGAGGGTCTAGTAGCAGCGCGAGTTCCCAATAAAAGCATTTATTGGCCCAGAGAGCTAGATTGATAAAAGAGGTTTATTATTAGATAAGCAAAGTTAAAGTATAGGAGAAAGTAGAGATAAAGAGGCCACTGGACAGAGGGTCCAGTGGACAGAGGGTCCTCACATGGTAGCCATGTTTGGAATCTCTGCAAAGAGGGGTTCCCAGCGTGGCCTTTTTATAATAGGAGACTTATCTCGAGGGGCTTTCGGGTGTAGCCCCAAAGTTGGCTCATATCCGGGTGGGGCTGGAAACAGGTCAGATCTTCTATTGGAATTCAAAGGGACAGATTTGTGAGTTAAAGGGCAATTTACATTATTAACTAGGAGAGGGTGGGAAATCTAGAAAGGAATCTTTCCCGCATCATTAATACATGAAAGAAATACAAATTTGAAGCAATAATGAAACAATCTAAAGGAAATACCATCTAGCATTTGGCAATGCGAAACTGGAGTTCTTGAGGAGAACCAGAGAAAGAGATAATTGGAAATCATCTGTGCCAAGGCAATATTTGCACCATGACTGTAGAGATAGGTGGGTAATATGGTGGGTAGAGAATAGATTCAGCATGAAGAAGACTTGAATTAGTATCTTGCCTCAGATGATTATTAATCATGTGGTCTTGGGCAAATCATTGAAGTTCTTTATGCCTTAATTTCTTCATCTATAAAATCAGGTTTACATTCAATGGTCTATAAATTCTCTTGCAATTCTTAGTTTTGGATCTTTGATTCTATAATACCTCTGAGTGAGAGAAGCAAGATCAAAGTCTGAACCTTGGGTCACAGCCACATTTAAAAAGTAGGAGAAGGCTAAGGAGTCCCAAGAAGAATGGAGGAGGAAAGATTTGCTGTAACCTGATGTTCCACTCAATGTCCAGTGTATGATGCCATGGATCACTCAGAGCCCAAAGTTTCAAATAAATAAACCATTTAACAGAAGCATATTACCATGTCCCAAGAGAATAAATTCTCAGGTTCAACAAAAGTCATTCTGAAGAAGATAGATAACAAAAGCTCCTAAGAGATCCCAGTCCAGAACCTTTCTTTTATATTGCCCTCACCCAAAAGGGTCCACATCTGGGTCCCAAATCAATCTATCTGTGGAGAAGTGTTCCAGGTCTCATCATGGTTTCTTAGCTTATAATAGCACTAGTTTGTATCATGAGGGTGTGACTTGTTAATTCAAGACTCATCTGTTCCCTTAGTATCAGGAGCTATGATGCATGTTCCTTGACCCACATTCAGATTGTTTTTGCCCCTTCTCAGAAAGCTAGGATGGTCATCAACTTGTTTATGTGTCACAGTCTTAAAATCCATAATTCATATTAGGCTATCTTTCTTATTAAAAGGGGCCTTTTGTCACAGAAGCTTCAAGGATAAATAAATATGGTAATGTTTATAGGGGGCAATCCTAAGGTAGATGCATCCTGCAGATTGTTATTCTTAGCTCCTGATTTCTAGGCACCTACTAGTTATTTTTTCTCCTTCCTCCTTTGCTATCCACTTCCCCAACTTTTTTCAGCATCTTAGAAAATGACTTTTATAGGATGGTGTGATGAATGAAAGGAATGGCTTTTCAATTTCATAGGTGAGTTTGTGGTTGGATACTGCTCCTGTATTCTTGATTCAAAAACAACTTCCACATGTCCAGAGTGGGAATTATTCTCCTTGGTGTGACTGGCATGGTAAAGTTGAGGAATGAGAAAAGTGCATTTTGTGTACAAAACAACATGTTTAAGCAGCTTGTTGATTTGGAGGATTCAGAAGTAAGTACTATCAAATAATAGTCTCTCTTGTGAATTGTGTATGCCTTCCCCCTCCCCCCAACTAGTTTCTAGTTCTTATTAATGTTAATGGAGTATAACTGTCACAATGCTGAGGGATGGCATACATATAAGATTACAAATGTTGCCTAAGAGGGATTTTAGAGATCCTGGAACCTACAAACAAATGCAAAATATACAAAATCTGAAATTAGGTAGAATTTATACTTTGGCATTTTTCACCAAGACCTTCTAAAGAGAATTTCCTGAGAAATATACAGTACGTTTTATTAATTAATACATTAGTGGCAGTTTGGGAGCTTAAACTGGGAGGCTCTGGTGAATGAGGATTGTGTGGAATGTGGAAGAGTCATTGTGTGTGTGAGTGTGTGTATGTGTGTGAAAAAGAGAGAGACAGACAGACAGACAGAGACAGACAGAGAGAGGGAGAGAGAGAGAGAGAGAGAGAAGAGAGAGAGAGAGAGAGAGAGAGAGAGAGAGAGAGAGAGAGAGAGAGAGAGAGAAGAGAGAGAGAGAGAAGGAGGGGGAGAAGGGGAAGGAGAGAATAGAGGGAGGGAGACAGAGAGAGACACAGAGACAGACACACACTCACAGATATATTGTACTGTTATTTAATATAAATAATCCTCAGTTTACCATAAGTGATATTATAGAAGTGATTTGCTCAGTCTTCTAGAACTATTTGGAATAACACAGCTGGAATTCTAAAATGGAAACTTTTGTTTGTTTTGTTTTTTTAACTTGAAGTCTACAAACCATGGATAGATTTCAAGGGGTCTGTGAACTTGTTTGGGGAAAATAAGTAAATATTTTCATTAATCTTTAACCAAAAAGAGATCCATAGGCTTCACTAGATGGACAAAGGGGTCTATAATATGAAAAGAGTTAAGAACTTCTATTCTGAAATAAGGGGAAAGAAAATTTTATAAAAAAGGACCCAGATTGTAATCAAGTAAACTGCTTGATACTTGTGGACCCGAAGCAAACCTTGCTCTCTCCCTAATAGAAAATAATTTCTGTGAGGGCAGATATTATTTTTTCTATCTTTGTATCTAAATATCTGGTTTGTAGTAAGTACTTTATAAATGTTTATAAAATTAATTATGACATAATGGATAGAGTGGTTGACTTGGGTCAAGAAGACCCAGGTTCAAATACTAGCTTTGTGACTCTGGGAAAGTCACTTAAATTCCTGGTCTCAGTTTCTCATTCTCAGCAGAATGAAGGTATTGTATGCAATGATCTCTAAGGTCACTTCTTACAAAATCTATACTCTTGTGATTCTGATTGCTTTTTGATTTCATATAAATCCTAATTTCATCCTACTCCATTCTCAGATGTTGTTTTGTTACCTTATGGTGAAATTCAAAGCTATGCCAGCTAGACAAAACTGTCTCCCCTCTCTGGACTTGGCTTTCCTACTGTTTTGTCTGTTATTTCATTGTTCTGACAAGGCTTTGCCTCTGCCCCTTTGGTGTGCTTGCCATTCCTGTGTCACTTCCCTCAATTCTTTAAATCACCAGGGCAAAGCTAATCCCTCACCATGGATAACAGCTGGGTTTCCTGCCAGGTGGGTTAGAACACAAACATCCTTCCGCATAGAAACAATTTTTTTTTTTTTTTTTTTTTTTTTTGCAGAATAATTAGGTTTCCAGACAAGCTCATAAAAGCTTACTTAAAGCTTGCACCTAAAATATTGTCATGTAGAACGTATCCACCAGGTATAATGATAGTTTTTATGAGAAATTCATTCATAAACTCCCACCTTGGATGCCAAAAACACATTTTCTTTCAATTAAACTTCCAGAAGCATCTTGATGGATCAACTCTAAGGTCTTTTCCAGTTCTGAATTTATGTCTCTTTGGTCCTATGACCCTATCTTCCCATTCTCCCATCCTTACCTTCCCCCCCTTCTCCCCCCCCCCCCCCACACACACAGACACACACACATACTTACTGAAGAACAAGAGCTTTAATAGCTGAAAGCTACTATTAAAAGCTTATATGGTCTGGGGTATGGTGAGTAGTTCAGAGATTAAGGAAGAGTTTGGGGTGGGTATGGGTTAGAAGCAGTCCTAAATAAGCTCAGGGTTTCTTTGCACTATCAGGACTTAGATAGTATGAATATCTCATTGTCTCATTTCCTTATCTTTCTTCTCAAGTCCCGTGTCAAGTTAACAAACACTTATTATACCCTTGCTATGTGCCATGCACTGTGATGAAGATACACATGCAAGTCAAATTTTCCCCTTAAGTAGATTGCTATCTAGGATAATTAGGAAGCTAGGTGGCACAGAGGATAAAATGCTGTTTGTGGGGTTAAAAAGACTCAAGTTTAAATTTGGCCTCAAATACTTTTATCAGCTGTATTACCTTGGGCCAGTCATTTATCCCCTCTTTACCTCAGTTTCTTCATCTGTGAAATGGGAATAGTAATAGCACCTCCCTTTCCAGAGTTGTTGTAAGCATCAAATGATGTAAAAAATTTAGCACAGTATATGATACATAACAAGATATATATATAAATGTTATTATTATTATTAATTAGAGAAGACAGCACATAAAAGGAAGCTGAAAAAGGAGGATGGGAAGAAAGTACCCACTTGGAGGCAATGGTGGCAAAAGATGTCTAGATAATAAAAGTGAAGCTAAGAAAGTAATGAAAGAATGAACATGCCTGATCTTAAAATTTCCTTAAAATGGAGGGACTCCATTTCAGAGGGACTCACCAATTAGAAAAAGGGACTTAAAGGGAAGAAGGAATTTTCCAGAGTGAGAAGTCTGCTGGATTAAGGTGAAAAAAGAAGTCTGGAGATTTAAGATTAAAAGCCTAGAGAAGTATGAAGGAATGAACAGCTTATCGTGGATACTTTCCTTAAAATGGAGGTTCCACATTCCCAATAAGATAAGGAATGAAACAAGATTGCCTGATAGCACCATAATTATTCAATATTGTATTAGAAACGCTAGCCTCAGCAATAAGAGTTGAGAAAGAGATTAAAGGAATTAGAGTAGGTAATGAAGAAACCAAATTATCACTCTTTGCAGATGATATGATGGTATACTTAGAGAACCCCAGAGATTCTACTAAAAATCTATTAGAAATAACTCACAACTTTTGCAAAGTTGCAAGATACAAAATAACTCCACATAAATCCTCAGCATTTTTATATATTACCAACAAAATCCAACAGCAAGAGATACAAAGAGAAATTCCATTCAAAATAACTGTCAATAGCATAAAATATTTGGGAATCTATTACCAAAGGAAAGTCAGGAATTATACAAGCAAAATTACAAAACACTTTCCACACAAATAAAGTCAGATTTAAATAATTGGAAAAATATTAAATGCTCTTGAATAGGCCGAGCGAATATAATAAAGATGACAATATTACCTACACTAATCTATTTATTTAGTGCTATATCAACCAGACTCCCAAGAAACTATTTTAATGACCTAGAAAAAATAACAACAAAATTCATATGGAAGAACAAAAGGTCAAGAATTTCAAGGGAATTAATGAAAAAAAAACATCAACTGAAGGTGGCCTAGCTATACCTGATCTAAAACTATATTATAAAGCAGATGTCACCAAAACCATTTGGTATTGGCTAAAAAATAGATTACTTGATCAGTGGAATAGGTTAGACTCACAGGACAAAATAGTCAATAACTATAGCAATCTAGTGTTTGACAAACCTAAGGATCCCAACTTTTGGGATAAGAATTCATTATTTGACAAAAACTGCTGGGAAAACTGGAAATTAGTATGGCCGAAATTAGGTATGGACCCACACTTAACACCATATACCAAGATAAGATCAAAATGGGTCCATGATTTAGACATAAAGAATGAGATTATAAATAAATTAGAGGAACATAGGATAGTTTACCTCTCAGACTTGTGGAGGAAGAAGGAATTTGTGACCAAAGACGAACTAGAAATCATCATTGATCACAAAATAGAAAATTTTAATTATATCAAATTAAAAAGCTTTTGTATAAACAAAACTAATGCAGACAAGATTAAAAGGGAAGCAATAAAATGGGAAAACATTTTTACAATTAAAGATTCTGATAAAGGCCTCATTTCCAAAATATATAGAGAATTGACTCTAATTTATACATGGTCAAAGGATATGAACAGACAATTTTGAGACGATGAAATTGAAACTATTTCTACTCATCTGAAAGAGTGTTCCAAATCACTGTTGATCAGAGAAATGCAAATTAAGAAAACTCTGAGATACCACTACACACTTGTCAGATCGGCTAGGATGACAGGAAAAAAATAATGATGAATATTGGAGGGAATATGGGAAAACTGGGACACTGATGCATTGTTGGTGGAGTTGTGAACAAATTGTGGAGAACAATCTGGAATTATGCCCAAAAAGTTATCAATCTGTGCATACTCTTTGACTCAGCAGTGTTACTACTGGGCTTATATCCCAAAAAGATATTAAAGAAGGGAAAGGGACCTGTATTTGCCAAAATGTTTGTGGCAGCCCTGTTTGTACTGGCTAGAAACTGGAAATTGAATGGATGCCCATCAATTGGAGAATTGGCTGGGTAAATTATGGTATATGAATGTTATGGAATATTATTGTTCTGTAAGAAATGACCAGCAGGATGAATACAGAAAGACTTGGAAAGACTTAAATGAACTGATGCTGAGTGAAATGAGTAGAACTAGGAGATCATTATACACTTCAAATCATACACTGTATGAGGATGTATTCTGATGGAAATGGATATCTTCAACAAAGAGGTATAATTCAGTTCCAGTTGATCAATGATGGACAGAATCAGCTACACCCAGAGAAGGAACACTGGGAAATGAGTGTGAACTGTTTGCATTTTTTTTTTCTTCTCAGGTTATTTTTACCTTCTGAATCTAATTCTTCCTGTGCAACAAGAGAACTGTTCTGTTCTGCACACATATTGTATCTAGGATATACTATAACATATTTAACATGTATAGGATTGCTTGCTGTCTAGGGGAGGGGATGGAGGGAGGGAAGGGAAAAGTTGGAACAGAAGTGAGTGCTAGGGATAATGTTGTAAAAAAATTATCCAGGAATGAGTTCTGCCAATAAAAAGTTATTTAAAAAAATAAAATAGAGGTTCTAGGAGGAACTGAATCCTCAGGAAGTGACTAATAGGCTTCTCTTTTTGACTCATCACCAGTTGCAAACAGGCAGGATTTCTGTTATTCCACTGTTCAACAGGACAGATTCTCAGAATTTTTCCCTTCACCCCCTTTCCTGAAACAATACATGACCCACCAAATATTCATCTCCATTATTCCCCACAGTGAAAAATTGGATGGAACCCCTCCCACCTACCTGGGGTTGATAGGCTGGCCAGCTTTGACCTTATAAAATTGCAGGTCTCCATAGCACTTCCTTAACTTTTAGAATTCTATACATTGTGCCATCTAGCTGTCTATTTATACTAGAGCAAGTTACCTGAGGGGATGGACTGTCTTTCCCCATTAGAATGTAAGTTTTTTGAAGGCAGGAACATCACACTTGCTTTTGCTTTTATTTGAAGTGCCTGGCACATAGTAAACCACTGATAAGAGCTCCTTCCTTTTTTCCTGGCCTTTCTGAGTTTTTCAATTTCTGTTTTTTTACTGCTAGTAAATATAGGTAAGCAGATGGCATCAAAGCCTCTTTTCTATCTTCCTCCCCACCCCACTCCACTTTTTTCACTTAGACCTTATAGGGAAAACAGAAGCCGACAAGGAAGATAAAGGAAAGTTTTTACCTTCAAAAATGTATCTGCATTTCAGAGGAAAATGCAGACACAGAATATGTGCTGGGCATTTTGTCTGAAGTTAGGACAGAGATTTTGAGAATGGCAAGCAAGTTAGGGTCTCTAGGTATCTGAGTAGCGGATGGAATGGATAAAGAAAAGATGAAGAAGGCTGCTGCTTCAGTTTGTTGACGAACTGTAGTCTCAGGGGTTCACCATCTCTTCTTTGTTTTCCTTCTTACCATCACTACCAACCTGATAAGCAAAACCCAGCTCTCACCAGACTGAAATGAGAGTCAAGGATAATCAGATGTAGTTTTAGGCAAAGGTAGAAGAATCTCTGCATCAGTGAGGGGAAAGGGAGTAAAATCTTCTGGGCAACTAAGGTGGAAATAGTCATTTACAGGTAAACCATTTTTTATCAGGGACTTCTAGTGCTTTGAGTTCAACACCAAGAAGTGAATGGATTAGTATTTCTAGAGAATATCAGATATATTCCACTAAGTCATTCCTACAAATCAAAGAGCCTCTCCTTCCTCTTTACTTATTAGCTAGGGCCACTTCCAGTTCAACAAATATTTGTGATTGAAAAGCAGGTTTATTCCAAGTTTCTGAATTAAGGGTAAACTCTTTAAGGGATAATTCTCCTAGTCAGAAATGATATTTTCTGAGAAGAAAGCATTTTGCAGAGGTATGTGTTTGTGTGGTGGGGGAGAGCTATCCTGAATGAGGAATGTTATATCTTATTTTTTCAATGTATTGGCTGATTTGGATTCACTGATATTTAAAATATTTCTTCATTTAAAAAAATTCATTGCTATAGGGAATAACTGTTGTTGAAGGAGATAAATATAGGGGTAAATTTAGGTGATATAAAAACAAAAGATATCAGAAACTTTTTCTTTTCACAATTATGTTTGTAATTTTGGTTCAATGTATATTTTACTTATTGGCTTATGTGTCATATTACCCTCCACCCCCACCCCACTAGACTCTGCTCCAGGCAAGATTGAGACTTAGTCAATCTCTGTATCTTCCTCCAGGGTCTATGACAGCAGTCTTCATTTAAATCCCTTTTTTAAAAAATCTATCTGTCTAATTATCTATCTAATCATTTTTGATCCTCTCTTAGCAAACCTGTGAGACAAATACTGTTATTATCCCTTATTTCTTAATGAAGAAACTGAGGCTGATCTGTATTAAGCCACTTGCCTGGTCTCATGTGACTAATAAGTGTCAAAATCAGATTCATTTTTTTCTTCTTGATTGATAGAACAGTACTGAATCTACTATGACATACTACCTCGTCACAAGGCACTTTAAAGAAATATTTTTAGCTTCACAAATATGTATTATCTTCTTCTCCTATTATTATTATTCATCACAATTTAAAACAAACACTCCTTTCCATAAGCATGCCCAGTCCAGCAAATTCTCATATTATATCCATACATATACAAAAAAATTGCATGTGCATTCTGAATTTTAAGCCCATTGCCCTCATTGGCTTGAGATGGGTGGGATGATTAATTTTTAATTCTCTGGACACCACATAGGTATTTAATAAGTATCTCCTGACCTGAATTAAATTCATCTTTGTACCTCACAAGGTATCTTATGATACCTTAATTATGGTTTCTTACAAATAATAGGTGTTCAGTTAATGTTTATTGAATTAAAATAGGACATGGGTAGATAGACTTTGTCAAAAGATTTATTTTCATTTTGCTTCTCCTAATCTCCAATTCCCCTCGATATTTCATCTCTGGGCCTTTTTTTCTGAAAGGAAAATGATGGTATTTCCTAACACTCTGATGAGCAAATTTTTTCTAATGAGGAAAGCACAATAGCAAAAAGCAACCTTGGGATTAGAAACTTTCAAAGACCAATGACTGCACAGTAATTTCCCTAGTTGAAAAGGGTTAATTACAGGTAGAAATCTTTTTCTTATTAAGAATAGGGAATGATTTTGATGAACACTCCCAACATGAATCATCAGAGTTTTCTGTGGATGCCTGAATAGGAGGAATGGAACATTAAGGAGCAAGATGGAATGAAGTCTTCTCAAGCATCAGTGGTAGTAAATGAAAATGCAGTTTACAATTAAATGGGGGTGGGGGAAGAGATAATCCTAGGAGCTCAAGACCCAAATCAGAAGCAGGGAGAATAATTGGAACAGATTAAAGTTGTGTGGCCATTACAGACATCTGGGGAAATATCACATCAAGATATCTACTGAATAGAGCTTGTTTTGTGGGCTAAGGGAATGAAAGGCAAATGAGAGAAATGGAGCTCTAACCTGATACAACCTTCTATATGTAACTTTTAATCCAGTTAATTTCCTCATTCCCCAAAGATACTTTTGCCTGAATTTATATAATTTAGGAAATACCAGGGTTTCAGGATCTTGACCTCCTCAAACTGGATATTTAAGCCATCTATTTTTTTTTAAAAATTTCTAATTCTTTACTTCATTCTTTCCAGCACATTGATCCCTGTGAATTCCTAAAGGTAATTCTTAAAGGTAAAGTACACTGAAGTGGAATTCACTTTGGAATTTTCCCCTCCAATTTGACAGTCTGTAGATTTTCTTTATAAAGTAGAATGAGGATTTCTTCTTCTTAATCTCCTCCTCCCTTCCACTCCATTTATTCAGCCAGTGTTTTTAGAAGAGACTGTGGTAGAAAAGGTGCTGAACATTAGAGTGACAAGACCTCATTTTTATTCTTTGTCATTGGGATAGCCCCCTGAGAAGGATATAATGTGACAATACAGTGTGAAATGAAGGTGTTGTAAAGTTAGAAAAAAATTTTTCCAGAAAGTCAAAAGATCAGGGCAACTAGATGTTACAGTGGATAGAGCACCAACTCTAAAGTCAGGAGGATCTGAATTCCATCTGACCTCAAACACTTAACACATACTTACTATGACTCTGGGCAAGTCACTTAACTCCAATTGCCTCACACACAAAAAGAATGGTAGAATGTGAGCCCAAATGCCTAATATGATATTATCTGTGTAACTTTCAGCCAGTAAGACAATTAATGGGGAAATGGACAAGGTTATTTCTAAAGTCCTTTCTAACTGTATATCTATTATCCTGTCATTATCTACTTTGTATTATAATGCAGTGTGCTAAAAGGAGTCACACAGATAATTATTTTGAGAGTTGATAAAATATTGTTTCTAGATATTCAAGCAAGAACATACTAAATAATCAGGAGAGATTCAGAATGGGACAACAGAGAACTCAGATTCACATCCAATCTTTGATGCCTACTACATATATGATCTTCCAACATATGTGAGCTTAAGGAAGCACTTGGCCTTTCTGGACCTTGGTTTTTTCATCTACTAAATGTGGGAACTCTACGGCCCTTTCCAATTCTAAATCTATACTTTTTTGAATCAGACTCTTCCATTTACATACACAGTGATGGAGAGAAAGATATAATGGAAGCAGAATGAAGGAGCAATTTTATTCAGTTTTCATTTTTATTCCCTTTGAAGGAAACTGGAATGCATGACATTGAGTGTGTTTGATTTATGGTTCCTCATTTCTTCTACTTCTCTAGTAATCCTCTGCTTCCTATGACCTTTCTGTTTCCTCAGAATCATCTTTGACTCTTCCTTCTTCCTCACCCCCACGCATCCAATCAGTTGCCAAGTCCTGTCAAATCTCCAGAATCTTTTGCATCTGTTCCCTGTTTTCCATTCCTACTCTCACCCGTCTAATTCAAGCTCTCATTATTGCTGTCTCTCACATAGTCTCTTTAAAAAAAAAAAAAAAAAAAAAAACTTTAATGACATATTCCGTTTCTCCATCACCTACTTTTCCAAACATATCTTTCTCTCTACCCTCTTTCTGTGAACAATCACTTATTTGATGATTTCAAAAACAGGGGGAAAATCAATCAAACAAATACATAAGAAAAGTCTGACATTATAGAATGTTATACACCCTCTTCTGCAAAAAATGGAGGAAGTGGCTTCTTATTATATTCTATGGGGAAAGGATTGATTATTATAATGTTGAAAATTTGAATTTTATTTTATTTTATTTTAGTTGCAATGTTCTTTCCATTTTCACTGTTCATCACAGATTTTTTGTTTCTGGTTTTTGTCCTATCTTGCCCTTTTTCTTCTAGAGACATACCTTGTCTATCCTTCATAAAACTGTCAGAATAAACTTCTCAATATGGTTTTGATAATGTTACATCCCTGCCCATAAACCTTCAATAGATTCCTATTAGCTACTGCGTTAGAAGCAAACTGCCCAACTAGCCATTCAACATTCTCCCTTAACTCTTATTCCTTTCTTCCATAAAACTACTATATTACCCACCTAAACACCTAAAACCTAAAACAAAAGAAAAATGACTGACTATTCAATGTTTCCTAAGCAATTCATACTTTCTCACCAATACTGGGATACTATGTCATCTATAAAATCATACCTTTACCTCTGATCTCTACTTGTTCAAATCCAATATGTCCTTCAAGAACCAGCTTAAATACTACTTCCATAAAATATTTCTTGACTTATTTTTCTCTACCTCCTCCTGCCACACAAAAATGTTAATTTTCCTTAAGATACCACAAGTTCTTAATCTTCTTTGGTCAAGGAGACTTTGGTGGTTTGTTGAAATCTGTGTACCCATTCTCAGGATAATGTTTCCAAATTATTGAAAGAGATGCTAAATTTCATTTTGAATAAAACTGCAGTCTTTGTTCTTATCCACTTCAGGATCCTTCTGAAACCTATCTACAAATACCTTCAGGGGTATTTTTATTTTTCAATCATGTCTGAGTCTTCATGGCCCCAGTTGGAATTTTCTTGACAAAGTAATGGAGTGGTTTGCCATTTCCTTCTCCATATCATTTTACAGACAAGGAAACTGAGGCAAATGACTTAAGTAACTTGCCCAGGATCACTCAGCTAATAACTGTCTGAGACCAGATTTGAATTTAGGAAAATGAGTCTTCCAGACTCTAAGTCCTGCACTCTATCCACTACATCACCTAACTACCCCGAGGATCTATGGACCTAACTATACTAATGTTATGTCTTTTATTATTAGAACAATGGCTCCTGTATGAAGTACTTAACAGCTTTTAAAACTTTTTTTTTTATTATTCTCTGAGTAATTTTTCAAAACCAATTGGCAGTACAAATAAGACCCTTATTTTACACTTCATATATATGGAGCAAGAAATGACTTCAGAGACCATCTAATCCAACACACTTCATTTACAAATGAAGAAACTAAGGTTCATGGAGGCCAAGGTAGGTAGGTAGATTGTGAATAGAGTGCAGAACAGATCCAAGTATGTATCTGCCCTTGAACACTAGCTGCAATGTAGGGCAAGTTAGTCACTTTGTCATGATTTGCCTCAGTTTCCTCAAATGTAAAATGGGATTAAGGACCATGCCTCAGTGAAGGGGCAGATCAATTCTCTGAGAGCCCCCACAGTTATGAATCATAAACTTGAAGAAGTTGCAAAGCAGCCTTCTTAGATGTTCCTTGTTGATTGGGAATGAAATAAATTGGAGGCAAGAGGGAAGAGGAGAGAGGTCAGACAACAGCAACTTCCTGTCAGTCTCCTTGTATCATTGTCATCATCCTCTCACATGAAGAGATCTTTTCTACAGGTCTGAGTTAGACCTCCAGCAGCCAATGGCAGGTGACTCCTGTACTGCAATAACCTCCTAGTTTTGTTTTGTTATTTTTAGGACCAAATGAGCTGATGTTTGAAAAGCTCTGGATATAGGGCCTGACACACAATATATACTATATAAAAGACAGTTATTTAATAATAATAATAATAATAATAGGTCACAGATGTAGTAGATATCAGACACAGAATTTAAATCAAGTCCTGTTACTCAAGAGTCTCTTTGCACTCTACCAGGAGATTGAATGATTTCTTACATTACTTTGCTCCTCTCTCCCTATTGTAACTTCTTAAATTCTATTTTTATAGTGATTTTAGTATGTCTTAATTCCCCATTAGAAAGAACTTGAGGTTGGGAACAGACTTTGCTTTATTTATTTTATTATCCTGGAGCCTCAATATATTTTACTTGCTTAGTTAAATATTTTAAAATAAAAACAAAACAAAATAAAAACACTCCTCCCCCCCCAAAAAAAAAAAAAAAACACGATTTATTTTGCTTTTGCTTTCTTGTTCTAGTATGGTCTCCTCTTTACTATTCTATCCTTTTATTCCTAAGAGTCCATATTCAAGACATAGACTGATTTTAAGCCATCTCCATGCATTTTGTGTTTGTGACTTCCAGCCCCATATTCTGCTGACTTGGCTGGTCTTCCTTGCGGTATTCTGTTCCTGTTAGTGATTGACTGACAGTGGTGTTTGTAGTTGTGCTGATTCAGCACTCCAGGGACTAGCTGCCTCTTCCTTCATTTTGAAGGGGGTAACTGTATCTTTTCATATAATAGGATGGGAAAGCCACAAGACCTTTGTCAACCATTCTGCATGATAGCAGAATGATAGCAGTGGGTCAGAAAGGATATAAGTAAGAATATTCTTATCCCAACTCCTTAAAATCAAGAAGTTGCTGTTAATAAGCATCAGGTCTGGTAGACAGGAACCATAGATATGAATGAGGTTAAAATAACAACAGCAACAACAACACTAACATGAGAGTAAGCCAAGTTTCAACAAACACTCTGGTTTTGTGTTCACTGCTGCCAATTTCAAGAAGATGTGAGCCTCAGATTATTTTCAAGGAAACTAAAATCTGGCTCAGACACTTACCTAGCTGGTTGATTCTTAATAAGACTTTTTTTTTGTTTGTTTATTTGTATCTAATATTCAACAACCTCCTCTATAAAATGGACCTAATAATAAAGCAACAGTGTGATAACATTCAGTATCTCCAATCAAGAAGACCAGGGTCCAAACATCAACTCTTAACATTTTGTATTTCTATGAGTCAAGTCAGTTTACTAAGGCCTCACCATTACAGTTTTGGAAAATTGCCTCTTGCCTTGCTGGAAGGAATCCAAAACTAGATGAAATCACCAAGCCTTCATGAACTGCTTTCTTTACCCACCTCTTGGTATTACTATAAGAAAAATCCTTGGAAAGCCTTTAAATACTATAGAAATTGTAAGGCACCTTCATCCTTATTGTAACAACAATTCATATTTTTGTAGTATTGCATTGTTTATAGAGACCTTTCATATATATTTTCTCATTTGATTCTTGAAACTAAAGAGCACTTCAAGTGCAGAGGAACTGGGAAGTCAGGGATTCTTCCCATTTAATAATTGAGGAAATTTCCCCAAAGAATGTAATTTATACCAGATCACACAACAACAACAACAACAACAACAACAACAACAACAACAACAATGCTGTATAGCAAACCTAGAACCTAGAGCACACTAGTCACTTGTCCATGGTTCTTCAAGTAATACTCTCCCTACCTTTATAGGCTAGGAGACTATAGTACCTATTACTTAGGGCCACAGCTAATTGATTAATTTGATCTGCTCCATTTCTAATTTGCCCCTGCTTTTTCTCCCAGAGGAAATCTAGTGTCTCCCCCTCTCCTGGGGGCCTCATAGTTTTAGTGCCAAATTGGCTTTTGTCCTATTTCAGTTCAGAGCTCCCAATTCAAGTGATTCAGCACTTTCTTCATTCTCTAGTAGCAGGGATTATAAACATAGGCTACTAACCTCAGCCTAGTTAATGTCTTTTTTATTACTTTAGGTAATTGTTGATGATTCAAAAATGAAATAGTTTTTTGTTGTGCTCTAGAATTAGGAAACAAGTAAATGGTCTAATATTGGTGTTCTCCCTTATATTTGTACATATACCTGTGCCCAAAAGAAATTGTATTTTTTAAAGACTTCATATAGATATTAGTTGTACTTTTCATTTTAAACATCACATTGTCTCTAGTCTAGTAGCATTCCTGGAGACCATTTCCTATAGAACCTTACTAGAAACCAGATTTTTTCACACAGTAATTCCCAGAGCTTTCAGAACTGTTATTTATGTTACTCTGTTTCATTACTGGATAAATCGGAGTTAGGTTGGAGAGGAGGGGGAAGAGGAGAGAAGTCTTGGAGGACAAGAGCAATCCCTTATAATGAAGAAGAAAGTGCCCACATGTTGTGAGAAAAGGACGAGTCAGCATGAGCTTCAGGGAGCCCTCTTATAAATCTCTCTGAAAATCAGAAAGCATTCTAAGAAGTGTTTGAGGATACTTCTCTTTGGGTCCAGTATTAGATTGTGCATCTCATTTTGGTTCTTGATCATGCATTCTACAATTGGTATCATACATTTGTACTTGGCTCTTTTTTATTTTATGTTCTGTATCTATGTTTTTCATCAGGTATAGAAATAATGCCTCTATTACAAGTTAACAGTAAATCATTCTTAGGCATCTAGCATTTATGAAGTGCCTATTGTGTGCCATGTATTATCTTAAGCTTAGGGGAGGAAAAAGAAAGCCCAAAACAGCCCTAACAGCAAGGAGCTCACAATCTAATGAGATTTAGAGTCAGAAAGAATATTGAGAGATCAGGTGACTTATGGAATATGTGTTTGTGTGTGTTACACAACTGGACTACCTGAAAACTACAATCAGAAAAAGAGTCTTGATACAATAATGCAAGAAATAATTAAAGAAAATTGTCCTAGTGTGTTAAAACAGGAGGGGAAAGTAGAGATAGGAAAAAAAAAAATCCACTGATCATTACCTGAAAGTGATACTAGAAGTAAAATCTATAGGAACATTATTGCCAAATTTCAATACTTCCAGGTCAAGGAGAATATATTACGAGCCTCAACAATAAAAACAATTCAAATATGGCAGATTCACAGTGTATCAGAGCCTGCAGCCCCAGCCTTTCTGACTCCAAGTTCGGTCCCTTATCCACTATGCCATGTAACCTCTCTAGGATCATTTATCCCAGGTGTTTAACTGATGCACCAATATAATGGATGTGCTCAAGTAAATAAAAGGGGCCCCCCAAATCTAGGTGGTACATGAACCTAGAAGGCACATCACATTGGTCAGGGATTAAATTACTTTTTAAAGGACAGAAAGGCTCCTCGAGAATTTTTGAGTCCAAGGTTATAAACTTGCAATAGTTGTTCACACCCAGAGCCTAAGATAAGTTCTGTGGCTCCGTAAAATGGATTTATGATTCTGGTTAATCAGGATTTAGATGACAGAGTGTAATACAATTGCCATTCTTAGCTGGCTCTCTGTGGGAAGTGTGCAGAGATTAGTGACAAGAGGTTTTTAGGCTGTTTTCTGCCCCATCGTTTAGTGAGATGCACAAACCTTCCTGCTGACATTGCTGTGCAGAGATCTCTTTGCAGGATTATGTGGCAGCTGTAAAAATCATTCCAAGTTAAATGCCCTTTGATATTAAAATGACAGAGCTGGATGAAAGAGAGGAAAGTTTTTCTAGCTTAATTCTTTCTCTAAGACTCCAGTTAGGATGATCCGGTAGGAAACTTGAAATTAATATATTTTTTAAAAGTAACAAAGTTTGTCTTTTGCAACTCATTGAATATTTCAAATTGCCAATATGGTGCTTGCTTGAATCGTTCATTTCTTTTTTTTTAAGTTAATTTTTTTTTTGAGAAAAACACATTGTTTTATGAATCATGTTTGGAGAGAAAAATCAGAGCAAAAGGGAAAAAACATGGGAGAGGAAAAAGACAGAAAAAAAGAAGTGAACATACATAGTATGTATTGATTTACATTCAGTCTCCTCAGTTCTTTTTTTCTGGATGCAGATGGCATTTTCTGTCCAAATTCTATTGGGAATGCTTTGAATCACTGAACCACTGAGAAGAATCAAGTCTTTCATAGTTAATCATCACCCAATCTTGCTATCACTGTATACAATGTATTCCTGGTTCTGCTTGTTTCACTCAGCATCAGTTCGTGTAAATCTTTTCAGGCCTTTCTAAAATCAGCTTGTTCATCATTTTTTATAGAACGATAATATTCCATTACCTTCATGTACCACAAATTATTTAGCAATTCCCCAATTGATGGGATCTACTCATTTTCCAGTTCTCTGCTACCACAAAAAAGGGCTGCTACAAACATTTTTGCACATTTGGGTTCTTTTCCCTCCTTTATGATCTCTTTGGGATACAGATCCAGTAATGCCACTGCTGGGTCAAAGGGTTTGCACAGTTTTATAACCCTTTGGGCATAGTTCCAAATTGTTCTACAGAATGGTTGGATCATTCCACAACTCTACCAACAATGTATTAGTGTCCCAGTTTTCCCACATCCCCTACAAGATTTATTATTATCTTTTCCTATCATTTTAGTCAATCTAAGAGGTGTGAAGTAGTACCTCAGAGTTGCTTAAATTTGTATTTCTCTAATCAATAGTGATTTAGAGCATTAATTCATATGATTGTAGATGACTTTCATTTCATTTGAAAATTGTCTACTCAAATTCTTTGAGCATTTATCAGTTAGAAAATGTGTTGTATTCTTATAAATTTGACACAGTTCTTTATATAGTTTAGAAATGAGACCTTTATCAAAAATACTGGCTGTAAAGATTTTTCCCCAGCTTGATACTTCCCTTTTAACCTTGTTTCTGTCGGTTTTGTTTGTGCAAAAACTTTTTAGATTGATATAATCAAAGTTGTACATTTTACCTTTCATTTTGGTCATAAATTCTCTATTCTCCAAAGATCTGATAAATAAATTGTCCCTTGTTCCCCTAATTTGTTTATGGTATCATCCTTAGTGCCCATATCATGTATCCATTTTGACTTTATTTTGGTATAAGATGTAAGATGTAAGTCTATGTTGAGTTTCTGATGTATTATTTTGCAGTTTTCCCAGAAATTTTTGTCAAATAGTGAGATCTTATTCCAGAAGCTAGAGTTTGAGGATTTATCAAATAGTAAATTGCTGTAGACCTTTATTATGTTGTGTGTATCTAATCTATTCCACTGATCCATCACTCTGTTTCTTAGCCAGGATTGAATGGTTTTGATGACTACTCCTTTATAATATAGTTTTAGGTTTGGTACTGCTAAATCACCATCCTTTGTATTTTTTTTTCATTAATTCCCTTGATATTCTTGACCTTTTGTTCTTCCAGATGAATTTTGTTATCAATTTTTCTAGTTCTATAAAAATAATGTTTTGGCAGTTTGATTGTATGGCACTGAATAAGTAGATCAATTTAGGCAGAATTGCCATTTTTATTATATTAGCTTGTCCTATCCTAAATCTTTCATTTCTACCAAAACCAAATATTCCAAAAATTTTTTGCAAAGGAACAAAGGCTAGTGAAGAAATGTTCCCATATCTTCTCTTAAGAAGCATTAACTGGATCAGATAGTGTATCTGACTCATTACTGCCTGTCTTAGTATTAGTAATTTTTCAGAGTAAGTTGTTAACCTGTTTTCCCAAGCTGATTCTAAGATTTGCCTGTTACACTCTTTCAAATACCAAGCTTCCCTCAAGGCTTATCTTAAATAATGTCCCATCTAGTGTAGAAATTTTTAAAAAATTACTTTGTATGCATTTTATAATTTATTACTTGTAAAGTCATTTCTCTCCAACAGAAAGTAAGCTCCAAGAAGGCAATGATTATTTAGTTTTTGTCTCTATATTTCCTTGTATCTAAGACAATGCCTGGTAGGGATTTAATAATTGCTCCTTCCTCTCTTCCTTGATTCCTTTCTTCCTTCCCTCCTTACTTCTTCCCTTCATTCCTCCCTTCTTTCCCTCTATTCTTCCATTTCCTCCCTCCTCTTCCTCCTTTTTCTTTCCTTCCTCCTTCCTTCCTATTTCCATTTCTCTCCATCCCTTCTTCCTTGCCTCTCTCCCTACCTCTTTCCTTCCTTCCCTTCTTTTCTCTTTTTTTCTCTCTCTTCCCTCCCCCCTCCATGCTTTCTTCCCCCTCTTCTTTCTTTCCTCCTCTGATTGTCACCCACAGCCCTTGCCAAGTCCCTCTGGTAATCTTCAGGGCCAAAGAATTGGATATTCCAAGCCTTAGATATGTTCTGCCCTCAATATCTACAGTGAGCAATGTGACATTGCTGAAATTAGCTACAGTCAGTATGATGTTTAGCTAAGGCAAACTCACAGGGGACCTTTTGCTAGTCAATGTTAAATCAAACTACACCTTGGTGAGTCCAGACAATGGCATAAATTCTATTCAGTTTTCACATCCTACCTTTGAAAATTTAGCTTTAAAAGGTCACATTACAAAAGGTCAAGCATGCAAAGAGAGGTGGGATGGAAATTTCAAACTCTGGATGGTACCTCGTTGGCTTTATACCTTCATTAATACTTTACCTTTGTAGAGTACTTTGCAATTTACAAAGAATTCTCAAATGTATCAGTTATCTCATTGGCGTTTCACAACATATCTCTGAGGTGGCCATGATATTAAGGGATCATTATCTCCATTTTCATAGATGAAATACTCAGGATTCTGCAAGGTTTGGGACTTTCCTAAAATTATATTACAAGCAGAACCATGACTGGTAGTTTTATGACTTATGATGTTATACTACTCTAAATCTCAGCTTAGACACTAGTTTGTATCTTTCTAGAGCATGTTTTAATAGTGAAGATAAGAAGATATTTAAACTGAATATTTTTCCCATTTCAAGGATCTGAGTAAAAGAAAATTTTCATTTGATTTCTGAATATAAGTCAGATAAATTATCCAGAACACAGTCCTGCCTCCTGTCAAGTGTGGATAGAATTGATCATAAGTAAGTAGGTGGGAAAGAAAGCCTTCCAGAAAGAGCTAAAATCTCTGGAGTGCATTTCCTTCATTTAAAAAAAAGTGAATATTAGATTATATGAGTTCTGTGATCCTGATCATCTCTAAGATTCTTTCTTTCATGTTGAATTTTGTTCAATAGATATTTATTAAATGTTTGATATATGTCAGGCAGTCAGCTGTGTAAAAAGGATACCAAAAAAAAAAAAAATGGAAAGAATACCTATTCTCAAGAAGCTTACATTCCACAATGATGGAGGGGTGGAACAAATGTATAGATAAGAAAATATCAAACATATACAAAGTAAGTGACAAGTAATTTGGGATAATCTGAAGATTACCACTAATAACTGGGAGAAGATACTTAGGGGGGAAATTCTATAGGAGATGGCATTTGAGTTGAGCCTTGTAGGATTTCAAGCTGGGGATTCCAACAGGAAGAATTCCAGAGGGAGAACAGTTCATGCATGTGGACCAGCTTATGCAAGGATGCAGAGGAAGGAGATGTAATGTTTTAAATTGAAAGCAAACAAGGAGTCCAGTTTAGCTGGAATGTGGAGTACATGCGGCTGGGGGGAAGGAAAAAAGAGGATGTGAATCAGTTTGGATCCAGATAGAGCACTTTAGATAGTAAACTGCCTTTGCTGCCAGAAAGTTCCCTCTCATGTCTAGCCTAACTTCTTCCTGGTGCAATTGAAAACCATGTCAGCTTTTTATGCCGAGCAGAGAACCACTGATAATCATACTCATGTAATCACCCTTCACAAGACTGAAGAGCCTCACATTTCTCAGAATCATCAACACTTTCTCCAGCCTCTGTGGTGTTCTCTGTGGGTGTTCTGCTTGGAGAGGTTTTAAAGAGGGGGTAGGAAAAAAAAAGGCTTTCTGTGCGTGCCTTCTAAGTAATGGCACTTAAGAAGTTTTGCTTAAAACTGATCTGGCCTGTGATGATTTAAGTTTGCTGTTAAATTAGGTTGTTTTTTTTTTTTTTAAATAATGTATTGTTTTTCATCATCCTTTCTACTAAGCTTCACGATGAAAGCATAAGTGTCACAGGAAGACAATGTCTTCTCCCACTGAACTTTATCAGAGTTTTTGAGTGATGTCTTGAGAGGTGATTATAAGGACTTACTACCTTAGCCTAGTAATAAAGGAGTCACTGCTACTTCTCAATTGCTTAGGGGCATATGGTATATGAGCAGAGAAAACAGACACGGATTTCTCAAGAGAGCTGGGTAGAGTGGAAGGGCATTTTCATTTTGGGCCCCACTTTTCTTATTGTTCTCAGAGACTTTGGAGGTAATATTTTCACACTGAAATCTAGCTACCCCTTAGTGGGTATTCATACTATTGGATAAATTCCCCCCAATTCTGGTAATCTTTTACAGAAGCTTGGTAGTACCTTATTGGTGCCTTAGAGAGCAAAGACAGCATGATCTGGAGTTTCATTTGCCAAAAGTCATCCAGAGTCATCCAGAGTTGATTTGAAACTCTATGTTTGACTGATGAACTTGAGAAATGAGGCTCCTGAAGAAAGAGATAGGGACTCTTTTTCATGGGGTGCTTTTCCCCAGGTGTCATACATATGACACTGAGCATTGTTAGGAGCAAGGGGACATACTGACAATCAGTATTACTTAGGATAAGGGTAAAGGGATCATGAAAATCCCTGGACATCTCTTGCTCATGAAGTAATAAATATAATGAATTGAGAGAACATAAAAAGACTTGTTTGAACTAATGCAGAGTGAAAGAAGCATAAATAAGAAAAAGATACACTGAATGAATAGCATTGTAAGGAAAAAATATCAAAAGGCACCCCAAAAGTGCAGAAACCAGTTTTGACTAGTAAAATCTATCGACTGATAACATTTATCTCTTTTCTTTAGTTAGAGATAGTATACAAAAGGCACAGAATAAGGCATATGCTGTCAAAAATGGCCATTATGTCAGTATATTATACATATCACTATATTTGTTTGTAACAGGGGAAATTTCATTGTGGGGTGGGCAGTTTTCGGGGAAATGATAATAATTTATTAAATTATTAATAACACCAAGTAAACAAACGAAAAGTTATTGAAGATTCTGAAATGGCTCCAAATGGTTAACTGAATTTTATTTGTATTGGCAAATAGGATATTTTGAATTGCTAAATGAGTATTCTAAATTAGGGATAGTTTTATCTACATTGTAAGCTTTCCCTGAATGACTGCTCTCTAGTTTTTACTGTAGTAAATAAATGAGATGTATATCAGTTTAGAGGAACTAGTAGGCCTTGAAACTTCATCTATTTATGGGGAGGAGACGGTGATTGTTTTCTTCTTTAAATTTGACTTTTGAAAGCTTAGATGGTGAGGTAAAAGCAATGAAGGCCAGTGAAATGTAGAAATAAAATCAAATGAACACTGGCTCAAAATTAATCTTTACATGTCTTTTACATTTTAAAAATGTTGATTAAAAAGAAGATTGTTTAAACATGGATAATTCAGAAAATCTGAAGGAAGCTTTTATGGATTTCATTCTTGAATGTATATACAACTGCCGTGAGAACATTTTCTCAAACTTGTTATCATGTATGTTTGTATCATCTTTGAGAGTCCATGGAAATTATATTGGAAATATGATAAATTCATATTAATCATATAATTGCAAATATGAATATCAATAATATACTGGTGATCAAATAAATGTTAGTAATATTCTGATTTTGTTTCAAATGAATTTTATATAAATTAAACAAATATTTCCAAATTCAAAAGCGGGAAATCTCTGGTGGATCACAAATCCAAGGAAACCAAGGCAAAGTATCATGTGTCTTATTCAAATGGGAATGTTTCTATTCAAAATTCATACACATACCAAAAAGAAACATCAAACACATTGTATATTCACAGTCCTACTGTCAGTTTTCCACTGAGAAGACACACATAAGAGCTGTTCTTTTTAATCAAGTAAGGTTATTTTACAGTGAAGTCTTTTGTATAATTTTGAAAAATAGTTATGTTTCTTGGAAGCTATTTCAGCTTTCTGAAATGATCATTTTTAATCATTTGCCTAGCAAAACAATTTACTAAGCAGTGAAGGATAACGAACCAGAAAGTTTAATTTGCCTTTTTTAATTGAGTTGTTAATTAGTGCCCCTCCACAGTTGGTAGCCCCAACTTGCTTTTTGGTTTGCTTATGATCCAAGACATTTTAAAGACACTAATCTGTCATATCCCTTCTACCCAGGTACCTTCACAAATCAAATCAATATGTGATTATTTTTTTTAATGTGCTTCAGCAAATGCATACTGATTTTGTTACTGCTTAACAATTAGGTAAGACATATTTGAATTAAAGTGACATGTACAGTAGTAAAAAGAATACTTTGCACTCTCTGTAGAATTGAGTGCCATCCTCACTTTAGACCATTAGCAACCTACCAACTGAGAATATCCCTATTAGCCCAGTCAGCTCTACTTCAAAAGGGCTATTAGCTCACTAGAGGTAACTGCCTAGCCCATGGGAATTAGTAACTTAAAAGGGGGAGCACTCAAGTTCTTGATTGAAGGTCAGTATCAATAACCTGATGGAAAGTATTATTGTTCAGGGTTGTGTTATTAAAATCCCTCAGCATCCTGACCATGACTTTTATCACTTTGGACCATGTAACCTTTCAAAGGCCTCAATTTCCTCATTTATAAAATAAAGGTATTGAAGCAGATGACCTTTAATGGCTTTTTCAACTCAATCCTCTTGTTTTAGTGGAAGCTGAGGATTGAACTAGGGCTTGTGAGTAAAGAATCAGAAGAGGAGATGTGGTCTCAGGACACAAAGGTATTTTCTAACAACCAGCACAGTGTCTGGCACATTTTGTTGTTGAGTCATTTCAGACTTCTAATTATCCCTTTGCAGGTTTTCTTGGTAAAGCTACTTGGAATGGTTTGCTATTTCCTTCTTCCACTCACTTTTACAGAGGGACTGAAACAAACAGGATTAAGTGAATTGCCCAGGGTCACAGAGCTAGTCAGATTTGGAGCTGTGTGACTCTAGGTGAATAATTCAGGCTGTCAGTACATCAGGCAACACTCTAAGGCAATAAACTCCAAAAGAATGGCTAGTTTGTCTAATGTAGACTGCCTTTCCTAGATGAGATTACAGGTCTGGAAAAACAAACAAAAACATTACTTTAAGAAACAAATTTCATAAAATGCTTTAGTTCTCTCATTTTCTTTAAATATCCCAATATTTGGTGGGGATGTAAGGTTTTTTTTTTTTTGTTTGTTTGTTTGTTTTTGTTTTTGTTTTTGTTTTTGTTTTTGTTTTTTTTGAGGGGGGAAGCAATGGGAATTAAATTATTTGCTCAGAGTTATAAAGCTAGTATGTATCTGAGGCTATATATATTTGAACTCAAGTTCTTTTTACTCTGAAGTCAGTGCTCTATCTACTACATCACCAAGGTGCCCCAAGGATATAGCACTTTTGCTAAGCCTTTAGATGTATCAAAGGCTCACCTTTAGTTTTTCAGCTGTTGTCAAATTGCTCCATAGTTTGTGCTATTTAAATGATTATCTGTTAATCCCTTTCCTCCCCTTTCTCTCAAATTCCTAATGATCAATTGATTTTTATATATCTGTGATAAAAGCAGCTGACATTTCTAGAAAAATTCACATTTTTAAAGTATTCTGCTCTCTTTTATTCCTCACAGTAACACTGGAAAGTGGGTGCTATTATCATCCCCATTTTGTGGATAATGAAACCTGAAACTGAAAAAATCTAAATGATTTGCTTAAGATCATATAGCTAGGAAGCGTCTATGGTAGAAGTTAAACCCAGACCATCCTAAGATCCTAGCTACAGCTCTGAAAGGGATCTGAGAAGTCATTTTGTCAAATACTCTCATTTTATAGATAAAAAAACTTCGGCTCAGAGAGGTTGTTATTTCTCCATGGTCACTTAGAAAATTCATGGCAAAGCAAGGATTCACACCCAGTATTCTAGAGACTGAAATGCTAGGGCTTTTTCCAGTGTATTCTTGGGTCATTTCCAAGTGTGTCTCTTCAGTATGTCTTTGCCATCAATATATATTTATGTGTACTCAAGTAAAATATCCTCTTTTAGCCAATTCGATTGGCAGATATTCATTTTGGTATAATACTCAAGCAATAAAGACTGTGTTCCCTTCTGCCCCGCTCCTCCCCCAAAAAATACCCCTACTTCTCCTCAGTAGCGGGTGTGAGTTACAGCTTATCAGAATGCATGAGACTTTATTTAATGTCCAAAAAACATTCAGCCTGGAGAGATTTTTTCGCATTTTTAATTTTATTTACCAATGCCAGATAGAAATCGAATGTGCTTGAAAGAAACTGGCATTGTCTGCATTGAGAAGTTGAACTGTGTGTTGCCATGGATGCAGTTGAGTTTATAGTATAAGAATGTTGTAATGAAAACATTTTCTTAGTAGTTAAAGATGGGTTTATGTAACAGCAGGGAAAAAGTATTTTGTTCTTAACATCCATTATGTTTATAAATTAGATTGAGGGTCTGAAATATTGTATGACCAAATCACAATCCTGTAAGTATGACATTACCTCAGGTAAAGTTGATTGTGCTAAGTCAATGAAGGCCATCCTCTCAGGATGGATTTTTCCTCTTCCAGGCTCACCTTGCTTCTCCTTTGTGTTTAGCAGAGGCCTCATTATTTCAGAGCAAGGATTCTTGTCCTCATAAGCTAATAATCATTTCAAACAGTCCATGAATCTTGTATGTTCTGTACATTCACAAAAGTTATTCAAGGTATCTTTGTGGTAGAAGAACAAATAAGGTACTTTTGGAACTCTTGAGAAATTTTTTTTTTTTGAGGGAAAATGTCACTGAAAGAACTGCCAACATCTACTTTATTTTAATTTGAACAAGTTGTAAAGAACATCTTTCTTTAATGTATTTAGAAACTATAATACACAATAACCAGAATGAAGTAGAATAGGTATAATGGATGACTTGTTTCAAAAACATATTTCATTTTCTTTGTGGGTACCTATTGATGGGACAGTAGAAACTGTAGAAAGAGCTCTGGCTCTTAAGGCAGAGGACCTGGATTCCAATTCCACCTTTGACACTTTTATTGCCTTGAGCAAGTCATATAGGACCTGAACCTTCATTTTTCCAACTACAGAATTTGTTGTTCAGTTGTTTTTACTCCTTTCTGCTTTTTTATGACCCTCTTTGGGGTATGGCAAAGATACTGAAATAGTTTGCCATTTCCTTCTCCCCTCATTTTGCAGATGAGGAAGCTGAGGAAAACAGGTATTAAGTGATTTCCTCAGGGTCACACAGCTAGTAAGTGTTTGAAGTTGCATTTGAACTCAGATTTTCTTACTCCAGGCCTGGCATTCCATCCACTGCACCACCTGGATGTCAACTGCAGAATAAAGAAGGTTAAATGAAATAGTATCTAAGATTTCTTCCAACTCTGTATCTATGATCCTCTGATCACTAGGTATAGTGTCACCATCCAAAAAAGAGTGTCCTGTCTTGTCTCCTTGGTTGCAAATTTAAGGAAACATTTGGGTTGCTTCTTTAGCTCTTTTTTTTTTTTTTTATACAGAGATTCGACACATTCCCCTCAAGGACCTTTTAATAGGAAATAACCCAATAAGCCTATTAAAAGCATAATGAAAAGCTCATTCAGTCTTCTGTCAGTCTTCAGAGCTGTAAGTGGCTTCTAATTTGCACAAGATTGGAATAGCATTGAAGAATTACAGTAACTAAGTGAAACACTCATTGGATTTTCAATTTTCTGATAGCATCCCATGTAATTTCTTGTAATGCATTTGTAGAGAAGTACAATGACATATGTCAAGTCTCATCCTGGTACTTTTGTCCACATCAGCACTATATTGAGAAGTGTGATGTCAACTTTTCTCATGGGTGAAGGTGCCTGTAATTGTTGTGTTCTGAATGGATATTCTATTATACATGATATTCAGAATAAATGTTATATAATTTAAAATATCCTGGCTAGATATTTTTGACTTTTGGCATCCTACATGCAATAACCATAAATAGAGTTGAACCAATATAAATTATCTTTACTATGTCCTTTTTATTTAAAATAAATATATTCATCTCTGTGCTTATCTCAGTAAAAGACCAGTAGCTGACTTCAGCTGGCTAAAGACAGAACTGGGTAATGATTGGGAAAGTCCAGGATTGGAGAAGGGAGCTGGGAAGCCAATATTATGATAGTAAGCAGGAGTAAGGCAGAGAGGTAAGTGTCATATCTGAACAATGGGAATCAACAGCCAAAACTGAAAAAAGAATAAATGGAGATATAGGATAGAAGGTAACAGTCAGGAACTGGAGCATCAGTCATCTGAAATAGTGCAAGGAGATAGTTTACTATGCAGGGGGAAGTGGCTTAATGTAGATTCCTTTAAAAGTTAAACTGAGATTATAGCAATCTCACTTTTCCAGTTCTCTTCTGGAACCTTCAAAGGACTGACTTGCTGAAAGAAGAACTGGAAACCAACATTTCTGCTATTAAAGTAAATACCGTAACTGTCTAATTTTAAAGTAAACAACACTGATAAAGAATGTCATGGAACTGAAGCAATCACATGAAATCTCTCTCATTTATTGCAGATTACTTATAAATAGAAAAATATTAATATTATATAAATTATATAAAATATAATATAAAATAATAATAATAATATAGACATACAGTGCTGGGCTCAGGGTCAGAAAAACACACATGGATTCAAATCCTACCTAATTCTTATTAGCTATGTAACTTTGGTCAAGATCTGCCCTGCCCATTATACTCTCATATTATATGTTATATTGAGATTAAATTTTTCATAATTTATAACATCCTGGATAGATGTTTTTGATTAAGCATCTGAAGCCAAATATACAAATAAATTGATAGAGTTGGAAATTGAACCTGAGTTTTTATTATTAGTACAGGGAAATCTCAGGTAAGAAAACTCTCTATACCAATGCAAGTCACCATCCTCTTTGAGATGTATGTATATATGGGTATACATACACACATTCATATGTGTATTTTTGTATATGCATGAACATATGTATGCATACACATATATACACACCATATTTATACATACTGTACATACATAGACATTTATATGTCATAGTGTCTATATATATTTGTATATCTGCATATGTATATGCTTCATCTATGTGAATTTTTTTTCATTTAAAAAGTGCTTATCTTCTTTTTTCTGAGTAAAGAAATAATAGAAAGATGCAGCTGAGTTGAAGTCAGGATTATATTGTTAGCTTGGAGAGCCCTGAAATGAGGGAGGCATCTGAAGATATAAAAGCAATGAAAGCCAAAAAATAAAAAAAATTAAAAAGGCAAGATATCCATCCTTGGAGTATTCATGTGCTTTTGCCATGACTCCACCTTTCCTCCTGAAGTGGAAATGATATATTCCCAAGTCCTCTCTGACAACATTATTTGTTTTCTTGAACCTTAAAAATGGTTAGTTTTTCATGCCACTCTCATTTCCTCCCAAGAGTATTTGTGGAAAGCTATAATCTTAATTTACAAACAGATTGATAGTGCTTGTAGGAAGAGAACCCAGAATCATGGATTCAACTATGATCTATTTCCTTTACTTACCTTGAACTCCATCCAAATCGGACAACTCATCATTTACCAAAAATTCCTTAAACTCTGCTGGAGAAAATGTCTTTCTGTCCTTTCTCTGCTTTTTAAACTACTGTGCACACTGCCAACCCCAGTTTAAATGCCAATTCCAGAAATGTTTCATGACATTTCTAACCTGTCTCCCAGCCAAAAGTAAGCTTTTTCTACTTTACATCTTTTAATACATTTACCTCTTTTTGCCTCCTGTTATAATTATTTCCCCATTTCCCCATTATGTCTTCACTCTCCAACAACTAATTCCCTTTTCAAATAATTAACATTGGTTGGATGCTTTTAGATAGGATCTAGAGGGTGGAGATTGTCTGTGAACTCATTTCTATATGCCTTAGAGCACCAAACAGAGGACCTAGTAAATGTTTAAATTAAAGTAAATTGGTGTCCTTTATGGAAACTAGGTTCAACAGTGGATAGACAACAGGCTTGGATTTAGAAAGACCCGTGTTCAAATCCAGATTTTGTCACTTTCTAGCACTTCACTTACCCTCTTTTTGTTTTAGTTTCTTCAACTGTAACCTTGGATATAACAAAAGCATCTTCCTCACTGGGTTGTTGTGAAGATCAAATGAGATATTATTAAGTATTTAGCCCAGTATTGGTACATAATAGATGCCATATAAATGGTTTTCACTTCTCCCTTCCCTTATGTAATAATCATGCTGCTGCTGCCCTTTGGAAGGATGCTGAGCACTTCACAAGGCTTGTATGTAAAAGTTTTCCTTACAGTAGTGATGATTTTGATCATCCATATTTCCACATACTTACTTCTTAATGACCAGAGACTTTTATTTGAGTCATAAAGCCAATGTGACTGTAAATTCAAATAAAACTAACTGAACCTACATGGGGAGCAAACCCATCATCTTGACCCTATGTTCGAATTATGTAATAAAATCAATCACTTTTTATTTCATTTCCACTACAGATATTAATTGCTGCATCATTTCAAATATATCTAAGATAAAATTGTTCAAATTGTTTCACTTGTATTTGGTTAATTATCTATTCAAATGTTGACTTGGAGAGAAAAGATAAACACACATGAAAAATTAAAACAAGAAAGATGATAAGACTAGTGATGTGATTAAATGTCCTTGGAGACCTGGAGACAATAATCAAATTTTACAAACTTTTATTAAACATAATTTTGTTTATCTATGTTCCTGAAATATGAAAACAAAGGGGGGAAAAGTCCCTGTTTGTTTAAAAGTAATACTTTGAATATTGAAGTAGTTAGATAATACATGTTGAAGGAAGAGGTCATACTAAGGTCTTGAAGAATGAATACAATTAAAAGCAAATATGTGAAGACAGGAATACATAGAATTTCTTGGATGGGTAACAGGGAAGCCAAATAGGCTGGAGCAGACAAGACTTATTATAAAGTTATAGGAGAGAAGATGAAAAAGACAAGTTGGGATAAGATTGTATTGAGCCTTTGGAAACTAGATTAAATAATTTGAATTTTTAAAAGCAGCCAATTTAATGTTTCTGAAATAGAAAATGAAATAACAACAGGATCTTAGATTATTCATACATTAATGTGCTAGATGGACTGGGGTTAGATGGGACAGGAGAATACACTCGAGATTGGGTTAGATGATGGAGGACAAAATATGCTAAACTCAGTTTGGGACAGGTAGAATCTGAGAGAAATGCCTATATACAAATGTTCATCATGTAGAAGAAGTTTCGTAGCTTGGAATTTGGGGCTACTATTCTCAACAAAATGGGTTTATTATAGTCTCCATTGTCTTAAAGTAATAACATCTCCCGGACAAAGGAAAGGGAGATAGGAATAAGCACTTACATAGTGAATAATATATGCCAGACACTGACTGGTTCATTATGAATATGATCTCACTGTATCCATGCAACGACCCTAAAAGATATATTGTTATTGACTATTTTACAGTTGAAGAGACTAAGGCAAATCAGGGTTAAGTTATAAGGTTTTCATGAGTACCAAATGAAATAATATATATAGAATCAATCAGTAAGCATTTCTTAAGTTTTTTGCTATGTGCTATGTCAGGATTTGGAGGCATATATGATACAGTCCTTGTCTTCTTTGTGAAGAGACAAAACATATATATGTAAAAGTATATTCAAATTGTATGAAATCATTTTTGGGGTAAGGTGGTAGCATCTAGGAGAAATAAGCAAGACTTTCCTTTGAAGGGTGCTAATCTATGTAAAGGCATGTAAGCAAGAGTTGGCATATTTTGTGTGAGGCATAGGAAGAAAGTCAGTAGGCTAGGACTATAGAAAGTACATAAAGGGATAATATTTAATAAGATCAGAAAGGTGGAGTGAGCAAGAAAGAAATTTCTATTTGGTCCTAGGGTAATGAGGAATCATTAGATTTTATTGAGCAGGAGGGTGACATGGTCAATCTATGCTTTATGGAATTCTGGCAGCATTATGCCTCATACATTCAAGAGAGTATATTACCTATGAACCTGTGAAATAAGGAGAGTCATATACCTTGGAAATGTATTTATCTTATCTTTATAAGGGTTTATTCTGAACTATACTATTGACAAAATTCTGTCTCTTATCTAGAAGGTTGGTTTATTTTTCAACCATAGCTAGATGTCTTTTCTTCCACCTTTACTGTGTTCTGAGAAGCAACAGCCCTTTTAGAAACCAGTGAAATATCAGACAGTGAAAACTTTTTTTTCATAATGGCCCCTCCCAAGCCCTTTCCACAAGTAATGTGGGAGCTGTCCAAATCCTATACTTCTGGGTGACCTAAATACATGAAGGTGACCAGCTCAGTGGAGCTTGATGGAATAATAAAGTAGAAACTTTACTTTGATAAAATTCTATGGATGATGTAGTAAATGACCCTATGACAATCTTCTTTTTTTTTTCATTTAGTTTTGGGTTTGGTGTCTGTTTCAACCTTGACCTAGAGCAGCTAACTAAGTTGAAATCCTATATCTTTCATTCCAGAGCTTCTAGTCATAGCCTGCTGCTTCTGAGACATTAGTGCTATATAGGGTGTATGGGTACACAGATGTCAAACAAACATCTGCCTACTCTAAATTATAACAAGGCCACAGCCATCTTCTGAATTAGATGCTAAATAGCAAATAAGAATGCAGATCCATTAGTCAGCCAAAATCACTTATTTACTAAGCACCTTTTGTGTGTAGAATACTCATAGGATTATAGATTTTGAACTTGCAAGGATCTTAGAAGGTCATCTAGATCAACCACCTTCTTTTACTGAATAGATAGGGAAACTAAGGACCAAATGAAGTAGGGATCACACAGATAGTACACATAGTTCAAAGACATGCAGATAGTAAATGACCCAACAAGGAATTTAAGATTTCAATGTTTTTTTTTTTTTTATTTTAAAAAACTTTCATTCAAGGTACTGTAGAGCCCAGGTTCATAAACTGAGCTATAGACACATTTATTAGGATCACCAAATGTGAACGGAAAAAAATACATATTTTTTCAATATAATTTTTGTGCAATCCAATCCAAGAATGAGCAATACCTGACAAATAGTGGGTACTTTATCAATACTTATTCCATTCTCCTCTTTGGAAGAGATACACTAGAGAGCATATAGTTTGATCTTCCTTATTTTGCAGATTGGGGTTATTTATTTACAGTGATTTAATTTCCTATATTTATAATAAGAAGAGTCCATAAAGCATTCACCATGCATGCAGAAAAACCTAGATTTATAGCCTGCCTCAGACACTTACTATCCCTGTGACTCTGGGCAAGTCACAGATCACTTAAAATTTCTAGTCTTCAGTTTCCTTATCTGAAAATGAAGAAATTGGACTTTTTTACTTCTAAGCTCTGAATCTATGATCTTGTGGAATATCAACTTTGAAGATAATTTTGGATCTCAATTATAGTATTTGATGTTTAAGATATCACTTTCAATTTTGTGGCATCCATAATGTGACATTGGTGCCTTTTATCCAAGTCACTAATAAAGATATTAAGCAAGAGAGAGTTGTAAAAGCTAAAACATATAATGGTTTAAAATCCACAAAACACTATACCCACTGAAGGCTTAAGTGCTAATTAGAAACAAAGTCAAGGAATTATTAACTTCTAAGTGAAACTGATCAGGGAAGGCTGCTTGGAGAAGGGAAGTTTTGAAACATTTTTATTGCAGGTTAGAAATGTGGACTTTCAGAGAGGATTTAGATTAGGCATTCCACAGGAAATAGAGGGATCTACATGCTCAAGAATAGAGATAACAATAACGAGTTCGAAAATGGCAACCTGATTAACTTGATCATAGTGTATGGTCTTGCAAAACTGCTCATTTTTTTGGTATGAGTATTTTCACCTTGGAAATCAGCAAATAGTCCATATCAAGACTTGAATTATGGTTTTGTTATTTGTCTAGACTTAAGAAGGTAATGGAAAAATTGTTAAAAATACTGATTAAACCTAAAATGGTATTGTAAGTATTTATATTTGTTTCCTTGAGTGCTGGCTGTTAAATATTTACCAACATCCTGCTGCATGATGTTGATAAATGAGTGGTATTGGGTGCAATTAGAACATTAAAAAAAAAAAAAAAAACAGACAACAAGGTTGGGGCACTTTCATTTTATAGGAGAGCATGGAGAGTCTCTGTGCTTGCCAGAACAGAAGGGATGCTGAATGAAATTGTTGCCCAAGGACAACTCTTCTAATTTCTTCAGGTTGAATAGATGTTTTTGTTTAGTCATTTCAGTCATATATGACTCTTTAAAAACTCATTTGGGGTTTTCTTGGCAAAGATACTGAAGTAATTTGCCATGTCTTTTCCCAGTTCATTTTGAAAACAAAGAAATCAGGACAAACAGGGAAAACAATTTGCTCAGGGTCACACAGCTGGGTGTCAGTGTCATATGCTAGATTTGAACTCAGATCTTATTGATTCCAGGCTTCACTGAATCACCTAGCTGTCCTATAGGTCGAATAGAGAAAAGTCAGAAACAAGAATAACTTAGATGATTGCATTTGGATAAAAATAAGATCATAATAGTGATCTTGCTCAATGTGGACATAGAATTGAAGAGAAAGGAATAAATTAGAGGCGATAAAAAAATCATCAGAACCTGATGACATGCTTAGAAGAGGATGTTAAAAATGATCCCAGGCTTATAAGTCTATGTACTTAAGTAAGATGGATTTGACATTGATGGAGAAATCAGAAAAATATTGCAGACTTGGGGCTGAGGGGGGGGGATGAATGCTGTTTTAAGTGTGTTAAATTTGTAGAACTGGCAGATCATTGAAGCAGAAATGGCATGCATGTCATTGAAGATCTAGAATTAGAGATATCAGAGTTGAAAACTGGGGATATGGACAGGAAAAGCTGAGTACATCGTTTATCTTCTTTGGAAGACGAGCAGTAGATGAAGATGTGATTTCCTACACATTAAAACCACGAGATTTGTTTTGTGGTGCCATTCATTCCTAGGGTTTTGAGGCAGTTTCATGGAATCTGGTGCAGTTTTAGAATTTGATAATGTAATCAGGCTTTAGTATTTTTCTCTACTTAATGATTCATGTGCCATGAAATTTTTTCATTAAAGATTCCAAGGTTCACAAAGTAAAGAATAGAAAGGACCTCAGACACTTCATTCGTGCAACCTATTCATTGCACATTGGCTGATAGCTGTGCTGATCCGAATGTAGATCATGGAAATGGAGCTTTAGAATTTTAAATCAAGCTTTGCTTTACAAATTTAATGAAATGCAAACCAATACTTGGCTGAACTAAAGGGCATGAAGTCATTAAGGTTTCTCATTTTGTTAGGAGTTTTGGTGCATGTTATAACTTTTTGGAGTTTGTTTCAATTATGTGTGCCCTACACCAAAAAGAGGTGGGAGGAAGGAAAGATCATTTTAATTTCAGTGTGTCACTACTTCCTCTGAATTAGGAAGCTTAAAGACTTTGCCCTTCTGTGCTTACCTTGACTGCTTCAATTCTATATAGAGACAACTCTTAGAAGAGACAGATTCAATTCTACAGAAATTGATTAAGAAACTATCGTATGCAAAATAGTAGGTTGGCTCCCAGGACACAAGAGATAAAATATAAACCAGACCCTGACCTCAAAGAGCTTGTATTCTATTGTGACATCATATTATTTTTAAAGTTCAAAGTGTTATCATGATTCTCATCATGGTTTAGTATGGAGAGTTTTATATTGGACTGTGACTAAATGGCTTGAGAATCCTCCCCAATGCTTCAGATCAGCAACTTCCTCTTCAAGGCAAAATGAAGCATTAATGGAAAGAGCGCTGGCTAAGGTGTTGAAGGGCCTAGTTCAAGGTTTACTTCACCTTCTATTTGAGCAGGTTATTTAATTCCATGTTTCTCTTTTCTCATCTGTAAATACCAGATCCCTTGCAGACCAGACCTGTTTGTAATTTAGGGCACAGAGAGATTAATTGACTTACCCACCAACACACAGCTACAGATGTTAAGAGGCAGAACTTCAGATCTTCCTGACTTCCTGACTACTTCTTGCTTCTCTGCCTAATAGAGCTAAATAAATGTGGATTATTGTTCAGCTGATCATGTCTGTTAAGCAAAAGACTTAATAAAGGTGCATGTGCAGAGGGCTCTGTTGGGGGCAATTGCACCTACCCAAACTGACTACTCAGGACACTCCAAATGATGTACAGAAAGAATTTATTAGAATCTTGAGAAGCGGACCGTCCTGGCCTGTGGGCCTGAAAGGACAGCAAGGATACCCACAGGAGGAGAGTCATTCACTTAAAGATGCTTACAACTTTTATACATTTCAGACAAAGAACCCCCAAAATCCCACCCTTTACAGGCTGTGATTGGTTACATAAACCTTAACTCCCTATTTGGTCAGTGGAATGCAGTGAAAAAGGTGATATACAGCTTCAGCCACTTAATTCCTTCTTTGGACAATGGAATGCAGTCCAGGTCTCATCTAAAATCATATGACTGGGGCCTATAGGCCTGATCTACTTTAGTTAACAGTCTCTGATCAATATGTGCTTAATCTGTAAGTTCTTCACCTTTCCACACAGCTCTGTCTTATGATTTATAAGCTCTTAGATTTAGAGCTGGAAAGGAGCTTAGAGGTGATAGAGTCCAAGCCTTCCATTTTATAGATGAGAAAACTGGGTCTGAGAGAGACTAAAGATCTTTGCCAATGTAATACATCTATAGTGTCTGAGGCAGGATTTGAATTCAGATCTTCCTGATTCCAAGTCCAGTGATTTATTCAGTATACCATCTAGTCACCTCTTAAAATAAATGAAGGGGGGCAGCTAGGTGGCACAGTGGATAGAGCACCAGCCCTGAAGTCAGGAGGACCTAAGTTCAAATCTGGTCTCAGACACGTAACATTTCCTGGCTGAGTGACCCTAGGCAAGTCACTTAATCCCAATTGCTGCAACAAAAATAAACAAATAAATATATATAATTCCTAAATTTTCTTCTAATTTATTATCTTTGGCTTTGATGAAATTGGAAGATGGGGATGGGATGGGGTGTGGGTGGACCTCTGATTCCATTGGTATGGAGAACTTTCATGGAGGCAACTCATTTTTCTTCTACAGATTGTCATTCTTTCTGGAACTTTTCTTAGAATTGTCCACAATAAAAGGGACTGTGACTTTCCCAAAGTCATATATTTGGTGTGTCTCAGAGATGATTTAAACCTAGGATTTCCAGGTTTTAAAGGTGGCTCTCTATCCCCCATGTTATCCTGCCTCTCACTATGCTTGGTTCACTCCATAAAACCAAAGCTCACCAAGTATGGATATTGCTTCCATCTCTATTACTGTGTTCAGTACTCTGACCTTGTTGCATATCACTTGCTTTTCCTTTCATGAAGCATCACAATAACCTGTTCCTATTTTAAAGAATAACAAGGGTGGAAAAGGACTTAGAATATACCACACTGATGTTCCCTTTCTGATTGGGGCATGGCTTAGAAGGATCCCTCAGTTGTTACCAGTTATGTAGTTGAAGTTAACTGTTACATCAAATGTTGATATCCTTTCTGGCTGAGCTTTCTATATTTTACCCTTTATCTTTTCTTTGGAATAAGTTAAAAAAAAAATCAAACGTTATGTGCTGGTATTGAAGCCTGATTTCATCACTTACCTTTCCAGTCTTCTTATACCTTGCTCTCCTCACTTCTCACCCACATACTTTGAGGTCCAATAATATTGGCCTCCTTGTTTTTCCTCACATAAGACAGTCCATTTTCCAGACTCCAAAATTTTTACTCCTTTCCCCATGCCTAGACTGTTTTCTTTCTTTATATTTTCCTGGCTTCTCTAGCTTGCTTCAAATTTCAGCTAAAATCTCATCTTTTGAGTCCTTTTTTAGTGGTAATACATTTCTCTCTTAATTATCTTTAATTTATCCTGTATATATTTTATTTTTACATTATTATCTTCCCCATTAGATTGTAAACTTCTTCAGAAAAGTGAGTCTTTTCCCTAACTTTGTATTCCAGAACTCCGAACAGTTTCTGGTACTCTTGCTGTACTCTGAATGTCTTCCCCTCCCAGTAGATACTTGATAGATGTTTTTTGATCGAGTGACTACTGAGTCCTAGAACCTTCTTTCTTCATGTAGTAACTGTCTTATTCTTACAAGGATGATTTCTCCTCTGCTTCAGGATTTCATAATGAGTTCATTCCCTGAACTGAACTGTTCTTTTAATGGTTGTCTTTGGTATTTTATCAAGCTCTCCCCCCCCCCCCCCAACTCCTCCTAAATCTTCCTATAGTTTTTTTTTTTTTTTTTTTTATCTTAATTCCATTCCAGCTCCTTTAAGAATACTGCTTTCATCCGGGAGGGATATTGTCCTTCATTCTTGAAGAGGACCAAAATGGCATCACTATGTTAGAGCTCAATTAGAATGTGTCTGACTATGACTGATCAGACCAATCTAATCAATGCTCTCTCTGCCACAGGTCAGACACAAATAGTTTTTAGGAATATTTGGAGTGGATTCTCTAACTTTGCACATCTCACATTTCTTCTTAGCTAATTCAATTCTGCTTTGTTTATAGAGCACAGTGCCTTTTCTTATGAGAGCATAACATGCTGGGATATCCTGTATCAGTTTATCTTATGCCATAAATCAGTTCTTAAGTTTTAAAGAGGGACTTTGACCACCTTGTGGGCTCTTTCCCTGTGTGAGTTCTCCATAAAATAGTCTTTTTGACAAGCCTGCATCTGGCATTCATTTTGCTCAGCCCAAAGAAATTGTGCTCTAAGGTAGTGTCATAGTGCATAATGCCTGGATTCAGGAAAACTTATCTTCCTGAGTTCAAATCTAGCCTCAAACACTGCCTAAGTGATCCTGTGCAAGTCACTTAATCCTATTTGCCTCCAGGATGAGACATTTGTTCAGTAATGAACACAACTCCATTTCAGCTCCACTAAGTGATACCTTCCCTTCCCTTCATGCAAAAAGGAGATGGGGCAGAATGATTTCTTGAACCTCTAGCCAGGACCTGTTGTTCACCAGTATTCTCTTTACAGGAATCTCAATCCTCCTTTCACCAACATTCAATTAGACAGAAATTCAGTCCTTTCCTGTGAATAAGGTCACAGCCCATCTCAAATCTCTTTTAGAAACAGAATCATTTGTCTGGGGGAGGATATTGATAAGGTGTGACTTAAAAGATATGGTAGGTTTTTTAAAAAGAATAAAATAATCCTATTTTCTGCATCTTCTTTTTCCCCTGGTTCTTTCAGGGAGTAAGAAAACAAATAAACAAAGCTTCTGGTTTCAATTCTGCTTTTTTCATTGATTGCCAGCTTTACCAAAATGCATCCTGAAGCCCTTGATGTAGAATATAAGGGAAGTAGATGGGAAGCCGCTTAGACTGAGCGCCTTTAATTTAGTTGACTGAGTAGCAGAACATTAATGAACTACTGTTGTCAAATGTGAATGGCCATTACTTTGGTGCCTAAATGATTCTCCCTTCCAAGCTTTATTTAAATTTGTAATAACCTTTATGATTTTCTTTTATTGGATATAAAAGAAAAGATTCCACCCTGAAGACTTCAGTTTCCATCAGAGCTGATATAACACACTAATAAAATCGTATGTCATATTAAACTGTGAATTATAGGGTAGTGTAATATTGTCTGAGTTGAGCTAATGGAATAACATAATTAATAGGGGCTGTGATAATTAATTTAGAAGTTCAGGAAGCTGAAGGCAGACTTTCTCTCTCTCTCTCTCTCTCTCTCTCTCTCTCTCTCTCTCTCTCTCTCTCTCTCTTTCTCTCTCTCTCTCTTTCTCTTTCTCTCCTTCATTCCTTATCCAAAGACAGCTGAACTAATTGTGAACTAGTAGTAAACCTCATTAGGGTTCCAGCTTCCCATGGACCGGCAGGGAGGCAGAGCACAGGTCCCATGTCTCTCTCTCTTTCTGTGTTCTTTTTTATCTGTCTGTCTGTCTGTCTGTTTTCATCTTCCTTTCCCTTTCTTTCTCCCTCCCCTACTTCCTTCATTCTCCTTTCTTTACTAGCTGATGTTTTCTTCAGCCAAATATGCATAGAAAAGCCTTAAGTGGCTGTTGAAACTCCCAGAGGCCTGTTTGCTTCAAGGTGAAAGTAGGAATACTGCCATAATTCAGGAGGCAGCTTCTGGCATTAGATGAAAGTCAGATCAGCTCAAGTTCAGGTCAGAATTTAGAGGCCCCGCTGGAGTGTTTATGCTTGTATCTGTAGTCCAGATAAGTTAGTGGAAGAAATTGCTCCCCATGGCAGGTCATGAATCTAATTACCCTAGAAACATTACTACAAGAGCTTGATTGAAAATTACTAAGTAATGTATGCCATTTGTGGCTTTTTCTTTCGAATCATGTATAATATACGAACAGCATTATCTGCATGGACCCAAATACTCATAATTCAAAGAGGTAGGCCATGTTTTCCTAGCAGAAAATAGGCCCCAGAGAACTCCATTTTCTGGTTATCTGGCCAAAAGAGATTGTTCTTGTTACAGTGTCCTACAGGAGAAAGCTTCCTCTCCAAAGCTGGAAATGAGTAGTAACAAGTCAATAACTGACAAGGAAAAAGAAAAAAGAAAAAAAAACAACACAGAATATATGGCTCTAGAAATTGAGTTAGTGGCTCCCTTTTGGCTTATTTCCCTCATATTTACAGTCATTATTTCTCAAGCTGGCTTCCTATCTGTGGGTCACAGAAAAGAGAGCTGGACTTGATGAAAAATGGATTCAAATCTTGGTTCTATAACTTAGCACTGGTGCCATCCTGAACAAGGCTTTTCATTTTGAGAACCACAGTTTCCTTTTTATATAATGAAGGAATTGGACCAGATCTCTTCTAGGCTCACTCCCAAATATAAATTTTATAATCCTCTAATTCTTCTGATCAAACCAGCCACCCAGTACCTGAAGGCATTATTTTACCTGAGTTAGTCAGCTAGTAGAGGTCAGATTGTTTAGAATCTTTTGAAATTTTTATTTTTTTTTTATACCACCATGACTTTCTAATGATTCTCTTTCCATTCTCATAAAACCTTTTTTTTTTTTAATAATAAGAATTTGTTGTTGTTTGATCGTTTGCTCAAGTTTGAGTCTTTGTGACTCTGTACTGGGTTTTCTTGGAAAAGATACTGGAGCAATTTGCCATTTCTTTTTCCTGTGGATTAAAGCAAACAGGACTAAATGACTTGTCCAGGGTCACACAGCTAGTATGTGTCTGAGGCTAAATTTGATCTCAGATTTTCCTGACTGCAGGCCCAGTGTTCTATCCACTGAACCACCTAGCTGTCTCCAATAATAAGACAAATAGCTTAAATTTACATAGTTCTTTAAATTTTGCAAAATACATGTATTATCTTTTTAAGTCCCCCAAGCAACCATATGAGGTAGCTATTATTAATTTCCTTTTACAGATGAGGAAACTGAGGCTGAAAGGTGTTATTTAACAGTCTAAAGTAAATGTTTGAGGCAGAATTGGAACACAATATTCCACACTCATAAGTCCAGTAGTCTATAGTAGGGAAAACAGATTGACACTATATATATCTTGAAATATATATTTTATTCTCTAACAATAATCCTATATAATCTAATGCTTCTTGGTCTATAGAGGTGGGAGACATGTTTCCTGAGGAATGCAGAAAAGAAGGACTACAGAGAAAAAAAAGACAAATAGAAAAGGAGAGGCAGAAATAGAGACAGATAAGTACAGAGTAATGGACAAATGAAGAGAAAGAGATAAATAGTAATTGATGAACAGAAAGAGTTAGAGAGACAGATGTGGGAGAGTGAGGGAGTTGAGTGAATCATGGCTTTTTAGAATTGTAAAGACCTTGGAGGTCATTTAGTCCAATGTAAACCTGAAGCAGCAATGGGAGCCATTGACGAGGATGAACAATCCCCAATTCATATAGATTTATAGATCTCAATAAAGCATTATCAGTAACTTTTGTGTTCTAGTAGTAAGAGGTGCCTGGTTAGTGAGAAGTTGTTTATAACAAAGAAGAGAATGCATAGATATGGGAATCTGGAAGGAGAGCAAGTGGTCCTACAGAAAGTAAGTAATTGAAATAGGAGATGATGAAGAAAAAGATGAGACACAGTCAAAAATATGAAGAACCATGCATTGTTAACTTTATATATATAAATGATAAGTATGAGCTTCCTATGTGGGTTGAATAGCACCTAAAGAGGTGCTAATGGGGGAGTAGCCTCTTGGTTTGTAAATGGCCAGACTGAATTGAATAAAAATTCACAAAGGAAAATCACTTGATATACACTGTTTTTTGTTATTGTTGTGTTGTTGTTTAGTCATTTTCAATCTTGTTCAACCTTTCATGACTACATTTGGAATTTTCTTGACAAAGATACTGGAATGAATTACCATTTCCTTCTCTTGCTCATTTTACAGGTGAGGAAATTGAGGTAAACAAGGTTAAATTACTTGCCCAAGATCACATAGCTAATAAATGTCTGAGGCCAGATTTGAACTCAAGATGAGTCTTTTTGATTCCAGGCCCAGCACTATATTCACTGTGCTATCTAATTTTCCTGATGTACTCTGGTTATATGCCATCATAAGGGCAGTCATCTGATTCTGGACAAATAATGAGTCCTGGGCAAAGAATTCATATTTAATGCCATGAAGAAGGTGGTTTTGTTTGAAGACAAGATCCAGAAAGAGAAGCTGTGGGAAAATGAGACTTGAGATTTTTATATTGCTAGCCTGGTTGTGAAATTGAGAGTTTGAAAAAGGAAGGAAACACCTGATTTACAAGTAAACAATTTGGAGAGAGATCAGCATTTGTTTTTATGACCTGGATATGTAAACTTGCTCTTGTTCATAGAAACCATCACATCTATACCTGGTAATAGGATAGGTAGTTTTCATCTCCTGTTCACTGGTTAGATCATATTCCAACTTGGTGGTGACTAAAAGTCATTGCTACTTTGTCATCTGTTCAGTGGTTTCTGTGAAATCCCTTAGTGGCCTCTATGACAATCACAGTAGACAGATGTTTTTAGGCAAGCTCATGTTTGTGGCTTGCAAGGCACTGTATACAAAATAAATCATGCACACTGACCTAAGTTTATCCTTCTTCAAATATTCCCACTAGCATCTTATTGTAAGTGTGGTGCATAGTCCCATATAAGGAAAACCAATGGGGGAATAGGAAATATCAGATTTTTTTTCCCCTGGAATAATTTCTTTTCATCTTTTACATTCTGAGTACCTTTATCTTGAAAATTTCTTTCCTTAAATTCTACAACTCATTGAAACTATTATGTAGTAAATAAAAGTTTAGCTTTAGAATAAGGAAAGCTTTTTAAAGATATTAGTTCCTTGACTGCAGACAATTTATTTTACCTCCATGTTCTTCAAATAATAAGCTGGGAACATATTTCCTAAGTAAATGTTGGTTTTCAGCCATATTAGTAGATGAAATTCCTTCATTAGGAGTTGCCTATATTGACAAAGTCATAAATTCTCTGAGTTAATCCTTGCACCAGTAAAAGACTATTATCCCACAGTTTATATCAAACAATCTACTAGTTTGTATAGGCATTCTTGTGATTATTATTTCACTTACCTATTTTTTCTGATTTCCTATTCTTTCTTAATATTGTTTTTTGATTGTTGGAGGGGCAGGAATCATTGTTTTGATTTTGTAGGTAAAGAAAAGCTAAGATAAAGCTATAATTTAACCCAAAGTTCAATATAATTTTATTTAATTTCATGGATATTTAAATGACTACTAAGTGTTTGGCCACTGTTATACACTGGCTAGAAGATGAGTATGAATACAAAGCAAAAAAAGCTCTTCTTGTTTTCAAGAAGCTTACATTCTAGTATGAGTATGAAATTATATATATGTGAAATGAGAGAGAGAGAAAGAGACACACAGAGAGAGAGAGAGACAGAGAGACAGAGAGAGAAAGTAAGCAAGTAACTACTGTGTGAGCAAGACACTGGAAATATATTTGTTTTAAAAAAACAAGAAACAATCTCTGTCCTTAAAGAGTTTACATTCTACTTGAGAGGAGGGTGGATGTAAAGCAATCATCATTAATAAACTGAAGCTCCAAAAAAGACTTTCAGTAGTAGAAGGCATATTAGTTGAGTCTTAAAGGAAATTAGGGATTTTATGAGGTTGAGATAAGAAGGGAGACTATTCCAGGCTTGAGTCCCATTAAAAAGTACAGAGGTGGGACAGAGTGCCAAGTTTGAGAAATAGTAAGTAGATCATTTTGACTAGAATGTAGAATACAGTACCCCAAGACAGTGATAAATAACCATGTTTGCCCTTTCTGAGTTCCTCTAAAATGTGCTTTAAAAAGGACTTAATGTTAACTTTTCTTTCCTTCCTTCCCTTTCTTCCCTCTTCCTTCCCTCTCTCCTCCTATTCCTTCCTCCCTTCCATCTTCCTTCCCTCCCTCCTTCCCTTACTTCCCTGTCTTCTTTTCTCCTTCCCTCCCTCCATCTTCCTTTCTTTTTTTCATTCTTTTGCTAGACACAAAACCTATATTGAACCAAATATTATTCTGCTGTAGTTGGATAGACTTCAGTAAAGATTATGAAATACTATATCTCTGAATAATCAAACAATAGTGAATTAGTTTAGCATATACTCAGAACCAGAGATTCTGCTGCAACCTGTCAATCAATAGTAATAGAATAAATGAGGCCTTTGTTGTTGTTGTTGTTGTTGTTGTTGTTTTTATGACTGCACAGAATCTACTTTGTTTTTAAGGAAAGTGTAAGAAGTGACAAAAAAAAGTCTTTGCCAAAATTCTGATTCATTATTATTTTAGCTGATTTTCCTATGGCAAACCAAATATCCTATTTCCCATTTTATTTGCTCATGTTCAATAAATTGAGGTTTCCCCCAGAGTGGTTAGCATTGTTCTGTACATTTGTTTGATTACAGGGAGTATTAAAGCATTTTCCCTTACCTTCAAAAAGCATTTCTGTCTGAATATGTGTTTATTTATGGGAGGTTAGAAAAAGATGATTCATTTTTTGAGAAAAGACTAATATATTTGTATGCTATGGACACTTCTCACTGCTCGGCTCTAAAAAGAATGTTAATTTAATTCAATCCAACAAAACTTTGCTAAGCACCTACTGTGTGCCAGGCATTGTACTAAATATTGAGGCTGCAGCCAAAAGTGAAATAGCCCTCAGGAGTTTAGAATCACTAAAGGATAGAGAATGTAAACAGTTAAGTATGTGCCACATTGACACAGAAGAGAAAACTGACAATTAGGAGAATTACAAAAAAGTTTCTTATGGAAGGTGCATATTGAAGGGAGCCTAGCCTGGTACTGGTGGAAGGAGCCCTGGATTGAGAGTCAGAGGACTTTGGTTTTAATCCTTCTAGCTCTGTATTGGTTTTGATTTATAATATGATCTCACAAAGCTATGAAAGGAGCTGAGAAGTCAAGAGGTAGAGGGAAGAAGGGAATGCATGCCAAGCACAGAAAATAGCTGGTACAAAGGCACAAAGCAAGAAATGGAATGACAAGTTGAGAGAACAATAAATAATCTAGTTCGTTTCAAATGCAATGTGTGTGAAGGGAAATAATATGAAATGTCTGAGAAAGTGGGATAGTAAAAATCTTTGAATACTAAGAAGAGGGAGTTTACATTTATATAGTGTAGAGGCAGTAGGGAGCCCCTGAACATTTTTGAAAGAAGTAAGTGACATATTATACTTGATGAGGAATATTTTGGCAGCTCCCTTCACTGGCAGCATTCTCTCTCCCTTCATTTCTTTCTTTCTTCCTTCCTTCCTTCCTTCCTTCCTTTTTCCTTCCTTCCTTCCTTCCTTCCTTCCTTCCTTCCTTCCTTCCTTCCTTCCTTCCTTCCTTCCTTCCTTCCTTCCTTCCTTCCTTCCTTCACCAATTAGAGAAGGAACAGATTAGATACTGGATGGGGGTGGGGCAACAATTTGGAGGTTACTGGAATAGTCCAGGAGAGAAAATATAAACTTGAACTAAAAAAGTAGCTATATACATAAAAAGATGAGGATGAATAGGAAAAATATTAAACAGGTAAAATTGAGAAGAGTTGGGAACTGGTTATATTTGGGGAGATTGCACCATCTCTTCCTGTCCTGACACATCTGACAACACAGAGTTATTTGCCCAATTTTATAGAAATTTGCATTTTTTTGGTTGGGACAGATGGCATGTAGAGAAAGAGTGCTGGATTAAGAATTAGGAGGACCTTAGTTTAAGATCTGCCTCCAACATTTAGTAACTTTATGATTTATGACAAGTCACTTGTTTCTCTCATTTGGAAAATGAAGTGGTTGGACTAGGTGGCCTTCCAGATCCTTTTTTTTCTTTTCATCTATGATCCTCTATTAATGTGAGTGAATAATCTCTAGAAAAAGGAGTTTTCATATATCAGTCGCTTGAGAAAACATTTTGGAGGTGGCTGCTTCCATATTTCGTTATGATTTTGATGAGAATGTTATTGGATGGTGTGCAAAACAAACAGTCAAAAATCATGACAAACAGAGGAATAACATGATTTGGCATCAGAAAACTGTTTATTAAAATTGTTGCAAAAAGGATATTAAGTGTTCAATCAAGAAGTCTTTTTTTTAAAGCATCTCCTATGTTCCAGACATTATGCTAGTCACTGGGGTTATAAAAATACATGAATAAAAACATTCCCAGTCTTCAAAGCATTTATACTCTACTTGGAGACAGCATATATTTTATATACATATGCAAAATATACAAAATAAATTCTAAGCTAATTATAGAGGGAAAGTATTTGGGGTCAGGAAAAGCTTCTTAGGAAAAGCATCATATCATACTCTTCATTTGTTAGTTCCCCAAAAATCTTTATGTGTTAGTCACTTAGAATAACAGTAGGGAGTAGGATAAGAACTTCAAAATCACATCTTCCAAGTCAACAGTTGAACTTGAGCCTAGACAATATCTTTCTAGGAACTATTCAAGTCAAACAGGCTTAACCAGAGAAGCAATTTTCAAATGAACCCAAGCATTCATCTCATTAGATGAAGGCCCTTTACTAGAAAGAAGAACCCCCAAATAATGGGTTCTAAAAATGAGTGAAGGAAGTAATAAGGTTTAGACTGCAATGAAAATCTTACAGTATCTACAATCTCAGTAGAAAATATAACAATCATAGAAAATAGAACAGGAAAAGAATTGAATGTTAATTTTTCTGTTACAAGGAAATAATAAATGCTAAATCCCTTTCAGTCAACTAGGCATCATTCAGCATATTAGAATAATCATCTTCTGTGAGAAGAGAGATTTCAGAAAAATCTAGAAAGATTTGTATAAGCTCATGCAACATGAAATAAGCAAAACTAGGAAAATATACGCAGTAACAGCAACATTGTGTGATGATCAGCTTCTTAGCTTTTCTCAACAACATAGTGATTCAAGACATTCAACACAAAGATTCAGCACAAAGATTACAAAGGACTCATGATGGAAAATGCTATCACATGCTGGTAAAGAACTGATGAAGTGTGAATGCAGATTGAAGCATATTATTTTCACTTATTTTTTGTTTTTTTCTTTTTGATGTTTCTTCTTTCACAATTGTGACTAATATGGAAATATGTTTTATATGAATGCATATATATCTCCTATATCATTTACCATTTTAGAAAGAGGGAAGGGAGGAAAATTTAGAACTCAAAACCTTGTGAAATTAATGCAAAAAATTATCTTTACATATAATTGGGGGAAAGTTTTATAAAAACAAGCAAACCAAAAAAAGTACAATCATTTTCTAACTGATTCCAATGTGCCTAGAAAAGATTGAATGCTCTAAAAACAGACTAGATATCTACTTAGGAATAAAACTTATATTTTGTTCCAAAGGTGCAGTTGTAGTGCAACATTGAAATGTTTGCTTAGTGCTCAGTTTGGCCCTGGTCCTAACTTTTGGGAACAAACTTTGAGTGGGCTGTATCAAATTAGGTGTCAAAGTACATGTGTTCTAGCCAAATAAGCTTTTACATGCAGTGGGTAGTTACACTGTAATGTCACAGTTGCTTAATTGTGTTACTCTTGAAAGCCTGATTTTCCTTAGTTGTTAGGCTAGCATTAGTTGCAGAAGCATTTAAAATTTTTCCTTCTATGAGATTGTCAGAGTGAAACAGTGTCAGCTGCAAAGAACAGTTTGTATTTTGCTCAGAAAGCACTGAGCAGAGAAAAATGTGTCTATTCCCAAGGTTTGTTCTTAAGACTTAATGATTAAGTGGAGAGTATACTATTGAATAGTGCATTCCACAAGGAGAAAGAAATCCAGTGCTATGAAAAGCTAAGAACTTTTCATAGATTTTAAGTCTGAACTAAGAGCAATGCTACACTGCCCAAACAATGACTATTCTAGGATATTCATTAGGGTTTTTCCTTTATATCCTGCAAAGAGCTTTAACTGGCATAGGACCGTGGAGATATGCCCCATATCATCTTCATCTAGAGGGACTTATTTCTTCCTTTTGGAGATTGTGCTAAACCAGGTGGAATGAGTATGGAACATACCATAAGATATTCTCTTATTTAACAGGTCCTGTAACATTCATCAGTCTTTTAGGAGTCATACTTGAATATGAAATATTTCAGGAGACAAATGAGTTTCTCAAGAAATGGTCTGGTCTGGGGTCTTGATTTTATAATTGATAAGGAAAAAACTGAATAGTTTTGTTAAGCTTCATTGCTACATTGCACTTTTTGATACCACAGTTTTCTGATACACTCCTCTTATAGCATCCTCCATCACAGATAGTTCATCAAAAACTGAAATGACATACTGATCAAATCTCACTGTACCTGCAGCTTTCCACACCTGTAGTTCCCCACATGTCTACCAAGAAGAAATAAGTATGTTCTATCATTTGGTTTCTGGGAACAAGATATATCATTGCATTTAATGTAAGTTCAGCTGATTTTTATTTTATATCAATCCATACACATCTCATGTTTCTGTGAATTTCTTCTATTGGAATTTTTTTTTACAATGCAGTAATTTTTCATTAAATTTATGTCCCACAGTTTGTTCAGCCATCCCCAGTTATGGGCATTCAGTGTCTATTTCCCCTCCCCCCCTTTAAATCATTATTATCACAGAAAGTGCTACTAAAAGGATTTGGAGGATCTTTCGTTCTGTCTTTGATCTCCTTTGTATAACCAGTCAGAAATTAGATCAGTAAGTCAAAGTATTTCAGCAGTTCAATGACTTCTTGCATTATTCAAAATGATTCCTGGGATTATTAGACCAAAACACAGTTTCATCAATAGTGCATTAGTGAATTAATATTCACCATACATTAGTGTGGTCTTCCTCCAGATCTTCGAACATTTAATTGACTCCTCTGAATTTACCATTTTTTAATTCACTGATTGGTAAAAATTTTCTTGATGTTAAATTGTGCATGCAGGGGATCCATTCTGGGGTTAAGAATGTATAAATTCCTTTGTTTCATATCACTTTTTGACTGAATGACCTCAATTTGCTTGGAGTTTCACAAACTTTGGAATCAAATTTCTATTCATTGACTCTTTTCAAGCACCTACTCCAGGCCTCATATATCCTTTGAATTCTTCTGAAATTCAAAAGTGTTTCCTCCAGTTATGTTTTACTTGTTGTGATTAAATTGGATTGAATAATTTATTCTGAGAATCTAATCCTTTAAGCATTTATTGAATGCTTGCTAGATGTAATACAGCAATTAAGTAGAAGAGCACTGGGCTTAGAATTAGGAAGATTCATTCTCATGAGAAGAATTGTGTTCAGACAGTCAAACACTTAGTAACTGTGTGATCCTGAGTAAGTCACTTAACCCTGTTTGCTTCAGTTTTGTATCTATAAGTGAGCTGGAGAAGGAAATGGCAAACCATTCTAATATTTCTACTAAGAAAATTCCCTTTTCTTCAGTTCTTATATCTATTTCACAGATATGAAGATTTCCCTATGAAGAATAGGAAATTTAAGTGATTTTTCCAGGTTCACACACCTAAAGTGCCTGAGGCTGATTTCAAATTCAGGGCTGCCTGATTCTATGTGTAGCAGTCTATGTACTATTTCCCCACTCCCACCCCTGCCAACAGCTTCTTCTAATTTCCTAACCACATTTGCAGAGTTAGATTTATGAAAATTAAAGGAAGGCAAGAGAACTAGTAGCTTTGGAAATGCTGACTTTTTTAGTGCAGTGATCAGTTTAGTATTTTACTTAAACTCCTGATGTTTACAAATTTCTACATAGCCCGTGTAGGCATAAGATTTCTCAAGTATGGAAAGAGTGCATTTTGTAAAAGGATAGAATAATACACTGTATTAATGTAACCAGTTGTTGTCTCTTCTGTTGTATTTTAAGTTCTGTGGCAAAAGGTCCAATGACATTAATCATTATTCAAGTACAATAAATCCTAGAAAGGGATTGTCTCTTGGCTCAAATGAAGTGGAATTTATAAATTAAAAATCAGATGAATGGCAAGAGCTCTACATTACAGATATATGGTTGGTCTATCTGGTGAACAGATTCTTCTTTCTTTCATAACCCTAATGTCGGTAAATAATATATCATCAACACAGTTCATCTTCAGACTTTCTCTAATGGACATAGCCTAAAATGTGTTACTCATGATGGTTACTGTCCATGTGGCCATTATTATTCACACTTACAAAAATATATGTCTGGGATTTATGAGATTCTAGGACCATAGAATTAAGAGTTATTTAGATTCTATTTCATTGTATCATTCTGCAGATAAGGGACACTGAGGCCTAGTGAAATAAAATGACTTATCAAAGGTTATGTAAGCATTATGTAACAGATTCAGGATTCTAGTTCATATCTTCTAATTCTAAGTCCAGTATTTTTTTTTTTTGGTACCATGTCATAAATTGAGAAGATTGATGAGATTTTCTGTGAAGATTTTCTTCCCTCTTTCATATAAGGGCTGAACTTTTCATCTTATTAAAAATAAATTCAGTGGACAAAGTAAATTTCAAAGAGAGAAATAACCATAGTTGAGATTAGTACTAATGAGAAAAAAAGATCTGCTTTTCTAATAAAAAATGGTCAGTCTCAAAGGTTGGACATCATTATTAAAGTTATAATGAAGTATTGAAAAAATATGGGGTTATATATTTTGTCATTTGGAGGGTTTAGGAATTGAACCTGTAATTTAATTGATATAATGATCTCCCAGTTAGGGAAGCTCTGTATACCAATAAAGGTCATTATCTTCTCTGAAACATATTCTTAGGGATTTGCCCAGAACCTGAAAAGTTGAAGGACTTGCCCCAAATCATACATTCAGTATATGCTAGAGTGGAAACTTTATTCCAGATCTTCTTGTCTTGGAGTCCAGCTCTCCTAACACAGTGCTCATTTTACATAAGTCATGCTCAAATATATTCAGATATTTAGAGCATAGCTTTGGGGTCTAATTCCTTATTATATTTCACTTATTGAGCTCTTTTAATGTTGAACATTTTTAGCTTATTATGCATTTTAAAAACTTTTCATGGCAGTTCCTTTTGATGTAGCATGAATTCACCATATATGAGAAAGCAGGCATGAAGAATGAGGCATGACATTAAAAAAAAATCTGCATTTGTCCATTCATTTTTCACTCCTTAAAGTTTTAATTTGAAAGTATTAAATCCAATAAGGAAAACAATTGTGCCCTCTGCTGGATGTTAATTTTAATGAATCAGGCTATTTCTATTTTCAAGGAAAATTCCATCTCCCAGAAAATACAAAGTTATATACACTGAATCAGTGAAAGTGGTTCTCTCTGTTTAGGTGGATTTAATTTTTTTTAAGATTCTGGTTGCATTATTTCAAAGCTTAATAGAAAAAAAGGACTGGCAGTTCACCTTCAGTCAAAGCTTTTTTCCTATATTCTCATCACTTTCAGATTGTGAAGTTATTAAATATTTTTTACAACTGCTCTGAGTCTTCTGATTACTGAACTGTATCAAGTAGATGGGAGTTTTGTAGATAAAGAGAAATGGAGAGGTCAACAGTAAAATGCACCAATGCCTGAGAAAGAGATAAACGTCAAAATCACATTATGAACTTGCCAAGTTTATTGGTGCCAATTCTTTGATTTTTCTAGAGAAAGGGAAATTTAATGGTTATTTAGGGTACTCTAGAAAAAAATATATACTGGAACACTTATTAGAGATTGAGAATATTTAAAATGGTCCAATAGTCCAGTACATCTGACTTTATAAGCAAAATAAAATGATAAGCTAAGTTATTGGTTCTCTTTTAACCTAATATTCAAGGCCCTCTACAATCTGGCCACATGTAACCTTCATTGTTATTTGTAATCACTCCTTTACACCAAATTTCTTTTTCAAACTCTTGCCATTTTACTCATCTGGAATATTTTTCTTCTTCCTCCCCTTCTAGATAAATTATATCAGTCCTTTAAGAACTAATTAAAAGTTTACCTCTTGGAGAGAAAAAAAAAACTTTCTTTTTTCTACTTTTTTTCTAGTAAATTTGTTTGTTTCAAATATATTGCTTTATGAATTATATTGGGAGAAAAGAAATTAGAGCAAAAGAAAAGAGATAAAAATAACAGAAAAAAGAAGTGAATGTAGCATATGTTGATTTACATTCATTCACCTTAGTTCTTTTTCTGGATGCAGATGACATTTTCTGTCCAAAGTCTATTGGGATTGCTTTGGATCAATGAACTACTGAGAAGAACCAAGTCTTTCAAAGCTGATCATCCTACTTTCTTGCTGTTATTGTGTACAATGCATTTCTGGTTCTGCTTGTTTCATTCAGAATATAAATCTTTCCAGGCCTTTCTAAAATCAGCTTTTGCATCATTTTTTTTTTTATAGAACAATAATATCCCATTATCTTCATATACTACAACTTGTTTAGCCATTCCCCAGTTGAATGGCATCTACTCATTTTCCAATTCTTTGCTACCACAAAAAAAAAAAAAAAAAGCAGCCACAAACATTTTTGCACATGTGGGTTCTTTTTCCCTCCTTTATGATTTCTTTGGGATACAGATCCAGTAATGGTACTGCTGAGTCAAAGGGTATGCACAGTTTTATAGCCCTTTGGGTGTAGTTCCAAATTGTTCTCCAGAATTGTTGCATCATTTCACAACTCCACCAACAATGTATTAGTATTCCAGTTTTCCCACATCCTCTCCAACATTCATCATTGTCTTTTCCTATCATCTTATCAATCTGAGAGGAATGAGGTGGTACCTCAGAGGTTTTTTAAATTTGCATTTTTCTAATCCATAGTGATTTAGAACATTTTTTTTTTTCATATAGCTCTAGATGACTTTAATTTTGTCATCTGAAAATCGTCTGTTCAGGGGAAAAAAAAACTTTCATTGACAGTTCCAGCTTAACATGATCTCACTGATTCTAAACAACTGCAGTAATTATTTGTGTGATTCAGTGACAATTTAACATGGACTGTCTTTTTACATCTCTGTTATTATCTTAGGCTCTTATTTAAATAGTATATTATTCATTCATCAAACATTTATTACATGTTCGCTCTATTGATACCCAATCCCTTTAAGACCTTATTTAATGCCTTTTCATATCATACAACTGACTATGGATTTCCAAAAGCTACATGAATGGAACTCAAGTCTCATTAAATGGAAAGGCTTTGTGTATAGTTCCAGTAATTAACTGTGAAAGTGAGAATATGTGCTAGGGAAGGAAGGGCAAAAAACCAATTATTAGAAAAAAAAATAAAACTATGAAGTTGAGAGGAAGAGAGTAGGAATAACATAGATTTTTTTTTTTCTCTCCTGATCTGATCAAGAGAAGATTGGGAGGCAAGGGAAAAATAGAGTAGAAATACAATGAAGTATATAGACAATTGGACTGAGATAGAGAAATGGAAGAATGGAGTAAATGAGTGGTTAGTACTGGGGATGGAATAGTAAAAAGTAAAATAAAACGCCATATCAGAAAAGAGAATAAATGTAATATGGATTTGGGCAGGATGAAAAGAAATAAGAAAGATGAAAATTAGGATCAATTTGTTCCAGGTCTGTTTAACTAGGATTTATTTTATTTTATTTTTAATCCATTCTTTTTTTTTTCCTTCTTAAAAAAAAAGGAGCAAAAATATTGTAATGTGATATTTTGGATACAAAAACAAAACTAACAAATACAACTATAAATGTGAATGAGGTGAACTCACCAAAAAAAAAGTGAAAGAGGATAACAACTTTCTCAGAAAGCAAAATTCAATAATTTATTATTTAAGAGAGACATGCATAAAATATTAGTTTAAAATTCAGGATTAGAATAAAACCTGTTATGTCTAAACTGAGTCTAAAAAGCTTATGGGAAAAAACTATATCCTTAAACAAGAGAGAAAAAAAATCTAAGACAGAAAAGCAAAGAAATTTCATAATTCTCAAAAGACCTGACTGACAACTATAGGAAGATATACAAGATAACAAAGTAATGGTTAAGGACTGGAGTATACCTTTTTTAAACCTAGACATCTTTAACACAATAATGAACAAAAACAGTTCAATGTTCCTTATGAAATATTAGGAAAATTATACGTAAACCTTTAGGAACTACATAATGAGGCTCTTTAGGAGTGTATTCATTTTAAAAGTTTGTATGGCACTTTTACCAAAAAAAAAAAAAAGATCATGTACTAGGACAGGAAAAAAACACCCTTAAAAACAAAGTCAGAAAGAATGACACAACAAATGACATAACGTAATGACTAAAATCATTATTAATAAGTGAAATTGAAAAAAGGAATCACTTAAGTAGTTACTAATATAGTTTTAAAGAATGAATGAATCAAAGACAAAACCTAGAAATAGTACATAATTATATCAAAAGAAATCTTAATGAGATAACATCCTGAACTAATAAGAAATAAGCCAGTGTGTTGTTGGAGAAAATGTGTACCTCCAAAAAATATATTATTTCAATAAAAGAAAGATCAGTGAATTGAATATGTAACTAAAACAGCTTAGAAAGTGATCACATTTTAATTATGCCAACTAAACAAAAGTTTAGAAATTCTAAAGTCTAACAAATTATCACTCTCACTGAAACAACAACTTGCCATTGACTATACATACACACATACCCCATACTCATACCTGTACTCATACCCACTTGTTATGTTTTCTAATTATATTCCAATAAGATTAAGATCTTTAATTAAATGTATGGATGTTTATTTTTAAAACCCTGAAATATCCACTTTTATAAAACAAAAATAGTCTAAACATCACAATCTCAGAAACACAAATTGAACAACCATAAGCAAATTATCAGAATCAAATCTAGGTACCACACATATATCCAAGTCAAGTCTGTCAAACCTTTAAAGAAAAATTAACTTCTAAATTTGATTTTTTAAAAAATACAGGCGCTTTACCAGATTTCTTAAAGATGTATTTTAAGAAATAAAGATGAAAAAAGCTAATTACATGCCAATTAATATGTAATCTCTATATAAAAAGTTAAATCAGGTTCTAATTGAAGATGGAAAAAATTCAAATGCATACAATTTCTGATGTTTTTGGACAAACAAAATCAGTATAGCTACAATCAGAAAAAATAGTTGCAATTTAAAGGAAATATCAAAGGTATTTTGGGAATTTTTATAACTATATAATAATCCCATGAAATCTTCCCCAATAGGCAACTGGTCAAAAGGTATGAATTGACATTTCCTTTTTAATGCAAAATCTCAATGACAACATGAAAGAAGTTTCCAAATAACTATCACTAAGGAGAAAATAAATTAGAACAAATCTGTGGCTTCACCTTGACTCTATCACATTGCTAAAGATGACAACAAGGAAAAAAAAAAAACTTGTTAGAAGGAATGTGAGAAGACAGGCACACTAATGCACTTTGGGTATAAATAACAATGAATTAGCTCAGTTTTTCTGTACAACAAATTAAAATTACATCAGCTTAAAAGATTAAAATATAAACATACTATTTTTCTTTTTACTACATTAGTAATAAAAGAGTTTTTAAAAATTATTTAAATGGATTTTCTTGAGCACGAGAGTCTAAATTTTTTTATGTGACGCTGTGATGCATAACTCAACACCTTGTTACCTACTACCATGTTGCTAAATACAACTAGCCATTTCTTACATTGGTAAAAATATTGTTTATTTAATTAGTAACATTCCTTCACTGTCTTCCATTCATTGAATATAACAGTGGGTAGATTAAACCTTGGGCTAATTTTATTTATGTGCAGAGCAGTATTCAAGAGGTAATAATATGCCTACAGTTGCAAAAAAAACCCAGTTTAAATATCAATATCCTAACAAGCCACAAGATGGCAACATTACTTTTTGAAAACATCTGAGTCATTAGCGTGATTACTATGCTATTTTATGACCTTGTGTTTGTTTTCCTTTCTCTCTGTTTAGGTCTCATTATATTTGCCACTTTTGTATCTATATTAGCATGGTTCTCTTCATATCTTTGTCCCAACTCAGCTTTCTCACTTTCCTCCTTTTTCTTTATGTTTTGCAATTGCCTGAAAAGAAATATGTACTCTTGTTTAAAACCAATACTCTATGATGTTGAGTGTCTCACTTTTAACAGAACAGGTTACAAAAGTCGAAGAACTTTACCTCCAGGCAATTCTCAGCCTCACTCTTGGAGTAAACTGTGTTTGCAAATTCCATCACTACACTTACTACTATCCTAAGGCTATTCATTGTTTCATAAAACACTAGCCCAGTGGTATGCAGAGGCTAATTGTTCTAGATGGACTACAAAGAGAGATTTTAGGTGAGAGACACGTTAAAGAGTTAATATTAAAAGATAATTAACGCCTCTTATTTGCAAAGCATTTGGGAAAATTTGTGAAAATGCTCTTGAGGTGAAAGATAAGGCCTTCCTTTAGGTATAAAAGAAAACAAATATACAAATAAGTGGGGTTTTGTCAGTTAAAAAAGTAAATCGGTGAACTTAGTTTATGCTTATTGGTTTGTTATTTTTTTTAACCTTTTATAAAATTGGCATATTCTGTTCCACGTAGGTAGGAGCAATCTATTATCTTCTTTTTTGTTGTTATTGTTGAAAAAAATCTACTTGAGTCAATGCTATGTTCTGTCCTGAATTCTTGAAAGCATCCATGTCTGAAGTAAGCCTATTCAATTGGGCCTAAGTTACCCTAAATAGGCACTGCTGTTCACATGGCAACAGTAACCCATATTACAAATATCATGCCTTGGAGGAGTTAATCAACTTCAATAAAGCTGGTCTTGTAGCTCTTAAATTATTTTAGTGATGGAAGTGTCACAGTGAGCATAATAGAAAATGCGATCAGAACTTTCATTTCATTGATCGAAGGAAGTACCAATTAGAAAAGTTCTACCAATGCAGACTTGTACCTGCCCTGAAATATGTTATTTTAGAGAATTGTCTGGGGGCATGTAAAGATTAAGTGACTTGCCCAGAATTAGGGTCATACGGTCATTATTCAGTAGAGGAAGAACTTTATCCTAGGTTTCCTTAACTTTGAGATGGGCTCTTTATTTCCTACATCAGCTTACCTCTTATAAATGTAATATAGCACTGAATTATATGCAAACATGTTTTGTTATTATATTTCTTAAGTAGTATTTGTGGGGATCATTGTTGTTCATCTAAAATGTAGGTAATATTTTATTTTCTCTGAAATATAATTTTCTTTTCTTGTTATTCAACTGTGCCTCACTGTGACCCCATTTGGAGTTTTCTTGGCAAAGATACTGGCGTGGTCTGCCATCTTCTACTGCAGTGCTGGAGAAACTGAGGCAAGATAGAGATTAGCGACCCTTTAATATTTTATTTGATTTTCTGAGAAGGAGAGATTGTCTGGGGGCAGAGCGGAATCTATTTCCCCCCCCAGAGGGACTTTCTTCTCAAATAATTCAGCATCAAATGTGAGATTCCAAGGAGTTTTATAGGGCCCAAAGGCAAAAGAGGTAGAATGAGTGCTGGTGAGCAGGAATTTCCAGGAACGAATCATAAATCTGGTTCTGACAGGTTGGGGGGTGAGGGCCATTTTAGGAAGACTTAGGAGCCAGGTTGTCTGAAACAGAAGATCTTCCCCTTATCTGAGATTAAACATTTACAGTTTATGATCCTAAAGTAGCCAGCCCTAAGTTATATTAGTCCTAATAATCAGGAAGGGGGGTTGCAATCGGGGGATTGAGGCAGAACAATTCAGGGAAACTGAAGTAGAGCAATTAGGGAAACTGAGGCAGGAACAATAAAAGGAAATGTAGCACAGCACTACCTCATTTTACACATAAGAAAAGGGAGGCAAGCAGGATGAAGTGACTTAACAGCGGTCTCTCAGATAGTGTCTGAGGCCAGATTTGAATTCAGGAACATCTTTCTTACTTCAGACCTGTGTCTAACCCTGATAGTGCTTCACTTCATAGCTGCTTTCAATAAACCCTACTGCTACCAAAAAAGAAACAAAAAATTCAATCTACATGAAATCACTTTTCATTGTGGCCCTAGGAAGTTTCCATAACCCTAACCCAGACCATCAGTTGAAGAATTATATCTTGCTTCTAAGTTTCTATCTCTCTTTAATATCTTTCTATGTCATTATTGCCAATCTTTCAGTGTAAGTTGGTAGAGGGCAAGGAGTGGATCTTTTAAACTTGTTTTATACAATTCCATGTGCAAATAAGTGTTTAATAAATGCATTTTGTGCTCTTGAACATGTACATGCAAATATATCAGGGAATTTGGATCTAACTGTTTCTGTTGCTGACTCAACAATGTGTCCTTGCAAAATTCAATTCTTATACTGTTTTCTCTTTTGTGAAGGGCAGTTAATGAGACTTATCCTGTTGTTGTTGTTTGTTGTTGTTTTGTCTTTTATTTTTTTAAAGAAAATCAATAACATCATAGAGTGATGATAATAAGAATTATAATAAGACCTGTTCCCTCACTAGTCTTTCATAGGATGAGATGAATGAAAGAGGATTCTTAAAGGTGTCTGATGGATATCCTTGGATTCAATGAATTCTGAAAGACCATATATTAGGTTTAATGTCACATTGGTTTGAATTATGAATTAATGCAGGACAATGCCTGTTCAGAAGAGAAAAGCATCTCTATTCTTAAAGGGACCTTCAGGATCCATCTGCAGCAAGACTGGTCACAGTATTGTTAAAGCCACAGAGATTAGAGAACATGATTGAGTCTATCTTCAGGAAAGACTGAAATAATTTAATAGCCATCTTGACTTAATAGAATTTTTAAAAATGAAGATATTTCTCACTTTTACCCTGAAGATGGAGCCATTTAACATTTTGGAAATGTAGCTTTTCTTTTTCTATTATTATTATTTAATATAGTTAACTTTACTATGAACTGTTTATGTGTAAGGATGGTTTGAGGTTTCTTTAAAAAAAAATGGTCCTTTAGTCATTGCTTTCTAACCAATGGGAAGAAAGGCTTGGCAGAGTCTCATATAGTGATAGAAAAATTTTGCATTGATAGACATCTTGACAAAATTTAAAGATGCCGCTATTCCTTATTGCTTGCTTACCTGTTCTGGAACTGAAATCCCTTGACTAAGAAGAGCAAATGTGGACTCTTAGGATGAATAAACTTCAACTTCTCTCCAAAGACACAACTCTTATAATGAAAAATATAACTTAAAGCTAATAAAAAACAAAGCTACATAAATTTTCTTTTTAATCTGTTGCCTGATTTTTTTTATTTCCCTTTTTTTAAAAATAATTTTTTATTGATAGAACGCATGCCAGGGTAATTTTTTTACAGCATTATCCCTTGCATTCATTTCTGTTCCGATTTTTCCCCTCCCTCCCTCCACCCCTTCCCCCAGATGGCAAGAGTCCTTTACATGTTGAATGGGTTGCAGTATATCCTAGATACAATATATGTGTGCAGAACTGAACAGTTCTCTTGTTGCACAGGGAGAATTGGATTCAGAAGGTATAAATAACCCGGGAGGAAAAACATAAATGCAAGCAGTTTATATTCATTTCCAGTGTTCTTTCTCTGGGTGTAGCTGCTTCTGTCCATCTTTGATCAATTAAGGCTCCCTTTATCAAAGAGGTCCACTTCTATCAGAATACATCCTCAAACAGTATCATTGTTGAGGTATATAATGATCTCCTGGTTCTGCTCATTTCACTCAGCATCAGTTCATGTAAGTCTTGCCAGTCCTCTCTGTATTCATCCTGCTGGTTGTTCCTTACAGAACAATAATATTCCATAACGTTCATATACCACAATTTACTCAACCATTCTCCAACTGATGGACATCCTTTCATTTTCCAGCTTCTAGCCACTACAAACAGGGCTGCCATGCCTGATTTTTTTTGCAGAATAAGTCTAATCTATATCATTTCTTTCAAAGGAGCCATATTCTTTGCTGATTTTCATGGCTGATTTAAAGAGGTTTTAATTTGAGTATTTGCATATATATGTGATTTGTTTGGGGATTGTTTTTCTTTTTGAGTTTTTTTTTTATTATTGTTGTTGGAGGAAGGAAGCTAGAAGTTCTGGATCTGTGTGATTTCATCCAGTGTAGGACACTCCCCTTGTAGAAACATCTTTTACCTCCTTGATCCATTAGGATCAATGATCCAATTATAGCTGGTCTATAATTTCTCATTTGTGTTAGTTTGTTTTTTTAAAGAATGTCTTCCCTTAAAGATTAAGGGAATTGCTGTTGGTTACATAGCTAGCATATATAATAGTTCTTGAGCCAAGTCTTTGTTATTTCATGGCACCCTATACTACCATGTATATGATACACATATGTATAAAACATAAAAACTATTCACATAGATACTCAGAACAAGGCCTAGGATTGGGTTGGTTAGGAACTTAACTGATAAACATTTGCTAAACAGTTATTATATGTCAGGCACTCTACTAGGTGCTAGGAATAGAGAGTTTAAAATGAGACAGTCCTTGCTCTCATGGAGCTTAGATATTATTGAGGAGACAACTTTATACATAGGGAATAACATATATAGAATAAATTTTGAGAATAGATAGGAATGATTTTAAAGAGGAAAGGCAGTTTTAATTATGAGCATCAGTGAAGGTTTAATGTAGAAAGTGATTCCTGAGCTGAGTCTTGAAGGAGATATAAAAATATTAATAGTTAGCATTTCTAAATATAGAGTTTCATAATGGGTAAGTGAGGAAAGGTTACACTGCAGCTATGGGAGATGGTTAGTACAAAGGCAGAGATGGGAGATGTAGTAACGTGTAAGGTTGAGTCACATGTATGAGGTCAGTTTGGCTGAAACCTAGGATATAGGAAGGAGCTGAATGAAAGGTGAGTTGGGGCCAGGTTGTAAAAGATCTTTCAAAATCAAGCAAGTGCCTAGAAGCAATATAGACTTCTTCCAGTTTTCTAATGGAGGGGATAATTTGTTTGTAAAAGAAAATCACTTTGGGAGTTCTATGGAGAATGACTTGGGGTGAGGAGAGATTTGAATCAGGGAAATAAATTAGCAGGTCATTGTGATGGACTAGGAAAAAAGCGATTGAGACCTAAACCAAAGTGATAGTTGGAAGAAAGGAACAGATGAACAGATATGAACGATGTTGGGGTTGAAATGGCAAAATCTGGTAACTGATATCTAAAATAAGAAATTGTGAGATAAGGATAACATTGAGGCAATGAACCTCCTAGTGAGGCAACTCTATGCTGAGTCTTGGGAATGGGATGGGGGTGTAAAAGGAAGGTTCTTTGCTATCAGTTTTTTGTTTTGTTTTGTTTTTTCAGAAATACACTCATATTTAATGCATTAATGATCCCCTTTTCATGGCACATAGGTATTTGCTTTGTATGAATTCCATTTCATATGTTAAAGCTTAAAGACCAGTGATAGACATTAACAGAGTGGATGTCATTTTTGGACCTTTTCAAGCCAATGACACATTGATGCCTTGATATCAGGCTCTGTGTCTTAGCAACCGTTTCCTGTCTCTCTATCTGAATCTTCAGCTTCCACAGTTGAAAAGTAAGTAAAACACCGTTAAACATTATTATCAGCATTATTAAGCACTTACTATGGCGTTAGGCACTGTGCTGAGCACTTAGAATACACATACAAGTAGAAAGATGATTTGTTCCCTCAAGGAATTCATATTCTAATGAACAGCACCAAAAAGTTCACTGAAAATAAGTCTGGGGGGAGGAGGGAGGCTGGGAGACAATGATAGCTATCTTGTAAAATGTGTAATAAAACCCCTTAATTCCTGTAAAATGCTTTCCCTGCCATCATGGATTTCCTCACTGGACTTAACATAGCCATTTGTGAAAAAAAATGTATAATGCTTTCATTTATATCATTTTGATATTCAGATATATCACTCTCCTTCTTCTACAAAGAGACCCATTAATTGTAAAAAAAAAAAAAAAGGAAAGAAAAAAGAAAAGCAGTTAAAAATAATACAGCTACTCTTTCTGATTTGTCTTTTTTATTATTTCAGTTTTGTTCATTCACTAAGTTCTGAAATCCTCATCTGATGATTTCATTGTTGCCATTGAAGAAAATAGAAAGTTACAGAAAAGTTACCAAATTCTATATTTCAACTCTTTAATTTTCTTCTGCCAGTTTCACCAATGAATAAAGTTTAAACAGTGACTACTCAATTGAGTAAAACACTAAACTTTCTATAAACTTGTTTTCACTTTCATTCATTGTTTTCTCTCTTTTTCTGAGACAACATTGCTTATAATCTTCCCACCACACTTCACATTTACAGATAAGTATACATTCTAATTTTAATCATTGTTGCATGTGATTCCCTTTTCTCTATTTCATGGAAAAAATGAATATTCACTCACTAAGTTAGTTTCTGATTCTTTCAGCTTTTGTGTTATGTTGACTGCTTTAAAATCAGCTATATTTTTGTAGAAAATTGTCATGATTGTCAGAGGCAATGAATGTCTTTCATTTGTTTATCCTTTTTGGTATCAGCTTGCTTGAATAGTTCAAGTTTAGACTATCATCCTAGTATACAGTGTCTTCTTAATATCATTCAATATTAATATTGACTCTGATCTTTGTTCCATTTTGTCTACTATATGTTAATAGTCACATCTGATATGATTCCTGCATATGTAATTGCTCAATTCGATTGAAATTTCAAAGTTGGAAGATACCTTATTAACTCTAGCCCAAATTACTTCATTTTAGATATGAAGAAACCACAGCCCAAGGAGTTTGTCACTTGGTATGGGTTATATAAATATCTGAGGCAAGATCAGAACTCAGATCTTTATGACTCCAACTAATCTACGCTGTTTTCTGTACATGTTTTTTTTTTAATTATAACTTTTTATTTTCAAAATACATGCAAAGATAATTTTCAGCACTCACCCTTGCAAAACCTTGTGTTCCAAACCTTTTCCTCTCCCTTCCCTTCTCTCCTTTCCCTAGGCAGCAATCCAATATATGTTAAATATATGTATTTCTTCTATACATATTTTCACATTTATCTTGCTGCACAAAAATCAGATTAAAAAGGGGAGAATGAGAAAGAAAAAAAAAGCAAGCAAATAATAACAAAAAGATGAAAATACTATGTTGTGTTCCACATTCAGTCCCCATAGTCCTCTCTTTGGATGCAGATGGCTCTCTTCCTCACAATTCTTTTAGAATTGGCCTGGATCATCTCATTGTTGAAAAGAGTCATGTCCGTCAGAATTGATCATCACATATTCATTGCTATGCTGTACCATGCTTATGTATGATTAAAACAAAACAAAACTACTGTCTGATGTTTAGCATTCTTTTTTTCCCTCTTTTACCACTATGATTCCACTAACACTTGGAGACAAAGGACATACATAGATCTGAGGTTAATTTTTAAATTTGCCTTTACTTCACAATTTGCAAGAAATAAAGAATGTGTTAGCTAAGCAATCAAACTATTGGTGATGAACCTCTCCATATAATGCTAGGTCAGTTTTTAGACAAAAAGTTCAGTCTTTCTCTATGCCTGCTCTCCAGGTCTTTCTAGTTTTGTAGAATCCAGAAAAGCTTATGTTAATTCCTTTGTCTCTAAGAAGCAAAGTACCTCCACACAATAGTAGCATGTTATATGCTTAGTAAATGAATTTTTTTACTAGAATTTATATTTTTAAAATTTTAGTCAATACAATGCTCTTCTCTTAATTGATACCTCACAACCTCTACCATAAAAAATATTTTTACCAATTGAAGCTATTGAAATCAAAGCTTAAGAAAAGAATATTAGTAATGGTGGTTGTGGTGGTGGTGGTGTGTGTGTGTGAAGGGAAGAGAGGGGAAGAAGGGAGGAGGAGGCTGAGAGAGAAGAGGGGTGAGAGAGATAGAGAGAAAGCGACAGAAGAGGGAAGAGAGATAGACAGATATACACAGAGAAACAGAAGAAAGAGAGAGATAGAAAGATAGACAGAAAGAGGATAAAAACATTTAAATATTTAAAAATATATAGAGACAAGAATAAAAGGAAATTCAAATGGAGATTTAAGTAAGTGGGGCAGCTTAGAAAGAATCATATTTAATTTATTGTGCATTTTGAAAAAAATGAAAATTATTAAAATAGATATCTATTTCATTAGTAAACCTCTTTTTCTTTTCTTCTTAGTCTTTAGAAATGTTTATTTGGTTATTATTTGTTAAGTTGAATAACAAAAAAATGGATGATTTATAAAGGAAATTAAATCATAAATTTAATGTGGGTATGTTCTTATACATTAAGTAACTGCTTCAACATGTAGAAAGAGCTGCATGGCATAATAGAAAAGTCTCTGGACTTTATCTATCTATCTATAGAGAGAGATCTCTATATAATAGAATATAACCTTCTATTATAACTGATCTAACTTCAGATCAGTTAAAATATGGATTCAAATTCTCTATTTTTGCTTACTAATTTAGGCAATCATAGACATGTCATTTAACCTCTGAAACATTCAAATATTTATAGTTAAGAAATAAGTAACTCTTTGGCATCTAAACACTATTAATGGACAAATGTACTTTCTGTTTCATTCTAATCAATGTTTCTGTCTTATCACTAGTTCTCTCTCCCTCTTTCCCCCCACCATGATCTTTATGTAGTGAAATTTGGTGAAGTATTGTATATGGAAGTATAGTGGTGCATCATATTTATTATAACCTATTTAGTCAGTTCCCAACTATGGAGCATTTGCATTATTTTTAGGTATTTGTTGTTATATGGGCACAACTATAAACTACTCCATACAAACAAGTTTTTTTTTTTTCCCTTGTATATTATTTTCTTGTTAAACTTTCCCAGTAGTAGGATGATCAGATCAAGGGTTATAACCATTTTTAGAACTTTTTATATAATTTATTTTTATTTCTAGCTCATGCTACCTTTTTGGATAATGAGTTACATATATTTTCTCATTATTGTGTAAAGCAGGGTTGCCTTTTATTTGTCCTAAAAGAGCTTACTAGTTTAGTGTTATGTAATCAACTCAGGGTCAGTACATCTAGGTTCAGGTCCTGGCTTCAAGACTTATTAGTTGGATGATCTTAACCACTATATCTAATTTGATTCATTGTATAAAACCAGGACATGGACTAGATGAATCCTTAAGGTGCCACCCAGTATGCACTTTCTTAATATTTCTTTCAAGCAATGAAGTGTGTCTCCTTATTCTGGTTTTCCAGAATACCAAATATCTATATCTATATCTATATCTATATCTATATCTATATCTATATCTATATCTATATCTATATCTATATCTATATCTATATCTATATCTATATCTATATCTATCTTTAATCATCTTTATCCATATATTTCATTTGTTTTTTAGATTTTGGCCATATTCTTTCTCACTACTCAACTTATTAACTTATTTCAAAGTTCTAACTTTTTTTCCTGGTTTCTTCAGGATATAACTTGTAGCTAGTTTATGATTTTATTTTATACTCTTTGGCCTTTTTCCAGTTTTCTGCTGTATCTCTTGAGGTGAAAGAAATGAGAATTACATGAATTATTCTATGCCAAGCACTCAACAGTTTTAATGGGAAGATAGACTAATATTTTCTTTTTAGAATAGTAAGAAGAGTATCAGGATTTTTAAAATTAATAATTATCATAAAAATTGTATTATCTCTCTATATATCTATATCTATATATTTACTGAGACAATTGAGGTTAAGTGACTTGCCCAGGGTCACACAGCTAGGAAGTCAATATATATATTTTTTTTAACAAGTGGATGAATTTAGAATCTGCAAAGCACTTGCACATTTAAATCCACATTTAATTCTCAAAAGGTCAAAATAATCTGCATTTTTCATACAAAGTTCCAGCAAATGTTTTCAAATGTCACAAGAAGGAGATATGTAGTTCCTAAATGCAATCCCCCCCAAAAAAACAATATAATTTAGCTAGAGTTATAATATAAAAACGAAGAGCTAAGTGAAAAAAACAAACATTCAGGTATGCAGATTGGTGAGAAATTCAAAACCACACCAAAAGACAATTATTTAAGAAACTGGAAATGTTTATTCTGGAGAAGACTTAGAGTGATAGGAGTAGAATCACACTTCAACTGTTTATCTTCCTACCTTATTGGAAGAATGTTTTGCCACCGCCACCACCACCACTGCTACTACTAAATAATAATAATAGCTAGTATGTATATACATATATACATACATATATAATATTTATATATATGTGTGTATTTACCACATATATAACTTTATAATTATATATTTACCACATTATATTTTAGGAGGGTACTCTTAAGAGTGGGCTGAGGGAGGTGGGAAAACTGCGATTTGAAGGAAATAAAGGAGAAGAAGGAAGCTAGGAAGCAGAGGTAAAGGAGAGAATTCCAGGCATGGGGAATAGCCAGTGAAAATTCATGGAATTGGGAGATAGAGTATTTTGTGCCTGAAAAAGCATGAATATGAATGAGGGGATTTGGATTAAGATCTAAGAAGACTGGAAGAATAGTAAGGGGTTTGATCATGAAGGGCTTTAAAAGACAGAGGATTTTATACTTATCCTGAAGGTAACAGAGAACCACTGGATTTTATTAAATAGGTGAGTAGCATGATCATTCCTGGGCTTTAGAAAGATCGTTTTGATAGCTGAATGGAGGATGAACTGAAGTGGGGAGAATAGTGAGGCAAGGAGACCATCCAACAAATTGGAGCAGTATTCTAGGTTTGAAGGCCTGCATTAGAATTGGAGTGGTAACAGAGAGAGGGAAAAGAAAACATATGAAAGATATTGAAGAAAAATCAACAAGACAGATGGGATGTGGGGGTTGAGAGAGTTAGAAAGTTGAAGATGACAGCTCTCTTGCAAGTCTATATGACTAGGAGGTTGATGTTTAGGGAGAAGAGAATTTTTGGTGCAAAATAGTGAACTTGGCTTTAGATGTGTTTGAGATTAAGTTGTTAATGTGGTATCTAGTTTGAGATATCAATAGATTGCTAGAGATGTGAAATTAAAGAGTCAAGAGAGAGGTTAGGGATAGATAGATTTTAGAATTAGCAGCTGAATGGAGAATCTATTATTCTGATTGACTTTTCGGAAGAGAGTTTAGCCATTACCACCACTACAAAAAATAAGAATAATAACTAGCATACATTATATATGTGTTTTTATTCTCATTTTACAGATGAGGAAACTGAGGCTAAGTTAAATTACTTGTCCAGCATCATATAGCTACTTAGTTAGACATTATTAAGTAGGATACTATTATATGGGAATTTCAGGTAACACAAATTACATCAAGGCAGCATTATGTTGTCAGATAAATAAATTAGCATTCTTTAAATATGCACTGTGTGCCAGGAACTAGGCATACAAAAAAAAAAAAAAAAAGAAGAACAGTCCCTCCTCACAAAGACTTTTAATAGCCAAGTAAGTATTATGGACACTAAGTGCTGTAGGATCTCATGAGAGATCAGTAATTCCTCACTCTTGTTACCTTACTACCATTACATTTCTGATCATCAATCTCCCTACTTTGAAAAGAGCTTGAAAGCAGAATTGCTTTAAATAATTATTAAAATATGTCAGTATTATAATTATTTAAACATATTTGCAAGTAATGATCTTAACAGCAATTTTTGGTATATTCTCCTATTAATAATTTTAATGCAGAAAAATGCCTAATTATCCTTACACTTTGCTTCCCTATAATATTAACATATTTTACTGGAATCATTTTTCAGATAAAATAATGTCCCTCTGACAAAATCCCAAAGGGCAACTAAAAGTTCAAGGTTGCCCAATGGATAGAGCACTGGGCCTTGAGTCAGTAAGACCAAGTTCAAATCTGGCCTCAGATAGTTACTTACTAATTGTGTGACCCTGTGCAAGTCATTTAACCCCGTTTATTTCAGTTTTCTCATCTGTTTAATGAACTAGAAAAAGAAATGGCAAACCACTCCAGTTTTCTTTGCCAAGAAAATTCCAAATGGGATAAGTTGAATGTCTTGAATAACAACAAATTCTTTAAACTAAATTTTGAATGTACATTTTCTTACTTATAATGTGATCAATGATAACTTGTATATAATAAGTGACATAAAGCATATTTAATTGCATATAGTAATATCATAATTATGCCCTAAAATTCTGAGATATTAGGACAAGAATAAAATCTTCTACTTCTGGTACTTACCATCTCTGTATTTTCAGAAAAATCATGTGGCTTCCCTAGGCCTTAGTATGCTTTTCTACAAAATGAGAAAAATGGATTAGATGGCCTCTAAGGACCCTCTCAACTTTGTTTCTAGGATACTCTGATCTATGACTTCAGTTTGTTGGATATATTCTTTATGGAATAAATGGACAAGAATCAAATTATGAGAAGGTGTTGTGATCTGTAAATCACAGATCCACTAAAATAAGGTGGGAGGGAGAAAATAATCTGTTTCTGAGACAGTTCAATTTTTTAGAATGCCTTTAATTTTGGCTCCTGTCATAAAATTTATTTTGTTGAAATGACCTCATTTTCTATTTATTTTAGGATAACATGATAAGTAACTATGAGAAGAAATAACTGTAGAAATTAAAACTCTTTAGTTTCTGAAATCTTAAAAAAATTAGAAATCAACCATCTAGCAGAAATGGGTTTTATATATATATATATATATATATATATATATATATATATATATATATATATATATTTTATTTTAGAATATTCTATTTTTTTTTCTAAAGGCAGAAAGAAGAACACTCAAACCCTGGAGGGCTTTTCTGGACTAATAATTTATGACTTAAATTTGACCTTCCTTTGTTCTACTAATGCTTTTCCTTTGACTTCCATGGGTGTTTGTTTTAAGCTACTGAATGAGGAGATATCCCAAAGGAGGAGGTTTGTTTTGATTTTGTAATCATGTATTTATAACCACTCAGTTTCATTAATATCTTGTAACTAGGTCATAGTTATTGTTCACTGAACCCACTGATGCAATAGAAATAATAATATAAATTATTTTCATCTTTGGGTATGCTATGACTAGTATCTAATAGATTCCGAAGGGTCATTCTTCAAAGCTTGTTACTCAGGCAACATTTAATAAGCACTTTTTGTGTTCAAACTGCCCTTCACACCTCCCATATACCTTTTGGGAATATATAGGGTATATAAAAGGACCACAAATTATAAACTTGGATGGAATCTTAGACATCATCTAGGTGGAAAAGCTCAAACCCAATGAGAATGGTCTTGAACAGGTAAGAAAATGCCTGAGCCAAGTTTTAAACTTAGATTCTTTATCTAACTCCATTAGTTTTTTCCCCCTACTATACTGCCTCCTGAAGAAGCCACTCACTTTAGAGAGCTTATAAATATTTGAGGAATCAGTTATTTTCATATTTTCTGTTCTTATACTTCACTTCAGAAAGCAACACATAAGTGAATGCAAATTAATGTGTCATGAGCATAGCCTATAAAGGCAGTAAAACAAAACATGTGCAAACATTGAAAATTCAAGAGTATATCTACATAGAGACCTAGAAATGAGTGTCAATATTATGCATGATTCTTATAAATGTATCTATACCTATGTATAAATACATATACATACATATTATAAAATCTTGCTGGGAAATGAAATGTAAAGCATGCCAAATCAACAAGGGGAAAATTACTAAATAAGGCACAGATTGAGTTGAATTTGAAGTACAGAAAAATGGGAGTGGAATCAAAATGAAATGGATAATTCTAGGCGAAAAAAATGTATGCAAAGGTTAGAGCAAAAATGAGCAACGTATAAGAGGATTATTAAAAAAAAAAACAAGTGAAAAAGATTTGTTTGATTGAATAAAAATTTCCTGTCCAAAAATTTCCTGAAATGATCAGGATGGTGCAATAGAAAAGAAAGGTGAAAAGTTGAAGATTTTGCATCTGGAATGATGGGTATTTAAGAGCCCAGTAGAGTATACCAAAAGGGACACTTTTTGAGAAAGGACATTTTAACTCCTATATGTATGATGGATTGGGTATGGGGAGAGACCATTATGTCCTTCTCCTAGTCAAAAAGTTAATTCAATTGCCCAACATGCCCAAAAGGATACTAACTCATTTCTCAGGATCTAGTAGGATGGTAGTGGGTTTCCTCCTTTTTTTTTTTCTTTCTATGTCTTCCATCTTTTTTATTCTCCAAGTTTTTTTCTTTCACCTTCCATCCATTCTTCCTCTTTCTCTCTTCTTTTTTTCTTCTTTTATCTCTTCCTTTCCTATCCCTCAGTCTGCCTTCCCCTCTCATTTCCTGCCTTGTTCTGTCCTTCAGCCTCTTCCTTCTTCTTTCCTTCTTTCTTTTCTTCTTCCTTCTTTTCCTTTCTCCCTCCCTTCCTCTCTTCTTCCTTCCTTTTCTTTCTACTGTCTTCTCTTCCTCTTCCTCTTTTTCCTTCAATACACTCTTACCTTCCTCCTTCCTTTCTTATTTTTCTTCTTTCCTTTTGCCCTCTCAGAGAATTTTAATATGAAAATATAATAGCTAGCTTTCACATGTGCTTGATCTTCACCATAACACTGAGAAACAGTCAAAGATTTTATGAAAAATTAAGTGGCAATTATTGCCTTCAGCTCAATATAATGGTAGTAAAATAAATAGACTGCCTTACTGAAGTCAATTGCATAAACTTACCATGATTTCTCTGTCTACTTTTTTGAAAAAGTGGAGCAGTTTATAACATCTGAGAAATCTTTACCTCCAACAGATAAATTAAGTATGTACATGTAGATATCCTTGCATATAATTATACATATACATATATGTATATATGCCTATATATCCTTTTGATTTTCATTCTAGTTTTTTTTTGTTTTCTAGTTATATATGTGTGTGTGTGTGTATGTATACATATATTATATATATATATATATATATATATATATATATTACCAGTTTTTAAAATTAAGTGCTAGATAAAACTGAGAGCAAAGAAGTCTCAGCACTGATTTGCCCAAATAGCAGGAAAGAGTTGGGGGAATTGGGAAGTAAAGATGTAGAGAAGGGGAAAATTAATGGCTAACCTAGTAATGTCATCTCTTGCATTGTGTCTGTTTTATAAAATGCAAATCCTTATGAGATAGGCTGTATCTATAATGCCAGTAATGTGATTACTGGTACAAATAGTTCAGTAATAACAAAAGATATCAATTTAATTTTTTTCTGAAATATTTTGGCATCAAGCTATATCTTAAAGGTACAATGGAATATGCCCATCTTGACATTTTTTAATGATCAAATGATTTGAGAAATCATTTTATTTTTACTTTGGTAATCTAAGGATGCTTTATACTAACAGAGAAAGCAGGGCTGGGGTAAAGTGGAAAAATATTTTTAAAATATTTATCTGAAAATTCATTTATACCAGGGAATTCCTGGTATTAAAAGTCCTTCTGCTTACAATCATCTGCACCTTAGACTTAGAGAATTATTTGAAGGATTCAAACTTGCTCGTGATCATGAAAAAACATGCATCAAATGCAATACCTGAACTCAGCTTTTCCTGATTAAAAATTCAGACATCAGTGCATTGCATTGTGTTGCCTTGTGGAATAGGAGGGGTGGTAAAGTTTCAAGTAATGTACTGTATATAAGATATGATGAAATCAGCTTGGAAGATTGTTGACTGTGACCAAGGAAAAAGAGAGTCCCGTTTCTCCTCAATGGTTTTAGAAGATTTCTGCAAAACAAAGTAAAGCTCTCTAATACACAGAGACTTTTTGTCTCCCATCTGTTCTTGTGCTATCATTTTGTTTACCAACAGCTGTCTGATTGGTATTATGAAGCTTTGAATAACTATTATTAAAAAGCCAACATGTATTACACACTGATGCTGAAATTTAGTAAGTCAACAAGCATTTATTAAACACTTGCTTTGTTCTAAGCACTGTACTAAGCTCTTTAGGAATACAAAGGAAGACAAAAACAGTCCCTGCTTCCAAGAAGCTTACACTTTTTTTCATCTGAAACAACATATAAATAACTAGGCACATATATGGTAGATACAGACAAATTGGCAAGCAATCTGAGAGAGGGAGGCATTAGCACCTGGAAGAAGTGATAATACTTTCCATAAGTCAAGGAAATTTAAAGAAGAAATTTAGCTTCAGAGAATTCCAGTATGAGAGACGGCCAAAGCAAACATACATGAAAACAGGAGATTAAAGTACTGTATTTTCAGTAGAGTAATAGACAGAGTTACTAGATTGTTAAACGTGGAAGAAAGTAAAGCATCAAAAATATGGATCAAATTGGGTTCAAATGAGTTTTACAGACTGTTTGAATCCTGCCTCAGACACTTACTAGTTATATAACTTCACTCAAGTCTATAACTTCTCAGACTCAGTTTCATCATCTGTAAAATTTATTGAGTTTATTGTGAGAATCAAGTGGAATAATTTATGTAAAGCATTTTGAAAACCTCAAATCAATCTATAAATGTTGGTTTGTCAAAAAACATTGTTGATGATATAAAAAATTATAATCTAGTGGAATGAGTACTGGATGTGGAGTCAGAAGGCCTGTTTTAAATCTAATTTTCTGCCACATACATCTGTGTGAGTTTGTTGTATGAGACTTCTACTTTAAAATGCTATATGTGTGAAGATAATTGAGTGAGAAGCTATACAATATAGGAATATGAAGTATTGAATTTGAATCCTTACTATACTATTTAACATCTCTTCTCAGTAAATCAGTTTCCCTAACTGTAAAATAAGAGTGGGGTAGACTATATAATCTCTGAGATTTCTTCCAGTTCAAAGGCACATGAAATAATTCAGTCATTATGATGGCACTTCATATGGAGATGCTATTCAGTCAGTGCATTTTCCAGTTTAATAGTAGCTAATATTTACATATGTTTCTGAGGTACTTTCCATATTTCCCCCATTTTATCCTTGCAACAACTTTGTAAAGTATGAAATGGAAACATCATTATTCCTATTTCATAGACTGGAGAACTGATGCTCACAGAGATGAAATGAGTTGTTTGAGGTCACACAACTAATAAGTGGCATTATCTGGATCCAAATCCATGTCTAGTCATTAATGCCACAGGACACAGAATTTTAGAGTTCAAATTTATCTAGAAGTCACCTAGTCTGACCTCTATCCAAGAAAAAAAAAGGAATCCTCAGTATGACATACCTGAAAAGGAGTCATCTAACATTTGGCCTGTTAGTGAATCAAGAAGACTATTGATCATGATGTATTGAGTGTTCCAGAAGTAGAATTGGTTGCCTCATGAAGTAATTGGCCCCCATACCATACCCATAGATTAAGGCAAAAGCTGGATGGCCACTTATCAGTGATCTTGTAGAAGGTATCCTTCAATTATGGATTACACTGAAGCATCTCTGCAGCTCCTTCCATTTCTGATATTCAATGCTTCTAGATCATCCAGTATTTTATCCTATTACGTTGAGTTCCTCAGGGTAGGAAAAATAGACCCATTCATTTAGGAACTTTGTAGAAATTTTAGTAGTTATCAGGGAACATACATGTCCATATACAACAATGTCCATTCCCCATCCCCAAAGGCTGATTTTAATCTGAAAGATATGGATTGATTTAGTAATTGTTGGCCCCACATTCAAAATCATTGAACCACGGACTGCCTGACATACTGTATAAAATATGGTACTCAGAATAGCATGTCATTAAGTATTTTATCTTGCTGGCAATGGACTCTAAAGGGTTTAGAGCTTAAATTAGAGCCCTCATTTACACTAAGTTAGTAGGAAGACACCATATGCCTCTACATCTTGTGTGTAGGGTTTCCTGGAAGTTAGAGTGGTGAATGACAACACAGTAGCCAAAGCTTGAAGACTGGAGCCTGACTTTATGTTTGGCAACTTCCCCAGGATTCAGGGTTCTGTCTACTTGTACAGTTGACCTTGACAGCAAGGGCCTGTGCTTTCCTCTTTGCTTTCTGTCATTAATCAGTCCTGAAACATCTCCCAAACAGACAGCTTGGGTGGATTGAATAATGTGTTGATGCTTTCCCATCTGATACATGTGTTTGGCTAAAGTTAGGTCACCTACAAGGATTGGTTTGGATATTCAGATGGAGGGGAATGGAATATGTAAGAGCTGAAGAAATTATAAGATTGCTTTTCATGCTCAAATTTCCTATTGGTTCATTGTAAATGTCTTTTAAATTGCATATATCTGTGTGTGTGTGTGTGTGTGTTTTATGATAATCATGCTGCATGTGGTTTTCTCCTGTAGTAGAATTCATAATAGAATTATGAGACAAGAAGGAAGGCAAAAAAAGTTACTTTTAAAGAAACGTGGACAAATTGTTTAATATATTGAATCATTTTTGAGAATTTTCAAGATCTAATTTTGATATGATCTTAGAAAATAGAAAGTTTATCATTACAGATTTATCCAGTCAGCTTGAATTTTTATGTTCTTCAAAAATAAAGTTTTCTCTACATATTTATTTATATAAGCATACAAATATACATGTTTATACATTTATATAATATATGCATATAAATATATACAAATCATATTATGTATATATATATATATATATAATGTTTGTGTATGTGTGTGTAATGGATGAAGACAAAAAATGTTATTATCTGTTACCCACAGGCTGACTCAGTAAGAAACCTATGTAATAATGACATGGTAGGGAAAAAAATCAAGATATTTTATATGTTTGATGATGTGCAAAATATGGAAGAATTTGAAACCTTCAGAAGACCTATGGTTGGCAAAAATTACTAAGGTGTTTGTCAGGAAACTGAGTTTTGGTATTTTATAGTCTAATGATCATTAGTCCTTTGTATGAAATAAAATATCCCTGAAACTTTATTCCTCTAGGAGGTAAGAACTCATCAAAAATACTAAGGAAGAAGCCAGTAGGATTCTTATTATTTCTTGTGGCATTATGATGGATGTCTGATCATATTGGTATTCTTAGTCCCTCAACTGATGTAGCTCTCATTCTACCATATCTTCTTACTTTGTTCAATATCATCCATGTGTTCTCTTGAATCTTTTATAGGTGCTTTGCCCATCACATTTTTGGCTTTTCTTTTAGCAATACAATCTGAACAGTTGTCCTTTTGTCCCTCCTTTTCATTACATTAGCAGCCTCTGTCCTTTTCTGATCACTTCGATTCTTGATGATCCTTTTCAATGTCCAAGCACAGTTTATTGGAAATTCCTGAAACCTACTCATATTCACTTTTCTGTTTTCCTTGGGTTTATTTGTAATTTCAAGTCTTTAGGGGTTGTGGGAGTTCCTGGATTCCCAGTTACCTGTCATCACCAGATTAAAAAAAAAATAAGACATTTTAAAACTTAATTTTGATGACAGCAAACCATTTGGGATCATAAAAGACCCACAAGGGCACTCTCAAAGTTCCCTTCAGCAATACAATAATGTGCCATTTTCAGCACTGGAGATTTAACTATTAGTAAAGTCTGATTTTTCTCTTCTCCTCTGCTCCCCCTAATCCCTTTAAATGATCATTAATGTGTTACATCCCCCTATACACTGGGAAACTTAGTTTGAAGAGGATTAGTTTTCTAAGTACTAAAGTAAGATATTCCCAATGCACTCCTTAGAAACTTTCCCATTTTTTGGTTATTGGGAAGAACATCTACCCTATTAACTCAGTAATAGTAGTGCTTCTAACTCTGTCAATTTAAAATGCTGTTTATAGCTCGCTAATTACGGAGGTAGAGCTAGGATTTATATTTCCTTAGCTGTAGGAAACTTGATAGTTTGAATAATCTTATTCATAGTTACTTATTTGTCTTTTACTTCTATCTTGCCTTTTTTCCCTCCTTACTGCACCTCTCTCTCTCTCTCTCTCTCTCTCTCTCTCTCTCTCTCTCTCTCTTTCTGTCACACACACACACACACACACACACACACACACACACACACACATCCAATACACATTATTAAGATGGCACCATTAAGCAAAAGTTTATCCCTATAACTGAAGGTAGAAAGACTGACTGATAATAGAATCAATAGAATGAATCTTTCACTGTTCCCTCTCAGCAGTTATTTTAGACAGTTAGACTCCAGAGAAGCTTTAGTAAAGATAGTAATTTCAAGGTAGACAAGGTAGACAAGAAACATATAAACCATATGGTATATTTAATTTCAAATAAAGTTCTCAATTCAGTGTTTTAGAAATATTTGCAGCGGAGGAAAAAAAAACTTCCATTCATTTGGTAATGTGAAATATTAGGTAAATTCAGATCTGTTTTGTGAAAAAAATTTATATTATATATATATTATGGAGTGTAATGAAATTATATCATTTATGATTTCTTTTAAATTTATTATAGGGATGATTGTGGCTCTATACTTTTTGAAAGCTAAAGTCAGGGACTATCTCACTTATTTGTATACTCTATAACACTAGCCTCTTAATAAGTAGTATATTCTGAATAAATGACTTACTAACATCACTTTGTCAGCCAAGTAGTATTAGAGGATGAAAGGTTTATAACTGAAAGGGATTCTAGTACATTTTACAGATGAGGAAACTGAGGCACAAAGTGGTTAAGTGATTTAATAAATAGTCGATCTTTAGCTTTCATATTTCCAGTGTAATGCATTTTCTATTTATTGAACTCAGGCTATGCAGCACTCCACTTGGAATGTGGCTCTTGTAGTTAAGAATCAATGTAATCCTTGACCTCAAGGAATTTTATAATTTGAAGTCAAGAGGCTTGGATTTGAAATCTAGCACTAATACTTACTAGCTATGCATCTATTCACTAATTCACTTTAAGTTTCTATACCTTATTTCCTCGTTTATCTAATAAGTACTTTATAAGTTGTAATCTTAAAAATAATAGATAAATGTGAGTGCTTATTACAGAAGTCATCTTAATTTAAGAACAAAAGTCTTTTTCTCATCCTAGCATCATACTTTTCAATTGCCAAATTTCTGTGATGTGACAAGACACTACTCAGAACATATAGTATCTTGAACTGAAATTCATGATATAAATCTCAAATGTTTTTTTAAAAAATCCAAAAAAACCCTCAAATTTCATTCTATTGGGGAAATGTGATCTAAACAAATGAAATAACAATCTATAGTATTTTGGGGGGTTTTGTTTGTTTTTCTCAATAGAATTTTATTTTTTGAAATACATGGAAAGATAATTTTCAGCATTTATTTTTGTAAGATTTTGTGTTTCCCTACCTATCTTTCTTCCTCTCTCCTCAAGACAGCAATCAATCTGATATAAATTGAATATGTACACAGATTAAAGTATTTTAGAAAAGAAATGCTGTCATGTTACCTTTGATACTAAGAACTAAGCCAAACAGTTTGCTAGGAATGGAAGGAAGAGGAGTACCAAAAGGAGAACCTGATTTAATAAATAAACATGAATAATTTTCAGTGAGTATATGCAAAAAATTAACACTAGTTCTCCTGTGTATTTTCACTTTTGTTAATCTGTTAGATTTATCTAAACCTGAAAGAGGGATACTGAAATCTTTCATCCCTATTGTGTTACTATCAGTATCTTTCTATATTTCCGTTGGTGCTTACTTTATGATCTTAACTGCTAAAGCAATGGATGCATATAAATTTAATATTGGTGATGATTTTTTGTCTATGGTTCCTTTCAGGAATATTAAGTATTAATGAATGCTTTTGCTTTTCTGGGAAATAAATTTGTTTTCTTAACTTGGCAAAGTTTGGCCCTCGAAATATAGTATTCATTGCTTAGAGAATTTTACAAATAGAAAGGACCTTTTCATCATTTCCCACAAATTCAGTTATCATTTCTGTGCTAAAGATTCACAAATCTACCTATTCTACCCAAACTTCTTTGCTATACTGCAGCTTTGCATCTCCAATTGCCATTGAAATGGATGTCCAATAGACATCTTAAACTCATCATGTCCAAAACAATTTCCCAACAAACCACTTTCCACACACCCTATTAATATAGAAGGCAACACTATTCTTCCATTCTCTAAGATTCACAAACGAGATGTGCTCTATGACTTCTCATTATCACTCACCTTCACTCCTTGCCCCCAAATTTCATCTTTGTTATAATTCTCAAATATACCTTCTCCTCTCCTCTGATATTGCTACCACCCAGGTGAAAGCTCTCATCAACTCTTATCTACACTACTGAAATAGCCTGTCATTGTGAAGTCTCACTGCCTCAAGTCTTTCCCCATTCCAATCCATAATCAATTCAGTTATGATTAATAAGTTGCAGAGGAGGAGTTAACAGGTTGAGAGCTATGATCATAGATTTAGAGTTAAAGACTATCCAGGACTAGAACCAGGGATTTTATATACTTTGTCCAAGGTCACCTAGATAGTAAGCATCTGACATAGGATTTGAACTAATTTCCTGACTCCAGAGCCATTGTTCCTTTTTTTTTTTGCTATAACATACAGCCTTCCAGAAACTCTTGTATGCTTGCCTGGTTCTTTGTTCAGCTTTACCTTTCTGACTCATTTTACTTTCTTAGTTGATCATTGCTCCCCTCCTTCCCCCTTATAGACAGGACTGAGCTGAAATTTCTTTGTTCTGTCTGAATTTTCTCAGATCCCAAATTAGTAGAGCTCAAATGATCAAGGTTTGAAATGTATTTTCTTTTGAATTTTCAGCAGCTCCACATTCACTTAAACTGTTATTTTACTGAATTTTTGAGGTGTTGTAAAATGTCAGGATTGCCTAATCTGTCAGCCTGCATTATTAAAACATTTCAGTGACATGAGTTCACAGAATTTTAATAAATCAGAGAATATTTTTTTTCATAGTTGGAAGGGACCTCAGAAGTCATGTTGCTTAATCCATACCTAATAAAGACTCTCTTCTGTCATACTCCACAAGTGGTCTGTGCTTGACTTTCCGAGGTAGTCCATTTGAATAATGAAAAGTTCTAATTGTAAGTTTTATTTTTTATGTCAAGTTTATGCTTTTGAAGTGGGGGGAGGGGGAAGGGAGTGAAAGAACAGAGGGGAGAGAAAAAGAAAGAAGAAAGGAAGAGAGAAGAGGGAGGAAAGGAGGGAGAAAAGGCAGTAAAGAGAAGGAAAAGAAGAAGAGGGAGGAACACACTTTTTACCTAATTCATTTTATGTCCTTTCTTCCCTCTGAATTTTACCAATTTACCATGATTTTAAGGATAGAGGTACTGTGCTTGATTCTTCCTTTGCAGATAGTGAAACACAAAGGTAGAGGATAAAAGAAGTACATTTACTTTTTTTTTTTTTAAATACCACAGGAACAGTGGAGTGACTATTAAATAGTCACTTGTTCAAGAATAACAGTGATGTAGGAGCAGTTAGGTGGAACAGTGGATAGAGCACCAACCCTGGAGTGAGTTCAAATCCCACCTCAGACACCTAATACTTTTTGGCTGTGTGACCTGGACAACTCACTTAGCCCTTTGAGGAAAAAAAAAAAAGGAACATTGATTTGCTTTTTTGTAAGACTTGGAAGTTTGTGAAGTTCTTTCCTTACAACTATCTTGCAGATATTATTGTTATTACCCTCATTTTACAGATGAGGAAATTGAGGATTCAAAAGTGTCACCCAACCAATAAGTATCAGAGCATGATTTTGAACCTAAGTTCTTTCTGAGCTTTAGTTTCTTTATCTGTGAAAGGATTGATTTAGATGACCTCTGTATTCATTTCTAGCTATAATGATATGAGTCTATGATAACTTTGAATTAGGGAATGTGGCCCACTAAAATCTCATACTGGTTGTTTTGTCAGAAACTGCAAAAAATGGTAGCCACCAAGAAGATTTTAATTCCACAGATATATAGATAATAATAATAAAACATTTATATAAAAAGGCAGTCTACAAAGTGCCTTATAAATGTTATTTCACTTTATCTTCATAATCCTGTGAGATAAATGATATTATGATCCCAGTATTACAGATGAAGAAACTGATGCCAACAGAGATTAATTGATTTGTTTAGGGTGATGCATCTAGTAAGTATCTTAGGCCACATTTCAGCTCAAGTCCTATTAATTCTAGACCTTACTTATTGTGGCACCTAGATGTTTCTTTTTTTTAAAGTAATATTTTATTTTTCCAAATAAATGAAAAGATAATTTTCAACATTCACCTTTTTAAAACCTTGTGTTCTAAATTTTTCTCCCTCTTTTCCCGCTTCCCCCATTCCTTAGACAGCAAGAAATCTGATATAGGTTAAATAAATACAATTCTTCTAAACATATTTCCATATTCTTCATGCTGTGCAGGAAAAAAAGGCAGATCAAAAGGGAAAAAATACAAAAAAGGAGAAAAAACAAGCAAACAAACAACAAAAACAAAGGTAAAAATTTTATGCTTTGATGTATATTCAGTCTCTATAGTTCTCTCTCTGGTTGTAGATGGCAATTTTTATCATAAATCTTGCAAATGCCTTGAATCAACTCATTGTTGAAAAGAGCCAAGTCCATCCCAGTTGATCATCACATAATCTTGTTACTTATTGTTACTGTATACAATGTTTTCTTGGTTCTGCTCACTTCACTTAGCATAAGTTCATGTAAATCTTCCTAAGCTTTTCTGAAGTCAACCTCCTCATTTTTTTATATAATAATAACATTCCATTGCATCCATATACCATAACTTATTTAGCCATTCTCCAACTGATGGGCATCCACTCACTGTCCAGTTCCTTGTTAGTACAAAAAAGAGCTGCAACAAACATTTTTGCAAATGTGTGTCCTTTTCCCTCTTTTATGATCTCTTTGGAATACATATCAGTAGAGACACTGATAGATAAAGGGGTATGCACAGTTTGACACTAGCTGTTCCTTTCTAATCACAATTTGTATGCAATTGATTAAGGAACTTGAAATATATGATGTTTAAGGAGGTAAAATCCTTAATTCCTAAAAGCTTATAATTTAGTGGGAGGAGGGGATAAAGCATGGGCACAAATTACTAGAAGACAAAATATATAATATATCTAATGAATAGAAAAATTACAAAATGATAGGAGAGATTTGAGCATGGGAAGAAAGTAATAGTGATAACTCACTTTTAACAAGAGAGAATTAAAGAAGAAATTGTGGAAGGCTTTTTGCTAGATATTAAGAACAATACTTTCAAAAGTTATCAAACTCTACATACTCGCTGATCAAATATACCATCACAAAATATGAAACAATTTCTAACATCTCATCTTGTAGAGACCAAAAGTTGAAAATGTAAAAGAATGCCTTCCTCTTGGCAATGACTAAACTCATTGTTGTATTTGAAAGTAATGGAATATTACTGAGTTCTAAGAAATGATAGCTAGGTGACACTGTGCCAGGCATGCCAGGCATTGAGTTAGGAAGACTCATCTACCTGAATTCAAATCTGGCCTCAGACACTTATTAGCAGAGTGTGAACCTGGATAAGACACTTAATCCTATCTGCTTCGATTCTTCATCTTTTAAGTGAGAGAAGGAAATAGCAAACCATTGCAGCATCTTTGCCATGAAAACCTAAAAAGGGGATCACAAAGTCATACATGACTGAAATGGTTGGACAACAGCAAATGACAAAACAGACAGTCAGACATGTGTGAACTGATTCAGAGTGAAGTGAGTTGAGCTAGGAGGACAATTTATACAATGACAACAACATTATAAAAGAAACAGAAGTCTGATCATCGTGAAGATAAATCTAAAAAACTACTCATCTCCTATCAGAGAAGGGATGAACTTTAAATGTACAAACATGAACATTTTTGGTTATGATGATTTGAGAAATCTGTTTTGCTGGATTTATACATTTTAAAAAAAATTATAGCTTTTTACTTACAAGATATATGCATGGGTAATTTTTCAGCACAGACAATTGCAAATCCTTTTGTTCCAACTTTTTCCCTCCTTCCCCCCACCTCTTCCCCCAGATGGCAGGTTGACCAATACGTGTTGACTATGTTAAAGCATAAGTTAAATACAATATATGTATATATGTCCAAACAGTTATTTTGTTGTATAAAAAGAGTCAGACTTTGAAATAGTATACACTTAGCCTGTGAAGGAAATAAAAAATGCAGGCAGACAAAAATGGAGGGATTGGGAATTCTATGTAGTGGTTCATAATCATCTCCCAGAATTCTTTCCCTGGGTGTAGCTGGATCAGTTCATTACTGTCTATTGGAACTGATTTGGTTCATCTTCTTTGTTGAAGAGGGCCATGTCCATCAGAATTGATCATCATATAGTATTGTTGTTGAAGTATATAATGATCTTCTGGTCCTGCTCATTTCACTCAGCAGCAGTTCATGTAAGTCTCTCCAGGCCTTTCTGAAATCATCCTGCTGGTCATTTATTACAGAACAATAATAGTCCATAATATTCATATACCACAATTTATTCAGCCATTCTCCAGTTGATGGGCATCCACTCAGTTTCCAGTTTCTGGCCAATACAAACAGGGCTGCCACAAACATTTTTGCTCATGTGGGCCCCTTTCCTTTCTTTAAAATCTCTTTGGGATATAAGCCCAGTAGTAACACTGCTGGGTCAAAGGATGTGCACAGTTTGATAGCCTTTTGAGCATAGTTCCAAATGCTCTCCAGAATGGTTGGATGTATTTACAATTCCACCAACAATGTATCAGTGTCCCAGTTTTCCCACATCCCCTCCAGCATTTCGCATTATCTTTCCCTGTCATTCTAGCCAATCTGACAGGTGTGTAGTGGTAGCTCAGAGTTGTCTTAATTTGCATTTCTCTGATTAATAATGACTTGGAGCATCTTTTCATATGGCTAGAAATATTTTCAATTTCTTCATCTGAGAATTGTCTGTTCATATCCTTTGACCACTTATCAACTGGAGAATGGCTTGATTTCTTATAAATTAGAGTCAATTCTCTATATATTTTGGAGATGAGGCCTTTATCAGAAGCTTTGACTGTAAAAATGTTTTCTCAGTTTATTGCTTCCCTTCTAATCTTGTCTGCATTAGTTTTGTTTGTACAAAAAAACTTTTCAATATGATATAATCATTTTTTTTCTATTTTGTGATTAATAATGATCTCTAGTTCTTCTTTGGTCATGAATTCCTTCCTCTTCCACAGGTCTAAGAGGTAAACTATCCTATGCTCTTCCAATTTATTTATAATCTCATTCTTTATGCCTAGGTCATGAACCCATTTTGACCTTATTTTGTTGTACAGTGTTAAGTGTGAGTCAATGCCTACTTTCTGCCATACTAATTTCCAATTTTCCTAGAAATTTTTGTCAAACAATGAGTTCTTATCCCAAAAGCTGGGGTCTTTGGGTTTGTCCAACACTAGATTATTAAAGTTATTGGCTGTTTTGTCCTTTGAACCTAACCTATTCCATTGATCAAATAGTCTATTTCTTAGCCAATACCGGATGGTTTTAGTAACCGCTGCTTTATAATATAATTTTAGATCTGGTACAACTAGGTCACCTTCATTTGATTTTTTTTTTCATTAATTCCCTTGAAATTCTTGACCTTTTGTTTTTCCATATGAACTTTGTTGTTATTTTTTCTAGGTCATTAAAATAGTTTTTTGGGAGTCTGATTAGTATAGCGCTAAATAAATAGATTAATTTAGGTAGTATTGTCATCTTTATTATATTTGCTTGCCCAATCCAAGAGCACTTAATATTTTTTTCAATTGGTTAGATCTGACTTTATTTGTGTGGAAAGAGTTTTGTAGTTTTGCTCATATAGTGTCTGATTTTCCCTTGGCAGATAGATTCCTAAATATTTATACTGTCAGTAGTTACTTTAAATGGAATTTCTCTTTGTAACTCTGACTGTTGGAATTTGTTAGTGATATATAAAAATGCTGATGACTTAAGTGGTTTTATTTTGTATTCTGGGATTTATACATTTATGAATTGAGGAATTTGTTTTTATTTTTTAATTTGCTAATTGAGGGGAGGAAAGTAGAGAGAGGGACAGATAAATATAAATTAGAAAATTTCTTTTAAAGAGTCATTGCCCAAGCAGATTTGAATATTTCTGTATATTTGTTATACCTCAAAATCCTTGTTTTGATTTTGTTAAGGATAGAAAAATAGTGTACTAAGGGTGATAGTTATTAATTAATGAAGGATCTAGGATTTTCCTTTTCTTGAGCTGTAGATTAAGAACCATAGTCAAAGCTGGCCTCTTTAAGGTATTGTGTCAGACCTTCTTAAAATAGGATTGACTTGGTCTTGTCAGTATGGCTGACCCATCTGGGAGGTATTCTCTGTCCTCCTGAGACTCAACAATTCTTCTACTAATGATCTTTCAGCATTATGCCTGAAGTACACACATAAAGATTATTTATAATCAGTCATAGCTAGATACTCCCTTTGTTTAGTGTCAATATAGTGTAGTGCCTAACGCTTTCTAGCTTTGTGGCTATAAGCAAATCACTTGACTTATCTGAGGCCCAGGAAACTCTAAATTGTAAATTTCAGGTGGGCTTTAATTTGTATTAATTGAAGAAGTTCCCACACCCATAAATCAGAGGTGATTGAAGTATTGATAACTCCCTTTTGTAATTCTGATGGGGATTATCAATCAAATAGTCAATCAATAAAAACCACTTAGTCACGGCTTTAACAAACACCTTGTTGAACAATCAGTTTGGGGGGGAGGAGGAGGGGAATGTAAATCATAAAGGTAGTATCACAGAGTGGATAGAATGTAGGACTTTGAGATTAGAAGACACATCTTATATCAGACACATACTCCTTGTGTGTAATCCTAGGAAAGCCATATAACCTCTATAGAGTTTCCCATCTGTGAAATGAGAGGGGTAGGCTTGATGACCTGTGAAGTCTCTGATCCCCTGCTTCAGATCTCTTCCTCCTTCAATCCGGCTTCATTTCAGTTGTCAAGATAATTTTTCTCAAGCATAAGGTCTGACATTGTCCTTCACACTATCTCTTCCTCAGTGAATTTTAAAGGATCTTTTTTTTTTTTTTTTTTTTTTTTTTCCTCCAGGATCAAATATAAACTCCATTTGGCATTCAAAGCTTTATGTGACTTGGATCCTTCCTGCTTTTCTTTCTCAGTCTTTACTTTCCTCTTTATATTTTATAATCTAAATTCTCTGCCTTACTTGTACTTCTTCAAACATAGGATTCTATTTCCTATCTAAAGGTTATCTTTCATGACTGAATTGCTCTCCTCTCTCCCCTCTCCCTTTTGTTTTTCATGGCTTTCTCAACTCAAGATCCATTTTCTAATGTCTTCAGCATTAATGTTGCTTTCCATTTACTCTGTATTTATCATATAAGTAATTATATATGTATTGTTTTCCCCATTAAAATGTAAGTTCCTTGAGGGCAAAAATCATTTTTGCTCTCCACCTTAGAAGTTAGTATAGTGCCTAGTATCTTACAAGTGCATAATCTGTGCATCTTGACCAATTCTATGATCTTCTTCTTTAATGCAGAATTAACACAAAACACAGTCTCTTGGCTAATAATCTCATTTTGGGAAAAGCCAATGAAAATCGTGGCAGAAATCTATAGAAATGAATGAAAATTTCGATCCTATGATTTTGGTAGAAAAAATAAAGTGGAAAAGATTATTAGATTTTGTTGAAATGAAGCCATGATAAGGGGGGATGGAAGATGTTAGAATTTTTTTTCCTTCTTGTATTTGATTGAAATTAATCTAAGCACCAGATAATTTCCCAGGAGACTAAAGTTTTTATTCAAAAGTATCTACCCCCAAAGAAAGAGAAGTACAAGTTTTCCCATGAGCCACATTAAATGGAGTTCTGGCATTGCCAGAGCTGCACAGAATTAAACAAGGTAAGTGATTAATCTTCTACTTGGTAACTCTTAGTTTTATTGCATGAGAGTAACATTAAAAAAAATCTCCACCCAATCTTAGCTATTTTCAAACCAAATAACTGACACTGAATAGGGAGAAATAACATACTATTCTAGCAATGTCAACACTATTATTTTCATTTTTCTGACATTGTCAGCTTGTTATTTGCGCCATTTCTCAGAATAATAGAATTTATTCAGGCAATTTGGCTTTAATATGTGTGATACAAATCTGCCAATGCAATGCTTATGTATCATGTTAATAATCTCTGATTCATGCTTTTTTCTTTGCAAATTGGAAACAGTGATTTCCTCTTCCTACCCTCCTTGGGATGGGAGGGAAGGGTTGATACTATACAGTAGCCACACGATTTTTCAGAAGGGGTTGAAGCTCTATTACAAATTATTGAACTATAAATATTTTAAGTATTGGTTAACCCCATAATCTGTGCACATGTGATGTGTATATGACTTCTTTGCTTCAATTATGCTGATTGTGAGAAGCCAGAAGATAAGCTCAGAGCACTGGTAAATGATCTTGAAAGATTGTATTGAGTTCAAATTTGGTATTAGAGGTAGAAGGAAGTCATGATACATTCATGAAAAAGATGAAATTGTAAAGAGACTAGAAGCAGGAAAATCAGATGGGCATAGGAGTCTAAAAATGTGGCGATATGTGCAAGAATTTGGGTATTGGTTGTGCTGGTCGAAAAGAACAGTATATTAAGAGAAGTGTATAATGGAAAGATCAGCAGGACACAGACTTCCTGGATGTACCATGAACAAGACATTCCAATCTCTCTTCTTGGGCATTTTCCCTGGCTGTCCTCCGTGAGTGGAGCACTCTCCCTCTGCTATTCCAACTTCTGGCCTCCTCTTAATTCCTTTAAGTTTCACTTAAAATCTTATCTTCTATAACAAGTCCTTCCTACGTATTCTCAATTTTACTATCTTCCCTCTATTGATTATTCCCTATTTTTCTTGTATATAGCTCGCTTTTTATATATTTGTTTTAATTTTGGCTTTAGATTGTAAGCTTTTTGAGTACAAGAATGTATTTTTTTCTCTTTTTGTATCTCCGGTGCTTAATACATTTTATTTCCTGGGTGCCTGACCTGGAGCAAGATATTATAAATTGATGATTGATTGATCAGTGTATCAACTGATCAGATAAGTATCTGATAAAGGTTAGAGAGAACTTGGATTAAGCCAGTTGGAGGTCTTAAAGAACAACAACAAAATCGTATCAACTTCTCATCTAACTGTAGGATTTATTAATAACCTAAAAATTACATATGGAAGAGTCCCACAGAAAGGTTGCATAGAATCATATTTTTCTGCCTCATTGCTACATTTAGGTCCTAATTCTATCTTGCTCTGGAAAATAAAAAAAAAATATGGGCAGATATGAACATGGGATTATGCTTCATGAAACTGTAGTTCCATTTAAAGAATTGTGATGAATACCATTTTATTTTGAATAAACAAAATAAGTTGTTGTTATTTGAAAGTGAAACATTATAATGTGAAAAGGCCAGGGCACATTTGAATATATCAATTGCAAATAGATCAGATAATTCTAAACTCAAGGGATTGTTAGAATTCTTTTGTGAATATTGACTGAACCCTTTGATTTACCATTCATTCTAGCCATACTATTTACATATCTCTTGGGGAAAGGGTCCTAGTCTAACTTGTCTTTATCAAGAATCCGTGGTATATGTGTATGGTCTGTGCCTGTCCCTTGCCTGTCCACTAAAGATATATGTGTATTCAGAGATAGGTATAACTATAATTTTTGGTGCTCAGATCAGGATTTATAAATACCCTTAGGTATTTGGGGGAAGTTGCCTCCCATATGTGAGGAGATATCAGGAGACATGGGAGCATGTGAGGTGGAGGAAGGGGATGATAGATTATTAATCCAGGGAAGAGCTCATCTGGGAATGTAGCTTCTAACCATCTAGTTATTCTCAGAAAGCCAAGGGTAAACAGTATAAGTTATGGTGCCCTGGGACAATACCTTGGTTTCCCGTTTGTTAAGATTCCAGTTGTACATAACTGATCTAAAGTTTAATAATAAAATTCTTATTTTTTTCCAGAAGGAAAGATGAGGAAAAAAATTATCCAAGAAAAAACTAAAGGTTTAATTCATATGAAATATTTTTAAATTGTTATAAAATAAGATATGTAATATTCATGGTAGGATTTTATAAAAATGTGTGCTTTAGAAACTATTTTTCAATTTAAATATTATAAAGAACTTACTACATTCAATCAATCACAAGCACTTATCAAGTACCTACTATATGTCAGACCCAATACTAGTTTCTAGAGATACAAAAATAAAAATGCAATATCCCCTGCCCTCAAGGAGCTTAAATTCTATGGTCATTGCCTTTCAATAATGGAGAAAGAGTGTCTATTGGTTTGAAGTTCTTGGAAGAAATGACTTTTTAGAACTTTTATTCAAGAAATTTCTCATTACAATTCCACTCATTACTTACTTTGTATTTTATGCAAATCATTTCCTGTTTCTAGGCCCTCACTTTCCTTTTGGTGAATGGTGGACCATGGGCAAGACAATTAAATGCCTAAGCAGCCTATTGCTATCATACTCATTGTTGCTTAATGCTGTCAGTTTATATTTAAAAAAATCTTGTCCCCTTGATTAAAATTACCTCAGGGCACAGACATACAGACCCAAGTAATTAAGACTCTTAAATATCACCTTTATCATAATGATAACTAAAAAAAAAAAAATTTAGGTTCATTGGAATCTTAGTATCTCTGGAGGAGATAGGAGAAGAAATGTTTTGGAGTCCATGTTGTCCATCCCCCTGCTTCTCAAAGAGATTCTGACTGTAAAGTAAACAGTAGTCTGAGCATGATTTAGCCATCTTTTGTATTATATTAGGTAGTCACAGCTCTCTTTCAATGCCTTTTGGTGTCAAGCTGTTCTCTGAGATAACAAAAGCAATTTGTACTCCCTACCAGAAGTGCGCTTATTGAAGCCAGCGTCTGGTACCCTGTGATCTTCTCCATCTGTAACTTATGGATGCTGTCATCTCAAAGCCCAGCCACCTCGGCTTGGTCTGTGCTGCCTGTCCAAGGTCAGAGTGCTAGCATGGTGGGGAGGATGGATATATCATTTCTATATGTCATTCTCAAGTGCTTATGCAGGCTGGGGCTAAGGATATGAGGCTTTCTTCCATCCTTGATGACCTTCTGATAGGTGGTTGCAGCTGTTCTTCATAGTAGTGTCATTGGCAAATTTGTGGTAGCAAGAAACATCTCCAGCAAGGGAAAAAAAAAGTTGTTTTTTTGTACTATGAAATCTCTATGGAAATGTGGCTTATAGGTTTCATAGATTCCAACCCAGGCATGCAACAGAGTTAGAAATTTGTAAAGTGTTGTGAATATGGAGACAACTAAATGATTTGCATCAGGTAAGTATTATTCAGTTAATTCAAATCCATTTTATTATTATAAAGATTAAAGACTCTTTAGTTCATCATACCAGAATAGCAATAAATCTGAATTAGATCTACCATCTTAGTCACTAAGGATTAGACCTTTTAGTGAAGTGATCCATTAATGTATTTTAAATCTATTGATTCATAATAGAAAGACACAATTTAAGCTCAGAAGTCACAGAATGAACTTTCCATTAAGTTTGGGAGACTGTGGTCACAGCTCATTTGATCTTTATGAACTAGAAAATGTGATGTCGACCACAATGGCATTCTATTAGGGGAAATCATGCATTTAACCATGTAGCAAAATACTGTAGTCAATTACATGAACATACACCTATTTTACACATGGCTGCTCTTGGGACTTTAAATTATTAAAGATGTGCATTTAGCTTGTTTTAAGGAGTATTTACTCCCAAGTTAGAGATTCATGATAAAAGTTTGTTGAAAAATTAGATGAATATTAAATCACTTGTATTAAATACTTTTCATTAATGAAACAGAATTGGGACCAGGCAGAGTTATGCAAAATGTGTTTCTTTGACTCTGAACAGACAAAGTAGGATATCTTTGCTTTTTTGTAAAGTCAGAATATATCAGAGTGAACAACTGAATCAGAAACAAATTTGAGATTTGCCTCACAATTTGCAGAGCGTATAATAAGAACTTAAAAATGAGATGATAGAGAAAACCTTATCTGGGGCAAGGTTTAATTTCATCTCTCCCATGGTTCATTTTGATGTATTCTATAAACTCAATTTGCCTCTCAATATAACTTTGTTTATATTAGCATTAAATCATCCAGTTGAATATATTAATATTTTAATGATATTAAGTATTTTATATATTATCCTATTGCAAGTAAGTAAATGCTTTTTAGTTCCATACATAATTCTAACCATTTCTCTCTTGACTCATACTTTTTATTGGCACAAATTTTTTCTCCCTAAGATGTGAATGATATAATCACATCATAGGACATTAATACTAGGAAAAAACTCAGAGATAATTTTGTCTGACCACTTCCATTTACAAATAATAAGACCAAAGTCCAGAGAAGGGAAATATCTTCTTCAAGGTCAAAGAGATGAATGTTAACTAGTAGCACAAGGCTAGTCTAGGATAAGGATAGAACTTTACCAAATAAAATGCTTAATGGTGATTAGAACTTAAGTATTTTTGTCCAGGTACAAAGACAGCTTTAATCAGTGGGTCACATAGATGAGGAATTTAAGTTGGTGTCATCTCTGAGTTTTGCTTTTTCTTGGATTATTAAAAAATAGTATAGTTTGTTTAGCATACACTGATGTGAATAGGAAACTGAGCTCAAAATTAGGAAAACCTGGGTTCAAAACTAACCTGACATAACTGGCTATGCAAGTTCTTTAACCTTCCATCCTCTTGGAAATTTTCTAATTATAAATTGCACAGAAGGTATGGTTGATATTGATAAAGGGAATAGAAGCTCCCTTTATCAATGAAATCACAGGTCCCAGCCCCTGTCTCTAGGGAAATGATGTTCAAATTATTATTCTGAAACGTTTAAAAAAATGAAACTTCCACATGAAATCATTAATGTAGGTAGGAAATTGGGGCCAAGAGAGTTTTTCCTTAGCTCAAGACACGTAATAAATAATGCTGGAGAGAATGGAAATATTGTCTGGAAATTTCTTCTAGTCTTGTCTCCTTTGTCTATGCTACCTATATATGAGGCGAACAAGATCTCATTCAAGAGATAGCTTTTTTCTTTGTTGAGTTATTCCAGGAAGTGGTACAGTTTCTTAAATATATTAAACATAATTTAGTATTGAAGAAAGGTGAGAAGCAAGCAAGGAAGGAAAAACAAAAGAGAAAGAAGGAAAAAGAAGAAGGAAGAGGAAGAAAGGGAAGAAGGAGAAATAAAGATTTGCCAGTCAGGAGAAAAGTCAGTATTCTTTTGATATGAAAAAAAAAAAAAACAATTTGTGGGGAATCTGGAACATGAAATTTAAGATACTTTTAGTTCTAATTTATAGTAATAAAAACTAAATTTTATTTTTTGGGTGACTCATTTGAAAATATTTAATAGAATTGTTTAAAAGCCATTAAGATGAATAATCTATCCATCCATCCATCCGATATTATATATCTTATACTTATATACTTACATATATGAATGTATGTACTTATTTAATGATATACTTACATATATGTATGTATGTGTGTGTGTATCCATTAAAAAGAGACAGCTTTAGGTTTTTGAAACAGCTATTTAGACTTTTTTCTAGGGGATCAGACTAGATTGTTCTTGAGGGATAAGACTTAATGTGTGTGTGTGTGTGTGTGTGTGTGTAACATAAGCATGTAGTCTTCCATAGGGCATTCCAACAGAAAGTGATGAGAGAAAAATACATAAAATGCATGATAACATGTCATTAAGTTTTGACCCCACAGATTGTTAACCTTCAAAGCTAACTCTGCAGTAGCACAATATTATTAGCAATAAAAAGAATTTGCTTTGCCCTTTTTAAATTACCATAAACCGATTGACTGAGACAGAATGATGTTAATATTTAAGAAGTAGGACACTAGATTCTATTATCTCAGAAGCTCTGTCACCAGGCCCTCTCTGTAGTCCTGTTATCTAATTATTGGGCTTAAATTGCATTAGTGTGCCAGCAATTTGTCTACCATTGGAAAAGTAATTGACATTTGGGTTACTGCTTCATATTTGGAAGACTTGCTAGCGAGTTCCAAAGAGTCCTCTTCTGTCAGGGCAGATTAGCTTAATGTTGCCTAGAAGAAAGAGAAACTCTGTGTTTTAAGGTATGCTGCCTCTGTCGCTGGTTGCAATTTGGTATTAAAATTTGGGTTCTGTATCAAAGCTGATAAGTCACCTGAGATGAAATTGAACAAGGTTGTCGTGACAAAGTAATTAATGGCATTTTTTGACTTTCAGATGACTTTAGGGGAGCAGACTTATTTTATTCTTGCTTCTGCTGCCATGTTTATAAATATGTATGCACATTTACAAAACATTTCTAACTGTTGTCAGATGTTTTTTAGAGCCACAGATTTATAGTTCCCCTGAATTAAACAGCACTAGGTATACAGTGGTGTACTGGGCATCAAAGGTAAATGCAATTGATTTTCAATCCTATTTTTCCTCCTAACATCATATACACAGGATTTGATTTTAAAAAGCTATTTTTTAAAAAAGCTGAATACCCTGCCCTTTAGTTATTATTCTATATCTAGCAATTTCTCTCTACATGTCAATTTTTATTTGTTTAAAATAATAATTAATAAATTGCCCAGTTGCGTGGCTTTTCTCTCTCTTTAACAGAGTATCTGAAAAGATCAGACTCTTTATTTGGTGATACTAGTGAGAAGACACTAACACATAAACAGATAATACTAGTAATTATTGGTGAATTTGTATTCACCTAAGCACCTACCCACTTGTCCATGGGCTTTCAAGAATAATATTCTAGGATAATTTTCACAGTAGAAAATAGAAGTAGCCAATTCATTTTGTACTAGGTCGGACAACATTTTTCCTAAGAAATTGGGAAAATTAAAGGTAAATAATCACTGAGATTATTCAAGTCATTAAAAGACATGCCCATCCACATTTTGCTATCTTTTATGGCCCAGTTCATATCTGGCTTCCTGGATAGAACCTTCCCTCACCATTATGCTTCCATCAAGTTTTCCTTTCTTTGTGCTCTTATAATATCCTATTTAATATAGTATGCAGTTTCATATTTAATCACATACCAACCTAAAATGCCATTTATTTCATGTATAAATCTTTTCTTCTTAACCATCCAATTAGATTTTGAGTATTTTGCAGGTAGGGCCACATCTTTTACTTCATTGTTATTCCCCAGAATGCTGGATCAATATAAAGTCACATAACCTTGGATTTGGAAGGAGCCTCAGAAGATATCAATCCCATCTGTACCTGAGTGGAAATACCTTCTAAAACATCCATCACTAAGGGGTCATCCTATATAAATGAGAAGAAATACAATGATGAAGTACAGATTTCTTCCTAATATAGCCCATTCCATTTATGTAGTTCTCATTATTTTGGAGTCTTTCCTGATAATGATTCAAAATTTGCCAACTTGATGTTGTAGTTTTGTAGTTCCAATCTTACTATTTGTATTTCTCAGTGGTTCCAATCCTTCCATTTGCCACAAAGGAATGCATCTTCAATTTCTAAATTGTATCTTAAGATACTGAAGATAACTATTACATTTAACTCTATCCAAACTCAGTAGTTTTGTAGTTCCTTTAAATAATCAGTCCTATTTTCATATGGAATGGTTTTGATACCCTCAGCTTATTTCTTGCTCTCCCCAAGATACACCCTAATTTGTTATACTCGACAAATACCGATTGAATTATTTCTAAAAAAGATAATCATTTGTTCCAATGTTGTATTATTCACAGAGAACTTTCATTTGTCTTTTCAGCTTATGTTTTATAATACCCCTATGAGTCAAGAAGGGCAAGTACTTTTTTCCATTTTACAGAGAAGGACACTTAGGTTCATAGAATTGAAATATACCTCAAGGAATATTGCTTTTATGTGAAAGAATCAAACTTGAGTCCAATTCTTCTAATTTGAGATTCAATATGTTTTTTTGCTACAATATGGAACAAATAGAAATGACTCTTTTCTTTGTTTTAGGCTTAATTTAGAGTTCCAAGCTTTTCATGCAAGGTTTCTTCCCTGGTGTAATGAAGGTCTGACCAACAGGCTTCCAGACTTTGCTTCAGCTGTCTGTGACAGTGATCAAAATTAACCCTGCCTTTGATGGATTATTTAATACTGTCACCTTTTCCCTTCAGCCTTATAATGCTGTTAGTGGTTTCTGAGGCCTACGTTGTTCAATAGAGCATTTTGCATAAGCCACATTTTATCTTTTATCTCCCAAGAAATGGCCGTTAATGCAATCTATAGAAAGCCATAAATGAGCTTGATAAAATTATCTGGCAGTCAGAAGGCTGCAGCACTCATTTATCTCCGTATAATTCTGAAGCCAAACTATGAGATTAGAAGGCAAACAGTCAGTTTGACAGAGATGTTACCTGGCATGAAGAGGACAGGTCGGGGATGATGTTGTGGTACATGAGGAAATAATCATCTAAAAATGTTCTCATAGGTATGGGATAAACTGAGCAAGCCACAGTGATGCCATGGAGAAGTCCAAATTCAAGATGAAATTTTTCTAATAAATAGGATCACTAATCAGCTCTGTGACCTTGCATAAGTCCTTTCTCTTTCCTAGAACTTAGATTTCTCACTTGTGAAATCATTTGTCACATGATAGAATTGGGCTATGTGATCTCAAATTTCCTTTTAGATTTAAGGGTGTATATTTCTCTGAATATCATTAAGATTACTCTTTCCTTTGCTTTAATTGACATTCTTATAGAAATACATCTGGATTTGTAACCTATGAAAAATGTTAAGAATAATTAGCTGTATAAGGAGAAATACAAAAAAAGACAGCATTGCCACTTTTCCTTTATTGTTAATTTTATATATAGTCAGGTAGTTAGGGCTGAAAGGAAAGTAGAAGTATAGACCCTTTACATTCTATTTAGGTCTCAACCTTTGGTTTCATTGGTTTAGGGCAATGTATGTAGATTGATAACTTGTTCTAAATTATAATCTTATAGAGATTTTGGAGCATTAAGAATTTATACAACTCTGCCTATATCCATAATCATAAAGCTATTCTATGGAAGATGTAGAACCAGGTCTTCCTAACTGATTTTTTAGCCAATAAGCTGAAATACATACCAATATGACAAAATGATTCTTCCCAATCTGAGTGGGTTATTTGAACTTCCATATTCAACAGATTGGGGAAAATGTGTCTGGTAGGGCAACTGATGAATTTAAGGACTATTTTCCATAGAGCTGGTGATGACCAATATCTAGGTGAATATTGTAATTAGTTGATGACAAAGGCGTCATTGGATCAGGTGATAAGCAAATACAGAGAAATGGATATATGAGCTATGCTGTCAAGAAATTTCTGTTCTCATGGAGGAAAACAAGCAGGGCTATTCTCATTAAGGGCATATTAAGAGCAAATAATTCCTTGGAACTATCGTACTACCTTGTTTGTTGCTCTAAATAACAATAGGGATTTGTCAAGAGCCTACTATGTGAAGTGACAAATGATATGAAAATAAAAATGAAATAGTTTCTATTTTCAAGAAGCTGACATTCTAGTAGTTTCTATTTATTTATATAGCATAGAGAAGTAGAAAAGCCTTGGAGCCAGAATCAGAAGAAATCTCAGTCTAAATCCTATTTTGGACAGTTATTACCTGTGTAACCATGGACTAGTTGCTGTTTTAGTTTTCTTATCTTCAAAATAAGACCAGTAATAACCTCTAGCTCTACACAACAAGATTGTCACAAGGCTCAGTGGAACAATACTGTAAAGCATGTTATAAACATTTTAACCAATATAAATACTAGCTATCATTTTTCCTACCCTATGTTAATTTCTGTTTATAGCTATTTGGATATATTCATTATCTTTTTTCTTAGTCTGTAAACTACTTTGAGAATATAGGCTCAGTCTTATTTATATTAGGGTCTGTCTTAGTTTTAACACATGGCATTCTATGTGATAGGAAATTAATTAATGCTTGTTGAATACCAAATGAAAAAATTTCACCATCCAAAGACAGGTATCTTTCCATAAGCTATTATACAATATGATATTTAAGAAGAAAATAAAAAAGGAATACAGATTATAAGAGTGATCAAATCCAGGTTCAGAATTATGTTGGAAGATTTCTTGGAGACATAAGGTGAAATATAAACAGATCATTAAAAGGGGAGAAAGGCTTATAGATGGGAGAAATTTTCAATAAGAAAAGCTATTATGGATAATATTAGAGGCAAATAAGTAAATTTACACACATGATACAGGAAGTAAGAAAAGATATAAGCATTTATCAATACAAGCCAAACAACTTGCCAGATTTTTGATAAGTGCTTTATTAATATTAGTAAAAAAGTTTGTTAAAGAATAATTTTAAAGTTTTATGTGAGAATCAATGTGGACCTATTGTAGGTTTTCTTCTTTTTATTTATGTTAATTTTTATTCATTTTATTTTATTTTTTCACTTAAGCTTGTATTTTCTTTTCCTCCCATTTCACTCCTTCCAAAAATAAAAAAAAAAGGAATTCATGTAACAAATACATATAATCAAGCAAAATAAATCCTAATGTCTTGAGTGAATCATTTCTCAGATGGGAAATACATAGTACCCTTCACCAATGGTCCTTTGGATTCACAATTGGTTATTTAAATGATCAAGGTATATAAGTCTTTCAAAGTTGCCTTTTCATTGTTGTTCTTACTGTACAAATTAGACTCCTGAGTTTTTCTGCATCAATTCATAAAAATCTTCCAAGTTTTCTCTGAAACTATCCCCATAATTATTTCTTACTGCATAATAGTATTCCATTAAGTTACTATATCATAATTTGTTTGACTATTATTTAATTGTTGAGCATCCTTTTAGTATCTAGTTCTTTGCCCTTGCAAAACAAAATCCCACCATAAGATTTCTCTATAGTAGATAATTTTCCTTTTTCTTTGATTTCCTTTTTCTTTTTGGACCTGGTAATCATATCTCTGAGTCAGACATTTTTTACACTTTAATGATTACAAGGGGCATAGTTATAAATTGCTTTCCAGAATGTTTGGACCTGTTCACAGGTCTTCTAACTGTGTATTAATGTGCCTTGTTTTCCCATAGTTTCATTGCTGGGGTTTTCAAGGAGGAGAAATTATATCACCAAAATAGCTATTGAATGCAAATCTTTGGGATTATATTTAGTTCCTACTTCTCTTTCATTTGACATACTTAATTATATAATTATATATTTACATATATAATTAAAATTAAAGTTATATTTTATTTAAATATTATATTTATATATATTCTATTTAAAATAAATTTATATATAAAATAAAAAATATAATTATAACATTGTAGATTTAGAGCTGAAAAAGAACTTTGTGATCATCTACACTAATCTCATTTTAGAAATGAGGAAACTGAGATCTGTAAAAATTAAGTGACTTGTCCAGAAATTGAGTCAAAGTGAAGCAACACTATTTCCCACTATATTGAGTCCTTTCAATTCCAACTACAGAATATCTTTCATCTAGCCACACTTTTCTATTCTAATTGATAATTCCGACATATCACTGAGACATTCTATAAATAGCTTCTTAAAACATGTCAGTTTTACTCTTCTCTTCCTCTCCATTTGTCCTTTACACACATGCCAGTATATTCTTTCTTATACATACATCTGATTAGGAGGTAATTAGGTGATGCAGTGGATAGAGTGCTATTCATAAGCCATTAAGATCTGAGTTCAAATGGGGTCTCAGATACCTCCAACCTCCAACCATGGGCAAGTCTCTTCTCTCAACATCATTTTTCTCATCTGTAAAATGGGGATAATAAGAACACTTATCTTCTAGGGCTATTGTGAGGATCAAATATTTTTAAAAGTACTTAATATAGTACCTGGCACATAGCAAGTACTTTATAACTGTTGTTATTGTTCATCATCATCATCATCATCATCATCATCATCATCATCATTATTATTATCATTGCCATGTTACTTTTCTGCTCAAAATTCTCTGTTCACTCCCTATTAGATAGTAATTAATTTTAAACCTCTTTGTCTGGAAACAATAATAATGATATTGTTTCAAGAATGACTTGAGTAAATAAGTAATTTTGACTATTTTAAATACCAAAATTACCTATAAAAGACATATGAAAAAAGTGGTATCTGCATCCAGAAGAAAAATTGGATAAATAGAAGTTTGTATGGAATAATTTCACACATATATATTATATATCTGTATATATGTGTTTGTGGGCAGACAGATACATAGATATGGATATAGATTTACACCTATTTGTTTCTAAAGGTAATCATCCTTAGGGGGAAGGGAAAAAAAAGAATGAAAAAGAAATTTACATGACGACATTACATATTTAAATGCAGATTCATGTGCAATCATATTTTTATTTTGCGATGCTATGGAAATGTTTATCTTACTCTATAAATTAAAAACAACAGCAACAAAATTCAATTTCCCCAATACACTTCAGAACATTTACCCCCTACTCAGTTATGGGTCTATCAAAAGCATCCATATACTTTACAATTGCATATAATTGTAAGGATAGTATATTTTCTTTATCTACTTGGTTTTTCTTTATCTACTTGGTGTGGATATGGATATTCTTATGTGGATATAGATAGTGAACCACTCCATAATCAATATTTTTTGGGTATGAGTTTATTTAGGAGGCCTTATGTTGAGACTTTTTTGTTTGTTTTAGTGTGACTCATTGCTTCCTCATAGAGGAGATAATTTCCAAGAAGGAAAAAAAAAAACCTGGAAACTTACAGAAAAATAATTTGTGAAATCTGTGAACAAAGTACTATATTTTGAGAAATTTCTATTTCTATATTACTCTTAACATATATTGAACAGTTATCTTAAATGTGATACTAATGGTAATTCATTAGTAAGTTTTGTGGTAAGCTCTTTCTAATAGAAAAGATCTAACAGATAAAAATGAAAATAATATATTTAAATTTATCACTTTGAGAAGAATATTTTTCACAATCTCATATTTATTGTTTAAATTGAGTGTAATGCATATTCTTTCTATGCATTTGTACTTTCTAGTTAAAAACTTATTTACTCTGATTTTAAAAGTTATTAAGCTCTAAAAAATTTTATTTGGTCTAAGGAATATGTACCCTTACCATCTTGGTATTTCATACTTTGCCTTAGGTGTTAGAACTTCTTGACCACTATTCTAATAATTTCCCTTTCAAAGGAGGAACCTGTTTGAAGGGGGAACCACTGAGAGAAGTTTAAAAACCTCCATTCTTAGAGATTTCCAAGAAACCTTGCACTTTAAGGTCTGCAGAGTGCTATATGTGTGTGTATGTATGCACACACACACACACACACACACACACACACACACACACATATATATATATATATATATACATATATATGGATTTACACATACACATTTTGTACACATGTATATGTGTGTATATAATATATATTCTTATATTATCTTTACAACAACCCTGTAAAGTAGATGTTATTATCATCTTCATTTTATGTATGAAGAAACTAGATGGAGAGTTTAGCTGACTTACCCAGGATCACATAGCTAAATAAGCTCCTGATACAAATTAAAATAAGGCAGATTTTTCTGTATTTAATTCCAATATTTTGTCCCCTGGCAAAGTATGTATGTATGTATATATGTATGTACATGTATGCCATGTCTGTGTATTTAAAATTCTATCTCAGGAACTTCTTTAGCTGTTACCTAAACACTCTCAGTTTCAGTTTCCTCATATATACACATATACATACACACTAAATATGCCATATTTAGGATTTTTAACATAATGTTGTATATGATATATATGTGTGTGTGTGTGTATACCATACTTACACATTATATTAATATTATATGACAATATGTGCAATAATAATAGCCTAATATACACATGTCTCTAACATGTATGTATAATATTACACATGTACATACAATCCAGTGCATTTAAAATAAGGTAATGTGCATAGCCATGCTTTTATTCTAGGCAGAAGTTTTAAATTTGGGGTCTGTAAAATTATTTTTTAAAATATTCTTATAACTATTACAACATAATTAATTTCCTTTTTAATCCTATGTATTTTCATAATTTAAAAACATTATCATGAAAAGGATTCCATAGTATTCACTCAACTTCCAAATGTCTCCATCACACACAAAATGAGAACCTTTTAGGGATTCATAATTCTATCCTCTTTGATCTGGGTAATCTTGAGCAAATTCTCTTTATTTCAGTTTGTTTATCAGTAAAATGGGAAGGATAGAAGGAACTAGATTACCTTATAACTCTGAACCTATTATTATTCTAGTACCTGAGATATATTTTGTAAAATCTAAATGAGAAGATGAGCATATCTTCAGAAAATACTGTTTTAAGTAATGATCGCTTAAACTATTTTAACTTCAGCACAGAGTCTTCTTGATGTTGTTAAAATAGAAGTAACAAACTGCATAAATTAACTGATTCTTTTACTTGAGAAGTTAACATAAAAGACCCAATGATATTAAAAATGACCTAAGTCTGTTTCCTTGTCAGTTGCTGTGACCAACTTCAATAATTATTGAGTTGTGACCTTGCAGCTCTTTAAAAAGTTGGTCTACTCCTCAGAGCCAAAAAAGACTTTATTTTGAACTGTAATCTCTAACACTATAAGTCCCGTCACTTGCTTTAATTTCTATTTATTGCAATAGTTTTGCATTTAAATATAGAATACTTTATATATTGATTTTCTCTTTCATTACTTAATGTGCTTTTTTTTTTTTTTAGGTAGCTAAATCAGCTCTTTCATAAGCCTTTAATTAATTCTTTCTAAGTGACCTTGTAAAAGGTCCTTCTATTTCGATGACATCATAGACTTTGTAGGTTTTATAAGAAAACAACCATGAGCCTTCTCTCTGACAAGTCCAAATTAAATGGTTAGAGTTAACATATAAAGTTATGTTAACAGATGTGTTTGGAAATCTTGCTTGGGTCTTCTGTATTACTGTTAGTTGTCTAAATATCTAGGATAACTAACCTTTATCAAAAATATCTGAAACACAATTTCTCCCTGGTTGAACACTTCTCTCTGACAAATATACTGTAACAAATATAGAAGGCTGAATTTCATTCCACAATAGACAAATGGTCAAAAGCTATGAGCAAACAGTTCTCAAGAAGAATTGCAAACTATCAACAAAGTGTGCTCAATGTTACAAACAATAATAGAAATGTAAATTAAAATTACCCTGATATTGCACCTCACACTAGGAAAATAGTCAATAATAATAAAAGATTAAGATAATATATATTGGAAAGAATTGTGGGAAGATAGGCTCATTAGTGCATTTTTGATGGAGCTATGAATTGCTATAACCATTCTGGAATGCAATTTAAAATTGTGCAAATAAAGTGGCTAAAATGTTTATGCCCTCTGACCCAAAAAATTCTGCTTCTGGGCATATATACATCAAGGACATCATTGGCAAAAAAGAAAGGCTCTTTATACAATATACTATAGCACCAATTTTAGTTGTAACAACAACAACAAAAAAAGCTGGAAGTGAAACAGATGCCTATCAACTGGGAAATAATTAAATCAACTGTACATGAATGCAATGAAACATTATTTGTGCTATACTAAATGACACATGATAAATATTAAGAAACATGGAAAGACATGAAATAATATAAAATAATATGAACAGAGATAGGAAAAGTATTTACAATCACATCATCATTATAGGAGAGAACAATAACCACAAAAGAATAAAAAATTAATGCTGTGAAATTGAAAAAAAAAGTTTGATCCTAAAGAAGACAACTCCCCCCCCCATGTTTTTACAGATGTGTGTAGGTAGAATATTGCATGTAATTTTATAATCTTTCTTCAATATAAGTTTTTTAAAATAGTTTTTAGTCGTTTCAGTCATGTCTTTTGTGAACCCATTTCAGATTTTTCTTGGCAAAGACATTTGAGTTTGCCATTTCCCTTTCCAGCTTGTTTTACAGATGAGGAAACTGAGACAAAAAGGGACTTGCCCATGCTCTCATAGTAAGTGTCTGAAGCTGAATTTGCACTCAGGTCTTCTTGACTCTAGACACAGAGCTCTATCCACTACCTTTTTAATAAGGAAGGATTATCTGAGAGAGAAAGAATACAGGGACAAATCTTTCAGTGGTTTAAAAACAAAACATATCAAGAAAAACCCCATTTTTTAACAAAGAAAATAATGTTGCTTGGAGAAAACAATTTAGTTTTTATATATCATGTATATCTGCTAAGGCAACACTTAATATTCAACTGTGGGACAGGGAGGAGAAATGAGTTAGATAGAATAAGAGAAGATACAAAAAAAAAAAAAAAAAAAAAAAAGAGGATAAAGGAGATTTTGAACCGTTCCTAAACAGAGAAGATGATGGTTAAAGGAAATACAAGGACAATTCTGAAAGTTTATTTTAATACTCTATATTTGTTAGAAGTAAGAACACTCTCTTTTTCCTTTTCTATCCCCCACATTTTCACAGAGCTCAACAAAGAGTGGATACTCAGTACACATGGAAGGAATGCATTGTCACCACTAATTCCATCTTCCTCACCTTTACTTGTCTTGTTAAACCAGTCACATTGGATATTTTATTTATTTGATCTTGTATTATCTTGTCAACTTTCTAGTAAAGATGTTAAAAACTGGAAAAGCAAAGAACCTGGATAATGAGAATGTCTAACATATACACTAAGTCACAGGAACACTCATTTAGATTTGGGAAATTTCTTAGAAGCAAATGAATTGAACCCAATCTTTTTATTTTATTTATTAATTTTGAAGATTGGATCTCCATATTTGATCTCACCTAGAAAGGCAAACACTCCTTCTAGCCCTCATTCTGATTCTACACTTATTTTGACCAGTTTAAGAATTTCTAATTTGAGTCATTTTGCCCCTCCTTAGGGAACTTTTTACTTCTATATCCTTCCTGAAGGAATTTGCCCTATTCATTCATGTCTAATAAAGATATGAGGCAGCCAAATAGGACAGTGGATAAAATGCCCAATCTGGAGGCAGGAACACTCAACTTCATGAGCTTAAATCTATCCTCAAACTCTTAGTAGCTGTGTGATCCTGAGCAAGTCATTTAATCGTGTTTGCTTCAGTTACCTCATTTATAAAATGAGCCGGAGAAGGAAATAGCAAAACACTCAAGTATCTTTGCCAATAAAACAAAAGAAGCCATAACAGGTCAGACCATGCCTGAACAATAAATAATAAAGGCTACTCAGCGATCCCCCTTCATCTCAAAACTCTGTAGCTCAAACTTTACCAGCTTCAACCTCTTCAGTAGGTGAGGTTTTGCAGGATTATACCTTCCTGACTGGTTACAAACCCCTTATTATATGAGGAAATTATAGTTATATATAGTTATATGAAGAAATAAAGGCCCAAATCATTTAAATATTTTCACCAAGCCACACAACTAGAGATCTATGAAGTGAGATTTGAATCTAGGTCTTTAAGACATCAATCTTATTATTCTGTCCTCTATAATCCTGCTATTTACTATGTTATGTCTCTCATTACCACCTTATAGCTGGTAAAGTGCTTTGAATACATTATGTTATTTGAGCCTCACACCAACTCTGTGAAGTATTACAGAAAAGGAGAACTAAAGAAAAACATGATTACTGAACTAGTAATCATCAGAGGTAGGATTTGAATTCGTCTTTACTTATTTCAAATTCTTAGCCTCTTCATTACATTTTGCTGCCATGGCTACTTATTTCCTGAAAAGCTAACCTTCCAGAATTGTTGGAAGAACAAGGACATTGCTTTTTGGCCCAGTCTAATTTTTATTGTTAGTTGTCTTCCCCATCCCATCTTTCAAGTGTGTTGTGTTTTAACTTCTCATAATCCACTGGAGCTAATCAAAGTGACAGTATCTCTTTTCAGGGAATTCTTTCCTTTCTGTCTCATCATGTCTCTGAGTGTTTTCCTGTTGCTCTTCTGAAAGGAGAATTTTCTGCTATTCTTCTATTTCAAATGCTTTTTTTTAGGGGGGGGGGAGGAAGGAATGATTTTCTTTGATAACCAGCCAGGTCTTTTGTTCTACCTCTCTTCTGCTAGTGGTTCACCTTTTGCTCACTCCAACTAAAGCCCTTTGGTGTCTACTTGAAAATTTGGCAGTTCACATTCAAAAGAAAATTCTCTAGAGGTAACCTGTTCTGACATACCCAAATCTTAACTCAAAGATTTGCCAGAGTAATGGATTGACTAAAAATTTCCACTCGTCTCTTTTTCCTTCAGCTGTTTCACCTTTATGTGAACAATGCTGTGCTATATCTATTAAATTTTCTGTATGGTAGTTCTGAATCTAGAAGTTAATTTTATTTTTATTTTATTGAATGTCCTACTTTTAAAAATATAAATGAGAACAAAACTTTGAGAGGAAAGAATAATCTGAATCCTATTAATAAAAAATTTCAGTATCAATAGCCACCACTTAAAACACAATTGAGATTATTGGGGAAATGGAATTTGTAAATGCTGATTTCTGATTCTGATGATTTACTCTCCAAATTTCTTTGAAATCACAAGGATAAAGTATGAAAAACTAAGGTGAATATAGAGTATTTGGCATATTGAAGGCAAAAACCTTTAGAATATGAATCTAAAATGTCCTTTTGCACTTTAGAAGTTAGACATTTTTAAAGCACCTATTCTGTGCAAAGCATTGTGTTAGAATTGAGGATACATCCCCAATTTTTTTTTGTTTTTATTTTTTAATTGCTAAAAGATAAGAAAATTCTATTTAAAAGTTCCAAGGTATATTTTCAAAATGAGAAGATTAGAAAAGATGATCTCTGAGGTCCTCATCAGATAAATAAATAAAATCCTTGACCTTCAGGACAATGGTGATATATGCAAAAGAATAATTCAAAACATCACATTTCATTTTCCAAATGCTCTGAGTTAATTTATGTGCATGTATACACATAAGCATATATAAGTATATTTGTGTATAAGTAACATACATATAGATAGAGAGATGTTAGATATATTTTTATGTCAACCGTAACAACACTCAAGATCTAGAGAAAAAATAGTTTATCATACTTCAGAGTCTAGATCACAATATGCAGTCTAATTATGTTTTCAGATGAGAAGAGGCATCAAAGAAATAAAAAATATTATCTTTTGCCACCCCCATAGACTTCCAATATAGATATTTTATCTGCCAGAAGTGGTACCAGAGTATCCATTAAGACTATTAGTAAACCCTAAGCTGAGTCACTCGAAGCAAAATTGTTAAATTCTTCTGAAGTAGAGCACAATAACATGGATACTCCATGTATCCATGAGGGAGACATGTCAACATAAGAGAATCCCATTTATATATTTAACACAATTGGGGCATTTAGGACAAAGAGGTTACAGATAGAGTAGAAAGTCCCTTGGAGGTCATCTCACACAGGCAACCTGAAATTATTAGTGGAATTTGAAGTCCTAAAAGAGATATAGATATTTTTCTTTCATTTTAGAAACAACAAAATGGTGACATCAAAAAATGACTTTTATAAGTTAGCACAGAAGACCAACTATCAAGCTGAGGCTGATGGCCACATTTAGTGATTTCTGCTATAGTACTCAAAATACAAGATGGCTTTGATTTCATGTCTAAATGTCACTGTCATACAAGCCTTGGTTCCAACTTTTCCTGCTATGAACATTTTTTAAAGTGCTATCCTCTATGGAGATAGATAATAACACTGCATCCCCATTTTAGCATATGATTTTCATTTGGATTTCCAGTAGTATTCTTGGTTTTGAATGGACTCAAGAAACCAATTTTTTCCCCTGTCATTCTTGTGACCAAAAATGTACCTGATGGGAAAAGCATAATTAGACAAGTTTGCCTGAGACAAAATAAATAAATAAATAAAGATCTTTGGGTCTTAGTGGATTGCAAACTCAATCAGTATGAATTAGCAATTTGATATGGCAGCCAAAAAAGTTAATATAATTTGATATTCCATTAAAAGAAGCAAAGCTTCCAAGAGTTGGGAAACAGCAAATTTTTCCTCATTGTAAATTTAAAAATATATATTTATTTTTAATATAGATTGCTTTATAAATCATATTGGGAAAGAAAAATCAGAGCAAAAGAGAAAAACAATGGCTGAGAAATAAAACAGAAAAAAGAAGTGAACTTAGCATTTGTTGATTTACATTCTTTTTCTGGATACAGATAGCATTTTTTATCCAAAGTCCCAATAGGGTTTGCCTTGGATCACTGAACCACTGAGAAGAACCAAGTCTTTCATAGGTAATCATCATGTATACTTGCTGTTATTGTGTACAATGTGTTCCCGATTCTGCTGGCTTTGTTCAGCATCAATTCATGTAAATCTTTCCAGGCCTTTCTATAATCAGCTTGTTCATTTTTTTAAATAGAACAACAATATTCATATATTACAACTTATTAGCCACTTTCCAATTGATGGACATCTACTCATTTTCCAATTCTTTGTTACCACAAAAAAACCTGTTAAAACATTTTTGCACATGTGGGTCTTTTCCCATGTTTATGATTTTCTTGGAATACAGATCCAATAGTGGCACTGATGGGTCAAAGGATATGCCCAGTTTGATAGACCTTTGGTCATAGTTCCAGATTACTCTGCAGAATGGTTTGATCATCTCACAGCTCCACTAACAATGCATTAGTCTCCCAGTTTTCGTACATCCTCTCCAACATTTATCATTATCTTTTCCTGTCATCTTAGCCAATCCGAGAGGTGTGAGGTGGTACCTCAGATTGTTTTAATTTGTATTTCTCTGATCATAGTGATTCAGAGCAATTTTTCACATGACTATTGATAACTTTAAATATCATCATCTGAAAATTGTTCATATCTTTTGACCATTTATCAGTTGCATAATGACTTGTTTTCTTACCAATTTGACACAGTTCTTTATATATTTTATCAGTGAGGCCTTTATCAGAAATAGTGGCTATTAAGTTTTTCTCACTTCCCTTTTAATTTTGTTTCTGCTGGTTTTGTTTGTGCAAAACCTTTTTGATTTAATGTGATCAAAGTTGTCCATTTTGCTCTTCATAATGTGCTCTAGTTCTTCTTTGATCACAAATTCCTCCCTTGTTCCAAGATTTTATAGATAAATTATCCCTTGTTCTCCTAATTTGTTTATAGTATCAACCTTTATGTCCAAGTCTTTATGGGGTGTGAGATGTAGGTCTATGCCCAGTTTCTGACATTATTTTCCAGTTTTCCCATCAGTTTTTGTCAAATACTGAGTTTTTATTCTAGAAGCTGGAGTTTGGGGATTTAATCAATAGTAGATTACTATAGACCTTGCTTATTATGTCTTGTGAGAGTAACCTTATTGCACTGATCTATCACTCTATTTCTTAGTTCCAAATGGTTTTAATGATTGCAGCTTTATAATATAGTTTTAGGTTTATATTATAATATAGTTATAGGCTAAGCCATCATTCTTTTTGTTGCTTTTTTTCTCATTAATCTCCTTGATATTTTTGACTTTTTGTTCTTCCAGATTAATTTTGTTATTATTTAGAACATTTATAATTTATTATAACATAATATATAACAATATAAATTGTTAATTTATAACAATTATAATATTCTAGTTCTATAAAATAGTGTTTTGGCAGTTTTATTGGTATGATAATTTAGGCAGAATTGTCATTTTTATTATATTAGTTCAGCCTAACCTTGAACAATTGATATTTTTTCCAGTTGTTTACATCTCACTTTATTTGTGTGAGAAGTCTTTTGTAATTGTATTCATATAGTTCTTGGATTTGTCTTGGCAAATATAACCCCAAATGTTTTATTTTGTCTATAAATGGAATTTGTCTTTCTATGTCTTGCTGATGGGCTTTGTCAGTGATACATAGAAATGTTGGTGATTTGTGTGGATTTATTTTATATCCTGCAAGTTTGCTAATGTTGTAAATTGTTTCCAAAAGGTTTTAGGAAAATTTTCTAGGATTCTTTAAGTATATCATCATATCATCTGCAAAGAGTGCTAGTTTTACTTCCTTGTTGCCTATTCTAATCCCTTTAACTTGTTTTTCTTTTCTTATTGTAAAAGCCAACATTTCTAGTACAATGTTGAATAATAGTGATCATAATGAGCATCCCTGTTTCACCTTTGATTTTATTGGGAATGCATCCAGCTTCTCTCCATTACAAATATTCTTTCTGTGGGTTTTAGATAGCTACTGCTTATTTTTGTAAGTAAAGTTCCCTTCATCCCTATGCTCTCTAGTGTTTTTAATAGGAATGGGTACTATAGTTTGTCGAAAGCTTTTCCTGAATCAATTGAGATTATCATATTTCTTCTAGTTTTGTTATTGATATGATCATTTATAGCAATAGTTTTCTTGATGTTGAACCAGCCTTGCATTCTTGATATAAATCCCACTTTGTCATACAGTATTATCCTGCTAATAAGTTGCTGTATTTTCTTTGCTGATAGGGTATTTTTAAATTTTGCATCAATATTTGTTAGGGAGATTGGTCTATAATTTTTTTTCTCTGTTTTGGCTTGTCATGGTTTAGGTGTCAGTGCCATATTTGTGTCATAAAAGGAATTTGACAGGATTCCTTCTTTACCTATTTTTCCAAATAGTTTACATAGTATTGGAATTAATTATTCTTTTAAATGTTTGGCAGAATTCACTTATGAATCCATTTGGTCTGGAGATTTTTTCTTAGGAAGCTCATTAATGACTTGTTCATTTTCTTTTTCTAAAATGGGACTATTTAAGTAATGTATTTCCTCTTCTGTTAATCTGGGCAATTTATATTTTTGTAAATAGTCATCCATTTCACTTGGATTGTCAGACTTGCTACCATACAGTTGGGCAAAAGAGCTCCTAATTATTTCTTTAATTTCTTTTTCATTTGTGGCAAGTTCTCCCTTTTCATTTTTGCTGCTGGTGAGTTGATTTTTTTTTCTTTTTTCTAATCAAATTAACCAAAGGTTTATCTATTTTTTTTTTCATAAAACCAACTCTTTCTTTTATTTATTAGTTCAGTAGTTTTCTTAGTTTCAATTTTATTAATCTCTCCTTTGAGATTCAGAATTTCTAATTTGTACTTAATTTGTTCTTTTTCTAGGTTTTTTAGTTGCATGCCCAATTCATTGATTTCCTTTTTCTCTATTTTATTCATGTAGCTATAGATATAAAAATTTCCCCTAAGAACTACTTTGACTATATCCCATTTGGTTTTGGTATATTGTCTTATTATTGTCATTCCCTTATATGAAATAATGGATAGTTTCTGTGATTTGTTACTTGACCCACTCATTTTTTTAGAATTAGATCATTTATGTTCCATTTGGTTTTTAGTCTATATTTCCCTGTCCCTTTAGAGAATATAATTTTTATTGCATTGTGATCTGAAAAGAAAATATTTACTATTTCTGCCTATTTGTACTTGATTGTGAAATTTGTATCCCCTAATACTTGGTCAGTTTTTGTGTAGGTGCCATGTACTGCCAAGAAAAAGTGCATTCCTTTCTGTCTCTACTTAATTTTTTCCCCAGGAATTACTCAATTTTTATCTTATCTAGATTTTTTAGGATTCTATTAACTTCCCTAGTTTCTTTCTTATTTATTTTGTTGGTTATATTTGTCTGATTCTGATGGGGGAAGGTCAAAGTTGCCCATTAGTATAGTTTTGCTATTTATTTCTTCCTGTAACTAGATTAAAATCTTCTCTAGGAATTTGGCTGCTCTACTATTTGGTGCATATACATTTAGTATCTTTTCTCCTTCATTGTTTATGGTATTCTCTATCCGGATGTATATCCCTATCTCTGTTAATAAGATCTATTTTAACTTTTGCTTCATCAGAGATCAAAATTGCTACCCCTCCTTTTTTTTTAAAAATTACTTTAGTTGAAGCATAATAAATTCTGTTCCAGCCTTTTACCTTTCTGTATGTGTCTCTCTGTGTCACATGTGTTATTTGTAAGCAACATATTGTAGGACTCTGTTTTTTAATCCACTCTATTTGCTTCTGTTTTATGGGAGAGTTCATTCCATTCACATTTGCAGTTATGATTATTAGCTCTGTATTTTCCTACATCCCATTTTCTCCTCTATATATACTTCTGTTCTCTCTTTCCACCCTGTCCTTAATAGTAGTTTTTTTTTTTACCTACCCCACCCACTACCTTATCGTCTATCACCCTTTCCCCACTTTTCTTATCTTTCCCCTAGTATTTCTGCCTTCCCTTCTATCCTGCCCCTCCCTTTTCTTTCCTCTTTCTCCTCCTACTTTTTTATAGGGTTAGATAAATTTCTGTTCCCAACTTAATGATTAAGTTATTCCTTTTTAGAGCCAAAATTGATGAGATTAAGCTTCAAACAGTGCTTATTCCCCCTTATTTTCCCCAGTTGTAGTAGGTCTTTTGTACCTCTTTATGTGATTTAATTTGATCCATTATTCCTCCCCTTTCCTCTTTTTTTTTTTTTTTGTGTATAGATCTTTTTCTACCCTCTAATGTCTTTTTATTTGATATTATTACATCAGAGTCCATTCACAACTGCACCCTCAGACCATGTGATGCCCCCTGTGTCTGCCCCAATGACAGATATTATTTTGCCTATACTAATTTTAAATGGAATCTCTCTTTCTATGTCTTGCTGATGGACTTTGTCAGTGACATATAGATTTTTGATAAAAGGACTGTACTTCCAGCAACTTTCTATTGGCTCTAATGTTTTATTATTAGAGAAAGTAAAAAGATCAGATTTTAAAATATTACATTTTGATGGTGCTAATAATTTACACAATTACTTCAAAATTCTGAAATATGTTAACAAACAAAGATGCAGTTAGGTTCTATGTAATTTGTGTTAAATAGATTTTTGAATGTAGCATAATTTTTAAATGGGCATAATGGAGGAGGTCAACCTTGAAGTTAAGAGGAACTGAATTCTGGTCTTACTCCTAAAATGTGCTAGCTACATGATGTTGGATAAGTAACAGCAGAGCCTAAATGAAAAATGCAGTGCAGATCTGCTTTAGGAAAGATAATTTCAGTCCTGGGAGCACTCTTCCTCAAGGAAACCACAAGGGGAACAATGAAAGAAGTATTTATTTGGAGCCAAAGGACAATGGTTGAAATTTTACTTTTGTAAATTATTGCTTTTGTGTTCTTAGATCATTTTACTTTTTGAGACCTCTGTCTCTTATCTATAAAATGATGAAGTTGAGATTTAGATGAATCCTAAGTTCCCTTTCAGCTCAAAATTAGTGATGCTATGATTTTTCTGTCTTTTATAATTGACAAACCATTGATGGTCACCTGAACATGAAATATTCATTATTCATACCTCATTTATATTTATGTCTTGATTAACTAGACCATTTAATCAATTAGAACCTATCTATTTTTGTGGATAATATTAATAATAATAATATCCACAATAATAATGACTGACAAGGTACTTTATCTCCATTGTCTTATTTGAGTCTCACAACAAACCTAGAAGATGGCTACCACAGTTATCATTATCTGTAATTCTCAGATTGGGAAACTAACATTCAGTCTAGTAGAATATACTTTCCTTGAATTAAGGGATTCTTTTACTTTTGAATTTGTATTCCTCGGGTCTAATATGACATCTGACATGTAGTAGGTGCTTTAAGGAATGCTTGTTTGAATGAATGGTAGAAATTTCCTGTGATCATACAGCAATGTTATAAAACCTCTTCTTAGTGGAGATTCAAAATACTTTTGTAGGCCCCGGAAGACAAGCCTGGCCCTGGAAGAAGATGGCTTCTGAATAATTCAGTCTAAGAAATGATTAAGTACTGACTGTGTGCAGCACCTACATCTAAAAGCAGACATTTCAGACAGAGACATCTAAATGAAATATGTTTGAAAAGAAATAGTATTTTCCTTAGTTTGGGGGATTATTTTCATTCTCCAAATTGTTTCTAGTATATGTCCTAAAGAATGGCAGAACTGGAATATATATCCTAATGAATGACAGAAAAGAACCTTTCCATGACCTGGCATGTTCAGGCATTCCTGTTCTGTGCTCACTATCTGCTCCAGAAAAGCATGCAGTCACTACTCTAACTGCAGATGAGAGCTGAAGGTGACCCTAGACATTCGCCAGATGGCTAAACGTGGATCTTGGTGAAAATCTGTGAAGCTTCATCCACCCCAGGAATTTGTGCTTGTCCCCAGCCTCCTTCGCAGGCCAGTGTCCTTTTGTGAAGTGCTGAGCTGTGTGGGAGGGAAGCTGCAGAGGAACGAATGGCTTGAAGGTGATCCTGAAAATTGGTAATCATAGACGGCTCTGACCACGTTGTAGAATAGAGCACTGGGAGAGTGAGTGGTTAAACTGCGCCCCCTGTTCTGTAAGTGTGTTATCAAAAGCCACAGGGTTTGATGTCTAACAGCAAAAAGGTAACAGAACTTACTTGTCTTCTAATGAATTTGTCTGCATCCTCTGTCTCACCTCCCACTTTGTCTTTGGTGTGTGGGGAGTTGCTTCACTCTGGTCATGTAGCCTCGCTCTCTTTCCCTCTCTCCAAGGATTAATTCAATCAGGATCAGCCATATCTGGAATGTACATTTAATACTCAGGAATGATGTCAGTAATATATGTAAAGGATTTTTTTTTTTTTTTATATTAGATAACTACTCATTAAAAGTCAATCCTTTCCCCAGGGTTTTAAAATAGAAAGTATTCACCTTTTGCAAATGAGAATGGTGGAATTTACTTTAACTCGTGCTACAATGAAAACTGGAAGAAAGGGAATTGCTCACAATACAATATAACTCCACGAAATTTACATAATTTAAGCATAAAATGTAATACCCAGCTCACACTCTTTTGTCTTGAGTGAAATTGGTTTTCAAGTAATGTGTGGGGAATCATAACCAGCTTTAACAAAATGGATAATGTCAGAAAGTGAAAGTTCTTAGCCTGAAAGGCATTGCCAAAGTCTGCTTTCCAGTATACAACATTTTAAAAAGTTTGCCCAGTGGTTTAATGCAAAGACTGCATGGGCTTATTGAAAACTCCGAGAGTAGGTATGCAACTGAATGAAAGTGTATTTCTGAAATTCTTATTTGGAGATTTTACACTCTATGCTTGATTGACTTTGCAAATGGCATGCGTACAAGAGTGATAGCCACTTAAGGCTCATCACTAGCTATTTACAATATTTCCTCTATTATTTTTCTTTTTCCAGTCTCATAACTTGTAATGCTTTCCAAGAAATCACAAACTTAACGAAAAAAATTCTTTAATTCAAAAATATGTTTGTGCACTCCACCTACTAAAGACCACTGAGTGGGACTCAGCATGCAAATCAGATGCTCCCTTGGCCTATCTTGCTAACTGAATCATGTTTTGTATAATCCTCAGCTCCTCTAAGGCAGATAAGATAAATGATGGTTCCTTGCCTTCTTCCTCTGGAGACCAATAGTGTCATTCTCTGTCCTGAAAGACCATTTGTAAAACTTACCTTGTTCCTATATATATATATATATAATTTTTTTTAAAGTCCCACAAGAAGTAAAATTTCTCTTGAGTGATTTACATGCAATTCCAATTTAGAAAAAGACTTACAATGAATAAACTTCTATAACCAGAGACTATCTGTGACCTAATCTAAATGAAGTTTATAGGACAATATCCCCCCATTTTGTGTCCTTTTTCACTGCTGTTGTCCAGTGTTTTGTTCTTTCCATACTTTCCAGGGTTAGCATGAGGAAATATATATTGATATTCTAAAGTTTTCTGTGATCAACCACAGAATAGATTTTATTTTGTGACTATAGCATAAAATGGGGTAAGTTGTTTTTAATTTGCTTTTTCTGCACACTAGAAAATTTAGCTTAAGTAAAATGTGCTTTTCACACAGAAGTCAAGAAATATTTAGTATTGGTATGAAAAACAAAAATCCAAATGTAAATCGTGGTTTCCTTCCAGATTTTCATCCCTCCTGCCCTTTCTTCCTCTTTTCCCTCTTTCCTTCGTTGCTCCCTCCCTTTCTTCTTTATCTCCTCTCTTCTCTCCTCTCCTCTCTTCTTCTCCTTTTCTCTCCTTCCTTCTTTCCTTCACTCCTTCCTTCCTTCCTTTCTTTTTTCTCCCTTGTGCATTCCTTCCTTTTTTTCTCCTTCCCTCCCTTGTTTCCTTCCCCCTTCCCTTCCTTCCCTCATTCTTCCCTCTTTCCTTCCCTTCCTCCCTTCCTTTTTTGCTTCCTGCAGCATTTCATCAGTAATTTTGCCAATTGGAAAGTGGGAGTAGTAGGGGTAGGTATCTTTTTTAAGTTGGCTAAAAATTAATATGGTTTTTGTCTACTAATACACAGATTTTTAAATTGGGAGAGGGGAGGTGGAAGCATGAAACTCACCCTTTTAATTGAATGTAGCAAAAAAAAAAAAAAAAAAAAGACCAGAAATCCTTTTTTTTACCAAATTAGCATTCACTCTTATAAAAATGCTGGCTAGATCAAAAGGTGCTTGTTAGGATCACCATTTCAAGAAATATTTGTGAACTGTGTTCTACTTGATTCAGACATACATATGTGTCAGGTACTGGGGAGATACTGGGGAGTATCCAAATAAAAGGAGATTTAAGGAGGGAGGGAAAATTAAGTCAGGTATATGAGAAAAGCCCAGGGAGTTCCCACTGTGGGAGCTCCCTTCATAAGTTTATATTATAATAGGTTCCTAATCTTTTTTGGTTCATGATATCTTTGGTGTTTCAAGAATTTTTTTCATCTAGTGTTGGGCCAGAAGGATTTCCTAACATTTCAATTTATCAAATAGATAAATCAACAACTTAATAAGTATTTATGTCCTACAAACTTTGTAGTCATTTGAAAAAAAAGCATGACAAAAGAAAAAACATTATTTTATTTCATTGTTAAATAACCAGTTACTAATGGGAGATGTGTATTTGATGAACACTACATAACATCTCAAAATCTGGGATCAGATTGGACATCCTCATCTTTAGTTGTTTTTTCCATGATACTTTTTTTTTAAATTATTATTATTAATACCATCCCAACCTCTCAACCTAATTTTTCAAAGATATTACACACAAGAATATTCTCGAAGATAGTGGCTTAGCCAAAAGTACCAGTAAACCACAAAGTATCTCAAACATCTGAAAGGAGCATCAAAAGGATCTAATATTGAAATTGTGGATTTCCTAGTTGTTTGCATGCTGAATATTGCTGTTTTGCCATCCAATTCACCCCCTTTCTTGCCCCATTGCTTTGATCTCATGGTATGAGAGGAAACCTTAACTTTAGGAAAGGTTAAAAAAGGTTGAACTCATTTGTTCAAGGTCCCTTAGTGTAAGAGACTGGATGTGGAGTTAGGTCCTTCAAGTATAAGTAGGTCCTTCCCCTTCTAAATTATTTTTATGGACTTTATATGTAGTTTATTTGCTTATCTGTGTGATATACCTGCTTCCATCTCAGCTTATCCCCTTCCCCCAATCCCACCCATCTTCCTGTAAAGAAAGCTTTATTTTTTGTATCCCTGCTGACTAGCATAGTCAGTGGCGTATAGTAGGCAATTAATGCTTGTTAACTTGAATGGGACATAGGATTTTTCATTTGGAGAACAACTTGTATGCCATTTTAACTGGCACAAAAAGTGTCTGAAGAAAATAAACATGAAATGTCTGGAAGAGTAGGTGGGAAGCAAGATTATGGAGGACTGAAAATGCTTGTCTGAGAAATTTGCATTTTATTTTCTACTTATCTTGTGTACTCAGAAGGCTGTACCTTGTTCTAGGCTTTTATAAGAGCCCTGATTTTCCCTGTCACAGTATGCTCCATCCTAAAATTCCTCTCTTTAGAATTAAAAGAAACACTATAGTGAATTACCCCCTGACCATCTCATCCAAAAAATAGGGGAAAGATGCAACAAAAATGGGAAATAAAGGGAGACTTCTATTTTCAAGTGAAATGTTAAGAGGGTCAAGACATTTGCCTTCACTGCATCCCTGTCCCAACTAGTCACATTCTTATTTTGCTTATTTCTGGGCTTGTGTGTCTTGATCTATACTTTGGTTTGAGGTCAGATACCTAGAGATATGAAAATCTTCAGGCATGCTAATCAATTTATTTGTCAATCAATAAACCCCTTTTCAACCACCTCTTATGGGTAATTCACCAAAAACATGAACAATTCTTGTTCAATCATTTTTTTGGTTGTTTTGATTCTTCACAACCTAATTTGGAGTTTTCTTGGCAAAGATATTGTAGGGTCTTTTTATTTTCTTCTTCAGTTCATTTTACAGATGAAGAAACTGAGGCAAACAGGCTTAAATTAGGATAAGACAGCAGTTAAAAGTTTCTAAAGCCACTGTTGAACTCAAGAAGACAAGATGTGAAACACATTTTATCTAAAACCATAGTGCTAGGGGCAGCTAGGTGACCCGGTGGATAGAACACCAGCCCTGAAATCAGGAGGACCTAAGTTCAAATCTGGTGTCAGACACTTAATAACACTTCCTGGCTGTGTGACTGGACAAGTCACTTAACCCCAATTACCTCAGCAAAACAAACAAACAAACAAAAAAACATAGTGCTTGTTTATGAGTTTATGTAAGTTGACATTAATAATAATTATTAGCTTCATGAAATTTAAAGTTATTTTTATGTTTGAATCAATAGTATTTTCTTTATTTTTAAAAATTATGCTATGTACCTCATTTCTTTATTTTTTGAAAATAAATATTTTATTTTCTTTCCAATTACATGTAACCTTAATTTTTAAATATTTTCTTTAAGTTTTCAGTTCTTTCTCTCCCTTCCTTCTATTGCTTCCCCCTCACTGAGAAGACAGGCAAATTGATATGGTTGACAGTATTTTATGTTTAGAAATAATAGTGACTATTTTCAGAATCCAATCTTGTATTCTTCAGCTACTTTCAGTAGGAATTGTGACTGGAACTGTGCTTTTATTCACAATCTTTGAGTTTATATACTATGAACTTTGTACTATATTCATGGAAACTCATTTTCCATTCAAATCAGACGCAGTATTGTTTTGAGGATAGAGGATAGTCCTTACGGCCAGGAAGACTAAGATTGGAGCTCTGCTTCTTATGTTCTAGCTCACTGGTTATAAGCAAGCCACTTTGCCCTGGGTTGGCCCAGAACTCTAAAAATGATAAGTTATAGATGAGTTGCAAATCTGAATCAGGAGTTTACCACATTAATGAAATCACGGATCGGGACCAAAAAAGAGAGTAAAATATCTGTAGTCACTTCTTCATGAATTAATTTGTTTATAGTTGTGCTTTGATAGGTATATGCTAAATCCTAACCTCTTAAAGGATAGATTTGAAATGCACATATAGAAAAAGATGTAGAATTTCACATAACTAAATAATCTAATAGGTAATTTTTACATAATTATCCTTGGGAAAGCCTATCAAGATAAATATATTTTATACATTTTTTGCTTATTTACCTTTGCAGGGAACATTATATAGCATTTGGTCTTTATCCCTGATAGGTGAATGTGTGTGTTTACGTGCATGCCTTTAAGAATGTACATATGTGTGTGTGTGTGTATGTATGTTTTGTGTAAATGGCAGGGCTTAGTAACCAATTGAAGATTAGAGAAGAAAGAGAAGCTAACATTATTCTGCAGTTTTGCAACTTGGACACTGAGATCCTGATGATATAGACCAAAGCTTCTTAAACTCTGGATTGCAAACCCATATGGAATCACATAGCTGAATGTAAGGATCACAAAATTATTATTTATTACCAATAAATATTTGATTTGTATATCCATTTCATACACCTGGTATTGCATAAAAGTTTCTGAAGTGAAAAGGGGTCATAAGGAAAAAAGTTTAAGATACACTGTTTTTAGACCTTCACCAGAAGTTAGAGTTAGATTCATGACACAAATAGGTATAAAGAACTCAAAAGGTTCTTCCTTTTGAAGTGAAATGATGTTCACAGCCTGGATGTATAGTTGGTAAACTTCTGCTTCTAGGCAATACTATAAGTTATTTTGAAAAATAAAAAAGGTCATCTATCTAAAAAAGTTCATCTCCCATCTGATAACATCTAAATTTCTATCAATGAATGTTATTAGCAGGAATGGCGCTATCATCATTGTCTTTACGCATATGTAAAATAGAAATTCTAAAAGGATCTAAATAAGGTCTTTCAATAATACCAAAGCTAAGTATGAAAACTAGGGTGTTTTTTTGTTTTGTCCCTCCAAGGTCAGCATCGAATTGGTATTGATTCACTTGATTCAATAGATATTATTAAGCATCCAATGTGTGAAGAGCTAAGGTATTGGGGAAGATATAAAATTTATTGAATATTGAAGTCCTTAGGAATAATGAAAATAAGTTATTCATTCAGTCAACAAACATTAATTAAGCTATTAATTGCTTATTAAATGCCATGCATTGTGCTAAGCCCTGAGAACATAAAAAGAGACAGCCTTTGCTCTCAAGGAGCTCACATTGTAATGGAGAAGACAGCATGTGAATAACTATATACACAGATACACATATGCAAACAGAGTTTGAAAGGAAGGTCATCTCAGAAAGAAGACATTGAGGGAAAAAGAGGGAAAGGATCAATAGAGAAAGCTCTCTGGAAGAAGATGGGATTTAAGTTGAGTCTTGGAGGAGAAAAGAGAATATTCTCAGTATATATGATAGCCAGTGAAAGGGCAATGGGGGTTGGAAGATAAGATGCTATGTGCAAAACAATGAAATTGGCTACCCTTGTTGGATGGTAGAATATTCTGAGTAGACTAAAGGGTGCATTATACAAATTGTGCATTATACAAATTGTAGAAAAGATGCTAATATATTTTAGTAGAAGCTGTAAATCTCCTTAAATAGGTGAAATCACAGATCTTGTAAAACAGAAGCAAAAACTAACATTGGTTAAAACAGGATTTAGAAATAGGTTTAGAAGTAGAAAAGGTCTTAAAGGTTACATAGTCCAAATCATTTTATAGATGAAGAATTTGAGGCTCAGGAAATTTAAATCGGTTGTTTTTGGTCACACTTTAAGTCAGAATTTAATTCCAAGTCCAATGTTTTCTCTATATGTCATACTAAGGCTATTTCCAGTTGTCCTGATCTTTATCTGTCCACTTCAAATGGCTCTGGAGGGGAAACTGAGACAGGTGACCTTGCACAGCCATCCCTCACTTAAATCAAATATCATGGCATCACCTCCCTGATATCATGGTCTTCTTTGAGCACAAAGGATAAACAACAAACAACACAGTACATGTTGCAATCATGTACATGTGTGTGTGTTTGTGTGTTGTTTGGTCAAAACCATTTTAATTTAATGTAATCAGAGTGGTGCATTTTGCCTTTTATAATGTTCTCTAGTTCTTTGGTCATAATTTCCTCCCTTCTTCAAAGATCTGATAGATAAATTATCCCTTGCTCTCCTAAATTATTGATGGTTTCATCCTTTATGACCAGATCATTTGTCCATTTTGAACTTATTTTGGTTTGGGGTGTGAGATGTAGGTCTATATTGAGTTTCTGACATATTATTTTCCAATTTTCCTACCAATTTTTGTCAAATAGTGAGTTTTTATTGCAGAAGCTGTCATTTGGGTATTGTTTATAGGCCTTGGTTATTGTGTCACATGTATCTAATCTATTCCACTGATCTACCATTCTACTTCTTAGCCAATACCAAATGGTTTTAATGAAAGCTGCTTTATAATATTTTACATTTGCTATTGCTAAGCCACTGTTCTTTGTATTTTTTTCCCATTAATTCTCTTGATATTCTTGACATTTTGTTCTTCTAGAAGAATTTTGTTGTTTTTTCTAGTTCTATAAAATAATGTTTTGGAAGTTTGATTAGTATAGCATTGAACAAGTAGACCAATTTAGGCAGAATTGTCATTTTATTATATTAGCTCAGCCTAGCCATGAACAATTGATATTTTTCCAATTGTTTAGATCTGACTTTACTTTGGTAAGAAGTGTTTTGTAATTGTGTTCATATAGTTCTTGGGTATGTCTTGGAAGGTAGACCTTCAAATATATACATATATATTTGTCTACAGTAATTTTATTTTATTTTATTAAAACTTTTTATTTTTCAAAACATATGCATGGGCAATTCTTCAACATTAGCCCTTGCAAAACCCTGTGTTCCAATTTCCCCCACTTCTGCCACACCCTCCCCTAGATAGCAAGTAGTCCAATATATGTTAAACATGGTAGAAATATATGTTAAATCCAATATGTGTATACATATTTATATAATTATGCCACACAAGAAAAAAAGAGAAGCAAAATAAAATGCAAGCAAACAACAACAAAAAGAGTGCAAATGCTTTGTTTTGAACCATACTCAGTTCCCACAGTCCTCCCTCTAGGTGTAGATGGTTCTCTTCATCATTGAACAATTGGAACTGATTTGAATCATCTCATTGTTGAATCAGAATTGATCATTATATAATCTTCTTGTTGCTGTGTATAATGATGTCCTGGTTCTGTTCATTTCACTTAGCATCAATTCATGTAAATCTCTCCAGACCTCTCTGAAATCATCCTTTTGGATGATTTTTGGACAAACATTTTTGCACATATGGGTCCCTTTCCCTTCAAGATCTTTAAGATCTCTTTGGTATATAGACCCAGTAGAAATATTGCTGGATCAAAGGGTATGCACAGTTTGATAAACTTTTTGAGCATAATTCCAAATTGCTTTCCAGAATGATTGGATCCATTCAAAACTCCACCAACAATGTATTAGTGTCCTACTTTCCTCACATCCTCTCCAGCATTCACCATTATCTTTTCCTGTCATCTTAGCCAATCTGAGAGGTATGTAGTGGTATCTCAGAGTTATCTTAATTGGCATTTCTCTGATTAATAGTGATTTAGAGCACCTTTTCATATGACTAGAAATAGTTTCAATTTCTTCATCTGAAAATGAAGTAATATCCTTTTTTTTATATCCTTTTTTTTTTCAATCAATTTATCCATTTCATTTATTTATTTATTTATTTATTGGAGAATGGCTTAAACTATTATAAATTTCAGTCATTTCTCTATATAAAATGAGGCAGAATCTTTGAATGTAAAAATGTTTTCCCAATTTATTGCTTTTCTTCTAATCTTGCCTGCATTAGTTTTGTTTGTACAAAAACTTCTTAATTTAATATAATCAAAATTATTTATTTTGTGATCAATAATTCTCTAATTCTTCTTTGGTCACAAATTACTTCCTCCTCAGAGGAGGATCTGAGAGTAAACTATCTTATGTTCTTCTAATTTTTTTATAATCTCATTCTTTTACATCTAGATCTTGAACCCATTTTGACCTTATCTTGATATATGATATTAGGTATGGGTCAATGCCTAGTTTCTGCCATACTAGTTTCCAAATTTCCCAGCAGTTTTTGTCAAATAGTGAGTTCTTATCCCCAAAGCTGGGGTCTTTGGGTTTGTCAAACACTAAATTGCTATTATTATTGATTATTTTGTCTTGTGAACCTAATCTATTCCACTAATCAACTATTTATTTCTTAGCCAGTAACAACTGGTTTTGATTACTGCTGCTTTATAATATAGTTTTAGATATGGTACAGCTAGGTCACTTTTCATTAATTTCCTTGAAATTCTTGACCTTTTTTTTTTCCAGATGAATTTTGTTGTTATTTTTCTATGTCAATAAAATAGTTTCTTGGGAGTTTGATTGGTATAACACTAAATAAATAGATTAGATTAATTTAGGTAGTATTGTCATCTTTATTATATTCACTTGACCTAGCCAGGAGCACTTGATATTTTTCCAGTTGTTTATATCTGATTTTATTTGTGTGAAAAGTGTTTTATAGTTTTGCTCATATAGTTCCTGACTTTACCTTGGCAAATAGATTCCCAAATATTTTATACTATCTAAAGTTATTTTAAATGGAATTTCTCTTTGTATCTCTTATTGGATTTTGTTAGTGATGTATAAAAATGCTGATCATTTATGTGGATTTATTTTGTATCCTGAAACTTTGCTAAAGTTGTGGATTATTTCTAATAGGTTTTTAGTTGATTTTCTAGGGTTCCCTAAGTATAACATCATATCATCTATAAAGTGATAATTTGGTTTTCTCATTACCCACTCTAATTCTAATTCTCTTTTTCTTATCTTATTGCCAAAACTAGCATTTCTAATACAATATTGAATAGTAATGGTGATAGTAGTAGAGAGTTTTACTCCTGATCTTATTGGGAATGGTTCCAGTTTATCCCCATTACATTTGATGTTTGCTGATGGTTTTAAATAGGTGCTACTGACCATTGTAAGGAAAATTCCACTTATTGCTATACTTCTTAGTGTTTTTTAAATAGGAATAGATGTTGGATTTTATCAAATGAATTTTCTGCATCTATTAAGATAATTATTTGTTTTTTTGTTAGTTTGGTTACTGACATAGTCAATTATGCTAATAGTTTTCCTAATATTGAACCAGCCCTGCCTTCCTGGTATAAATCCTACTTGGTCATGGTATATTATCCTGGGGGTGATTTTCTATAATCTCTTTGATGTATTTTATTTAAGATTTTTCCATCAATATTCATTAGGGAAATTGGTTTATAATTCTTCTTCTCTGTTTTTATCCTACCATGTCTGTGTCATAAAAGGAATTTGATAGGAGTCCTTCTTTCCCTATTTTTTCAAATAGTTTATATTGTATTATAATTAATTGTTCTTTAAATGTTTGGTAGAATTCATATGTAAATCTATCTGGCCCTGGAGATTTTTTTCTTAGGAAGCTGGTTAATAGCTTCTTCTATTTCTTTTTTTCTAAAATGAAATTACTTAAATTATTTATTTCCTTTTCTGTTAATCTGGGCAATCTACATTTTTATAGGTATTCCTCCATTTCACTTAGGTTATCAAATTTATTGGCATAAAGTTGAGCAAAATTGTAAAGGGCTGAAACTCTGAGTTGATGCACTGGAGTTGCACAACTGAGTACTTAAGGCTAATTACCGATTGGACAATACACTATTAGCATATGCTTGAAAAATGGCCCTTCCCACTATTCTGCACTGGTTCGATCTTTTGGTATATACAGAGAATTGTGGGAAGGACTAGGGGGTAGAGTAACTCAAGCCAGAGTCACTTTTGGTGGTAGAGGAAAAGAAGGAAGGTTGTGGAGATCCTGTGTCCATTCCCTTCACTTCATTTGGTCCCTAAAGACCAAGAATAAAGACCAAGGAATTTTCCTTATCCTGACTCCAGCTCCCTAAGGTATCCAGGGTGCTAACTCGGTCCTCATACAAAATAATTCTTAATTATTGTTCTAATTTTCTCTTCATTGGTGTAAAGTTCTCCCTTTACATTTTTGAGATTAACAATTTGATTTCCCTTTTTCCTTTTCTAATCAAATTAACTAAAGATTTATCTATTTTATTGGGTTTTTCATAAAATCAACTCTTAGTTTTATTTATTAATTCAATAGCTTTTTACTTTCAATTTTATTAATCTCTCCTTTTATTTTTTAGAATTTCAACTTTGGTATTTGATTGAGGGTTTTTAATTTGTTCTTTTCCTGGCTTTTTTTAGTTGCAAGCCCAATTCATTTATCTTCTCTTTCTTTATTTTATGCAAGTAAGCATCTAGAGATATAAAATTTCTCCTTATGAAGCAATAAACTGGGAAAACATTTTTACAGTCAAAGATTCTGACAAAGGCCTCATTTCCAAAATATGTAGAGAATTGACTCTAATTTATAAAAAATCAAGCCATTTTCCAAATGATAAATGGTCAAAGGATATGAACAGACAATTTTCAGATAAAGAAATTGACATTATAGCCATATGAAAAGATATTCCAAGTCATTATTAATCAGAGAAATGCAAATTAAGACAACTCTGAGATACCACTAAACATCTTTTAGATTGGCTAGAATGACAGGGAAAGATAATGCGGAATGTTGGAGAGGATGTGGGAAAACTATGACATTGTTGGTGGAATTGTGAACACATCCAGCCATTCTGGAGAGCGATTTGGAACTATGCTCAAAAAGTTATCAAACTGTGCATACCCTTTGACCCAGCAGTGTTACTACTGGGCTTATATCCCCCCAAAAAAAATCTTAAAGAAGGGAAAGGGACCTGTATGTGCAAGAATGTTTGTGGCAGCCCTCTTTGTAGTGGCCAGAAACTGGAAATCGAGTGGATGCCCCTCAATTGGAGAATGGCTGAATAAATTGTGGTATATGAATATTATGGAATATTATTGTTCTGTAAGAAATGACCAGCAAGATAATTTCAGAAAGGCCTGGATAGACTTATATGAACTGATGCTGAGTGAAATCAGCAGGATCAGGAGATCATTATATACTTCAGCAACAATACTATATGATGATCAATTCTGATGGACGTGGCCCTCTTCAACAATGAGATGAAATAAATCAGTTCCAATAGAGCAGTAATGAATTGAACCAGCTACACCCAGTGAAAGAACTCTGGGAAATGACTATGAACCACTACATAGAATTCCCAATCCCTCTATTTTTGTTCTCCTGCATTTTTGATTTCCTTCACAGATTAATTTGAATTATGTCCAAGTCCGATTCTTCTTGTGCAGCAAAATAACTGTATAGACATATATACATACATTGTAGTTAATATATTAAGATGTATTGGTCTACCTGCCATCTGGGGGGGGGGAGGGAGGAGAAGGCAGGAAAAAAAGGGAACAAAAGCTTTTGCAACTGTCAATGCTAAACAATTACCCATGCATATATCTTGTAAATAAAAAGCTATAATAAAAAAAAAATTCCCCTTATTACTGCTTTGGCTGCATCCCACAAGTTTTAGTGTGTTGTCTCATTATTGTCATTCTCTTGGATGAAATTATTAATTGTGTCTATGATATGCTGTTTCACTCATTCATTCTTTACAATGAGATTATTTAGTTTCCAATTGCTTTTTGATCTATTTTCCCCTAGCCTTCTATTAAATTTTTATTTCATTGCGATCTGAAAAAAAATGCATTTGATATTTGCTTTTCTGCATTTGATTTTGAGGTCTTTATGTCCTAATGTGCTGCCAATTTTTGTATAGTTCCATGAACTTCCAAGAAGAAAGTGTACTCCTTTCTGTCTCCATGTAATTTTCTCCAAAGACCTATCATACCTAACTTTTCTAGTATTCCATTTACCTTCTTATTATCTTTCTTATTTATTTTGTGGTTTGATTTATCTAATTCTGAGAGAGCAAGATTGAGATCTCCCACTATTATAGTTTTGCTCTATTTCTTCTTGCATCTCTCTTAACTTCTCCTTTAGGAATTTAGATGCACATTTGGTGCATATATGTTTAGTACTGATATTGCTTCATTATCTATGACATCCTTTAGCAAGATATTGTTTCCTTCCTTTTCTCTTTTAATTAGATCAATTTTTGCTTTTGCTTGATCTATCAAGCTTTTTTTAAAAAATTATCTTTCCTAGATCTATTTTCAAAGGTCAGTTGTTTTCCCACATAGGCAGTTTACATTTTCTTCATTTTTTTTCATTTTTTTTGGGTTTGCAATGATTCTTGATGTTTCCTTGAGTCATTCATTTCCATTTTTTCAGTTCTGATTTTTAATGAATTATTATCTATCATTTACTTTTTTAAAGTTCTTTTTGTATTTTTCCAATTGAATTTTTAAATGAGCTGTCACAAATTCTATTTTTTAAGAAGTTTTCTTTTTTCATTTTACAAATTTTGTTTTTCAGAGGGTTGTTTTCGTTTTCCATTTCACAAATTCTGTTTTTCAGGGAGTTGTTTTCTTTTCCCATTTAGTCAACTCTATTTTTTAAAGAGTTATATGCTTCCATTTCACTAAGTCTATTTTGTAATGAATTTTCTTCAGATAATTTTTGTGTTTTCTTTTCCAAACCCTCTTGTAAAGTTCTTATTTTCTTTCCCCATTTTTCTTCCAGCTCTCTTTTAAGATCTTTTATAATTTCTCTTAGGAGAGTCTTGTGTGATGGGGATTAATTTATATCACCCTTTGGAACTTTAGCTAGAGACAGTCTGCTTTTAATCTTCTTGAGTTTGAAATCTGTATTTTTTTTCTTTCACCATAAAAACTATTAATGATCTGAGATTTTTTTGTGTTTTTACTCATTTTTTTAAAAAGTTGAGATCTGTTTTTAGGGCAAGGGAGATTATCCAAGCTTCCTTTATAAATGGCATCTGTGTTGACTGACTTCAGGTGCTGGGTGAGTGTGTCCAGTTCTCCTAGAATTCTGGCATTTTGAGATTCTCTATTTACCTTTTGTGTTTGTATTAGATATTTTATAACTTCTCAGCTGATCTGGTTTGCATCCAGGGCAGAGTATTCAACACTGTGGTAGATTCCTCCCCAGAGATTCTTGGTGCATAGATTCCCCACCAACCTGAGTCTGCACTGCCTGCACTCAGCATCTATTCTTGGCCTGCTTGTGCTTGGCCCACCTCCCTCTGTGTCCAATTGAAATAGATCTTTTCTGGAGAGCTTTTTCTGCCATCTTGGCTCTGCCTGATTTACAATAATTTTAAATGGAATTTCACTTTTTATTTTTGGCTGATGGGCTTTGTCAGTAATATATAGAAATGCTGATGATTTGTATGGGTTTATTTTATATCCTGTAACTTTGCTAATGCTGTAAATTGTTTCCAGTAGATTTTTGGAAGATTTTTTAAGGATTTTTTAGGTATATAATCATATCATCTGCAAAGAGTGATAGTTTTATTTTCTTGCTACCTATTCTAAGTCCTTTAATTTTTTTTCTTATTGTTATAGCCAACATTTCTAGTACAATGTTGAACAATAGTGGTGATAATAGGTGTCCTTGTTTCACCCCTGATCTTATTGGGAGTGCATCCAGCTTCTTTCCATTACAAATAAAGCTTGCTGTAGGTTTTAGATAAATACTGCTTATTATTTTAAGGAAGTTCCCTTTATCCCTATTCTTTCTAGTATTTTTCATAGGAATGGGTGCTGTTATTTTGTCAAAAGTTTTTTCTGCATCTATTGAGATTATCATATAATTTCTGTTGATTTTGTTAATGTTACCATAATGATCAATTATTATAATAGTTTTCCTGATATTGAACCAGCCCTGCATTCCTGGTATAAATCTCACTTGGTCATAGTGTATTATTCTGTTGATAAGTTGCTGTATCTTCTTTGGTAATAGTTTATTTAAAAATTTTGCATTAGTATTTATTAGGGAGATGGTTTGTAATTTTTTTTTTCTTTCTTTTGACTCTTCCTGGTTTAGGTGTCAGTGCCATATTTGCATCATAGAAGGAATTTGGCAGGACTCCTTTACCTATTTTTTGAAATATGTACACAATATTGGAATTAATTGTTCTTTTACATGTTTAGTAGAATTCACTTGTGAGTCCATCTGGCTCTGGAGATTTTATCTGGAGATAGTTCATTAGTGGCTTGTTCATTTTCTTTTTCTAAAATGGGATTATCTACCTATCTATTTTTTCATGTCTTTTTTTTCCTTTTTTTTAATAACCATAACTTTTTATTGACAGTACATATGCTTGGGTAATTTTTTACAACATTATCCACTTCCATCAAAATACAGCCTCATACAGTATTGTTGTTGAAGGGTATAATGAGCTCCTGGTTCTGCTCATTCAGCATCAGTTCATATAAGTCTTTCCAAGGCTCTCTGTATTCATCCTGCTGGTCATAAAATGGGACTATTTAAATAATTTATTTCTTCTTCTGTTAACCTGGGAAATTTATATTTTTGTAAATATTCATCCATTTTAGTTAGATTGTCAGACTTGCTGCCATACAGTTGGACAAAAGAGCTCCTAATTATTTCTTTAATTTCTTTTTCATTTGTGGCAAGTTCTCCCTTTTCATTTTTGATGCTGGTGATTTAGTTTTTTCTTTGATTTTTCTGATCAAATTAACCAAATTTGTTGTTTTTTTCCATAAAACCAACTCTTAGTTTTATTTATTAGTTCATTTTCTTAGTTTCTATTTTATTAATTAATTTCTCCTTTGAGTTTCATAATTTCTAATGTGGTATCTAATTGGGGATTTTTAATTTGTTCTTTTTCTAACTTTTTTAGTTGTATGCCTAATGCATTGATCTCTATTTTGTTTATGTAGCTATTTAGAGATATAAAATTTCCCCTAAGAAGTGCTTTGGCTGCATCCCATAGGTTTTGGTATTATTATTGTCATTCTCTTGGATGAAATTATGGATTGTTTCTGTAATTTGTTTGGCCCACTCATTCTTTATAATTTTATTATTCAATTTCCAATTGGGTTTTAGTTTATCTTTCCTTTCCCATGTAATGAATATAATTTTTATTGCATTGTAGTCTGAAAAGACTACGATTTTTTGTATTTTTGACTTTCTGTATTTGTGAGATTTTTATGCTAATTTGTGCTCAGTTTTTGTGTAGGTGCCATGTACTATCCAGAAAAAAGTGTATTCCTTTCTGTCCCTATTTAATTTTCTCCAGATGTCTATCATATCTATGTCTTCAAGGATTCTATTAACCTCCCTATTTTCTTTCTTGTTTATTCTGTGGTTATATTTGTCTGATTCTGAAAGGGCAAGGTTAAGATCACCCACTAGTATAGTTTTGCTGTCTATTTCTTGGCTTAAAATCTCTGGGAATTTGGCTGCTCTACCACTTGGTGCATACACATTTAGTATCTTTACTAGTTCATTGTTTATAGTATCCTTTATCAAGATGTACTTTCCTTCCTTATCTCTTTTAATAAGATTTATTTTAATTTTGCACTATCTGAGATCAGAGTTGCTACCTCTGCTTTTTTTGTTTCAGCTGAAGCACAATAAATTCTGTTCTAGCCTTTTACCTCTGAATGTGTCTTTCTGTTTTAACTGTGTTTCTTGTAAACAACAGATTGTAGGATTCTGTTTATCAATCCATTCTGTTATTTGCTTCTGTTTTATGAGAGTTCATCCTATTCAGTTTCTCCTCTATTCAATTTTCTCCCCTTTATGTATTTTTGTTCTCTCTTTCTATCCTGTCCTTAGTAGTGCTTTTTTATACTCATCCCACCAATTACCTTATCTCTTATCATATCCCCTTCCTTCTCTTAGTAGTGTTTTTTTAAACCCATCCCACCCAATTAACTTTTCTTCTTTCAATTCTTCCCCTCTCCTCTTGCCTTTTCCCCTATTATTTCTGTCCTCCCTTCTATCCTGTCCCTTCCTTTTCTTTTCCTCTTTCTCTTCCTACTTTTTTATAGGGTTAAATAAATTTCTATATCCAACAGAATGATTAAGTTGTTTCCTCTTAAAAACCAAAATTGATGAGATCAAGCTTCAGAAATGCTCATCTCTTTCTCTTCTTTCCCTTGATTGTAATAGGTCTTTTGTACCTCTTCATGTGTTCTAAATGTTCCATCATACCTCCATTTTCCTCGTTTTTTTTTTTCCAGTACAGATCATTTCCTACTCCTTAATGTCTTTTTCTTTGATGTCATCACATAAGAGTCCATTCACAACCACATCCTCAGTCCATGTAATACTCTCCTCTGTCTGTACCAATGAAAGCTACATTGTCTCAAGAGTCACAGATATTATTTTCCCTTCTAGGGATTTATATCAGTGTAACATTTACATAATATATATTTTCTCCCTTTTTACCTTTCTATGCTTCTCTTGAGTCCTGTGTTTATAAATTAAACTTTCTGTTTAGTTCTATTTTTTTTCCAATAGAAATGATTGAAAGTCTCTTACTTCATTGAGGCTTCATAGTCTCCCCTGAAAGATAATGCTGAGTCTCACTGGGTCATTAATTCTTGGTTGTAACACATATCCTCTGCCTTCCAGAATATGATATTCCAGTCCCCCTGATCCTGTGTAATCCTGACTGTTGCTCCTTGATAGTTGAGTTGTTTTGTCTGGCAGCTTGAACTATTTTTTTTCCCTTGAGACTGTAATTTTGGAGTTTCTCAACAATGTTCCTTGAGATTTTCCTTGTGTGATCTTTCTGAAGGTGATTGATGGACACTTTCAATCATTATTTCCTTCTCTGTTTCAAGGATATTGAGACAATTTTCCTTAATGATATTTAGGCTCTTTTTTTGGTTATGGCCTTCAGAAAGGCCCATATTCTTTAAATTGTCTTTTCTGGATCTATTTTCCAGTTCAACTGTTTTTCAAATGAGGTATTTTACATTTTCTTACATCTTTTTCATTCTTTTTCAGTTTGTTTGATTCTTGCTGTCTCACAGAGTCAATAGTTTCCATTTGCCCTTTTCTAGTTTTTAATGTGTGATTTTCTTCAGTTAGCTATTGTCATCTCTTTTTCCATTTGGTTAATTCTACTGTTTAAGGTATTTTTTTTCCAGAGAATTTTTTTCTTTTTCTGATCCAAGCTGTTGACTCTCTTATGCATACCTCTCATTTTCTTTCTTATTTTTTCTTTTATCTCTCTTATTTGCCTTTTAAAGTCTTTATAAGCTTTTCCAAGAAATCTTTTTGGGTTTGAAACCAATTCATATCACTCTTTGAGATTTCTTATGGGCATTTTGTCCTAGTCTGAGTTTGTGTTTTGCTCTGCCCTGTCCCCATAGAAGCTTTTTATGTTCAAGGATCTTTTCTGTTTCTTGTTCATTTTCTTTCCTTTTCTTTTGCTATTTCCTTTTTTTTTTTTTTTTTGGTGACTTTTATGGTTGAATTTTGCTCTTGGGGTAAAAGGGGTGCTCTCCCAAATTTCTTTCTTTTTTTTCTGAGGCAATTGGGGTTAAGTGATTTTCCCAGGGTAACACAGCTAGGAAGTGTTTCACCTCTTTGGCCTCTTGTGTTTGCAGGGGTAGTTTTGCCTGCTTTTTTTCAGGAAACAGCCTGATTTCCCAGAATTTGCCTTCTGAGCTGGGACTGGAAGCTGTCCCACCGATTTGGCCTTCTGCTGAGTTAGGACTGATGGCTTTAGTTGGTGATTTGCTGTGGTTAAGACCTTTTCACCGGCTTTCCCAGAGTCTGTCTGAGCTGAGCTAAGTATCCTTTTTACCCTAGTAAGTCTTACCTTTCTAGAAGTTTTTTCAGTCTTTCTTGAACTGGAGAGTGATTTCATTCCATCAGATTCTCTTCAGAGGTTTGGTTTCATGTCGTTTTTGAGGGAAACTAGGAGAGCTGCAGCTTTCTGACTTTACTCAGCTATGTTGCCTCTACCATAGAAGTCGTGTCTCTCTGTGTGTACATGTGTGTGTGTAGTTTATAAATGTATCTATGTATGTATACATATGTAGTTACTGTTACACTATGTTTGTTTTATTTATAGGTTTTTTTTTTAAAGAACTTTATTAAAAAGAGGAGAGTCCTGGAAAAAATTCCCAGAACATCATTTTAATTCAGAATCATTTACATTGGTTGTCTTAGGTTACATAGTAGGTGGTTAAAGCAAGATCTGAACCCAGGTTTCCTGATGTCAAAACCAGTGCCCCTTTCTAGCAACGTCAAAGATAGCAAGCAATATAGGCTGGAAGGCAGGTTTCTCTCCTTTACCATACTATTAGTAAGACTAATATATTGTGTGAAAATGAATAATTTCCTCCATTCCTCCCTGAGCTTTATATTTCCTAGAATAATCACAGTAATCCATTTCCTAAAAATATATTGAAAACCTAAGTGCTCATTTTGCAAAGACAGCAGAATAATTTGACACAATGGGAATAAAGAACAGAGATGGTTTGTTTTGTTCAGAACACAGTTTGTCATGCAGGTGAAAGGAATGTGTGGTATATTACCTCAGTAGAAGACCAGCCCTAGAACTGTGTTGCCTAGTGGTATTTCTCCCACTTGATTTAAAGGATTAGAGCTGGAAGGTGTTTGATAGCCCTGTGAAAAATTGGTCTCTTCTCTGGATTATGAAAGAAATCTCTGTTCTTCTTTTGAATCCTGGTTCTAAATGTGAATAAAATGTTTCAGTATTTGTTCCAAGGTGACAGCCCTCTTGGGATCCTGCTGTTTTTTAACTTGATTTTATCTTCATGAAATATCAGCAGGATTTTCTCCCCTCCTTAAATAGCCACTTTAAAAGTATTTGTATCTTACCTATAAGATCTGATTCTCTTGTTATAGATATATGGAAAAATCTTCTCACAATCTTTGCTCTGTTAAATGACTCTAGGATAGTGAGGCTGGGACCTTTGCTTACAATTATGTAGAAGGTTGGCTGCACAATGTGTTTATATGTTTCCTAGGACCTTTTTTTTTTTTTAATGCTACTTATCCACAAAGTGACCTTGGGTTCTCTGTCAGAGTTCATTTTTCCTTAGTAAAACAAGAACTTCAGGTATCATTGCCTGGTTACTGCAGAACAATCCATGTGGTTTATATAGCATGTCCTCCAACACTGCCATGACCTGTCTTGAAACCTGGGAATCAGCATCATTCTCTTTTTTTGGAACCAGACTTGGGTGACAACAACATTTGAATGAAAAACATTTGTCATTGGGATTTGAGAGGTCATAAAGTAATCCTTTTAAATGAATGAAAAAAAATTCATTGAACTCCTAGTGTCTACAAAACACTGAAGATACAAATAGTAATGTAAAGCCATGCTTTCTCTCAAGGAAATCATATTCTCTTAGCAGGAAATAACATATATGTGAGATGTCAGTGGAAAGATAGATGGAAAGATCCTATGGTACTTAGGGGATTAAAGATAGCATTTTGCTAGTAGTTCTATTTAAGTATATTTCTTTTTAAGTATGCTTAAATAAAATACAGGTTCACTCTGCAAAAAGGAAATTTCTTACCTGATTCAGGACCAAATTAAGATGCTATCATCATAGAGCTAGAACTAATCAGAACCCCAGGAGTTATTAAAACCAATTCTTCTTATTTTACAATGAGGAAAATGAAACCAGCAAATTTACATGACTTTCCCATGATTATAGAGGTACACTCATTCTGCAGTATTTCACATGGAGGCTGTTTACTGAAATATCTTTTCTTAAAATATTTCTGTATTCTTTTGTTCTTAGACTGCATCTCTTCTCTTTATCAGAGATTGGTAAGTGGGACAGTGGATGATGTGCTAGGTCTAAAGTTAGAAGGAATTGAATTCAAATCCAACTTGAGACAATGCTACTAGACAACTTACTTAACCTCTTTCTTCCTTGGTTTCAACTGTAAAATTGGGATCATAATAGTATCTATCTCCCAGGATTATTGTAATTTTCAAATAAAATAATGTCTGTAAAGTGCCAAGTACAATATCTCACACAGAAAGGTTCTTAATAAATGCTTGTCCCCTTCTCACTTTATCATCTTGGCCACTTTTCCATTTTAGGGTGTGATTCTGTAAACTGTCAGTTGCAGAGGATAGAGTGCTGAGTTTAAAGGACAGAATAGCTGAGTCAAACCCTGACTTTCACACTTACTATCTGAGTGAATTGTGGTAATCCATGGGATCATAGGACAATACAGATTTAGAGCTGAAAGGGACCCCACAGGCTAACAAATCTAATTTTTCTCCTCCCTATTAATTTTCTCCCCTTCCTCACATATCTTATTGTACACATCAGGAAACTGAGGCCTACTCAATCAAGTTTTTGTACTTTAGTATTGTAATCCTATTTACGCATCCTAAAATCATAGACACAGAGATAAATGAAACAAGTTAAAAGAGCTGCCCACAGTTATAGAGCAGCTAATAAGTATTAGAAGCTGGAACTGAACTCAAATCTTCCTGACTTCAGAAACAAATTTCCCATTATATCTCTTATACAATAATATCTAAATAATAGTCACTGACTACTTTAATCTATTGTAATTTACTAATCTCTCTAAGTCCTCATAGTGAGAAGTCCCTATACTGAGAATTTTGAGCATTTTGATATTTGTATGGAACAAAGTCCTCAATGTCTATTCAGCTTTCTGGATATAATGATTCATGTAACCCTGTGTTTTGGGCCTGCTTGAACCAATGACAAACTGAAGTATCCCCAGCTCCTCCCAAGATTTCATACAAAGGCTCCAAAGGGATATGATTATAATTATATTGTGGAAGTGAATGTCAATATTAAAATCATCATTCTGAAAGGATGACTACAATTGCCGGTATTGTGTAAAGTTAATCACTGAGCTATGGTGTTTATTTCTGGTTATATTTTTTAATATTTTGGAAGATTGCCAAAAGACAGAACTTAAAGTTCCCCTCTTGACCAAACTCAAAAGGGTCCCTTTATTAAAACTAGAACATAAATGATACATGTAGAAAATTCTGCCTTTGGTTTTATAAATTACAGTCTGTGTCCAAGTTCAAAGATTTTCAAAATCACAGAATTTCAGTGTTTGGAAAGGACCTCAATTGCTATCTAGTCCAATTCACTCATACACTACCAAAGACTACACACTCCAACATACTGGACAAAATAGGAATCCATATTTTGCTTAAAGACTTTTAAGAGTGAAAGAGAGTTTATAACTTTTGAAAACAGTCCATTCTATTTTGATAGCTTAGAAGACTTCCTTAAATCTAATCTAAATTTTACTTTTCAAATCTTTTACCCCTTACTGCTTTTTATTTCTACTGTTAGCAAATGAGCAAGCCTAATCCTTCCTTCCTCTTGACAGTCTTATCTTGACTACCATTATTTCTCTGAGCCTGTTCTTTCAAAAATTGTGACTGCTTACCTTCCAAAACAATATTCATCATAATTAAAATAGAAGGCAAAAGCAATTGATAGAGTATTTCATTTTTTGCTATTTTTTTCTTTTATTCCCCCCTTAGCTATATGGTAGACTCCATTAGAGTTCTATCACTGAAAGTCAATCCAAGTCTTGAATAATTATGATACATATAATATCCCTCATGTAAACATAGAAAATATAGCATAAGAAAAATCCTTTCTAAAGAGAGCATTGTTGTAATAGTTAGTGACAATGACTATGGAGTTAAATTTAGTTTAAGAATGGTTGAAATAAACATATATTGTATCTAGGATATACTGTAACATATCTAACATATATAGGACTGCTTGCACTCTAGGGGAGGGGGTGGAGGGAGGGAGGGGAAAAATCAGAACAGAAGTGAGTGCAAGCGATAATGCTGTAAAAAAATTACCCTGGCATGGGTTCTGTCAATATAAAGTTATTATTAAATAAAATAAAATAAAATATTAAAAAAAAAGAATGGTTGAAATATTAGTTAAAATATTCCAACTTTTCATGGGATTGGTGTGGTTTTGTCAAACTTTCAAGATGAAAAGTGTTGTTACAAGTGTTGAGTATTACTTTATACATGTGCTGATTTTGCTAATAAATTGTCCCCAAATAATAAGATGACTGCCAACAATGGCACTATAAATAGCTTGGAAATAAGTCATGACTGCCATAGATTCTCTTCCAAAATAATTGTATTTGTAAGTAATGTCTATGAGTAATAAACAGCTTTTAGCTTGTAAAAGCTACCATCTGATCTCTTAAAGCAACCATGGCTGTTAATAGGAATGCTGGCAAAGAATTGTTCTATTTAGGAATAGCTCCATGATTGCCATTATATTAAGTGAGTTAATGAATACTGAGCTTCAGGAAATATGTCAAGTACAAACAATCAACACTAATCAGAAAGCAGAATATTTCAAGCATATATTAAATGCATGTTTTAATCAGGATGGACACCTTTATATAAACTCTCTTTTAATTAGATTATCATCTACCCTCCTTAAACAAAGAGTTCTAGGTATGAATCACTGTAGACTGGAAAAGTTAAAAAACCAAAACAAACAAACAACAAAAATAACATTAGCCCCATAATGAATGGTAGCCCCATATAATCCCTGTGTTGGTTTTCCAGACTTTCCAGAATTACAATAGTAAAACATCATTGTTATAACCTTTCTCAGTGAAAATCAATTTCAAGTTTAAAAAAAAAGAATTTCATTGTTTCTTACATTTTATTTTTGACAGAAGGTTTCATAGTTTTTCTAAGGTAAAACATAACTACAGGGTAAATCTCTGACATAAGATTCCTAGACTCATAGAATTTTGAAGATAGAATAGATTTGGGAAATTATCTAGTGTAATTCTTTCCCTTTTTTTTTAGAACAGAAAACTGAGACTCAGAGAAAGGAACTTCTAAAGGTTCAGAGATCTGACCAAAGCCACATATTCAGAGCTATAACCCAAGTCTCCTAATTTTTTGTCTGATATTTCTTCTACTGCAATCATTTGTTTTACTGGAAATATTTAAACTCTGATTCAAGATAGAATTTTTTTATCCCAGAAATCTGTTCAAACAGCCAAAGATTTCCCACAATATAAAGGACACTTAAAAGCTATTTATAAAGCTTGAATATTAAACATGGACATCTGATATCCGAGTGACAGCCACAAAAATATACTAGGATAAAGGTAGATAGTTCTAACAATTTAACAATCTTATAGCCCTTCCTTCTGAATATCTCTCCTGGCTACCTATTTTACACTTTGCTATTGTTTTGAAAGTGAGTCTTTTCCATCTGCAGAAGAGCAAATGGAAATAAAATTCAATAGGAAAAAAATCTGTTTATTTGAGATCTTTTGGTACTTAAAAAAATCGTCTTTGTATTTTGGGGAGGCAACAACTTTTTCCTCCCCACTTTTCTATATTATTTTCCCCAATTACATGTAGAAACCATTTTTAAAACTTTGAGTTCCAGATTTTCTCTTCCTCTCCAACGCCCCTCATTGACAAGGCATGCATTTGACATAAGTAATACATATGTAGTTATGTTAAACATTTCCATAATAGTCATGCTGTGAAAAAAAAATAGGCAAAAAATCCTCCAACATTTGTCATTTTCCTTTTCTGTCCTATTAGCCAATCAAATAGATATGAGATAATGCTTCAGAGTTGTTTTAATTTGCATCAGTAGTGAGTTAGAACATTTTTCTGTATGGCTATAGATAGCTTTAATTGCATCATCTGAAAACTGTTTATATCTTTTGATTATTTATCAATTAAATGACTTTTTATTTTTATACATTTGATTCCTTTCTCTTTATGTTTGAGAAATGAGGTGTTGCCAGAGAAATTTGCTTCAATTTTGTTTTTACTGTTCTATTGCTAAATGTAACTTCCCCATTTATTCTATTCTGTCTCTTCTTTTACCTTGTCTTTCCTCAAAAATGTTTTGCTTTTAACAACTTCCCAATTCTGCCCTTCCTTCTTCTATTACCATTCCTGTCTCTTATCCCCTTCCATTACTACTTTCTGGTAGGGTAAGATAGATTTCTAAAACAATTGAGTGGTATATTATTCCCTTTTTGAACCAATTCTGATGAGAGTAAGATTCAGTCATTCTCCCGCCTCTCTCTAATCTTCCTCTCCATTGAATTTTCTTGCCTCTTTTTTTTGTGAGACAATATTACACTATTTTACAATCTCTCTTTCTTCCAGTACATTCCTCTCTCATCTCTTAATTTTGTATTTTTAAATATCCTCCTTTCATATTCAACTCAACACTTGTGCCCTCTGTCTAGATATACTTTCTAACTGCCCTAAGAATAAGAAAGTTATTAGTTACAAGTAGCATCTTCCTATGTAGAGGTATAAACAGTTTAACCTTATTAAGTTCTTTATTACTTTCCTTTTCTCTTTACTTTTTTATGCTTCTCTTGAGTCTTGTATTTTAAAGTCAGATTTTCTATTCAGTTCTGGTATTTTCATCAATCATGCTTAATGTCATTGAATGCCCATTCCACCGCCCTCCCCTAAGGATTATACTCAGTTTTACTAGATAAGTGATTCTTGGTTATAATCCAAGCTTATTTGCCTTCTAGAATATCTTATTTTAAGCCCTCCAATCTTGTAACGTAGAAGCTGCTAAATCTTGTGTTCTATCTTGGCTGTGGCTTGATAATATTTGATTTGTTTCCTTTTGGCTGTTTGTATTATTTTTTCTTTGACCTGGGAACTCTGGAATTTGACTATAACCTTCTTGGCAGTTTTTATTTTGAACTCTTTCAGGAAGTGATCAGTAGATTCTTTCAATTTCTATTTTATCCTCAATTTCTATTATATCCTTGTAGAATATCAGAGCAGATTTCCTTGATGATGTCTTGGCTCTTTATTTATTTTTTTGATCAAGACTTTCAGGTACTTAAATAATTTAAAAATTATCTTTCTTGGATCTATTTTCCAGGCCAGTTGTTTTTTCACTGAAATATTTTACATGAATTTCTATTTTTTCATTATTTTGGTTTTGTTTTATTGTTTGTTGATTTCTCATAAAGTTGTTAACTCCCATTTGTTCAATTGTAATATTTAAGGGATCATTTTCTTCAGTGATCTCTTGTACCTCCTTTTTCATTTGACCAATTCTATTTTTAAGGAGTTTTTTCCTTCATTGAATTTTTATGCCTCTCTTTCAATTTTAAAAATTCGGCTTTTTTAACTCATTCCTTTCCTCATTGGCTTTTTGTACTTCCTTTACTCTTACTATTCTGTAATTTCTTCAATTTTTTTTTTGTCTCCTTTATCAAGCTATTGACTTTTTTCATGGTTTTTTTTTCATAATTTTCTTTTATCATTTTCATTTCTTTTCCCAATTTTTCCTCTATCTCTCTTACTTGATTTTCAAAATCCCCTTTGAGCTCTTCCATGATCTGAGACTAATGCAAACTTTTCTTTGAAGCTTTGGATGTAGAAGTTCTGACTATCTTCTGAATGTGTGCTTTGATCTTATCCCCATAGTAACTTTCTATGGTTATTTTTTTTTCCTTGTTGCTTGCTCATTTTCCTAGCCCATTATTTAAACTCTTTTAAAAAGTAGGGCTCTATTTCCAAGGTAGAGGGTATAGTGACCCAAGCTTCAGGGATTTTGTGCAGCTGTTTTCAGAGATACTTCTAAGATCCTGTATATTTTCAGTTCTTCCAAGGTAGTATGAATTAAGAAGAGATATGTTTACTTCTCTTCTAGTCTGTGCTCTGGTCTATAAATGTTTTCTGATTTGTAACTGTGAGAAGAGTGTCTACTACATTGTGATTGCAAGCTCTGATGTGCTAGTTTCCTTCTCCCCCTAAGACTGTCACCAAGGATTGTGATTTAGATCTGAGTATGGACAAAGTAATAGGGTCCTGCTCCAGTGCTAGCAAAGAGACCTTGTACTCCCCTTCTGACTAATTGTTTGACACCCCCCCCCCCCAATCATCTATAGACTGAAAGCTATGGAAGTAGACACTACTTTAATGGTTCCCAAGGCCTGTTTCTAGTTTGCTAGTTCATAGGCTCTGCTGGTGGGGTTTCTCTGGAACCCTTGTGTTCCACTCTCACCCTTGTACAACAGATCTTTCCTGCCAATATTCTAAGTTGTCCTGAGTTGGAAAATTGTTTCACTCAATCTTTTTTGTGTTTTCTGCCATTCTAGAATTTCTTTAGAATTATTAAAGGTATATGGAGGGATTTAAGGGAGAGCACAGGAGAGTTCCTGCCTTTATTCCACCATCTTGACTCCTTCCTGAACTACAATTTATTTTGCAAAAGTTTAGACCTACCGACTTATTTTGATAGATGTAGTGTTATATACATGCATATATATATATATATATATAATACATATACATTCATATACACACATGCCTACATGCAAATTTTTGTTTCTTGTGCTTTTGAAGATTAGGATTATACCTATTACCAGTTCATGGAGTTTAATAATGATACTGATGCTAATTCTGAGGTATGCTGACTCTTCTAATATCAGAAAGTCATGCTTATTAGGAAGTTAAAATAGAGAATAGTTTTTGGGATGACTTTTTATGCTACTGTACCTTCTTCAATTTTTCAAGTCAACAAATATTTATTAAAAATCTACTATGTGTCAGACACTTTGATAACCACTGAAAATGCAAAGAAACACATATACACACAAACCACAGATAAACAAACAAACAACAACGACAAAAACCAAAGCCCTCCTCTAAATCTGGGAGAATAGAGGCAAACAACTTTGCATAATGTATAACAGGATAAATTGGAAATGATGTCAGGCACTAAGGAGGATGGAGTCAAGGAGTCTTATAAGTGGGATATCAGCTAAGGCCTGAAGAAACCAAAAAATAATAGGACACAGAGATGAAGAGGGACAGAGTTTCAGGCATGGAGTACAGCTGGTGAAAGTACCTTTAATTCTTTTTTTTAAAGAGTATTTTTTTCTTGTTACATGTCAAGAAAAGTTTTAGTTTTCATTTTTTACAAGAATTTGAGTTGTTTTTTTTTTCTCCCTTCTTCCTGTTTTCCAAAGATGGTAGCCATTTTGAGATAGTTTATATATGTGTTATCATGGAAAACATATTTCTAAATTAATCACAGTTGTAAAAGAAGAAACAGATCAAAAGAAAATTACCCAAGAAAAATAAAATAAGAGAAAAAATATGGTTCCAACTTGTGTATTCAGAGTCTGTTAGCTCCTTATCTGGTTATGGATAGCGGGTTTTTTTTTTTTTTTTTTTGTGAGTCTTTTGTACTTGTCTTGGATCATTGTATTGCTGAGAAAAACTGAATCAGTCATAGTTGATCATCATACATTGTTGCTGATTCTATACACAGTGTAGTCTTATTTCTGTTCATTTTACTTTGCATCAGTTCATACAGGTTTTTCCAAGTTTTTTTCTGAAATGTTCCCATTCATCACTTGTTTGTTATTGCTTAATAGTATTCCATTACATTCATATACCACTCCTTATTCAGCCATTCCCCAAATGAAGAGCATCCCAACAGTTTCCAGTATTTTGCCATCATGAAAATGGTTGCTATAAATATTTTTGCACATGTAAGTGCTTTCTCCTTTTTTTGTGAACTCTCTGTAGTATAGACCTAATTGTGGCAAATACCTTTAATACTGCAGCAATGCTTGAAATATTAGCTATCATTGGAAATATACAGAGAACTGGCACATTTAGATAAAAATGATATGGAATCATAAAATCATTAATCTGGAAGGGACTCCCAATAGCATCTGATCAAACAATAGTCAAAAACCTTTCATTGTTATTATTGGTGACCACCATTTATGACTTTTCAACAAAACCCTATAACATACATTTTAACAACCTGGTGTAGTGTATTCTAATCTTGGATCTTAGAGTCAGGCAATCCTGGATTCAAGACTTACCTCTAATGCTTTAAAATTATGAGTGAATCATTTAAAGTCTCAATGCCCTTAGGCAAATTTCCAAAGCTCCAAATCATAGAAAGGTTGCTGATCTGCATTGGCTGAATAAGCTATCACCCTGGAAATTTTCCTCCACAGTGTAAGAAATTTTAAAAATCAGGATACTTGTCATATTGACAATTTTATTTACAAATCACATTCTACAATTATATTGTGTTTACTTCTCAGAGTATAGATTTTATCCCCATTCCCAATCCCCCAACCCTATTTGTACCCCTTAGATCATAAGATCCTTTTTTATTTTAGCTTTGTAAATCCACTCTACCACACTTTGCACAGTATTTTATATATAGTAGGAGAAGGGAAGGAAGCAAACATTTATTAAATTTCTACTGCAAGCACCATGCTATGTACTTTTACAAATATCATATTATTTGATCCTTACAATAAACCTGTACTACTATTATCCCCATTTTACAATTTTGAAGATAGTGATGCAGAAACAAGTGAAGCAACCTGACTAGTGTTACATAATTAGTAAATGTCTGAGGCCAGATATGAGTTCTGGTCTTCCTGAGTCCTGCCCTATCACTTTATCCATTGTACTACCTGCCCATTATGTAACAAATTATTATTTATTAATAACAAAGCATAGAATAAACATTTGTTATTCATAGTTTCTTATTTCTATTCTGGCTATTCCCTAATAGTAATCCATTCCAGAGTCAAGGCAATCTCTTTGCTATTTCTACATACTATACTCCTTACTGCTTTTTTTCCACATTCATCTTATTGGTTAATAATTATAAAAATAATAGTAAATAATAACAGCAGTTAATATTTATATAGCACTTACTATGTGCCAGGCATTGTGCTAAGTATTTTCCAATTATCTCATTTGATCCTCACAATCACCTTAACAGGTAGATGCTATTTATTATCAGAGGAGATATTATCTCCTGACCTTGCCTCCCTTTTCCTTTTATTCATATCCTGACCATTATTCAAGTCCAATTCCAGTTTCATTCCCTCCAGGTAGCCTTCCTAACAACTCTAGTCCCTTCCCTCACACTACCTTTTCTAACTACTGCTATACTTATAGTATGCACAATTTAGGACTTTATTATATATGCTATATTCTTTCTTAATTGTTTCATGTATGAAAGATCTTTTATCTCCCCAAAGAGCACAATTGTACCTTTTTTTTCTTTCTTTCTTTCCTGTCCCTCACTGTGCCTAGCTTGATGTTCAGCACATAGTAGGATGGGTAGTGTAGTCTCCTCACTTGATTGATACATGTCATTAGGGTTCTTTTCTCAAGCATGGAGTGCCTTTTCTTAGCTGTCTTTCTACTAGAATTGAATAGAACCCAGGCTATTACAAGCACCAGTCTTTAAAGATGGCAGAGCAGACCAGCAATGGTTAATGACTCCAGGATGAGCTCCTATTGAGGGATATCAATTCTTTTGTGCCCTGACATTGATGTTACTGTCAGTTGACAGTGAGCTTTATAGTCGATCTCTTCAAGTACAAAAGGCCATGATTCGGAAACTGTCATTAAAAGCTGTCTCTTTCTTGTTAAGAGCTATCCATCCTTTATTCCTTCCATAATAGGAGTCGGTGTACCAGATGAGGCCGACCTTAAGTTGAGCCTGTTTGTATAAAAGGGAAATAGGTTAAGCTGCTTTATTTTTAATGTATTTTTGGATTGGAGGTATGGAATAAGGCTGGGGTGGGGGGAAGCATGGTTAGCAGCAGTCAGAATCTGGGTTTTGTTTGCTGTCAAATAATGGGCTTCTCTAGTGAAATCAACAGAGTCTATTTCATAGTCTGTCTCCCCTTGATATACATGCTCTTTCAGCAGGGTTGCAGGCTGCCTAAAGATCACTTTTAGCCACAGGGATGTGGCTATAAATAAGCATACTATAGTCCATTGCTCAGAATGGCTGTGGCCCAAGTACATTTGTAAAGGGGGAGGCAGAGTGCTTCATAGAGAAGGGAGAGACCTCTATTCCATTGGAGCTGCTTCCCCTCCTCCTCCCCCCAGTGACTCTTCTGTTAATCAAATAACTTTGAGGAGGTTTTATTTTTGTTTTTGTTTTTTGGTATGCTTTTTTTTTCCTGGGGAGGGATTCTATCTTTTACTGGCAAGTCTTTTTCTAAATCAGGGGTTTAAACTTTGGATCCATAGACCCTGTAGGGATCTGTGGAGAGATTTTAGGGGATACATATATTTGGATGGGAAAATATATCTTGATTTTTCACTAACTTCTAATTGAAAATTGACATTTCTTACACTTATGAATTTAAAAAAAAAACTATTCTTAAACAGGGTTCATAGGCTTCCAAAGGGGTCTATAACACAAAAAAGGTGGAGTCCTTGTTCTAGATACTTAAAGATTTTTTTTTAAAGTGACATCTCTGTCTCTGAATTCATGTGCTTTGTATAGACACTTAATATATTGATTTAATATATGCTTTTTTGAGTTGCTGAACAAATTAATGTCTCTAAGCTTTCCCTTCTATGATTTATATTGTACTTTCCATACTGTGTTGATTGTGACCCTCTTTTTAATCACTGAGAATTATGTTCCTTTGTCTTGTAGGGGAACCATCTGTATATGAGAGCTAGCTGACTGTGATATGGATATGAATCTTGCCTGTTTACTTCTAAGCAGTTCTGTGGACAGGGAATAGGCTGCTTTGCTTATTGGTGGTGATGAGTCAGTCTTCTTTTTTGCTAGATCTAGATCTGACATGAAAGGACAATGATAAGAGTCGATCAAAGAACAGAAATATATCTTATCTCTCCTATGGATGGGTCCAGGAAGATGGTATTTATGAGTAGTCTAGAAATGCTGTATCAGAAGACCATAGATTCGTAATTGGAAGGAAATTTAAAGGTCATCTATTCCAAGCTAATTTTTTTCAAATGGGGACACTTTGGTCTACAAAAGTAAATTGACTTATCCATGGCCATATAGATACATATCAGAAGCAGGTTTCATATTTAGGTCTTTTGACATCAACTCCAATGTTGTTTCTATTGCATTATTGAATTTGAATAAAATCCAGTGGGATATATTGATTATTTCAATATACAGATAATAAGGACCCAGAGAGCAGGAGCAAGGCTGTCATCACTCCATTGGTAAGTGTTGTTTCAGCACCATATACTTAAAGGGATTAAATTTGGAGGTATTCCTGACAAAGAATCAATCACTGTGTATGGAAGTATTTCATCTTACTACTTCAAATCATCTTGGGAAAAATGCCTTTGAAATCATCAAATACCTCACTCTCTAGGCCCAACTGGAATCTGAATGTACTTCACAGGGCTGTTTGCCTGTAGGTATCAATCCTTGTCATTTCTGGGGGAAGAGGGCAGATGTTGATATGAGTTCTTTCTAAATCCATGAAGTCTTGACTACCTGATATCTACCAATCAAGAAACTAAACATATTTAGTTAGCTAATCATTGCATATTCTCCTCAAGCCTCTTCTTTTTTTCCCTCAGTCCCTCTGAAAAAGTGACCCTTATCTTTTCCAAGACTGATTCTTGTAGTTATTGATTGCACATTTTTCTGTCTTTTTTACAGTTTTTGATCATTCCCCTCTGTGCCCCTCTTTCTCATCATTTACCTGTCAGTATCTACCGAGTTTTGCCTTGATTCCTCAAAACATGGCCAGTTCTTTCTTGTCCTTTAAAAAAAAATGAAAAGTTCTTTACTTTATTCTGCCATCATGTTCAATACAATTTACTACATTTCAATGCAAAAATTTAGAAGAAACACTCTACTTTTTCCCTACTGTGTCTCTTCCTTCTTCCTTCTCATTGTCTTTCTGCATGGCTTCTGACTATAATACTTCTTACTAAAACTGCCCTTTCCAACAATAGCAGGGATCTTTTAAGAATCTTCTTCTCACCCCTCATCTTTACTGAACTTTCTGAAATTTTTAATATTATCAACTTTCTTCCTGCATAGTCTCTTATTCCTTGATTTCCATAACATTAGTCTCTCTTGCTTCATCTTCTCTGTGTATGTGCATTCCTAGACTAGTACCTGTCCACACCAATCCTTCCAAGGATAGATGTTCCCTTAGGGGTTTACTGTATATATTCTCCTTTTCTTTCTATATGTCCTTTTCTTTTTTTTTTTTTTAACCTCATCTTTAGCCATTGATCCCAGTCTAATGATGATTCTTTTTTTCTGTACATACAACCATAATCTTGCTTATATTCCCCAGTCCTTTGTTACCAACTATCTGCTTGATATCTCCAACGAGAGATATTTCTAAAGCAAAACCAACTTCATTTTGTTTCAGAAAGAGTTCATTATCTTCTTCCACTCCTTTCCCTAACAATCTATAATCCTAACTTTTCTATTTCTTTTGAGGGCATTACCATCCTTCCAATTCCCCTTGGTTTGTTCTGTTATCCCAATTGGTTGTTCTGTTACCATCTAGATCCAATCAGTTTTCTATTGTTAATTCTTCACTTAAAAAAACCTTTAAGTCCTTTCCCTTGTTTTTAGTCAGCTGGCTAGATCCTTAGTTCTGGTTCCCATTTCCTATTGCCTGGATTATTTTGCTAGTCTTTTAATTGACCTTCCTACTTTAATTATCTTATCCCTACAATGTATGACTCCACATGGATGTCTAAATAACCATCCTATGGCATAAGGCTATCATTATCCTCAAGTATCAAAAGTGGTTCCCTGATGTCTTCTACTATACATACCTATTCATAGCCTCTATTTAAAATCTTTATGCTACTTTTCCAAACATCTCATGTTACTCTCCAATATACATTCCATGGTCAAGACATATTGGCCTCCTAGCTTTTCTTAAAACTCCATATTTAATATCTAGTCTTTGTATTTTGTCCAGAATTCAACATATGCTGACTCTCTGGCCCTTTGTAAGTTAGTTAACTTCTCAGTGCCCTAAGTATCTCTATGTGACTACAAGTTGTAGAACAATGTCAGTCTTCATTGATAGAATTTCCTCATTTAGAATTCCTTTTTTTCTAATGAATTCATGAGTTTAGTTTTTTTTTTTTGAGTTTGTTGCATTTACTTGAATCGTGTATAGTATAACAACAGCAATAAAAATTTTACAAGAAACTTTTAAGTTAATTTGAACTTCTAGAAAGGTCTATCATTTCTAATTTCTAGTCCAAATATGGAAGGGGCTCTAGCTATAGCTATATGTGCAATTTGTTGAGTGTTTTGGAAGTTAGATTTGAGCTTTTGATATGAGTGGAAAAAAACTTAAAATCAGATAGAGAGAGGCTTATCTGTGCAAAATCAGCTCTCTCTATTTAATTTTCATGCAAGAGAACCCTTTGAAACCCAAGCCTTGCCTGCTCCAGGGAAGGTTTGAGAGAGGTCAGCCCTGCTTAGATTGCTACTCTGCATTAGTTAGAAAAACAAGCTGTCTCTTCACAGCATGGAATGGGTTGCAGGAGGAGTTGAACAGGGAACAGAATAGAGAAACTGGATGATTTCCCAGCCTAAGTCAGAATTTCACTTTGTGGCACCGTTATTTTGTTGAAATTAATTCCCAGAACATCCGACACACCCTTGTTTGAATATAAATATAAATATAGGGATCCCCAACTCAAATATTTTACAAGGATCAGCTGCCACATTTGATTATCCACATTCCTGATTTCCTCTCTCAATGAAGATAATTGAGTCAACTGAATTTTTTTGGTCATTTTATTACCCATTGAACTCAACAGTGTCTCCATAGAATACTTGGGCTGGGGTCATGCCCTGCTTGCTAGCATCTGTGATGGAAATCCTGCAGTTGGATAAATGCAGAGGCAAATTGAGAAGAATTTATCATGCATGAATTTGGGGGTCTGGCACAGAATCTTATTGATTGTTAATAAAGTGGGTTAGCAGGTAACATCAGGATAATAGTTGAGATCTGTTTGCCATCCTTGACTTGCTTAGCAAAGCCAGCCTAAAGTAACCCAGAACATCCTGTTGGCAGCAAGTATATTCTTCTACCACAGGGTGTTTTCAGTTTGTTTGGTTTTTCCGGGCCAGTATTTCTTGGTAAACTTCCATTTGTGACAGTATGCATGCAGCCAAGAGCCAGAAGGACAATACTGGCTTTTTACATTTGCAACAGATATTCAAATAAGATAAATAGATAATTAGCATGGAGCTGAGCAGATGAGGTAGTCTAGAATATTTCATTTCTGTATATAGAATCAGCAAACAGTTCCCATTAATAGCAGTAGGCTCAACATGGCTTATTTAGATGTGTGAGAGTGTGCCATGTGTAGGGCACAGCACAATTAATGGCAATACCTATTTATAAGGAATTGCTGCTTGTCTGTCAGCAGGTACCATATAAGAGTGCTTTGGGCATGAAGGAGATTGATAATGGTTTGCCTGTCTGGTTATCCAGAGTGGAGCTGTTTACATGATTACATGGAGCAATCTGAAAACATTATAATCAATGTGCTAGTGGGGAGGGGAACAGCTGATTTTAGATTTCGATGACCTGGGTTCAAATTCTAGTCCTGTCACTTACTGTTTATATAACTTTAGGCAAGTTGTTTAACCTCTTTTGGCCTGTTACCCAGGCCTGTTACTGCTGCAACTATTATTCGTCTTTAAAACAGATCAGATGAATGGTGGGGCTACACTAATCAGACTAAACTGTAATTCATGAAAAAGGTAAGAAGGTGGGGAGGAGGGAAGAAGAAAGAGTCAGTGAGATAGAGACACACAAAGAGACAGAGACAGAAAAAAGGAGAGAGATAGAGAAGAGAGTGGAGTAGAGAAGAGGGGGGAAGCAGGGAAAGGGAGTGAGCAAGGAAGGAAGGAAGACAGAGAAACAGGGGTAAGAAAGAGAGGAAGAAGAGAAAGAGACAGAGACAGAGAAACAGACATAGAGAAAGAGAGGGGAAGAGACAGAGACAGAGAGACAGAGGTAGAGAGGAGACAAATTGACAGAGACAGGGAGAGAAACAGAGAGAAAGAGAGAAAGACAGACAGACAGAGGCAGAGATAGAGAGGAGAGACAGAGATAGAGAGACAAGAGACAGAAAGAGACAGAGAATCAGAGAGAAGGAGAGAGAGAGACAGAAAGAGAGACAGAGACAGAGACAAACAGAGATCGATGGAGAAAGAGCGACAAAAACAGACAAACAGGGGAGAGAGAGAGAGAGACAGAGAGACACAGAAAGACACAGAGAGAGAGATACACACGGAGAGACAGACAAAGAGAGACAGAGACAGAGAAACAAACAGGGGAGAGAGAGAAAGACAGAGAGAGAGAGAAAGAGAGAGAGAGAGAGAGAGAGAGAGAGAGAGAGAGAGAGAGAGAGAGATCATTGTTTTCCTTTGTAGTGGTATATATTTTATGCATTTAAAACCTTTTTCTTTCTCTTGAGGCGTGATGGTACCTAAGCTTTAATAGACTAATAAAGGGATCTGTGATGCAAAAAGAAAAAATATTAAGAACCTTTCACTAGCTCTAAATCTGTGATCCAGTGATTGAAACAGTCAGACTTCCATCAGAACTCAAAAAGCTTCTCTTTTGCAAAGGTAATCTCACCTTTGGAACAAAGAACAACTTTCTGTAGATTGCAAAGTAAGGGAATTTGAGTAAAGATTTCTTTAGATCATCAGAGTGCCTTCAAGGTCTGTAGTTTTGGGATACTGAAGTTAATGACTATGGCCTAGTGTGAAAATAGAAGGGAGCAACATGGGATTTAAAGTCAGAGGACCTGACCTCACATCCCAGATGTTTACCTATGTGACTTTGGGCAGGAACCTTAATCATTTAATGTGTCAGTTCTCCTCTCTGCAATGCAAAGAGTGGATTAAATGGTCTTTAGACCTGCATCCAGACCTCAGTCATATGGCTCTCTCAAGAGAGAGTAATTGAGCTCAAAGTCAAAACTTTTCCGTCTTTTCTTGCCTCTTTCATTGAATGGCCATTTTACTGATTTTGAAGCAGCAATGTGCTTGGTTCCTAGTTTTATATTGATATTCCTCTTTGCATCAGGGCTGTCACTATTGTAATTGAAATAAAACCAAAAGGAGAGTGCAGTGAATATAAATGGGTAATTTTTTTTCCATCTAAACTCAGAGTAGGACAAAAGTCTCATAAAGAAAGAAATAACAAAGGTGTCATGGCAAATACACACTGGGGAACTTATTTCCCAGCTCTATCTCTGTTTCTGTCTTAGTGTCTTTGTCTCTGTCTGTCTTTCTCCTTCCCTCTCTCTTCTATCTTTTCCCTCCACTACCTCTCCTACTCCACCTTCCTTTCTCCTATAATACTAGAACCAAAACAGATTCTGGAAAAACTCACATTGTCTTGTGTGGTGGTGATTAACTATCTCGTGGGTCAATGTTACAATTATCAGGATTATTTACCGAGCATTTGCTGTGTTCACTGCTATGCTAGGCATGGTATAAAATGACTACCATTACATAGTGCCTGCCCACTAGGGGTCTTATAATTTAGATAGAGATAATACCATTGGGAAATACAGAATTATTCTCTTCCATCTTGAAATGATCTTTGGAAATGAGTTTACAGCCAAGTCTCCTGTGACCTGTCCATGATAACATAAACATGGGTATATATTATTGAATTCTACAGTTGTACACATACTTTAACATGCTCTGAGAATTATGAGAAATTGGAGGAAAGGAACCTCTATTCTTTTTTTTTTTTTGGAGTCTGCTTATATTTCACTTTTGATGTAGATTTAAAATTGTATATTTTTCAAGTGTGATGAGCCAATATTATTGTAGTTCCTTAATGTCATCCTGAATTGATGAAGGGAGGTCATTGATTCATACCTAGTGAAGTGAATATAGGGCACTGAAATAAGTATCACCAAGGAGGGTATGACTTCCTTCACCAAATCTGGAGATGTGTCAGAGAATTTTAAAAAAAAGTAAAGGAAGCAAAGTTCATCTAATAAAATAAAAAGATCATGTAAGGTGTGGCATAGGAAATCTGTCAATTTTAGAAAAGGATGAAAAATTAGTCTTCTTAAGGAGGAATTCAGACTGTGAGAATATAAGCTATAGGTATCTCACAGAACTGGACTACAGAATGACTCACTGGTTTTTGCCTTGTGCTGTCTTGCCTGGTATACTAATGAGCCTGGCCTTGGGCATCAAATAGGACATTAAGAGAACAAGCTTGAACTCTTTGAAGAATGATAATGTTTTCTAAAAAGTAGAGACTATGATTAAAATAACCAATGAGAGAATAGAAGATGGAAACAGTGGGCCTATGTTTGGACCAGAGAATCAAACTACTGTAGGTCAATTAAGATTTCCTTATGGCTGGGACCAAGGGAACTCCATAGTGAATACAGGCTTAAAGAATGAAACAATTCCATATCACAGTGAGCTTATATTTTAATGGGGAAGACTACAATGACATAAATACAAAGTGTTCCAAAAATCTTAGAGCAGTTCTGAGCTTTAATAGATTAAATATGCAGCTAGGTCACATAGTAGATGGAACACTGATCTAGGAAGTGCAAAAACTCATCTTGAGTTCAAATCTGACCTCAAAACACTCACTAACTATGACCTCAAGCACATTACTTAATCCTGTTTGCTTCAGTTTCCTCCTCTGTAAAATGACCTGAAGTAGGAAATAGCAAACTATTCTGGTATTTTTGACAAGAAAAGTCTGAATCAGATTGTTGAGAGTCAGTCATGATTTAAAAAATGACTTGAGAACAACAGAAGGAATTTAGGGATGGAATATACAAAGTTCATAAATACATATATACAAAATAGTTAAACACGAGAAAGTTTGGGAAAGAGGATACATATTAGAGAACATGAAGAGGTGGGGTTCAGGAATGACTTTATGTAGAACATGATCCCTAAACTGCAGATATTTATTCAATACTTATTATATGCCATGTTCCATGTTAGGAATTGGAGGCTCAAGTAAAAATGAAAGGGGGAAAGAGACAGAGAAAGACAGAGAGTGACAGACAGACAGAGAGAGACAGAGACAGACACAGACACAGAGACAAAAAGGAAAGAAAGAAGGAAACAAGGATGAAAGGAAGGAAGGAAAGAAACAAACAAAAAAAGAAAGGAAGGAAGGAAGGAAGAAAAGCAGGAAGGAGGAAAGGAGGGAAAGAAGAAGGAAGAATGGAAAGAAGGAAGGCACAATCCTTACTTACATGGAGTTTATTTCCTGATTGGAAAGTCAAGTACAAATATAACTTGGCCAACACAAGTGGCCTGAACCCTATCAGATATGTTTGTTTGAATATGTGTGTAGCTTACATATGTATTAATGTACATATATATATATATATATGTATATATATATATACATAATATGATATCGATTAACATAATATATAAAACAATTCTGGTCTCGGAATTTAGAACCTTTGTAAAAATACTGAGAGAAGAGAGCTGATTTGGTATCCAAAAAGATAGAATGAGAATAGAATGAGAAGCAACATGGGTCAGGAATTTCGCAGAATCCCAAGATAGTGAAGTTGATAATATCTGAGCTAATATGAGATGTCTTGAAATCAATGAGAAAACTCTTCTGGCTCTGGAGGACCCACTGGGGTTAGCTATACTCCAAATTAGAAACAATAGAGTTGATGAGAGGCAACAGTTGGGTGGAATTGGTGTTCAGAGAAGAATTTTTCCTAGACCTATAGGGGTCTATGTCCCTATTAGAGGATAAAGTACACACTGGTCATTATAAAACTATAGCAACAGAACAGCAACCCAGTTTCATTGTAATGAGAGTTATACTTGCTTTGAAGTCTTTCAGAATACTTGAAGGTCATAGGAGATCATATGCAAGTCTGTAACTTTTCCCCTTACAAGACTTTCCTTAAAGTTAATACAAAAGGCTCAGAAAACCCTGAGTGTACTATAATTGTCTCTGGTGGTGGAAGAATGTTGGCAGAAGTGGATTTATTTAAAAAAAAATACATAGTAGAAGCCAGGAAAGGTGTTTCTGCGGTGGTGGTAGTTGATTCAGGAAAGTAGCATATTCTATTGGTCCAGTAAAAGGATAGGAACAAAATAAGTAGCAAACCTAAGAATCCCAAGAAACATATATTATGTCTTATAACTGTTTTTTAAAATGTGTATTTGATGCTATTCATATATATTAGATCAGAAGTTGCTAATTTTTACATGTATGTTTTGTACATCCCTCGGGCAATTTAAGGGCAAATTATGAAACCTTTCTCCAAAGACTGTTTTGAAAGGCATAACTTAAAATATATAGAATATGCAAAAAAACCTAAATCTACTGAAATAATTATCAAAATGTATACATATATACACCTATATATATGCATAAATACATAGGTATATCTGTTTTTTTATGTATATGTATTATAAAACAAGAACACAGATCTCATTTTAACAACCCCTATAAATAGACTGAGAGAACAGATCCCATGTGTTATCTAATACAATTTTTTCCCCACTAATGGGCAACAAATAACTTTTTTGGATTGCCAGTATAGGTTGATAGCTCTAGACCTGGAAGAAGACAAAGATTTTCCATGTCTTGCCCTTGCTGGCCTCCCCCCATTCTATAGATGAGAAAACTGAGGCCCACAGTACTTAAATGATTTATCCAAGGTCATAAAGATGTTAATGGTAGAGATAGTATCCAAATTTAGTTCCAGAGATTTTAAGGTCCAAAATTAGTCCAAGGTGCATGGTGAGACTTTATTACTTTAACTGAAACCTTACCTGTTATAGAAGACCCAAATGATAATTAAGTCAATGAGGATTTGAGATATTGTTATAGACCCACTGCTGTATCCAAGCCTGTGGAGAATATTTTTAAAGTATGTTTAATGACTTCTACCCTCAAGAGGTTTATAGTCTGGTTCAGGACACAATGCATCCACAATTATAATAGCTAAATAGTTATGCAAGGCATTGTGAAATCAAGTAGCAAATGAATGTTAAACACAAAAAAATGCTTTAAGATTTTTTGCACATAATAAACATCTAATAAATAGTTGCTGTACTTTCAGGGAAAGAAGAGATGAGTTTGGGCTAGAATAATAAGACTAAATGAAAGAATTTTGTAATTGTTATTCAGTCATGTCTGAGTATTTATGGGGCTTTCTTGTTAAATATACTGGAGATGTTTGCCATTTCCTTCTTAAGCTCACTTACAAATGAAAAACTGAGATTAAGTGACTTGCTCAGGATCATATAGCAAGTAAATGTCTGAAGCCACATATGAACTCATGAAGATGAGTCTTCCTAACTCTAGGCTGTATATACTGTATCACTTAGGTGCTCAAATAAAAGAATAAGACCTAAGCAGATTTTAAAGGATGAGAAAGATCTAGAGAGATAGTTTGGGGAATATATTTCAAGAAAGAAAAGTAGGATGAATGAAAACATAGAAGTAGAGGGGCAGCCTGGTGGTGTAGTAAATAGAGCACCAGCCCTGAAGTCAGGAGGACCTGTGTTCAAATCTGGCCTCAGACACTTAACAGTCCTAGCAAGTCACTTAACCCCAAAAAAGCCTCAGCATATTTGTGTATGTGTGTGTGTGTGTGTGTGTGTATATATATATATATATATATATATTATATATATATATATATATATATATATATATATATATATAGAGAGAGAGAGAGAGAGAGAGAGAGAGAGAGAGAGAGAGATGGTGAGATAATGAAGAGAAGAGAATAGCTTATCTGAATCAGATTTACATAGTAAGGAATAGTGGTAAATAAATAGGGTGGAGCAGAATATGAAGAACTTTGAAATCCAGGAAGGAAATTTTTTTATAATAACTTTTTATTTTTCAAAATACATGCAAAAATAGTTTTCAACATTCACTTCTGCCAAACCCTGTACTCCAAACTGTTCTCCCTCTCTCTCTACCTCCCTTAGACAGAAAGTGGTCCAATATATGTTAAACAAGTGCAATTCTTCTAAACATATTTATACATTTACCATGCTGCTCAAGAAAAATCAGATCAAAAAGGAAAAAAAGGGAGAAAAAAAACAACAAGGAAGCAAACAACAATATCAAAAAAAGAGATGAGAGTACTATGTTGTAAGCCACATTCAATTCCCATAGTCTTCTCTTAGGATGTAGATAGCTTTCTTCATAACATGGCTATTGACATTAATCTGAATCATCTCATTGTTGAAAAGAACCAAACTTACCACAGTTGATTATCACATAATCTTATTAGAATTTTTTTTTTAAATCTTAAGAGTAATAGGGAATCATTGAAGATTCTTGAGATTCATGAAGTGATGAAAATCTATTCCCAGGGTCAGTGATAGATTGTCTGCTTCAGGATAGATCAGCAGTAAAGATCAGAGCTGATAGAAATTCTCTATTGGGCTAATAGCCTTAGGCCATAAATAAATGAAGACAGCCTGGACATATCATGCTGGGTGAACTTAGCACTCTTATTCATAAGTAAAACAACTCCATAATAATTTTTTCAAGGCTTATAATTTGACTGGGTTTGATTTTTCAGACCTTGACAGGGAAATCAGTGTTTTATTACATAGATATATCCTGTCATTCATCATTCTGAAATTATGCAATTGGCTGCTCAGTCAAGGGAGGAGCAAAATTAGTATAAACAGTTTGTCACTTTAGAGTTGAATTTATTTTTCCAGCATTCAGATTAGAGGTAAACTATAACATTCTCATTTCTGTTTTATGGCAACAAGATGTGATTGTTGGCATTGTCTCTCTGAGTATTATTTCCTAATCTTGATGCCAGTTCTTTGACTACAATTTATTTATTTTAATAGATACATTTAATTATATTTTCTTCTAGCTTATATATGACTTCTCTATTCCAGAGTGAATTGGTCATTAAATAAATTTAGAATAATAACAAACTGAGGTGTTGCTAGAACAGAGTTAAACTCCTGCTACATAAAAATGGAATCCTTCAACATGACCTTGACTTAATCAGTTTAATATTAGGATATTTATTTGAATATGTGGCTAATAATAACAAATATTTCCATTAATAATGGTTGCACATTTGTATATTAACATGTCAGGGAATATATCAGTACCAGCTCAAAAAACAAGCCAATATGTAGACAAGACAATACATTTGCTAAAGTGCTTTCTTATTCCTGATTTGGAGATGAATATATATATAATATGTACATATGGATGCAGTTATTTCTTCCAACAGTACAGATCACATCCATGTCTTACTATTTCATGAAACTCTTATTCATGCTATCTTTATCCTAAGTTTACCTCAAGGGTTCAACCATGTGTTCTTCATTTCAAATTTATCCTTATTATAAATTGATAAATGTTTGTAATAGAGTGATATATGACATAAAAAGCAGCTTGGAATAATAGTGAGTTGACCCTGGAATAAGAAACATTTGGCTTCTGACCTACATTGACTGTGGGACCCTAGGTTACTTGACCTCACAGTATCTCAGGAAACTTCCTCAAGACCAGTAGTTATGCTTAACTGGCTTCATTGACAAAGGAAGATTTCAATACTAATTAAATTATAGGTGCAGTAATTCATACATACATACATACACAAACCATCCATAAATCTAGAAGTATTAACCCATGTGGACATGCCTCTGTGTTATATTATATGATAATATGTTGGTAAGTTATAAATTGTGTTTTCCCCTAGTATATATAGGAAGTGCTTACCCAATTAGAGAACTGAATGACCATCTGTGAGGGGTGCTATAGAAGTGAGTCTGCATTGGGTAAGAGGGCTTAAATGAAATGACCTTCTACTAGGGTTCTGTGGATTTGTATATGACATTAGCTGGATACCATCCAATGATAACCCAAGAGGGGATGTCTAATTTTCAATATAAACAAAAACTGAAGGTCCCCTCTCTATGGGATGATCAGTTTAATTTGCTCTGTCAATCAGGAAAGATGAAAGCAAAGAATCATCTAATCCTGGAGTTGGAAGGAACCTCAGAGGTTATCTAGTGCAATCCAAGCCAAACAAGAATCATCTCATCAATATTCCTTGCAAGCAATCATTTAACCTCAGCTTGAACACTTCTAGTGAAAGGGAACATGCCAGCTCATAAGGTAGATCATTTCATGTCTAGATGCCTATACAAACTGCAAAATATTTTTTTTCCTGTTTTCAGCTGTACTGAATGTTAGCTAATGCTTTAGGTTAATATTGGAAATTAGCCTATTCATGAACATCATCTATAGTATATTTATTTGATCTACTATTCTGAGCTTCTTTTGTCCAATAGTAATTTTTCTTGCTTTCATATTGGCTTGTTTCATATTGTTTTCATATTGGTATGTTTTTTCCTGCTCAAAATACATGTCATAAAAGTCTTTTGTTATTTCTCTCCTAAGAGTTAATATTGTAACTGCTTTGGCAAATGATTTTAATGGAATTCAATCTCTTCCTAATTTACTGGAAGCGAAATTCCCATTCTAGTTCCTTAAAAAAATAACAAAAAGGAAATGCCAAACTTTATTCCTTGAATAAATTTAACTATGTCTAGTACACAGATATTTTCTAAATATTTATATGGGCAGTAGCTATAAGAAATACTTTTTTTTCTTTTCCATTTCTATAGTCACACTGGCATGACCATTCACCTTCATATGTTTCCTTTCAGTTTGTTATGGGGAGTAGTGAATACTACAACAATACCAGTGAATTGGAGATACTGAATCTCTGATGGAAATGAGTCCTTTTTAAAAACTTTCAACTCTGAGTATTGTACTTTTAGTAGTTATTTTATCTCTGAAAAATGGCATTCAAGATTTCTAGTTCTGGTAAACAGCCTCCCCCATAAATCTGTAGGCTTTTGATCCTAGGTATCTATTGCCTTCTATAAGGATTAGTCGAGCTGAAATAAAGATTTCCCATTTAAAATAATGCCATGCTTTATATTCAGCCTGCACTTCATGACAGTTGATATACTGTTGGAGGATTAAACATGGTTTTCCTTGTCATTGCTAGACAAAGGGGACATTGTTTTATGAATGTTCCAGCTTCCTTTTTACCTGCTTCTTCCAGCTGTTGAAAAAAAAAAAAAAAGATTATCAACTGTTTCTTCCTTCTAATCATGAGAAAAAGCCAGGTAGATGTCTGAACCTAAATTCCAGCCTCTATGAGATCTCTTTCCTTCTTCCTCTCTCTCTTGTCTCTCTCTGTGTATATGTCTGTTTCTCTATCTCTGTCTGCTGTCTATCTCTGTGTCTCTTTCTGTCTTTGTCTCTGTCTCTCTGTGTGTCTTCTCCTCCTCCTCCTCTTCCTCCTCGTCCTCCTCCTCCTCCTCCTTCTCCTCCTCCTCCTCCTCCTCGTCCTCCTCCTCCTCCTCCTCCTCCTCGTCGTCCTCCTCTTCCTCCTCCTCCTCCTCCTCCTCCTCCTCCTCCTCCTCCTCCTCCTCTTCCTTTTCTTCTTCTTCTTCTTCTTCTTCTTCTTCTTCTTCTTCTTCTTCTTCTTCTTCTTCTTCTTCTTCTTCTTCTTCTTCTTCTTCTTCTTCTTCTTCTTCTTCTTCTTCTTCTTCTTCTTCTTCTTCTTTTCTCTCTTTCTCTCGTCATCCTTTCCCTTCTTCTTCCTTCTCTTTATCATTTAGATTCCTCTTTTTTTTTTTTTTTTGTTGTTGTGGAGACAGTAAGGACAAACATACATATCCAAGGCTGACTTAGATATATTCTGCATAGCACACTGATGCATTCTAGTCCTTCCTCAATAGAAGTGTGTCAGGGAATAATAATATTTATGATTTTGTAGGATATATACTTTTTGGAGCTGTGGATAGTTTTATCATCTTGCACAAAACTATTACTTAATAATTGTTTAACTCAGCTACATTATAAAAACATGATTGCATGTGAAGTGGAAAGAGAGCCAGGCCCAAGGCAAGAACATCTGGATTCAAATCCTGCAACAGATAACATACTGATTTTGTGGCCCTTATCTTTTGGAACTCTAGGCAACTCCCTAAGACAGATCCCTGCAATCTTCAGGTAATGGATAGATTTCTGGGGATCCTTGAACTTGGAGAAACAATTACATCTTTAGTTCAATGTGATTGATTTTCATGATGCAGTTTATTATATTTTCATTCTACAACTTTATTGTGATACAAAAAAGTACTTATATATCTTGTAGTCCCACCAAAACAAACAAAAAACAACAACAATAAAACACACACACACACACACACACACACACCTGCTTTAAAGTTATTCTAATTTGAAGAAAAATTTTGGAATTGTATTGGTGAAAAGAATTTCTTCAATTCAACTTCTTCAATTCCTGTATTAATAAAATTGCCAGTGTAGCTCTATCTCTTATGGAAAGAAATGTTCTTTCACATTGTCTTCTATTTAAGTTAAAAGAAGCTCACATTTGACCTGCTACATGAAGCCCTATTTGACTGACTTTTCCATTTCTCCTACCCATCCATATCAACTGATCTTTTTTTTTTGTCTCCTCAAAAATTGGATCTCCCTCCTTAGCCTTTATCATTTTCTTGATTCCTATTTATTTATGTACACATCAAAGATGCCAAAGAAAATCATAAGCTACTTAAAGGAAGGGAAAGATTATAATTTTTCATCTGTTTTCTTCTCCAGCTTGATATTTTTCATGTTACAAATTTTGCTGAGTTGAATCGAACTGAATTAAATGCCTAAGATGAGATAGTTAGGATAACTTGGGCACCATCATGATGTTTATTTACTACATTGAATGCGACATTATTTGAACTACAGCTACAATGACTTCTCTGAGTCTCTGTTTACCCACTTAATATGTAAGCTGAGATTCATCACAGTGATACACAGGTACATGGATAGACTTTTTAAAAATTGTTTTAGCCACATTCATCAGAATGAGGGATTTCCACTGTTGGAAGATTTTTGATTAATGCAAATCATAGCATCATTTTGAATGAGATTAGACTTTAGGGGCCTCTAATATAACTTCTTAGTTTTATAGATGAAGAACTAAGGCCAAGAGATAAAGCAACTTATTCAATTTCACCCAGGTAAGGAAGTAACAGAACTGAGACAGGAAATAAGCTCCTGCTCCCCCGGAACTAGGGCATTGTTTCCTTTATGACAGAACAGATAAATAGCACTTAGGTACTATTACACTATACCTGGGTTGCGACAAGAAGAACTCTCATAGTTACTGTTCTGAGTTCTCAATCCCCACCAAAAACCTTTTTTTTTAACTTAATAGTATCTTATTTTTAATAGCATGTAAAATAGTTTTCAACATTAATCTTTATAAGATTTTGAGTTCCAAATTTTTCTTCCTCTCTCTTCCCTACCCCACCCCATGATAGCAAACTAATTTGATATAGGTTATACATGTATAACTAAATTAATTATATTTCCACATTAGTCATGTTATAAAAGAAGACTCAGAACAAAAGGGGAAAACACATGAAAGAATAAAACAAAACCTATGAAAATAGTATGTTTCATTCTGTGCTCTGACTTTATTACGATTCTCTTGGAATTGTCTTGGATCACTGTAAAAGAGTTAAATCTTTCATAGTTGATCTTTACGTACCATTGCTGTTAGTATTTACAGGATTCTACTGGTTCTGTTCACTTCACTCAGCATCAGTTCATGTAATTCTGAAATCCACCTGCTTACCATTTTATAGAACAGTAATAGTTAATGAAATATTAAAGTAATGACATTCATATACCACAATTTATTCAGCCATTATGCAACTGATGGGTATTCCCTCAATTCCCATTCTTTGCTACCACAAAAAGAACTTCTATAAATATTTTTATACATGTAGGTCCTTTTCCATTTTTTATGATCTCTTTGGGATACTGACCTAGTAGAGATATTGTCGCATCAAAGGGCATGTACAATTTTATAGTCCTTTGGGAATTGTTTCCCCAGATTGGTTAGATAAGTTCACAACTCCACCAAAAATGTATTAGTGTCCCAATTTTCCCAAATCTTCTTCAAGATTTATCATTTTCCTTTTCTGTTATATTAGCTAATATAATAGGTGTGAGGTAGGACCCCAGAGTTGTTTTAATTTGCATTTATCTAATCAATAGTGTTGCATTTTTTTATATAACTACAGATTATCATGTGAATTTCTTCATCTGAAAATTGCCTGTTCATATCCTTTGACCATTTTTATCAATTGGGGATTGACTTGTATTTTTATAAATTTGATTCAGTTTTTTATATATTTTAGAAATAAGGACTACATCAGAAATACCGCCCATAGAAATTATTTCTTAGTTTTCTGCTTTCCTTCTAATCTTGGTTGCAATTATTTTGTTTATGCAAACCCTTTTAAATTCAATCAAAATTATCTATTTTGCATTTCATAATATTCTCTATCTCTTGTTTAGGCATAAATTGTTTCCTTCTTCATAGATCTGACAAGTAAATTGTCACTTGTTGTCATTTGCTTATAGTATCACCCTTTATGTCTAAATCATATGACCGTTTTGATGTTATCTTGGTATAGGTTGTGAAATGTCAGTCTATGACTAGTTTCTTCCATACTGTTTTCCAGTTTTCCCATCAATTTTTGTCAAATAGTGAGTTCTTAGTCAGATAGTGAGAAGCTAGAATCTTTGGATTTATCAGACATTAGATTACTATCTCAGAAATATGCATTACTCATCGACTATTATGTCTTGTATACCTAACATATTCCATTAATCCATTATATTTCTTACCCAGAACCCTATGATTTTGATGATTATTTTATAATTTTAAATCTTATACATCTAGACTACCTTTCTTTGCATTTTTTTCATTAATTTCTTTGATATTCTTGATATTTTACTCTTCCAAATAAATTTTGTTATTTTTTCTAGGTCTATAAAATAATTTTAATAGTTTGATTGATATATACTTAATAAGTAAATTAATTTAGATTAAATTATCATTTTTATTCTATTAGCTCTCTCTACCCATGAGCAATTGCCATAATTCCTTCTAAAGGCTTCCAATCTGAAGGGATGAGTATGGCTGCCTGAATTACATGAAATTCATCAAAATATAGAATTCTATGTATATGATTACATATAAAATTTTGTGTAGATGCAAAAAGAAATCACATAGACTCCAAATTCTTGTTCTTCTTGTACTAAGCTGATTTCTAAAGGAGCTTTTATACAATTTATAGTCTGCAGGCTTGTTCCATATTAATATTACTATATCCCAGAAACTGAATTCAAATGTGGGTTTTCCTTACTCCAAAGCTTGTCCTCTACCCACTATTTTCCAGCATATATACACACATTCAGAGATGTTATATTACATGTGTAATGGGAATTAAAAATGTACAAAGTGTTAATTTTCATTACATGCTATCTTGTTCATTGCATATGTGTATGTATTCACGGTACTCTTATTTTTTAAGTATTTGAAAGAAAAGCAGTATTTGATACAGTTAACCATTCCCTACATCTTGGATTGACTTGATTTCCCCTTCCTCTTCTGCTGTTTTATAGATTTGATTTTTCTATTCTCTTCTTTTTATATACTAAAGATATATTGATTTTCTTAGTCTTTTCAAAGAATATCTTTTAATTTTATTATTTTTATATATTTTCCCCTATCTGTTTTTCTTCTAAATTTTAATCTCTCTCTTTTTTTTTTTTTTTTTGCACTTATTTAGGTTTATTGACTTTTTTGGTTTTATAATTTTATTTTTTTTTAAAGCTTTTTATTTTCAAAATATATGCATAGTTTTTGTTAGAATCCTTACAAAGTGTTAACTCACTGGAATTGATAGAAACAATGCTTAAGTTTACACCTTTGAGAATTCACACATTAGCTCACACTTTTGAGTTCACAAGTCCTGGAGATTCACAAGTTACACCTCCTACAATCCCACTCTCTCAGAGGAAGAGTCAATCTTTGGGTTCACACTTTTAAGAGATCATATATAAATCTTAGAACCTCAATCAGAAGAGTCATTGGAGGAGTCAGTGGAGGAGATTGACAGAGCCAGAATTCAATCAGAAGAAGATTGAGAATGAAGGATTCGGAAGAAGAGAGGCGGAAGCTAGCAGAGGCAAAAGACTAGCAACAAGAGTTCTTGAAACCAAAGAAAGCTAACCAGTCTATTTTGAAAGAGACAATAAAGGATTTGAACTTTTAACAGCTGGCTGCATTTGAGGTGATTATTACTCTGAACAGAAACTAAGGCTACTTCCAGAAGCTCCCCAAGAAACCTGCTCCCGGAGAATCATCATATTTCAGAAAAGAAGAGAACATCATAAGTTTTCAACATTCAATCTTGCAAAACCTTGTGTTCCAATTTTTTTTTCTCCCTCCCTTCCTCCATCCCCGCTCCTATATGGCAAATAATCCAGTATAAGTTAAATATGTGCAATTCTTCTATACATATTTCCAAAATTATCATGCTACACAAGAAAAATCAAATAAAAAAGGAAAAAGAGCCATGTGCATCAAAATTGATCATCATACAATCTTTTTGTTGCTATGTATAATGTTCTATTCTTTTTATTGACTTCACTTAGCATCAGTTCGTGTAAGTCTCTCCAGATCTTTTTGAAATCATCTTGCTGATCATTTCTTATAGAACAATAATATCCTATAACATTTATATGCCATAACTTATTCAGCCATTCTCCACCTGAGGGGCATCCACTCAGTTTCTAATTCCTTGCCACTACAAAAAGTGCTGCTACAAACATTTTTGCACATTTGGGGCTTCCCCCCCCTTTTTTTTTTATTTCTTTGGAATATAGGCCCTATAGAGACATTACTGGATTAAGGGATATGCACAGTTTGATACTCTTTTGGCTATAGTTCTATATTGCTCTCCAGAATGGTTGGATCAGTCTACAATTCTCCCAACAATGTATTAGTATCCCAGTTTTTCCACATTCTGTCCAAGATTAATTATTATTCTTTCCTGTCATATTAACCAATCTCAGAGGTATATCCTCAGAGTTGTCTTGATTTGCATTTTTCTGACCAAGAGTAATTTAGAGCATTTTTCATATGATTAGAAATGGTTTTAATTTCTTCTTCTGAAAATAATCTTTCCATATCCTTTGACTACTTATCAATTGAAAAATGGCTTGAATTCTTATAAATTTGAGTCAATTCTTTATATATTTTAGAAATGAAGCCTTTATTAGAACCCTTAGATGTATTTTTTTTCCAATTTACTGTTTTTCTTTTAATCTTGTCTGCACAGGATCTTTTGTACAAAAACTTTTTAACATAATATAATCAGAATTATCCATTTTGCATTCTATAATGTATAATTACTTCTTTGGCCACAAATTTCTTCCTTCTCCACAGATCTGAGGTTTTATAATTTTAAATGTATTTTTCCCTATCTTGTTGATGTATGTTTGTAAGGAAATTATTTTCACCTTAAGGGCTCCTTTAGTTACATCCCAGAAATTTTTATATGTTACTTCATCTTTATAATTTTCTTTCACATAATCCTGAGTTATTTATGAGGTTTATTTTTTGACTCACTCATTATTTAGTATCTTGTTGTTAAATTTACATTTGGATGGGCTTCTTTTTTTGTGATCTATAAGTCAATGACTGTTTTTATAAAATTACTATCTGTCAAAGATATATTAACTATTTCCCTATTTTCACATATGTTTGAATATCTCTATGCCTTAAAATATTATCATTTTTTGATGAAAGTTCCATTTGGGGTTAAGAAATATGTATATTTTTTCATTGTTCTATTTTGAAGATATTAAAGGATTTTAACTACTTTTTCCATGCATTTCCTTTTGCTTAAAATTTTGTTTCATTTATCCAAAACTGAAAGAGGAATAATGAAATATCCTTTCATTTTTGTATTTTTGTGTTATAAATATCTTCTTTTTAGCTCTATTAATGTTTCCTTTATAAATTTGGATACTGTATTATTTGGACCATTTAAGTTTAGTGCTGATATTAGTTTGCTGTCTAGAGTTCCTTTTAAAATAGTGTATATTGCTTCTGTACCTTTTTTTTTTTTAATTTATTGGTGCTTGTTTTTTCTTTGTTACATAGTATGATTTTACCTATTATTATTTTTAATCTATTTTGTGTATAAGAAATATTTTTCCATCCTCTCAATCTTATTTTATGGAATTTATTTTGTATGTATTTTTTCTTAAAGATGTTTCACATGAGTATCTAATATAGATTGTAGAGGTTTGTTTTCTTTTCCAATGTATCACTCATTCATTTTATTGGTTTGTTTAATCCATTCTCATTTAAAGTTATGAGCTATATTTATATTTTCTTCTATTTGTCTCTAAGATTTTTCCAAGTTATGATTTTTCCTGCTTGGTTATGAACATAATACTATGTTTCTTCAATTATTTTAGCTTATTTTTGAAGGTAGTAATATTCCCATGACTCTTTTTCCCCTTCATTTGTGATCCTTTCCCCCCATTATTTACCCATTTCTCTTTGGGACTTTGCTCATTCATTCCTTTTCCTTTTATGCTTTTATGTGATCAATTTTCACTCATGCCATTTTCCCTCTCAATCAAGTAGATTCTCCCTTCCTCTCTTCTTCTTCAACTAGTGTTCTTCATTATTTTTTTTTAAACTTCATTTTTCTGTGCTCCTTTTCAGAGACAGTTTCTATCACTCTCTTTATTATTGATATTCTCTTTCTGTCTACTCCATACCCACATTCTCTAGGCCCAACCTCTATACTTAGGTTTTCTCTCCCTATATTATTCATGAAATCAAAACTTTCAAGGTATTCATACTAGATTCTCTTCTCTAGGTGATCTAGGAGTCTTCCTCACTCCAGGTCTAAGACTCTATTTCACCATCTAGCTGCTCTGGCCCTTACTTTACACAAATTAATTACTCTTTTCCAAAAATACTTTTTGAAGACATATCAGACTGTGAGTTCTTTGAGAGTCAAGACTCATTGCTATACCACATGCTAAAGCATCAGTGCTTGGTACATATTAGGCAACTGTCATAGGCATTTGGGCAGCCAGATATTGATCATAGCTAGCATTTATATAGCACTTTAAGATTTGCAAAACACTTGACAAATATCTCATTTTATCTTTGCAACATCCTTGAAAGGTAGGTGCTATTATTATCTCCATTTTATAGATGAGGAAACTGAACCAGAAAATACTTAAATGTCTTTCACGGGCTCATGTGCTATTAAGTACTTGAATCTAGGACAAGCTTTGCATTTCCTTTGCAACCTTTTGAGTCTGGAAGTGATAGGATTGATCAGTTAAAAGTGTACGGAAACAATACACTGGCATAGAATGTAGGGGAAATGCTATGTACCTACTTTTGTTTTGTTTAATTTTATATATTTGTTTAATTTTTTTTATCACTTTCATTCCCAAATGTGTTTTTCTCTTCTTTCTCTAATATTCTATAACTTGTAAAAGAAAGAAAAACGATAGGGAAAAAATTCAAGAAAAACTCAATGCTTCCACTTTGTCTGCCAGTTTTAGTAACACCTGTAGGCCCCCACTTCTGCAAAAAGGAACAGGAGGAGGTGCATTATCTTGTCTTCTCTTTGGGGATAAGCTTATTCATTATTATGTCTGCACCTGTCTTTATTAGAAACCATAAAAAGAGACTTCAATTAAGAAATTGAAATGATTGAAAAGAAACAGAAAACTTGCTTGGAGGTGGATTGCTGAAAATTTCCTGATTTGGAGAGAAAGAGATCCATGCCTGCAGTTATGAAATCACTCAATTCAATTTTTCTCTTTCCAAGCTGTCTCATGGTGACAGCTGTGGTTTGCCATGTGCCTGAGCTCTGTCTCTTTCTCTCTTTCCCTTTTATTATATATATGTGTATATCTATTTATATAATATATACATACATATACAAATATCATTTATAGTACTACAATTATATATATGTGTGTGTGTGCGTGTGTGTGCGTGCGTGTGTGTGTGTGTGTGTGAGTGTATGTGTGTGTAAATGTATCCATCCATCCATCCGCTCTTCCATTTCTCCATCCCTAGCATATCTGTTGAAGTCTATTTGCTTCCTAGGCAGCATTTTAGTTATCCCATCTGTTTTCACAATTCAAGGGCTTTTCTTTTTGTTTGTAAATGTGCTGTTAACTCTACAAAGAGAAATGTTATGGTTTGGTAAATATCTCAATATCTTCATATTGAAAGTACTGTTCCATCTGTGAAGCAGAGTATCTCATTCCAAAATACCAGTCCACAGTCAAAAGCTAGAGCAGAGAAGGTTGGCAACTTTACTATTAAAGGATTAATAGGAATTAAAACTGCCTGATCTGTGAAGCAAACCAACTTCTTACTTGCAAGTCAGGCTAAAAAAAGATAAGATTTACATTAGGACAATTTGCCCAGACTATTTTTGACTTTATTTTGACTGGTGATAAAGCTGTATTTGAAGCCCAATTACTGTGCTATTTTAGGCATGCCGAAATTTACAGTTAATCATATCTCTTGCATCTATAGCTGGACTGTTTACAAAATGATATGGCATTTCCCCCCTTTTTTAATAAATGGAATTTATACTCTTTTGGATCTTCCAGACTGGATCCCTTGATTATCTGTCAGTCTATTTACCCTGCCATCAAAACTATGTCCCAGAAAGGTGAACAGTCTTGAAAATAAGTATAATTACAAACTGTCCTCCAAGCCAGTATGTCTGTCTCTTAAGGTTAGAATTCAGACAAATAATCTCAGCAATCTGTTCAATTTTCTCCCATTTCCTATAATTTGTAGTCATTCTTAGTCAGAGGACAAGTAAATTCATTGTTGGCTAAGAGGAAGAAATTAAGTCACTAAATGTGGCCTGGCATTTGCCAGTTTGCCTTTTTTTCCCCCTCAGATAAATCAGAATTCCCTGTGGTAAAACATTGACTTGTGAACAGGTTGTTATGGAATAGCATTAGCCTAGATCAGAATTTTTTAATATAGAGACCATGATATTTAATTTTTTTTTAATTTTTTTAAACTTTTTATTGACAGAACCCATGCCAGGGTAATTTTTTACAGCATTATCCCTTGCACTCACTTATATTCCGATTTTTCCCCTCCCTTCCTCTACCCCCTCCCCCAGATGGCAAGCAGTCCTTTATATGTTAAATAGGTTACAGTATATCCTAGATACAATATATGTGTGCAGAACCGAACAGTTCTCTTACTGCACAGGGAGAATTGAATTCAGAAGGTATAAATAACCTGGGAAAAAAATGCAACAGTTTACATTCATTTCCCAATGTTCTTTCTTTGGGTGTAGCTGCTTCTGTCCATCCTTGATCAAATGAAACTGAATTAGCTCTCTTTATTGAAGAGATCCACTTCCATCAGAATACATCCTCATAGAGTATCGTTGTTGAGGTATATAATGATCTCCTGGTTCTGTTCATTTCACTCAGCATCAGTTCATGTAAGTCTCGCCAGTCCTCTCTGTATTCATCCTGCTGGTCATTCCTTACAGAACAATAATATTCCATAATGTTCATATACCACAATTTACTCAACCATTCTCCAATTGATGGACATCCATTCAATTTCCAGCTTCTAGCCACTACAAACAGGGCTGCCACAAACATTTTGGCATGTATAGATCCCTTTCCCTTCTTTAGTATCTCTTTGGGGTATAAGCCCAGTAGAAACACTGCTGGATCAAAGGGTATGCACAGTTTGATAACTTTTTGAGCATAGTTCCAAATTGCTCTCCAGAATGACTGGATGTGTTCACAATTCCACCAACAATGTATCAGTGTCCCTGTTTTCCCACATCCCCTCCAACATTCCGCATTGTCTTTCCCTATCATTCTAGCCAATCTGACAGATGTGTAGCGGTATCTCAGAGTTGTCTTAAATTGCATTTCTCTGATTAATAGTGATTTGGAGCATATTTTCATATGGCTATAAATAGTTTTAATTTCTTCGTCTGAGAATTGTCTGTTCATATCCTTTGACCATTTATCAATTGGAGAATGTCTTGATTTCTTATAAATTAGAGTCAGTTCTCTATATATTTTGGAAATGAGGCCTTTATCAGAACCTTTAACTGTAAAAATGTTTTCCCAGTTTATTGTTTCCCTTCTAATCTTGTCTGCATTTGTTTTGTTTGTACAAAAACTTTTCAATTTGATATAATCAAAATTTTCTATTTTGTGGTCAATAGTGATCTCTAGTTCTTCTTTGGTCATAAATTCCTCCCTCTTCCACAGGTCTGAGAGGTAAACTCTCCTATGCTCTTCCAGTTTATTTATAATCTCATTCTTTATGCCTAGGTCATGAACCCATTTTGACCTTATCTTGGTGTACAGTGTTAAGTGTGGGTCAATGCCTAGTTTCTGCCATATTAATTTCCAATTTTCCCAGCAATTTTTGTCAAATACTGTGTTCTTATCCCCAAAACTGGGGTCTTTGGGTTTGTCAAACACTAGATTATTAAAGTTATTGGCTGTTTTGTCCTTTGAACCTAACCTATTCCATTGATCAACTAGTCTATTTCTTAGCCAATACCAGATGGTTTTAGTAACTGCTGCTTTATAATATAATTTTACATCTGGTACAGCTAGGCTACCTTCATTTGATTTTTTTTCATGATTTTTAATTTTTAAAAAAAATCATGTCAGTATAATTGGTTTTCCTTTTATTCCTATGGGTTTTTTTTTTTCTTCTGTTATGGGCACCACTAGGTAATATAGTAGTTAAAGCACTCTACTTGAAATCAGAAAATCTTATCTTCCTGAGTTGAAATCTGGCTTCAGATACTTACTGGCTATGTAACTCTGGGCAAGTCGCTTAAGTCTGTTTGCCTCAGTTTTCTGATTTGTAAAATGACCTGGAGAAGGAAATGGCAAACCATTCCAGTATCTTTGCCAAGAAAATCACAAAATGGAGTCACAAAGAGTCAGAAATAACTGAGCAAACAACAAAAATACTCTGAGAAGCAGTTCATAGCCTAACAAAGGGACATATGACAAAACCTCAGGGTTAGATCTTAATAGTCCAGTCCAGGTTTTGCCACTGTCTAAGCAGAGATTCTATCTAAGCAGATAAAATGTTGAGTTTGAGTCAGGAACTCATCCTCCTTGAGTTCAAATCTGGTCTTATAACTTTACTAGCTCTGTGACCCTGGGCAAGTCACTTAACCCTACTTGCCTATTTCTTCATCTGTAAAATGAGCTAGAAAAGTCAGTAACTCCAGTTTCTTTGCTAAGAAAACCCCAAATGGTGTCATGAAAAGTCATGCTTTCTGAAGCATGCTTCAGAAATTGTTGGGTTAAGTCACTAAACCTCTCATTTAATATAACATTTAATATGACAAGAGAGTTGGGCTAAAATTCAGAAATACCTAGGTTCAAATTCCACCTAGGACATATAGTAGATTTGTGACTATGGGCAAGACAGTTAACACTTAACAAATCAGCACACTCTTACCTTTTTACGACTAAGTTACAGATCAGGTGCCATTAGGCATTAGTAGAGAATTTCCTTATTGAAAGTTCCCACAAAATTGAAATAAATCACAAATGTATTAATTTAAACTTAAATTAACTTTAATTAAATTAAGTTTAATTAAATTAATTAAATTAAATTAAGACTTTAAAACAAAACAAAACAAAAGATGCCATTGAATTAGTTTAAAAATAATTATAGTAAGTGTTGCCTGTCTTCTAAACACTGTAGCAAATCCCAGGAAAAAAATGAGAAGTGTGCTTGCTTTCGAGTAGTTTGCATTTTACTAGGTATAGAATATCCAACAAGGCATAGAAAAAATAAGAAAACAATAAATCCAATATATTATAAAGGATTGTTCGAATTTTAAGGACCATCATGCAAATTTCTTTTTTTCCTTTTCAACCTTCTTGACTGTTGCCGCTACTCCAATCCACTCTGTTTATTTCTGAATTTTGGATATTTATCAATAATGGAAAAATAAAGCATATCTTTGCAGTAAGCTTTCCAAGCCCTACTTTTTCTCAACTTGTTACACTCAGGGAAATGTTTGGAAATTTCTAGATTTCCTGTGGCATACATTGATTGCTGATAGGGGAAAAAGGTAGGGCAGAAAAAAAGAATTATGTGCAAAGGAGTGTCCTAAATCCACTAGGAATAATTTACATTGAGGATTAAAGTCCATGTGTTGTTGTTTCAGTAGAATAATAAAGGATCATTGAATTTAAGGTTAGAAGGTATCCCTGTGAGGCAAATAGTCCAGCCCCTTACAAATAAGGAAATTGAAACCCATGTATATGATAATTTCTTTCAGTTTCACACGGGTAATAAATGTCAGAGGTGGGATCTGAATCCAGTTCTTTTGAATCTAGAGCCAATATTCTTGTCAAAGTATAAAATCTCTAGGGAAAAGAAAGGGAAATTTGTATTGGCTGTCACAGATGATTCAAGTTAAATATAGAGTGGATTCCAATGTGAGTGGGCAATATAAAAGGGAAAGAGCCTCATTCCAAGATAAGATGAAGTAGAGAGGATTGAACACATGGGCAGGACCAAGTCCTGGAAGCAACAGTTTATGAAGAAGAGAAGCTTCAGCCTCATTTGCAGAGAAAACTTGATATCTTGCTCATCAATAGGGGCTTCAGTAAGCATAGCTATATTTAGGGACTCAGATTACATAACACTGTGCCAAAGGCAACTGAAGGATTCCAAAATCCACCAAGAAGCACTTTTTTATAAAACACTTATTATGTGCCAAGATACTGGACCAAGCCCTGAGATTCAAAGAAAAAGCAAAATGAATTCCTGGCCTCTAGGAATTTATATTTTAATAATACTCTTAAATAGAACAGTTCTTTTAAAACACTGCTTCTTAAGCTTTTTCCACTTAAGACTCCAATCCCTTTTTGCTCAAGAAAGTTTTATGTGATGCTAGGTATACAGGTATATAAAATAGTTATACAAATCAAACATTTACTGTTAATCACAAAAATTTTATTTTAGAGCAATTCCTTGGTTCTCTCTCTCTCTCTCTCTCTGTATATATATATGTGTGTGTGTGTGTGTGTGTGTGTGTGTGTGTGTGTGTGTAATTTTACCACTTATTAAAGATGAAAGCAAATTTGCATATTGATGAGATGTATGTGTTTTTGTTTATTTTTTAAAAATTAAATTTTGTCAGAATGTTTGATATCGTTTACTGTCGCCAAATTTTTCATGATCCCCACATTTAGTTACATGACCTCATATGAGGTCACAATCCACAATTTAAGAAGCTTTGGTTTAAAAAAACAATTTCCAATTCCTCTCCCTTGACAAATCAGGCCTGATTCTTACTATGGATTTAAATCAGCAGATGTACTGTACAGTATCAGGAAGAGCTGTGATGTGATACAATAGCAAGCATGGATGAGACCAACAGGTTGGATGCTCCAGAGCAATTCCTTGGTCTACAAAGAATGTCGAGAATCATGACTTAAAGTGGGTTATTACCTTTTTATATTTATCCCAAACTGGTAAGGTCAGCATTAAGATTTGACCTTTTCCCTGCCAACTAGTTTGAAGTAATTAACCCCAGTGTCTTGAAACACAAGGATGCTATGACTTTGTTATTAAATTCTCATAAAGAGCCTATTAATATTAAAATTGCTTCAATCTCAGACTGAATGTATTAAAGGCCTTGCACTGGGTAAACACAAACCCTCAGTGAGGTGAGGTGTTTTAAAATGCATGAAGCAAGGGGGTGGGGGTGGAAAATACTTTTCTGTCATCTCCCTTTCAGCAAAGAACATTATAGGTTTTGAAGCAATTTTTGCCACGTGTTTGTTCAAATGTTTCCTTTTAAAATCCTTGTCCTACATTTGCATCTGTTTACAAGAGACTTCATTTAAACATTGACAGTGATTATGAAAGGCAAATGGAAAGGTAAGAGTACCCCCTGGGAAAGATTACACTGCAGAATGGTCTGAGTAGGGGTAGTTGTCCCAAGCCTTAAATTTTTTCCTGGAAGAAGCTTGGTGTCATGAATATAGGAGAGAATATATAGGAGGGAAAATAGTGTTCAAATAGGCTGAAAAGATAGGATGGGGTGATATTTATTAATCCTAGAGGGAATAGGGAACCATTGTAGTTTATTTTTTATGTAAAAAAGTTATATATTTTTTTCAAATTATATGTAATAATTTTAAACATTCATTTAACAGTTTTTTGAGTTCCAGATTTTCTTCCTTCTCCATTTCCTCCCCCCTTATAGAGAAGACAAGTGATTTGATATAGATTACACATGTGCATTCATGCAAAACACATTTCCATATTAGTGATCCTGTGAAAGAAAGCAGAAAAAAAAAAAAAAAACAACAACAACAAGAACAAAGAAAGTAAAAAAAAATGTATATTTCAATATTCATTTAGATTCTATCTGTTCTTATTTGGGAGCTAAATAGCACTTTTTATCATAAGTCCTTTGGCATTGTCTTGGATCATTGCATTGCTAAAAATATCATCCATAGTTGATCATCATCCCATAGTGCTGCTATGGTATAGAGTGTTCTGGTTCTGTTCACTTCACTTTGTATCATTTCATGCTTCTGGACTTTACTGAGTAGTACAGCTCATATCTTCACTCAATGATAATCATTTTGGCAATTATGCAGGATGAACTGGAATGGACAGAGAGTGCAGGAAAGAGTAAAATTAGACTGAAGACAATGAGGACCTGAACATATGTTGTGACTTTGTGAACAGAGAGAAGGGAGCAGATATAAGTGATGTTTTAAAGCTAGAAACAATAAGATTTAGAAGCAATTTTACTGACTCACTTATAATCTTCTTCTACATTCTATCTCTTGCCATCATCTTCATTGCCTTCAGCCTTCATATGGATGGACCTCTTTCACAGGCACATAATTCTTCAATTTACAAATCAAACTAAACCAAACCAAACAAACAAACAAACAAAAAAAACCAAAGATTTTTTTCTCTACCTTACTTTAATCATACTTCAGAAAGGACTTCACTAATTCTATGCTACTATACTATCTCTAGTTGGAATTGCACTCTTATTTACTCAGAAATGTGTAGCCCAGGATAGTGAAGTCACTTGCTGAAGGTCAAATAATCTGTTTTGTTGTTGTTGTTGTTGTTGTTGTTGTTGTTGTTGTTTTTAACAATGGACTGATATCCTCAGTCAAATAGAAGACTGGGCCTCTTAGCTGCAAATTTAGGATTTGGATAGCAATTGCAGAATATATACTTTGATGTTTCTCTTTGTAATCACATCTCCTATCCTTCTGTAATTCCAGAGAAACTGAGGCAAGATAGAGATTAGAGAGTTTTTAATATTCTATATGAGAGGGAGAAATTGTGCACTTTTTTCCATGCTTTCCTAATTTACTTATGATATCACTCTTTGGAACTAGATCATTTATTCATTCTAATTTTATTTTATGTTTGGTATGCTGATCTATGCCATATTTTGCCAAACTGTTTTTCAGTTTTTCTAGCATTTTTTTCAAATTGTGAGTTCTTGCCCCCATCAAAATTGGTATTTTTGCATTTATCAAATACTAGATTACTATTGTCATTTGCTATTGGCTATTATGTACGTGATTTATTCAACTGATCCACCACTCTATTTCTTAGTACCAGATTATTTCATAATCATCACTTTGTAATAAAATTTAAAATCTGCTGCTAGATTGCCTTCCTTTACATTTTTTTCATAGATTTCCTTGATATTCCAGACTTTTTGTTATTCCAGATGAATTTTGATTTTTTTTCCCCTAAGTTCTACAAATTTATTCTTTGGTAGTTTGATTGGCATGGCAGTAAAATAAATTAGCTTAGGTAAATTTTTTATTACTAGGTCTATTATGAGCAATTAACATTTCTTCAAAAAAATTAGATCTGTATTTTCATGAAAATTACTTTGTAATTATATTCATATAGTCCCTGGTTTTTGTTTTGATGGTAGACTTCCAAGTATTTAATATTGTCTTCAGTTATTTAAAATGGAATTTCTCTTTCTCTTCCTACTAGATTTTGTTTGTAGAGTATAGGAATGTTGATGATTTATGTGGGTTAATTTCATATTTTGCAACTTAAAGTTAATAATTGTTTCAACCAGTTTTCTAGTTAATTCTTTAGGGTTTTCTAAGTATGCCATCATATCATCTATTCTTCCTTATTTTTGAAAAGACCTCTTTTCTTTCTGCCTGTTGAAATCCTACCCATCCTTTATAAGTCGACACAAATAGCACAATTTTGTGAAGACTTCTTTGATACTCCCCAGAGGGTAACTACCCCTTTCTACCCCCAATTCATGCCTAACCTCATATGTCATATCCTTTTGTATATCTCTTAGATATTTATCAGGAATTATCTTGTGATATTACTGTATACCTATCTTTTTCCTCTATCATACCATAATTTCTATGATGAATAAGAATAATTTCTTATCTAAACTTCATAGATCCTTTCAAGACTGAGTACAGTGCTCTGTACTCTTTGCTTACTTACTCTTCGTTGTGGTGAACTGAATTCAACTTTCAATTACAATTTCAATTATTTTCATTAAAATATTCAATTATTTTTTCAAAATAAAATTTCATTGATATATTTTGTTTTTTGTATTACATACTTTCCTTTTGAATCCTTTTTTTTTTCTTTTAAGAGCGCCATCCTATATAGCAAATAATTTCTTTAAGGAAAAAAAAAAGGAAAGGAAGAATATTTTTAAAATACATTGTAACTAATTATAATGAGAAAAATATGAATGAAATATATTTTTTCTAAACATATCTCTGAAGATATTGGTACTCTATGTAAACTGCACTGAATGACATTTGGAGCTATAGCCTTTTGAGATCATTTTAAAGGGGTCTACAAGGTCAAAATTATTTTCTTAATAATTCCAATATATTTTAATTTCCAGTATAGCGACATCAATAGGGATAAGTAATATATACAAAAATTCTGTAAATCTTCAATAACTTTTGAAAGTGTAAAAGGGCTATGAGAACAAAAAGTTAAAAAAAATAACTGATGTAAAAGACACAATCTCAATTCTTAATCATGGCATTTAAAGACATGTAAAATTTGTTCCCAATCTTACCTTTTCAGTACTTTTAACTTTTATTCTAATATTTCTCTGTGCCAAGTAACTTAATTACTTGCAATTTCCTGAATGTGTACCATTCTTGTCTCCTTTGTTTTGTTTGTTTTGGGTTGTTTTTCCCCACATTGTTCCCTATTGTCCAAAATGCCCTGCCTTGCAGCTCTGATTGCTCAGTATTACAGAATCTCAGATTTGGAAATGACTCCAAAGCCCCATATAATAAAGTAATGTACATAAAATTCTTTGCTAATTTTAAAGTGCTAGAGAAATATCTTCTATCATCATCATTATTATTATCATTATCCACATTATTATTATCTTGTCTTATTTATTGTATTACCTCTATAAAATGATAATGAATTCTCTACCCAAAGGAATTCTCTCTCTCTCTCCCAGGAGCACTTAATTTATACCTTTTAAAAATCACATATATTATATTGTGTTTTGTATTATAGTGATTTATGTCCATAACTTTCTTTTTAAATTCTAAGGTTGTTGAGGGTAGGGAACATGTTTGAATTATCTTTTTAAAACCTCCTAGAGGGCTTAAAATAAGACACATAATAAATGATTAATACACTTGTTCAGTTAAAATTTTATATAATTTTATTTATATAAATGATTAGAAAGTGGTTAAGGGAATGGTAAAGGGAATATTTTGATTAACAGAGTTGACTATATAAACTATCCATATATTGGCAATTTTCATAGAATTAGAATTTTACAGAATTAGAAACTGATCATAAATTAGAATCTGATATAACAAAAACTATAATGACTATAATTGGATCTTCAATCATTAGAAGTTACTTTATCCTGAATGAAAAGTCTCATGGTATCATTAAGTGGGTCAATAGTCAATTTGAAATATTATATGGGAAAAAAATCTGATGATTGTAATAGATATTTAGATAATTAATAAAATATTATATATGTATATTTGTAATATATAAAATATCATACATTTATTGATTTCTTTTCAATTAGACTTGTGATTTTCTTTATAAAAAGAATTTCTAGTAAAGAACTCCCTCTACCAATACCAATAATTATTTTGTAATTTATAGTCTTAGACAATTGTATGCAGAATTAAGAGGTTAATTTACTTCCTCAATATCACAAAATCAATGCATACAAAAGTTGGAATATGGAATCAGATCTTCATGATCTAAACCGGTTATGTACAAGGTGCTAAGTGGAATTGAGGAGACAGTAATTAAATCTAGTTTAGCATTGATTTAATCCTACAACAAATAATGGTTTCCTAATGATATAAGGATTGGTGGGTATTCAGTGTACAGCATATAAGCAAGAAGCTCTCAGGGCCAGACACAGAAGCCCACTAGAAGCTCTTAGAGCCAGGATTCATTCCAGGAGATTCAGAAGCCAGAGAAGGCAGAGCTCGAGCTCTTGGAACCAAGACTACAGAAGGCCTCTGAGAAAGCTAACCAAGCCCAAAGAAGGAGACAAGACTTGGAAAGAGACCATAAAGGATTTGGACTTTTAACTCCTGGCTGATTTGGGGGGCTTACTCTGAACTGAAAGTAAGACTGCCTCCAGAAGTCCTCCAAGAAACCTGCTCCTAGAGAAGATTAAATTTTAGAGAAGAATATTACATTTTGATATCCAAACATGGAATAGACACGATGCTGATTTCTGTGAAAAAGACTCTGATTCTGATTTCAGTAGAAAAGTTCTCCTCGATCCAGAAATTAGGGTGAGTACAAAAACAGACAAGGAAAATTTGTTAAAGGGCTAAACTAGTGCTTCAGCTAAAATGGGATAGATGTTTAGAAAACAGCCCTCTTTTCCAATTCAAAGAAAATGTGTAGAGAGCATTGTCAGACTTATGAAAAGCCAAGGTTTGATTATAATTTGAGAGCAGAACACTGAACTTTTAGAAACTGTACAGTACACATCTCCTTGGTTCTCTATGGGAAAAAAAATTGGATCCAGACAAGTAGAAATTAGTAGGAGAACATCTATGTGAACAATACAATTCCAATCCAAAATCAATTTCCAAAAATACACTTAATACATACAGTTTAATACAATTGGTTTTAGGAAATTATATTAGATATAGAATCAGGAAAAAGATGAAAGAGCAGGAGGGGGAGGATCTAAATAAACTAGGTGAAAAGGATAAAGAATCAGACAAGAATGGAGTTAAGTACAATTTTAAGTGTGATGCTTCACAACAGGAAAAATTAGGTCATTTTCCAAACCCCTGACCTACCTCCCTCAATTAACCCTTCATGGGTGGAGGGAGAAGGAGAAGGGGGAGAGGCAGTAATGCAATTAGATCCTCCTATGAAGCAGCCTATGACAAGATTACAAAAAGTACTGGTTAAGGCAAAAAATGAAGGACAGGATGTATCTGATTTAATAAATGCATACCCTGTGATTGAAGAGCTTGACTCTTCAGGTCAAAAAAGTAGAAGATACACTCCTTTTGATTTGGAAAAAAATTACGGAATTGAAAAAGTGTTGCACTCTTTATGAGGTTACATCATCTTATGTTAAGATGTTACTAGATAATATGGCTTATGAAATCTTAACTCCTTGTGATTGGAAATCCATAGCAAGGACATGTTTAGAACCAGGAAAAAACTTGTTGAGGCTATCAAAATATCATGAATTATGCAGGATTCAAGCCCAACACAATGGGCAAACTGGAGTTAATGAACAAATCACTTTTGACCAACTAGCAGGTGAAGGTCAACATGCAGAGAATTCAGCACAAATTAATTATCCCATAACAGTGTATGAGCAAATTGCTACTGCTGCAATAAAAGCTTGGGGTTCCCTCCCAGGGAAAGATGAAGGTAGACCCTTCACAAAAATAGAGAAAGGTCCCAATGAACACTTTGCGGATTTTGTGGGATGTTTGCAAACAGCTGTCATAAGAACTATTGGAGATAATGCAGCTTCAAGAATTATATTACGACAACTGGCTGAGGAAAATGACAATGAGGTTTGCAGAAGAATTATATGGGGACCACACAAAGATGCTCCTTTAGAAGAGATCATAAGATGCTGTGCCACAGTAGGCACAAATGCTTTTTATACCCAGACTATGATGAACATGGAAAGACAAGATCCCTCTTGGCAAGGGACTTCTAGAGAAACTCGTCATTGTTTTCATTGTGGAAAAATTGGACATCTGAGAGCTCAGGGTAGGCAAAGAGATAGAGTGAGAGGATAGGATGAGAGAATAAAACCCAAAATCCTTATCCAAAATGCCACAAGGGCTTCCACTAGGCCTCAAAATGTAAAATTGACCCAAGGAAATAAGAGGCAGGACCCAGCTCCAAGATATCATACAAAAGACAGGTGGGGTATGATGGCAGCTGAGTTTACACCTAGAGAGTCTTTAGAAGGTCAGGGCTCTGATGTGATCAATCAGCAAAAAAAGCAATCAGATGGCAGAAAGAGATTACAATTGGGGAGAATACAGACTTTTTAACCCAACAGAAGGTCAGTGTCCAGTGGGAGCAGCTCCAATGTAATTGCCAGGTGATGAGGAGAAATGCCAAAATTGGTAAATGGAAGGGACTAGATAGGTTAACGATCTGGGAGAGAGAGTTTGCTTATATTTCTACAGATGGAGAAGAAATCAGATGGGTGCCAACAAGCCACATTTTCCTTGTCCATCAGAGAAAGACAGAAAAAGAGAAAAATCTGGAAACAAAGGAGAAGACATAAGAACAAAATCTACAGGAATCATTGGATTCCCTAACACAAGATGAGACTGTTGCAGGACTTGAAAACCAGCAGGAATCATTAGATTCCTTGAGATGAAAAATTTTTGATGAGTCTATTGCAGAACTTCAAAACTTGCAGGAATTATTGGATTCCTGGGCACGTGAACTAATGGACAATAGATTCCTTGTGGACTATTTCTAGGACTTATGGAGTAGTATAATTCTGCATGTTGATTCATGTTATTTGTTACATGATGACTAGCCTGTGTAATTATATTGTTATGTGTTCATATAATTTATGTAATTATGTATAATACCTCCCATATTGATGGATTTATGTATACCTGTTTCAAGTGAGCCCTTTTAGAAACCCGCTAATCTGATTTGATTTCCCATTTCCTTTGGTGTTTTCATCTCCCTTGCTGAGAAGTCAGGGAGGGTGTGACCACCTCCTTTTTATGGTGTTTTCACTCCTTTTTTGAGCAGTCAGGGAAGGCCTGATCACCTTCTTTTTTGGGGTTCTCACCTCCTTGAGAAGTCAGGGAGGTCATGACCACCTATGTTCTAAATCAAAAGAAAGTGGGTGATGTTAGGATTCTTATAAGGTACTAAGTAAGTGGAATTGAGGAGACAGTAGTTAAATCTAGTTTAACATTGATTTAATCCTACAACAAATAAAGGTTTCCTAGTGATGTAATGATTGGTGTGTATACAGTGTATAGCATATAAGCAAGAAGCTCTCGGGGCCAGACACAGAAGCCCATTAGAAGCTCTCAGGGAAGGAGACAACTTCATGTCATCTTCCACCTTTGTGCTGGCTGGAGACTAAAGTACAAACTTTTGGATTTGGAGACATTTAGAGAGAGCTGGAAGGTAAAGCTTGCAGAGACAAAGGACTAATGTCAGGAGCTCTTGGAACCAAGGAAAGAGATAGGCCTCTAAGAAAACTAGCCAGGCCCTAGGAAAAGAGACAAGACTTTGAAGGGGACAATAAAGGATTTAGACTTTAACTCCTGGTTGCATTTGGGATAATATACTGAACTGAAAGGAAGGCTACCTCCAGAAGCCCCCCCAAGAAACCTGTTCCCAGAGAATATTATATTTTAGAGAAGAACATTACATATACATATTGTGTATATCTCTCTGTGTGTGTTTGTGTGGTGTGTCAGTCTATATGTCTATTTTTGTCTCTCATGCTCTCTGCCTCTCCCGCTTTTTCTTTATGATCTTAGAGATTAATGCAGTAAGATATACTGGAATCAGTGATACTAATTAGGACACTATTGCAGTAGTCCAGGTGAGAAATAAAGAAAGTTTGGATTAAGGAGTGATTGTGTGAGTAGACAGAAAGACAGATATTATAGAAGTAAAGTGGAGAAGAATTTCTCCCTGATTTGATTTGAGAAATGAAGTGGGATAAGACAAGAATGATCCCTTCAAAGGTTTGAATATAGTTGACAAGAATCCTTCTTACTGTAATAAGCCTTAGGGATATAAGGCTTTATAGAAAAAAAATGGACTTGGAGTCAGGAAAATTGGGTTCAAATACTACTTCTTGATATTGTGTAACTACGGGCGAATCAATTTCTTTGATCCTTCGACAATTCTCTAAGACTGTAAGTTTAAAATAGGTTATAAGGTGGGTTATAATGAACATCAATGAAGGCATTCCCCATACCAAGAAAATTTTATGGAGAGCTCATACAGAGCAACAGTGGTCAGAAAAAGCAATACAGGTTCACCCTCAAGGTATCATTTGAACTTAGAATGCTCTACTACACATTGAACACAAATAGTCCCTATGAAGACTATTTGTGTCCAACTAGTACCAGAGTACTCCAAACTCATATTGGTCTATTCAGCAACAGTTGGACACATTGTAACTCAACTCTGACATCGTGATATCATTTTGGTGCTCTTTGAGAATAAAGCATGACAACCAACCAACCAAAAACCACAGGTTTTTAACATATTGAATTATGATATATGTGCCCATATCTATGTATATCTCACATAAAATCACACATATATCCTTCTCTTCATCTATTCAATTGCTTATCTATTAAATTCCAACTAAAATTCCTCTTTGTCCAAGAAGGATTATCTAGGTAATAGCCCTCCCTCTTGAAATTTCCAGCATCCTCTTTTTATGTTTTAACCTCATATATTTTTTATATCATAAGGAATATGTTGCCTTGTCCAGCCAATAGATTTTGAGCTCCAGGAAGGCCCAAATCATAAATGTTTTATGCACCTTAGGGCCCAGCACAATCTTTTGTACATATTAAGTATTTAACAAATTTATGTAGTGTAAGTAAATAGGTGAAAGAACGAATGGAATGGGGAGGTTGAAGGATGGTCATGACTTAAGTAGGAAGTCTCACTTGGCTCCAGTAGGGTGATACCACAAGACTTTCAGAAAACTGCTCTGCCTTCAATAAGAATTCTACATAAATTTACATTTCTTTTTTTGTTTAGAATTTTAGTTTGGACATTCACTATGTAAATATGATATTCTGACTTTCTTCTTCAGTCAGAACTAATTAAAATGTGAGTCTCCTCTTTTTGCAAGTTAGTGGGGAGTTTCTTTGACATAGCCCATTAGTTAGTTGATTTTTATTGTCCTATAAATGGGTCTTCTCATGCAATTTTGCATAAAAGGGCAGTCTATAAATCCATAAAAAAGGACAATAAATTTTGATACATGTGCTTCCTGACCACCTAATTCCTTATGATTTTTGTTCTAGTTAAATCATGTTTCAGTGTAGGTGATTTCCCCAATGTTATGTGATAAAAATCCTCATAGTCATTTTCCCCCAGTGTTAGCTGAACCCCAGCTATTCATATTTTCCTCTAAAATAATTAACCCAATTAGGTAAGAATTGTTATGCAACTAAGTAATTTAATTCAATCAGTCTGGCATGGTGTAATGGAAAGTTAGGTTGCAATATTACTGTATGGCCTTAGTATTGTTCCTTAAATTCTCCAACTCTTAGTTTCCACATCTGTAAAATAATGATGTTGGTTGGATCAGATGATCTTATATGCCTTCTAGATTTCATTTGATCTAATGAATATTCTAGTTACTTCTTTCAGGTCAAGAGCTATTCCTTATCTACTTATCTACATTAGATATTGTCTCATCTGTATAAGCTCTTGGAGACAAAGATTATTATGCCCAATGCTCATCATAGTTCATTGCATCATATCATAGGTATTGTTAAATATTGATTGATTGGTTGGTGAATACCATGCAGAAGAAATTCAATAAGTGTACTGAATACCTGTTATATGCAAGATACTTTCTGCTATGGAGAATACAAAGATTTAAAAAAATATAGCATGTGCCCCAAGATTCTTATAATTTAATTAACTCCTCCTACTAAGATATAAGCTTGTTGAATATAGAAATTGTTTTAATTTTTTTTTTTTGTATCCTTAGCCTTGACACAGTGCTTGGCACATTGTAAGTGTTTATTAATTGATGCTTGTTGATTGGCTTATAAGTGTGATATGGGGAAGACAATGATAAAGGAAAAAGGAGAGATAGATATAAAATGGTATGAAAAAAAAAGAAGGACCAAAGGCAATTTTGATCAGGGAAGATGTCACACTGGAGGTCATATCTAAATCGAGTCTCTAAGAGGAGAATTTCATGAGATAGAAATAAAGATGGACCTAATTGAAACATAGGGGTAGATCACATGAACATGCTGAAGACGGAATTAGGGACTTGAATGTTGTCCAGTTTAGACTGAAGGCAAAAGCATGAAATAAACTAGTCTGAAATAAGGTTGAAAAGGCAAGTCAGTACCAAACTGTATTAATAAACCATCATACATTTTTGAGCAGGGAAGTTGCATGGTTAGAGTTGTGCATTAGGAAAATAATGCTGACCGTAAAAACAGAAGACTAGAACTCCTTATGTAATAATGACTCATGCCCTTTCTTTGGCTTTCAAAACTACCGTCTTGTGTTGAGGCATATTTAAGGCAGTCCCTTTAACTTAAGACCAAAATAAAAAGGTAATGCTGATTTTCAAAATCGTACTTAAAAAAAAAAAAAACTTACTCTGTAAACTGTAATTTGAAGGACAGCATCTGAAGAATTTGTATTAGCTGTGAATTGAGCAGGATGAAGATTATATTGGTTTACATGTCAGTGAGACAGAAATAAAATTAATCAGATTTTCTTTAATGAGAAGGAAAAAAAACATGCAATTCTTACACCATCAACAAAATACTCAAGATATTAAATATCACCGAAATGACTTCTTATTTGAACTTTCTTATGTTGGGAGGGCTATAGGATATCCAACAAATTATGTAAGCCTGGACTACAGATGAAATTTTATTTGATATATCATCGGTCTAAAATTTCATTAGCCATTTTCTTAGTACAAAATTAATTGGTTCTGTGGAGCAAATAAATCATTGAAGGTGAGACCAAATTGATTTTTATACCACCTTTCACTTGTTTCACTCTTAGTGGTATTAACTCTATTAGGTTCTGGGAGTGTTTATGGGTATTATAAAACATTTAAATCTTGATGTATTAAGGTACTTGAGTGGTTTTCAGGCATTATTAAGGGAATTATATTAGGATTAGTCTTGTTATCAATCTCCATATCTGGCACATGGCTAAGGAAATGGCTGTTTTATCCTCATCAAAGCCATAAATAGAACTTCATTATCTGACACTAGCAAAGTGCCAAGACTAGTAGCAGAAAATCTTCAGGTCTTGGAAACAGTGAATGGATTTTTCAACAGAAGTTACTGGAATAAGTTTGTGACAAGTCTTTGAATGTTTCCAGAGTCTCAACAGGGTACATCTGCCTTTTAGAATAAAAGCCTCAACTCTTCCTGAATTTGAAAAAAACTGCTAAGGGAGTTAGACCTTCCACAATCTGTCTGGCTAAGTAATTGAGACTGGTCTGCCCTTGGCCACATGTCTGAAATGTTCATTAAATGGAAATCAACTTCTGCCTCATTCTTGAAGAAAGAATGTATCATAACTTTTCATGTAACTGACTTCTCAGAAGAATAGAGAAACAAACAGAATTTTTTCCATTAACCCCACTAAATATTTGAACTTTTGAGAAGCTCTTGATTCACTGTTTCATTTTTATTTATTTATCTTCCCCCTCCTTACGTCAAGATTAGTCTAAATCGGCTTAGATGAAAACTGGCTGAGAGATCATAAACAAAAGATAATGATAAATGGTAATGTACCCAGTTGGCAGGGATCTAGGGAGAGTGCTTCAGGGATTGGTAATATGCTTGGTCTTGGTGTTTTTTTTATTCTAATGATCTGGAAGAGAAAATAAATTGCATGTTAATGAAATTTGCAGATGATATTAAATTGGAAGGTGTTGCAAACAGGAGTGGGAACTGAGGAAATTACAAGAGCTCACCCTAAACAGGTTAGGACTATAGACAGAAAAGATTAAAATAAGATTAAACTTGGAAAATTCAAGCTAATGCTTATCATAGTCAAAAAGAAATATATAAAATGACATCCTGAGATATACCTGTGTAGGAAAACTTGGTAGAAAAAGCTTTAAAAATTCAAGTAGCAGAATGAATGCTAAGGACAACCTGAAAGTTTCAAGGTGATACTATCTCTATCAAAGTGCCTCTCATTTCAAAACATGAATGGGGGATAAGTTGCAGCTTTTAAAAACCCAGCAGCTGGAACACTGGTAACCTATTGTTGCCCTATTCTTCCTTTCCCAGCCCCTTCCTCTGCTCATCATTTTCACTCTTTTTTTCCCTATCACTTTTCTTCCCTCCCTTCACACATCACACCTGGACTGCGGCATTCATTTCTGGTTGTCTCTGTGCTAGCTAGTGAGATGTAGACAGATTGGAAAAAAAAAGGTTGGCAATGGGAAATAAAACAGATTAAGGGAATAGATGGGTTTGATTTATGAAGAAAGATGAATAGAATTGTATTTGCCTAGCCTGGAAATTTGTGAAGCAATTTGTGAAGGAAGACAGAAAAGCACAGATACTTAAGGTATGTAAACAAGAAGAATGCAATGCTGTTATTTAGTCTGATGAGTAGGACATAACCAGAAGTAATTAACAGGGAAATTTTATAATTCAAATCTATCCCAAGAGAAAAGTAAGAAATGGGCAATTGAGAATGCTCATACTGGTCTGCACTTAAATGCATATGAAGTACTTAGAAGGGCTGTAACAAATCTGATAGCTGCTTGTATCTCCAGAAACTTGAAATATCTGATTCTAGATCTGAAATGAATCTTGTCCTCTTAGCCCAGGATAAAGGGGAAATAAAATGTTTTTCTTTGCCTTCTATTTCTATTGTGTTTTCCTAGGAATCTAGGGAGGACTTTATTCATTTTAGTGATGGGGGTAGCAATACAAAGGTGACAAAATTTGGTCAAAGTAGGCCAGATAAGATTTTTGCAACTGATTAAAATCTTAAATCTCTGGAGGGCTGGTGAAAGAGTCAGAGGGCCTAGGAAGCAAAATTCACAAGGGCACATGGGTAGATTGCTCAGTTAATCATGAATTTTAAAGAATCAATTCTGTGTGTAGTAATGTGTCACACAATATAGGGAGTATCCAAAAAGTACATGAAAAACATGATATATGTATGAAAGCATTATTTGCTGCCTTATATTAAGGTGCCAAAGGAATGGAATGGAATGGGCATTAAAAATTAGAAAATGGTGAGATAAAAATGAGCTAGAATAGAATAGTATGGAAAGAGCTATAAGTCTGGGATTAGAAAATGGAACTTAAATTCTTTCTCTGATATTTCTTATATAACTATGGATATCATGTGACTCTCCTGGAATTTTATTTTCTTATTAGTAAAATGAAGGGTTAGAATAAATGTCCTCTGATGTCCTTTCAAGCTCTCAACATCAAGGAAAGCTTCAGAAAGGTGCTGGGCCTTTAAGGACAGGGTAGACTCAGATAGAACAGGGGCATAACTTTGTTAAGGGCCATGGTATTTGCACAAGAATGGCAATGAGGTTGAGTAACTTTAGAGGGTAATGAGTTGGGCATATGTATATGTGGGGAAAAGGGAAGAGTATAGCTTAGTTTATTCAGGGAAAAGTTGTAAATCAATTCAGAAGGATATCCATGGGCCAGATTATGAACAATTTCAAAAGACAGATTAAGGAATTTGGACTTTTAGAAGATTTTTGGAAAAATAGAATGATATTACAAAAGCCTGCTAATAAGCTATAAACACAGAACCAAACATGACATATCCTAAGTTTAAAAGCTTAGGTTGTTTATCTTCATTTGAAATCACAAGTTTTGGCTGCTTTCTGGGAAATATCCCAGCTTTGATAGATCAATATTCCAAATCTGGGTAACAGATGGACACAATACAAGCTAAAAGTGAAGAATTTAGGTGCTGTTTCAACTTGGTAATCTCCATTCATTTTTCTTCTCAATATTCAGTGAAATAATCAATATTTTTTGGTTTTGGATCCCTACAGCACACTTAATGTAATACGTTGATTGATTGTCCTCAGTTCAAATTCTGTCAAATGATTGTTGGATCATGTATGAATAATATTTTTTCCTAGGAATATTCAAGATTATGGTTAGTGAAAAAGATCATAGTTACCTGGGTAACATTAGGGAATGAATTTTTTGTTAATAGATTTCCTTGTCATTGCTTCAAATTGAGAGAGAAATGTATACAACTAGAAATTAATTTACTTAGTTTGTGTGTGTGTGTATGTATATACATACATACATACATACATACACATACACACACATATATAGCAAACAGTTACCTAATACCAATAATATATAACTAGGAAATGAGGAATTAGGAAAAAGTGACTATTTCTAATATTTGGTAACTTCTTGGTGTCATAGAAAATGGCAATAGTTGCATTTGTTATAGTGAGTTGTATATGTCTGTAGCTCTTTTAAAGGACAATATTCCCAGAAATTTGTAAAATGATTCTTTCAGGATTATAACTGTGGTCTCTTCCTTTCTCATCTTCTAATTAGGCATAGAATATCTTAGCAACAACTTCTAAGGTTTGACAGCACTGTAACAGAAATATATTTAGAATTCCTGATAAATGGAATGAAAATGTGGGATTTTAAGTGAACTCTGAGGAAAATTCTAAAAATATCTATTCCAATCAGTCAATCAGCTTGAGATACAAAAAGGTTAAAAAAACAGCCTCTGCCCTCAATGAACTCACATTCTAGTATGGGAGACATATATAGATAGGGACATATAAGATAAATACAGAATAGATGAATTGTAATCTAAGAGAGGATTTTTTTCTAACAATAGGTATAGAAGGACTGGGATAGGCATCTTAAAGAGAGTGACATTTGAGCTGAAAAGAAAAGTTAAGGATTCTAAGAGACAAAAGTAAAGTAGAAGAATATTCTACTCATAGGAGACAGCCATTGAATGGCATGGTGATGGGAAATAAAGTGTTGTATATGAGGATTGGTAGACCAGCATAACTAAATCATTAAGTGTAAAGAAGGAGTGATGTAGAAAAAAACTGAAAAATTTGGGAGCAGCCATGTTTTAAAGAGCTTTGAATGTGAAATGAAATTATATTTATTCCCAGAGACAAGAGGGAGCCATTAGAATTTACTGAGATAGGTTGGGATATGGCTAGCTATACTCTTTGGGGAAATTACTTTGGAACTTATGTGGAGAATGAATTGAAGCAGGGAACTATTTACAATACTATCAGTAAGTATTGATAAATGCTAGAATAACAGTAGTGGCCACCTAATTGAAGCAAAAAGATCATATATGAGAAATTTTTAAGGAAATGATAGTTTTGTTTTGACCATGTTGAGTTTCTACATTGAGCTCAAAATGTCCATTATCTGTTTGTGATATGGTTGAGCCATATCACATTATAGATGAAGTCAATCATTCCCCATCATCCCAAAACACATCTAGCTTCTTAAATGGCAAACCAAGACTAGAACTGAGGCAATTGGGGTTAAGTGACTTGCCCAGGGTCATACAGCTAGGTAGTATTAAGTGTCTGAGGTTAGATTTGAACTGAAGTCCTCCTGATTCCAGGGCTGGCACTCTATCCACTATGCCATTTAGCTGTCCCTAGAAATATGTTTTGGATGACTTCATGTCTATAATCTATACCAAATTACTTGCCTTCTTATGGTGGGGGAGGAAAAAGATATTTGAAACTCAAGTTTTCAAAAAAAAAGAATGTTAAAAAAAGTTTTACTTGTAATTAAGTAAAAGAAAAAGAGAAAAAAATTTACATAGAAAAAACAACAGTTTAGGTTTGATGCTTTGGTAAGGGAGAGTAAGAAAAATACATCCCTCTCCCCACTTCATGAAGGATATTGCTAATGGATCTCTACATGGAAAACACATCAGTTATTAATTATTTCTCTACAACATCCAGGACATCAGTGCTCAAATGGTAGATGGTAATCATTTCCCCCCATTATTCATATTATCTATTTAGCAGCTTGAAAATATAATTTCTCTAGCAATTTTGTCCCTTTTTATTCCTCTGAGTCTCTAATGGAGCTGAAATTAACTGGAGCTCTCAACTTCTTTGCTTATACTATCAAGCCAGCCCTGGGAATAGTTTAGAAATCAATTTTCAATCAGTTCACACCTGTACCTAAAGCAAACACCAATAATGCTTGCTGGTAGCCTGCCAGTATTTGAAAGAGCCACTATGCTAATTAGGACCTAAAATTTAATAACCACTGTGAATGAAACATATTTTTGAACTGGTGTTGTAGACATGTTGGCTTTATGGAACCACTGTGAATGGATATTCTAAAAACTAAAGGAACCAACTCTTTATCTCTAATTCCATTGTTTTTTTATATATGCCTATTGTCTATCCAGAGAAGAAAATGAAAAAGCAGTATTTTCCTACCTTAAAAAAAGTCAGTGGTGTTAATCTTTAATCAGAATAAGTCAAGCATGTTTCCAAAAGGTGAGATAGATTCCTAGCTCTTATTGCAATACCTTGTAAAACTTAGGAATTTTTCAATCATGGAAAACAGCAACCCTGACCTTGGCAAGTCTGGTGGAAATGGAAATGATGTAGTTTAAGAATCCTCACTATATTCTGATAAATCATTGACATTCACTTAAATGGTTTCTGTACTCATGTGTCCTGGAGATTCTAGAATTGCATTCCTTTGAGTTCCTTCTATCTTCCCTATTAAGGAATAAAGGATCAATTATATGCTTTCATGGAGGTATAAGACCAGCATTGTGATAAAAGAGGGGGAAAAAATACCATGTATCTTTAAATGGTGACTATTATTATTATAAACCTTCTAACATTTCTTATTGATTAAAATGACCCAAAAAATCAAGATTTCAATTTTTTTCTTCTGTACTGGACCTATGATTCAATTGATAAAGAGAACTCTTATGAAAGAAACTCCCTATACCAATTCAGGTTACATATACAATGTACCTTAAGAGTGTTAGAATTGCCTGGAGACACAGAGATATAACTTATCCACTATCTTACATTTAACACATCAGAGAGAGCAATGAAACCTAAGGCTTCCTGAGTTCAAGGCTAATTCTTTATCTACTAGGACCCAATGTCTGTCAGATTTTAAATTAGACATTCAAAATTAGGAAGTGGACAGAAGGCTGCAAAATCACACCAGCCGTGACATAAAACTTCAGATCTGTTAATTTTTTAACATTTATGATTTCTCCCCAGATTTTAAAATAAGGAGCCAAGAGAACTGAACTTTAAATATAACAGCTTAGAAAGTTTCCGAATCTGTCATGGGTGAGAGGGGGAGGAGAAAGGAGGGTCTTGTCACTTTGAAGCTTGGATCCCTGATATTAGACATGTATTGCCAAGAAGGAAATGAAATCCCTAGTCTATGCTGTTGGATCAAAAGGAATTTGAATGGAGATGTGGAGAGAATCAGAGATTCTCAGAAACTTCTTTGCTGTTGCTTGGATGCTCAAACAAAGAGTCTTTGATTCTGTTTTTAATTGCTGATTTGAGGACTGACACAGCTCAAAATGAATCTGGAAGAGTAGGAATATGGAGAAAAAAAGAGAGGCTATCCTCATTTTGGTGTAGAGAAATAATGGACATTTCCACATTTCTTTTATGTCCATGAACTAGTCTCCCAAGTCACTTGTCCATTTAAGGACTGTTCATTTATCTCAATGAAGGTATATCTGAATGACCTTTAATGTCAAGTAGTGTGAAAGAGAACAGCACTTTACACCTATTTCAGAAGGGCACTTCCCTCTTTTCCAAAGGAACTAATCTGAAAAACTTTTTGCTTTTTAAAATGCAAATGGTGGTTGCCTTTAGGTGAAGAGCATCCTTACAGAGTCCATCCCTGAGTAATAGCCCATCTGTCTCTGTATTTCCACAGCTTCTGTGGCCAAGCAAAATGGATTATAGTCTGCAGTACCATTCTATGAGTGCTTGATATCGTTGGTAGATTCAGTCCATATGTTATGTCCTCTTGGATAATGTCAGTTGCATTGAGAGCAGCAACTTCCACCAAGGAGTCTTATTTACATTGATGGCCCATTAACATGACATGCAACTCATGTAAAGAATACAACAATAAATCATCAACCACATAATTAAATAAATTGGAGCATCTCATCTAAAAGTGGAATGCGGTGCTACATCATGGGAAAAGGATTATTTATTTTAAAGTATGCTAATAGTAAAAGAGTAAGTATTAAGGCAAAGAGTATATTGCATTAAAATATAAATTACATATTTTAATCATTGATGATAAATATTCAGTTTGGGTTTGTTTTTTTTTCCAAGGGAATTGCTGGAATAAGTTGAAAAATGCTGTCATTTTTAAGCCTCCATGAATCTCCTTAGTCACTTTTTCTCTGAGCTTTAGATTCTGAAGTTCTGAAATATATTAGGACTTAATATATATATAGAATATATACTGAAATATAATTAGGGCTTAGTCCTAAGCACATATTCGAGATTAATCACAAATAATCTGATAATATAGCATCAGAACATTGGAAATCCTCAGGAAAAATAATCCAGCTTTTTCACTTTATTTTCCAACATATTCCCAAATTCCAAAAGATGATGCTTTTCTTGAGAGCAAGGAGAAAACTTGTTTTAAGTCTGTGAGGTTAAGTACCCAAGCTATCCTTGGTACTTAACACGATTTGAGTCAATTTTACAATTTTTTTTGTGTGTATACACCTGCTGCGTATAGGGTCACTAGCCCACAAGACTTTAAGACAATGGTTTTGAAGTCCTTTCAGTGGGTAATTATGCTTTATTGGATATATAATGTTTGGGAGTTATAATGATTGGAAAAACTTATCATCCTATAGTCAAATCTAAGAAAGTGCTGAGCTAGACAAGTTAAGTGGGCTAAGGCCTTGAAAAATAGTATCATCTAATGCCAGTCTCCTAAATGAAGCTTTTCCTCTTTGGTAAGACCTTTCAGAGTCTATCCATAACTGATGTTCCTATGATGAGACCACAAATAGTGCCAAAGTAAATGACATAAAATATGTTATTAATTTAATTAAGTCTAGGAGGGAAAGACAATATTAAAGATTGCAGGAATGTTCTAGGGAGGCTGCTGCTGGGAAAAGAAGCAAAGTTAAGGAAGATTTTACTTCAGGTCTGCTCACCAGAGGAAAAAAGCATAGTTTTCTCCATAACTTGTTAAAAAACATTGTTGTGTAATATAAATGTTTTAAACAAAACAAACATGCAATTTGTATTTTTATCAACTTTTATAGTTTAAAACTCGAGGGACTAGAAAGATTATTGTAAGAAATTAGTTCTCTTATAGTAAGTACCCTTTCATTTATGGCAATCATTTGATGTAAGATTTTCTTGTAATTATCTCTACTAAGGAAATTAAGGAAGCCATATATTGTTGTTGGAAAGGAAAGACTTAGAATTTGAAGCTGTTTGAATGGTTTCTGAGTTCTTCTATGGTGGGGAAAATATATCACTTTACTTGTGGTGGTTCTCAATTTTCTTTCTGCTCACATGGTGATAATACCCCATTAGATGCCTGGAGCTATAAGTTTTGGAGTAGTCTTCAGCCAAAGCTACATGTTATTTTGAGAAAATTTCCCTCTTCTTAAGAGTTGGTTGCTCCCCAGGAGGACCCAGAACCAATAGCTTTAGCTGTCATGAGTGCTGAGAAAGTTGAACTAAGATTTAATAGGATCCAAACTCTTCTAAAACACTGAATTTTTATCATTTTACTAACTTCAGTTTCAATTTGGGCTCAAAACTTCAAAAATCTCTCTTTACCTGCCATATATCTACACTTTATACACACACACACACACACATAAACTAAAAAAAATTGATCTGTTTGACAATCAAGATGATCTTTTCTCTAAAGCACACCATCAGACAATCCACAAACAATAGAATTTCTCTTTACAGATGTCTGGGTGGCATTGCTTTATTGATTTGTAGGAAAGACTGGATATAGATTGAGAGTAAAAGTTAGTTTTACACTTATGAGTTGCACTGCCTAGGAAAATCCTGCTGACAATTCAGTTAAACAGGCAGGAGAATTGAGGGAATCTTGGCTTGGATGCTAGATGGTTAAGATAATCAACTCCCATTTTCATCATATTAGTGAGAGGAAGAGAAAAAAATCATGAATCCTTGAATGCTTAAACTTCCAGACTCTGGCTTTTCCCTGACTACAACTGGAATGGTTTATTTTTATGATATTTCAGTTGAGTATCTTTCATCTTCTACTCATGTCCAGCACCTGTTTAATTCAACAACGGGCTTTAGTTTTGCTCTCAAAACAGATGATGGTAGAATAAAGAGAAACCACCTAAATTAAGAATTAGAAAATGGATAAAGGAATAAATGCCTACTGTCCATGGGGAAAAAAACAAAAAACAAAAAACTGGTGGGCCACTTGAAGAAGAATAATGCAAATGTCTGTTGAATGTAGTGGGGATTTAAGACCAGCAGTAAAGGAGAGAAAATTGAAGGAGTAATTTAAAAAATCAATTCACAGTAAAGGAATAATGATTTTATAAAGCAATGTAGAGGAAGAGAGAGAACTGACTAAATCTGAATACCTTTAATAGTTGATAATGAAATGAGAAAAATGGAATATAAAAGCATAGCAAGATGGATATAGGGAAATTGTAGAAGATGCAACAGGATTGGAAAAAGACCACTACTGCCATTAAGTGAAATGGAAGAAAGGATTCAGAACTGCAAAAGTTGGTAAACACCATCTTCATCCATGAAAAGAAAATGAAAATCATCATAAATTGTTATGGTAGGCACCCAAGGATTTTAAAGAAATTACATGGTTTCACTTGCAAAATTAATTATAAGTAAACTAATACATCATAATTTGCAATGATTATCATCTCTATATGAATTGAAGAGAGGTAGCATAGCCTAGTGGTACACTGGAGTTGCCGCCATCAGGATCCGAATTTAAATCTTGCCTCCCACACTTACTTGCCAAATGATAATGACCAAATAACCAAATCCTTCTGAGATTCAGCAATTCTTTAAAACTACATGTAATTAACTGTCTATAATTTACATCACAGAAAACAATATTTTAGATCCTTGATTTGTAGGTTTAGAATGGTGACTATGAAGTTATAATGTGACCTATTATTAATTCACTTCTGCCTTGGGTTAGCTTTTTATTCATCTGGATAGCTATATAAAATATAGATTAAAGGCATTTTGTTTCTAGTATGGAATAGAATGAATGCAAGTTCTTTTAGAATTGAAAGGCAACTTGGCTGTTTGGTAGATGGAGTGTTGGGCTTGGGCTCAATGAGCCTGAGTTCAAATCCTATTTCAGACTTTTTGTTTAGCTATATCATTTTGGACAAATTACTTGACTTTTTTCAGTCAATGTCCCTATCTGAAAGAAGAGATAATAATAATAATACCAATCTCAGAGTACATCAAATTGGGAACATCAAATGAGATAATGTACTTAAAACATTTTGTAAAACCTAAAGGTGATGGTGGTGATAGTAGTACTAACAATGGTTTTGATAAGCATCAACAGCAAAAGCAGTAATAGTAGTATCCTTGTGTATGAATGGAAACACTTGTCAGTAATAAATTAAAGCCATTGAGCACAATAGAATGCCATTGAAGGTATCCAAGTAATTGTTTCTCAAAAATTTTCAATGTTGCCTAGAAAAATCAATCCAGTATACAGATTTTACATGTATAGATTAGATGTTAATGTCAATAGGGGAATTCTAGTTTTATAATTTATGCACTTACATGTATATACATATCTATATAAAATTATCTTAATATGACATAGAATATGTCACAGGGAAGAAAGAAAAAATAAGGACAAAAATCCAAGTACAAGAAGGAAAGAAGTAGCTTCCTTCCTTCTTAAGAAATCCATAGGTTCTATTTTTAAATGAGATAACAGCATTCTGATGAGTTTGAACATTATATCTATTTATCTTTGTAACTACATATCTGTGTATCCTCTCTGATCTATCTAGATAAATTCATCCATACATATATTTCAGTCTAATTCAGTAAGCATTTGTTAAGCATCTATTATGTGCCAGATATTGTGTTAAGCTCAGGGGATACAAAAAGAGGCAAAAGACAGTCCCTATCATCATGGAGGGTATAGTCCAATGGGGGAGACAACATGCAAGTAAACATATACAAAGCAAACTACATACAGGATCTGAAAAATGTAGTTTCTTGTTCACAGAACAGGCAGGAAACCAGTATCACTGGATCAAAGATTGCATCCTGAGGAATAAGGTATAAGAAGATTGGAAAGGTTAGAGGGGACTAAGTTTGAATGATAAATAGAGCATTAATATGTATGTATGTGTCCAGAGAAATAGACATCCACACATAACATAATTGGATGAAACACAGGCTATCTAGATGAACAGAGGAAACACATTAAGTAAACGTTTTTGCAACCTTTGTGGAAAAACAACAATAATGCTTTGGAAAATCTTAATAGGACTGGAAGTTGAAACAAATGCAACTTTGAATTTGAGGACACTAAACTAAAAGTTTTAAAAACATTTCGAGAATTTTTTTTTCTTCTTTCCTTTGTGTTACAGAAAAAATTAATCTGAACAATCAGCTATACATCTTATTTTTGTTAATGGGGCTGTTGAAAAATAAAGGATAAGGAGAAATTCCTTATCAGTGATCTTATAGTATAAAGTATTTAGCTTTTTTTCTGTGATATTTAATAACTTAGGAAGAAAAATATCAGTCTGAACATTAGAGTTGTGTTGAGCTGGGCTGGTGTCCTCAATTTAATTAGAGATATGATGGAGTAGATCCTCCTTTTATTTTGTTGCTTAGATTGTATTAAAATATATTGCCATTCTTTTGGAATAAAGTTGCCATATGGTATTCTCATTTACATATATTTCTTTTTTTCTCTCTTTTCTCATCCCATGTATTATATTCTCAAGTACATTTTACGTAGAATCTTTTGAAAAATCTGCTGTGAGGTTTATGTTTCCCTTAGAGGTTAATACCAGAGAAATCATAAAACATCAAGAATGAATAAAAGGGTTAATTTTAAAAAGACTATTTTGTGGGGAAATATAAAACAAAAGACTCAGACAACACAATTGAAGGCCTCTGGCTTGAGTAAAATATTCCTTAAATAATACTATTGTTTGTAAAAAAAATTTTTTAAAAAAAGTTATCATGTTTGTCTTCCCCTTTCTTGCTGGGTGGTAACATTGACAACCAGCCAAGGAATTTAGCAAGTCTCGAAATTACAGGAGCAGTTATGATAATAAGGAATAAGCCATATCAATACTACCGTTGTTATTGTTGTTAAGTTCTATTTTATTTTTTAATAGTTCTAGTCTATTTCTTCATGATACCAACATGATGATTCTCGAAAGTAAAATTTGCTCAAGTAATTGAGTTTTTTTCTCCCATGATGCCCATAATGTAATATCTAGTTTATTGATTCTCTCCCTCTCCTGTTATCACCACATTCACTTTCATTTCATTGATTGACATCAGGGAGAGGTTCTAGAGAATGTCATAGAATTTTTTGTATTTGCATCTCTTTCTCACTAAGGTATAATAAAAAAAAAAAACACAGGCTTTGGAATTTGAGACCACGAGTTCAAATCCTAGCTGTCTTTAACAGCTATGTGACCTTTGGCAGTCTCTTAATTTTGCTGGCCTTCATTTTCATACACATACACAAATATATGTGTATGTATCTATGTATTTACACATACAAACACACATGTATATTGATGTGTATGTATACATGTATATGAAACAAAATTAGATCACCTTTAATATTCTTTCCAGCTTTAAATCTGTGACTCATTTCTAACTTTAAGGACATCTTTGTACATGCAAAGTCAACAAAAAGTCAAAGAACTGATATGTTCTCAGTGAACAGAAATCTTGCCTCAGACACCTATTTAATATCTGTGTAACACTGGACAAGTCACTTAACCTCATTCTCTAAAATTAGAGGGGCTAGACTTGATGACTTCTAAGAGCTTGTCTGATTCTAAATCTCTGTTGTGACTATTACTAATCATTCACACATATATGGCACTTTACAGTTAAGAAACTCTTATAATTTTCAAAAATGTTTTTTTAAATGTTATTGAAGTTATTCTAATTCTTAATCCTTTTTTATCTCTAAATTGATCAAGATTATATTCATATACATGGATATGTACATATATATATGCATGTATACATATATATATATATATATATATATATATATATATATATATATATATATATATATATATATAGTTTGCATAGTGGAAAAGAGGGCATGTCTTCTAACTTAAAGGCTAATACCCTTTCTTCAGTGATCTGTAGTCTCAAAAAACATTTGCCTAAAGTAAACAGAGATAATTAAAGGGAAAATACCAATTCTTTCTTTATTTATCTATATAATTGCCTCCATTTTCCACTTTGATTAGCAAGTCTAGTAGTGGCCATTAGCCTTTCTATGTCCACTAGGGATTTTTGAAGGAAGATTTGTTTTCATTCATCTTGGATTTTTCAGATCAGTCTTTCATACAGAGTACATGTTCCTTAAAAACTTCAAGTAAACTTAATTTTTTATGCATTGAATCCTATTTTAAAATGAACTAGGAGTATGTATTACCAAAATAAATTCCAAAGTGAATAATTTTATAATGTTTGAATATTCAATTCTCTTCTTCAAATTTGTCTCACAAATCTGGACCATGCTTAAATATATTGCTTGTGCTTAAAATTAGAGTGGAGTAAGCCTGTCTTTTGATATTAAATAAATATGAGTCCCTGCTGTTGCTAGACCTGCATTTAATTCTGGGTTTACCATGTATAAGAAATTTCAGTGTTTTTAGAATATTAGAGAAAACTTTGTGTCTAGAATTTTTTTTTTCTTCTTAAAGATGCTTTTGTAGCATTACTGGTTGGAATAGGAATGGGATAAAGGCTGCAGGAAAACATGTTTTCTTTTAGTTCTGTCATATGTTTGGATGAGAATTAAGAACATAGTAGCTCTTATCAATAACCAAGGAAATGCATTATTATTTTCCTCTGAAATTTTTTAACTTTACAGGTTTGAAAATGGTACATATTATATAAAAGTCAAGATATTTATCCAACAGTCAATCAACACACATTTATTAAACACCTTCTGTGAACCAAACATTTTGCTAGGCTCTGGAAACACTAAAGCAAAGATTCAGTAAAGCTTGCTTTCAAAGGTTTACATTTTAGGAGACTATTTTTTCTTTGGTTTACCCCTCTCATTTCATTGGTTTGAGGAAATTCTAGGCAATGAACTTCCTCAAGTCATATAGATTAGTACCTAGTCTTCAGCTTCTAGTCTTAGAGAATTTTACATAAGAGAAATTGTGATTTGGCCATGGTCACATAGCTAGTTTGTACTACATACAGGACTTGAACCCAGGTCTTCCTGATTCTGAGGCTAATGCTCTGTCCTTTATGCCTTTTGAGGCTTCCATTTGTTTCATTTTATATAGATAAACTGGTAGACAGATTACTATTCAATTTAGCAAGCAATTTTTTTGAGCATCTGAATACACTGTGATGAGTGAAGAAGATAAGTAGAAAAAATAAGAAAATCCCTGCTTCCAAAAAGTTTATGTTCTAATGGGGGAAGCAATATGTATGCCATTTAGTCAATATAGTACACACACACACACACACACACACACACACACACACACAAACATGTTAAAAGCTAAATGAGGACAGAATAGTAACATTTAAGACTAGAGCTCTTAAATTTTTTTGGTGCATTTGAGCCCATTTGACATTCTGATGAAGTTTATTGGTGTATAAAATAAAATATATAGGACTATAAGTGAACCTAATTGTTTTTAAATAGTTATAAAATAATTTTAAACTTCCGTGACTATTAGTTAAAAATCCATGAACTAGGAGAATCAATAGATATTTTCTCATATAGAACGTGTCATTTTGCTATGCTTTGGAGGAAGCTAGGTAGAGATGAAGAGAGAGCAAGCAGGCTAATCATGGGCTGTACTTATTTTCTATTTTTGCCATTAGAAGATGTCCTTGGAATTTGACAACTTTCTTTGTACAAGTTCATGAAAATAGAGCCTATTAATTATACAGAATGATGCCTTATGAATATCATCAGATTTTTATTGATGGAGAATGTTGAATCTTCAAAAGGATTACCAGGTCAGTGTGGAGCTGTGAACTCCTTAATAATGTTTTAAGGGGTGCTTTGAGAAATTCCAAAGAGAGAAGAGCATGTTATTTTGGAGCTGTAACAGAACAGAGGCTAAGAAAAGATTATGACATCAAGAAACTAAGATGATGGAGAATTCATGTGTTTCCTAGTATATTATGAACTCCATAAGGAGAGGGTCTAGCTGTCATTCTTTTCTGTCACTACCTTTGGTAACTACATAGTATTCCTGCTTTAAGTGACTACCTTCACATGGCCAGTATCCAGAACAGAACTTTTTTGTATCAAAAACATTCAACAAATACTTGTGGTAGATGGCGGAGAGGAGGCACACAGCTGTGTAAGCTCTGCGCTTTCTCTCACTATCCACTTCATTACAAGCCTCTGAATTGATGCTTGACTGAAAAAAACCCACAAATAGTTACCAAGAGAAGCCATCCTTGAGATTTGCCAAGGAAGGTCTGTTTTTGCGCGAGGGCTGGGACAGTTTTGGATCAGGCGCAGGCTGAGGGCAGACAGCTGAGAGCGCGGAAGGCGGCTCACAGCCGAGCAGACTGGAGAGGGGGTGGGGAGTGATCGCAGCCGTCTCTGCAGGGAGAGCTTTGCTACAGGTTTGGATACTTTGCTCCGGCAGCAAGTCAGCAGCCCAGCAGAGAAGCTAAAAACACCGGGGTTGAAGAATACAACCCCAAACAGCTGGAGTCTCTCAGGACCTGGCCGCCCCCCCCTCCCCCCCCTCCCCCAGTGACTCAGCACGCTCTGGGATATCAGAGCGCAGGCGCAACACAGTCCTGCTAGTGCCTCACTGCTGCCCCCTGCAGTCTGTAGAAGAAGCTCAGTAAGCACCCAGCCCCTCCCCCCAAAAAGCAGACTCCAAATTAGGGGTGATTTCTTTTTCTCTTTTTGCTAGTTTGCCTTTGATTCTTCTCTGACAAAATGAGCAAAAAACTGAAGAGGACTTTAACCCTTGACAGCTTCTATACAGATAGAGAGCAGACTCCAAATCCTGAGGAGACTAAAAACAGGCAGTCCCCAGGTGAATCCCCAAAGGAGGAGATTGTCTGTTCCTCAGCACAGATGAACCTCATAGAAGTGATTAAAAAGGCTCTCACAAGGGAGCTAGAAGAAAAATGGGAAAAGGAGAGGGAGGCTTGGGAAAAGGAGAGGGAGGCTTGGCAAGAGAGTCTGGAGAAGTCAGTTAAAGAGAGAGTGGATAAAGAAGTAAAATCCTTGAAAAATAGGATTAGTGAAGTGGAAACAGAAAATACTCTCTAAAAAACAAAATTGGCGAAATGGAAAAAAATTCCACAGAACAAAAGAACTCAATTGGACAATTAGAAAAAGATTTTAAAAAAGTGAGTGAAGAAAATACTTCACTAAAAATCAGAATTGAACAAGTGGAATTGAATGACTCGAGGAGACAAGAAGAATCAGTCAAGCAAATCCAAAAAAATCAAACAATGGAAAAGAATGTGAAATACCTTCTGGGGAAGACAACAGACCTGGAAAACAGATTCAGGAGAGACAATCTGAGAATCATCGGACTCCCAGAAAAGCATGATGAAAAAATGAGCCTGGACACTATTTTCCAGGAAATTATCAAAGAGAACTGCCCAGAAGTCATAGGAACAGAGGGTAAAATAGACATTGAAAAAATTCATCGATCACCTACTGAAAGGGATCCTAAAATCAAAACACCAAGGAATATAGTGGCCAAATGCCAGAACCCTCAGACGAAGGAAAAAATATTGCAAGCAGCTAGAAAAACCCAATTCAAGGATCGAGGAGCCACAATAAGGATCACGCATTATCTGGCAGCATCCACATTAAAGGATTGAAGGGCCTGGAATATGATATTCCGAAAGGCTAAAGAACTTGGTATGCAACCAAAAATAACTTACCCAGCGAGAATGAGCATCTTTTTCCAGGGAAGAAGATGGACATTCAACGAAGTAAGCGAATTTCACCTATTTTTCATGAAAAAACCAGAACTTAACAAATACTTGTGAATATCTAGGGTTCCTTTGTCCTCAAAGACATCGCTCTGCCTTTCCCACAGCATATAAGAATAAGTTATGAAATTTAGGAGAGGGATGGTGGGAAAGATTTAGAGCCAATGGGCATGCAATCTTCTGGGGGGAAAGGAGGTAATACTCATCACCCCTGTCAATTTCCACAGACCTTTCTACAATAAAATTCTTTCCATAATAACATGTTGGTGCTTATATAACAAAAATCTTTAGAAAAGATGGTTTGCTATATGCAGTGTTGTGTCATTAAAAATTTTACAAAAAGTTATATAATTCAGAGACAGAAGACTATGTAGTATATAAACTTAGGGTACTTTTTTGAAGGAAGAGATAGTAAAGGTCTTTACTTGAAATGTGAAATAGAAACATTCCATTAGTTAAGGGGACAAAATGGTCCTTGTATCAAGTACACAATATATCTCTAGTAGTTCAAGACTTCACTTTCTCAACAGTATGAGAATTCATTATTTATTTAGGACACATTTTTATTATCATCTGCAGAGTACTTCTGATATAGTCATATGCCATGTAAAATTATGAATGAAATATAAAAGAAACAAAGAATGTGTGGGGAAAAACTCACTATTTTAGGTTAATAATTGCTTTTGGGGGAGAGACAAGGAGGCAGGAGGATACCAGGCTTAAGATTTCACTGGGAGAAACAAATATTTAGTGGGAAACTCCATTTGGCAAGGCAGATTAGCACCTGCTCTATAGTTTTGTAGTTTTATATAAAGTTACTTGGGGAATACTAAGAGGTTAAGTGATTTGCCCACAGTACACAGCCAGTGTATACCAAACACCAGATTTGAACCAATCTCTTATTAAGTATATGATTGACTGATTATTCACAGAACTATGAAGCTTCTCCTAATATGAGTTATAAGAACTTTGCTTTGATAAACAACACATACCATATATATTACAGATTGTTAAAAAAAATCATCTGTCAGGGTATTTATCTCTTCTCTATTAATTTGACTTCCTAAGGTCATCTCCACTCATCCTGATCTATATCTTGCCACTGGACCCAGATGATTCTGGAGGAGAAAGTCAGACTGGTGACTGCACAATCCTCCCCCACTTAAATCTAATTCACTTGCATGTCCTGGCATTGCCTCCCTTATGCCTTGGCTGTCTTTGAATAGCAAACAACAACAAAATAATAGTATTTAAATATATATCTATATTATATATTATGTAAAATTTTAATTTATACAAACACACATATATAAAATGAAACTTTTTCATTATTTTAAAAAAGAAACTATCATTTCCAAAGACAAACTAATGAAAAAGATAAAAGTTTCTGCTTTTTTTTTTCTTTGTAGATTTTGCAATTGGCAGCAGAATAGAGGAGAGATTTATTCTTTTACTGCTACTGTCTTTCTGTGTTTTTTTTTAAAAAGCTCAAGTCCATTTGTAGTTGAAAACTCTTAAATGAGGCTTAACTAGAGGTTTGTATGCTGAGTCTGTCAGACTGAGAATTCATGTGTTATTACTGAGTTTTATCCTCAGAGTATAGAACTTGGACTTTGGTTTGAATATTAAGTGTCAGACTGAAATGCACTGATGGGAGATTTGCAGCAACCAGCAGGTTCTTGTTTCAACCCTGAAAGCCTCTGGGCACACTTTTTTTTTAAATTGATAAGCGGTCTTATTTCACATTTGTCAGATTACTTGGGGAGGAACCTGCTGAGACAGTGAACGATGGTGAAGATACCATTACCTTTAGTTCACCTCTTTCCTAAAATGCTGGGGCAAGAGGGGAGAACTCTAAAGAGAAAAAAAAATATTGATAACTGGCCATTGACTCTAGAGAGCTTGGGGAACATAGTTTTGTCTGCTGAGAGATAGGAAATGAAGGATTACCGATAGTGGGTGCTGATAATATCTTTTGGGTCATATCATAATTCAGTAAAGTATCATAGTTAACATAGCAATTTTCTCCACACATTTTCATCTGATTATCACTGGGGGCAACATGAAATAGAATGAGATGTCAGCAGTTCAAAACAGAGCCCACAGACATAGAAAGAAGAGTCAGAGAGCCCTGAGTCTCTTTGAACTTATCAAGTTTCTCAATAAAACTGGTAAAAAAAAAAGAAGAAGAAGGGAAGGGGAAAAAAAGCATTTATATAACACCACTATGGAGCATCTGGGTCAGGCAGTAGATAGAGCACTAGGCTGAGAATTAGAAAGAATCATCTTCGTGAGCTTAAATCTGGCCTCAGACCCATACTAGCAGTATAATCCAGACAAGACTTTTTACCCTATTTGCCTCAGTTTAGTTGTTTTCAGGCCTATGTGTTTCTTCATGACTCCATTTGAGATTTTCTTGGTTCTCAAAGTGATTTGCTATTTCTTTCTCTAGTTCATTTTACAGATTAAGAAACTGTGTCAAACAAGTTAAATGGATTGTCCAGAGTCATACAGTTACTAAGTGTCCAAACCCAATTTTTCATGACATCAGGCCCAGAATCCTTTATCCACCTATGCCTAAATATTTCTTTGTATCTCTGTCTCTATCTTTCTGTCTCCGTCTCCATCTCTGTCTCTCTGTCTTTCTCTCTGTATGTGTCTGTCTCTCATTAGTATTTGAAGAGAGGAAATGAATTTTTGATTGATAGGACCAAAAAGATGGTGGTATCTGCCCATTTTTAGAGGATCCATGGGATTTCAATAGGAACAGGTAGCTACAGGAATAAGGAGGGGACTAATATGGCAAACAGCAGATAATCCAATTTTACTCTGTCAAATAGAAAGAAAAGAGAAGAAGTGTGAGACAATCTGCAAACACAGAGTGATGCCATATTTATATAGGTCCTTGAATGCCAAGATATTGTATTTTATTCTACAGAGTAATAGTTTCCAAAATGTTTTGGTGACATAACCCATTTAGTAAACATCTTGGAGCATGGCTTCAATATGTGTATATTTATTTGTTTATAAATTATGTGCATATATTTCTTAAGTATGTATATTTATTTATAAGACTTGATTCCCAAAAGAAATTTTAAATTTTAAGAAAAAGATCAAATAGAACTTTGATCATAGAGTCAGTAGAAGTCATGAGAGTTTTTTGAATTGGGAAGTAACATAGTCAAGCTTGTGTGCTAAGAGAATTACTTTTACAGGTCTGTGGAAAATAAGTTGGATTGGGAAGAGATTTACTATAGAGAGAACAAATTGGAGCCTAGTGTCATTACCGAGTTGAGAGGTGAAGGGGGCTTGAATTGAGCAAGGTGTTGACTGTATTAAATAGAAAGAATGGGGCAGAAATGGAGGTAAAAACTACAAGATTTGGTGAATGGTTGAATATGAAGAAGAGTATAAGCAAGTAATTAAAGATAACTCCTAGGTGATTAGAAAGATAGTGATGCCTTTGATGGTAATAGGCTTTGGGGAAAAATGTTTATAATTGATTTGCAATTACAACTCAGATCACAATTCATCCATGTCTGCTCATCCTGTGATTTATTCTATATTACCCAAAGTGAAAAGGGGAGAAGCAAAACTCTTTCTTGACATGGTCACAAGGTAAAATAGAGGCTAGCAGGAGGTGATGAAATTTTCCCAGAAGATCCTGAGAAACTATGCTGGATAGTGGCTGATTTTGTTTGTTATTCTAAAGGGCCCACACTAGTTGAGAGTTTGCATAACATGAGGAAGGGACAGTGTTGGGAAGTGAGGATTGATGTGAGTTACATTAGAGATAAATCCCATGGATGACTGTCAGTTGACTATTGAAAGCAGAATGGTATGGAAGCTGGAGTCAGCCATCCTTGGTGATATCACAATCCAATCGCCCTTGGTGATACCACAATCCTCTACTTTAGAGACTGCTGTTGTATTAAATTAGATTCATGGATTTTTAAGTTTGTTAATGTTTACTTCTTTTTTGTCATATCTGATTCATCATGACCCCATTTAGAATTTTCTTGGCAAAGAACTGGAGTAGTTTGCTATTTCTTTTTCCAGCTCATTTTATAGTTGAGGGAATTGAAGCAAAGAGGGTCAAGTGATTTGCCCAGGATCATACAACCTACATGTCTAAAGTAGGATTTGAATTCAATAAGATGACTCTTCCTGATTCTAAATTCAGCATTCTATACATTGTGGAACCTTGCTACTGATTTTTGAGTAAGAGAGTGATATTATCAGGTTTGTGTATAAGGAAAATCAATAAAGCAGTGTTATAGAATAAAAGCTGAAAAGGATGTAAAAAAACAGGAGAAAACAGGAAATTTGGTTAAGAATCTTTCACAGTAATCCTATCAGGCAGAATTTTTAGATTGGAATTTTTAAATTTTGGAATAGTATCCTAGCCCCAGGTATTGTAATGTATTTTCCCACTCTGGAGAATTTTTTTAAAATAAAGACTACATCAAACTGTGCATACCCTTTGATCCAACAATGTTTCTACTGGGCTTATATTCCAAAGGAGGGAATTCTTAAAGGAGGGAAAGAGACCCACATGTACAAAATATTTGTGGTATGTTTTTTGTAGTGGCCAGAAACTGGAAACTGAGTGGATGCCCATCAGTTAGAGAATGGCTAGATAAATTCTGGTATATGAATGGTATGAAATATTATTGTTCTATAAGAAACAATCAGCAGGATGATTTCAGAGAGAACTGGAAAGACTTGCATGAACTGATGCTAAGTGAAGTGAGCAGAACCAAGGGATCATTGTACATGGCAACAGGAAGATTAGTTCCTGTGATCAGTTCTAATGGATGCGGCTTTTTTCAATGATGAGATGATCCAGGCCTGTTCTTGTGATGATGAGAGCCATCTACACTCAGAGAGAGGACTGTGGGAACTGAGGGTGGATTGCAATATAGCATTTCATTCTTTTTGTTATGGTTTGCTTGAATTTTATTTTTTTCTCTTTTTTTTGATCTGATTTTTCATGTGCAGCAAGATAATAGTATAAATATGTATGTCTATTTTGGATTTAACATCTATTTGTACCATGTTTATCATATATTTTATTATATGCCATCTAGAAGAAGGAGGAAGGGGAAGGGGAGGTGACAATTGAAACACAAGGTTTTTCAAGGATCAATGATGAAAATTTTTTCCTTTTATATGTTTTGAAAATAAAAATTTTCAACAAAAATAATAATACATAGGAAAAAAAGAAATGACTAGATTTGTAGTCATATTACATGAATTCTAATTTTTCATTTTCTGTTTAACAATTAGCTTTGTGATCTTTTTTAAAATCACTTTCCTTAGTGTTTACTTATTTGCAAAATCAGAGCTGGACCAGGTACCTCTATGGTCCTTTTCAATAAAAATCCTATCATTCTGATGGGATTTTGTATGGTTGATTTTTGCCTATTTCCCCTGATTCTGTTTACCTCCATTTTACCTTCATATGGGAAAATAAATCAAATTATGGGCATGTTAGAGATATATGATGTGTTTACCAAAGTGTCCTCAGAAATATTTCTTGATGTCAATAATAAACACAGGATCCTATTACATTAACAATGACCATATTGTTGTACATAACTCTAGAAATGAAAAAGACAGAAATCATCAAGTGTCCTCTTTTATATTTAAGGAACCTGAGCCTCAGAAATGGAAAGTGACTGGTCCAAGATAATGCCAGCAGACCTGGGATTGGAGCTCTGTAACTGTGATTCCAAATTTAGTATTCTTTCCACTTCACCATCATGATATTAACACTACAACTAACTAGTCATCAAAATTTTCCAACCATATAGACATCTTTAAGTTATCCCTCTTTCTGATCCCAAATATGCAATCACGTGACAATCCTTATTGATTTTACTCTTAAGATACCTCTTACATCTACTCCTAGCTCTTAATTCTTTTGGAAATTATTCCAGTTAAGGATCTCTTCGTGTCTTTTTTTTTGTTTGTTTGACTGATTTTTTTTTTTTTGTCTTATACAGTCATTAGCTTCCAGTTGGCCAATTCTAATTTTTAAGGAATTAATTTCTTCAGGTAGCTTTTGTACCTCCTTTTCCATTGGACCAATTCTACTTTTCATGACATTTTCTTCAGTGGCTTTTTTTTTGTTGTTATTTGACCAATTCTATTTTTAAGGAGTTGTTTTCTTCAGTTAATTTTTGTGCTTCCTTTTCAAGTTCTTAATTTTTTTTCATATTTTTTATGACTCTCATTTCTTTTCCCAATTTATCTTCTATTATCTTACCCGATTCTTAAATTATTTTTTGAGCTCTTCCAAGAGGACTATTTGGGCTTGAAACAAATTCCTGTTGCTCTTTGAGGCTTTGAATGTAGAATGTCATCCTCTTCCAAGTTTGTGTTATAGTCTTCCCTTTGATCTTTGCCATAGTTTCTTTCTATGATCAGGGCTCTTTTGTTTTCTACTTGTTTTTAAAAGTTGAATTCCTGGGTACAGTGAATACTATCAAATGACTTTTGCTCTAGAGGCAAGGGGCCTGGTCATTGGCTTTCTGTATGGGGGCCTCTGGAGATGGCAGTTTGCCCACTGTGCTAGGGTGGCCTGGTCTAGTCATGATTGATGTGCCTTGGGTTTCAGAACTGGCAATTTCACTGCTGTGCTGGAGCTGGAGATCTCATATCTAACTTCTGTGCCATTGGCTTACTGACCCCAAATGATGGAGCATCAGTTGTTAATCTGTGTTCTGGCTTAGCCTCCAGCTAGACTACTTGGACACTGCCTGCTCTGTGTCATGCTTCCCTTTTACCCAAGTAAGGCAGACCTTTCTTGAATGTTTCTAAGTTATCTTGGGCTAGAAATTTGTTTTACTCCATCTTTTGTGGATTTTGTTGCTCCAGAATTATTTTAAAAGCTTTATTTAATGTTGTTTCTGAGGGAAACTGGGAAGAGCTCAGACAGCTTCTGGCTTCTCTGCTATCTTGGCTCCACCCCCTTTTCATGCCTATTTTGATAATCTTCCAATGGGATTCCCTGCTTTCAGAATTCTCTCAAATTCATTCTTCCCAAATTCTAATCATGTCCAACACACACACACACACACACACACACACACACACACACACACACACACTCCTTCCCCACAGCTGTTTCCTTTTTGATTTCTCATTAGGCTAACTCCAGATTTTATCCCCTCTCCTCCAGATCTCTTTCTTGCCCTTTTAGCTTCCTTTTTTTGTATGATGTTTTCCCCATCAGAATATAAACTCCTTGCTAAGTTGTACATAGTATATTTGCGGTTTCATGTGCAATCATCTTTTTGTTATATTATATTATGGAAATGCTTGTTTTATTCTATAAATTGAAAATAAAATAAATTTTCAAAAATATAATAAAACTCCTTGAGGGCAGGGATTGCCTTTCTACTAGTATATGTATTTCCATCAGTTAGTACAATGCCTAGTGCAGAGAAAATACTTAATAAATGCTTGTTGAATGACTGACCCAGAATATTTTGAATATTCTTGTGAAGGGAAGTATTCTATGGAAAATATTAGTTGGAAATACTAGGAATACTAGGAAAATACTAGAGTTGAATACTAATAACAATCAGATTTATTTACACCAGTGCACTAATAAAATACAAGAGAATTCTATTATTATCTAAGAATTACTATACCGCACTTGTCATTTTGTTTGATCAGACCTATGATTTAATTCATTTAGGGGGCCTCTGGTAAAGAAATTTCTTCCATTGGTAGATGATAGACAGTTCTACCATGAAGTGCATATTAAGTGCAAGATACTGTGCAAGGTTCTGGGGATACAAAAACAAAAATTAAGTACTCCCTGACCTCAAAAAATTTATACTGTTTTAGTTTCAGAAAAGTGATTCATTAAGCCACAAACATTCATCATTAGAATATTGGAACTATATTCTCTAATAGAGATGGATGTCATCCTTTCAAACGCAGCTTTGAAACATCCATAAAATGTCAAGGTTTGTGATGTGCATCCTTTCCTAATTGATTCAGCCAACATTTTACACTTCTTTGATTTACAAAGACCTCCCTTCTGTGTGGGATGTAATTTTTGTTAAAATGACAAATACTATTATCATTAATTAAGTAAATAGAGATTCACAGTTGACCAACACTCTCAGAAGAGAACTTTAAAAGGACTCTGCTTTAAGGGAGACATGGTCAAGTAGAAAGGGTATTGAGTCTAGAATCTGAGGACCCCAGTTCAAATTTTGGCTCTCTAGTTTTATTTCTTATGCCATTGATCAAGCTTCCACATTTGTAAAATATAAAAAGAGTTGGACTAAATGAACTTGAAAATACTTTCTTGGTTTAAATCATTTATCTTGCATTATGAAAATAAAAACTTGAAAAAAAAACAGGGAAAGTAAGAAGATTGGCTAGCAGTCTTTTATAATAATACAGACTGGTAGGAATCTTTAAGTTGGGGTTTTCTAATTTCTGAAATGGTGTCTTGAAAATTATGAACTATATCCAAGGGGCATTCAAATTATGCATACCCTTTGATCCAGCAATATCACTATCAAGTTTGCATCCCAAAAAAGATTATAAAAGGGGGAAAAGGAACTACATATACACAAATATTTATAGCAGCTCTTTTTGTGGTGGCAACAAATTGAAAGTTGAGTGAATGCCCATCACTTGGAGACTGGCTGAATAAGTTGTAGTATATGAATGGAATGGAATGCTATTTTGCTAAAAAAAAAAATGGCAAGCTGGTGGATTTCAGATAAATTTGGAAAGACTTACATGTACTGATGCAAAGTGAAGTGGGCAGAACCAAACAACACTATGCACAATAGCAATTATACTGTGTGATGATTAATTGTAATTGACTTAGCTCTTCTCAATGATCCAAGACAATTCCAGACCTATGATGGAAAATATTATCCACATCCAGCTAAAGAAATAATGGAATCTGAACAATGGATACTATTTTGTGTATGTGTTTCCTTCTGTCTTGTTTTTTCTTTCATAGCATGAATAATATGGAAATATGTTTTACATGATTGCGCATATATAACATATCAAAGTATTATCATCTTGGGGAAAGGGCAGTTGGTTGGAGCGGAAGAGAATTTGGAGCTCATTTTTACATAAAAATGAATAAAGTTAGAGATTGCCTTAATATGTAATTGGAAAATAAAATACCATATAAAAGGGAAAAAATGTATAGCAGGTAGAAAGTTAGCCTTGCAGTATGGATGATTGGGGTTCAATTACTATCTCTTAGATATATTAGCTATGTGTCATCATGAACAAGTCTCAATGAAACATACTCAGAACCTCAGAGAATTCTTGCTTTTAAGTTAAAAAATAGTTACTAGTATGCAATGATGAAGGGAACTTCCCAGATATATACTCTATGTATACCCACAAAATCATAGGATAAAAGTCCTAAATAAGAGTTTAACTCTTACCTTTGTCACTTACCAGTTTTATAACCTGGAATGAATCATGTGGATATCCTAGACCTCTTTTTATAATCTATGAAATGAAGAGAACTAGATTAGATGATCTTGAGGTATTTTTCAAGTTCTAGATTTGTGATACGAAGATAAGTAACAAATCCTTTTTTATAGTTTTTTCACAAATGACAAGCTTATTCCTTTATGTAAAATTAATTTATTGTGAATATTTTAAAATAATTCTTGATGGTTTTATTAACATACAGACCTGCTGTAAGCATAAATTTTAAAATGTCACATGAATAGATAGTTAAAACTTGAAAAAAGAAGAAAAATACCAGTGCATTGAGGGAACTTTTTTTGTTTGTTTTTTTCAAAATATAGTGTCTTATTATTTTTGTAACAAGTTGCCTTTCAGAGACAAATAAGTGGCAGAATGTATGGAAGAACACTGGACCTGGAGTCAGGAAGACCTGATCAAGTCCAGTCTCTGGCAGTTCATTACTTATGTAAGCCTGGGGAAGCCATTTAATTTCTGGCTGCCTCAGTTTCCTCACATTTAAATAATAATAGCACCTACTTCAAAGGCTTGTTGGGAGGATTAAATGAAATAATATTTCGAAAATGCATAATACAGTGCCAGGTACATATTAGGCACTTAATGTTTATTCCTGCCTTCCTCCTTCCTTCCAAGACTTTTTTTTCTTTTATTTTCTTTGCAATCTTTTCAATGCCAGGCACTATTGATGCAGGTGATTAGTAAATGCTCATTCACTTCCTATTCCCTCTTCCTTCTTCATGAGCAGAAGGAATATCCAAATATTTAGTTCTGTAAATTGATAGAATCATAGATCTAGATTTTTAAAAAAGGAAGGAATATTATTGGACAATTGATATGACTGATTACTGTTTGGATAAATTAATAATATTGTATTGAATTATAGAAATTCCAAGTCTAAATGTGCATCATTGGACTAATGTGCCACTGTGGTGCATGTAAGATAGCTATGAATGACTGTAATTTTGAGTTGATAATGAGAGGATTCTGAGAAGCCTCCCTGCAACACAGGATGTACAATTTTTCTACTTCAGTCATTTAAACTGTTGACTTATTGGAGGTCTCTACAAAAATCAATTCTGGAAGAAATTATACACACACAGCCTCTACATCCACATCAAATAATTTAGTAGTTCAAGTTCATGGAAGCCTGTAATTTGACAGGTATCAAGTGATATTAAAGAGTTTGTATAACAGTAGTGAAGGAAGGGCACTGATCCTCAGATTAAGGCTTAATATTTTTAGATTTAAAATTATTAATTAAAAATTATTGAGGCAACTGGATGATGAATGAAGAATTGGCCTCAAAGCCAGGAAGTCCTAGGTTCAATTTCTGTTTCTGACATTTACTATCTGTGAACTTGAGCAACTCGTGAAATTTTGAAGTACTTATGTATAAAACTCAAATTGAAGAATAGTTTACAATGTTCAATAAAAAGAAAGTCTGAAGTTTCCCATGTTAATGAAATTTACAGCTCAGTCTTCTTTCTGTCCCATTCTCCCCCCTAAAATATCAGCATGAAGCAATGGAAAGAGTCCTTCACTTAGAGTCAAAGGACCTGGATTTGAATGTTGGCTCTGCTACTAACTACTGGTGTGACCTTGAACAAGCTACTTAAATCTCTGAGGACTTCTGTTTATGAAGAGTTAAATTAAATGAAAGGTTTAGATTACATGATTTCCAAAGTCACTTTAAGCTTTGATATTCTTACAATTTATCCATCAAAATCTATTATCTGGGACTAAGGGACAACCTAGATTGATATAGGAAGACAGAAATGTATTGGATTTCATTCATGAAGTTAATTAAAAAGGTCAATTGATAATCCCAGACTTCCTCCAAAAACAAAGACTCTTTTTTTTAAACTTACTTTTCTCCCACTGTAGTTATATGAGAGGAATGCAAAACCTAAGAAAAATGGAAAATGAGTATCCAAGGGAAGTGAATGAAGAAGTTCATATTAGGTGTGAGTAGTCTATGACTTTTGCTAAATAGTAAACTTCAGAAAAGAATAGGAGCAAAGAATTCAGGGAAATGCATGTTCAAAAGAGAAGATGGTCTGGTTATGAGGTGGGTTGAGGAAGAACAGGTGAGTTGTCTAAGTGTCGAATATAGACATAATGTGTCTAAACTATGTGATAGAAGGGTGGCAAAGGCCCTAACATGCTTGTTGGACCCCTTGTAACAGATTTGTGGGAGGATATGGACAAGAATCACTCATAGAATGGACCAGGATATTTTGTTCTTGTCACCTTTAGAGGCAACAACCATATTGTTGAGGTGACAGAGACATTTTTGTATGGGTGAAATTGCTTTTTTGGAAATTAATGAATTGGATAGGATCTTTCAGCAAAAGTCTTTTAAACTATAAGTTAAAGTTTTCACAAAACATTTTTAAAAGGAATTCATTGTCCTGATTCAGCAAATGTTTGAGAGCAAAGGATTCTTATGACAAAATATGAAATTGAGCCAGTTTTTTTAAAATGGGATTTTAAAAGAAAAAAAGTAAATACATATTTTCAGAAACTGCAGTATCTTTTTTGACTATGTTCACAGTACTTCACATCATTGAAGCCAGATAATAAAAAATATTTTTACAAAATGGCAAATTTAAGAGAGATTACAAATGAGATTCTGACTTTCAGTAGTTACCTGAACTGAACCTTTCAACTTTTGGAAAACTTTCAGCTATTTTAACTTAGTTTTATGATTTCCTCTCAGATCCACTGAAGCTTTTAGTACTTTATTGATCCACATTTCTTCTCTTGCTAGTTTTTCCTTTTGTTGTCTTTGTTTTCCTGGAACATTGTACAAAATGTCTTTGTTTTTCTTCACATAATATAAGGGATCTGCTATTGGAAAAATCTTTTTGTTTTGGGGAGGTCTTTGGGTTCTCATCCTTTTAAAACTAGACATTTTTTCTACTGATCAGGAGAGGTAAAGTTTTCCTTTACTTGTTAGAGCTGCCCATGTTGAAGCTTACACCACATTTTTCCCTAAACTCTGACTTCTTTTACATATTTGGTTAATATCCTCTTCTAGTTTCCAGATATCTTAGGTCTCCCTCCCTACATCTAATCCCCACCTTATCTAAAAAGATATAGCTCAGTGAGTGAAACAGATAGGAATTTGAACAAAAAAACTTTTAAAAATCCAACAAACTAAAAAATCTATATGCAATAAGCAAATAGAATTATTAAATGCTATAGTTAGAACTAACCAAGTCAATAAATATTTATAAAGCACCTACTAATTGCCAGACCCTGTGTTAAGTGCTATAGATACAAAGAATGGACTTTAGAGAATCTCCAGTCAGATCCCCTCCTTTTAAAAAGGGAAAAACTGAGGACTCAAAAGATTCATTTAAAGTCATAAAATTGGACAACAGCAGGCCTTAAATTCAGGTCTTCTGAAGGAAGCGTCAGGTAGAATTCTTTTTCCATTAAAATAATTATAAATATCATTTATATAGTTCTTTAAAATTTGCAAATACTTTACACATATTATCTAATCTTCATAATAACTCTGTTAGCTAGGGCCCAATATTATTAGTCCCCTTTTGCAGATGAGGAAATTAACCCCGACAGTAGTTGAATGGTTTACCCAAGATCACATAGATACCAAGACCTTGCTCTCTAACATTGCTTTCTATCTACTCTATTTGCATCTTGTATGTATTTTATTTAAGTATTGACTTCTCCAGTATAATGTAAGCTACTTGAAGGCAAAGATTATTTTTGTCCTTCTTTGTATCCTGGCATATAATAGGTATTTCATCAATATTTGCTGACTGACTGACATTAAGTTGCTGAGTCAGATTGAACTCAGGTCTTTCTGACTGCATCCTGAACCCTATCCACTCTGCTAAGCTACCTCCCTAACCAATTTGTGTGTGTTTTTATAAGCAAAAGGAATAAAATATAGCAACACACCTTTGAAATACAGCTCCATTGTATCAAGAAAAATGGCATCAGTAGCTAAGATGCTCTGAATACTTTATATAGAAAACTCTTTCATATACCAAAGTAGACCTTGTAGCCATAATTGTGCTGGGATCTAATGCAGAGCATTTTTCCACATAAAGATAACTGCATCTAGCCTTCCCTGATAGTTTTAGTATTTCCTTGAGATTACATTCTTGAAATGATGAGGCCAGCTCAAATTTTCAGTGTAGTTGTGAGACCTTTCTTGGGTTGAAATGAATACTGATAAGCTGATTATCTTCCTGAAGAAAATATGATGTCAACATTTCAGAGCTCTGAGTCTTCCTATCACTTTAGTGCCATTTTTATTCTGAAATGTCTTCCCTGGTCTGAATTAAATAAGGTAATAAGGTACTCTGAATTTCAATGTGTTAATTTTTTTTCTTTCTTTTTTTCCCCTCCTTTTAATGGGAAGCAGGGTGCTGTAGGTGGAATTTCCCTCCATGGTACCATTTAGCCTAGCATAGTCAAACAAGGCACTCTTAACTTGAGTTTTTTCTTCTTTATACAAAAATGAGTTATGAAGCCAAAAAATAAATAAAGTGTTCTCTATGGTGTAAATAAAGCTGTAATCTAAGCAAATATATCACATTAAGTCAGAAAGGGTTTTGTCTTTTCTGTTGTTGTTGTTTCCCCCCTCTTTTCTACTATAGTCCACTTTATGTTGCTATGTATTCTTGGCGCATTAATCTTGGTAATAGAAATAGAAAGCTACTTTTCATTGAGAAATAGACTCAAAATAAAATATGATTAATGAACAAAGTGGCTGTGCATTCCCAATGATGTGCTTTGTATGCCAAGCCTATAAATATGTCTAAATCAACCCACAATGGAGCTTTTTGATTGCTATATGAACTTGTGGTTGTTTCAGCTTCCCACCTAAGTTGTTCCCCCACAAACAAGGCAATTGCAATCTCAGAAATAGTCTTCTGCTTATAGCCATTGGACTAGTGGAAAGGGATACTATAAGAGGGTTCAGTGGAAAATGAAGTTTGCAGTTCAAAGAAGAAACATTATTTTAATTACAGGTAAGATCTGTTCACGTAAGTCACTTTGATATTTGTATCTAAATAGTCATCTAATGCTTTGAGACAACTATTAAAAGTGGTATATTAGGCAACTTCCATTGATATGAAAAGGTCGCTAATGGAGAGAGACCTGGATTCAAATCCCAGCTCTCTCAATACATACCTCTTTGATCTTTGTTAAAAATCTTATCCTCTTTGGACCTCTGTTTCCTCCTTTCTGAAATGAAGGGAGTTTGGACTAGTTGATCTCTAGATTTCTGCTACTTCTAAATTTGTTATAAAGTCAGAAAGTTTCCTTGGTGTGTGTTTCAATTTGTAGGTTATACTATGGCTTTGTGATTATGTGAAAAGTCATTATTTTTTATAGGTTCAAACTTCTTTAATACTGGTCTGGTCTGATTATTTATAATGGAACATTGAACATCTTTGTACAAATACACATACACACACACCCACACACACACACACACACACACCCCTACTAGTAAAGGGAAACACATGTTTATTCATACTTTTGGTTCCTTTATTCTTGCTTTCTCTCTCTAACTCCTTGGCTGTATAATTCCAGGTTTAAGCAAATCAGTGTGTGTGTGTGTGTGTGTGTGTGTGTGTGTGTGTATTTGTGTGTATTGTATATGGGGGGGGAGAGAGAGAGAGAGAGAGAGAGAGAGAGAAAGAGAGAGAGAGAGAGAGAGAGAGAGAAACAGAGACAGAGACAAAAACAGACACAGAGACAGGCAAAGACAGAGACACTCAGAGAGCTACAAAGAGACAGAGACCAGAGACAGAGACAAAGAAAGAGAGAGACCTACAGAGGTAGAGGCAGAAAAAGAGACAGACAGAGAGATTGAAAGAGAGAGAAACAAGAGAGATAAAGACAGAAAAAGAGAGAAACAGATTGAAAGAGAGAGGCAGAAATGGAGAGAGACACAGAAGTGGAGAGGCAGGCACACACACACACACATACATACATACAGAGAGAGAGAGAGTTGGGGGGGGGGGACAGAGACAGAGACAGAAAGAGAATTAGCTGTGTTATACAGCATTGCAAGATAACTGCATTACAGAGACTTGGCTTCAAATCCCCCATTTACTGCGTGACCCTGGCAAGTTACTTAACCTTGATGAGCCTCAGTTTCCTCCTCTGAAAAATGTATATAAAGTATCTAGTGGATAGAATACTAGGCTTGGAATCAGGGAGATTTATCTTTATAACTTTAAATCTGGCCTCAGATATTTACTTGTTGGGTGACTCTGAGCAAGACACTTAACCTTGTTTGCCTCAGTTTCCTCATCTATAAAATGAGCTGAAGAAGGAAATGGCCAACCCAAGAAAATTCCAAAAGGAACCATGAAAATTCAGACATGGCTGAAATAACCAAATAACAGCAAATAAAAACCATTATGATGATAATACAAAATGAAGAGCCATATGAGATCTAAAGAGAAAAAGCCTTTACAATATGTCTGGAGTATAAAGCCTGTGAAGGGAAATAATATGAAGCCAGGATTAAAAGCAAAATTGTATCAATTTGTAGAAGGCCTGAAACCTAGGAAAAGGGAGTCTGAATTTTACTTGAGAGGTAATAGGGACCTATGGTAAACCTCTGAACAAAAGAATAGCATGATCACAATAAAATTGTTCTTGCACAGCTGTAAGGGATGGAGTCAAGAGGGAAGGCAGTTAGAAATGGAAATCAACTAAAAAGGAACGCTTGTTGTCTTGGGGAGAGAAGAGACAGAGGGAGAAAAAATGGAGTTCAAAATCTTAGAAAGATGAATATTGAAAATAATCTTTACATATAACCGAGAAAAAATACTATTAATTAAAAAAATAACTAACAAGCCTTCATTACTACTTGGTAGCCTTTGTACTGGAAATTGGAGATTCAAGAACCAAAATGAGATAGTAATCATCTTTAGAGAACTTATGTTCTATTTAGGGGATTTAAGATATCGTGGGAGTGGTAGACAAGAATGAGAGATTTTGGTATATGTAGTGGAAGGGATTGGTAAGTAAAATCACTGAGCATTAAATTTTTATATCCTTTCCATAAAGAGTAGTAATATTGATGTGATTATTGTTCTCTAAGCAAGGGGAAGAAAAATGTATATATGCCACTTTGATCCAGCAGTGTCTCAATTGGGTTTGTATCCCAAAGAGATTGTAGAAAAGGATAAAAACCCACATGTGGAAAAATATTTGTAGCAGCCTTTTTTGTAGTGGCAAGAAACTGGAAACTAAGTGGATACCCATAAGTTGTGGAATGGCTTAATAAGTTTTGGCATATGAATGTAATGGAATGTTATTGTTCTATAAGAAATGATCAGCGGGATGATTTCAGAAAGGCCAGAAGAGACTTCCATGAACTGATGCTGAGTGAAATGAGCAGAACCAGGAGATCATTGTACACATGACAATAAGAAGATTATAAGACGATCTATTCTGATGGACGTGGCTCTTTTCAACAATGAGATGATTCAGGCTAGTTCCAATGGACTTGTGACACAGAGAGCATCTACATCCAGAGAGAGGACTAAGGGCTCTGAATGTAGAGTACAACATAGTATTTTCATCTTTTTGTTGCTGGTTCTTTGCGTTCTGTTTTCTTTCTTATTTTTTTTTCTTTTTTTGATTTGATTTTTTTGTGCAGCATGATAATTATAGAAATATATATAGAATAATTGCATATATTTAAAATTGCAAATGTAAAATATTAGATTACATGCTGTGTAGGGAAGGGGGTAAGGAAGAATGGAGGGAGAAAACTAGATCACAATGTTTTGCAAGGGTGAATATTGAAAACTATCTTTGCATATATTTTGAAAATAAAAAGCTATTATTTTTTTCAGTTGTGTTAGTATGTAAGATGACACTGTCTTGTGTTTGTGAATGATTAATAGTGTGAAGCAGAGTTTAAGGATGGCTAGATGTAGAGAACTGAGAAGATGATTAATCCTACTCCAGAATGAATTTTAGAGCTCACTGGAAGATCTGTTATGAGGCTATTTTAATATCCCAAGTGGCTAGAATGGTACTTATGGAAAGAAGGAGAAGATGTATAACAGCTGTGGAGGTGATGACATTACAAGGACCTGGTACATGAATTTGAGACATGAAGGAGAGAGAACAGTAAAAACCATGAAGTTTCAAACATGATAGTGTGAATGAATAGTAGTGCCACAGAAAGAAATAGGGAAATCAGAAGGAGGAGCATGTTTGAGAGAAAGATAATGGCCTTGGTTTTATAAATGTTAATTTGAGTTGCTGGCAGAATAGTAAGGTTCTAAAATGTATTGTAGGGAATTAGAGAGTTGGGTTTACAGCTTAGAAGTAAGATAATATGAGACATAGAGATTTGGAGGTTATAGTCATAGATGGAACTTTTGAACTAGGAATTACTGAGAGTGTATGTGTGTATGCATATATACATAAATACATATATATGCATATATAAAGAAAGAAGAGAGAGAACTAGAAGAGAAAAGAAGAGGATAGAAAAAAAGAGAAAAGTAAGAAAGGAAAGGAGTGGAGTGGAATGGAAAGGAGAAAACAAAAGAAGAAGAAGCAGGAGGAAGAAAAGAAAGAGGAACCAGCAAGAGGAGGAGGAGAAGAGAGGATAGAACACTACAGGACAGAATAGAGCTTAGACAGACTGTTATGTTGGATCTATAATGAGAAGTTAGAGAATGAGAAGTCTGAGGAGCTTTGTAAGAAGTACCATGAAAGCCAGGAGATTATGGTAACTGTGAAACTCAAAGAGGGCATACCATCCTTGAAGAGGGAATTACTAGCAGATTCAGAATCTGAAGAGATCAAGGAGGATAAGGATTTCTAAAAAGCCATTTGAATGGGAAGTTACAAAGTTTATGCTGATTCCAGATACAGTTGTTTCAGTATAGTGGAGAGTAAAAGTGTAGCTGCAAAAAAGTTAGGCAACTATCAGAATCTGAGATGTACCTGGAGTAATAATTGTTCGACAAGTCTATGTCAAGTACATACTGACAGCTAGCATTTTTGTAGCTTTTTAAGGTTTGCAAAGTACTTTGTGAATATTATTTTATTTAATCCTCAAATCAGCCTTATGAGGAAAGTAGGTACTATTTGTATCCTGATGTTACAGATGAGAAAATGGAGACTGAAAGAGAAGTGGCTTGGCTATCTATGGTCACAGCATCTTTGAGAATAAGATTTGAAGATTTGAACTCATAGCGTCTTGATTCCAAGTTCAGCTCACCGGTATGCCATCTAGCTAGCTAGTGGTAATGCTTAAAAAAGATTCATAATGAAGAGCAAGGATAAGAGATGGGATAACATCTAGATGAATTAGGAAGGTCAGTGGATATCCTTTTTAAAATTAGAAAGACCTGACTACATACATAGAAAGATGAGAAAGATCCATAAAGAAAAGAATATTTGAAGATGGCATGAAAGAGGAGAATGATGACTTCTGGGTCAGGTTCCAGAGAAACCTATCTGACAGGGAACAGATAAAAGCATTACTCTGTGTGAAAAGTAGGAATATTCCCTTATGTGACTGCAGAAGAGGAGAAAAGAGAGGGTAATGATCATCTGAGGAAAGAAGAATTTTTTTTTTTGAAAAATCACTGTGGGAATAGGAAAGTGGGTAGCTATGTGCCTGATAATATGCTAAATGCTATTAAAATTTTTATCATTTCAATCCTCACAACAACCCTGAGAGGAAAATGTTGTTATTATCTCCATGTTATAGTTGAAGAAATTGAGGCAAACCGAATGACTTGTCCAGGGCCACACATCCAGGAACTGTTCAAGGCTGAATTTAAATCCAGGTCTTCCTGATTTTAGGCTCATCTATTGTGCCAAGTTCTGCTAGGAACAAAATAAAGATGAAGTATGAGTCAAGCAAAGCAGTATTTAGGGCTCAGAATTACTCTATTAATGGTAATTAGTCAGGTGTGGAGGAGAAATTATATGATGGGCATAATCTAGAAAAGAAATCTTCAACTATGATTTTCTACTAATCAGGGGAAAGGCCTCAAAGCTCTAATGCTGAACAAAATGAGCAGAACCAGGAGATCATTGTACATGGCAACAAGAAGATTATAAGAAGATCTATTCTGATGGACGTGGCTCTTTTCAACAACGAGATGAGCTGGAGCCAGTTCAAACCATCTCCAGAGAGCTGATTGTTCAATTTTTATTGTGAATATTTATATTTCAGAAATCAGCAGACTACAAATCAGGATTTGATATACTGTTTGTTGATTAGCTAGACTCAGGAAAGTGATGGAGAAAATGTTCATAATGGATTAAAGTTAAAAATGTGTTACACATAAAAGGTTGGTTAAACATTCAACAGAACATAACTGATTCTGGGGTACTATATAGGGAGACATTAATGGCAGGGTTATATATGTAGGCAAATCCATAAAATTACACCAATTAAAGGCCACAATGAATGGCTAGATGGCATAGTTCGGTAGGGCACTGAGTCTGGGGTCAGAGAGAAGTGAGTTCAAATCTGACCTCCTACACTTATTGGCTCTGGAAGCTTGGATGTTTATCTTAGCTTCCTTATCTATAAAGTAGGGATAATAATAGCATCTTACTTCCAGGATTGTTGTGAGGAACAAGTGAGAAAAGAATTGTAAGATGCTTAGCACAGTGCCTGAACACATATTAAATATTAGTTATTATTGTTGTTATTTAGTATGAGTCAGAGCATAGAAGAAGAAGAAAGTTAGATTGTTTTAGGGAGCTGGATTTCAAATTTCCGGATCTTAGAGGAGATGTAAGTCTAAGAGAAGGTCTAAGTAGAGCTATCATACTGAGTGTGTGTGTGTGTGTGTGTGTGTGTGTGTGTGTGTGTGAAAGAGAGAGAGAGAGAGAGAGAGAGAGAGAGAGAGAGAGAGAGAGAGAGAGAATATGTGTGTAAAGAAGGAGGTCATTGGAATCAAAGATTATGAGACAAGAAGAGGTCAGCTTGCTAGAGGTATTATCAATATAATTATTGAAGTCCTTGAAACTAGAAAGGTAGAAATGGACTAGATAATAAATTCATTGAAAAAAAGAGAACAATCTAGACATTAGCATGAGTTGATTGCATAGACTTTGACAAAGGAAAGTCATTGAGGAATAGTGAGAGAGAAATGGTCCAATTTTGGTGAGAAGGAAAGAAGAAAGGAATATGCTCTTCTTGGTCCTGTGAAATAGTGGAACAGGGAGAAATGACCTCCAGAGATTAAGATTGCAATCTGATGCCTGCAATTTAAAGTCAGATTAAGCCATGAAAAACTAGCAGTAATATTTTTGGGGTAAAAATGAGGTAAAGAATCTAGTTAAGAGAGGCAGTATAGTAAAGTGGAAAGAACATTGGAGTTGAGCTGGTTTTGAATCCTCATCGTAAACAAGTCACTTAAAATCTCTGAGCCTCCAGCTGCAAAATGAGCAGGTTGACCTAGTCTGTTCTAACTCTAAACCAGTTATAGTTTCTTAACAATGGAGTAGAAGCTCCAAAACAATAGCCCAGGCCTTGGGTCCACTCAGTTGTAATGGGACTGAGGAGATATAAGGGGGAATAGAATAGAAATGAGGATTTGGGAGGAAGTACTATGAGCATGCCTTTTAGGCAATGTAATAAGCGGATGACTAGGATAGGAGAGCCAATAAAACAGAAGGTAGATTGCTGTGGCATGTTTCCCTGGCAGAACTAAACTGAGAGAGGATTTGCAGAGTTAATCCTCTCCAGAGTTTCAGATAGAATTTAGAACCAATCTTTTGGAGTGTGAGTATTTGAGAGATGTCTCCTCTAGGTTTGCCCAGAGTCCTTGATCTAGGAAGCAGGTCTAAAGTCTCAAAACATTATATTTCAGGGCTTATTAGACGGGAAAGCACTGCGGAAGGGGTGTCTTGTCTCTTTGGGTTCTATGTTCTTTACCTAAGGCCACGAAGGGGGCTGAATGAATGTGCTGCTGAACACATTTTCAGATTTCTCTGGCTTTTTCCTCCAGATGGACCACAGCTTGTTGGCAACAATAATAAATTAACAAAGCATTGGTTCTCTTTGCTTTTGGCTAGTGGGTTCTAGGTTCATTAGGGCTAAAGGGAGAACTGACCTCTATGTGGGTGCTCTAAGTAGTGCTATGCCTCTTTGAGATAAGAAGGTATTTAGTCTGTGATTTTTTTCCCCTTTCCTGTTTCTTTATATTTCAGGCATCTTGGATGGCACTTCTGCAGTTAGTTTACCCTTCTCTAACTATCAAGAAGCCACTACAGGATATAGTGAATAGAATGATATGGTTGGAGTCAGGAATACCTCAATTATTCCTGCCTCAAATACTTGCCAGTTATTTAGCTCCAGGCAAATCACTTAACCTTGTCTTAATAATCACTTAACAAATCTCTGCTTCAATTTCCTGATTTTTAAAATGGCAAGGTTGGACTTTATGGTTCTCTGAGATCCCTTAAAGCCCTAAATTTATTATGCTAGGAATGAAATATTTTCTGTTTCAGAAAAGAAATGGCCTATTTAGAAAACAAATTTTCAACTTGGTTCCCTCCTAACCCCCACTTCCCCATATGAAGGAATTAAAACGGACTGATTTTTTCTTTCTTTCTTTTTTTTTTTTAATTTTTTTCTTTTTAATGTCAGCATTTCCTGTACCTAATATATTACTTGTCCCTTATTAAGCCATTTACTAAGTGTTTGTTGAAAATTGAATAAATGAGTGAGTAGTATGATTTCACCAGGCCTTCTAACGGTTGCTAGGCACAAAATAGAATAGTTGGATCATAGATTGAGAGATGAACGGGACCTCAATCTTTTATTTTAATAGTTAAGGAAAACTGAGGTCCAAAGAGGTTAAGTGACAAGTCAGAAAGTGAATAAACATCAGAGGTGTTTTGATTTAAATATTTTGACTAATACTAGACACATTCCTTTACATCTTACAATTTTAGAGAGAGTTAACAGTTGGATCTAGTTAAAGGCATTTTTTCTTCCTTCTCTCAAACACACTCTATATCTTTGAAATTATAGTGCTATATTTGGTCCTTAGAGAGAGACACTGATTTGAGTGTCCCCTATATGCTTATAGACATGCAGTTTTACTTATTTTTTTTTAAGCCTTAGTTTACTCATCTACAAAATGGAGATGCAAAGAATACTTAGTGATTTTTTTAACAGCTTTTTTTTTGTAAAGCTCATATGAATTCATAGTTCCAAAAAATAGTGTAAATCTGAATGCTTTAAATAAATGTAATTTATAATGATAATAATGGCAATTATTTCACTATGCATTCTGCAGGATCTTCCTTTCTTTCTGGGCTTTTCATATGGACTCTCCTGAGCAGAATGTAATTACCCTTCCTTTATCCTTGTATCACATTTTCTATTTATTTGATTGCTCCAACAATCATTCACTAAGTGCCTTCTATCTACAAGTCTTTGAGCTTAGAAGTTTTCCTTCTAATGGGTAGGGATATAGGGTAAGGGAATACCACATTCACAGAAATAAATAAATATTAAGTCATTTGAGACAATGAATGGATATGAAAGTATTAAATACTGATGTGTGTTTGATGAGGGAATTAGTAGAATGTATGAGAGAGAGAAGTAATGGGAAATCATTCTAGAGCAGGGATTCTTAACTTGAGGTCCACAACCTTTCAAGTTCTATGGATAAATACCAGGGTACCTTTGAATTGACATCTTTATTTCAAAATATTGCTTTCCTTTACTTTTTACATTCCTTTATATTTAATTTTATGAATTAAAAAATACAGAGAAGGATTTATAGATTTTAGTAGATTGCCGGAGTACATCACTAACACATAGACACACGCAAACATATGTACACACACATATACACATACATACAAAGTTAAGAACTTCTTCCCAAAAATTGTTTGGGACCAGATTGCAAAGGGTTTTATATCTAAAACAGGGAGAAGAGTTTGCAATTTATCTTAGAAGTAATAAGGAAACATTATATCCATTCTTGCTGACTGCCCCTCTAGCAACTCTAAATAAACTATACATTCTCTAAAAATGTAGAAAACTCAGAGTTTTTTTATTCTCAATCTTAGTGAGATTTGAAAGAGAACAGAATTCCAAAAGTAGCCCTCCCCCCTTTTTTCCTATCCATATTTCTTCTTCTTTGCTGGCTTTGGCCTGCTTCCATTTGGAAGGCCCCTTCTAAGAATATTTTTTGGAGCATCTGTATATTTGGGTGTTTGGTTATGCTGTTAGATGTGAGGGCAATGCAGGGTTCTACAGAAGTCACATTGGCCATGGGTTCCAGAAAAGATTTGACCTAGATTATCACGTGGTCATGTGCATGATCTCAAATCTCACCAGATAATCATGCAACTCACTAACTCCCGGCTTCACTTGGCTTTCTGAACAGAGCTTCATGATGTTTTCCAGCTGAATACATTTCCCCCTGGCTAGCTCTAATTTTATCCAGATTGCAATAATCAAGTCCCATGAATATACTTTCTTTTTAACGGCTTCCCACCAAGTGCTTTGAATTTGATGTCCTGTAAGATGTACTTGGGAAAAATACACCTTGAAATTTCCCTTGAGTGAAACTTCTCTTTTCAACCGGTGTCAGGAGAAACTTTGGAGTATAATAAAAGGAACCTTGGTGCTCTGTAGAGCACCCTGTTATCTGTAACGGGTTCAAATACAATTTCTCAGAGAAGCCTGTTGTACCTTAGCTTTTTTCTCCCCGACCTGATATTCTAAGGATTTCCTTTGAGTACACACGGCCATCTCCTTTTGACAGACAGTGCAAATTAAAAGATATGGCGAGGCACAGGAACTGGGAACCCAAACATGCCCCCTGGGTTTTCATTTACAGTTAGGCACTACAGACACAATTATTGCTGACAGAAACTCGGAGGCCGGTGGCAGAGTGCATGTGACGGGAGTCTCATGCCAAACAGTAATTGGGAAGATTATTTTTAATCAGAGCATATCCTACAGCCCAAACATTAGAAATCTCCTGTAAGGCTGAGACAGGAAATTAAACTGAGACCAACAATAAGCCTCAAAATTGGGGTAATATTGTTAGGCACCTAATGCTGGCAAAGCCCTTTGCTGCAGGGATCTGACTTTCTCTTCAGGGATGCTTTCTCAGGTACAGTGACTGATGCAGTAACCTGAGCTCTTATTATTGGGGTGAACCCAAATTAAAAGTAGCAGACAAACTAATTGATATTTATTGCTATGATAGGGCATGATAGGGGAAATGGAATCCTTTGAGGAAACGAAACATTTTTATTTACTTAACAAAGTGGGCTTCTGTGTTGGTCTCATAAACAGGATTATAATTACCTGAATGATTTTACCTACTTTTTCTCAAATTGGAATTTTAAAAAGAAACAAATAATGGGCTGATTAGTAGATGATGGGTTATATGGAATGGATGATAACCAATTTCTTATAATAAAAATATCTGGCATTGATGTACTGATCTGTATGCATGATATAATTTAATCTTCACAATAAACCTCTGAGATAGATGCTCTTATTATCCCCATTATGCTGATGAAGAAGCTGAGGCTCAAAGAGACCCAATGATTTGCCCAGGTTCAGAGAGCTAGTAAGTAAGTGGATGAGGCAGGATTTGATCAGAGATTTTTTTCAACTTTGGGTCAAGCACTCTATCCATTAAACTACACTACCTCTTGACCAAAGTAATTGTTCAAGCTGTTATAAAGTAGTTGAATTTTTTGTTTGATTTTATTCTTGAATGCTTGATCTCAATGAACAAAAGGAAAAGTGGACCATCCTTATAAAAGCAGCCAGCTAACTCTTTCCTCAGGGAAAACCAAAGCTTAAATAGGAACCAAGAGATGCTCTGGTAAGCACTACAAACAAGACTCTAAATGATAACAAGGTCAGGCTTGATCCATACATGTCATATATGTAATATAAAGTAAGCAAACTTTTGCATGTGATTCATTGTACTTTATTTTTCAAAGTTATATAGTATAAGATGACATTTTAGGGTACAATCATAACTCAACTACAAGAACAACAAATCAGCCCAATTATGTCTGAAAGTTAATTCATGTGATGAGACTGGAGCTACTGCTTGACTCAGGATTGCTGCTTAGACTCAAAAGCTCCAGTTATACTTCATCAGATAAATTATACCATTCTGATATGCTCTCTCTTGGAAGGTTTTCCTTTAACTCTTATGTAAGCAAATTCCCATTAAACAACATCACTTGCTCCAGACCAAACAGAGCTCAGTGCACATCAGCATTGTTACCCAGGTATCCTTTTTTGAAGCCCAGAAACAAGTGAGCACTTGCAAGTAGGAAGAAAATTACTTATTAGTACAAAACATTCCACTCAATAGCATTGTCATTTGACACCCCTTAGAAGCTTGACTATGTGCCCTGCAGATTTTTCTTCCAGACCCCTTTTATGTAAATTACCCACTGTGAGAGAGCAGAACAAGTCCTTTTACATGGAACAATAAAGTATAGAAAGGAGGTGCTCAGCTTACCATTGATGATATTTTTGAGGCCTTAGTTGCATGTCTGAATATTCTATTAGCACAATCTTCTTGGAGTGTGATAGTCTGAAAAGCTGTGGGAAAACCAAGAATAGGAGATGTTCCACTCCTCCTGGAACTGATAGACTTCATCACATAATTTGGTTACTTGGTTGAAGAAAGCTGACATCTAATCCTAGAGTCTCAGATTTGGGAAAGGAATTCAGAACCAGACCAAAACAAGTATCTTCCTGAGTTCAAGTGTAGCTTCAGATACTAGCTGTGTGAGCCTGAGCAAGTCACTTAATTCTATTTGCCTCAGTCTGAAATGACTCAACAACAAACTTGTGCCAGTTCTACCTTGCTCTGCCTTCTGGGTAAATAAAACAAGTTGAAAACCTTTTCCACTGCAGGGATTCTTAAACTGATATCTATGGGTAATGGGAATAGAGGGGAATGTCTTTGAATAGATTTCATAACTTTGATGGGAAAATAACTTTATCTTTATTTTTATTTCTTTCTAGTTGAAATTTAGCCTTTCCATCAGTTATTTGAAAATGTCATTCTGAGATGTCTAATCTATCAAAGGGATCCATGGTACCCAAAAGGATGCATGACACTATTCTACCATATGGACCTGTAGATATTTAAAGCTACCATGTCTATCCCACCTTCATAGCCATCTCCAGTCGTCCTGTTCTATATCTAACACTGGACCCAGATGATGCTAGAGGGGAGAGTGAGGCAGGTGATTTTGCCCAGCCCTCCCTTGATTTAAATCAAATTTACTTGCATGTTATGGCATCCCCTCCTTGATATCATGGTCTTCTTGGATAATGAAGGACTAACAGCTCAACATAAACTTCAGATTAACCTTTACTTGTTAATCCTGTTTTCCTCAATTTCCTTAACTGGAAAATAACTGGAGGAAAAAATAACAAACCACTCCAGTATCTTTGTCAGCAAAATACCAAATGGTGTCATGAAGACTCAGTACTTAGATGTCATGGTTTCAAGCCTCTCTCACTCCCTTTGTTTCCTTTCTTCAAGTCATCTTCAGTCTTTCCTAAAATGAGGTGCCCCAAACTGAACACAATATTCCAGATATGGTTTTACCAAAGCAGAGCATGGCGGAATTATCGCCATGCTCATTTCAAATATTCTGCTTAATTAATTCAACTTACTGTACCATGGCATGATGTTGATTCATACTGAGTCTATAATGTACCAAAATCTTTGGGTCTTTTTCACTCAAATTCTTATCTATGCATGTCTTCTCCATCTTGTTACTTATCTTCTTGATTCCTTTGAACTCATATATGTGTCTTTATCCCTGGTAATTTTTAGCCTGTCACATCATACTGGATGACTGAATCAGAATCCAAAGTGTTAGCTATTTCTTTCAACTCTGTCATCCACAAATTTGATAGCCTTGTCAGGTATGCCTTCGTTCAAGTCATTGAATATATGTGTGTATTTATGTATTTGTTCAGTCATTTTCCAGTCATGTCTGAGTCTTCATGACACCATTTGGTGTTTCCTTGACAAAGATAATGCAGTGGTTTGCTAATTTTTTTCTCCAGTTCATTTTACAATTGAGGAAATTGAGATAATTAGGATTAAGTGACTTGCCCCGAGTCACATTGTGGCTGAGTCCAATTTGACCTGATGAAGATGAATTTTCCTGATTCCAAGTTCAGTGCTCACTGTGCCACTTAGGTTCTATGCACCCACACATACATACATATACTCATGCTCACATACATATGTATGTATATTAATCAAGTCCTATATGGTGTGCATATATGTATATGTGTATACATGCATGTATATGTGCACACACATGCACATAAAAAGATCAAGGGTAGATTGTTAGGGCACTTAATTGAGGTTCTCCTTCCAGATTGACATTGGTTCATTTATCAGTGCTCTCTGGGTATGGTCATTGAATCAATTCGAAGTTCACCTATTATTATCCATCTATTTTTTGCCCTCTGGTATACAAAGATACCGTGACATACTTTGACAAATGCTTTCCTGCAGTTCAGGTGTCTCCTATGCATATAATATTCCTTTGACTTTCTAGTCAGGCCAACCTATTAAAAAAAGAAAGAAGGCATGGTATATTCTTAATAAAGGTATGCCTCTTCTTATTGACTATCTCTTTCAGTTTCACATTTATACTTCCCATCAAATTAATAAAATGTGCTTGAAATTTGACATCAAAATTAAGTTTACTTGCTCATACTTTAAAGAAAACAACTTCTTTCCTTTATATCAATACCATACTTCCATTTCTCTGCTTAAAAAAAACAAAACAAAACAACTGATCAAAATCATATCTGAAACTTCTTTCGATATCATAGGATATCAAGTTAAGTTAAGAAACATTTGCTAAACCTTTTCTGTTTTTCTGGTCTGATGACTTGAACTCACTGAGAACTGTGAGGAGCTCTCCTTCTATATCCTTGCTTATCTAGGCTTGTGTCAGAAATAATTTTTAAGACAGTACCTTATGCATCTGTCTAGGCCAGGATCAGAGGGCACAATAGTGAATTCAGGAATAACACATTCATCTGTGTCATTAATCCCTTTATTCTCATTCACTGTAGCCTTTTCTCCCTATTAGAACTCTTCAACTATAGTGTAAATTAAGTTGGAATGTTCCTGAGCTCAGTTCTCTAAGGCCTAAAGGGTACTCAAGTTTTCCTATTGACTTCTCACTAGTAATCTTAAACTAAAAAGTCTCTCTTAAAGCTTTAAAAATATCAGTACTTTCCCAGGCCTCTAGGAATCAGCTTAGTATTTTTTTATCCTATGCTACTTTAAATCCTTCAATTGGTGTATTAATATAAGAAATTATTTATTATCAATAATGTTAATAATAACTCCTTGGCAGGATTTTATCATTAATAGGGAACTTTCCTCTTAAGATTTCTTTGAGAAAAGTATCATGAATATTATTATCCCCATTTTACAGATGAGAAAACTGAAACTCAGGAAATTTAAGGAGTTTGCTTAGGGTCACGTAGCTAGTAAATGCAAGGAAAATAACACCAAATTTAGAAATAGAAAAACTAGGCTGGAATTACTTTTTGTTTTGTTTTGTTTTTTTCATATTGTTTTTTCACTTTTATTAACTAGGTCAAGCCACATACTTTCTCATCCTGAGCTTTTTCATCTATAAAGTGGCAAAGTTATATCACCTGAATTACAAAATCCTTTCTAGTAATATTTATATGCTACTATAATTCTGTAGGGAAACTAGGAGGCAGACTGGATAGAAAGCTTGGCCTGTAGTCGGGAAAGTACTTCCTGAGTTCAAATCTATCCTTAGACACTTACTAGTTGTGTGACCCTGGAAAAGTCACCCTTTTTGTCTCAATCTCCTCATCTGTCAAATAAACTGGAGAAGGAAATGGCAAACTATTTCTTTATCTTTGCAAAGAAAATCTCAAAAGGGGTCAAGAAAAATTGGACAGGACTGAACAACAACTTAATACCAGCAACAATATAATTTTACAGGCCTAAACTCAAGCTCAGATTACTTTTTTCCCATATATGTATTAATATAATGATCTTTATGCTTATCTATGCAGTAGAAGCACATATCTTGAGCCAGAAAGAACCTTCAGAGTTAATTAATCCAAACCTGCCATTTGAAAGGTAAGAAAACATGAAGCCAGATACCTTGCCCAAGTGGCCAAAATATAAACTCCAAGTTCATATCTCTTTCTTCAGTGCAGATGGAAAAAAAAAAAAAAAACAGGCAGTTAGTCTAGGTATTCATACGCAGACGCTCCTAAACCAACATGCTCTTCCTCCTCCCCTAAGTGACTGACTTATGCATGATATTCAGTAACCTAAAGGCTCAACTGAGAATTTCCAAAATGGCTCATAGATTTATGGCTTTTATAATCCCCATTATTGATATCCATCTTAATGATCTCCTACCTCTTTGAAGATTTTATGTAGAGAAGGTTCAACTTCTGAATGAAGCAAGATTACCTGATTAAAATAAAGAATGGAAAAGAAGAGGTCATGTTGTGTAATAGAATCACATCCAATCATACCAGTAGTACTAAAAACGGACAAGACACAAGTAACATGTAAATTAGAATAATGGGCAAAAATACATTGTAGGTAAGCATCTGCATTTAGAGTCTTTTTCTTGAACCTGAAAATGCCCAATATACTGTTTTCAGAACACAGAGGAAGGTTTGACATCATCACATCTATAAAGAGAAAGCCAGACTATTCACAATAGGTTGCATATAGAAATGACAGATACACACAGGAAATCCATTTGGTTCAGAATGGAATGTCTCTGAGCTTAAGGTGATGAATAATTCAATACCAGCTTGGCTCCTACCAACTGCCCATCAACCTAAATGACAACAGCCAAGAGGATGTCATTCCACACATCTCCACAATGTCTATGCTGAGGTTGATCTAGGGATCTCTTTTTCCTCCCAGAACTTTTAATTCATTTTAATTTACTAAAAGTTTCATTATTGAAAGTAGTTGGAATCCAGATATAAAAATATCTGTATGTATATATACATATGTGGGCATGGATGTATTCCCATAGTTCAATATTCAAGAATCTATGATTTTACCAGGCTGCAGTCCTTTGATATGAATGGTTTTTGTGAATTCATCTTTTAGTAAATCAATTTCTAGTTAAGCCTCTCTGAAATTAAAGAGGGGATCCTCAAATAGCCAGTCAGAAAAATGATATCCTTCTTTTTGTCCCTAATACTGAGCATAGTGTTGTTATTGAGGCAGTTAGTTGGTGTGCTATAGAGTGCTGAGCTTAAAGTTGAGAAGATTTGAACTCATACTCAACCTCAGACACATATTAGTTCTGTCACCCTCTGTTTACCTCAGATTCAGATTTATGAATTTGAGATAATAATAATACAATCCTTGTAAAGTGATTGTTAGAGACACAATGACTGATAAGGAACATTTATTCAAAACCTTTTCATCTTGCTGAAAGTTCTCAGAAGCCTTCCTTCTTACCTATTCCTGTATTCCTGTAATTGTTAACAGATGCTCTTTTCCAATCACTTTTTGTATGTTTGTGTTTCCCAAATATTGCCTTAAAGACCAAGTTCCTTATTTTTGTCTTTGTATTCCTGACATCACACACATAGCAGATGATTAATAAAGATTTATTGGGTATACTTGTATTAGTAGAGTCTGTCAGAGCTTGTTGTCTGTCATTTGGTCTAAGCATCAGGAATTCTATTTCCTCCAACATAGGATTGGCTGGAAATTGGAGGAAGCTTTCCTAAAGTACACAAAACTACTCAGTTATAGAGCACTAAAACCAGATCCTCTGACCCCAAAATCTTACTCTATTTTCAATATATGAAACTGATACATTCCATAGATATTGTTTTACCCAGAGCTGTTGTCCTTGTACCCATCATATGCTCCTTCATTTGTCAAGGCACTTATATCTACTGTGCACTCACCACTTGGCTTAATTATGTGAGGAATGCCAAAGAAAATTGAACAAAACAGTGAGTTCTGATATCATAATTTGGAATTTATAGAGTACTTTTCTCAAAATACTTGTAGGTAATTCAAGCAATATTTTGTCATTTTACATATAAGAAAATTGAGATTTAGAGAGAGGATATGGCTTGTTCATGTTCATACCATGTATTGGTATTAGAGCAAGATTATTTAAGGGTAGAAAAAATAACTTTCTCATTGACTTTCCTTTCCCATAAGAAATGTGTAAACCAAGGCAAACATGATTATTTGTTAATTGATATCAATTATACATGAGAAAATGTGTAAATCATTCATTTCAAGTTTTTTAAAATTCCATCAGTTAATACAGTGTTGACTCACAAAAGTTTTTTTTTAACAAATTCTAGTTAAATATAAAAAAAGAACACTTAATTTTGCATTATTTTTTCAAGTGAATTTCTTTTTAATACTATTTACATTTAAAGAAAGAAGATGATATAGAACTTTATTCTAGTCTTATTTTTTTCTGGGCATAAATCTTTTCTCCTAGTGGGTGGTCAGCAAAGGAAAAGTTGCCACCAGGATATATTGTAGAATGAGTAGATAAGAAATTGAGAATAAAACATAGATGGAAGCCGTAATCTGGATTAATTCATGCCAGATAAACATGTGGTGTTATATGGTAGAAGGAGGGTAGACATGGATTAAAAAAAAAAATCTGGTTTCAAATCCCATTTCTATCACTTCCTAGTCATGTAACCAGCAGCAAATCAATTAACTTCTCTGAGTTTCTGTTTCCTGTTCTGAAAATGAGTATAATGCCATATGTCTTACCTTCTAGGAGTGTTGTGAGGGTCAGATGAGTTAATGTTTGAAAATGCCCTTTTCAAACTTTTAAGCAATGTAGCAATACTTTCATTATCCATCCTCAGAATGGTCCTTTAACCGGCTTGTGCCACTAATGAGAGATTCTGGAGTACATAACTACCAGTGGGATTTTCTTCCAGTGTAGATCTGATTGTGAATTTGCTACTCAGTAAACTTTGGTGGCTTCCTATTGCTTCTAGAATAAAGTATAAATAATCTTTGACTTTTAAAACCTTTTATAACTTATGCCTGACCTACTTTTCTAGTATCTGTCTATATTATTCCCCATATTGCAATCCACTTGAGAGAAACTAGCCTTTATGTATGTCACATAAATGGTTTCCTCCTGCCTTCCCACCTTGTTATCAAACCATAGAATCCCATTTCCCTTCAGTACTTAGCAAAGTACCATCTTCTACATTAAGTCTTCCCTGGTCACTTCTATACCTCTCAACCATCTTACCTTCCTACAATATCTTACATTGTTTATTTTATATTAATTCTCTGTATTCTTACATATACATTTTTGCATGCCAGTTAGAATAGTTTTTCTTTAAGAGCAAGGATTTTATTTTTTATTTTTGTATTTTCAGTTCCTACCAAACACATAATAACTTCTTCATAAATGCTTATTAGTAGATTATTTTTTTCTTTTTTCCAAATTCTTTATTACATATGTGAGAAGAAATGTCCTTTCCCAATATTATTACCAACAAGCCATTGAAAAAAGAAATATAATCATTAAAAGTCCCTACCACATACTGTTTCAAGATCCTAGCTTATTGGTTGGGAACCACAGTCATAGAAGAAGTACAGTAGGTTTCCTAGTAATGTTCCCTGTGGGAGGTGACAGTCTCCTTTAATCCTAGGGCCCAAAAGCTTTGACTCACTAGAGCAATTGCACTCCTGTTTGATCTGAAAATGAAGTCAACAAATATACATAATTCCCTTTTGATTATATTTCTTTTATAGCTATTGTATTTCTTACTCCAACAATGACTCTGAAAACAAAGTCTCCCCCTTTTAATACCATCCATCATAGTGTAGTGATATAGTTGAGCACAACAATCTATAAAAATTGAAAATGAATGTACAAATAAGGTCATAGGAAAACACAGATGGATGTGAGCAGGCTGCAACATACAATCAATGAGTAAGCTATATCATAAAGAAATATTTAATATGTGTAGAAGAATTGCATGTTTAATATATATTAAATTACTTGTCATCTAGGGGAAGTGGTGGGAGGAGAGGAAGAAAAAAAATTGAAACACAAGGTTTTATAGGGATGAATGTTGAAAACTAGGTATATGTTCTGAAAATTAAAAAAAAACTTTTTAAAAATAGAATAAAATGAGTCAAAAAAGAAATATTTGATAGGAATAAAAATAGACTGGTCATATAGCTGAGCAAGGGGTAATGGCAGTTAGGCAACCTATTGTACTCCGCTGTAGCCTTATGGGGTCAGGAGAAAATAAGGAAGGCCCTTAGTGTGTGGGGAAGGCCCCTGGAAATCTTGGGAGGACATATTCAAAAGGAACTCAGGATGGGCAGCTTGGATGGGTGGTGATCTGTGACATCAGCAGAAATGTACAAATGGGATGAGATCAGAGTTCCATTTGGGTATTTAGTATTTGTTACAAAAATAAACAACTTTAAAAGTCTTGCTTACATTATATATATCCAAGTAAAGGATGGTGAGAAGACACTATCCAAGAGCTCATGGACAAAGTGCACTGCATTTCTTTAGTGAACTAGGAAATTAATAGGAGTAATTTGTATGACATGGTATCTGAAAAACTGATGGCATCTTAGGCTAAATTTATAAAGGCAAAATGTCAGGATTACTCCTGCTGTGCTCTTCCCTGGTCAGACTATACATGTAATATTATGTGAAATTCTAAATGGCAAATTATAGTGTAATGATAGATTGGCTAATGGGTGTCCAAGCTTTTAGAAAGACATTGACAAACTGGAGAGCATCCAAGGGAGTTAATAAGGATGATTAAAGTATTTTTCAAAAGATATATTTGAAAATAGTTGAATAAACAAGGATTTCTTAATTTGAAAAGAGAAGGGGAATGTGGTATCTGCTTTCAAATATTTGAAGATTTGTTACATAGAAGAGATTAGATATGATTTCTATGGTAGAACCAAAAGTGGCAGGTAGAAGTTATAGAAAAGCAGATTTTAACTTCATGGCAGGAACATATTTTTTTCCCCTCTATTAATGAAAGCTATCCAAAGTGGATTGGTTTATCTCAGAAAGTACCATAAGTCAGTATTTGTGATGTTCCAACTGATTTCAGAGTGAGAAATGTCTCTACAGATACCGTATTGGATGACCTTCCAACTCTCAAATTTTATGATTTAGAGATTACAGAACTCTCTACTCATATAACTGGAAGAAGAATTAGAAACCATATAGTTTCCCTCTAAGTTTTATTCATTTGGCCCTATTTGGATTCTTTGGAGTTCCCCAGAATAAATCTAATTTTTCTTTTTTATGACAAGATGTTGAAATATTATGAAGATAACAATTTTACCCCTCCCCCATATTAAGCATCTCAAGCTTTTTCAACATTTATGTCTCCTCTGATGGATACCAAACCCTTCCAAAAGTATAAATACTGACTTTTGATTGCATTCTATTTTGACATTACCTCTTTTTAATTTTCCTGCTAACGTTTAAATATGACACTTTAGATGTAAAATGTCCAGAGAACAGTATGATTGGATCATTAGCGTCCATGGCAAAACTACTGTTGGTTTCATGAAGTTTTCCTTGTCTCCAGATGAAAGAACACAGAATTCAGACTCTGAAGTTCTAAAAAGTGACTAAATTTTTAAAAGTCTTTAAAAATTTCTTAATTCTAATGGTATTTTTCTGCTTTCTCTCTTAGGAAACTGCACAGAAAACTCATGCAAGTGATACTTACAATACTTACAGCTTTCTTGACCGGAGTCAGCATTCAGTAAGTGTGCCTTTTAAAAATGTGTATGTGTAGATATGCACATATATGCCCACACATATGTATGTCTGCACAAGTATGTACATGACTACATATGTGTGCATATATGTGTAGATAAAATTTCAATGGCTTAGAACTTAGAATGCTTTTGTGCATATAAATATACATATTTCTATTTTGATGTTCACCTGTATAAAAATTTGGGTTTTTTTAGTCATGAGATTCCTGGGAAAGCTGGACTCCACTTTTTTGTGTGTGTGGTACATGCCTTAGCTGCAGACATAAATAGTAGAGGTATACTTGCTAAAATGATTCCTAATAAGAGATACTATGTAAGATTGCTTTCTTTAATGAATTAGCTTTTCCATTACTGGTCATAGGTTAAAATAAAATACATTTTCTCTGTTATTTTCATTTCCTACTCTTAGATTGTGTCACCTTGGGGGAGATTGCCTTCCCACTCAGATGACCTCACAAAGTGTAAAGAAATACCATCGGATGCAGATTAGTTTGCAAGACCATATATTTTTTTTTTTCTCAGAGCCATGAAGGAGCAATTCATTTTGTTCTTTTTAAGCTGGTAAATGTGACTCCTGAATAAAGATTTTTGCAAAAAGAGAGTTGCATCCCTTTAGATACAGAGATTTCCAACATCTCATTTTTTTTGTATGTGTTTAGTTCCTAAACACTTTCTTCCTTTCTCAATGCCGCCCACACAGGTACTTTTCTTTTCTTTTTCTTTTTTAAAGAAGAAAGCTAATTTTTTATCTTTTTAAATTTCTCCTTCACTACTTGCTGGTAGAAGAGGGCTATTTTTGTTTATATTATATACAGATATAATAGTGATTGACCTTTTTTACTGTGCTTTATATACAATATCTCCTTTAAGTCTTTCAAAATCCTATCTATTAGTTAGGTATCAGAAATGTGATCTTTTTCATTTTGCAAATGGGAAAATTGATATTTAATAATTTGCCCAGATTCACAGTGCAAATAAGAGTCAGAGGGAGGATTGGAGTATACTTCTTCCTGAATTTAGCCCCGGTACTTCATGAAACATAGCATGCTGCTTCTTGAGTGCTTTGTGTATAATAACTGTATCTGTGGCTGCAAAATCACAAATTGGCCTTGACACTTAGGAACCCAGCTGTAGCAAAGCAGGAGAAAAGAGACATCTTCTTCTCTCACCCAGCTTTCCCAAGACCCTTAAAATAAATCTAGAATGATTTAACCATCAAGATGAAATTTTTAGAAGTATTAGTTTAGGATGTTTTAAGACATAATCTTAGTTTTTATTTTGGAACTACTAACCATAATCCACTTTTGAAACTGGAGTCTAATTTGATATCTTAAATATCATTCCATGTCATAACAGAACTCTTCTAAAAGTGAAGGCTGTGGAATTTGTAACGCAATCAGTTCTGATCAAAAAGAATTCATTTTGCCCCTCAGTGTTTGGGCTTGACTCATATTATTGTTACAGAATTTGCATATGTGAATTGAGAGAAGAAAAAAAAAAGATCATGTATTAGCTGTTAGATACATCAGTATGACTGAGTGCAACCCTGATCATCCAAAGCTTGTATCACACAGGAGATTAGGGACAGTGCTTTTGTTCCTCTTAATAAAGGGAATTTCATGTCTAATTCCCTATGTGCCACATCAATCCTTAAAGCCTTTGAAGTTCACGTTCCAGCATTCCCTGAAAGCAGCTTGACTCTGTGGGTGGAAAGGAGGGGGTTGTTTGTCATGAGACCTGCTTGGATCAGTTTGGTAGTATTGAACATGTGGGTACTTTTAGCATTCTCTGTTTCGACTGGGGTCTCTCTCCTAAAGCTGCTGCAAGGTGATAAAGAAAAGGGAAGAACAGGAGGAAAGAGGGTACCAGGGCTAGTTTTTCTCTCTGTATGGTGTTATAGTTATTTATTTATTTATTTTTGTACTGCCACCCTTCCTAATGTAATACAAATTACTGCTTCTCTGAAGGAAATTCTAGTTTCAATCTTGGATTGAGTCTGAAATTTCTAACCTAGGGGAGTCCTTGGTCCCTGAGATAATTAGTGAAACATTGTAAGAGAGCTCATGTTAATTTGTCTATGGATATGATATTTCCGTATCTACAACTGCAGTCTAAGGAAGAAAATATTAATTTGCTCCTACAGACAAGCGCATGGATTTCTGGTAGCATTTTTTTTTTCAAAAAAGAAGAAAAGAAAAACTCTCATTTGGAAAGGTTCGAGCTGCCGCCAAATCTCTGTGTGCATAATTGGTGTCATTATTTTCCCTTGTGATCATAACCTAACTGGAACAATGAATATCAATCAACTTCCAGGGCCAAGGGGTCATTTTTCCCCCAGAACAAAGATTGAAGTCCAGGGTGTCGCTTGGTAACCAGGCAGGCAGATGAGCTGGCTCCTAAGTAGCCCATATGGCCGGGCTCTGTGCCCTCTTCACCCATGACATGATATACTCATGTAAAACACCACTGATTATGAAGTAGTTTGTCCTTTTCCCTTATTTAAAATGAAATCTTATAAGAGCAATAAAATTTCATTTGGAAACTGGTTGCATCCTGGGAAGATAACAGCATTGAGGTTTTCAGACAAAAAGAGGCAGTGGCTTGGTCTGAGTTAAAGGCTTGATTTCTCCTTTAGCAAGGATTGATTTATTTCCATTCCATACCTCTTATCTTTAGGTATCTTTCCATTCCCTTCACCAGGATACATGTTTTTTTGGCATGAAATAGACAAAAAGGATCAACATAGTAGGCTCAGATGGTCCATGCAAAATTGATTTGATGTATTAGGAGGACATACAACTGTTCTGCTTTTCTTCTCTGAATTTTGTTTTTTTATTACTACATTAATTAGTAACAAATATTTCTTTTTCTTTTTCTTTTTTTTAACCTCCTCCCTTCCTTGGAGGAAGGAAAAAGGGGAAACCGAACTGTTAAAACCCATAGACATAGAAAAGCAAAACCCATTCTTACATTGGTCATATCCAAAAACATGTCTCATTCTGCATATTTAAATTATCAAATTTGTATCAGGAGGTTTATAGTATTCTTAATTACTGTTTCTCTGGTGACTGGTTAGTCATTATGTAGAGAAGAGTTTCTAAGTCTTTCAAAATTTTCATCCTTATAGTATTTTTGCTGTGCTCTGAATTTTTAAGAGGAAACTCCAGGAAGTTTAGAGCATTTGTTGAGATTGATCTTCTGGAGATGTATGCACTGCTTGTTTCTGACAAGATCCTCAAATTAGAAAGAAAATCATTGGGAGAAAACAACAACTATAATAAATAATATTTACATGATATTCTAATGTTAATTAAGTACGTATGGTATTTTGATTTTCATTCATTTAATATTGAATTATATTGTTGTTGCATCTAGTCATGTTGAACTTTTTATGACCCTAATGGCATAAACCCTAATAATAGGTCCATCTATCCTCCATTTTATCTCATAGTCTGCCCTAGTTCATGTTCATCGTTTCCATGAGACTGTCTATCCATCTCATCTTCTGCCTTCTCCTTTTTTGCCTTCAATCCTTCATAACCATGAGAGTCTTTTCTCAGTTAGGTAGCACAGATTTAATTAAATACATTTTTACATAAGAATCAAAAGAATTGAATGATTTGTCCTTTTTCATATAACTAGAAAATATTAGAGAAGAGATTTGAACCCAGGTTTTCTTCCCACATAAATCTAGTGCTTTAGGAAAGTCGCCTTATTCAATCTTTCAAATTCACTTTCCTTGGTTTTCATCCAAGGTTGTCTTGCCAGACATAATTTCTTTCTCATTCACTCAAATATCATCTCTGTGTTGTTGAACCCATACTTGTCACCTAAACTCTAGTTCTCTATCATTGTTCAAGGGATCCATATTTACATATCTTACCATCATTTCAAATTGAAAATGTCCAACATTAATTAACTTTCTTTGCTAACTTCCCTATTTGGAAAGGCAGTTAGGTGGTATAGTGTGTGTTGAATTTAAAGTCAGAGAAAACTGAGTTTAAATCTTGTCTTGGATACTTATAAGCTGTGTGACCCTGGGAAAGCCGTTCAGTCTCTTGAAGACTCAATTTTCCTTATCTGTAAAGCTTGGATAAGAATAGCATCTACTTTCCAGAGTAGTGAGAATCAAACAAGATAACACATGTAAAGCATTTTGTAAATACTAAAGCATTTACATGTATATGTGTGTATACACACGTCATCTTCCTCCTCTTCTTCCTCCTCCTCCTCTTCCTCTTTTTTCTCTTCCTCCTCTTCTTCCATACAACCCTGCTTCTAGCAATCCAGTTTTGGGAGTTCAGGACTTTCTAACATTTTCTTCATCTCCAATTCTCAAGTTTAGTCAGTCCTTAGGTTCTATCATGTATTTCTTTATAATATATCTCACACCTTATTTTCTTTGTCTACTACTGCCATTGTTTTCTCTTTTCTGGTTTCCAGTCTCCAGGAATTTCCCCTTCAATCCTATGTGCCACAGCAGATTGATTTTTCTAATACACCGAGGACAGGCCAGTTGTCTGGGTGGCATTTGTCCAGATTACATGAAATGCAGCTCATGATCACATAGCCTTAGTGAAATGAAGTATGTTTTCTGTAGAGGAGGGTTTGTCCAAATAGACAAGATAGGATTTGCAATGTGGTATCTGAGGAATTGTTAATGGTTCTAGGCTACGTGTAGATCATGAAGGAAAGCAATATGAAACAAGACTAACAAAGGAGTCAAGAGCCTGATTGTGGGTGCTCTCTAATGTCAGACAGAGAAATTTATATTTTTTCCCTTTAGATAATGGAGAATCCCTGAAGATTTTTCATCAAGGGAGAGACATATTTAGATCTATTAGGTCTCAGAAAGATTGTTTTTAGCAGGAGATAAGGCAATAAAATATTGAGAACAATCCATGGTTTAATTAACTAGTTGGATCAAAGTTGTTAAGGGAGGAAGGTAAGACCTTGACACTGAGAAGTTAAGTCCTTAACTGAGAGGACGTAATTTGTCTTAGGGTCAGAATACATTTTGCATTATAAAGAGGAAAAAATGTTAGATTTACCTGGAAATCATGAATTATTGTTCTGGTTACAAGAAATAGGATGTAGATTTGTTTTATTGCCTATTTTTTCAGGTTTTATACCAAATATCCAATGCTACAAAAGTGGATCACTTAAAGAAAACATAGTTAAATAATAAGGCTATGTTTTTCTCAGTTACTTCACTCAGAATATGACTAGAACTGTTTATAGTTCTGGTAAATGTCATAAGTTCCAAGTCCCTTTCAGGTATTTGTGAATCTCTACAATGACTGCTAGAAAACCACAAGATCCAAATAAACCTGGTAGGGAGGCTGGTAATGAGACAAAAGAATACCTAACTTTCTTTGGTGAGACTCAGGAGACATACAGTGGCATTTTTATCCCTGAGCAACTATTCACCCAGAGACAAACTCTCTCCAAGTGCAGATTTCTAGGCCATCTGTTAATATATGGAAAAGGCCCTTAGAATTTAGGTAAGCCGGGAGCTATAAAACAGATTTTTTTCAGCATTTACCAATCCTAGGCAAATTTTGGTGTATAGTGAGAACAGATGAGTTGTTACTTCTTTTAGAGATCTCTGAGTATGTTTGTGTTGAAAATTTGTTTAGTATCCTTGCACAGTTTTTCTGTGTCTGTAAACTGGGTACAGTTGTAGTTTTCTTAGGAGTTTAGAGAGGGGCCCAGATATCATTGTATTTAATAGATGCAGGATTTACATTTGTGTATAAATATATACACACACACACATATATATATATGTATGTATATATGTATATATGTATTTCAGATTGATGATTGCACCAACATAGAGAACTACTGGTGAGCAATAAAAATATTCATCAACTAAATCCAGGGTGCTTTTACGAAGGTGGATTAATTTAGTCTCATAATCACTGAATTAAATTGTGAGCTCCTAATGCAAACAGATAATAAATTTCAGTTCAGGAAACAGAGAGAGAGCCAAGTGTTTTCCCTGTAGTCGGGTAAACCTTGTTTCATCCAGCATCCTGGACCAGCATCCTTTCCAAGAAGGGAGCCCCAGGATGCTTCCTCAGGATACACCCTTTCCTGAAGGTCATTGCCAACTCCGGAATCATCATCCCGTCCAAGTGACAGCCATTTATGCTTCACAGACAGAGACCTATTCTACTAAGTCCATAAACCTGTATCTTTTACAGGATCAATGTACATTTACAGCTGCTCATGTATTAATAACAGGGATGTCCGTGGCCATGACCTACCTGAATCATTACACACTAATCATATGAGGCAATTTGGAGCAGATTGATTAGTGAGTAGTGTCCTCCTCGGTGTCCAGGCAGGAGGACACACGGCTCCCTGCACCACCCCTGAGCAGATGGTGCAATAACGTGATCATAACTACGCAGTTGGCCCAGCACTGGCTCAGTGAAGGGGATCTCAGAGTCTCGGCACGCTAGTCAGAGCTAACTAGCAAAGGGGGTGACCTTGTCCTTTTCTAGGAGGAAATGTTTTAACCCATGGTGTAGAATCTTGATGTTTAGAGCCTTCTGTCTCATGATTTCTACTGCCTGATATACAGTGGTTATTCTTTTTTTGGAAAGGAATGGGGTAGAGGGTAGATAGGTGGATAGTTTGCCTCTGGTTTCAAAGAACATACATTGATGTAGGGGGACAGGCACAAATCCTGTTTTCTCCCTTCTGTAGGTTAATCAATCTTAGGTAGTGAAAACCTAGACAAATTTCAATTGTTAATTGCATATTTAACATAATTACTTCAAAGTCTAATTTCATCCCCTATCCCTCCTTCCTATCTCAAAGTACATCACTCACAATGGCCAGACAGGTGTATAGGGCTTTGGGGGAGAGCTCAGGAAAATTGTTGTTTTTTCTTCATCATCTTGCTTCTGCCTCACAATAATCCATGTCTTATGCATTTTTTATATTCTCAATGTCATCAAGTATAATTAATTTACATACTGTAGATACTCAATAATTATTTGCTCTTAATAATTTTCCTTTCCTCAATTACATATAAAAATAACTTAAAAAAATTTTTTTTTGATTTCCAAATTCTCCCTTTTCTTCCCTCTCTTATCCTATCCTTTCCTTGAGCTGGTAAGCAATGTGATATAGTTTTTACATATTCAGTCATCTATAGCATATTTCCATATTTGCAATTTTGTGGAAGAAAACTTGAATCAAAAAAAATTATAAAAATAGTATGCCTCAGCCTGTATTTAGAAACCATCAGTCTTTTTCTGGAGAAGAGCATTTTTTTCCTTGAGTCTCTTGGGATTTTCTTAGATAATTGTATTGCTCAGAATAACTAAGTCATTCACAGTTGTTTATCATATAGTATTGATATTATTGTGCATAATGTTCTCCTGGTTCCACTCAATTCACTTTGCATCAGTTCATATAAGCGTTTTCAGGTTTTTCTGAAACCATCCCCTTATCATTTCATATAGCACCACAGTACTCCATCACAATTGTATATCACAACTTGTTCAGTCATTCCCCAATTGATAGTCAATTCCTCAGTTTCCAATTCTTTGCCACCACAAAAGAATTGCTACAAATTTTTTTTAACAAATAGGTCCTTTTTCTTTTATAAAAAAACCCAGTAATTGTTTGTGAAATATATATATACATACACTGATGTTCTCATAAATATTATGAGAGAAGCCTATCCCTTCCAAGTATTTACCCCTCCAATCTACTATCCAATCTTTTTATATATACCATGTTTCTACCTTTCTTCCAAGTTCCATGTTTTCTTCATTATCCCTGCCTCCACTCTACCTAATAAAATGTAAGCTGTTTGAAGGAAAGGAACTATTTCATTGTATGTCCACTAGTGAGCACTGTGATCTATACATAATAGGCATTTAATAAATCATTTGTTAATTTAACTGAATTGAGTTCTTCATTGTAATTATGAAAATATATATCTTCTGAATTTCCTACAGGCTAGGATGTAGGAATATTAAACCAGACAACAAAATGAACCATTTCCCCTCATCCTGTGAAGTCTTGCTCAGAGACAGGCTCTTTTGGCTGCTATTTCTCTCTTTGTTGTCATTACCTCCTTTACCTCAGATGGCACAATTTGTTTTAAACCAGTTTCTGGTGCATTAAAAGACTGACATTCTTAATAGCTCTGTCGCCAATGCTACAACAGGCAGCTGAGAAGATGCAAGAGATGCCGGCAGGAGACAGGGTTGTCACAGCAGTGTGTGCAACATTGAGGTGGTGAGAGGCAACGGAAAAAATAATTAGTTTAGTTAAAAGTAAATGAAATGCAAACTGAGACATGGTTAATATCAGGCTTCTCAGGAGGCAGCCTTAACTATCTTCCTTCAGACTTTGAAGAAAATTGATGGAATCAGTAGCTACTAATAATTAAAGTGATTTAAATGATATTTCTCAATCAATCTATAGGCATTTATTAAAAGCCTATCATGTACAGGTACTGTGCTAGGGGTTTGTGTGTGTGTGTATGTGTGTGTGTGTGTGTGTGTGTGTTTGATAAATACGTTAAATGAAATAATCTATAATAAAAGTAGTAGTAGTGCTAGTGGTAATAGTAATTATTGTTGTTCTAGTAATTCAGCTTTATATAAGATCTTAGGGTTTGCAAAGCATTTTGTATATTATCTTATTTGATCCTCACAGCAACACTGTTTTGCAGATAAGGAAATTGATGCTGAGAGCTATGAAATGACTTGTCCACATAATAAGTATCTAAAACAAGATTTCCACAAAGGTCTTCTTGACTCTAGGTAAAATCAAGGAGCTTAGTTTCTAACAAGGGAAGATACCAAACACATTATGTGCATGTATACAAGTGCATGTACAAATATGTATTTGCTCATATTATAAAGAGAATAAAAGAAAGTAAATACAAGGCAATTTAAGAGGGAGGATACTAGCAATTGATTATTTGCTATAAAGTTTATAAATCATTGTGATAGGTTGGAAGGAGAGCACTAAAATTGGTATAATTAATCAACAAACATTTCTTGCTACTAATAGAATCAAAGTATTGAGTTAGAAATAAAAGAGATATCAGAGACCTTATAGGTTAATTCCCTGATTTCATAGTTGAGGAAACTGAAACATTTTATAGAGGAGGAAAGAGAAATTAGGTGACTTGACCAAGTTCACTTAAGTGGTAAGTTTCACAGGAAATATTTAAACTTTGGATTCCTGAACTCTTTCCTCTCTATCCCGCACTAATTTTTTTTCATGATTCTACTCTCTCCCTCTCTTCCTCTCTATGTCTCAGTGTCTCTGTCTCCTTCTGTCTCCCTTTCTCTCTGTCTTTCTCTATCTCTGTCTTTTTTTCTTACTCTGTCACTGTCTCTGTCTATATTTGCCTCATTCTTTCTGTCTCTGTCTCTATTATTTCTGTTTCTGTCTCTGTCTCCATATTGCTGCTTCACATAGCTTTCCTAATTATATTTTGGACCATAGTCATGAAGTTATAATAGAAAGTGTTTCATGGTTCCCTTCTATTGCCTGTGCAGGGGTTCTTGAGATTTTTTGTGTGTCATGGATGCTTCTGCACTTTGCTGAAGTCTATTGACTCTTCCTGATGTTATTAAACCAATAAAATGAAACATATTGGATTATAGAAAAAACAAACACATTTAATACAGTTATTTAAATATATTTTCATTCTAGTTTAATAAACCCTGATTATCTATTGTCTATATTCTCTCTGTTTCTCTTTTGTATCTCTCTGCCTCTGTCTCTCTGTCACTCTGTGTGTCTCCCTTCTCTTCCTAAACTATTTATTTAAAAATTGTTTTTATTTTTCTATTCTCAGTGCTTGACATAAAATAGGTATTTTTATAAGTGTTGAATTTAATTGAACAAAAGTCAGTCAATAAACATTCATTAAATATTTCCTATATGTCAGACACAGTGCTGAATGCTAAGACTGAAAAAGGGAAAAAATAATGCTTAATGTCAAGAAACTCACACTTTGTTGGGGGAAACAGTGTGCAGATAAGTATGCATATATAAAATGAATACAAGGCAAATGGAATGTAATCTCAGGGAAGAAGGCTCTAGGTTATGGGGGCACACACAATTTGTAAACACCTCCTATAGAAAGTGACATCATGGCTGAGAAGAGAGAGCATTCTAGACACCGAGGACAGCTAAGAAAAAGACAAAGAGATAGGAAATTAAGTATTACAATTTCATAGATCAACAAGTTGTCCATTGTTTCTCTATCATAGAGCAATTATAAGGATATAAAGAACACTGGAAAGATAGGAAGAGCTCAGGAGGTAAAGGGTTTTAATACCACCTAGAGGATAACATATTTGCATCCAGAGGTTTAGTGGAGCTTGTGGAGCTCATTAAAAATTATAGGGGATTATATTTAAGTTCTATGTTCCTACTCTCCTATTATGCTAGTACAATGACCCCATTTCTCTGACTATTCTGGTCCTCCATTCATATTTGGGTCCCTGTGAGTATGGTTGGACTGTGCTTCAGAATTATTGTCATCTTCTTATCTAGCTATAGATTATTCTTCAATTTTCATACTTCAAAATATTCCTCAAGATGTACCCCATCCAGTAAAGAAGAGCTACCTTACTTTGAACTTATCTTTCCCTTATTTGCTTCTGATCATCCCCAGACATCATTTCTTATAATTGGATCAAGCCTACTCTCATATCAAACTATTTAAATCTTTGCCCTATTCATATTTCACATAGCATTTTGTATCCCTTTGTCTTTATAATCTGTCTCATGTCAGAATGTATTGTGTATAGCTTATCACCTTTCTGAAGAACAAAAAGCAGGGTTTGTGGTTGTTTTTGTTTTGTTGGTTTTGTAGTTTGTTTCTGTATTTGCAATAATGGCCATAGTACTTTGTGCAAGAAGGTGCTTAATGTTTGTTGAATTAAAATAAATAGAAATAATGATGAATTTGAAGTTTTTTTTGGGGGGTGGGGGATACTCATGTAGTTTCATTTAGATCAAAGCTTCTTAAACTGTGGGATATGACTCCAAATGGAATCACAGAAGAGATTGTGGAATCATGATTTATTATCAGTAAATGTTTGGTTTGTATACCTATTTTATATATCATATGCCCAACATTATGTAAAAATTTTTGGATAAAAGGGAGTTATGAATGGGAAAAGTTTAAGAAACCCCAATTTAGATTCATTATCAATACTGTTTTCAACCTGAAACTGAAGGGTGGATTAGTATAAAGTGAGAAATATAGAAGAATGAAATCTAAGCTTCTGGATACATATCAAGCTAAGTACTTTGATGATCTCAGTCTCCTTTGTTCTAATTGGCTGTTTCTGCTCACATTCTTGTTAAGCACTCTAGGTTCTGGGAGATTTCTCTCTGGAATTAGGGAGAACAATTCGTTTGCTTCTAAAGGCACAAATCTGGCTTTTTTTCCCCCTTACTGGTGCTAAACCAATATCCCATTGCTTCTAAAGCACCCAGAGCACTCCCAGGACCCCAGGAGCAATCTTGCAGTGGGAAGTCTTGCTTTTGTTGCTTTTACCTGAATTTCTATCTAAATCCTCCATTGAAAGTTGTAATTTAGTTGGCAGGAGAATTCCTCGGGGAGTGCTGCTTGCACAAGGTTTAAGCAATTTATGGTGATAGATTCTGCTGCAAATGGTACCATTAAATATATAGGATAGATTGGATGACTCGCTTCTATTACTTTCTGATAAAGAAAGTAAAAATTGAAATTCAAGTTTTGGAATATGGAATTTTTTGAATAGTTCTATGTTGGGTCCTAGGTGGAAGAGTGGGCCCTTTTATTTCCCTCCCTTTCCCCTGCCTCTTTATTTATTTTTTCATAAGTATCAATATATTTCATAAACTGAAACTATTACAAAATGGCATTGAAATAGGAACAGTGGGAGTAAAATGGAAAGACATATGTTGTGTTTCTAATGCTTGCAGCAAATAGAAAAAGAGCTGGATTTGGAGCCAGACGACCTAAATTCTAACCCCAACTGTTATTTGATAGCTATGTGACATTGGATATATTACATAAGTTCTCTTGATCACAGCTCCATAAGATGAAGGGCTTGAACCACATGACTTCCAAGGTTGTTTCTGAATTCGCATCTGGAGTCCTAAGGTTTTGATGATCCTTTACTCTACCTATCCCTTGCAAAGTCAATAAACTTCTTATGGATCACACTTAATTAAAAGTGACAGGATTTGAACTAGCTTTGCTGACTCTAAATATAGCGATCTCACTACTACTCCAATGCATGGTCAAACAACTGTGTATGATCTTACCTCTTCTTCAAGTTAGGTTGTTGCTTCTTTTCTGCATTGTGAATCATCTGTGTGATAATGACCATGCCTCCCAACCTTTGGGATCCTCTGTGAAACAAGTCAATTAATCTTTCTGATCTTCAGTGTCATTATTTGTAAAATCAGGATAATAAGTAGTAGCATGCTACAGTGTGAAGAATATTGGGCTGGATGCCAGGAAACCCTGTTTCCAATCCTATCTAACCCATTTTTTTCCATTAATTAGTTGTATAATCCTGAGCAAATCTCTTAACTTCCTTTATTGTTTGTCAAAAAAAAAAGTTCGTCTACGTGTAATTCAAGTAAATCCAACAATCATTTGTTTGTTAAGTACTTGCTATGTGCCAGGCATTGTGCTGGGGAATAGAAGAAGAGAGATACAAGGCAAGAGCAAAATAATTAATTCTTACCTTCAAGGAGCTTACATTCTACTGGAGGATATAATTTGGACACAGATGAGTAAATATATAAAAAGTAAATGCTATATAATTCTTTTGTGGTAGATGTTGGGGGGAGGAGGAAGAACAGTAATAAGGGAGATCAGGATAGGATGCTCCTATAAGATTTGATCCAGGCCTTGAAAAGAGTTAAGAATTCCTAGCAGCAGAAATTAAAAAGGAGATCTTTCCAACCATGAAGGGCAGTTTATGAGCAGACATGGAGACAGAAGATGAAATGTTGCATATGGGGAATTATAAATAGGGCAATTTGGCTGGAATGTAGAATATATGAGAGAATATCTCAAACTAGACCTAAAGGAAAGGGTGGGTTGGAGCCAGATTTTCCAAGGTCACTGAAGGTCAAGCAAAGCAGTTTACATTTTATCTTAGTAGTAGTAATAGGGAGTCATTGAAGCTTCTTGAGAAGGGAGTAAATAGATTAATAGTACAAAAGATACTTGCTAACTTTAAAAATGTATATGGTTTCAGCATTTTAAGAATGTGCTATGCATTTCATAGGATTTTTATAAGGATAAAACAATGTATTATATGTGAGAGTGCTGTGCATCGGAGAAAGCATATACATCATCATTATCATCATCAACGTCAGTATTAACAGAAAAGATCATATCCTCATTACTATCCTGCAGCTTTAAGCCCCGTTGAGAAGTCAGTTATTTGCAATTGATAATGATATGCAGTAGTCAACTCTTAAAACTATAGGAATTTGAAAAGAGATAAAATTCAGTGTATGAAGCATCCACTTTGTGTTAGAAGCTATAAGGTATGTAAGAAAAAAATAGATCCCATCCTCCAGTAGTTTAATATTACATTGAAATCGTGCCTTTTGTTTTCTGCTTGTATGCCTTGCCACACTTTGTAAATTCCACTTAAATGTAGTCCATTTTCATTCGTTTTTTCATTTGTGGGACTATTCTGTTAAATCCCTGACATTTGTCCATGATGGCACCTAGTACCTGCGTATAAGAGAAACTTAAAAACAAAGGTGGATTCTACTTCAGAGTGTCCTAGTGGAGTCTTCTACATCATAATCTTAATTTCTTCATTCTTCTGGGTTACGTTGTTAATTTTTTATCTGTATTCAGGGGGAAAAACACATGCACATTAAGAACTATGGTAGGAGAAACCATATAATTTCTAATGATCTCCTCAAGTGACACATTTAGCAATTATGCCAGTGACTCCAGCAGTGAGCATTCCCTATTATTTCCCAGTTCTTCCTAATTAATAAATGTCTTGGGATGGAAAAAGAAAATCATTAACCAGACACCATGCATCTTCATGGTGCCACTCCAATTTTAAAAGGAGGGGGGAAAAGCTTGTGCTAGGAAACAAAACAAAATAAAATAAATGGTGAGAGGAGAGAATTGAGGATAGAACAAAGAGAAAGTTTTGCTTTCTTCTAAGCTGTTCTTGTGATGAAGTTTATCCCCTTTACGGGCTCTTTAAATATTTTAAAAATGTAAAGGTAAAGAGTCATTTCTCTTGGGCACATGCTGATCTCTTTCAAAGGGGTAAAATGCGAAAATCATACTAACTACTCAAAGAGATAGAGACCTCAACTGAAAGAAAAGCTCATTCTTGATTCTTAGTGCATGTCCATCTATGTAATCATGGCACAAAAGATATTTAGTTAGATAGCTAGAGAGAAAGAGAGGGGAGGGGGTAGATACAGATAATATAGATGTATAGATAAAATGATTTGACTAATGATTTATCAGCCTTTTTCTGAAACTAATATGGTAGAAAGAATACTGCTCTTGGAGTCAGAAGACAAGCATTCATGTCATGGCTTTGATATTATTACTGTATGACCCTGTACAAGTCATGTAATCTCTCTGTGTTCTTGTTTACTCATCTTTAAAACAGAATAATACTTGTATTACTTACAGAGTTATTGTGCTTTGTAAAACTTTAAAATAGTATATCCTTTGAGTTATCATTATGTATAACATCTTGATTTTAACCCCTGTGGATTATGTAAATATGAGCTATATAAAGCAAATATTAATCAGAATTGATTCTTTATTCATCCTTTACCATTTTTATCCTCTTCCTTCTCTTTGCCTTTTTGAACTATAATGCAGCCAGTCTTTTAGTAGATAAAATTTTCTACATATGTATGTGTGTGTATATATATATACACACATACATATATATATACACATATGTAGAAAATTTGCTGCTGCAATATATATATATATATATAAATATATATAATGTTCACATATGTATATATATATATATGTATATATATACATATACACATTTACTTTTGGGTCACATATATGTACATGGATTACCTGTTTGGCCTTGTACAACTGAATTAACTTTGTTGGGACTCATTTTCCTTCTTTGTAAACTGAGGAAGTTGTAAATGCCTTCTATTCTCGTTTCCCATTCTAAATGATGGTCCAATAACTTTTTATGAGTCTATGATCTATTAATATATTTCTGCACCCTTCATAGATCATGAGACTTCAGTGCCTACTCATCTGTATAAGCCTTGCTCACAACCTTCCAAATTCTTTGTAGGGTATCTACTCAGTGAAGAAAAGACCTTCCTCTTGTTCTTTTATTTATTCCTAGGTACCAAGTAGTGAGTGCTAAATCAAGTTATCTCTCTTATTTTTGATACATAGCTTGTTTGGTTTATTCTTGAAGATGTTTTTGAATTACTTTTCCCATATAAGTCATCATTACTAATGCATATATCAGGCATATACCTAATGTGTACCTTTCCAATGATACCTGATATTTTGATTCTTCTGAAACTATGGTGTTTCCTATTTTAAGCTAAATGGAGGTCAATGATAATAAGATGAGGTTTTGTACTAGCAAGCAATCCAAGATCACTATAATTGCTGTACAATTTCCTAAATTGGATTCTATTTATTACTCTTCGTTTAATTCTAAAGTCATTTAATTTTTCAGTTGACAAGAGTGGCATTTATGATGTACATATAGAGATATATTTGTAAAGAATTTGTTAATTAGTAATAAAAATAAGCAATACAAGTATATTGTTAATTTCTTTGGCTAAAACAAAAAACTAATTCAATTCAATTTTCCACAGAATAAGAAGACCCTGAACTAGAAAAAAATAAGTTGCTAAATTTAAATTTCCTTACTTTATGTTTATTCCATAAAAGAATTCTTTAAAGGTTAGAAATTCTCAAGGGAGAATAAGTAGATAGCAATCGTAACTTCAATGCTATACTAAATAGCATCCGGGTATTTATACTTTGCTACATATAATATGATTTACTACTTTCTCAAAGGAAACAACTATTAGATAGATAAGTAGATAGGTAGGTAGGCAAATCTGCATATCATATGTTTGTGTGCATATATGTGTGTGGAGAGAGAGAGAAGAAGAAAAAGAAGAAAGAAGAAGAAGAAGAAGAAGAAGAAGAAGAAGAAGAAGAAGAAGAAGAAGAAGAAGAAGAAGAAGAAGAAGAAGAAAGAGGAGGAGGAAGAGGAGGAGGAGGAGGAGGAGGAGAGAAAGAGATTGTTTTTTGTTACAGAAACTCTTGTATTTATTAAAATACTTACCTTTGAAGTAATATTAAGAACATTTCTGTATACAAATGGGGTTGAATACCCATTTGTCTGTCATAAGGATAGATTGAGGGTTAGGAGTACAAAGTATACAAAGGTTTAGAAAGGGAAACTGAAAAGTTGGTAGAATCAAGAATTGTGTGGGGAAACCCAAGATACTGTATCCTATATAGTAGGATGGAAAGTACCAAAAGATAGAAGAGATAGTAGAAAAAGAAGATAAAGGGTAACATGGTGACATGGGAAAATCATTATCTTTAGATCAGATAACCTGAGTTTGAATCCTATCTCTGCAACATATATTACTTTAGACAACTTGCTTCACTTATGTTAGTTTATTCTCTCTTGGTAAAATGTGGTGGATTTACTATTTAATTTCAAAGGTTGTCTTCCAGCTCAAAATTTGAAGATTCAAATGCATTTCTCATGTAACTATTGACAATAATTAACAATAGTCTTACTTTAAGTCACACTGGTTTATTGGCTTTTATATTTAGGTTAAGTACATGAACAGAGATGTAACTTGCAATTCTGGAATCTGAGATTGGGGCCATAAAAGACAATCTCATTTCAGAAGAAAAGCAGAGAATTCAGGGCACTTTGGATATAAGCTTTCTGGGTTAACTATTCTTTCAAACTAGGTACTAAGCTCACTTGTTTCTACACTGTCTGAAGGACTGTAATGTTATCAGTGTTCAGATAAATATTAGAAGCTCACAATAATGTCTCAGTCACACTTTTCTAGTTATATACCTGCATGGCAATGGAAATACATGAAACGTTTAGTATTGTGCTGAATTATTTCACTGGCAATATTAGCTTCCAACAGCATATTTGGTGATTTCCTAAAGCACATAGGTATTTTAAGAAGTTTGAATAAAACACATCAACAAGTTATTATGTACTCATTATTCATCTAAAGTATTGCCTCTACCCTGAAGAGAATTTAATGATTGTAATGCATCCTCATCATTATTTTTTTTCTGATAAAACTCTTACTTTAAAATTTACCTAAAGAAAGATTATATACTGAATAGAATGAGGGACTTGCAGTCAAGAAGAACTGAGTTTAAATTCTGCCTCAGATTCTTACAAGCTGTGTGATCTTCAACAATTTGCTTAACATTTTTGTGGCTTAGGTTCTTCATTTGTAAAAGGGGAAGAATCATAGCACCTACCTACCAGGATTCTTGTGAAGATTAAATGAGAATATATGTGAACCACTTTGCAAATCTGAAAGTACTATATCCTGTCTATAGCTATTATTATTGTTTTAAAGTTAGAAGATGGGAAACAATGTCTTAGAATATCTTGAGGTCACAAACTTTTCCATTCAGTTACTTTCATATAGATCTTAGGATACACAAAAAAGAATGAATGATTTTTCATCTCCCCCCCCCCGTCTTTTCATATTCTCCCTCTAAAAGTCATTATTAATGGAGAAAACTCCTATCTCTTAGGTAATTTGTGTCTTTTCCTATCCTAGTGCTGTTTCATTATTATTTAAATATGCCACCCACTGCTTCTTAGAAAACCTTTCTGAATGAAGGGTCATTAAGAATTTTTCTAAAATATGTTCAGTAGCCCTTCAAGGACAATCATCAATGAAGGTCTTTCTATGTTGGCAAAGTGAAGTGGGGAGTTGAGGCAATTATCTGGATTATTCCTATCCCAATCCTTCCTGGCTTTTGAGGATTTAAGTCACTTGGGGCATGAGTTATGCAAATTGGCTGTCTACATTGAAGAAATTCACCAGGTAATTGGTAATTGGTCATCTTTCATTTCCAGTTTGCTGCCTATAGAATATCGCAAGATTTCATATGTTTAAGTGCTAGTCACCCTTTTAAATTATAAAAAAGTAAAATAGAAATTTCAATGCTGTCTCTCCCCCAAAGCAGATACTGTTGTATAATTTATATCTACCTACAATGTCAGTGTAAGAATCTTTCCACAACTAATTGCATATGCTTGGGAATATAATTTTCATATTTATAAGACTGAGTTTCCTTATTTCCATCTATAAGATAAGGACAATACCATAACATTCTGAATGGATGCACAGTGAAGTGAAGTGAACTGATACTTAGTGACACGAACAAAACTCAGAGAACACTGCATATAGTAACAGCAATATTGTTCAATGAAGAACTATCAGTGACTTAGTTATTCTCATCAATACAATGATTGAAGATAATCCCAAAGAACTAATGATGAAGCATACTATCTATCTCTAGAGAAAAAAAAAACTAAAATTAATTGAATATAGACTAAAGCATGCTATTTTTCACTTTTTCTTTTTTCCCTTTTTATTCGTCTTCCTGTACACAATGACTAAAATGAAAATGTTTTACATTAAAAAAAAGTTTGCTATGGCTGAAAAATCCACCACTTCAATGGCAACCAAGCAGTGAACATTTTTGAATTTAATAAGCTAGACTGGTCTACACTAACTAGGATTATTGGCCCTCAGATAATCTTACTGAGGGTAACATTGAACCTATACTTGAAGCCTTAAGGAAATCCAGGCCAGTGAGGTATTGAAGGGAAACTTTAATGTGTGTGTATTAATAACTCACACTATTTAAAGGAGCCCAAAATTCAGCTCAAGCTTTACCTCCTACATAAGGCTTTTCCCAATTTCCCCAGCTGGTAGTGCTTTCCAGACCAAACCACACAGATTACCTCATATTTATTTTTATACATATATACATATAATTTTCCTGGATAGAATATAAGATTCTTGAAGGCAGGAACTGTTTTATGTTTGTCTTTGTTTCTCCACTGTCTATATAGTACTGGCATTCAATAAGTGCTTAATAAATGTTTGCTGATTGATTAATCATATTTGTGCACCAGGATTTAGTAACCCCAAAGTACAGCAAAAATGTAAGCTATTTTTATCATAACAGCAGTGAAATAGCTTTGAAAAAGTGAGAAGCATCAACAAATTGAAGTCTTTTCATATTTTTTTTCTCTTCCTATACTTCCCACTGACATAGAGGCAGACAAGCAGCTGTTGTCAGTTTGTTCACAGTCCAGTGAAAGCCAGGAGGGATCTGTAGTTTAGCCAGTATTATGGGACTCACAAGTGAGGTCTCTCTTTCAATCTGATTATGTGGGATTTATATAGTCATCTGTTTGCTTGTTCCATGATAACTTTAGAAGGAGTCCATAGGATTTCACCAAATTTGGTACACATCCAAAAAAAAATCAAGGAACACATGAAGTGTGAATTTTTCATTTGGATTATCATCTTGAAAGAAACTGACAGTCAATATGCCTGTTGTTGCCATTTATATCCCTTGAAACAGAGTAGGAAAATAGAAAAAGAACTGATTTAGAAATCATAGAATCTGAGTTCAAATCTCGCTTCTGATGCTTACTACCTATATAGCAGTAATACTACCTATATAGATTGAGCAAATCATTAGTGTCTTTGGGGCCACAGTTTCATCATGTTTCATCATGTAGGGGTGGTAATAATAGTATCTACCTTAAAGAATTATTGTAAGAATAAAAAATTGTAAAGCATTTTCAAATCTTCAACTGTTGTAGAGAGAATGCTGGACTCTCTCTCTCTCTCTCTTTCTCTCTCTCTCTCTCTCTCTCTCTCTCTCTCTCTCTCTCCTCTCTCTCTCTCTCTCTCTCTCTCTCTCTCTCTCTCTCTTTCTCTCTCTCTCTCTCTCTCTCTCTCTCTCTCTCTCTCTTTCTCTCTCTCTCTCTCTCTCTCTCTCTCTCTCTCTCTCTCTCTCTCTCTCTCTCTTCTCTCTCTCTCTCTCTCTGTGTATCTTTTTTTGGTGAGGCAATTGGGGTTAAGGGACTTGCCTAGGTTCACACAGCTAGTGAGTGTGTTAAGTGTCTGAGTTGGGATTTGAACTCAGGTTCTCCTGACTTCAGGGCCAATGCTACTGGGTCATCTAGCTACGCCTCAAATCCATCTTGAGATACTTCCTGTGTGATCTTAAAGAGGTCACTTAACCTTTTTCAGCTTCAGTTCCCTCATTTGGAAAATAGAGGTAATAGCATTTCCTTTGCAGGATTCCTTTGATTATTGAATGAGATGATATTGTTGTTGTTGTAATTATTATTTCACATAAAACAGAATAGAAAGGGAATTTACATTGATATTTTTACACATACAGATGGATACAAATGTTATGCTAGAACATTTTGTTGGCAGATGATAACTGAATGTTAAATAATAAAAATTGGCCAAGTCTATCAACACTTATTTTATTCCTCCTCTACTGTCAGCACTATGTAGTTTCTAAGTGATCTACAGAAGCTAAGTTAGTTACCTAAATAGCTGCTTGAAAGCAGAGCATCTCAAAGATATAGTATCATTTTAGGATTGAACTCCATCACACAATTCTTGGACCTTATTCTTTTTTCTTTTTTTATATTATCTTTTTATTTTCCAAATATATGCAAAGATAGTTTTCAACATTCACCTTTGCAAAACCTTGTGTTCCAAATTTTTCTCCCTCTCTCCCTCTACCCCTTCCACTAGATAGCAGATAACCCACTATAGGTTAAACACAAGCAATTCTTCTAAACATATTTACACATTTCTCATGCTGCACAAGAAAAATCTTTTATTCCATAAATTAAAATTTTTAATAAATAAAAATTTTAAAAGGAGAGGGGAGATGTAGGATGATCTCTTGAGGGGGCAATAGGGTCTAGTGAAGATTTTTTTGTAAGGATGGAAAAGAGTTGAATATGTTTGAAGATGTAGTAGAGAATGAGAATTGATATTTTGAGATTACAAAAATGGTAAAAAAAAAAAAGGGAGGTCACATCAATATTTCACTTTTACAAATAAATAAAGAGACAATATCCTTACCTAAGAGAAACAGGACAACCTAGTATGGGAAGCTTGAATAGGCAGGAGAAATTTTGAAATAACTTTCATGAGAAGTGAGCTAGGGAATCAAGCAGGGAAGAATCAAAGGCCTGCTCTTCTTCATTGAGCACCTGGTATAGGTTGCATGACATAAATTTGTAATATATCTCATCAGCACATTCGTGAATTTTCTTTCAAGTGTAATTATCAAATGAAAAGCAGGAGAGTAGAAGTTGGATAGTGAGAGATATCACAGAAAGAAGTTTGAGAAGAGAAGAATTGAATAGGAAAAAGGGACAAAGGGATTTGAGATTATAAAGGCAGTCTCTTATTTTATATTCTTTTTATATACCTAATGTTATAGGAACAGTGAAAAGCTTTCTTTATGTGCAAATTGTCTTGATATTATGTCACTTGATAGTGTAAATGTGAATTATGCAACTTCTTTCTCACACAAATTGGATATGCCATACAGATGCTGTGACCTTACTCTTAGCCATGGATAATAAATTCAGGGAAACAAATGTTATCAATATTTAGTCCAGGTGAGTTAAATCCTTGCCAGAGATGATAAGAATCTTCTTTTGATATAATGGGCACTTTTCTGTTTTGTCTTGGCCTACATAGCACTTTGAACAGCACCCTATACAGAGTAGGTACCTAATAAATATTTGCTGAAGTGAAATGAATTGAATGATCAGGAATTAGTCCAAGGCTGACTATGGAAATCAGTTGGCAGAAAGAAACAATGTATGACTTAAGACACAGAAATAATAATTTCAAAATCATTCTTAATATATTTACCAGAGAGTCACTGTTACAGATTAGAACAAGCCTGATGTTTACTGTTCTCTTCAGATTAAACCGAAGCCTGCTTTTTTGAATTTCACAGGATCATAGCATCAACAAGAATCAGGAGATGAAACGAGAACATCAATAGTCATCTAACCCAATCTATACATTTAAGGAATCCCAATTATAACATATATAAATGAACAGAATGCCACTTTTTAATCTCATATATTTTTCGTATTTTAAACTTTCATCATATTATCAGTAATATATAATATCATATATTAATATATAACAATGATAATATAATAGGTTACATGAATGTTTAAGTCTTTTCTACTTGTCCATAAGGATGAGAATCATCTTGTTGCATCTTTGTATCTCTATCATCCAACACATAGTAGGTATTAAATAATATTCATAACCAACCTGAGGTTGAATCAGCAATTCCAGAACCTAGGGGCAAGTGCTACCAAAAAGAAAAAGGAGTTACCTGGTATTCAGGAAGGCTTTGGGATCCCTCAGCCAATGGTTATTTGCCTTTGTCTTTATTGTACCCTGAGTAACCTTTATTGAAGTCCTAACTGATGCCATCTGACCTCCGCTCCTGTCTGATATAATTGTGCTGGAAGAAAAGGGAAGTACATCTGTCCAGATGTGTTTTTATAGTGTACTTGGAAATTCCCCAGCCTTTTAACCCCTAGATGGAGATATGGAGGAGGAAAAAGGCAAGTGAGAGTAAAATGTTGTCTTCTTCAACTCTTGGTTGTAACTACCCTTGTGAGGGAATGATAATTTTGCACCACAGATGTAAAAGACTACAGTAGAATACCAACAGGGAACTCAGGGTACTGCCAAAGAAGAAACTTTTCCCTTCAAAATTTTGCACCCAGGTCAATCTCCCTAGCCTAGTTCTGAGAATGTCTAGAGCAAGCATTTATGAAATATTGGGAGATAAAAAAGAAGAATGGTTCCCTTCCCTCAAGGATCTTACATTCTGCTTGAGGAGATAGGTAAAGCAATAAAGGGAAAAGATGAGACAGAAACCACATTTAGATAAATTGAGACATTGCTACTGTATATAAAAAAGTAGATCAAATGTTTTAGTGATATTTTTTTTAATGCAAATCTGTACATCAAAAGAGGAAAAATATGCATGTAATATATCGTATATATACACATAGACAATGTGTGAATGGCTATATAGTATGCACACACATGTGTATACATGCATGTATATGTGTATATACATGTATGGATACATATTATGTATAAATATGTATACATTGTATAGCATGTATGTATATGTAGAGATATTTATCCATTTGATGTAACTGATTGCCATGCTGAGACACTCATTACTGTTAAAAATAATTCACAAAACATTAAAAACAATATCCTGTTCATTTTAAAATGAGGTACATTTATCAAATTGAAACCGATAAACTTTACAATTCCATATATTAGCCCACAGAGCTGAAAGTGGTGCCATGCTGCTTCCCTGGTCTATTTAGTATTTCCAGATGATAGCTGTACAGTACAAAGCAATTTGTTTTTATATAATTTTCTTCATGCTCGCTAACACAACATGCATTACAGGGAGAGTCAATCATGAGCTAAAGAGGAAAAAAAAAGAATGATTTAAAGAGGGAAAGTAGTTGGTTTGCTTTGGGGTATATGAAGCAATTATTTCAGTAGGCCTAGCTTTCTACAGGTAGTCAGATGAATGGTGAGGACAGCTGTAGATCTCTCAGTTTTTCTAAATAACCTTCTTTTTAAAGGATTTGTTACTGAGCTGTAAATGTTTTTTAAATGACTGAACCTTAAGATTTCTGATTGAAACCTGGAAGCAATATTGCAACCTCCCTCTCCAGCCTTCCCCAAATTTTCAAAAAAATCATCTGACTTAATTAAAAAAAAAAACTGGAAAATGCTGATGCTTTTGTAACATGTCCTATATCAAAGAAAATGCTATGAAATTTAAAGCATATTTGGAATTGAATTGAATTGAATTTCTTCCCTAGTTCTATGAAAGTGAAATCATGCTTTGGGGGAATTAAACCACTTCTAATACTTAAGTTTTGCTGACAAAAATAACTTGCCTTTCCATTTTTAAAATCTTGAAATAAGTATAATAAAGAAATCACTACTGTGTGCAAAGCACAAGGGAGAGTACATACATGTCTCTAAACTAGGCTTCTGGACCAAGTGGGGAGAAAGGATGTATATCTAAAGATAACTAAAGACACAAATTGTCACTATTACAAATTATAACAAATTACTGTCAAAATTAGAGTACCTTAAAAATGCATGCTATAGAAATTTAGAGAAGATGGAGATTACTATTTAACACCTTATTTTTAATCTTTTCAAATCTATTTTTCTAATATTTAGTATTAATTTAAAAAAAAATTGAGTGCCAAATTCTCTTGCTCCTCCATCCTCTCCCCCAACCACTGAGAAGGCAAACAATATCTATTATACATGCAAAGTCATTAAAAACATATTTCTATATTAGTATTGTTGCCAATTTTTTTTAAAGCAAGAAAAGACTTTATTTCAATTTTTTCAGAGCCCATCAGTTTTCTCAGGAGGTATATAGAATAAAAAAAAATCATGAGCCATTTGGAATGTTGGAGATCATTATATTTATCAGAGTAACTAAGTCTTTCACAAGTGATCATTGTTATGACATTGCTGTTTCTGTGTATAATGTTCTCCAGGTTCTACTCACTTCATTCTGTATCAGTTTGCATCAGTCTTCCCAGGCTTTTCTGTAATAATCCCTCTCATCATTTCTTTTGGTTTTGTTTTTCATTATTAAATGTTATTTTTAACTTACTGAATAAAACAAGCATTTCCATAATATAGTACAATCAAAAAGATGATAGCACATCTTTTATGCATGGTTTGCTATTCCTTTCTTTATACAACAAAATTATCATGTGAATTTCTTTTTTGCATACTGTACCATCACATTCAGACATTATCACTTGTTCAGCCATTTCCAAGTTGATAAGCATGCTCTCAATTTCAATTTTTTGTCATCATAGAAAGAGCTGCTACAAATATTTTTGTATATATAGTTCCTTTTATCTCTCTTTTTGATCTCTTTGGGATACAGATTTAGTAGTGGCATTGCTAAATCAAATGATAGAAAGTTTTATAGCCTTTGCAGCCCTTTATAATCCTTTGCAATTTGTTCTTTAAAAGGACAATACTGTATTAATATGCCCAGTTTTCCATGTTCCCTCCAATGTTTGTCATTTTCCTTTTTTGTAATATTAACTAATCTAATGGGTGTGAGTTAGTATTTTGTTTTATTTGTCTAATTATTTGGTGACTAGACAATCATTAGTGATTTAGAGTAATTTTTTACATGTGATTCTTGAGAGTTTTGTTTTTTTCTTAAATTTGGCCATATCCTTTGATAATGTATCAACTGGGGAATGTCTCTTATTTTCATAAATCTGGTTGTTCCCTATATGTTTGAGAAATGAGGCATTTATCTAAGAATCTTATGATAAATTCATGCATCTGCACATACACACATAAAGAGCTTCCTGCTTTCTACCTTTGGCTGTTTTCTTTTGTGCATTTTTTAAGAAAAAATTTTGTGTAATCAAAGATAGCATTTGACTCCCATAAACCTCTTTATTTCTTATGTGTTCCCCTTTTCCATAAACCTTCCAGGTAAATTTGTCCATGCTCCCCTGATTTCCTTAGGATATCATCCTTTATATCTAAAACATGACCATTTTGACTTTTTTTTTAAATTATACAGTATAAGATGTTGGTCTGTGCTTAGTTTCTGCCAGACTGCTTTCACATTTTTCAAGTACCTTTTTTGAATCAAATAGTGAGTTCTAATCTCCAATACTTAGAGCTTTTGGTTTATTAAGTTACTATATACTGTGGTCATTTACTATTATTATATATTGTATATCTAATCTCTTTTACTGATAAACTCTTATTTTTTTAATTCATTACCTTTAAAAACTTACATTTTATACTAATGGTGAAATATTACTAGATAAATCAATCACAGCTTTGTATTAAGTGCTGAAATTTAAGAGGTTTAATATTTGTACTCCTTTAGCAGGTAAAAATTAACACCTACTTCAAAAAATAATCAAAACAGGAAGTCATGCAATGCCATGATTTTCTCTTTTACCCATGTCTATACTCCAGATGAGCTCCTCCCAAATCATGTCCTATTCTATCTTCTGATTACAGCCTCCTTAGCATCAGGTTCATACTGTCTTAGTTTTTTTTTTCACTTTAAATCCTGGGATCTTGTGATTCTGCCTTTCTACTTCTTAAATGAATTTATTTTGAATAGTTGATTCAAGAGTTACTTATATGTTTCTTGAATAAGACTATTTTTGTAGTATTTTCCCCAGGTATGAGAGTCACTAGCTATGACTCTGATAGGTGAGGCTGGAGATAGACTTTTTATTATGTTGAATGAATATTCTGAAAATATGTAATTTATAACAAATGGTTTGGTAAATGTTAAGGTTTTAGGGATCATTTGTACTTGTTGGTTAAGAATATAGAGAAATGTAACAAAAGTATTACTACATTTCCATGAGAGTGGCTTGTCTATGTAGCTGTGCAGGGTAAGGTCTAGAGAAACCTGGTCTCAGATTAGAGATTAAAAGAAAAATACTCTTTCCCCCACACTGGGCCTTTGCTCAGGCATTGAATATGTTTCCACATAGAAATTATAAGATGTCCATCAAAATCTCATCTGTAGGGGCAATGATAATGTCTTTCTCCTTGATGGGGTATGAACAAGGACCCCTTGACATTACATTTAGGATAATTGATTGTTTAGCAATTATTCATATACTGAATAACTGAGTTATTTACTGTTACTGAGTTGCATACTTTATGCTTGTGTATAGTAATAAAAATATAAGTTAGAATGCCTGAAAAAGTAATTCTATCTCTTAATTTTTATTGTGAAAAAAGTAAATAGGGAAAGGAAAAAAGGGAACAATTATTTATTAAGCTCCTATTATGTGTAATTCACCCCATTTGCTTCAGTTTTTCATCTGTAAAATGAGCTGGAGGAAAAAATGGCAAACCACTCCAGTATTTTTGCCTACAAAACCCCACAAAAATTGGATATAATTGAGGTGATAGAACAGCAACAAATATGCTAGACACTGTTCTAGATGTTTTATACATATCAAATGATCCTCACAAGAACCCTGGGAGCTAAGTGACATCAGGAGCCTCATTTTATAGTTGAGAAACTGAGGCAGAAGCTTCAGAGTATCTAAGTAATGGGACTTTAAGAAATTATTCCTTTATTGCAGCTAAACTAATTAATATGCCATCATCTTTCCCACTCCCAGCCCAGTCAAGCTTTCCATATGTGGAAAGCACACCCTTAAATATATATAATACAATTAGAAAACTTTTAATATTAAGGAAGACATAGAAGACTAAGTCATCTTGAGGGGATCCCTTCTTCACTTTCTTGTTCCAAAGTGGTTTACAGATAGATGTAGGATGAATCCATTTGCTATTAACTGATGGGAATTATATTTCTCATTGCCCTGGGCCAAGGCTAAACATCTTGACTTTGCTCCTTTTTACAAACCTAGAGGCTACACTAACAAAGGAATAGAGAGGCAATATTTACAGCACCTTTCCTCTTCTTGTTCATGTTTTTTTGTTTGTTTGTTTTGTTTTGTTTGGTTTGGTTGGGGTTTTTTTTAAGTTTATTTTAGACAATGTTCAATTGCTGCTACAGGCAGCATCTGGCTCTCTCATACGCTGTTGTTTAGCACATTTGGGATAAATGAGTGTTCTTGCTTTAGTCTGTTTCCCTGAACAAATAAACAAACAGAAAGAAAAATACTGTCTTTTGGGCCATGGAGCCATGAGAGTTATGAACCCTTTAACCAAATGCAAATCAAAATTGTTACTGTACAAGCAGGCATTTTTCTTCCTCGCTCTGTACCATATTCCCAAGTCCCCTACACTGTTTCCAAGACTCTTAACCTAACCAACTCCTAAAGGATATTGCTACTGACAAGTAAAAACATTGTTGACCTTTGATTTTCATTCCCTGAACTAAAGGAAAGAGGAGATTTTCCCTACCTGGCATTATTAAGTAGTCCCACACAATTTGCATATTTAACCCTTTCCTACAGTTATCATACTGAGATTATCATTAAAAACCTGGGCACATAAGGAGCTTTTAATGAATACTTGTTGAATTGAGTGTCCTCTCCACTCCCCATGATCTCTTTATTTTGTATACTTAAGTATGTATGTGGTTTCTTTTCTTATAAGAAAACTCCTTTATTTTTTACTTTTCCCAAGTGCCTAGAAGATATTAGTAATCTATGCTTATCAGTTAATAGGTAAGAACTTGAACTTCTTAATTGATTAAGCAGCCTTGTGTAATGGTTTCAGACTTTAATTTTATAGTCTTGCTTTATCTTCCATGATCATTAAGTGAAGAGCAAGAAATTCCAAGATGATCTCAAAGCAAAATAATTTTGGAATATTATTATTAATAATAGTAGCTCATATTTATATATCACTTTAAGATCCTTATAACAACCTGTGAGAGAAGTACTATTTTTATCTCTATTTTACAGATGAGGAAACTGAGGTTGGGAGAGATTAAAAGACTTATCTAATATCTCTTAGCTAGTAAGTGGAAGAAGGTGAGATTCAAATTCAGTCTTTCTGTATAGTGTTGTATTTGCTCTGCCAAGTAGACTCTCATTTTCTTTAAATTGAATTCTGACATTTCCTTCATAGCTCTTTTTTTCTTTTGGTGGGGAGAATAGTATAATAATAATAATAGGTATACTACAATGAAAATTTTAATAATAGCTTTTTATTTTAAAAATATATACAAAGATAATTTTCAACATTTGACCTTGCAAAACCTTTTATTCCAGATTTTTCTCCCACTCTTTTCCCCATTCCCTTCCCTAGCCAGCAAATAATGCAATATATAGTAAACATGTGCAATTCTTCTATACATATTTCCACATTTATTATGATGCACAAGAAAAAATCAGATCAAAAAGGAAAAAAATAAGAAAAAAGTAAGCAAACAATAAAAAAGTGAAAATACCATAGTACAATGATTTTTTTTTAAATCCAGGTTATATTAGTTTGAATAAGGATTAAGTGGTATTGGCTCAGAGAATTATGTTATTAAGGGGACTAAAGAAGTGTTTATTTTGACTACACAGTTACATTTCTGCTCAAAACACTCGTACACCCTTTCATAAAAGTCAAACAGAAGTATCATTCTAAAAGAGAATATTGCTCTCCATTTTCTGAGATTTGTCTTTTTCCTAATATTGCTGACTATGCTGGAGAAGCATTTTTTTATTTGGAGATATAGATAGAGGGGAGGAACTTTGCCCATATTTAGGTCTAGTCTGTGCCGAAGGGAACAAGTCAAGTTAGAAATCTGCCATGATTTAATGGTGGCCTCCAGGGCAAAACTGAGGTATTAGGTTCTCATTTTTGTCTTTGTTCAGCTTGAACTTCTCCCAGTCTTACAGAGAGTAGCTGGTTTTGCTAGTATTTTCTCCCCAGCATACTTCTGAGGAAATAGTTATTACTAGCTAATGACCAACTTGTGGCTGATGAGAACATTTCTGACAGCTTATAGTCTTTACTTGACAGTTTTGGAGGAAAGTGGGAAAAGTTTTCAATAAATTGATAAGAGGATTTGAGGTAGCTGGTTAGAGTATTTTTAAGGACTACATTGCTTTCTAAAATTGAAAAAAAAAAATCAACTGATGGAAGGGAGCTCTTCTTCCCCACAGTCTCTATTAATGGTTTCTTCTTCCCTGGAGGAAGTGCAAAGTACAAAAAGTTCTTTCAATGAAGTTAGTTGTCTCTTATCTTTGTCTTTATTCTGTTTTCACTGTTTAGTGGCTAGAACATTTGACACAGTCAGGAAGGCCTAGACTGCTGCCTAGCCTCTGATACTTTCCAGCTCTGGGACCATGGACAAGGCTCTGAGCTTGTTTCCTTATCTGTAAAATTGAATTAATCCTCTACATTACCTGGCTCACAGGGTTGTTTAAAGGTCAAATAGGAAGCATTGTGGTATAGTGGAAAGAATGTCAGATTCCATGTCAGAGACCATAGATTCAAATCCTGGATCTCTTAACTGATTCTTGACATAATTATAAAATTCCTTAACCTTCTCAGACCTCACTTTCAATTATAAAAGAAAGCAGTTGGAATAGAAGAGGTGAGCCGTCTTTTCCCTCTAAATTTTTGATTCTATGAATTGGAGTAATGAATGGAAAGACAAATTACATAGCACAATATAAATGATAGTTATTTTTTTTTACCTTAAACTTATGTGCTACCAAATTTTCAATGCCTTAAAATACTTCAAACATTTCATTTCAACTTAATCCCTTATTTCCAACAATTAATTAATATTATAGCCTATGTGCCCAGAACTGTGTTTCTCTTTATGTTGACCAAGGCCTTTAGTGGTGGTTTTATGTGAATTCATAAGCTTTTATGATTAAAACTATTGATTCAAATAGTATGCTTCACTCACTGTTTCAAATGAGCATTTTAATGTTACCTTATTAATTTCACATAATGTGATTTGTGTCCTCTAAGATCTCAAAATACCTTTCTCTAATTGTTAATTAGAGAATGTAGCAATTATGGAGCACATGAAGATTTAGCTGCAAGGACCATTTTTGCTCAAGTTCAGTAGTGGTATATGATTATGGGAATTAGCTGTGAGTAGCATTCAATTTAGTTCATTTCATTGGCTCTTCTGACTTTTCAATTTACAACAATGTTAGTTTTCAATGAGAGAGATTGCATTCATGATTCAGTATTTTACAAAGAAAAAACTTTCATTCATTCATTCAACAAATATTTATTAGAAGCTGATTACATATAGAGCACTGTGGTTAGTTTGCATAAAAGTTTTCATAAAATCAATTTTTACATAATAGAAGGCATTCCTTTACATGACTGCCCCGGGGGCACAGGTTTAGTTAGGTCAGGTATTATGCAGCATGTATTAACATTGAAGGTGAGAGAGTAATGGGGTGCTTCCCTTCCTTGTGTTTTGAAGAATACCAAACTAGATCTTTCCTTGACTATTCTCTTACCACACATCCTAGCTGCCACTCCACACTCCTTCTAGGTTCTTTGACCTCATCTTCCTTTTCTAGGTTCTACCTTCACTTGCTCAGGATTCTATTCCCAATAAACTCTCTAATAGTTAAGAACAGAGAGAGAGAGAGAAAGAGAGAAAGAGAGAGAAAGAGGGAGAGGGAGAGGGAGAAGGAGAGGGAGAGGGAGAGAGAGAGAGAGAAAAAAAAAGAGAGAGAGAGAGATTCTAAATGGCAAAAAGGAAAGGGTAGACAAAGAAAAATAGGGATTGTGATGGTTAAAAATGAATTTACCATAAGTGGCTGTACTTATAATAGGGTTTCCATTTTGCCTTCAGTTTTATGCTACCAAATTTCTTCACATTCTTATACAAAAGAGGAAACTGAGGAACACAGGTTTCATGATTCACTCAAGGTCACACAATAAGTCTGAGGTCAGATTTGAACTCAGGATGATGAGTCTTCTTGATTTTAGCCCTGAAATTCTATTTACTATACCATCTAGCTGTCTTATATGTAAATATGTATCTTATCAAATTTTTATCACAGAAACTGATAGATTTTTGTTTCCTTTTTTGCAGTAATTACATTAATGTTATTTGTGCAAACACTTCTCCATTTTAATTAATAAAAATTGTACATTTTATCTTTTTAGATTTTCTCTATCTTTGGTTTGATCATTATCTTATACATTTTCCATAAATGCAAAGTGTATCTGTTTTCTTACTCTTCTAATTTATGATATGAATTTTTATATTTATCATATATTATGAGTTGAATATGATTTATATGATAGAATCTTGATTTAAAAACTTTTCTCTCTGATTCCTTTTCAGTTTTCTCAGAAATTTTGTCAAACAATGAGTCTTTGACACAGTAATTGAAAAGTTCATATTTATATAATGCCAGTTTATATAATGCTATAGGTTTTTAATTAATTTTGTTCTACTGATAAGCTCAAACAATTATCAAATTGTTTTGATGGCTTCTGCTTTATAATGCAGCTTGAGAATTGTATAGCTAGCTTCATTTACTTCGCACTTTTTTGCCCCTTAAAAAATATGGCCACTTGCTCCTCTAGAAGAAGATTTTTAAAAAATTCTGTGTCTATAAAGTAATCCCTATAGAACCAATTCACATGACACTGAATATCTACATTAATTTAGGCTGTATTGTATTTTTTGTGTTAGCGCAACCATGAACAACTAATATAGCTGTAATTATTAAGGTATTATTTTAATTTCTACTAGAAATGTTTTATAGTTATATTCACATGGGCCCTTTATGTTAATTTTGGTAGGTTTATTACCAAATATTTTTGGCATTCTATGTTATTTTGAATGTCATTTTGTTTTTGTTTCTTCTTATTCTGGAGGTGTTGCAAAGGGAAATTTGACAGGCTATAGCAATACATTGGATTTGGAGTGTGAGAGATAGTGAGGAGTCAAGAATGATATCTATTTTGTGAGTCTAGGGTACCAGAAAGATGATAATGCCTTGGACAATAAAAGGAAAAGTTAGAAGGGGGAGAATTTAGGGAGATAGAGAATGAGTTTAATTTTGGACATGTTGAGTTTAAGGAATCTACTGATTATTTAGTTTGAAATTTCTGAATGCCAGTTGGAGATATGAGACAAGATCAACAGAGAAATAATGCTATATAGATGAAATCACAAAGTGAAGTAGTATATTGAATATACCATATATTATACATAAATATATATTATCATGTATATATACTCTTACAAATAATATATTAAGTAGCATGTTGATATACACTTTCACTGGAAATTTGGCATTTTCCTCTTTTAAAATTAAACTGGATTTATTTGTTATCAAACTAGCTTACTTATTAGTTTAAGAAAAGCTAATTATATTTATCACTTAAATTTTTTTTTATTTCCTAAATTTTATTTTTAATTTTTATAATTTTTCTTATTTTTTTGAAGTTTTTAATTTGTTGTATTACTAGTTTTTTTAGTTGTTTTCTACTTCATTGATCTTAATATTTTATTCTTGTTGATAAAATTATTTGGAGATAAAGCAATTTTATCTACATTTAAATTATTTTGTCATATTGCTTCATTTGTCATTTTCTTCCATTAAATTATAATTTTTTTCTATGATTTGCTCTTGATTCCAATAAGGCTTTAGGATAAAATAATTTAATTTCTAAACCTTCATCTTTTTTTAAAAAATCATTGTTTTAATTGTGTTATACTTTATAAAGAAGGCTAATATTTTTGTTTTTCCATATTTATTTATGAGGTTTTTGTGCCCTAATGACAAGTCAGTTTTCTGTAAACATGTCATGAACATCTGAGAATTCAATATAATTCCTTTCTGTCCCCATTTGCAAGTTATTTATTGTATTTTTTTTCCTAAAATTATATCTACTTCTTTAATTTCTTTTTTGTTTCTTTTTTCCTAGATCTATTTAAATTAGAAAGGGATACATTGAGGTCATCAACTATTATTGTTGATATTTTTCTTTATAATTTCACCACACTTTTCTTCTCACATTTTATGCTATTTAGTACATAAAGATAAATATTGTTATTATTGTATCGCCTATGATTGTTTTAAGCCTAATATACTTCTGTGTTTATCTCTTTTAACTCTTTCTATTTTTACTGTTTACGTGTCTATTCTTATTTTATTGAGTTTACCTAATGCATAATCAGTTCTTCTCCATTTACTTATTTTGGCTCTGTGAAGATTTATATATCAAAAGTATCTCTTATAAGCAACATATTGTGAAGTTTTGAATTTTAAAACATTCTGCTCTCTCCTTCAGTTTTATACATAAGCATTTCCAATTCTCATTCACTGTTAAGATTGTTGAGATTGTGCATTTCCCCCCTCCTCTCTTCTTGAGGTCTTTTTCCTTTGCGTTTTCATTAAATTATTTAAAGTATTGAAGAATGTTGGGCAAGAGAAGTAGTATCAATGCAGATAATCTGTGTTTGGAGAACATGCTTCAGTTTCATTGTTCCTCTTCTATTTTTCAAGTCCATACCCAAACTACTCTTTCCTTGTGTGTGTTTGTGTTGAGGGAGGGCAAAGGAGTGTCCATTCAATATTCTTATACTTCAATTAAGAGTAAGGTTTCCTTTCATCCATATTTTTTATGTTCATCTGATTATAAGAAATAATAAATTCCTTTTCTTTATCCTTTTTTCCATGCTTACTATATTCCTTCTTCCCTTTCCCTTTTCTGTTCTCTGTTTCCAGCATAAAAATAAACATATTTATCCCTATACTCTTTGCTTGTCATAATTAAATCTCTCTTTAATTCCCTTGAAGATATTAAGGTAGCAACTTAATTGTATTTACCTTTCAAGATTTCTTTTGACACTTGAGCTTGAATATCAAAAATTTTTTTTTCCATTAAGAATATGTCAAATTCCTCTTAAAGTTCAAATTAAAGTTTTATTTTCACCTTATAGTACTATGCTCAATTTTGACAGGTAAAAAATATTATGTATTTTTTTTAAAAATCTTATATCATTTTATTATAGGCATAGATACCAAATTTTATATGATCCTAACTGTAGTTTCTTGTTACTTGACCTTTGTCTTTCCCACTGCTCATTTTTTTTTTTGTTTCATCTTGAAGCTCATAATCTTGACTATGACATTGCTAGAAGTTTTTATTCTGGATTTTGCTAAAGATTTAGCCTGTAGATTTTTTCCATTTTTACTTTGCTCTTTGATTCTTATAAAACAGAACTGTTGCTTAAGACTGTTCCTGTCAAGTAGTATGAAATTAATAAATGCATGTTGAGTGAGTGACTAATTTGAGTAGTTTTCCTTTGTAATTTCTTAAAAATATGATATCCAAGTTTTTCCTCTGGCCATGATGGCTCTGATGTAGTCCAATGATTGTGATATTTGTCATTGATCTGTTTTCCAGTTTCTTTGTTTTTGGTGGAATATATCTTATGTAAACATTATTACTTTTTATTTTAAAATATTAAATCTTCCAGTCTTTCCTCCATAACTTCCATTTAATTTGTAATTTTTTTCATTTTATTCAGACACTCTTAGAGTCTATGTGACTAAACCTTTTTCTTCTCTGAAGCTCAGCTAATAATAGTAATGGAATTATTTTCTGAATTTCCTTCCCAGAAAATTCCAGACTATTAATGATTCTTCATAGTGTTTCATGCCTTCTTCTATTTACTCATATCTTTATGTTTGTCTTAATTTGGGACTTAATGTCATGGTTAGGGTTTGGCTCTTCCCATTTTCTTGAATGGAGTTATAAGCCTGTTTTTGGATCTGACTTTGCTTTTCTTTGTTTCTGATAATAGAAAGGAAAGAAGATAAGAAAAAGAAAGAAGAGAGGGAGAAAGGGAAGGAGGAGAGAAGAAAAGAAGCAAGGAAGGGAAAAAAGAAAAGAAAGAAGGAAGAGAAGGAAGGAAGGAAGGAAGGAAGGAAGGAAGGAAGGAAGGAAGGAAGGAAGGAAGGAAGGAAGGAAGGAAGGAAGGAAGGAAGGAAGGAAGGAAGGAAGGAAGGAAGAATAAAGGAAAGAAGGAAGGAAGGAAGGAAGGAAGAAGGAAGGAAGGAAGGAAGGAAGAAGAAAGGAAGGAAGGAAGGAGAAGGGAAGGGAGGAAGAGAGGGAAGGGAGGACGGAGGGAAGGAGGGAAAGAAGAAAGGAGAGAAGGACATAATGGAGATGCAAAAGATGAATGAAAGAAAAGAGAAGGGAATAAGTACACATCATTTTTGTACTTTCTCCTGCTTGTCAGGCACTTTGCTTTACAAATATTTCATTTGATCCTCACAGTTTTATGAGATAGATGTTGTTATTAGTTGCATTTAAGAGATGAGAAAAATAAGGCAGAGTAGTAAACATCTGAGGCCAGAAGAGAAAGAGAAAGAGGAAAAAAAATATGGAAGAGAAAGAGAAATGTAGAGAGAGCTAAAAGAGAAAGAAATGAAAGATCTAAAGAGAAAGAGGGAAACATTAATCCATTGTCTCACATTAGTAATATAAAGTAGTGAACAGAGGAGGAGGAGCAGAATTAGAGTCAAGAACATTTGCCTATGATATATATGCTGCCTATGTAACTGATAAGTCATTTACCTTGCCAGTGTTCCAAGTACTTCAAGACTTACTTTCCACAAGAGTTGCTGAACTACACTGATGGAAAGTATTTTCACACAAGGAGTTTCCCATATATACAAAATTATAAGTCCAGACAAGAACAAATCACATTATAGGAATTACTTTATTTAGTTAGTTCCAGTTATGTAGCAGGGCATGGTACTAATGATGTCCCCAAATAAAAGTCCACATAGCCATTTGTAATCAGTCAAGGGTGAGTTGGTTTGACTTGCATGTTACAACATATGAAATTAAGTTTACCAGACAGTACATCTCCTTTGTGGTGTACAGATTAAATTAGGTTAAAGGATAGGTCAGAGAGAATGAATGGTATTCAGGATAGATCCTGATACTGTGATACCTTTAACCAGAAGGTATCTGGTTAAAGTCTAGCTTGGGTCATTGTTAATCAGGAACTCTTATTACTGATGTCTTTGTAGTGGTCTGTAGGAAAATGAATGGTTGGTTTTTATCAGATTTTGCTGAGCAATAAAACATCTCATTTTCTGTTGGAGTGTCATGGCCTCTTATTTCAGAATTCTAAGCCTGATGAAGATTTTAACAGGAGATGGAGCCCAAATGACAATAGTGGCCTCTGGTGTTCTTTCTTCCACATTAAGAATTTTCAATAGAGATATAAAAGGGGAAAAGTTTTATAGTTTGCTTCTATGAAAAAATGTATATTTTGGGATAAGGCTAGTATTCTTTATCCAGGTTCCAGGAGCTGTTTACATACATGTTTTCTGAATATAGAGAGATGTATTCTATCCTCTATGTAAACTTTACAAAATCATTAAGACTATTAATTCAGGTAAATAAGAAATTAAAATAACATTCATCAAATATCTTGACCAAAGCTTTTGTTTTAAATATATTCTGTATTTTTTATATTCAAGGAACCGTTTAAAATGACTGAACTGGATGTCACAGTGAATAGAGTATTGGCTCATGAGTCAGGAGAACCTGAGTTCAAATCTGGCCTCAGACACTTAACACTTCTTAGCTGTGTGACCCTGGGCAAGTCACTTAACCCCAACTGCCTCAGCCAAAAAAAAAAATAAATAAATAGAAATGAGTGAATTTAAAACACAAAAATTTTATTTATAAGTATTTCCAAAGAATGTGGTAGTTATGTTGGCATGTCTTAGAATAAGCACTGTCTTTGGTTATTCCCTTGAAGGAATGCTCAATGAGAACCATGTTCTGTGCAAGCCTTTGGAGATAATAAATGCTAAAATATTCCAATCACCCTTCTATTTTAGAAAAGAATGGGAAACAGTAGATATCTGTCAGTTGGGCAAATGTTTAACTAGACTTTGATATGTAATGTGCAAGTAATGTGTGTGTACATATATGTATGTATATATAACATGCAACTTAATAAAAATATTTGTACATTAAGAAATAAAGAATTTAAGGAGCTTAGAGATATCCTAAAAGATCTGTATGAACTGATATAGTGTGGAATAAATGGAACTTGATTCCCAAGAACTATATCAATATACACTTAAAAGAACCATAACATACGGCATACAAAGGAACACTGGATGACTGAAAAATTAGTAATAGTGTCAAACAAAAGATATGAAATGTACATTTCTCTTTTCTGAAGAGAGGTAATGGCAGAATATTAAATATATTAGGCATCATTTTGATCATGTGCTGTTTTTGTACAACTTTCTTTATGTATTAGAAAGAAGAGTTAGATTCTGAGCTAGGGGAGAGAATCACAAGATCACAATTTAGAGATAAAAATTACCATGAAAATCATCAAAACCAACTCCATAATTTTTTTTAATAGATAAAGAATCTGAGGGTGAAAAAGATTATATGACTTATCTAGAATCACAGAGCTAGTAAGTACCTGAAGCACAATTTGAACTCAGGTATTTTGATTCCAAGTTCAGTATTCTACTTTCTACCTATTGTGCCACTAACTGCTGATGTGTAAGCATACATATGTATAAATATGCATTTATATACATATAAATTATATTATAAGCACACATAGATGTGTGCATCTATGTGTGTGTGTGTGTGGATGTGTATGTGGGTGTGTATATATATCCAGAAATAATGGCAATGGTATAAAAGCCTTGACATCAGTTATATTTATTTTTTAATTCATCATTTTATCTAGTTTATAAAACAATATGTTTCAATACATGTTATTTACTGTGTAATATAGTATATACATTGTTATGGTCAAAAGCAAGTATCTTATAAAATACAACTATTAATTCATCATATAATTTTTTTGGGGGGGGAGTCAATAAGGGTTAATTGGCTTGCCCAGGATCACACCACTGGTAAGTGCCAAGTACCTGAAGCTGGTAATACATATCATCCAATCCCAATTCTTTTTGGAGGGCTGAGGGTGGGAGGTTATTCTAGATCTTTGATTTTTATCTCTGTGGAACATTCTAGTCATGAGAACTTCATTAGAATATTTAGGGCAATTCCTTTGCAATTTTCCATTCCAGAGATTTATCTGCGACACTGAGAGACTAAGTGACTTAGGAACAGTTATTCAGCTAGTATATGTCAGAGGCAAATTTGGACCTATTTTTTGTGGAGTCTAAATGATTCTTTCTCCACTATTCCATACTACCACCCTCTTTCTTCAGTCTTTCATACTGCCACCCTCTACCCCCATATTCCCATATTTAATCTCCATTTAATGTCAGATATCTTTTGTTTTATTGATATTCATGGTAAAATGAATAAAGGATATTGGCCCTCTAAATGAGTTATCATAAAGCAATGGATAATAAAACATTTTGAAAAAACGTTTGAGAGACCAAAATATTTTCTGAAGTAAATCTATTTGTTGTCATTATTATTAAAACATACCAGCATCAAAAATAATAATTTTATCATTTGGGGTTTGGTGCAAGCACAGAACAAGAATTTTAAATGGAGTCAATTTTATAAAAATCAGTATTGTATTTTAGGGGGGAAAAAGCTTCAGAGACAATATCATTTTCAAAGTTTTGAAAAAAAACAAAACAAAACAAAACAAAACAAAAAACCTCTTTGGAGGCCTACCTAAAAGACTAATGGAAGAAAAGAATTTTACATAGAAATCAATCATTCTATTCAGTGACACCCAGCGACAGAAATAATAATCGTGTCCATGTTAAATCAGACCCTTCATTACTTTTTAATGAGGTCTGTCTGATTCTGCAGTATTTTTGGACCAGGAAATGAGAGAGATATTTTATTAAATGAAACTTGGTCTGTATTGTATCTATGTAGAAGTATGTGCATCAAAAAAATAATAAAATATTTCAAATAAAATCATTCTTCTTAAGGGAACATTATAAGTCATGTAAATGTTAAAATCTCATGCTGCTACATTGGTTATAGGTAGGAAACCGGGGGAGGATGAGTCTGTTTCATTCTTATATCATGGTGCCTATACCTATACATAAAAAGTGATATGATCCTTGTTTGAATGCCAATAAAAATGGTGGATTTTTAATGTTAAATTAAAAATTTAAATGTTAAATGTTAAAGTTAGTAGAAACCAGGTATCCTTCCCTCAAACTAAAAACTATCACTTCTTTATAAATTATTAGAGTTTAATTCAAAAAGGACAAATTTTCCCTTTCTTCCCCCAAGGAGCAAAAAAGAAATTTGATTTCATATTTTGATTTTCTGTAACATTTTTGTTGTTGTTCAATCATATTCAGTCATGTCTGAGTCTTCATGATGTCAGGTAGGGTTTTCTTGACAAAAATACTAGACTAGTTTTCCATTTCCTTCTCCTGCTCATTTTATACATGAGAAATCTGAGGCAAACAGGATTAAGTGACTTGTTCAGTGTTATGGAGCTATTAAATGTCTGAGGCTGGATTTGAACTTAGACAGATGAGTCTTCTAACTTCAGACCAGTCACTCTATCCTGTAACCCCAAACAGTCCATTTCTGTAATATACTATATCCTGAATGCTGCTTTACCATAGGAACTCTCTGAAGGGAAGCCTTGTTGTAATACCTCAACTGAATCAGTCATTTTAAAATCTGATTAGGATTTTTCTTCTTATTCTTTTGCTGAATAATTTTTAAATAATGGGCCAGAAAATTTGTGGTCAACTTGTACTTTTTCTAAGGTAAATGGAATAGGTATTAAACATATCCAATCTACTATGTAACCTCTTAACCAGAGAAATATGCTTACTTAGGTACATTGTTATTAATGACATTTATTTCCATTTCAACTATTTATTAATTCTCTCTGCTCCGCAGTGAACATGAGTCAAGAGCCCTGGGGAGAGTTCAAGTAAATATCTGAAAGAAAATAAGGAATCAAAACTTTTAAAGTCATGGATTTTATACTGTAGAATACTAAGGAGATTTAGTGTTTAAAAGGGCTGGATTCAGGTACCACCTTTGATAATTGTTAGTCATAGAGGCCTGCTAGGTGGTGTAGTAGACAGCTAGCCCTGGAGTCAAATGGATCTTAATACAAATATGACCTCAGACACTTACCAGCTATATGACCCTGGGCAAGTCACTTGACTCTTGCCTCAGATTCCTTATCTGTAAAATGAGCTAGAGAAGAAAATGGTAAACCACTCTGGTATCTCTACCAAGAATATTCATAATGAAGTCATAACTAATCAGACACAATCAACTAAACAACAAGTACATATCCAGGGATTTTCCTCATTATGGCAACTATAATGAGAAATGTAAGAACTGGATTAGACTGAGTCTTATTAGAAAATAAGGGGAAAATACCACTAAGCTTACTATTCTTCTACCATCACCATCACATTTGAGTTGTAACTACTCATGGGACTATTTTGGGCAAAGAGAACATTGTTAATATTGATGAGCCCAAAATGTGATTCACCTTAAAGGGTGGGGGGGGACTTCTAAAAAATTAACTTTCTTTTCACAGCTTGGAAGCTCTACAAAAATAGGAACCATAAATCTAGCAATGTTCTCTTTTCTCCCTAAATGAAAATAATGAAAAATAATGATCAAATCTTGCTGTCTTCAGGATTACAATCTTCTCTATTCTTTTTCTGTATCAAGTTTTCTTTTGGAATAGGTCCAGAGCTGAAATTCGCCAAAATACAAAATCCTCCCAGCATCATCATCCTTTGGGTCTTATTTTATTTCATGTCAGACAAGTCTTCTAATTCTGTTGGATTCTTCCATAGTTGCCCACTGATCCCAGCTTCACATGTTTACTAGTTTAGCCATATGAGGCATAGTTGTAAAAGACATGACTTGCTACCTTGCTCACATTGTGATTTTCTCATCCCTTCCTATCCTTCTACCCCTTTTTGATATAGTCTTTGAGCCTTGAAGTAGATAGATGGTTCTGGTTTTTTTTGGTTTTTTTGTTTTTTTGAGGTAAGATTATGAAATGTAAAGCTATATATTTCTAGCAAGCCATCTAATCTTATATAGATATTTAAATAGATATTTTTCTGACTGGCATGTAAAAAACACTACAATGAGATAACATGGGGTGCCCCCACAAACCCAATTACAAATAGCTCTTCTAATTTTAGACTTCTAGGCAGAGGTACTTTCTTGTAATCATCATCTTTGTATATATTTCAGGAGAGCCCACTGAGCAATAGAGGTTTCTTTATTTGAACAGTTGTCCCTCATCTGGATTTGTCATTTTGTGTCCCCTCAGCATGTGTGTACCATTATCAGAAGGCACTGGCTATGCGGTTCCCCACAAGAAGAGAGTTTGCCTTCCATTGGGGTAGTGCCTCTTGTCTGCTGTCTTTCTCCACCTCTTTCTTTCTCTCTCCCCCATTGTTTTCTTCAAAGTTTCATACTGACAGAGAACTGCTCCTGTCTGTGCTTTAGCATTAGTAACCCAAGAAGAAATTCCATTTCATCCCATTTTATGAAGCCAGGGCTGAATGGATAAAGGGGTATCCCTGATGTTGGCAGCTAGAATCCAGTGTTAAGTTATATTAAATTATCAGTTGGTCCCTGGACCACCACTGGTCTGGTTGTCCAAGTAGTTTCTTAAGCATTAGAAATGTTGGAAAAGCAAGGTGAAGAGAAAGTGGTAAAATGATTTGTTTTCTTGTGACAGAAACCATTCTCTGTATTTTATCTCCCTCTTTTATGCTACATTTTAAAAGCCATTTTGTGGTATTTATGTATAAATAGAAAACATTGTCAAAAGAAGAGAACAAAGTAGAGTTCTTAGAAGCTAAAAACTATGGACATATTCATGGGCCGTGGACATATCATCTGTGAATTTGTTTTTTTGTGGTTTTACTATTAAGGACTTCCATTTAAAAATATCAATCTTGGTAATTCAAGCTCAACACTACATAAAATATAAATTTGAAAAGTCTGAGTTTAATCGCAAGGAAAGGGAACCAACTTATTCTTGGGACCTCTTCTTCCTGAAGACATTATGATGTCTATGAATCATCTTAATAGAACTAATAGACCCATAGAAACTGGTGAGATTACCAAGAGAGAGAATATAAAGGGAGAAGAGAAGAATATCTAAGGAACAATTTTAGGGAACACTCATAGTTAATAAGCATGATATGGATAATGAGCTAGCAAAGGAGATTGAGAGGGAACGTCATATATTCATCCATTTGTTCCTTCATGCATTGTCCATATATTTATTAAGAAAGAGTTCTTCTATCAGCAGAATCTTCTTAAGGATAGGTTTATCGTTTTGTTTCTGTTTCTGGTTGGTTTGGGGGTTGGTTTTGGTGTTCGTTTTGGGGGAGCTGTAGAACAGTACAATAACAATACCTAACATGTATTTGGCCTAACATATATTTGTTTTTTGTAGTTCTTTACATATGTTATCTCACCTGATTCTCACAACAACCCTGAGAGGAACATACTCTTATCATCTGAATTTTGCTGTTGAGCAAGCTGAAGGTTTGAGAGTTTAAGTTACTTGTCTTTGATCTCATCACTGGTATTTTTCTCCAAGACAAGCTTAAAATTAAAGTCTCCCTGATTTCCTAAATGGAATGTTTTATCTATTTCATCACTTGGGTTCAATTGTCAAGCACCAGCTGGTGAGACAAGCACTATTATAAACTTTGGAAATGTATAGGCCAAAATGAAACAAGCCTTGCCTTCAAAGAACTTACATTTTACTTCTTGAAAACTCATTAAGCTAACTTTATTGAGTATCTCCTAATTGTAAATACATCCTGTGACAGTCGCAGGAGTAGTTTGTGCCCTAAAAGGGCTTATAGTACCTAAAAAAGAGGCATTGTTTTAGAATTAAAGACTCATAATAATGTCATTTTTATAATATATTAGAAAGCTTATATTAACTAGCTAGATACTAATTTATCATAATAATCTTTTGAGATTCCTTAGTATAACAGAGAGTCAATCTTAGAGTCAGAACAATAAGTGTTCAAATCCTGCCACTGGCAAAAACCCATTCTTTGACTGTGGACCAATCATTTTACCTTTTGATACTCCAAAAATTTTTTAAGAATACAAATTTTGGGGCAGCTAAGTGACACAATAGATAGAGCACCAGCCCTGAAATCAGGAGGACTTGAGTTCAAATCTAGTTTCAGACACTTAATGCTTCCTAGCTGTGTGATCCTGGGCAAGTCACAACCCCAATTGCCTCAGCAAAAAAACAAAAACAAATTCTAAAATATCAACTGATCCAATTTTATGGAGTGACATTCTACAATGGGTGTCTCCTAAACCAAAGAAATCACAAGTCTTAACAAAAAATAAAATCCCATTAGATGAGCAGGAGATGGGAGGTATATTATTTTCACATTTTACAGTTGAGAAAAAGACTGAGGTCCAGAAAGTTAAAGATACTTCCCTAAGCTTTAAAAGGGATGGAAAAGAGAATCAGACACAAGATTTCTAGCTACCAACATTCTTTCTACTAGACTATACAGCTTATCTTGGGAGTTTTCATCCCAACACATTTATTTTTGTTTCTAACTTCCACCCTTGAGATTTTCTTGTTTCCTCATTTCTTGAAAACTTAACATTAGCATTCCCTCAATGACTCCCTGCAAAAGGTTTAATCTTCTAGCAATTATGGATATGAGAGTTTCATTATATGTCCTGGATGATAAATATTGAAGAGGCCTCACAGCTGCCTTGATCACTCTTCATCCATGCATGCAGAATGGTGCAAAGCACACTCCTGCAAGCTTTTGCTTGTCTTATGCCATACATATCTGCAACCCACACCAGGGGGGATAGAAGACAGCTGGCTGGCAGAAGTCGATGATCTTCTCATCCTGGAGGCAACTGAATATATCAGGATTGAGGAGTTGAAAGTTTCGGCTTTGTGGTTATTCTGGTGCTCTTAATACCCTTGCTTGAGAGAGAGAGAGAGAGAGAGAGAGAGAGAGAGAGAGAGAGAGAGAGAGAGAGAAAGAGAGAGAGAGAGAGAGAGAGAGATGTCCCTATCTCAACACTCCAAATTTTTATAAATATTATTTTCTTTTTAATTAATTTCAGTTGGTTTTGTTTATTTTTTTCTGGTAGGGGTAGCTGCCCTGTTGCAAACTAAGAAGATAAATCTCTCAATTTGATTTTGTTCCATTGCTCAGGTTATTGGAGGAAAACATACTTACACATATATAAAAAAAAAAGCTCATCTTACATATAATTCATGATTCTTCTATCTCATTGAATTCTCTGTCTCTGCCTTTGGTTGATTCATCAGCCTTCTACCCTCCCTCAAATATGAGTGTCCATCAACATAATTTCCCCCTAGGCTCTCTTCTTTCTGTGTAGTACTCCCCTTAGTAGTTTAATCCATTCCCATGATTTCAGTGATTACAACTATGAAGATGCACATAACTATATATCTCCACCTGAATTTTTATAGATACCTCTGTTGTAATATAACTGAACTCATAATTTCCCCTCACTTTCTGCTTTCTTTTAATTACAATGATATCCTCCCAGTCATCAAATGTATAATATCAAAGCCATTTTTGAATCTTCCCTTTCCTTCTTCTCATATATCTCATCAATTTTTCTTTTCTACCATTGTGGTTTTCTCACATCCACTTATACTCTGGATACGTTAACTTATGTTAACTTCTACAGAAATCATCCTAGCTTAGGATATCTATCTCTTTTTGTCTAGGCTATTGTATTAATCCTTTAGCTATTTTTTCTGACTCCATCTATATCTTTTCCAGTCTTTGCTCTGCTTCCCAAAAAGTCTTCTCAGCACACCATTATGATTGTGTTATTACTGTACTCAAAAAAACTTCAGTGGTTTCCCATTCCCTAACAGAATAAAATACAAAGTGAATGAACACAGTTATAAAACACTTCTCACACAAATAAAGTAAGATCTAAGCAGTTTGAAAAATATCAATTGCTCATGGGTAAGCCAACCTAAAAAAAGAAAAATGACAATTCTGTATAAGTTGCTCTACTTGTTCAGGACCATGTCAATGAAACCTGCAAAATTATTTTATAGAACTAGAAAAATAAATACAAAATTCATCTTGAAGAACAAAAATACAAAAAATACAAAAGACGATGGCTTAGTAGTACCAAACCTAAAACTATATTATAAAGCAGCAGTAATCAAAATCATATGATACTGGCCAAGAAATAGAGTGGTGGAAGAGTGGTATAAATTAGATACTAATAACATAATAATCAATACCTATAATAACATGGTATTTGATAATGCCCCGAATTCTAGCTTCTAGAATAAGAACCCATCATTTGAAAAAAATTGCTGAGAAAAAGTGAAAAATACTATCAGAAACTCAACATAGACCTACATTTCACACCCCATACTAAAATAAGGTGGAAATAGATACATGATTTGGGCATAAAGGATGATATCATAAACAAATTAGGTGAACAGAGGATAATTTACCTATCAGATATTTGGAGAAGGGAAGAATTTATGACAAAAGAACTAGAGAACATTCTGAAAGGCAAAATGGACAGCTTTGATTACATTAAATTAAAAAAGATACTGTACAAACAAAACCAACAGAACATGATTAAAAGGGTAGTACAAACCTGGGAAAAATATCTACAGGCAGTATTTCTGATAAAGGTCTCACTTCTAAAATATGTAAAAAACAGTGTCAAATTTATAAGAATACAAATCATTCTCCAATTGATAAATGGTCAAAGGATGTTAACAGATAATTTTCAGATGATGAAATTAAAGCCATCTGTAGTTATAAGAAAAAATTCTCTAATTCACTGTTGATTAGAGACATGCAAAAGAAGACAGCTCTGAAATACTGTCTCAAACCTCTCAGATTGTCTAAGATGACTGGAAAAGATAATGATAAATGTTAGAGAGGATTTGGGAAAAACTGGATCACTAATGCATTGTTGGTGGAGTTGTGAAATGATCCAACCATTCTGGAGAGCAATCTGGAACTATGGCTAAAGGATTATAAAACTGTACATACCTTTAAACCCAGCAGTGACATTACTGGATCTGTTTCCCAAAGAAATCATAAAGGAGTGAAAAGGACACCCATATGTGCAAAAATGTTTGTAACAGCTCTTTTTGTGTTAACAAAGAATTGGAAAATGAGTAGATGCCCATCAGTTGGGGAATGGCTGAAAAAGTTGTGGTATATGAAGATAATGGAATATTATTGTCCTGTAAGAAATGAAGAACAAGCTGATTTTAGAAAGGCCTGGAAAGATTTATACAAACTGATGCAGAAAGAAGCCACCAGACCAGGAATACATTGTATATAATATGAAGAAGAATGTGCAATGATCAGCTGTGAAAGACTATTCTTCTCAAAGAGATCCAAAGTAATCCCATTAGACTTTGCATAGAAAATACTATCTGCATTCAGAAAAAGAACTATGGAAATTGATGTAAATCAATACTATGCTATGTCCCCTTTTTTTTTCTGTTTTTTTTTTAATCTCTCCCATCGGTTTTTCCTTTTGCTCCAATTTTTCTCTTCCAACCTGATTCATAAAGCAATGTGTATTAAAAATAAATAAATTTAAACATAAAAAAAACTTAAAAGCATTGTAAGCATCTACTGTTCTTGCTCAGCCACATCACATACTGTTATAAATAATTATTCATTCATATATTTTGATCTCCAACCAAAATAAACTGTTCCTTATTTCTGCTTACTAATTTTGACTTTACTGATGCTGTTACCTACCACCTGAATGGAATCCTTCTATCTTCATCTCTTATCCCTCCATCCCCTCTGAGCTTTACTTTGATGTCACCTTTTTCTTTTTTTTAATTTTAATAGCCTTTTATTTACAGGTTATATGAAAGGGTAACTTTACAGCATTGACAATTGCCAAACCTCTTGTTCCAATTTTTTCCCTCCTTCCCCCTACCCTCTCCCCCAGATGGCAGGATGACCAGTAGATGTTGAATACGTTAAAATATAAATTAGATACATAATAAGTATACATGAGCAAACCGTTATTTTGCTGTACAAAAAGAATCGGACTCTGAAATAGTGTACAATTAGCCTGTGAAGGAAATAAAAAATGTAGGTGGGCAAAAATACAGGGATTGGGAATTCAATGTAATGGTTCTTAGTCATCTCCCAGAGTTCTTTCACTGGGCATAGCTGGTTCAGTTCATTATTGCTCCTTTGGAACTGGTTTGGTTCATCTCATTGTTGAAGAGAGGGCCAGGTGCATCAGAATTGATTATCATATAGTATTGTTGTTGAAGTGTATAATGATCTTCTGGTCCTGCTCATTTCACTCAGCATGAGTTCGTGTAAGTCTCTCCAGGCCTTTCTGAAATCATCCTGTTGGTCATTTCTTACTGAACAATAATATTCCATAATATTCATATAACACAATTTATTTAGTCATTCTCCGATTGAGGGGCATCCACTCAGTTTCCAGTTTCTGGCCACTACAAACAGTGCTGCCACAAACATTCATGTACATACAGATCCCTATCCCTCCTTTAAGATCTCTTTGGGATATAAGCCCAGTAGTAACACTGCTGGATCAAAGGGTATGCACAGTTTGATAACTTTTTGAGCATAGTTCCAAATTGCTCTCCAGAATAGTTGGATGTATTCACAATTCCACCAACAATGTATTAGTGTCCCTGTTTTCCCACATCCCCTCCAACATTCTGCATTATCTTCCCTGTCATTCTAGCCAATCTGACAAGTGTGTAGGTATCTCAGAGTTGTCTTAATTTGCATTTCTCTGATTAATAATGGATGTCACCTCTTTCTTAAAACCTGTCTTGCCAGAAATCTTTCCTTCCTTTGAAATTCTATAACTCTTAGTAGATGTATCATTTACCAATTCATTAAAAAGTATTTAAACACCTACTATGTGCCAGGCACTCAGCATACAAGTGCAAAGAAAAAAAGTATCCCTCCACATTTTGAACTTAAATATTTGTCTTCTAGATGACACAGTGGATAGAGATCTGGGCTTGAAATTAAGAATGCCTGAGTTTGAGTCCTGCTTCAGACTCTTACTAGCTACATAGGTCTGGATAAGTAATGTTCTTTCTCAGTCTTAGTTTCCCCATCTGTAAAATGAGGATATTGATCCTCACTACTTTGTGGGGCTTTTTGAAGATTAAATTATATATATATGTGTGTGTGTGTGTGTGTGTGTGTGTGTGTAATATACATGTATACATATGTGTAATATATATATACACATATAGATAAATAGACAGCACTTTGAAATCCTTAATGTGCTAAATAAATGCTAACTTCTTATTTTCCAACATTTATCATATAGTATTTTGTACTGTTTATGAATTTTATTATCTCCCATCTCTGCCAACTACGTTGGTCCTAGAGGTCAAAAGAGAAAAACAAACCAAAAAATATGTCTTGTGCTTTTTTATGCCTTACAGTGCTAAGGTCAATACTTTGGAGATGTCAGATCTTCCAGTTAAGACTTAAATGTACTTTTTCTGATGTAGGGAAGTTTTATCAGGTAATAGGAATAAGGAAGAGCCTAGATATGATGTAAATGCAGTTAACAAGATATTGACAACCTTATATAATATTTAATAAGAATTCCCAAAGTTGAAGTATTACTTTCTCAGCTAAGCATCTCATCTCTTATTTTGCTAAGAAAATTGAAACCATATGACATAATCTCCTTTTTCTCCCATTGTCTTAATCACAAAACTTCTTGATATCATATCTCACTTTCTACTCTTCCTTCAGATTTTCTTGTTTCTAAGCTCAACCCCTATACAACTGCACTTATTCTCATCTCTTCCCATCTTCTTCAGCATGTTGTATCTTGAAACACATACTCTCCACCTCTCTTTCCTTTTTTTTCCTCCCTTTTTCTCCTCTCTTCTCTCTTCTTTGCTCTCCTCTCCTCTCTTCTTTTTTCTTCTTTTCTATTTTCTTCTTTTCTCTTCCCTCATCTTCACTTAGTGAACTACCAGCTACCACTTCAATTCAATCTCTTATCATTTCTTATCCAGATTATGTCAATGCCTCTAAATTGTTTTCCGAGCCTTAAGTCACTCCTCTTTTCAATCCATTCTACATATTGCTGCTGAAATAATTTTCCTTAAGCAAAAATTTGAACATTTGACACCCATATTCAATCAGCTCCACTGGGTTCTAATTACCTAGAAAAAAACAAAATCTTTTCTTTTTAGCTTTAAAAGCTCTACACAACTTGTCTACAACCCATCTCTATGAAACTTTTTAAAACCATGTTTCCAGCTTCTTAGGCAGCTTTTCTTGGATCTATAGCCCTGCATGATCTAACCAAAGTCCCTTTTTTAGCTTCCTCACACAAAACATTTTCTCTACCATCTTAGTGCCTTTGCACTGGGTATCCTCCATCCTTAGAATGATTTTATTCTTTCTGAGTAGAGTCCTTCTCTTCTTTCAAGATGTAACTCAAAATACTATTTTCTGCATTGTCATTTCTGATTGCATTTGCCCTTCTCTATAACAATAACAACTACTAGTAGTAGTAGTACTACAACTACTAGTACTACTATAACTACTACTACTACTACTACTACTATACTACTACTACTACTACTACTACTACTACTACTACTACTACCATCTTTATAGTGCTTGCTACATGCCAGGAACTGTGCTAAATGCTTTACAATTATTGTCTTACTTGATTTTCCCAACAGCTGTGGGAATCAAGTGCTACTATTATCCCAGTTTTACAGATAGAGAAACCTAGGCAAATAGAGATTGAGTGACTTCTGAGGTGATCTATGAACTCATTTCTGACACTAATTCTGGCCATTTATATATTGATACTTTTATATATTTACATTTGTTCAATTTATATTTATACAATATTATATATAATCATATATATTTATGTTTCCTTATTAGCTCCTTACAAATAAGAATTGTTTCATTTGTATTTATATTCTGCAACTAACATAGTGCCTCTCCCAAAGTGATTGCTTAATAAATAATTATAGATCAATTTATGTATAAAATAGATGTCTCCTGTTTTCATGTCTACAATTCCAGGTTCTCTTACTCTTTTTATCTCAATGTTTCTTTGATTTCCCTCATTTTAATGTTATATTATTTTTTTAAAATAACTCTTAAAATTATTTTACTTTGTAAATCCAAGGTTGAGCAAAATAAGTATATTACATAATTTTTTTCTGTAGAATTTGGATGATGTAATTCTTGGCCCAGTTCCAGTCCATATCCCTGCATTTATACCTATTCTTTCATGAACTTATACTTTTCTCAGTTCCCTCATTTGCTATTTCCATCCTTCTGTGGTTATCTTTCTTCTACTCTGTATGCCTTTTGTATCAATTCTATGTATCTAACTATGTATCTATCTATGTATCTATGTATCTATCTATCTATCTATTATATCAGTTCTATCTCTTTATCTACTTATCTATCTATATATGTTGCCTCTCTTGTTAGTATATTAGTTCTTTGAGGGCAGAGATAATTTTTTTTCTATTTCCAGCACTTACAGTGCCTAGTATCTAGTAAGCATTAGTAAAAGCTTCTCAACTGATTGATTGACATGACTTTTTTGCCTCATGATCTTGCCCTGATTTGTGGCAAGTTTAAGATTCTTCCATAATGGTAAAGAGAAAATATTTTTCAATAATATTTAATGTGTTTAATGCAATAATAGTATTGCAGATCATTTAAACAAATCCTTAGAAAGTTTCATGGGAAGATATTCATTTTCCTTCAGAGTTTTGGGAAATTTATTCTGCCACTCTAAAAAGACTGTCGGTGCTTAAGTTTGAATTTTAGTGTGTTTGTTTTCTAGATGAGAGATCTTGGGCACATAATTTAACCACTGTGGGTCTTAGTTCTTTTTCATTTCCAAAATGAGGGAGGATGAGCTAGATTTTTTCAAGTTCTAAATCTCTGTTCCTCTGAAATCATAATAAGAAGGTTGAGAAATGCAGGGGGAGAAGAAAATATTAGACTTAATAAAAGTTTATTGAATTGTGAAAATTTTTGAATCATATTCTCCTATACAGTCTATTTGTAAACTACTGATATTGCCTATAAAATGGGACAAAGAAGTAATTTATCTCATCCTCTTCCATTTCTTTTCTTCTCTTAAGAGTATTATTTGAATTTATCCACCTATAGCTCTGACAATATGTTGCAGTGGATTTTTGACTATTCTCCCCCTAATGTCTTTCCCAAGGCAGGTAAAAGATTCTAAAGCTTTCTCCTGAGATGCTTTCCACATTGTTATACAATATCAAATATTAAGCCTGATCCATTCTCTGTATTTAGAAACATGTACTAAAATAGGTTGAGAATTAAACTAGTTAGTGAACATTTTTAATCATATGTTGTTAAGTGGTAATAAGGTATGATAGAGACCAGACTTGAATTTAGGATAACCTGGTTATGAGATCTGCCTCTCTAAGTGATGCTGGGCAAGTCACACCCCTTCTAGTTTCCCCAGGCAATCCTCTGAGACCAAAAGTTGGATAGTTTGCCTATCTTCAGTGGTAAAAAGAATGTTCCATTTGCTAATGAAATACCAACTGAATCCCCCTTCCAATTTTATTGAAGTGTTTTAGCCTCCAAAAACTTCAAACACATCTTGTTAGAAGACATTTCCATTAACAACAGGAGTGACCTAAAAAAAAAATGTGGATCCTTAAAAAGTCAGGGAGACTAAGTTGGTTAGTGTTATTTTTTCCTAAAGGAATAATAATATGATACAATGAAAAAAGTTGCGTCAGAAGATCTGAGTTCAAATCCTACATTTCTCACAGTGGGCAATTTATTTTACCTCACTAAATCTTAGTTTCCTTATATGTAAAATGAGGAGATTGAAGGATATGTTTTCTAATAATTCATTCCAAGTCTAAATCTAGTGTTTAAATGAGCTTTATGTTAAAATGTTTGCCTGCTTTCTTGGTTTTAGGTTTGAATGTTCTTCATTCATGAAGTTACTTCTTTGCTCAGTGTGGCTGAAACAAAATTAATAATAATAGTATTTTCTGAGGTGATCATATTTTATCCTTATTGGACCCTGTATCGGGTCCCTAGTGCTTTGAGGGGAACAAATCATTGTAACTGAACTTTTGGGAGGGAAACATGAAACAATGTGATTTGAAGTGGAAAAGTCAGAGACAGGTTTCATTTGCTGAAACTATCTTGCCCTGTTGGTCTTGATCTTTGGTCTTCATGTCTTATATAAAAGGACTATTGCCATTTAGTATGACATTTCACTCTCTGAAAATGGGAAACAAACAGTATTTACTGAGTCTAAGAGGCAATTGAGTAAATTATATGGGGGGTGGATGGAGTTTCAATCAGTATCCTAAAATTTCTTCCTTTGAAGTCAAATCAATTTTTACTCCTAATCTGTGAGCATGAGAAGTGAACCAATAACTTCTGAGTGAAATAAAGATTTCTTAAGCTGTCAAGATTTATCTTATCAGGTTGAAGAGGTGGGATTCATGTTAGCGGCTGGCAATTTTTAAAATCCATTCGCCTGAGGAAGTGTGAAAACAGCCTGCAGAAAAAGGCTCTGAGTGAGCATTCTTTCTAGTTTGTATTTGCTCCTTTTTTTCCTTTTTCTTTTCTCATGTTTGACGTTTTGCTAGGACCAACCTTAAAATGTTTCCAACCCAGTGGGAACAGAAAAGAAATGTCAAGAAGAAGCTTCTTTGAGAAAGTTTCCTGAGGTGCTAAATGAGGTTGCTTCTACAAGGGCAAAACAGAGGATATTATTTGCCAGAGCTCCAAAAGAAACTGAGTCTCTTCATAGTATCCTCGACTATCCTTACAGGCATGTGCAGCATTGGTACCTTGATAAACTAAGTCCCTGCAAATGCATATATGACATATAGACATAATCTCTCTGTCTCTCTGTCTCTCTGTCTCTCTCTCTGTCTTTGTCTGTCTGTCTGTTTGTCTGTCTCTCTCTCCATCCATTCATCCAATATGTATCAATCTATTTTGGTAACCTATGTGGCACAATAAACAGCATGCCAGGCCTGGAGTCAGGAAGGCCTGACTTCAAATCTGACCTCTGACACTATCTGTGTGACCTTGGGCAAGTCACTTAATGCCGTTTGCCTCAGTTTCCTTATCTGTAAAATAAGCTAGAGAAGAATATGGCAAACCATGAAAACCACTAAAACTTGCTAAACAACTATCTTTCTATTTATAAACACACACACAGCGAGAGAGAAAGAGAAAGAGAGAGAGAGAGAGAGAGAGAGAGAGAGAGAGAGAGAGAGAGAGAGAAGGGTCTTATTTCTTCATGCTTCAGTAATGAAATAGGGCTGGAAAGATATTTAGCAGATGTTTCACCCCAGTTCTCATTCATTATTTTGAGTTTTGCATACAATGTTATGATGATTTTTTTTTCTATGGCTAAGACAAAAAAGGAAAAGATGGGTTTATGGGCCATCTTTAGACAGATTATCCTCCTCAGAAGTGGAAGCATATGTCAAAATTGAGGTACATGGTATCTTGGTTCACTTGTGAGTGAGATAAGGAATATTTCTGCTGATTCTCATGTGACATTTAGAATTGTCAACTTAAAGAAATTTAGAGCTGGAAGGAAACTTTGAGAACATCTGGTCCAACCTCCTAAACATACAAAAAATGAGGTTCAGCAAGTTAAGTGATTTGTGCAACGTTTATACATCTAACTCAGTTGTAAAGACAAGATTTGAACCTAATTTTCCTGACTCTCAATCTTCACAAACCTCCAGTCTCTCTTATCTCCCTTTCATCTTTTCCATGTTGATTCCTGAGAAGAACTAAAGGAAGAATTTTTAGATTTCTTCCACTTAGAAAGAGTTGAGAGTAGCTACATTGCCAACCTTCCCTTAGATATTCTTCTTGTTTTGGGTATATTTTTTATGTGTATATCTGTACATGTTGTTACATACAGTAGAGTACATCTCATCCTTGGGTGCAAAGGAACTGTTTAATTTTTGTCTTTGAATCTCCAGCACGTAGCATAGGGCCTGGCATATTTGTGTATTTAACATGTTTGTGGATCTAATAAATGATTAATTCTGTAATGTAGAGAACAGAACAATTCTAGTAACTTCCTCTTTCTCCTTGTCCCTAAAACAAAGTTAAGGTCACTTCCTCTGCTATCCAACACACTGAAAACATCACTGAGAGTTGTCATGGAGGAGTCCCTGTCAGTGTTTACAAAGATGGAAGAATCCATCTATGTGTATTTCATCCTTTTTCAAAAGGCTTCTCAAGACACTGCTTTCCTGTCCTTCCCCCTCTGCAGAGTTTTTAATATGTCTATTTAAATGCAAATTTTGACTTTCTGTCTGTAATCATATAAAATGTTTGGCACTAAAATTTTAATCAGGAATGTAATTTTATATAGAGGCGGTAATGGAGTGGTAGGCCACACATAATAGAATGATGCAGCCCAGACTTGATTTCCAAATGAAGGAATATAGCAACCTGCTTGATTTCAGGTGAGAAACAGAACTCCCTAACTCGAAACTAGGAGCTTTTTCTTTTTCTATTTAAGATGCTTGCAGCTCACATGTTCATGTTTTGTAAATAATTTCAATGTCTAATTATCTTCAATAAAATAAGTTAATTATGCACTCATTTATGAATCTTCCTGTCCCATCTTTTCCTTGAAGATCATGGTCATTTTATAAGGAATGAGAAGAAGGACATCTACCTCCCTCCTACTCCCTCTAAGGGTCCTTTACCAGTGTCTCATTTATCATGCTCAGACAGGAGACTTTGCCACCAGAGCTACTATTGTTTGGGACAGTGATTGCCAGCAGCAGATGTTTGTCATCTCCACAGCTCCCAGCAGTCTCAGAGCGCCATCTGCCATGAGTAAAGGCACAGCTGCCAGCATCCCCCCACCATCCCTACCCGCTCTAACTCCATTCCATCCCAATTGTTGCAGAAGTTCCTGATGATTGGGTTAATTGTGTACACGACTGTCTAGGTCAAACCCCATCATCCCTAGACCCATATTCCATTTGTAGTTACCCCCAAGGTATCCTCCCAATACCTTTCCCTTGGCATTTTGAAGGTACTTCTAATCAATCTCTTCTGGAAAAAACTAGAATTAGGGTCACCTTGTCCATGTTCTGCCAGCATGATATGATTATAGCAAATGACTACACAACATAGGGACCCAGTTGGTCCATCTGCTAGATTGTGAGTATGTATGTGTATATATGCACATGTATGTGCTTGAGTGCCACAGCAAATGCTTTAATTTAACAAAGATAGACCATGGTATAAAGTGGAATTTTGATGATTGTGCATCAAAACGTGTTGGCTCATTGATGATTCATTTTTTGAACCAAAAGACTCTAATGGTGGGTCAGCAGAGCAATCTTTTTGAAGACTGCATCTGATGATTCAGGAAATCTTAACTTACTGCACAAGCAGTAAATTCAATTAACCAAACCTTCATTAGGCACTTGACATGTTCATAGCATGGACAGAGACACAGAGAATAAATATAATGGACTGCTTGTTCCCTTCCTGAACATTTGTTCCTTATTAAAGTGTTCAGGATCCACCCAATATAGCCTATGAGATTTCTTCAAGAAGAATTTCCTTTTCTAACACAGATTAAGCCAAACGAATTTTGCAATACTTTCCAAATCTAATATTTCATGATTCTTTTTCAAGTGGAAAGTAATGTGAGTTCTTAGCTATTGTAACAAAGTGAAGTATCATCATATATTTGGTGGGACAGAGAATGGAAATTGGATTGGGAGCCAGAGAATTTAGGTCCAAATCCTACACTTATTCCCTATGCAACTTTGACTTCTGCTCTCGGAGTCTCAGTTTCCCTATCTCTAAAATTATATAGTTAGATAAAATTACTTCTATGATTACTTCTGCCTCCAAGTCATATGAATTTCTTTAAATTCACTTGCAATTTCAATATGCTGCACTGAGAAATGTACCAATTGGTCTGAGTTGCAAGTGGAAGCAAAATGTAATGCTGAAGTTATTGCTAGAAGTTGGTATGCTCCCTGCTTCTGTAAAACCCACCATCTGAGGAGGCATGCTTTTTTGTCTGCAGAGGCTTAACCACATTTCTCAATTTCTTGTCATAAACAGGGAACTTATAATTGGAATTCCTTCTACTGGATGTTGACTTAAAATTAGGGTTGATCTTTCTTCTGTTGTCCTGTAGCTATTGACTACTTTCTTAATTAGCAAATTCCATTTCCTTGTCCTTTCTCTTGATTTTTTTTTTCTCTGTGGCTATTTTCTTTCTGTCTCACTGTCTCTCACTTTCTTGCCTCCTCCCTCCATCCCTTCTCCTCCTTCTTATCCTCCCTCCCTCCTTTTTCCCCTTTCCTTTTCTCCTTTTCCTTTCCTCCTCCTTCCAAATCTGGTGTTTAATATCTCTCTCTCTCTCTCTCTCTCTCTCTCTCTCTCTCTCTCTCCTCTCTCTCTCTCTCTCTCTCTCTCTCTCTCTCTCTCTCTCTCTCTCTCAGAATCTCTACTCCATACTAAGGCTCTTCATATGGATTTTATTGCCTAATCTCTCAGATACAGCCCAGCTACTTTTTTAGATTTCATTATATTCCGACCCCTGCCACTGTGTCCTCCTCTTCCTCTTCCTCTTCATTCCCTTCCTTTTTCAGTCTAGGTATCTATGTCTGTATAGATATTTATATCTAAAGACCTCTCTGTATTTATCTATCGCCTATCTATCTGCATGTATGTATGCATTTATGTGCATGTACACATATGTATTGTATGTGTGTGTATACAATCAAACTTCTCTTTTCTTCCCATCTAGGCCTTGTTACAAGGCACTATCAAGAATGAAGAGGTTTTCATCTTTATTTATTCTTCTATTTTGGCTCTACTTTAAATAAACTCTGAACTTAATTTTACTCTTAGGACTTCAGGTATCCATACATTTCCTTGTTCTTTACTTACTGTAGTGACTGTGACTTCATATTTAGGTTCTAAGAATCTACTATATTCTACTGGCTCATTGCAATTTTTAGTTGGATATTCCACTCATCTGGTCCTGCCCAGTATTCTTTTCCCAAGTTCTGACAAGGACACACATTTGATATGTTGTTGTTCAGTTGTCATATCCAACTCTTTGCGACCCTATTAGGGATTTTCTTGGCACACATACTGGAGTGATTTGTCATTTCTTTCTCTAGTTTATTTTATAGAGGAGAAAACTAAGGCAAACAGTTAAATGACTTATCCAAAGTCATAGCTAGAGAATGACTGAGACTAGATTTGAATTCAGTAAGATGAGTCTTTCTGACTGTAGGCCCAGTGTTCTTTCTACTGCTGCACCCGTAGCTGCACCAACATTTCTTATAAACACATGGGTTCCTCATCTCTGAACTGGATAGTAATAGAAGCAGTTGAAATGAATCATTATTGATGCTTGAGATCAGAGATAATCCTTCCAAACCACAAATAAAATATCTATTTCTTTTTTTTTTAAACTGTTTTTAACTTACAGCAGCATATTTTATCTAGGGTGGGGTTTTGTCCGGTGAGTGGGGAAGCTCATTCAGCAAAATGAGATTCAGGCCAATCTATTTGATGAGCACATCTAAGAACTGAATTATCACTGCTTTGTTGAAGTCACCCAGCTGATATTTATAAGCAAAATGGGGATGGGGGAATCCCTTTTCAATGAGATGCTACCTATCTTTTGGGAGAAAGTCAATAAAGTTATGAATATTGATTCTTATTTTTACCTAAAGTTTGAGTTTTCTTCTCTCATACTTTCCATAATAGATGGTCCTTAAGTCATCTTTATTTTTGCCACCTTTATACTACATGACTAGATCCCTCTTGAATGTCCAATACATTTTTGAATTTCAAGAAATAAATAATATGCTCTGTCTATTTATTCATTTAACATTTCCTGATTCATGCAGTTGTTGAATGTGTTCTTTTCAGCTGTATGGGATTCTGGGCATCTTATTTCTGAGTTTTGTATTCTAAGGGCTACTATTGCTGCCATTTCTGATTGTATTTTGGTTAGGATGTGCTCTTACTTCTGAATTCTGTCCACTAGTATGTGCCTTGCTCTCCACCTAAAGTTTTTCACCTGGTCTCCTCCAATTGTGATTGTTCAATGTTACCCCAATGCTGTCAAGAATTACCAATAGGAAGTACAGTACATTATATAAGGAGTCATTCATACTCAGAGTTCTCTTTACTTATGGTCTTCCTTCTAGGATGAAACTGAGTCCTCAACTTCAGAGTTAAGAATTGTTTTTCTTTTCTTTTTTTTTTTTATTATAGTCTTTTATTTATAAGATATACACATGGGTAATTTTTCAGCATTGACAGTTGAAAAACCTTTTGTTCCAACTTTTCCCCTCCTTCCCCTACCCCTTCCCCCAGATGGCAGGTAGACCAATACATGTTAAATATGTTCAAGTATATGTTAAATACAGTATATGTATATATGTCCAAACAGTTATTTTGCTGCACAAAAAGAATCGGACTTTGAAATATTGTACAATTAACCTGTGAAGGAAATCAAAAATGCAGGTGGACAAAAATAGAGGGATTGGGAATTCTATGTAGTGGTTCACACTCATTTCCCTGAGTTCTTTCGTTGGGTGTAGCTGGTTCAATTCATTACTGTTCTATTGGAGCTAAGAATTGTTTTTCTTAGTATATGAGTGGCATCTGCTTTTATGCATTGGTAACTTTCAGTTCCATTACCCACACTGACAATATTAAATATCACATATTCTTTCCCATATCTGTCATAGAAACTTTTGCACATTTGTTTTATAAAAGTGCCTTGGACCCCCTAAGGAGTAATAGCTGATACTTATTAGCTATGTGGTCAAGATACTCTCTGGGCTTCCTTTTCCTTAGCTTTAAAAGAAGGTTAATAATAACTAGCAGTACTTAACTTGTGAGGATTGTTGTAAGGATTAAATGAGATAATGTAAGCAATATGCTTTGCACACCTCAAAGTACTCCTTGAATATCAATATTATCTTCACCACTGTCATTATCATCATCACCATTGTCTTTACGGGGCAGGTAAGAAGCTCTGCTCAATGAATCATACCTTGTCAGTAGGTAAAGGTATTTTAAAGATTTTCAAATGACAGAAAATTAAAATGACCAAAGGAATGAGCATTGCCGAGACTAAAAAAAAAAAAAAACACCAAGCTACAGTTGTAGCTGATGTTTACATAATGCTTTACAGATTTTCTTTTATTTGATTATGACGACAACCCTCAGACATAGTATTACAGGTATTATTATCCTCATATCTTTATGATTGCATAGCTTTTAACTGCCAGAGGCTGTTAAGGAAACCAGGTCTTATGCCCCTTCCACTATTTTATGCTCATGGATAGAATATATGCCTGGGGACAATGGTATTATCCAGTAAAATGATTTCAATATATGTTACGGAAGGAAATTTAATACAAGATATGATACTGCAAGGCAGATTCAGCTTTATCAGTGCTGAGCAATTTATAGGAAAAGGGGAGATGGTAGATTGAGAAGAAGCTATCGAACCTGTCTAATCAGAAGGACAATTGGTAATTATGAAGAAATTGTATATTGTTGCTTGTTTCCAATCAGAAGACATACAGTGAATATGCTTATTTTCTCATTTGGGGTGTGTAAAATTGAGTGAATGAGAGACACAGCATAAAGTCTTGCAATGAAACCTCACAATACACTGAATATGAACAAGATTCTTGTTCAAAACTAGATAATAAAAGGAGGAACTGAGCCATGGATTTTGCCAGTAGAGAGGATTAAGTGATCCCCAAGTAGTCCTGGGTCTCAAGATTATGATGGTAAGAGTGTGTGTCCAACATTTGGCACCTGGAATAAACTGGGTATCAGTAAGCTTCATCAAATTAACAATCTTTGCTCACTTGAATTCTTTACTCAAAAAGATGTGTTAAGATATAAATTTGAATCTATCTTCCCACCCATTATTCCTAATACTTCTGGAAGAAATAGTTTTCCTAAGGATTATCCTAAAGAAAAGGTTTTATGGTGGCCAAAGTGAAGTAAACATCAAGGGATCTTTTAAAAAATAGTTAACGTGGAGGGTAAGCTCTTCAAAATTTGAGCACTCTGCATTTTATTTTTGACAGGCATCCTTGCTGCTACCTCAGTCCCAGAGGTCCTTAGTCCTAAATGTGCCCAGAAGACTGGAAGCATAGCATTTATTTTTTCACTGTCATATGGTTGCATCCATCTTTAATTTTCACTATTCTTCTCTGCATATGCCCTTCTTTGCAGTTCACTTTCCTTATTTGGGTGGGATAGGAAAAACCACTGTAAATATACACCAAACCATTGCTCCAAAAAAGCCCAACTAGCAGGGTGCATTAAATAGTTACAACTGAAGATTTCCAACCAATCATCAAGTATTCAAACGATTGCTGAAAAGGGTGAAAATATCAGTGTTTTAGAAGGATAAGTACTCTGCTGTTTAAGACTCTAGGGGACAGTGATTGCTTACTCTCTGCAGTGCATTTACTGCTGTTCTCTCCTCTTGCCCTGAAATGTTTCTGTTTCATCGTCATTCATCTCTCTTGATTGGTTTTGCTTTTCTTCTTCTAAGATGTTGCTAAATTTGCTTGTAAAGTTTTGTTTATTCATGGGAGCTCAGTTGAAGGGTACTGGATCATTAATCTAACTATTCAAGGTTAACCAAGGTTTGTGCTGAAATTGACTTTTATGGAACAGATTTCAAGGTTTTGCAAGAGTTGAGTACTATCTCCTTTTTGACATTTCAGCAATGTATCCTGTTTGAAATGTGATTTGAATCCAATCATCATCTTATTTGTGGAGGGAGGTAAAAATAATATACAAATATTGCAGTCAAATTGTGTTTTCTCCCTCCCTTTGTGATCAAAAGCTGCTGGCTTTTGCTGTAGCAATGTCACTATCACTCCAATTATGCCGTCTATTTTCTCCTTATACCTTATTTTTTTTAGAAGGTTTATATTTGTTTCCATTAGATGAAAATATAGTTGATACAGGGCCTCTAAAGTGTACAAGGTGAAGGAATCTTGCTTACAAAGTTATTTCTATTCTTTATCTAATCTTCAGATGGTTTCTCAGAAGGAATAAATACAGAATTTTATCTCAAATGCTGTATTGAAGTGGGACTTGATTGGCTTTGCTGCCCCTAAACCAGTAAAATAATTTGCATTATAATTTTAAAAATATGAATAGATTTGTAAATGTTACTGTTTTGTAATGTTCTGAGGTTCTCACTTTTGTTATTTTCTTTATTTTGCATATTCTGAATATGATACTTATGTTCTTCATATCTGCTTGTTCATAGGAATGTAAATGTCCCAAGGTCACACAGTTCAAGGGATTAAAGATTTAGAGTTGATGGAAACTGCAGAGTCAAAAACCCTTCATTTTACAAAAGGATGAGGAAGCTGAGACCCAGATTGTATCTCATTTGGCCAGGGTCATGTAGTTAGTAAGTATTAGAGGCAGCATTTGAATCCAAGTTTTCTGACTCCATGGTCAGACCTCTTTTAATTATATTATTCTTTCACATTGGCTCCAAATCCAGTGCTCCATCATCATCTTTCTCTTCTTCTTCATCATCATCATCATCCTTTTCTTTCAGAAGAACAGCTTCTTTTCTTTTTTGAACCTCACTTTCAAATGCACTTTCAAACATTGTTTCTTGCTAAAAGATGAACTACTATAGAGCTAGATTAATAATAATAATAATAATAATATTGAGTTGTTTGTTTTTCTTCTTCTTTTTGCTTTTTGCTGAGGCAGTTGGGGTTAAGTGACTTGCCCATGGTCACACAACCAGGAATTGTTAAGTGTCTGAGGCTGGATTTGAACTCAGGTCCTCCTGACTTCAGGGCTGGTGCTCTACCCACTGAATCATCTCCTCCCCTTACAAGCAGAAAGGTCGTCATAATGGCAAAAGCAAACAGTATCTCCTCCCCTTCCTTTTCCACTCCCCTGCCTCCACCCACCAAAATCGTCATTTCCTATACAACACATCAGAACTTGCACAAAGAGTGGGCGGGGGCCATTCTTTCTCCAAGATTATATATTAATAGAATATGGTCCAATTACTATTTAGCCTCATGTGCTTGGGACCTCAGTGCATCAACTCAAGCCTCAGCCCATTACATCTCCCACTTTCTTTTGTTTTAGAACACAGGTGATCATGCCATCCCTGACTCCTCAGGGAGGTCAGAGCCCCCAAGGGGAGGTGATCACATCCTCCCTGACTTCTCAGGAAAGGAGGGGAAAGCACCGAAAAGGAGGTGATCACTACCCCCCTGACTTCTCAGGAAGGGAGGTGAAAGCACTAAAAAGGAGATAATCACGCCCTCCCTGACATCTCAGGAAGGGAGATGAAAAGCACCAAAGGGAAGTGGGGGTTGCTAGCAGGTTTCTGGGCTCAAGGATCTTATTATGCACAAACCCATCAGCATAGGAAGTATTACACAAGCACATAGCAACAACGCAGAGGCTATTAGTGATGACTCTCCCCACAGTCAGTGCAGGCTTGATGTGGTGTAACAAACATGAATTATTCACCCAATTAACAGTATAACAAACAATATGAATCAACATTGTGTTGTAAAAGATTGCTAGAAGTCCTAGAAGGAGAGTATGTAAACAGCAGTCACACATACATCTTCTTCAGCAGCCAAGAGATCATCCAAAACCAATCTATTGTCCATTGCTTCACATAGCAGGGAATCCAATGATCCCCCCAAGTTTTTGAAGTCCAGCAAAAGTCTTTTTATGTCTTAGTGATTCCAGCAGATTTTGAAGTCCTGTAACAGTCATATCATTTCTCAGAGAATCCAATGATTCCTGAGCGCTTTCAAGTCTTATGTCTCAAAGAATCCAATGATTCCTGAGGGATTTAAAGTCCTACAACAATCTAATGTCTCAGAGAATCCAATGATTTCTGAGGGTTTTGAAGTCCAATGATTTTCTATGTCCATGAGTCAAACGCCATAACTGCCACACTCTTTCAGTGGTGAGCACAATCAGCAACAGAACCACCCGATGTTTCTTGGGTCTTCTCCTTCGTTTCAAGGGTCTACTCCGGCTCTCTGCAATGGACAAGGCGAATACGGCTCGTTGGCACCCATCTGATTCCTTCTCCACCTGTAGAGATACAAGCAAACCCTCTCCCCCAAGCAGTTAGCCTATCTGGTCCCTTCCATTCACCACTTTCTGGGTCTCTCCACATCACCTGGTGATTATCTAAAGATAGTGGAGCTGCTCGCACTGGACACTGCCCTTTCGGTGGGTTATAAAACCTGTCTGCTGGAGCCAGTGCATCTTTGTCAAAAATTAAGAAGTTAATAGTATAAAGAGCTAGATTTAGAAGCTCTCTAGGGTTACCTGTGGCCCTTGTTTCCCCAGTTTTCTCCCTTTTCTATCTTATTGGCATCCCTTTTCCACTTCTTTCAAGTATTCATGTTTTTGTTTTGTTTTTCCCTTCTCCCAACTACAGTTCCTTCTCAAAATAGGTTCTGGTAAGTTTATTTTTGCTAAGGTGTGAAAAATTTGGTGTGAAAAATTTAATTAAAAAATGGAATGCCTTTAAAAGCAAGGATCATGCAAGGAGCTGAGGATATAAGGATGAAATAAAAAGTAGTCCTTAAAATCTTAAGGAGAGAAGAATAATGTGAGACATATAAATGATAATACAAATCAGAATATGAGATCTAAGTAGAGGATAAAACCAAATCCAATGAAAACTCTGAAGTAAGAAAGACACTTAAGAAACATTTGGTGGAGAGATTAGGGATAGCTTCAGAGAGAAGTTGGCACCTGAGTTGGTCCTTGAAGTTTTCTGTTATCATTTTAGAGGCATTTACATTTTAAAAATGGATAAAATTTAATGATAAAAGAGTGCTGTTAACAATTGTGGCCTGTTAGATAAATGAACAAGAAGGAGTATTATTTATTTGATTTCATCCATATTCCCAGTACCAAAGAAATCATAACAAATTAGTAACCTCCTTCCCTTCTGTTTCTGTCTTGGAACATAACTGAAAAACACTCTCACTAACTTGTAACCAGTAAGGACTTCCTGGTTCTTAATATAGAAAGAGCATTACCACAGTGACTTGCCCATAGTAAGCACTATATAAATGTTTATCATTATTATTATAATTTCTATTAGAAGCAAATACACGGATAGTTTCTAAGTCATTTTGGGTTTTTTTCATAATGGACACCTTACATATCATTTTATTACTAATGATGTCTTAAGTGGCAAAATTTTGATGTGAGTGGTAGAATTTACCCTGGGAATACATCTGAATCTTAGGTATGTAATATATCAGAAAGATATAGATTCGAATCCTGCCTCATACACTTAATAGTGATTTGATCCTGAGCAAATTACTTAATTTTTCTGTTTTAATTTGCTTCTCAGTAAAGTTGTAAGACTCAAATGAGATGAAGTAATGACTTTTTTTTTTGTAAAACTTAAATGTTCTATTAAGTATCCTTTCATGTGGCTTTCTATTCAAAATCACTGAAAAATGATCACTTTGTCTTGAAAATTAAGAATTTATGTAAGTTAAAACAATATGTTATGACATATTTCATTTTGCTTGCCCACTTCAGAGAGCAGCCATAAAGTTGATATTCTCAATTTTAAATGGAACAAAGTACTCGAGACCCATCCAGTGTCCCATGTGTTTCCAGATCTATCTATGTATGTATCTATGTAGGTATCCATTTATTTATCTATAGTACTATACTAGTCTCACTGATATAACTGAATTATTACTATTATCGCCCACTGTGGCTTCTAACAGCTGGTCTTGGATTCATTTACATTAAGTCTGTCTCCAATGGAAAGTTTCATCCTAGACATTCGAGGCTTTGCTTGGAAAATAGGTTTAATGAGACAAATCTAAAAAGGGAAGCCATCATTAGCACTAACTTGAATATTAAGGACAATGCTAGTGGTAAGGTAGCAATGAAGGCCATCAGTCACAAGATTCCTTTAAAGTTATAGCAAAAAAAAAAAAAAGAACATTCTATAATGCTAGCAGGCATTGCAGGCTGTTTAAGTGTTGTTTGCCTAACTTAACTAACATTTGGACTGGTTTTTCCTCAGTGCTGTACTCAGTGAGGTTGTTAGATTTGTTAACAGTTACACAGGAGGAGATGATAATTTCACAGATGCATTTTGCCATGATTTAGACTCCAGGGATTACCACATGTGTTAAGTTTCTTTACTTTCATATTGTTTTCCTCCCTTTCCTCTCATATTTTGGGGAGAACAGACTGAGGGTGGGATGAAAAGTTGAAGTCAGTAAATAAAGCAATATGTACACATCCATACATGTACAAATGTATATGACTGATACCCAGATAAGGTTTATCCTGGTATCCTGTATCTGAAGATCAATGAATAATCTTTGCTTATTACTTAAAGGCCTTTTCCATTGTTAAAGTATTCCTTTTTCCTCTCGTGCTCAAGAAAATGAGATCATTAGGTACATCATCATGAAAGCAGGGATTTGGCTTCTAAAATATGAGATTTCTTCATTTCCATCTCCTCTGTGACTTGATTCTCATATCTCCAAATTGAAGCCCCACTTTGTCCAATTATTCTTCTAAGAGTCTATAAGGTTTTGATCTCAGATTCTTCTTGAATGCGCCATGGTGAGAGGCTGGTATATTAACAAGCATCAGAAGTTGAATAACAAAGATAGCACCAAGCAGGCTTCTCCTTTTAATAAATTACAACCTCACATTGAGAGAATCACCTCAGATTAAATCGGCTATCCACATTCACAAAGGTCAAGGAGCTCAGAGATGGAAAGACATGAGACTGGGCCCCAGAGAAATAAGGCAGTGGGCTAAGAAATATTGCAATAAAAATTGATGCTTTTACCCCCAGTTTTGGGACCCTGGGATCTCATTTCTATAGTTTTTAGCTGTACCATCTTCAAATCACTAGCAAAATGTGAAAGGAGCCAGCGCATTTTTTTTTTTTTTTTTTTTTTTTTTTTGTGGACTGAAGGTCTTTAACCTCTTTGGGAAGCTGGGTTAAATGTATTTTTACTAAATTGCCACAGGTCAGGAACTCAATCTTCTCTTAGCTTTGGAAAGCAGATGCATGGGAAAAGTCTTAGCTGAGTGCATTAACTTTATATTGCTATCCTCTGAATGAGAGCTATTACATTAATTAAAATATTTATTGTTATTTCTGGCACTGTACCAATGTACACTAGTGTTTAGATTTGTGCATATTCACCAAAATATTTATATTTTTCTAAACAGGTTTCTTGAGTACCTATATCTTTCCTGTAATGTATTTAGAAATGGAGGAAAGAAAGGATGCAATTCTTATCCTTTGCAGTCAGAATAGGTGATAGAAGAGTTGGAAAAAAAAAACAACTCAGAAATATTCACCTTGAAAATGGCCAAAATCATGGGTGACCATGTTACCTTCCCTTGGGCTCAATGAAAACATTTTCACAGTCCTTATAATCTTTTTTAAAATAACTTTTTATTGACAGAACTCATGTCAGGGTGATTTTTACATTATCCCTTGCACTCACTTCTGTTCCAATTTTTCCCCTCCCTCCACCCCACCCCCCAGATGGTGAGCAACAATCCTTATAATCTAATGGAAGTAAGCAAGATGTGTGAATAGTTTGAGGCAGTATATTGTAGTAGAGAAAGAGCTAAACTCAAAATTAAAAAGAACTACGTTTAACACTATTGTCTTGAAGGAACCATTTGTGTGATTTTGGACAAATAACTTAATCTCTATAGGATTCAGTTTCTTCATCTGTCAAATAAGAGGGATAGACAGGATGACACTTGAGGTTTCTTCCAGTTCTAAAGACTCTGATCCTATGATAAACAAATAGCTATCATACAAATTAAAGTGTGAGATCAAAATAGAATGCAAAATAAAGCCCCATGAAAGTATATAAACAGTGACATTATGGAGAATGTTCAATAAATATAAGAGTGAGTTAACCAGGGAAAAAGCAGACTTAGACTGTACTTTCTTCTTAGAGTGAGAGGTCGGGAAGTTAATTGCTCATAATTTTATTATCTTAAACATGTTCTCTGAGGTTGGCATTTGAGTTAGACATTTATTTTCTAGAGCTTAACATTTAAGAGATCTGGTTTTTATTTTTTTTTAACCATAGAAGTATTCATTGCTTCTAAATTAAGATTTTTTTTTCCACAGCAGTCTTTATTCAAAGAAGTGTGGTCCCAAGAAGTATGGCTATTTAGCATTTTTTAGAGATTGTTTTTATCCCAGGATCTCAGACTATCTGAGAAGCATGGCCTTCAATGAAAGTAAAAATGGCAATCCATCTTATGGAGGAAGAGACTGAAAAACCGAGGAGCAACATGTTCAACATCAATTTTAATTTGTTAAGAGAAAGGTTATTTACATTAATAGAGAGGAAACATAAAAACTACTTTAAATTCGAAGAAGATATATATCTCTTTGTACACAGTCCAACAGTGCCTTTTACCTTTTGAAAAATAAAACTCTGAATCCAGATCTAGTAGTGTTCATCTTTATCACTTCAAAGAGGTACTGAGTATTAGGTTCTGAATTGAATGATATAGTTCCTATCTTGAAATCAACTGTAGTTGTGATATCTTGCTTGAGTTTACTGAAAACATTCTTTAAAGAAAATGATTTTTATCAATATCCTTGGTTTTGCATTATCTACATTTCCCACTGCATTCTTCCTCTTGTCCTAATGGAAACATTCTAATAGGATATAGACAGTGACTAAGTATGGGGGCTGCTTAATAAATACAAGGGTGTCTTTTGTAATGGAACCATGAGATGTTTAGATAGTATGCTCAATTCCTACCATCCTTTACAAGGATTAAAAACATTCCTCAAATTGACAAGAAAATTGGATAATAAATTAATAGTTTACAGTTTAGTAAACATATGCACAATTGAAGTTACACATCAGGGGATATATTTGCATCAGTTGAAATGCTATATGAAGGATGATACATTTGGGCTTTCCCTCTTCTCCTCAGGAGAAAAATGAATGGAAGAGCCTTTTGATGGTTTGGATTCTGACATCCAGTAAATCAGGCATGAAGATAGTCACTGACCCTAACATGCTAGAGGTCTAAAGGAGACTAGGTAGTTGTCCTGGTGGAAATCAGGCAACATATCTATTATAGTCTACTTTCCTTATTTTCCTCCTTCCTCTTCTTCATTGAATCATGTATTTGAGAGGGTAGAACTATGGTTATGTCCCCCTCCCTCCCTCATCGATCCCCAACAGATGTTATTTTATTTTCTTTCCCTTTGACAACTGATCTGTGAGGAAATAGATAGAGTAGGAGATGGGGGAAACTGCACAGCAGAGAGACTCAGAAATATCGGTAGAGCTCATGCCTAGTACATAATTCAAATAGAACTTGGTATGAATAACAAATTATGTTTGGAGATTTTTTTCAACAATTTGTTGAGAATTACTTCAATAGTGATTATTTGTCTAAGTCTAGGATATCTAAAGAATTTAGAATATGCTTTCATAACAATCACTCTACATATCTTAAAACTGGCCTTCTCAATCTTGGATTAAAGAATAGGAATATTGAATTCAAATCATACTTGGCTGTCAATCTTTTTATTTGACCTTGAATAATCTGCTTAATTTCATGGTGTTTGTTTGCTCACTAAAAAAAAAAAAAAAAAGAATAATGCTGATCCAGGCATATTGTAAAGATTAATTAGTTTCCGAAGTGCTGAGATCAACAGATGAAAAGCTTTGTGTGGAAATTCATGTGTGTGTGTGTGTGTGTGTGTGTGTGTGTGTGTGTATAACTCCATATATATATATATATATATATATATATATATATATATATATATATATATGAACATGTAATTGATGTGGGAACAAAAGAAACCTATTGAACTAAATTACTGGCATTTGGCTATGAACAAAATAAATATCATAGCTTATTATATTTTAAGACAGAAAAAAACTTGAAGATAGCACTTTCTATGATATTGTAATATTGTCAAATTAAGCCAAGAAAGACAGCCAGTTCCAGAAGATGGAAATGTGCAATTAAAAAACATTTAAAAGTAGAAAAGAAACCTAGAAGACATATTTGGGAAGAAAGGAAGGAGCCTCTCTGTAACAGCTGTATTATAGGTTGACTCCTCAGAGAATAGAATGAGCCAAATGCCAATAGATCAAAACTATACCATTCATTAACATTATGTGTGTTCATAGGTCCTCTTAGACAGAGGCTGTCATATAAACTGTTCTTAATAAATGCTAATTGATTGACCAACTGACAAAAAACACCCATTTGGGAATGACAGCCCTTCAGAGAAGAGATTCATTATTAATTCCTCTATGAAGCACCTACTCTGACAGGTGCATAGTTCACAAAAATAAAAATGTAAAAACAATTTCTGCTCTCAAGGAGCTTATATTCTATTGGAGAAAAACTAACTTGCACCAGATAATGAATTATAAAATATGTGCAAAGTAAATATAAAATAATGTGAGGGTGGAATAGTAATTTAGGGCATTAATACAGGATTCTTCTAGGGAATGATACTTGAACTGAGCCTTAAAAATAAAAAAAATAAAAAAAAACTAGAAATTCTATGAGATATAAGAGGAGGTACGACAGTTATGCAAGAAAGTCTTAAGAGACATGGAGGCAGGAAATGATAAAATGTTCAGAGAGTTAAAGCAAGTTTGCCAGTTTTATTAAAAACTAGAGTGCATGAAGAAGAAGAAGAATTGTGTAATCAATTTGTAAGGTAGCTTGAGCCAGATTGTGAAGCCCCTTAAATGCCAACCAGTGGTGTTTTGAGTTTATCCTAAGGATTAGAGTTTCTGTAATCACTCATATAATATGAGCTGATTCCCTAAAGAAGTAGGAAAATCCAAACAAGTCTACATTAATAGCATTAATTTTTTTTAAGTCCTCCAAGTCTCCCTTAAATTGGATGTTTCTTTAGAATAAGAGGTTATTGAAAGATAGGGATAAGAACACATATTTCCAACAGAAAATATTCTATTCTAATCCTACCCAACATTTCCTGACTAACAAAGGGTGGGAGTAATGAGGATAAGAGGACACTGGATGCTTCTGATTCCTATCCTTCTCAAAGATCTGGTGCCCCTTTGGCCGTGGCCTTGCCCCAGTGGGAAATATATGCTTCAGAGGCAGATTGAGTTACTAATAGAGTGGAAAGGATGGTGACTAACGGTATAATATAGTATCTTAACAAGAGAAAACCCGGGTTTCACATCCTGAATGTTTAGGGTGAGAAAGCTAGGTGGCATAGTAGATAAAGTGAAATCAGGAAGACCTAAGTTTAAATCCAGCCTTAGAACATTATTAGCTGTAATAGACAGCTTTGTTTGCCCAGTTTCCTCATCTAAACAAAGGGGCCAGAGAAGGGAATGGCAAATCATTTCTTTGCCAAGAAAATCCCAAATTGAATGATAAAGAAGAGTTGGACATGACTAAACAACAACAACAAAATATTTAGGCTAACTTTTTTGTTTTAATATTACCTATTAACTGCTTCAGTACCAATAGAATAGCAGTGAAAAGGAAGGTAATAAACTTTTATTAAAGACTGCTATGTGCCAGGAACTGTGCTAAATACTTACAAATATTATTCCTGGAATCAGAATGTGGGTTCTAAATCTGGCTTTACTACTTTGTGCCTAAGTGACTTGGAACAATTCTTTCAATGTTTATGGAGACTATATTATTGCATAAAAATCATTAAACTGTAGCCTAAATATCTTCAATGAGAAATTCTCACTCCACTTTGTATCTGGTACTCTGCTTAGTTTAAACTTAATATAACAAGATACCCCACCTAAGATAAACATAGCACCCTTAATCTTGATGCTAATTTAAGTCTTGATTTATATAACTTCCCTCCCTCTCTTTTCCCCTTTGATTGAAGAGCAGAGTACTGAATTCCTCCCAATGCCTTCTTTTATAAAGAGCAGATATTGGACTCGGCTCTTTCCATTTTTGCATCTGCTGCTCTGCTTGGTTCCAACTCCATCAAACAAGGTGGATTCCCTCTGCCATTCCAGATTCCCTCTGATGTCTTATTTCCTCTTTCTGTTCCCGCCTCCCACATTTCTTCCTCCTTTTGTGTATTGTCTCTTTGGATTATAAACTCTCTAAGTGCAGGGATTGTCTTTCTTTATATTTCATTGATCCTCAATGTTTAGGACAGTGCCTGACATAGAACAAACACATAGTAAATGTTTATTGGATTGACTTAGATTGAATATTTGCACGATATTTCTTTCTAAACTGCCCACAAAAATATCAGAATATTACTCTTGTATAAATTTTCTTTGTTATAGATTCATAGAATTTTATCTGGAAAGTGCCTCAGAAATGAATAGCCCAATTACCTCACTTAATAGCTAAGAAAACTGAAGTCTTGGCAAAATGAAGTGACTTGTCTCCTAAATTCACATAAGTGGACAACATCAAGTTTGGACTTGAACCCACATCCTTTCCTTTTAGGTCAAACTATCTTTTCTTAACATTATATTTCCTCCCTCTGACATATTCTTCAGGTGAGCTGCCATATCCAAACCTCCTATTAAGGTTTCATTACATCAATTTAGAAAACACAATTTACAATTTTGATTAAATATCTTTAGCAAAATATGAATTTGAGCTTTTGTTTCACAAATACTTAAATATTTGATTTATGTCCCCTTGCTTTTCTAGTCTGGGTATATAACCCATGTGGTTTGCTTATTGATTAATTCTTGAATACTGAGTATATTGGGGACAGAATGAAATATGACCTAAGAATAACTGCATTTGAAAAAATGGGCTTTAACACAAAGCAGTCTAACCAAGTCTGTTGGAGAGATGACTTTTCTGTATGAACACAATGTTTTAACTTTTCATACTAGGTCCTCATTTTATAACGTAGGAGCTCAATATATAACTAGCATTCATATGACACAATATCATTATCATCATATCTATCATTAAATAAGGGCCCCAGGAAGATAATGCAAATATGTCTGATAAATCTATTTTCTTAAAAAAAAGTAGTGATTAAAGCAAAACCATATTCAGATAATCATTCCCTCTCTATCCCATCTCCCATTTTAAGTAAACATTTCCTGCTTTATCAAGAGGATAACTGTGTAAATAATTTTCACTTAAAATTATTTCAAGCTTGGTTATATGAATGTAACATCTTATTATAAATGTTCAAAATATGTCCAAGTCAGTTTCAGTTATGGTCATGAAGGGATTTTTTTTTTGCCTCATTAGAGGTTAGATTTTGAGAAGCAGAAAAACTAGTAAATAGGAAAAGATATTTATTATTTACTATTACATGACATACTACTGCCATTTAAATAGGAATGCACCTCTCCTGCTCAGAGGTATGGAATATGACAATGGCCATGAGATAAATAAGTACTCCTTCATCTCTTAAGCTAGAAGGGAGTTCTCCCAAAAATGTAAGAAAAGTCTGGTTATCAGCATCCCTTTATTTCAGAGGTTTTTAATCTTTTTATGGCATGAACCCCTTTGACAGTCTTTTGACACCCATGAATCCCATTTCAAAGTAGTGTTTTTGAAATAAAAATAAGATATCTAGGATTATAAAGGAAAATAATATGTATTGGAATATAGGAATACATACATATATATATACATGTATATATATACATATATATGTATACACACACACATATATATATATATATTTATTAATGAATACTAGCTTAAGAAGCCATGTTTCATCCTTTTTATGAATGTCTTCATAGTTCAGTTAAATGATTCAGTGGACGAGACCCAGGTTTTAAAATTGAGAAAACTTGTACTAGTCCTAACCATAGCACTTAATGTTGCATGACCTTGAGCTAAGTCAGTGTAGAGCTCTGCGCCTTAATGTCCTTTTTTGTAAGATTGAAATAATGCTTACACTTTCTGCCTTACAGGGTTAAGGGAGGATTAAATGTGATGATATACGTGACAGCACTATGTAAGTGCTAGACAAATGTCAGCTACTGTATCATTTTTATCATCATCATAATTATTATAAAATGTAATGATGCCCGGTGCAGTTCAGCTAAGTAACACTGTGTGTATAAAAAAACCACATCTGCAGGATTTAATGCATCCTTGTTCATTTTCAGATGATCTGACTTTTAAGACAAACCATCTTATAGAATCATTACCTTCATCATCATCACCCCCACCATCATCATTATTATTTTTAATAATTTACCCAGCCTAAAACTGTCTGTCACAGTAGGATGTTTAGTATTTGAAGTATTTTCCCCAAAGAATTAAGATGCTCCTTATAGTCCTAACACCCATTAATTATAATGCAGTTTTCTTGTCACTTGAGGATTGTTGGCCTTTGCAGCCAGTGCTTCCTGACATAATCAGTGTCCAGAACTTATAATTCCACATCAGATTTTAATATGTGTTCAGTTATTATATATGCAATGTCATACTCTGTCAAAAGAACAGAAAATTCAGACAACATGAAAGTTATTAATGCTATAGAGTTATGTGTGTGAGTAGAAATGAAAAATTCAGCAATTTCTTACTTGAGGTGAGTATAAAATATTGAGATGATTCATTTGGAATTGTTTTTCCTTCTTTTCTTTCTCTTGAGAAGTTCCTAGACTTCCTCTTAAAGGATCTTTATTAGATACTTGATACGTAGATAGTAATAGTTTTGATTTATTGCTATCAAGAAGCAAAGTTGGGTGTGTCATTCACAATATTGGTTGACTCTGAAATGATGCTATAGCTATTAATTATTCTCTGTGATTAACTTAAATATGAATTGGTGGTGAATAATATTTGAAGGGACAATCTAACATAAAATAGAGAACCTTCTTTGTACTCAGAACAGTTTGATTTCATATCTTACCTTATACAATTGTCTATATGTCACTGGGTAGGTAAGTTACTTAATTTCTCAGCTCTCCAAATATCTTCCCAAAACATAAGTAGCAGGATAATTTTCTTTTGCATTGATACAAAGGATATTTCCACTCCTCACGAGGAAATTCCCTACACTGATTATCTCATAGGTCTGAGATTTCTATGTGTATTTAAGTACATATATATATATATTTGTTTTTAAATGCACACACATATGTATTACATGTATTTGTATATGTATGCATATATGTATGTATGTATTTTTAGAAACCTGGTAGAAACTGTAGCAAAGAAAGAGATTATTGTGAACAGTACCCAGAGTACTAGGATAGATTGATTAATTTTAAGTAGTAAGAAAATATTGTGTTAAGGTTCTGAATTTGAAGCCAAATTTCTGTACCTCAAATGAAATTCTGTCATTACTATGAAAAGAAAAGCTGTTAGGACATTTTATTTTCATTGAAAGTATGTTATCCACCAGTATTTGTCAATGTAAGTTAAATGGATCATTGAATAATAAAATGTAGAGCAGAGTACAAATCAGACTCAAGATTACCCAGGTGTCCTTTGAAATCAAATTTGAGATGAAGATGATGGTTTTTGAAGATGATGATATACTAATAATTAACAGTTCTCCATTTTGCTTGTGTAGATGCAGCCTAAAAAAACCCACCTACTGTTTACATAATACAGTTAGTTTAAAATGATTTATTGAGCTCCTATTTTGCATAAAGCATCATAATATCTGTCTAGAGAGATAAAAACAAAATACCAAACTTGTGCTTCACAAGGAGCCTATACATATTACTATCTACTAACTCATTTCTCTTCCATGACATCCCCTTACGTTTCTCTTTTTTCTTCCCTTCCTTTTCCCTTTTTTATACCCCTTCTCCTTCCCTTTTCTCTTCCCTTTCTTTTAATCATTCACTTTCCCTTTCCTTCCTTTTCTCTTTCCTTTCTCCTTCTCCTTACATTTCCAATTCCATTTTCTATTTTCCTTTTTCTTTCTTTTTTCATGCTCTCTTCTTCTTCACTACTGTCCCTCTCCTTTTTCTTTCTTTTCCCTCCTCTATCTCACACTTCTTTGAATCATAAGTTACATGAATAAAAGTTTCTTAAGAGTCGAAATTGTTTCATTACTTTGAATTACTACTCTAGCACCTAGCATAGTGTAGATTACAGAATAGGTACTTAATAACTATTTTTAGGTTGATTAAATGTATGTTTGAATTTCATATCCACATTAACTTTTAAACACAAATTAGTCAATATGATAATTTTGCTATGAATTTTGTCTTAAGAAGACCTTTTGAAAATGAAAAATATATATATAGTATATCTCATGTCTCAATGGTAAGAAATGAGGACAGCAACTGAAAAATAATTTTGTGAACATTTTATTTGTGCAATGTTTAAATATAAAATATGATCCCTAAGGTACCTGCTCTAAATCCTATGATTTGAATGATACAGGTAATTTGATTCCAGCAATATAATTTTTGTGGTTTAGATTTCAGTCAAAACTCATTCTGTATGCTCATCAGGATGTGAACACCATTTTAGAGGGATACCATATAAAGAGGATGTGAAATTCCTAAGAAAATCAAATCCACAAGTGGCTCTTCGTTTTCTGTAGATGGTACGGGTGCTCAGTTTTCTGAGATCTGAGATAATAGTTTTGTCCTTGAGAGTCTGCTGTCAATGTTCTTGAAGGGTTCAGGTTTAAAATCTTAGGATTTGATCCTATTCAGAAATACATGGAGCATGCACCTGTGAAGCATCTAAAATCAGCTACTGCCCAAGGCTGCCTCTCCATTCTTGACTCTTCCCCCTGTGCTATTAATGTAAGCAGGTACAATCGGACATCACAGTTTAAAAGAAATGATTTTAATGATATGTCAGCATTATTTTCTTATATTCTAATTTCATTAGTGTATATTAAAATATCCCCTTCCTTTTAATATAGATCAGACTATTAGGGATTGTGGGAATTTTGTTGTTGTTTTATTTGTTTAAGTAGAGGGCAAATAACTAATCCAAAGCTCAACTTCCCCTGAGGAGGCTCTGATAAAACCTTGAAAGAAGGATTCATCTGTTTGGAACCACTGTGTGAAAGACAAACTCTAAAGCCAAACCATGTGAGGATGTAAGTTTCTATCCCCCAGGGAAAGGATTTTGGATTATATGTTTTCCATTCAAAATGATTTGAATTAAGGCATAGTGCATTGTATTGGCAGAGAACTGTAGGGAATAAGGTTCTTTTGACTTTGTCACAGAAAAATCTTTTAAAAATTATGACATTGAAACAAAAGCAAGTATCTCATAACCCTAATATTTCTTGCATCCCATGTCTTTTGAGGTGGTTAGCCATATCTATGCCAGCATCAAGCATATTGTTCAAAATACCAATGGGTAAATATACCATACCTCCCCCCCCCATGTCTCTTTGTCTCTCTGTGTCTCTCTGTTTCTGACTTTCTCTCTCTCTCTTTCTCTCTCTCCTCTCACACATACACACACACTTTTTTTTTTTTGCATTTTCTCAAACAAATGCCCTTTCTATTATTTATTTCTCTTTGTAAAATAATTTATAGGTCTGGTGGTAATTTCTGAATTTCTCTATTTATAGAAAACTTTGAACTTCATAAATATTAAAATGTCCTATTATCTACATACTGACTGCTTTTTCTATGGCCATAGAAATTATGCAATTATCACTAGAACCATTAATTAAATTTGAAAATAGATAAATAATTGATAGGAATGCTATTTATGAGTTAAAAATGAGAAAATGAAAATTATCCCCCATTCTATCTCCTTAGATGAATCTAGCCTACTGTGTGATCAGCTTTTATTATTGAAAGTTTTTTATGGTACTTTGCATAAAATAAGCAATTGGTGGTAAAATGTAAGACTTCAACAGTGACCAGTTTTTTGAGGCAGTGATTAAAATAATTTCTTAATAAAATAATGAAAAGTGGCCCAGTTACAATGCCTAAACATGAGAAAATTTCCATATTCTAGAAACTAAGAATTTGAATCCTATGGAGAGATAGCAAATATCTTGAGAAAAGAAAGAATATTTATAATAAGACTACAAAGAATCCCTTTGCTATTGTGAAAGTGACAGACACAGTCTTTATAATGAGGAAAACAGAATCTTGCTTGCAGACCTTCATGAAGCACCTCTGTTCACCCTTGTGGACCTCCTAGGTCTCTCTGATTTTCTTCCTTTTATATCTTGTCTTGGCACCTATAGTTAACTGACACAATCCACTTGTTCAGGTCACCATTATTATCACAAAAAGAAACTTTTCACTTGTGATTTTAAATGGAGTTAAGTAAGGTTATAAGATATGTTAACTGTTTCAAAGCTGGAAAAATGTTTAACAGTAATGACTATGAAGAGATTATGGCTCTTTAATCTTTTATAACATTTCATCCCTTTTGTTTATCTCTTATATATCTATGATATTGGAGTTCTCAAGTGGAAACTCAAAAAAACCATATTAACCTTTGAGTTTTGAGATAGATAAGAAATTATCTAGTTCAAAATCTTTAGTTTACGCCTAAGGAGACAAGAACAGAGGTATAATGGTAATGATAATGATAACAGCAATAACTTTAAATTGTACTTTAATATTTGAAAAGAACTTTGAACATACATCATCTCATTTAATTCTTATCATATCTCTGTGAGGTAGATGGCATTATTAGTGATATTTTACAAGTAAGGAAGCTGAAAATAAGACAGATTGAGTAACTTGTCAGGATCATATAGTTAGTAAATATTTGAGTCATTCTTTCAAATCAAGTTTTCCTGATTCCAGGTTCCTATACCATACTGCATGTGCTCAAATGATCTGCTCAGATACACTTAAGTAGTAAAGTTGAAGAAGACAAATTAAAATATCGATTCTCTGGCTCCAAAACCAATGTGCTTTAATTTCATTTGTTTTATATTTATTCCCTTTTAAATAAATGGACATTTTGAATCATTCCCTTTTCAAGCATTTTTAACATACTGAAGAGCAGTGAATTGTTTGTTAATTTGCCATTTGTGGTACTTGGAGAAGTAGTGTCTGCTTATGGGCATATATATATATATATATATGAATATTATAATGGGGGTGAGGTGGGGTGAGGTGGGGAGGAGATGTCTTTGCCTCATATTGTTAATTTGGAAAGGGAGGGAGGGAGGGAACTGGGAATTTGGAAGGAGAGGTAAAGGGGGGAAATGGAGGGAGGGAAGGAGGAGAGGGAGGAGAAAAAGAGGCAGGGAGAGACAAATGGACAGAGGAAAGGAGAGAAGGAGGCAGGGAAGGAGGGAGGGAAAGAAGGAGGGAAGAAAAAATCAATATGACAAAAATGTACAAGACAATTTTTTAAAAAATATCAAAATGGGATAAAAAATAATTAAACAATTTGCTGTGAACTTTACATTTCCTTTCAAAGAAAATGGACATAAGTCCATTTCACATGCACAGTTTCACATGCAATATTTTTGTTCTTTATGTATTTATTGTTTGTTTGTTATAGTTATGTTATAAGAAAAAGAAATCTTTAATAAAAACAGAAATAAATACCACAAATTATATAATCATAGAGGTATTTGATTGGAAAAGGAAATGATGTCTGTGATGAGAGCAAGGAATGATATGATTACTATCTTTAAGCTGGAACCAAGAGATTAGTACTAAGTAGGCTAAATAAGCTTCCCACAGAAAAAACTATAGCAATAATGCTTCTTCCAGAAACAGTACTAACTTGAACCTACATATGTATCTCTCCATTGGCTACTGATGGAAGACTATTTTTTGGTTATGATACTCTGATAGCTATTGCTGGAGCTTCATTCAGTTTTGACAAATGAGCAAATTCTCAAGAATACCAGTTAAGATTATAAATTTAAGGAACCTTGACTCAATCTGAGACTTGGAATTTGTTATTTCCCTACTTTTTGTCATAATATCCTATTGTAAGAACTGTCAGGGTTGTCACATTAAACTCTGTAACTGCCATTTAAGAGATGAGCCACAACAGGTGTGCACAATATTGGGCCATTAGTGTGCTGTGATTCACCGGGATGAATATTTATCATCTCTAACTAGACAACAAAGCCTGTGTCTACATTTTATAGCAGTGTGCACAAGATTCTCCAAACTAAATCATTTATATTTATCATTTATTCAAAGAAAGTGCAACATCCTGTTGTTACTTTTTGTCATTGGGGTAAATTATATTTTGGCAGTCTTTTCTCAAAATTAAAACATGACCAAGTAAAGTACTTGATTTTATTAAACCTATAAGATTACTCAATAGTTAATAAAACCCAAGTGTTTGATCAAAAGATTCATTCTTAAACAAGTATTATATCTAAACATTTTTCTATGGGGAAAAAATATAGCATAACAGAGACAGCCTTTGAATCAGCTAACTAATAGAAATTAAGGATTAAGATGATGGAAAAGATTCAGGAATATAGATAAGTAATTTCCAAAATGTTCCTTCCAGAATAAGATTGAATTTAGTGTTCTGGGGTAGGGAGTTAAAAATGGCTCTATCCAGTGTCCTATGTTATTATTCAAACGTACTAGAAAACTCACATAGGTGACCCCAAGTAGTAATTGCCACCAACTGACCTCTGATATGGTACTTCCGACAGTGACAGGTAGTCATATAATTTGTAATTGGTGTGCAGCACCATAATTTAGAAGTCAGATTAGTTATACAAAGTTTAAGTATTTCCAAAATTGAGAGAATAATAATGGAGTTCAAGTAGGTGCATTTGCCATTCATCTAAGTGTATCATTACTGGCACAGATTTTCTGTTAACATCCTATTATCAATCAATCATTCACAAAGCATTTATTAAACTTAGCCATGTCATTGTTTCTACATTATCATCAGGTATCTGCAAATTATATTGGTCCTTGCCTATGAAATTCACCCCTTACCCCATCTTTGGAAGTTCTATGAAGATCAGCAACTCTAAGATATTGCAGAGATAAATTTAAATAAAAATTGTCAATAAGCCCAAATAAAAGGTAGTGTAGCATGAAGAATATAGAGCAAGCATTGGCATCAAGAAAACTTGGGCTCCTGTTATGGGCCAGAATTCTGAAACAAAGATTCTTACAAGGTGTTAAATCAGTGGAATTGATAAAAACAATGGTTATTTAATTTAGCATGGTGCTTAATAGTTCTCTAGTTTAGTACATGTACTTAGTACTTAATATAGTTCTACAAGATTCACACCTATAATAATGGAGTATATAATAGCCAGCAAGGCTACTATCCTGAATTTGTGATATATTAATATGTTGACTTGGGCAAATTAATTAAAAATCATTTCTCTACCCAATTTACTAGATTACAGAGGGTAGTTGATGTGCATTGTTAGAGAGATTTTTCATATTTCACAGATCCTATGCTAATGAAATCATAGGTCTAGATCAAATTTTATACATATATACATAATGTGTATATTCAAATTTCTATCTAATAGACAGACAACAGACAAAGAAAATGGCTTAGCCCCCTTGATTTGGTTCAATTTTACCACTTTTGATGTCACATAATATTTTAGAGGGCATAATATCAATTGTTAAAAGACAATAAATCTTTCTCCCTTCCAAGATGTTCCATCAAACATGCAAATTAATAAGTCTTTAGAATTAAAGAACCTAAAACAAATGAAGTTTTAATCAAAGAGAGGGGAGGTTGACCAGTACTACCATTTGGTTCATCATTAAAATATTATCATAAATGAAAGAAACTCCTAGAGAAATCTCATCAGTAGTTAGGTTACTGGATTGTTTTGGCAAGTCTATATTCAATAATGATGTCTGGATGTCTAAGATTATGTAACTAGTGAAGATATAGACCTTAGAGATTATGCCATCAAAGAATTACAGAATTCTTAGAACTGGATGAGACCCCAGACATCAGCTAGTTAATCCTGTATGTAACTAAAAATGTTCTCTATGAGATATCTGATTGTGGACTTCCTCATTTTACTAATAAAGGAATTGATGATTAGTGGATTCCAATGGCATTCCTACTGGCTTATAGCTGGTATATATATACTATGATTTAAATCTTGGTCTTTTAACTCCAAATCTAATACTCTTTCAAATTAATTATATATATATATATTTAATACAGATGACAGTGGTAGAAAATTGAATGGTAATTTATGGTCAGCTTTTTCCAATACTCTTTTTTGAATACATAAATAAATAAAATCTGTCTATTTTAGAGACTGTTTCACTTCTCTGATAATGAGCTATAATTTTATCCATGTGTGTATCTCCTTCACAAGTACAGATTACAACCCAATTGTGACTTCTCATGTGTGATTCTTATATTCCCACAAATCATCCTCAAGTATTCACTCATGTCCTAAGGACCTTTGCCTAGATTTCTTTGTAGCACAGTTTCCTTTCTATTAATCATGTGCTCTCACTACATAACTGGCCAGTTTACTATCATTCCCAGTCACAAGTCTTTTTCCTATTACTTTTAATGTCTTTTTATGTGACTGTAATAATTCATAGTATACAATACCTTATTTTTGCTGATGTGTGCCTTTCCCCTGTTGAACAGAATATGTGGCACAGAGATCAAATGTAAGAAACATTTCTATGAATAGTGAAGTGTTTGAGATTTTCCCTATTTGGTGTAAGGAGCTGTCATAATTAAGTCAAAGAAGATCGCTGAACCTTCTGAAATCTATAAAAACTCAATGGTGTTTAATCACACTGTCCACATAAGGAATACTGAATAAAGAAGAATGAAAATCTGACATGTAGTTGGATGACAGACTATATCCAAGTGCATAAGTATATATATATATATATGTATATATATATATATTTCAAATAGATAATTACCCATGATATTTTAATACTTCTCTAATGGTTAAGAATTCTTGGAAAATTTTCTTGCAGAATAGTTACTGAAGAAATTCCTAGGATTTTCTTTTTTGTAGATAATCAACACACAGTCACCTAACTTTCAGGATACCACCAGAGAAGGTATTCTTTTTTTTTTTTTTAATTTTTTTAATTAAAGCTTTTTATTTACAAAACATACACATGGGCAATTTTTCAATACTGATCCTTGCAAAACCTTGTTCTCTAAATTTTCTCCCCTTCCCCTCCCATAGATGGCAGGTAATCCAATACATAATAAATATGTTAAAATATATATTAAATCCAATGTATGTATACATATTTATACAATTATCTTGTTGCATGAGAAAAATTGGATCAAAAAGGGAAAAAAAGCTGAGAAAGAAAACAAAATGCAAGCAAACAAGAACAGAAAGAGTGAAAATGCTATGGTGTGGTCCACACTCAGTTCCCACAGTCCTCTCTCTGGGTGTAAATGGCTTTCTTCATCACAAGATTATTACAACTGACCTTAATCATCTCATTGTTGGAAAGAACCACGTCCATAAGAATTGATCATCATATAGTTTTGTTGTTCCTGTGTACAATGATATCCTGGTTCTGCTCATTTCACTTAGGATCAGTTCATTTAAGTCTCTCTGGTCCTCTTTGAAATCTTCCTGCTGGTCATTTCTTACAGAACAATAATATTCCATAACATTCATATACCATAACGTATTCAGCCGTTCTTCAACTGATGGGTATCCACTCAGTTTCCAGTTTCTAGCCACTACAAAAAGGGCTGCCACAAACATTTTTGCATATGTGTATCTCTTTCCTTTTTTTCAGATCTCTTTGGGATACACAGCCTCAAAGGATATGCGCAGTTTGATAACTTTTTGAACATAGTTCCAGATTGCTCCCCCAAATGGCTGGATACATTCACAATTCCACCAACAATGTATCAGTGCCCCACTTTCCCCACATCCCCTCCAACGTTTGTCATTATCTTTTCCTGTCATCTTAGACAATCTGAGAGGATGTAGTGGTATCTCAGAGTTGTCTTAATTTGCATTTCTCTAATCAATACTGATTTAGAGCACTTTTTCATATAACTAGAAATGGTTTTAATTTCTTCATCTGAAAATTGTCTGTTGATATCCTTTGACCATTTATCAACTGGAGAATGGCTTAAATTCTTATAAATTTTGAGTCAATTCTCTGTAGATATTTTAGAAATGAGGCCCTTATCAAAATCCTTAAATATCAAAATGTTTTCCCAATTTATAACTTCCCTTCTAATCTTGTCTGCATTAGTTTTTTGTTGGTACAAAAACTTTTCAACTTAATATAATCAAAATGATCTATTTGGTGTTCAACAATGAGTTCCAGTTCTTCTTTAGTCATAAATTCCTTCCTGTTCCACTGATCTGAAAGGTAAACTATCCTATGTTCTTCTAATTTGCTTATATTATCACTCTTTATGTTTAAATCATGGACCTATTTCAACCTTATCTTGGTATATGGTTTAGATGTGGGTCAATGCCTAGTTTCTGCCAGACTAGTTTCCATTTTTCTCAGCAGTTTTTTTCAAATAGTGAATTCTTATCCCACAAGCTGGGGTATTTGGATTTGTCAAACACTAGATTGCTATAGTTATTACCTAGTTTGTCCTGTAAACCTAACCTATTTCACTGATTGACTTTACCAAATGGTTTTGATGACTGTAAAGCAGGTATTCTAGGAGTCATATGGGTACATTCTTGATTCTGTTGGCACTGAGCAATTTCCTGGCTAGTTCTGATATTTTTTGAGTTCATACTAGTAACATCAGTAACCCAGACTAAATTTCAGTTGCTCACAAAAACAAAACAAAAACAAACAAACAAAAAAACTAGTGGAAAACATAGGCAGTTCATTCATTGCCAAAAGATTAGTTCATTATATTCTACAAATGGCAGGTTAGTGATCTTGTTTTCCATGTAAAGGACAGCATCAAGTAATGTCTCAAAAGTATTATTTGTTAGTTACATAACCGCACATAGGAATGAAAGGCAAGAATAGTTTTTCTGATAATTTAATTTCAGAAAACATACAGGGTATCTCTCAAACATTTTTTGTGCTTCTTTCCTGCCCCCATGTCCCAATATTTTGTAGCTGCGGGCACACCTAAAATTCTGATTTGTTCTGTATCTGTTATGGAACAGCAGACAGCTTCTAGACGTTTACATCATCTTTTTGGTCTTGTTGAACATTTAGAGTTCTTATTATCAGGGATTATGAACAAAAACTGTGTGGGCTGTTAGAAGTAGTTTCAAACTGAGTTAATTGAAGGTGGGGGTCAGTTTGGTATTTTCAAACTGTCAGTCAGTATAAGTTTGTTTGCTTAATGCATAGATAGAAAGATGCAAAATTGTGGAGACAGTTCTCCTTCCTCACAATCAGTGCTGTCAGAGAGGAGGTGAATTTCACTGAGCTGTTAAAAATCTTAATGGATCCCACTGAGCTATTTCAAGTTATTTGTGACAATCTCTTTATTTCCTTATTTTCAAATGAACAGTGATTTTAATCTTCATTTTAGACTAAGCACATAGACTACAAATTGCCCTTTTTAGCTGTTAGTGAGCTTTCTTAAACATGTACATACTAATGAAATTTTTTTATTTTCTTTTTCGTGGTCCATGAAAAGCTTATCTCAAAATTCAATTCAAATTAATTTAATCTACAAACATTTATTAAGTGCCTACTGTAAGCAAGAGACAATGCTAGAGATAAAAAGATAAAGAACAATACATTTCTTGCCCTTAAGAAATAAATTCTACTGAGTGGCGTAAGGAATGTAGTCTATAGACAGTAAATTTGTGGTATATGCAAATAAAATTTCAAGTAATTTTTGGGGAAAGGAGAACATTAATAACTGGGGGTGTAGTAAAGAATTCCTATAGGAGATGATATTGGAGCTGAATCTTGAATATATGTAGGAATTATGACAGGAGAGCATTTCAAGCATGGGAGGTAGTCTCTGCAAATGCTCAGAGCCAGGAGACAGAATGTCATGAAAGTCATAGAGCAAACATGTCAGTTTGACTAGAATATAGAGTACATGTGTGAACATGAAAGTGAAATCAGTCTGGAAATATTGGCTAGTGTTAGTTAGTGAAGGGAATTAAATGCCAAATGACAAAACACTTTTCTTCCAGAGGCTATAGGAAACCAAAGAAGTTTCTTAAGGAGAAGACGGCCATTGAGGAGTTTCACTTTTGGTAGCTGTGTGGAAGATGGATCAGTGAAAGGAGAGATAAAAGCATTTCTAGACTTGTTTGGCTACAAAATTGGATAAATTAGGAAGAGATGAGTGATACTGGAAAGTTGGTTGGCAATATGAAGGAAAGCTCTTATTGTGGCTAACAAAATAATACATACTCAATTCACCAATTTATTTATTTCTCAATTTTAGCATATTGAAGTTTGCTTAAAGGAAAAATTTTAATTTAAAGCAATTATTTTTTTTCCTGTCCCTTATTTGTAATATTAGCAGCTCCTGAGAACCAATACTACTTCAAATACAGGGAAATGATTCTAAGAGAGGTGAGAT